>NC_090442.1:852442003-854942003 GCF_031143425.1 Pleurodeles waltl | reverse complement strand
ACCACCACCTCCTCCCCCACAACTAACAACATGGGAGGAGCAAGTCTTGGCTATTCTGCATCCTGAGGGCCTTGCATGAGTAGCTGGAGGAATGGACTCTGGTAAGTCAAATCTTTACTATTACATCCCCCACCTTACCTGCATGCCATCACATACCCAACCCTCGCCCTCACCCCCATCACTTCAAATCCTCACAAATGTCCAAATATCACAGACCACCCTTCCCAACACCAAGCCCTGCATGCAACAACAAAGCATAGACACCCATCACCAAAGCAAGCCCACTGCACATACCCATACACCCCCCTAAACCATCATCACACAAGGTCCCACACAGGAATGCAAGCACTAGGGTACATGGTCACCCACCCATTGCACACCATGGCACACACAGATGCAATAATCATGCTTTTACACCCCTGCAGGACTCCTACCCAACGTCACTGGACAGGAGGGTCCAGACATGTCCACACCACCAACAGAAGAGGCCCATAGTGATGACAGCAGCTCTGTCCAACTGGATCTAGACGACCAGCCCGGCCCATCTGGGACCTCGGGACAGTCGGTTCCCCTGACACAGTCACAGGCCACCACAGTGCTTCCCCCTCTGGAAACACCAGCACAGCACCCACCCGGCAGGCCCATACCTCTGTCCCCAGGACACGTCAATCAGCAGTGTGTCCACCACTACAGGGAACCCAGGCTAACCCACCACCCCAACGACAACAGGGACCTGGGGGCAGTGGGCACACGGTTCAGGGGACAGAGGCCCAGGGAAACAGGGGAACTGGGAGGGCTGCTGTGCGACAGGAGGAGGACAGGCCCAGGAAACCCACTCTCCACGAGGCCCTCTCAACATCATGGAAGCCTACCATCATTCCGAGGAGACGATGGCAACGGTACTGGACAAGTTTCATGCGACCCAGCGGCTGCAGGAGGAACAGTATTTGGGCTTCAGGGAGGAACTCAAATCCATCAATCCCACCCTGGGCACCATCGTAGGGGTGCTGAAGGAAGTACTCAACACCAGGAGAGATACTGTGGCACTACAAGGGGGCCCTGACACTAGCATGGACGATGAACTGCCCACCACCTCCGCCCGCGCTAGTGGACAGGAGGCACCGCCACAGGACCACCACACCGGCACCCCACCCCCTGCAGAGGGAGAACCACCCCGCAAACGGTCCCTGAGATCCAGGACAAAGACAGAGAACGATGTCAAGACCCCTGCCAAGAAATGAGACCACCCTGATTGTCATCCTTTTGTCCCACCTTATCACCCTGTCCATCCTCAAACTGCCCCAGCTCCACTTCCTATACCCCTTTGTACAATGCACCTGTGAGACTAATAGACTGGACTCTGCCATGGACATTCCTCCACCATCACCCCTCACCATTTTACAACCCCCTCCAATATTGAGCACTTCAATAAACACCCGTAAAGCACAAAACAATCTGGAGTCTGTCTGTGTTTTCGAATTAGTGTATTAGCAATTACAGTGACAAAATGCTCTTTCAAATGTAATGTCAACATACCTATGTCACACAGCTCTAGTCCATGAGGAAACAAAGCAGATGTCACACAGTGGGACCCACATCTGTGAAATCGTAAGGGAAAGTGAAAACTCAGTGACCATACACTGGGTGAAAAGGACAGACAGTAGAGAGGTAGTAGTGCTAAAGTACATGTAGCAGACAGGTTTGTCTTCTTACCTGTGTCTCACTGGAAGTATTGCAGGATCACCGAGTTCCTGTTGTTGATGTCCTCTTCTTCTGCTTCCTCATCTTCACTGTCCACAGGCTCCACAGCTGCCACAACACCTCCATCTGGAAAAGGCACCTGTCGTCGCAAAGCCAAGTTGTGAAGCATACAGCAGGCCACGATGATCTGGCACACCTTCTTTGGTGAGTAGAATAGGGAACCACCTGTCATATGTAGGCACCGGAACCTGGCCTTCAGGAGGCTGAAGATCCGCTCTATAATCCTCCTAGTTCGCCCATGGGCCTCATTGTAGCGTTCCTCTGCCTTTGTCCTGGGATTCCTCACTGGGGTCAGTAGCCATGACAGGTTGGGGTAACCAGAGTCACCTGCAAATGGCGAGGGACAACTGTTAGACTCACACTAACTCTTAGGGATATCCCCAGACCCAGACAACTATTCTCACTGATTTGGTTCCAGGTGCTCACCTAATAGCCACACACAGTGCCTCTGGAGTTGCCCCATCACATAAGGGATGCTGCTTTTCCACAGGATTTAAGCGTCATGCACTGAGCCAGGGAATTTGGCATTAACATGAGAGATGTACTGGTCTGCCAAACACATCATCTGCACAGTCAGCGAATGGTAACTCTTCCAGTTTCTGTACACCTGTTCACTCCTGCGGGGGGGACCAATGCCACATGTGTCCCATCAATGGCACCTATGATGTTGGGGATATGTCCCAGGGCATAGAAGTCACCTTTCACTGTAGGCAAATCCTCCACCTGAGGGAAAACGATGTAGATCCGCATGTGTTTCAGCAGGGCAGACAACACTCTGGACAACACGTTGGAAAACATAGGCTGGGACATCCCTGATGCTATGGCCACTGTTGTTTGAAATTACCACCTTGCAAGGAAATGGAGTACTGACAGCACCTGCACTTGAGGGGGGATTCCTGTGGGATGGCGGATAGCTGACATCAGGTCTGGCTCCAACTGGGCACACAGTTCCAGGATTGTGACACAATCAAGCCTGTAGGTGATGATCACATGTCTTTCCTCCATTGTCGACAGGTCCACCAGCGGTCTGTACAACGGAGGATGCCGCCATCTCCTCACATGCCCCAGGGCACGATGCCTATGGAGAACAGCGAGCACAGAGTCAACCAACTCTGAGGTACGTAAACACATCTTACTCAGAAAACTATTCATAAAACAAAATTTGCCTGTATGAGTGTTGAGCCAAGGCCTAGGTATGTGTGACGCAGTTAAAAATAAAGCCATGTGGGCCCCTGAAATGGCGGCTGCCTGACCTGTAAAGTGGGACAATTGGATATGAGGTAACTGCGCTGGCGTTGTACACCGTCGCGGTAGGCAGTCGAAGACAGCGGCACAATTCTGCATTGGTTAACATTGGACCCTATGCGTCCCAGGAGCCAATGACGATGTACGCTGGCGGTGACAGTACGCACCGCCGGGGACGTGACCGCCATTTTCTATCTGTTCAATCACTCGATACCTGATCTTGGACAGGAGAGGACCTACACTGCAAGTGCTGCTGTGACTTCAGTCTGGAAGAGACAATGGCTCGTGCGTCTGAGGAAAGGGCCCCTGCCTTCAGCACGGAGGAGCTGGAGAAACTTGCGGATGGGGTCCTCCCCCAGTACAAGCTACTCTACAGTCCTCCAGACAAACAGGTAAGTACACTGGGAGCATGGTGTATGGGCAATGCCTGTGTGGAGTGGTGTGGATGAAAGATGGGGGGGGAGAATGAGACGTGCATGAAACAACGGTGAGTGCATGTGCCACATGGCAAGGGTAGGGATGAGAGCCAATGACTGTGACGGTGCAGTTGGTAACAACTTCTCTTTTTCCCCTGTACAATTCCTGTAGGTCAGCGCCCACCAGAAGAAGGATATTTGGCGTGCCATCACCAAGGACGTTCGGACCCTGGGGGTCTACCACAGACGGAGCACCCACTGCCGGAATAGATGGGAGGACATTTGCCGCTGGAGCAAGAAGACGACGGAGGCCCAGCTGGGGATGGCCTCCCAATGTGGGAGGGGTGCACGTCGCACCATGACCCCCCTCATGTTCAGAATCCTGGCGGTAGCGTACCCGGAGTTGGATGGGCGCTTGAGGGCATTACAGCAGCAACAAGAGGGTGAGTACACTCTCATTCAGCTGATTCAGCGCACACTGTAGGTGTCTTGGTGGGGGAGGTGGGCTGTGGGTTCCCCTAGGCCAGGGCGAGTTTGCTAGTTAAGTCCCCTTTTTCAGGCAGACCCTGTGGCACCCCACTCCACCTGGGTACAGTGCCAATTACACCTAGTCAGGCTCCTGTGACATCCATGTGTGCAGAAATCGGCCATAGCCTTGTAAGCCATGTCCCAGGGATTGAATAGTGGACCCCAAGTGCGCGGCATAGTGCAGGGGGCTTCTGTGTCTGTCGTGTCCGCCAACGGTAGCAATATTGCATGCACTCAACATGTCTTTCTTCTGTCTCCCCCCCCTTTTTGTGGTCTCCCTGTACTTGTGTGCATTAGCATCATCAGGCGGAGAAGCAGTGGCACTGGAGCAGGCGGGAGCTGCATCCCACAGGGCCCTGGAGGGCGAGACTACGGACTCCGAATTCACCAGTGGGACGGAGGGCGAGGGGAGCTCCACAGGGGGGACAGGAGCTGACACCAGCGATACAGACTCCTCCTCTGATGGGAGCTGCCTTGCGGTGGTGGGCACATCTGTGCCCCCGCATCTACAGGTACAGCCGCAACCCCCCCCTCCAGCACCGCCCACCCAGCAGCCCCTCAGCCTTTGCCCTGTGCCCACTCACCCAGTAGGGTGGGCATCACCTTCGCCCCAGGCACCTCAGCCCCTTCCCCTGTCACCCCTGCTGCCCTCAGTGAGGAGGCCATTGATCTCCTCAGGTCCCTCACTGTTGGGCAGTCTACCATTTTGAATGACATCCAGGGTGTAGAGAGGCAGTTGCAACAAACCAATGCATTCCTGGAGGGCATTCATTCTGGTCAGGCAGCCCTTTAGCGAGCTTTTCAGACTCTGGCCTCAGCACTGATGGCAGCCATTGTCCCTGTCTCTAGCCTCCCCCTCCAACTTCCTCCACCCAGACCCACACCCCTGTACCTCAGCCTATCCCAAGCACACCATCAGACCAGCATGCACACACCTCAACACACAAAGGAAGCTCAGGCAAACATAAGCACCACACATCCCACAGGCACTCACACAAGCATCAGACACATGCAGACATACCAACATCCACTGCCTCCACTGTGTCCCCCTCCTCCTCGTCTCCCTCATCCCTCCCTGTCTCGTCTCCACTCACACCTGCATGCACTACATCTTCAGCCACCACGTCCATCACCAGCACACCCACCACCACACCCCGCTCACGTGCAGTAACCACCCCCACTACCATTCACACATCCCCTGTGTCCTCTCCCAGTGTGTCTGTGAGGCCACCTCCCAAGGTACACAAACCCGGCCACACACCCACCCAACAGCCATCCACCTCAGGACAGCCTCCAGCCCATGCACCTTCACCCAAAGTCAGCAAACTACACCTCCTACGACCACTACCTCTTCCTCCACTCCCAAACCCCCTTCATCTACCCGTCCCAGTGTTCCTAAGAAACTTTTCCTGTCCACCCTTGACCTCTTTCCCTCACCTCCCCCACCCCGTCAGTCTCCTAGGGCCGACACTCCAGGTCCCAACCTAGCACCTCAGCCACAACATCGGCGGGACCAGTGGTGCCAGTAGTCATCGGATTATGGAGTGCACCAGGCATTAGGGCAGGCAGTGTGGCAAGGAGCCACAGCACGGACAGTCCCCACCTGTCAAGCATCAAAAGTTGGCCAGTGCCTGGCGGGAGAGGGGGAAGACACCAGCCACCAAAGCTGCTCACAGGGGTACAGTTGGGATTGTGGAGTCAGCTGCGACACCTTCCAAGGTGGGGAAGGGGCACAAGAAAACCGGCAAGTCTTGGAAGATCAGTACGGCGGAGAAGACCGCCATCAGCCCCGCTGCCCAGGAGACGACCACCAGCAGCCACAGGGCCCCAGACAGGACCGCCAGCAGCAGCCCCGCTGCCCAGGAGGCGACCGCCAGCATCCCCACTGCCCCAGACAGGACCGCCAGCAGCAGCCCCGCTGCCCAGGAGGCGACCGCCAGCATCCCCACTGCCCCAGACAGGACCGCCAGCAGCAGCCCCGCTGCCCAGGAGGCGACCGCCAGCAGTCCAACTGCCACAGACAGGACCGCCAGCAGCTGAACCGCTGCCAAGGACACCGCCGCCACACGCACCGCTGCCAAGAACACCGCCGCCACAAGCACCGCTGCCAAAGACACCGCCGCAAGGACACCGCCGCCACAAGCACCGCTGCCAAGGACACCGCCGCCACAAGCACCGCAGGCCCATGAGCACCAAAAGCTCTGACGCTTCTGAGGCCGCCCCGAGCAGGATGAAGCACTCTGGGCACAAAGCCCCCTTCAGAACCAGTGGAGACTGTTATCCACTACCTCTGTCCTTGGCAGGATGAAGCACTCTGGGCACAAAGCCCCCTCCAGAACCAGTGGAGATTGACATCCACTAACTCAGTCCATGGCAGGATGAAGCACTCTGGGCACAAATACCCCTCCAGAACCAGTGGAGATTGTTATCCACTACATCAGTCCTTGGCAGGATGAAGCACTCTGGGCACAAATACCCCTCCAGAACCAGTGGAGACTGTTATCCACTACCTCTGTCCTTGGCAGGATGAAGCACTCTGGGCACAAAGCCCCCTCCAGAACCAGTGGAGATTGACATCCACTAACTCAGTCCTTGGCAGGATGAAGCACTCTGGGCACAAATACCCCTCCAGAACCAGTGGAGACTGTTATCCACTACATCAGTCCTTGGCAGGATGAAGCACTCTGGGCACAAATACCCCTCCAGAACCAGTGGAGACTGTTATCCACTACCTCTGTCCGTGGCAGGATGAAGCACTCTGAGCCCAAAGCCCATTCCAGAACCAGTGGAGATTGACATCCACTACCTCAGTGCTTGGCAGGATGAAGCACTCTGGGCACAAAGCCCCCTCCAGAACTAGTAGAGAAAGGCATCCACTACCTCAGTCCTTGGCAGGATGAAGCACTCTGGGCACAAGGCCCCCTCCAGAACCAGTAGAGTATCACATCCACTACCTCAGTCCTTGGCAGGATGAAGCACTCTGGGCACAAAGCCCCCCTCCAGAACCAGTGGAGACTGTTATCCACTACCTCAGTCTTTGGCAGGATGAAGCACTCTGGGCACAAGGCCCCCTCCAGAACCAGTGGAGATTGACATCCACTTGAGAGACTGTGGCTTTGCACTCCCCAGGATAAAGCAGTGGGCAAACCACCCACTGTAGATACTTGAGAGACTGTGGCTTTACACTCCCCAGGATATAGCTGTGGGCAAACCACCCACTGTAGAGACTTGAGAGACTGTGGTTTTGCACTCCCCAGGATATGGCAGTGGGCAAACCACCCACTGTAGAGACTTGAGAGACTGTGGCTTTGCACTCTCCAGGATTGAACAGTGGGCATGGGACCCCCTTGTGGATTTGGCGTCGTACACTCAATCGGCTGAAGTTCCCCACCTTTCCCTTCCCCCTGAGGTGCCTGTTTTATTTCTATCTGATGCCCCTGCAGTGTTCTCTCGGTCTTGTTCGGGTATCTTGTGTGGGCCTCGCCCATGCCTTTTGGGCCCAGTGATCCACAGACTATGATGGTGGACTCCCTTGGACTTGTGTTCTTGGTGTATTTAATTGTATATAGTGTACATGTGTATATTTGTAAATATTTTGGATGTATGTAATTGAATATATCACAATTTTTCGACCCATTTCCTTTTGTCCTTGCATTCTTCCAGGGGGGCTGGGGAGTGTAACTGTGATGTATCATAATGTATTAGCGTGTGTGTTGTAGTGGGTGAGGGTGGGGGTGTTGTGTGTGTGTGTGTCACTGTTTTTTCCCTCCCCCCTCCCCTGTGTCGTAGGTGCAGTACTCACCGTGGTCTTCGCCACCGGCGTTCGTGCTCCTGGTAGAGGAGCAGGAAGATAAAGGCTGGAAAAATCTGGAGCTCTGGTTCCATGGCGTCGTGGTTCCTCGTGGGGTGTGCAGAGGTGAGCGTTTTCCCTTTGAAGTCCTGTTTCCGCCATGTTTTTGTTCACGGTGAATCTGCCCCGGAAAAGGTGGCGGATTGGTGGGTTGTAATTCTGTGGGCGGTACATTGTCCTCTGCCTGTTTGTTGGCGGTGACCGCTGCTATGTTTGTTTGTACCGCTGTGTCGGTCGAAGTGTTAAAGTGGCTGTCTATGTTGGCGGTTTCCGCCACGGTCGTAATTCCACTTTTTTTACCGCCGGCCTGTTGGCGGTCTTACTGCCGCTTTAACACCGACCGCCAGGGTTGTAATGACCACCTATATCCCTGTGTATGTAGTTATTGGTGGGAGTGGTGAGAGAAAGAAAGGAGCATTCCTCCTGATGGATCCTGGCACAACGGTAGTGTAACCTAACAGACAAACACGTGACTACCACCTCTTCAGAATATAAATGTACCTTCCTTGTAAGACTACATCTGTAGAAGGAGGCACTTATGAAAAAAGAATGATTCCAGTACTCCAAACTCCTACTAGCACGCAGAGACTGAAATGTTTTCAGGAAACATGTGATGGCCTCCTAGTCGCCTTCTCTAGGGATGCAAAAAGCAGGAGGTTCCTTGACTCCAGAAGGGCCGATCTGACCACAGCTGGAACCTGCAGGAGCCCTGGCTGGAGGGATACGTGGTGCCTAGTAGTCTACACTTCAGACCAAAGATCTGCAGGAATGACTAGAAGGAACCTTCAAGCAGTTAGGAAGATGTGGGACAAATTTATTTTTTCCACTTCTGCAGGACAAGGTCATGATGCTGATACTCGCTCAGGGATGTCACTTCCTACAAGAGCAAGCAAAACAGGTTTGTCCTACTCAACTCTTTTTGCTGCATTTAAGACAGGTTCAGCTGCATCGGGCAGTTGAGGTATTATGCTTTATGGAGGTTTTACACCTACTGCTTCCAGCCTTGCTCAGATGCAGGATTTAGAAAATTAAAATAGTGATAAAGGGCCTGATTAGAGTTTCCTGGAAAGAGAATTCCATCATAAACATGGCAGAGTGGCTGACAAATGCTTGATCCACCCACTTCTTTTAGAGATTGGTGGACATTAAGCTTTTCATTGAAAGAGCCACTGTTGGCTCCGTCGGAACTTCGGAGAAAGAGCATTACACTGTCCTTCTGTTTAGGGTGGAAATCCTGATGTGCTTTTTTTGTCCATCACTGCCAGAAAAAACCCTGGCAGTGACAGGTAGAAATTAAATATCATGAGCCTCTCATCCTGGAAAGCTCTCAGGGCTTGGGAATCATTTGCTTTATTTGTTTTTCAGAAACAGATTCCCAGTGTATTAAAGGTTTGGTTATGACTGTCAAAACCAATGGCGGCCATCAACTGAACTTTTTGTACCTTGAAGGGAACCACCATGATGATGGTTTCTTTCAGTGCACCTTAAAATTTGCAGATGGTAGCGTATCAGGGTAACAAAGGTAATGTCCTCTGCCAACCTACTGAACTGTATTCTTATAAGACAGATGTGATATATCTAAATTAGTGTATTATACTGTACAAGACATGTCTCACATGGTCCTAAATAGTTCATGAGATAGGATATTAAATCACGCTCTCTCCGGGACTATTTGTCCCCTAAAAAATATTCCATTTCATAATATGTGGATGGAATTGGTAACTCTGGATTTAACCCACAGGAATTTAATTTGAATTGACGAAAACTTTTTTGGACTGTGTAGTTGTCATAATTATATTCGGGATTGATCAGTATGAGGATATACAATTGGAACTGGTGATAACTATTTGTCAACTGTGGAGAGGACATAAAAATATACTTTGGACTGATTACTGTGGAACCCATATTTGGGATATAAGTTTGATTGATGATTGCTTTGTATCATTTTGACCATTGTATTTTCTTTTTGTCTATACTATATATATAATAGAATCTGAATACACCACTGTTACTAGATTGGTTTCTCTGTTACTATCACATGTGCAAATGTATCCATTTTCACTTTAGATAACATGATGTTATACTTTTTTGGGGGATTAGAGGGTTTGACCCCAGTCATTTGCACCGTGTAATATAGTGAAGTGTAGTACTACGGAGTTAGAGTAGGAAGCGCCTATTACTCATCACTCACCCTCTGTTTTTGACGTATAGAACTCTGTATACTTTACCCTTGCTAGCCAGGGATGAAGTGCATGCGTTCTCAGTTTCAACAGGATGACATTAGCATACCTCAGGTTGGCATATATAACTTAGTCATAAGTCCCTCGTATGAAGTACAAAAGGAGTACCCATGGTCCGTAAGTTAAATGTCACAAGTGGACTGCAGCACCCATTGTGCCTTCTTCTACAGTGACAGTGTAAACAAGGCTGTAGGGCTGGTATGTTTAGTGACTGTGCAGTTTTAAACTGCAAATACGACTTGTCAAAATAACCCCTTCTGACAGGCCCAAACCTTCCTTTTAAATATTAATGTCACCCCTAAGTAGGTCATAATGCCCCGAAGGCAGGGTGCATGGTATTTAAAAGTGTGACATGTAAACATTTAGCCCTCATTACAACCCGGGTGGTCGGTGATACAGTGGCAGTAATACCGCCAACAGGACGGAGGTAACAAATATGAAATTATGACCTCGGAGGAAACCGCTCAGACAGACAGCCACTTTAACACACCGACCGCCATGGCGAAATCAACAGGCACCACGGCGGTAACCGCCTACAGCCAGTCAGAAGACAATGTGCCGCCCACTGTATAATGACACACCAATCCGCCACCTATTCCTGGGCAGTACCAATGACATCAAAAACCTGGCAGACACACTGCACAGAAGGGAAATGACTTACCTCTGGAGACTCAAGGAAGAACCACACCTCCATGGAGCCCGAGTTGCATGTGTTCCCCATGCTCTTCTACGTTCTGCTCCACTACGAACACCAATGCCGGCGAAGACGACCACAGTGAGTACTGCCACCTAGCTCACAGGGGAGGGGGGAGAAAAAAGAGGATGACACACACACGCAACATGCTACACACCCACCCCAACACCATACACACAAGCAGATGCAGTAACATTACATAATCACCCCATACCCCTCAGGAATAATGCCAGGACAAAATGAATTGATTAAAGTAAGTGTAAAAAGATAAAATAGTATAAATACGTGCATCCAAATCAACAAGTATATACATATTTACAAATGTAGGGATACTGCTCAGTCATCAATGTCCGTGGGCCACAGGGCCACATCACATAGTTCAAGGCACCACCTCACTCCTGCAACAACACGGAGAGAACACAGCAGGGGCATGATGTCGAAAATAGCCAGGCACCTCAGGGGGACGGGGAACGGGGGGCACCTCAGCAGGAAGATGGTACAATGCCACTGGTCATGGAGGGGGCAACATGCCCTGTGCTTGGTCCTGGGGAGTGCAAGGCCACAGTCTCTCAAGTGGGTGATTTGCCCCCTGACTTGTCCTCGGGAATGCAAGGCCACAGTCTCTCAAGTGGGTGATTTGCCCACAGACCTGTGCTGGGGAGTGCAATGACAGTCTCTCAAGTGGATGGCTTCTCCACTGGTTCTGGAGAGGTCATTGTGTCCAGTGATCTTCATCCTGTGGAGGATGGGATGAGTGGATGGCTTACCACTGGTTCTGGAGGGGGCATTGTGCCCATTGATCTTCATCCTGTGGAGGATGGGGTGAGTGGATGGCTTCTCTACTGGTTCTGGAGGGGGCATTGTGCCCAGTGATCTTTATCCTGTGGAGGATGGGGTGAGTGGATGGCTTCTTCCACTGGTTCTGGAGGGGGCATTGTGCCCAGTGATGCAGATCTTGGGGAGTGTAAAGTCACAGTCTCTCACCTGGGAGTCAGACCCACAGGATTTGCAGGGGCCAGGCCGCACAACAGTCCATGGACGCAGGACTACACACTGTCCTCTAGCGGTGACGGCTGCTCAGTGGTGGCAGTGGTGCTGCTAATGGTGGAGCTGGCAGTTGGGGGGAGGCTCCAGCCCTTCCCCAGCAGCCTCGAATGGCTGCCCACTCGGGCTACTGGTGGTGGTGCTGGTGGCGGTGCTGGCAGTGGTGGGGAGAGGCTCCAGCCCTTCCCCTGCGGCCTTGGATGGCTGCAGCACCATGGTTGGTGGTGGGGGCTCTGACTGAGTCCCTGCACCAGGCCCCTTGTCTCTACTGCCTGCTGTTGCAGGCCCCTTGCCTCTCCTTCCTGCAGCTGGGGCTGCATCCTTGCCCTTCCATCCTGCAGCTGGGGCTGCCTCCTTGCCCTTCCTTCCTGCAGCTGGGGCTGCCTCCTTGCCCCTCTGTCCTACAGCTGGGGCTGTCTCCTTGCCCTTCCTTCCTGCAGCTGGGGCTGCCTCCTTGCCCCTCTGTCCTACAGCTGGGGCTGTCTCCTTGCCCTTCCTTCCTGCAGCTGGGGCTGCCTCCTTGCCCTTTCTTGACGCACTTTGGGCTGACTCATTACCCTTCCTTGACGCACTTGGGGCTGACTCCTTGCCCTTCCTTGAAGCTCTTGGGGCTGGCGCCCTGTCACTCTGGCTGGCTGGTGGCCGGGATCCTTTCCCAACTGGAGTAGTTGGGGACACTACCGTGCCAGTGCACTGGGTGTCTGAGGTGCTTGCCCGGGTTTTGACCACCCTGGCCTGACATGAGGGACGGTGGAGGGGTAGGGAAGAGGTCAATGTTGGTGAGGAAAAGCTTCTTAGGGACACTGGGGCGGGGAGAGGGAGATGGTTTGGGAGTGGAGGAAGAGGGAGCGGTGGTAGGAGGTGTCTGTCTGCTGTGTTTGGGTGCAGGTGCATGGGATGGATGCTGTTGTGAGGTGGATGGCTGTTGGGTGTCTGAGTGCTTGCGTTTGTGTACTTTGAGAAGAGGGGGCACAGACACAGTGGGAGAAGACACAGGGGACATGCACATGGATGTGGGGGTGATGACTGCCAGTGAGGTGTGTGTGCTGATAGGTGTGCTGGTGATGGAGGTAGTGGATGAGGATGTAGTGCATGCAGGTGTGAGTGTAGACGCAACTGGGAGGGAGGTGGAGGAGGAGGAGGAAGGGGCCACAGTGGAGGCAGTGGATGTTGGTATGTCTGCATCTGGATGGTGTTTGTGTGAGTGCCTGTGGGATGAAGTGTGGTGCTTGTGTTTGACATGTCCACTCTTGTGTGTTGTCCTGGGTGCATGCTCATCTGACTGTGTGCTTGGGATAGGATGGGGTTGAGGGGAATGGGATGGGGTAGAGGAAGTTGGAGGGGGGAAGGTGGAAACAGGGACAATGGCTGCCATCAGAGAGGAGGCCAGAGCCTGGATTGATCTCTGCTGGGCCGCCAAGCCAGTGTGAATGCCCTCTAGGAATGCATTTGTCTGTTGCATTTAGGCTACCAGCCCCTGGATGGCACTCACAATGGTTGACTGCCCAACAGATATGGATCGCGGAGGTCAATAGCCCCCTCACTCAGGGCAGCATGGCTAACTGGGGCAGGGCCTGAGTTGCCTGGGGCAAAGGAGATGCCCACCCTCCTGGGTGAGCGGGCACAGGCAACTCGCTGAGGGCTGCTGGGAGGGCGGTGCTGGTACGGGGTGGTGGCTGTACCTGTAGCTGTGGTGGGCACAGAGGTGTCCGCCACCACCAGGGAGCTTCCATCGGAGGAGGTATCCATGTCGAACTGTCCCCTCCTGTTTCCACCGTGGTGCTCCCCTTGCCCTTCGTTACACTGGTGCCCTCACCGTCTGTGGATTCGGCCTCCTGGGTCCTGTGGGATGGAGCTCCCTCTGTCGCCGGTGCCTCTGCTCCTCCGCCAGATGATGCTAATGCACATAAGGACATGCATTTGTCTGTTGCATTTAGGCTACCAGCCCCTGGATGGCATTCACAATGGTTGACTGGCCAACAGATATGGATCGCGGAGGTCAATAGCCCCCTCACTCAGGGCAGCATGGCTAACTGGGGCAGGGCCTGAGGTGCCTGGGGCAAAGGAGATGCCCACCCTCCTGGGTGAGCGGGCACAGGCAACTCGCTGAGGGGCTGCTGGGAGGGCGGTGCTGGTACGGGGTGGTGGCTGTACCTGTAGCTGTGGTGGGCACAGAGGTGTCCGCCACCACCAGGGAGCTTCCATCGGAGGAGGTATCCATGTCGAACTGTCCCCTCCTGTTTCCACCGTGGTGCTCCCCTTGCCCTTCGTTACACTGGTGCCCTCACCGTCTGTGGATTCGGCCTCCTGGGTCTTGTGGGATGGAGCTCCCTCCGTCGCCGGTGCCTCTGCTCCTCCGCCAGATGATGCTAATGCACAGAAGGACAGGGTGACAAAACAAAAAGGGGGAGGGAAGAGACAAAGGATACACTTGGTCAATGGTGCCAACAACACCACCGTTGGTGTACATAACACACTCACACACAGGAAACAGCCCTACACACTAGGCAATACACTACCAGTCACCATGCAAGTCCCCAGCCCATGGATATGGACACCTAACAGAAATTGCAGCATACCTGAGACCCACAGACCCCTTTCACATCAGAACCCTGCCCAACATGGGACCTATCCTGCAATGCCAGGCCTGGGCTGGGGGCACCCACAGGGCCCACACCCTCACCCGGATAACACCCCACCAGGCGCAAGTTGTGTATTAGGGCACTGTACTCACCCCCTTGTGGCTGCTCTGATGCCCCCAAGCGTCCATCTAGATCCGGATAGGCCACCGCCAGTATGCGGGCCATCAGGGGAGTCAGTGTTCGATGTTCACCCCTTCCTCGTTGGGAGGCCATCCCCACCTGGGCCTCTGCCGGCTTCTGTGCCCAGCGTCTCAGGTCCTCCCACTGTTTCCCACAGTGGGTGCTCCGCCTGCCGTAGACCCCCAGGGTCCACACGTCCTTGGCTATGGCACATCATATACCCTTCTTTTGATGGGCGCTGACCTGCAGGGAAATAGAAACAGCGAAGGTATTAGTCAGACCGTCCTACCTGTTACACTCATGGCCCACCATGCCCCTTCCTATCCCCATTAGCACAGACATGGCCCACCATACATGCTGCATGCTGCACAAGGCCCATACACCACCCCCCCATACATGAGGCCTTCACACACAGCACTCATGCCCCATGCATCGTACTCATGGTGTACTCACCAGTTGGTCTAGAGGCCCAAACAGCAGTCGGTACTGGGGTAGGACCCCATCCACCAGTTGCTCCATCTCCGCCGAGGTGAAGGCAGGGGCCCTTTCCCCAGTCACATGAGCCATGATCGGTTCCAGACACGGGTCACAGCAGCACATGTAGTGTAGGTACCGTCCTGTTGAAGGTCAGGTAGCAAGGGAGTGCACAGTAGAATGGCGGTCACGTCTGCGGCGGTGCATACCGTCACCGCCGCCATACATCACCATTTGTTACACCATCACTGTCAACCAATGAGGAGTTGCACTGCGGTTCTCGACCGACTCCTGCAACAGCGCACAACGTCAGCGGAATTACCTCATTTCCACCTGTCCCTCCATACAGGACAGGACGATGCCATTTCAGGTGACGTGCAGGTCATGGATCCTAACTGCGTCACAGTAGATAAATGAAGCATTAGGACATCTCCAACAAAATACTGTTACAATCACAACATGCATTGAACTGCAGTGGTTGGAATACAGAGATAATGACCAGCTGCTCACTATTTTACCCCATTGATTGCAACCGCTGCGGATGAATAGGAAATGGAGACATTCCCCCGTGTACAGACCCCTGGTGGACTTGACAACAATGGAGGATAGGCACATTATCCTCACCTATAGACTTGACAGGGCCACAATCACGGAGCTGTGTGCCCAATTGGATCCTGACCTAATCTCTGCTATCCTTCACCCCACTGGGATCCCCCCTCATGTGCAAGTGCTATCAGTGATCCATTTCCTGGCAACTGGCTCCTTCCAAGTGACAGTTGGCTTGGCAGCAGCAATGTCACAGCCTATGTTCTCAATAGTGCTGACCAGAGTGTTGTCTGCCCTGATTAAACACATGTGCAGCTACATCGTTTTTCCCCAGGTGGAGGATTTGGCCACAGTGAAAACTGATTTCTATGCAATGGGACATATCTCTAACATTATTGGGGTTATTGATGGAACACATCTTGTATTTGTCCCCCCCCGCCAAAATGAACAGGTGTTCAGAAATCGAAAGAGCTTTCACACCATGACTCCATGAATGTGCAGATGATGTGTCTGGCGGACAAGTACATCTCCCACGTCAATGTAATGTATCCTGGGTCTGTGCATGATGCCTTTATCCTGAGGTATAGCAGCATCCCAAATATGATGGCTCAACTCCAGAGGCACAGGGTGTGGCTAATAGGTGAGCCCTGGCTATCACCAAGTATATGTTGGTGTATGGGTATGGTGTGGGCCCTAAGGGTTAGTTTGTGGCTAACAGTTGTCCCTCAATATTTGCAGGTGACTCTGGTTACCCCTAACTCTCATGGCTACTGACCCCTGTGAGGAATCCCAGGACAAGGGCAGAGGAACGTTACAATGAGGCACATGGGTGAACAAGAAGAATTATAGAGAGGACCTTTGGCCTCCTGAAGGTCAGGTTTCGTTGCCTCCATCTAACAGGTGGATCCCTGTGCTACTCACGCAAGAAGGTCTGCCATATCATCGTGGCATGCTATATGTTGCACAACCTTGCTTGCGTCACCAGGTGCCTTTTCTGCAGGAGGAGGAGGAAGGAGATGGCCGTGTGGCAGCAGTGAACCCTGTGGACAGTGAAGATAAGGAGGCAGAGGATGAGGACAACAGAAGTGCAATTATTTGTCAATGCTTCCAATGAGACACAGGTAAGACAGTGTTGATACACATATAATTGACAGTTTGATGTGTGACATTGTCACTGGCAGGCTGAGCATTCCTACTTCTATGCCCACTCACTGTACCCTTTGGCATCTCTTTTTGCAGATGTTGGTGCCCCACTATTGCTCCTGGTGTGTTCAGTGCAGCCAACTACAGGTATTTCCAATGTAAACATTACTGTACAGTTGAATTGCATTGTTTGAACCTTTGTTCAACAAATACCTTTTCAAAACATCTGACATAGGCCCTACTTGTATTTTATCAAAGTGTGTTTGTTGCAGTGCTCTGAAGAAGAGGGGGTAGTGCAATGGGCTGGGGTGATGATGGAGGTAAGTCCAGTATAGAGTCCAGTCTATTTGTATCTCCGGTGCATTGTCCAAGGGGGCATAGGAAGTTAAGCAATAGCAGTTCAAGGTGGACAGGGTGACAGAGTGGGACACAAGGGTGACAATCAGGAGAGTCTTATTTCCTGGTGGGGTCTTGGCAGTAGTCTCTGGCTTCTGCCTGGATCGCAGGAAACGTTTGCGGGGTGATTCTCCTTCTGCAGCGGGAGGGGTGCTGGTGGGCCTCCTGTCCACTAGCAGCAGCGGAGGTGGGGGGCTGTTCGGTGGTTTGGCTAGTGTCAGGGGCCCGGTGGTGTGCCACTGCCTCCCTTATACTGTTGGCCATGTCTGCCAGCCCCCCTGCAATGGAGACCAGGGTGGTGTTGATGGCCTTCAAGTCCTCCATTATCCCCAGGTACTGTCCCTCCTGTAGCCACATGTTCTCCTGCAACTTGTCCAGTATCTGGCCCAGCATATCCTGGGAATGTTGGTATGCTCCCAGGATCCCGGTGAGTGCCTCCTGGAGAATCGGTTCCCTGGGCCTGTCCTCCCCCTGTCACACAGCAGTCCTTCCGGCTTCCCTGTTGTCCTGTGCCTCTGTCCCCTGAACCGTGTGCCCACTGCCACTGATCCCAGGTCCCTGATCGACCTGTGTTTGTGGGGTGGCCTGGGCTCCCTGTAGTGATGGACACACTCCTGATTGACGTGTCCTGGGGACAGAGGTATGGGCCTGCAGGGTGGGTGCTGTGGTGGTGTTTTCTGAGGGGGGAGGCTCTGTGATGGTGTGTGACTGTGCCGGAGTAACCGACTGTCCGGAGATCCCTGATGGGCCAGGTTGGTCATCCAGATCCAGGCGACCAGAGCTGCCGTCATCACTGTGGGCCTCTTCTGGGGGGGGACTTGATGTTGCTGGCACCTCTTCGCCGCTGACATTGGGTGGGTTACCTGTGGGGATGTAAATTCAGTGTTATTGTTTCTGCATGTGACATATTGTGCATGGGTGTGTTGCCCTCTATGGTTGTTATTGCCATGACAGCTTTTCCTTGTGTGAGTTGTTATTTGGTGGGCTAAGTGATTCTCTCTAGTATGCATGCTGTGGTGATAGGTGTCCATGCAGGTCTGTGACGGGGGTCCATGCATTGATGTTGCATGCAGGGCTTGGTATTGGGATGAGTGGGTTGTGATGGTGGGATATGTGGGAGGTAGTGGAGTGATGGGAGTGAGGGTAGGGGTGGGAGTATGTGATGGCATGCAGATCGGGGGTGATAGTAATAGAGATTTGACTTACCAGAGTCCAGTCCTTCTCCTACTCCTGCCAGGCCCTCAGGATGCATGATTGCCAAGACTTGCTACTCCTATGTTGTAGGTTGTGGGGGGGAGGAGGTGGGGGTACACTGCCAGTCCTCTATACTGCGAGCTGGTGTCCAGCTGCAATGAAACGTACCTTCCCCCGTAGGTCGTTCTACCTCTTCCTGATGCCATCCCTTTTTCTGGAGTACTGTCCCGCAGCATTGACCTTGTCCACGATCCTCCTCCATAGCTCCATCTTCCTAGTAATAGATATCTGCTGCACCTGTGATCCAAATAGCTGTGGCTCTAACCGGATGATTTCCTCCACCATGACCTTTAGGTCCTCCTCAGAGAACCTGGGGTGTCGTTGTAGTGCCATGAGTGTGATGTGGGTGGTATGGCTGAGGGAGTGTGGGGGTGATGTGTTGGGGTGTGTGATGTAAGGTGTGTGTGTGGTGTATAGGTGATGGTGGTATGTGGCTCTGGATGTGTGTGTGCTCTTACTGTCTCTTTGTTGGCAATTGTTTGTATTCGTAAAGGGTTGTGGATAGTGTGGGTGTATGTTTTATAGTGGTGTGGGTGTGGTGTGTGTATGGGTGTCAGGTGTGTGTAGTTTGAATTGTCCAATGTGGTGTTGTTTTGTTTGAGTATATGGTTTACCGCCATTGAATGTCCGCCACGGTGATTCGTGGGTCATAATGTTGTGGGTGTAGTTCTGTTGGCATAACGGTGTGGGTTTGGCTACCACCAGTTTATCACTGACCTTTGGGCTGGCGGACTTGTGTGTGTGGCTGTATAGTGACAGATTGGTATGTGTGTGTCATTATATGATTGGCGGTTATCCGTCGCGGCGGCGTTATGTTGCCGGCAGTCGGCATGGCGGTAAGTGGAATTTACTGCCAATGTCATAATGAGGGCCTTAATGTTAAACATCTTCTTACAATCAAAACACTCTGAAAGCTACTTTCACTGCGTTAGGTTTGGCTGCCCATCTAAAAGCATTGGAAACAATATTACATTTAGCAATGTTATCTTTGGCTAAGAAGAAGGAAAAATGTAATTCTTGGACTTTGTTAAATATTTATTACAAGCTCAATTCACTGATGAAGTTAGATTTGTAATAAATCTTTTGGAAAATGTACTTTTAGAAAGGTTCCTTTTCCCTATTGAATGCCTCTGCATGCCAATTTGCATGACTCCAACTGTCACCTGGCAGCTGAATAGCTCCCTTGAGGAGGTATGAACATATTCCCATAGCAGAGACAAAGGCTCTGGGTGTGGGGAGGTGTTCTATTTATTTGGCAGGATGGCCATCTGGGCTTTGCCAAGACTTGAATTAAGTTATTTCAGTTTAAAGAGGCCAACCCTGTCACAGGCAAATGCTAGCTGACGCCTGGGCAGAGCCCTTCTTTTCTCCGCTCTACCCGAGCCAAGCAGGCTCCAGTCCCAGTGGACTCCAAGGGTCATAAAGGTGACCCCTTGTTCAAGCTGCAGGAACACAACAAGAAGCCTTTCTTGCAACTTAACAGCTGACCTGTCCTAGACTCTGCTGCTGGCTTCTGCTGGAGTGAGCCTTGACACCAAAGTGCTGTCGCCAAGTTCATGGACTTTTGGCTGGTGTCAAAGTGTACTCTTTCTAAATTTTCCTGAAAACCAGAAACTTGGCACTTAGAAACTGTTGGCTTTAAGACACCCAAAGGACGAGGACCAACCTCTCGAATTATTTCTGCAAAGGTCCGTTTTCACTAGGCTGAGATTCAGGTTGCTCCTACTCTAGGCATTTCAGCAGCAGCAAATCTGATTTAGCTTCACCTCCTGGAGAAGATGTCCAGCCTAATGGGCTCCTCTTCAGCTACAGCCTGAAGCATTGCACTGCTGGAAGAATCTAAGCTTCAAAAATGTGATTGAAGGTAGAAATTTTCATTGGGCAAAGGTGTGAAAAGTATCAAACCGTGTGGATGACTTTCCTTGGGCATGAAATTCAAATTTCCTCCGCTCGGGGCTTTCCTGCTTAAAGTTAACAGCTTCTTCCGGACCTTGTTCAGTGGATATCTGATGACGCTGAGCCTTTTTGGCCACAGCCTACTGCCTTGCCCCTCTGAGAAACTTTGACTTCCATTTCAGAGACTAAGGGGGTGATTTTAACCTTGGCGGACGGCGGAGGCCGTCCGCCAAGGTACCGCCGCCAAATGACCGCACCGCGGTCAAAAGACCGCGGCGGCCATTCAAACATTTCCTCTGGGCCGGCGGGCGCTCTCCAAAAGAGCGCCCGCCGGCCCAGAGGAAATGCCCCTGCAACGAGGACGCCGGCTCAGAATTGAGCCGGCGTAGTTGCAGGGGTGCGACGGGTGCAGTTGCACCCGTCGCGCATTTCAGTGTCTGCAAAGCAGACACTGAAATACTTTGCGGGGCCCTCTTACGGGGGCCCCTGCAGTGCCCATGCCATTGGCATGGGCACTGCAGGGGCCCCCAGGGGCCCCGCGGCACCCCCTACCGCCATCCTGTTCATGGCGGGTTTCCCGCCATGAACAGGATGGCGGTAGGGGGTGTCAGAATCCCCATGGCGGCGGAGCGCGCTCCGCCGCCATGGAGGATTCCCCCGAGCAGCGGAAAGTCGGCGGGGGACCGCCGACTTTCCGCTTCTGACCGCGGCTGAACCGCTGCGGTCAGAATGCTCGTGGGAGCGGTGCTCCTGTGGTCGGTGGCCCTGGCGGCCACCGGCCGCCAGGGTCAGAATGACCCCCTAAGTCCACAGCTAATACTTCCTAAAGGGTTGAAACTGGTTTCTGTATTTGACCCCTGTTCTATTGATCTTGCTCAACCAATATGATCATGGTTTGTGCATTATGATTTTTTAATCTATTTTCAAATTTATGTTTTTAAAAAATCATGACTATGGTTTCCCTTGTTAGATTTTTCATTTTTGGTTTAATTTTATTTCTTGCAATGTACTGTATTTTTCTAAAAATGGTTTTGGATTTGTCTTGTGTTCTGTTTTGGCTTTATTGTTGTTTGGGGACGCATTATTACTTTACACATTGCCTCAAAGTTAAATCTGCCTCCTCTGGACTGTATCTACCTAAAATTTTAGCTCAGGTTAAATTACTGACTTTAAGGGTTCCCCTGATAAGGTTTGTGATTATTCCTTGAGGTGGGTAGGCCCTGGTCCCAATTAATAATCCACTTTTTTGCGGAAATGGTGGCGTAACATCCTTGGGTGTTGGACCATGTAGGGTGGATGGTGAGTGGAAGTGATTTGCAAATCAGGATCCCCACACCTCTACAACAGGTGGTGTATCCTGCGTGTATTTCCATTTTATAGCCCCATCCATCGAGTGCATGACAAGCGTTACCCAATAGATGGTTCTCCTGAAGTAAGACAGTGTCAGCCGTGTACCTCTTAATGTATTGCAACACTAGTTTGAATTTAATTTTGTCACCTAGGCCGTTGATGTTCCAGGAGAGGAATTTTATCTTTTGTTTATGTCACAGACCTGTCATATGTGTATGGTGTCGTAAAACCAGTCCCCCTGGTCACCCACACCATGATTGTCATGAGGGAAGGGATCTCAAGGGCCACACCCAGGTCTGTCAAGAGAGATGCTCCTACTATGTCTCTGAACCTGAAGAAAGAAAGCAACATTCAAAACATTCAAACTAAAACAAGACCCCAGAAACAATACCCCCCTCTGCTTCTCTGCATAGTGGGTGTGAAACTACCTAACCACCCAACATTACAGATTGCCTATTACCCAGAACTCATATGTAAACTAATAAGAGGAGACAGTGGCAACCAAGACAGTCTTGCCCCACCCAGCCCAACCCATCAAGCATGCATACTGTTACTAATGACTCAAGCGTGCAATAACAGGATAATCAGCTATTGCCGTAATGTATCTTGGGTTCTCATCCTGGGTGGTGGAGGAGATGTTGAAAGGACCGGAGGGGGGAAAAGAATAGGAGAGGAGGCAATGTATTTTTTAGACCTCCTCCATGGAGTTGCATGGGTGATCAAAGCCTGAGGTAGCTCTTGACTCAATCACCCTCCATGACCCTGTCACTGTGACGTTCTGTAGATCGGGTACCCCTTGCGTCTTGTCGATGCAGTAGACCATGCCCAGGAGGAGGAGTGGGTGAATGCCTTTTGGAAGAGGAGTTACCTCGTTTCCACCACTGGAGCTGGGAGTGATTGGAGGATTTCGAAGATCAAGCAGTTCTTCTTCCCTCGAGCCAGGCCTATATATCCTCTGATGACGTGAATAACCAAGTTCTCCCCTCTGCTACTACCCAAAGCCACGCCAGGAACAACATTGCATATTTGTGGCCTTTGTCACAGATGCCTGCTTCACCTCTAAGAAGTCACAGCACTGCTGCTGGACGCGGAGTTTGCAGCCTGGCAAGAAACTGATAGAGGCATTCTCAAGTCAAACTGGGAGAGGGTGCTGTGCACCACTTGCAGGATATCATCATGACCCCGAAAGTTGAAGATGCATGCTATAATAATTCAAGGAGGTGCACGTGGTTTCGGCATGGTGCCCAGAACTCAGAACATGCTTTCAACCGAAACGTACTTGGAAAGGCCACATACTTGTAGTCCCTTCAGGTTAATGTCCTCTACAAACAAGTCAACTCCTGGGCCCTCTGTCTTTTCAGGTACCCCCACAATGTGGATAATATTTTGCTGTGAGCGCCCCTCAAGTTCTTTATGTTTTACCTCATGATTCTCCATTGTGGTATGAAGTTCTTTCACTTGCTTATGCAGCAAGGTTGTTTCTGTTTCACTGGATGCAATGATGTCTTTACTGCCTTTAGTCTGGTGCCCATGTTGTGGAGGTTTGCTCTGATGAGGGAGACCTCTGTGGTAATGTATCTATTTTAATCTCTAGGGAGCCTCGGACCCCCTGGATCGCTGCCACAACATCTTTTAAGGAGAGGGCTTCGTGCTCTGATGGACTTTTGCCTTCTTGGTGCGATGGTTCTTCTGATCGCACTTTGCTAGTGCCCTCTCATGGGAAATTTGTCCAATTTAGTGTGATGGGCCACACGGGTGCCCCTGCCCCCTGTCATAGTTGTCTTGCAGTGTTGTCCTGTTGGAGAAATGTGGATTTCAGTGGGGGGAAGTCAACTGTGCCTAGGCCCTCCCCGCCGCCTGCCAGGGACCTCTATTATGTGATCTGCCTGCAGCCTGTTGGGTCTACTGGTGCAGCCCCCCCACCCTGGGCGGTCAGATCAAGAATGTGGTGCAAGAATAGGTTCTATAATTCAGCATAGGCCTCCCAGGTCATAGAGCAATGTATTTAGCCTTATTTAGGTTCTGCGTTGCACCCAGCACCTATGTAAAGTAAAGAGAAATAAGGGTAGTAAGGGTGAGAGGCGCCGCACCTCTAAGCAGTAGAAAAATAGTTTTCACAGAGTAAAAAAGTACAAGCAAAGTCCGGTGCAAAGCGGCCCGGTGCCTTACTACCCAGTAGGCACCAAAAAAGGGTACTGAGGAGTACCCTAGGCAAACATGGGACAAGAAGGCCACAGCACACAGAATGTAATGTCCAACAGTAAAGCAAGGATAGATATTCCTGATGTCGTGATGCAGGTTGGAAGAAGTATGAAGTTGAAACGAGTCACGGATCCTGTTTGCAGATAGTATCTTTATTTACAGTTGCTAGAAGCCATTGAGTCATCATGGAGATACAGCCAACACGTGTTTCGTCACACAGGTGACTTCATCAAGGCTGTAGTACAGTAATGAGAGCAAACATTGGATATATATGTGTGTTTAATTTGCAATTTGGTGTGGAACCCAGAATCTGGCAACCAATGGTGCAAGCTTAAGTAAGTAAGTAAAAAGTGAACATGGCTAAAAAGGTAAGTAGTGATTGGGACCCAAAATGAGAGGCATGAAGATATAGAGTGAAGCACCGTGATCAAGTAGATAGTGTTGGTAAAAAGTGTTGGAAAGCTTGAACCTTAAATACTGCGACAGTAGAGACAGTGTTATCTAGCTATAAGTATGCAGGTAAGTGACTCATTCATGGCTAAGACAAATCAGGAAGGTGAGTATAGACTTCAAAGAAAGGGGAGATACGATTATACACATGTTGGGAAAGTAGAGTGGTGACAGGGGCGGGGGGCCCCGGCGAGCTCACAGAAGTAACTCATACCTGTGGTAGGAAGCCGATGTGGGTAAGTGGTGATGCTAAGTAGCAAAGAAGCTCAGTGATCAGTAGAGTATGCTGGAAGGAAAGTAAGAGAGATAAACTAAAGAGAGAAAGAGCAGTAAGGCTATGAATAGCTACTCATATTGAAAAGGGGTGAATAGAGAAAAAGCGTAGAAATATACACAGAGGTAGTTAGGAGGAGAGATTTGAGAAAAATTCAGTTTTGAAAGGCAGAAAAGAGAGAAAGGGAGAGAGAAGTGTATCAAATAAGAACATACCTTAGTGTAATGGTAAAACTGTCAGTAGTAATGCTGCGTCTGGCAGCTGTAGATGCGTAAGGTAGAGAGCTAGTGTGATAATGCAGGAATAAGAGGCCCTGATACGCCTGTGATCATAACCTATGGAGAAACCAGGAAAAATAAAGAGATCACGTTGGGTTCTATCCTGGATGGGGAGAATAGAAGGCAATATGATCTAGAAATGTAATAAGGGGCAAGAACCGAGTCAAGGGATCTTTGGTAAGATTCAGGGCTAAGGGACTAGGTGAGTCTAGTATTAAGAAAGGCAGTAAGAACAATCCTGCAAGTGGAGAGATAACCATACGGTTTAAAAGCAGGGAGGACTGCAGGCACTGGAAAATCGATCGTGCGGTCGGGTAGTTAAACGGTGTTTTAATCCTTAATCGCTGCCCATTAACATATGGGCTTTTTCTACTTTTTCAACCGCGGTGTTTGTACGGTTGAGCTACATGCCCAACACGACTTTACTTTACGGCGATTCTGTATTCTCCAACTAGTTTTGTTTCTAATACGGGCACATTACCGCGCATTTTAATCTTAACTACCCGACCACACGATCAAACTGAATTTTTCTCAAATCTCTCCTCCTAACTACCTCTGTGTACATTTCTACGCTTTTTCTCTATTCACCCCTTTTCAATATGAGTAGCTATTCATAGCCTTACTGCTCTTTCTCTCTTTAGTTTATCTCTCTTGCTTTCCTTCCAGCATACTCTACTGATCACTGAGCTTCTTTGCTACTTAGCATCACCACTTACCCACATCGGCTTCCTACCACAGGTATGAGTTACTTCTGTGAGCTCGCCGGGGCCCCCCGCCCCTGTCACCACTCTACTTTCCCAACATGTGTATAATCGTATCTCCCCTTTCTTTGAAGTCTATACTCACCTTCCTGATTTGTCTTAGCCCTGAATGAGTCACTTACCTGCATACTTATAGCTAGATAACACTGTCTCTACTGTCGCAGTATTTAAGGTTCAAGCTTTCCAACACTTTTTACCAACACTATCTACTTGATCACGGTGCTTCACTCTATATCTTCATGCCTCTCATTTTGGGTCCCAATCACTACTTACCTTTTTAGCCATGTTCACTTTTTACTTACTTACTTAAGCTCGCACCACTGGTTGCCAGATTCTGGGTTCCACACCAAATTGCAAATTAAACACACATATATATCCAATGTTTGCTCTCATTACTGTATTACAGCCTTGATGAAGTCACCTGTGTGACGAAACACGTGTTGGCTGTATCTCCATGATGACTCAATGGCTTCTAGCAACTGTAAATAAAGATACTATCTGCAAACAGGATCCGTGACTCGTTTCAACTTCATACTTCTTCCAACCTGCATCACGACATCAGGAATATCTATCCTTGCTTTACTGTTGGACATTAAATTCTGTGTGCTGTGGCCTTCTTGTCCCACCTATGTAAAGTAGATGGCCTGTTCAAAGAGCATTGGACTCTACAACATGAAAGCGGCCCCTGGTATGGAGATCAGAGGTGTTTTCCTGAACCTCCAGAAAGCTGAGGATCCAGGCAGTGTTCCTCCAGTAGCACCAGGGGTAAGCAATCACCAAGGCCTGGTGGTGCTGCAATCAGTACAGCTCAGGATAATCCTGGCGGGTCACTCACGGCACAGAAAAATAAATGCCCCAGTTGAAGAGGTAAAGCAGGGCCTCAAAGCCCAGGTCTCCTTGGTGCCAATTCTCAAGTGAAGTGTGGCACTTTAATCTCACTCTGTAGTGGGCTCTTGGTAGAGCCCATCAAGTTCTCCATGCCACCCACCAGGGCCCTCTATCACTCACCTGGGGCATCAGGTGCTTCACTGCTGCCTCTAGAGTACTCGATGGCCAGCTGAGTCCCCTGTGATCTGGTGCCGAACAGTCCATTAGGTGGCGGTGAGGTTCAGCTTCTTGTTTTCACCAGCACCCAGTGTCAGAGTCCGCCTAAGGAGTAGCAGGCCCCACTCCTGTGACAGATGCCAACAGGCCACTAGCCTTGGTGCACAGGGCACACTGTGATCCTTGCCTGAGGGGTAGGCAGGGATGCAATGACGCAGCTGCTCATATCAGGTTAGGCCTCACATGGATGTTGTAGCTTTGTGCTGCTGAAGCAGTTGCAACTCGGATCCGTAGTAGCCCCAAGGTTCTGCACCACCGATACTTGGTGGCAGGCCGCGGATGCTTGATTAATTGTCCGATTCTGGCAGGTTTGGCTGGTGGGGCTTAGGAGCCTCGCTAGGCTGCGGCCATCTTGCTCAGCTACTGGCCACGCCACGACCTTCAAATTGTTAGCCTTACTGGAATGTAACATGCATTTTTCTGGGGAATTGCTGCTGCTATGCAATGTCTGCCAGGGATTGAGCAGAGTTTCACTCAAAACTGTGTTGAGAAACTTACCAGAGTGTGTTTATTAAGTTGGTAATTATTTCTCCTTTCCAACTTATTAAGGCTTTTTCTGACATTGCTGACCTGCATTGGGATAGGAATTTTTTCAGCAGGTACCATTCAGGTTCTCAAGGTTAAGAATAAAAAAATCCATCCAGGAAAGCATTTGCTATTGATTTGAATTGGCAATTTAAAAAAAAAATATTATTGATCATTTTTTTAGGTGTTTTCATTTGTGATAAACGTTTTGTAGGTTTTTGGGGACAAAGGAAGTGGATTTATTTACCCTGGCTGGCCATGAAGTCCATTTGCAAAAAAAAAAGACTCAGAGTGGGCCAGAACACCCAGACCAAAGATTATGATGATGATGAATGACTACCCCAAACATCTCTGCTGCTCACCAAATTTTCAGGCCTTCAGTGGAGCTGTTGCAATGCATATCCCTTTAAAGGCATAGAGATTTCCGCAGAACTGTTGGAGATCTCTTAACATAGCAGGTGGTCATCCAGCTAGGGTGGTGAAAGAATGGCCTTGACCATCCTGACGGATGTTGGGCCACACACCAAAATCGAACTCAGGCCAGTAGTCTTTTTACCACCTCTAGTAGGATGGTGCGGCTGCATGCCAAAGTTGGCCTCACCCCAGGCAGGCAAGAAAATGAGGTCCCTCTTGCTATGATCTTTTTTCCACTCTGAAAGCAGGTTCAACCAGACTACATGGGAAAGGTATCCGGCTTCATGGAAGCCTGCCTGGCCACAGCTTCTAGGATTTCGGCTGAAATATTTTAAGACCAAAAATGTGCAGAAAATAAAACTTTGGACTGGGGTGAGGTGGTATAAGAACTCCAGCGGCAAAACAACTTAGGTGTTTATGAAATCTAGCGTTGTCCCATTCAGAGCTCTTGGCACCAAAGCCAATGCCTTCAGTAGGAGCTCACCTACTATATATCCAACTTTGAGGGATGTTAATGTCTGATGAGGAAAAATCTGTGCCATTGCCTAAATATGAGTGCTGGTGAGTATCACCTGCAGACACTACCTGCTTAAATAAGACACTGGTATATAAGCACTGACAAAGCCAGTGGGTCTGCCTTGGCAAGGTAGTGCCGTGGTTATTTTTCTATGTTTTAATGGGTATACAAGTCACAAAAACAAAGAAAACGTGCTGCTCGCTAAACTTGTAAGTCATATGCCTGCAAAAATAATTTTAGATTTACCCATCACATAATTGTAAAAGAAGAGTATGTGGGTGCAACTTCGCAGGTGTGCTTAGAACATGTATAGAAACCCCTTTTACTTTTGATTGATACAGGAAAATATGTCTCTTATTGCTGCAACAAAATGTTACCAGTGGCTTTAAATTACTGTTGCCTGATTATGTGGCTTAAGATGACTAAGGAAGTATGAAAAGGCTAATTAATGGAAAGAAAAAGGCACTGGCCAAGTAAAGAATTGGCCTACCGGCCCCGACACAGACAAAGATTTTTTTAGGTGGATGTACCCATTTGATCAACAACATTGGTTATTGACCCAATGCCGAAAGTTTCTAAGTGTTATTTCTATATACTGCCTTGCTCTTGTCCTGCTTGGAGTCAGAAGAGATGCCTGCCAGCCACCACATTACGCATTCAAGAGCAGAGAGCAGCCTAGTCTTTATTTCATTATGCCCTGGTTTCAGGATCGATTCCCCTCTCTCAGGTGTACCTCTCATTGTACATCCCTGTTTCAGCTCTATAGACCTCAATTTCAATCCTCCCTGGGGCCAGCTGTCACCACATGGCCGTGTTCCCCCATAGTTTATGCGGAGTGAGAGAGACAACTTTCCTTTACACACCCTTCCGGAAGCACCAAGGAGAACTTGGGACATGTACTATCTTCTGTGGTGCCCCTAAAAGTACAAGGATTCTAATGATGAAAGGGTGATGAACATGAATGGGAGCATTGCAAATTCACAACTGTGCAAGTTTCTGAATGCTCCTAAAAAAAATATTTGTTTATTGAGTCTGAATTGTGTGGCAGGAATTTATTCACAGTTGCATTTCACTATATCATGACAGATAGGGAACTTGGTGTCCCAGTCTCACTCATGAATATTTGGAGCCATTTTACACTCGGGAGAGAGTCCATTTAAAGAGGTGCACTGGCTGCAAGCAGGGATGGCGCGCCCTTTCCCTTATAATGTGCGGTGCTAATAGAATTGGACCACCTGTTGCCACATGGTCAGAAGACCAAAAGAAAACTGGCATCTCATTCTGCTTTAAAATAAACAAGACCATTCAGAGAGTCATTGGTTCATATTACTATTATTATTATTATTATTATTAGGAGTACTAGTACTAGTAGTATTAGTAATAATAACAAAAACAATAATAATAATAATACCCAATGACTCTCTGCATGGTCTTGTTCATTTTAGGTAGAAAGAGGTGAGAATATTATTATTATTATTATTGTTATTATTGTTATTGTTGTTGTTATTAATATTAGTATGCAAAACATTCCGATCTCAGGCCATTCTTACCCAATGTTGGCAAATAACCTCACTGGGTGAGAGGAACCAGATGATTCAACATATAGTTGGTCAATGCCAGAATATGAAACATCATATAAGGCTATCGAGAGATAGTGTGACTCCTCTTTCCATTGTGCTTGGTATAAACTTTGGGTCCTATTTAGAAGCCCCCGTGGCGCAGGAAGGCGCAGCAAGTGCCTTGCTGCCCTCCCCTGCGCCCCCGGGAAATGGCAGAAATGCGTCGACATCTACAGGATACAACATATTTGTCCCCTAAGTAATGGCAATTTGTTACTTCTATGTCATTTAATGATTGTTGAACTATTATTAATGGCCTTTTGCTCTTTCTGTGTGTGCTGCAGAATACAGTACACATAGAAAAAGCAAACTCGAGGAGAAATAAAAGTATTTCTCCTTGTTGCACCAGTCAGTTTTTGGCACTGCTTCAGGTTTACGAATCTGTGGCAGTGTCCTAAGCAATGGATGTTGCGTGGAAATACACACAGCAACGCCCATTGTACGCCCCCTGCCACAGAAAACTGCATTGGAGGGGCCATATTTAGAAGGTGGCGCCAAGCCATGGAAAGTGGCTTAGCGCCACCTTGTAAATGTGGAATTAGTTACAGCGGTCGCTGAAAATAAGCTCGTAAGTAAGCCCCTTTGAGTTTTCACCCCATCTAGTTGGAAAAAAAGAAATACACTTTTCAGAAAGGCCAACACACTTCCTCCTCCACATTTCCTCTGTGTTGTTATGAGGTAACATTGATTGGAAACAGCTTCATCTGGTTCAAAATACTCACGCAAACTTCTCAAAAAGTTCAGTTCTCACGTGCATCAGATATTTTGGCGGACGTAAAATGTACAGGGGAAATAACTTCACATGAACAGCAGCAAAACTGAAATACATAACGCACACTTACATGCCTGATGTATTTGTGGGGAAAATCCCAGGGTGTGGATCATGTAAACAGTACTGCGTAGACAGCATTGGCCTGATTACATACATATATTTATGTCAAACATATGTTAATCTGTTGATGGTATACACTGCCTACGGCACTTCAATTTACCAACTGTAAAATTTGCAGCTTCTGACGTGGGCACCATATTAAGGAACTTATAACGAGTTGTGCTTCATGTGTTTGTGTGATAATTCCGCTCTACACAATTACACATTTTCCTTGTGTAAAACCACACCCGGAGACACTGGATATGGAAATTAAATTCAGTTATCCACTAACGTTTTTGCACCCGGTATTACCGAGTGTAGTCCTGTACACGAAAAGTCCACACCCAGTATTTTTAGGCATCAAAACATACATTTTGTATTAGACTTTGCAGCTAAAGCTGGCAAAGAGGTGGGAATAGCACAACAAACATCCCCATTTCTTAGCAGGTGGCAAATGACAAAACCCACATAAGAAAGTTTGCTTTAAACATGATTTAAAGAACACAGAAATGCAATTAAACAGTGTGTAAACAAGGTTTGGAAAGCATTGTTTTAAAAATAAATACACCACACTAAAGGAATGATGAAAAACATATGGGATACACCGGAAGCAAAAACAGGTGTTTCTAGTCAGTGCTAGAGAACCTTGCAGACAGTTGAAGTACTCTGTAAATGCAGGCCTCACTCACTTGGGGGCACACACATCAGAAGCAGCGGGGAGAATAGCTTGTGCAGCGCCACTTCCAAGAGTGGATGATTCAACTGTGTGTGCATGTACAACAGCGGCACCAAAAGCACCAACACCAGGGCTAACACCAAAGGCACAGAAGTGGGCCCAGATTAAGCAGGATATGCATCTACCTAGTCAACAAGTCCACGGTATACATTTTCAGCAACTGCCGCCCGGAAATGGACACAATATGGTTCCTATTGGATACCTCTGGCACTGCCTTAGAGCCCTCATAGGAATATGGACTGCAGGTCCACCCATGATAAAAAATAATGACAGCTGTTCTGCATTTCTGGCAAGAGGGGGAATTCTAGTTTCCACTGGATACTCTGCATGCCACGCCATAGAGCATACTTTCAAAATGCCCCAAGCAGGACGTGGAATTACGTCCTGAGATGTGCACCTCAACACATCCCACTGCCCGCAGGCCCACAGAGTTGTGAAAGCTAAATTATATGCCGATTCACATTTCCAAATGATATTGGTGGAATAAACTGTACACACGTGGCACTTGTACCACCTAAATCTGGTGGATAAATATATAGAAACTTCAAGATACATCATGCTCTCTTCATGTTATAATTAAATATGACACAGAGGCCATCATCAGTCATTTCTGCGCACGTTTTTCCTGCCTCAGTCCGTTATTCTAAGAAATAGCAAACCTCAAACCATAGAGACTCAAAGTATGCACAAATCCTTCATTCCTCATATCCTATTCGCCCTCCACCTCTGATGTGATGTGGCATATTTATTTAAAATGCCCCTTGGAAAACTCAAATGTGTTTCAAATGACCAGCCAACATTGAGGAATTTGTAATCAAGAACATTCAACAACTAAATACTGTTTGTTACGCTTGACTCGTGAAGCATGACTGCCGGTTCATAGCTCACAAGAACACGCCTTGCTTTGGATAGAGAGAAAGCGCATGATACACTATAATGGGGCTAAATGTTGATGGTGTTAGAATGAATGAGTTAAGGTCCTAAATTTAGGGACTGGATCAAATTGTTCTAAGCGGAACCTGCGGAGAGGGTAAAATCGGGCAGGTTGGTGTCGGGACGCTGGAATATGGAGGGGGTTACCTAACAAGTATGCCTCCTGTTGTTGCTTTTTTTCCCTGGTGGGAAACATATGAAAGTATGGGGTATAAAAATTGGTGACACAACACACATTCTGCCCATGCACACTGATGACATTTTAATATATCTGACCCACCCACAGATCTCGGTCCCCAGGCGTCTGACTGAGAGTTGTTGTTAAAAGTGGAGTTGACATACATTTGTTTCACATGCGGTTATTGGAACAATATGAACAAACTACACGCTGGACTATGTGTGTCTTATTTTCGCTGTACCTCTACTAATGTATGTTAATCTGTAATACACATAAAGTGAATGCAGTGGATTTATTTTTGTACCCCTGTTTTTCATTAGTTTTTTCATTAATTTTGAAATTTAGTTTATTCTGCAATTCAGTTGATTTGTGTATTTACTTTCATATGGCTAAACACCTGATTGCATTTAATTCTTGTGATTCGATTTAATGCGTCATAATTCATAGACGCCTAAATATCTGGACTAAGTATACTCGGTTTTATGAGAGACCACCTTGTTGGCCACTGAGTTTAGTTGCATGTTGAAGACGTGGCACAAACAGATATAGTAGAATCAATGGGGACACTCAACACAGCTGGTCTTAGTCCTACATTAGTGGTGCTACTTGTATCTTGACATGATCTGCTTTGTCTAGTTCACCCTCTAGAATGGTGTGAGTGGCTTGTTGAACCAGGATTCTCCTCCCTCTTGTGTTTGTGCACAATATCACCTATAGAACATTTGAAAATGGCATTCATTTGGTTTATTAAAATATATATGACAGCTTGATGACAAATCAGAACCTATGCAAAATTGACTGCATTTAAATCCCACACTTTGGGGAGGCTGCTAACACTATGTAGCCCATAGCTTATCATATACATAACAATACCTTTAGAATAGATTGTATTTGTCATTGCATCATTTTAATGTCTCTGGCTCTCAAAATAAATAGCACAATTTTACCCAGAACAATAGCGTGCGGTGGAATTATGCACCTGGATTTACAGTGTCTCCATGCCAAATTATTGGGCCCACCAAGTCCAACCCATGAGACACTGGATCTCTCTTCACTACTGCAGTCTGGTCTATGCTGGACTCCTGCCACTTCAGAGAGCGAACACATGATGCTCTCCACAGACAGACAGAAGGCTGCCATCACCCCCTCTCATTCATCTCTCACTGACCTTCCTGCTGGCAAATTCTGCCTACTCAGTACTAGTTTTGGGTCCCTGCAGAACTGACAATTCGGGGGAGAAAATTGGAATAGATGGAATTAGAAGCAGGAATTCTGGCCAGCATTGGAGAATTTGGCCTACCAGTTTTCCCATATAAAATTCTGGACAATCTTGTGATGTGAGACTCAGTAGTATCATAGATCAGGTTTTGAACCTGTACACCATTTCATTTAGGTATGTGTTAGAGTAGAATGTATTTAAATGCCTCTGCTGTTGCTTCAAAATTTGCTTTGCCTTTGATGCCTTGGATGCTAATGAGGTCTATTATTGATTGGACAGTACAGCTTCCTAAGGCGTGAGTGTCCAATGAGATGCTGGGCCACCTGTTGCAAGATTTTCCTTCTGATGCTTTCTCAGCAGATTCAGTACTTATATTCTGAGGCAATTAAATATTTTCTTGCAGTATTTAACTGCTGTTGACATAGGGGAAACGAAATCAACATTAAAACGTAATTGTAATTTGCACCTGTCTACCAACATTTTATTTTTTTGTGGAAGATCATTTACTTTTGTAGGGGAGTTTTTAAATTTGAGAAGGTTCAGCATAATTCAATCAAGCAGGAGCCATTCTGCACTCTTCAGACCCCGCTCAGATCTGCACTGTGAGAAAGTGGATTATTAGATGAGGTGGATGGTAGTCCACCACAAGTAATGAAGGCACTATCCTTGTCAGGTCCAGTAAAAGTTGCAGTAATTTAAACCTGTGCTCAACCCCTGGTAGCTAAGGATGCAGGAGCAGACAGACTTTACTTTAAAAAAATGTAAAACATTTAGAAGTACCATAATTGTTAAAGAGTCAGAAACGGATGTATGATGGAACAACGCATGCACTTACAATCCATGCCTTTACAACACTGTAAGTAAAATGCATGGTCATTACCATGTCTGCACTTACCACAAAATGTTTTTACCACACATACGTTTTTACCATGATTTCATAGTAAAGGCACAGTTGGTAAAGGCATATGCATGGTAAAAAGTAGAGGTAAGTAGAACATATATGTGTATGTGTGTGTGTATATATACATATATGTATATATATATATATATGTATATATATATATATATACACACAAACATATCTTTCTACCCAAAAACCCTACCTACCCTGAACCCTAAAAATGACCTCACCATCCCAAAACCCATAACCACCCTAAAACCTAAAAATGTCCTGACCACCCATAAACCCATACCCACCCTAAAACCTAAACACCCCTTAACACCCCAAATCCCATACCCACCCAAAAACCTAAAAATGCCCTCACCCTCCCAAAACCAATACACACCGTAAAACCTAAAAATGCCCATTCCACCCACAAAACCTCTACCCAGTGTAAAACCTAAAAATGCCCTTCCCATCCAAAAAGCCATACCCACCATAAAACCTAAAAATATCCTCACCACGCAAATCCCATACCCACCCTAAAAGTAAAAAATGCATTTACCACCAATAACCATTACCCATCCTAAACACTATGGGCCTGATTATGACCCTGGCGGACGGCGGAGGCCGTCCGCCAAGGTACCGCCGCTGAATGACCGCACCGCGGTCAAAAGACCGCGGCGGCCATTTAGACATTTCCTCTGGGCCGGCGGGCGCTCTCCAAAAGAGCGCCCGCCGGCCCAGAGGAAATGCCCCTGCAACGAGGACGCCGGCTCAGAATTGAGCCGGCAGAGTTGCAGGGGTGCGACGGGTGCAGTTGCACCCGTCGCGTATTTCAGTGTCTGCTTAGCAGACACTGAAATACTTTGCGGGGCCCTCTTACGGGGGCCCCTGCCGCGCCCATGCTATTGGCATGGGCACGGCAAGGGCCCACAGGGGCCCCGCGGCACCCCCTACCGCCATCCTGTTCCTGGCGGGCGAACCGCCAGGAACAGGATGGCGGTAGGGGGTGTCAGAATCCCCGATGGCGGCGCAGCAAGCTGCGCCGCCATGGGGGATTCTAAGGGCAGCGGTAAACCGGCGGGAGACCGCCGGTTTGCCTCTTCTGACCGCGGCCGAACCGCCGCGGTCAGAATGCCCTGCGGGGCACCGCCGGCCTGTCGGCGGTGCTCCCGTCGACCCTGGCCCCGGCGGTCTTAGACCGCCGGGGTCAGAATGACCCCCTATGTATATATATATATATATATATATATATATATATATATATATATATTACTCAACCCACTTAGGCCCATATTTATACTTTTTTATGCCGCATTTGCATCACTTTTTGAGGCAAAAGCGGTGCAAACTGACAAAATGGAATTATATTTTGTAGGTTTGCGTCGCTTTTGTGTAAAAAAATGACAGAAATGCGGCTCAAAAAAAGTATAAATATGTGTCTTAATACTTACCTGTATTTACCTTTACAACCTTTACCACGCATAAAGGCATGAGTGGTAAAGCCATGCGTCATAAACATAGATGCGTTGTAAAGGTATTGTGGTAAATGCATCTTGTTGCATTTACTGCGTTGTAAGTGATGTTTCCCGTCAGAAACCCAACACAAAAAAACTCCTGCTCTAATTTATAAAATAGAGGATCACTTATTGAACAAAATGTCACCAAAATGACAAACATCCAATAAGGGGAACCTGAAATGTAAAATTATAAAGATTTAAATAAAAATAGCACCAACAACTGCAACATGTCAATCATGAGCAAAAGGTTGCACTAGACTGGGACACAGCCAAGTTTTAAGACCAACTGCGATGGAGCGCAGGTCATATACAAGGGCCAAGCTGCTCCTGATCAAGGAGTTACCTTCGAACCTAGAAATTTTCTGAGAAGGTAGAGTGATCTCTGTGGCAAGGCTGCAGACTAGATCCAAAGATTTGCTTGTCGACAACGAGTTGAAGAAGGATGAGGTCTCAGTGAAGCTATCAGATTCAGATTTATTATTTAAATGCTTGGTTAATTCAAACCTTTGCAGTAGTAAAAGCCACAATATTGCACCAGCATATAAAATAGTTCCCCAGAACGATGTACATTAAATGTACATCCATGCGCTATTGATGAAGGTGTGAAATGCTCCGAACAGGAAAGGTCTGGAGTTTGCGCACAGAAAGCTGTTGATGTCCATTTAACCCCTTCGCTGCCAGGCTTTTTCCCCTCCTGTTCCAAGCCTTTTGTTTGGCTATTTGGGGCAGTTCGCGCTTAGGGCCTCATAACTTTTTGTTCACATAAGCTACCCACACCAAATTTGCGTCCTTTTTGTCCAACATCCTAGGGATTCTAGAGGTACCCAGACTCTGTGGGTTCCCCGGAAGGAGACCAGGAAATTAGCCAAAATACAGCAAAAAGTTAGTTTTTAAAAAAAACAATGGGAAACAAGGGCTTCAGAAGAAGGTTCGTGTTTTTTTCCCTGAAAATGGCATCAACAAAAGGTTTGCGGTGGTAAAATCACCATCTTCCCAGCTTTCAGGAACAGGCAGACTTGAATTAGAAAACCCCATATTTCTACACAATTTTGACATTTTACTGGGACATACCCCATTTTTACTATTTTTTGTGCTTTCAGCCTCCTTCCAGTTAGTGACAGAAAAGGGTGAGAAACCAATGCTGGATCCCAGAAAGCTAAACATTTCTGAAAAGTAGACAGAATTCTGAATTCATCAAGGAGTCATTTGTGTAGATCCTACAAGTGTTTCCTACAGAAAATAACAGCTGAAATAAAAGAATATTGAAATTGAGGTGATAAAAACAGCAATTTTTCTCCACGTTTTACTCTGTAACTTTTTCCTACGATGTCAGATTTTTTAAAGCAATATACCGTTACGTCAGCTGGACTCTTCTGGTTGTGGGGATATATAGGGCTTGTAGGTTCATCAAGAACCCTAGGTACCCAGAGCCAATAAATGAGCTGCACCTTGCGATGGGTTTTTATTCTATAACGGGTATACAGCAATTCATTTGCTGAAATATAAAAAATGAAAAATAGGTATCAAGAAAACCTTTGTATTTCCAAAATGGCCACAAGATAAGGTGTTGAGAAACAGTGGTTATTTGCACATCTCTGAATTCCGGGGTGCCCATGCTAGCATGTGAATTACAGGGCATTTCTCTAATAGACGTCTTTTTAACACACTGTCTTACATTTGGAAGGAAAAAATGTAGAGAAAGACAAGGGGCAATAACACTTGTTTTGCTATTCTGTGTTCCCCCATGTCTGCCGATAAAAATGGTACCTCACTTGCGTGGGTAGGCCTAGCGCCCGCGACAGGAACTGCCCCAAAACACAACATGGACACATCACATTTTCACAAAGAAAACAAAGCAAAGTGGCTGGCTATGGATTTTGGCCTCTGGCTCAGCCGGCACCTAGGGAAACCTAGCAAACCTGTGCAGTTTTGGTAACTAGACACCTAGGGAAATTCAAGATGGGGTGACTTGTGGGGCTCTGACCAGATACTGTTAACCCTTTGTAAACCTCAAAATTTGGCCCCAAAAATACTTTTACCGCTCATTTCGGTGACAGAAAGTTCTGGAATCAGAGAGGAGCCACAAATTTCCTTCCACCCAGCGTTCCCCCAAGTCTCCCGATAAAAGTGGTACCTCACTTTTGTGGGTGGGCCTACTGCCAGCTAAAGGAAATGCCCCAAAACACTATCTGGACACATCAAAATGATCAAATACAAAACTACCTGTTTTTGCGGGGGGCATCTGCGTTTTTGGTCCTGGGGTCAGGAGCCTTCTAGGGAAACCTACCAAACCCAGACATTTCTGTAAACTAGACTCCCGAGGGAGTCCAGTGAGGGGCGTGGATCCCCCAATGTTTTCTTACCCAGAATCCTCAGCAAACCTAAAATTTAGCTAAAAAATCACTGCACTGGGACAAATTTCATACCACCCACTGTTCCCCTCAGTCTCCCGGTAAAAATGATACCTCATTTGTGTAGGTGGGCCAAGTGCTTGTGAAAGGGAAGAGCCAAAAACATGTCGATATTGAGGGGGAACCAAAGGGGGTCCAAAAGGGCAGTTTGCAAAAAAGATTTTTAGGCTGACAAGTGTAGCAGAATTTTTATCGGTATAGATGAGACAATGCTGAGTGGTAGGAATTTTGTGGATTCCTGCAGATTCCAGAAGGTTCCATCACAAAAACGTGGGAAAAATGTGTGATTTCCAGCAAAGTTGGAAGTTTGCAAGGGATTGTGGGTACAAAAATGGTGCGGGGTGCATGTGAAACATACCACCCTGGAATCACCCAGATGTTTAGTTTTCAGATGTGTCTAGGTCTTGTGGATTTTTCTACATGGCAGCGTCCCAAAGTCGATAAGGTGCAGCCCTTACCATTCCAAGTGGGACGATTTTGAGAGTTAGCCAAGCTCTCATGGCCCAAATGTAAAACTAAAACCCAAAATAATCAAATGTCTTCTTGCTTGCTGTGGGACAAGGTGTATTAGAGTGCGGGGGAGAGCTGAAAGACTGTTACCCCCTTCAGTTGGGAAGGGGGCATGACCAGGCCCATACAGGTTGGTAGCACCACCCAAATATTTTTTGTTTTTTTAAATTCCCTGGCATCTAGTAGACTTTCTGCCCCCGGGGTGTGGATCAGGGGTAATTGCCCCATCTGCCCACTGGTGGGCAGAACAACTTTGGCCCCATTTATTTGGGGTGGGGGTATGGCCATACCCCAACACTCTTATTTTTGAAAAAAGAACTTCCCTGGCCTCTGGTGGGCTTTCTGCCCCCCCTTGGGGGCAGATGGGCCTTCCAAAAATAGGCCCATCTGCCCCCAAGGGGGGCAGATTTGGTCAACAATAATGTGCCCCCATGGAGAGCGACCCTTACCCAAGGGGCTGCCCCCTAAAGAAAACACATGCATACACACACACACACCAATCCCTGGGTCAGATTGGCCTAACAAAAATCGGCCAATCTGCCCCCAAAGGGGGCAGAAATGGTCTAAATACAAAATTGGCCCCACAGGGGAGCGACCCTTGCCTTACGGGTTGCTCCTCACCGCTAAAAAACAAAAACAAAAAAAAACATTAAAATAATTCCCTGGCACCTAGAGGTTTCTGCCCCCCCGGGGGCAGATTGGCCTAATAACAATAGGCCGATCTGCCCCCGAGGGGGCAGAAATGGCCTAAAATAAATTTGACCCCCCTCCCCGGGGATCGACCCTTGCCCAAAGGGTCGCTCCCCTTGCGTGAAATTGGCACAAAAAAAAGATTCCCAGGGCCTAGTGGTTTCTGCCCCCCTTGAGGACAGATGGCCTAACAAAAATCAGCGGATCTGCCCCCAAGGGGGGCTGAAATGGCCTAAATACAATTTGCCCCCCAGGGGAGCGACCCTTGGCTAAGGGGTCACTACCCACCTCTAAAAAACAAAAACAAAAACATTTATTTTTTTTATCCCTGGCGCCTAGCCTAATAACAATAGGTCAATCTGCCTCCGGGGGGGGCCAGAAATGGCCTAAAATAAATTAGCCCCCACCCCCTGGGGATTGACCCTTGCCTAAGGGGTCGCTCCCCTTGAGTGACATTGGCACAAAAAAAAAGATCACCAGTGCCTAGTGGTTTCTGCCCCCCTTGGGGGCGGATTGACCTAACAAAAATCGGCTGATCTGCCCTCAAGGGGGGCAGAAATTGTCTAAATACAATTTGCCCCCAGGGGAGCGACCCTTGCCTAAGGGGTCACTCCCCATCTTTAAAAAACAAACAAGCAAAAAAAACGAAAAAAGAAAGTTAGCCTTGGCACCTAGAGGTTTCTGCCCCCCCGGGGGCCGATCGGCCTCATAACAATAGGCACCCAGGGTGGGCAGAAGTGGCTTAAAATAAATTTGCCCCCCCCCCGGAGAGCGACTCTTGCCTAATGGGTCGCTCCCCTTCCGTGAATTTGGCGTAAAAAAAAAAAAAAAAACTGGTGTCTAGTGGTTTCTGCCCCCCTTGGGGGAGACTGGCCTCATAAAAATAGGCCAATCTGCCCCCAAGGGGGGCAGAAATGGCCAAAATATAATTTGCCTCCTAGGGAGCGACCCTTGCCTAAGGGGTCGCTCCCCAACTAAAAAAAAAAAAAATTTTTTTTTAGCCCTGGAACCTAGTGGATTCTGCCCCCGGGGGGGCAGAAAAGGCCTTGAAAAATATTGCCCTCATGCCAGTTTCATACAAAAAGAAATCCCTGGTGTCTAGTGGGCATTTCAAAAGCCGGATCGTTTTATGATCGGCTTTTTAAATGCTCTGAGAGACTTCAAAGGGAAGGAAATTCCTTTCCTTCCATTTGAAGCCTCTCAGGCCCCCATCACATGATCGGAAGAGAAATGCTTTGCATTTCTCTTCCGATCGTGCTGGAAGCTGAGCTTCCAGTGCGATGGGGAAGTGGCCTCTGATGAGGTCAGCGCCAAATGCACGCTGACGTCATCAGATGTCACTGGGGAGGCCAGGGGGGGTCGGGGGTGGAAGGGGAATGGCTTCCCCTTCCATCCCTGCCTTGGGAGGGGGGAAGGAAGCCCACAGAGGGAGCGCTAGAATTCCCTCTGAGCTCCGTGCCCAGGACGTAATGGTTACGTCCTCGGCACACGAGCACTGTGCCGTGGGACGTAACCATTACGTCCGCGGCACAGAAGGGGTTAATACTGCTTGGCAACAGGCTTAGTGATAATGTCTACCTTCCGGACTAAGAGTCATTTCCTCAGCTGGGCAAGACTTCAGAGTGAGACCAAAAAGGGTTCATTGTCATCGGATTAGGCCAGCTGAACTGGATTTGTTGCTGGTGGGATGAACGTAGTGGGTGCTGCCTCAAAGTCAGGTCCACCGACAATGCACACTCGATGGATAGGCTAGCAGTTTGGTCCAGGTCCCATGATGATTTTCTACCTCAAAGTTTGGTGAAATGTTTATAAGTCCCAGGTCGTTAGGCTCCGGAAGGAAGAGAACACTTTGACACCAACCAAGGGTCTTATGACCTCAGGAACAGCACTTGAGGGACAGGACTGACCCCAACAGAAGTCACCATCAGAGTCCAGCTCAGGTCCAGTTGAAACTGGTCACCTTTGCTCCTTCAGGAAAGTGGGCTTCTTGCAGCTTTTGTGTCCCTGTAACTTAACAGGAGGTCAGCCAGCTAATACCTGGAGTCCATTTTTTTGTCCTGGGTACAAGTGGTAACAGGTCCAGCTCATAGGTTTCTCCTCACGCTTCTTAACAGCAAGTGCAGTCTGTCTTCTGTGTTCCACAGGTCCAGTAGTGTTCTGAAGAGGGTATTCAGGGTTGCCACATTTATGGTTGGCACTAACCACGTAGGCCCTCCCTGACTAATAGGGAAAACATTCCCAAGGATAACCCTAAACACTTGTGCAGCAGCTCCTATGAGCCCTATTGCAAACAATCCCAGAGCACCCCTCTCTACTAACATGGCAGATCCTTTATTCCCTTGTGCAGAGTTCCTATGCCCATCATAGAGCTGTGGCCAGAGAAATGAGCAAACCCTCTCCTGTGGTCACTCAAAACTGGTTTTAAGGGCAGCTTCCATCCCACTCTGTTTGGTGCATTACTGGTGAGGAGAACAATGGCGGGGAGGCACAAGTGTGAGCCACATCCACCTGTGACAGTGTGAGCCCCTTTGAAGATAATTATGTTCCTCAGCACTACCCAGATGGTCAACCTGTCAGAGGAACAGAGCACGTCCATGCACGCAAGCCCTTTGTCTCAACTCTAGGAAACAGTTCACACTTCATCAAAGGGGCCATCTAACTCCTGTGTGAGAGTTGAAAGCTCATGCAAATTGGCTTCTAGAGGCTCTAGGGGGCATATTTATACTCTGTTTGCGCCGGAATTGCGTCGTTTTTTTTGACGCAATTCCGACGCAAAACTAACTCCATATTTATACTTTGGCGTTAGACGCGTCTAGCGCCAAAGTCCATGGAGTTTGTGTCATTTTTTAGCGTGGACACCTACTTTGCATTAATGATATGCAAGGTAGGCGTTCCCGTCTAAAAAATTGACTCTGAGGCATGTGCGCCGTATTTACACTCCCGGGCAAAATTCACGCCCGAGAGTGGGCGGGTCAAAAAAAATGACGTCCGGCCGCTTTTGCGCCGTTTTTTAGCACCTGGTCAGGGCAGGCGTTAAGGGACCTGTGGGCTCGGAAGGAGCCCAGAGGTGCCCTCCCAAGCCCCCAGGGACACCCCCTGCCACCCTTGCCCACCCCAGGAGGACACCCAAGGCTGGAGGGACCCATCCCAGGGACATTAAGGTAAGTTAAGGTAAGTTTAAAAAAAAAAAAAAATTGTAGCATAGGGGGGCCTGATTTGTGCCCCCCTACATGTCACTATGCCCAATGACCATGCCCAGGGGACATAATTCCCCTGGGCATGGCCATTGGGCAAGGGGGCATGACTCCTGTCTTTGCTAAGACAGGAGTCATTTCAATGGGGGTTGGGAGTCGAAAATAATGGCGCAAATCGGGTTGAGGCGAAAAATTTGCCTCAGCCTGACTTGCCCCATTTTTTGTCGCCCAAGCTCCATATCCCCCTACGCCGGCGCTGCCTGGTGTACGTCGTTTTTTTTCACGCACAACAGGCAGCGCCGGCGGCTAACGCCGGCTAACGTCATTGAATAAATACGGCACCCGCATGGCGCTTCAGAATGGCGTTAGCTGGCGCTAATTTTTTTGACGCAAAACTGCGTTAGCGCAGTTTTACGTCAAAAAGTATAAATATGGCCCCTAGGTGTTTAAAAGCGACTTTTTAAAAGTACCCTTGGTATAATATTTAATACAAATCCAACTTTATCAATGAATTGGATTTGTAATACATATTTCAAAAAATTCTAAATTAAATTTAGCTTTTTCCTAAGAGGATGTAATATTAATTAAGTTTAATTTTACCTCTCAGTGCTTTCCTATGAAAGAGCTGAACCTGTTACATTGAAATTAGCTTCCTAGGTCACTTCCTTGTGAGAACATGTTTAACATTACAAATTTACATGTTATCATTTTTAATATCCTGTGCTGTAACTTATGGCCACTTAAGACTAACCTAGGGGTGACTTATTTATGTTTAAAAGGAGGCTTTAGGCCTGTCAAATTGGGTTATTTTGACAGGTCAAATTTGCAGTTTGAATCTTCACAGGTAGCTTACTGGTGGCAAACCTGCAGTTATGGTTTGCATTGCTGCTTTAGTGGTAGCACAGTTAGTGCTGCAGAGTATTAGTGATATTTAACTCACAGGTCCTGGGTGCACTTTGTACCATATATTAGGCATTTATAGGTAAGCTATATAGGCCAATGAGATGTATACCAATTTAACATGTTTTTAAGGGCCACAACAGGTACACTGGCCACTGGACAGCAGTGTCCCAGTATGCAGAGCCAAAAAACCAGCAGACAAATCTAGTAAAAAATGGGGGTGACCACACAAAAACAGGCATTTTCCTGTTTACTCGAGCGCTGAGTTAAAGGTACTTAAGGCTTATGTGTTGTCAGACTTAGATAAGAATAGTATGCCTCAATGGGCTAGCTCTACCCCCTGAACAACAGTCTGTAGCGGGAAAGATCCGGAACAATGCATCTAGAAACACACCTGAGTAATTCACGCAAGCGGAACAACGTTTGCCTGAACAACGCAGATCTTTTCCCTTAACTACGCATGTGCTGAACAACACACATACGTGGTTAAGGCAGAAAAAAAGGAAGATCCATTGGGAGAAGACACGGTCAGGTAAATGGGGCTGGGGCAGGGTTGGGCTAGTTTTTAGGGGGGTGAAGGGGTTGGGGTGTTTAGTTTATTTATTTTTTTAAGGGGAGGGCATGGGGGGTCGGTACTATGGTTTTTAGGGCGGGGTGGGGTGTTGTGGGTATTTTGTTTTTAGGGGTAGGACGGGTTGGGGTGTCGGGGTAATTTTGTATTTAGGGAATGTGGGGGGTTGGGTTTTTAGGGGTGAGGTTGGGGTAATTTTGTATTTAGGGCGGGTAGGAGGGGAGCGGATTATTAGGGGTGGGTGGTCAGAGTAATTTTGTATTTAGGGCAGGTGGGTTTTTAGGGGTGGGGTGGGGTAATTTTGTATTTAGGGCTGGTGGGGGGTGGATTTTTAGGGGCGGTGGGGATTGGGGTAATTTTATATTCGGGGCAGGTGGGGGTCGGATTTTTAGGGATGTGGGTGGGCGTTGTGTAATATTGTATTTAGGGCAGGTGGGGGCAGGTTATTAGGGGTGGGGGGTCAAGGTAATTTTGTATTTAGGGCAGGTGAGGGGGTCGGATTTTTAGGGGTAGGGGTGGGGGATTGGGGTAATTTTGTATTCAGGGCAGGTGGGGGGTTGAGGTTTTAGGGGTGGGGTTGGGGGGTCAGGGTAGTTTTGTTTTTAGGGGTTGGGTAGCTTTATTTTTGGGGGTGGGGTCGGTTTTAGGGCTCAGGGTGGGTGGGGATATCGGGGTAGTTTTTAAAGTTGGGGGGACTTCTGTTTTTTAAGGATGAGGGTGTGGAGGTCGGGGTAATTTTGTTTTTAGGGTTTGGGTTGTTTTATTTTTGGGGGTGGTTTTAGGGCTCAGGATGGGTGGGGGGTATCTGGGTAGTTTTTAAGGGAGGGGAGTCGGGGTACTTCTGTTTTAGGGTGGGGGTGGCATGAGACAACCGCGCATGCCGTTTCCACACATGCCTTTACTAGGCCTGCATTTACAATGAAAAATCATTGTAAAGGCATGCGTGGTAAAGGCGTGGGTGGAAATAACATGGTCGTTGTTCTGTCCGCCTTGTTCAGGCATGCGTGGTTGCCACATGCGTGGTTCCATCATACAACCGTCTGTAACTACCTGTTTTCAGCAAACCTGCTTATGACTTTCCAGTGCCTCAATAAATGCTCACTCACTTCTTAACATTGCAAAGAGGTGCATTGTCTTATCCTTAATTATGATTTAGATTTTTTTTTACAGAAACACGAGTACAAGAGACAACTAGCTCTATTCTATTGTCCATTTGCTCGCTTTTTGAAATTATTGGATTAGACTCAGGGTAGAGTATAGTTTCGTTGTTGTTCAAGTTTAACTTTCTCATTTTTATTTTTATCACTTATTATTCTACTTTTAGTTTACTGTTACTTAGCTTTCTTCGCTCTAGTTACTAAACAGACCAGTTCTGTATCTTGTAAGGCACTGGAGTCGCATACGTCACAAGATTACCCAAGAGAAAGTTTCAGCTGCAATAAAAGCTGCTTATTGGACTTCGATTTCAGTAGTTCTGATTAATTTAAATGTAGCGTCTAGAAATTGGATAACTACACTTGATGCCCTTGCACCATATAACACGAAAAAGCTCTGACGTGTTAATTCTTCTGCACCTTGATTTTCAGTGGATTTTTTTTCATTAAAAAACAAAGAACTAGAAACAGCCTGGTGCAAAAACCATAGTCTGGAAAAAGGGCACTTTTTAACAACTCTTCCTTGATGCAGAAAACAGGTCAGGTTGGCCAAAAGGGCACATCTCCGTCTTCAGATTCAGGTTCCCACTAATATTACAAAATATGTTTTTTAGAAGACACACTGCCTATGATGCAAGGAGGAAATTGACTTTTGTATGTGAACTAATTGGAAGGAGTTGCAAGCTTACAGAAGGAAGGCGTTTTTAGACAAATAATGAGCAATAATTATCCCTCACATTTTAAAACTCAGACCTGTTGGCATTGATAATGCTTGTTTAATGCTGCAAGGGGCATTTCCATTAATAACCTTTGGCGCAACAAATTTAAGTCAAACAGACAGATCTTACTGAAATTAAATTTAAATTCAAAACCTTCTTCATATTTGGCACATTCCACTGAAAAATTGAAAAGCTGCAAACACAAAACTGTTTTTGGGAGCCGGCTTCTATATATAACTGGGTTTTCTTCGACACAGGGGCACTTTCTTGAACAAAAAAACTAGTTTTTAGATTCGATAAACAAAGTCGCTGTAAAGTATTGTTATGTTTTTTCATTTATTTGTAAAGGCATTTTGTACGAAAAACCGAAATGACACAACCTATTCACATTATAGAACATTTGTGACTCACACAAACAACATATCCATATTTTTTAAAATGTAAAGCTTAAGAATTTAAACACGGTTTGGAAAAGCCAATAAGTCTGTATTTTTGGTAGCGGAAGTGTTTGGTAATAATTGGATGACGTGTCTTTGCTGACAGCTATCCAGAAAGAAAATCTTATTACAAAAGTACATTTCGGTCTACAACAATATGAGTGTTGGGAGTAGTGGTGTGTCCCTGATCAGACAGCACTTGCAGAATTAGTTCGTACTCTCAGAGAAGAGTGTTATGAAAATTAGTCTGATGATTGTGTGGTAAAAGTTGAATTTAAAAGGCATACACAGCAAAACATTTGCATCACAGATACAAAATGCAAACATATGTAATCAAACGTGTTATCGTGACAGCAAAATAAAACAAATGAATATGCAAGAATGAATAGTGGATAAGACTGTATTTTCATAACAGACAACAGAGAATAAGCGATTCTAGTGGTTGTTGGGAACTGAAGAAAGTGCAGAAGGTATAGTTAACTGCAGTAAGTGTAATCTGTTGAAGTTGTAGATCACCACAGTAGATGCAGAAGACCAGCGTGTGCGTGAGACTGCAGAAAATGTAGGAGACCGCATCAGATGAAGAAGACTGTAGCACTTGATGAAGCCACAAAAGTGAAAGAGACCAGTAGGTCTGCAGTATATGATCTCTGCTGTATCTGATATTGCAGCGAATAGACAACTGTAGTAGATGCAGGAGACCACTAAGTATGGGATATTATTGTGAAAGTACAACACTGAAGCACTTGAAAGACACTGCAGAAAATAAAGGTAGACTGCAGTAGGTAAGAAAGACGACAGTAGGTGAAGAAGACTACAATAGGATCAGGAATTTGGATTATATAAAAAGTGCAGTAAGGGAAGAAGTCTGTTTAGGTATCAGAAATTGCAATTGGAACTGGAGATTCGGTAGCTATAAGAGACTCCTTAAATTTAACAAACTTCAGTCTGTGGGAATCTGGAGTAGGTAAAGAAAGGTGTAAAAGTAGGAGATTGGGGTATATCCAATGTAACAAACGTGAGTAATAAATATGGGAGACTGCAGTAGATGTATTAGGCTAGGTGATCGTTGGATTGTAATGGGTTTAGGGCAGTGTATTTAGCATCAGAGACCAAGCTATAGGGGTTGCAGACTGGAAGTGTAAGTGACCACCATTTGGAGCTTGCATTAGGAGCAGGTGTAGAAGCAGGAGACTGCACATACAAAATGTCTTGGGACACCAGAGACCAGGCTTTTCGGTTACAACGAAGAAAACATTGCATTTCGAATAATTTAAAAAAAAACAAGACAGAACATATAATATAAAGAACGAAAAATAGAACATATAAGACTCACGTGGATTACAAAAATATATTTTCTTTAATAAAATCTTTTGTACATGTAAAGTAAAGTGATAGTCCCCAACATAAAATTCATGTTCTCGTCGTTTGTCTCAGTGATCACTTTTATGGGTAACAATTTCTGTAAAGTACCTCTTCATTCAATATAATACCAATATTCCCAGAACACATTCCTCAACGTTTACGTTATCTTCCACCAATATTTTTCCGCTACTACTCCCAAATAACCGGTATTTTCGCCATCTGCTGATTACAATTGATTTGTAAGGACATTAGTATGTCACTAAAATCAAAATACATTTTAAATTAGCTTACCACAATTCTTGGTTATTTCGAAAGGGGTGGTGGGGGCAAGAGTAAAAAAACTTTAGTCGTCTTCTCTAAGTCATTTTCTGTCAGAAATGTACTTTGAGGAAAATCACTAGATTTATGACTGTGAAGTATGTGCAAAATGTGACCTACCAACTGTTAGTTCATTTACCCCTGTGAAATATTACCTATGACATTCTGTGGGAAGAAATTGCCTACAGGTTTTGGGGAGTGGGTGATTCAAGGCATTTTCAGACTTCAACGTTTGTTCACGCCCAAAAAGACGTCAATTTGTAGGGATTCCCAAGCTACAGTCAGGCTCTTTCCAAGGCTAGGAAAAGTCTCAAATTGTCTTCTTCCGAGTTCCCGCATTAAATCACCAGAAAGGAAAGGGGTATAGAACGGGAATGTTTGTCAAACATAGAAAAAAATGAGCAATTGCACAAAAGCGCTCTCTTTCCGCATTGTGGAATTGTACTGTGTGTATACTTCTGTATTGAGGAAATGCCACATCACAGGAAAGCCACACGGTTTCTAGTAGTGTGCCTGAAAACTGTACGTGGTTCAGCTTCCCAGACACACTGCTGACAAGATTTGTGAACAGTCTAAAGTCATAAATCTAAACCCTTGTGTTTCACTTTTGCCTCCTGCTAAATATTCTTGCACAACGGACTTTGTTTTATAACACTTAGATTTTTTTATGCTTCTCACTCAATACCTTAAGACAAACAAGTCGGTTGCTACCAAGAACTGCCTGGGTGAAGTTCATTACTGCATAGTAACACTTTTCTTATAATACTGATACTTTACCTGCCACAAAATTAAACACTTATAATGAGATCATGTAGACCTATTGGTGTTACATGTACACAGCACTGCCAAGTTTCCCTGGCCCATGCGTGATATCCCAGTCCAGGTTTTTTCTTTGAGTTGTGGGACGTGTAGTCTTGTTTACTCCACTATAAAACATGATCACAGGTCCCAGACGTGAAAGAAAAACCCTGGCGTGGAACATCACATCTCGCATAGACCTTAGAAACGTGGCAGCTATATCTATGGGTGTTGCATCATTTTTGCACAAACACATAACTGGGAACCCCTTCTTCTTTGAGGGAAGGTCAATCAAATGATAAATAACTAGGTATTTCTGTTAAAAAAGACAGAGTAACAAGAAAACCAATACCTACCCATGCCTGTGTCCACTATAGATTATCAACTTTCTTAAAAATATTTGACCTGAGCCCAGGTATTGGTATAACGGGTTACTAGAATCTGCAGTAGCCGACTCTAACTTTCTCCAAAAGTGGCATTCACCACCATTGTCGAATGCTGACATTCAGAAGCAACACAAGCCTCTTCTGTTGCTACGTTTTAACCTAAGTAACCAGGAGACAAATCTTTGATCAATTATAGAGGTCTTGGACAGGAATATCCCATGCATGGCGTACAGTTGTGTCCCCTGCCCTGAGTCCCAGACTGCAAGTATGTAGAATCCTAGTTTTTGAATGCTGGCCCCACCCTCATGATAATCTGTCATGTGAGTGAAGGCCTAAGCCTGTCCTTTGATGAGGGATCTTTAAGGGTGCACCAAGCGCACTCTCCATTGTGACAGGTGCTTACTGTCCCCGTCATGGCTCATACATGTAGTATGGTCCTTGCACTGTGGTTGCAGTGACTGAAGTGTGACCAGGCCTTTTTATCATGTCACCAGAGTGGTGGCCTACCGGCCAACTCATCTAAAGTGTTACTGCTTTAGGGGGACCCAGATCCCTGCACTAATATCTAGAGTGCATGTCTGTATATATGTACATGGATGGTTTGCATATTATACATACTGTGAATGTCTGATTTGCCCAAAGAGAAGGAGGCATATGGTTCCCAATAAGAAAGCCCCTGGCTTGCTCCTGTGCACAAGATGAAGGTGAGGTGACTTTCATGGCATGTGGAAGTGTGTTGCTGACATTCCTGGGACTGAGGGGAAGAGAACTATACAGTGAGATGGGGAGGAAATAAGAGATAACCTTCCCTTAGAAAATCAGTGAATTTGTTTTGCTGAAGAGAGATGCTGATTAGTCATATGATAGATGGTAGGGATGAAAGGAGGACTGAGTAACTTTTATCAGAGAGTGAAGGGTACTTTAGAAAGGGGTCAGCCTTTTGTCTCTCTTCTTGATGACTGTCAGGTGTGGTTGTGATAAGCAGGTATGGAAAGTTCACACCTCTCAGTGTTTCTCTTGTGGATGCTGCACAGAGGAGATAACCCTGCTATGAGGAACATCATTCTGGAGAAAGGCTAAGACGGTAATGTGAAAGAAGGATCAACTCAGTTTAGTACCGGAAGTGCAGACACATTATAGACATCTTGTGTTCACTGTATCTGTATAAGAGTGGGAGCTGTTGTTCTACTTGTTGTTCTAGTTCCAATTTCTATCGAATCAAGGAGGGGTCCACCACAGAATTCCCAGAGGACTACTGCTCAACCAGAGCTGTTGTCTACTTGACAGCCAGCTCCCCTGTGGTGAAGGGATATCACCTGGATTCTGATCTGAGAGAAGAGCTCTTCCTTGTCTTGGAGCACTTGGAGGATCCTGTTTGAAAGAAGAGGGAAAGAGAAACCCAATTCTGCAGGAAGAGTGGATTACTGGTTTTGACAAGAACAATTGACCCCAATGCTGTCCTTCTGTCTGACAGAGTCTCATAGAAGTCTACTGTTGTGCTCCATGCTTGGTGCCAGACACCATTGCTGTAGTGGAGGATTTGTGACAATGTGGAGGACCAAACTATTGCTAAACTGTGGCACTCACCAAATGTGACTATATTGAATTAAATGTTGCAGCCGTGGCACCTGTTCCAAGTGCACCCAAATAAACTTGTGTTATATCTAGGCACATGGCACTTGCCTAAATGTGTGCCTTTGTGGACTATGCTACAGGAACTGAGCTACTTTCTTGAGGCATTTGCTAGTGTGTGCTCAAATGGCTGTATGGTTGCCAAGGCACTGATCAGACGAGCGTCTAATCACAGTCTACAGGTACTGCTGCACTAAAATTCATGAAAACAATTCAGTTGCTATTTCCAAGACATTTGACCAGAAGTGGATTGCATCGCTGTCTCTACAATGGAGGACCAAGCTGCTGAATCATCCCTACTTCAACTGGTGGGTCCTGCTACCACTGAATGCACAGAAGAGAACTGCTAAATGTTGCTGTCTCCAGACACTGCTGTGCAATTTGCACCTGATCAAAATCCTCTATCTCAACATGGTAGAGGGATAGAAAGAAAGAAATTATTGAAAGGTGAGGTAAATATTGAGGAATGATAGAGAAGCAATGTAGATGGTGGGAGTTAGGAGTCAGAGTGAGGTAGAGAAGTAGTGAGAGAGAGTGAGGGGAAAAGAGTTGGAAGCGTGGAAGAGAGGGATTAAAATCGAAGTGATGGCAGAAATTGATAGTGAGAAACAGAGTCAAAGGAAGAGAGAGAGAGGGTGAGACAAAGAGGCAAAGGAGATAGAGAAAGCAAGTCTTCTGTCATTTTGCCCTGGGGCCCCTTGAAAGGTGGGGACCCTGGGTTTTAGAAATGGGGTTTCTGGGTGGCTACGGTAGGCACCTCAGCCAGGCAGAACCCACCACTCTAGACAGGGCATGTCAGTTACACACCAACAATAACCTTTGCTCATCCCCTGGTAACTTGGCACACAGTCAGGTTTATCCCTAAAGGTCATGTGTAAAGCGTTTATGCAACACACTCACACCAGTGACATAATAAGTACACCACAAAGTGCTTCCACACAGTATTACATATAAAAATAAGTCTCTTATGTTGTAAACATATCTCATAGACCAACAACAACACAGATCAGAAGTAATGCAGTTAAGATCTCAATCCTGTGCATATGACAGAGAACTGAACGACATAAGTCCAATATATACTTTGTGAGTTATCACTGTACCTGCACAACAGTCACCATATGACATAAACCAATTATGACTGTGCACATTATGCAATTCGGAGACCACACTCATTACTCTGGCAATGTAAGGCAAAATGACATAGGTGATAACATCAGAGCATGGAATGTAGCAGGAAAACACCTGACTCCTCACAGATCACAGCAACATACATGAGCCACGAAGAATCTTTCACCAGACCATAGGGTGTATCACACCTGCACTCATACTAGGAGCGATATGGTGATTTGAGATTTCTTCCGAAAGATTGTATTCAAGGTCCTCTGAAGCATGTGCAGGCATAAATGTAGTCTGCACGAGTACCAGTGCACCTACTCCATGAGTTAAAGTAATTATCGCTAGTCTGTCCTACTCCACATAGAGAAGCGACAAGCAAGCTGCTTCAAGTAGCCTAACCTGAGGCAAGCTCAACAGCCACCGACCATTGATATCTCGGGGGCCAACCACTTGTAAATAATGGAGGGCCCGCAATTAGTGTGCCAGTAAATCCTGGGGCCCCAGAGCCTGGAGGGGAATGAGTCACACTGAAGATCAGCTCGACTGTGTGCTCAGAGGTCAGTAGGCACATTAATCTCCTTTCATCCGGGAAAGGAGGGAGAGGCCGAGACACGTTGCACCACTCTCAGTGCGGGCTGGGGGGAGGCAGGTGACCACAGATGCACAGTACAACTGTAATGGTGACGGACATGACCAGAGGAAACCTCCTCTGGCTTTTCCTGGCAGCCTTCTCACAGCTGCAGGCTCCACAGCGCAGGGTGTACTGGGCACAGCGCCGTAGCAATTTGACACAGCACAGCACCCTCCAGGCACCTCAGCGATCTCTCTTGCCCTAGACAATGACATCCCCACAGAGAATTCCTCCGGCCTTTAGGAGTGGACAGCAGGCCTCAGAAGCAGGGCCCATGTTGTTGTTGTAGTATGCTCTCTGGGTTAGAGAGCATAGACAAGGCACCCTCCACATGCAGGATTTGCAGAGAAAAGCACTCCCCACATTCTTTGTTTAGGGGACTGCGGGACTGGACTCAGAGTTCTACAGCCCGTTCTGGGGCAGCCTGTCCTGTGAGAGTACTTGGGGGCAGAAGGTGAGCAGACTGGCCAGCATATCAACACCAGCACACAAGTGGTAGTCCCTCCTGCAGCCGAGCAGTAAAAAGGCAGCAGGCCAACACAACTTTAGTGGTCAGCAGAAATAATGGTTTCTCCTGAGAGTCCAATAGTGCCTAGGGACCCCATGGTCAAGGAGCAGCTGACAGTAGGGCAACAAGCAGAAAAGCAACCCAGATTAGTCCTTTGTGCCACCCAGCAGACACCAGGCACCAGGGCAACAACAGGAGCGCTGTCCAGATGAGTCCTTTTGCAGCTCAGCAGTCCTTCTGGCAGAGGTTCAGTCCCCATTCCAAAAGTGCCCTAAAAACCAATGGGTCAGAGTCCTTGTACTTATACTCCAAAAATGCCTTTCTTCAAGGGGTAGCTTCAAAGGGACCCTTCTAAGTGAAACACAACCCCCTTTCAACCCGGCCCTGTCTCCAGGCATCAGTAAGGAATAATCAGTCTATTGACATGAAAGGTGTGAACCACACTCTCTCTTCCCAGCCCAGAATGACTATCAGTATGCAGATCCGTCTTCTGTCACACCCAGCCCTTCCTGTGTTATGGCTGTCTGGAAAGTATGCACCAAGTGGAGTCGTCGGTCTGCCCTAGACCAGGATTGGAGTCAGACTGCAAAGCGCTAGAGCGATAAGCACAGAGAAATGCCCACTTTCTGAAAGTGACATTTCTAAAATAGTGATGTAAAATCCATCTACACCAGTAAGCAGGATTTCTCACTACCATTCCAAACATACCAAACATACCCATGCCACACGTCACAGATCAGAATTTACCACTTAAACATATATAAGAGAATCTCCAATGCAAATCTAGAAGAGGAGCAGCACTCACTCTATTGAAAAACTAAATAGAGCATATGTCCTACCTTTCACACACACCCTGCCCATAGGGCTATCTAGGGACTATCTTAGGGGTCACTTAGGTGCAACTAAAAGGGTGTTTAGGCCTGGCAAGGAGTTTGACTTGCCAAGTCAATGTGGCAGTAGACTGCTCACGAAGGCCCTGCAGTGGCAGGCCTGAGACAGGTTTGAAAGGCTACGTCTGTGGGTGGCGCAACCTGCCCTGCAGGCCCACTAGTAACATTTAATTTACAGGCCCTGGGTATATGGCATTCCACTTTACAAGGTAGATTAAATATGCCAAGCAGATGTAAGCCAAATATACCAAGTTTTAGGGGCGAGAGCACATGCACCTTAGCACTGTTTAGCAGTGGTAAAGTGCCCAGAGCCCTAAAGCCAACAAAAAGAGGGTCAGAAAAATAGGAGAAAGGCAAAACATTTGAGGATAACCCTGCAGAAAGGGCCATTTCCAACACTGGGCCATTGTCCACTTTGCTCATTTCTTAAAATGGCACAGGAGTACTCCCCTGTCACATAGAGCTGCCACATGATGCTGTATCAAGTGCTGCAATAGAACCAAGAGCAACAACCCAAAGGCCATGCAGCTCCCTTCAAGACAAGGAGGGGCACTTGGTGGGTAATACAAAGCTATGACCACCACTCGTTAAACCTGTGGGAGACGCAGTGGCACACCAACACTAAGGAGCCAGAAAGCAGGCCAAGTAATCCTCCAGGTAAGTAATGCCCCCAAGCACACCCGGTCAAACACCTACCACGGAGGCCCATTGCACTAGGGGTTTGCTGAGGTCCAACATGATTCAGGCATGTGTGACTGGACCTCCTGTGTGCAGTGTGTGGCTTGAGAGTTCTTTCCTACATTCCTACTCACTGTTCTGTCTCTTTCAAAACCATGTGTTCATCCCTATCTTTAGGTTGAAAACTGCGTCTATTTTAGTTTGATGGCAAGAAGCAAGAGCTCCATATTTTTTACAAGCATGGTGTGTGACAATTAATGTGGACAAGCTGTAGTTGCTTGTTTTTCTTACAGGTGTGCATAGATGTTCCACTTGTCAGACTGTTAGTTTTGATGCATGTTTCCTTTCAATATTCTGTGCGATTAGCCTCAGTCTATTTTAACTATATTTGTACCTATATGGTTACTGCCTTTCTTGCAACTGTGGCTCATAGCAGAAGTGTATAAATGTCAGCAGTGCCTTCATTCTGTGTGAGTGAGAAATGACACCCGCTTGTAAAAGAACATAATGAACTGACATCATGTTAGCAATGTTATTTAATTAATGAGATATAATTGTTCTGTCAGATCACTGTATCAGTAACATGCATATTTTTTAGTAACAGATTGCTAGAATGTGTAATGATATTTCAACAGCTGCACCGCATATCAAATCAAATTACTAATTCCAACAAGCTGCATGGATATGTTTTCTTTTATCATTTTATGTAATTGTTTATTTTTATATAAAGGTGCACATGATGTGCTGCAGATGACCCATTTCTGTTATAAGTAACCACTAAATTTCAAAAGTGTAGCTTATAGCAGCATTTATAACACTTGAAATTAGATTTTGATTATAGGAAGGCCATCAAACCGGGGAGATATTGGCGGTGGACAATATCTAAACTATATGTAGCATGTTTGCCTTTTCTTCATATCCACTCCAAATTTATCAATTTTTGGAAGCTATTTTTGCTAGTATTAAGATTATGTGCTCTTTGACACTGCTAACCAGTGCCACATCGTGTGTGCTTTGGCCCTAAAATAGTATTAGTGGTATTGGTGAACTTGATTTCACCCAACTCACCTATTTAACTGTCCTTTAGACCACTGCCGATGGCACAGAAAATGCACCACAGGCATGGAAGTTAAATGTCATTGTAGGCTGTGGTATTTATTTATACCTCTCACATACAGGGCAAAAGTATATCACTGTGATTATGCTTTGGCTGTGCTGCAGATGAAATGCACTGCAGGAACACATATAAAGGAAAAGGGCCTTTCCCATGTAGGAAAATCCTACATGTGCCTTAGAACTAACTTCCGCTGAGTTTTTACCACAGAGTTTTGCCAATGGGCTGAAAGTATCCATATGGTGCACAAGAGCAGGCCACCATTCGAGTTGATGTTGCTGCCACTCAACTAGAAATTCTACTTGAGTGGCAGCACATCTACTCGACTAGTAGCCCTCTTTTTGCGAGCACTCACAACCACCTGCGACTGCCCGTGTTAGAAAATGGCTTTCGAAGATGCCAAATCTCACTCACATTTCTGGAGCCTCACTGGAAACAAATCCGCCATGCTGTGTTTGGCGGATTTCGGTTGGAACTCAGGGGCATATTTATACTCCGTTTGCGCCGAATTAGCGTCGTTTTTTTCGACGCAAATTCGGCGCAAAACTAACGCCATATTTATACTTTGGCGCTAGACGCGTCTAGCGCCAAAGTATGAGTAAAGAGCGTCATTTTTTAGCGTGAACGCCTTCCTTGCGTTAATGAGATGCAAGGTAGGCCTTCCCGTCCAAAAAAATGACTGCGACGCAAATGTGTCGTATTTATACTCCCGGGCAAAAATCACTCAAAAAGTATAAATACGGGCCTCAGTGTTAGAAGAGTAACATGGGCCCGTATTTATACTTTTTGACGCTAAACTGCGCTAACGCAGTTTAGCGTCAAAAAATTTTGCGCCGGCTAACGCCATTCTGAAGCACCATGCGGGCGCCGTATTTATTGAATGGCGTTAGCCGGCGCAAGCAGACCGGCGCTGCCTGGTGTGCGTGGAAAAAAACCACGTACACCAGGCAGCGCCGGCGTAGGGAAAAATGGCGCTAGGGCGTCTTAAAAATGGTGCAAGTCAGGTTGACGCAAAAAATCGCCTCCCCCCGATTTGCGCCATTTTTAACGACGCCCAGACGCCATTTACATGACTCCTGTCTTAGTAAAGACAGGAGTCATGCCCCCTTGCCCAATGGCCATGCCCAGGGGACTTATGTCCCCTGGGCATGGTCATTGGGCATTGAGGCATGTAGGGGGGCACAAATCAGGCCCCCCTATGCCACAAAAAAAAATAAAAAAAAAAAATATTTATACTTACCTGAACTTACCTGAATGTCCCTGGGGTGGGTCCCTCCATCCTTGGGTGTCCTCCTGGGGTGGGCAAGGGGGGCAGGGGGGGTCCCTGGGGGCATGGGAGGGCAGCTGTGGGCTCATTTTGAGCCCACAGGTCCCTTAACGCCTGCCCTGACCCAGGCGTTAAAAAGTGGCGCAAATGCGGGGTTTTCTGCCCCGCCAACTCCCGGGCGTGATTTTTGCCCGGGAGTATAAATACGACGCATTTGCGTCGCAGTCATTTTTTTGGACGGGAACGCCTACCTTGCATCTCATTAACGCAAGGAAGGCGTTCACGCTAAAAAATGACGCTCTTTACTCATACTTTGGCGCTAGACGCGTCTAGCGCCAAAGTATAAATATGGCGTTAGTTTTGCGCCGAATTTGCGTCGAAAAAAACGACGCTAATTCGGCGCAAACGGAGTATAAATATGCCCCATGGTGTCATCGAATTCCGCTAATTGAAAGGCCAGAGGGCTGGATAATAATATTGAAAATTAGGTACACTGCATATTGGGGCTAGTGTGCTCTCACCATGAAATAAAATGCGAAATCTATTTCACAGTGTAGGCTTTGCTATACGTTTACATGAACAGGCCTAAAATGGGATTAAAATCTGCATACCCTATTTCCACTGGCGAAAATGATAGGAAAATGCTTTAAGACTTTTCTTATGTAATTTTCAAGATACGAGTTAATGGGGAAATACGATTTTTGATAGGTTAAGTGGAAAAGTAACCCTATGAAAAAAATTACATCAAAACAGGCCTAAAATATGTTTGCTACTTGTCTTTCCAGAGCTGAGCGTCCTTGGCTGGGAGAGTTCACAGTAATGGTGTGCAAAATTCACGTAACTCGATTTTGCATGATAATGTGATGTTTCAGCAAAATTAGGTGAAAAGCAGATCCATAATTTGGTGCTATGTTTTGGCGCAAAAATGTGTCCACATCCAAATATTGGTGCAAGGATGTATTTAACAAAAGCACAGCAAACAGCAGCTGCTAATGTTTTGTTCTTCCACTGTGTTTGATGTACTGCGGATGGCGCATTTCATGGTGAATGTATCTTGCAAATGGCTCATAATTAAGCAAAGTAGCATAATTTCAGGAATTTCATGTAACAAGCATTATGCAAAATTCTCCAAATAACGTGAATTACGCTATCATGATTTAAATTGGCTCCTAAGTCTATTTAATCACTCTGACTCAGAGGAGAATAGCTGTGTTCTGAATTTAGGAATAACATACGGCTCTTAACTGCTGACCACTTAAAGATGACGACAGAAACAACTGGTAGAGTGAATGGCAGCTTTTAGCACTGCCTTTTTTGTTTTGAAGATGCCAGAGATGGTATATTCTACACATTCCAAGGGCCCTCCTAGGGAGCCAGGCTCTAGTCATACAGAGGCAGAGTACCAGTTTGGGCACTGCCACGTGGGAGAAAAAAGTTCACATAAATATGAGTGTGACTAAGGACATGAAGACAGGCCTACAGGGTGACAGAATAGTTCTGCCATATTGAAATAGGGTCTTCTAAGTATTCTTTAGTATGTCAAATAAAAAGTGCTGCAAAAGGAAGTTGGAAGATAGCAAGAAAATAGACAGGGTGGCAGCACTTCTCCAGTCACTGCTAGTGGCTAGTACACATTTCATCTAATGGAGAAGGTCCTGCTAGAAGCTGATTCCTGCTGGAAGAGGAGGCTACATTCAGGGACTTAAGGGCTCCTAACTCCTGCTGGCAAAATGGGACAAGAAATGTTCTCTTCAGCCTCCTGTTTGCCTCCTTCAGGGACACAAAAAGCAGAAGGATTTGTGACCCCAAAAGAGCCCAGCCTGGAATCCTGTCCTGAGGAGCCAGGGGCTGCAGGATTGTCAAGTAAAAAAACACATTTCTCTACCTCTAGTGGAACGGAACAAAATATTGAGGCTTTCCCACTGAGGTTGCATTCAAGGGAGGTGGACAAGAATACAAGATTTGTCCCACCTAGAACTTTTCTCCATCCTGAAACATGGTTCATCAGCACCTTGTGGACAAATTATCTGACTTTGTGGAGCAATGACTGGCTAAAGTTTGCAGCCTTGCTCCGTTGAATGATTTCGACTTCCAAAAAAGTGGCTATTAAGCCAGAAAGTGACATCTTGGAATAGGGAGGGTGGCAAATCTGCTCAACCTGTGAAGTGACCTCCACAGAAATGAAATTGAGGTTTGTCCTACTTTGAACTTTTGGCCCCAAAATCAATGGCATTAGCAGGAGATTGACAACAACATATTCAACTTTGAGGGACCAGTGCCAGCTGCAGCATTAGCCCTTGCCCACCAATAGACTTTGACTTTCAGGAACAAAGTCAGAAGGTAAAAACCTTGACCAAGACTATTCATGATTTTGCTGGAGAGACTCCGAATAGCAAATTTGGATCCATTAGAAATACAACAGAAATGCTCAAAACTTTCTGCCATGCAAAACACACAACTTCTGTGTTTTTGACAGTGATCTCTCCTTCTCGCTTCAGATAAAACCTGTCACAAGATCCACCTTCTACCATTATCTGGTTCATGGGGTCCTTCTCTTCCTTCACTTACCACACATATTGCCATTATTGTGTTGTAGTGAGCTTCTTCCTGGGCTGTTAGAACAGGTTAAACATGGCCTGTTTAACAAATCAGTCAGTACAGTACAACAGGTTCAAAATCATGAAGCACAGTTTCTACTTTACATTAATGGTCATGACAGTATTACTCTCACCTTAAAAGCCCTCCACAGGCTCTCTGTAAAGTATAGAGCAACCTTCAAAGTGATTTCCCCTGTCCCGAAACCCCTTCAAGGCATGGCTGATGACTATTTGCCTAATACATTTGCCTTATACCCTTGAGCGAAAAGTCTAAGATTCAGAAACCAGAACTTACTTTTGTTTTGCTCATTCAATCTCAAGACGTTTGGAGATAGAACCCTTTACATGTATAGATCACCTTTATAGAACTTTGTCCTACGGAATCTAAGATTGGAAGATGACTTTCTGAAATTCACAAATCTTCTAAAGACCCATCTCTTCTACATTGCCTATGATTTGCCCCCATGCTACTGATTGCATAACAACAAGTGGTATTTATGACTAGGGCCACTGGTTAAATGCCTAAAATGAGCCAATCCATCCGTAGTCTGAACATTAACTCTACAAGGCTTTTACACCTATTACTTCGGTCACTCAGTACATTGCTTCCTTTGCCATCTGCACTCTATTCTTTGATCCTCTGTAATGATGTAATTCATTCACACCACTCTAAGGGCACCCCAGAGGTGTGCAGATGATTCTGAAGGATGTGCCTGAATAAATAGTATACAGGTTTTAGGAATGCCCAAAAAGGGAAGAAAACATGGTTGCTTTCTTAGAGTGCTGGCTTCAACGAGAGGTAGTCCTAGAGGGTCTGTCCTCTTTCTATGCCTTAGAGAGTGCCAGAGCGCCTTCCATCCCCTGGAAATGCACCTCAAACCACTGTGGCATGCCTGCTGCACTTACAAGACTGGGACAACATTCTAAAATGTGTCAGGGACCTGGGTGAGCTGTGTGTTTGACAACAGAAGAGTGATGATCCTCCCTGACTTTAACTTGGCATTTCACAGACAAAAGTATTCATTCCTAGTAGCTACACAGAAGCTCAGAGGCCTGGATATCAGATAAGGCATGCTGCAACCTGCTCGCCTAAGAGTTGTCACTAATCAGGGAACCAAGTTCTTTTCGGAACGTAGTGAAGTATGGGACTGGCTAGAGCTGAGCCCAGGGAAGCAGGAGAGTGCCAAGTGACCCGGACATGGCCCCGAAATAGGCAGAGAACAGGCAGCACTCCCACAGTGGCACAGATGTGGCACAACCAGAAAACTCTTGTCTGTAATCTCGGAACAGTGCCTTCTACTGGCTGAGGACAGATCGGATGATTTAGACTTGGGCTCAGTTTCTGACTCTACATTGGAAACTATTTGGAGTGGGAATCTATCACAGGTCACCCCTCAGAGTGCAGATAATATCCCCTGACTCTTAAGTATCCAAGATGCACCTGTGATTGAACTATGAGAGATACTGTGCCTTGTTCTAGAATACTGTCAGGAAGGAGGGGCTCTGTATGCTCTTAAGTGTTGTGCCTGGGGTGGGCATCCCTACGGCAAAGGGTGTTATTTCATCATCCCACATGCCCAGGTTCTGAGAAGCCCTTTTGGGGCTCTTTCCCCTTGATGGAGACTGTGTCCCACGTCTACTGATCCTTAGGAAGTACAGTAGGTGTACTTCTGGCCTACTGGTTTAGATATACATATATTTGCTTGGATGGGGATGTTACCTTACTCTCCTGGGGAAGGGGAGTTGGGCTGTTTTTATTGATTTTTTTTGGTTGGGAACTAGCAGTTGTCTGCTCCTACTTCATTCACCCTTGGCCATTGAGCCAATGTTACTGTCTACCACAGATGAATCCGGGTGGTTGTAGCTAGACTATAGGTCTGGCTGGTCATGGTTAGTCTCAATACCTATAAGATTCTCTCCTGGAATGTGCGGAGGTTGAATGGCATGGTTAACTGTTATAAGGTGCAAGCTTAGCTGTGGCAGTGGGGTATACACATAGCACTATTGCAGGAGACTCACCTGAATGCTAAGGAAGGAGCTACCATGTAAAAGCACTGGCGGAGCCACAGGGGTTACCACATTTTCAGCTTTTGATACGGGGACAGTACTTTGAGTGCGGCCTGGTGTTCTGTTTCAAGTCACTAGTGACAAAGTGGACAAGGAGGGGTGCCATTCTGTCCCTACAGGCCACCTAGATGGGCACGATATTGCTTTCATTAATGTCTATGAACCCAACATTAACCAATCCCTGTTCCTTGATACGCTGTCCCATTTGTTGGCTCCCCTATCACCGCATGGCACTGTTTATTGGAGGTGACTTTATTTGTGTTGCCAGCTTTGACCTGGATTGCTTTCAATCCACACTTAGAAACTCCCTTACCATGTTTTTGGCTAAGACGTTCATGGCTTGACAGCTCCACTGGGGTCTGGTGGATGGTTGGTGTCAACACCACCCACACGACCAAGACTACTCATTTCATTCAGTCATACATGCTCCCCATGGCCGGCTTGAGACTTTTTTATGTTCCCCGACATGCTTGGAGCCATTGCAGAGATTGAGGACCTGACCAGGGCGATCTCAGACCACAACCCCCTTTTGTTGACTCTACAATAGGGTGGGACGTGTTCCTGTATACCGAGTTGGTTACTGAAAGCTGCCAACTTGGACGATCTGACTTTTTGTGAAACAATCAGAGAGGGGTTCCCAGGTTACTTTGTCAAAAATTAAGGTTTGGCTCCTACATTACTTGCTGAATAGGAGGTATTCAAGGTTGTTATATGCTTGTCTGAATCAGATGGGGTGTGGCAGGCTTTATTGAGAGAAACAGTCACTCACGAATAGAACCTCAGAGATCTTGAACCATTGAGACTCAGCTGCCTGGATTTACAACCGGCATTGTTAGAAGTGAAGGAAAGGGTGGAGGGTCACGTCAAAGTCCTCCACTGCTTTGACTGGAGGTCTTACATAATTTTGGCCAAACACCGAGGGCATAGTTAGCCAATCCACAATCACAACAATGGAGGGTAGTAACCCATGAAGGGGCCAGACTATGGTGGTCATTCCAACCTTGGCGGTAAAAGCCGCTTACCGCTGTCAGAAGACCGCCATGCGGTCAGGCGGCCGCGTTAAACCGCCATGGTCATTCTGACCCACAACAGGCAAACCGCCAAAATACAGACATCCACAAAAGTCCGCCACACCAAAGGGCAGCGAGAAACTGGCGATGACCAAACCTCCACTGTCACCCCAACAGAAATACGCCCACACTATCACGACACATGAATCCACGCGGCGGTCTTTCAACCGCGGTATTCCATTGGCGGTACACACCGCCGCGCTCAATATACACACACACACTTACAAAACACAGCCACATTGGACAATTACAAATACACACACCTGATACACATACACACATCACTCCCACACACCCAACACAATATAAAACATACACCCACATCACCCACAAATCCCCACTGCTACAGAATCGGGACCACGCACTGAGAAAAAGAGAACTGAGCACCCAGACGTGCATTTTACTTTCACCCAGCAATATTTCCACGCACTTCACACAACACACCAATACACATCACCACACAATCCACCCCACACATCATCCACACCACCCCATGGCACCGCAAAGACACCCCAGGTTCTCCGAGGATGAACTCAGGGTCATGGTGGAGGAAATTGTACGGGTAGAGCCACAGCTCTTCGGGACACAGGTGCAGCACACCACCATTGCCAGGAAGATGGAGCTATGGAGCAGAATAGTCGATAGGGTCAACGCTGTGGGACAGCACCCAAGAAATAGGGACGACATCAGGAAGCGGTGGAACGACCTACGGGGAAGGTGCGTTCAATGGTATCCAGGCACAACATTGCGGTTCAGCGAACTGGCGGCGGACCCCCACCTCCTCCCCCAGAATTTACAACATGGGAGGAGCAAGTCTTGGCGATCCTGCATCCTGAGGGCCTCGCAGGAGTATCTGGAGGAATGGACTCTGGTAAGTCAAATCATCACTACTTCATCCCCCCCACCCCACCAGCATACCAACTCATACCCCCACCCTCACCCCCATCACATCCTGCTCCTTGCAAATGTGTCACCATCACAGCCCACCCATCCCAACACCAATCCCTGCATGCGACCACAAAGCATGGACACCCATCACCAACGCATGCCCACTGCACATACCCATCCCCCACCAAATCACCGTCACAAAAGCCCCCACACGGGAATGCCAGCACTGGGGTACAAGGGCACCCACCCATTACACGCTATGGCACACACAAATGCAATAACCATACTTTTATACCCCTGCAGGACCCGAACGCCACGTCACCGCGCAGGAGGGTCCACAAATGTCCACTCCATCCCCAGAAGAGGCCCACAGTGAGGACAGCACCTCTGTCGACCTGGATCTAGATGACCAGCCCGGCCCATCGGGGACCTTGGGACAGTCGGTTCCCCTCACATAGCCACAGCCCATAGCAGACCTTCCCCCCTCTGGGAACACCAGCACAGCACCCACCCAGCAGGCCCATCCCTCTGTCCCCTGGACACGTCAATCAGCGGTGTGTCCACCACTACAGGGAACCCAGGTTAACCCACCACCCCAGCAACAACAGGGACCTGGGGGCAGTGGTAGTGGGCACGCGGTCCAGGGGACAGAGGCCCAGGGAAACAGGGGAACTGAGAGGGCTGCTGTGCGACGGGGGGGGACAGGCCCAGGGAACCCACTCTCCACAAGGCCCTCTCCTCCATCATGGGAGCCTACCACCACTCCCAGGAGATGATGGCGACGGTCCTGGCCAGGTTTCAGGAGATCCAGCTTCTGCAGGAGGAACAGTATTTGGGGTTCAGGGAGGAACTACGAAACATCAGTTCCACTCTGGCCACCATTGTAGGGGCTCTGAATCAGGTAGTCACCACATTGCGGGACACTGTGGCAAGACAAAGGGCCCCTGACACTAGCATGGACCAAGAACTGCCTACCACCTCTGCCGGCGCTAGTGGACAGGAGGCCCCGCCACAGGACCAACAGGCCACCAGCACCCCACCCCCTGCAGAAGGAGAACCACCCCACAAGCGGGCCCTGAGATCCAGGAAGAAGACAGAGTAAGATGCCAAGACCCCTGCCAGGAAAGGATACCTCCCTGATTGTCATCCCACTGTCCCACATTGACACCCTGTCCATTCTTATACTGCCCATGCTCCACTTTCCACAGGCATTTGGACAATGCACCTGTGATACTAATAGTCTGGACTCTGCCATGGACAATCCTCCACCATCACCCCTCACCGATTTGCAATCACCCACCAATATAGAGCACTGAAATAAACACAGTTATTGCACAAAACAATCAGGAGTCTGGCTGTGATTTTGTACTAATGTATTAGACATTACCGTCCCAAAATGCATATTTACATTGTGATGCCAACATACCACTGTCACACAGCTGTAGTCCATGGGGAAACAAAGCAGATGTCACGCAGTATGGCCCACATCTCTGAAATTGGAAGGGAAAGTCACAACTCAGTTACCATACACTGGGGGAAAAGGTCAGACAGTAGAGAGGTAGTAGGGGTTAAGGATATGTAATATGCCGGGTTGGAATCTTACCTGTGTGTCATTGAAAATACTGCTGTATTACTGTGTTCCTGTTGTCTATGTCGTCCTCTTCGGCTTCCTCGTCTTCACTCTCCACAGGCTCCACAGCTGCTGCAACACAACCATCTGGACCATCCTCCTGCAGAAAAGGCACCTGGCGTCGCAAAGCCAGGTTGTGAAGCATACAGCAGGCCACGATGATCTGGCACACCTTCTTTGGTGAGTACAATAGGGATCCACCTGTCATATGGAGGCACCTGAACCTGGCCTTCAGGAGGCCGAAGGTCCGCTCGATCACCCTCCTAGTTCGCCAATGGGCCTCATTGTACTGTTCCTCTGCCCTTGTCCGGGGATTCCTTACTGGGGTCAGTAGCCATTACAGGTTGGGGTAACCAGAGTCACCTAATAGCCACACACGGTGCCTCTGGAGTTGACCCATCACGTAAGGGATGCTGCTATTCCGCATGATGTAGGCGTCATGCACTGAGCCAGGGAACTTGCCATTAACATGGGAGATGTACTGGTCTGCCAAACACACCATCTATACATTCATCGAATGATAACTCTTTCTGTTTCTGTACACTTGTTCACTCCTGCTGGGGGGTACTAAAGCCACATGGGTCCCATCAATGGCACCTATGATATTGGGGATATGTCCAAGGGCATAGAAATCACCTTCCACTGTAGGCAAATCCCCCACCTCAGGGAAAACAATGTAGCTCTGCATGTGTTTCAGAAGGGCAGACAACACTCTGGACAACACCTTGGAAAACATAGGCTGGGACATCCCTGATGATATGGCCACTGTTGTTTGAAATGACCCACTGGCAAAGAAATGGAGTACTGACAGCACCTGCACTAGAGGTGGGATACCTGTGGGTTGGCGGATGGGTGACATCAGGTCTGGCTCCAGCTGAGCACACAGTTCATGAATAGTGGCTCGGTCAAGCCTGTATGTCAGTATGACATGTCTTTCCTCCATTGTCGACAGGTCTACCAGCGGTCTGAACACGGGAAGATTCCTCCATCTCCTCGCATGTCCCAGAGGACGGTGCCTATGAAGGACAACAGCGAGCACAGAGTAAATCAACCCACAGGTACGTAACCACAGCTTGCACATAACACAATTCCCAATGCATTGAATGGTTTGTATGAGTGTTGATGCAAGGCCTAGGTATGTGTGACGCAGTTAAAAGTAAGCCATGTGGGCCCTTGAAATGGCGGCTGCCTGACCTGTGAAGTGTGACAATGGGATGTGAGGTAAATGCGCTGGCGTGGCACACCGTGGCGGTAGGCGGTCGAAGACCGCGGCGCAAAACAGCATTGGTTAACATTGAACCCTATGGGTCTCAGGAGCCAATGACGATGTGCGCCGGCGGTCGCGGTACGCACCGCCGTGGGCGTGACCGCCATTTTATATCTGCTTAATCACTCGATACCTGATCTTCGACAGGAGAGGACCTACACTGCAAGTGCTGCTGTGACCTCGGTCTAGAAGAGACAATGGCTCATGCAACTGCGGAAAGGGCCCCTGCCTTCACAGCTCAGGAATTGGAGAAACTCGTGGATGGGGTCCTCCCCGTAGTATGCGCTACTCTACGGTCCTCCAGACCAACAGGTAAGTACACTGGGACCATGCTTTGGGGGCAATGCCTGTGTTGAGTCGGGTGGATGAAAGATGGTGGGGAGGGGAGCAAATGAGGCATGCATCAAACGACAGATGACAGGATGTGCCACATGGCAAGGGTAGGGATGGGGGGCCACTCACATTGAGGGTGCAGAAGGTGATGACTCTTTTTCTCCCCCTGTACATTTCACATAGGTCAACGCCCACCAGAAGATAGACATTTGGTGTGCCATCGCCAAGGACGTCCGGGCCCTGGGGGTCCACCACAGACGGGGCACCCTCTGCCGGAAGAGATGGGAGGACATCCGACGCTGGAGCAGGAAGACGGCGGAGGCTCAGCTGGGGATGGCCTCCCAACGTGGGAGGGGTGCCAGTCGGACTTTGACCCACCTGATGTCCCAGATCCTGGCGGTGGCCTACCCCGATTTGGATGGGCGCGTGAGGACATCACAGCAGACACAAGGGGGTGAGTACACTCTCATTCTGGTGACTTTGCGCGCAGTGGAGGTGTCTGGGTGGGGGAGGAGGGCTGTGGGTATCCGTAGGCCAGGGCGATTTCTGTAGGCTAGGCCCCTCCGTAAGGCATGGCCCTGTGCCCCCGCCCCTCCCCACCTATGTAGGGTGCCAAGTACAGCTATTCATGGCCCTGTGTCATCTATGTGTGCAGATGTCATCCATAGGCTTGTAGGCCATGTCACACGGATTGAGTAGTGGACCCCAAGTGCGCGGCGTAGTGCAGGGGGCTTCTGTGTCTGTCCTCTCCGCCAACTGTGTCGCCAATGCATTCACTCTACATGTCTTTATTTTCTCCCCTTCATCTCAAGCACCGCTGAACTGGGCACCGCCGTCTCAAGCACCGCTGAACTGGGCCCTTCATCTCAAGCACCGCTGCACTGGGCACCGCCGTCTCAAGCACCGCTGCACTGGGCACCGCCGTCTCAAGCACCGCTGAACTGGGCCCTTCATCTCAAGCACCGCTGAACTGGGCCTTTCATCTCAAGCACCGCTGCACTGGGCACCGCCGTCTCAAGCACCGCTGCACTGGGCACCGCCGTCTCAAGCACCGCTGAACTGGGCCCTTCATCTCAAGCACCGCTGCACTGGGCCCTTCATCTCAAGCGCCGCTGCACTGGGCCCTTCATCTCAAGCACCGCTGCACTGGGCACCGCCGTCTCAAGCACCGCTGAACTGGGCACCGCCGTCTCAAGCACCGCTGAACTGGGCCCTTCATCTCAAGCACCGCTGAACTGGGCACCGCCGTCTCAAGCACCGCTGAACTGGGCCCTTCATCTCAAGCACCGCTGAACTGGGCCCTTCATCTCAAGCACCGCTGCACTGGGAACCGCCGTCTCAAGCACCGCTGCACTGGGCACCGCTGTCTCAAGCACCGCTGAACTGGGCACCGCCGTCTCAAGCACCGCTGAACTGGGCCCTTCATCTCAAGCACCGCTGAACTGGGCACCGCCGTCTCAAGCACCGCTGAACTGGGCACCGCCGTCTCAAGCACCGTTGAACTGGGCACCACCGTCTCAAGCACCGCTGAACTGGGCCCTTCATCTCAAGCACCGCTGGACTGGGCACCGCCGTCTCAAGCACCGCTGAACTGGGCCCTTCATCTCAAGGACCGCTGCACTGGGCACCGCCGTCTCAAGCACCGCTGAACTGGGCCCTTCATCTCAAGCACCGCTGAACTGGGCACCGCCGTCTCAAGCACCGCTGAACTGGGCCCTTCATCTCAAGCACCGCTGCACTGGGCACCGCCGTCTCAAGCACCGCTGAACTGGGCACCGCCGTCTCAAGCACCGCTGAACTGGGCCCTTCATCTCAAGCACCGCTGCAATGGGCACCGCCGTCTCAAGCACCGCTGCACTGGGCACCGCCGTCTCAAGCACCGCTGAACTGGGCCCTTCATCTCAAGCACCGCTGCACTGGGCACCGCCGTCTCAAGCACCACTGAACTGGGCCCTTCATCTCAAGCACCGCTGAACTGGGCACCGCCGTCTCAAGCACCGTTGAACTGGGCCCTTCATCTCAAGCACCGCTGCACTGGGCACCGCCATCTCAAGCACCGCTGAACTGGGCACTGCCGTCTCAAGCACCGCTGAACTGGGCCCTTCATCTCAAGCACCGCTGCACTGGGCACCGCCGTCTCAAGCACCGCTGCACTGGGCACCGCCGTCTCAAGCACTGCTGGCCCATTAGCGGCAGGGGCAGGCCCGCATCTGTGTTGGGCAGGGCTGCACGAGCACTCTGGGCACCAGTCCCCCTCCAGAACCAGTGGAGACATGCATCCACTTGAGAGACTGTGGCTTTGCACTCCCCAGGATGGCACAGTGGGCAACCCACCCACTGTAGAGACTTGAGAGACTGTGGCTTTGCACTCCCCAGGATGGCACAGTGGGCAACCCACCCACTGGAGAGACTTGAGAGACTGTGGCTTTGCACTCCCCAGGATGGCACAGTGGGCAACCCACCCACTGGAGAGACTTGAGAGACTGTGGCTTTGCACTCCCCAGGATGGCACAGTGGGCAACCCACCCACTGGAGAGACTTGAGAGACTGTGGCTTTGCACTCCCCAGGATGGCACAGTGGGCAACCCACCCACTGCAGAGACTTGAGAGACTGTGGCTTTGCACTCCCCAGGATTGAACAGTGGCCATGGAGGCCCCTCGTGGATCTGGCATCGTGCACTCATCTGGCTGAGGTGCCCCCCCTTCCCTTCCCCCTGAGGTGCCTGTAGTTTTCCTATCTGATGCCCCTGCAGTGTTCTCTCTGTTGGAGTCAGGTATCCTGTGTGGGCTTTGCCCATGTGATTTGGGCCCAGTGGTCCACGGACAATGCCTGCTACAATGCTCGGACTTGAACATATATGTATATAAGTGTTTTTGATGTGTAGATATATATATATATATATATATATATATATATATATATATATATATAATTCAGCCAGTAATACAATATATTCCAATGTTTAGAATCATTTCCTTTTGTCTTTGCATTCTTCCAGGGGGCTTGGGGGGGTAACTGTGATTTATTACTGTGCATTGATGTGTGTGTTGTAGTGGGTGAGGGTGGGGGTGGGTGTGTCGCGTATGTGTGTCCCCGTAATATTGTCTCCTCCCCCCTCCCCTGTGTCGTAGGTGCAGTACTCACCGTTCTCTTCTGCGCCGGCGTTCGTGCTCCTGGTAGAGGAGCAGGAAGACAATCGCTGGGAGGATGTGGAGTTTGGGTTCCATGCTGTCCAGATTCCTCGTGGGGTGTATGGAGGTGAGCGTTTTCAGTTTGAAATGGCTGTTTCCGCCATGTTTTTATCGGCGGGGCTACCGCCCCGGAAAAGGTGGCGGATTGGTGTGTTGTGATAGGGTGGGCGGTACATTGACTCCCGCCTGTCTGTTGGCGGTGACCTCCGCGCTGTTTTTTTGTGCCGCCGTGGCGGGCGGTGTGGTAATGTGGCGGTCTCTGTTGGCGGTTTCCGCCAGGGTCGGAATTCCATTTTTTTACCCGCCAGCCTGTTTGCGGTTTGGCCGCTGGTTTAACACCGACCGCCAGGGTTGGAATGACCCCCTATATATGTAAAGCAAGATTAACCAATCCTTTGCTAATTACTACTCCAGGCTTTATGCCAAACGGGGTGTGCTGTGGGGGCAGACCATCTATGGGTGAGTAACTGACCTTCCACCTTGCAGGCTGATGTCAGAGATGGTGGAGGTGCTGGGAGGGGACATTTCAGGGAAGGAAATCCATGCTGAAGTCCGGTTCATGGCATGTGGTAAAGTGCCAATGACAGATGGCCACCTGTGAAGTTTTTTGCAGCATTCATTGATCTGCTGGCCCTTCTTCTGGCTGCGCTATACTGACAAGCACTCACGGCTCGGGCTCTGCACTCTACCCTGCGAAGACCCTTATTTTACCCCTGCTTAAGCCTGGGAAACCTGGTACTGATGTGACAGCATTCATGCCAATGTCAGTGTTGAACATTGACAATAAAATTCTTAGTGGGGTCGGGCACAGGTAAATGTTTACCTACCCCACATGTCCAGTCTGATATATACTGACCAGTCAGGATTTATCCCAGGCCACTGCATGGCTCTCAACATCAGATGTCTGCTAGTTCTTGTGAAAGAAGGCTCAATGTTACTAGAATGGGCTGTCTTCCCGTTTGTGTCTGTTAAGAAGGCTTTCAACAGCCTGGACTGGGATTTTCTCCACTTCCTTATGCTCCATATGGGACTGTACGTCACTTTGTAGGCTGGACTTTTTTGCTCTAGGAGAGCCCCATGGCATGGATTTGGATGGGATTAATGATCTCTGGACAATACAGAGTGGAAAGGGACACCCATCAGGGGTGCCTGTTTTCACCCCTGGTCTTTGCCCTTGCAGTGGAGCTGCTGGCATTCAGAGCCGGTAGTGACATGCTTTATACCTGCCTCCAGGTCTGTGGAGTTACCCATTACATTTCACTCTATGCTGACGACATAGTGATTTGTCTGCTGGACTTGTGTACAGAACATGAGAAGGAAGCGGGTCATCTCAGGGACTTTGGGGTGACCTCCGGTCTACACATGGACTTGCTCAAAATCAGTCTATTTCCACTGCACAGGGAACTCCTGATCCTGGGTGACATGTGCTGGGATCAATCCTCGGTGCAATACCTAGGGGTCCGAATCTATTGGACACTCCCAAAACTACTGGAGGGCATTGTGGAGGCAGTGGTGAATGCATTTTGGGTGAGTGTAGGGTTTTGGAAGACTTTCCCCCTATTGGTGGCAGGCTGCATAGATGTCACTAAGATGGTGGCGCTGCCCCGCTTTTAATACTGTTTTGCGGTCCTCCCAGTAGTGGTACCATGGAATACGTTCTGCAAATGTGACTCGATTCTGATTGATTTGATATAGAACAAGGGCCAGCATCATTTTGCATTGACTAAAGTGCAACGGGTGACCATCGACAGGAGGATGAACGCCCCCGACTTTGAATCCAACGACCTGGTGATGTAATTGTAGTGGAGTAAAGATTGATTCTGGGGACAGGGGGCCCGGAAGATGCTGTGTTTGCCGGACCCTCTGGCCAACCTCTATTGTGAACTTGTTTGCTAAATCCCAAGCAGGCCCTCCCTGCTGGGTGGCATGATGTAGCAGTACTTTGGGCCTCCTATATGAGGGTTCTTCATGGGTCACAGCTGTGTGCTCCGTATATCCCAGAGCTCCACCTTCATGCCCACGTCACATAGATCAGAGGCATGGGGTGGGGTCGCTTGCAGGACTCGGAGGTGGCAGGCTTGGACATGGTAGTTGCACTTTGCAAGGATGGCGTGCTGTGACCCTTTGATGATCTATGCGCAGAGATCAACCTTCCTGAGGGGCACTTTCTGTTGTATGGTACTCTAGCTGCAACGGTGCGCAGTATCTGTGGGTGGTGAGAGGCATAACCATAGCTGCTACATAGCAGTTATTTCCTATGTGATGCCACTATTACACATAGCCTGCTTTCAGGGCTCTATGGAGCATTGCATGCGGATGTCCACTCCCTGCTCACAACACTATGCGAATGGTGGGAAGTGGATTTGGGCTCACCTATGACAGATGGAGACTGGAATACAATGTGGGTGGTGAGCGCCAAAACTCCCACAGTGTCTCTTTCAAACTCATACATTTTCACGTTTTACATTGTGCCTACCTCATGCGCATGAGGCACGTCGGTGACTGCCAGGGTTAAACTATCTGAAGTACCGCCAAGAGGCTGGCGGGACTTCCAACAGTATTTAGACCGTGGCGGAATCGCCATGATCTTACCGCAGGGACCCGCGGTTTACAGCCACGGTGGTCCCGGTGGTCAGGATCCACCAGGGCAGTGCTGCAAGCAGCGCTGCCCTGGGGATTTTGACTCCCCTTCCCGCCAGCCTGTCCATGGCGGTAGACACCGCCATGGAAAGGCTGGCGGTAATGGGAGTTGCAGGCCCTTGGGGGCCCCTGCACTGCCCATGCACTTAGCATTAGGAGCCGTCTGCAATGTTATGGCCGACATCCCCGCTGGCCCAGCGGGGAGGTCCAAATGTGGCCGGCGTGGTTCTGCCCGCATTGGCAGCTGACTGGCGGTAAAAGTTCTGCGGTCGGCCGCGGCCGACCGCCAAACTTCAAATGAGGGCCTTAGTGTCTATTTTCCACTTGCCTCACCTCCATGCCTGTGCTGTTATGCTGTTACGGGTGATCTCCTCCATATGCTGTGGAGTTGTCCCCAATTAACTATGTGCTGCTTCTTGATCCCCTCCCCCCAATACTTTCTACTGGGCCTTTAACCCCACCCTGGTAAACACAAATTCACAACCAGGTTCATCGACCTGGCCGTGATAATTGCCAAACATAAAATTACGATGCACTGGAAACATGTTGTGGGTCCCGGATTTAAAGCCAAAAAGTGGACTTTTTACACTGGGCAGACTGGGAGGGCAGTGCCTTACTCCAAGAGGTGCACAGGGCAAGAGACCTGTAGAATCTGTGTATGCTTACAATGCGATACTGGCTGACCTGCACAGGGATGAGGTGGTAAGGGATGATGCTGTCTCTGACTAGGGGTCTGCCTGGTGAGCTGCCTTGATTACCTAGGTACAGGAACGCCCTGAGTGATGGCACGAATGACAGCTCCAATACTGACTTTCACCCTCACTGATTTCTTAGAGTACATTGATCACTAGGAGTGAGAGAACAACACTGGGTAGGCTTAGGTGCTTGCCTTGCCTATGCTTTGTTCCATGATCTCAATGGCTGGGGGGGGCAGACAATGCAAGGGGTGAAGGGGGATTGAGGGAGGGATGGACTTAGAGAGCAATCTTTCCTGTCAGTCAGAGGAGAGTCTTCCACAGCACTACAATTTGGTTCTCCTGCAGTCCTAACACATCTGTGAGGGATGGTGATTGGGCATTTTGTCTGTGAGTGCTTATTGTTATTTCCTATCTAATATGGATCCCATCTTCACTGCCAGCAACAGAGTTAAGTGCAGCCATGTCACCTAGCTCAACTGGACGAACCACTCAACCGTCCACTTCACCCTCACAGCAGCCCCCAGCTCTGCTGACAGACGGCAACTGGAACAAAGTCTCTGAAAGCCAATGGACTGACGCCCTCAACACCTCCCACCCCGTCACCGCCACCAACCTTGAACAGGCCGTCAAGAACTTCACCACCTCGATCTCAAACTATACTAACAGAGTTTCCCCCATGAAATCCACCAAACACAAGAGATCTACCAAACATGCCAGCTGGTACACATTGGAACTGAGAACCATGAAACATCACTGCAAGCAACTGGAAAGGAAATAGCACACCAGCAAGGAGCCAACCGACTCAACCACCTTCAAGACATTACTCAACCACTACCAACGTCTCCTGAAAGAGAAGAAAAGGAATGTCCTAGCTGACCACATTGAGGCCAGCTCCAACCACAACAAAGAATTCTTCAGCATCGTCAAGGAGTTCTCCAACCCTTCAGAAACAGAAAATACTATCACCCCCTTCCAAGACTTCTGAAAACATCCTGGTGGTCTTCTTTCATGACAAAATCTCTGCTATCTATAAAAACTTCGAACCTTGACTCGCCGCCTACGACATCCTCAGCCTCCCTGCTCCCACAGTTGCATCCCGTTACCACCGGATCACTGCTTGGGACCAGCTCACCACACAGAACACCATTGACATGCAGTCTGTCCCTCAGGAGCACCCATGGGCCCCTGTCCCCACCACATGTTCATCCTAGACAGAAGGATCACCAGCAACAATCTCACAGCCATCTTCAATTCATCCATCACCTCTACCACCTTCCCAGATCAGTGGAAACATACTCACCCCTCCCCAAGAAACCATCAGCTGACCCCAACGAGCACAGAAACCTCCCTGCTCACTGCCACTGATGACATCAGAACCCTCTTAGACCGGGGTGAAGCAGCTGCCCTGATCCTCCTCGACCTCTCAGCTGCCTTCGACACTGTGGTGCTCATTACAACTTTGGCGGTCTTTTTGAAAGCCCGCCGAAGCCACGGGTGCCAAAAGACTGCCAGTGCTGGCGGTCCGAAGACTGCCATGTTACAACTTCATGCCCATTTCCGCCCGATTTCAGGCAGAAATCTGACACCGTCGGCCTGGCCGATGTCGTAATAGAGGTGGTTTCCACCCCTGGCACTGCCACCCCAACAGGACGCCGCCTGCCATATTACGATCCGTAATACAGTGCAGCAGTTTCCTCCATGGTGGTGCGGTGCTGGGGTGGAAAGCTCCAGGACCCATCCCCTGCTGGACGGCCACCTCGCCGAAGCAAGTAAGTTGATTGTCCGAAAGGGGAGATGGGAGGATGGGGGCTGTTGTGTGAATGTGTGTGGTGTCTGTGTATGAATGTGGGGGAGGAGTGGCTGTTTATGCGTTTGTGAGTGCGTGTATGCCGAGGGGGGTGTTGTGTGTGTGTGTGTGTGTGTGTGAGTGCGTGTATGTTTGTGTGAATGCAGAGAGGGGAAGGGGGTGTCAGTTTGAGTGCGTGCATGCAAGTGTATGTGTCTGAGTTTGTGCATGCGAGTGTATGTGTCTGTTAGAGTGCGTGTGTGCATGTGAATGGGTGTGTTTGTGTGTGTGAGTGAATGGGTGTATCTGAGTGCATGTTTGGGTGTGAGTGTGTGGGGTGTACATAAGTGAATGCGTGGGTGAGTGGGGGTGCGTGTATGTAGCTGTGTGGTGATGTGGGGGCGTGTCTGCCGGAGACAGGAATGGTGATTCCTGTCACCGGGTACATGACCGTCAGCATTTTCGTGGCGGTGTAACCGCTACAAAAATGCTGGCGGTCTGCCGAGTCATAATACTGATGGCGGTAATATGGACACCCCTGGGCCAGAGGTGCTCACCTCCGGCCCGGCGGTCCGACCGCCCTGGCGGTACGCTGAGAGTTTCAGCAGCTTGGCTTCGGCCAAACCGCCAAAGTCGTAATATATCAGTCTTCACCGCCGGCCCAGCGGCAGTAAGACCGCGACCACAAGTCTGGCGGTCCAAGGACTGCCAGACTCGTAATGAGGGCCTGTGTCCCACTACACCCTGAGTAAGAGGCTTCATCAGATAGAGTTACAAGATGTCACCCTCAAATAGACTGTATCCTTCATCACAGGAAGAACACAGAGAATGTGCCTTTCTCCATGCACCTTGGAACCTAAGAAAATCATATGTGGCATCCCTCATAGTTCATCACTCATTCCCTCTCTGGTCAATGTTTACATGACCCCCCCTGGCCAACATCATCAGAAACCATGGACTGAACATAATTTTCTATGCAGATGACACCCAGCACATCCCCTCTCTCTCCGAAAACCCATCCTCCACCAAGGCCAGCTTCCACCTGTGCATGACAAGCATTGCTGACTGGATGCAAAGCAACTGCCTCAAGCTCATCTCTGAGAAGACAGAAGTGCTAACCTTCTTGAACAACACCTCCCCGTGGAGCAACTCCTGGTGGCCTTTTGGGCTGGGATGCTCTCCCACCCCCACCCTCATGGACCGCGCCTGGAACCTCACCATCATCTTGGACAGAAAACTCACAATGAAGTACAAAATCAACACTGTCTCTTCAGCCTGCTTCCTCACCTTGCACAGGCTCAGAAAGATCTTCAAATGGTTCCCAGCCTCTATCAGATGCACCACCACTCAAGCCCTCATCCCCAACCGCTTGGACTACGGCAATGCACTCTATGCAGGAATCACCACTCACAGCCTCAAAAGACTGCAAACCATTCAGAAGACAGCGGCTAGACTCATTCACGACCTTCCCAGATGGACCTACATCTCCCCTTACCTGAAGAAACTCCACTGGCTCCCCGTCCACAAGAGATGCCAATTCAAGATGCTGACCCACGCCTAAAGAGCCACGCAAGCCAAGGACAAGCATACATCAACCACCGCATGAGCTTTCTCCAACCCTCCAGAATCCTGCGCTCTGCCTCCCTCTCAATTGCTCACACCTCCTGCATCCACCGGAGCAACAGTGGAGGACACTCCTTCTCCTACCTCGCTGTGAAGTTATGAAACACCCTCCACCTCCATCTCAGGACTGCATCTTCTCTTCAGGAATTTAGAAGGAATCGCAAGACCTGGCTATTCAACTGATGCCACCCCTACAGCTTGGCCCCAGCACCTTTATACCCTGATGGTAGATTAGCTGTGCTTTATAAATCCTGATTGATTGACTGATTAAACTTACAGGACTCTTAGCCCACAGTTGTATAAACTAAGGGCCCAATTCACAAAGGTAAACTTAAACTATAAGTCTAAGTTTAGGCTTAGGTCTACAGTTTACTCATAGTAAATTTAGAATTTTGATCCAAGTTTCCCTTTGTGAATTGGGCCCTACATTGTTGACTATGTATGTATGGTCGGTGACAATTGCTCAGCTGTTGGATACTAATGATAATAATAATTTTTTTGTTTAAAAAAGGGGAGGGTCTCCCTCCAAAAAATGTATTGAAGGTGGAAGTGTAGATGTACACTGGTAGGTTTGTGAATAGCATTTTTCAGTACTTCAGTGGTACTACTGTAGTACTACTAAACATACAGCAAAAATCAGTTTGTGAGTAGACCCCGCAGACTTCAGACTGATACCTGGATATTTACAAATTGACATGTAGCATAAGGTGCTCAGCAGGTAAAATGAGGCCGATGTGTAAGGCATGAGCAGATAAAAGGGTGATTAATTGCTGTCACATAAGCTGGTGAGTAACAGAAATATGAGTTATGCAGTATAAGTGGACGATTTAACATGGTACCACAAATCTAGCAGTCACTGCAATTGCTTAAGAACTGAAATAAAGTGCATGAAGTATTCATTTACTGAGTAATTTGCCAACATAGTTCTTGCTGCCACTTCATTTGCTGAGTAGTTGAAATATGATGCATATAGTATGTGTTGACTAAGTAATATGGTAACAGGCTACTTGGTGTCACATGAGTTTCTGAGTGGATGAAGTAAGATGCATGGAATATACATTGGCTGGGTAACATGGTAACACATTTCTTTTTGTCAATTGAGTTGCTGAGTAGCTGAAATAAATGGAACACACAAAGGTGATGGAAGAATGTTTGCAACAAGTTTAACCACTGACAACTCCTTGAGGTAGGATTCAAAGCTGTTGTTCTTTTGCACACCATGATTAGACTCAGCCATATGGAAATCGTCATGACTCTCCTCCTGCAGGAGCAGTCCAGTCTGAACTGCCAAGTCAGGTCACCTCTGAACCAGAAAACAAGCAACCCAAAACCGGTTTCATCCTGACTGGGGCTTTTCAGTATGCACTAACCATGTAAAATGATAAGAAAGTTTGTGCTTTCAATTGAGTTTCTGAACATCTGAAATAGAACGGATGCAGTATACATTGACCAGTTAACATTGTAACAGATTTCTGACTGACCTTGAGTTGCTGAGTAGCTGAAATAAGAATCATACAGTATGCCTTGACTGGGTCACAAGGCAATGGATGTGTTGCTGTTGATGGAGTTGCTTATCAGCTGAAATAAGAGGCAGGCACTATGCGTTGCCAGGGTTACTCGGTAATAAGTCTTTACACTTACATGAATTGCTGAGTAGCTGAAACAGGATCCATATAGTATCTGTGGACTTGGTAATTTAGTAAAGGATTTACCACGCTGATGAGACAAACTGCATGGAAACAAATGATTAAGGAGTGATTATGAAGGAGGTTATGGTTCCTCACTTGATCTTAGGTGGACCCTGCCATCTTCCACATAGATCAAGGTGTGTGCACGCATCTGATTACTTTTATGACTGAGATAGGAAAACTCATTCTCTTCACTTTCTGACATGAAAGTATCATGTACAATGCTCTAATTTAGCTACCGCCTTCTCTTGCCATGGAAATGCACATAGGTTTGATCCTGGGAGTGGGAGAGAGCAGACTAATGGCATCATTTAGAGTTTGCTGGATGGGATACTCTTTCAGCAATGTGGTGGATAACCCATCTACTTTGTAACAAGTTCATTTTAGCCTAACACACATGTTATGTGTATTTGTGAAAAATACTATCACCAACAAGGGTATCCTGGCACTTGAAATACAGTGAACAGGATATCTGCCACGTTTATGATACAGTATCCCACATTATGCATTTGAGGTATGGCATGTAAACACAGCACATCTATGGTTCAGTAGAGTGGCAGTGAGGTACTGTGAATACAATATGGAATCTCTTCTTCTGAGCCCAGTGTCTTTTTCAGTAGAACAACCTACTTCTAAATAAGGTAATCCCTGGGTCTCATTTAAAAAAAAAACACACAAAATATGATGATCTACAAATAAATACACATCCTAATAAAGGGGATGATTTATAGAGGTATTGCACACATAGTAGAGCACACATTTGCACAAAGTTAAAAAGAACACTGTGAGTAGAATTTCTAATCCTGTTTTGCAGAGTGAAAATTATAAAATGTTATGCTAGTGATGTGCATTGGTGGATGTTATAATTCTGCCAATTTGATGAAGGTTATAATTCTGCCACCTTGGTGAAGGTAGTATGCTGAAATATCATAAAAAGTATCTGTGATAAAAATATTGCCAAAAACATATTGAGGACGCAAATGTTGCCTTTATATACCTTGCATGGAAAGTCAAAAATATCAACAAAAAATATAGAAGAACACAATATCATTAGAAGATAGGTAAGCATATTAAATGTTAACTGTTATAGACTATATTAACTTTAAAACATGTACCAACTTTAAAAATAATATTACAAGTAAAAACATATACTCATAATAGAAAAATACATGTAAAATATATAACTTACAAATATAAAATAAAAATGAGTACATTAAAAACATTTAAAAAATTAACACAACTTTTACAAAGTTAAATGATGATTTAAACATACATAATAAAAATTACTACTAATAATTAATTATAATTACAAACACTAAGGGCCTGATTACGATCTTGTTGGATGGGGTTACTCCATCACCAGTGTGATGGGCATCCCTTCTGCCATATCATAATTCCATTATATTCTATGGAAATTGTAATGCAGTGGACGGAATATCTGTCACATTTGTGACAGAGCATCCTATCCATAAAGATTATACTCAGGCAATAGATGTTAAAATATAAAAAAATAGAACAATAACATAAAAAATACAGTAATAAAATACTAAAAAAAAATAAAAAAATACATTAAACTAACTTTTAAAATGAAAACAAATATTTTAACTTTAAAAATTACACTTTGAGGATACAAATTCACTACTCCAACTGCAACCAAGCCAACAGTATGGAAAGTGCTTGATTTTGAAGGGGTCAAGTCAGATTTACTATTTACTATTTCCACTCCAAAGTAAGCAAAATCTATTAACAACAGTAGATAGCGTTTTTTTTTTTTTTACCAAACGATAACACCACTTGAAAGCATGCATTTTAAAAGAGAAATACTTTTAATTTGCCTAACCTTTCAGACCTTGTATGTGTGCTGCAGTGTAAAGCACACATCCAAAGTGGGGGGGGGTGTTAAAGCCAGCTGAAGCATAGTATTTTATACTGTAAGGGTACCCTTCCAGTTCAAAACCTATGCAAGACTAACACAGACCACTCTGCATTATGGTACAAAGGTGTGTGCATGGTGGAGCTCAGCTGCCTGGTTGTGTGCCAGCGCTAGGGAGAGAGGAGGAGAGGGCCGTACCTGTGTAGGTAGGGCGCCGTCCTGCTCTCTCCCTGTCAACAATGCAGCAAAGCAGCTGGGGTTGCAGCGCTGCGTTCCATGACAGTTTGTAAACCTGGTCCGATAGTCTTACCTTGTATATTTTTTCCAATGGTATTATTGACGTCACAATACTTTTGACACAGTATTGGTCAGAATACCCTGATGAATATTCGCAGGGCTGAGGACTGAGTCTGGTCTGCAGTTATTTCTGGGAATATCAAATTGCTACGTACATCTTGCAAGTATGTTACTTCGCTGGAAATGCAGGCACTTTACCCCTGGGCAGGGCTAGATTTTGTACCATTCCATTGTGAGAATAGGAAAAGAAAATTCTAGTTTGTAAAGTTCGTGTAAGAGTAATGGTTTCTCCATTGGGAAATATTTTTCCCGGTGGAGAAATAAAAAAGGAGCTAGATGTTTGAATGCATACTCACATCAGATTTAGGCACAACTAAAGAAAATACGCTTCTGACTCGCAAAACCTCGATAATGAGAAGCAGGGGCCTTGTCTTTTAACTCAACAGAGGAAACTGATTGAAAAATGGTGACTGATTTTATTCTCGTGAAAAAGTGGTTAAACAGTTTTACTCATGCAAGCCTACAACTTCTACCAGCTGCCATACCTGCATTACAAAATAGACAGTGAATAATTTAACTGTTGGGCATATTACCAATATATTCTTTCAACCACAGTTTCACAGATTAGCGCCAACTGTGAGGATCCTCCTAAGAGTACACTCAGCCAGCACATGCGGTCCATTACAAAACCTTTCTCTTTAAAAGACAACTTGAGGAAAAGTAAGTTGGAAAAGCACTAATTAAGTTACCCCTGTTAGACCTTGGGGATGTTTCTCTCCACATCTGGCTAAATGAGAACATCTGGCTAAGCTGAAGCCAGTCAAACATGCAAGCAGCTCTGTAAAGTCGGTATGCGCAGATGATAGTCTTGGCACCGGCCACTTCCTGCCTCTTCATGCTGGGAAAATGTTTTTCCTCTCTCCCTACTTATCTCATTATGGTCTGGATTACTAGGGGATACAGGGGAGAGGAGAGCGCAGGGAGAACGACGAATGCGTTGGTGAGGGGAAGGTCTCGGTGCAGTTCAGTGCTTTGCATATTCTAACTTCGAGCCATAGAAATGAGCGGAAAACGTTTATGACAAAATAACGTATTGGTAAAACAAGATTTTCATCCACGTTCTTTAGTATTTTGCAGCAATTATCATTGAAAATGACAGTTTGCAAAAATTTTCTGCAGCGTAACGATTTTCTCGAAGCCTTTTTGTTATTTTCTTTTTGCTTAAAACATAGTATTGGCTAATTTATGGACATGCTGCATAGTAAGAAAAAACACATAACAACAGATAACTTTGCACATTATGTTCCCCTGGCCCTTTAACTAATTCTCAACGTCACAGAAAACTCTAATTTTATTAAAAATGCACAATTAGAGCGTACAAGAAACTTAGGTTATGGATACATACTTTTAACGTGTTATCTTTTCTTCGGCCATGCCATGTGGGCAAATGTCATTGTTTTTATTGGTGCAACCTTATCACACGCAGTGCAGTTCAGCCGATTAGAGAAGGTCATAGTATCAGATTATTACGTATCTATCGTTATGCGCCGTTCCAGAAATATGTAAGAAGCACCTTGAAAGGACCTTGGACCCGGCTCAGATTAGCAGCGCCAGCTTCCGTGGAAAGGAAGTGCTGAAGTGTCAGTGCATTACTTATTAACCGCAAAAAGTACATTCGGGAAACATTGTGTGCACTGAAGGAAAATCCTAAATAGTTCACCTGCAAAGTATGAATACAATTTGGCTCTGTAGATAAAATCTAGGAAATCCTTTAATACAAGTTTGGCTCCACCTCTTAGTTGAAAGAGAGCTTTCTTTCTTTAAACATCTTTCCTGTTATTTTGTCATGACAAACAATGCATGGTACGTGACAAACTAAGGTGCAGCCACCACGAGTATTGTAATGTATTGCAAAATAACATCCATCCATCATAAGTTCACTTTTTTATTACAAAATATTAGGAGGTGGCCTTTACTCCCATTTTACGTGATAATAAGGAGCCAGTGTAACTGCTGTAATTTAGCACAATGTTTAGACACCATCATCTCATGGTACGACAAAACATTATGGCCCAGATTTAAGAAGCTCTAGCGCCACATTAGTGCAATTCTTTTGATGCTAATGTGGCGTTAGGCTTCAAAGATTACTGTGCCATATTTACAAAGTGGCGCAATGCACGCATTGCCCCACTTTGTAACCCCTTGCACCACATTATGCCTGCACCAGGCATAATGTATGAAAGGGGGGTGTTCCCCCATTAGGGGGGCTGAAAAAATGGGGCAAAGAAATCTAAAAGATTTTGTTGTGCCATTTTTAGTGACATTTTTAATACCTGCTTTGAGCAGGTGTTAAAAGGAGGCACACCATTTGTTAAAATGGGCCTCTATGTACTTTGCAGGACTAACGCCAACATTTTTGGCACTAGTCCTCCAAAGTACATCAATAACGTCCAAAATGTTGTTGGTGTTGCCCCATCCTGTGCCATGTTGCGCTATATATTAAATACAGCACACACATGGTGGGGGTAGGGGGGCGCTAGAAAAGTCGTGCTGTATTGGATGCAGCGCCACTTTTCTTAAATAATCTGCCCCTACAAGTCTACCGTGAGGAGTATGATTTGTTACAAAATAACACAAGCATATGTTGCACCGATACAATGTTTCATTTAACAGAAAAGAAGCCTAAATATGTAAAAAATTGCTATAATAGGTGCACTGCTTTTATTGTTTGCAGCCGAATAATGTTGGAGACCTGGATTTCATTATTGTGCATAAACTGTGTTCACACTATGGGCTTCTAGGACATAAACATAGATTACATAGTGGGTGTCTCCACTGGGCAATTACAGTTAGGTCTGCATTTCCATAGGGAATGCCTTTTTTGATTTGCTAATGTTGGAGCCGTTTGACGAATCTTCACAATACTTCTTTAAAAAGTGCTCTTTTTTGCTTAGTTTCTTCTTGGAATGTTTTGGGGTAATCCATCAAGTGAGAAAAAAGGGGGTATTCCGAAACGCAAAATCGCCATGCATTTTCTTTAGACTTTTTTGGAACATGATACTGAGAAAACTGCTGAACTAAATTCCACCAAATTTGGCAAGAAGGTAGATATTGGTCCAGAAAGCATGCTTTTTGTGATTTGCTGTAAGTCCGTCCAGTAGTTTTTGAGAAATCAAGATTAAAAAATATTTGTGTGTGTAGACAGTTGGGTTTGAGGGACTCTCACAGGAGCCTTGTGAGTACAAAATAGTGTGTTATGAGTGGCCTAGGGGGATCTTTTTTTCTTGGCCCATTTCACTTCTGTAAGAGTGACGGCCTCGTTGGAGCAAGCGCCTTGATTGGCTGGCTGCAACATAAGCAAAAATGTTGCGTCAGCCATTACAGGATTGAGAGGACATAGGTGGTCATTCTGACCCTGGCGGTCTTTGACCGCCAGGGCGGAGGACCGCGGGAGCACCGCCGACAGGCCGGCGGTGCTACAATGGGGATTCCGACCGCGGCGGTAAAGCCGCGGTCGGACCGGCACCACTGGCGGGGTCCCGCCAGTGTACCGCGGCCCCATTGAATCCTCCGCGGCGGCGCAGCTTGCTGCACCGCCGCGGGGATTCCGACCCCCCCTACCGCCATCCAGATCCCGGCGGTCGGACCGCTGAGATCCGGATGGCGGTAGGGGGGGTCGCGGGGCCCCTGGGGGCCCCTGCAGTGCCCATGCCACTGGCATGGGCATTGCAGGGGCCCCCGTAAGAGGGCCCCTACATGTATTTCACTGTCTGCTGCGCAGACAGTGAAATACGCGACGGGTGCAACTGCACCCGTCGCACAGCTTCCACTCCGCCGGCTCGATTCCGAGCCGGCTTCATCGTGGAAGCCTCTTTCCCGCTGGGCTGGCTGGCGGTCTGAAGGCGACCGCCCGCCAGCCCAGCGGGAAAGTCAGAATTACCGCCGCGGTCTTTCGACCGCGGAACGGTAACCTGACGGCGGGACTTTGGCGGTCGGCCTCCGCCGCCCGCCAAGGTCAGAATGAGGGCCATAGTCCCTTATCCTGAAAACATGAAGAAAAAAACAATATTAAGGAGCTGTTAGGGATACCCTTCCACCCTAGCCGCTGGCCCTAAAATGTAAAAAAATAAGTAAATGGTGGCTGCCATTCATTTTATAAAATGGCAAGGGAACGAGTTACAGTTACTTTAGGACATTAGTTATAGACACTTAAGATAACTATAACTGGTGAATTTAAATGTTTTTTTTAGTTTAAAATGTTATGTTCGCATTAAGATGTTCACCTAACTATAACATCACTTTAACCTTTGTTATTTCAGTGAATATAAATATAAAAATATAGATACAGAAATAGAAATATGTAGGATACACTACAAGATTCAAGGTATGAGACCTTAAAAAGAGAAGTAAAATGCCCAGCTACTCTATCAATCATTAATTGGCTGTATCTTTGCCTTTGGCCACAAAGTACACTGTTGTCTTTCAAAGAAGTTCCTGCCATTCAACCTCCTCATACATATATAACATGTGTGGGATTTTTCTGTCTGAGTACACAGCTGAGATGTCTGTCTAATATGCAGATGTATATTTTCAACGAACTACAACTTTGATTATTCCTCTTATATAGTATCCATTAAGCATATAAACGTTCCTTGTTTTGGAATAAAGGCTGACAAGAGAAACTTTTTATTGAAATCAGTATGCCTTTTATTTTTCTACAAATCAATCCTAATCTAGAGGTGACCCCGCCAAAGAGCAGTTTAATGTCCTTCATACACAATGTTTTTGATGTTTTAACTGCACCGCAGGCTGACATTCTCAGTCCCAAACTTATAGTTCAAGAGTACTGTGATTAGATAGTGAGATATTCCAATTATACGTAACTGGACGGTATTGTATTATTTCCTCTGATTAGTCATTCCTTTCAGGGCTAGCCTTATTTCCTAATATAAACTTAGACAAAGTAGGAAAGTTGTAAAATGGGCAGATGGTTTGAACTCATGTGTGAACGCCTGGATACTCATTTCAGCAACTAATTGTTCCACAGTATCTCTTGTTGGGGTTACCTTAACTAAGGGTTCCAACAAATTGCATGTTAATGAACATTTTAAGACCACCTCAAAAGTATGCAATCCTCAAGAACCTTGAGTTGAACAGTTTATCCAATGATAGTGGTCAGTGATAAATGCTCAGTCGTATAAAGTAAGGGCCAGATTTACACTTTTTGACGCAAAACTGCACTAATGCAATTTTGCACCAAAGATTTTAGCGCCGGCTAGCGTCATTTCTTAACGCCACCGTGCATCAAATTTATACTTTGACGCTGGGTGGCGCTAAGACTAGGTTAGAGTAATTTTTCCTGGCACTAATCATTGCACCTTGTCGTAAGGCAAAATGAAGTTAATGCAGGAAAAATGACTATAATCCCGTTTGCGACATAGAAAAATGACGCAAAAAGGATATGCGCCATTTTTCACTGAAATAGCGTAAAAAAGCGATGCAAACGGAGCAAACAGTGCTAAAGTGCCCCACAATGGATCCCAGATGCCAGGAGAGACTCCAGGGAGACCCCACACAACCAGTAACCAGCCAGGAGGACACAGACAAGACCCAGGGGAGAGACAAGAAGAAGAGGAAGTGCCGCTTCAGCGCAGAGGAGCATGAAATTCTGGTGAGAGAGGTGACGTGCACCAGCATCAACTCTTCATCACCTCTAAATTGCTAATTGGAAGGAGAGAGGCAATTTGGCAACAGATTGTGGACAAGATTAACGGTGTGGTAGAGGTCAGGAGACCTGTCACTAAGTGTAAAAAACGCTGGCATGACTGCAAGAGCAGGACAAAGGAGAAAATGGCAAGGAACAGGAAGGCAGCACTGCAGACAGGAGGTGGGTGTTCAGCACCGCAAGAGGACCTGGACGAGATGTGGGAGATGGTTGCAGCCGTCATCCCAGAGTAAATCGTCACTGGTATTGCAGGACAGCGCAGACTACCAGGAAACAACACATATGCAGGGAAAGTTGCATGGGGGACAAAAATGCCTAAATGTCAAGTGCAAGAAGGGGGAGGCACATACCTACTACACAATACATATCAGCACTGAAAATCAGACAGTGGAAAGGGCAAAGGGGCACGGCACGGGACTCCCTGCACTGTCCATGCCAGGTGCATGGGCTGTGCAGGGGCTTCCAGGGGCACAACACAACACCAACAACCTTTGCATGGGGGTACACCACCATGTCAAGGCTGCTGAAAATGCTGAAGCAGACCAGGAGGGTAGGGTAGAACGTAAAACTGGTCTGATGTCACAGGACTGCTGGTGTTGTCAGAATGGAAACTAGAGGACAATGCCCAGCCTCAGGCCATTGGCTCAAGCGGCATTTACCATTGACAACAGTTGCCACTACTACCTGTGCTGTGTGTGCTTGTCAATAAGAAAAATGTCTGTTAAGTACCCATGGCACAAATACACTCAAAATGAGGGTTCAGTATGACTACGTGATCAATCCCCATCAATCCCTATCCAAGTGCAACTCCTGTCAACTGCTCATGTCCATGGACTCAATAACCATCAGGCACTGTCACATACATAATGTTGTACACAGCAGTAATCTCATACCCAGGCTGCCCATTCTTGGATTTACTCCTGTGCCTGTGTCACAAAGGGCCGGATGTACCAAAGGATTTTACCCATTCTGTGTCTATGGGAAAAAGCTTTCGTACATATGGCCCAAAGCTCCAATGCCACCGTGGAACATCTCAGGTGTCATAGTGCTAAGACCACTGCATTGAGGGGAGGACATATGTGTGTAGGTAGGCAAACACACCCGCACAGTCACAAGAGGAAATGGAACACTGCCAGGCCCATCAGTGCAATGCAATGTAGCACACATTTGCAAACATCAACATAAGAAACTACCAATGGTGACACATGTATCGTTTCATGGAAATGCCATACCTGGTATGGTGCTAGGTCTCAGCACCGCAGAGGTGTATGTGAAAAATGATAGACTGGGACAGGGCCATATTGTTATGTGTGGTGCTGTGGCATCAGCACACCAACAATCATTGCAAGGCCTCACCATGCTAATGGAAGCAGCAGGAGGGTTGCTGAGGACAATAAGGTGGTAAGACACAATTTGGACACAACCCACACCTAGAAGATGTGATGCAGACAATTGCCCAAACTGCCCACACTACATGTGACATGCAGGTGGGGCATAGGGCTGTGAGACTGTAAACATTAATGACAGGAACAATGCATGGGAACCAGGATACCAATGTACCTCCAGAGGAAGTCAGTGACATCACATTAGAACTGGCACAACACAGACACACTAATTGTACAATATCTCATTACAGAACACAATGGCTCTTCTGCGGATCTGTCTGTCCTGTACTACCCTGATAGCCTGGATGACCAGCTGACAACCATCAGCCAGGAAACCCTCCAAGATGTCCTGGGAACCCTCCAGACACCACCTCTAGTCACAAGGAGGAGCATACATGTAGCAGCCATACCAGAGGACCCACCCACCACCCCAATAGTACCACCTGCCAGCTCAAACACAGCTGATGACTCTGATGACACAGGGACCACCTTTGAGAGAACAGTAGTGGGAGCACAGCGAGAGTTGGCCAAAGAGGTGCGGTGGGGATGCAAACTATGGCAGCCAGCCTTGAGGGGATGCCCATGTGCATGATGACGTCCGCAGAACAGCCAGCAGCCATAAAAGTCACACAATCCCTACTGCAAGGAGTCCAACAGTGTGTGAGGGACCTCACCACTGTTGTGACGGAGTTGCCACAACACCTGCCCTCCCAATCTTGCAGCTGCATGCATGACAACAAGCTGGATTCCAAGCTCCATGCACCGGGAACTAGCCTCCCTCAGGTCAGACATGGCTGCCTACCACAGGGATGTTGCTGCCATACTCAATCATCAGCAGCTCCTCCTCGCTGCAGTGATGCCATATGTAGTTCCACAGATAGTAGCTTCCAGGAATTTTGTGTCCACTTCTCCAACCACTGAAGTGTGTGTTGCACCCTCAAACCCACCAGCACCACCATCAAGAGCAGAGGAGATGACACAAACATCAGCGGATGAAGAGGTGGAACAGATCATCTTCTCCCGTAGGAGTACCTGGTAGCACCAGCCCATGCCACATGGGCACTGATTTTCCTTTGTCTTGTGCATGCCAACATGCCAGTGTTGCTACAGTTGGTGACATGCACTCTTCACTGACACACTGTTAACCTTACCACTATTGACTGCAATTGTCTCTCACTACTCAATTGGCAATTCATGTTCCACTACACTGACTGACACTTCATCTCAGCATGTCAATGACATGTCCCTCAAACTTGCTCTTGTGTTGCGTCACAATAGAATGCTTACACTAATGGGGGTCACAGACCTGGACTATGTAAATATTGCACTACAGCACTTTCAAATAAACAGCATCTACACACCCACTTTGTCTCTGTGCAATGTGACACATCTACTTTGCTGGAGATTTTTGATGCATGTAACATTTCTATGGTCACAGAATGTCAATACCAAAGTGCCGAAATAATGTGGGCAGATATCTACGCACAAGGGCTCTGATTTTTACTTTTTCTGCATTGTATTTGCATCATTTTTTAAGCAAAAGCAGTGCAAACTTACAAAATATCATTCTATATTGTACGTTTGCGCTGCTTTTGAGTCAACAAACAAGGCAAATGCAGTGCAATAATAGTATAATTCAGGGCCAAGGTATCAACAAGATGAAAGTCAATGCTGGCCACATCCCCTACAAGCAAGTCATTGTGTATGTGACATTTGCTTTAAAACATACATGCCTCACCCACAACATACAGCAGGAATGGCTTGTAAGAATGTTTGGCCAATAACCTCAGCTGGGAATACCAGTAAAACACATAGGTGTGAAATTTGTATAATTGACCTCATCTGAAATTGACACTACTCAGTTTAGCAGTGTTGACATGAACTTCAGGCTGCAGGCAGATGTCCCACAGTGCCCAACATTCTGACACAGGACCCAAACAATGACAGCTTTAAAACCACACCTTCCTGTCCAATACATGGTGCGTACAATGGATGGCAGATGCATTGAGATTTAGATTTGTTGCAGCTGCCAATGTGACAGCTTTATTGGAAGTGGGAATTAACATGTCAAGAGCGGGATGTGGATGCGGTACGGAGTACACAGGTAATACAGATAATTAGCACTGTACACTCATGCAAGGACCCTGAGGCCCAAGCATATGACACATGCAGTAAGGGAGTACCTAAATCTTTAACCCCTTTTGTGCCGGGGACGTAAGGGTTACATCCACCGGCACCGTGCTCCTGTGCAGAGGACGTAACCATTACGTCCTCTGCACGGAGCTCAGAGGGAGTGCTAGCGCTGGGCTTAGGCAGGGATGGAAGGGGAAGCCCTTCCCCTTCCACCCCCACCCCCCTAAAGACGTCAGCGCACGATCGTGCGCTGACATCATTACAGGGTGCTGGTCTCACTGGAAGCCATTTGCTTCCAGTGTGCGATCAGAGAAACAGGTGAGTTTCTCCTCCGGTGGGTGGGGGGTTTCAATCAAAGAGGCATCAGGGGAAAGGAAAGTGTTTTCCTTTTCCCCGGTGTCTCTTTGAGCATTCCTGCTGCCCGATCGCAGCCCACTAGATGCCAGGGATTTTTTTTGTTTGTTTCTTTTGAATGCTTTTTGTGTCGGGAAGCGTCCCCTTGGGCAAGGGTCGCTCCCATTTGGGGGGCATGTTTGCTGTGGCCATTTCTGCCCTCCTTGGGGGCAGATCGGCCTATTATTTTTAGGCTGATCTGCCGCCAAGGGGGGCAGAACCCACTAGAACACCAGAGATTTTTGTTTATATGTTTATTTATGTGGGAGGGCATCCCCTTGGGCAAGGGGCGCCCCCCCAAGGGGGGCATAGAATTGTTGGCCATTTCTGCCCCCCTGAGGGGGAGATCGTCCAATTGTATTTAGGCCCTTCTGCCCCCAAGGGGGGCAGAAGCCACTTAGACACCAGGGGTACTGTGTATGTGTTAGTGGATGGGGGGGCGGCCCCTTGGTCAAGGGTCGCCCCCCCCCTTTGGGGGCATGTGTGCTATGGCCATTTCTGCCCCCCTTGGAGGCAGATTGGCCTCTTATTTTTAGGCTGATCTGCCCCCAAGGGGGACAGAAACCACTGGAACACCAGGGATTTTTTTTTATTTATTTATTTATGTTGGGGGGCATCCCCATGGGCAAGGGGCACCCCCCCAAGGGGGGCATAGAACTGTTGTCCATTTCTGCCTCCCTTGGGGGCAGATTGGCCTATTTGTTTTAGGCCTATTGCCCCCAAGAGGGGGCAGAAGCCACTTAGGTACCAGGGATAGTGTGTGTGTGTGTGTGTGTTATTTTTGTTTGGGGGGGTGGCCCCTTGGGCAAGGGTCGCTCCCCATGGGGACACAATACTAAAGGTATTTTCTGCCCCCCTTGGGGCAGATAGGCCTATTTTTTAGTAGACCCATCTGCCCTTATGGGGGGCAGAATCCACTTAGGCACCAATTTTTAAATGCTTGATGGTGGGGTGTTTGTCAACTGGCAAACTATTTGCATTTGTGATTAAAAAAATGTCTCCTTTTTGTTTTAGTTCAAAGCTTTTGCTTTCTTTGCTGTGGCTCCTTGCTGTTTTGGTGGTGGTTGACCTGCGGTTTGCATAGTTGCATGTTTTAGGTAAGTAAAAACAATTTACTCCAAAGGAGTATTGTTGCCACGCATGAATGACATGTTTGTAGGTGGTGTACTAAATGCAGGATTGTGTGTGAAAATGTCCTTAGATTTGTGCACAATGATATTTGTGTTGTCCTATTTCTAATTTGCCTTTCCTTATTTCTTTTTAGTGGGATATCATTGGTGATTGCTGTGTCTGTGCAGAGTAGTTGCTGGTGAGTCAAGCTTTTTCAGGCAAGTGAGCGGTATAGTTTTTGAGTTTATAACTCTTAGTGATAAAGCTACACCTTATTACTTATCTTACACAGTGCTGGTTGCTGGTGGTGCATTTGTCCAGTTACTCTTCGTAGGAAAGATCATGGCTAGCCGCAGGATGACCACTCAGCAGGTTGTTGGTATGCTTTTTGAGTCATTGCCTGATCATGATTATGAGACAGACTCTGCATCTGAGGCAGAGGAGGAAGTGAGAGATTCTGGCAGTGAAGTTTCTGTTGGAGAGGAATCTTCTGATGAGGAAGCCACTCTCAGTGTAGATGAAGGGCCCGTTTTAGAGGAGGACACTGATGTGCCATTAGTGCTGCAACCTGGGCCGGAAAGGTTTCCTGTTAGAAGACCTGAACTCTGGGTTGCCCCAAACATGGAACAGCCAGAGTTGCCTACCTTTACTGGTCTCCAGGGGTGTAGAGTCAATACAGAGAACTTTTTGCCTGTCAATTTCTTTGAGTTATTTGTGGATGATGTGTTTTTGGAAGAGATTGTTGAGCAGACTAATTTGTGTGCGGAGCAGTATTTGAGGGACAACGCTGCTAGACTCAGGCCACATTCTAGAGCTACCCAGTGGAGTCCCACAAATTTGGAGGAGATGAAAAGGTTTGACTCTTTTGATGGGGTTGATAAGGAAGCCGTCACAGGCTTCTTATTGGCCTACTGGTCCCTTGATGGCAACAGCTATATTTCCCCGAACCATGAGTCGTGATCGGTATTTGCTTCTTCTTAGGATGCTGCATTTTGTTGACAATGCATTAGTCTTGCCACAAAATCACCCTGATTCTGACCGTCTTTTTAAAATTAGGCCTTGATCATTTTGTAAATCGGTTTTCTGAGATCTATGTTCCAGGCAAAGAAATAGCTGTGGACGAGTCTTTGGTCCTCTTCAAGGGTCGTTTGGTTTTTAGGCAGTACATTCCTAGCAAGAGGGCACGATATGGAATTAAATTGTATATGCTGTCTGAACGTAGTACAGGATATGTGTATAGTTTCGGTGTCTACACTGGTAGGGATTCCAGTATTGACCCCCCTGGTTGTCCTCCCACTTTTGGAGTTACTGAGAACATTGTGTGGGAAATTGGTAGACAACTGTTCAACAAAGGTCACCATTTGTACGTAGATAACTTCTACACTGGAGTGCTGTTGTTCAAGGAATTGTTTAGAGTGGACACTGTTGCTTGTGGCACAATTTGTTGTAACCGGAAAGGCTATCCAAGGGAGCGTGTCAGTAAAACACTTGGGAGGGGACAGTGCAGTGCCTTGCAGAATGATGAGCTGCTAGCTTGGAAATTTTCAGACAAGAGGGATGTCTACATGCTAAGTACCATCCTTGATGAGAGTACTTCCCCGGTGACTGTTTGGGACCAGGTTGCTGTAGTGCGCAAACCTGTGTGCATTTTAGATTATAATAAGCACATGGGAGGTGTAGATAGAGTTGATCAGTGGTTGGAACCTTATACTGATATTCGTAAGTCTTCCGTTTGGTATAAGAAGCTAGAAATTCACCTCTTCCACTTAGCAACTTTTAATGCTTTTCTTGTGTTTAAGGATAGGTTTCCAGAGTCAAAGATGACATTTGTGAAATTTCAGGAGTCAGTGATAGAGAGCCTTATTGTGGTGGAACAGACAAGAGTTCCTGAAGAAGAAGCTCTGTTTTCTTTGTGAAAATGTGATTTGTCCACATTGTGTTTTGAGGCATTTCCTGTAGCGGGCCCTAGGCCCACCCACACAAGTGAGGTACCATTTTTATCGGGAGACTTGGGGGAACGACGGGTGGAAGGAAATTTGTGGCTCCTCTCAGATTCCAGAACTTTCTGTCACTGAAATGAGAGGAAAAAGTGGTTTTTGGCCAGATTTTGGGGTTTCCAAAGGATTCTGGGTAACAGAACCTGGTCAGAGCCCCACAAGTCACCCCATCTTAGATTCCCCTAGGTGTTTAGTTTTAAAAAATGCACAGGTTTTCTAGGTTTCCCCAGGTGCCGGTTGAGCTAGAGGCCAAAATCCACAGCTAGGCACTTTGTAAAAAACAGCTCTGTTTTCTTTGTGAAAATGTGATGTGTCCACGTTGTGTTTTGGGGCATTTCCTGTCGCAGGCGCTAGGCCTACCCTCACAAGTGAGGTACCATTTTTATCGGGAGACTTGGGGGAACGCTGGGTGGAAGGAAATTTGTGGCTCCTCTCAGATTCCAGAACTTTCTGTCACCGAAATGGGAGGAACAAGTGCTTTTTTATGCCAAATTTTGAGGTTTGCAAAGGATTCTGGGTAACAGAACCTGGTCAGAGCCCCACAACTCATCCCATCTAGGATTCCCCTAGGTGTCTAGTTTTCACAAATGTGCAGGTTTGCTAGGTTTCCCCAGGTGCCGGCTGAGCTAGAGGTCAAAATCCACAGCTACGCACCTTGTAAAAAACAGCTCTGTTTTCTTTGTGAAAATGTGATGTGTCCACGTTGTGTTTGGGGCATTTCCTGTCACAGGTGCTAGGCCTACCCACCCACACAAGTGAGGTACCATTTGTATCGGGAGGCTTGTGGGAACGCTGGGTGGAAGGAAGTTTGTTGCTCCTCTCAGATTCTAGAACTTTCTGTCACCGAAATGAGAGGAAAAAGTGTTTTTTGGGACAAATGTTGAGGTTTGCAAAGGATTCTGGGTAACAGAACCTGATCCGAGCCTCACAAGTCATCGCATCTTGAATTCCCCTTGGTGTCTAGTTTTCAGAAATGTGCAGGTTTGCTAGGTTTCCCCAGGTGCCAGCTGAGCTCGAGGCCAAAATCTACAGCTAGGCACTTTGTAAAAAACAGCTCTGTTTTCTTTGTGATAAATGGGAATTTGTCCACGTTGTATTTTGGGGCATTTCCTGTAGCGGGCCCTAGGCCCACCCACACAAGTGAGGTACCATTTTTATCGGGAGACTTGGGTGAACGCTGGGTGGAAGGGAATTTGTGGCTCCTCTCAGATTCCAGAACTTTCTGTCACCGAAATGAGAGGAAAAAGTGTTTTTTTGGCAAGATTTTGAGGTTTGCAAAGGATTCTGGGTAACAGAACCTGGTCAGAGCCCCAAAAGTCATCTCATCTTAGATTCCCCTAGGTGTCTAGTTTTAAAAAATGCACAGGTTTGCTAGGTTTCCCCAGGTGCCGGCTGAGCTAGAGGCCAAAATCCACAGCTAGGCACTTTGTAAAAAACAGCTGTTTTCTTTGTGAAAATGTGATGTGTCCATGTTGTGTTTTGGGGCATTTCCTGTCACGGGCGCTAGGCCTACCCACACAAGTGAGGTACCATTTTTATTGGGAGACTTGGGGGAATTCTGGGTGGAAGGAAATGTGTGGCTCCTCTCAGGTTCCAGAACTTTCTGTCACCGAAAGTAGAAGAAAAAGTGTTTTTTTGGCCACATTTTGAGGTTTGCAAAGGATTCTGGGTAACATAACCTAGTCAGAGCCCTACAAGCCATCCCATCTTGGATTCCCCTATCTGTCTAGTTTTAAAAAATATGCAGGTTTGCTAGGTTTCCCCAGGTGCCGGCTTAGCTTGAGGCCAAAATCCCCAGCTTGGCACTTTGAAAAAAACAGCTCTGTTTTGTTTGTGAAAATGTGATGTGTCCATTTTGTGTTTCCTGTTGCAGGCGCTAGGCCTACCCACACAAGTGAGGTACCATTTTTATCGGAAGACTTGGGGGGACACAGAATAGCAAAACAAGTGTTATTGCCCCTTGCCTTTCTCTACATTTTTTCCTTTGCAAATGTAAAACAGTGTGTAAAAAAGACGTCTATTTGAGAAATGCACTGTAATTCACATGCTAGTATGGACACCCCAGAAATCAGAGATGTGCAAATAACCACTGCTTCTCAATGCCTTATCTTGTGACCATTTAGGAAATACAAAGGTTTTCTTGATACCTATTTTTCACTTTTTATATTTCACCAAATGAATTGCTGTAGAGCCGGAATAGAATGAAAACCTATTGCAAGGTGCAGCTCATTCATTGGCTCTAGGTACCTGGGGTTCTTGATGAACCAACAAATCCTATATTTCCCCACAACCAGAAGAGTCCAGCTGACGTAACGGTATATTTCTTTAAAAAATCTGACATTGCAGGAAAAAGTTACAGAGTAAAACGTTGAGAAAAATGGCTGTTTTTTTTCACCTCTATGTCAATATTATTTTAATTCAGCTGTTATTTTCTGTAGGAATCACTTGCAGGATCTACACAAATGACCCATTGCTGAATTCAGAACTTCATCTACTTTTCAGAAATGTTTAGCTGTCTGGGATCCAGCATTGGTTTCTCACCCATTTCTGTCACTAACTGGAAGGAGGCTGAAAGCACAAAAAATAGTAAAAATGGGGTATGTCCCAGTAAAATGTCAAAAGTGTGTTGAAAAATGTGGTTTCCTAATTCAAGTCTGCCTGTTCCTGAAGGCTAGGAAGATGGTGATTGTAATACCGCAAACCCTTTGTTGATGCCATTTTCAGGGGAAAAAACACGAGCCTTCTTCTGCAGCCCTTTTTTTCCCTTTTTTCTTAAAACAAAACCGAACTTTTCGCTGTATTTTGGCTAATTTTTGGTCTCCTCCAGGGGAACCCACAAAGTCTGAGTACCTCTAGAATCTCTAGGATGTTGGAAAAAAAGGACACAAATTTGGCATGGGTAGCTTATGTGGAGAAAAGGTTATGAGGGCCTAAGCGCAAACTGCCCCAAATAGCCAAAAAAAGGCTCGGCACAGGAGCCCTGAAAGCGAAGGGGTTAATAACTATGTACAAAACAGAACTTAAAACTATGTCACACACCTATACTAACCTAACCTATCCTAACTATACATTACCCACAACTGGCCCTTACTACCCTATGCTAAACTTACTTACCACATTTAACTAAAAACTCTAAACATTTACCCTCCACCCCCCTTATATGACGGGACACATGGAGGACAACATATACTAACCTAAACAGATACTAACTAATACTAAACAAATATTTTATTTTTTTATTTTTTACATTTTATTTTATTAGAATACACAAAAGCCCCAACATTAACCTCCACCCACCCACAAACTACCATGTAATAATATGAAACCCCAAACCTACTTATCCTATCTAAACTACTACCCTCCTTTAACCTATCACTAAACCCCCTAAACCCACAACAAAACAAGATGAGGAATGAGGAGGGAGGGGACTGAATTAGGGGTGAGGGGAGGCAAGAGTTCACAGGTTTGCTCTCCTCAGTGTCTTCTAAATAGCTTTGAGCCTCCAGGTATTTTTGTCCACATCCCTCTGTATAGCATCAAGTTTTCTAAAGACTTTCCTCATGTCCCTCTGGAGCTCGGATATTGTGACCATGTCCAATGCAGCAGATGTGGTGGTCTGTGTTGCAGAGGTTGGTGGTCCAGCAGGTGTGGTGGTCGGTGGTGCTGAGGTTGAAGGTGCAGCAGGTGTGGTGGTTGATGGTGCCAAAGTTGACGGTGCAGAAAGTGGGGCTTATGGGATGGTGGCCACTGTGGTACTGGCTGCGGTTGTGGTGGCGACTCCAACCTTTGTGGCCAATGCCGGTCACCCTTGGCTGAAAACCCGCTATTCTCCTGTGGCTTGCTCTCTCTGATAGCGTCTTGCCATCCTTCAGTACCCAGACTCGACATCCAATATGTGTCTACTTCTCACTTCCCACTTCTGGAAAGCCCTGATCTCCGCTACATCAATGTTGGAAGCTGTAAAAATTAGACAGGCAACAATCAGTGTCATCATTGTGTGATGCATGTAGAGATGATAATCTAACACTCTGCCTCAATTTGCACATACAGTCCAAATCACAGTCCAGATGATATAATGTCCCTGACTAATGAAATGGCAACGCTGCCTACGCATCAAGTATTTAACCCCACAGCAAAGCACAACAAGAGGTGGACCAAATAAAATGATCTGTGCATTGATGGAGTGTAATATGTCGCAATGCAAAGGCAGCAACTACTTCACATGGGCCAGGCCGACTGATGTTTATCATCTGAATCAACTTCAAGGCACGAAGACTAGTGATTTGTAGATGTGATTGGCAGGATGGCATGCTAATCATAAAGGGCCAGTGTTGTTTGGGACACATGCATGCTTGAATGATATGACTGTCATCTACACTGTGACCATCACAGCTACCTACATATATGTTGTACCCCTACCCTTGTGCCTCAGGGGGATGGGCATGCAATACAACATCACAACTGTCGAGGACAACCACAAAGCCATGTCACTTGTACATGGAGTTAGTGAGTGGAACACATGTGAGGAGGGCTGCCACCTAGGAATGAGGTGTCCATAGGTCATTCACATCTACATTCATGTGTCCAGTTGTGGACAACCATCAACACCTGATCTGCCAACACAATTCCCAGAACACCCACACTGAGGACAGCACATGCCTGGTCTTGACCTGCATGCATGCCTATTACATACCACAGAAGTGTCACGTAAATGGAGTACAACTTATTGGGCTAGATGCTGGGGGACACTTACCCATAAAGTCTTACATGTACATTACAGTACACAGGTGTGCAATTGTTTGCGGAAAACTGAAGCATCACTGTCTTGTGAGAATGAGGGTATGACTCACTGACAATATTCTGACACAGGAGCACTTCAAAGTCACATATGGGCCTATATGTGGCTACTAATCACCTTGTTCACATGCTGCTGCCTATTGCGTAGCACAAGACTCCCAAGATATGACTCTCTGCCTGTTAATGTCTAATCCTTGCACGGAACACTATGTCAACATCCAGTCAAGTAATATATCAGATCAAGTGCCATCTCATCATATCTTGCAATGAGTGCAACACACAAGAGTCACTCACACAACATCTGCAATCACTACACAGGACAGACATGATCACACTTACTAGATATGTTTGGGTCCTGAAATCGAGACACTTTCCCGATTTTATAGGGGGCCGATCCACCTGTAAGACAGGGAAAGAAAATAAATGATAAATGTCAGATCACTGTACAAACGTGTAGACAACATATCACAGTGTGTAACATTTTATATGAGTGAGTTGCTGATCCTGCATGTAGACACTCCAACAGACTTACCACTGCAAACTCACATTGAAACTGAAACTCCAGTGAGTGATAGACACACATCTGCACACATGAACTGGGCCTAAAAACCATGTGGTGCTAAACCTGACTACAAACATTTGTGGCTAATCCATTTCAGATGGTGCTCCATGTCATGATTTGTATTTTGGTGTCAATTTCAATGGCACTTCCCTGCTGCACTGCAATACAAGTGGCTCAGGTATTGTGGCTTGTGCATCAAGAGACAATGAGTTACTTTGTGATGGACATGTGGCTCAAGTTTTAGTCTGCAATTATCATGCATTCAGTGGTCCATAACAGATGTGGCACAGTTGTATGTAGGTAACAAATGCCCCATTGGCAGTGTCCCCTAAGCCGTATATTCCCCCTTTGCCAACATAATGGCATGGATGATGAGTGTGTAATGATGACAATGTAGCGCTAAACATGGATTGCCCACTTTGCTGTCCCAATACAGTGAAATGTGGTATGTTGACAGTGTCTTACCTGATCATCATTGACAGAATGCATGGGCACAGGTGTTGTCATTGCACCTGAAATGTGTTACTAAGGGCCACATGTACCAAGATCAGGGTTTGTGAGTCACACATTGCAAGTCTTAGCAACTCGCAATTTGCAAATAGGATGATCTGAGATACAACACTGTCAATGACACTGTTTGCAAATCACAATTGGGGTAGCAAATGACCTACCTCATGAATTGTAATGAGGTAGGTCTCATTTTGCAAACCCCTTGGGAATGGCGGCACTCACAGGGATGCTGACCTGCTCGGCTCAGCAGTCCACCATGTCTGTGACTGCTTTCAAATAGAGATGTATATATTTTTTTTAATGCAGACTTATTTCATCAAGGTTAAACAGAAAGCATTTAAAAAAACAATAATATGACTTTAATAATTTTTGTGAAGCAGTCAGTGGTCTGTGGGACCACTTCCTGCTCTGAAACAATTTTTGGGCATGCATTCACAAAGGGGGAGGGATCCTATGGGGACCCCTTCCCCTTTGCAAATGGGTTAGCACCAATTTGAAACAGCTGGGAACTGCAATTGTTTAGTGCCAGCATTTGCGGTCACCAAACAATCAATCAGTGGACTGCGACTCGCTAATAGGAAAGGAACGCCCCTTCCTAAATGCCACTAGCAAACCCTGTTTTGTGAGGGGTAAATGTGATAGCATAATGGCAAAAATGGGGATATGCATTGGAATAACATTTTTTCCTGACTTAAACACACAAAATCTGAAAACTAGGCTGTTTGTGACAATTAAAAATAGCTTGGTACATGTGGCCCTAAGTAATAGTCAGACATGGTTCAACAAAGCTCAGGACGGCATTGTTACCATGTATAAACATGTGGAATACATTTCAGTACTGGGGCACTAACAGTTTGTTCTACTTGCCTTCAACATGGCCACAAACATCACATGCAGCACGTCAAGACATCTGCTACTGTCACTCAGGAGCATTCTAGTGTACACATTTGTTAGTGTGATTCTCACCTATAGGGCCACCGATCACCACACCCAGGTGGTCCAGCAGGTCCTGTTCTCTGGCCACCAGGTCAGCCCAGTGATACTTCAGCTGGTGCTCATTCCTTGTCGTGTGGAATACCCGTTTGAGGTGGTAGAGCACCTTGCCCCACCACAGTCGCCTTGCCTCTGTGTGATACCCCTATATCACATGCCCACCCATCTCCAGCATCAATGGCAGAAAGTGGCACACCAGCCACACAAAGCGCCCAAGTTCCTCTTCCCCCATGCGGGTCAGCCTTACCCTTCCCGACATGTCCTTGCACAACAATGCAAAACAGAAAAAGTATAAAAAGGAAGGAAAATAAATGTGAAAAAAGGAAACTTACAGCCCAAACTAGAACCCCAACTAACCCACCTAATGTAACCCCCAAACAGACACCGACAGTAAAAATACAATCCAAAAACCACTAAACTACACAAAATCACAAAAACAGGTACAAAATACAAATAAAATACACAAAAGTCACAAGAGAGACACCACAAGATACAAGAAACACAATCCAGACACCAGCAACACAGCCACCCAGTCAAGAAAAAGCACAGACTGTAAAGTGAAAGTGAAAGTACACCCACTATACCATGCCTGTAAATTGGATTTCCTATTACATCACTTCATGTCCCCTTTGCATCACGTTTTCTGTCTTGTAAACTTCTATTTCTATGGATATCCGCATACGTGTGATGTGCTGGTGGACTTAACGCTAAGGGTCCATGTGTGTTTAGTTAGCGTTTGCATGATTTTTCAATGCATTTGCGTCAACATTTTTGACTCAAACTGTGTATGCGTGATCTTCTATTATCTAACATGCATGCACCCTGTATCAAGATGGGGATAGGATGGTATGGCCTGCAGTGTGTGGTACAGTGGTTGGCCACATGTGGTAGAGCATGCAACTGTGTGTTTTGTGTGTGAAGGATCTGTAACATCAATATGTGTGCTTCTGAAAGAATGGCATGCAATACATTGGACGTAATGCTCATGTATGAATGTGTTACAAATGGGTATCTACATCAGATGGCAATCAGTGATGTACAGCAGTCATGACGTGTTTGTAATATGTGTTGACTCATTTGATGTGTGTAGTTGTTTTACTTTGGGGACATTACATTTCACTTGACAAACAAAACTCAGGGATGATTGAGGATGGCTGATGAGTGCTAGGTTAGTTATGTTACCCCTCATATGTTATTAATTGTTGGCTACAACTTCATGGTTACTTATGTGTGAACTACCCATATGTCGGCCATGTGTATATGTTTGGTACATACAGTGTTTGAGACACTGTGCCTTAATTCCACCCATAAAAAGGTTATGTACACGTCAGTTTGACTCATAAGAATTACCTATGTTACTCATGTTGCTGTGGTGGACCTGCTGCCCTGGCTGTATGTGCTCACGTATTTTCAGATGTGCATTCCACAGGAGTGTGCAGTTCAAGTGTGTGGGCATGTGTACCCTGTGTCAGGATTGAGTTCAACGGTGTTACGGTTTCGTGCGGTCTAGTCAGGAGTCTGTTATTGGCAACCCTTGAGTTCACAGAGTATCTTGCAAGGAAGTAGTGTACCAAAGCAGAAGAGCAGCTAAAGGCATACAAGGGGAAAGGCCAGCTGTGTTAAGGCAGAAAAAACAGAAAAACAAAGGCAGAGCAATCTTAGTGTGAACAAATATGGAACGGGTCAGTAATGGATAAACATGCAGGGCTTATCACTACTATTATACACAGGATAGTGCTCAGAACTTCCCAGAGCAACAAGGAACGTCAGTGCCTCTGTGCAGATTAATCTTACAGCTAGTCACCACTCAAGCCCCATAGAAAGGAGGCAGCAGAAGTGAATCTGTGTCTGGACCCTTAGGAAACAAACAAGGATTGTACTTACATACACGAGACTAGCCCTTGTTGGTCCAGCTGGAGACGCAGTGGCAATTCATGGAATACAGCCTTTAGCACACTGTCACTGTTAGGCACTAATAACTACATGCAACTCTAGACAAAGGACGGGGGCTGGATTTACCTCCTAGAAACCAGGTGCCAGACCAAATACAAAGGAAAACACTTCTAGACAAGTGAGGACTGATAGGACACTTACCAGACATGATAACCCAAGAGGAAACAGAAAGCGAGGGAACCAACTAGGAGGTAAAGCCAGGCACAGGGAACAGGCACAGGTTGATGCAAAGGCTGGAACAGGTATGGGTAAAAGAAAGCAGGCTCTGGCAGAAACAAACATGAACAAGGCTGAGAAACAGGGAGCAGACTCTGACTGGATCAAGCAGGAACAGGACTGGGTAAACAGAGAGCAGGTATAGGCGTAATCAGGACTGTAATACAATCCAACAAGGGGTCTGGAACACAAATGAATCGTACTCCAATGCACGACGAGGAGCTTCAGGGAATGACAGCTTCTAAGCAGTTATTGGCAGCAGCAAGGCCAGGGCAGAGTCACATGGCTGCGCTGCACAAGAGAGATCACAGGTGTGTGCAGCTTCAGTCTCTCACAAGTCCTGGAGGAGAGAATCCAGTATAAAGGGACAACTGGACTTTTCCCATAGGAATCAATGGACAGAATATTACAGGTCATACCGACTTCCAGGCAGTGCATTATGGGACCTGAAGTACATGCAGGCTAATGCAGTTCTTCTATAGCATGCCATATGGAAAAAGGAAGTAAACAGGAGTCAGAAAGGGACTCTGGGTGAGTGATAATGATGATTCCCAGGGTACAGATAGTCCATTTACAGCGCCCCCTAGACATGGGAGGGCAGAGACTTGACATGTGGCAGTGGCAGGACTTATTTCCAGGGATGAACTGTGCAGGGCATGTGTTGTGAACATTGCTTGTCATACCTGGGACACACATGCTATCCATTTTCAGAAATGATGCCCGTCTTATAACACACGCTCATTGCAGAGATTGCAAATGTCACATTTACTAATATTAGGGGACTGTTCATACATTCCTGTTTCAACTGATATTTCACTTCCACTGCCTCATGTATGGTGCGCTTATTTACCTTATGATAGGAAATGTCATAGTTGTGTGTCATGTGCTACAGTAGACCATGTTGGCAACGTGGATGTGTGTTATATGCTCTGGTCCATTGATTTTGTCCTTCATATGTGAAATTCAAAAGATGAGTATTTTTTATATGTGTGTGATGTTTGCTGTACAATCATACACAACTCATGTAATGTTGCATTAGAAGAAGTCAGATTTGACATTCTAACATGGTCCCAGAGGTAATACTTACATTCCTAAAGAACATGTGATGGAGAAAGAATGAACCAGAGCAGGATTGTGTGATCAAGTAAGGTGTTTAATTACATATCCTAACAAGGTGTTTAGAGTGATTATTGGTTAAAAAATTGTTGAACAACCTGCTGTCTGCTGCACATTCCTGCAGCTGTGTTTTGATGTTCCCCCTCATTTTCCCTGGCACCATCCTTCTCCTCCTCTTCAGATGTTCTTGCTTGGGCTCATATAGGGGGATGTTCCTCCTCACACAAATGTTGTGCAGGATAGCATATGTAAGTATGATTTTGCAAATGTGTGGGGCATATAGGAGGCTGCCTCCTGTGATGCCCAGGCTCCTGAATCTGGACTTCAGGATGCCAAAAGTCCTTTCTACAATGGTGCGTGTCCTCCAATGTTCCTCATTGTAGGCCTGCTCTGCTGCTGTGCTTGGGTTGGGGAATGGGGTAATGATCCATGGCTGGATCCCGTAACCCTGATCCACTGCAAAAGATAATAGGAGTGAGTATTTTGTTAGTGCAACAGGAATGTCAGGTAGCATGGATTTTGATATCTTGAGTCGTCTGTGACTCATATGTGTTTGTGGTATTGTGTTAGATCCTGCACTTCTGTGAGGTTTTTTCTGCAGTGGGTTTTTTGACATGACAACTTGTGTTTGGCATATTGACCTGGGATCTATGATTTTGTTTCCAAAATGCTGGTCAGTATGTATGTACCATGCGCTGTGTAGTGTCCCACATATTGTAGTGTGCTTTCACTGGAGGAGACATGATCCTTCCACACACAGAATAGATTCCGATGTGGTGGTTACATGGTTGCACTACATGGCCTGACATCCCATTCAATTAGACCTATGTCATTGCAGATGAAATGCAACAGTGAGGCCCTTTGATTTGGCTTGGTGGCAATGCACAACACATCTCCATAAATTGGCAGGTGTTCAGTATTGACAATGCACAATTTTCCCAAGTGTGACTTGGTTCTAGGCAAACCTTTGTTGTTCCCTCTGCCAGTGGCTCATGTGCAACTCTGCACCTACACTTCCAAACTTGATCCAGATAACCTGGCTATCTGCCTCGCAGAGGTGGATGTATCTGTGCAGGAAGGGCCATCTTGTTAGGGTTTGTGCACAGCAAAGAGCATGTCCCCTCTCACTGCACTAGTGGGTTCTGTAATAGCTCCCTTTTAAACTTACTATTGAAAGCCTTTGTTGTTATCTCACCTTTCCCCCCCCTAGGCTTCTGTGTATGCTGTTTAATGTGCTGTTTTGTTTACACATTGGGCCTTGCTTTTACCAAGGCTTCTTTAAAACACTCCTCCCTAGGCCATGTGTTAATTCAACTCATTTGCATAATAACTGAAACTCTGCACACCTTTCAAGAACATGTGCAGCATGTGAGGACCACACCCAGCTCTTCAAACCACACCCAGCTCTGCACACCTTTCAAGAACATGTGCAGCATGTGAGGACCACACCCAGCCCTTCAAACCACACCCAGCTCTTCAAACCACACCCAGCTCTTCGAACCACACCCAGCCCTGTCTATGAAAGGCAGCCCCCGAGCCTCACCCAGTGCTTGTGCTCGTCTACCTCCCGCTTACCTGAGAACAGATCCCTCGGCGCTGACACTCCTGACTTTCATTGGCTTCAATGGGCGCAGCTGCTGGCTCTTCCTTCTTCTGGTTTCCGGTTCCTCCTTGCCTCAGCCTCTCTCCTACGAGCAACCTGCAAAAGAGAAAGAAGACAAGGTTAGACTGATCAGTATCTCTTGCCAATAACAAGTAAGTGCAAAACTTTTTATTACCTGAAAGAACTTTGACAACAATTTCTGCATTCGTGTATAGACAATTGGAAACAAGATACCTTCCACGAACATTGTGATTCAAACCCCTTGTTACAATACTTTGCGGAACTTTGTAAGCAAACATTTTTTTTTTTTAATGGAACTTTTAAGAATCGAACAGTGGAAACCATTAACAACAAGGCAAACAGTAAATCAAGGACTTGCACAAATTACATGCTGTATTTTGATGTAAAAGTACAGTATTTGTTTTATAAAAGATTCTGGAAATATGGGAAAAGTGAGTCTCCTATTGGGAATTTAGGCTTTAGTTATATTATGATGAATGTTTGATATTGGTAATTCTGATAACGGTATTTGTTTAATGTTTTAGAAGCTTTACAGTAATAGAAAACACATCCCAGAGCAGTGACACATTCCAAACCTGGAAACTAGAGACCAGGATCCAAGAGGTACTTTTAGAAGAGAATTTCTAATAAATAAAGGGATAGTCAGGAACCCATTTAGGAATAGGTTGCACTTATCTGTTCTTTGTTTATGTTTCATTAGGCACCAGTTTCTACAGAAGTCAGAAAGGGCTGCAGATTTGTGCAGCACTTCAACAGTGGAAACGCAAGAACGGTGTTGTCTCTTTTTTTTATTTTATCCACTTCCCCCCTTCCCTTGAGCTTCTGTTCTTAGTGCACTGTTTTAAAAACTAGTGTGCTGGAACAAGCAGTTTCAGGGTGGGGTCGGATTGTCTTCAACCTCCATCAGAACTGAACAAGAACTCAGGTGAGCTGGGCTTTGACAGAAGCACAAGCCTTAAAAAATGTCAGTTCTGGTGGACGATGAATACCGGGGAAGAAATAGAGGGCATTGACGTCACGGATATGGCGCAGGCCCTAAATGAGGACTTGGCTCATAATGAATCAGTGTCTGGCATCTTGCAACATATGCAAGAGGAAATAGAGAGATTAAAGATGGAGAATACCTCTTGAAAACAGGATTTAAGCAGGTATAAATTTAGGGGATCTCAGTGGAATACAGCTTTTACGCCTTTGTTTAAAACCTCCTCAGAGACAGGGGCGCCATCAAAACATACAACTTTGCCTCCCCCAGTTGAGGTTACTGTTAATGTTCCTAATGCTGTGCCCTTAGCAGCAACTGAACGTTTTCATGGAGATAGTAACAAATTCCATGTTTTTATCCATCAATGTCAATTACACTTCGTTTGTAAGCCACAACAGTTCCCTACTGATGATACGAAAGTGGCATTCGTCTTGTCTTATTTGGGTGGCACAGCAGCCAATTGGTCAATTCCTTTCGTGGATAGAGATGATCCCATCCTCCATAATTGGAATCAATTTAAACGTACCATGACCAGCCTTTTTGCAAAACACACTTTCATGCAGGCAAGTGATAATGAGCTTTTAAATCTTAAACAAGGTAACAAGGATTTATTGACCTATCTCACTAGTTTTAATCGTTTACTCACCGAGACACAGTGGCCAGAAGAAAAGCGTGTCTCCCTTTTTTATAAAGGTTTGAGAGACGAGTTAAAAGATGCGCTGGCTCATATCGTTGATTTGCCAGAAGACTATTTGGACTTTGTAGATTTAGTTGTGAAATTAGAACATAGATTAGGAGAAAGAAAGGGAGATAAATACAAACTGGAATCACGGTTAACTTTTATTAGACACGAGAAGAAAGACACAGATAATAAACTCCCTGAACCAGAGCCTATGCAAATAGGGACACTCAGAGGTCCACTCACATCAGAGGAAAAAGAAAGAAGGAGAAAACTTCAATTATGTTTATATTGTGGCAGGGCAGGTCACTTTGCCAGAGAATGTCCAGTAAAGCCTAAAACTCCACGAAAGGGTGCTGTTTCCTCCACCTCCTCAACTGAATCGGGAAACGATTAAGCTCGACAAGGGGAGAGGTTACTTGTTCGAGAAAACATCTTAATCAAACCTCTAATGCTGAAGCCTTCAGGGTACCGCACATACCTAGACATTTCATAATTCAGATCGTTTTAATTGTTACTACCCAAGTGAGGCATTCTCTCCCTGTCCTACTGGACTCAGGCGCGACAGGAAATTTTGTGGATAATAAGTTAGCTGAAAACTTAGGACTTCCTATGTGCCTAAAGCCTTGTCCAGAAGCAGTATGTGCAGTGGATGGGTCAGAATTGACCTCTGGATTAATCACAAAACAAACAAGTCCACTTGTTATGGTCTGTCAGAACGGGCACACAGAGGTGATTAGCTTTGATCTGATAGATACTCCTAATTTTGGTTTGATTCTCGGGGTACCCTGGTTAACAACTCATAACCCAAAAATTGATTGGGTGAATAGAACTGTTACTTTGGATTCCTCTTTCTGTAGAACTAATTGCTATCAAGAAGCAGGTACAGAACAGAGCACAGTATTACACTGTGCTAGTCTTACACAAGATGAACCAAGTCTCCCTCCTGAATATTCTGACTTTAAAGACGTCTTTGATCCAGTAAAGGCTAGTGGGTTGCCCCCACATCGGTCTTATGACTGTCGTATAGATCTTATCCCAGGGGCCCCTTTACCTAATAACAGAGTATATGCTTTGACTGACGAAGAAACCAAATACTTAAGAACCTACCTAGATGACCTACTACAGTCTGGGTTCATCCGTCATTCCACATCTCCGGAGTCATCTCCACTCTTTTTTATCCGGAAGCCGGATAAATCCCTGCGCGCATGTATCGATTATAGAGGACTAAATAAGGCTACAATAAAGAATAAATATCCTCTTCCTCTAATACCTGTGTTGTTGGAACAATTAAGACATTCTACTGTATACACTAAACTAGATCTGCGGGGAGCTTACCACCTGGTCCGAGTAAAAGAGGGGGATGAGTGGAAGACAGCTTTCAAGACAAAGTTTGGCTTATTTGAGTACACAGTAATGCCCTTTGGGTTATGTAATGCCCCTGCGGCCTTTCAGTTCTTTATAAATGAGGTCCTACACGAATTCCTGGACGTTTGTGTCATAGTATACATAGACGACATCCTCATTTACTCTAAGAACTCAGAAGAACATACCCAACATGTTCGTGCAGTATTATCAAAGTTAAAAGAAAATCATCTTTTTGCTAAGTTAGAAAAGTGTACTTTTAATGTCAGCAAGGTGGATTTTTTAGGATACTGCCTGTCACCTCAAGGAATAACTATGGATGTAAAGAAAATCAGTGCTATTGCTGATTGGCCAGAACCATCCTCTGTAAAAGATATTCAGAAATTTCTGGGTTTCGCCAATTTTTATAGGAGGTTTATTGCACATTTTGCAGACATTGCGGCCCCAATAACTACCTTGTTGCGGAAAGGGCAACGATTTCTTTGGACTGATGAGGCGGCACACGCCTTTCAACTCCTAAAACAAAAATTCACTTCAGCCCCAATTCTGAAACATCCTGATCCTGACTTGCCCTTTTTTGTTGAAGCGGATGCTTCACAAGTAGCTTTAGGAGGAGTTCTCTCTCAACGAGATGCAGTAGATGGCCAGTTACATCCTATAGCCTTCTATTCCAAAAAGTTATTGCCAGCTGAACAAAATTACACTGTGGCTGAAAGGGAACTACTAGCTATCAAAGTAGCCTTTTCAGAATGGAGGCACCATTTAATGGGAGCCAAGTACCCAGTTACAATCTTTTCTGACCATAGGAACCTACAGTTTTTTGGATCACTTAAAGCATTAACACGACGTCAGATGCGCTGGTTAATTTTTTTTAGCACATTTGACTTTGTAATAACCTATAGACCAGGTGCACAACAAATTCAATCTGATGTGTTATCTAGATACGGACATACCTCAGACATGAAACAAGATAAAATAGGAGAACCCATTATTCCTCCCCAAAAGTTTTTGGCACCAGTACAACAGAAGGATTTCATCACAGATCTATATAATGCACACATGCAAATAACACCTCAGGATTGGTTAAAGGATTCCCATAACACAATACAACGAGGTTTATTGTATCACAACAACATGCTGTTAGTGCCCACCTCTGAATTACAAACACAGGTGATAATTTGGCATCACGCCTCACCGTTGGCAGGTCATCCTGGTTGGGTAAAAACCCTGGAAAATGTGCAAAAACACTTTTGGTGGGACACTATAAGAAAGGACATTAAGCAATTTGTCACTACCTGTCCAATTTGTGCAAGACATAAATCTTCTCATAAGGCCCCTGACGGCTTGTTAATACCAATGCCAACACCCAAACAACCTTGGCATACTGTGAGCGTAGACTTTATTGTAGGATTACCACCTGTAAAATCTTTCACAACAGTGTTGGTTATAGTGGATTTTTTATCTAAAATGGCACATTTTGTACCATTACGGAAATTACCCACGGCGGCAGAATTTGCTGATATTTTTATAAGGGAAATTGTGCGTTTACATGGTTTGCCAAGCAAAGTGGTGTCAGACCGAGGGAGCCAGTTCAACTCTAGATTTTGGAAAAAATTATGTGAAAAACTGAAAATAGATGTGGCATTATCCACTGCTTTCCACCCAGAGACAGATGGACAGACTGAACGACTGAACCAAACCTTACTTCAAACGCTACGTGGTTTATTGGCTGATTATTCTAGTGAATGGTTGGAAGCTCTCCCTGTAGCGGAGTTTGTTTATAATAATACTGAGCATTCAGCTCTACTTTGCTCACCATTCTATTTCTTGCAGGGGTATCATCCAAGAGCTATACCCATTTTGTTAGAAGATTCCCTGTTACCTACAGTAACGGATAGACTAACGAGGTTAGGTGACATACAAGACAAAGCCAGGAAACATTTATTAAAGTACAAGGAAAGCATGAAAAGACAAGCTGACAAACACAGATCTGAGGCCCCAATGTATAAAATTGGTGACAAGGTATGGCTCTCCACAAGGAACCTAAACATAGAGGGATCCCGAAAGCTGCAACCACGTTTCATTGGACCCTTTAGTATAACTGCCATAGTAAACCCGGTAACAGTAAAATTAGATTTACCAAAAGAATATCCAGTACATACTACATTCCATGTGTCCTTGCTTAAGCCGTACAACCCAAAAACCCGACCTGAACCACCACCTCCACCCATACCAATTAAGGGAAATCTAGAATATGAAGTGAAAAGCATAAAAGACTCAAAAAGAATTAGTGGACGTCTGTTTTATTTAGTAGAATGGAAAGGATATGATGAATCTGAGAATTCATGGGAACCAGCATCATATGTACATGCCCCACAGCTGATTAGACGGTTTTATTTAAAAAATCCAGGAAAACCCCGTCCTGTAGGAGGGCCTTTGAGGAGGGCAACTGTTAGGGTTTTTGCACAGCAAAGAGCATGTCCCCTCTCACTGCACTAGTGGGTTCTGTAATAGCTCCCTTTTAAACTTACTATTGAAAGCCTTTCTTGTTATCTCACCTTTCCCCCCCCTAGGCTTCTGTGTATGTTGTTTAATGTGCTGTTTTGTTTACACATTGGGCCTTGCTTTTACCAAGGCTTCTTTAAAACACTCCTCCCTAGGCCATGTGTTAATTCAACTCATTTGCATAATAACTGAAACTCTGCACACCTTTCAAGAACATGTGCAGCATGTGAGGACCACACCCAGCTCTTCAAACCACACCCAGCTCTGCACACCTTTCAAGAACATGTGCAGCATGTGAGGACCACACCCAGCCCTTCAAACCACACCCAGCTCTTCAAACCACACCCAGCTCTTCGAACCACACCCAGCCCTGTCTATGAAAGGCAGCCCCCGAGCCTCACCCAGTGCTTGTGCTCGTCTACCTCCCGCTTACCTGAGAACAGATCCCTCGGCGCTGACACTCCTGACTTTCATTGGCTTCAATGGGCGCAGCTGCTGGCTCTTCCTTCTTCTGGTTTCCGGTTCCTCCTTGCCTCAGCCTCTCTCCTACGAGCAACCTGCAAAAGAGAAAGAAGACAAGGTTAGACTGATCAGTATCTCTTGCCAATAACAAGTAAGTGCAAAACTTTTTATTACCTGAAAGAACTTTGACAACAATTTCTGCATTCGTGTATAGACAATTGGAAACAAGATACCTTCCACGAACATTGTGATTCAAACCCCTTGTTACAATACTTTGCGGAACTTTGTAAGCAAACATTTTTTTTTTTTTATGGAACTTTTAAGAATCGAACAGTGGAAACCATTAACAACAAGGCAAACAGTAAATCAAGGACTTGCACAAATTACATGCTGTATTTTGATGTAAAAGTACAGTATTTGTTTTATAAAAGATTCTGGAAATATGGGAAAAGTGAGTCTCCTATTGGGAATTTAGGCTTTAGTTATATTATGATGAATGTTTGATATTGGTAATTCTGATAACGGTATTTGTTTAATGTTTTAGAAGCTTTACAGTAATAGAAAACACATCCCAGAGCAGTGACACATTCCAAACCTGGAAACTAGAGACCAGGATCCAAGAGGTACTTTTAGAAGAGAATTTCTAATAAATAAAGGGATAGTCAGGAACCCATTTAGGAATAGGTTGCACTTATCTGTTCTTTGTTTATGTTTCATTAGGCACCAGTTTCTACAGAAGTCAGAAAGGGCTGCAGATTTGTGCAGCACTTCAACAGTGGAAACGCAAGAACGGTGTTGTCTCTTTTTTTTATTTTATCCACTTCCCCCCTTCCCTTGAGCTTCTGTTCTTAGTGCACTGTTTTAAAAACTAGTGTGCTGAAACAAGCAGTTTCAGGGTGGGGTCGGATTGTCTTCAACCTCCATCAGAACTGAACAAGAACTCAGGTGAGCTGGGCTTTGACACATCTGCCTGTGCATCTGTTATTTTGATGAACAATTGGCTCTTTCAGTGTGTGCAGCAGTGTGCAGTTTGCATTAGTGGCACATCAATATGTGTTCATAGCATAGTCCACTTCCTTATTGCTACCTGACAATGGCACCCGAGGAGTAATGCATGATGTTGGGACTGTCTCAGTATTTCTGTGTCACCTACATGTGAGTCAGAATCATCATGCTATGTGTCTCATGGTGTTAGACCTGCAGCAACACACATTGCACACCCGTTCCACGCTACTTACTGCTTTGGATGGTGTCGGATTGACTATGTGGCCTAATGTAATTGTAAATGGTTCATCTTCCAAGTTGTATTTCCAGTTCAGGCCTGTCATTGTCACTGCGACATTGGTCCCTTGTAGCTCTAGAGTGGCAGCTAATGTTTGTGTCAGCCATCATTGGTCCATAGGTGTGTATCCCATTGTGTAAGGGTGTACAACATAACTACCTGTGTCACACCTCAGTGTCTTCCTACCCACGTGTCAATGTAGTGGTGTATGTATTGTGTGTCCTACAGGGTTGCTGTGCTGTGTGTATATTGCTAGGTTTATGGACTTACGGACAAGAAGGCCATTGCCATATTGTCCATCCTGGAAGTGCTGATTGATCGTGCTGTGGCGGAATATGAAGGAATCATGCACACTTCCAGGATACTTGGCCAAGATGTTGGTAAACAATCCCTAGTGATCAACTATTGCCTGCACATTGATGGAGTGGGTGTGCTTTCTGTTCCGGAATAGATGTTTTGTTGCTGCAGGTGGTACGATCCAGACATGGGTGCAGTCAATTGCACCAAGCACATGCGGGAAGCCATGGACTTGAAGAAACCCCTGTTTGATCTCCTGCTGCTTCTGCTGGGTGTTGGGGAAGATGATGTGGCGGGGTGTGAGGGAGATGATGGCATCTAAGACCTTGACAGGGAGGCGGAGAATGAGGGCTGTAATACCCCAGCAACCAGGGCCCCTGTTGTTTGGAAGGAGCCACTTGCCAACATATGAAGGACAGCTAGCAGCTTGGTCACCGGTGGTATATTGTGTGGTGTCTGCAGGCTGCCTGTTACTTGTGGCTCAATTTGGCACAGCAGCTGCTGTTTGGCTTACCAGTTGAGTCTATATCTCCGGATGATGTCCTGTTCTCTGAGGCCATGGAGTGTTGTCCTGTTCCTGAAGACCCTCTCCTGCCTTCTGTGTTGCCTTTGGGGGCTACGTTGGGTTAGCAGTGGCTGCTGCTATTGGTCCTGTGCTCTGTGTCATCTAGCAAGCTGCATCAGTAGCACTTCGATGTTGTCCGGTTGGGCTATGATGTTGCTTGTGTGTGTGTTTTCCTCATGTAATTGTGTGTTTGCCTCATTTTAATGCTTGCCCTGACCCAGGCATTAAAATGTGACGCAAATCGGGTTTAGCATCATTTTTCAGGTCCGCCTCCCAGCCGTGCGTCATTTTTGCCCTGTTGGATAAATATGGCGCTAAGGTGTCATTTTTTGGACGGGAACGCCTACCTTGCATCTCATTGATGTTTCACTGGATTTGCTTAAAAAAAGTATGCAAATCTGGCGCAAACAGAGTATAAATATGACCCTCAGTCTTTTGAGCTTTCATCTTTCTTTAGAATTGTGAAGTAGTTGTATTTGAATTTATGAAAAGTATTAAGGACAGGCAAGGAACTAATTCTGCCTGGCAGATACTTGAACTAAACCCCTACCAAGAAAGATCAGATGTGTTTAGTTAATAGTAGTCATGCCTCACCAGGGCCACTTACAACATTGGTCCTTCCTTTATCCAAATAAAGCTGCAAAAGTATTCACACAAAAGTACCCTCAGTTGTAGACTTGTACTTTAGATGACCATCTTTCCATACAAGCAAAAAAAACCTCGACAGAACATCTTTTTCCATGCAAGCAGCAAACATTGGAATTTTGTCCTAGAAAATGCCAAGAGACGTCACAAACTAACAATCTCAATGTCATCTAACTGTGAATGGACTAGGGGCCAGATATAGGTAGCTAAAAAATTGCGAGTCGTTGCGACTCGCAATTTCCGACTCGCAATATGGTATCCAACAAGAAAAAGCGACTTCATTTTGCGACTCGCAAATGAAGTCGCACCGCAGATTGCGAGTCCGCTGTTTGCGAGGTCGCTTTTTGCGACCGCGCTAAAAACGAACACGCAAATTGCGAGTGGGTGTCGCAAATTGCGACTGTGCCGCAAATTGAATGCAGGTGCAGCAGAACACTCTGGAAAACACTTCCTGGCTCTTGTGGGGAGGACCACACCCATTTCCAACTGCTGAACAGCCAACAGGAGGAACAGCAGGTACAAAGGAGGAGACAGCCAGAAAGAGAAAGCTAAAATTTGCAGAAAAAGAACTGGAGGTGCTGACAGACGAATGCTGCCAGCACCATGATCAACTCTTTGGGAGAGCAGCCCTCAGTGTGCCAGAGCAGGAAAAAAGGAGGATTTGGAGTGAAATCCAGGACAAAGTAAATTCAATGGGTGTGAGCCACAGGAGCATTGAGGAACTGAAGAAAAGGTGGTATGACCTGCGCTCCCGGACCAAGGAGAGGGTGGCAGAGCGCCTCCGGGAGATGAGGGGCACTGGAGGAGGACCATCTACCATACCACCACCCACACCCTTGGAGGAAAGAGTGGAGGAGACCCTGGAGCCAGAGGCAGTGTCCGGAATAGGAGAGCTGGACACGTCAGCGCCAGGACCATCAACCAGTGAGTACCATGAGACATGCATGTACACCCATATATGCTATACCCCCAGCCACCTAGTACACAGCAGCATGCACAACCAAAATAGCTCCAGTTCAGAGTAGCAACCACCTGCATGGTGCATTATGGGCAATGTAGTCAAGTAGTCAGCTGATAGGCAACAGTATATTAGGAAGCATATAACAGATGGTAGATACTGACAGTGTGTTCCCTATGTCCCACAGGTCTCCCACAAGACACCACCTTCAGCCACACCGTCCAGGGGCCACAGGTCAGCCACCAGGCAGCACAGGACCCAGGAGCAGCCACCACAGGGACCTGCACCACCCAACCACAGTCCCCTCCAGATGCACCAGTGGCCATACTGGAGATTGAGGCAGAACCCGGGCCCAGCCATAGTGTCAGCGTACAGGACACAGAACCACCACTGCGTCGCAGACGACGTGTCAATGTCCCAACAGTGTCACAGGCAGCAGTAGGGCACGCCTCCATTTCCGCAGCCGAGGCTGCACTCATCCATGGTCAGCATCTGCAGACAAGGGAAATGAGACTTATTTCAGGGGCCATGCGGCGCATGGAAAGAAACCAAACAACAGGGCTGCAACAGGTCCACACAGAGCTACAACAGCTAAACAGCACCGTGGGTGACCTTGCGCTCTCACTCAGACAACTGGTGGCTGAACTTGTCACGGAGAGAGAGGGTGCAAGGCGCTGTGACCGGCAGCTCATTCACCGCCTAGACCGCATGGCTGCCTCCATCGTCCGGCTGGCTGCAAACACCACAGGGCTGTCACACCGCACAGTCAGCCTACAGGTGGACAAGGGCCACTTTGCCAGCGATGTGGCTCGTGGGCTGGGACGCATTAGCCACGCAGTCGACATGATGGAGGCACGACAGGTGGCTAGGGGCGTGGCAGACACGCCGCAAGACAGTGAGGAGGGCTCTACGATAAATAGTGCATCTGCCACAGACACCAGGGTGTTGCATAGTGGGAGTGCACGGCAGGGCATTGCAGACGCTCCGGGAACCAGCCATGCTGGGCGAGCACGGCGTAGGGTGTGAGCTACGCACTGACATACAATGGGGGCACATGAGGTTAATGTGTCCTCATATGAGGTGGACTTTTACAGCCCCTGATCAGTAGTTCCTGTAAATAGTTTATTGGTTCACATCATTAAAGTTCTTGTTTGTTCCACTTCACACCTGGGCTCTTTGTGTGTGACATTCGTGTGTGTGGTGACAGTTACCATGTACCTTCCAAAGTATTGGTTTGCAATGTGGTCCCGTCTCTGTCTGCCTTGACTTGCAATGCTTCTATCCCCATGATGGCAATGTGGTAGCTCTTGCTCGTCATCCTCCGAATCTGGGTCTTCAGGGGTGATATGTAGCCCACGTCTGGTGGCAATGTTGTGCAGTATAGCGCATGCGCCAACTATCTTGAATGCTGTTATTGGGGCATACTGGAGGGCACCTCCACTTCTGTGGAGGAATCTTAATCTTGCCTTCAACAGTCCAAAGGTCCTCTCTATAACATTTCGGGTCCTCCTATGTGCACTGTTGTATCGCGTCTCATTCTCATTGCTGGGTGTTAAGTACGGGGTAAGTATCCATGGTCGTAGCACATATGCACTGTCACCTGTTTGGTAAAAATGAACAATGTTAGCTGGGCATGGATGGGTTCCACATTGGCCTGTGTGTATGTCTGCAAGGTGTATTCAGCTATACCTAGGAGATATTCGTCTCCAAACTCCCCACGTTCTAGGTGTTGGTGTATCCCACTGTGCCTGAAAATGTAGGAGTCATGTGTACTCCCTGGAAATTTGGCTACCAGGTCAGTTATAACATAATGGGCGTCACATACCACCTGGATGTTCAGTGAGTGGGTACACTTCCTCGACTCCACTCTCTCCATGACCAGGCAAGTCAACGCTGTCTCCGCGTCCTACTTCAACACCCTCCGTATGCTCCTCAGGATCTTCAAATGGATCCCCCTCGACACGAGAAAAACCGTTACCCAGGCCCTCATCACCAACAGACTCGACTACGGGAATGCCCTCTACTCAGGAACTACAAACAAGCTCCTGAGACGACTCCAACGCATCCAGAACGCCTCAGCCCGACTCATCCTCGATGTCCCCCGCCACAGCCACATCACACTCCACCTGAGAGGCCTGCACTGGCTCCTCGTCAACAAAAGGATCACCTTTAAGCTCCTGATCCACGCACACAAAGCACTGCACAACACCGGACCCACCTACCTCAACAACCGACTCAGCTTCCACACCCCCACCCGAAGCCTCCGCTCAGCCAACCTCGCCCTCGCCACAGTCCCCCGCATCCGAAAAACCACCGCCGGCAGCAGATCCTTCTCCTACCTCGCCGCCAAGACCTGGAACACTCTCCCCACCATCCTACGACAGACCCAGGACCTGCTGGCCTTCAGAAGACTCCTCAAGACATGGCTCTTCGACCAGTACCACCCCCCCTCCCCAGCGCCTTGAGACCCTTGCGGGTATGTAGCGCGCTTTACAAATGCAGTGATTGATTGATTGATTGATTGACTTCCGGTTGCGGAACAGATATTCCAGATTTGCAGGAGGGCAGATTTGTATATGTGTCCCGTCTACACACCCTATTACATGAGGGAAGTTGGCAATTCTGTAGAATTCCAACTTGGTGCTGTTGATTTCTGCCTCATTCCTGGGTAGGTATATGTATCTGGACATGTGTGTTAGTATGGCATCTAGGAATGCTCTGAAGAACCGTGAGAGTGCACTTTGGGATACCACACCTGCCTCGGCAATGACCCCCTGATAGCTACCCGAGGCCAAGAGGTGCAGTGAGCATAGCACTTGCACATGTGTGGGGATGGCGCTGCCGCGCACAGTCTGGCGTTGAAGCTGCGGATTGAGTAGATCTATTAAATCTAGTATTGCTGCACTGCTAAGTCTGTATTTATCATAGATCTCCTCCTCAGTTTGTTGGAAAAGTGTCTGTCTGGTTCTGTATATCTTCTCCTGTCTTTGGCTCCTCCTCCTCATCTGCTGTGCAGCGTGGGCTCTCCTCCTCCTCGCTATCACATATATCTCTGCCATCTTGAGTGACCCAGGTGCCTTCTGGGTCCCCTTTTATACTTTGGTAATGGTTACCACCTGCTCTGAGTTAGTGGTAAATTGGAAGTGCAAAAAGGGCTTTTTGCGACTAGTCGCAATTTGCGAGTGGCTATTTCATATGGTTTGCGCTATTTTTGCGAGTCTGTAATGGCTCGCATCGCAATTTGCGATTCAGAAATGGGATGCATCCCATTTCCGATTTTGCGGGGTCGCAAATTGCGATTCGGGCCATTTGCGACTCGCAAAAGTTTGCTACATCTGGCCCTATGTTGTTTGCTAATACTAGAAGGGATGGATGACAGAAGACCTCTGGATCACAGTCGCCCAGATGGAATAAATCATCTAAGGATAGTACCTACTACCACAGGCACTGTTGTCTCACACTCTTCCTTCGCTCCAATCCATGTCTATGTATAGCTCAATGTTTTTGCATCACCATATCAGCACCCATGTACAGCACCAAAAGACTTAGGGGCATATTTAGTAAATGCTCATGCATTGCAGAGCAGCAAGCAAAGTTGCTTTATTGCATTGGTTTAACTAGAGAGTTGTGAATAGCCCCATATCTACTAAGATATGGTGCCCCCTCAGCTCTCTGCCTTCTCTGGCGCATTTGAGGATGCCTAGCACCATTGCAGGCATCCTTGCACCATAATGCAATGGAGCCTGTGTCCCTGGCAGGATGATATTTGTACATGAATGAATACCTGCCTACACAAAAACAGTTCTAAGAGGCAAGTTCCTCTTTCTATGTGTAATGCAGACTACACTATGCAGAGCAAGAGGAAATAATAAAGACAAATAAACATGGGGGTTATTCCAACTTTGGAGGAGTGTTAATCCGTCCCAAAAGTGACGGTAAAGTGACGGATATACCACCAGCCGTATTACGAGTTCCATAGGATATAATGGACTCGTGATACGGCTGGTGGTAAATCCGTCACTTTTCCATCACTTTTGGGACGGATTAACACCTCCTCCAAAGTTGGAATAACCCCCCATATGTCTCCTTGTTATGCCATGCTCAAGGTGGCGTACCATTTGGGAACAATTTAAGGTTTACTGATTTCAGTAAATCTGGGATTGTGTCAAATTCAATGGGTAGATGCAGGGGAACGCTGTGATGTTTTCCTCATGTAAGGCAGGATTCCAACTGAAGGTAAGTAGCACATAGATTGTAAGCACCTCATCCACCATCGACTGATCTATCCAACTGTCACTTTCTCCACCAAAATTACACCAATTACAACATTGAATACCTCACATGGAATGTGGGTGCTTTATAGCATTCCATGTTATTTATAAATATGCCACACATCTCCCTACTATAATATAATAAATATTAAATTAAATAAATCAGAAACAATTGAATTCATTGCAAACTATAATCCTACAAATCTGATTGTTTTTAGTGATTCTTTTACTCCTTCTTGTATCAGGTATTGACACTGATGACATCTGGAGTTGACAATTATTGTGAGTTTGAAGTCTTCATCCTCCTCCACCACCTCATCCTGATCTCCAGCAACACACCTTTCTTTATTAACCTGACTATGATGAAAAACAGCTAACCTGTTTTTATTCCAAATCCTATAATTGTGGGTTTTTATTGCATTGCTAAATGTTTTGAAAACTTTTAATTCTTTTGTGAACTCAGACCGCTCAGCAAATCCTTTCAGTTTTCTCACTCTTACATAATAACCCACATTGAACACCACATTCCGAACCCTCATTTGTTTGTCAAATCTCTCCTTTCTTTTTATTTTTAGATATTCTTCTTTTCCTCTCCATGTAGTAGGGACATCACCTACACCACCCTTTTCCCGAAACATCCACCCTGGATACACTTTACTTGATACAATTCTATTTTAAAAAGCAAAAGGAGATATGCCAGTAGTGATAGGCAGTGACATGCTATATCCAGCAATTCTTTTTGACAATTCTAATTTCCAATCTAAACCATTCACTCTGGCTAAATGTATCCCTTCTTTTAATGTCTCAATCACCCGTTCTACTGTATCATTGGTTTGTGGATGATACAAAGCTGTTGTTTTGTGTTCTATTCTACACTCTTCCAAATAGCTTTCCATTTCTCTTGAACAAAACTGTACCCCATTATCAGTGAGAAGAGAGCAGGAGTTACTCTCAGATTTAAATATATTTTCAAGAAATCTTATCACAGTTGTAAATGAAACAGCATGTACACATAATACTTCTATCCACCTTGAATACAGATGCATGAGTACCAAGACATAAGGCATAGCATGTTCTCCTCTCACAGTTCTCAGCATATGCATGGTGACCGTTTTCCATGGGCATGAGGGTGGCTTCCTACACACCATGGGAGTATGATGAGTTCTCAACCCTTTATCGCATGCTACACATTGCACACACTCACTGACCATCCATCCAACATCATGGTCAAGCGCCAGCCACCAGAAACCTCGACAAAGTCTCCCTTTTGTTTTTACAATCTCCAGGAGTTCCTCATTCGCTAGTTGTAATAACTTCTGTTGCAAACTCTGAAGTGGTATTAAGTCTTATTCCTCTCAAAAGAAAACCATTATCAATGCATAGCTATTGGCTTATCATCCACCAACTTCCCCCACACTTCTTCAACTCTCTCTCATTAAGTTTCTCTTCAGACAGTAAGCCATTTACTCTTTTCAGCTCTTCACCTCTCTCCAACTCCTTTAACCATTCATTTCCCTTTATACTCCCATGAGTAACCTCACACACACTAACAACTTCCTCCACTACATCTTCAAACTTAATCACACAGGAACTACTCACATCAACTAACCTTGAGAGACAATTTTCAGGGAAATTACAAGCCCCGGGAATATATTGTACAGTGAAAGAGAATCCCTGTAGACCCACAACCCATCTTCTAATATGAGATGAAATACAATCCAAGCCTTTACGCATAAATACTTAATGCCACTAATGGTTTGTGGTCTGTTTGAACTACCACATTCATGCCCCACAAAAATTGCTTGAATATGTTGAGAGCCCAAAACTCCCCCAACGCCTACCTTTCAATAACTAAATAATTGTATTCAGCTTCTCTTAATGCTCTAGACACACATGAAATAACCTTCTGCTTGCCAATTTCTACTTGAATAAGAAGAACCCCCAATCCTTTGACACTTACATCACAAACTACTTTTGTTTCACATTTGGGATAATAAACCTGTAATGATGTAGCATCACTCAATTTCTCCTTGACACACAAGTTCTTTTGAGCATTCAATTCCCAAGAGAAATTCAACCTTGTTTTTCAACAATTTTCTCATATTGTGAGTGTTACCTGTGAGATTTATTTTAACAAACTTGATATAGTAATAAATCATACCAAAAAATTATGACAATTCTTCTTTAAATGTTGGTTCTTTTAGTAACATAATAGTTCTACTAGTTCTTTGCGTGAATGAATACCTTTGCCTGCGATGTTATAATCAAGATAGTTCACTCATTCTGAAGACATACTTCTTAACTTGTATGATCAATCCTGCTTCTTATAATTTGTTAAGAACCTCTGAAACTCCCTCAACATGTTTCCGCGCTGATGACGCAAAAATCAATGTCATCCTGTTAGCACTTGAGCCCAGGAATGTCTTCCAGAACCATCTACATTACCTTCTAAAACACACCTGCTGCTGAAATTACTCTGATAGGCATTCTCTTAGGCCATATGCCCCCATCTGCGTAACAAAGGCTGTAAGATTTTGTGATGTCTCATCAATTTGATAGTACGTCAATACCAAGTCTAATTTTGTAAAAACATTTGCCCTGGAAATGTAACAATCATCTCCTCGACATTCAGCAAAGAAAATTTGTCTACAATCACTTCTTTCTTGAGTGCACGCTGGTCAACACAGAGGCGAATGCCACCATTACTATTTCGTGCAGTCATAATGGAAGCCAACCACTCAGTGATTTCCAATGGTTCTATTACTTCTGCCTCACTCAATTTTTTTAGTTCTTTCATTATAGCATCTTATAAATTTAAAGGTATTCATCTTACCTTTGCTACTACAGGTTTTGCATTCTCCTTCGATTTTATTCTGTGTATGTACCCTCCCAAGTTTATTTAGAAATACACTTTTGAATTCTCTAACAAACTTGTTGTCCCAAGACATGACTTCCGCAACTTGCACCTCAGGAACTTTGTTGGGATGTAAGCTTACTCCTAGACTTCCTTGATGTGCCTACCCTAACAAATCATCCCCTTCACAAGACACATAAGACTTCCCAGTTATATTTTTGTTTTTTACTTCAATTTGTATTTCAAAATAAGCTACAATCTTGATTGTTTATCCACCTTACCCCACAGGGTTGATATCCTTTTCCACTAATTGTTTCTTTCTGGGGAAATATTTATCTAATGTGCTCTTAGAAATTATCGTAATCTGTGAACATGTGTCCAACTTCATGAGAATATGTGCTCCATGTATAACCACAATCTCAGTTGGATAACTTTTTGTCATGATCTTCATCTAAAGAACTAATTCTTGACATACTTCAGAAACTTTATTTTATGTAATCTCTTATTTTTGCTTCTGCAGCACTTGCTAAAATGGCCCCTACCACCACACATATTGCATGTTTGAGACCAAGCTGGACATGACTTATCATTTGCTTTGTGACCTTCAGACCCACACCTAAAACAAGTTCCTTTGAAATTGACATCACCCTTCATTAATCCTCTGACTCCAACACCACCCTTTTTTGGAAAATGTTTTGTTTTCACCACACACAATTCAGAACGGTCTTCCTTTATGATATTAGAACTTTGTTCATTACTAACTTCAACTACACATTTGAACATGTGTTCCACATGTTTTGCTACCAACCTTGCTTCTTCTAACAGAGGTTAATTCTTCATCCAGAGCTCCTCTCGAATGTTGTCACTGTTGCAACGCAAACCAAAATTGATCTCTGATCTTGTCCTTTAAAGTTCCTCCAAATGTACAGGGTGACAGTAATTTCCTAAGACTGGTAACATGCTCTCCCACAGTTTTATCTTTTCCTTGAGTCTGGACTCCAAAGCAATATCTCTCCCGTATTGTTCTTACTCTAGGTAAACAATATACATCAAGTTTGGCAATAGCAATCTCATACTCAATCAAATTTCTTATCTCATTAGGAGACAGCTCCGGTAGGTTTTCTAACACATCCTGCCCCTCTGCTCCCAGACAGTGTAGCAAAAGGGCGTGTTTCATTTATGTACTGACAATCGATCCACAAACGTGAATCCTTTCCAAAAATTTTCTTCCATTTGCTCAATTTTGAAGTAGGTTCACCAGGTGAGGACAAGAAGAACATTGGTGCAGGAACGTTCTGCATTTTTCACTCAATTTCATACTAATGTACACTACAGCTTCCTTGCATATTCTTGTAATTTGAGTATGAATATTATTGTTTCTTAGAGATATGTTGTTTATATTTTTATATTGTTTATATTTTTAACAGATCTTCTTCATAACTAGGCATTGATGGCAACAGCACAATTTTTATAATTAGTCTGCCTATCAAAGATGGCAGCCACTTCTAGCAAATCTAGTTAGTGTATTTTTCTATAAACTTGTTAGCATACCTCTTCGTATCTAAGATGGCAGACACTTCCACTTAAAGAATCCTCTTGACATATACATTCTAAACTTTAGATAAGTTGTTTAATTGCCCCCTCCTCTTCAGTGCAGGCACAGTTCACATGCAGACATCCACTACATTTGGGCGTCAACACTCCTTCAGCTGGGATATTCAAGTAGCAGCGCACAATAGGAGTTCTTCTTCGTGCTGGAGGCCAAGATAATGCCACCGGGAATGCAGACACTGCATGTGCACTCTGCTGTGTGCACTTTTGAAATTCCACTTTGGGGCTCGGGAACACAAAAAGGCCACAATGGATGGTAATGCACATGCAGCTGAGTCTGGAGCACACATGCGGCTGCTCACGCTGAATTTGGCTATGATATACACCAAGGGCCTGGCTCACCAAACTCCTTTTTGCCTCCAAACCATGTACTGGCATTCATGGCAAGATGCTGGATCAGTTCAGAACAGCTCAGGTACCCTCGCATATTCTGCTGTCCACAATACTTCTACAGCCACAGTCACAGTGTCACTGTCACCATGAAACTTTGAAGACATGTTTAGGTACATATCTATGTCAGATGTTGGTTCCGCCTCCTTGTCCCCAAAATGTGATGCTCTCCTCATATAAGACAGAATTCCAGATGAAGGTAAGTACAGCTTTTATTGTATGCACCTCAGTCATCATCAACCAATTCTGACCAACTGTCACCTTCTCCACCAACATTCCACCAGTTACATCATTAAATACCTCACATGGATTATGGGTGCTTTACTGCATTCCTTGTTTTTTATAACTATGATAAATGCCACAAACGCCTTTGATCCACCTCTGGAACATCGACCACTACGAACTGAAACACGACCCAGCACAAGCAGCACTGTTGCAATACATTTCTTCACAAAGTTATCCAAAGTGGTGCAAATCGCCACTTACTTGGCTTTGTAAATCTTACTTAAGCCTTTGCATTGCCTTACATCACCTCCAATGATGCAAGGACAATGCAAATACTTGGGAATTTGGGCTTTACCACATGGGCAGTGCTGCAGTCATGCACTAATATCTAGTGCGTAAGCAAGAGTTTGTTGCTGACATGAAAAAGACAAATGCCCCTGATTCTTTCCTCCTACATGTCAAGGACATGTTTACATTGGAATGCTAACCATTGTGACCATTCTGAGCAAGGAAAAAGCAGTAGTGAATGCTATGCCCTAAATATGGGGACCTGCGGCCTCAGTGCCCCGGCTACCTTGTGTCTGATGGTATGCCCGGTCAAGGGAGTTAATCAACAGAGCTGAATGAAAGCGCACTGGTGGTAACTCAGTTGTTCCAAAACTAGAAATGTAGTGGGGAAACAGGGATACCAGTGAGACAGGAGCACAGCCACTTTTTTGGTTGAAACTTTGCACTGCACAACTCTGAATTACCCCAAGAGCCCCTTGTTTGTATATCTGCCATATGTGAACATGGTCTAGTTTTGGGATACATTGATAGGCAATAATTTGGTGCTATATCACATCCTGGACTAATGGATCAAATCTGAGCAACTGCGTGTGCTTGCATGCCTGCACATACTCACATTCACACCTACACACATCCTCCCCTGCCACAGTAGATTCCAGCTTGCCTAGTTTTCTGGTGCTCTATACGCCTTTCAGTCATGAATACATCTTCTGAAGAAAGGATTCATAATGTGAGAGTGATAGCTGTAAAGACTCCAAGGGGTTTCTAACCAGACACATTTGTTTGACTTCATTCACAGTTAGTGATGCTTTTAAGACTGGTAAGAGTAAGCACAGTTTCCCAGCTCCTCTCTAATCCAATAACCATCTGGTAAGGATAAAATGCAGTTCACTTCTTGTATACGTCCTGATGTTTGAAGGAATGGGCTAACAATATTAATGAATCTTGAATATGGCACCTAGAGAATAGGTTTTGTAATGTGGTACTATCGCACTTGGTCTAGTCAGTGTTCCAGTTGTACTAGAGCACACAAGGAACACCACAAAATTGCCCCTCAGAGCTGATGTCATTGCAGAATCACAGCATTTGCAGACATGCAGTCTTTGGTCTTAGCATCAGTTTGATGTTGGTGGTAATTTTATGAGCCAAATTTCAATTTAGAGTTCTATCTATCTGAAGTGAGAGGAGTAAGTAGTAATTGACGGACATATATGTCTACCCTTTTCTGTTCTCTACTGAGTTAAAACCAGATTGCAGAAATCTCTTATGTGTCAATTCCTGACTAATGTGCTGTCAGTGTGAAATTTTTAACCTGTAAAGGACAAGCATTTGAAACCTTGTTTGGAGACAGAAAGATATGCATGCAAATATGGTCTAAAATATGACTTGCCTTTATCCTACTCAGTTTGGGCCATTTTCCTACTGCAGAAATTGAAGAGGCTAGGGAGAAATGTCAATGAACCGAGACTTAATGCACTTGTCTTTTTAAAATGACAAAGTTAGGTGGGCGTTTTTGGACATTTTAGGATAGATCTGTAATGTTCAGAATTGTGAGGTGCCTCTGAAACGTGTTCACAGTTGACTGGGCTACTAAACAGCTCCACTTAGTGCAAATTAAATAGCTTGTTTCTGGACTTTCAGGTGACACAGGGCAGTCTGAACTGTCCTGTGCAGGTCCAGAGCACAGGCTGACTTCGTAGGAGATATGTTTTCAGAACTTCTCAGTCCTTGTCCTCTTGTGTTACAGGTTCGTGCACTTTGTGCATCTCCTGATATTGCTTGGCACAGCATCCCTCTCAATTGTGCACATCGATTAATTTAATCCACAGTAGTGAGCCCCTCAATGAACTCCAGGAGCCTGCACCACGGGCTGGTCAAAAAGGTAGAAGTCAGTAGTCCATTTAAAAGTCGCAATAAGAGCATTGTGGGCAATCTTTCATAGTAAAATTTGATTAACCGTGACTGTGTTGATTTTATAATGAGAAATGTTCTTTTTTGAGTTGGACCTCATTGTCTCTTGCATTAGGCAGAACACATCGGCATACTCATCCCATTGAGCTATCTGGCCTCAGTGTAACAACTATTGTCTGAGTTTATTTCACAGCATAACCACGGCCTGAAGATGTGGTACTGTGCAGTCCACAGCTTCATGTTTGATCTGCTATAAAATAAAATGTAAACCAATTACAGGCTCCCTCTCCAGCTAGGAACATGGAGCAGTTTGCTGGATAGGGTGTTTCTTCAGAATGTCTACTCTTCCTACAGCTCTTCTACTCACAGCCACCAACAGGGCACCACCTCAAAATGGCAGTACTTGACTGTGACATAACTACTGTGAGTGGAATTTCCTTTGCTTTAGCAGATTTACATGAAAAGCCTATTTTGTGTCTTAAGATAGCGTATTTAGACACATCAGAGACAATTACATTTGTGGACATGATTGGCACTGTCTTTCTGTAAAAATAAAGCACGGAAAAAACGTACTGTCCGCATATTGAAACCCAGTTCAAGACTCCATGGTGCACAAAGCTCGCAATGTGCCAAGTGAAGATGGCGGAACAGCAAAATGTGTGGTAAAATCAGTGCTTAATCTGTTCTTGTTGTTTCCGGTGCGGTCACAGGCACTTATTTTTGAGGGCCGGCACTTATTTTTGTGACTCACGCATTTACGGCGAGCAAAGACACATATGGGAAACACGGAGGAAGAGAAACACGAAAAAGCGTCACAATGGGAGAAACCAGAAAGCTGCAATAGTGAGCTGAATGGGCAGGGAGTGGCTTTAAATTGATTGAAAAGGTCCGAGATGGCTTCAGGATTACCTGCCTCAGTATTCCGTGGTCTCAGCAGAGGCATGCTTCAGAGGAGGGCTCGGGGCACCGGCACGTTTTTATTTACAAATTAAGCACTGGGTAAAATGTCTAGTTTTTCGTATCCAGACATTTTGTATGATTTGTGAGTAAGGACAATCATTATTGCCGATTGTGTCGACAGTTGGAAGAAGAAAGGCCAAAGAACTAACAGAACACGTCAACAGTACAATCGCAATTACACTACACTATCGAATGCACTCTGCAGAAATTGCACTGTGTTTTTAAATACACGTGTAGGAAAGAACACGCATTCCAGAACAAGCAAACCAAAGCCACTGGCACGGAATACATGTGCTAAATGCTGCGTACTCAGGCATGCATGTTTTTGCATGCGTGTGTTTGTATGTATTAATTATCACATTGAGACCACACCCATTTGTTTCTGCCAGTGCTTGTTTTCTAGTTTTTCAATAACATCTTACAACGAATCGCACAAGAAAAGTGGGAAAACGCACGCCAGAAAAATTATGAAAGCCACTACTCTGTGTCTCAAAAATATGAAGCTGAGGTTTTGGGTCTGAAGGAACAACAGGGTGTTCCAAAAAAAACCAATTAAAAGCACTGAAACCTAAAACTAAAGTACAGACGATGTCTCCTGTCCATCAATGTACATGACTTTCAATATATATTTGAAAAACCTATTAGGAACATTTAAAACAATCTAAATCTCAACCGAACCTTGTATTTAAGAAGAACCACGTTTACAAACGGCCATTATGTTTACGAGCTCTGTTTTTTCAAGCATTAGGAAAAGAAACGGAAAACTGTCAGGTGACCACATTCAAAGAAATCCACAAACAATAATGTTCCCTGAAAAAAGTATCATAGACCAGAAGCATTTTCTGTAAGTCATTCGGCTGTGCGTGCTGTATACAACACAATGTTTAGACTTGAATAATATGTATTATTCCTCAATCAATATGTATGTATTTACTTATAAGGGAGGAGTAGCCACATAAGTTCTCATGAAGCAACCTTTGTTCCCTAAATTCCTCCCTTGTAGTTAGAAAACATTCAACCAACCAGGAAAATTAAACACGGGTTAGTTTACATTACCAGCTTTCTTCAAACAGTTTTGTTATAAACATGTATCTAATATTATTGGAACATATTGTCATAAAATACATGAAAATACAAGGTAACACAAAGAAACAGCATAACTCGCATAATAATGGAAAACAAACATATATTCTCCGGAAGCAGTATTTTGAAAAAGTAGAAACAACGAGGCCAAACATCCAGGACTTTGTAGGATTTCATAATCTACACATTACACGTATGCATGTATATTTTGTATTAGTATCCCTGGGAAAGTGTAGATATGAAGCGCATTCCTAGTGGTAAAAACCCTTTTAACAAGAAGGATAACTCTTTATTAAGGTAACGTAAATTACCCTAGATCAATGCCCTGGTGGTCATACCACCACGAAGCCTTTCAAAATGTAAAAAAAAAACTCGCTAATGTGATCTTTTCACACACGATATTAATTTAAAATGTTACACCTTTGTTTTATTATTATATGTATAAGCACAAACAATATAAAAACTAAGAGAACTGATAAATGGCTCAAAGATTTTAAAGGTATGAGGATTTACCAAGCCCATGCCAACGCAACTCATAACTTCAGTAAAACCCTATGTGTTTGTTTTTATGCAGATAAACTGTGTGGGGTGTCACATATGTACATCATGTGCTCGGAAGTGGTATAAACTGTCAAAATGAGCATTAGATGGAATGAAAGATGGGGCCCACCACAGTGGTCTGGGACATGGACATCAATTAGTGCCATAGAGGGGGAGAAGTTCCTCCATCGCTTGCTGTGGTGTTCCTATCCTCTCTACCATGAGACCAGGCATCTAATTGACCATGGAAGCACCAGCAGCGACAAAAAGTAGGTGTATTCTAAGAGACATGCTAGATTTCTATTTCAACTTCATGCTCTTACCCTAGCCTGCTATCGGCAAATAGGAAACAGTTGAGGGGGTAAGGGTGCATCTTCCTTGTGATATCACCGGAGGTCAAAGGGTATGTGATGCCACTTTCTCCACCTCTGGCATTTTGGCAAAAATGTCATACCTTAAGTGATGATAAAAGTAAGTGTAGCAAATATCCCCAAATAATGCAATCCTGCCTATGGTTCTTTAAACTGTCAATTGTCCCAATAAAAGTATATTTATAGATAACTATAACTTCTGCATTTCTATGGTTTTATGTGTGCAAAATCTGACCCTAACTATAACGTCCCGGTAACCTTTGGTTTTTTTTGGTGAATATCTAAGTTTATTTAAATTCTATCTCCTAGCTATTACGTCCTTGTAACATTTCGTTTTTCCAGTGAATTTCTACAGATTAGTAATGGTATTTCCTAACTGTATCGTCCATGTAACCTTTGTTTTTTGCAAGGAATTGCTGTTTTTTTGTGTGTAAAGTAGTATTTAATTACCATACATTTATTCAACTACCAATGCGCCCAGCCTTTGGATTTCAGCCCTAGAGACCCCAGAGACCCCATCTCCTGGGGCCTGGCACATATTGTGGGGGATGGGCATATGTGTCCCCCTCCCTGGGCCGATTTTGGCTTTGGGACCCCATCCCTAGGGACCCGGCACATTTTTTCAGTGGATGGGGTACATTACCCCTCTCCCGTGGCAATTTTTGGCCGGGAACCCTAATCCCCAAGATCCAGCACTATATTCGTGGGGTGATGCAGCTCCCCTCTCTGGGCCAATTTCAGCACTGGGAACACCATCCGCTATGGCCTTGCTGTATTTTAAAGGGGGCATGCAGCTCCCTCCCTGGGCCGATTTCAGCCTGAGGACCCTATCCCCTGGGGCCCAACCAACAAAGGGTGGGTGCCTTGGTGGGACCACCCAGGGCACCCACCACACTATGTTTGGGGCTGGGGGAAGTCCCAAGGCCCTTGCCACCCCAGCTGGCTCCCCACCTCCAGCAGGAGCAGGCATCACACTTGCTTCAGTGCAGACAGGGAAACAAATGAAAAGTCTGCTCCAAGCAGACGGGTGCATGAAAAATAAAGGAACATGAAAAAAGAGCGGACTTAGGCCCTCATTATGACATTGGTGGTAAATCCCGCTTACCGCCACAGTGACAGCTACCAACATACCGCCGCGGTGGCAGATATCCGTTCCCCATATTATGACACACACACACCAAACCGACAGAATACAGCCACATACACAAATCCGCCAGCCCAAAGGTCAGTGCTAAAGTGGCAGTACCAACACCCATACTGTTACGCCAACAAAACAACACCCACCACATCATGTCCCACAAATCACCACGGTAGACATTCAATGGCGGTAAACCATTGGCGGTACACACCGCCGTGCTCAGAATAGATACCCAAATACTTAACTACACAACATTGGTCAATTAAAAAAACACACACCTGACACTCATACACACACCACACCTACCACGCCTCTACAAAACACACATCCGCATTACCCACAACCCCGTACGAATACCAATCATTGCCACCAGACAGACATCAAGACCACTGTGACAACTACACACACACCCATACATCCCTCACGCACTCCACTACGCACACCCAACCACACTACCCAGCACCCACACACTTACACACACCACACAACACCCATGGCCCCACAAAGGCAGCCCCATTTCACAGATGAGGAGTTGCGGGTCATAGTGGAGGAAATAGTCAGGGTAGACCCACAGCTCTTTGGAGCACAGGTCCAGCAGATATCCATTGCAAGGAAGATGGAGCTATGGCAGAGAATCGTGGACAGGGTGAACGCTGTGGGACAGCATCCAAGAACAAGGGGCAACATCAGGAAGAGGTGGAACGACCTATGGGAGAAGGTACGTTCCGTGGCAGCAAGGCACCAGCTCGCCATACAGAGGACTGGCAGTGGACCCCCACCGCCTCCCCCCAGCTCTCAGAATGGGAGGAGCAAGTCTTGGCAATACTGAATCCTGAGGGACTTACTGGAGTAGCCGGAGGACTACCACTTATCACCCCCCATACCTGCATGCCATCTCACAACCTCACCCTCACGCCCATCACTCCACTCCATCCCACAGACTGCACTAATGCAGATACCTGCATGCCATCTCACAACCTCACCCTCACGCCCATCACTCCACTCCATCCCACAGACTGCACTAATGCAGATGACTAACCCCAATGCCAAGCCCTGCATGCCATACCAATGCATGGACAGCCATCCCAACCCTGAATGGACACCCATCACCAAAGCATGCACAGCGTAGGGGTACTAACGATCCCACAATGGATCACCATACACATTCAAAGGTGGCAGGGCAACAGCAACGATAGAGGGGAAGATAGGGATGTACAATATGTCACAGGCATGAAGCATAACACATCACTTAAATCCCCACAGGTGCCCCAGCCAATCTCAGCGGAGAGGAGGTACCACGACTATCCAGTCTCCCAATAGAAGATGCCCCCAGTGATGACAGTAACTCAGGACTTCTGGATATGAATAAACTATCTGGCCCACCAGGGACCACTGGACAGTCGGTCGCCCCAGCCCACTCACAGTCCACCACAGAGCCTCCCCCATCGGTATGCAATCCTACAGCACCCACCCAGCGTCCCCACACCTCTGTCCCCAGGACACGTCAATCAGCAGTGTGCCCACCTGTACAGGGACCCCAGTCCACACCTTGCCCCCAAGACAATCAGGGACCTGGGGTCTGTGGCAGTGGGCACGCAGTTCAGGGGGCAGGGGCACAGGGACACTGGGAGGACCGCTGTGCGCCAGGGGGAGGACAAGCCCAGGGAACCGACTCTCCAGGAGACACTCACTAATGTCCTGGGTGCTTACCAACAATCCCAGGACACGATGGGCCAGATCCAAACAGCAGGCAGGAGAACAAGCAGCTGCAGGAGGAACACCATCAGGAGATCAGGGAGGACATGCAGGCCCTCAACACCACCATGATCTCCATAGCAGGGGTGCTGGCAGACATAGCCAACATCATGAGGGAATGGACAGCACTGTTGCGCTGCGGGCCTCCGCGGCCTGGGTGGAGGAACCGGTTCGGGCCACGGTTGGAGCCGCGATCCGATTTCCCAGCCATGGGGCTCGCCGCAGCCCCTTTTTCCAGCTTCATGTCACCCGAGGCCCAGGAATTGGCATCGGGCCTCGGCGGGTTTGGGGCGCGGTGCGCCCTCGGAATTAGGAATGGAAGCCCCCCTCACTTACCTTGTGACTTGCCTTTCTTTTGGGCTTCTTTCTTCTTTTTCTTCTTTTCCTTTTTTCTTAGTAGAGGAATATTCTCCATCTCCCAGCAAGCCTTTCTTCTTATATTCTTCCCTGCATGCATCTGTTTTCCTTTCTAATATTGTGTCCTCATCTATCTCATTCTATAGTCTTTTCCCAATCCAACATGGCGTCCTTGCTTTTTCCTGTAGGTAACTTCCTGTCCAGGGGTATTTAAGGAGTTGGATTCTTGCTCTCCTTGCGTTGCAACACTTCCTTTGCTGGTGATCATGCTCCGGTTGTTTTCTTCTGATTCCAGCCTTTTTTCCTGTTTGCTCCAGCTTCCTTCCAGTTATTTTTCTTGACTTGGAAGTCTGATATTTTTACTTGTGTCTTTTCTTCTGTTCCAGGGAGTTCCTGCCATAGAGGATTTTTCCCTTATGGGTTTTTTCTTCTGGGACTCCTTCTGGAGGGCACGGACTGCTTTTTGACGTACCATTGTCAGCAGCACTGTGGCTACCGGAAAGGGCCGCCCTTACCTTGGCCAGAGGAGGACGCTGCAAGAATCGAGGTCGTCCTCCAGTTCCAGCTGACCAAGGCCGTAAGTGACGGGTAGACTGTAACAAGCACAGCAGTGGGCCCCTACCCCGAGCCAGTCTATTGACTAGCCCACCACTTCCGCTGCAGCTAGTGGACAGGAGGCCCCGCCACATGACCCACAGGCCACAAGCTCCCCTCCCCCTGCCAAAGGTGAACCAACCCGCAAATGTTCCCTGTGACCCAGACAGAAGCCAGAGACACTTGTCAAGACCAAGACCACTGCCAGGAAGTGAGACTCTCCTGATTGTCCCCCTTGTGTCCCACCCTGTCACCTTGTCCACTTGGAACTGCCTTGCTCCCCTTCCTATGCCCCCTTGGACACTGGACCTGTGCTAAAAAAAGACTGGAACAATACCCTTGACATTCCTCCACCATCACCCCATTCCATTGGACTTTTCAGTAAATTATTTGCACTACAATAAACACCCTTGAACACAATTTGAGTGACACTGTTTTATGCGTTGAAAATGTGCATTTTTGGGAACAGTCACATCTAGTGCAAATGATCTGAACACTGTGATAGCATTCAAATAATGTCCTATAACTGTCTGTAGTCATCACATCAGGACATTGTTTTCATATCACCAACATCTGGAAAATGAGAAGCCATAGGTGACAGTAAGTTGAGATGCAAAGGAAGTGAATGCCATCATGCTACAGTCACACAGATGAAATCAATAATCAGAACAATGATCAGTTCCACTGTCTCACCTGTGTGTCATTGAAGTATTGGTGTATAAGTGATGTTCTGTTGTCCACATCCTCGTCCTCTGCCTCCTCCTCTTCACTGTCCTCAGGGTCCACTGCTGCCACAGGGGCATCTCCAGTCTCTTCCTCCTGCAGAAAAGGCACATGTCATCTGAGGTCCTGGTTGTGCAACATGCCGCATGCCAGTACTATCTGGCAGACCTTTCCGGATGAGTAGCATAGGGATCCACCTGTCAGATGGAGGTACCTGAACCTGGCCTTCAGGAGGCCAAAGGTCCTTTCTATTATTCTTCTGGTTCTCCCATGTGCCTCATTATAACGATCCTCAGCCCCTGTCCTGGCATAGCTCACAGGGGTCAGGAGCCACGGTAGGTTTGGGTAGCCAGAGTCACCTGCAAGCATTGAGGGACAACATTTATCCTTACAGAATGCTATGGGGATAACACCTGAAGGCTTACACTGACAAACAGTGGGTGGGAACTCTGAGTCACCTATTAGCTACACCCTGTGCATCTGTAGTTGGACCATCACATTTGGGATGCTGTTATTCCTCAGGACAAAGGCGTCATGCAACGACGTAGGATACTTGGCAGTGATGTGGGAGATGTACTGGTCCACCAGGCACACCATTTGCACATTCAGTGAGTGTTAACTCTTACGATTCCTGAACACCTGTTCATTCTGGTGAGGGGGTCAAACGCAATATGTATACCGTCAATCGTCCCAATGATATTGGGGATATGCCCCGTTGGATAGACTCCTGTCTTCATAGTGGCCAAATCTTATACCTGGGGGAAAGCAATGTAGCTGCACATGTGTTTCACCAGGGCAGACAAATCCCTTGCCAGCACAGTTGAGAACATTGGCTGGGACATTCCTGATGCCAAATCCACTGTCACTTGGAAAGAACCAGTTGCCAGGAAATGGAGCACTGATAGCACTTGCACAAGAGTGGGATCCCGGTGGGATGACGGATAGCTGATATCAGGTGAGGCTCCAATTAGGCACACTGCTCTGTGATTTTGGCCCTGTTCAGTCTATAAGTCAGTATAATGTGCCTGTCCTCCAGTGTAGCCAAGTCCACAAGGGGTCTGTACACGGGGGTTTGTCTTCTCCTCCCATTCATCCGCAGCAGTGGCTATCTAAGGGACACAAGAGTGAGTAGGCTGTCACAATTTGAAAAATGGAACCCCCACCTCAGTGTACATAGTGCATTTATGTAATGGGACAGAGGGAATGGCAAGGTATGTGCAAATCTAGGCAGTGACGCAGTTGAGGTTAATCTGATCGTTGTCCACCACCATGAAATGGCGACCACCTGTCCTGTATGTAGGAACAGGTGGAAGTGAGGTAACTCTGCCGACGTTGGGCGTCATGGAGGAAGGTGGTCTTGCACTGCCGTACAATTCCTCATTGGATAATATGGGTCTCTATGGAGCACTGTGGTCAATGGAGATCAGCGCTGGCAGTGAAGGTGTACACCGCCGCAGACGTGACCGCCATTTTCTAGCTGAATCCTCACTTGTTTCCTGACCTTCAACAGAATACCTACACTGCAAGTGCTGTGGTGACCTATGACTGGATGCTACCATGGCCCTTGTGACGGGGGAAAGGGCCCCTGCCTTCACTGCGGAGTAGTTGGAGCGATTGGTGGATGGGGTCCTACCCCAGTACGGACTGCATTATGGGCCTCCAGACCAACAGGTGAGTACACCTTCAGCACAATACATGTGGGAAGGATGCATGGAGAGGTGTGTGCAAGCATCGTGTCATCGGGGGGAAAGTCTTGTGGTGGTGTACATGGTAGGCGGCGGTCGATGTGTGTGCCAATGGTGATGGAAACGGGTTTGGTGGGCCATATGTGTGACAGGCTGGATTGTGTTTGTAATGGTGTCCTCCCGTCTGTATCACCTCTGCATGTCAGCGCCCATCAAAAGAAGGTATTATGTCGTGCCATCGCCAAGGACGTGCTGACCCTATAGAAGATAGAGCACCCACTGTTGGAAACGGTGGGAGGACCCGAGATGCTGGGCACTGAAGACCGCGGAGGACCAGCTGGGGATGGCCTCCCAAGGAAGAAGGGGTGCCGGTTGGAACCTGACCCCCCTGATGGCCCGCATACTAGCGGTGGCCCACTCAGAGATGAATGGGTGCTTGAGGGCATCACAGCAGCCACAAGGGGGTGAGCACAGTGGCTGTTACAACAATAATTGTTAGTTGGCATGGGATCCGTGTGGTGGGTTTCAGTTAGTGTGTGCCCCTTAATGCCAGGTCAGACATTGCAGCGTGATCCAGCTCAAGGGTCATGGTGGAAAGGGAAATCAAGGTAACCTAGCTAGGTTGCTTTCCATGTCAGACAGGGCTTAGTGGGTCCCAGGAGGGGTGCAGTTGGTGGTGGTTGGCCTTCATCTTGCTGTGGCTGCTGTACAAGAAGCCCCCTCCAAAACCAGTGGGGAAGTTCCCCACCTGAAAGACTGTGACCTTGCACTCCCCAGCAAAGATAACGGGCATGGAGCCCCCTCCAGAACCAGTGGCCAAATTCCCAACTTTGGCTGAGGTGCCCCCGCCCACCATCCCTCTGAGGTGCCTGCCCACTTGCAAAATGATGCCCCTGCAGAGCTCTGTGTGGATGATGTCAGAAAACAAGTTGGGGCTTGGACTGTTCCCTGCGGCCATGTGGGCCCTTAGTACTTTGGGCTGGGCATTGGCCGTTTGTGGACATTTGTACATATCTCTTTGTTATCCAATTGGTTCATTTAGTGGCTGTCCCCTTTCATTGCATTTTCATTACTGACTTTTTGTTGTCCTTGTATTATTCTGCCATGTGTCGTGTGCCATTGTTTTTCATCTGCAGCTGGTTGTGTGTATGGTGTGTGTGTGTCTGGTGTGTGTTATGCGTGTGTGTTTCGGTATCCGTTTCCTCCAACCCTCCCTTGTGTGTTAGGCGGCTATACTCACCGTCGTCATCTTCGTCGACGTTGGTGTTCCAGGTGGAGCATGGCGTAGAAGAGTATCGGGAAGACTTGGAGTTCCTGTTCCATGGCAGCGTTGGCCTTCTCTGTGTCTCTGATGGTGAGTGTTTCATCTTCTGTGCAGTGTTTCCGCCAGCTTTTTGATGGTGTTGGTTCTGCTCCGGAAATCGTGGCTGTGTGCTGTGTTGTCATATGGTGGGCGGGACTTAGTCTTCTGCCTGGCTGTTGATGGCTACTGCCGTCGTGCGTGGTGTTAAAGCCCTGGCGGATGGTGTGGTACATTGGCTGTCTATGGGAGTTCTCATGCAGCATGCCCTGCTTCACCCTATTTTCAGCGGCAGAGACCCTGGGAATTGGGTCTCTGGGGCCAAAATCAGCCCAGTGAGGGGGGGGCACGTACCAGGGGTGCTTTAATTTATTTCAGGTTGGCTTGGATGATATTTTACCGATCTAAAGCTGTAATACTCTGCCTTGAGTGGTTTTGGCATTTTAAGGCTCAAGGTGGATAGCACTGTGCTGATCCTCTGTTATGTTTGAAATTTTGAAATTTTATAGAGCACCTAGCTACCCAAAGGCCTGCCTTCACTATACAGAAAAACCTTTGAATATACGGCCTTGGGACACAAACTAAAATAACCAGATTTTCAATTGCCGCCGGAACAACAGTTCATGGTTGGTTTGATATAGATTCAGTGGTAATGAATTCCACAGTCTAGCTCCAAGATACAATATTGATCTTCCTCCCCATTTGGCCTGTTATATTGGGGGAATAACAGCTAGGGCCTTGGAGGATGATCTAAGATGTCTGGTAGGTTTGTAAAAAGAAGCTAGGGTTCGCAATATTGGTGGGCCTTTGTCATATAGGTGGTCATCACAACCCGGGCGGACGGTGTTAAAGCGGCGGTAAGACCGCCAACAGGCCGGCGGTAAAAAATTTGCAATTACGACCGTGGCGGAAACCACCAACAAAGATAGCCACATTCACACGGCGGTACAAACAAACAGCGTGGCGGTCACCAGCAACAGACAGGCAGGAGACAATGTACTGCCCACACTATTACAACCCACCAATCCGCCACCTTTTCCGGGGCGGATTCACCGTGGATAAAAACATGGCGGAAACAGGAATTCCGAAGGGAAAACGCTCACCTCTACACACCCCACGAGGAACGAGAACACCATGGACCCGGAACTCCAAATTCTCCCTGGGATAGTCTTCCTGCTTCTCTACCAGGAGCACGAACGCCGGCGGCGAAGACCATGGTGAGTACTGCACCTACGACACAGGGGAGGGGGAAGGGAAAAAACAGGGACATACACACGCAACACGCAACACCCCCACCCCCACCCTCACCCACTACAACACACACACTAATGCATATTGATACATCACAGTTACATCCCCCAAACCCCCCGGAAGAATGCAAAGACAATAGAAAATGAGTGTAACCATTGTAATATATTAATATCAAGTAGGCAAATATATATATATACACCATTTACAAAATATATACCAAGCATAGTAGTCCAGGTAGTGCTCCAATTAAGTCTGTGGAACACTGGGCCCACACGGTATGGGCGAGGTCCACACAAGATCCCCGACCATGACGGAGAGAACACTGCAGGGGCATCAGAGAGCAACAAAACAGGCACCACAGGGGGAGGGAAAGGGGGGGCACCTCAGCCGCTTGAGTGCACGACACCAAATCCACGAGGGGGCCACATGCCCACTGTACAATCCTGGGGAGTGCAAAGCCACAGTCTCTCAAGTCTCACAAGTGGGTGGCTTGCCCACTGTTCCATCCTGGGGAGTGCAAAGCCACAGTCTCTCAAGTCTATACAGTGGGTGGCGGGTGGCTTGCCCACTGTTTCATCCTGGGGAGTGCAAAGCCACAGTCTCTCAAGTCTATACAGTGGGTAGTTTGCCCACTGTTCCATCCTGGGGAGTGCAAAGCCACAGTCTCTCAAGTGGATAACAGTCTCCACTGGTTCTGGAGGGGGCATGATGCCCAGAGTGCTTCATCCTGCTAAGTACAGAGGTAGTGGATGGATCTCTCCACTGGTTCTGGAGGGGGCAATGTGCCAGGAGTGCTTCATCCTGCTAAGGACAGAGGTAGTGGATGGATCTCTCCACTGGTTCTGGAGGGGGCATGGTGCCCAGAGTGCTTCATTCTGCCCATGACGGACTAAGTAGCGTCAGTGCCCTTGGCGCTCATGGGCCAGCGGTGCTTGAGACGGCGGTGAGGCGGTGCCCTGTTCAGCGGTGCTTGAGGCTGCAGTGCCCTGTTCAGTGGTGCTTGAGGCGGCACCCTGTTCAGTGGTGCTTGAGGCGGCGGTGCCCTGTTCAGCGGTGCTTGAGGCGGCGGTGCCCTGTTCAGCAGTGCTTGAGGCCGAGGTGCCCCTTTCAGCGCTGCTTGAGACGCCGGTGCCCTGTTCAGCGGTGCTTGAGACGGCGGTGCCCTGTTCAGCGGTGCTTGAGACGGCGGTGCCCTGTTCAACGGTGCTTGAGGCGGCGGTGCCCTGTTCAGCGGTGCTTGAGACGGCGGTGCCCTGTTCAGCGGTGCTTGAGACGGCGGTGCCCTGTTCAGTGGTGCTTGAGGCGGCGGTGACCTGTTCAGCGGTGCTTGAGGCGGCGGTGCTTCATTGCAGTGACTCAGCTGCTGGCGGACCTTCATGGCCCAGTCGGCTTTTGCTGGCGGTCCTTCATGGCCCAGCGGGGCTTGTGCTGGCGGTGGCCTCCTGGGCAGCTGGGCTGGTGCTGGCGGTGGCCTCCTGGGCAGCTGGACTGGTGCTAGCGGTGGCCTCCTGGGCAGCTGGCCTGGTGCTGGCGGTGGCCTCCTGAGCAGCTGGGCTGGTGCTGGAGGTGGCCTCCTGGGCAGCTGGCCTGGTGCTGGCGGGGGCCTCCTGGGCAGCTGGGCTGGTGCTGGCGGTGGCCTCCTGGGCAGCTGGCCTGGTGCTGGCGGGGGCCTCCTGGGCAGCTGGGCTGGTGCTGGTGGTGGCCTCCTGGGCAGCTGGGCTGGTGCTGGCGGTGGCCTCCTGGGCAGCTGGGATGATGGCGGTCTTCTCCGCCGTGCTGCTCTTCCCAGACTTGCTGACCTTCTTGTGCCCCTTCCCCACCTTGGAAGGTGTTGCAGCTGACTCCACACTCTCACCTGTACCCCTGGGAGCGGCTTTGGTAGCTGGAGTCTTCCCTCTCTCCTGCCGGGCACTGGCCAACTTCTGATGCTTCACAGGTGGGGGACTGTCTGTGCTGTGGCTCCATGCCACACTGGCTGCCCTGGTGGCCGGTGCACTCCAGATTCCGCTGACTACAGGCACCACTGCTCCCGGAGATGTTGTGGCTGAGGTGCTAGTTTGGGACCTAGGAGGCGGACGGGGTGGGGGAGGTGTGGGAAAGAGGTCAAGGTTGGACAGGAAAAGTTTTTTGGACACGCTGGGATGGGTAGCTGGAGGGGGTTTGGGAGTGGAGGAAGAGGATGTGGTTGTAGGAGGTGTTCGTTTGCTGACTTTGGGTGAAGGTGCATGCGCTGGAGGCTGTCGTGAGGTGGATGGCTGTTGGGTGGGTGTGTGCCTGCGTTTGTGTATCTTCGAAGGGGGCGTCACAGACACACTGGGAGAGGACACAGGGGACGTGTGAATGGTAGTGGGGGTGGTGACTGCACGTTAGCGGGGTGTGGTGGTGGGTGTGCTGGAGAGGGACGTAGTGGCTGTAGAGGTAGTGCATGCAGGTGTGAGTGTAGACGAGACATTGAGGGAGGAGGGAGACGAGGTGGAGGGGGACACAGTGGAGGCAGTGGATGCTGCTATGTCTGCATGTGTGTGATGCTTGCATGAGTGCCTGTGGGATGTGTGGTGCTTATGTTTGCCTGAGCTTCCCTTGTCTGTTGACGTGTGTGCATGTTGGTCTGTAGGTGTGCATGGGATAGGCTGAGGTACAGGGGTTTGGGTCGGGGTGGAGGAAGTTGGAGGGGGGAGGCTAGACACAGGGACAAGGGCTGCCATCAGTGCTGAGTCTGAACAGCTCGCTGAAGGGCCGCCTGACCAGAATGAATGTCCTCCAGGAATGCAGTTGTTTGTTGCAACTGCCTTCCTACACCCTGGATGGCATTCAAAATGGTAGACAGCCCAACAGTAAGGGGCCTGAGGAGGTCAATGGCCTCCTCACTGAGGGCAGCAGGGGTGACTGGGGCAGGGCCTGAGGTGCCTGGGGCGAAGGTGATGCCCACCCTCCCAAGTGAGCGAGCACGGGCGATGGCTGAGGGGCTGCTGGGAGGGCAGTGCTGGAATGGGGGTTGGCAGCTGTACCTGTAGATGGGGGGGGGGCACAGATGTTGCCGCCACCACAAGGGAGCTCCCATCAGAGTCCGTGTCACTGGTCTCAGCTCCTGTCCCCGCCGTGGAGCTCCCCTCGCCCTCCGTCCCACTGGTGAACTCCGAGTCCGTAGTGTGGCCCTCCATGGCCATGTGGGATGCAGCCCCATGGTGCTCCGATGCCACTGCTCCTCCCCCTGATGATGCTAATGCACACAAGAACAGGGAGACCACAAAAAGGGGGGGACAACAGAAGAAAGACATGTTGAGTGCATGCATTACCGCTACCGTTGGCGGACACGACAGACACAGAAGCCCCCTGCACTACGCCGCGCTCTTAGGCTCCACTGTTCAATTCCTGGGAAATGGCCCACAAGGCTATGGACGACATCTGCACACATAGATGACACAGGGGCATGACTAGGTATACTTGGCACTCTACAGAGGTGGGCTGGGGTGCCACATGGCCTGTCTTACGGAGGGACATTGCCTACGGAACTCGCCCTGGCCTAGGGAAACTCACAGCCCACCTCCCCCACCCAGACCCCTCCACTGCATGTAAAGTCAGCAGAATGCAAGTGTATTCACCCCCTTGTGGCTGCTGTGATGCCCTCAAGCGCCCATCCAACTCCGGGTACGCCACCGCCAGGATCCTGAACATCAGGGGGGTCAAGGTGCGACGGGCACCCCTCCCACGTTGGGAGGCCATCCCCAGCTGAGCCTCCGCCATCTTCTTGCTCCAGCGGTGAATGTCCTCCCATCTTTTCCAGCAGTGGGTGCTCCGTCTGTGGTAGACCCCCAGGGTCCGGACGTCCTTGGCGATGGCACACCAAATATCTTTTTTCTGGTGGGCGCTGACCAACATGATTTGTACAGGGGGAAGAGAAAGTTATTACCAACTGCACCATCAAAGTGATTGGCCCCCATCCCTACCCTTGCCGTGTGGCACATGCACTCACTGTCGTTTCATGCACGCCGCACTCTCCCCCCTTCCTTCTTACATTCACTCCTCTCCACACAGGCATAGCCCATACATCATGCTCCCAGTGTACTTACCTGTTGGTCTGGAGGACCGTAGAGTAGCGTGTACTGGGGAAGGACCCCGTCCACAAGTTTCTCCAACTCCTCCGATGTGAAGGCAGGGACCCTTTCCCCAGACACTCGAGCCATTGTCCAGACCGAGGTCACAGCAGCACTTGCAGTGTAGGTCCTCTCCTGTCGAAGATCAGGTATTGAGTGATTGATCAGATAGAAAATGGCAGTCACGTCCGTGGCGGTGCGTACCGTCACCGCCGGTGTACATCGTCATTGGCTGCTGGGACCCATAGGGTCCAATGTTAACCAATGCAGCATTGCGCCGTGGTCTTCGACTGCCTACCACGACGGTGTACAACGCCAGCGCAGTTACCTCACATCCTATTGTCTCACTTAACAGGTCAGGCAGCTGCCATTTCAGGGGCCCACATGGCTTCATTTTCAACTGCGTCACACATACCTAGGCCTAGACTCAACACACATACAGGCCACTTTTTGGTTATGAATGGTGTTCTGCGTAAGCTGTGGGTACGTACCTCTGAGTTGTTTGACTCTGTGCTCGCTGTTGTCCTTTATAGGCACCGTCCGCTGGGACATGTGAGGAGATGGTGGCATCCTCCAGTGTACCGACCGTTGGTGGACCTGTCCACAATGGAGGAAAGACATGTGATAATCACATACAGGCTTGACCGTGCCACAATAAAGGAACTATGTACCCAGTTGGAGCCAGACCTGATGTCAGCTATCCGCCATCCCACAGGAATCCTCCCTCAAGTGCAGGTGCTGTCAGTGCTCCATTTCCTTGCAAGTGGGTAATTTCAAACAACAGTGGCCATTGCATCAGGGATGTCACAGCCTATGTTTTCCAACGTGTTGTCCAGAGTGTTGTCTGCCCTGCTGAAACACATGCGGAGCTACATCGTTTTCCCTCAGGTGGAGGATTTGCCTACAGTGAAAGGTGACTTCTATGCCCTGGGACATATCCTCAACATCATAGGTGCCATTGATGGGACACATGTGGCTTTGTTACCCCCCCACAGGAGTGAACAGGTGTACAGAAACTGGAAGAGTTATCATTCGATGAATGTACAGATGGTATGTTTGGCAGACCAGTACATCTCCCATGTGAATGCCATGTTCCCTGGCTCAGTGCATGACACTTACATCCTGCGGAATAGCAAAATCCCTTATGTGATGGGTCAACTCCAGAGGCACCATGTGTGGCTATTACGTGAGCACCTGGAAGCTAGTCAGTGGGAATGGTTGTCTGGGTCTGGGGATGCCCCTCCAGGTTAGTTTGTGTCTAACAGTTGTCCCTCGCCATTTGCAGGTGACTCTGGTTACTCCAACCTGTCATGGCTACTGACCCATGTGAGGAATCCCAGGAGAAGGGTAGAGGAACGCTACAATGAGACCCATGGGCGAACTAGGAGGGTGATCAAGCGGACCTTCGGCCTCCTGAAGGCCAGGTTCAGGTGCCTCCATATGACAGGTGGTTCCCTATTCTACTCACCAAAGAAGGTGTGCCAGATCATCGTGGCCTGCTGTATTCTTCATAACTTGGCTTTGCGACGACAGGTGCCTTTTCTGCAGGAGGATGGTCCAGATGGCGGTGTTGTTGCAGCTGTGGAGCCTGTGGACAGTGAAGACGAGGAAGCAGAGGAAGAAGACATGGACAACAGGGACTCAGTGATCCAGCAATATTTCCAGTGAGACACAGGTAAGAATACAAACCTGCCTACTACATGTACTTAAACACTACTACTTCTCTACTGTCTGTCGTTTTCACCCAGTGTATGGTCATTGAGTTGTCACTTTCCCTTACGATTTCACAGATGTGGGTCCCACTGTGTGACATCTGCTTTGATTCCTCATGGACTAGAGCTGTGTGACATAGGTATGTTGCCATTACCAATGAAAAAGCTTTTTGGCACACTTATTGCTAATACAGTATTCCGAAATCACAGACAGACTCCAGATTGTTTTGTGCTTTAAGGGTGTTTATTTAAGTGCTCAATATTGGAGAGGGTTGTAAAATGGTGAGGGGTGATGGCGGAGGAATGTCCATGGCAAAGTCCAGTCTATTAGTCTCACAGGTGCATTGCCCAAATGGGCATAGGAAGTGGAGCTGGGGCAGTTAAAGGATGGACAGGTTGACAAAGTGGGACAGTAGGATGACAATCAGGGTGGTCTCATTTCTTGGCGGGGGTCTTGGCATTGTTCCCCTTCTTTGTCCTGGATCTCAGGGACCCTTTGCGAGGTGGTTCTCCCTTTGCAGGGTGTGGGGTGCCGGTGTGGTGGTCCTGTGGCGGTGCCTCCTGTCCACTAGCGCGGGCGGAGGTGGTGGGCAGTTCATCGTCCATGCTAGTGTCAGGGCCCCCTTGTAGTGCCACAGTATCTCTCCTGGTGTTGAGTACTTCCTTCAGCACCCCTACGATGGTGCCCAGGGTGGGATTGATGGTTCTGAGTTCCTCCCTGAAGCCCAAATACTGTTCCTCCTGCAGGCGCTGGGTCTCCTGAAACTTGGCCAGTACCGTTGCCATTGTCTCCTGGGAGTGGTGGTAGGCTTCCATGATGGAGGAGAGGGCCTCGTGGAGAGTGGGTTCCCTGGGCCTGTGCGCCCCCTGTCGCACAGCAACCCTCCCAGTTCCCGTGTGTTCCTGGGCCTCCGTCCCCTGGACCGTGTGCCCACTACCACTGCCCCCAGGTCCCTGTTGTTGTTGGGGTGGAGGGTTAGCCTGGGTTCCCTGTAGTGGTGGACACGCTGCTGATTGACGTGACAGAGGGATGGGCCCGCTGGGTGGGTGCTGTGGTGGTGTTTCCTGAGGGGAGAACTTCTGTGGTGGGTGTGACAGTGGCAGGGGAACCGACTGTCCAGAGGTCCCTGATGGGCCGGGCTGGTCACTTTGATCCAGGCATGCAGAACTGCTGTCATCACTGTGGACCTCTTCTGTGGGTGTGTGTTTTATAGTGTTGTGAGTGTACGGGTGTGGTGTGTATGTGTATCAGGTGTGTGTATTTCGAATTCTCCAATGTGGGTGTCTTTCGTAAATGTGTGTGTATTTTGAGCGCGGCAGTGTGTACCGCCAATGGATTACCACAGTTGAATGACCGCCATGTTGATTCGTGGGTTGTGATAGGGTGGGCGTATTCTTGTTGGCGTGACGGTGTAGGTTTTGGTATCGCCAGTGTTGTTACGGTTGTCTGCATCTTCTTCTTCTGCCTCCTCTTCTTCACTGTTCACAGGCTCTACAGCTGCCACAAGACCACCATCAAGCCCATCCTCCTGCAGAAAAGGCACCTGGTGTCGCAAAGCCAGGTTGTGCAACATACAGCATGCCACGATGATCTGGCACACCTTCTTCGGTGAGTAGTATAGGGATCCACCTGTCAGATGGAGGCACCGGAATCTGGCCTTCAGGAGGCCTAAGGTGTGCTCTATTATCCTCCTAGTTCGCCCATGTGCCTCATTGTAGCATTCCTCTGCCCTTGTCCTGGGATTCCTCACTGGGGTCAGTTGCCATGACAGGTTGGGGTAACCTGCAAATATCGAGGGACAACTGTTAGACATCCTCCAAACATTAGGGAATCTCCCATACCCAGACACCTATTTAAACTGTGTGGGGACCTTGGGCTCACCTATTAGCCACACACAGTGCCTCTGGAGTTGCCCCATCACATAATGGATGCTGCTATTCCTCAAAATGTAAGCGTCATGCACAGAGCATGGATACTTGGCATTCACATGGGAGATGTACTGGTCTGCCAAACACACCATCTGCACATTCATTGAATGGTAGCTTTTCCGGTTTCTGTACACCTGTTCATTCCTGCGGGAGGGGGACAAATGCCACATGTACCATCAATGGCACCAGTGATGTTGGGGATATGTCCCAGGGCATAAAAGTCACCTTTCACTGTGGGCAGATCCTCCACCTGAGGGGAAAACGATGTAGCTGCGCATGTGTTTCAGCAGGGCAGATAACACTCTGGACAACATGTTTGAAACATTGGCTGTGACATCCCTGATGCCATGGCTACTGTTGTTTGGAAAGACCCACTTGCCAGGAAGTGGAGCACTGACAGGACCTGCACTAGAGGGGGTATTCCTGTGGGATGGCGGATAGCTGACATCGGGTCTGGCTCCAACTGGGCACACAGTTCCTGGATTGTTGCACGATCAAGTCTGTAAGTGATAATGATGTGTCCTTCTTCCATTGTCGACAGGTCCACCAGGGGTCTGTACACCGGAGGATGCCGCCATCTCATCACCTGCCCTAGCGGACGTGCCATAGTGAGGATAACGGTGGGCAGAGGGTCAAACACCACATAGGTTTCACAAGGCTGTTTAGCACAATCGTTAAATTATCTCTAAGTGCCTTTGTCTGTCCGTATTCCTGGCCTAAGTAGGTGTGACGCAGTTAGTTGGCCTGTCATGTGCCCCCCTGAAATGGTGGCTGCCTGACCTGTAAGGTGGGACAAGGGGAAATGAGGTAACTGCGCTGGTGTTGTGCAGCGTCACAGTAGGCGGTCGAAGACTGCTGCGCAATTCAGCATTGGTTATCATTGGGCCCTATGGGTTCCATGAGCCAATGACGATTTATGCCAGCGGTGACGGTACGCACCGCCACGGACGTGACCGCCATTTTCTATCTGTTCACTCACTTGATACCTATAACAGGAGAGGACCTACACTGCAAGTGCTGCTGTGACCTGCATCTGGAAGCAACAATGGCTACAGTGTCTGGGGAAGGGCCCCTGCCTTCACTGCGGAGGAGTTGGACAAACTGGTGGATGGGGTCCTCCCCTAGTACACGCTACTCTACGGTCCCCCAAACAGGTGAGTGAACCGTCTGCATGGTGAATGGGACATGATTGGATGGAGTGTCGTGGATGGAAGAGACGGGGTGGACAGGCCAGCATGTGAGGATGGTGAGTGTATGTTTTTATGGGACAGGGTGGGAGGTTTGTGTCCAATGTGTGCGAAGAACTGTACGGGAAAGTAACATCCTTTTTAACTTCACTATTCCTCTGGGTCGGCGCCCACCAGAAGAAGGGTATTTGGCGTGCCATCGCCAAGGGAGTGTGGACCCTGGGGGTCTACCATGGACGGAGCACCCACTGCCGGAAAAGATGGGAGGACCTGTGCCGCTGGACAAAGAAGACAATGGAGGCCCAGCTGGGGATGGCCTCCCAACGTGACCCCCCCTGATGTTCAGGATCCTGGCGGTGGCATATCCTGAGGTGGATGGGCGCTTGAGGGCATCACAGCAGCCACAAGGGGGTGAATACACTCTCATTCAGCTGACACTGCGCTCTTGACCAGGTGTCTGGGTGGGGGAGGTGGGCTGTGGGTTCCCCTAGGCCAGGGCAGACGCACCAAGGTAGATCCATTGATTTGCAGGCTCATTCCCACTCCAACCCCAAAGATGGTATTTGCTCTCTACACCTAGTTAGGCTCCCATGGGTTACAGCTGTGCACGAAATGGGTCTAGACAGAGACCCCCATGGGCATGTGCTTTTTCCCTGCCCTGTTAGTGCATGGCTTAGAGCATGGGGCTGCTCACTGTGTGTTGTGTCCGCCAACGGTAGTGGTGTTGCAGGCATTGACCATGTGTCTCCTCTGTCTCCCCCCCCTCTTTGTTTTGTCACCCTGTCCTTGTGTGCATTAGCATCATCTGGCGGAGGAGCAGTGGCACCGGAGCAGGAGGGAGCTGCATCCCACATGGTCCTGGAGGGTGAAGTAACAGAGTCAGAAGTTTCCCGTGACCGCTAACCCAGGAGAGTGGGCATCTCCTTTGCCCCAGGCACCTCAGGCCGTGCCCCAGTCAGCCCTGCTGCCCTCAGTGAGGAGGCTGTTGACCTCCTAATATCCCTCACTGTTGGGCAATCAGCCATTTTGAATGCCATCCAGGGTGTTGAGAGGCATTTGCAGCAAACAAATGCATACCTGGAGGGCATTCATCCTGGCATGGTGGCCCAACAGAGAGCATTTCAGGCTCTGGCCTCAGCACTGATGGCAGCCATTTCCCTGTGTCCAGCCTCCCCCTCCAACTTCCTCTACCCAGACCCAATCCCCTGTACCTCAGCCTATCCCAAGCACACCATCAGACCAGCATGCACACTCATCAACACACAAGAGTGGAAATGGCAAACTTAAGCACCACACATCCCACAGGCACTCACACAAGCACCATCCCCATGCAGACACACCAACATACACTGCCTCCACTGTGTTCCCCTCCTCCACGTACTCCTCCTCCCTCCCAGTGCCGTCTCCACTCACACCTGCATGCACTAAATCTTCATCCACTACCTCCATCACCAGCACGCCTATCACCACACACTGCTCATGTGCAATCACCACCCCACTACTATGCACACATCCCCTGTGTCCTCTCCCAGTGTGTCAGTGAGCCCTCCTCCCAAAGTACACAAACCCAGGCACACACCCACCCAACAGCCATCCACCTCACAACAGCCTCCGGCCCATGCACCTTCACCCAAATTCAGCAGACGTACACCTCCTACAACCACTCCCTATTCCTCCACTTCCAAACCCCCTCCATCTTCCCATCCTAGTGTGTCTAATAAACTCTTCCTGGCTAACATTGACCTCTTCCCTACACCCCTGTCCCTCCTCTAGGGCCAGAATGTCCAGGTCCCAGCCCAGCACCTGAGCCACCAAATCATCCAGCATAGTGGTCTAAGCAAGACCAGTCACATCGCGGGTGGCACCCATCAGGGCTGCCAGTGTGCCACCCAGCGAGGCCAAGGATCAGCCCATTCCGCCACCTGCCAAGGTGAAGAAAGTGCTGCACCAACCACCAAGCAAGGGCTCCTCGAAGCCAAAAGGGGACAGTGCCAAGGGACCAGCAGCGACATCAAAGGTGGGGAAGGTACACAAGGCGAAGAGCAAGTCAGGATAGGGCATGGAGGCTCCGGCTGAGGGACCAGAGTCACCCCTTCTGTCAAACAGAACATCAACCTCTACGGCGGTGAACACCGCCACCTGCATCACCACCTGCACCACCACCTGCATGGCTGCTGCCTCAGCAACAGTCCCAGCATCATCCTTAGTGGGCAGCTGCCCGAGGCTGCAGGAGACGTCCTGCTGTCTCCCTCCACAGGTGCTGACACATGCACCACCACCATCACCTCTGCCACAGACACCGCCACAACCACCGCCACCAGCCCCGAGATGTGCTCTGACAGTGCCACCACAGCTGACATGGCTATCATCCTCAGTGGCCAGCCGCCCGAGGCTGCAGGAGACGTCCTGGACCCTGCACAGTGTACATGAGGCACGACACCCAGCACTGTTTGTACCTGCAGGTGGCAGGCGAAGTTGCAGCAGAGAGGAGTGTGTCTCTGTCTCCATGGAGTATCATGGTACCCGTTCCCAGGCAATCTCGTGGCACACACACCCAGGTGAGGGAATGGGACCTGCCACACTGCTTGTGAAGCACTCAGGGCACAAAGCCCCCTCCAGAACCAGTGGAGAATCACATCCACTACCTCAGTCCTAGGCAGGATGAAGCACTCTGGGGACAATGCCCCCTCCAGAACCGGTGGAGAATCACATCCACTACCTCAGTCCTTGGCAGGATGAAGCACTCTAGGCACAAAGCCCCCCTCCTGAAACAGTGGAGAATCACATCCACTACCTCAGTTCGTGGCAGGATGAAGCACTCTGGGCACAATGCCCCCTCCAGAACCAGTGGAAAATTACATCCACTTGAGAGACTGTGGCTTTGCACTCCCTAGGATAAAGCAGTGTGCAAACCACCCACTGGAGAGACTTGAGAGACTGTGACTTTGCACTCCCCAGGATAAAGCAGTGGGTAAACAACCCACTGGAGAGACTTGAGAGACTGTGGCTTTGCACTCCCCAGTAAAAAGCAGTGGGCAAACCACCCACTGGAGAGACTTGAGAGACTGTGGCTTTGCACTCCCCAGGATAATTCAGTGGGCAAACCACCCACTTGAGAGACTTTAGAGACTGTGGCTTTGCACTCCCCAGGACCAAACTGTGGGAATGGAGCCCCCTCGTGGAGCAGTGGTGTCGTCCGTTCATCCAGCTGAGGTGCCCCCCTCCCCCTGAGGTGCCTGTTTATTTTCGATCTGATGCCCCTGCAGTGTTCTCTCCGTTTCGAGTCAGGTATCTTGTGTGGGCTTCGCCCATGCATTTTGGGACCACTGGTACACGGACAATGATTTCATTAATATCCGGACTTGTGTAGTTGGTGTACATATTTTTATATACTGATATTTTAATTTGGACTATCTGATTTTTCTATGATTACACTTGTTACAATCATTTCATTTGGTCATTCCGTTCTTCCAGGGGGTGGCGTGGTGTTTAGGTAATGTTGCTGCATGTATTTGTGTATATGGTGTTGTGGGTGAGGGTTGGGGTGGGGGTGTTGCGTGTGGGTGTCACTTTCTTTTTCTTTTCCCTCCTCCCCTCCCCAGTGTGCTAGGTGCCGTACTCATCGTGGTCGTCGCCGGCATCTTTGCTGCTCCTGATACAAGAGGAGGTAAAGCAACATGGGCAGGACCTGTAACCCGGGCTCTATGGTGTCCTGGTTCCTCGTTGGGTGTTGAAAGGTGAGTGGTTTCCCTTCCAAGTACTATTTCCGCCGTGCTTTTGATGGCATTGGTACCGCCCTGGAAAAGGTGGCTGATAGGCCTCTTTTAATACAGTGGGCGGAACCTTGTCTTCCGCCTGTCGGTTGGCAGTTGCCACCGCGGTGTTTGTTTCTACCGCCGTGGCAGTCGGAGTGTTAAAGTGGCTGTCTATGTTGGTGGTTTCTGCCATGGTCGTGATCCCATTTTTTTTACCGCCGGTCTGTTGGCGGTATTACTGCCGCTTTTACACGGACCGCCAGGGTTGTAATAATGGCCTAAGTTTCGTTTTGCCTGGTGCCCCAAAAACATAACCTCTGTCTTGTCTGGTTCAACTTAAGTCTACAGCTGGACATCCATTTGGGGACTGCCTGTAAACAAGGAATAAGCGGAGAATTGGTTGAGTTCTGATCGGTAGAAAAGGATACCACAAGCTGGGTGTTATGTGCATATGACACTACAGAGAGTCCATGAGGCTCCACTACATTTGGCAGAGGGGCCATATAGATATTAAGGCCCTCATTACAACCCTGGCGGTCGGTGGAGAAGTGGCGGTAATACCGCCGACAGGCCGGCGATAAAAAAATGACTGCCATGCTAAACCGCCACTTCTCCACTCCGACCGCCAGGGTGGTAACGACCGCTGGGCTGGAGACTTCAGTCTCCAGCCCGGCGGCCGTCCCTAAACTGCCGGCGATATCACGACCCCGCATACCACCATGGATTTCGGGGGGTTCTGTACCGCCACGAAATCCATGGCGGTAGGCACTATCAGTGCCAGGGAATTCTGTCCCTGGCACAGATAGGGGTCTCCCCCACCTCCTTACCCCTCCCCAGAGTCCTCCCCCCACACCCCCCTACCACCCTTCAAAGGTGGCAGGACCCCCCTCCCCAACCCCCCCATTGACACACACACCCCAACCCCCTACACGCACACTCACACCAACTACACAAATACGCTGACATAAACGCACAAATACACGCACACATACACACAGACATACACACAGACATACACACAGACAAATGTGCACACATTTCCCATATACACAACACCCCCGCATGCATACACGCACTCACACACCCACTCTACACACTCACATGCACACCCCCATGCACGCACACAACACACAACACCCCCCTGCCCCCTCCCCTAACGGACGATCACCTTACCTGGTCCGGTGATCCTCTGGGAGGGAACGGGATCCATGGGGGCTGCTCCACCGCTAGCTCCCTGTCACCAGAACACCGCCACACTGAATCATGGGTTGTGATTCGGTGGGCGGTGTTCTGATGACGAGGCGGTGGAGGTGGAGCAGCCTCCACTTCACCGCCGACCGCCAGCATGGCGGCTCTCTGTCTGGAAAGGGCAGAGGGCTGCCAGCAGTCATAATACGCTGTGCGGAAAACCGCCTGCACAGCATGGCGGTACCTCAGCGGTCTTGTAAAATGACTGCCAAGGTCCTAATGAGGGCCTAAATAACATAGGGCTCAAAGAAGAGACCTGAGGCACCTCCCACTTACTCTTAAAACAGCTCGAATAAAAGGAACGGTCCAAAACTTGAAATGATCTTGCTTCCAAGAATGAGACTCCACTTTCCCTCATTCTCTGGAGCAAAATATTGTACTCCAATGTGTCAAAGGCGGCACTAAGATTGAGAAGCACGATTGCCGAGATTAAGCCCTGAGCTGCACATTTTCTACCTTCTTCAGTGACTGCGATTAATGCAGATTCCATACTATGTAATGGTCTGAAGCCCATCTGAGACAGATGGAGAATGTTATTTTCCTCCAAAAAACTCGAAAGATGAGTATTAACATGTTTTTCAAGTACTTTAGCAAGGGCTAGCAGCATAGAAATTGGTCTATAGTTGCCAGGGATGAGGGGATCCATGCTGGGCTTCTTAAGCAGCGGCTTCACAATTGCATGTTTCCATTGTGGAGGAACGGTGCTGACTGATAGTGACATGTTCAGCAGATCAGTTACCACAGGGACTATTATTTAAGCCCCTTTGTCCTAAGATTGAAGGCAGGGCCCGATCCTGGGGAGACCCTGATTTAAAAGTGGTCAATAGTATAGAGACCGCTTCGGGAGAGAGGGGAGGACTATATGTAAACCTTGCTGCACCTTTGTGACACTCCTCATCTACCGCTTGGCGACTATGGGTATCTATTGGAAAGGTTGAATAGATCTCTGCAATTTGTTCCTGAAAAAACCCAGCTAAGTCATTACTATGTTTATGAGAAGCTTCTACAGTGTCTGTGTGTGCCTGGGGAGAAAGATTTCCTTTGGGGAATTAGAACCTTGTTCAATTTTATCTGCATAGTATGCGCTTTGGGCTGCATTAATTTCAGCATGAAACCTTCTGATAGCCTTCCTGTATTAATCTTTAGAGGAAGTATCATAGGATTCTCTCAATTGTCGCTCCAGCCACCTACATTCCCTCTTTATTGGGCTAATTTGTTTGGAAAACCAGGCGCCACTTTTTTTCTTATGTCCACTTGGCCTTAACGTATATGGAAGGATTGTGTCTAAGCTTTTGCTAATCCAATTATTAAATGAGTCTAAAAATTTAGCCATATTCCTATTCAATGTGGGTTCTGAGCTCTCCAGGATGTCAATCCATTCTTTAGTCTTAAGCATATGCCAGCGCCTAAAAGGTTGGATAGTGCTTTGGTAAGGGGTTTCTAATACTGGAAGGGGAAGGGAGAGAGAGATTAGATAATGATCAGACCAGGCCAAAGGGGTGGGGGGCAGGGCAGTTAAATTGGCTGTATTGCTGAAAACTAAGTCAGTGGTATGACCCTTGATGTGTGTAGGGCCCCAGATCAGTTGTGTGAGATCTAAGGCCTCCATATCTAACAGAAGTCTATTAGCAGCTGCATTCTCTAAATTCTCTGCATGAATATTAAAATCTCCAAGAATTGTGAAATTTGGCTTATTAAAAAATAAATCTGCCACTTGCTCTGGAAAGGCTTGAAGAAAATGTATTAATGAGCCGGACTGCGATATGCTAAGGCAATGGAGAAGCTATTTTGAGGATTTAAAGAGAAGGAAAAATACATACTCTCACAATCTAATAGCTTAAGTGGATAGGTGGTGACCTTAACTGAATCCTTAACAATAATGGCAATACCCCCCTTTCCCAGAGACTCTGTCATGCCTTTTGATTGAGTACTTATTAGGTAGAGCCAGGGAAATATCAGGAGCTGAGCACCCATGGAGCTATGTTTCCGGAACAGGGCTGTAGGTGTTAATTCACTCAGTAAAATATTAATATCCAGTTTGTGGGCAGCTAAAGATCTACAATTTGCCAAGAGAAACAAGTTATGTGGAGCTTTATGTGATACAAGTGTGTTCTGTATCAAAGGTTGGGGGGGTCTGTCACCTCTACTATGGGGCCAGGTAACTTCCCTGGCATCCATTTGTCCATCACCTTTGGCTCCTATATTAAATCTAAGTGAATAGAGAAATTCAGCATCATATGTTAACCTACCTATATTAAGAGGACCATACTTGCGGGCCCCTGGGCCCGGTCTGGCACGGCTGGGCACAGACAGGCACAGATGGGCTGAAGATTTTTAAGTCCTTAGATAACAGGAGGATCAGATGGCTAGACCACTGACCTCCTGAAGTCCGTAATTGTGCTTCTGGAGAGGTTGTAAAATGGCTGCAGTCTCAGTACACCGCGACGGGCAGGCACAATCCTTACTCAGAGTGTAAAAGGGCTTCGTTTAAAGGGCTGGTAAGTCTATTTGTGAAAGTTTTAATCCCAACAGAGTAGAAACAAACAAAAACACTGTTCCTTAAATTTAAAACACCATCGGCCTCTGAACACGGACCATGGTTTGTAAAATCAGTAACCCTCCCCAAATAGTAAAACGAGTGCCGAAAAACAAATATAAACTGTTAAAAGCTACAATAATTGAAAAGCTGTCACCTACAGCTGCAAATTCAAAGGCATTCCGCTGCGCGGCTGCAGCATTGAAGTTTTTTAAGTCCTCTCAAACAGGAGGATCAGACGTCTGGACCCCTGGCTTCCTAAAGATGGCATCCATAATTGTGCTTCTAGAGAGGTCGGAAAATGGCTGCCATCTCAGTACACTGAGACCAGCAGGGACAATCCTTCCTCAGAGTATAAAGGGCCTCGTTTAAAGCGCTGGTAAGTCTAGTTGTGAACGTTGAAATCCCAACAGAGTAAAAATGAATAAAAACACTGTTCCTTAAATTTAAAACACCATCGGCCTGTGAACACGGACCATGGTTTGTAAAATCAGTATTCTTCCCTCAAATAGTAAAAGAGTACCGAAAAATGAATATAAACTGGTAAAAGCTACAATAAGTGAAAAGCTGTCATCTGCAGTTGCAAATTCAAAGGTATGCTATGGTTAAAGACTTTACTGTAGAAATGGCAAAGTACTTTGGGGCATTTTTATGACAAAGTGGTGAAGTGCAGCAAGTCACCTTACTGCACTGCACTGCATGACGTGTAAAGGGCAGGAAAGCACCATATTTAAGAGAATACGGTGTGTCCCTGTCCTTTTAACTGTGCTGGTGCACAATAGGCTGCCTAGCACCAATGCAGGCATCCTGGCATCATGATGCAAGGGTACGTGCATTGTAAACAGGATTGTTTTTGTGCAGGAAGGGGCTCCTGAGAGCCTTTTTTTCTTTCTTTGTGTGCTGCAGAATGGAACAAAAGAAGAGAAATAAAGATATTCTGCCTCGTTATGCCTCTCTGGGGGAGACATATCCTTTTGGCTCCGTCCCTGTTCTTGTAAATCTAAGAGTGCATCAAAAAACATGGATACTACATGAAAACACCCATGCAACCTCCATGAAATTGCCTCCTTGGCGCAGAGTAATGCAATAAAGCAATTTGCACAACATTACATTACTCGATATTTATGAAGCCACACAAGGCCACTGTGGGTGGCCTTGTGTGGCTTCATAAATCTCACTTTTCATTTGCGTCGCTCTTGCATCACGTTTGCGTGGTGCAAGAGTGATGCAAAGGGGCTCATAAATATGTCCCTCAGTCCCTTTCTAGCTTGGGGTGGATGGCACTGTGATAATCAAATGTTTAAAAACTTTGTTAGAAAAACAGGCATTTGAGGTGAGCAGACTCCAAATGTCATTGGTGTTGTAGGGTGCTCTATACAGGAGCTTCTCTCCCCCTGAACTTGGAAACTGCCCAGACTTCTCTGATTCTTTTTTGGATAATTTATGTGGAAAACTAAGCCTGAAAGAGTTTTGTTTTGACTTATACTGGGCGTTCTCTTGTGTCTGGACACAGCTAAACCTATTCAAAGTGCTGTAATGGTAGAGAAACACGTGTTAGGGGTTGCTTTTATTAATTCCAGGTTGGCATGGATCGTATTTTACCAATCCAAACTGGTAATGCTGTACCTGGATTGATAAAAGGCTTTTGCATTATTAAAGCTCAGTGTGGATAGTACGATGTTAATCCTATGCTTAACGTCTTTCCCGTGCAAATGGCAAAAGAGTTTGGGGCTTAGTTACATGCCCCTTTGCACTGTTGGAATGTCACTTTTAGTGGATATTATAGCAAAAAAAAGAGTGTATATTTGAATGGAGAAACATAATGGCTATAATCCAGTGAAATATGATTTGATATTATGATAAAATATTGTATACATTTTGAAACATTTCTTAGCCCACTAGGACAGGAAAAAGACAAGGAGGAGCGAGGCAGCCGAAACAAGAATAAGGAACTGCTCACAAGGGATACATTTTGTGCAATAGATCACCATTGCTATGTGGAATTTCGGTTATAACGCACAAGAGATAGAAATAGACAACATTGTCTGTGTATTTACTTAATAACATGAACTCTGCTTGGTAAGGGGAATGTATAAATTTGAAATACTCAGGTTTTAAGAAAATTGCAGAGAGAAAATGTTTTTAGTATTTGAAAAACACATTTTGTTTTATGTTATGTTTGGGTGATTTGTGACATGGATATCACATGATTGATTAAATGTAGCGGCACACTGGCATATTACAGGTTGAGAAAAGCGTGATAGTTCTGTATATATATATATATATTCACTTAAAAAAAATTATTGCAGGGACGTTATAGCTAGGGTTTGAACTTACTTGCACAAAATCAGCAACCGCACCCTGGTGGAAGGCTTGCACGCAGACACTCAAAAAGAAAAAGGTCAAATGTGGAGCCACCAGTGGCACCAGGGTGGTCCCATCTAGGGTGGATTGCACCAGCAGCAGAGAGCAGTGGAGGTGGTAGCAATGATGAGCAACAGTGGAGGGAGCCACAAATCTTTGGTGGGCGATGCTGGAGCCCAAAGACTTGGACTCCAACCCAGATCCAGCTCCTCTATGATCTCTGATGACGAGCTCCCAGAAATAACACCTGGGACTGCAAACGTAATCATCTGACAGCTATACGTAAATGTTGGATTTGAACCTGATGGTGGTGGTGATGGTAAGGGGGGCAGAAGGGGCTAATAGTGAAGACATAACGCCCTCCAGAGCCTACATCCTCTTCAATTATACCGCGGGAGATGAATATGGTGGGATATCACGGCTCACCACACTTCCTCTAACTAATGTTTACATGGGTTGTCCTGTGAGAGTTTATGGTTTGCCGGAAAGGTTGGATGGGTGGTCGGTACCAACTTGTCTTGGGGAATGGGAGTTTGGTTTATTATTGTTTTTTTGTTATATTGTGTAGGGCCCCAATGGTGGTCAACACTGACCGTTTGTACACCAAAGAAAAAGCAGGCCCCATAAATTACAGAATCCTCTCCTGGAATATGAGAGGGATTTACAAAATGACCAAAACGATACAAAGTGTGGTCACGCCTGAACAGTCGAGAGGTTCAAAATAGCATTCTTTAAAAAAACACACCTCACAGCCAAAGAAGAGATAGCGCTTAAAGGAGATGGAAATGCCAGGCCTATTATACTACCTACTCGGTCTATGCAAGGGTGGGTTAACATGGATAGGAGTAGGAGTGCTCTTCCAACACATGGATGATCTTATTGACCCAGCTGGTCGATACGTAGTGGCGACAGACTGCCTAGAGGGACATTATGTTCCACTCATAAATATAGATGCCCTGAATGCTGCCCAGGGGACTTTCTTTGCAGAGTTGTTCTGGTCCTTAGCCATTACTTACTCCACACAGTCTTTTTGGGAGAGGATTACATCTGTGTAGCTGATCCTGAATTAGATCGCTCTCATCCTCCCCTGTGGGACTCTCAGACTACTAAAATGTGATGCTTGTTTTCAGATTGGAAGGTGCAATGGGGACTGTTCAACATGTGGCATTAGACACACCCTTTAATGAGAGACTTCTCTTTTTTTCAGCTTTGCATGAACTCCACGTGTGCCTGGACAAGTTTCTCTGAACCCCAGCCTGCATGAAGTTGAGTACCTCACTAGAACCATAACAGACCATTACCCGGTTCTTCTACACCTGAGGTGGGAATGGGCTAGGTCTAGCAAACCAACATGGTAACTGAAATCCTAGTCTTTAGAGGACACGCTATCCTGCAGTTCAATTGGGGAATGTATAAAATAGTACTTTGAGGACAATGCTGATACTGCCTCCACTCTCATGGTTGAATGGGATGCATTTAAGACCATGCTCAGAGTTAGGTGCCTCTCTGAGTCAGTAGGAGTGCGCTGCACTCTGCTGACTGAGATTACAAGGGCAGAAGATTAGCTGAGGTCTTTAGAGAGATGTAGACCAGGACATCCAGAACTACAACAGTCAGTTCTGGGGGCCAAATAGGAGGTGGCAAATCATGTTGAACAATTGCATTGCTTCCACTACAAAGCATATATGACATAGACCACACAGAGCGTGACCACACTGGCTCAATATTATCCTGACTCACTAACCCGTGAAACAGGGATCGTCATAGTAGAAATAGCAATGGAACAAGATACATGACTTTATAGGCAGGTGGAAGTAAACCAACAATTCTATGATAATGACTCAAATCTACACATTAGCACCTCTGCACACACAGATAACAATATCAGGAAGGTTTTGACACCCTTATCTTTCCTGTTTCTAGCCAGACGTAAATCACCAGGAACGGATGGATTCCTGGCTGAACTCCATATTGCAGATATGGACGAGCTGGCTCTCAGAGTAGTAGACTTAAACAAGGTGACCAAACACCATTAAGGAGGCAGTGGTAGATCTGCTCTTGAAGCCTGGACGACCACCATATCATGTGAAAGCTTATGGACTATTGTCAATGCTCAATATCAATTACAAAATACTTAGCTGTATACAAGTCATCAGACTCCTCCCGCACATGATGCGTCTTATGCACCCTGACCAGGCAGGATTAATTCCTGGACGCAACACTGCCCTCAATATTAGGAGGCTCCTAATGCTTCTATAGACCTATAATTACGATTGAAATACTGCTGTGATTTTCTCGGTAGATATCGACAAAACTTTTGACAGCCTAGAGGTGGCTTTCAATGGGGCATAATGGAGTGCTTCCACCTTGAACAGGGATTCGTAGCCTGGACTTGTTTACTATACACAGACACCATGGCTAGGCTTCATACTGGCTGTTATATCTCAGAGAACTACAGAGTGGGCCGGGCGACTTGGCAGGGCTGCCCTCTTTCCCTATTACTTTTCACCCTGGCCATGGAGCCATTAGTCTGCTTGGCAAGATTACTATCAGGGGATTAAGATCTCAGGGCACACCCACTAGATCGCCCTCTAAGCAGACGACCTTCTCATATTTTTAAGGACTATGATGATAGACCTGGAGGGAGTGAGAGGTCTACTGGAAACATTCTGATCCTTCTCTAGACTCAAAGTAAACAGGCAGAAGTCAGGTCTATTCCCAACTAATGCTAATCGGTAACCTCCAATGACATTAGACTCACTACGATGGGAACCTAGATGCTTATTGCATCTAGGAGTAAACATTTACCATGCTCCAGAGGACGTGCTGGATGGGAACGTGGGGAAGGTGATAAGAACCCTTAGAAAGAGCATAGACTTCTGTGGACTTCTGGAAAACACGTCCTCTCTCGGTGGCAGGCAGAGTGGCCTTGATTAAGATGATAGCACTCCCCAGATTGCTCTACCTTTTTGTGACATTGCCGGTGTGGATACCCTGAACATTATTTAAATAACTTGACTCCCTTCTTATCCCCTTTCTTTGGGGAGTGAGTCTCAGAAAGGTTTTCTTAACCACACTGCAGAGACTCATAACAGAGGGGTGCCTAAAGGTCCATGACTTTGAATCCTATGTCCTCGTTGCACAGCTGCAATGGCTAATGCAGTGGATGGTGGGCAGACACTGACCAAGACACGACCTGATAACTATAGTACCTCACTCCTGTGCCTTGACTAGAGATCTGCTGTGACTGCTGTGTCCCTGGGGGCACAACAGCATTGAATTTCAAGTCCTATAATGCAGGTGGGCCAGATGTTTGGAAAGGACCAGAGTGAGACACCCATACTTGCCCAACATGCCCTTACTTATGTTGGAGGTACTTCAAAATGGGGGAACTGGAGGGGCCTCACAAAGTGGACAGACCCTGGGGTCACTACAGTGGGGGACCTGTATCAGGAAAGGGGTATCCTCTCATTTGACAAATTCAGAGGGGTTTTCGACATACAACAGGGTCACTATTTACTACATGGAGTGATAACCACTGCAGTAATCTGCCACTGGGAAGCGGGCTTCACTAAACGCCCTAAGTTTAGGAGCTGTCAGTACATAGCTACAGCACTGGGCACCTACAAGGCAGTTACCTATCTATACAGGGCGACATATGCAAGCCTGTTGATATCCTGAGGCCAGATGGAAGGAAGACTTAGGAATCCCAGTACCAGGGAGCGATTGGGTGACTATACTAGACAAAGCCCCTAAAGGCTCATGGAATGCCCATTTTAAACTAATAAACTTCTATGTGCTACAGAGGGCATACCTCACACCAGAGAAACTCAACAAATACTTCCACATGGCAGGAGCAGCTTGCCGAAGGTGCAGGGAAGAGGGAGCGAGGTTCCTCCATATGATGTAGTGTTGCCCGTCGATCACAGAGTATTAGGGAAGGGTTATGAATACAGTAGGAGATATCACATCAAAGGAAGTCCCTTGTACACCGGGGCACTGCCCATTAAACTGGTTCCTGCATATAGCCAGGATTACGATCATAAGTAGATTCCAGGTCTTAGCTTCATCCTAGTAAAAAGGAAAATTGTGAGAAATTGGAAAACCACTGGGGGACCACATATAGGCACATGGTGCAGAGAGCTCAAGAGATGGATGGGTATATGAGAGAGCTGTGCTGATCAGAGAGGCAAGATAGGTGTGAGGTTCTTTAGACCCTGCCAGGGATTGGGAAGTATTAGTGGATAGCATACAAGACCCAGATCCCTGGTATATGGCACTGTACCCTGATAACCAGGTGGACATTAAAATACCGGAGACCAAGTTGCCCATCTGAAAAAATCAACATGCAATAATGAGGGAAGATCATCTCAGAAAGTTACCTGCAGATGAGAGAGAAGAGGTTGAATTGATAGAAGAAGGTGTCTTATTATGCAAAGCAGCCCTGTGATTGTCACTTGTAAAGTGCAATCATCACCAGCAGCAACCTCTGAATGGCACAAAGGACAGAAGGATGCAGCCACTCCAAAGTACCCAAGCAGCCTACCTGCTAGTGGTAAGTCACTGGAAATAGTATCACAAAGAAAACATTCAGAACAACCATCTTTCAAGGGTATGTTCACCAAGGAATCAACATACCTCTGTTTCTCCTCCCTTTTTCTTTTATGGAAGAAGAAAGGTTTCTGGATTTTATGGAGCTCCCCCCATCCAAAATAGAATGCTTCAAGCTGAATCAATTATTTCCATTGTTACTGTTACGACACTGCACCATAATGTGCTACAACTTGTTGGTGAAGATATGAATAAAAGCACTGTTCAATCCATCCACCACATGGCAGACCTGTGGATCACTTGTCATGCAACAGGTTACATGTGCAACACTGCACACTGAGTAGCCTTTAAGGGAATAAAGTAAAGGCTAGCTGCTAGTCTTACTCCACTGATGCTGTTCAAAGCATCAGTGGCATGCATCAGTTGTGATGTTCACCACAAGGAAATGTCATACAGCAGCCAACGTCTTGTGCAAATTTAATACCACTCAGTTGACTTAGGCTACACTAAGACAACCGGTCGGCCTCTTTTTGGATGAAAAATAAAATACTATTGAAAACAGCCAGAAGAAGGACAAATGCCCATCTGTGTCTAAGCAAGAGGGCTCAAAGAGGTCTACAACTGACAACTGGAGAAAGGTACAGTTATTAAGCTAATGTGGACTAGTGACTCAAGTGGTAAACTCTAGTTAAGTAGTTTGTGGTTACCCTTGCGTCATTCTGTTCTCGCCTCCCAGAATGATATGCCTAGTCACTGGTGTGCTTTTCTTTTGATTGGTCTTTTAATTTAATCTGTTCAACAATGAGTATTTTTCTGACCATCACCATATATCCTGGAAATCAATAGATGATTTTCTTTTTCCTGTGAATATAACGCCTGGTTCCCTTTCCAACTTCGTCCCAACTTCTCGGACTTCTCTTCGGGTGCAGAGATTAGGCATAGGATGACACGCAAAGAAATTATAAAACATAAGATCAGTGTTGCTATGTACAATGGTAATGCACTTTCCGTACTGTGCCCCTCACCATGCCCGTGAATCAAGTGTTGTGTACAACTGCTCAGAGGTGATTCCCAGCTCCCAGGAGATCCCTCTGTGAACCTTGTACCTGCACCTACCACCCCCATACAGTAAAACAATGTATTTCAGGGACTTGCCTGAGGCCACGGCCCACAGGGTTGTGGCATCAGGAATCACAGTAACTACCTCCTCTCTGGGATTACTGGACTCTTGGGTAATGCTCAACAAGTGTCTTTCCTCTTCTCTGAGGCTGCTGTCTTCACTTCGCGTTAGCTTCTCCTCTTTGTTGGTTGTGGTTCTCCCGTCCTAGGTGTCACTCCTCTCCACCCCCTCTTGGAAACCATTGACCCGTATTGTATCCTGATCAACCTCCCAGCAAGGATCTCCTTCCACTGTTAAATCGCCGATGACACCCAAAGGGCTAAGCCCGACTTTTTTGTTCCAGGTGCTGTCCGGAGACACCGTGAAGTAGGCTAAGGCATCTAGAACAGTGCAGCAGTTCACACTGGGAAGAAAGGTCTTGGACATCATGGATGTCCTGGTGTCGCCTGCCGCCTGATCACACTGCCTCCCCAACAAGAATGGACATTTTGACACAGGGCAGCATGACAGAAAGTCCACGTTATCCTGCAATCTCCCTGGTACACGGAAGGTGTTTAAAATTCTCTGCAACTTGTCCAACCCCTAGTGTCTGAAACACAATATAGTCCTCTCACAGAAACTATGTGATAACTTGGTGATCTTTTTGGAAAATAAGAGTGTTAACATTTTAGAGGACATTGATGGCTTATCTGATGAGGAGCAGTCACTTGCAGATGGAGAAACGACATTGGTCGTTGCCTCCTAAACTGATTATGATGGTTCAGAGCGGCTACAGGATCTGGCAGTGAGTCCCAACTGTCAGACTGACTGCTTTGACCCAATCTCGGAGAAATATTTCATCAGTATCGCATTAGCCTCTATGTCTGGATCTCTGCTAAACCCACTCCTTGCAGACAGTGGAAAAAATGGGCTGTTGAGCTTTTGCCGCCCTTGAGATTTCTTTGTAATCAGTCTCTGAGTTCAGGGACAGTACCATGCTGTTGTCATACCCTTGCTGAAAAAAACGCCAACTAAACTGCCAGTACTGGGCAACTATAGGCCCATTTCCCTTCTCCCTTTTCTAATGAAGATCCTGGAATGTTATGTTAGTAGAATCCTATCCCAATATCTGGATCATAATTTTCTGCTTGAGGAAGAACAATTTGGTTTTAGGCCTGGGCAGGGCACCGGGACAGCCCTAGTGAGCGTGATGAAGGAGTTGCATAGGAGGGTAGATGTGTCACGACTTACGTGCTGCTTTACCCTGGAGGCCGCAGAGCGAGTGGCGTGGATCCTGTTCTGGAATGTTCGGCCTTGGCCCAAGTAGGGGCGACTCTTTCTGGTAGCCACGGTGCTGCAGGCAATGGGTACGCCAAGAGCAGGCCGTGTCCCTCAGAAGTAGTGCCAGAGGGAAAAAAACCCTGAAAGGGGGAAAAAACCTCCAAAAAGATAAAAAAGATAGAATCCTGCAACAGGAACAAAAAGAATAGGTAACAGCAGGAACAAAATACAGGAAAATACACTGGAACCGACGAGAACTATTACAGGAATACAAGGAAACAGCAGCGAAGACACCATCCAAACAGAAAGTGTTGCAGTGCAAGGAGAGAAAGAAACACAGCCATTAAATACCAACAAACAGGAAACGACCAACAGGAAGTAAAAGGACACCATCTCTGATAGGGAAAAGCACATAGAACAGAATGGACTAGGAACCATAGAGAGTATGGAACAAGGAATGCTGGGAAGAGAAGGGTACTATGGGAAAGGGGGAAAAACATAAAAGAAGGCACAACCAGATGTCCAGAAAAAAGAAGAAAAGAAGAAAATAAAAGAAAAGAACAGGTGAGTGGGGGGTCAGACCTGCCTAGACGGTGCGCTAAAAAAGAATGAGGCCCCATGCCCAATTTGGGACCTCGTAAGGTACAGAGCAGGCTGGGGGTGCGGCGTATCTTATGACTGTGTGCTGCGGCTCGAGCCAAATGTTCGGCTCGTGCCACGCGCAGCGGTGCAACAGTAGGTTCCCCCCCCGAAGGCCCAGGTTTGTGTGGAAACAAGCAGTGAAAATGGTGAATCAGAAGAGGTGCGTGAACAGAAGATGCATCTTCTCAAGAGCATTCACTGAGAGGGTAACCCTTCCAATGAATCAAATACTGAAGACGTTTGTGAAAGATACGAGAGTCACGAATCTCTTGTACCTCATATTCAGTTACATCATCCACTAACACAGGAGGAGGACAAGGAAACTGATGAGAGTAAGGATCAGGCACAAAATGGTTTGAGCTGAGAAACATGAAAGACCGGGTGAATCCTCCAGATACGAGTCAGGTGAAGACGGACAGTGACAGGATTAATCAGCTGAAGGATACAGAAAAGACCATAGTAACGAGGTGTGAACTTATTTTGAGAAAGGCGTAAAGGTAAAAATGTTAACGAAAGCCAGACTTTATCCTGAAGGTGATATTCTGGAGCATCCCTACGCTTCTTGTCTGCTATTCTCTTCATGTATCTCTTGGTGTTCAACAAGTTAGCTCGAATCAATTATGGATCTGTAAAGGTTGTCTGGAGAATGAAGTAACAGCAGGAAGAGAAGAGGCAGACTGAGGAGTAGTAGGAAAAGAGGTAGGATGATAGCCATAACAACAGAAAAAAAGGATTGACCTTGGAGGCACTATGGACAGTGTTATTGTAAGAGAATTCAGCGATAGGAAAGTAAGTGTTCCAGTTGCTCTGGGTAGAATTACAAAAGCAGCGAAGGTACTGCTTCAATCCTTGGTTGAGACGCTCAGTATGTCCATTGGTTTGAGGATGGAAACCCAATGATAGTGCTATGTTGATATTCAGTGTCCTCCAAAAATGTTTCCAAAACCGGGAGATGTACTGAGGTCCCCTGTCAGATGCAATGCTGTGTGGAAGTCCATGTGAATGGAAAATATGATGGATAAATATCTGACTTAGTTCTTGGGACGTAGGTAGTTTTATCAGGGCAGTGAAGTGAGCCATCTTAGTAAAGGAATCTATGGTGACCATGATTACCCGGTTTCCTGCTGATGGAGGTAATGAACACATAAAATCAGTAGAAATGGTGTGCCAGGGAGCCGGGGGAACAGGTAATGGTTGTAGTAATCCTGCAGGTCTGGTACGGGGATCTTTATTTGAGCACATATGGGACAAGCCTGCACGTATTTTTCGACATCCGATTTCCAGGTAGGCCACCAGAAAGATCGCAAGAGTAATTCTTGTGTGGCCTTAATGCCTCTATGACCAGCGACCGGCGAATCATGGCACATTTGTAGTGCCTTTTCTTTTACTCCATTAGTAGGGAGAAACAACAAGTTCTTATAATAATAATAATACCCTTGCATTTTACATATGTTCAGTTTCTTTAATTTTTGATCAGTCAGGTTAGAATATTCCAGTTGTACCTCATCCAGGAAAGACTGAGCTACTCTGATGATTTTACTGGGCTCAAGTAGATACTGAGATGGGGTAGAAGTACAATCTGGATAACGGCGAGGCAGAGCATCAGCCAGAATGTTTTGGGATCCAGGAATATAGGTGACATAAAAGTCATACTGACTGAAGAAAAAGGCCCAACGAGCCTGACGACTGTTCTGGCATAAAAAATTACGTAAACATTGTAGATTACGATGGTCTGTTCTCACCTCGAACGGATCTTTGGAACCCATAAGAAACTGTCTCCACTCTAGGCAGGCTGTTTTCAGAGCTAACAACTCCCTTTCAAGTACTGAGTAATGTTGTTCCGATGCAGAGAGTACATGGGACAAATAGAACACAGGATGTTCAAGACCGTCATCTTCTTGTTGTTGGAGTAAGGCAGCTCCGATGGCTCTTTCGGAAGCATCAGTTACAAAAATAAATTGTTTGTTAGTATCTGGGTGTCTCAATATCGGTGCTTGAGTGAAGGCCTTTTTTAGACTCTGAAAAGCCTTTTCAGCCGCCATCGTCCAGACAAAGCCTTTCTTTAAATTTTCCTTTTTTAATGTTTGAGTTATATGGCTGGTTTGTTCTGCAAAGTCTAAGATGAACTGCCGATAAAAGTTAGCCAATCCTAGAAAACATTGCATTCCCTTAATAGAGGAAGGAGATGGCCAGTCTAGGATGGCTTGTACCTTTTCCTGGTCCATTGCTATTCCAGTGGGACTAAGATGAAATCCCAAATATTTGACTTCGGTCTTGTCAAACTCACACTTTTCCGGTTTACAGGACAGTTGATGTTCCCGGAGTCTTTGGAGGAGTTGTTTCACGTGAGAGGAATGAAGTTCAGGACGTCTAGAATAAATAAGGATATCGTCTAAATAGATGACGACCGTATGGTTCAAGAGATCAGAGAACACAGAGTCCATACATTTTTGCAAAATGGAGGGGGCATTAGTGAGACCAAAAGGCATAACTATGTACTCATAATGACCAAAAGGGGTCCGGAAGGCAGTCTTCCACTCGTCACCTTCTTTAATACGCAAAAGGTGGTAGGCTCAACGAAGATCCAATTTGGTAAATCGTTGAGCCCCTCTGACTGCCTCTAGTATGTCCTTGATGAGGGGCAAAGGATGACGGTCTTTTATAGTTATTTTATTTAGACCTCGAAAATCCAGTCAGGGACGAAGATCCTTCATCTTCTTGGGTACAAAAAAGAGGGGAGCCCCTGCCAGAGAGAACAATGGTACAGTAAGACCGCTATGTAGGTTTTCTTGCAGATATTCCTTTAGAACTTCCCTTTCAGGTTCCATGAGTGAATACATCCTCCCAAAGGGAACGATAGCTCCGGGTTCAAAGGGAATAGCACAATCGTAATCTCGATGTGGAGGTAACACAGGTCTGGTTGGTTTTTGGAACACATTTTGAAATTCTAGATAGTGACCGGGGACACCTTGAACTGTATTGATTGAACATCTGGTAATAATTTCAGTAGGCATCAACCTCTTGGGTGACCAATAAGTGTCTGAAGCAAAGCAGTTCTCATGACAAAACTGTGAGGACAAGGAAATAGTCTGGGTTTCCCATTTTACATAAGGGTTATGTGTTATGAACCATGGAATTCCCAAATTAATAGTATGATTGGGGGATGATATTAAATCAAATGAGATGTGTTCTTGGTGGTTTCCGAATTGTAAACTCAGTGTTGTGGTGGTGGTATCAACTGGAACAGAGGATATTAAGGACCCATCCACTGTGAGAACTTGTTCTGGGGTTTCTTTGGGTTGTGTTGGTATTTGTTGAGTCGTGGCCCAAGTCTTATCCATATATATGCCACTAGCACCACAGTCAAGTAAAGCCATTGTTCTCTCTTGACGGACGTCTGGTAAATGTAGCGTCACAGGTAACATAAACAAAGTCGTGGCATTGTCCTTGAATGAACTGATGGAAGGTATAGCCGATGATCCCATCCCCTCCCTTCTTACAGAGGACGGAAAGTGGCGTTTCCCGATGGCCTTTGAGGGCGAACGGGGCAGGTACGAAGCATGTGGCCGGCAGCACCACAATACAGGCACAATCCTTTCCAGCGTCTGTCTTCCCGCTCGCTAACAGAAAGTGGGCCTCAAGTGGTATCCACTTGCATAGGTTCGCCTTCTGTGTCTCTGGTGGGAGGACGAGGTTCCTCGGGATGATGCAAAAAGACACGTGAAGTGCTTGGCTGAGAAGATCCTCTACTCTTTCTCTTCTCCATATGTCATTCTTGGAGACGGTATTCAATGGAAAGAGCCTGATCCATCAGACCAAGAAGATCTTCAACTCGGGTGGAGTATACTAACTCATCTTTAATTGCCTCTTTCAGTCCTCTATGGAACAAAGTCATCAGAGTTCGTTCCACCCAAGTGGTCTCAGCTGCTAGCTGTCGGAAGCGGGTAATATATTGGAGGACATCTTGTGAGCATTGTTGGATGTCACATAAGGCTTCTTCCGCAAAGGCCTCCAATCCTGGACAACTGAACATCTGTTTAAACCGATTCACGAAAGCGGAATAGTCCGATAATACTGGGTCATTGGAGGATACCATCAGGGTTGCCCAGGCCAAGGCAGGACCGGATAACACACTGATAAGAGATCCCACCTTTGTCTTGTCGTGGGAGAATTGGGTAGGTCGGAAGGCGAAATACACCGTCAATGCATCGAGGAACTCTCGCAGCTTAGTTGGTTCACCGGAGAAACGAGGAGTAGAGGTGGAGACGGCCGGAACATCTGCACTGCGAAAGGCCAAAGCTTGTCGTAAAGCAGCATTCTCATGGCGTAATTGTTGCAGTTCCTGAGCTTGTTGCTGAATGGTTGCCAGAAAAGATTGGTCAGGATCTGCAGCAGCCGCCACTGTATCATCCATGATGTTAGACGATGTCGGAAGTATTGGGCGCTGCAATCTGTTACGACTTACGTGCTGCTTTACCCTGGAGGCCGCAGAGCGAGTGGCGTGGATCCTGTTCTGGAATGTTTGGCCCTGACCCAAGTAGGGGCGACTCTTTCTGGTAGCCACGGTGCTGCAGGCAATGGGTACGCCAAGAGCAGGCCGTGTCCCTCAGAAGTAGTGCCAGAGGGAAAAAACCCCTGAAAGGGGGAAAAAACCTCCAAAAAGATAGAATCCTGCAACAGGAACAAAAAGAATAGGTAACAGCAGGAACAAAATACAGGAAAATACACTGGAACCGACGAGAACCAGCACAGGAATACAAGGAAACAGCAGCAAAGACACCATCCAAACAGAAAGTGTTGCAGCGCAAGGAGAGAAAGAAACACAGCCCTTAAATACCAACAAACAGGAAACGACCAACAGGAAGTAAAAGGACACCATCTTAGATCGGGGAAAGCACATAGAACAGAATGGACTAGGAACCATAGAGAGTAGGGAACAAGGAATGCTGGGAAGAGAAGGGTACTATGGGAAAGGGGGAAAAACATAAAAGAAGGCACAACCAGATGTCCAGAAAAAAGAAGAAAAGAAAACAATAGGGGAGTGAGGGGTCAGACCTGCTGAGACACACGGTGCACTAAAAAAGAACGAGGCCCCATGCCCAATTTGGGGCCTCGTAAGGTACAGAGCAGGCTGGGGGCGGGTCGCGTCTTATGACCGCGTGCTGCGGCCCGAGCCGAATGTTCGGCTCGTGCCACGCGCAGCGGCGCGACAAGATGGTGACCAGACTGTTGTATTAGTTCTGCTCAATTTGTCACCAGCATTTGACATGGTTAACCACAACACCCTGCTGACTCGGCTAGCATTCATGGGTGTTCATTGTACTGTGTTAAACTGGATGCAATCCTATTTGCAGGATTGCTGCCAAGTGGTGGCACTGTCTCTTTTTCATTCGGACTTCAGATGCATTCAACATGGAGGACCTCAAGGGTCTACACTCAGTTCGGTTCTTTTTAATATTTCCATGAAGCCACTGATCTGCTTAATAAAAAGGCATAACATCTCTGTTATTAACTATACTAATGACACACAGCTATTTTGTCAATTAATCAGCTGGACGCAGCGACTTATTTCCAGACCTGCCTGACTGACATTGTAAAGTGGATCAACATCAATTACCTTAAATTAAATGGGGATAAAACTAAGTTTCTCTGCTGCTCTCTGAATAAGGTCCTGTCACCTTCACCCCATAATGATTGGCCACTACCAGCTGAATTGATGTGCTCCTCTGAGGCCATCCGCAACCTTGGTGTCACATTTTATGCATTTCTTTTACTTGAGAGGCAGGTAAACAAAGTGGCTGGTGTTTGTTTTGCATTACTCTGTGGCCTTAGAAAGTTATTCCAAGTATTACTGATGGATGCTAAGTCATTGTTACATGGGGTATCATACTTAGCTGGCTCAACTATCTAATGCCATCCTCTTAGGAGCTCCTGATTTTCTAATTAAGAGACTTCAAAGAATCCAGTCAACCTCTGCAAAACTGTTGCTGAGCAAGCCTCGTAGATCCTTTGCCTCTAACACCCCCGGGGAATTGCATTGGCTTCCAGTGAAACAGAGAATCTTTTTTTAGAACAATGTGGATTGTGTGTAGGGCCTTGCCGCAGCACAGACTGAAAAGATATTTTCCAAGGAGAACTTTGCATTCTATCACTGCAAAGTTTGTGCAGGTACCCAGATTTCAAAGAGCTTGACTGGGGGCCGAGCCTTTTCGATTAAAACTGCTCAGCTGTGGAATGTGCCCCCAGCCACCCTGAAAGTGCATAAAGAGCTGTTGAAATTCAGGAAATCCCTGAAGACATGGCTATTCCCAAAATAGTAATCTGCCTTCACCTGTTGCATCCAGGTAATCCCATCCCTCTATACAAACAACTTCTCTCAGATCGAGGATATCAGTTTTGGTCACAGTGCACTTTACAAATGCTATATGATAATAAAAAAAAAACAATAAGTCCTGAAAAGAAAAGGCTGTAAGTCAAGGAACCACCGAAGCAAAGCCAGCCACGTAAGAGGAGCATGGTCAATCAATAGAATGAAGAACGCCCCAAAAGGTAATATTGTAAGGCCTACATAGCCCACTAGATGCCAAGGCATTCCTTTTTGATAGTGGCATAGTGCAATTCCCTAGAAAACAGCTTTCGGCTGAGGAATAAGACAGGGTGTAACTCACCTAAATGATCTGGCTGCGTTAGAACATCCCTTAAGCCTCAACTAGAGGTGTTGGTTTGTAGCACAAAGATTTTATCAAAATCAAGACACATGCAAACAAGTGCCTGACACAGTAGTTCTTTCAAGTGCCTAAAGCTCCGTTTATGAAAATCAGTCCAAGGTACTACTTTACCTGTGAATATATGTGTAAGGAAAGCCACAAAGGGGCTTGCGATATCAGAGAACTGAGGGATGATTTTCGGATGGTATCCCACAGGTTCCAAAAAGGAATGTATCTTATTTGTTGTGGGTTGTGGTGAGTTTTTATGAATAGCTTCCAGTTTGTTTAGTTGGCGTAAAATGACCCCTGCAAGTATGTTCAAACCCATATATTTAATGAGTTCAGTGGCAAAAGTGGTTTTCTTTGGATTTATGATAAGTCCTGCATGGTTCAATGTATGTAAGACCTGACCTAGGTGATGTAGGTGTGACTCCCGGTCCCAGTCAGGACTATATACAACTATGTTGTCTGGTTACACCACTGCGTACGTCTGATGTGCCCATAATAGGATGTTCATGAGCCTTGGATGCTGGCAGGGGCCCCATGAAGGCCGAAGGGAAGAACCTTAAAGTGATAGAGTCCTGTCGTAGTTGAGAAGGATGTTTTCTGCCACTCTTTAGGGGAAAGGGGAATCTGCCAGTACTCCTTCAAGAGATCAATGGTAGACATAACCCTCGATCCACCTAATCTTTCCACCGGTTCATCCACTTGGGCATGGTAAGTGTAAAATCAGAAGTCAATGCAAAACCAAAGGCTTCCATCCGGTTTTGGCACTAGCACTACAGGAGAGTACCAGGTACTGTGGGAGGGATTTATAATATCAGCCTTCAGCATAGTCTCTAATTCCTTTTACACTGTTTCTCTTCTGGTGGCAGGGATGCGTTAAGGTTTCAACTTAAGTACACATGATTCTTCTTTGATGATATTATAGGACACAAGGGATGTGTGTATGGAAATACTAGACATAAGGCTAAAATATTTATTCAATATAGTGTCTATCTGTTGCTTTTGCTCAACTGTCAGATTATCCCCCAGCTTAACTGATGCCTATGTTTTTTTCACTAATGGTTGAAGGGGTGTGTCTAGAGGTATATTTAAGTTAGCATGGTTTACTCTGACTTCTGTGTCTACTTAATCGGGTAGGGATTCTTCCCATGTTTTTAATACGTTCACGTAATAAGATTGTCCCACCCGTCCCCTGGTGACAGGAGTTACCTTGTCTGTTATCAGGTAGGCGTCTTGCCATATAGCTAGAAGTTTCTTCTCAGAAGTGGGTAACAAAATCAATACTTTATCCCCCACTGTAAACCCCTTTAGTTTAGTCCTCTGGTCATATGCTTGAAGGGGAAATCCCAGTCAATTTTTGTTCATGTGTCCGTATTCCTTATGGCAAATCACACTAGGGTTTTTTTCCTATCCGAGTCCCTCCCTGCCTCATGGATGATTTTCCTCAGCATGGTCTTGATAAGTTTGTTGTGCTTTTCTACGAGCCTATCTGTGTGGGATGATAAACTGCTGTACAGGTCTGACTAATGCCCAATAGCTTGCAGATTTGACTCATCAGATGTGACAAAATGGGGGTACCTTGATCTGTCAGTATTTCTTAGGACAACCACACCTGGGAGAAAAAAAGGTAAAGTGGCCTGGGTGACTGATATGGTGGGTCTCCTGGTTAAGGGGATTGCTTCTGGATACTAGGTCATGTAATCTACCAAGACCAGGCTATATTGGTGTCCTTGTGCTGAGGGAGTTAGAGGGCCAACCAGGTCCATTCCCATTCACCAAAAAGGCCCCTCTATTATGAGAAGGGGTTATAAGGGAGCATGCAACACTGCAGGAGGGTCAACTAACTGACATCTGGGACAGGGAGCACAATACCTAGCTACCGTTCGGCATACCTCCGGCCAATAGAACTTCTCCAGTAGGTAGTTTAGGGTGTGTTCATGCCCATAATGCCCTCCCCTGGCTGTCTATGAGTCAAATGCAACACTTGTTCATGGAACGCAACAGGTACTAATAGCTGTTCTGTTGGTTGTTCCCCACCATGTATAGTTCTATACAGCAAACCATTTTAATACAAAGGTATGGGCCCACCTGGGCTGGTTCCTGATCCTGTACTTAATCCCATGCATGTACCAAGGTACTGACATCCCTCTGGGCCATCTTAAAACTCCTGATGGGAGACTGGATCCCTTCTGAGGATGAAAAGACACAAGTAGTTGTTGGACAGGAAGGCAAACAATAATGGATCCATTCTCTTTTTTTTGCTTCAGGTATTTTCTTTCCCCCATTGTGGTCTCTATCTCTTCCTCATGGAAGGGAGCCTCTCTGAAACCATCCAATTAGGAGGTTCTGGATTGCTAAGTTAGATAAATACTCATGGAACCTAGGCAGCTCAGTACCTAGTAATATCTTCTCTTTACATAGTTAGGGATCACTGTATATCTCGAGCAATACTTCTACAGGGGGCTATGTCTTTTTGTCACCATGTCTGTGTGTCACTCGTACATATTCCTCTTCCCGTGTTTTGGTAATCCCAACCAGCTCCCTGCTAACTATAGTATGATGTCAACCTGTGTCTAACAAGGCGATCAATGGTGTACCATTTAGATGGATCTTTTTCTTATAGCCTTCAGAGGCACCCCCTGTGGCAAAAACCTGCCCTTTGGGATACCCAACTTTCATGGGCTCTCTAGTGGTGGCTGGTAAGGGGTAATGTGTGGCAATATCTACCCACCCAGCGTAGTGGAAACACTGTGGGCTTTGTAGCGGTCTGGTTCCACTAATGTGAATGTGTGTCTTTGACTGTATTCTCGATGGGGTTGGTGCCCTATTTTTCACTAACTGTGTTCCTTCTCATATTGGAATTTTAGGCGGACCCATTGGGGATCGGAATAGATGCACCCTAAACTCAGGGGCGCAATGGTATGCACAGGCAAAGTCAACTGCTGACAAGAATGTAAGATTGGAGTGTTGCTTCATCCCAGACCTGGTATTAGCAAGTAATTAGCTTTGAGATATGGTTCGAGATTTACTCTCTCCATTATTTCATCCACAGGAGCAATAGAAGGTTAAAGACATCAGTTTCCCAGATCTCTTATTCCATAGCATAAAGACAGAGAGTTGTTGCCTGCAGTCCAGTTCTCTTTTCAAATCAGGTTTCTGTAGTATTCCCAGTCACACCCAAGCCTTTCTAGGATTGCTTTATTGATAGCTGCATAAGGTGTTACACAGACTGGGTTGGCTGCTTGATAGGCTGCCTGCAGTTCACCAGCCAGTAAGGGTGCTATGTACGGACCCCATCTCTCCTGGGGCCAAGTTGCCGTAGTAGCAACACTTTCAAAATTAACAAAGAAATAATCAGGGTCATCCCCTTCCTGTTATTTCTGGATGACAGTCCCTGGTAGATTGGGATGTACAATTGTGCTTGATATAGCGACCTTAAGTCGTAATACGGATGTCTTCTGTACCCGTTGGTAGAGGTTAACAGGGCGGCCTGTTCCTTTAAGGCTTTCTGGAATGCTTCTTGTTCTTTTTGGGCTGCTTGGGTCTGCTGCTGAAAATCAGCTGCAAGTAGCGCTGACCCACTGCTAACTGTCTAACAATTGCTTCTATGGTTATGGGTTGTATCATTGTCCCAGACACAATATTGTACTTCTGACACCATTATGGTTACACTTGCTTCGTCCTCTCCTGCCCTAACGCCCAGAAGGATAAGCCGAGTCATTGGTATGGTTTTCTATGACGGTCTTTTATTTCCAACAGCAGCAGTTCTACGAGTATATTTCGGACTGTCACCATTTATCTTGGCAATCAACAGAGGGTTTTCCCCTTCCTGTGCATACCTCTCCTGGCTCCCTTTCCAATTCCTACTGTCTTCTCTGACTTCTTTTCAAGTGCAGATATTAGGTATGGGATAACCCTCAAAGAAATTATGAAACACAAGATCAGTGTTACTACGTAAAATGCTAATGTACTTTCCTTACTGTACCCATCACTATACTGGTAAATCAAGTGGTGCATCCAACCGCTCAGAGGTGATTCCCAGTTCTCAGGTGATCCCTTTTTTGAACCCCCTACCCATGCCCACCATCTCCGTACAGTAATACAATGTATTTCATGGACTTGCCTGAGGTCACGGCCCTCCAGGGTCCTGGCGTTGGGGGTCACAGCATCTCCCTCCTCTCTAGGATTACTAGACTCTTGGGTAATGTTCGACAAGTGGTTTTGCTCTTCTCTGTGGTCGGTGTCTTCACTTTGTGTTGTCTCCTTCTCTGTGCTGGTTGTGGTACTCTCATCCTTGGCTTCTCTGTTCTCCACCCTGTCTTGTTAACCATCATCCCGTCTTGTCTCCCAATTGCCGGCAACAACCAAAGGACTGAGCCCATCTTATATGCTCCGGGTGCCTTCCAGAGACACAGTGACATTGACACGGGCATTTAGAACAGTGCAGCAGTTCATTTTAGAGAGAAAGGTGTCAACCATTTTGGATGTCTCGGGCCAACGGCCGTAAGATCACATGGTTGCTGCCTGAACATATCATATGATGTGCAGTTACATGTTTTATTGTTTAGGTCATCAGCCGAGTACAATCAGCTAGCTGTCTGGATGTCTAGGATTGGTGTAACTTAGTAATGGCATGCCACTGTACCAGCCAGTGCTGCACCCTCTGACTCAATATGGACCTTGTATATGCACCTTTGTTAAAAAAGGCTAACGCTGACCATGAAATATTGTCAAACTTTAGACAAGTCTAACTTCTCCCAGCAGTCTTAAAAGTCTTGGGAAAGTAGGTGAACCAACAACTAATCTCCTTCCTGCCTGAGAACAGTTTGTTACACCTGGCCCAATCAGGGCTTAGGGCCCTCCAAAGCACTGAGACAAACTATTGGAGGTGTATTAAGACCAGTTTGGATTCTTTCCTTAATGTTGCTATGGTGCTGATGACCTGTCAGCAACATTTGATATGGTAGACAACCAACATTTTGTAGCGCAGGTTAGAACATCTGGGGGTGATGGACTCAACCTTGAGCTGGCTGGGTTCTTTTCTTGAGAGACGAGAGCAGGTAGTTTGGATGAAACAGTATGCACCTGGAGTAAAAAATGTTGAAATGAGGCATGCCACAGGGCTCCACCCTAAGTCCCACATTCTTCAACCTTTATATGGCTCCCTTTGACAAAGTTGGTTTAATCCTTTGACACCAGGGGCATTTCAGATGTGAAAGATACGCAGCTCCTACTCTCGTATTATGGGGATTCTGAAAATGCAAAAAGTGCATTTGCACATTGCATGAAAGCGCTACTTGAATGTCTGTGAGCCAATAAATTGCAGTGCAATCCAGACAAAATGGAAATCTTACTGTTTGGGTTGAATTTCCTTCTAGGATGGGCAGACACATGGCCCAACAGCCTTCCCCCACCGTCTCCTCCAATGGCAGTGGCCAGAAATCTGGGCATTATGTTTCAATCTCAACTATCATTCAGTGCGCAGGTGCCAGCAGTTGTGAAGTTGCATGCTGAAGAAGTTTCTTAAGATCTTTTTGTATGATGCACAAGTCACGGTGCTCAGGGCTTTGATTTTCTATAGTCTGTGCCAATGTCCTGTACTTGGGTCTTCCTGAATATCTGGTTCAGCGTTTACAAGTAATTCAGAACATGGCGGTCCACCAACTTTATAAAAAGTACCTATCAATATCTTTATTATGGGAAAGACTGCACTGATTGCCAGTCTGACAATGCATAATGTACAAGACACTGACACGTCAAGATCTTCATAACAAAGGGCCCACGTACCCAAATGAGAGGATCAAGGAATATAGACTAAGAAGATCTCTGCTTTTCAGTAGTGCTGGTTTTATCATGGTTCCCCAAATTAAAAAACAACACAGAGGAGGCTCCTCTTTTACAGCTCATGTGGTCAGTATGTGGAATCAGATGTCTGGGTATCTGAGATCCATTATGGAGGAGATAAAATTTAAGAAAAAACTGAAAACATTTTTATTCAAACTTTAGTGATTGTAAGACTCCTCCTGTTCCTTGTTTCTTTTCTGCTATAGTTGCCTAAAGCACTGGGGCACTCTTTTGAGTAGCTATGCATTAAGAAAGAACCTCTTATTAATTAATTAATTCAATAATGTTTACCTTGACTCTGATATTGTCATTATGCTTTTGAATTTTGCAGGTCTCCTCTTCTGCAAGGAATCTCCATGGCTCACCTGCTCCATGGGTCAGCCATGCACCCAAGATGAACAATGCCAGAGGAATGCAGTTGCACTGTCCATTTCTACGCACTATCATTTTTTTTGGTATAAATATATTTTTATGGGTCGTCCCTATTTTACATTTTTCCACCATAGGTAACAAATAGCCAACTTGGGAGTCTGGTAGCTGATAAGGAGAAAGAAGGTATGAAATTTGTAACTCAACTGTCCTCTTCCTTCCTCAACAGATGGAATGTGCTCATGGACTTGATGAAAGTTGTGTTTGTCTGCCTTTCACATTCCCTAATTCCCCTTATTCATCCACTTATGAAAACTGTAACCACCTTCCCTCAAGTTGTGTGATGAGTTGCGCTGTTAATAACTGTCCTCATCAAATCGCACACTTGGTGGATGTGGTTAAAGCCACACCAAGAGTTAGAGGAAGAGATTATCAAAAATGAAAAATTTGCCCACACCACCCTCCTACCCAGGCAAGCAAGGGGTATCATAGTGTTGAGAATAAATTACAACAGTGGTTGGCCAGTGATTGCTAGTGTGCATTTTGTTCCCCAATCTAAGCCTCATGGATTCTTATGATGTAACCTTCTCTTGAGTTGTGAGACTTCAGTGAATAACACTGTGTTTTTACAGTTTCATCATGATGGCCTATATCTTGGATTTTCCATTCACTCTGTGGTTTCTTTTAGTCTAGCTGCCCATGATGTAGAATGAGAATCCTTTGATTGGTTGACCAGCATAATTCATAATAAGAACATTGTTTTTTTCTGTGATTTCTCCCCTATCATTGGAAGTCCACCACGAGCCTTAAGGCCCTTTGGAAATAGAACCTGCCTTGTATTGGGGTGATTAGGGGAGGTAGCAGAAATCACCTTTTATGCTCAAGTAGGAAAAGGAGTTCTAAGAATGAGAAGGAGGGATTATATTTGACTCTGCAGTGACAGACACCATTAGTGGTCAATAGTTACAGATGGTAAGACAAGGGCATTAAGTTTACTGTTATTAATAATGGGAGGTGGGTGCAGCCTAGTCTGATCAAGACGTTAATGGGGAAAGGGTTGGGCATAATCATGGTTTATATTAATACAGTGATTGGTTGGGGTGGACTGGAGGAGGTAAGGTAAGGTAGCCACCTAACCCGGCAAGGGAGCCTAGGTTGAGAGAGACTATAGAGAGAACAATGAGAATGGACATCATTGGGCATCATTGGGTGCAAATAAGTGGGATGCTACACTAACCAAAAGTTCCTAGTGGTAAATAATAAATACACATATTGAAGATCAAAACAAACTCATTTATTAACATAAATATCTCCCACCCTCGCTTGAGCAACAGGCCCTCTACCCCTTCCACAACCCTCAAAAACCCACAGTTGCTCTGTCCCCAAGTGTTTTTACTACCCTCACCTCCAGCAACAGGCCTAAACCCTTCCTAAAAAAAATCCTCCAAGGCCTCGTGCCTCTTTGAAATGCCCTGCTGTGTGCTTTGAATACCCAGCTACACAAACTTGATCATCTACAGGCTTTTCAGCACTTGCTGCAGGAGTGCCTTTGTGGTTTGGGGAGGAGTGGCTGCTCTGGAGGACTTCATCTGCCTACGGTGGCAGCGATGGAGTGGCTGGAATGCCTCCAGCTAGGGAACTGTGGAAGCCACAGTGGCAGCAGTGTCTTCCTTCAGCTCCTCCTCCTCCTCCTTTCTATGATCATCATCTGGTGATACTCCACTGCAAGGGCCTCCACTTTTTGAAGGTATAGCCCAATGGCCGTCTCCCACAGGGACTTCTGACTTCAAGCAGTAGCATCTGAATGACACAAGAACAAAAGAACATGCATTGTTGTACTTACCAAAAATACTTGTTCATACAGTCAGACAGTCACACACCGTTGCATTTCCCATCATAATATTTTATGTGATACTATATGTCTCAGGGCTTTTTTCTCACATATAATTCACATAATGCAGTATGTGGTATAAATTATTCCAGGGAGGACCTGGCTTGGCAGTTCGGGTTTTACTTCTCAAATGAGAAGCATGATCAAGACTGATTTGCATATGACTAGAAACAAACTGGGGTGATGTGGAAGCAAAATAATGATAGAATAAGCCCAGATCTGTGACTGGGGGTGAGAGTTTGAAATGTTTTAACACTCTGTCCATCATTTTATTTTGTAGTGTTGCTATTTGCACTCTGGATTGGCAGTTTGGGCTGGACTGCTCCCATGAGGAGCAGTGTCAAGACTGATTTGCATAGTCCAAACTTGGGTGATGTGGAGTGTAAAATAGGGATGGATTACACCCAAATCTGTTAATGGGGGTGAGTGTTTGAAAAGTTTTAACACTCTGTCCATCATTTTGTTTTGCTAGTTTGCTATGTGCACCCTAAGTGGCTGGAGTATGCCCAGACTTTGGTCCCTTGCTCACTGCGCCACTTGGATTCAAGCTAGCCTGGCTTATTAAGGGCGATGCCCCAAAACTGGACACGGGTTGCTTGTTTCTGGTCCATGGAGGACCTGGCTTGGCAGCTAAGACTGGATTGCTCCCATGAGGAGCAGGGTTAAGACTGATCAGCATATGACTGGGTCCAAACTGGGGTGATGTGCTGAGCAAAATAACAATGGATTAAACCCAGATCTGTGACTAGGGGTGAGTATTTCACAAGTTTCAACACTCCGTCCATCATTTTATTTTGTGGTGTAGATAAATTCGTCCACCACCATGACCATACTCAAAAACAGATTTTTTTGCTAAAATAGGTGACATGTTTAAAGGAAATTATGGAGGTGATACTTTCATCACAAACTTACTAATTTCATGAGTTATTAAATAATGACTGAGTGGCAAAATGTGCCATATATGTATTGCCAAAGAAAAATACAGCACATTACATTTGTGCATCACCAAATATATATATTTTGCTTCATTAATTGAGCCAACTGGGTGGGGCTGCATGTTTTGTTTTTTGAACAACTGAAGGCGGGTCATAATAATTCCAATGGCCATGCTCTTATCCTACCCCCCTTGAGTCCTGCCCTTAGTCTCTAGACTGAGTCCCACACTACACACATCACTCCAAATTCATTAAATAGAAAACAATGTTATTCCTAGGCTATGGAGCCAGTGAGGGTTGGGTAAGGTAATGTCCAACAAAGCATCAGGCCTAAGTTTACATTTGGCTATGGGCAGGCCAGGATATATCATATGTAGTAGGCTTAGTCTCATGGCTAATGGAAGGTTGAATACAGAACAGTATATTGGAAGCCATGAAAAGAAGACAAAGAGGTAGAAATTGTGGAGTGAAAGGTGGCATGTGGTGAGATGGGATTTTAGGTTGGCTAGGACAGAATTGGGAGGTGGTAAGTATGAGTGGGTAATGAACATCACACTTTTTCTTATTTCTATTACTTTTGATGGAAGAGAGGTTGAAACAGGAACAGAGGCAAGTGGATAATTTCAAAGGATTTGTATCCAGGCTTGAAAGCAAGGAGGGAATAATTTACCAAATGCAGTAGTTGCCATTGAGAGAGTTAAGTGACTCACTACTCATTCTAGCAGCGTTCTGGTCCTCCTCCATAGGATGATGCTCCTTGTCCTCCTCTGCAGCTGGGAGTGGTTGAGGTTCTAGTCAGACAAAAATGCAACACAATTATTTATAATATCAGTACCATCCACAGTGTCTGTATAAGTTGATAAAACAATACCTAAAGAATGTTTTGACTTTTTATAAACCAAGTAGTCAACAACTCAACTTCAAATCAAACTTTTCTTTAGTAATGGAGTTAAATGGCTAGGAAAGCATCAGATAAGCAATGATTAAAGAAGGGGAAGGGAATGAAAAGTACATATGTAAAAAGAAAGTGAGGCAGAGGCCACAGTAACAAAAATGGGGGAAAGAAAGCTACAGACGAGGAAGTCAGGTGCAGAAACAGAGGGAATATAAAAGAAAACACAAGGACATATGGGGGTTAATGGAAATTAAAGTAGATAAGGGACAGTTAGGAATAATGGAACATACAGAAGGCCTTAATGCATAGCAGGTGATAGTTGCTAAAATTAAGAAATGATAAACATGGCTTACCAGCAATACTAGCTGGTACGTAGGTTGTGGCACTGGCCCTGGGGCTTAAGCTGTGGTGTTGGTGGGCTTCTTAGGCCCCCTTGGTTCTCCTCTCTTGTTTTGATATTTAAAAAGGACGGAAGATAATGAAGACAGATTTGTAGAGCTCTGCAATGGGCATTTCACAGGCAAGCAAATCTGCTGCCTAATTAACCAATCCTTTTCCTCACTTTAAACTCCACCCTAAAATTAGTTCCAAACTGTACATATTATTATTACCTATAAATTATATTGCTCCTCCTATAAATGATATTATTACCTATAAATGATACATTTCTGCTATTGTCACTCTTAAGGATATAGGCAAAGTCAATGACAACATTAGTGAGGTGAGACTATACTCCTGACATCCCATAGATCAGTCTAACCATACTTTGCTCACAGAATCTGGGCAGTGTGGTTCATTTTCACTTTCTTTCAATCCACTCCTCTCCAGTTCCTCCAGTCTTATACTCTCCCTGCCGGCATGCGTGGCCCACAATTACATAGTGTATGCAGAAAATCCCTAACATATTACATATATCTATATCTATATTTATCTATCTATATATCTAGATATACACACACACATACGTATAGTTCCAGAAGGAAGAAGAAAGTCATCAAAATTATAAGATAGGGTCCTGTAAGGAAAAATAAAAGTTTCTCAATTCTAACTGTCAGGTTAACAAGGAAAATAAAAAGCATATCTAGTAAAAAGGGAAAGTCTCTGGCTCACATCCCAAACCAAAGGTTAAATCAGGTCAGCTGTACATCACCAGCCTGATGGTGGCTGAGTCCAATCTGCCAGCAATAGGAAACCACGCAGCAGCAGTTTGTTTCCCTGTGGGTCTGGCGGTATGACAGCGGCGGCCTGGAGACAGAGGGGTAGTGTTCATTGGATATATGTGTTGATATAGGTGTGTTGCATACAATGCATGTGACAACTCATGTCAACACATATTCCAACCCCAAGAAAAAAAATAAAACCATACTTACATGTATGTTGCCGGCTGGATTGTGTTTGATGGTAAAGCGTAACTTCTTTGTGTAGATGTCCCATGTACTGGTCACATTCGTGTTTGGCAAGGATGGCGTCAGTGTCCTTCATGCTCAGGTGTCAGCAGCATTGGCAGGGGTCCTCCAGTTGTGTTCCTGTGGAAAAGGTAAAGAAAATGGGGGTAAAGGAGGGTTTTTACTCCCTTTCTTCCCCAAACCACCAGCCTTGGGTTGGAGGTTTTCTCACCATAGTCGGCTTGGTGGGAAGGCAGATCGCAATCTGCTAGGCAGGAACAGTGGCTTTAGTTCTGCCACTGTTTCCCATTACTCTGTCGAAGCTGGAATCCAAGCCTGGTGGAGTCAGTGGCAATTAAGCGTTTTTTCGTTGACGGTCCTGCTAACATCTAAATAGGGTGAGTGGACCACCAAGCCAACAGATGGGAAATACGACAAAAAAGTGACAGATGGACATTCACTACCAACATCCAAATCAGGCCCTCAGTTTCTGATTCAAACTTGTACTGGCATTGATTCATCAGCTTATACTCACCCAACATGGTTTCATCTTCTTCTTCAGAGACTGTAGCTAAATACACCCATTCAGGTGAGGCATATTTTTTTGTTATGGATCTCTCTTCCTTAAAGATCTCCTTGCAACTGGAGATTCACTTCCACTAGTTTCAGAATCAACTTGTCTCTCAGGTGTTTCTTCTGTTTTAAAGAGGTTTCTTTTACAAGTTGTCTTCCATGGGATAACTTGCTTAGCTCTTAATTGTTCGGAAACAGTTTTGTCAGAGTGTCTTTAATCTCCAACAAACTTTGGCTTGAGCTCAAACTCAAACCTGAACTTATATTTGAACTTTGATCAGCTTTGTCTTTGTCTGCTCTGTCCACTGTGAAGTTTTTCTTTCCTTTAGGGGGTCTTTATAACTTTGATCTTCAATGTAACTTTTTATTGATTGGATCAGAAACTACTTCTGCTTGCTGCATTAATGTCTTTGTGTTTTGCACTGTACCAAATCTTCATTCTGATTGCTGTCTTGAAACTGCACTTCAGGAATTTAAGGTTATTCATCAGAGCATTTACTAACCTAAGTCATGACAAACAATGTCTCTGATGAGAGGCATGTTTCACCATATCAGTCGGACCTTTGCAGTAATCTAGCATGATGGTAAACTAGTGCAGTTGAAGGAACATATGCAAGCCCCATTGCTCTTCCCATGATAATCTCATGGAGAGATACACCATTTGTTCTGTGAGGAGTTCTACTCACGCTCATCAGAACAAGGAAAGGTATTCAGGCTACTATAATCCAGTTGAAACACAGACGTTTGCCAGTTTATTCTTGAGAATGCCAATCGCTCTCTCCACAGTTCCTGAAGATTAAGGTCGATAATTACAATGAAACTTTAAGTTGATCACAAATGCCTTACTGATTACTTGCAGAATCTAGTTTTTAAAATGAGTTTAACAATCAGTCTCAATAGATCAAAGAAGGCCAAATCTAGGCATTAACTCCCTCAACAACAATTTGGCAAATGTAAGGGTGTCTGATCTCATGGTGGGGTGTGTACTTTAAACTATTTCAATTTGGCATCTAGATAAAATCCACTTGAGTTATTTCTTGTAAATAGGTGTTCTGAGTTGCCAACTGTTAAAATATTTTGTGAATGTATATCCTTTTCAGGAAATCTTTTTTTCAAATACTCAATCACAGCCTTATACTTATCTCAGCAACTGGTGCCGATTCGAGCTGGTTCTTGTGCAGGCCATCCAAATATAGCTCTGCACATCCAACCAGAAAATCACAAGGAACTACAACCAAACAATGAATTCAAAACTGTCTACACCACCTGGGATATGAGTGTCAATGTGTGCACCTCATACTACTTGCAGTTTTGGAAAATTATTAATACATGCATACAAATCAGTCTATGGCACATGCATATGTTTCCCTCCATGAGCTTTTCTCAAGTGAAATTCTAAAACTGCTCCTCTTCCAACTTTTGAATTACTTCCAAACTATCTTTAGTCCCTTTCAATCTCTTTTTATTTGCTGTCCCTTTCTTCCAACTCCTTAATATGTATTTATGTCACTCCAATCTTTTATTTTATCAATGAAATCTTTAATACGGGCTTTCTGTGTAATCAAACCTATCTCTTTAATTTATTTATGCTTCAAATTCATTTTGTAATTTTGTTTCACATACTTTATCCTGCTGATGACAACCTCCATTCTTTAGCTTATTCTTTCAATTTTTTGTGTCTTTTGTTTGCACATCTGGTTGCTTCTATAACCCAATATCTCATTTCATCAGCATTGTAAGTTAACAGCCTACTTAAGTCAACATTTCCTGCAACAGTTCACCCAATTCATTTTTTAAAATACCACTTTAAATTTCTTTAGGACCCTCTTCAACTATCACTGATCTTACAGTTATGCCAGCTTGAATCTATGTTCATGTTTGTACCTCTTCTTTTATGCCTCACAACACCACTACCTCTGTCAGTGTACTCGATACCACTATGGTAATAGTACAACTCTACACAACTGTACTTCTATCTGCCCCAACACCTGCATCAAGACCTGAGCTAGTCCTACTTGTCCTCTCTGATCTTTCTGTTAATGTAGGAGGTCTAGTATTTAATAGCTCATTAATAAATGTATCATCATCTTCTGAATCATCTGTTTACTCTTTCCTTTCATTTGTTTAATCTTTGTCAACTTTCTCATAAATGACAGCAGGGAATGTTTTTTAACATTCAATCATATCCTTCCTCCATCTCTTTTCTTGCAGATTCTATTCTTTATGCCCTTCAAACTGTGTAGGTCTAGGCATTGGCTTCATGTCATACCTGGTTTGTTTAAAAGATCCAGCTTTCTAATGATAACAGTACCTTCTAAAGGGAAGTGTAAAACTTCATTGTGTGCAGTGTAGGTAATCCAATCTGAAATCCAGGTACAGGTGTAGTACTCAGTGTCTTTCCTCATTTTTTTGGCTGGTGTTCCTTCTGCCGGTAATTTCTGACACAACATTTGTGTTGTATATATTCATTTTTTGGAGGCACAGCTGAGTGACTTTCTCCTTCAGTGAGTGGGTCCATGAAGCATGTGCTCCTGCAAGTACAGCTAGATGATCCCCAAAAAAAAGAAAAGAATATGGCTGATCGGACTCAGTTCAAACCCATGTTTATATAGGAGTACTGTAGCACAAAATTGCTGGTCCCCTAAGGCCAATGGAATTTTTCAGTTTCTTTAGAATTAATGCACCCACCTCTTGTGAATGGTTATATGGCTGCATTTTGTGGCATGAAAGAAATTAAAAAAGACTCAAATACATGTTTTCTGGAATAATGTTTTATTGAAGATATTTTTGACAATCACTTTTATTAAACATCGTTGTGTGTAAATATATAAAATATACATTTGATTATTGGTGAGTTTGACAAAGATAATGGGGGTCATTACAACCCTGGCGGTACAAGACCGCCAGGGCTGTTATGACGGAAGCACCGCCAACAGGCTGGCGTACACCAACACCACAGCTTAAGCCCCAGGGCCAGTGCCACAACCTGCGTACCACTGACATGGGCAGTGCAGGGGCCCCCTGACAGGGCCCCGTGCTGCTTTTCACTGTCTGCATTGCAGACAGTGAAAAGCACAAAGGGTGCAACTGCACCCGTCTCACGGCCGCAACACCGCTGGCTCCATTTTGAGTCCGCTCCTGTGTTGCGGCCCAGCAGGGATCTCCAAATGGCCACGCGGGGGTGCGGCCGCAATGGCGGCTGCCCGGCAGTCCGACCTTGACCGCCCGCCAAGGTCGTAATGAGGGCCAATATGTTTATATTTTGGTGTTCTGGCCCTTTGACAAAGTCAATAGATCTGCCTTACTTAAAAGGACACCCTTTAAATTGTTACATCACAATGTCAGCCATACGTGCCTGCGTGGGGTTGGCAGGGCCCTGAGGCTCACAGCTGAAGTCCTGGTACTGTGGGGGGTTGGCCAGCCCCTGCACCCTACTTCATGCTGCTCATGGCTAAAGGCCATGTGCTGAGGGGGGTTGGGCACCCAATCTATGCTGCACACGGTTTCTGTGATTAATGCCTGCAAAGGGGTTGTGCACCCAACACCATGCTGCACATGGCAAAAAGTGATAAGCACCGGGGTGGGGTAGAGCACCAGTGGGAGATGGGTGCAGGGCTTGGCTGCTGGCCAGGCCATGCGCCCAACCTCATGCCACACACAGCCTTCAGGTGAGAAACTCAGAACAAGAATAGCAATCCGTAAACGAGATAGGAGAGTTTACCATACATGTATCCCAGGATATCCATATTATGGTGGCCAGTAGCACTGTTCCCTCTCTTACCCCCCTCTAACTCCTGTCTCAAACATCTCTTATTGTTCACCTCAAGTGATATTTCCAATCCATCATAGGACCCTTAATATTGTAAGAGCTGGGGTGTATGGATTGTTCGTCTTTGTCACACATGACCTTACAAAAGACTAAGGGCCTCATTTACAACATAACATTCACCCCCAAGGTCTCCCGTAGGTGCCCCAGGGATGGGGTGCCATGTAACTATGAGAAGGGACAATTCAAAAGATGTTTGGGAGGCTCTGGTGAGGGAAAAAACTGCACATCAAAATATTTTCTCAGTGTGGAAACGTAGCTCCACAGACTAACATGGGAATCACTGATATAAGCAACAATACTGCTATGAAGGAGCTCAGTGAGTCTTGAAAGGACTCCAAAAATTGGTAATGAGATATGAAACAACCTGTCACTGTAGTAGGCATCATAAACAATAATGGAAAGAAGAGGTAAGACTCCCTTTCCTGTAATCCAAATCACAGACTGCTAGTGGCCTCACCTAGGATGGCAAGTCAGACAGATATGAGACTAAGGGCCAGATGTAGCAACAAATTTGCGACTCGCAAACGGCGAAAATCACTGTTTGCGAGTCGCAACTGCGTCTTTGCTATGTAGAAATACATTTTGCGAGTCGGAACCGACTCGCAAAATGCATTTCCGAGTCGCAAATAGGAAGGGGTGTTCCCTTCCTATTTGCGAGTCGCAGTGGTATGCAATTCCATTTGCGACCGCGTAAGTGGTCGCAAATTGACTCACAGTTACCATCCACTTGAAGTGGATGGTAACCCACTCGCAAATGGGAAGGGGTCCCTATGGGACCCCTTCCCCTTTGTGACTGGACCCAAAAATATTTTTTCAGAGCAGGCAGTGGTCCAATGGACCACTACCTGCCCTGAAAAATACCGAAACAAAAGGTTTCGGTTTATTTTTCAAAGTGCAGCCCGTTTTCCTTTAAGGAAATCGGGTTGCACTTTGAAAAAAAAACTGCTTTATTTAAAAGCAGTCACGGACATGGAGGTCTGCTGTTCCCAGCAGGCCTCCATTCCCGTGAGTGCCCTGAGTCGCTATGGGGTCGCAAATTGCGACCCACCTCATTAATAATAATGAGGTGGGTCTTTGCGACCCCATAGCGACTCGCAGAAGGTGTCTGAGACACCTTTCTGTTTCCCAAATTGCAACTTGCAATTTGCGAGTCGCAATGACTCGCAAATTGCAAGTCGCAATTTGGGAGTTTCCTACATCTGGCCCTAGATGCCACAGGCTGATGACACTGGTGTCACCTCTCACATGGACCATCTGGTGGCACAAGCCTCTCAAAAATATCCATGAGGCCAAGCAAAATCCAGCTGTGTGGCCCATCATTGACCGACTCTCAGCTATGGAGTAACTGAATGCACCCCAAGATGCTCACAAGTGTCATTCATTGTAATGGGTGTATTGCAGGGACATTGTTGGGGCATCAGTGCTGGACAACCCACATTGATGATCTGGATAGCCAATGTAAACAGTGTGTTGTCAACATCCGGCTATAGAGAAGACTCACATATTTACACAACCTGCTAGCATTATGTATTTCAGTCCACTCAACACCTACATGGCCAATGTAAACAGGCTGTTGTCAACATCAGGCTATAGAAAAGACTCACATATTCACACAACCTGCTAGCATTATGTATTTCAGTCCTCTCAACACCTACATGAACAAGTAACACCCATGTCTCAGTGTAACATGGCCAATGTTAGCCACGTAATGCAGGATATATTGAAACATTTGAGCCAAGGACACATCAATTGCTATATCCATGTTTATGCTCTACTGGGTATGTCTGACAAGGTCTGGACTACGCCCGGCCCACATAAGTCCTGTTACCTATCACAGTGTTACACTACATGGATATTGCACAGGCAACACCATCCTAATGCACAGTTCAGTAACGGTGTGATGTATGCTGCCTTGCTGTCGTTAGTATGTCGGAGGCCATGCAAAGTCATGCATGGTGTGGGGACAGTGCAGCATGAGTGACAATCATGGATACCACAAATCATGTGAAATAGGCTAGTCAGAGCACCTTCACATGCTTCTCCAGTTAGAAATGGCACCTGAAGTGCAAAAATAATAGCAGCAAGTTCTGCAGGTGCACAATGGCCCTTTGCAAACACTGTGTGCCCCCCTGGGGTCCATGCCAATGGCTGAAGGGACTTTACATGTATCCGCTGACCTTCATGACCGGGCTGTGCCGTAGGGTGACTCACAGTGGTTTTGGCATCAACAAAGGGTGCAGTCCCTTGTGCAGGGGGGTGGGGCATCTGCCTATAAGGACCCCACTCCGATTTGGACTGTAAGCTGTAAGAAAGATGTGGGGTCAGAGGCAAAGTAATTCTCTAAAGGTGCACTGGCAGTGTCCCCTGGTGGTAGCTCCCTGGAGTGGGAAACGTGGGCATATGGCACCATCCAAACATCAATTCACATGTGTCCAGGCTATCACACTTGCCTGCATGGGAGACTGTACCACTGCCCCAAGTTGAGTGACAGCCTGCTGTCTGCACCTTGGGACCTAGAACAGATTTGTAGACATCTGCGCTGGCCTTGATGTGAATGTTCTGCCCCTATTCAAGAGCAGTTTAGGGCATCCCTAGGGGTACTCTAAGCAATTAAATAAGGTACCAATACATTGGCACATGGGACAACCATTACAAGGTGTGCTATTACACAAACATAGCGATTGATCCCTATTTGTAGTCTGCTCATAGTTAAGCATGCACTGTCATATATATACACTGCCAACACACGCACTAGACAGACAACACAGCAATCCCTATTACGTCTCATATGCATTCCACATCACACTATACATAAATACACTTTTCCTCCTTGCGTACAAAAATTGTCGCCGTAGGCAAGTGCATGTTTTTTAGCCATTGCGTCAGACAAAAATGATGCTTCATATACAGCGCATCACAATTTCCTCACTTTGGTTTGACCTGTCTTCTGTAAAATCCACGCTTTGGCTTGAAACATAAAAAAAATGAGGCATCGGCAGAAAACGTTCACATACACACAGGAAGTGATTCAATGGATCAACCATGCTCCAAACCAGGAACTGTGAAGTTACTTTCACTTTCTCTTCAACTCACAGTCCTTGTGTCCTGTGATGGGAGTGGTTGTGTTGTTGGTGGAGAGAGTTTTGCTGTTTGAGGAGTCTGTTATGTGTTCTGCTGTCCCTGTTCTGCCCCTTTTGCCACAATTGTTCTTTGAAATAGTTTTTTTTTGGTATTTTTTGTGTTGTATTATACTGTGTATTGTTGGGTGTTTGTATTTGGGGGTTTAATTGGGGTTTTATAGTTCTTAAGAGTAGTTTCGTTTTTTGGGGGAGATTGTTTGGGGTGTGACATGTCGGGGAAGAGAAGGGAGAAAGGCATGAGTGCCCAGGAACTGGGGGTGTTCCTTTGGCTGGTAACACACTACCTGCCAAACCTGGTGGCCATGGGAAGACGTGTGATCCAGGGACACAGGGTAAAGGCACGCAATCTTTGGTGGGAGAAATTCCACTACCACATACAGCGGATCTTCCAGGTTGAGCGGACAACACACCAGATCAAACACCCCCAGCAACTGTCATTAGCAGGGAACAGGACCAGCTTGACTACAGAGTCTCAACAAGTGATGCATGCTGGCATCATGTAGTTTATACATCATGTTCCTGCTGTGGGTGCCACAGAAGCATCACCGAAAAGTATGCTCTTCCAGGACTGATGGGCTTCTGAATAAGTCCTTAAGTGTAGCAGGACAGAGGTCAACCTTCCACACTTGGCACTGCAGTTGAAGGGCACACTCATGTGGTGTGATACCCCATACTCTATGTTGGATGGATCAACATTGCTATCCCCTGTCATCCGCACAGACATAGCAATGAGCAGAGGAATGTCTGCACATCATTGTCATGCAAGATGCCAATGACCAATCCATCCTCCGATAGTGCTTGCCATTATAGCCATTGTAGCCTGCGAAATGTACTGCAAACAGGATCATACTGGGAACATCATAAGCCATTGCCATCTTAAGATCTCTGTGCAGATGATATTTTGGGCATGCATGCACAAACAATAAATGGTTGTGTGGAGTGCTGGTGTTCAGCAAGGTTATATGCATATCTGACGCGTATGTGCAGACAATAGTCTGCATATTGGGACACATGTAGTTACTTGGGGAGTATGCAAGAAGTCATGGCAAGGCACACCATGTACCAACAGGAGTTAATCTAGGAGTTGTTCCATGCAGCTCTGTGTGATGTGTGTGTGCTGCCCCTCCCCCCATTGTCACATATGATACCTAGCACATTTAGCTCCTATGTAGCAATGTGTCCTTAATATGTCAGGCACCCAATGTTGTGGCACAATACATGTGACTTGAAGTCCTTGGTCAACTTACTTTGGCTGATGCCAATGGTATCAAGGGTATTGCAGGATGCAGATGGGACACTGATGGTCAATACAACATGACGATTGTGGGGGTCATTTTGAACAAGGCGGGAAAGCCCACTTGGTGGCGGTAATTACCGCCGACGACATGGCGGTGCACGACTGCCATACAAAGATGACAGCAGTGAACTAGCTGCAAAGCAGGCACTTCAGTACCACTCACTAACAGGCCTGAATCGACCATCGGGCTGAAGGTAGCCACCGTCGACCCGGCGGTGGAGCCTAGACCGCCGGTGGGATAATGTTCCCATTTCCACCAGGGATTTCCTGGTGGGATACCTCATCAGGTAATCCCTGGCAGAAAGCATACTGGTGACAGGAATACTCATTCCTGTTCCCAGGATGTAAGCTCTCCCCCCACTGTCACAACCTCCAAATACCCCCAAGCCCCTGGACACCCCTCCACCCCCACCTCAGAACCCTGAAATCCTAAATCCTATCCCTCCTCCCCGATGTCCCTGTAGGTCCCTCCCCAACCCCGAGTCACCATCCCCCACCTCCATTTAGGACCCCCAACCACCCAAATACACATGCACGCATATGTATACAGACACAAACACATTCATACACGCAGACACACATCCCCCCTTCACAAACACACACTCCCCCTTCCCTCTCGGGCAGCACTTACCTGTTCCATGGCGCTGCTCCAAGAGGGAACGGGCTCTTAGGATGCTGTTCCGCTGGCATTGACGCATCTCCATACACCGCCACACCTATAACTGCATCATTATAGGTGTTGCGGTGTCTGGCTGACGTGGCAGTGAGGGTGCAGCAGCATCCACCCCCACCACCGACCGTCAGCAGGGCGCATTGCGGCCCTCACCGCCATCAATGGCAGTGAGGCTCCAGGCGTCATTATATGGCAGGGTGCCTGTCGCTGCCACTGGCGGTCTTCCTTTGAACATCAGCACGGTTGTCGGCTGTGCATCCCATCATGTTCATAATGACCGCCTGTGACTCTCATGGTCACAAAACAGCATTGTTCCTAAGCATACCCAAGGCTGACATGGTTATGCCTAGATGTTATGAGATGGTGCATTGCTATTATGCAGCATTAGTTTAGCCGTGGTCCTTTGTCCATGGTAAATTGTGTGATGATGGATATTGTGCAAATTCATGAGCACTTTGACCTTCAAGATGTATTTATGACGTAAAGTGCAACATCTGAAGTCTGAAGAGAGTATTTGCATGCCATGGTTGATGTACAGTTATCAAGTTGATCTTTGTATGACATGCTTTCTTTATGTTTACACAGTGAATATGACCTCAGCACAGAAGAGACACCACCAGCAGAGGGAAGATCGGCACAGGCAAATACACAAGGGGCAGAAGGCCTACAAAAAGACAGGGAAGACCTGCAACTGAGAGAAGGCACTGGGGTCCTGAAGGACATTTCCCCAAGGTGCTTGACACTGGGACACCAGCAAGGTTTGGGTGCAGACAAGGCTGGGTCTGCAGGAGCAGGACCTTCCAAATCCAGCACCAGTCACACCACACTAACAGTCTCCCATGCTTCACGACAAGCACTTCCACATGAATTTGAGCAGAATGTGTATAAGGAATTGGCAGATTCAAAATTGAGAGTGGCCGGACTAGAGCACAAACTGGACAGCATCCACATCCTGCTCTGTGAAATAAAGCAGGTGGTGCAGAGACACCGAGGGGCATGATGGGCCCAACGGACCCTGCCTTCCCTTCCCCTTGTAGATAGTTGTTTGTATTCCAGGTTTCAATAGATAGTTTGGCATAGGTAAGTTAGTATAGTGTAGGAGTTTTTAGGGAATATGGGGGTTGATGTGTAAGGTATGTGTTTTTGATTAAAAAAAACATTTAAATAATATGAAAATTCCATAAAAAATGCAAACAATGTTGTATTTCTTTAGCCATAGTGTTTAGTTTATGTGTAGCTGTAGTTACTGTTGTCCATGTCTGCAGATGTGTTTTAAGGGGTGTGGGGTTTGTTGGTTATCATGTGGCATTGAATGTATAGGATAAGTTAGGCTGAGTTAAGATAGGCATAGCCATTAAGTAGGATTAGTCAGTGTCGATTAGGGAAGGATAGTTAGAATACGTACTTTAGGTATTTTTAGTGAGAGATATTTAGGCCCTCATTACAGCCCTGGCGGTTTGTGTTAAATCAGTGGTAATACCGCCAACAGGCCGGCAGTAAAAAAAATGGGATATGGACACTGGTGGTTACCGCCATCCAACACCAGGGTGGTAACGGCTGCTGGGCTGGAGACTTCGGGCTCAAGGCCGGCGGCCGGCACATTCCCACCCTCGGGATTACGACCCTGCCTACCGCTATGGTTTTTGTGCCAAACTTACTGCCACGAAAACCATGGCGGTAGGCACCATCAGTGCCAGAGAATCACTTCCCTGGTACTGATAGGGGTCCCCTTACCCCCTACCCCCTTCCCCTGAGTCCTCCCCCACCCGCTCCTGCCCCCCCACATATACACACCCACATGCGCACCCATCCACACACATGCACACACGCATACCCACCACCACCCACGCATGCACACATACATACCCACACCAACATAGCTTGTCACACACATGCATCCACAACACACAACACTCACAATCACTAATTCATGCATTCATCCAATGTGACTCACACCTGCATGCACGCATCCCAAAACATAAACACACCCCCCCCCCACATACACACAACACCCCCACCCCCTCTCCGGTCGGAGAACCCGAATTACCTGTTTGCAGGGGGTCCTCCGGCTGGAGACGGTCTGTGGCGCTGCTGCCAGCAGCAGCGTCCACCAGCAAAACACCGCCAGGCCGTATCATTGCTCATGATACGGTTGCCGGTGTTTTGCTGGCGTGGCGATGCTGCTGTCAGCAGCGCCGCCTTACCGCTGTCCGCCGCCATGACCGTTGCCGGTGTTCTGCCAGATTTCTGGTGGAATACTGTCAGCTGTCATAATACGCGTTGGCGGCTGATATCAACGGCAGCGGTATGTTGGCGACCGTCGCCGTGGCGGTAGGCAGTCAATATCACCGATGTTGTAATGAGGGCCTTAATGTTTATAAAATTTTGTTATTAGCTACATATGAGTCCCCATCTTAATTTACTGTGTAGGAGTTAGCATGTCTGGTCAGCTATTGTTAGGTACATGCCTTTGGCTGTGCTAGCAGTATTTTGAGTGACTAGGTGACTGTGCGACTAGGTAAGTTCCCTATGGGTAGGTACCTGTCAGGTTGGGTGTAGAATCACATGAGCTATCTACAAACATCCTTGAGCAGTGTATGCAACAATCTGATTGTGAATTGTAACACATCCCATCACAGGTTCATCAAATATGTTTTACTCAGTCTGTGTGACTTTGTCTCTGGCTCCAATTCACACATGTCCCTTTGGTAAGTACTGTATTTTCTTCAGACAATCCAACATGAACCAAATGGTCCTGCTTCAGACATATACAACACACGTTGTAGTTAGTGGTTTTATTTGCAGGTGCAAAAGTTACGTGATGAACTGATGCACATTTCAAGAGACAACAACCCCACCAGATGTATCAAGCCATTGGATGTCCAGACAGAGTCCATGGAGGAAACATGTCATGGGACATGTGTATGAGAGGAGTGCTCCTGTGAGGAGAAGGACCACATTGCCATAAGGGAATATTGACCACGATCACAATCCACAAATGTGAGAGACAAATTAAGGACAGTGCCAGGTGTTTGGACACTGGCATGATCTTAAGCAGAGGGCAAAGGAGAAAGTGGTTATATGCCACAGTGAATTGCTACCAGGCTGTTTTTCTGCTGAAAGATGTGCATTCCACATCTTCTTCCTCTAATGTATGCTGTGCCTCCTGTGACAGGGCTGTTGTAGGTGTTGAAATAGAGGGAGGCACACACACACACATCAGGGGCAGTAGACGTCGATCCTGTGTCCAGGGCAGCTCTCATCTGTGGCAACACATAAGGCAGCACTGAAACAAGGGTGATCTGCTGGCTTTGTAATACAGCAGTAACATCACAGTGGTAGGCACCCAAGCTGGCAATGATGGAGTTCTGCTTCCGCTCCATGGACTTCAAAACGTTTTGTGTAGCTCCCTGCCTATTAGCAACCTTGCTGGTGCCACTTTGGCAGGGCATTTGCTCATGCCTGTACCTCATGACACCAGCGATGTCAGACAGGGACTGCTGGAGGCCACAGAGCGGAGAATAAGTGCCCCATATGGCAGCTGTGTTGTCCTTATTCTGCTGCCACCATCTCCTCCAAGTCATCCAGCTGCTCCTGGGGCTCTGGACTTGCTCCTCCATTCTGCAGTGCTGCCTTGCGGTTGTTGGCCAGTTCCTCCTTTGTCCTGCACTTGCAATCATGCCACCCACACCAGAGGGACAGCAGAGGATGGGGGACCCCATCCCAGGTAAGGATAGGTAAGTACAGGTAAGTATTTTGTTTTAAGTGCCATTGGGGGCCCTGAAATGGGCCCCCCTACATGGCACTGAGTGCAATTGCCATGCCCAGGGGACCCTGGTCCCGTGTACTGCCCATTGGGGTGGTGGGCATGACTCCTTTCTTTTCTAAGACAGGAGTCGTGTGGCCTTGATGGTTTTGCATCAGAAAATGACGCTATGCTGGTTAGAGTTATTTTTTTTTACTCTAACCTGCCTAACGTAATTTTTTGGTGCAAAACCCCCTTCTCCCATACCGCCACCCCCACCCCCACCCTGCTAACGTCATTTTTTTTACGCTAGCCTACCCTTTGCACCGGCTTGCACCATTCCATAAATTTGGTGCCCGATTGGCACTTAAGAATGGTGCAAGCTGGTGCAAAACTTTTTGATGCAAAACTGCGTTAGTGCAGTTTTGCACCAAAACGTATGAATATGCCCCTTAGAATCTGTGCTGTGTACGCTCTGTGGAGTTTAGTTGGGGATCAATGGCACTGATATAGACTTTTAGAGAAACTATATTTAGTCTGGCTTCCCTCTGTGTTTTATCATGGTCATCTAGAATAGAGAGCCATTCATCATACTGCATGTCAATCCCTAGTCTTGTTTCCCACCAGTGATGGAGGGACTTTGTATTTTGTTGTGAGAAAAGAATGTGAATCAATGTTAAATACAGCCCAGTTATAGTTCCTCTGTGTTCTTACCATAATATCATGAAATGTAGGAGCGGAAATACTTCAAGAGTATATGGCTAGCTACTAAAAGTCACCCTAAGACTTCTGGAGATGTGAAGGTACTGCCGTCATTGTGATAGTGGCAGGCCGAGTTTCGGTGCACAGGTGGAAATTGTGATTATGACATTGTTTTGCATCAGATCCTCCTGATGTTGTATTTCTTTGTCTTCCCTGAGGGACCAGTCTACTTCTATCATCCAATGAGTACTTTCTTGTTCCTCCAGATGGGGCCATGTGAGTGCATCAAGTCAGACGTCCGCATTATGATATGTGCTCTCGACCAAGTGTATTACGTGGACTTCAGTATGGGATGTGAAGCTTGATGTTTTAGTGATTATTGTTTGAATAGTGATAATGATATATGATTGGCTTCTGAATGTGGGTTCACTTCTGCATGACTGTGTGTCTAAAGGATGATCTGCTCAAAGGTTAATCTGATTTGTCATTTATTGTTGTATACCAGATTGCTTATTTTACACTAGTGGTTGAAGTCTATGGCCTGGGAGGATCCAGATAAAGAAAGCACTGTGACATACCAAGATTCATTAGTGCTGTGTGTTCCTAAATAATTTTTCAGAAATACGTACTAAACTTCTCAATTTACTGCAATCAAAAAACAACTATTAGCTGCTATTAATGCTTACTAATGAGACAGAGTACATAACCAACAACGGTTTAACAGTGAAATACATTTCTGCCAAATGGATTGATCTATACTGTTTTCTTTGGTTCTCTGTGCTGGGCTCTAGTGCATCACAACTGCACATCTCTTGGAGTCAAATCAAAAGACAAAGCCAGACTTTGACATCACAGCTGTGATGGAAAGTGGACCCATACGTTGTACTCGAAGAGAAATCCCTTGCGAGGAAGACATTGCAAAACACATTATCATGACTGTTGGAACTGGCCCTTTTTGCATGGTTATCCACAAACGTTTTGCTTTCTTCCTCCTATTTTTTTTTTATATGTTTTTGCTAGTTTATTGTCTCTGTGCACTTTATCACTGCTGATCAGTGCTAAAGTGCAAGTGCTCCCTATGTAAATTGTATTGGTGATTGGTTTATCCATGACTGGCATAGTTGATTTACTAGTAAGTCCCTAGTAAAGTGCACTGGAGGTGCCCAGGGCTGTAAATCAAATGCTACTAGTGGGCCTGCAGCACTGGTTGTGCCACCCACACAAGCAGCCCTGTGAATATGTCTCAGACCTGCCACTGCAGTGTCTATGTGTGCAGTTTTAAACTGCCAATTCGACCTGGCAAATGTACCCACTTGCTAGGCCCAAACCGTCCCTTTTACTACATGTAAGGCATCCCTTAGGTAGGCCCTAGGTAGCCCCATGGGCAGGGTGCAGTGTATGTTAGAGGTGGGGCATGTACTGATGTGTTTTACATATCCTAACAGTGAAATACTGCCAAATTAGTTTTTCACTATTGCAAGTCCTATCCCTCTCAAAGGTGAACATGAGGGCTGCCTTTAATTATCCTTAAAGTGTAGTTATCCTTTGAAAGCATATAGGGATATGGAGTTTGGGGTCTCTGAGCTCCCAATTTAAAAAATATATATTTTGCTAAAATTGTTTTTTAAACTGTATATTTGAAAATGCCACTTTTCAAAAGTGACCATTTTCTTGCTTAAACCACTCTGTGCCTCTGCCTGCTTGTGTATTCCACACCTGGGCCAGACTAACAGTTGGGGTATTGTGAATTCTCTCTAGACTGTGACACAAAGGGAGCTGGGGTGTAGTCTGCATATCCTGATGGCCCACCTGGGCTAGAATGGAGGGAGGAGTGGTCACTTACACCTAAGAGGGCTGTGCCTGCCCTCACAATGCAGTCTCAGACCCCCTGGAGTGTGTCTTGGACCAGGCCTGGGCATGGCAGGATCTTGTGAACAACCGAGACTTTCCTTTGAACTTTACCTACTTCAAAGGCAGAAAGGGGTATCAGCAGTGGCCCCAAATCCCCAGACTTTTAGAATCTTTCTGGATCAAGAGGAACTTCTGCCAAGGAGAAGAGCTGAAGAGCTGGCAAAGGAGTACTGGCCCTTTGTTGTGTTGCTTTGCTGGGTAGGCCTGCAGTTGCTGCTTCTGCCTTAAAAGAGAGGAAAGGGTAAACGTTGCTGTGTATCCTGCTTGAAAGAGTTCTCCAAGGGCTTGGAGTACAGCTTGCCTACTGTTGGCAGTCTCAGGGACACAGTTTGATCTGCCTACAGCACTTGGAACTGTGTGTTTTGTGCAGTTCAGGAAGAAAAACCACCACCACGCTGCCAACGATGCCGCTGACCTGCATCGTGACCTGCTGACGCCACACGGAGCTGCACCACCCCACTTCACACCGCAACCCTGGTCTCACCGCTGCTGCCATCTGATGCCACCATTAAGCCACTGCTTGCACTGTGACCTGTGGGCCCCCCATTCTTGCATTGCCTTGCTCACAAGACTCCACAGACTGGGCATCCCCGGCGACGCACCTGCTGACACCGGCGCCGCTGCCTGCACTGTGACCTGTGGACACCACTCGTGAGGTACACGAACACCGTCTTGCACGGCAGCCCTGGTCCACTGACGCCACCATCATTGACTCCAGTGTCATCACCAGCCATCCCTACCTGCACCGCAACCTGTGGAAGCCGCATGGAGCCTGTCCCGTGCCGCACCACCAACTTGGGCCTACCGATGACAGCGCTTCTGCAACGATGATACAGCTGCCTGCACCATGACCTGTGGGCACCGCACGTTGCATTATCATGCTTCACACTGCAGCCCCGACAGCATCCATGCTAGTGCTCCTAATTTCATCAGCCCGGAGTTCAATCTGCAACGTGTGTGACTTCAAGGGCCTGACAACCCCTGCATCGAACTACGGAATCGACACCGCAACACCAGTGATGACACTCTCCGGTTCTCATTGTGAGGATCCCAATGCCAGGCAATTCCAAAGGTACTGTTTGCAGGTCTACCCTACACCGTAGCTGGCCTGCGTCGCCCCGGCCGGCCTGAACTGTTTGTTTCGTTGATCACTATGCCGTGATTGCCCCAGGTAGAGCTAGGGACTTCAAGGAACTGTATTTTAAAGTAAGTCTTGCAAATTTCATATTTTATTTATTGTATGTTCAATTTTTATCGTATTTGGTCTTCTTGTATATAGATAAATACTGGCTATTTTTCTAAAGTTGGTGTGGTGTCCTTTTGTAGTGTTTTCAAATACTACTGTGTGTTATGTGCAAATGCTTTACACATTACTTCTGAGATAAGGCTGACTGCTCGTGCCAAGCTATGAAGGGGGTGAGCAGAGGTTATCTGAGCGGGTATCTCCCCTATCCTGACTAGAGTGAGGGTCCCTACTTGGATAGGGTGCAAACCGACTTCCAACTAGAAACCCCATTTCTAACAATGGCTAGTGCAGTGGAGTTCATTCATTTTAATACCAGTGCTGTAAAATGCTAAAGGTAGATGGTGGTTCTGTATGCTGTCTTGAAGAGAGCACATGTTGTCGGCAGCTGCAAAGTGGGAAACTGTAGAGAGAGACATATTTAGGCAGTTTCTACTTCACAAGGAAATAGTTGCACAAAGATTCTGCATTGATATGTTTAGTGATTTGAAGGCAAAACAAAGAGCAATTAGGAGAGCTATTCGACCTTCTCTACTGCCATGATGGAAGCAATGGGATTTCTGATCTGCTGTGTGCCATGGGCCCTCTTCCCCCGATCAAATATTTCTGAAGATTTGCCAGACTACATTGTGGGCCTTCATTAGAAGAAATTTCCCTGCCCTCGTGACAATTGATTTTACCACTGGTATTAGCACTTTGGATTATAGGGTGCCCACTCCATGAATTATGAGTGATAGCACACCACAGTGATTCCATCTGGTCCATCCACCTTCTTTGGTTCCTGATTGGTCACAGCTCTCTACAGCCTCACAAACAGTAACCTGTTAAATGGCCGACTAATAACTTTAGAGGCTCCTCCTTATTTTCCATAAGAACCTGGATAAAGAGGACTGTCAAACTGCATTTGCGAAAATTGTCGCTGAATTAATTCTGCCTTGGTTCCGTCTAGTGGCCAGCTCCCAGGGTCCCTTTGAATTCCTATCCTTGATAACCTCTCGTGTCAACATGCACTTTAACGTGAGCTCAATACTTATTATCCACAATATACTTCTTGCAATGCTCACTCAATCAAACTAGTTCCTTTTCATCTAGGTTGCTGATTCAGCTCCAATAATTGTAAACAGCTTCAATTTTTTGACTCTGCAGTGCTTGTCATTCCAGACCTAGGGACCTTATCCTTTTTCCTCTTTAGCACATAGGCTATTTGAAAAAGCAGTGCTTTTCTAAAATTATCTGTTTATAGAAACACACCATATGACGCTTCAACCCCTTGGCTAACCTCGAAAGTTTCTCTAGAAGAATGGGAAATTTCCATCATTTTTAGGGACATATTCTCATTTTTTTACAGATACAGATAAATAATACAGCTGAATTTGTCCTTCTTCATGGCCTTTCCGCTACTTCCATGCTCGCTGCTGAAGCTGCAAAATATATACAAAAATATATTTGAAGGCTAGAAAAAGGAGTCTGATCCATTCATTCATTCACTCATTCATTCATCCAATCAATCATTATTTAAGTAATTATGTTTTTCATTGAGTTCCTGAAACTACAAGTACCCGAGGCGAAGTTGTTTTTACTCGCAGCTCCAGGGAAAAGTCTGCTAAAACATGTAAATGCTAATATTTTTTATCCTGGCCCCTGATATGCCTCAGGAAAAAAATGTTGTACAGAGATTTTCATTTTTGATTTGTGTTTTTGGATCATTAGAAAAGCTATTTAGCTTGGGTAGATATTGCTGATCCAGGCAGAATTTTTCTGGATGACATTTTAAAAATAGCAGATGTGTTGCAGAGATGATGTAATATTTCAGTAACTATGAGACCTATATACTTCATTTTGGTGTCAAAACATGGGTTTCAGGGTCAAGTAGTCTTATACAGAGAGAAAATAACTCCTCAGAGCAACCCTTCCGCTATTTTCTAAAATGGCAGCTACAATAGAGAAAGAAGAGACATAAATAGAAATGAAACAAATAATAATGGTTTCTAATCATTGCATGTATACACCAAACAATGCTTATGATCAGAATATGAAAAAAACAATGTTTATCACTCCTGTTTTAGACACATTTTCATATTTCACTTTATTGTTTTTGATCTGGCAATCGCTCATGGTACATTTGCAGAATGTTGAACATTTGAGAAGACTTATTGACGAGGACATCTTTTGTAGCACAGGTTTTGCAAGTGCATGTACGTGTACGTTCTGTGGGTAGAGGCTTTAGAAATTTCATAGGTTTTAGCACCCCTTCATTATCTTCCCAAACACATTCACATGGATCTTTCTCTACATATGAATGATCCAAAATATTTACACATCTTCTGATCAAATAGAACGCTCTTTGAATAAGACGTCAGTGGAAGGTCACTTAGCGCGATTGATCGCTTGAACTCACTTTACCAAAGATCGTCTAATGTGTGACAGTCAGAACTCATTTTCCACACACACACAAGGTATTTTTCTATGTCGATAAAGTCACATTCTTCTTCTGTCCCAGCAAATCCTTTTAGAAATGTTGCAGGCCCAACAGGTAAATATCCAAGCTTTGTTCCAATTTTGCTCATAGTGTCATCATCCATAAGAATATGTGGCTTGATAAGAACACTGGGCATCTCTGGGTCAAGTTTGTTGTACAGAATCTGAAGTGGGATTAAGTGTCTTTTCTCAACTGTCCCATAACATATCCATAACTCTAACAGTCCTTGATTTCTGAATCTTGCAACAAATCTAAGTATCAAAATAATAACATCTGTGTCATTTGACAGTACAATGACTTAACTGAAACCATTTAGAACAGCCCACTCAACATGTGGCACAACTCAAAGGTCAGCTTCCTCCAATTTGCTGTTAAGGTCTGGCCTGCACCTTTTGAATATATCCCTGCAGGCACCAACTCCTCAATGACAATAGTTCCACTAGCAATAATGGGAAATTCAGTGTTTACTGAAGCATCAGTATTGTTTTGGGGAGTTAACATCTAGTTCATCTTGTTCGATGTTGATGACCAGAATTTATTAAGTTGCACAGGTACAGGCATTGAATTAGTGATGCAGGGAAGGTCAATTGTTCCACATGTAGACATTTGTCTGATTCTCTAACATTCTTTGACAGATAGTTCAAGATGACCGTCAAAGACAATGTGTAGTTCTTGCAAGGTGCACATTGACTTCGATATCTGTGGAACAATCCGAACAACCTCTCTGAAGTTTTGCATGTATAAAACCCCGAAAATTTGTAGTTTTGACATATAGTCTACAACAACAGCAGTTTTCAACGAGGATACCTTTTTGAACTGAAATTCTTTAGGTGAACGTTTTTTTTCGAGCTCTTGTACAAGTTTGTGTTTCGCTGGTTTGGTTACAGCATCTCCACCAAATAATGCGTTTGATGGAAGAATATCATGCAACAGATTGTCCTTGATAAACTTATCACTTTCTTTTGCTACATCCATCTCTCTACATGCTTGTAAAAGTTGTTTTTTTAGCCTGTTTTGTAGTGCCTGCTTGGACGAAACTCTTACTGTAGCAATTCAAGCGTTGGAGTTTAGGTTTAGTGATTATGTCAAACAGCATTTTCTCTTTCAATAAAATCTCTCCTGCTTCAGTTCTGTGTATAGTTTCGATCCATGTTCCAGGACATCTAATAGACGTGTCTTTATATCGTTATCCACATATAGTTTGGTCACAAAATTGTGTAGTCGCACAGGCTCAGTCATTTCAAAGGTGTTTCCTTGCTTCTGCATGAAATGAATAGCTCTGTCAACATGTTTGTTAAAATGTTCCCCTCTCTTTCCCACAAGTTAGTGGTGAGGAAAAGTTTCACAATGGCCGATTAATTATGAATTTGTCATCTCTCTGAAAACATTACAAATAGAAAGGACACCATGGTAATGTGGCTGCCGTTGATCAACATATTCACTTTAATGTGGCTGAGCAGCACTCCCTTGGAGCTTTTCTGTGATGTCTGGATCACCTATTTCAGTTTTATATCTGGAGCCACAGCATTGAACTTCCCTCTCTGTCTTTCACCATAAAATGACTTCAGATTAATTTTCTGTAGAGGTATTGTTTTTCCACCTGTAACTTCTTCACTCTTCCCAAATACCCGGGCCCATACCACAGGTAGTTTATGCACTTGAATTCATGAAACATAGTAATCATTGACTCCACAGGCTTCAAGTGCAGCTCCCAATCACCTTCCCGAACAGCATGTGCCAAGTTTTTCACTAGAGCTATAATGTGTAAAACATATCCCCAGTATTTGTAAAGCTCTGATTTTTCTTCACATTCTTTGACAAACTCTACGAATTTGGTTTTCAGGTTTTCTGATTTTGAGCTGAGTGTGCTGAACATTGCATGGCTTTGCATTATGTCTTTTGAATGAAGTGCACCCTGGAGCTTGTTCACTTCTGAGATAAGATATGCAAAACCTAAATTGTCACTCTTGGCCCAGAAAGTATTCCAACGCAATGTTTCTGTAGCCTCACAAATGATGATCATACCTTGTAACGAATGAACAAAATGTGTTTTGCACAGTACTGACTGGACAGTTTTGCTTCCAAAGATTTCAGCCTCAATCAGTGTTTTGTCTATGCCACATCCTCTGAGATAACTTCCTGCAAACCATAACACAACTTTTGTCATGTGAAAAATGCCCATCATTGGATAAAGACCATCAAATTCTACTGGACTGTTCATAAAAATGTCAGCTGCAATACGGAAAATTGGTAAGAAAGGCTGGTCTTCAAGCTATGCTTGTTTTGGAAATTATTTAGAGCTGTGCATTCTGTTGCGTAGTTTGTAACTGGAGATGGTATTACTGGTAAAAACCTAACCTTCTTTAGTGGGATATTATTAGGGGAGACCAGAGCATGAATTTCAGTCAACGGAGGAACTGGCTTTTCTTCATCCTTCAGTCTGCACTGAATAAGCAATATGATAAATTCAGTTAAATCAGCTTTGCAGACTGCAGCATCAGGTAGAAGATCCATGTCCTCAGACACATAGAAACTTTCTGGTAGACTGGGACATGTTGATGGCTTGTATTGATTTTGCACACATTGCAAGGCAGTTGGGTTATACGTTTGCAACTTCATTTGTTTATGCCAACACCAGCAGCTACTTCATTGGTACAGTCTTGAAAAAACACCATGACAATATCATGTGTGCTGAATGTTCCAGACAAAGAACAGCTGTCTTCAAAATCAAATTTATCAAGAGCGGCAATTGTAAAACCTTTCCTGGTACAGTGACTTGGAAGCGGTGTGCTGTCGGATTCACAAGATTTTATAGCATGAGCTGCTAACAAGTTCCTGCTCCTTACTATGTCATTATCACTTGTTGATACACCAATCCTATTCATTGAAGTGAATAGCTGTCTACTTTTGCAGTTGTCATAGATTGTGTGGGCAGTTATCATGTGTAGCAGAGTTTTCTTTTTGCTGTGATGTAATTCATAAAACTTGATTTGGAAAAGACAGTATATTTGCACAGCATAAGACTGTTGGTTCATGAGATTGTCTTTCACTTTTTTGCTTATATCCTCAAAGCCATGTTGTTGGTTTCTGTTCCGAACTCAATAACTTTGGTTTGTAACAGTTTTGCTTTGCTGATATCAAACAATGATGTAAAAAATGTGAAGACAACATCAGGCATTCTTGTTGACTCCCATGATTTGCAGAGGTCTGGGGCATCACATAAGTTGCCATTAAGTCCAAAATCTAAATCTTTCAGTGTGTTTCTTAAAATGGTTCCTGTTGATTTTACTGCGTCCAGTGATCTTATTTTGGTAGCAATAACTTCAGGAGTAAAATATGCTGAAAACACCATAAGTGGCTCATTCTATTTGTTAGACTGCCACTGTACGTTCTCACCAGAAAAATATCAATTTCTTTATTATCGCTCAGTACAGTTTCATCAATGTTGACCATTATTTCTCTGATCTCACTGAGTGTGAATCCGTAGCCAGCTTTAAAGAGTGGTTTTAAAACATAATTTTCTTTTTTAAAGAGTACATACATAATTGAAGGCTGGTAGTTACGCTGATGGTGGAAGCTCAATGTGCATTCATATTTTCTAATGTATGCATGCATGCAGTTCTGAAGGCATACAAATCAGCTGCAAATACAATCACCTCGCTGTTTAGATCAGCTACTCGGCTAAAAATGTCATCTTGGAAGAAACTAGCTGCAGGTAAAAATGTTTGCCCTTTGAAACTCATACACTCTGTACTTTGTTCGTTCATCAATACCTTTGGCCATTGTTCTGACAAAACCACAGATAACACATTAAAGATCCTCTGCTTTCTGATCAGTTGTTGGAGGTAGATGAGGGGTAGCCATCAATCTTCTAAGTGGATGGGCACTAGGTTTGTTTGTCATCGCTTTCTCAGAAGACTTGGATTCTTGTTGTGATTCAGTGGTTTCTGCTATTTTTTGACAAATTTGTTCCAGGCTTTACGGAGGTATATCAAGGGGCCAGGACTATTTGTGTTTTTTCCTCTGCATGATCTCCCTCTTAATCTCAGCAGAACTATATTCACATATGATTATTCATTTTTGAAATGCAATTTCAGTTTGTATGTATGAAGTATTGCAAGATATGGTGTCTTGTTACGTAATTCCTAACAGCACGCTGTATATAACGTCTGCTTTGTAAGAAGTAGTTTTCACCTCCATAATCAAACGTTTTCAAATATTTACAGATAAAAGAATTTGTCACTACCAAAGATGATAATATTTTTTAGGATATTTGTTTAGTAGAGATTTTCAGTCTTATCGTTGAGACAGCTTTACATTGGTTCATGATGAAGAAAGTTTAAAATGCTACTCCACACCTCTCAAGTTGAAAAGGTAAGCATCTAAATGATGGTAACTGAGATAATTTGAAAGTAAATTCATACTAGAGAGAGGAACAGGGCCTCAATGGACATAGTTAAAACATATTCTGGGCTACTTGATAAGTGGGGTTGGTTGTTGTCAATAGCATCACCAAATAGGCTTTTGACAATTTAAACTGCCAAAAGTAAATCATTCAATTCTGTTATTTAGTCTGATTTCGAGAATGAATTCTTGTAATAATCACCTCATCCTGTAACCTCTAAATTAACATTGCCTTATAATTGATACTTCTCACTTGATGTGGCTACAAAGATGTGCAAACGAAACTTGAAACAATTAAAATCAGTAACATCTCAATTGGTCAGAGCTCTTTTTGTAATTCCATTGTCGTGTGGGTCTCTCTCCGTAGTCCTTCTCCCTTGTGGACAAGCCTCTCAACTTTGCTACAACACTCTCATTCATCCTGCCTAGCAGCCTCTTGTCACTAACTTCATCACAAAGCTGGATGGTATTCAGACTTATACACAGACCTTTCATAATTGTCTTTAATCACATAATAAGTGGTCTGTGGCATAACTCCAGACTTTCTAGGCCTAGGTCAAGACCTGCTACACACTCGTCAGAAATGTTTGATCCATCAAATCAAACATTCTGGTCAAACCCAAACCATCTTGCACAAAGCCCTGATTTTTATCTCTCTATGTTTTCAATTAACTCACTGCCCTTGAGATACAAGGTTGCAGTTCAGTCAGTGAGTTCAAAACTAGTCTGAGGAGACCTAGCCTGAACTGGCATGCAGGCGGACATAACTTAGTGAGCTCCCACTATAACGGGGCTCAGGGGCAACATAAATCATGGCATTGCAGGTTCTGAACCCTTGTAAATGCATTTTCTGACCCATCACGGGGCAGTGATCTACTCCTGTTAGGAAAAAGAGCTCTGGCCAGCAAATTAGAGGAAGAACACTACTGCTGCAGGTCGATCGACAAGACAAGATGGCGGATGATAGGGCCCCTTAGTTAAACAAGGTTGAGGCAGTGAGAAGAAGCAGTGCATTCTCCCGGAGACACCAACCAGAGGTGAGAAATAGCAGAGGGGGACCGAGAACTACCTCCCACCCCCACGGGCCGAAGAGAAGGAACAGTACAGACGAATACGGGTCTCCACAAGGGCCACCCAGAATGAGAGCCAGGCCACATCTGTACCTGGCCTGCGCCTGCACAGTGAGAAGCGGAAGCTGGCAGTAGATGTCAGACCAAAGGTCCGATGCCCTGAAGAAACACTGCAACCAGAGACAGATTGGTGCCTAGCCAGCAGAGAATAAACAACAAAAGGTGAAAAAGAGACAAAGCTTCAACCTTTGAGCAGCTGGCAACACCATTGTACTGGACACTGATGTGGGTGCGGCTATGGGGACAGGGGCCAGGCCTCTGGGTGAGGACCGTTCACTGGAGGAGGAGCTCTGGGCCCACAAGCGTTGTTCTGGAGCTGCAGTGGAGTCAGCTTATCATCCAGCCTGTGACCGCGCAGAGAGGAGTGGGCACTGGATGCGGATCCCAGAACAAAGACATCAGCCACTCTCATGCAGTCCGCAGGATCTAATTCAGGTTGATGCCTAATTTTGGAGGGAGGGCTAGATAGAACTGGACTGCATCCCCACATATGAGTGCCTGGCAACACTGAACTGGACACTGGCAAGTACCACTGCTTGAGATGAAAACAACAGCTACTGGGCCTTCGCTTACCCAATCTGCCACAAAATAGGCCTTGACAACTGGGTGCTGAGCTAAGGGGTGTGGAGGCTGAGATCTGCACAGAGGCAGCCCCTGCATGAGTGACAGGAATAACTCAGACCGGCTGGGACCACATAAAGACTGATGGCGAATACACAGAATGGAAGTACCCTCCCCCATGACTAATACTGGCACCCTGGTGCTGTCCTTAAACCCCTTGTGGATGCTGGGGAGCGCATGTGCTCTGGGAAACAGTGGCTGCCAATGCACCAGCCCCCCCTCAGCCTGCCTTTGTCTCCCCGGCACCTCTTTGTAGGGATGGGCAGGACCCACGGTCTGAAGAATAATACACAGGCAGATATGGTGGCCAGGTAGAAATGACCTCGGAGCAGGGAGAAAAACTTTGCGGATTTCCTGGCAGCACACACATTAAAGATACTGGAGGCCATAATGGAAACTAAACAATTGCTGGAAGAACCAATTTGCCACCTTGGTCATAGAGCTTGTATTACTATGAGAAGACCACAAAAAGTGTCCATGAAGCCAAAACGCAGATCATGGATATACAACCCACCGTGAAAGAGTAGGAGACAAAGGTGGTCATTATGAACTGGGTGGTGTGGGCCGCCATGCCGGCGGTGGCAAGAAATCCTGCCAGCAGGCATCGCGGCCCACACCACCACGTAATTAACCCATGGAGGGCCTCCATAGGTGGTCCTCACTCATCCCCAGGCTGCCCCAGTTAGGCAGCCTGGCGGTGGTCGGCATCATTATCTGATAGGGCAGCAGTGCTGCCCCTCGGATAATGATCCCTTAGCCTTTCTCTGGCAGGTTTCCCCGCTGGGAAAAGCTGGTGGAAGGGGTGCACCGGGGCATCCCTTGAGGCCCCTGCACTGCCCATGAACTTGGCATGGGAGGTGCAGGGGCCCCTGTGTAGTGCCCATAGTGCAGGTCACTGTCCGATTTACGGGCAGTGATCTGCATGATCGATGCAACTGCACCCGCCGCACAGAGGCATTGGCGGCGGCTCCATGTGGAGCTGACATCAATGTCCCGGCCAGGCATTCCTCTGGGCCGACGGGCGGAAACAATGTTTCTGCCTGCCAGCCAAGAGAAGTGTTCATAAAATGGCCGGCGGGGTTCTGGCTGTCACTAGAAAGACCGCCAGCATGAACACACCCGTTTCGACCGCTGTGTTCAGAATGAGGGCCAAAATGTGCTTGCATGGAGAGGGAAATTAAGGTGCTAATGAACTGTGTGGAGGATGCAGACAGTGGGGCTGGTAGGCATAATGTTCACCTGGTAGGGGTGCCAGAGGGTACAGAGGGACCTAGTGTGGAACTGATGATAGAAAGATGGCTGGTAGATACTGTCCTTAAAGGACAACCCTCAATTTTTGTCTCCGTGGAAAGAGCCCACTCATTACCTACCAGGCACCCGATACCAGGAGCTGAACCTAGACCTATCATCATAGGTCTCAAGAACTTTTGTGACAGAGACGTCATTCTATAAACTGCACGGAATCACAGGCCCTGGCAACTGGGAGGAAGCAAAGTTAATCTTTACACAGATTATACTGCAAACGTCTAACAGCAGCGAGGAACATTTGTGCGCACTAAAACGATCCTACGCCAACAAGAATTAAAATACTCGCAAAGCTGAGGGTTGTACAGAAGGAAAAGACCCACATCTTCGCAACTGCCTAGGAGGCATAGACATACCTGGAACAGATAGAACTGTGGTCACCATCGCAACCATCGGCGGAGATGCCTGGGAAATGGAAAACAGCACCTGATAAGCGACAGAGAAAGAGAAAACCAAACCTGCTCCCAACAAAAGAACACGCAAAGGAGGAGCAAATTAAAACAGTGACCTTAGAAGAAGCAACATGACGCTGGATATCAACCAATGGAAAATACTAGCAACAAACGCGGGCAGCAGTGGCTCTGAATGACAGGGGACATTGTCAGCCTCGGAGGAGGACTCAGCACCGAAACTCACACCAACCACAGCTGTGGATCTGGGGTGGCTAAGGGAGAAGAACTGCGGAAAGACCGGCTGCATGAGGAGGGGGGGACACACATGAACAAATGAAACCTTGCAAAGGGAATTAAAGCCTGTGACTACACCAAAGGATAAAGCTGCACAGGTCCTGGAGAGTGCCCTACTTAGTTCCACCTACCTTTGGGGTGAGAGGGCTAATAGCACATGACTGCGGAGCTTGGCCAGGTTAAGCTCCACACTGCTGAGATAGAGGCCAGATGGCGATTCCTACCACATCAGACCATGATCCAGCTGCAGGCTGGCCACCAGTTGATAATTTGCTTATAGTTTGGGTTCACACATACCATGATTTGAGAGGGTGGTCAAGTAACAGATCAGGGCATTGTAAGGCAAGTATGGGGGTAGTTCAAATTCAAGGGATAGTTTTACATGTGTCGCAGCGCCAAAGCAAATGGGCGGCCAATTGATGGATAAACTGTGAAGGGAGGGACAAGGGGAGGATAAGATATGATCATGATGATGTGCCCCCAGTCACTAACAATGATAACATGGAAAGTTAACGACCTAGGGAATAAAGTGAAAAGTGGACTGATCATTAAGACACTTAACAGATACAAAGGGGACATTGTGTTTCTGCAGGAAACACATTTAAAGGATGGCCAATTTAGTACATGGACATGGGAGATATAAGATAGCATGCTCTGTACAAAACATCTCAGGCACTAGGGGGGTGGTAATCCTAGTAAGAAGATCTATTCACCTCCACGTGACTCAGACGTGGATGGACACCTAGGACTGTTATGCTGGTTTAGAAGGAGACTGGGAAGGCAGCACTGTAATACTACTTAATGTATCTACTCTACCAGGAATTCAAAGAGCTAACTTAGATAGCGAAGGAAAACTGCTTGAAACTACACCTATGGCTCTCACAGTTGTAGGAGGGGACTTCAACCTAGCTCTGCATACCCACTAAGACCAAATGAGTTCAAGACAAGAGGGCGAATTTACAGAAAGCAAACTGATGGGCTTTATACAAGCAATGGGATTATGTGACCTTAGCGGGAAATAAAGGGACAGGAGCATGCGTCCTCCTTTTACTCACATGACCACAACATGCAATCTAAGCTAGACTACTTTTTTACCACCACACACACACTACCCGACTTCTCAAAAGTGCGATACCTAGCAAGAGGCCTGAACGATCACACCCCACTAGATCATATACAAGGGTGAGAACTCCGTGGGTGTCAGAGAGTGGAAGTTGGAAACCTGGCACTTAGCCAATAAACAAGAAATGTCTCGTTTAGATACAGCGACCAAACTTTAAAGAAAACAGGGGGTTTGTACAGAGTAAAATCACAGAGTCGGACGCATATATAGCCACAATAAGGGGCATCATTTATGCAGGGAAGTCAGGGATAGGAAAATACGCAAAGCTGAAATGCAGGAACTAGAGGCTAAAATAATACAATCTGATGAAGAACACGTGATGAGACTCACAACACATCTAGTGAGCGACCTAGAACTACTTAGAGAAGACAATCCCTTGACTGCTAGAAACGAGGTGAAAATAAGCCATATTGCTAAAGAAAAATGCATATGCAAAGCAGGAGAAAAAGCCGGTAAACTACTGGCATGGACAGGGAGCAAAGAACATGAGAATCTACATGTTAGGAACATAACCTTAGACAATGGGGATAGAGTATCAACTAGCAAGAGGGTGTCAGAGGTCTTCGCTGACCATAGGGAGGCGTTCTTTAATTCAAGGCTCACAACCCTTACAGAGGAAGTGTTTGAATTCATCACAGACTGCCCTAATGAACAATTAACCCGAAACCAGAGAATAACCCTAGGGGTGGAGACTACAGATGAAGATATTACACTAGAAATAGGACAGATGCAAACGGGGAAAGCTTTAGGCCCCAATTGGCTCCCAGTAGAACATTTTCATAGACTATCACACAGAGTAGCCAAAGAGCTTCATGCAGCATACAAAGAGGTGTTTGAATTGGGTGAGCTCCCAGAGGGCCAGAGAATGGCCACAATAGTTCTCACACCAAAACCAGGCAAACCTAGAGATAGATGTGAGCATACAGACCCATATCCTTACTGAATGCTGACACAGAGATTTTAGCAAAGGTCCTCGCTAATAGACTGCAGGAAACAATTGCTGACATTATACACCCAGACCAAAACAGTTTTATACAGGACCGCTCGACAAAATGAAACCTTGTAGGCTGCATAATAACATATCTGAAGTGGAAAGGCAGGGAGACCCAAGAGCGATTTTGTCCCTGGATGCCAATAAAGAGTTTGATGCTATTGAATAGCCATACTTATTTAGGCTTCCGGAAAAAATTGGATTTGGCCCCCCTATATATCTGATGGGTAAGGCTTCTATACATGAACCCCAGAGCGAGAGTTAACATGAATGGTAGAATATCCCAGGGATTTCCGATGAGGAGGGGAACTCAACAGGGATGCCAACTGTTGCCGATGCTGTTTGCGCTAGAGGTGTAGGCATTGCAGCATGTGAGCGGGAAGACCCACTAATGTGGGGGTGGCTGAGAATGAGAGGATGGAAGGAGCGTGTTTCACTAAACGCAAATGATATCCTACTGTATTTAACCCACCCTGACCAGTCACAATGAAGATTGGGAGACATATCTAAAATATTTGGCACATATTCCGGATCAACTGGGACAAATTGTTACTTTTCCCACTAGGTGGTTGAGATCGAGGGGAGAAGTTGCCACTCAGAATAGAGCCCCCTCACTATAACCGAGGGTGCTCACTACACTGCTAATCTGCTGCCCCTACTGCAGAGTCTGGAGGATGATGTCAAACATTAGAGTCAGCTACCACTATCATCAATGTGTAGAGCATCCATGTTCAAAATGATATCTCTGCCTAGAATCCTCTGTGTGCTCCAGAACTCCCTCCATATGATCCCAGATGCCTTCTTTAAGAAAGGGGACACACTAGTTGGGACACGTCTATAGGAGGAAGGCAGACCCGTATAGCTCTGACACACTACAATGCAGCAAATATGAGGGAGGAATTGCCTAACCAAACATCCGGAAGTACTACGAAGCAGCACCAGCGAGAGTGATTAATGATTGGACACACCAAGACAAGGAAGACCTAGCTTATAGGCTGGATAGAGAAGGAATGGGGCCCAGGCGTTACCTACATCCCCTCTACGGAGGGAAAATGGGCACACCAGCAGGCCCGGCAACTAGGTGCGTGGTCGACACATGGTGCAAACTAAATAAAGAAATGCACTGGGAGAACAGATTAACACCCAGGACCCCGCTAGGGAAAGGCGACAGGCTACAACTAGAGACCATGAAAGGGAATATTTGGGGACGGAATGCAATAGGCCTATCCACACTGGCAGACGTGTGGAATGCGAACAAAATAGCACTATTTGAACATTTACAGCAAGAATATCAAATGAATAAGACACAGTGGCTGAGAGACAGAAAACTAAGACACGCCTTGCAGAAACGTATACCATATATTGAACAAACCCAGGAAGACTCCCCTCTTGAGAATAGGCTGCTGGATGGTAAAAAAAGAAAAAAATAGTCTCACTCACATATGGCTCCCTTACGAGAAATACACAGAACCCGCTTATGCACTTACAGGAAAGGTGGGGGCAAGGTGTGGTGAACAAAGATGAAGAGGAGTGGATGACAGCACTGGGCCTCCCAAGTGTGGTTGCAATAATAACAAGCTTCTGCCTGATACAACTCAAAATACTTTGTGGGGTATATTCTACAAGAATACTAATGTACAAAATAGGTAGAGCAGGCAGCCCACACTGCCTGAGAGGGTGTGCAGTGGATGGTACTCTGTTGCACATGCTATGGGATTGTTCTAAATTGAATTCATTTTGGGGGTAGATCAAATCTCTAGAGGGGGCTCTGGGGGGGTCCCTTGGACTTACCACAATGTGTGGCACAGCTTGGCATTTGGGAACCCCTGGATTTCACCATGAGCCAACAGACACTGATGAACATGACATGTATGATAGCTAAATGGGACATTGCGCAAAATTGGGGAAATAAACACACCATCATCGTTGACACATGGGAACCCGGACGGCTGTAAAATGTTGGAAAAAGAAATATATAAAGGGAGAGCCAAAATGAATACATTTTGAGAGGATATGGGGCATGTGGGAAGTGCAACCCTGATAAGATAAAGAGTTTTGGATGGGACTGACTAACGATTGGTCTACTTGGGAATTGGGAGTGCTGGATAATGCGTGACAACTTGTGATGGCCTCAGGGGAGAGCAGGTGGGGGAATGGGTGGGGGCACATTGACGTTCCTGTTCTCTCCTCTGTCTCAGGAACTTGGAGTGATGATTTATTAATTATTGCAAGTGCCGCTATTAATTAGTTTTTGCTCTGGTGTCCAATGCATAGTTGTTTGCTGTTTGAAATCTTTTGAAGAAATGATAATCAATAAAAATAATTTATTTAAAAAACTATTCTGAAATACCATCTCATCATATTGGAAAAAAAGGCCTAAGGGAGCACTCTGCATCAATTTTGAATATAAGTATATGGTGAGTCGACAATGTCATGGTACTTGTTTAAGTAGTTTTTCTTTATGTTTTGCTATCTACACATCACAACGTAGCATTTGTGATCAACACTTCAAGCACCTTGAAGTTTGTGTTAACCACCACATCTGCCCATAATGCTGCATATTCCAATTGCTCTTTCAAAATAGATTTTTCTTACAAAATTGATGCCACTTTTACAAATAAAAAAGATCAGGGTGTATCAGTAATCTTCAGTTTTGTGAATGCGAAACATCTCAGATAATGGGAAAAATAAATTGAATTTCTCTCTAACTAGCGGAAAATAATAATGAAGTGAACACATTTAACTTTTACTGATCAATGTTGGAAATGTGATTTGATTTTGCTGCCTGCCTTGACTAACATTGGTGTTAGAAACTGGGTTTCTGGTTTGCCGAGGTATGCACCTTGTCCAAGCACGAACCACAGTCCTAGTCAGGGTAAGTCACAAACAGACCCTAAATTAACATAGGCTCACCCCCTAGCTTGACACAGAGCAGTCTGGCTTAACTTAAGAGGCAATGTACAAAGTATTTGTGCAACACTTCAAAAGCAAAACAGTGAAAACACCACACAGAAAGATACTACTACTGGCTAAAGAAATATGACTTAATTTAATAAATAAAAGAGCAAAACAACAAAAATCCAATTAGTAGGACCAGAGTTATGAATTTGTTTTCTGTCAAACTTTCTTTATTGGTTATTGCACATAAAGAGCGACAGTTTTTTCATCATCAGACACCACTATCATACAACAGAATATCTAAATTGGGTAACAGTTTGCACAATAAGATGATATTCCCAAGTGAAACAATATAGTTTAACAATACAATTCTTTTGATCAGATCTACCCTTCATTTTTTATTTTTCTTTAATCATTTTCTAGTGGTATAAAGTGATCAGAACCAGCATTTTCCATATGAGTACTCACTACACAGAAATGATGTAGTTAAGTTGTCTGTACAAACACATCCTATGCATAATAGTGCCTGGCCCGATTTGGCATACATTATACAATAAATGCTGAACAATTTGTGTGACTAACCTTACATAACTACTATAATAATACCAATTTGGGTGTAGTCCCTCCTTCTAGAGTTGGTGTCCCACCAATGCAGTAAGAATCTTGGTTATGTCTGCCCAGTAGTGGTCAAGATGTGTGCAGCACCACACCATATGCACAAAATCTCACTGTGTCCTTGGCAGCATGGCCACGTATCTGCTGTTCCCCTTATATATCCATGCTATACACTTCAGTGTAAGATAGGTGTGATGTAGGTAGTTGAACTGTGTGTATTTCCGCCTGGCATTGGTAGAAATTATTTTCTGTGATTGTAAGCACTGTGTCCACTGCTTGTCTGTGATGGTATGTTAAGGACTGTGTCCCAGTAAGCTCTAAGAGTGTGTAAGGGTTGTTCCCTGCTCACACTCAAGGAGTTATGATGGCTGGTGACTGCTTTTCGCGCTCCCTCATATGTCAGCAGCACCTGGAGCAGTCAGGAATTTTTTGGTGGCTCATCATGCATCTTGAATCAGAATTGGTTTAAGTACCATCTTAGCGTGGTGTAAGTTAGGAAGAACCCCTACAGTATGCCATAGCCATCCACCAAGCTTTCATATGTGCTCAATATTTGGTCAGTGAATAGGTCGTCCAACTCAGTGAGGCCTACCTCCTTCCAAGCGGCTGCACCTGTGCACAAGTGTAGCTCTGAGCATCCTGGCTTTGCCCAAACAGACAGACCTGGGGCATATGGGGCATCTGAGGGTGTTGTGCGTGTGTATTTGGGCCAACATTTCTTGCGACTCACAGTAAGACATTGTTTTCCACTCGTGCCTGAGAGCCAGCTTAATATCTGGAGGGATGAGGCCCTATCCGGCCATTTCCCCAATATGTAATGATTGTGGCCCACTAGCCATCTCATGGGCCGTTGGAGCTGAGAAGACACTTAGGGGGTCATTCCGACTTTGGCGGGCGGCGGAGGCTGCCCTCCAAAGTAACCCCGTTGGAAGACCGCTCCGCGGTCAACAGACCGCGACGGTCATTCCGACTTTCCCACTGGGCCGGCGGGCGACCGCCAGAAGGCCGCCCTCCGGCCCAGCGGGAAAGCACTTTCAACTATGAAGCCGGCTCTGAATGGAGCCGGCGGAGTTGAAGGGGTGCGATGGGTGCAGTTGCACCCGTCGCGATTTTCAGTGTCTGCAAGGCAGACACTGAAAATCTTAATGGGGCCCTGTTAGGGGCCCCCTGCACTGCCCATGCCAGTGGCATGGGCAGTGCAGGGGCCCCCAGGGGCCCCACAATACCCGTTCCCGCCATCCTGTTCCTGGCGGTAACAACCGCCAGGAACAGGATGGCGGGAAGGGGGTCGGAATCCCCAGGGCGGCGCTGCAAGCAGCGCCGCCATGGAGGATTCCCTTGGGCAGGGGTAAACCGGCGGGAAACTGCCGGTTGCCCTTTTCTGACCGCGGCTTTACCGCCGCGGTCAGAATTGCCCATGTAGCACCGCCAGCCTGTTGGCGGTGCTACCTCCGGCCTCCACCCTGGCGGTCTATGACCGCCAGGGTCGGAATGAGGCCCTTAGTAATATCCAAAGTTTGGAGCTCCCATCCCACCCCCATCTAGTGGTGCACACAGTTTGACTAGTGCCACCCGACGCATTCCGTTGCCTCATATGGTAAATCACCTTTCTGCAAACAGTCCATGAGGGAGCTAGGCCGGGATGGCAGAAAAGAAATAGAGAAGCCTAGGGACTACTAACATTTTTGAGAGAGCTATTCTACGTGCCGGGGAGAGAGGAAGGGAAGTCCAGAACCTTAGGGACTTATGTTGCCATCTATCAAGTCTTTCTCTGAGTGGTAGATTCTGATGCCCAAGTAGTTAATAGAGTCATATGCCCATGGGAGTGGTGTAAGTGGAAGTTCATCCCATTCTTCCTGATACAGGCATGAGGGGAAACAACCAAGATTTCTCCCAGTTCATCTGCAGGCCGTGATACCTCACCAAATGTCTGCAGGAGGTCCATTAACTGATTCAATACTGTCTCATCATCTCGTAGACATACCAAGGCATCATCAGTATAAAATGAAATTATATGCCACCTGTCCTCTGTTCGTATTCCCCACTCCGGAGTACGTGCCCCATAGAGAGGGGTTCCATCACCAGTGCAAACAACAATGGTGAAAGTGGGCAGCCCTGACGAGCGCCCCGGCAATATCGAAAGGGTCCGAGATGATATGCCCAGTTTTGACTTGCGCCAATGGTTTGTTATAAAGGATGGTTATACATTTGAGAAATTGGGGACTGATTCCCATTCGTTTTAGGGCACGTTGTAGGTATCCCCAACCTAAAATGTTGAATACCTTTTCTATGTCCAGTGCTGCAACCCAACGGTGAGCACCAGTGGACTTCGCTCATCCCTTAAGCATGAATAGGCTCTGTAGGTTCATGAATATGTTCCTACCCGGAAGTAATCCATTCTGGTTGTGATGGATTAGGCCTTAAATTACCGGGATCAAGTGATTCGCCAGTACCTTACTAAGTATCCTATAGTCCACATTTAGTAAGGATAGGGGGAGATAGGGCCCCATCAATAGTAGGTCCCTATTTGGTTTTGGCAGAACCACCAAAATCACCTCCAGCATAGAGGTAGGCAGTATCCCTGCTGAGTAAGCTGAGTTGTACACCTTCAGCAACTGGGGGTGAGTTTTCGATTGGTATGGGGAGTAAAACTGAGTGGACCAACCATTCGACCCAGGTGTTTTTCCGTGCATCATTTGTTTTATCGCTGAGGCAAAGGGGTAGTGTCCAGGAACACCGTAATACAGTCTTCCCCTGTCTGTCTCAGTGATAAATATAGTTTAGAGTAGTATAAACAAAAGCAAAATTAATGGACTCCTGTGTGTTAAGGAGATGCCCTGTGTCCGCCCAGATGGTGATGATGGGCGCTCGAGGAGAGTCTGAACGTATGAGCCAGGCAAGCAGCTTGCCTGCCTTGTCACCCTCTACATGTTTCTTTATCTGGTATACCCTGTAATCGACTTTGTCCAACCAATCCAAAGTATCCCTATATTCAAGTTTTGTCAATGCTAATTTGGGGGCCACTGACTGGTTTTCTGGTTGCCTCCGTTCCAACCAACGTATGTCTGTTTTGTGTGATTGTAACTTACAGCACAGTGTTTGTTTAGTGCCATATGCCAGTTGTATTGCATGACCCCAGAGTACTACCTTGAATGCATCACATTCAACGCCAGTATCAGATGCAGTACACCCATTAATCTTGAAGTACATGGTGAGATGGTCACGTAAGGTGTTGCAAAATATGTGGTCTCGTAATGCCAAATCTGGGAAACGCCACATGGGTATATCCATGAGTTCACAGCAACGTACGTCCACAGTGCTACTGACTCTTGAAAGGGATTCGGATTGCAGTAAAAAAGGTCTATTCTGGTATGAATGTCATGCAATCCGGAGTGAAACACGTACTCCTGAGTGGTCAGGTGCAGGCCACGCCAAACATACCTGAGTGTGCAATGGCCACTGCCTTAAGTGCTGTGTGTATGTATGTTGTGGATAGGGCCCCGGGATTTGGTGGGCGTGAGTGGTCCCAATTTGTGTCTATCCTCCAGAAGCATGGGGCCAGTATATTGCGCAGGAGCACCGGGGTAAATGATTGTAAAAACAGTGGTTGATTAGAGTTGGGGATATACAATGAGATTGGAGAGTCATCAAGGTTCTCCTCTGGTATCACATATCTACTCCCTAAGTCAATTGTGGTGTGCAGAACCTCTAATGGTACCCCTGGTGAAACCCATATAAGGACCTCTCTAGCATATCTGGAGTAGGTCGTGCCAATCAATGTGCCACGCCAACGCCTACACATGAGTTCAAGATCTGGAGCTGTAAGGTAGGTTTCCTGCATCATTGCGTCTGCATAAGTTTTGATACACCTAATATATCTTGACAAACCTAGCAAGTCCCCTAACATTCCAAGTCAGGAGCGTATATTGTGTGGTGTGAGTGTTCATGGGGTGAATTGGGGCCCAGTGTCAGCATCCACCTCATATCTCTTCCTCCCCATAACCGGCAGGTTGCCCCCCACCCTCCCACTGTCCACTCTCCCATCAACCACATACGCATACACATACATGAACTTAATAACAATAACTGAAATAATTCTCAATGTTTGATCAAATCCACTGTCGAATCCAAGAAACAAACTTAAACTCCCCTTCTCAGGCCGGAAACCAACAGGCATATGGCCAATGGCAATACGACGCTCTTAATTAACTAAAGTGTAAGTTAGTCAACTATAGCTACACAGTTCGTGTAATGGAGGCGTGGGTATAGAACTGGTGTTGCACTAGTTGTGTGGAGTTGTAGATACCCGGCCCATGTAAAACTAGTGCTACGGTCACCCCTCAACTTGGAAAATGAAAGAGAGGTCAATGCACACAGTGTGTCGCCTCAAGAGTGTCGGCCCATTAAATAATGTCTTTTGCTGTTTTGGGAGTCACTTAGGAGCCTCGTGCAATAGGTCACCCATCAGTGCCTGTGCTGAAGCTGGCATGGCTTCCTCCATGTGGTCTGCCTTTGAGGGAGGTGGAGAGGGTGTCGACATCCGCTGCTCCAATGCCGTCATCACCAGTGCTCTATCCTTGGCTGCTTGTTCTTTCGTGCGTCCAATCTGTGAGCATCTGCGGCGAGGACAATGAAGTCCCTGCCCTCTCTCCCCCAGTGTACATTCCAGGCATTCTGAGGGCACAGCGGACATGCCCCTGTGCTCCATCCAGGCCCATGTCTCGGCCGCAGTGGCACAGAAGGTGGTACTGTCCTCATGTGTGATCCAGAGTGCAGTCCCGAATTTCAATGCATACTTGACATTGTGGCCTCTGAGGCTTTTTTTCACCGTCAAGAACGAAGATCTTTGGCGTTGCACCTCCAAGGTTCAGTCAGGGTAAATGTTGACCTGGGAGCCCTCCACTGTCCATGGGCCCAGTGAGCGGGCAACCTGAAGAATCTGGTCTCTGTCTCTACAGTTAAATGGGTGGGCCACCACCAAATGAGAAGGAGATCCTGGTGGTAGTGGCCTACCGGGTACCCTGTGCCCACGTTCAATTGAGAAAAATGTTGAGTGCTTGCCTTGTAGAATCGTTGATGAAAACCACTCCACAAGGTACAGGTCCATGCTCGGGCATCTATTCATTCTGGTAAGCCCATTTTGCATAATTATTGCAGCGGGATCTCCTCACCTGGACGTTTGCCTGTTGGTGAAGGTACGCAACCTCTTTTGCAAGGCTTTAATGTGAGTTACGGCATCTGACACCGATGGTCTAAGTAACGCTAGAGTTGATTCTGCTGACTAAACCCGTTACTTCAATTTCTTGCGGTCTTCCATCATTAGGCCCATGTCTGTTCGTAGGGCATCTATCTTAGGTTCCAGCATTTTGATGTCAAGCACAGCAGATAGTACTTTGTCTAACCCGTGTGAGTGAGCTGCCAGAGTAGTACTCAGGGGCTCTTCCTGTACGTGTGGTCGGCCAACCTCCACTCCAGTCCCTTGTGCACCAGTTGCACCTGCCATTGGTCAATCCTGCTTCATACAGCCGGATTGTTGCTAACAGCGGTTGATGCAAGTGTTGTATTGAATCCAATTTGGTACTGCAGTGGCTGCCCCGTGGAGAGGTCCACCAGGTAAGGTGCACTGTGTCCAATAGACAGAGCTCTCTCTGCTCTGTTCCCCTTTTGGGACAACTTCCCTGCAACCCTGGGAGGTTGTGTGGTCCTGAGGGAGAGTTTGGGGGCTTGAGCGCAAACTTTCACTTGTTGGTAGTCAGGCAAGCACAGGCCGTTCACTCCTCGCCTCAAGGACACTCCAACTTGCACTCCAGAAGATGCCCCCAGGTGGGACTTGGTAGTGTCTGGATTATGTAGCACTTCGGGTGAGAAGATCCAAAAGGGCGCCTCCCATGGGTAGTTGTCCTCAGCTCTCAAGGCCTATTGTCGCAGGGGGGGCAAGAGAGAGGCTGTGGGTCATCGATGTGGGGTCCCACAAGGTCCCTGCCCTGTGTGATGAAGTGTTCAGGCTGTAGCCCTCCCCTGCAGGACCCTCTTGGTCGTGGCAGTCCGGGCAGCGTCACCTCCCACAGGACCACTGTCTCGGGGGTGTCCACAGTTGCGAGGCACTGTGCGTCTCTCTTGCTTCTCAAGGACACAAGTGGATGAGGGAGTACCACAGGCCCAAAGTTGTCAGCTTCCCCAGCTCTGCACTCCGGCAGGTCATTCCGCACCATCTGCCACTCCAAGCTCCCGCCTATTTGCGATGGTCAGAGGATCACTGGTCAAGTCAGGCACAGGGTCCACCTCTGCAGTTGGAGTCAGGGCCATCTTCTGCCCATCAGCCCAATATGGACTACAGGGCACCCTGCGTCACCACTCTCCTCCCATGCCCCTTTGGGCAGTGTCACCCCTTTGTGTGTTATATTCCCGTTCTGCACAGCATTAGTTGCAAAGCGACAATGTTCCCAGGATTATTTAAGTATCAGCAGGGGATTTGTAAGTTGTCAGGATATAATTCATGGGCCGGAGTGCACGGTACTCCTCTCTATGTGTCCGGCACATTCACCATCTTGGCCCTGAGTTATCATATCTCCCCTTATAACAATGATTTACCCAATTACCTCTCCAAACCCCTCAAACAAAAACCCTTAAACAGTGGTACATGGGTGTAATTTTGTCTGTGGTAGGTTAAATGTCAGGCGGCTAGGGAGACATGAGACATGAGAAAGGCTCAGATGTGAGGCCCGGAATGCAACATCTCTGGGAGGAGTAGTGATGTTCAGCAAAACTAGAATTGACAAAGATGAAGCACCCTTGTGCAGGTAGGGCATGCACATAAGGGGAGACCTCTTGAATGATAGTCCGATAAGGGACCAAAAATGTATTCAAAGTTTTTGTAGTTGAATTTTTTTAAAAAAAAGACCTTTCCAGACCCTTCTATCCCCTGTTTGGGGCAGGGAAAAGCCATAAGGAGGATACCCCTGCACTAACTAGCAGCTGCACTCCTGCCCCTCAGGTAGACAGCTTTGCCTCTTTACCAGTGCACGAACTGACCCAGAGAGTCCGCCTTCCACCTTTACACTCCACCGCTTTTTATTGAGCCTCTCGCTATTAAAATTAGTCAACATATTCAGATCAAACCTCTGTTAAAATCAATGGGAAAGCTAAAACTCTACGTGGACGATATCATTATGTCTTTAGATACAGAACGTTCCTCTCAGAAAGCGGTTTTTAATCTATTTAATGAATTTGAGCAAATTGGTGGCTATAAGATTAACATGAGTAAGACTGATATTCTTTGTGGCACTTCTCCTATCTATATCCTTCCTGAATTAAGAGGCCGTGTAAATGCCAACCCAAAGAGATATTTAGGGATTTATTTCTCTGCCAATATAGGAGATTTGTACAATTTAAATTACTTCAGAAAACTCAGGCTCTGCTGGCTCGTTGGGGGTCTCTCCCCCTCTCTATATTAGGCCGAATTGTGTTAATTAAAATGTCAATTTTACCACTTTTCAATTTCTTGTTTGCGGCTATTCCGTGTGCTTTAACACAATTTTTTTTTAGAAAACTGGAATCCCTATTTAAGAATACAGTATGCGGATAAAGAAAAGGGGGGATTAGCCTTGCCAAATTTCAAAGATTATTACTATGCATTTTTTACACATTATTATGCCAGCTTTAATATGGATCATTTGGCGGGCTCCAGGTTTTTTATTGATTTTCGGGTATTAATATGTAGGGAGCATAATATTTGGAACCCTGCACTCTTGGCGAAATCACCTAAAAAAGTTAGTTATAAGATTTTTAAATGCTTTTTAAGAGAAGATCAGACTTCTTTAGAAAACATTCAATCCCTTTTTTACATTTTGACACTCCTATTTCACAGATTTTTCTGCACTCTGGTGCTCAGCTTAATGAAGACTTAGCAAGGAGGTGGGAGCTTGTTGGATTTAGTAAGATTGGGGATTTTCATGCTAAGGATAACTTCAAAACTCCATTAAAGATTCTGACCACTGTTAAAAATGATTTCTTGTTGGTCAGATCTTATAACATTTTGTTACATATTTTAGGGGTTTAGAAGTCAATTCTATTGTCAACGTCCAGTCGTTGGTAACGGAATTGGTGGATCCTCACGGGATAAGGACTGCAAGGTCGTGGAGAAGGCTTTTGCCAGAAAGGGACAGAGTAGATCTTGGGACAAAAGCTCAGACGAAATGGGCTCATCAGGAGGGCCTAGAGGTTTCAAGTGATTGCTGGGAGACCATTAATCGTCTGAATTTCTCTGTGCTCAGAGAGGCTAACTGGCACCGAATGATATTCTTCAGCAAATGGTAATTGTATCGAACCCTGCAGGCCCTGTCTCATATGGGGACTGGCTATCTTGATATGTGATTTCACTGTAAGGAAGTAGGAGTGGCAGGGTGGATCCATATGATTGCGACATGCCGATGTATACAGGGATATTGGGAGGGAGTTTTTGTGATGTTCACAACTGTGGCGTCGGTATCCATATCTCCCAGCATTCGGTTAATGAGCTTGGGCTACGATCCCGAGGCAAGGCTCTCTTCTAGATGGGAGAAGCTCATATTTATAGCCACTGCGGTTGCAAGGTTGCTTCTGTTGAGAAATTGGCGTTCTGAGCTGTCTCCTACTAGTCAAGAATGGTATTGTAAGATGGCGCAAGTCAGACTTCAGGAGATGAGATATGCTAGCAGAGTAGGTAGTGCTAAAAAAGTTGTCTCTGATCTGGGGGGATTATTTCTTAGATTAACCTGGCTGATTTTGTTTTGTTTCGTTTTTCTGAAAGTGACAATGTATCTTGCTTTGTTTTGGTGTTACTCCATCCTGGTAAAAAACATGAATAATTTTTTTTTTTTTAATAAAAAGTTTTTGTAGTTGTCTAAGAGAATTTCAGCCATCCTTTCCAAAGTAACTGCATGCATTATCTGGTGTGCCACTGAGACAATGATGGCACCTCTTTCCTCTTCCATGCTGTCACCAGAGCAAGCTTAGCAGCTACAAGGCACAACCACAGCCCAATCTCCAGATGTTTGACACTTGAGGGAGTCATCACGCAATCCCAGTAGGGCAAATCTGGGGTGCCTGGGATTGGGTACCCCAGAACGTCTTTAATTTGGCACAATATTTCAGTCCAGAAAGGGCAGATGAGTTGGCATCCCACCATATGTGATTAAAATTCCCTAGCAGTCCATACCCCTCCAGCAGAGATCAGACGTGGTTGGGAAGATTTTGTTCAGCTTGGTAGGGTAGAGGTCCCAGAAAAAGAAAGAGTATTTTGAAGTTTGCCTCTTGCTTATGTATAGAATGATTACATTTGGGGATGTCTCTCCAAAGTTTGCACCATTTCACATCTGGGATTTTCTCTCCAAGAGTGAGCTCCCAAAAGGCGATGTGTCATAGCTGCAGGGTGATAGTTGTGGAGAGCAAAAAAGAATAAATAAAGGAGACACGCCCTCTTAATCCCTCACCCGTCTAGCATTTAGTTTGATGGGGATAAGATCTCTAGTGACCCCTGCCCTATTATCCAAGTGGGGTAACCAATGTTTCAACTGTGTGTAGCGATAGCATTCTGAGTCTGGAAGATTAAACTCTCGCTAGCAATTATCAAAGGAGTTTATGTCCCAGTCGTAAAGGAGGTCTGAAATGGTAATGCATCCCTCTCCCTCCATGAACGGTGAGGAGAAAGTGGTCGACTCAGCAACACAATTTACTTCATCCCAAACCTTAAGAGATGTTCTAGAAGGGGTACTAGGGTAAGCATTGGAAGGGCGATCTATCTTCGGCTTCCCTAATATATCCCATTTATATCTACTCACCACAGCTATATCCATGTGCAGGTAAAGTTTATCAGATTCACATAGAGACCACTCGAAAATCACCCTCAGTTGTGCCCCTTTATATTAGAGGTAAACGTCAGGTAGAGCTAGGCCACCTAAGAATTTTGGTAGTCTCAACATTTTGGATGGCAGACAAGCTCTGCAGTTTTGCCAGCTGAAGCAAGTTACTAGTGAGTGAAGTGTGGGCAGAAAATCACGCTCAATCTTGATGAAGACCCCCTGAAATAGGTATAGTAGTTTGGATACGTCTGCAATGCTCTTTTCACTGTCTGCACTGTCTGCATAGCAGAGGTGATGTGTTGTAGTGGCTATCAAAGTCGGTTCCGAGCCGCGCATCTGAGGTGATGCATTGAGAATGGAGTTGAAGTGCTGTGCAGTAAGTGATATTTTGGATTTGATGGCCCCAATGCCGGCGATGCGGCCAAGATGAAGGAGATGCATCGTTTTTGTCTTCTTTGGTCAAAGATGATGTGTGGATTCCGCTGGAGCGCCACTTCAGACCCACTTCCAAGACTCCAGGTCTAGCAGCACTGCAGTTCTTCTTCATGGCAGGATATCAATAGGTACAGAAGTGTACTGAAGTGGTAGGGTCAGAAGTCCAGTTCTTACACCCAGTGGTGCTTTTGAAGTAGGGGAGACTTCAAAGGGGGGATTTGAAGTCCACAGAGGTCCTCTTTTCCTGCCCTGGCTCCAGACGCACTACAGGGGTTAGCAGTCCATTGTGTAGGGAAGGGAAACAGACTAATCAGGTGTGAGTGTGAACGTGAACGTTCAATTGTCGCCCACACCAGACGTGGATTGGAGACAGGCTGCAGCCACACAGGGCTAAGAGCAAAAACAAGCTAACTTTCTAAATGCAGCATTTTCAAAATTGTAATGATACATTCTGCTTTGCCATTAAAGAGGTTTTATCATTACAATTTCATAGACACCAAACATGACAGATCCATTCCATCTCAATTAGAAATTACAGCTTAGTAAATGTAATAGGGAATCCTCAATGTTGTCCTCTGAGAGGGGTAGGCCTTACAGTAGTTAAAAATGAATTTCAGAGTTTTTCACAACCAGGACATCTAAAACCTAAAAGTATATGTCCTGCCTTTTATTTGCATAGCACTCTGCCCTATGGTCTACCTAGTGCCTACTTAGGGGTAACTTATGTGTAATAATAAGGGAGTTTAAGGATGGCAACAGGTTTTAAGTGCCAAGTTGACATGGCAGTGTAACACTGCATTCGTGCTGCAATGGCAGGCCTGGGGCATATTTTAAAGTCTCCTTTAGTGGGTGGCACATGTAGTCCTGGAGGCACTGGGCACATGTAGTACACTTTACTAGGGACTTACAAGTAAAATAATTATGCCATTTAGGTAGATACTAATCAAACCATGTTTTTAGGGAGCAAGCATAAGTACTTTAGCACTGGTTAGCACAGGGCCCTAAGGCCAACAAAAACAAATTCAGCAAAAATGGAGGCAAGCAGGCAAAAAGTTTGGTGAAAGACCACTCTAAGGCTGACATGTCTAACAATAGGTATGATGCTGAAAGAAACTGAGATGACAAAGTATCTCAGTTGTCAGCTCCTAAAACAAAACCAAGTTCTGGAAAAAAACATGGTCAATACAGGTATACAGCATGAGAGTTGGTAAGTGAGAATCTATTCCTCTCACAATGGTAGGTTACTGTTAATTCCTATTTTTTATAACAGTATTCATTATATTACATCGGGAATTATGTCATCACATACAAGTTTTAAGACTTCTACTTCACAGGTAAGTTAATTTTTAAAAGTGTACAAACCTAATTTTAAGTTTATGAAAATTGAGATGTATAGATGTGTATATTTATGGGTATTCTTTGCTATATATATATATTCTCTGAAATCACAATTTAAAAATACATCTTTTTGTAAAGTTGTTTTTTAAATTGTTAGTTTGAAAACACCACTTTTAGAAAGTAGGCATTTTCTTGCTTAAACTATTCTGTGACTCTGACTGTTTGTTGATTCCCGGTCTGGGTCAGTTTGACAGTTGGGCTGTTTGTGAATCCCCTCTAAACAGTGAGACAAGGGGAGCTTGGGTATAGCCTGCATATTCTGATGGGCCATCTGTGCTGGAGTGGAGGGAAGAGTGGTCACTTAAACCTGAATGGGCAGTGCCTGCCCTCTCACAATACCGTCTCCAATCTCCGGGTGTGTGTCTGGGTCCAGGCTTGGACAAGGCAGGATCCTGTGAACAACAGAGCCTTTCCTTTGAAGTTCACCAACTTCAAATGCTGAACAGGGTATAAGTATTGCTCCCAAAACCCCTTAAAATTTGATTACTTCTGTAATCAAGAGGAATCTCTGCCAAGGAGAAGAGCTGAAGAGCTGAGGAGAAGTGCTGCTCCTGTCTGTGACTGTGCTTTGTTGAGCTATCCTACAGTTGCTGCTTCTGCCTTTGATTTTTATCATCTTTGGTCTTGTTTATTTCGATGAAATATATACTATTTTTCTAAACCTGTGTTGTGTCATTTTGTAGTGGTTCACTGTATTACTGTGTGTGTTGGTACAAATACTTAACACATTGTCTCTGAGGTAAGCCTGCCTGCTTGTGCCAAGCTGCCAAGGGGGTGAGAAGGGGTTAATTGCGTGTGATTCCCCCTTACCCTGACTAGAGTGAGGGTCCTTGCTTGGACAGGGGGAAACCTGACTGCCAACCAAAGACTCCATTTCTAACACCCGTGCTTGATTTTCTTTCTGTACCAGAAAGGGGAAAGGGGTGGGGTGGAATACGTTTTATATTAAGGGAGAGAGGGTGCACTCAAGAAATTATAACTTGTGCACTAAAGTAACTATAACTCACACCCTCACCATGCAATGCTAATTACCCCACATATTCTGTCACTCATGACATCTTTTATGACATCAGTGATAATATCAGTACAACATAAAAAGTTGTAGTTACCTCAGGGCACGAGTTATAGTTTCTTGAGATAATCACAACCATAACTGCTGAATTTCTGTGGTGTTGTGTGTGTAACATCTAAACGTAACAATAATGTCCTTGTAACTTTTGTTTTCTTAGTGAATCTACATATATAAATATATATGTATATTCTCTCTCTCTCTCTCTTTCTCTCTCTCTCTCTCTCTATATATATATATATATATATATATATATATATATATATACATATATATTACCTACTGGTGGTTACCAGTAGGTAGTTATAGTTAGGACCTGGTTCCCATATTAAGGGCGTTTTTGTTTTGCTAATAACTTTGACGTTGCTTGACAAACCTTCAAAAAATTCTCAAAACTAATACAGCAGTTGGTTCAGCTGCCGTCTCGATAGGGATTTTGAACATGACTACAGCACGAACCGCTGGACATAATTACACCAAATTTGGTAGAAAGCTAGCTGTTGGTTCAGAAAGTGTGCTTTTTGTAATTTAGTGCAAATCTGGGCAGTGGTTTTAGTGATATTAGAGTTTAAACAATATAGATATCTAGGGACTCGGATCCTCCGTGGATCCACCTGTCCCTGTGCTGATATCTGATTGGCTGGCAAAACTTCAACAAGGAAGTGTTGGCAGCAACTTAGGGAGTTGGCTTTAGCTGAGTCCAACAAAAAAAGATTAAAAAAAGAAAAGGGGCCAAGGTGGAGTCACCCTGAGCCAATACCCTTGATCCATGGGTGCCCAAGGGACCCCACCAGTGAGAAAAAGCATGTTTTTTAAATCTCTGAAAAATCATCAGATGGATCAACAGATTTTTCTGAGATTTAAAAAAAAATACTGTCTCTGGTGCTTTTCCTTGCCCCCAGATGGGCCAGGTAACTGAGACATTCGGTGGGGGGGTGAAAAAAGGAGGGGGGCACACGGGCCCCCTGTCTAGGGCTTTTCAAAGCTCCAGGGACAAAAGAGTAATTTGTAATGGGGAAGCCAGTACAACATACCCCACAGCCCTGGGGACCCACCACCTCCCTGAGACAATTTATTCAAATTAAGGGGTGCCTATAGCCCCCCTGCAGCCCTGAGGACCACCATCTCTCTGGGGTAAAACAGTAATTTGCAATAGGGAGGCCCATATGGCCGCCACCAGAGCCCTGAGGACTGCCACCTCCCCGGGGCCAGATATGAAATTAATATAGGGGCCTGTGAGGCCCCACCACACCCCCAGGGCCCACCACTTCCCTGGGACAATTCATTCACTTTAAGGGAGGCCGCATGACCCCCCTGCAGCCCTAGGGACCACAACCTCCCCGGGCAAAACATTAATTTGTAAAGGGTGAGGTCAGTACAGCCTCTCCCACAGCCCCAGGGACCACCATCTCCTTGGAACAAAACAGTAGTTTGTAATGGGGGAGGCCCATTTGACCTCCCCCACAGCCCCTGTGACAGCCACCTCTCCAGGGCAGTTTGAAGCAGGGAGGCCCCCGCAGCCCCCTTCAGAACCCCATGGACCGCCACCTCACTGGAGCAATTTATTCAAATTAATGGGGGGCTGAGTTCCCCCCGCAGTGCCGGGGGCCACCACCACCACTGCGCTCAAATAAAATAAGAAGGTGGTCCGTTGCGGACACCTAGCCCCGGGGACCACCACCTCTCTGGGGCTAAATTAAACGTGAAGCTGTACAGTACCCTGGGGACTGACACCCCATAGTGTTGGCTCCTGCAATGTCCCGGAGGTTCCCACCAACAGGACATAGCTGTTTGCTCTGACTTGGTGGTAGTTTTGACAGTTCCCACCAAGTCAGATCAAACACTCTGCCTCCAGTGGGTGAGAGCTGTCAAAGTGCTCTCACCCACTGGAAGCAGAGGTTTGCATCTCTGTGGGCAGGGAAAGTGACAAAATTATTGCTTTTGCACACAGGGAGCTGCATGTTCAGCATCTCCCTGTATGCAATAGCAATGCCAACTGGCCACTGGGGAGCCGGCTGGGACTGTAGGGGCCTTGAGGCTCCCCAGTGGTCCCACTGCACACTGGGTGCCCTGGGGGGCACCAAGGAGACATGACCAGGTCCCGGGGGATGGTGTCCCCAGGGCCAAAATCAGACCTGGGGGGGCTGCACATCCCCCCATTGCTACTGAATGAAGGCCAGGCCCGTGAGATGGGCTCCCTGGGCCAAATCCATTTGTTTATGGCTGGGCCCCAGAGGACGGGGTCTGCATTTGCCGCTGATTTTGGTGGCGTGTTCTTGATGCTGAGGTTTTGTTTTTTAAGTGACTATATATATTCACTTAAAAAGCTCAAAGGGACGTTATAGTTAGGTTCTAAACTTACTTTCACAAAACCATAGAAATTCAGCAATTATAGTACAGTTATTTCAAGTAACTCTAACTCGAGGCCTAAGGTAACTATGGCTCACGCCCACAAACTATAACATCTTTGGAACCTTTGTTTTTTTAGTGGTATCTATCTATCTATCTAGACGGTTGACATGGTCCATCTCAATGGAACAAATAGTAGTGACAATGTTAGTAAAGCACAAACACCTCAACCTGAGCTTTGAGCCCTAAAGTGCATGAAAAAAGATTCAAATGTGGTAATATGGGGATAATGACTGATTTGCCATAGGCTAACATCTGATACTTTAGACTTGTAATGACTAATTTGCTTTAGTCTAAAACATGGTACTTTTTTCTTGGCAGGGCTGTATTTGGTACTGTGTTTATTCATTTTTTTTTTTACTTTTTCAAATATACGCACATTTTTCATGAATTTTCATATGACGTATGTTACGCTCATCACAACTATTTATGAATTTGGTGCATTTTTGTAAAAGTATGAAGTATATCTATGTAATCATATTTCTACTTAATGTTTGAGATCAGTGTTTTACTAATATGAGGTAGAAAGTAGTATTTATTTTAGTATTTTGATTTTGAAGCCGTTTTTATTTCTTTTTGTGTCATGTTGTTATTCGTGAATACCACATGACTGTGAAATAAAGGTATTTTATTGGACAACAAAGAACTCAGTTATATTTTGAGAAAGACCACCCCCGGTCTTCTCTTTTGCTTAGTATCAGTCCTGAGAGAGGAAGCTGTTTCTGCTCTGCTCAATCCAGTGCTGTAGCTGCTACCAACTTTTGATATATTTATTTTGGTTATTTTATTTTTATAAGATGTCATCTGGTGGTATTGAAGAACCCTAGGCATGCCCAGATGAAGACACTTCTACAGATGAGGAACCTCCCCAGATGAGGCAATCGATTGCTTGGGATTACTTCACTATCCCTTCAGGAGAAATGAATATGGTGGCCAAATTAGTGAAGTGCACAATATGTGAGAAACCCTTTTCTAGGGGTGCAGGTAAGAATTACTCATGCCTAACGTCAAGCATGCTCTGCCATTTAAAGGCACACCACAACAGGCAGCACGGAAGAGCTCAGAGGGACTAAAGAGATGGAGACGCCTCAACACCAACTCCAGGGAAGTTGTCCCATCAGAGTTAGAGAGGCAACTTCAGGAGAGGGCCCCGGAATTTTAAAGGGTGGAGTCCTTCTGCCTTAACTGTAAAAAGATACAGCAGGCGAGCAGTTGGTCGCTGTGCTGTTGGATGCAGTAAAAAAACTGTTTTTTGATGTTTCAAGGACTTTGTTTTGGCATAGTTTCCATTTTATTTAACAGAAATAACAAAACATTTGTCAAAAGCTTGTGAAAATAACAAAACATTTTTTTAAAAAGTTCCAGAAAATAAGTTATCTTTAGAACCACCTTTCTGGTTAAAAAAAAGTTAACCTATATGTGTGTTTGTATAAGAAAGAGAGTGTGTATGATTGAGAAACTGCCTCAGTTAGTGGGTGCACGATTTACAGGCTGTATGATTCAGTGAGTGTATGTGTGAGTATCTGCATAGTTTAGTGAGTGGTTATGTGAGTGGCTGTATGGGTGAGTGACTGAGTATGTGAGTGCATGAATGATTGAGTGAGTGGTTGTGTCAGTGACTGTATGAGTGAGTGAGTGAGTGTGAGAGTGTCTTCTTGACTGCATGAGTGATTGTGTGGGTAGCTATATGGGTGAGTGACTGAGTGTCTGAGTGTTTGAGTGTCTGGTTGATTGGGTGAGTGTTTCTGTGAGTGGCTATATGGATGAGTGATTGAGTATATGAATGTCTGTATGGATGAGTGAGTGGGTGTATGAGTGGCTGCATGATTGTGTGAGTGGTTGTGTGAGTGGCTGCATGGGTGAGTGGCTGGGGTTGTGTGAGTGTCTGCATGATACAGTGGGTGATGTGTGAGTGGCTGTATGAGTGAGTGACAGTGTGTGAGTGGCTGAATGGGTGAGTGACGTGACTGACTGTGTGAATGTCTGCATGACTGAGGGAATGGTTCTGTAAGTGGCTGTATGTGTGAGTGTCTGAGTGTGTGAGTAGCTGTATGGGTGAGTTACTAAGTGTGTCAAGGTCTGCATGAGTGAGCGAGTGGTTGTGTGTGTGGCTGTATGATTGAGTGACTGAGTGTGAGAGTGTCTGCATGATTGAGTGGTTGTGTGAATGGCTGTATAGGTGAGTGGCTGTATGAGTGAGTGATTGGTTGTGTGACAGGCTGTAGTGGTGCATGATTAAGCGTTTGTATGAGTATGTGAGTGAGTGTGTGAATGGGTCTATGTGTGAGTGATTGGGTGTGTTAGTTGGTGTATGAGTAGATGAGTAGGTGTATGAATGGATGTACTGGTGAGTGACAGAGCACTGCATCTATCAGACATGGCTCATTTCTGTCCTCTCCCGCTGTGCTGGCACAAAACTGGCTGCCCAGCCGTGATGCAGGCACCCTTGCACCATGGTGCAAGGGTGCCTGCATCACAGACAGGATTTTATCTGTGCAGGAAGAGCCACCTTCCTGCACAAAAAATAATCCATGGAGGCCATGATGCAGAACACAGCACACATAAAAAGGAGGAAAAAGGTAGCAGAAATAACATATTTCTCCTCATTGCGCCTCCACTGTGGAAGTGTAAGACTTTAATGCATTCCCAGGTTTACAATGCCTTGTAAATCTAAGAATGCACCAAAACCCATGGGTGTTGCATGGGAAATCCTGCTTACGCCCATGGAATGCCTCCCTGATGCGGTGTAAGGCAATGCAATGCCTTGAACTGTGTTGCCTTACACCATATCTTCAAGGAGGTGAAAAGCCACACAAACTGGCTTTGCATGGCCTTGTAGATATGAACCAGCACACTCCTCCACCAGTGCGTCACAAAAAGTGATACACTAGCTGTGCACGGGGCTTGTAAATAGGCCCCTGAGTGTGTAAGTGTGTGTATGATACAGTGAGTGGGTGCATCAGAGGTGGTATGAGTGAGTGGGTGTTTCAGTGTCTGTATTAGTGAGTGAATGGCTGTCGGAGTGAAGGAGTGATTAAGTAGGTGTGCCAATGCCCGTATGGGTGAGTGAAAGGCTGTGAGAGTGCCTTCATGAGTGGGTGCGTCCCATGCTGTATGGGTAAGTTCCTAGCTCTGTGAGCAGCTGCATGAGTGAATGCGAGGTGTGTGAATGGATGTATGGGTGAGTGAGTGGGTGTGTGAATGACTGTATAGGTGAGAGACTGCCTTTATCAGTGGCTGTATGAGTGAGTCAGTGGTGCATGTGTGGTTGTATCAGTGAGTGAGTGGCTACGTGAGTGGCTGTATGAGTGAGTGAGTGGATGTGTGACTGGCTGTGTTGGTGAGTGATTAAGTTTGTGTCTGTATGAGTGTGTGAGTGAGTGTGTATGGGTGAGTCAATAGGTGTGTGAATGAGTGTATGGGCAAGTGGGTAGGTGTATGAGTGGCTGTATGTGTGAGTGATTGTGTGTGTGAGTGGCTGTATGAGTAGGTTATTTAGTGTGTGAGTGACTGTTGGGTGAGTGAGTGGCTTTGTAGGTGAGCGAGTGGTTGTGTGAGTGGCTATATGGGTGAGTGACTCACTGCATAAGAGTGTGTATGATTCAGTGAGTGGGTGCATCAGAGGTTGTATGAGTGAGTGAGTGGGTGCGTCAGTGGCTGTATGGGTGAGTCAGTAGTTGTGAGAAAGGGCCTCTTTTGACATGGTAGCCCACCACTTTTTGCCTCGACAATGATGTGGTTTCAAACTGTAAGTGCCCTAGGCCCCTGCTAAACAGATTCCCAGGGCCAGATCTCTTTCCACATAACTGTACTATATTTGGCACTTCAGCCACCCTTGTAAGTCCCTAATAAATGGTACCCCTGGTACCTAGGACATGGGTACTGAAGAGGGCCCCCAGAGCTGCAGCACCAATTGTGCCACACTGAGAGGCCCCACACTAGCCTCATGCAGACTGTCATTGCAAGTGCATTACAAGGTGTGTTTAAAAGTTGCAAACTCGACATGGCACTCACCAAGTGGGCCATGTTCACTAACACTGCATGTAATATAGGTACATCACCCCTCTGGCAGGCCATACAGCCCTAAGGCGGGGTCACTATAATGCATGTGAGGGCATATGTGTGCATGAGAAAATATGCCCCTACTCTGTCTTTGTTAAACATTAAGACATAGTAAGTGTATAGGGGAGCCATAGCTAATGCATGTGCTAGACACTGGTCATTATGAGATCCACAGCTACATGCTGGCCTCTGTGAACCCTGGGTTGTTTGGTAGCAAACAACTAAGAATAATAAACCCACACTGATGCCAGTGCTGGATTTATTATAAAGTGTACCCAGAAAACCAAGGTGGTAGGCCCTACCGGTGACAGGGAATTCCTTCCCTATGACTGGTAGGTGGCTCACCCATCCTCCCCAACACTCCCCAGATGCCCCCTGCCCCCTATATCCAAACCCCTCCCTTTCGATCCTCTCATCCCACTTCCAATCCTCTAACCCCTCAATACACGCACACACCCGCAGACAGGCACCATGCATACACCCACTCACTCACACTGGCATACACGCTTTCATACATGCATTCATCCAGTCATGCTCGCACACATTTGTACATACATTCACACTGACATGCAGACATGCACTCACATTACCATTCTTACATGAATTCACACACATGCATACACCCATGCAAACAACACAACACACATAGTTGCATTCAGGCACACACTCACACATTCATGCATACAACCCCCCACACACACCCAACCCCCCAAACCCCCTCCCCTGTCGGAAGCCCAACTTACCTTCTTCCAGGTGGTCTTCCTGAAGGGAACAGGAAGGGGTGCTGCTACCGCCAGCAGCGCCCATCAGCAGAACACTGCCAGGCCGTATCACAGGTCATGATAGGGCTGGCGGCGTTCTATTGGAGTGGCAGTGCTGGTGGTAGCAGCGCCAGCTTACCACCATCCGCCAGTATGATCACTGCCGGATTTCTGCCCTTCCTTGTGGCGGATGTCCAGCAGTGATCAAAGTATGGCGGATGGATGGTAGCTGCGGTGACAGTATTTTGACGGCTGTCACTGCGGCGGCAGGCAGTTTTTACCACCTAATGACATATTGAGGGCCTATGTTCTAACGTGAGATAATGCTACATATGACATACCTTCTTTAAATACTGTACTTCAAATATTAATAAAAGCTGCATCTACACTTAATCCTTGTGTTTTATGGATAGTTACATTATATGCTAGAGATACTGAGAACTGTTGCAGACAGATATATAAGTCTTTGACAAGCAAAAAACATACAATACATTGACCAATCTGCTTCTCGTCATCAATCTGGTCAAACTTTATAACCAAATATTCTACATCATCTCTGTTGGAAAATCAATAACTTTACCCATTGCACCATTTACTAACCCTTCCTCAACATTTAAATTCTGTCGCAAAATTACTCAACAGTTTATGGTAATTTCTAATCCTGCGGTCTTAGAAACAGATTTCTCTAAAGAGTCCAATTGTCCTTGTAATTTTTCTGTCAGCAGAATTGTTACTCCTTTATGTTCCATGTTATCTATAGCTGTAATTTCTAAAATTTCTTATCCTTCCAGTTTAAGTAGTTGTTCCTTAAAGTTGAAGTACTCTTCAAGTGCTGGCATTAAAGAGACTGTGGATTTCTCTTCTTTAACATAATTGTATATTAGTTCTGCTGCTGTGATTTTAGATGGAATTAGTTTCTTAATCAGTCTATTTTCTAAATCAGTTTTTCCTTCTTTTGTCACAACTGCTACTCTAATGTCTTTAAGAATATTTCTATAATCCACATCAGATGATTGACACATTATTTTTCACCAGTTCTTTATATTCAAAGTTTAACCAAATATTTACATTGCTGACACTAACCAAAGAGTTTCTGGTTTCATTCTGCAGGAGTGTTTTGAAAACAGGTTGTCCTTTACAGGGATTGGATGTAATAGGTCACCAAACACAATAAAGAGTGTTCCTCCAAAAAATTACATCATAGTCTGTTCTTAAATCTGCTGCATTCTTAAGTGTATGAAAGCAAGCGTTATGTTTGATACCATTCTCACTTCATCAATGAGTAAAAGCTTCAGTTTTTTCAATACAAAACCTAACGACAAGCTTCACTAGATAATTTCTGGTATTACAGTTTATTGTCATGGTCAACAGGTAGCATAACTAGTCTATGCAATGTAATTCCTTTAATATTATGTGCAGCTAATCCTGTTGGTGCTGTTATATGACTCTGATTTTGTAGTCCTTTGTAGATAAGCAGTGAGAACTTTAATTAAAAAGGTTTTACCAGTGTCTGTTTGCCCACTGATATATTGTAGTATTGGCTTAAGCGTAGAACATTCACATTGTTTCTTCTCATGCAGAAATTCATACTCTACTTTATCTTTTACTTCAATATAAATTTCTTTTTGATCATCATTTAGTTATGCTACTAAGTGTTCAAAGCCAATAGTTTCCTGTCTACCTTGCTCCATAGCAGTCTCCACCGCATTCATTTTAAATAATTGGTTCTCCAAGCGGAGCTTGACTCATTGGTCCAGAGCTTTGACTGCTTTGTGACCTCTCCTTAATTATCTCAGCCGCAATCATCTCTTCCTGTTCAATTTCGTCTTTCAACATTTGCAAATAGTTTGGAAAGCCTGTACATCCAATGCTATCTTTCACGGCATTGGAAGAGTCTACATAGCACGCATAGGGGGTGATTCTGACCGCGGCGGTAATTACCGCCATGGCGGAGGTTGGCGGTAGCACCGCCAACAGGCTGGCGGTGCACCGCCGGGCATTCTGACCGCGGCGGTACAGCCGCGGCCAGAAGCGGAAAGCCGGCGGGGTACCGCCGACTTTCCGCTGCCCATGGGAATCCGCCATGGCGGCGCAGCTTGCTGCGCCGCCATGGGGATTCTGACACCGCTTACCGCCATCCTGTTCCTGGCGGTTCGCCCGCCATGAACAGGATGGCGGTATGGGGTGCCGTGGGGCCCCTGGGGGCCCCTGCAGTGCCCATGCCAATGGCATGGGCACTGCAGGGGCCCCCGTAAGAGGGCCCCACAAAGAATTTCAGTGTCTGCTTTGCAGACACTGGAACTCGCGACGGGTGCAACTGCACCCGTCGCACCTTCCCACTCCGCCGGCTCCATTCTGAGCCGGCTTCCTCGTGGGAAGGGTGTTTCCCGCTGGGCTGGCGGGCGGACTTTCGGCGGTCGCCCGCCAGCCCAGTGGGAAAGCCAGAATGACCGCCGCGGTCTTTTGACCGCGGAGTGGTCTTTCGGCGGGAACCGCTTGGCGGGCGGCGACCACCGTCCGCCGCGGTCAGAATCACCCCCATAGTGTCCAAGCAATTCTGAGTCACCCCGCCATGGCTGGAACAGCTGCAAAAGTGCTAAGTAGAAAAATTATCTTCTCTCCACAGTCTGGCAAGTACATTTTTTGTGGTAAATTAGATTTTCTTTGTTGTGTCTTACCAAACAACCATCACATCCAAGTACTACGTATCTCCCTTCTTCTACGCTTCCTGTAACATTATTTCCATACTTGTAGTACTGAAGTATTAGAGGCACATGTTTCTAGGTGTGAACTCCTTCCTGGGCACTTATGTGTCCAACATATTTGATTTTACCAGGTCTCTACTTTCTTCATCAAATTCTGTTAGATACGGAGGCCCTGATTTAAGAAAAGTGCCGCTGTATCCAATGGAGTGCTAATTTCTTTGTGCCACTTAGTGCCCCCCCTACCGCCACCATGTTTGTGCTGTATTTAGTATGCGACTAAGCATGGCACAGGGTAGGGGCAATAGCATAAAACTTTTTGATGCTATTGATGTACTGTGCAGGGTTAGCACCAAAATGTTGGCGCTAATCCTGCAGAGTACATAGGGAATCCATTGAAAACAATGGAATCCCCCCTTTTAACACCTGCTCTGTGCAGGCATTAAAAATAGCTGCTAAAAATGGCTCAGTGCAATCTCTTAGATTCCACTGTGCCGTTTTTTGTGGTCTCCCTAACAGGGGAATGCCCCCGTGGCATACATTATACACTATTTCACATAGTAAAGCCTCCAAACTAAAGTTTGTATTCTTGAGTGGTGTACAGCTAACATTCTGAAGTGATAAAAGGTGCTTTGGCACACTTTCTTTGATAGACATGCAAGTGAGTTCCATTTGTACACTGGGGCCTGCCTACGTCTTCCCTGCGTATCTTCAGCTACCACTTCTTTTACATTTCTAGTACCATCTGCTCTTTTGGAATAATACTACCAACCTTCATCTCATACCATCATCCTGATTGATTAACTGCATGTACTAACTTGTTCTTTTGCAAGCAGTTTCTTTATTAAAGAAAGACTCAGTACTAGAATTATGTTTCCATTCACCACTAAACATTTTGCAAAAGTTGCATCTATTTAGAAGTATTTTCATTTTACTTAGTTTATTTTCCTATTTCTTTAAGACAACACCATTTTATCCAGTTTTCTCATTCTATTTAGTATCAAAATAAATAGCTTCCTCTTGGGAACAAACGTGTTATAAATACACATGGAGAGAGTATGTGGGAGAAAGGGATTTTTAAGGGAACACAACCGTACTCAACTCCCTATATAACTGAAAACACACAAATGGAGTACGGGATTCTTCTATTGCAACGAGGGGTATACACCTGGTGCACCATTTGTGCCCCAGGTTCCTCGTGGTCCTCTAATTGAGGAGGGGGGTCAGTGTGAAGTGGGAAAGCAGTGGGTCTGGAGATAAAAAAAGGGGGGAATTTCCTTTACGGACTAGGTGGTCTCACACACTATATAGTGTCATGCTTCATCATATGACTCACACTAGGGGTATAAGAAAACACTGTCCAATGGTTAACAGCTTGGATTGCGGTCCAAGGAGAGGACGGTATAGGCGCACAGCGAGCGCCCTTTTTGATGCATGTCTGACTATAAGGGGACACTCCCCCCCCCCTGGACACCATAGGCCAATAGCCTCTAGGGATAGGGCCTCCTCCAGGTAGTTCCTTAGTAAGGTAGGCCGTTTTGTTTCCTTTTCTAGAACTGTTACCCATCAGACAGTGTTTTCTTATACTCCTATTGTGAGTCTTAGGGATCCTTTGCCCTGATGAATGCCCGAGACCTTCCTAGGCTCACCACTGAGGGCAGAAACATGTGGGCTATCACTCTTTAGATAGGTGACCCTGTGAGTCCTTGCTCTCACAGAGGTGTCCCAAATCTACGTTTTTAACCACATCAAACAGACCCTACTATTAAAAATTCACACAGTTATCTGTTTAGGTGTTTTTATTCCCTAGATTAGCTGGATCCCGTTCTTTACAGACCTAGAATTGATTTACGCACTCCCTCCTGTTCTTTTAACAGCAAGGATGAGTCTGCCCAGGTGGCACTGTCCTACCTGTGTGGGTCTAGGTTGTCATATGATGAAGCATGACACTATATAGTGTGTGAGACCACCTAATCTGTAAAGGAAATTCCCCCCTTTTTTTCTCCAGACACACTGCTTTCCCACTTCACACTGACCCCCCTCCTCCATTAGAGGACCACGAGGAACCTGGGGCACAATTGGTGCACCAGGTGTATACCCCTTGTTGCAATAGAAGAACCCCGTACTTCATTTGTGTGTTTTCAACAAACGCGTTATAAACTACAGACTCAACATGTTCCTTTTGTCTCAATGTTTCTCTTCTCCTTAATGCTTCTTCATAGTTCTTTGAAGATTCCGAATTACCCTACTATAGAACATTTCAGCTCCAATTTTTTTAACTGCCTTTGTCTTAGAGTTAAACTCTGTAGTTCATTGCATGATTTTCTTACTCTTCATGTCATGTACTTTGTCTCCTTTTATAGCTAACTTGAACATTTGCTTTTAATTTCCTTGATTGCGCTCAATTTGAAGTTTTCCACATTTGTTTGAAAGAAATGTCTTTGTTTTCTTACCAGCTGCTCTTTCCTCTACCATGATAGCCTTGCGTCAGTTTTCTTCTTCTGACACTTTTTGTTGTAGGTGTGTGTACTTAACTAGAAGGTGATGCCTGAAAAGAAAAACACAAATAATTACATTTAGCTATTAATTACATACTATTTAATAACATAATTATGTGGTAAGACATCAGTTTTGGAGTTTTTAAGCAGGTTTCTAATGCCAAGTTGAGCTGATGTTTAAAGCTACACACTCAGGCCCATATTTATACTGGGTTTGACACGAATTAGCTAATTAGCTAATTCAGCGCAAACCTAACTCCATATTTATACTTTGCCGCTAGACACGTCTAGCACCAAAGTTATGGAGTTAACGTCATTGTCTGGAAGAGAAAACATACCTTATGACAATGAGATGCAAGGTAGTCGTTCCCTCCCAGAAACGGATGATATGGCCATAGCTCCATATTTAGCCCCCGTGCTAAAATTCAGCACAGAGGGATGGGGGTCTTAAAAAATTGGCGCTAAACATGCTTAGCGCCATTATTTAATGCCTGGGTATAGGCAGGCGTTAGGAGACCTGTAGGCATATTTCTGTGATCAGAGACCATGGAAAGAGCCCACAGGTGCCCTTCCCTGGCCCCAGGGACACCCCCACCCACGCAAGAGGGACACCACAGGATGGTGGACCCATCCCAGGTAAGTATTCTTTTTTTTCTTTTTTTTAAGCTTGGGGGCCCTGACTTGGGGCCCCCTGCATGGTGCTGGCCCCAATGGCCATGCCCAGGGGACATTTGCCCCTTGGGCATGGCTCCTGTCTTTACTAAGACAGGAGCCATGTCCATGAGGGTTGTGCACCAGAAAATGGTGGTACACTGCTTAGAGGCATTTTTTTTCCCTCTAAACTGTGCAGCGCCATAATTCGGCGCACAAGCTCTGGTTTTCCCTATGCCTCCCCCACCCTGTTAGCGTCCTTTACGCTAACAAGGTATTAGTGCCGGCAAGCGTCATCTCATAAATATGGTGCCCGGCCGGCGTCTTGGAATGGTGATAGCTGGCGCTAAAGTTTTTCACGTAAAACTGTACTAACACAGTTTTGTGGGAAAACGTATAAATATTGGCCTCAGACTCAGCACTAAATGGCCTGGATGAGAGATTAGGCTGTGTCAGCAGCTGCCTACATATGTGAATGAGTTTATCAGTTAGCAGCTGGTTCTGACACTGTAATATGCACAGCTGCTGTTTGGATATGTGCATGAATGTATGAGTGTCTCTTTCAGTGTCTGACTGCATGTCTGAGTGCTTTTATCCTCTCATTAGTAGGAACACAAGTTGAAGTATGAATGGGATTGTGTATATTTAAGTGGGCATAGGGATATGCCAGTGCATGTCTCAGCTTTTAATCATATAGCAGTATGGTCCATGGCCTACCTGCAAGGTAGCTAAGGGGTTACTTTAATGAAGCAATACATCAGTTAATGAGTTTTCTAACAGGTTGTCTAGTGCCAAATCCAGCTGACATTTAAATGTACACACTCAGGCTCAGCAACAGTAGAACTGACACATGTTTAAAGGACTACTTCTCTGGATGGGAGTCTAAACTGTGTCAGCAGTTGCCTACATATGTGAGTGAGTGTATCAGTTAGAAACTAATTCTGATGCTGCATTTTGCTGAGCTGCTGTTTGGATGTGTGTATGAATGCATGCGTGTCTCTTTCAGTGTGTAACTGCTGGTGTCATCGCTCTATCCTCTTTTTTGTAGGTATGTGAGTTGTAGCGCAGATGAGGCACTTCATATATATATATGGGCATAGGGGTCTGCCAGTGTACATATAAGTCAGTGAACCTCTCAAAGATATTTTTCATCTTTTAATCACATATGACCATGCTCCACAGGATACCTACAGTCTAGCTGAGGGGTTAGTTTCCTGTAGTAAAAGAGCAGTTTAATGATTGTGAAGCAGGTTTCCTAGTGCCAATATGAACTGATGTTTAAAAGGAGCACACTTAGGGTCAGCAGTACTTGGCCCAAATCATATTTAACCACTAGTTCTCTAAATGGGAGACTAGCTTGGTCCAGTACTTACCTACATATCTCAGTGATTATATTGATTAGCTACTGGTTCTGATTCTGCACTATGCACAGCTGCTGTTTTCATCTGTGCTTAAATGTATGGGTGCCAGTTTAAGTGTCTAATTGCATTTCTGAATGCTTCTATTCTCTTATTAGTAGGTGCATGAGTTGCAGCATGGTTAAATAAATGGGCATACTGGTGTCCTTGCACATATCTAAGTCAGTAAAAACTCTCAAGGACATGACTCACTTTTTAATTAGAAAGGACCATGCTCCATATCTTACCTACAGGCTAGCTGAGGGATAAGTTTCTATTGTAAATGGACAGTTTGACCTTTATCCAGTGGGTTTCTTAGTGCCAGGTTGTGCTGACATTTAAAACCAAAACAGACAGGGTCAGCAGTAGGAGGCCCAAGTCATGTTTAAAGGTCTACTTCTCTACATTGGAGACTAGGCTATGCTACTACATCACAGTATATCTGAGTGACTGTATCAGTTAACAACTGTTTCGGATACTGCACTATGCGCAGTTGCTGTTTACATGCATGTGTGAATGTATGAGTGGCTCTTTCAGTGTCTCACTGTGTGTCTGAGTGATTTTATCATTTTTGAGTAGGTACATGAGTTTCAGTATGAGTGGGATGTCACATATGAACTTGGGCATAGGTGTCTGCTAGTGCACATCAAAGTAAGTGAAACTCTAACACATTTTCAAATTTTAATCATATTGAATCATGCTCCATGGTCTACCTACAAGCTATCTGAAGGCTGAGTTTTCTCTAGTAAGAGGACACTTTAACTCTTGTCAAGCAGGTTTCTTAGTGCCAAATCGAGCTGATGTTTAAAAGGAACATAATCATGGTCAGCAGTACTAGTCCTGAGCCTTGTTTAAAACTTGACTTCTCTGAATGTTAGACTAGGTTGTGCCAGTACTTAATCACATATCTGAGTGACTGTATAAGTCAGCAACTGGTTTGTATACTGCACTATGCACAGTTGCTGTTTGGATCTGTGAATGAATGTATGAGTGTCACTTGCAGTGTCTGACTACACGTGTGAATGCTTCTACCCTCTTATTACTACGCATGTGAGTTGCATTATGGGTGGGACACCGCATATATAAATGGGCATAGGTGTCTCCCTGTGCATGTCTAAATCAGTGAAACTCTCAAGGACACACCTCACCTTTTAATGATTTAGCAGTATGGTCCATGGCGTACCTACAGCATAGCTCATGGGTGACGTTTATGCAGTAAGAAATCAGTTTAAGAGTTGTCAAACAGGTTTTCTAGTGCCAAATCCAGCTGACGTTTAAAAGTTCACACTCAGGCTCAGTAGTTGTAGGTTAGACCCATGTTTAAAGGAATACTTCTCTGAATGAGAGAATAGAGTTTGTCAGCAGCTGCCTACATATGTGAGTGAGTGTCTCAGTTAGCAGCTGGTTGTGATACTGCACTATGCTCAGCTGCTGTTTGGATGTGTGACTCAATGTATGAGTGAGTGTCTCTTTCAGTGTCTAACTGCGTGTCTCAGTGCTTCAAACTTTTCAAAACTCAGTATGTGAGTTGCAGTATGGGTGAGGCTTTGCATATATACCTGGGCATAGGAGTCTACCAGTGCACATCTAAGTCAGGGAAACTCTCAAAGACATGTATCAGCTTTTAATCACATTGGATCATGCTCCATAACCTACCTATAGTCTAGCTGAGGGGTCAATTTCCAGTAGTAAAAGGACAGTTTAACATTAGTAAGGCACGTTCTGTAGTGCCAAGACGAACTGATGTTTACAAGAAACACACTTATGGTCAGCAGTACTTGGCCCAAGCCAAGTTTAAAGAACTACTTGTCTGACTGGGAGAGTAGCTTGTGCCAGTACTTGACTACATAGCTGAGTGACTATAACAGGTAGCAACTGATTCTTATACTCCACTATGCACAGGTGCTGTTTGGATCTGTACATGAATGTATCACTGTCACTTGCAGTGCATGACCACGTATCTGAGAGCTTCTATTCTCTTATTAGTAGGTATGTGAGTTGCGGTATGGATGAGACTGCATATATCAGTGGGCATATGGGTCTCCCTGTGCACATTTATGTCAGTGAAACTCTCAAGGACATGCCTCGCCTTTTAATTAGAAAGGACCATGCACCATTGCTTACCTACAGCCTAGATGAGGGGTTCGTTTTCTGTTGTAAATTAACAGTTTAATAGTTGTTAAGCAAATTTCTTAGTGCCAAGTCGAGCTGATATTTAAAATGAACACTGTCAGGGTAAGCTTAGAAGGGCCGAGGCACATTTAAAGGTCTATTTCTCTGCATTGGAGACTAGGCTGTGCCACTACTTCACTATATATTTGAGTAACTGTATAATTTAACAACTGGTTCTGATACTGTGTTATGTACAGCTTCTGTTCGCATGCATCTAGGAATTAATGACTCTTGCAGTGTCTCACTGCGTGTTTGAGTGCATCTATCCTTTTATGGCGTAGGTACATGAGCTGCAGTATGAGTGGGATACCACGGGCGTGGTTTGGGGCCGCAAGATGGCAGGCAACGAATATGGGAGCTGCTGCCACCCAGCCCGAGATTGACCACCGTACGCGGCCACCTTGACAGGCGACGCTCATCGGATGGCTGTGCAGGGGGCCTGAACTGCGTGGGGCGGCCGGAGACTGCTTTGTGGTGGTGGTGATTTTGCCTGCCCAGGAAGACGATGATGACGTGCGCAAGCAGGTCTCATCGGGCCTAATCGATTGAGGTGCTACGCGGCACTGCTGCGGAACAGGCGCTGTGAAGACCACGAAAGGAGGCGGTGAGTGGTTGACTGGTGCGTTCATGTGAAGTAGGACACTGGCTACGTCTAATTGGTCTTACTCTAATACTCTTAACATCTACATCTAACGAAGCTGAACGGTGTGGACGGCTCCTATTGGTTGACAACTTACTGCCAGATCGTCTGCATCGCTCTCCTTTGGTCATAGACTACTCCTACCACAGCGCTGTGAGGTGTGAATGGTTGAAACCCCCTCTCTGTTTCGTTGGCTGCGTGGTCTGTGCCGCGGACTCCACCTCGCGGCCTCTGCGGACCTCTTTGGTTAGAGGTTTAACTGCCTAGGACATTTCCCTGGTTTCCTTGACTGGAAGAAGAGGCTCAATTTCTGGACAGGTGGCTGCCATCTGCGTTCCCCCCTGCCACAGTTGCTCGCTGCTTGGGTACCATGAGTAGGGGAGGGGGTCATGGCACTGGCTCGATGGAGCGCCGGATAGAGGGATCTGTGGCTGCCCCTCCAGATGCACAACGTGACCAGGAGGCCCCAAATCCAACGCTCATGATGAGAAGCTCGGCAAGATCCTAGAAGCTATAGCAGCAACACAGCAGGATCTGCGTAACCGTGTGCATGCTGTAGCAGTGGAGGTTGGCTTATTGCGGGAAGATCAGAAAAAATTGTCCGCTAGGGTAACGAGTACGGAGAGTGAACTTAAGGACTTAAGACCGTTGCTTAAGGAACTGGAGGGACAGGTCCAGTTCCTCAACACCAAGGTCCGGAAGCTGGAGCATCGAGCGGAGGATGTAGAGAGCTGATCTCAGGGGAACAACCTCCGAATAGTGGGAATTCCAAAGGGGGGCGTAAGGCATTTTTTTGAGGAAAGGTTGGCCAAACAGCAGGAACAACCTGTCCATCCCTGCAATATTTAGTGGAGCGGGCGCACAGAATACTGGCTTGCAGGCCTCCAACTGGGGCGCCTCCTAGACCAGTGTTGATTTGCTTTCTAAATTATAGAGACAAAGAATGATACTACAAAAGGCACGTATAGCGGCACCATTGCAACATGAGAATGCTCACATTTATTTGTTCCCTGAGTATACAGCTGCAATCCAGCGGCAGAGACCCTCCTTTACAGGAGTCAAGAAAATGCTGCACCACGCTGGGTTAAATTACTCACTTCTGTTTCCAGCAAGGCTCATTGTCATAACTAACAACACCAGCTTCTTTTCACTGAGTCCACGGATACTTGCAACTGGGTAGAACAGCACAGATATGAGGCTTCTGCGTCGTCCTCACCACAAGTGTGCACTCAACAGCCATGGAGAAAGAATCGAGGAAAGAATACTCTCCACGAATCTAACTTGGACAAACAACCAGTACCCCCCTTCCGGCTCATGCGCCTATGGAGCAAAAGCAGGCCCTATCGGCGGCATCCACGCTGTGGCTGGCAGAAGCATTGCTCCCATCGCAGGACAGTGGGTGTGCCGCTAAGAATTAGAATCGGAGGTCTTGACCAGCAAAGTCACCTCTGAAATACTGTTAGCGGTCACCCCGCAAACAGCGGACTCATTGATTTAGCAAGGTCTTGACTGCTTAAATAAAAGTTCCCCCTCTTTTTTGAGCTTCCTATATTGCCAGCTGGTTGTGATGAGTAGAAAAAATACACTTTATGTTCAAAATGGGGTGCTGTATTATGTAAGCTGTTAATTATTGCAGGCCATGTAGCGCACATGCTGCCTCTGCAAAACCAAATTGGTTAAATGTGTGAACATCCACTCACCCACCCTGCTCCAGTGTGCTCAAGGTTCTTGTCGGTGGGCTAAAAGGAGATCCCATAGGCTGGGATTTTACGTTCAAGGATTGGGCGTACTTCAGAATTCGAAGATGCTCTGGGATGGGAGTTGCCGGTAATAGTTATAGTTATAACCTGATTTATGGAAGATACATAGCATGCACAAGCACAGGTCTAATCAAGGGCCCACAACTAACAGGAGACATCCTTCTTCCTTATTGTAGTTAAATGGCGGACATTAAAATAGTTACTTGGAATGTCCGAGGTATGGGCATGGCTCAAAAGAGACATGCAATACAACAGTACATTCGGCATCGCGTGGAGCAAATAGAGCTATTGCAGGAGACGCACATAGTGGGGGGAGAGGGCGCTAAGTTGCTACATAGATGCTGCGGTCAATGCCATTGCACCACATACTCAGGGTTTGCATGCGGGCCGTGATCTGGGTTAGTGCAGGAGTCCTATTCCACTCTATAAACACAGAAATAGAACCGTGATGGCCGATATGTATTTGTGAAGGGATTACTGGATGGCTGGAGCTACTAGGTAGCATCTATGGTCCTAATGTCTCTCAGATAAACTTTCACACGTGCCTATCTGCAGTCCGAGTGAGATGGGCACATCTTCCATGGATAGTGGGCAGAGATTTCAACAGTGTACTCGATATTGACTGTGATCGGTCATGTCCCCCATTGCCTACGTCACCTGTGGTGTCAGCGGTGGCACACTTCTCTCAGTGGGTGTTGCAGTGGGCACTACTGACTGCTGGTGCACACTGCACCCAGAAGACAGAGAGTTTTCATATTACTCCCCACCACATGATTTACATGCTCGACTAGTCTACATGTTTTGCCAGGCCTCATTGCAGTCCTTGGCCATTACTGCAGAAAATCTGGGGAAAACGTTCTCTGACCATAACCCCTTGCTCAATTCCGGTGGGGGCCTTTGAGACCTCCAGCACCCACATGGAAGTTGCAACCTGCTACGCTGGAGAACCAAGGGTTCAGGGAAGCCACACAAAAATCTTTGAGACACTATCTGACAGATAGCTGGGGCACTGCTACCTCTCATCTGGTTGACTGGGAGGCATTAAAAGCAGTGGTACGTGGACACTGCATCTGGACAGTGGTACGCTCTTGAGCAGCAATACATAAGAAGTAATCACACTTAGAAAATAAATTGGAGGAGGTAGAACTCCTGCAACATACAGCCTCAGGGTCAACCACTAGCTTACTGACTCTGCCGAGACACAAGCCCAACTAGTTGAGCAGCTCTGTTTCCTGGACTTAAAAGCCTACAAGGCCCGGATACATGCAGAGGGGAACAAATCGTGCCTCCTGTTGATGTGGTTGTTGTGTAGTTCAGACCCCGTGTCCCCATCATGGCAATTAGGACATCCCCCACTCGCTTAATTACTAACCAAGCAGATATACACAAGGCCTTCACCGCCTACTACCGGGATCTATATGGCCTCCCGTCCCTAGATAGAACTCGGAAATAAATGCCCATCTTCTAGAGGTAACAATACCAGTGCTCCCTTCTTTGACTTTAGAGGCCCTTAATGCACCCCTCACAGCAACTGACATAAATGATGCGGTAAATGCGCTAACAACAGGTAAGACCCCGGGGTTAGATGGATACCCTGTCGAATTTTATAAAATGTATTTGCAAATCTTGGCTCCTAAGTTGCTAGAAGTTTATTGTGCTGCATTGCAGGACGGTAGACTTCCCTCATCTATAAGAGAGTCTTTAATTATGTACCTCCTTAAACTAGGCAGGGACCCAGTGGTGATGGCTTCATACTTTCCCCTCTCCATGCTAGGTACAGATTACAAGATCCTAGGTAAAGTTATTGCCTCCAGGTTGCTGGGCCGGCTGCCCCAACTGATACACATAGGCCAGAATGGTTGTGTGCCATGAACGTCCATGACACAATATCCGTAGACTGCATAGAGTTATGGAGAGGGTCCCAGCCCAATGGCCACATACTGCGTGCCTTGTCACAGACCTCGAGAAAGCGTTTGCTAAGCTGGACTGGGAATATATGTTTTCCACTCTCACAGCTTTTGGTATTACAGGCTATATGCAATGCCTTATCCATCTACTGTATACTGATCCCATTGCTTGAGTGAGAGTGGGGAAGAACATTTCTCCTACCTTCCTGGTGAGAAGGGGCATGCGGTAGGGGTGTTCTTTGTCCCCCTTGCCTTCATAATGTTCCCGGGAAATTGAACTGTCTGACTTACAGCCGCTTCGAGCGCAGTTGGTACAAAGAGGTTTACGGTGCTGGGAGGCAGTGGAAATTGCCACAGTGGGATTGTTATTCCAAAATAAGGTATTGGAACCCTTTAACCATTTGCACATAGATGGGGACAAACCAAGAGGTCACTTTTTGACATACGCCAGGATAAGCGTTATCCTAGTGGACCTTTGGCAGATAACGGAATTGGAACCAGACCCTCACCCTCTAGTTACCACTCTACATGTTATAGGCAGTGGCAGGAGCCCAGTTACATGATTTGTTAGAGCGTTAGTGCACACGCCTCAAGACCCTCTGCTGATAACTCGCCGAATCTGGGAGCACGATGTAGGTAGGGAATTGCTGGATAAGGAATGGGATAGGGTGCTGACATATCACAAAAAGGGGTCACTGAATGTCAAATTCCAATGCATACAGTATAATATACTACATAGAGCACATCTCATGCCAACAGCATTGCACAAAATATTTGTTTCCCCTTCAGAGTGTCCCTGATGTCACAATCTGGGTGCTGGCATGATCCCTTTGTTCTGGTCCTACTCAGAATCGAGCCGTTTGTTCTGGCTCCAGATTACGGAAACCCTTGCTGAACTAACTGACCATGTTGATTTATACACTCCTGAAAGTGCCTTGCTAGGCCTATTTCCCTGTCCCCAAAAAGCCATAGTAACTAATCGTTTCATTGACTTGGCATTAGTCTTTGGTAGGCAAGCCATTGCTATGAATTGGAAGTCGCCCATGCTTCCGACCCTTTCCCATTGGTTCCAGTGGTTTTGAAGTGGGGTAGAGCAGAATTGGTGGCACTAAGGAGAGAGGGAGCGAGAGGATTGCGAAGGGTCCTGATGGCAAGTGGTTGGGACATCTACATGCAGGAATTGCAAACATATAGAGAGCACATACAGCCTTAAAGGCATAATGATAATAGCCACAGCATGAGGGCAGTGCAGATCACAACTAGATTGCTAGTCATATATGAGAGCCAGTCGTTGGGGGGTTGCCAATACTTTACTGTGTATGTGTCAACATCAGGGCAGTGTGCGCTCTACAGCTGACTGGAATGCAAAAACCCAGCACTTATGAGATAACGTAATTCATGAATTATATTGATATGCTGTTTTTTTACCTTTTGCATTGCAGAGTTTAATTTTGAAGACTTATATTCAAGGTGCTTGTAAATACTGTTCATTTGCAATGTATTGCTGCAGGCTTTCAGAGTGTGTCAGGATGTGGACCCTTTCCAGGGCCTTCTAGAAGCTTTCTCTGCAGCATGACTGGGTGTGGTTTGTGGGCTGGGCCAGATTCTATATAAGGGAGCCAGCCCAGCTCCACCTGCTCACTATTCAGAGGTCCCGGTGCAGAGCAGCAGCAATTTCTGAGCTTCTGTTCCGGATGCCTACCTTGATCTTCCAGGCCTTTGCCCTTCATTGTATTGGTGATCCTTGACCAGGGCGGTAAGATGGAGGTTGGGCTGGGCCCCCGATCCCGTTTTCGAAGGCTTTCGAGCTTTTGGGCCTAGTTTTCATGTTGGAAGATTTTTCCTTGTGCGTGTGAATGTGCTCGTGTTTTCTGGCATTTACATGTTGATATTCGAATTGGCAAGACACGTGATTCACTCTTGGCCTTTAACTTTTGAGATTCGGGTCGGCAACAGTGTGCGCGACCATTTCTAGGCATTTGCATATTGGCATTCGAATCGGCAAGACGCGCAATTCATTCCGTGCATTTAATTCTTGATAGTCATTGTGCGCAACCATTTCTTGGCATTCATATGGTGGCATTCGAATCAGCAAGACGCGCGATTCATTCCTTGCATTAAAACTTTGACAATCATTGTGCCGACCATTTCTTGGTTTTTACATGGTGGTATTCGAATCGGCAAGACGCACAATTCATTCCCGCATTTAAAACTGATGTTTTAAATCGCTTGCAAAGTGCTCGATCATTTCAAGGCATTTACATATCCTTGTTGAAATCTGCAGTGTGCGCAATTCATTTCCCGCATTTAAAACTAGGTGTTAAAATTCAAGATGTTACATTATATGTGCATATTATGTCCTTAATACAATTCCTATTGTGTTCAAGGAAATGTTCAGATTACTTTTTGTCCTCATGTAAAAAGACCATGTTTGTTCTGAAAACATAATTCTAGAAGGTTATTATAGTCCTACACAATGTGTAACATTTCATGAAAAGTTTCATTGAGAAGTTCTATTAATCATTCTTGATTCCTTCCCAGGTACCCAGACGTCTTGAGGCCTAGTTATTCATCCTTTCTTAAGTTATCCATGGTTACAGTATGACAATGCTTAGAATCATAGTCTAGTGAAAATCAGTGTGATACAATCTTGATATTGTGTGGTTTAACCTTTTTGCTTCCTACAGGTCTCCTTCCCTGCTGTTCCCATCCTAATCCCCTTTCCCCAGCTTGGACTCTCGCAGGCTCTGTGATTTTATCTATCGGAGTCTTGTAGCTGTCTAGTGGTGGATATGTTGGGAACATGCTCAGACCCCGAGGATCTGGTCTCCCAGACAGAATAGTGAGCCCACAAATGTATTATCCTTCTGGTTTGCATGTGTTCTCAGAATGGCTACGTTGGACGAGCTAGTAAAGGTTATCATGCAGCTCCAAGCAGAGGTAGTGTCATCAACAGATATAGCAGCCAGCCTAGCTGAGAGAGTGAGTCAGTCACAGGAAAGGGTAGACAAGAAGGAACAAAATCACTTAGGTGTGTCTTGGCCTGGTCCTTCTTCTCAAGCTTCTGGAGGTAATCCTCCTATGACAATTTCCCTCAACGTTCCTTCGGCCATTCCCTTAGCTCCTCCAGAACGTTTCTCAGGCGATCCCTTGAAAGCGCACTCTTTCCTGGTTCAAGTGGAATTACATTTTACCTGCCGACCACACACTTTCCCAGATGCCCAATCCAGGGTGGCTTTCTTGTTATCATACCTGACTGGGGACGCAGCTACCTGGGCAATTCCTCTTGTGCGTAAAGACAGTCCCCTGCTTTACAATTGGAGAAATTTTGTTCGTGAGTTTGAACGAGTATTTGATCGTAGAACTGTGACATTGTCGGCAGATCGTGAACTATTAGACTTGCGACAAGGTAACCAGGATCTAGTGTCCTACTTAGCTAACTTTAATCGGCTGGTAGCCGAGACATCCTGACCTGAAGAAAAGCAAGCAGCCTTGTTCTACAAAGGAATCAAGGATGAGTTAAAAGACATCCTTGCAAAAATAGACCCACAGCCTACAGACTGTGAAGATCTAATAAACCTCATTTTGAGACCGGATCATCGTTTAGTAGAACAAAGGGGAACACGCAAAAAGACTGAGAAATATTCCTGGCGTGTTCATGATAATAGAGAATCAAGAACCCAGAAAGAAAGAACTCCAGAACCTTTGGAAATCGGAACAATCAGGAGGCCTTCAACCAAAGATGAAAAGGACCTACGTAGAAAGAATGGACAATGTCTTTATTGCGGGCGCAAGGGTCATTTCACAAAAGAGTGTCCAATCAAAGCAAAGAGCAAATGAGGTCCTGTCCAGAAACTTGCAGCCAATGCACAAGTCGAGCAGGACAACTAAATCACCCAAGATGTAAAGAAGGGTTGCTCTTGGATGTCAGAGTGGACCCTTCACAGTCTAGACATCTCAAGCTGGGCATAAAAGTTCAAGTAAAGAAAATAACTATTTCAAGAAGGCGCTCGTAGATTCTGGGGCTACCGGGAACTTTGTTGATGCCCAATTGGTTCACGCATGGGGGATCCCATGGATCGAGAAGAAGACTCAAGAAATAATACAAGCAGTAGATGGAAAACTCTTGACTGGAGGCCCAGTAACTCCTCAGACTGTCCCCTTGTCGGTGATCTGTGAGGGGGAGAACCAAAGAACCAAACATAAAGAGAAACATATACTTGACATGATCCATGCTCCTCTGTATGGAATTATCCTTGGCTTACCCTGGTTAACTCATCACAATCCTGAGATTAATAGGGCAGGACTGAAAGTCGTGTTTTCTTCAGCTCTATGCAAAGAAAAATGATTCCAGATGTCTCAAGTGACCAAAGATTGCAACTCTTACATAGCCACTGCAGCGGAGAAAGAAGTAAAGTTGCCCAGACAATATTTATCCTATGAAGATGTATTTGATTAAAAAAAAGCAGAAAACTTGCCTCCTTATAGACCTTATGACTGTCAAATTGATCTAATACCAGGTGCGATACTCCTCAGCTGTCGTGTATACGCCTTGTCAGAACATGAAAATCAACATTTACATAAGTATCTAGATCAATTCTTGGAGAATGGTTTCATCCGCCCTTGCAAGTCTCCTGCAGCCTCTCCTTTGTTTTTTGTCCCGAAGGCGAATGGGGACCTTTGAACTTGCATTGACTATAGGGGTTTGAACAAGGTCACCATTAAGAATAAATACCCCTTGCTCCTAATTCCTGTCTTGCTGGAACAAGTAAAAAAAGCCAAAATCTACACTAAGCTCAATCTACGAGGTGCTTACCATTTAGTCAGAATGAGAGAGGGCGACGAATGGAAAACTGCATTCAAGTCAAGATATGGTCTCTTTGAATACTCCGTCATGCCTTTTGGTCTGTGTAATGCTCCAGCAGCATTTCAATTTTTCCTGAATGACGTTCTTAGAGAGTATCTCGACATATTTGCAACAATCTACATCAAAGACATTTTGATCTACTCTGACAATGAAACCGAACAAGTGCAAAATGTCAAGAAAATTCTTGCAGCCCTTTGAAAGCACAATTTATATTCCAAACTAACCAAGTGTGAGTTTCATTTTACCACAGTTGAGTTTTTAGGGGTTATCCTTACCCCTCACGGTATGGTCATGGCAGAAAAGAAAGTACAAGCTGTATCTGATTGGCCCACTCCAAAGACTGTTCGCGATGTACAATGTTTCCTGGGGTTTGCAAATTTTGACCGCAGGTTTATAAACCATTTCTCTCAAACAGTGGCCCCAATCACTAAGTTATTGAGAAAGAAAGAAAAATTTGTATGGTCCCCAGAAGTTGATCAAGCCTTTTCAACTTTGAAAGAAGCTTTTTCCACTGCCCCAGTCTTGACTCACCCTGATGTGGATCATCCATTCATAGTGGAAGCCGATGCCTCAGATGTGGCAATTGGTGCAGAATTGTCCCAACGAAGCAAAGACACTGGCCAACTTCATCCCGTAGCTTCCATGTCTCGAAAGCTGAACGAAGCCGAACAGAACTATGTGATTGCTGAAAAAGAGCTTCTGGTGATTTGTGACGCCTTTAAAGAATGGAGACATCATTTGTTGGGTGCCAAGTACACTGTCACAGTATATACTGATCATCGCAATCTCCAGTATATGAGTTTAGCCAGACTTTTGACTCCTCGGCAATTACACTGGATGTTGTTTTTTGCTGAATTTGATTTTGTGGTAACTTTCCATCCTGGTAAAGACAATCGCAAAGCAGACGCCTTGTCTCGCCAAGATTCTACCACGTTGCCTACAGTCCAAGTCTCCAGAGCTATCATTGCTCTAGACAAAGTCCTATGCATCATAAAAACTGAAGATTTCTTTGGAGACATCTGTAATTCCTTCACCGTTGAGAAATGGCAGACATGGGCTCAAGCAGATCCCAAAAGGTCAATCGAGCAAGGACTACCTTTGCATGATGCTGGTTTGTTTGTGCCCACTACCAAGCTTCGCAAGTAAGTATTTCATAGGTTGCATGTTATACCCACGGAAGGTCATCCAGGTACTAGTAAAACTCTTGAATTAATCCAACGCTACTTTTGGTGGCCTACTCTGACAAAAGACGTCAAAACTATGGTAAACAACTGCGAAGTTTGTGCTTGCATCAAGACAAGTCATTCAAAACCGAAAGGGTTATTGCATCCGCTCCCAACTCCATGTCGACCTTGGGAACACATCTCTTTAGACTTCATTACAGGAATGCCAGTGGTTCAACAACATTCAGTAATCCTTGTGGTAGTAGATAGTCTCACGAAATATAGACATTTCATTGCCTGTAAGAAATTGCCCACGTCCAGCGAACTGGCAATCATCTTACTGAATAGAGTGGTCCGTTATCACGGGCTGACGAAAATGATTCTCTCCGATCGAGGGTCGCAATTTGCCTCCAATTTTTGGAAATCATGGTGCAGAACACTTCAAGTCACGTCCATACTATCTACTAGCCATCATCCTCAAACAGATGGTCAAACTGAGAGACTAATTCAGAAATTGAAGCAATACCTGTGTGCTTATTCTGAGAAAGCACTTCATTCTTGGACATGAATGCTCTGGTTACCTGAGTTAGCCAACATTAACTCATTTCACACCTCCACTGGTGATACACCCTTTTTGGCTTGTTTGGCTATCATCATGACACCTTGCCGATCACGATCCCTCAAGAAGGTTTTCTTATGCCAGCTGTGTCGGAAACCATTCAACATCTTCACCAAACCCAGAAACTGATTCAACAGCATTTACAAAAAGCCAAACCAATATACAAAAAGCATTACGACAAGAAACATTGTGAGGGACCTCAGTACCAACCAGGTGAGAAAGTGTGGCTTTCTACAAGACATATAGACTTCAAGAAAAAGCACATGTTTAATCCAAAATTCATAGGTCCATACACTGTCCTTCAGCAATTCAATCCTGTGACCTATAAACTGCAATTACCAAGGTAATTACGGATTAATCCAGTGTTCCACATTTCGCTCCTGAAAAAGGCAGTCCAGAAGGTCCGCCCTCATCCAGCTCCAGTTCTAGTATGGGGGAAGTGGAATACGAAGTCAAGAAGGTGTTGGATTCCAAACTGAGAGAGCGTAACCTATGGCACTTAATCTCGTGGAAAGGTTATGGCCCTGAAAGCAACTCATGGGTTTCAGCATCCGATATTCATGCTCCACTACTTGTGAGGCGCTTTCATCGTCTCAATCCAGGCAAGCCAGGCCCTAGAGTGTGTCTGGGAGAGGGGAGTACTGTCAACATCAGGGCAGTGCGCACTCTACGGGCGACTAGAATGCAAAAACCCAGCACTTATGAGATAACGTAATTCATGCATTATGTTGATATGCTGTTGTTTAACCTTTTGCATTGCAGAGTTTAATCCTGAAGACTTATATTCAAGGTGCTTGTAAATACTGATCATTTGCAATGTATTGCTGCAGACTTTCAGAGTGTGTCAGGGTGTGCTCCCTTTCCAGGGCCTTCTAGAAGCTTTCTCTGCAGCATGACTGGGTGTGGTTTGTGGGCTGGGCCAGATTCTATACCAGGGAGCCAGCCCAGCTCCACCTGCTCACTATTCAGAGGTCCCGTTGCAGAGCAGCAGCAATTTCTGAGCTCCTGTTCCGGATGCCTACCTTGATCTTCCAGGCCTTTGCCCTTCATTGTATTGGTGATCCTTGATCAGGGCGGTAAAACGGAGGTCGGGCTGGGCCCCCGATCACATATTCGAAGGCATTCGAGTTTTTGGGCCTAATTTTCATATTATGATTTTTCCTTGTGCGTGTGAATGTGCTCGTGTTTTGTGGCATTTACATGTTGATATTCGAATCGGCAAGACGCACAATTCATTCTTGGAATTTGACTTTTGAGATTTGGGTCGGCAACAGTGTGCATGACCATTTCTAGACATTTGCATATTGACATTCGAATCGGCAAGATGCGCAATTCATTCCGTGCATTTAACTCTTGATATTCATTGTGCGCAACCATTTCTTGGCATTCGTTTGTTCGTTAGCTTTATTTCGGTAAAGATAAATACCATAAAAGCACACCACAAATTCATAATTTCACAAAAAAAACAAGCTATGTATAAAAATCCTCAGAAGTAAAACGTTGAACTACATGAAAAACTTTAAACATAAATATTTTCCCTCTAAAAATTCTGACCATATTGTGGGATCGTGCGAAATGCAAAATTTGTCATGATAGGTTTCAGAAGTCCAATGCATACCTAACTAAACACAATAAATAAGATAAAAGTAAAACATTTCTATTTAAAAGGTATAAGAATATATAAACATAAAAAATTCATTGAACAATAAGAAATTGATAAATGCAGACATTGAAATTCACGAGTGAGTTCATCAGAGACCACTCCCAACGTCTGTTGTTAAATTTTCCCATATTTTTTAGCATATTCAGTCTGCAATACCAAATAGATTCTAAATATTTTGTCAAACAGCAAGCCACTAAAACAGATGAATCAGATTTAAAAACTCTCAGAGCCAATAGACAGTTCCTAAAACCCATTTTTCTACATAATGGAATAATCCAACGAGCCCTCTGTTTCTGGTATACAGAACATTGAAAGAGGACATGGGTTATGGATTCTTCCCTGGCACAACCCATCGGGCACATCTTAGAGGTGCAACTAGTATTAGTCCACTTGTACGTTAGGGTGCGCAGAGGAAAAGAACCTATCCTAAATCTGGTGTACAATGCACGTGCACGTGGAGAAAGTACTGTGTCCATATATTGCTCAGATTCATAGTGGCATTTGAGTTTTAGAAAACTGACAGTCATAGATGATGATGAGACTGCAGACAGCTGTGTAAGTTGGACATTAAGCCAAAATGCATCCTTCAGAATCTGTGTTGCATTTTTTGGAATAGATAACGGATCCTTCCAGTATGACCCCAAACCAAGTAGTACAAAGGTCCGTTCTACATACGCACACCACTCGATTTTTAAACTAGTGTTATTGTCCATCAAGTAAGCTAGCCCACATCTATAAGGAGTAAGAGAATCTAGTGACCATAGGCGAATCCAAAACAACAAGGGCCTGAGAGCAGCGATCTGGCTAATGGGAGGCAAATTTAGATCCATTCGAATAGGAAGCATTGGAGTACTGGAGGGAACTCTTAACAACATCCTTAAGAAAGAGTTTTCCACCCTTATTAAATCGTCTAGATCAGTGGTTCCCAACCTGTGATCCGGAGACCCCTGGGGTCCACGAAGCCTTCTCAGGGGGTCCGCTAGAGCCTAGAAAATGTAAAAATATGAACAAATATTTACAAATTAGGTCCCCAGCTTCCAGTAATGACTCAGGTGGGGGTCCCCGGATTCCCATGATGATTCAGTGGGGGTCCCCGGGTTCCATTAATGTTAAAGTGGGGGTCCACAGAAATCAAAAGGTTGGGAACCACTGGTCTAGATTACAATGGCCCCACAGTTCAGCTCCATAAAGCCCCCCCCACCCCCTGCTTGCGATTTATATATTTTAATTGCAGGCATCATGGCGAAGCTAGGAGATCTAGCTGCAAATCTTACGATACCACTCGCCCGTTGTTTCAAGCGGAGGTTTACTTTCTGGAGATGAGAGTGCCACTTATGTGAATCTTCTAGTTTCAAACCTAGATAGTCAAAATCACCAACTCTTTCCAGTGTGGCAGCCTCTAGGTAAATAGGTCGCCGCAACCTGCCTTTTTTATCCCCAAACACCATGCATTTAGTTTTTGATCGATTGATTTCCAGGCCATGGTCATTACAGAAATCCATGAACCTGGAAAGCAGGGTTGAAAGGCCTGTAGCTGTTTGGGATATCAGCAAGGTGTCATCGGCAAATAGGAGGCAAGGAATCTTCTGCCCTCCTATTTTGGGGGCATCATTGGAACACTCCATGAGATAGACATTCACATGGTGGCATTCGAATCGGCAAGATGCGCGATTCATTCCTTGCATTAAAACTTTGACAATCATTGTGCACAACCACTTCATGGCATTTATACGGTGGCATTCGAATCGGCAAGACACGCGATTCATTCCTTGCATTAAAACTTAGACAACAATTGTGCGCCACCATTTTTTTGTTTTTACATGGTGGTATTCAAATCGGCAAGACGCACAATTCATTCCCGCATTTAAAACTGATGTTTTAGATCGCTTCCAGAGTGCGCAATCATTTCATGGCATTTACATATCCTTGTTTAAATCGGCAGTGTGCACGATTCATTTCCCGCATTTAAAACTAGGTGTTAGAATTCAAGATGTTACACTATATGTGCATATTAAGTCCTTAATACAATTCCTATTGTGTTCCAGGAAAATGTTCAGATTACTTTTGTCCTCATGTAAAAAGACCATGTTTGTTCTGAAAACATAATTCTAGAAGGTCCTTATAATCCTACACAATGTGTAACATTTCATGAAAAGTTTCCTTGAGAAGTTCTATTAATCATTCTTGATCCTTCCCAGGTACCCAGATGTCTTGAGGCCTAGTTATTAGTCCTTTCTTAAGTTATCCATGATTACAGTTGACAATGCTTAGAATCACAGTCTAGTGAAAATTGTGTGGTTTAACCTTTTTGCTTCCTACAGGTCTCCTTCCCTGCTGTTCCCATCCTAATCCCCTTTTCCCCCGCTTGGACTCTCTCAGGCTCTGTGATTTTATCTATTTGAGTCTAGGAGCTGTCTAGTGGTGAACATGTTGGGAACGTGCGCAGACCCTGAGGATCTGGTCTCCCTGACATTATGTTTCATATAGAATGAGTGCTGAAACGTATGCGCAGCCTAAGCCACATAATAGGGATCTTTCAGATATTGATGCAAATATATTCCTTCTGTTGTGCATTGATACTAATGTTGTTGACCAATTTCATGTATAACTTATCAGTACAATATTAAAGTGCTTGTCTGTAACTTCCTTGGAAAATGCTAGGTTAATTTTCCTTGTTCATCATTTGAGTTTAGGTCATGATGTTGTTTTATTTAACCAGTATTAGGCCCAAACCATGTTTAAAGCACTACTTCTCTGAATGGGAGCCTAGGTTGTGCCAGTACTTAACTACATGTCTGAGTAACTGTTTTAGTTAGCAACTGGTTATGATACTTCAGTGTGCACAGCTGTTGTTTGCATGTATGCATTAATGTATAAGTCTCTCTTTTAGTATCTGATTATGTGTTTGAGTGCTTTCCTCATCTTATAACTAGGTACATAAGTTGTAGTACAAGTGGCACTCTGCATATATAACTAGACATAGAAGTCTGCTGGTGCACATCTAAGTCGGTGAAAATGTCAAGGACATGTCTAACCTTTTGAACACATTGGATGATCATCTATGGCCTAACTACAAGACTCTGAGTGGCACAACTTTTGCTGCCACTCTGGGGTGGGGGGGGGGGGACTCTTCATCTATGGGGCTCTTCATCCATGCCTTAGGTACCAGGGGTACCATTTACTAGGAACTTACAAAGGTGGCTGAAGTGCCAAATATAGTGCAGTTTTGGGGAAAGAGATCTGGCCCCGGGAACCTGTTTAGCGGGGGCCCAGGGCAATTCCGGTTTGAAACTACGTCATTTTCCAGACAAAACGTTGGGGGCTACCATGAAAAAAGAGGCACATTCTCAAAGTAACAACTGATATTTGTGGCACTTCATTTAAGAACAAGTATTTGTTATTGAACTGCAGACTGTGTAATTAGCAAAACATGTTTAGATTTTTTACTTTCCGGGCTCATTTGGAGCACATCCTAGATGATGCCAAGTGGTAAGGGACAACTTAATCAACATTGCAATTTCTGACATACTGCTCTGTTATATTCATTGGGAACAGTTGCAAATATTATTACTGCCGAAGCATTTAAAACAACACCCCTCCCCCAGTGCAGTGTTTAGATTGTTTTTTCTACATCTGAAAGCACCCTACTGGGCTTTTTACTGAGGAACTATAGCGCTTGTATTTCGGTAATATTGACTATAGCTCATATGTTAATAAAATGAAGAGAAGATGCAAGTTGTAGAAATAGGTTCAATTAATGTAGTGTCCTGACATCAATAAAATGCTTTAACTCTGACATTTCTGTTGTGGATTGGGTGGAGTTGGCATTAATTGTGACCTAAAATATGTACCAAGAAATTGATTTAAAAGAGTTGTGTCCTTGTTCTCGGACGATTTAATTCAAACATACATCAGACCGAAATAATGCATTAGTAAAATGTGATGGCTCTCTGTCAGAGTTAAGAACATTCTGGATTCCTATGATTTGGCCAGGGGAACTGTGGTGTCCCTCCTGTAATTCCAATTAACTCCGCCCACACCGTGGTTACTGAGACCTCTGTTATTAGGTGTTTAACCACTTCGCTGCCAGGCCTTTTCCCCCTCCTGTGCCAGGCCTTTTTTTGCCTATTTGGGGCAGTTCGCGCTTAGGCCCTCATAACTTTTTGTCCACATAAGCTAACCAAGCCAAATTTGCGTCCTTTTTTTCCAACATCCTAGCGATTCTAAAGGTACCCAGACTTTGTGGGTTCCCCTGAAGGAGGCCAAGAAATTGGCCAAAATACAGTGAAAATTTCGTTTTTTTCAAAAAAATTGAAAAAAGGGGCTGCAGAAGAAGGCTTGTGGTTTTTCCCCTGAAAATGGCATCAACAAAGGGTTTGCGGTGCTAAACTCAGCAGCTTCCCAGCTTTCAGGAACAGGCAGACTTGAATCCGAAAACCCAATTTTTCAACACAATTTTGGCATTTTACTGGGGCATACCCCATTTGTGCAATTTTTTGTGCTTTCAGCCTCCTTCCAGTCAGTGACCGGAATGGTCATGAAACCAATGCTGGATCCCAGAAACCTAAACATTTCTGAAAAGTAGACAAAATTCTGAATTCAGCAAGGGGTCATTTGTGTAGATCCTACAAGGGTTTCCTACAGAAAATAACAGCTGAAAAAGAAAAATATTGAAATTGAGGTGAAAAAAACATCAATTTTTCTCTACTTTTTACTCTGTAACTTTTCCCTGCAATGTCAGATTATCGAAAGCAATATACCGTTACGTCTGCTGGACTCCTCTGGTTGCGGGGATATATAGGGTTTGTAGGTTCATCAAGAACCCGAGGAACCCAGAGCCAATAAATGAGCTGCACCCTGCAGTGCGTTTTCATTCTATACCGGGTATACAGTAATTCATTTGCTGAAATATAAGGAGTAAAAAATAGCTATCAAGAAAACCTTTGCATTTCCAAAAAGGGCACAAGATAAGGTGTTGAGGAGCAGTGGTTATTTGCACATCTCTGAATTCCGGGGTGACCATAGTAGCACGTGAATTACATGGAATTTCTCAAATAGATGTCTTTTTTACACACACCCCTATATTTGGAAGGAATAAATGTAGAGAAAGACAAGGGGCAATAACACTTGTTTTGCTATTCTATGTTCCCCCAAGTCTCCCGATAAAAATGATACCTCCCTTGTTTGGGTAGGCCTAGCGCCCGCGACAGGATATGCCCCAAAACACAACGTGGACACATCACAGAAAACAGAGCTGTTTTTAGCAAAGTGACTACCTGTAGATTTTGGCCTCTAGCTCAGCCGGCACCTAGGGAAACCTACCAAACCTGTGCATTTCTGAAAACTAGAGACCTAGGGGAATCCAAGGAGGGGTGACTTGTGTGGCTCGGACCAGGTTCTGTTACCCAGAATCCTTTGCAAACCTCAAAATTTGGCTAAAAAAACACATGTTCCTCACATTTCTGTGGCAGAAAGTTCTGGAATCTGAGAGGAGCGACAAATTTCCTTCCACCCAGCATTCCCCCACGTCTCCCGATAAAAATGATACCTCACTTGTGTGGGTAGGCCTAGCGCCCGCGACAGGATATGCCCCAAAAAACAACCTGGACACATCACAGAAAACAGAGCTGTTTTTAGCATAGTGACTACCTGTAGATTTTGGCCTCTAGCTCAGCCGCCACCTAGGGAAACCTACCAAACCTGTGCATTTCTGAAAACTAGAGACCTAGGGGAATCCAAGGAGGGGTGACTTGTGTGGCTCGGACCAGGTTCTGTTACCCAGAATCCTTTGCAAACCTCAAAATTTGGCTAAAAAAACACATGTTCCTCAAATTTCTGTGGCAGAAAGTTCTGGAATCTGAGAGGAGCCACAAATTTCCTTCCACCTAGCGTTCCCCCACGTATCCCGATAAAAATGATACCTCACTTGTGTGGGTAGGCCTAGCGCCCGCGACAGGATATGCCCCAAAACACAACGTGAACAAATAACAGAAAACAGAGCTGTTTTTAGCAAAGTGACTACCTGTAGATTTTGGCCTCTAGCTCAGCCGCCACCTAGGGAAACCTACCAAACCTGTGCATTTCTGAAAACTAGAGACCTAGGGGGATCCAAGGAGGGGTGACTTGCGGGGCTCGGACCAGGTTCTGTTACCCAGAATCCTTTGCAAACCTCAAAATTTGGCTAAAAAAACACATGTTCCTCACATTTCTGTGGCAGAAAGTTCTGGAATCTGAGAGGAGCCACAAATTTCCTTCCACCCAGCGTTCCCCCACGTCTCCCGATAAAAATGATACCTCACTTGTGTGGGTAGGCCTAGCGCCCGCGACAGGATATGCCCCAAAACACAACGTGGACATATCACACAAAACAGAGCTGTTTTTAGCAAAGTGACTACCTGTAGATTTTGGCCTCTAGCTCAGCCGCCACCTAGGGAAACCTACCAAACCTATGCATTTCTGAAAACTAGAGACCTAGGGGAATCCAAGGAGGGGTGACTTGTGTGGCTCGGACGAGGTTCTGTTACCCAGAATCCTTTGCAAACCTCAAAATTTGGCTAAAAAAACACATGTTCCTCACATTTCTGTGGCAGAAAGTTCTGGAATCTGAGAGGAGCTACAAATTTCCTTCCACCCAGTGTTCCCCCAAGTCTCCCGATAAAAATGATACCTCACTTGCGTGGGTAGGCCTAGCGCCGGCGACAGGAAACACCCCAAAGCGCAACGTGGACACATCCTAAATTTTGGAAAAAAACAGAGGTGTTTTTTGCGAAGTGCCTACCTGTAGATTTTGGCCTCTAGCTCAGCCGGCACCTAGGGAAACCTACCAAACCTGTGCATTTCTGAAAACTAGAGACCTAGGGGAATCCAAGGAGGGGTGACTTGTGGGGCTCGGACCAGGTTCTGTTACCCAGAATCCTTTGCAAACCTCAAAATTTGGCTAAAAAAACACATGTTCCTCACATTTCTGTGGCAGAAAGTTCTGGAATCTGAGAGGAGCTACAAATTTCCTTCCACCCAGCATTCCCCCACGTCTCCCGATAAAAATGATACCTCACTTGTGTGGGTAGGCCTAGCGCCCGCGACAGGATATGCCCCAAAACACAACGTGGACATATCACAGAAAACAGAGCTGTTTTTAGCAAAGTGACTACCTGTAGATTTTGGCCTCTAGCTCAGCCGCCACCTAGGGAAACCTACCAAACCTGTGCATTTCTGAAAACTAGAGACCTAGGGGGATCCAAGGAGGGGTGACTTGCGGGGCTCGGACCAGGTTCTGTTACCCAGAATCCTTTGGAAACCTCAAAATTTGGCTAAAAAAACACATGTTCCTCACATTTCTGTGGCAGAAAGTTCTGGAATCTGAGAGGAGCTACAAATTTCCTTCCACCCAGCATTCCCCCACGTCTCCCGATAAAAATGATACCTCACTTGTGTGGGTAGGCCTAGCGCCCGCGACAGGATATGCCCCAAAACACAACGTGGACATATCACAGAAAACAGAGCTGTTTTTAGCAAAGTGACTACCTGTAGATTTTGGCCTCTAGCTCAGCCGCCACCTAAGGAAACCTACCAAACCTGTGCATTTCTGAAAACTAGAGACCTAGGGGGATCCAAGGAGGGGTGACTTGCGGGGCTCGGACCAGGTTCTGTTACCCAGAATCCTTTGCAAACCTCAAAATTTGGCTAAAAAAACACATGTTCCTCACATTTCTGTGGCAGAAAGTTCTGGAATCTGAGAGGAGCCACAAATTTCCTTCCACCCAGCGTTCCCCCACGTCTCCCGATAAAAATGATACCTCACTTGTGTGGGTAGGCCTAGCGCCCGCAACAGGATATGCCCCAAAACACAACGTGGACATATCACAGAAAACAGAGCTGTTTTTAGCAAAGTGACTACCTGTAGATTTTGGCCTCTAGCTCAGCCGCCACCTAGGGAAACCTACCAAACCTGTGCATTTCTGAAAACTAGAGACCTAGGGGGATCCAAGGAGGGGTGACTTGCGGGGCTCGGACCAGGTTCTGTTACCCAGAATCCTTTGCAAACCTCAAAATTTGGCTAAAAAAACACATGTCCCTCACATTTCTGTGGCAGAAAGTTCTGGAATCTGAGAGGAGCTACAAATTTCCTTCCACCCAGCGTTCCCCCAAGTCTCCCGATAAAAATGATACCTCACTTGCGTGGGTAGGCCTAGCGCCGGTGACAGGAAACACCCCAAAGCGCAACGTGGACACATCCTAAATTTTGGAAAAAAACAGAGGTGTTTTTTGCGAAGTGCCTACCTGTAGATTTTGGCCTCTAGCTCAGCCGCCACCTAGGGAAACCTACCAAACCTGTGCATTTCTGAAAACTAGAGACCTAGGGGAATCCAAGGAGGGGTGACTTGCGGGGCTCGGACCAGGTTCTGTTACCCAGAATCCTTTGCAAACCTCAAAATTTGGCTAAAATAACACATGTTCCTCACATTTCTGTGGCAGAAAGTTCTGGAATCTGAGAGGAGCTACAAATTTCCTTCCACCCAGCGTTCCCCCACGTCTCCCGATAAAAATGATACCTCACTTGTGTGGGTAGGCCTAGCGCCCGCGACAGGATATGCCCCAAAACACAACGTGGACATATCACAGAAAACAGAGCTGTTTTTAGCAAAGTGACTACCTGTAGATTTTGGCCTCTAGCTCAGCCGCCACCTAGGGAAACCTACCAAACCTGTGCATTTCTGAAAACTAGAGACCTAGGGGGATCCAAGGAGGGGTGACTTGCGGGGCTCGGACCAGGTTCTGTTACCCAGAATCCTTTGCAAACCTCAAAATATGGCTAAAAAAACACATGTTCCTCACATTTCTGTGGCAGAAAGTTCTGGAATCTGAGAGGAGCCACAAATTTCCTTCCACCCAGCGTTCCCCCACGTCTCCCGATAAAAATGATACCTCACTTGTGTGGGTAGGCCTAGCGCCCGCGACAGGATATGCCCCAAAACACAACGTGGACATATCACAGAAAACAGAGCTGTTTTTAGCAAAGTGACTACCTGTAGATTTTGGCCTCTAGCTCAGCCGCCACCTAGGGAAACCTACCAAACCTGTGCATTTCTGAAAACTAGAGACCTAGGGGGATCCAAGGAGGGGTGACTTGCGGGGCTCGGACCAGGTTCTGTTACCCAGAATCCTTTGGAAACCTCAAAATTTGGCTAAAAAAACACATGTTCCTCACATTTCTGTGGCAGAAAGTTCTGGAATCTGAGAGGAGCCACAAATTTCCTTCCACCCAGCGTTCCCCCACATCTCCCGATAAAAATGATACCTCACTTGTGTGGGTAGGCCTAGCGCCCGCAACAGGATATGCCCCAAAACACAACGTGGACATATCACAGAAAACAGAGCTGTTTTTAGCAAAGTGACTACCTGTAGATTTTGGCCTCTAGCTCAGCCGCCACCTAGGGAAACCTACCAAACCTGTGCATTTCTGAAAACTAGAGACCTAGGGGGATCCAAGGAGGGGTGACTTGCGGGGCTCGGACCAGGTTCTGTTACCCAGAATCCTTTGCAAACCTCAAAATTTGGCTAAAAAAACACATGTCCCTCACATTTCTGTGGCAGAAAGTTCTGGAATCTGAGAGGAGCTACAAATTTCCTTCCACCCAGCGTTCCCCCAAGTCTCCCGATAAAAATGATACCTCACTTGCGTGGGTAGGCCTAGCGCCGGTGACAGGAAACACCCCAAAGCGCAACGTGGACACATCCTAAATTTTGGAAAAAAACAGAGGTGTTTTTTGCGAAGTGCCTACCTGTAGATTTTGGCCTCTAGCTCAGCCGCCACCTAGGGAAACCTACCAAACCTGTGCATTTCTGAAAACTAGAGACCTAGGGGAATCCAAGGAGGGGTGACTTGCGGGGCTCGGACCAGGTTCTGTTACCCAGAATCCTTTGCAAACCTCAAAATTTGGCTAAAATAACACATGTTCCTCACATTTCTGTGGCAGAAAGTTCTGGAATCTGAGAGGAGCTACAAATTTCCTTCCACCCAGCGTTCCCCCACGTCTCCCGATAAAAATGATACCTCACTTGTGTGGGTAGGCCTAGCGCCCGCGACAGGATATGCCCCAAAACACAACGTGGACATATCACAGAAAACAGAGCTGTTTTAAGCAAAGTGACTACCTGTAGATTTTGGCCTCTAGCTCAGCCGCCACCTAGGGAAACCTACCAAACCTGTGCATTTCTGAAAATTAGAGACCTAGGGGGATCCAAGGAGGGGTGACTTGCGGGGCTCGGACCAGGTTCTGTTACCCAGAATCCTTTGCAAACCTCAAAATTTGGCTAAAAAAACACATGTTCCTCACATTTCTGTGGCAGAAAGTTCTGGAATCTGAGAGGAGCCACAAATTTCCTTCCACCCAGCGTTCCCCCACGTCTCCCGATAAAAATGATACCTCACTTGTGTGGGTAGGCCTAGCGCCCGCGACAGGATATGCCCCAAAACACAACGTGGACATATCACAGAAAACAGAGCTGTTTTTAGCAAAGTGACTACCTGTAGATTTTGGCCTCTAGCTCAGCCGCCACCTAGGGAAACCTACCAAACCTGTGCATTTCTGAAAACTAGAGACCTAGGGGGATCCAAGGAGGGGTGACTTGCGGGGCTCGGACCAGGTTCTGTTACCCAGAATCCTTTGCAAACCTCAAAATTTGGCTAAAAAAACACATGTTCCTCACATTTCTGTGGCAGAAAGTTCTGGAATCTGAGAGGAGCCACAAATTTCCTTCCACCCAGCGTTCCCCCACGTCTCCCGATAAAAATGATACCTCACTTGTGTGGGTAGGCCTAGCGCCCGCGACAGGATATGCCCCAAAACACAACGTGGACATATCACAGAAAACAGAGCTGTTTTTAGCAAAGTGACTACCTGTAGATTTTGGCCTCTAGCTCAGCCGCCACCTAGGGAAACCTACCAAACCTGTGCATTTCTGAAAACTAGAGACCTAGGGGGATCCAAGGAGGGGTGACTTGCGGGGCTCGGACCAGGTTCTGTTACCCAGAATGCTTTGCAAACCTCAAAATTTGGCTAAAAAAACACATGTCCCTCACATTTCTGTGGCAGAAAGTTCTGGAATCTGAGAGGAGCTACAAATTTCCTTCCACCCAGCGTTCCCCCAAGTCTCCCGATAAAAATGATACCTCACTTGCGTGGGTAGGCCTAGCGCCGGCGACAGGAAACACCCCAAAGCGCAACGTGGACACATCCTAAATTTTGGAAAAAAACAGAGGTGTTTTTTGCGAAGTGCCTACCTGTAGATTTTGGCCTCTAGCTCAGCCGCCACCTAGGGAAACTTACCAAACCTGTGCATTTCTGAAAACTAGAGACCTAGGGGAATCCAAGGAGGGGTGACTTGCGGGGCTCGGACCAGGTTCTGTTACCCAGAATCCTTTGCAAACCTCAAAATTTGGCTAAAATAACACATGTTCCTCACATTTCTGTGGCAGAAAGTTCTGGAATCTGAGAGGAGCTACAAATTTCCTTCCACCCAGCGTTCCCCCACGTCTCCCGATAAAAATGATACCTCACTTGTGTGGGTAGGCCTAGCGCCCGCGACAGGATATGCCCCAAAACACAACGTGGACATATCACAGAAAACAGAGCTGTTTTTAGCAAAGTGACTACCTGTAGATTTTGGCCTCTAGCTCAGCCGCCACCTAGGGAAACCTACCAAACCTGTGCATTTCTGAAAACTAGAGACCTAGGGGGATCCAAGGAGGGGTGACTTGCGGGACTCGGACCAGGTTCTGTTACCCAGAATCCTTTGCAAACCTCAAAATTTGGCTAAAAAAACACATGTTCCTCACATTTCTGTGGCAGAAAGTTCTGGAATCTGAGAGGAGCCACAAATTTCCTTCCACCCAGCGTTCCCCCACGTCTCCCGATAAAAATGATACCTCACTTGTGTGGGTAGGCCTAGCGCCCGCGACAGGATATGCCCCAAAACACAACGTGGACATATCACAGAAAACAGAGCTGTTTTTAGCAAAGTGACTACCTGTAGATTTTGGCCTCTAGCTCAGCCGCCACCTAGGGAAACCTACCAAACCTGTGCATTTCTGAAAACTAGAGACCTACGGGGATCCAAGGAGGGGTGACTTGAGGGGCTCGGACCAGGTTCTGTTACCCAGAATCCTTTGCAAACCTCAAAATTTGGCTAAAAAAACACATGTTCCTCACATTTCTGTGGCAGAAAGTTCTGGAATCTGAGAGGAGCTACAAATTTCCTTCCACCCAGCGTTCCCCCAAGTCTCCCGATAAAAATGATACCTCACTTGCGTGGGTAGGCCTAGCGCCTGCGACAGGAAACACCCCAAAGCGCAACGTGGACACATCCACAATTTTGGGAGAAAACAGTGCCTACCTGCGGATTTTGGCCTGTAGCTCACCCGGCGCCTAGGGAAACCTACCAAACCAGTGCATTTCTGAAAACTAGAGACCTAGGGGAATCCAAGGAGGGGTGACTTGCGGGGCTCGGACCAGGTTCTGTTACCCAGAATCCTTTGCAAACCTCAAAATTTGGCTAAAAAACACATGTTCCTCACATTTCTGTGGCAGAAAGTTCTGGAATCTGATAGGAGCCACAAATTTCCTTCCACCCAGCGTTCCCCCAAGTCTCCCGATAAAAATGATACCTCACTTGTGTGGGTGGCCCAGGTGCCTGCAACATAATAAGGCCCAAAACCTGAAGGGATAGAAGGGATAGCACAGCAAGTTTATAAGGGCATATTCTTTTATACATCGTTAGACGGACTCTGCTTTGGGGACCCACATAAGTGAGGTGTCATTTTACTTGGGAGACTGAGGGGAAAACTGGGGAGTAGGAATTTTGTGCTGGAGCGGTGATCCTACTAAGAAAAATCAGGAAAATATGCTTTTTTATGCAAATTGTGAGGTTTACAGAGGAGTCTGGGTAAGAAAATGTTGGGGGAGCCACACAAGCCACACCTCCCTAGACTCCTTGGGGTGCCTAGTTTTAAAAAGTTTCTGGGTTTTGTAGGTTTCCCTACATGACGGCCGCACCCAGGACCAAAAACATAGGTGGGCCCTCCCCCCCAAACACAGGTATTTTTGGAATATATCACTTTGATGTGTGCACATACGTCCGTGATGTGCCAAACACTAAAACTGTGAAAAGAAACACACTTAGGTTATGTGAAGAAGACCCCTCACCCACCAACCAAGTTGGTGGCATGCTTCATCATCGGGGTCCCACCTGAGGCACCTAGCGTGTCTCAAGTGTGCTGCGACGCCTGATTACAGCGGAGCAGGTTTTGTCATTTGTACCACACATACTGGTTGGATTTGGCACGAGGGTGAGTGATGGTTCAGTAGATCAAATTTTATTAACAAGAGATTTCACAAAAGTGAAATGCACTGGTAATAACTGAAAGGCCAAAAAACTGAACCAATGACTCACAGCTCGTGAGCTGTAAAGCCACGACAAGGCACCAACCGCTTTACAGTCCATTCACACACCTTTCATACATGACATGCACTAGACCATTCACGCCGCCAGCCACGGGCCCAGCACATTACAAGACTCGCATCCACAGACAGCGCCAGTCAAGGGCCCATCACTTTCATACGCCCACATGCCTGATACAGCAATCACACCAGCTGATGAGTGTGTGGACTGGCGTTTGGCCGGCACTGCCAGCCAAGCGCCACCCCACCCACACCACCAGCCAAGCGCCACCCCACACACACCGCCAGCCCAGCGCCACCCCACACACACCGCCAGCCCAGCGCCACCCCACACACACCGCCAGCCAAGCGCCACCCCACACACACCGCCAGCCAAGCGCCACCCCACACACACCGCCAGCCAAGCGCCACCACACCCACGCCGCCAGCCAAGCGCCACTCTACACATGCCATTCCCTTTTTTTTGTTTTTAAACAACAAAGAAACCACTAATCATAAATTAGTACAAAACTACAAACACAAAAGCTCTAACTGAATACATGACTAATGCCAACCGTGAAACCGAACATATAAAAATATAAAACACCAGTTTACGCTCACGGAATTTCCCAATAATTCTTCTGTGTGTGGTAGCTCCTGAAACAGCCACCCACACACAGCCCAGGCTTTGAAGGACAATCAGGGCAGTACATCCTAGTCTCCTTCCTGATACCTCTTCGAGCACAGACTCTACATCTCTTAGCAGGAAAGTTTTTTTTGGCCGTGGGAGGAATGTGCTCAGCAAAGTGACGATCTTTCAATCTAGCCACATCCTCCACCACTGCTTCTCTAGGAACTCTTGCCTGTTCCAGCACAACAAGGCTAGCTATGATAGACTCCTGAAATTTCACAAATGTCATCCTTGACTCTGGAGAACTATCCTTAAACACAACAAAAGCATTAAAAGTTGCCAAGTGGAACAAGTGAAGCGCTAATTTCTTATACCACACATAAGACTTACGAGCAGCAGTGTAAGGTTCTAACCTCTGATCTACTCTATCAACACCACCCATGTGCTTATTATAGTCTAAGATGCACACAGGTTTGCGCACTTCGGCAACCTGACCCCAAACAGCCACAGGTGAAGTACTCTCATCATGGATGGTGCTTAGCATGTATACATCCCTCTTGTCTACAAATTTCAGAGCTAGCAGCTCATCATTCCGCAAGGCACTGCTCTGTCCCTTCTCAAGTTTTTTACAGACAAGCTCTTTTGGATAGCCTTTCCGATTAGAGCGGATTGTGCCACAAGCAACAGTGTCCACTCTGAACAACTCCTTGAACAACCGAACTCCAGTGTAGAAGTTATCTACATATAAATGGTGACCTTTGTTAAACAGTCGTCTACCAAGTTCCCACACAATTTTCTCACTAACTCCAAAAGTGGGAGGACAACCAGGGGGGTCAATATTGGAATCCCTACCAGTGTAGACCCGGAAATTATAAACATATCCTGTACTACTTTCTGACAGCATATACAATTTAATTCCATACCGTGCCCTCTTGCTAGGAATGTACTGCCTAAAAACCAAACGACCCTTGAACAGGACCAGAGACTCATCTACAGATATTTCTTTCCCTGGAACATAGATCTCTGAAAACCGATCTACCAAATGATCAAGGACAGGTCTAATCTTAAAAAGACGGTCAGAATCAGGATGATCTCGTGGCAAGGCTAAAGCATTATCTACAAAATGCAACATCCGAAGAAGAAGCTCATACCGGTTACGACTCATGATGGCAGGAAATATAGCAGTTGCCATCAAGGGACTAGTAGACCAATATGAAGACAGCGACGGCTTCCTTATCAGCCCCATCAAAAAAGTTAAACCCAAGAACTTTTTCAACTCTTCCAGATTTGTGGGAATCCACCGGCTAGCTCTAGAGTGTGGCCTAAGTCTGGCAGCGTTGTCCCTCAAAAACTGCTCTGCATACAAATTAGTCTGCTCAACAATCTCTTCCAAAAATATATCGTCCATAAACAATTCAAAAAAGTTGACGGGCAAAAAGTTTTCCGTATTAACTCGACACCCTGGAAAACCAGTAAACGCAGGCAACTGTGGCTGCTCCATGTTTGGTGCAACCCATGCGTCAGGTCTTCCAATGGGAAGCCTTTCAGCCGCTGGCTCCTGCACCATTGGCACATCACTGTCCTCCTGTAAAACAGGCCCTTCATCAGCACTGAGAGTGGCTTCATCATCAGATGATTCATCTCTGACAGAAAATTCACTTCCAGAATCCTGCACTTCCTCCTCTGCCTCAGATGCAGAGTCAGTCTCATATTCATGGTCAGAAGATGACTCAAAAAGCACACTAACAACCTGCTGAGCGGTCATCCTACGGCTGGCCATGATCCTTCCTACTAAAATTAACTGGACAAATACACCACCAACAACCAGCACTGTGTAAGATAAGTAACAAAGTATAGGTTTATCACTAAGAATTATAAACTCAAAAACTATACTGCTCACTTGCCTGAAAAAGCTTGACTCACCAGCAACTACTCTGCACAGCCACAGCAATCACCAACGATATCCCACTAAAAAGAGAAAAAAAAAAGCAAATTAGACATAAGACAACACAATAATCATTGTGCATAACTCTAAGGACAATTTCACACACAATCCTGCATTCAGTACACCACCTACAAACATGTCATTCATGCATTGCAACAATACTCACTTGGAGTAAATTTATTTACTTACCTAAAACATGCAACTACGCAAACCGCAGGACAACTACTGCCAAAACTGCAACAAGCCACAGCAAAGTCAGCAAAAGCTTTGAACTAAAACAAAAAGGAGAAAAACTGTTATTATCATAAAAGTAAATACTTCGCCAGTTGACAAACACTCCGCCACTAACCATTTTTTCATTTTCCCGTGTCTAGTCTTCTCTGCTTGGGGGAAGATGGGCCTAAAAAAAAAATAGGCCAATCTACCCCCAAGGGGAGGGGGCAGAAATCACCCAGATTACATTGCACCCTTTGGGGGGGGGGCGACCCTTGCCCAAGGTGCCACACCCCCACACAAAGCACACACACACATACATAGTATCCCTGGCGCTATGGGGATTCTGCCCCCCTTGGGGACAGAAAGGCCTACAAAATAGGCATATCTGCCCCCTAGGGGGGCAGAACTGCCCAAAAATACATGTGGGCCCCTGGGGGCGACCCTTGCCCAAGGGGCCACCCCCCAACACAAAAAATAAAAATCAACAATAAAATCCCTGGTGTCTAGTGGCTTTCTGCCCCCCTTGGGGGCAGATCGGCCTAAAAATAGGGCCAATCTGCCCCCAAGGGGGGCAGAAACGACAATAAATACATTGCGCCCCTGGGGGGAGCGACCCTTGCCCAAGGGGCCACCCCCCAACACAAAGCACACATACATACATACTATTTCTGGCGCTATTGGGATTCTGCCCCCCTTGGGGGCAGAAAGGCCTAAAAAAATAGGCCTCTCTGCCCCCAAGGGGGGCAGAACTGCCCAAAAATACATGAGGGCCCCTGGGGGCGACCCTTGCCCAAGGGGCCGCCCCCCAACACAAAAAATACACATCAACAATAAAATCCCTGGTGTCTAGTGGCTTTCTGCCCCCCTTGGGGGCAGATCGGCCTAAAAATAGGGCCAATCTGCCCCCAAGGGGGGCAGAAACGACAATAAATACATTGCGCCCCTGGGGGGAGCGACCCTTGCCCAAGGGGCCACCCCCCAACACAAAGCACACATACATACATACTATTTCTGGCGCTATTGGGATTCTGCCCCCCTTGGGGGCAGAAAGGCCTAAAAAAAATAGGCCTCTCTGCCCCCAAGGGGGGCAGAACTGCCCAAAAATACATGAGGGCCCCTGGGGGCGACCCTTGCCCAAGGGGCCGCCCCCCAACACAAAAAATACACATCAACAATAAAATCCCTGGTGTCTAGTGGCTTTCTGCCCCCCTTGGGGGCAGATCGGCCTAAAAATAGGGCCAATCTGCCCCCAAGGGGGGCAGAAACGACAATAAATAAATTGCGCCCCTGGGGGGAGCGACCCTTGCCCAAGGGGCCACCCCCCAACACAAAGCACACATACATACATACTATTTCTGGCGCTATTGGGATTCTGCCCCCCTAAAAAAATAGGCCTCTCTGCCCCCAAGGGGGGCAGAACTGCCCAAAAATACATGAGGGCCCCTGGGGGCGACCCTTGCCCAAGGGGCCGCCCCCCAACACAAAAAATACACATCAACAATAAAATCCCTGGTGTCTAGTGGCTTTCTGCCCCCCTTGGGGGCAGATCGGCCTAAAAATAGGGCCAATCTGCCCCCAGGGGGGGCGACGTAAAATACATGTGCCCCCAAAGGGGAGCGACCCTTGCCCAAGGGGCCGCCCCCCAACACAAAAAATACACAGCAACAATAAAATCCCTGGTGTCTAGTGGCTTTCTGCCCCCCTTGGGGGCAGATCGGCCTAAAAATAGGGCCAATCTGCCCCCAGGGGGGGCAGAAACGACGTAAAAAGCATGTGCCCCCAAAGGGGAGCGACCCTTGCCCAAGGGGTCGCTCCCCTACACTAATATTCACTCACACACACACACATACAGAAATCCCTGGTGTCTAGTGGGCATTCCTGCTGCCCGATCGCATCGCGATCGGGCAGCAGGAATGCTCAAAGAGACATCGAGGGAAAGGAAAACCCTTTCCTTTCCCTCGATGCCTCTCTGAGAGCACCCCCACCCCGCACGAAGGTGAAATACTCACCTTCTCCCTTGACGCGCTGGAAGCAAATGGCTTCCAGCGCGTCATTCCCCGTTTCCATGAAATCAGCGCGCGATCGCGCGCTGACGTCATGGGGGGGGTGGGGGGGGTGGGCGTGAAAGGGGAAGGGATTCCCCTTTCAGCCCTGGCCTGGGGGTGTTGGGGGGCGGCCCTCGGGGGAAGCGCTAGCGCTTCCCCCGACTGCCAGTCCCTGGACGTAATGGTTACGTCCATGGCGCCACACGGGCGCTGCCATGGACGTAACCATTACGTCCGTGGCGGGGAAGGGGTTAAGGGGCAGAAATCTGTGGACATACTAGTGAGGCTCATCGGAGGTTTTATACAGTAGAAAATGTCGTCAATTTGATTTCATGTGCAACCCATCATTAAAAAGTGAGTGTTTTAAAGGCTTCATTTTGTATGCCATATTTTTACTAAATATAATTATGATATTATGTATGATATATTTGCACCGCTATGTCATTAATACTAATTATCGTAGTTCTATGTACATTAATAATAGATCTGAACTCTTTCATTGAAGGAACTATCTTATGTCAGACCAATTACTCTCACTGTAAGTGCAAAGCCGTGTAAGGACATTGCCAATATATGAGAATCAATAAATATGGAAATTGACGTGTCTCAAAAAAACTTAACTTCAAATCACAATAATGTGGACTGACATAAGGCACAGTTATATTTGCACAGCCTACAACGCCCTTCTCATTACGCTTTTACCATCTTGACTACTAACTATCTTTCTTTCAGGGATATGGCAAAGTGGTTTATTCTGGATATTTGCATCCAATGGCACGGTACATCGCTGTTGCTTATTAAAGTACTTGCAGGTGGTCACGAGGTGATGCATTTGGAACGGTGGGACATACCAGAAATGATTTAATAATCCGCTGATTGAAGGAGAGGCAACACACAATTACAGCATAGTCTAATTAGTTGGCTGATTATGTAGCAATCAGCATGTACAGATGCAATCACTAACCCAGGCTCCAGTGTCAATAGGCATGAATGCTTCCTTTATGTAATCACCTGACATGCGATTTGCAATAAGTAATTATTTAAGGCTTCGATACTACAGAAAGGCAAAAAATCGACTTGTAATGTTACCTGAATTCACTCTCATTAGTAGAACAGTTTTTCTGATGCGACACACAGCACTAACCAGGTTACAATATAAGCATTTCAAGGGTGAGGCCAGCTGTGTTTACAAGGTCCACCTTTATTTTGACCAAATAAGTGTCAAACTGTTGAGTGGAAAATCTTATTCGTTTATGACATTTGTGTATCAGCTGTCATGAAAGCACCTTGTTTGGTTAAGTACTATAAACCATGCCTGCCTTGCTATAAATCCGCTGCTGTAAAACTATGTACTGATTTAAAGGGGGCATCATTTTATTTGAGCTCATAAGTTTTAGAATGGCAAGATGTAGTTGCTAGCTCCATTTCAGTTTGTTAGAAACATTTGAATGAACTACAACTTCCTTAGGGGTGTGGTGCGCAAAATTGCTTCCAGCTGGCATGTGGGGCAAAGGTGTGAGCGGAAGCCAATTTCACCCCTCTGATGTATTTCTTATATGGACCCATTCATCCATTAATGGCGGTGAACTTCAACTTTGTTGTATGTGACATACCAAGGTGAATGAAGACGCCGTATTTACAGTACTTTCCACTCAATTGCAGCACACGTTTTGGCGATCTTTTCCGTAAGGATAGTTCATAAAAACTACGGCTGTGAAAGGCTGTGGACAGTCAGTCCAGCTTGGATGGAAACACAATCTATTTGTAAGTTGGGTTCTCACATTTCCAATATGGGCCACCTAGTACCAGCAGCAAATCAGGACTGCTCTCTGCATTTAGGCAACAGATATTCAGAGCATCTGATGGCACAGCAGCCTTCTTGGACTACTGCATGGCGTACCCTGTGTAGCTCAGTGGTGGCGATTCCCAGCGGAACTGATGTCAAGAGAAGATTCAAAGGCTTTTTCTTCTGCCTGCTGAAACATGTAGTTTCTGCGCATTTCATACTATATGGAACTTTTTCACCAAATCTAAGTACATGCTAAGCCTTAAGGAAGAGCGTGGAAGTGAAATAGTCAATTAGAATGTGTTTCTCAACATAAAATCTGTGTATTAAAGTCATGGTAGGGATGGTATCATTGTCAATATTTCATGTACCATTGACTCAAGTATTACTTTTTGAACTCAGGCCCATATTTATACTTTTTTAGCGCCGCATTTGCATCATTTTGTGAGGTAAAAGCAGCGCAAACTTACAAAATACAACTGAGGGCCGTATTTATACTTTTTTTTAGCGCCGCATTTGCGCCGCTTTTTGACGCAAAACGGCGCAAACCTACAAAATACAATGGTATTTTGCAAGTTTGCGCCGTTTTTGCGTCAAAAAACGACGCAGATGCGGCGCTAAAAAGTATAAATATGGGCCTCAGTACACACATATTCTCATACATCATCATTAATGATTTCGCACATAACACCAATAACAACATGAATAATTACATCATTATACCAGATTCCAATATCATTGAGCAGCACAAATTACAAGTGGAAGTCTGTAGTGCATTAGCATCTGGTAATTTCACCCTATCAGCAGTTAATGCTGCGACTCACTCTTTTTGAAACATGCCATTCAAAGTGGAATGTGATATTCCATCAGGAAAATACAGCATTTGAGAGAGTAGGCATTTCTTCCCTTTCTGGACATACGGACCACCCAGCACCACAGATTGACAGTGTAAACATAAGCAGAGCTGAATGTTATCAAAACAGTGAAACAGGCATTCCAACGAGTGGATTTTGCGCTTCTATGAAGGGATAATAACGTATGGGAGCAGATATATAATGCATAATAATGGAAATTGCCATGCTCCTGTTTCCAGGCAGCCACCGGGAATCATTGGCAATAAGTACTTCATCCTGGTGTAAAACCTGATTTTCTGGGAGCAAAAACAACACAAGAAGTCAGTATGTTGTTAAAATCGAAGTTAAGGAAAGCACAACAAAGGACCCCTAGGAAACTTTCAGCGTTCTGGAAAAAATCTGAAAAAGCAGGTCCTCAAGCAATACCCTGCCCTTCATTTAAAGGGAGCCTCACAATTCCCATAGCTCATTTGGGCTCAGCACAGAAAACGCCCCACTACTTACTGATCTCCCAATGTGTTACGCACGACTTTCAATTGTCCACCTAATAATTTGTGTGTTCAGCACAACCTTGGTCTGTCGCTAGGCTTGCTGCTCCATGAACCCCAACATAGACATGCGCAGCACACACACAAAGAGGCGTCCATTGCCCGGGCTCGGAGAATGCACTTGCACTTGCGAACTAACACTGCTACCGAGTAACAGCACACCCCTACTAGCAAGGGACGCCATCTCCACAGTCTGTAAACCAGTGTCCCTGCCAACGAGAACAGGGCAGTGGCGGGTTGGATATTCCTCAGCACCACCTGCCACTTTACAAAGGGAGGGGCGGATGCCACTTTCCTCGTGGCCAATCCTGCAACACTGGCTCCGTAGTAGGCACGAGCTGGGACTGTGATCTGACTTGATAAATTAAAGCTGCAGAATAATGGTTCAGGCGATTAAAAAGCCACCCAGTACGGGGTCACTCGCCGTTATTCAATCAATCTGCTGTTCCTTTTGTTGTCATATTTTTGTGTTGCTTTTGTACCAGTTATCAACTCTTTGAAACTATTGTAGCACCGCTTTCATCTGGATACTCTCCTTTGCTACTGTGTTATCGCTCCTATGTTTATCTTTTATTTATTTAGATCGAGTTTAATATTGAACTGATTCCTTAACGCTGCACATTAAGCCGTCATGTGTGTGGGGGACTTCTGGAATCAAATGCAAGGTTCAGCTATAGGAACAGATGCCACTATATGGAAAACGACAACGTATTTGAAAATTGGGTACAAATCTGTGCGAGAATGCTACACAGAATCCACAGACCACAGCCCCTAGTAGTCACATTAACCTGATCTGAAAATATGGCACATCTGTCTATTTTTAACAAGTGTAGAAAACAAAATGTGAAACCTCAGATTGACCTACACCAAGAGGGTGTGCCTGGTCCAGTGTAAAGAGAACATCTAATATGAATTGTAGTTTGGGTGCAAGACTGAACTTACATTGTTCAAATATGCCTTTCTCATTATCACACTGTAATGCAACTAGGCAGTTTGTTGTAGGGACCGGCTCCAGCCTTTCCAACTGCCTCTCAAGACAAAGGCACACAAATATGCCACTGTGCTGCCTCTCTATGTCCGGACTGTCACCGTCAAGACAAGTGGCTTCCTCTGGAGACAAAGCGCAGTGAAGTGGGCAATAGGCGACACATTGGCACTAAAGAAGGGAACTGCAGGTGCGTGAGCACACAGGAAACTTACCTAATATTTACATCCAATTCGAAATCAATGAATGTACATAGTTTGGGTTATTATCTTTTTAAAAACTTCGAATTGTCCGATGTCTTATGCCATACCAATACTCCATAATTTATCTTTTCTTGTGTAAGGACTACTCTCTGATGCTGTATCTAGAGAAGCCCATCAAATATACCTGATATTTTTAGTTGGGTAACTGTTTCATTTATGTTGTCTTATCATGCACTACGACGTGCTTAGGCTTAAGAAAAATTTGTAATCGTGTGACACCATATTGTACGGAAAGCACGATTACCATATCTTTCTGACTCTATCAGCCTTGCCCTCACAAGCATCTAACACCACCAGCACCCCACGAGTAATAGTCAGTGGCGGCCCATCCTTTAGGGCAGAGGGGCCACGCCCCCCCACCTTTTGCCCCTCATGAAGAGTGTCTGTCAGGCTGAACAAAGGTCAGCCTGACAGACACTCTCCATGTTCAGCTCAGGCAGCCAGGAGCAGAAATGCGCGATTTGCACACACTACTGGCTGCCTGAGCTGAACTTTGCTGGGCTGAGGAGGTCACAGCTCCTATGGGCGTGACCTCCTAAGCTCAGCAAAGGTGCCTTGAGGCCCTCCCCTGGGTGACGAGGAAAGCGTCACCAATTGACACTCTCCCTGGGCGCTTCAGTTTAATGGATGTGCGTGCATGCATGTGTGTGTGAAAGAATGAGAGTGTGCGATCTTTTTAAATGAATGTTTGGTGCGTGCGTACATGTTTGAATGGTATGAGTGTTGTTAATGGATGTGAGTGCTTATGTGTCTGCATGTGAAAGAATGTGTGTGTGTGTGTCCCACCCACCTCCCTCCCTCCTAAAGCTGACGGCCGCCACTGGTAATAGTACCTACGGGACTCAGCACCTAGCAACACCAGCCACTCCCAGCCTTGCACTACTAGGTTTGCTATTTCCTGTGTCCAAACAGTGTCTGCAATAGCATCATTTTGTGTCCGAGGAGACATAAGACACCCTTATAGGCTGAGGTAACCCACCGCGAGGATGAACAATTGCTGACCACAATGATAAAGCAAAATCTTTATCACTTTCCATTTACCTGATCCACGTTTTTTTGGTGCGGATGAGTATGAAAATTAGATTCCAAAGGCTAAAACGAGTCTCTATCAAGATTAAGTTGGACAAGTTAAGGAGTTTCACGAAATCTACTGGTCCTCTTAGGACTGGCTCTTCTTGGTGACAGAATTATGAGAACTTTATCAGATAGTTAGAGAGGACTACTGATAAGGCTCTGGCTCAGTTGAAAATTGGCAGAAACACGCCCTTGCTCCTTGGTATGACAATTCCCTCAAAGTAGCTAACTGTCCTGCAAACATATAGAACAAAGGTGACGTAATTCCTGTGATCCCACGATTAAACTCGAACTACGAGAAGCATTAAAATCATAAAAGGCAGTTTTTATTCACTAAAGTGAACTATTCTGCTGAGAAAGTACTAAAAGCCTGCAATGCTACTAGAGAGCTTTTAGCGATAGTTAAAGCCTTAGCTTGTTCCAACTGCATAGGTTTGATTATAAAGTGCTCAGCCGCTTTGCAATAGGTTGTCAACCAATTTTGGAAAAAATCCAAATCGCTGAAACAGCTTTTGACGCTACTCTGGATTTGAAGTAGGTGGAGCTCAACCCTGACTCTGTGAAAGTTATTGGATTTACTCCAAGCATTTGAGAAATATGTAACTATCTCTAATCCCATATCCTCGGACTCGCCTCTTTATCCCATGACTCCTAAAATGTTCACGAGCCTTACTTAGTGCTGGCAGGCCCTTTGCATCGGACCTGCAATTTATCTCCATCATAACAGGTTGTTCCTAGGCTTGGAATGGATGTTAATCTGTTAAAAAAGCAACAGCAAATCCTTCTTTATTGAGTAATTATTGCCTGATTTCGTTGCTTCCTTATCCTGTTAAGATCTTGGAGACATTAGTGAACAAGCAATTGTCACTGCATTTGGAGAATAACAATACCCTGGTTGAGTCATAATTCAGGTTCAGACCAGGTCACAGTACGGGGACAGCGTTGGTCTTTGTGCTAGATGACCTCAGAACTCCACGGGACCGAGATATTTCCTTGCCATTGGTGCTGCCTTATTTGTCTGCGACATTTGATACTGTCTTCCTGAGCGTTTGATACTCAGGCTGAGAGAGTCTGAAGTACAAGATGGGGCTCGGAAGTGGATTACATCATGTTTCACAACACCAGCAAGTAGTCTCATACAGCCATTTGTGTCTCAGTTTAAGGTTTTCAAATGGGGAGTACGAAATGGCACTTCTTTAAGCCGCACTTTTAAAAAAAATCTATACTTCTGTCAATTAGTCCTACTTAATTAATCATTTGGTCTTACTCTTATGAGCTATGCAGACAATAAACAATTTTTTTTTTTCATTTTAACAGCCATGCTCTGATCCTAGTGCCCCCCAGGAGAAATTCCAGATTTGCATGTGGGCAGTGGTGAACTGGCTCGCAGGCAACTCCTTAAAATTGAATCTGAATTATATGGAGATTCTTCTTATCTCAAGTAAGCCCACTGTCACTTGCCCTATTACCAGCTTTTGGGCAGAGGAATTTGGCATCTCACTGGTTCCTGTAATACAGTACTTTATCTTGGTTTTTGTCTTGATGATAAAATGGCTATCAGCCAAGTGAACCATCTTTCTTTCACTTGTTTTCTATTGATAAGGCTATTATACAAGATTGTGCCTATCTTACCAGCACACGCTCACCCTTTTATAGTCCAAGCCACTATTTTGAGTAGACTAGACTATTTTAGTTCACTGTTTCTGGGCTTACCAGACTAAAATTAATTCAGAATATGGGAGCTAAATTGGCTCTCAAAGTCCCTTGGGAGGCATCCGATTCTGCAGCACTGAGGAAACTGCATTAGCATCCCATGACTCACAGGATCAGCTTTAGAGTGTTGTACTTATTTGCTGGAAATCTGTTTTTTCTCCATAGTCATCATGATTTTCTCTGGACATTATGTTTGCTGGCATTAGAACTCTGTGCACTTTATCCCTTCTAACCAGCAGTTTAGTTTAGTTTAGTTTGGTAGATTTATAGAGCACATGGCTACCCGGAGGCATTCCAGCGCTAAAACGGAACCCGAAGAACCAAAAACAGGACTATGCTGAAAAGATTAGTCTTCAGTTTTCCACAAAAAGAAAGTTCAGATTTGTCCAGTCGGAGTTCCAAGGGAAGGGAATTCCATATATTGGCTGCTCTAAACACAAAGGATCTACCTCCCCATCTGGCTTTCTTGACACAACTGTCAATTAGAGCACAAGATGAGGATCTAAGAGATCTCTGAGGAATGTAGGGTGTGATGATTCGTCTGAGAAAAACGACTGATAGCATGAAGAGCTCGGTGCACGATACACATAGCTTTAAAAATAATCCTTTGCTGGATAGGAAGCCAGTGGGGGAGGGCTAAAGCTGGTTTAGCATATAGATGTCTAGGGATGTCCATGAGTAGGCTGACTGCTGCATTTTGCACTACCTGCAATCTCTTTAATGCACACATAGGAGAACTCAAAAAGAGGACATTCCAATAGTCCAAACGAAACAATATGAGGGCCTGAGTAATAAGTCTTCTGGTGAGAAAAGGAAGAAATTAAAACATTTTCCTAAGATTTCTTAAAAGATTGTGGCTGCTAGTATTTTTGAATGACATGTCATTGTAAGGCAAGAGTCCAGCCAAAAACCTAAACTTTTTATAGTTTACTTTGGCGAGGGGAGATCTTCCAGCCCTTCTGGGATCGAAATCGGGGATTTAAGTAGGGAAAAATTCCCGACCAACAAGGCTTCAGTTTTTACATCATTGAGTTTAAGATTGCTGTCTGCCATCCAACTGGCGACATCTGAGAGATAGGAAGATAGAGCGGCCTGATCAGAGTTCACATTAGTAGAAAAGGAATAGACCAACTGAGTGTCGTCAGCATAAGATATTAAGGATAGACCATAGGGTTCCACGATCTTAGCCAAAGGAGACATGTAAATATTAAAAAGGGTGGGGCTTATGGAGAAGCCCTGAGGAACCCCTCAAGTAAGAGGAAAAGTATTGGAAAAGAATGACCTATCCAAGACTTGGAAGGCCTGTCTTCCAAAAAAGAGGCGAGCCAATTAAAAGCAATACCCTCAAATCCTGCTTGGGCACTTCTTTGAAATAGGATTTTGTGATCCATCGTATCAAACGTAGCACTCAAATCTAATAGAATGATTGCAGTGTAGCCACCTGCATCTAGCAGTAGATTACATGTGCTCCTCCTTAAATTATGGCTGTTTTGTCTTATTCCTGATTGATTTACTTAACTTGCCTATATGCCCTTCGTACATGGTGTAAAAAGTGCTCCTTTGGCCTGGATGTTAAATGCCACTAGTGGACTGCAGCACCTTTTGTACCTTTCACTATAGCGGAAATGCAATCCCGGCTTCAGGTGTACCCTGCAGTTCATGACTGCTGCAGTACAAAACCTGCACTGCACCATGTCAAAATAAGCTTTTATTACATGTAAAACCCTTCCCTTTAAATATTACGTCACCCATATGTAGGCCTTATAGCCCAAATGGCAGGGCATATGGAATTTTAAAAGTAGAACATGTAGAAATTCAAAACTTACTGTGTTTACAGTGCTTACAGTCACTAGCATCCAAAAGCTATTTCAACTGCAGGAAGGCTGCCGGGCCCAGAAAGAAACTGTAGGATTTTATTTTAGATATTCATTCTGCTCTCTCTGGCTGTAGACTAGCTAGAAGAATGATTGAACAACTGTTTTAATATGTTTTAAAAGCCCAACTATATGGTGAATGTGGAATGTTATTAAATATTAAGGAACAGTAACTTTTAGAAAGTTTCCTTTTTTTCTACCAAAGCTCCTGGAGGATATTTTACATTAGCTCTCTAGTAATAGCCCAGCCAGTGATTAGTTCAAGTGAGGAGTGAAAACTGCACCCAGGGCACAGACACAGACTTGGGTGTGGGGAGGTTTTTCTTCTGGGGGAAAGACCAGTTTATGTGGGACCAAGGCACTTACTTTACTTCAAAGTGGTCTCCCCATCGCAAGCAAATGTTAGGTGTCACCTGGGAAGCTCACAACCTTGTTGTCTCAGTCAGGCAGGCACCAAACCCACTGGAGGAAAGGAAACTGCTCCAAGAAGTGGTTTAGAGTGACCACAAAGGAGGGGTTCATCATTTCCTTGAACACACTTTCAACAGGTTCCACACAAGGGGAGAAGGAGTTATTTATCTTGGATATTGAGAGTTAGGGGCACCATGGGATTGTTTGCAATAGTGCAAACTGGAATTGCTGCAAAATTGGGTAGAGTTACTCCTGTGAACTTTTATTTCACTGGTTAGGGATCAGCCAGGAGCCACACTCACCCACAGGCAAGTGCCAAACATAAATGTGGCATCCTAGACACCCTCTTCAGGTCATTTCCTGGACCTGAAAAATAACAGAAGAGCACTGGACCTGCTGTCTGTGACTTGAGCCTGAGGGACTAGACCTGCACCACCTTATACCCAGACAAAGAAGTGAACTTCAATGGTCAGTTGGCTGAATCCTTGTGTAAGCTACATGGCCCCACCAAGCTGCAAGAGCCCTTTCTATCAAATGTCAAGCTGACCAGTAACACTGGACCTGAAACAGACACTACTTGTGGCCTTTGCTGGAGCGAGTCGACCTCTAAGTGCTGTTTCTGAAGTCCTGGAAATCTAGGCTGTGTCTAACTGGAACTTAAAACATTTTTAAACGTCAAGACCTCTGTAGGACTTGGACAAGCCAACCCAGTCTATCTACTCAGGGCATAACTTCGTGGGGCTAAGAAATACTATTTCTTCAGCTCAACGCTTCTCCGCAACAGCAAATCAAGCTCAGAAAAAGAGACTTAGGTCCTGATTTCGATCTTTGCCAATGGAAAACTCTATCACAAACGTGACAGATAGTCCGTCAGGCGTATTATGATCCTATTATATTCTGTGGATTTGGTAATACGGTGGGCGGGATGTCCGTCAGCTTTGTGATGGAGTATTCCAACTGCCGATATCTAAATCGGGCCCTAAGTCTGAAGGTAAAAATGTTAACCTGGTGAAGCTGCCAAAATGATCTGGCTGACGAGAAGCCAAAACCAACAACTTCAGCAGGACCTCATGCAATGGCTCACTGGCTTTGTGACGACTTCTCCATACAGAGCCAGCTTCCTTGCTCCCATGAAGAATTTTGACTTCCATTTTCAAGACTAAGGGCCAAAGGCACACAGCAGTTTTGAGGTTGCAAATTGTCTGTTTCACAGAATCAGTCTGTTTGTCACCCCCAAAAAAGGTTTTTTAAATGTACAAACGCCAAATTGAGACTGTGTTTGCAACCAAATACCGATTCGGAATTTGGAAGGGACATATTTGTGGAACCACTTCCAAATTACAAATCATAGTTGTATGTATTAGTGTTTTGGGGCCCAAATACAGTAGGAAATTACTAATATTTTAGCGTCACTTCAAAGGAAGTGGTAACCCATCCAGAAACAGGCATGGGGTCCTCAAGGGACCCCCTTTCCTTTTATGAATGTAACATGTAGACTATAAAAGTTGGGTTTGAACGGGTGTGGCTTATATGAAATGATGGTATCCTCAAGGATCTCCTGAAGTACATTTCTGGAACCAAAATTCAGTTACTCATCCTACAGAGAAGTATTGTTTGATAAATAAAAATTTTCACTGACAGCCTCAAATATCGTGCCTGTTTAAAGTTCGCCCGATTTGGAAATGTATGATTCACTCAGATTTAGGAGTTTTTCTTTTTACATGTTCCTGCAAGGAGAGCCTGTATTACTATATGTTTTGCATGCCCTGGCCTTATCACTGAGTGCTTTATTTGTGTTTAACATAAATCTTCTTTTTACTTGTAAAATTCACTTTATTAATGGCAGATGTACGAACAAATAGCACGTTCTCATGGAAAGTGAATGACAATATTGAGACCTAACAACATAGTCAACCAAGGGCTGGCGTCTTACTTGCAAATGTTGTTTACGTGATGCACGCAAAAAACAGCAGCAGCACTTGTTTTTCTCTCAGGTGCCCATGCGTCATTAATATGAGGCATACGTCACACAGGGTAAAGCATTATAGGAGCCAGCCTAGAATGAGGCCTAATCCTTTAGTATGCTCTGGGTGTTGCCCACTTTTCTGCTGACTGTACAGGCATACACATTGCTTAATTTGAAAAATAAAACGGTGCTGGGGCTCAAAGATCTCCTCTTAAACACGCGGCTGATACAATTAAAAGTGCGAGCACATAATACTGAGGCAGCATAATCCTGAAGCCACCTCGGGCCTCTTCAGTCCATTTACAGCCACTCCCTGCCTCTTCAGCTCACTCTGTCAGCTTCCTGCTTTTCCCCTTTCTGACGCTTTTTCGTTTTTCTCTTCCTCCGTCTTTCCCACGTGTCTTTTGCTCGCAGTAAATGCTCGAGACAGAAAACTAAGCGCCGGACCTCAGAAATAAGTGCCGGTGCTCCGCACCGGAAACAACAAGCACATATTAAGCACTGTGCATAAACTGTACTACTGCTCGCGCACTTCACCAGTTCACTGCCCGCAACCCACCGCCCCTCCTTTACACATTTTGCTTGCATGTGCAGTGACGTCATTCTTAGTGCTATAAATACCAAATTTTCTTTACATTGAATGGTACGAATGCGAGCTTCGCCACAGAGTGGCATAACACCACACAGGCCTACGGGACAAAAAATACATGAATCACTAACAAATATGCCAAAAATAGCAAAAGAACGTAGCTTAAGTAGGAACAGCTCAATCAGATGCAACCTCAATAAACGTAGTGAGGAAACCTTTATCAGGGCTTTAGAGTGCACTTTGATAAAGATATATAAGATGCATAAATCATTGTCTTACTGCCTTTGAATCACGTTAAACTAAAACAAACCCTTCAGCTATATTACATAATGTTCTAATCTGTTAAAAAAAGGCAATATTGTTGCTTTTGGCGCGTCACCTCACCATAAATATGTTTGTTCTCTAATTAAGTGCAATATCTTTCTACATCTTTTTTTCAGCAAGGACTACGGAACGTACAGATAACGTACAATATCATTATTAAATGTGGCTCAAATGTGCTTACCATTTATTAACAATTCATTTCATCAATATTTTGCCTTGAACATAATCCTATTATGGATTTATTCATCAGCACAAACCTGGACAGATGTGCCTAGGAGAATAACTGTGAACACATTCAAACTACTGCAGAAAAGAGTACCGATCGGGACGTTGTGAATACGCGAACTGCGCACATTGTTTGTTTAAATACAAGGCAAGATCAGTAAACATAGTTATAAAAAATAAAACTGGGGACCAGGAGGTATTATTAACAGAGGGCTGAGTTATAAAGGTGGAGTTAGGTGCCTCGTACCCCGATAAGACAAAGGACTTGAAAAGAAAGCCCAAAGGAATGATAAAAGTGATGGGAAGGCTCCTATTTTGAGTCAAGGATGCCAACCTTCTCAGACCTGGCACGGGAAGGCTTAGTTTGCAGCTTTTGACTTCTTTTTTTACTTTCAGTTTTTCCAGTAATTGTCTTGTTTTGCTCCAGGTCATATGAGAGCCAACTTCAATGATCATGTCTTTTTAAATGGAAAGAGGTTGGTAAATAATCAATGATTTAGATGACATGGAAAAGATTTTACAAATATTCCTTGCTTCTGGATGGAGTCAGTTCACTGCAGGTTGATCAAATGAGAAAACACACAGAATCATTCATAGTTCGTGTAACAAGTCCATTTGTTTCAATTAATATGGACTTACATGTAGTCAGTGCTGATTTGAAAAGGGCAGCCAGAATTGGATTTCCTCTATTTTTTGTGAGATAGAACTAGTGTTTGGGGTACTGATTTAAATTCCTCCAGTAAGAACATCGGGTTGATATTTCTGAGTAAGTTAATCTTGTAGAGTGCTAGTATGCCGATTTTTATATTGTGATTGTGTGGGTTTCTGTGAAAATGTATAATGAATTCCAGGGACTGGATGAGAAGAACCGAGTTAAGAGATTTACCCAGTGCATATAATTGATCCAACCAAAGTTGTATGTTATAGGTGAGCCAGTTTTAAAAAACAGCAGGAGAAACTCTGTTTTGGTGACGTTCAGTTTCTGTGAGATGTAAATCATTCAAATGCAGCTTGCATTTAGGAGAGACTGAGAGTGCAACGTTCTGTTTTATATAAGTATACAAACAACACCTTGAAGTGGGCAAATCCATAACACCCAGAGCTGCATAATTGATTGAGAAGTTCATAAAAAAGGCTGTAATTGTAGCATCAAAGGCTACAAAAAATAAATTGTGCTTATACGTTATCACTTCCGGTGTTCTTATGATCATTCAAATAAATAGAACATAGATGCAGTCAGGTTCACAGAGTTTAATACTTTATATGCAAATAACACGAATTCATAAACGTCTGAGCCAAAAGACTTCAGGGCAATATGCAATTATCTCCAGGAAACAACTGAATGGTTCATTTAGAACTTATGGGTGAGTCTCCAGCCCCTCAGGCTGGCGGACTCCCTACACCAGTGGTTCCCAATCTTTTGACTACTGTGGAGCCCCACTTTATCATTACTGGAGCCCGGGGATCCCACTGAATCTTTATTGGAATCCAGGAACCCCCACTGAGTCATTACTGAAAGCTGGGAACTTAATCTGTTAATATTATTTAATTTTCTAAGCAGTCGCGGACCCCCTGAGTAGGCTTCACGGACCCCTAGGGGTCCCTGGACCACAGGTTGGGAACCACTGCCCTGCACCACTCTAGTGGAGACAGCCGGCAACATTTAGAGATCCTGCCTGCGTGATTGGAAACTGTGTGATGAAAGTGTGTCCACCACTTTCTCAAATGCATTTGCTTCATAGCGAAATGCTGAGTGGGTTGCCATGCTTTTTGGCTCGCTACTCATTTGACTTAAATTTCCATAAATAGCCCCCAAAGGGTTTTCTTCCTGTGCATCAGGCCATTGTTTGATTTCCCTGCCTGGGTCCTCTATGAATCACAAGGCCCACCCAGGCAGGGAAAATAATAGCATTGGTCCAAACCTAACTGGTGGAACCACTGATGAGCTTCCAGGTCACAGGTTTGTGACTGTGAGGCCTGCTGAAGCTCCACCATCAGAAACTTGACTATTGTCTCCCATCTAAACAAGTTGGGGGGGGGGGGCTGGTTCTGCGAGTTTAGCAGGCAAGACCTCTGCCAGTTTATATCAGAAATCCCACTACACTAAAATCTGAAAAGTCCCTTAAGTCTATGTCAGCTGGCACTTTATAGAATGGATGAGTAAAAAACATGTAGAGTCAATCAAATTATTATCACATAGGACTACATGAACAAATGTTGTGTGCTTAGGAAAACACCGTTCAGACCCGCAACTTGAAATGATTTAGAGAGGCACACACACACGTTCTCTTTCAGAGAAAAGACAATACCAATAGGAAAAGCAGTTCGTTGATTGTGAGGAACCTTGAAATGCAAAGCATTTAACACAGTTAAGGCACTGCCACCTTAATAAGGGAAGGACAACTGAGGTATGACAAATGAAAAATCTATTACTAACACTATAACAAGAGAAGTATTTAAAGAATGGGTGGAAAATGCTTTGATTAAGACCCCTCCCCCTCTTCACTTCCTGCTTCTTACCAAGCACACTCTACCACACGGTTGAATTGACTGACTGGGTAGGAGAGCTAGTTTATCACAGCAAGAGAAGGACTCAGGGTAACACGATTACAGAAAAGTAATCAAAGCATTACCTCCTTGTCTCTCTTACCATTATGAATTACTAATATGAGATGAACCCAAGCCACAAAACTGGACCAGGCCAGCTAGAATGCTCATACAGCAAAAAATGTTAATCAGACAGAAAAACAAACTGTTACAACACATATGCCAACACTTTAGAACCCCAAAGATCAGTTATCTCTGGGCCCTCCACCAATAGTGGTTAACAAAAGTAGATGGGACCACTCAACTGCCAGCCCGACAAATTTCTTGAAAAGAGGCCCCCTGAAGTTCCACCATTGTGACTGACATGTCCTGAGTAGACCTCCTCTGGGTCCCCAGAGGAGACAACAGAATCACAGATCTGATCCACCTGCTCAAGGTCTGAGTAAAAGGCTCACCACCCTTATGAGGTAGACCAAAATTAACAAACAAGGTGGGGGAAGCCCTGAACTCCTAACCCTCTCCAGGTAGATCAAAACTGCTCTTCTACCATCATGAGAATGAAGAGCCACCTCCTCAGCAAACTGGGGGTCTAGATAAAACACGGGAAGAATCACTTCCTTCTGCAGATGAAAAATGGAGTTCACCTTTGGGACAAACCCTGCACCCAATCAAAGGAGAATCCAGTCATCAAACATAAGACAATAAACACAACTCCCCCAGGTGGTGAACAGAAGTAATGGCCACAAAGAAGAACACCTTCAGGATCAAAATATGAAATTCCACAGATGAGAGAGGTTCAAAAGAGGGATATTTAAAATCCTGAAGCACTAACTGTAAATCCCAGGAAGAATGCACTACCTGCGGAACAGGATGCAGATTTGAGAATCCCTTAATAATTCTGGAGACCAGCCCCTGATTGTCCACCAGACAACTCCAAGGGTACTGAAAAGCCTTAATGGCGGCCCATTGACCCTAAAGAATGGCTGAACTGCGGACCAATTGAAATTCATCCTGAAGGAACTCGAGGACATGAGGAAGAGACACAACCCAGGGTAGCAGTTTTTGTCGAGCACACCACGTTGAAAATTCTTCTAGTGCCTGGCATATGGAGGCCTGGTGGATAACCTCGTGGAAGCCTGTATGGAAGAAAATATCGAATCTGAAAGACCCTGAAAGATCAATACTCCCATTCAACCTCCAAGCTATCAGCTTGTTTTTTTCGGAAAAACTTGATCTGGGGAACAGGAAAAATTAGTAGGGAAAAGACTGAGAGAAGCCACCACTCCTGACCCACCCTCATAGCCATCAAAAGAGGAAACCAGAGAGAGGGGTGGCCATGCTGGAGCCACCAGAATGACCTGAGCCCTCTCCTACTGTACCCGAATCAGAAACTCCTGGATTTAAAGAAGCAGAGGGAAAGCAAGCAGCAGGTAGAAAGGCCATGGACATATCAGGGCATCAACTCCCAAAGCCGATTCCTACTCCCCCCTTGTAAAAAACTGGAGAAGGTTGGCATTGTTAACACTCACAAACAAATCTGCCAGGGGGTGTCTCCACATCTGACAAATCCTGGCAAATACCTGGGGAGAGAGACACAATTTCTGAGAGGATAAAATCTTGCTGAGGTGATCGGCCTATGAATTCAGAACTCCCTGAATGTAAATGGCCTGGAGAGAACCCACATTAAATTGAGCCCACAGATAAATGTGATCCACAATCTTTGACGATGACAGTGCGCTTTTCCCCCCTGACAATTACATAAGACATGGCAGTGGTATTGTCTGTCCGAATTACAATGTAATTACCCCCAACCAGGTGAGAAAAGTGCAGGAGGGCTAGATGTATTGCCTTCAGCATCCTCCAATTGGAGGACCAACAACTGTGGCTGACATCCCAAAAGCCTTTGATCTAAAGATCCCCCGACCATGCCCCTCAACCACTTTCACTGGCATCCATGATGATGACTATGTGAATAGAAGCAGTCAAAGGAACACCCTTCAAGATGTTGGAGGGAATGAGCCACCATTCCAGTTCCTGCCTCGTTACCATTGTCACTGGAAGAAGACAAGACATATCCTGCACATTGGGAACCTATTGACTCAGGATGAATCTCACAAGGTTATTGAGTTGCCATCAGGCCCATGGAACCAAAGGCAGAGTGGCAGCCAGATCAGCTTGCACCCTCATCCAGAGTGAGACTGCTTGAAAAGGAGCTGAAAACAGGTCCCACAAATGAGAGCAAATCTTGACAACCTGGCAGAGTGACAATGCCCAGGTCTCTCTGGTACCGGGACCCTAAAAAATGAAATCCTGTTCCGGAGTAAACTGAGATTTCATCACATTCGCCAGAAACCCATGAGATAACAGAAGATCCAGTACTTTTACCACATGGGAAGAGGTCGAGAGACAAGACGTTCCCTTGACCAGGCAGTCGTTGAGGTAGGGAAAGACATAACTTCCCTACAGATGGAGAACAACCATCAAAGGAGCCAACACATTTGAATAAAACACTTGGGGATGAATTCAGGCCGAAGGGCAGCACCTGGACCTGAAAAAACTGAAAATGTACTGTACTCATCGCAAACCTCAGAAACCATCGGTGACTCAGGAGGATAGGGACATGCAGGTATGCATCCTGAAGGTTGATGGTTCCCATAAAATCACCCTGAGAAAGCAGAGGGATGAGTTGCTGCAAAAAAAAATCTTGAAAGGAATCTTAGACACCCAGCCATTGAGGGGCTTCAGGTCCAATACAGGCTGAAATTCCCCTGAAATCTTCTGGACCAGAAAGAGTATAGAATACACCCCTGACCAATTTGATCCAAAGGCATTGGGATGATTGAATTTTTCTTTAGGAGAGCCACGACTCCTGCCAACAGGTCTTCCGTGTTGCTTGCTCCTCCGGAGTGGGAATCCTTAGGAGAAATGTCTCTGCAGTCCCTAGTATCCATCAGATTCCAAGGCTTTGCAGAACTTCCATGAAGATACCTTATAAGCCTAGAAATGCTTTCTTGATACGCCCATCCAAAAGCTCACCAAACAACCTGTCATCCTCAAATGGCAGTTTCATAAAACCAGATTTGTCACCAGATCCACACCCTGTACATCCTGCTGTTGCCCTCCTCCGCAGAAGGAGACCCTGAACATCGTCTTGTAGCAGACTGTCTCCTCTCCATAGTACACATACATATCTGCCTGAATACAGACCTATAAATATCATAAGCTATAGCCTCATTGGAGAAACATTTTGCTCCAAAAAGGAACCTATGACCACGACCTTTTGCTGAAAGCTGCACTCTACAAAAACAGAAGAACAATACCACCAGTTAAAATTGACCAAATGACTAGAAACAGGACTCAGAAACACATTCTGTAAATGACTGACACAGTTACTGAGGAGTCCCAATCTCTCCAACACCCGTTAAACACTCCCTGCATGCCAGTAGGAGGCAATGCATACCCAAATCTGTAAGTAGAGAGGAAAGAGGGAGAGACGTGAGTGCTCAAGCCCATAGCATTTCAGACAGGTGAGCCATGCTGCAGGAATAACTCCCCACTTCCTGAGTCTCTCACCAGTATGCTGCCTTCGCAACTTCCTGCCGGGTGGGGGGGAACCGCACCAGGGGACCTTCCTTCCAACCACCAGTCCCACTGGCACCGTGAGGCAGAACAGCAGCTGAGGACACTCTAGAACAGGCACACCACACATGCTGGAAGGTAGCAGCACAAAAAATGAACAGGAAGTGAGGAGCGAGATGGAACTTTTTATAGCCTGAGGAAATTGTGAAAGGAGGCATAAAGGCCTCATATAAGTAATTCATCAAGGCGAGAGGGATAAGGAGGTAATAGTCCATTCTGTTAATGACTACAATAAATGAAGGAGGAGAGGCCACTGTGTTGCCCACCATTAATTTTCCTACTGTTCTTAATCTGCAGTAGTCTACATTTCATCCCTTAAATCCAGAGCAGGGAATTTAAAAGCTGTTAAAGCCCTGTGCAGCTACCCTAATGAGAAAGCAGTAACAATTAAGTACTCCTTAGTCCCTAGCTTCTTGTGCTTTGGTGGACCCAGGATTACATTATTGCCCCTTTTGCAACTAGCATATATAACAAGTGCTTTCTCTAAACACTGTTCTCTATGTGCTAGGAGAGCATAAGGTGACACTATGTAAAATGTGAGCTTGATGCAACTACACAAAAACTGACAACATTTCCAGTAGGCGCAGGGCAGGTGAAGTAAGCCTTGGAACCTGTATTTCATCATAGTGTTGACTGATGATGCTGGGTTAGTTCCAAAATAAGATTAGGGGGTATATTTACTAACGTTTTGCACCATGGTCGGGTCACAAAAGTGACACACATTGGTGCAAAATATTAATGTAAACTTTGCCTTTTTATTGCAGGAAAGTACCCTGAAAATATTGCAAGGAAGCACTTAGTGCAGCTTTGCATTACTTTGCTCCAAGGGGCAATCCATAGTGGTACCTAGGTGATCCTATGCAACCACCCATGGCTTGTGATGCAAATCCCATTTACTAATGTTGTATAGCCTTGTTAGTCATGTTTTTAGACATGTTATTTTAGCAACTAGGCCAGCCGTTTGTGCAATTTAGCCCAGTTACATTTTATTCAGCCTCAGTTTGTTTTTCTACCATAGGCCACATTTGCTGTACTGTTTTAATTTCTTTAGCTAGTTGTTCTTTCGCCTAGGGAGACATTCTTTTCACTTTGTGCTTTCCTCAAGGGTGCAGCCAGATAGGTTTGCCGGCAAAGTGCTACGCTGTGTCTTTAATATTCACTGAAACATACACATCCTTACATAGGGACATTTTCTCAGAACATCAGCTGTTTTATTATAAAAACACTTCTATGTCCCATACACGTTAGACGGAGATTCCAGCCAGATGACCACAACCACAACCACAACCACATGCTAATGCTGATTGCCTTCACTACAGCTGTTTGCTTAGACTACTGGATCCCTGGCCTACATGGGGTTGGTGTCTTTCTAGACAACAGGCTTTCTTGCGCAGGTATGGGGGATGATGCCTTTCCAAACAAGAAGCTGCAGCCCAGTTAAGGCAAATAGATAAGGAAAACTTACAGAAAGCATTAGCTCTTTTACATAATGGGATTAACACCTTGTATGACCGCATACACACTTTAAACAACATTGTTTCTTCTGCAATAAACATAGTGCAAAGCGACATGTCATCCTTACAACTTGGACAGAGTCAGCTAAGGTCCATTATGCAGTTAGGTTGGATGCTACAAATATTGAAAGCAGGTTGCATTCTCTGGCAACACGTTAGTGCATGGACATATTCTCAACATTTAATTTAACGCGACAACAACAAATAATGGCTAAGAAGGAGGCGACTTATGTCATGCTAAACATCAAGAAATTTGAAAAGTTGCCTTTTACTGTGGCTGAAATATCATCTGCTGAATGGTTAATAAATGGGGTTATTCATCTGTCTATTTCAACACTTCAATTCACATCCTGCTTCAAACACGTTCCAGTAGGCAGATACAACAGGCTACGAGATAGTTACATCCATGAGGTATGGGAGCTCACCTTTTCATACAAATGTTTCAATGGCATGTTTGAGGTCTTTCTTAGCGGCAGTGAATACGAAACCTCTGTGAGCCATTCAATGGTTTGTAAACAGATTTCCTTGCAAGGGGCATGTAACACTTCGGCAGCAAAGTTAGCTTGCTATCTAAAGGGAGTGCCAGGCCCCTTGATTAGACATACGTTCCAGGTGCTCTTGAATGGAAGCTATGTGCACTTAACAGTGAGAGCTGTTGTGGAATGCAAGCCGGAATAGCTTATGTCGTTTCTGTCTCCCAAATTGTCACCTGTTGCGGGAATGTCCTTTTTCATCCAACACAACAGAAAAAAGTAGCAGATATTTGACCTCACATTGCTATTTCGAATGTGAATTTTGACAATTTGAGCAGACTCAAGGCTTTATTGTTTCAAAAACATGTGGCATTTCCATCTGCGCACAAGACCTATGTGCTTCAAGTTGCGAGGTCATCTGTAGAAATACAGTCCCTTTTAAGTACAAACTTTCCAAGACACTTTGGAGGACTTGTGGGATGAATATTTAATGCATCCAATACTACTGGGATTTCACATTTCTTTAAGGTTGTTGGCTCTGGTTTCATTCACACCTTTTCCTCTATATTTGGCTTAATACCTTCAGCCAAACACTAAATATTTTTGAGTATTTTGGGGGGATTTCCTATTACTTTGGCTATAATAGGTGGCATCTTGCTGTTGCTATTTTTTATTCGCAATAGCTGTCCCTTCAAAACAGGGAGGACTGAAAGTGCTTCCACTGGCGCAACTGTGTTGTGAATGCATGATGCAGTATTTCAGAGCATAACTCCTGGAAGAAGTGGAGTGCGACTAGTCCGTGTCATTCTGACTGGTTTTGGATTGTGTGCAGCCCGTGTTTCGATGCCTTTTCAAATGTGCACTTAAAGTTTGCCTCTCTAGGCGATGTTTATTTTCAGTGGACGCTGATCTGTTGATGTTCTTGCTAAGGGCTCAAAACCTGACATGCGCTTTGAGGGTGCATTGCTATGGGAAGCTGTTTATGGGTTGCCCTTCGTGGATCATGCAGCTCTTAACTCACAACAAGGAATGCTGCTGCCTCAGCTGGAGCTCAGGCTTTGCAACATGAGCGCTGCTTGGTTTTCCTTGGCAATGATTTGGCTGCCTTACCACCTGATGAAGTGGAACATTTCCTGGCTTCAATTGGAATTACGTTTTGTCAAACTAATTTACCAATGTTCCTGTGAACCCTGTGATACCCCGACACTGGTCCCATGATGCTTGTTTCTGATTGAGGAAGTACCTGGCCTAGCAAGTTAGACTGGACTGCTCCCAGGGGGAGCAGGGTCAAGACTGGTTTGCACATGGCTGGGTCCAAACTGGGGTGGCATTGTGGGCAAAACAATAATGGATATATCCCAGATCTGTGACTAGGGTGAATGTTTGACAATGTTCAGTATACCGTTCATCATCTTTGTGTGTTACTATACTCATCCTAATTAAGAAGGGTATGCCTATATGGGGTCAGGTGTTTACTGTGCCGCTGGATTCAAGGTAGCCTGGCTGATGAGGGGTGATACTCCAAAACTGGGCCCAGCATGCTTGTTTCCGTTCCATGGAGAATCTGGCCCGGCAGTTCGAGCTTGACTGTTTCCATGGGGAGCAGGCTCAAGACTGATTTGCATATGGCTGGTTCCAAACTTGTGTGGCATAGTGAGCAAAAAGACAATGGATTTAACTCAGATCTTTGACTAGAGGTGAAAGCTTGACATGGTTCAGCATTCCTTCCATCATCTTTTTGTGCTCCGGATGACTATTACCAATGCGATTTATTGTTTCTTTGTCTCTGATATAAAATTACTAGTTGCATAATTTCACATATTCAGGCAATCGGAAGTAGGTTGAAAAAGAACTATGTGAATTTTACAATAATAGGAAGTATGTTACACCAGGAATGAACATTTGTGTGTGCTTCACAGAAAGTACAGTTGTGCAGTGTGTTGCACCTCCTCTTTTAAGGAGTCTCCTGAAGATGAAAGCGTTGTTGCTGTTCAACCTGGAGAGTGAGTATAATGGGGTGAGGCAGGCCAGCTGAATATTCCGGTGAGTCTCTGCTGTGCTCCTCCAACTATACCACTTCTGAGGCTTCAGGAGAGTTTACTCCTCTGTTGCATGTCTTAGCTGGCAATTCTCCATGAGGTACGTAAGGGAACCCATCACTGCCAGCCCCTTCCATTGTCAGTGCTATTTAGGCAGCCTAGGTGTTGCACAAGGTACCTCTGTTCTCCAGTCTGATTCAAGCATTGCTCCTGCTGATAAGCTGTTTACCTTCTCTCGCAATACTCTTGAGTACCAACCAGGAATGTTAACTGTGGCCAAATCTACCTAAGGTCTGCTAATGCTCTTTACGTTCAATAAAACACAAATTTTTTCAGTCGCCCCCAAGGGGCTGAGCACGGTGGGGGAGTGTTAATACTAGAAAAACAGGGAAAAAAAACATACCTGCATGCCGCGCCACCAATCCTCCATCTCCTCTGCAGGCACTGGCTCCCAGCCTGCCCTGCGGCCAATCCTGACACTGCTCAGAGCAGCGTCAGGATTGGCTGGAGCACCCAGGCAGACTAGGAGCCTGTGCCTTTTCTCCCTAGCCCAGCAACACAGTGCAGGGCTGGAGAGAGAGCACAGTGTGCATGTGTGTTTGGCCGGTCCAAGACGGCCGGCCGAAACACACATGTGCACTGAGGGTAGTGCGCAGTGCACTCTCCTCGTCCCTGTCATCCACATTGGCCCCACCCCTCTAACAACAAAAGGATAATAAACTATGTTTATTATCCTTTTGTTGTTAAAGCTTTGCAGTGGGTGCTGCTGGTGCGGGGGGGGGGGGGAGGGGGGCGACACTCCTCTTCCATAGCTGCATTTTTTTCGACCAACATCAACCTTTGTGTTTCCAGATAACATATTCTAGAGAAGCTTTTCAAAGGATTTTCTTTTTGCAGAGGGCCTTGTTTTAAAATCTAAATTTCAAAATCTACATTGTGCTATATAAAGAATAAATATAAGTGAAATGTTCGAAAGTACTCTTGTTGTTTTGTCTTCTAAGGAAGAAACAGCAAGCATCTAATATTGGAATAAGAATTACAATTGCAATTTGTGAACCGGCAATCACGTGCTAACATGCCAATTTTCCCCAAAGAGTGGTATTTTTGCTCGAGTACACATCTTTTTATTAGTCTAATTAGTGCCCCCATTCCCCTGGTTTTGTTGCTGGCATACATTTTTCATTGATTTATGATCTGGCATAACTTATAACCGTAGGTTTTACTTTAACGTGCTATTGCATACAGGCACAAACATGCACAAATGTTCACCTCCGAATGCCTGTGATTGCATGCAGTGTTACGATTAAAACCAGAACATAAGGCTGTGTGAATGATCGGGTTTTTATGCTAGTAGGTATTGGCAATGCCAAAAGCCAAGGCCTACTTGCTTTGCCAATTCTACGTTTTCTTGAATGCTAGAATGTGTGTGCTGCTTGCATCGTTCTCTGAGGTGTTTCTGTTAATGTTTGGTTTGTGTTAATTTTATTTTTATTTATTTATGCAGTATTTCACAATTTTCTGTGATACTTTCCCACCTTTTAAATTTCTATCAGCTCTGTTTTTTATCACAGCCACATTCCTCTATGGTGAGTAGCATGCTTCTGGAGAGTAATCTTGTTCTGGTTGCTGTTTTGTTGATGGGGGCGTGATCTGGCCTTGTCCCTCGGCGATGATTAGATACGTGCTAAAAAGAAGGCACGTGTACATAGGTCTGAGAGTTTGCAACAAATGCCCTGCGATGGTGGACACCATTTAACATTTATTTAGGTGCACGTGCAATGAAAGATCACACCTTATTACACCATTGATGGCGGTATACAGAGCTCACGTGACAAGGTTGAGAAGGGCATTATGTATGGTACTGAGAATAGTGAATCTACCTTTTGAGGTACATAGAATGATGTTACATTGTCTAAGACAGGGCCCAAATGATTTAATCCCCAGATGATTTAGTGGCCCAAGGTAATGCCTCAGTCAATGAACTTAACTAGCAGAAGCGTCCTGGTAGATTTCTGGAATAGGCACAAGGTCTATTGGTGAGTTCTGCTTTTGATGAAAGTCTATTTACCTTAAATTGAGAAGATTAACTTCGGAAAAAGTTTGAATGAATGAAGCTCTAGCTCTAATTTCTTTACATAGGTAGGGCTGTGGTTGAGTTCCTGACAAGTAGATTCTCATGCAGTAAGTACCCTGTTCTAGATTCCTTCTCTGGGTCTAGATGGTAGAGTCTCTTAGGCAAATAATGCAGCTTAGCTCCTCTAAAAGATTTCCGCCATTTCTGCTTTAACCTTTTCCAGGGGTAATATGTCTTTTAACTTTATGTTAATTGTATATAAAATTAGGAAAAGGAGAAAGTAGACAGTATATATGCTGTTCACATGTATGTTCTGTGAAGTCCTTCTTTGTTGGCAGCAACATATTTAGGTATCGAAAATGGGTGAGAGACAACCAATTAACCACATTCACATACTGAGGAATATTTCAATCCTGCTCACAAAAGTTCCTTGAATTAAAATGAATTCTAGAACGTGCACAAATTTTCATTACTAATTAAAGCTATTTTAAGATTTGATAATTAATTGCTGTAAATGTAAAATAATCAAGACATATTAGCCCTTATTACAAGTGTGGCGGTCCCGGCGGTAAAGACAGCCACCTTACGAGATTGGAGGTTTGGCCAAAGCCAAACTGCCACAACGGTGCCACTCCCGCCGGTGTGGTCAGACTGTCAGGGCCAGCGGTGAGCACCTCCAGGCCGGCGGCATATCAAAGACCGCCAGCCATATTATGAGGCAGCAAACCACCAGGCTTTTCGCGGCGGTTGCCCCACCACGAAAACTTTGGAGGTAATGCACCTGGCAACAGGAATCCCTATTCCTGTCGCTGGCACACGCACCCCACACATCCACACACTTGAAGACACTCACCCCCACTCACCCACGCATACATACAAACTACCCCACCTGACTTCATGCATACATACAAACGCCCCCACCTGACCGCACAAATACATACAACCACCCCTACTTCAAACTGCATGCATTGAAACTTGCACCCCCTCCGCATTTATACAGACACACACCCTTCTCAATGCATGCACACAGACACACACAATGCACATCCATTTCGACACACAAACAGATGCTCGCACGCACACACCACACAAATGCACTTACCACACTACCCCCCTTTTGGTCGGTCCACCTACCTGTCAGGGCCGCACAGCAGCCTAGGTCAAGGTGGTTGCAGGAGGGGATGGATGTCTGTGATTTCACTGCCAATGCCGCACTGCTGTGCAAGGACCGCTGTGTCAAATTACTTCTCGTAATATGGTGGGCAGAGTCCTTGTAGCTTGGCGGTGCTGGCGGTGGAACAGCCTCTCACCCACCGTCGGTTAGGCCGACGGTGTTGGATTTCTGTCTGTTATGGGTGGAAATCCGTTGGTGAGTTGTAATACGTTGGTCTTCGGACCGCCAACACTGGCAGTCTTTTGGCACCGGCTTCGAGGGCGGTCTTGGCAAAAGACTGCCAAAGTCAAAATGAGCACCTTTGTCTCCTCTAAATCCCATAGAGATAGTTGAAGGTAAAAACTTCTCAAACCAGGCCAGATGCAGAAATACAACATAAGGTATTGTTTGTTGAAATGTGTTAAATACAATTGCGGGTAGTGTTGACAGCGAAGAATAATCCTGAATTGTTCTTCAGCTGAAAGATAATGCTTTCTCCATGCAAACAGCGGGTATTCTATGATACATTTCGTAGCTTTCTGAAAAAAAGACTGGGTTATTAATATCTGTTTGTTATCATTTATAATGATTAAAACAAAGCTGAAATTTGCAAAATGGGGTTAATAGAAGTACAACCAAGATATTGCTGCAGGAGAGTAGACCTAAGCATATTGTACATAACAGATGTTATTTACCAAATCAAAATCTATTGGAAACAGAACAAACGTAACTGTAAAAGAAAAATCAATGAAACTGTAATTGAAACTTGAAGGAATATGCATGCAGACACATTATTGAATTAGGCTGAATAGTGGTGGCAAGTAAGATGCACTTCCCAACTGAGGTGACAGTATGAATGTGGTGTTTTAGATAGAAAACTATAGGTGCAATGTGGTTGAGTACACTCCACTATCCTACAGCGTATTTTGGTGTTCAGATGAAACTCTTCGCAAAGTTAATAACAGACACCGCTGCACTCAGAACTCCATATATAAATCAGTCCTTCAGTTGAAAATAGTTGCAAAATATTCCTTTATTAGAAGGCATCAGCATAGGTCCATCGAGTGATCAACGTTCCTTAACCACAGCCATCGTACTCAGTTGGATGATCATCTTTGCATAAGCATGCCAACACGTGTTTCGTTAAGTGACTTTTTCAAGGCTGCAAGGTATATACAACAGCTATGATAATAAATACCCTGTCAAAGAACGTTTGAGGATGATAGCATGTTTAAATGGAGTGTGAGAGTACAGATGGTGAATCATGCGTCAACTGAAGAGAAAAGGTGGTAAGTTGCCCATATGGCAATAAGAAAGGGAAGTAGTGAGAGAGATGGTCGTAAAAACATACCTATTATATAAGTAAGAAAGTCAAAGGATCCAGTATCAGCATATCCTGAGTGACATAACATAGTAGTGATGGCGTAGGAAAAGTGTTACACATAAAATATTGTATTAAAACCCCATCACCAACATCAGGGAGTTACCTAGAAATGGTGATAGTGTATCATAACTGAGAAATGAAGAAAAGCATACCTCAAAGCAAAGGTGTGGTCCGGAAAGTACCAAATGAATGTAGAAGAAAGACAGAGGGAGTCATTACGACCCCTGCGGTCGGCATTAATATGGTGGTAAGTACTGCCAACAGGCTGGCGGTACTTACCACCATATAATGACATTGGCGGGTTGGCTGAAGCCAACCCACCAATGTACCAACCCGACAGCCACGGCGGTAACAGCCGCCGGGCTGGAGATATCCATATCCAGCACAGCGGCTGTCACTGTTCCGCCCGTGGGATTATGACCCCGCCTACCACCATGGTTTTCGTGGCTTCCTTAACACCACAAAAACTATGGCGGTAGGCACTATCAGTGACAGGGAATTTCTTCCCTGTCACTGATTGGCGTCTCCCCCCTCCAGTTAGCCCCCCTCACCCACCCCTACCTCTCCCAAGCCCCCCATCCCTACATTCACGTCCCCTTCAAACACACACATGCACACACCCATTCCCACATGCATCCATGCATGCATACATTCATTCACACACACATATCAGCACACACTTTCATTCATACACGCAGACACACATTCACACAACACAACATACACGCACTCACACCTCCATACATGCACACAAAAACATTCACACACACCCCCATACAAACAAAACCCCCACCCCCATCCGCTTTTGGAGACCTGACTTGCCTTTGTTCAGGGCGTCCACCGGCAGGAGACTGGATGGGGCACTGCTGCCACCAGCAGAGCCCGTCAGCAGAACATCGCCAGGCCGTATTATGGGTCAGCAGCGCCACCTTACCGTCATCCACCTGGCATGGCCACAGCTGGATTTCCGCCATTCTTCTGGCAGAAATCCGGCTCTGGTCATAACACGGCGGACGGCATGTAGCCATGGCAATGGTCTTTTGGCGTCCGTCGCCGCCAATCTCGGCCACCAATCTCAAAATGAGGGCCAGAATATGCTTCTGAAATATCTTTTTGAGTAACTCGTTCATGGTAGTCACAAGAAAGAAAAGTGGAAGTTAAGTGAGACCATGATAAGTCTCAAATCTGTGAGGGAACAAAATTCCAGGTGAGATTTGAGACCGTAAAATATCTATAAAGTATACAATGATTATAAAAAATATGCGGGAGTGGTGGGGACTAAATGTGAACTAATGTGGACTAATTAGTATATATGAATGTTAAGTGTTATATAACTAGTAAGCACAAGTATCTTAAAGTGAAAAAAATAGGGTTAAATGTACATGGAAAATGTTTTTAAAATGATTATCACAAGTATCTAGGAGTGCAAAAAATAATAGTGGACCTAGTAAAGGATCGACAAATCAAGTGAGGGCTATTGGGGCAATCTAATATTGTAGGAAACAAACCGAGGGCAAAAGTAGGCGCAGTCCATCAAAAAATAACTGAATTCGCGAGCCGGAAGCTGTGCCTCAAAACTGCTGAAATGCCGGTATAAAATACAAGCAGCAGTAATAAAAGTAAAACGGTCTGTCTTAGAACGAAAAGTTCCCAGAGAAACCAAACATTTCCTGTTTAACATTTAAATTAGCTAAATCTGTCTGAAAGCGAAAGTCCATGGAGAAACCACAAATGATATGTTAATAAGTTAGCTTACCTTGGGGTACATGCTGAGGAAAATGCCGGTGTGGCGACGAGTAAGAGAGCTTTGGCCATGTTAATGAGCCATTTTAGAGGGCTCCATGGGCTTGGACATAGTGGAGGTGGGGGAGGAAGCCGAATGAGGGAAGTCACAGATGACAGCCATTTTGGAGTGTAGTTGAAGTAAATTGAAAAGAAACAAATAAACAAAGGGAAAGAGGTAATTGTTGATTTATGTCAAATAGTTAGCATGCCCCTGTACTACATGTGGATGAGTGTGCTAGCGTTAAGATACATATTAAAATATTGGCCATATCGGTGAGTCATAAAGGAGCTCACAGATAAAAGAAAAAGGTGGGAAATAGTGAAAGAGAGAAACAAATATCCTAATCAAATGTAAAGCATAATTAAGCATGTGTGTTAACTGGTGCTAATATTGAGGGGTATAAAGAAGAGAAAGTAAAGGGGAAGGTGGCAAGTGAAGTGAAACACAATAGTAATACCAATAAAAAGAAAATTGCGTAGTGTGAATACCATAACACCCTAAGTCATCTGCAATTCGTAAAGCGCTATACAGGGTAAACATAGTAACAGCAATTTTGATGCAGGCATAACAAAGGTAAGTGGAAAAGTATAAAAATTAAGGTGTAGGAACAGACATGTATATTGCCACAGTTATATGCTTGAGTATAAGTAAACAATATGGCCTAAAATATCGTATACAATGTATCAGAGAGCTATTAGTAACATAACTAAATACAAGTACCAAAAGAGAACAAAATGGCTTGAATATGATGACATAGTAACAACCTCCTATATGATTAATAAAGAGTTAGTGGAGGAATGAGGAAATTATAATACAATCGGATAGTATTCCAAAAAGAAGTTCTGAAAAGCATGTATCTATGTACAAATCAACACAAACCAACATTAATTCAAATATGAACTAGAGGAAAACATGTAGTTTCCTGTCCACGTTAAGGCCCAGATCTACCGCATGCATTTTGATGATCCATTTGGCTTCACATTTTCTAAGCTTGGAGACCAAATTGCCCCCTCTAATCTCACTGGTGATATGTGTGATGCCATGGAATCTGATCCCCAGAACCTCAGATTTGATATGTGCTGAATTATAATGGACAGCCAAAGGGTAGTTAGGGTGATTATTCCTATGGCTCTAATGTGTTCTTGAATTTGTTCTTTAAGACGATGAATAGTACTTCCCACATAGATGAGTCCACATAAGCAAATGATACAGTGCCTCGTGAATTTACTGTTACAATTGATAAACTGTCATTTCTCATACAATTGTGCAGAGTGATATGAAAATGTAACAAGTTTGTCCATGGCAAATTGACAGACATTGTAACACGAGCATCTAAAAAAAACACCAGGTTGGGGTGGTAGCCAATTAGAAGATTGATTATATGTTTTCATCTCAACGTAACTGGGGCATAACTTATATCTAAGTATCCCAAAAACGAGATGGATTTCTACCAATGACTGAACCTGTTCATGAGCAGAAGAAGATATTGTGATAGACAACTGGGAAAATCATATTTTAAGAAGGGGTGAGGTACAGGCCTCAAAAAACCCGTCCCGTATTTCAAACATCTAGCCAGGGGCGCTTGTACCCTTTGAAAGTGGTGGGGCGAGTGAAGTTCCACACCCAAAAATAAAATGAAAAACATCCCACCACTCCAAAACCACAAAGTAACCCAAAAGCCCAAATAAAACCATAACACTAAGTACAAAATAAACACAACCACAATATTTACATGCATTACACACTTACATGCATTAAACATTTGAAATAAAAAACTGCATTTACCCACGGGCTGTGCGCTCTCCTCAATGCTCTTCTCCTCCGATGTTAACCAGCATGAGAGAAGCTCCTGGATTGGATGGAGTGGCCTGGCTTGATGCTCCTTCAGGCCCTAAAGGCCTGTGCTTAGTGTTCACCCAGTTGTCTTAAGACAGCTGAGTCGAGAGCTTCAAAGTGCGCATGTAATTTTGGCTGGAGCAAAACAGACTGCCAAAATGACATACTCACTTTGGAACATCCAGCCAGCCACTGCTCCAGTCCACTGCTGCAATCGACCGTAGAGGACACACCCACCACGTCTCTGAGCTGGTGCACACTGTGCTGGTAAAAATAAAATGGCAATTAAATCTTTTCATTGCCATTTTATTTTTGCCTGCATGACTTGCAGCGGGCAGGGGGCGACGCTCAACCGCCCTCTAGAAGAAACAGCTGCTGCATCTAGCCCTCTCAAAATGTTCGTATTTACTAATCCTTTCAGGTGTTGACTATCTACATCCACCTCAGTCCACAGCCAGCCTACCAGCTCCTCCCCCTCCTGACACCATGATGCCCAGATACCACTAGCGCAGCATTTGGCATTCCACAGCAATGCTTCCGTACTCGTACCCATCTGTCCGCTTTAGATAGTCTTGCAGCTGTTTCCTGATCACATGTACTTATTGGCAGCTTGCCTGTTCAATCTACAACTGTGTGCTGCAAGGCAGGCCAGTGAGCTGGACCTATTTTTTGCCTTCTGTGCTGTGCTGTTGTGTGACTGGAGCGCTTGCCTTGCAAGAGCCCGAACTGTTCCCTCGTTGGATTGCTGGACACAATGCCGTGCTGAACAGACAACCTCAGATGTGTCCTGTCCCTTGGGGAAATGGAAAGGTGGTTGCACAGCAGGTAGGTTAGCTACAGCACAAAGTTAGTTGTCCGGAATTTCAAGGAGATGCCCGGCTTTTGAGAATAATGGGCAAGTCAATGAACAACAATATGGGAACGAAGAGAAATTACATCGAAAAGGGAACAATACCAACTAAAAAGAAGGCGGGAGCATTAAGAAGATGGTTCAATTAATGATCTTGCAGCTAGCGGCTTTTTTCATCATGATTCATCACCGAGTGTAAAGTTAGCTACCTCAATAAAGGAGTTTGTGGGACACCACTTCAAGCAAAAGAAGCCTCAAGTCTCCCCAGACTCAAGATGTTTCCCTCTGGATGTGTCAGGTTGCTGAAATGTGGGCTCTAATACAAACAAGACATGCAGTACATTTAATTCCTCATCTGGGAATCACGTCACATTTGCAGAACCATGCTTTTAGTCTTTCCCCTGTTCATTTTACACCCTCTACCCTGATCATCCTCAAACAATCAATCAGAATGTACCTAACTTAATAAAAAATATTGGTAATGGTAATTATAGTGGAGCCACCACACCATGGGCCAGATGTATGGCCCTTTGGTATTGCGAATCCCTGTTCTGAAAAAGTATTTTTGCATGAATTCACAAAGGTGAAGGGGTTCCGTGGGGACCCTTCCTGTTTGCGAATTGGTTAGCACCAGTTTGAAATTGGTGCCAACTGCGATTGTTTTGTGACTGCATTCACGGTCGCAACACAATCATACATCGCACTGTGACTCGCAATTAGGAAGGGAAGGCCGCTTCTTATTTGCAACTCCCAAACCCTTTTTGCGATTCGGTAAAGAGATTTCTGAATTGCAAAGTTGGGTTTGTGCATTGCAAAATTCTTTTTTCTGGTCGCAAAGTGCCCGATTGTCTGAACCGGGTTGTTTCTGATGAAAAAAAAGTTTTGTACATGTGGCCCCAAATAACATACAACCTTGGATGGTCAATGTAATAGATGAGGGTGTGGTGTTTTCCTCATCTTTTGAGGGTTTGGGAGTGGATGCAGGCACAACGGCAATGGACTATGGAAGTCAAAATAATTCCACAATGACTGAAATACCGGCGTATCCTCTTCAACTCTTCTTGAAGTAATATTTTTGATGCAAAGTACTCTACATGGAATGTGGGAAGCAATAGTGGTGAATATTGAGGGAATAAAATCACAAACCTTTCTACTATCGCAAAAGATATGTGAGCAATGCATGAGTGTATGCTCGTCATAGTAAGGCCAATTGCAACCACAGAGAACATCAGAGAAGATACAAACAATTTAGCATCACTTAGTCAGACCATGATGTTCATCTCCAAGAGACGAATGCTCATGAAGAGAAGAGGGTAACAACCTTTTTTATCCCAGACGTACTCTAGATAGATAGGGCAAGAAAGGGATTAATGTTCCACTGGGAACAGTGTGAAGTTGGAAATGGAAAACATCGTAATAAAGGGTGTGAGGGGAAAAGGAAGAGTTAAAAAATCAGGTGTTGTGCCAAATCAACTGAATAGAAGATCAAATACATGTAAGTAGGAAGCCTCAGAAAGTTTTCCATCTGTATCAAAAATAAAATTGAGAGCTACAAGACCATATAATAAGAAAAAAAGGTGAGCCCTTCAGGCTCAAATAGAGACCAGCAAGAGGTAAGTGTGAGTTTGGGGCAGATACTCTCAGCTCAAAAGCTGACAACCTGCAGAGAAGGGCTATAGGTATTCACGATCTAGTCGTATGCATTGATATATGATGTAATGGAAAGAAAAATAAAAAATAAATCTACTAAATAGATTCAGTCTTTTGCAGGTGAAAATTGTGCTTAATTAATGGTGTTTGCTTCTCGTGATATGAAGCAGGTTGGATTTGTAAACACCGAAGAAGACAAAGAGATAACTTAAGCAGTTTTCTATTCAGAATTGATCCAACCCCTGATGTTGGAATCTAAGATGGCATTAAACTCACAGGGAATTAGGATAGTCAAGGAGAGGAAATACATTCTGAAAAACAGAGTTCCTTCCTTGTAAATCAAGCAGGGTTAAGTTGTGTTCAGAACCATAGATCACCTGTGAGGCACCGAAGAGTAACTCAATGAAGGATGGTATGTTTTTATCAAGCTAGTACCAAAGTTAGTATTTTGCAAACAAATAACACAAGTTCAGAACACAATATCAGGCTGAGTAATATGATTGTCCTGCCTTGAGAATGACCATGTACGGGATAGTTCTTATTTCACCATTATTGACTAGGGGAAAGGATACACAAGATAGCCTAGGGATAAACTCATGGAACAAACCTAAGGAGACTAATGGATAAGGACTGTTGAAATCAAATTACACAAGAAAATTCAATATCATGCTTACAGGAGACCTGCCTATCTGGGAATATTCCTTCTTTTAATGAATTACTGCAAAACAGTTTTGAGGCTAAATTTCATGGTCAAGGCCAGGCGACTGAGTGAATGATAGTTTCTACAAAAATTGCCAAGCAGATGTAAAACAAAATGTCAATGGTTGCAAGTGACAATGATATATTTGTATAATAATAATGTGAATTGTAATGCAACATTAGTCATACATGTATTTGTAGATTGGGTAGGTAAGCAATCAAGTGGAGACTAGGTATCATGGTTCTAGTAAGACATCTGCTAGTTGTGTGTGATTAGTAATCTATCCCCCGTTATGCCCATGGGGGGATTTTAAATCCAGCTGTGACAGATATTGACAAGGCAAATATGTTGGAGGCCCATAGCATACACAAGGCCAAGCTCCAAATCTGTCCTCCCTGGGCAGTGGCTAGTAAGATGCAGCAGGTTATATCAGAATTAGGATTTATTTGTTGAAATGATAGAGCTCCAGCCGATCTACCGGCCTGCAAAACCTTTCCAACTGGCAATTTACTAAGTCCTATTGATTATGTCTTTATTCAGCTATGTTTTTGTAACTTTGCAAGGACTTTTAGATCATGCAGGTAAAAGTGAATGATCATTGGCCCTTCTGTACCAGGTTAAAACTTGTGACTCTGAGTAGGACCAAGTATTGCTCTATGAAATTGAGTACCCAGGACTTTTGACAACCTGCATAAATTAGTGGCACCTTGCCCTTTTATCAAAGCCACAATTGTCAGGAAACCTGGAAAGAAATGTTGATGATGAAGATACATTGGGTTTTATAATAGAGTAGTAAGTAAAGTGGCTAACTGCCTGGTGATCTCATTAAAACAGAAAACAAACCCTACAAATAACTGATAATACGTTTTTGCGCATTAGTTAGTTTGACTCCAAGATCTGAAAAAACAACTTAGAAAAATAAAGAAGTACAAGGGAGTAGGAACAAATATAACAAAGTGAAGTGTCCATTAGGAAAAAGACAGTAGATTATGGTGAATTAATGAAACAATGGAAGATAGAATACTACAGAATTAATTGGGATATGATGTTGTCTGTAATAGAGTCAAATGATATGAAGATTTTTTTGGGAGTTGGTGAAGGAAGGAATAAATAAAAGTAGACTGCTTTGAGTTTCAAAATTTTGGAAGAAGCCTGAGTTGAGCTGTACTCAGTTGAAAAGGAGACAGTAATTGGAGAGTAGGTTGTTCAGGATGAAGATATTTTGTATTGTACTTACCTGTCAGCAATAAAAAGACCTTAGCTGTTAGAAATCTTATCCGAGCTGTGGGTCCGAATACTGTTCCAGCTATTAGAGTTAAATTCAACCCAGACTGGTAAGCCAATTATTTTCTATTTTTCTTTGATCAGATTTTTATAGATGGAGAACTTTTGAGAACGTTTGGAAAGGTGCCGTAATCAATCCCAAAAATGACCACCAGATCACTCCAGTGCACACACGTCAGTGTCCTTGCATAAATATGTAAGAGCACCAAGGGGTATGCTTTGCAATTCAGTTCATACCCCTCAGTGCCCTCACATGCTTATGTAAGGACAACAAGGGGTATGTGCTGCAGTGCAGCGCATACCCCTCGTTGCCCTTACATAAGATATGAGAGCACCAAGGGGTATCCACTCCAGTGCATACCAGTCAGTGCCCTTATATACTTATGTAAGGGTACTGAGGGGTAGGCATGCCATGTACTACTATGCATACCCCTTGGTGTCCTTACATAATGCTGTAAGGGCACCAAGATGGATACATTCCTATTCATACCCCTTGGTGCCCTTACATACCTATGTAATGGCACCAAGGTGTATACACTGCAGTGCAGTGGTTTAAACAGGGCTGGAAGAGGGAGCAGTACCTCTATTTTGAAAAAAAAAACACTTCACATTACACTTTAACTGCAGTGATTTATAAACACAGAGGACCTGCTACCTCTTCCAGCCCTGTTGAATTACAAAAAGACACTGCAGATTCATCCCAGCGGAGTGGTGGAGTTTAATCAGTAATTCTGCTTTACAAAAGTAACACAGAATTATTAAACCCCTCAAATTCTGCCACGGAATTAGAAATTCCACCCATGTCTACTTCTAAGTTGCCCTTAAATGGCCTTAAGGCAGGGGGTATGGTATTTAAAAGTAGGCGATGGAAAGGTTTATTGTTAAACATGTAATTACAGTGACAAGTCCATAAAAGGTATTTTCACTGTAGCAGGGTTAGGTGTTCCATAGGAAAGCACTGTGGTAGATTATTAAAGGTAATAAAGCTAGCTCTGCCTAAGAGCTAGCTAAAAAGTTAATTCTTGGGCTTTTAAAGATGCTTATTACAAACTCAATTCATTGGAAAAGTTGAATTTGTACTAAATATTGTACAAGCCTAAAAACTCTACACCTCCATTTGCATGAGCTTCTAACTGTCACCCAGGAGCTGAATAGCTCCTTGAGGAGATGTGAACCCGCTTCCAGAGTTCAAACAAAGTCCTTGGCTGTGGGGAGGTGTTCTGTTCCTTGGGAAGGATGACCATCTGATCAGTGTTCAGGAACTTGATTTATTCCAAAAAAGCCTACCCTGTCACATGCAGATGTAGCTAACACCTCAGTCTGCCCCATCTGTTTTCCCTCTAGCCACCACAGCACCAATACCACTGGCAGAAGAGCTACCCTCAGAACTGTTTTTGACTGACCACTGAGGAGGGAATGCTCATTCCCCTGGGAACACATCTAGGATGGGCACAGGAGCTCTGTGCAGGGGTTGAAGGATTCTGCTGTGTTGGATTTAGTTGGAGAGGAGCACTCTGGGATTGTTTGCTGTAGTGTGTAATCACAGAGGGAGAGTGAGAGAAAGTCCTTAGTGCATTCTCCCTGAAAATGTACTCACACAACAGGGCAGCTAGGGAAAGAAAGACAAAATAGAGGAAGAAACCACTTTGAGGTCCCATTAAGGCACCCAAACATTTTTGGAGTAGATGAATCACCCATTAGAATAGATGGTGGCATGCTTTATCATTGGCATCTATCCACTCCCTAGGATGATACAACCAGGGTGGACTCAACCAGAATTGGGATTTCTTATATAAAGTATTCTGGATAAAACAGGGATCTAGGAAGGTGAAAATTCTGCTAAAATGCCTCACAGTACACCCTAGAGCAGTGGTTCCCAACCTTTTGACTTCTGTGGACCCCCACTTTAGCATTAGTGGAACCTGGGGACTCCTGCAGAATCTTTATTGAAATCTGAGGACCCCCCCCCACTGAGTCATTACTGGAAGCCGGGGGACCCTGGCATAAACACTGTCAATGATTTAAAACACAACAAAATACACAAACAAGCATTGATCAAACACATACACAAATGATAACACATTTTATTTAATTTGCAAACAAATATGCTGCTCCCACAAATCAGTCTGAGGGTACTAATTCCATTTTTAGCCTCCAATTTCAAATTCCTGACATTTACAGTATGTTTTAAAAAAAATGTTCAATTATCCATTTAGCCACTTCATTGACATACACTTTATTAATCTGTTAATAATATTTAATTTTCTAAGCAGTCACGGACTCCCTGAGAAGACTTTGCGGACCCCCCGGGGCCCCCCGGACCACAGTTTGGGAACCACTGCCCTAGAGGAATTCTTATTATCAGTAGGGTACCATGGACATTGATAAAAACAAGTACAGGGTTTAATTTGTGTTAGTGTCTCAATTGCCTCTGGTTTGCCAATATGACTTGCCAAGAGCCCATTCAGGTGTGGAGACTTTGTCTGGGCTAATTGTCTGTATCCCTGCTTACCTATTCATACATACCATGCATGTATATGAGATCAAAGGCTCTCACCTGAAAATGTAGACTTCTTTGTCAGAAGTACCCTATTGCCGGGTGGTTCAGCGGTCATGAGTATCTGGCGGAAGGTGCCATCCTGTAGTAACAGATTTGTCAAGGAGTGGTCACCTCTGTTGGAACCTACAGCTGCCCCTCAGACTGCCGCCGAACCTTCAAGGGTCATGCGTTTCCACCAGATATGCATGACCTTTGAACCACCCAACATTAGACATAGTTAATTGCACTGATAAATTATCCTCCAGCTTTAGCATTTTATCCAAAAATTTGAAACAAATGTATTACCATCTTTCTCTAAAGAAATCTCTCTGACGAGAGATATATAATGGATAGGCTAACCTGTTTTAGGTGTAAAGATGTAATAACTGATAAAACCCTACCAAGCAGGAAACCTCCCACATCAGTGTGAACATATGATGGTGACAATCACCTGCACGTTTACAAATTAAAATGCCATTCAGGGAAAGGAAAGTGAGAGATAAAAAGTAATCTTTGTTGTTTTGGGATGTCACTTAAATACTATGGCCCTCATTACGACCTTGGTGGTCGGTGATAAAGCAGCGGTAATACCGCCAACAGGCCGGCGGCAAAAATGATGGGATCACGACTACAGCAGAAACCGCCAACATAGACAGCCACGTTAACACACCGACTGCCACGGCGGTAGCAACAACCACCGCGGCGGTCACCGCCAACAGACAGACGGAAGACAAAGTACCGCCCACCGTATCAAAACCCGCCAATCTGCCGGCTTCTCCGGGGCAGTACCAACGCCATCAAAAGCACGGCAGAAACAGGACTTGGAAGGGAAACCACTCACCTCTCGACAACGAAGGAAGAACCAGGACGCCATGGAGCCCAAGCTGCAGGTCCTGCCGATGCTGGTCTATCTCCTCATGCACAACGGATATCAAAGGCGGTGGCAAAAACCACTGTGAGTACTGCACCTAGCACACGAGGAGGGGAGGAGGAAAAAGAGAGTGACACACACACGCAACACTCAACACCCCCACCCCCACCATCACCAACAACACTATACACACAAAAACATGCAGCAACATTACATTTACACCCTTAAACCCCCTGGAAGAACACAAGAAAAAAAGGAATTGATTTCAAACAGTGATATTTTGAAATATGTAGATATAGTTAATGATTTGAAAAATAGTATATACAAATATTTACAATATGTACAGACGGCCGTACACTGTCCCTTGCAAATGTTTATGGCCCACAGGCCATAAAATCATGGGCGAAGCCCACACTTGACTCCTTCATCAAAACATAGAGAACATGGCAGGGGCATCAGGTCGTAAACACACAGGCACCTCAGGGGGAAGGGGGGGGGCATCTCAGCCGGAAGACGGTACAACGCCACTGCTCCTGGAGGGGGCTCCATGCCCACTGCTTAGTCATGGGGAGTGCAAGGCCACAGTCTCTCAAGTGTGTGGTTTGCCCACTGCTTGGTCCTGGGGAGTGCACAGCCACATTCTCTCAAGTGGGTGGTTTGCCCACTGCTTGGTCCTGGGGAGTGCAAAGCCACAGTCTCTCAAGTGGGTGGTTTGCCCACTGCTTGGTCCTGGGGAGTGCAAAGCTACAGTCTCTCAAGTGGGTGGTTTGCCCACTGCTTGGTCCTGGGGGTTGCAAGGCCACAGTCTCTCAAGTGGGTGATTTGCCCACTGCTTGGTCCTGGGGAGTGCAAGGCCACAGTCTCTCAAGAGGGTGGTTTGCCCACTGCGTGGTCCTGGGGAGTGCAAAGCCACAGTCTCTCAAGTGGGTGGTTTGCCCACTCCTTGGTCCTGGGGAGTGCAAAGCCACAGTCTCTCAAGTCTCTCCAGTGGGTGGTTTGCCCACTGCTTGGTCCTGGGGAGTGCAAAGCCACAGTCTCTCAAGTGGGTGGTTTGCCCACTGCTTGGTCCTGGGTAGTGCAAGGCCACAGTCTCTCAAATTGGTGGTTTGCCCACTGCTTGGTCCTGGGGAGTGCAAAGCCACAGTTTTGTCAAGTCTGTCAAGTGGATGGCTTCTCCACTGGTTCTGGAGGGGGCCTTGTGCCCAGTCTGCTTCATCCTGCCAAGGATAGTGACAGTGGATACATTTCTCCACTGGTTCTGGAGGTGGCTTTTTGCCCCAGTCTGCTTCATCCTGCTAAGGATTGGGTGAGTGGATGCCTTTCTCCACTGGTTCTGAAGGGGACATTGTGCCCAGTCTGCTTCATCCTGCCAAGATTGGGTGAGTGGATGTCTTTCTCCACTGGTTCTGTAGGGAGTCTTGTGTCCAGTCTGCCTCATCCTGCCAAGGATAGTGATAGTGGATGCATTTTTCCACTGGTTCTGGAGGGGCCCTTGTGCCCAGTCTGATTCTTCCTGCCAAGGATAGTGATAGTGGATGCATTTCTCAACTGGTTCTGGAGGGGGCATTGTGCCCAGTGATGCTGCACTTGGGGTGTGGCAGTTCACGTTCCTTCACCTGGGTGTCTGAGGCATGAGATTTGCAGGGAACAGGTAGCATGATACTCCATGGAGGCAGGGCCAGACTCCATCCTGCGGTGACTAAGGTTGCAAACTGGTGGTAGTGCTGGTGCTGGTGGGGGTGCTTCAAGTGGTGGTGGGAGGCTCCACGCCCTCTCCTGAGGCCTCAAACGGCTGCCCTCTGGGGATGCTGCTGCTCACAGTTGTTGTGACACAGGCTGGGCATGTGGCGGTGCAGATGGCGGTGCAGGTGGAGGTGCTCGCAGCGGTGTCTGCGGCCGGGATGCTGCCGGTGCTGGGCGTGGTGCATGTGCTCGTAGTGGTGGAGGGAGACACCAGGTCGTCTCCTGCAGCCTCGGACGGCTGCCCATTAGGCATGATGATGCTGGCGGTTGTGGCAGCGGCGGCACAGGTGCTGGTGCAGGTGGCGGTGCAGATGTTGGTGCAGGTGGTGGTGCAGGTGGCAGTGCCTGCGGCGGTGCCTGCTGCGGAAAAGGTTGCGGGGCTGTTGGTAATGATGGTGGGCACCAGTCCTTCACCTGGAGCCTCCGAGGCCTGAAGTGCCTTGCCTTGGGTTTACTTCCCCACCTTGGCAGATGCTGCTGGGACCTTGGCACTGCCAGCTTGAGTTTTGGAGGAGGCCTTGCTGGGTGGGTCGTGCTTCCGGGCCGTGCTGCATGCTGGCCCCTTCTTCACCTTGGCAGGTGGTGGAATGGATTGGTCCTTTGCTGGTGTCAGTGGTACACTGGCTGCCCTGACGGGTGACCCCTTTGATCCTCTGGGACTTGCAGGTACCACAGCGTCCGTCTACTTGGTGGTTGAGGTGCTGGCCTGGGATCTGGACACCCTGGCCCAAGAGGAAGGATGGGGGGAGGCATAGGGAAGAGGTCAATGTTTGCCAGGAAATGTTTTTTAGACATACTGGGATGGGAAGATGGAGAGGGTTTGGGAGTGGAGGAAGAGGGAGTGGTTGTAGGAGGTGTACGTCTGCTGAGTTTGGGTGAAGGTGCATGGACTGGATGCTGTTGTGAGGTGGATGGCTTTTGGGTGGGTGGGCGCTTGCATTTGTGTACTGTAGGAGGAGGGGTCACAGACACACTGGGAGAGGACACAGGGGATGTGTGCATGGTTGTGGGGGTGGTGACTGCTCATGAGGGCTGTGTTGTGATGGGTGTGCTGGTGATGGAGGAAGTGGATGAAAATGTAGTGCATGCAGTTGTGAGTGTAGACGCTGCTGGGAGGGAGGTTAACGAGGAGGAGGAGGGGGACACAGTGGAGGCAGTGGATGTTGATGTGTTTGCATGGGAATGGTGCTTGTGTGAGTGCCTGTGAGAAGAAGTGTGGTGATTATGTTTGCCTGTGCCACTTTTGTGTGGTGATTTGGGTGCATGCTGGTCTGAAGGTGTGCTTGGGATAGGCTGAGATAGAGGGGATAGATAGAGGGGACTGAGTCTGGGTAGTGGAAGTTGGAGGGGGGAGGCTGGACACAGGGACAGTGGCTGCCATCAGTGCTGAGGCCAGAGCCTGAAATGCTCTCTGTTGGGCTGCCACGCCAGAGTGAATGCCCTCCAGGTATGTATTTGTTTGTTGCAAATGCCTCTCAACACCCTGGATGGCATTCAGAATGGTTGACTACCCAACAGTGAGGGATCTCACTGAGGGCAGCAGGGCTGACTGAGGCAGGGCCTGAGGTGCCTGGGGAGATGCCCACCCTCCTGGGTGAGCAGGCATGGGAAACACGCTGAGGGGCTGCTGGGAGGGCAGTGCTAGTAGGGGGGGTGGCGGATGTACCTGTTGTTGGGGTGGGAACAGAGGTGTCTGGCACTGCCAGGGAGCTGCCAGAGAAGGAGTAGTCGCTGTCTGTGGTCTGCCCTCCTGTCCCCTTTGTGGTGCTCTGCTCGCCCTCCGTCCCACTGGTGCCTTCACCCTCAGTGGATTCTGCCTCCAGGCCCATGTGGGATGCAGCCCCCTCAGTCACCGGTGCTTCTGCTCCTCTGCCAGCTGATGCTAATGCACACAAGGACAGGGTGACAAAACAAAAAGTGGGGGGTGAGACAGAGGATACACTTGGTCAATGCCAGTAACACCACCACCGTTGGCGTACACTACACACAGGGAGCAGCCCTATGCACTAGGTCATGCCCTACCATTTACTAAGACAGTCACCAGCCCATGGGGTACAATGCCTAATGCCAGCATCTGCACACCAGAAACCCCCAAAGGACCCTGCCCAGTAGTAGATGGCCACTTACACTATTGGGGTAGGAGTGCTCCAGAGCCTGCCCAACAAGGGACCTACCCTGCCATGTTTGCCCTGGACTAGGGGCAAAGCCCACATCCCCCACCCAGGTAACACCTCAACGCGCGCAAAGTCATGATTTTGACTCTGTATTCATCCCCTTGTGGCTGCTGGGATTCCCACAAGCGCCCATCCAACTCCAGATAGGCCACCGCCAGGATGCAGAACTTTAGGGGGGTCATGGTGCGACGGGCACCCCTTCCACGTTGGGAGGCCTCCTCCGTCTTCTTTGACCAGCGGGGCATGTCCTCCCATCTCTTGCAGCAGTGGGTGCTCCGCCTGTGAAAGACCCTCAGGGTCTGCACCTCCTTGGGCGATGACATGCCAAATTCGCTTTTTCCGGTGGGCGCTGGCCTAGAGGGAAACAACAGCAGAAAGGGAACTTACTCAACCGTCCGGACCGTCATACTCATTGCCCACCAGTTCCCCACCCATGCCCTGACGCACATACACTGACCACCTTACATGCTGCACTCTGGCCAGGGTGCCTCAGCACCCCCCAACATGTGGCTTACATCCACAGCACTCCATACATTCATGGCCCACGCATCATGCTCACAGTGTACTCACCTGTTTGTCTAGAGGACCGTAGAGTAATGGGTACTGGGGTAGGACCCCATCCACCAGTTTCTCCAACTCCTACGCAGAGAAGGCAGGGGCCCTTTCCCCAAACACATGAGCCATTGTCCCTTCCAGATGCAGGTCACAGCAGCACTTGCAGTGTAGGTCCTCTCCTGTTGAAGGTCAGGTAGCAAATAAGTGAATAGTTAAGAAAATGGCGGTCACGTCCGCTGCGGTGCGTACCGTCACCGCTAGCGTATATCGCCATTGGCTTCTGGAATCCATAGAGCCCAAATGATAACCAATGCAAAGTTGTGCGGTGGTCATCAACCACCTTCCGCGACGGCACACAACGCCAGTGCAAATACCTCATTTCCACTTGTCCCACCTCACAGGTCAGGCAGCTGCCATCTCAGGGGGGCACAAGGCATGGCACCTAACTGCGTCACAGCAGCCATTGGCACATCAACTGACTCTCCAGTTCACATACTGCTTCTGTAAAGTAAATTATTCAACATTAGTGCAAAAGATGTGGAAATATGACCCTCTGCTCCCCATTCTCTTCCATAGGCTTCAACCGCTGAGGCAGCATATGAGATGGCGGCATCCTCCGGTGTACAGACCCCTGGTGGACCTTGAGACAATGGAGGACAGACACATTATCATCACATACAGACTTGATCGTGCTGCAATCCAAGAACTGTGTACCCAATTGGAGCCAGACCTTATGTCAGCTATCCGCCAGCCCACAGGAATCCCCCCTCTAGTGCAGGTCCTGTCAGTGCTCCATTTCCTGGCAAGTGGTTCCTTCCAAACAACAGTGGCCATGGCATCAGGGATGTCTCAGCCAATGTTCTCCAACATGTTGACCAGAGTGTTGTCTGCCCTGCTGAAACACATGCACAGCTACATCGTGTTTCCCCAGGTGGAGGATTTGCGACAGTGAAGGCTGACGTTTATGCCCTGGGACATATCTCCAACATCATTGGTGCCACTGATGGTACACATGTAGTAATTGCCCCACCCCCCAGAGAATTGAACAGGTTTACAGGAATAGAAAAAGCTATCACTTGATGAATTTGCAGATGGTGTGTTTGGGTGACCAGTACATCTCCCATGTGAATGCCAAATATCCTGACTCTGTGCATGACGCCTTTATATTGAGGAATAGCAGCATCCCATATGTGATGGGCCAACTCCAGAGGCACAGGGTGTGGCTAATAGGTGAGCCAAAGGTCCCCACCTAGTATATTTTGATGTCTGGGTATGGGATTACCCCTAAGAGTTAGTGTGTGTCTAACAGTTGTCACCCTATATTTACAGGTGACTCTGGTTACCCCAACCTCTCATGGCTACCGACCCCAGTGAGGAATGCCAGGACAAGGGCAGAGGAACGTTACAATGAGGCACATGGGCGTACATAGAGGATTATAGAAAGAACCTTTGGCCTCCTGAAGGCCATGTTCCGGTGCCTCCATCCGAAGAAGGTGTGCCAGATCATTGTTGCATGCTGCATGTTGCACAACCTGGCCTTGAGACGCCAGGTGCCTTATCTGCAGGAGGATGTGCCTGGAGATGGTCTTGTGACAGCGGTGGAGCCTGTGGACAGTGAGGAAGAGGAGGCGGCGGAAGAAGATGCTGACAACAGAACAAATATAATACAGCAGTACTTCGAGTGACACACAGGTAAAACACTGTAATTCCACTTAACATTTAAGTAATCTGTTGGACATTGTACAAGGCAGCCTCTTACCCTATGTCTATGGCCACTGATTGTTCCCTTTGGATTCTCTATTTTCAGATCTCTGTGCCCGTTTCTGGCTCCTGCTATATGTACTGCTGCTCACCAAAGGTCATCCTGTAGTATATTTCACAGTACATATACGTTGCAATGCTTTGATAATGTTGTACTAGTACATTTGAGATTCATTACACTGACTCCAGATTGGTATTTGTTTCAAGGGTGTTTATTTAGGTGCTAATAAGTATAGGTGTATGTGCAAGGGGTTGGAGTGATGGTGGAGGAAAGTCCAGGGTAGAGTCCAGTCTCTTGGTATCACAGGTGCATTGTCCAAGGGGGCATAGGAAGGGGAGCAATGGCAGTTCAAGGTGGACAGGGTAACAGAGTGGGACAGAAGGGTGACTATGATGTGTGTGAATGGTGTATGGGTGATGGTGTTCTGTGCCTCTGATTGAGTGGGTGCTTCTTGCTTGTCTCTCTCTCCTCGCTATCTTTTTTTCGCTGTAAGGGGTTGTGGGTGATGTGGGTGTGTGTTTTATATTGGATTGGGTGTGGTGTGTGTATGTGTGTCAGGTGTGTGTATTTTGAATTGTCCAATGTGGTGTGGTTTTGTAAGAGTGTGTGTATTTTGAGCGCGGCAGTGGTTTACCACGATTGAAAGACTGCTGCTATGATACTGTGAGCGTATTCCTGTTGGCATAACAGTGTGGGTTTTGCTGTCGCCAGTTTATCACTGACCTTTGGCCATGATACCGCCGCGGTCATGGTATGTTGGCGGCAGTCAGCACAGCGGTAGGCGGCATTTACTGCCAGGGTTGTAATGAGGGCCATAGTGTCTGTCACAATTACATAACTGGGTAATATACACCACATTCCAGTAATAAGAAAAGAAAAAATATATGGTCCCTGAGACAAGCATTAGGTCAATCATTTGGCTACAAGCAACACAGACATGGAATAACATCTCTTTTCATTACGATGTCCTACAGTGGCATTCCCATCGCAGTGCCTGCAATACGCACCCTCCGCCTTTCCCCCATTATTTCCAGCAGCATGATGTAGTTCAAGTAATAAGTACAGCAACCCACCTGTGTTCAACCCTGCCCTTCAATCTAGATACGGAACGGTCGAGTAAATTACTGTTTCTTATGAAATTCCCCATGAGTATATGTTTGGGTGATAATATAGACATTGTGGCATTTCACTGCCGATATTTTTCCAATAGGAGTGTATATCTATTGGGAGGGTATTTGTTATCATTTCAATCCAGTGAGTATATAAAAGGCTAATACATATGTGAGTCTTCTGTTCACCCCTTATAAGTCACGGCGGGCGTTCATCATTTTTGGCTTCCAATTTGGCCACCAAGGCTTCCCAGGTGTCATAGCCTGTAAATGTCTGCCCCCTATCCTGCAAGGCCCACAGGACACGCTTTTCCACACGTGCCCATTTCAGTGTCATGGTACGCCAACTAATCAATTCCGTTGGGCGAGAGGCCTTCCATCCCATATCGATCAATGGCCTGTACATAATAATCGCTAGATCGGCAAATTTATGAATGTGTTTATGTTGCTTGGCTCTAGGGCGTATTCCCAGAAGACAAGATTTCGGATTAGGTGTAAATGTGTGATCAGTTATGTCCGTAATGTCTGCTTTAATGTTCTGTCAGAATTGTTCCAATGAGGCACATTCCCACACCATGTGGTAGAAGCTGGCTGCGTGAAGCCCACAGCAGGGACATGATGGACTCGACACCGGGTACATCCGTTGGATACGATGTGGGGACAGGTATGTTTGGTGGACATAATTATATTGCGTATATCAAAATATATAGTTTCGAGACAATCTCTGCACCTTTTGGAGGGCCTCAGTCCATTTTATAATGGTTAGAGGAGTAGGGAAAACCAAATTCCATCTGTGGAGCACTACCTCAAGTTGTGTAATAACCACACCAGTCAGCTCTCTGTATTCATTTGTGATGACTTTTTTTTTAACCACTGTCCGAGAACAAGATATGCAGGGCAGGGGAAGTCAGAGGCTCCTGATCCCCGTGAGCCCAAGTTGTTTTAATCAGGTGACAGATAACATAATATGTAATAAAGTGTCCCGGTCCTAGGGAGGTAAGGTCCATAATTGCATCAAAAGACATCAAAGTGTCATCATCAAAACAATCCCCCACCGTCTCTATCCCCGCCTCCACCGATGAAGCCGTGGAGTGGGTACGGAATAATAATGGGCCTCCTGGTATTTGACCCAACAGGATAAGGGGTGAGTATGGGGTATTGGATTTTCCACCTGTATTTACCTACACCAGCTAGTGTATGCTGCTGTCAACAGTGGGTTGTCGTCGCCGCATCGCAGCACATGTTCAGATAACCATGTGTAGAGGGGAGCATCACCCACCTGTGTTCTTACCCATGTGGCTTTGAGTGACTCAGATTTCCTCAACCAGTTCAATAGCCACTGTAGTTGTGCTGCTGCATCGTAGTATTCAAAATTCAGAGCTCCCAGCCCCCCCAGTCGCAGCGGACTCTGCAAGGTAGTGAGTGCAACCCGGTGCCTGTCCCGCCCCCAGATGAGTCCTAAAAAAATATTCTTTAAGTTCACGAAAAAAATCTCCTGGGGACAACTATGGGCAAGGCTGAAAAATAATATAGGAGCCTTGGGGGAATCAGTATATTCGCTATAGCCACCCTGCCCAGAGGGGAAAGAGGCAGCAAGCACCAAAATGGGAGCAAACTTCTCATTGAGCGCAGCGTGTGGACCAGGTTACCATCCCTCAGGTCGTCCACCCTATGGTATATTTGTATGCCCAGGTATTTAAAGGTGTCGAAGCACCATTTCAGTCTACTCAGAGGAAGCGCCTCCCCCACTGCCGTGGGAAGTTCAACCAGGGGGAACAAACAGGATTTGGACCAGTTGACCCATAGGCCTGATACTACTCCGTATATAGCCATTGAGGACATCACTTCGGGCAACGTGGCCCTCCCGTTCACCAGGTAAATCAGAGCATCATCTGCATAAAGTGAGACGATATGATATGTCCTCATTATGTATAGCCCCCAATGCTCGGCCCTCAATCATAATTGGCCGGCTAGAGGTTCCATTGCAATGGCAAACAACAGGGGTGACAGTGGGCACCACTGTCTGGTTCCCCTCCCGATGGAAAAACTGCCTGATATCACTCCTCCCATTTTCACCCTAGCAGTGGGATCAGCGTAAAGAGTTCGCACCCACCCCACAAAGCCCTGGCCAAATCCCATATACCGCAGCGTGGCAAAAAAAAAGTCCCAGCTACGGTATCAAATGCCTTCTCTATGTCTAAAGAGATGGCAACATTATCATGTGCCTCAACTAGAGTATCACTGATGATGCCGAGCAGTCTACGTATATTCAAAAATGTGTTTTGAGTGGGTATAAAGCCATTTTCATCTTCATGTATCAGGGTATGTATGACAGGAGCGAGTCTGTTCGCCCGCACCTTATCTAAGATCTTGCAATCTAAATTGAGAAGGGACAATGGCCTATAGGACTTTTTTTTCTGTGGGATCAAGGGCAGGCTTGGGAAGCACCACAATCAGTGCCTCTCGTAGGGATACTGGGAGCATGCCGTGAGTCCGTGCCTCCTCAAATACAGACAACAAGGGACCGGAGAGATGTTGCGAGTAAGTAGCATAATATTCTATCTGCAGAACATCTGTGCCCGGGGTTTTATTTGTGCTATTGCCACATTAAGCTCCTCCAATCTCAGGGGCTAATCAAGTGCAGCTCCATTAATTGCAGATAACTTTGCAAGCGGTGTCACACATAAAAATAATTCTAGCTGCTGAGCAACACATATCCCCTGCCCCCGATACAGCTCCGTGTAATAGCCCCTGAAAACATTGTTAATGGCTTCTTGTGTGGAAACGGTTGTCCCATTTGCCAAATGAATGGCTCCTATGGGGGTATGTTGCCGCTCCTCACAAAGCAACCATGCCAAAAGCCACCCGAACTATCACCCTCCGCATGCAATCGCATTAGGTAATAATTATTATCATGCCAGCGGAGTCACTTGTCCGCCTCTCCGTATAGCTTTTGTTTATCACGAAGAAGTTCAAAGGGCACACTGTATTGCGTGACTGCTATTTCCAATGCATGCATGTCCTTTTCTAGGGTGACTACTTCTTGATGTAGCAAGCGAGAGACAGTGACCCCTCACCAGCAGCCATCCATATTACGCTGTGTGCCACTTCTACGCAGCTCTGCTGATCTTGGCCTAGTCACTCCAGCCAACCAGGAAGACTGGCAGCGGACCAACAGGCAGACCCCTGCATTTCTCCAGCTATGGGGTTGGGGGTCCCTCCATAGACTAAGTGCGGGCAGAAGGGCTAACATTGCTATGCCCTCAAGTAAGATGCTAGAAGGGTAGATAGGAATTCTTAGATTTATGTTTATGTCAGGATGCTGAAACTGTTTATATGTTTTACTCTAATCTCCACAGTTATACCTGTATGTTTAATTCTCCTAATAATTGAGGCTCATGCCTTTTTATATAAAATTCAGTTGCTTCAATAAAATACATGAAAACCTAGCCTGCATTTCTCTGTGTGTTGTTGCATGTTGAGACTTGTGCAAATGAGAGAAAGGGGTACGATCTGTTCCACCACAACTTCCATGAGGAGTCAGAGTGTCACGCATCAGGCTGCCACAAATCACCTTTACATTTTAGGTGTGGGTGAGGTACTGCTAGCTAGCTGAGAAGGTCAGGCGGACAGCTTTCAATTGAAATGGGACTGACTCAGTCACCCACACGCAGTGGTGATGCCACCCAAAACCAAGCAATCTTACCCCCATGGTAAGAGTTCTATGACACTTTCACATGAGAGCATTTTTACACAAAGTAGTCCCTTCATTTGCAAAGATGACTATGGTAAGATGTGCTGTTGCTTTACTGCTTGTGCTACAATTTTAAGTAGTTTTTTTCTTTTTTCTCCCTGCTTTTTCAGCAACGTTTTTTCTTTGTACTGATTCAGGCCCAGATTTACTATGCTTTTGTTTCAGGATTGAGTCATATTTTGGCACAGACTGATGCAAAGTCTATTTTGGGATTTTCAATGCAATGCAAAGCCAGATTTGCATGGCTTTGTAAATAAAAAGTAAAGCAACACAGGCATTGTGCTGCCTATTGTTAATTTGCATCAGGTAGGCTTTATATTGGGGGGCATGGGCATTTCTGAGCATCTGCCCATGCATTTTGGTGCAAACCAATGTTTTCAAAGTCTTTTAAGCATGGGTTTGTGCTAAAATGTACACTTACCCAAGACTGGTGTAGTGACGAGAAATTCCTCTTTGTTTTTTTCTCTTTCATTGTTTCTTTCTCTTTGCATGTGTGCTGCATTATGCAGTACACATGCAAAGAGGAAGTAACCTCAGAAGATAGATTTTGTGAAGAAAGGTACCTATTCCTGTACAAAAACTATGATGACCACAACATAGGCACCATTAAAACATGATAAAGGGGACATGAGTTGGAGCTAGGCAGCCACAAGTATGTCAGCACTAGGAGAAAGTAAAGCTACACCATACTTTTCAAAATATGGTGCAGTTCTGTTCTCTTTCTTTCACACAATGCAGCATAACAAATTTTCTTGCTGTGCTGTGTTGTGTGAAATGTTAGTAAAACGTCCCCCTCTGTTTTTGTCATTACTAAACTCCTATTTGCAGTGTATTACAGCTCATATCAAACACACAAGCACACACACACTCGTTCACACACAAACACACAGACACACAGCATTCTAACTATAGCATAGAGTTGTAGGAGCAAATGAAGAACCACTTGAAGGTAGGTTGTAATACTGAGTCTGCATCTGAGGGAGCAGATCATGGAGCAGAATCCTGAAATGATATTTCAGTCAGTGAAGTGCCATCCAATGTTGACTTGTTTTCCAGTGAAATGTGATGTCCCTTGACAAGTATAATCTGTGGAGTGGAGAGATGGTGGTGGAGTAGCCCAGTCCAGAGTGCAGGCAGGTAATGTGCCAAGCAAAGTGAGGGTGCTTACTTAGCAGCATCCCAATACATTACAGCCACAACTTTCCTCATTCACTGCAGATGTTGGATGCAAAGTCAATACTACACTTGTTTTGCCCATTGACAACATCAATCCCTTTCTGGATGATGACTTCCTTGAGGAAATTGTGTACCAAATACATTTTTGTGGCACATGAGGCAGCATGAAGGCACTCTGGTGACTCATTCTAGGGAACACCTGTGATCTCCCCACTTAATTTTGGCGCTGAAAACATTTCTTAGCCTTACACTTATCATGGGAATTGTACACACACCACCTGTACAGTCTTAGTGGTCCACTCATACAGTTTGGGCATCACTCAGGTTTGTACCAGCCATTCCCAGAGGCAAGTTTTTGATTCTGCAGCATATTCTGCATTTCGGCAGCATTGCCCCAGGACCATCAGGTCATTACAGGTTGTTCAAAATATGGGCTATCGTGGAACATTTGTTTGACAAGAGATTTGTACTCCTGAAAAGAATTTAGTGGTCAACAAATCTTTGATCCTCCATAAAGGGTGACTGCTGTTCATAAGTACATACCAAGCAAAATAGCTTGTTATGGTGTTAGGTTATACTGTTGTGTGAGAACTCTACTGGTTATGTATGCAGCCTGAGAGTACATACTACGAAGGATTTCACTATGAATTCTCCTGGGGGACCTTCCACTCTAGGAAATGTATGGTTTTATGAAAATGTGAGGTCTCCAGAGCATTGTGGATAAGAAAGAAGTACGGGATCTATGCAAGACATACCATCCTGGACTCCCCTATTTGTCTAATTTTCCAAAACGTCTTGCTTTGGTAAGTTTCTCTGGGTTGTGGCCGAGCCTGAGCTCAAATATGGCAGCTACTCCCATCATAAAACAGACTTTTTTTACAAGAAATGTTGATCTCTTTATGTTGCAATTTGTTTTTTTTTGTGGAAATCATGGATGGTCGAAATTGTATTGAAATCCCCAGATTTTCAACTCTCTCACAGAAATGTGCAGGAAATGGGTTTGCAGCCAAACATGAGTTTGCAAGGCATTATGGGCTGGATAAGTGAATGGGATTAATGTAAGCGACACCACCCTGGACCACCTACAGTGTCTAATTTTAAAAGATGTATGGATTTAGTAGGTTTTCTCAGGTCAGAGCTGACGATGGACAAGCTACCCACATCATTAAAATGAGTCCTTTTTTCTTACAGAAAATTTGATGTCTACAAAATAATTTTGTGGGCCTTTTTTGTTGAGGGCAGTAGGCCGAGTGGCCCAAGCACTGTTAAATTTTTATTAGGAGAAGTGAGGGAGCACAGAATAGTATTTGTTATTTTGGGTTTTCTGTTTTATTTGTATTTTTTGTGTGAATTGAATTGAATTTCTCTCTATTAGTAGCTTTCAAACGTAGACCAGTGTGCAAGAAAGATTGTAGTTTGCAAATTGCCCTCTGAATAACATGATAGTAAGCGTAACCTCAAGTTCAGCAGTGTACAAACACTCACTATTCCTAAACTCACTATCTTGTGTGCGTTTCTAAATATACATAGGTTTCCTCCTTATCTATTTTTCATCAATTAGATTTTAGCAGATGAATTTCTGCATGCTGAGTACACAATGAAATAGCTTTAAAGCTCCAGCTCAGTTTTCGGTTCTGGGTATTCCAACAAGAATGGACATTCAGATGTAACTGTGTGTTACATTTGTTAGACGGCCTCTGAGGCAAAACAAATATAGATGACAACATTGTCACCAAGTGCTAATATTTCTTATTTAAATGATTTGTTTCCTTTGGAAAACCATGACCAACCTATGCAAGTGACTCTTTGTTTTTTTGTTTAGTTTAAGATTAGAAAAATAAACATTGTAATCAACTTGACAAGCAATTCTCTACTATTGCATTATAAAATGAATGTCCAATGGTCAACTACAGTAATAAAGAATTTTACGCATGTCATATGGAACAAGTTTACCAACAGAAGGCCAGAAAGGTTAAGAAGAAAAGGAAATGAAGAAGAAAGGGATGAGGGATGAGAGAGAGGAAAGAGAAGAAAAGAGAACAAGAAAAGTATATATTAATGGAACTATCTAATCATTGTGGATTCAAATCAGTACCAAAAAGTTAAAAAGAAAACAACATGATAAATATGCCACCTTAATAGGAACAGGAATTTAGCAACATTTTACTTTTAACTAGAGATACTACATGCATGTATAGACAAATATCTAGTAAGTGGTTGCCACAGTGCTTCAAGTTTAACAAAGAGTAAAGTAGGCAGTAAATTATGTTCATCCAGACGGTGGTTATAACAGACCAGATTCCCCCAGTGTTGGAGAGTAGTAGTGCCCACAGGTTTCCAGTGAGAGGTGATTACCTGAAAATCAATTACAATAAAAAGGTCTACTAATTTGCCACACATTTGGTCATGAAACCAGAGATTACCCAAGCTATCTATAAATAAAGCAGCTATGGAAAATGAATACCTTGATCCCAAAATTGAGACAGTTTAGGACACTGAAAAAAGATATGTAAGTTGGTTCCAGAGCTTTTCTTACAGCGCTAAAACATATCTTGTTGAAGCAGTTGAAATTTGAAGAGATTTACAGGGGTATAATAGAGCACATTATAAAAATAATATAAAGTTTGAGTAATGTTGACAAGGTGTGCGGTATTATTAATGTTATCCCATATTTTCTCCCGGAAGGTTGTGGACCAATTGGGTTTTAACGCAAATTCCCAGGTAAGTTCAATTTTAAATTTAGGTCTATTTGATGGAAGATTTTTCAGTATTTTATAAATAAGAGCGGCCTCAGAGGGAGTGGTTATGGATCTAGAGATTATCTGTGCTCCATGATCCTTAATGTTAGAGGATAAAAGGGAACTAAGTGTGGCTGTGACCTAAGGTTGTAAAACTGATATTGTTTCATACAGTTGGGTGATAATTGAAAAGATTGAGAAAGATTCACAAAAGAAAGTCCCACATTCATATGTAGAAGCAACTTAGAGGATAATGAGCAAACCTCTAATAGACCAATCGCTCCACTACGTTGGTCGACGAGACATATAAAGAATGTACTTATGAGAAAAGGGGGATATCATGGCAAGTTCCAATAAATATCATTATTAAGACTGCAAAACAAGATGATCATAAAAACAACCTTGACATGGCTTAATGACAAATGCTTTATGGTAACGGGTAAAATCCCGCCTAGAGATTTAGACAGCCTCAGGTGTTGTAAGGATTTTAGAGAGCATTCCCATTCCAGAGGAAGCATGATAGAAGCTTGTCAATGACTATGAAATATTTCCCAGAAATGTTTATAAGTAACATCATAAGATACAAATTAATATTAGAAAGTAGCATCATTTTAATTGAATCAAGACGACCCCACCATGACAAATATAATGGTGACTAGCCCTGTGGCAGTTTGGTAATTTTGGAGATGAGAACATTCATGTTAGATTTTAGTGTGTCTCTAAGATTATTAATTTACCAGACCCCCAGACCCTTTATTTTACCTGGATTCCAAGATTAGTCCATTCCAGAAAAGGCATTTTTTTAAACAGAATTTATTTAATGGCATCGCTTCAGACCTATCCACATTGATATTATATACACAGACATCTCTGAATATGCTTTTAACTCTTTAAAGAAGAATGGAAGAGAAGATTTTGGCTTAAAAACATCAAGAAGAATATCAGCTGCATATGCTGTATATTTAATATGCACATCGTTGAAAGTGAATCCAGAGATATCCTTAGAGTGTTTTAATCAATACAAAAAAAGGTTTAAGGGCAAAGATAAATAATCGGGATGATTAGGGGCATCCTTGTCACGTACCGTGAAGACTGTACTCCATTAACCATGACAGAAGAATGAGGAAGAGTAGAGTAAGGAGGTTAGTTGTAAAATTCAAGGGCCAAGACCATGCCAGCGAAGAGCATGCATGAGGAATTGACAGTTAACTCTATCAAAGGCTTTCTCAGCTTTTAAAGTTATTGCTGTGATAGAAAGTTTAAGCTTTGAGGCTTTACTAAGAATATTATGAAAGACGTGTGTATTGTTAACTATATTTCTATTTTTCAATATACCTCAATTGCGCGATACCAACAAGATCAGGAATATAATCAAGTCAGAGGATCAAGGCTTTAGGAACATCTTACAATGGATATTTATCAAGGATACAGGGTGATAGTTTTGACATTGGGATAGATCACAAACTTTTTTTGGAATGAGACAGATCATGGCTTCTGTGGAAGAACCAAAGGGAAAGGAAATTTTGAAGTAATGTAAATGGTTTATGGAACAATAATTTGGAAAAGTGTTGAAAACATTTGACATTGAAACCATCTGGGCTCAGCGCTTTGCCTGTGGAAGGTGTTTGAGAGTGGTAAAAAATTAATGAATTAGAAGTTTTTTGTTCAAGCACAGACATATCAGTGTGAGTTTACTTATGCATTGAGGGGTTAGAGAAAAATGATTCAATTGACTATTTGGAAAGTGAGTGTTCAGGCAGATGCAAGGCCTGATAATAATCTGCAAAGCAACAAGCGGTCATTGTCATGAAACATGTTAACACCTAATGAATTGGTAATTGACATTAGATATATGATTTTTCCTTCCTACTTTCAGATAATTGGCCAATGAAGAACTCAAAGTGACTCTTCTAAAATGAGAATTTAGTCTAGTTTTCAGTAAGGTTTACCTTTCCAGTTTCACCCATGGGTTACACACCTGACTGCACATCAAACTGCAAGTAGGACCTGAAAAAATGTCCATCAGTTAGAAAAATGCAACAACAAAAAAACCTGACGTAAAAATGGTTTTGGTTTACAACTCTGCTTGCTCCTGCAAGCTGGCTAGATTGTGATCTTAGCACAGCAAAACAGTTTCTTGTTGCAATTTCTATGAGAAATAAATTCATTACTTACCGGTAATTCTCATTGCTCCGAATACCCTGTTTCTCCTACCAATACTTACTTCATTGAGGTGTTTCACCTCTACCTAGGACCACATGACCTAGCTAGATCCAATCAAAAAGTTCCAATTAACCCCTTCCCTACCTCCTCCTTTTCTTATCCTCCAATTACCCTATACCATTATAAGGACAAAGAGCCCAGAAAACGACCCAACATCCCAAAGCAAAGGAACTAGAAAGGAGTTAGATTGTTATCCAGGAAGGAACAGGGAGGGCCGGACGTAAGTATTGGTATGAGAAACAGGGTATTCAGAGTAATGAGAATTACTGGTAAGTGATGAATTCAATACCTCTTCAACCCTATTTCTGGTCCCAATACTTACTTCATTGAAAATATACCAAAACAGACCAACCTGACTCCCTGAAAATAAACAGCCGCAAACCACTGGATAATGCAGAACAGCTTTATTTCAGAGCAGAGGGGCAGCAGACAGGAAAGCAGATTGTTTGCTGAACAACAGCAGCCAATACCCGAAAGCCACAGGATCATGCACATCCAACCTGTAATGTAAGACAAAAGTAGAGGGAGAGGCCCAAGTGGCTGTCTGAGAAATGTCCAGAATGGAAATGCCTTGTGCTTCCACCCAGGAAGTTGCCATGCCTCTCATAGAACACCCCTGGACCCCACCTGGCAGAGTGACATGTTGAGAATCATAAGCCAGGGAAACCAAAGAGCGAATCCAATGACTCAAAGTGGGAGTAGAAGCTTTTAGGTCATGACAGAAGATGGAAGTCACCAAAGTTCATAAAAAGGAACCACTGAATAAACTTGAGGCTTGAACAAAGAAAAACCTCTAAGAAAGCGGGAACCCAATGGAAGCATTTCAGGTATGCCAAAAAGGGAACAAAGCACCCTAATAGCAGCCTACTGGACTCTCAAAGTAGCAACTGCCAGACCATTCTGAAACCCTCCCTGCAGAAACTGTAAAACCTCAGAGGTGGGACAAGAAACAGGATCCAAAGATTTACTCAGTTATTCACACACCACTGAACAAAAGAAGATCAATGATGAGCATAGGTCGTCCTAGTAGACTTCTTACAAGAGTGCTGAATGGAAGCCGCCACTGTAGAGGAAAGACCTTGCAAACTCAAACCACTAATTTCAGAGCCAAACTGTCAGATGCATCCATCAACAAGTGGCAGTGGAAGAATTGGTGTCTGGAGGGAGCACGAGTGGAATGGCAGGACCTACTCTGGTGCTGTTGCCATCAACTGCAACAGAGGAAACCACCCCATTGGAGGCCAAAATGGAGCTACCGAAATGAGGCACACATGCTCCCTCCGAAGCCTGACCAAGAGTTTACGGGCATACGGGAGAACAGGGGGCCAGGTAAGGGACAGAGCATCTACTCCCCCAACACCCCAGCTCTGGGGATCTAGAGGAAAAAGCAGGGAAGAAGAACATTCTCTGCCAATGCAAACAGGTCTACTAGAGGAGTGCTGAACTTGTGACATAGTTATATGAAAATACAAAGAGCCAGACAAAAGTTGAGGGAAGAAGGAAAAAAACCCTACTGAGTCTGTCGGGCAGTACATTCTTTTCCTTGAATATATGTTGCTAACAGGGAGAGAAGGTGAGATTCTGCCCAACACCCCACCTGAAATGCTAGAGAGGCCAAGGAGCGGGACCCTGTGCCTGACTGCCTGTTGATGTAATGACTAAAGATGTGGGGTCCAATTAGAGAGCAGATGCCGAACCAGAGGACCCAGGTGCAGACAAGCCCAAGGGACGACAAAGACACAGGTTGCCTGAAAGAAAAAAAGAAAAAAACACGATGAAGAAAAAAAAATAGTCTGCAAAGAGAAGCAAAGCGCAGCAGATTCAAAGACTACATACCATGTGACCTTAAAGTTGCAGCCATTCCCGAGTGGTCACCACACTTTTCTGTCCCAGAGATCAGAGCAGCTTGTGCAGAACCACTGCCCTGTTCAAAGGAAGACTGACTCTGCCCACATTTGTCTGGAAACGAGCCCTGATGAACTGAAGATCCTGTGACAAGGAGGCCAAAGCTCTCCAGAGTATTGTGCACCAGTGCAATCTGGGGTTGGAGCACAGACAGCAGAGGATGATGCAGGAGCCAATCGTCCAGATAGGTATGAATCATCACCCTAAGCCAGTGAAGATGAGCCATGACTTTTGTGAACACCCTAAGGGAGGTGACCCGGCTGGAGGGAAGGACCCAGAACTGCCAATGGACTCCATTCAAACAAAGGTGGAGAAATTCCTGATAGGAACATGCAATGGGAATGTGTTAGGTATGCATCTCTAAGTCCAAGGTAGGCAAGCCATTTGCCTGGGTGAATCAATGGGATAATGTACTGCAAAGTGTCCATCTTGAACCGAGGCCTCTTCAGGAACTGGTTCAGCTGTCTGAGAAAATGAGCCGAACCTTCCCCACAGGTTTTGGAACTATAAAGACCAGTGAGTAAAATCCCTTCTCTTGCTGTCCCAATGGGACAGGGACCACTGCACATCTTCTGACAAGATCCATAATTTCCTGAGAAAGAGCCGACAGGTTTGAAGTACCGGAAAGGGACTCATCAGTATCTGAAGGAGGAGGTAGGCTATGCAAGTTGAGGGAGTATCCCTCAGTGATGATATGCAATACCAAAGTATCTGAAATATGACTTTGCCAAGAAGGAAGAAAGGCAGCCGGGCGACCTCCCACCTGAAGGGCGGAATAGTCAGGAGCACTTCCCAGGCTTGGGTGGCAGAGGAGGGTGAGGCTTGAAGAATGGGTGACCAGGAAAGGAGGAAGACCGCTTAGACTTGTAGTGGAAACGTCCAGAAAAAACAGGGAACCTTCTGCAAAGGCTCAACCCAGGGTGAAACCAAAACAGCTGGGCATGTTTCTGATTTTTGGAGGCCTCATGGAGCATTGGTTCCAAATCATCACCAAAAAGGCGGCTGGCAATGAAGGGCATATGCAACAACCCCGATTTCTGAGCACAGCCCACCTTTCAATCACAAAGATACACATGTTGGCGGGCTGAGAAAGAAGAGGCCATGGCAGATGCTGAAGCTTTCAAAACATCACAATACACATCTGCCAGAACCTTAGCCTGAGTCTCCATATGGGAGAACAAGGAGGAACAGTCAACTCCCTACTCTAGCAGCAAAGTCAGAGAATGGAAGTCTTTGACCAAAGATTGAGAGGTGTACACAGCATAAATAGCAGCCCTAAGAGCCAGTTTCAGGCCCAATAAGGACTTTTTTAAAGAGGCCTCCATCCTATGGTCCACAAAATCTGAAATGGGAACCTCCTCTGACAAAATAGACGGACAACAAGACAAATGAGAAAGAAGGGGATCAACCTTCAAGGAAGAGGGAACTCAAGATCAACCTTTGACATAAAGGATAGAGGATAAAGACAAGTTAAAAACAGAGAGAGGTCTGCCTTCTCTGGATCCTTCCATTCCTGCAGTATAGGTTCCAACATTTCTTTGTTAACCACAAATGAAGTATGAGGGCGAGAATTAAAAAGTTGGAAAAAACCAAAACTAGAACCAGGAACATCATACTCCAGAGGGATACCCAGGTGGTCTCCCAAATAGCAAAATAAGGCCAAAAGATCTATCCTTTTAAGAAATTTGGAGCAAAGCAGAGCCTCGCCACTGGAGAGTCAACATCCTTATCATATTCTGGAGATGGCCAGAAAGAGGAAGGAGAGGACACTATCAAAGAGGAGACTAAGTAGGTGAGGGAGGAGGGACAATAATGTGACCCCCCAGAATCTTCAAATCTCACAAAGGCATCAGACAGGGAGGTCAGAAGCAGCGGATTTTCCACAGGGGTCAAATAAATGCTCTGGTTTATTTCTTGATAAACCAGGTGTGCATCAGGGTGTTTGCAACCATGTGTATATCAGGTTTTCTATATTGCCTTTTGAACCATTGCTGAGCACTGAAAATGTATACTTTCTCATCCCTTCTGATCTTCCTTGGATGCTTTTAGGTTATATATTTGACTATTTGTTAAGGCCAGGTAGCACAAGCCTAAAAGCTTCTGTTATAAGAACAGAATATCATTGGTTCCAGACCCTCCTCTGACTGCCTCATAATTTAGTTGACACAAAAAGTGATGAGGGAATACTTGCAAAGTCTAATCACTGCCAATTGCTCGATGTAGTATTCCAAGCCATCATTCTTCATCCATTGTGCCTCTCTTGAAGAAGCCTCACCATACGCAAATCAGTGCTGGAGTGAAACCGGTCTGGGGTTGCTTGCGGTCCCTTATGGAGATGCCGTGCTTGGCAGTTGGGGATGGCCTATTACCATAAGGAGCTCAGTGGATATTGATTTGCATAAGGTGGGCCTTTGTCTACAGTGGCATGGTGGGTGAGAAATGATGGACTGGCATGTGCCTGAGTGATCGGCAGAGGCTGCAATTAAATCAAGCATTCCATCCATCACCTTGTTGTTTGTTGCCTCGTAATTTCTATATTAATTCTTTGATTGATAAAAGTGTGGTATGTAGCACTACAACTAAAGGGAATTGATAATGATTTCCTTGAAAACATATGTGAAGAGGTTTCTGGTATTACCTCGATGATGCGTCTGTGCCTGTTTGACTACTTACAAAATGAAAGAGCAACTAAATGATTTCTGAAAATGGATATCAGCTAAATAAACAGTTCCTACTTTAATGTGAAAATATTCAGTTTAGTTCTTATTTTGATGCCAACAGCAATAAGCTGTTATGAGCGCCAAGAGCGCACTTCTGTTTCTGATCGAAGGAAACAAGTCTGAGGTTGGAAGCCAAAACTGAGTTTGATATTGCAGCGCGTTCTGGTCTCATTAAGTGCTCGATTTGACTCCGAAATTCTGTTGATCTCCCTGATCTGGTAGGCCTGTTCAATTACAAGTATATCTATAAATATGCATGATAGAGGTGTTGGGCACACATTCAATTTATTTTCTTTATTTTCATAACCAAAATCCCAAATCTTTTTGAAAATAAAAAAACAATGATCCCTCAGCATGACAGTTTGCTCCCATTGCTGAAATGTTTTTACTTTCACTTACCACCACATTTTCGATTGTGGTAAGTGAAAGTAAAAACATGCAATTTTTTTCACCCGTTCTAAATAGGGGGTAGACAAATAGTAAAACTTAACTCATTGGGCAGTCAGAGGATTATCGCATCTGCTCAGATGAGGTAGTTTCCCCCGCTGACATAATGAAGTCCTGCCTGACTGTAAATGAGGTGGGCGGAACTATAGTATGGCAGAATTAATACCCCATCACCTTTGGAGTATCCTTTCCACCACACTCCAAATCAAGGCCTCTGTTTGTTTCAAGGGTCATGATCTCATTTTGATAGAAACATTACTTGAGGCCTGGCGTTCAGATCTTTGACTCTTGGCCTGCAAGTTGATGGCTGATTTCACAGTGATTGTGGTCAAGTGTCGACTGGAGAGTTTTTAAATACTCCAGGCCTTAGGTCACAGTACTTATCTCTTAAAACTAAGGGGCAGATTTAAGAGCCCCTAGCGCCTCCTTGCACCACATTAGCGTAATTTGTTTTGTTTATGCTAATGTAGCCCAAAGAGGCTAAAATTGCAGCACCAAATTTATAAAGTGGCTGAATGCATGCATTGTGCCACTGTAACCTTTTGTGCTACATTATGCCTGCACCAGGCATAATGTATGCAAAGGGGATGTTTCCCCGTTAGGGGGGGCGAAAAATGGTCAAAGAAAAAATAAGAGATTTCTTTGCGTCATTTTTATCAGCACTTTTAAAAATGGGCCTCAATGGGCTTTGCAGGATTAGCATCACCATTTTTTACGCCAATCCTGAAAAGCGCAGATCCAGCTTCAAAAATGTTGACACTAGTTCCCTAACTACCACTACTGTGCACCGTACATTAAATAAGTAGCACACATGGTGGTGCTAGGGGGTGCTAAAGGGGCTCAAGAAAAGTGGCACTGCACTAGGTGCAGCACCACTTCTCATAAATCTGACCCTAAACTTTATGATTTGTAATCCCAACATGGCCTGCTACTCATTTCAAGGCAGGAAACAGTATTTTTCTGCCTTTTTGGGATACAATGACTAACGATTTTGACACATAGGCAGTGCTTAATTTGTGCTTGTTGTTTCCGGTGCTGAGCACCCACACTTATTTTTGAGGGCCAGCGCTTATTCTTCAGCCTCAAGCGTTTGCTGCGAGCAAAAGACACATATGGGAAAGACGAAGGAAGTGAAAAACAAAAAAGCCTCACTACGGTGGAAAGCAGAAAGTGGCAAGAGTGAGCTGAAGAGGCAAGGGAGTGGCTTTAAATGGATTGAAGAGCCCTGAGATGGTTTCAGGATTAGGCTGCCTCGGTATTCTGTGCTCGCACACTTAATTGCAGAAGACGCGTGTTTAAGAGGAGGGCTTTGGGCACCAGCACGTTTTTATTTACAAATTAAGCACTGCACGTTGGATCTATATTGCATGTGTTTTTGAGAGTGACTTTCAGCTCCTGGAGTTCCCGAGTTTACTAACTGATAGAGAATGTTCTTTATCTTAAAGTTGGGATTCATCCCGTTTCAGAGTCTCATCTCTCTCTGGCTCGGTGCTGATTGCTCTTTCACGCTTTGATGGTTTACAGGTTTACGATAATTCAGTATTCTCTGGCCAGTCAATCATGAAAGCCTCAGAGCCAATCTTCCAGTTGCGGGCTTGATTGCCGCTTGCTCTTTGTACATATCATTGCATTTGAATATTTCTCCTTCCGGTGTATTCGTGGTATATTTATTTGTGAGAGTGTTAACGTCTCTGCTTTAACTTCTACCTTTATATTTGTGTTGTGGCCTAAATATTAAAAACTGATACTCGTAGCCTAAAGGTTAAGAGTTCAAGTGCTATTGCAGCTTCAAGCACGTGTCTGCTTGAAGGACTGTTCAATAACAAAGAATTTCATTGCTTTCCCAGTAAGTAAAAGAGTCATTGACTTTCATGTTGAGAAACATCCTCCACAGCCATTGTTTTCGTGCCCTTCGCATGGGTTTGAATATCATGGGCCCTCTTGTTCTTTCTGGAATTAGTAGTATGAATACCCTACGGTGGGCAGAAATTTGCATTTCCATCCATGGTCTGTAATGGAGATGTGTCATTTAAAAATTGTGAATCTCCCAGTGTATGGGTTGTGATTCTGCTGGTCTTCCCTTTACATTTGAAGGGAGTGAGAATAGTTTGTGTGGTCTGTTCCTTTGTCTTCTTTTTCCATCTCATAGTTTTCCTTGGATGATTCTTAGTCCATCGTTTTCCAGACAGATACTCTAGCAAATGCTTGTCGTACAAGCGCTAGCGACTGTTGCGTTACATTAGGCCAGTGGTTCTGCCCTGCACTCAACTATGTGAATCATGTGCTTATTCTATGTTGGACATCATGATAATGTTCTAGAGAAAACTCTTGGACTTCAGTTTGGGTTATTAGTGGTGCTCTTTCCAGATCAGAATGTGAAGCAGACCGAAACCTTCTCAAACATCAGTATCAGAATAGTACCTAAGAGCAGCTGATGCAAGTTTTCCAGCACGAAACTGTGAGTCCCAACCATTTTATAAGAAAAAAAGTAGAAGAGAGAGTCTTGGTTTTAGGTTCTACTGTAAGCGTTTAGCTATTTTTACAATTCATTGAGACCCTAGGCAGTTCAGGGTTGGTATGCTGGTATCTTTCTTGTGGGCAGCTTTTAGATCTGGTATGCTTCCCAGTAGGTTTTCTGTGTCTATGTGCTCACTGGAGTCCTTCTTCTTGCCTCTCATCCTGGGGGATGTAGTGCGTCTTCTTTCTTCATACCACATAAAAGTGCTATCCTTGGCTTTTTATCACCACTTCTGACGTCACATGTCCCAAACATTGATCCTCAAGTGCCTGTTGCGACCTTTTTATCTAGTGGCGGTTTCACCAGTTCTACAATAAAGTACTTCTTGTTTTCCTCCTGTGATAATGAAGGTTTGGATGATTGCTTACTTTTTTTATGTTACTGTTTCACAAGGGAATATTGCATTTTAGGTCATGGAGCTTGTCCTTTTCTTCTTTTCTCTGGCCTAGTTTGTTTTATCATCATTCAAAGCTTTATTATTCTTCCACTTAGGCAGGTTTAAGTTGGCTTTTGGAAATGTGCATTCTGTTTTACGAGCCTCAAAGGGTTATTTCCTTTTCTTCTATTCTGGCTTTATTGTTTTGTGTGGTAGCCCTATGGATTTATTTGAGGGACGTGAGCATCATGATCTCTTTGACATTCCTATTACCTTGTTCATACTGTTCCAGTGATGAGGGAAAGCAGAGCCTCGACCCTGTTTTGAATCCTCAACCTGTGGCCTTATGGTGCCGCTGCCTACTGGCTTTAGAATACAATAATTTTCAATGTTCCCAAATATAATTCGTACTTCTTGGTATTTTCAATTTCTTTCTATCATCCGTGTAGTCAGTTGTTTTCTGCTACAATACATCCTCACGAGGTTAAGGACTAGTAGGACGAGGAAGATCAAATAAAATATGAGATAAAGTCTCACCTACTTACTGGTAGTCTTCTCGGGGTCCTATTCTTCTTCGTCACAGACCTAGATGCCAGCCCTTCCTGTTAAGTCGATTTTGACCACAGGGCCACTAAGTTACTTTGTATTCTGGAATTATGGTATCTGATGTCTTTCTTCATAACTCATGGAGTTATGTTTTGGGGTGCCTACAAACATTTGTTTTTTAGTTTATTTTAGTCCTAACGTAGGTTAATAATTTTTGTGTAAAGTAGCAAGGATCTTGATGTAGGGACTGTGATGAGGAAGATTAGGACTCAGAGCAATGAGAAATGAGAATTGCCAGTGGTAAAATAACCCGATCCAGCTCTTAACTATTTAAGACACCATACACCAGTCTTACCTATTTAAGACACCAGTCAGTCCGAAGCTGTGGCACAGAATGTTCCATGCACTAGCCCTTGAACTGCTCACTTAATGTGACAAGGCCTCTTATCTCAAAGGTTTTACATTTTGGGGGAACAGCAAGTGCTTGTACACGCTTTTCTATGAAATCGGTGATACACAAACTGAACAAAAGTGAGACACCTACCACTTTTGTTAAGTTTGCTTAGGCTCACCACTAGTTAAACTCCACTCTGATAACTACTGATCTGGTCCTACCTGTATTTTGACCTAAGTGACAGTATAGAGCTAAACAATACAATATAATAATGGCAGATTGATGCCCTAGTTGTGGATTTTCTGGTAAAATACTGCCTATTTTAGTGTGTCAAATGCAACAGCAGAGTTCACAAAACATGTTTATAATTTGCATCCCTTTCACCACAGTGTACTTGTTTTATTTTTAAAGAATTTCAGTAATTTAGTGCGACATGAGCTCAATCATAGATAAACAAGCATTTGCAAAATCAAAAGGTCTTGCCTTTGTAGCCTAGTGTGACACTTATCTTTTATTGCAAACATATGTAACACAAGAAACCTAAATGTGGTGGTCATCTGCTTGCTTTGCAATACTAATTTACACAAAAAATAGCCATTGCATACAGTTTAACAGTATAGGTGCTTCTTAGCACACATATTGAGTGAAAACATTCAGAGGAACCCTTTTTAGTTTTAATGTAAATCATAGAAAAATATGATTCTTATCAGTGCATAAAAAAGGTTCTATAGACCTTGAACAACTGTGACCAGAAGACATTTTAAACAGACAAGGATGAATGAAAAAAAACTTAAGAAGGGAAGAAAAATGACTTGTCAAACTAAATTATTGGCCTTGCACTAAATTGCTTTTTTTAAAATGGATATGCACATGTTCTTAGACAAAATGCTTTCACTTAAAACCCAAGACAGCCAACTCTTAAGTAGGCTGGCTTAATGCCACTGCTGAATGCTGCGGTCAGCCGAAGCAGAATGTGAATGAAACTTTCAAATATATATATATATGTGTGTGTTTGTGTGTGTGTATATATATATATATATATATATATATATATATATATATATATATATATATATAAATATATCACCATATATATATGTATATTCACTGAAAAACCAAAGGTTACAGGACGTTGTAGTTAGGTTCTGAATTTCCTCGTACAAAACCATAGACATTCAGCAGTTATTTCAAGTAACTATAACTTGTGCTCTGAGGTAACTACAACTTGTGCCCCCGCCATGCACAGTTTTCTCATCAATATTTTTACTTCAAATGTTACAGTGATATCATCAATGATGTAATTGAAGATGTCATAATTGATGTAATATCTGGGGTAGTTAGCAGGTCATGGCGCTGGTTATAGTTACCTGAGGGCACAGGTTATAGTTACTTGAAAAACTCTAACTAAAACAGCTGAATTTCAATGCTTTTCTGCATGTAAATTCACAACCTAACCACAACATCCCTCTAACCTTTGTGTTTTTCAGTGAATATCTATGTTTTATTAATTCTATTTCCTAATTATAATGTCCCTGAAACCTTTGGCTTTTTCTATGAAATGCTATGATTTTTTCAACATTAAGTGATATTTACTTACTTTATGTTAATTCATCCATTGGATGTTGCCAGGCCCTGCAGCCATACCCTTGTAAGCACCTATACCCGTGTCGCGCATGACCTTTGACCATGCATGGCAGGGGTTGACTGGAGGTCCTGCCATCAACCCCCATAAGCACCCAACTCCATGCCACGAAGGATGTGCCTCCCTGGTGAATTTGGGCATGACAAGAAACAAAAAAACACTAGTCACAGTGATTACATAAGACATTGCTCTCGAAAGAGCAACAGTGCTAACACCTTCAACAAGGATTTCAGATATCTTCTGAAGATGGAACTTCAGAGAGAACACAAATCCTTTCCCTTGTCAAAGCACAAGACGTTTCAATGATTTGAACTTAACAAAAGTGGAGCTTCAACTACAGCACCTGCTTTGCTTATATTTGTAAGTGCTTCTCTTTGAGGATTCGTTTCTGTGAAATAAGTATCAGTGCCAGAATGCATTCTAACCTGTTCACAGTTTAGCGCAAAATGCCGACCCAACCAGAGTACTCTGTACTGGGTAATTTGTAACTGCTACTTTGTTGGATAACTGTATAGTGCGTATTCTACACTACAGCAGAGCAAACGACCCAGAGGTAATGTCTCCAGTGACTTTGTTTGTGTTTGTAGAAATTTAACAATTTGATTGTTCCTCGAGCGTCTTCATATAGAAATTTTGCAATAACTTGAATCCTGGTGTTGAGAAGACAGCATAACTACAATGAGTTGAATCTCCAACAAACAAGAGTACTTCCTTTTAATTCAATAATATAAGTACTTATTTGTCTGGTGGAGATGTGCTCATATTCCTCTGCATCAGGACCGTGGTAAAAGCCTGAATGCTCCTGTGGTCCATGCTGGCTCCCCGCCTCCTGCAAGAGCTGCCATTGCTCCTGCATGCAGAGAGCTGCAAAAATGCAGCTCTCTGCATTCAGGAGCAAGCCTTTTATTTGTTTTCCTACCCGCTTGATAGCTGCCAGGAAACATGAAAAATCTGTTCCCAGAGGGGATGGAGCAGTTTTTCTGCTCCCGCAAGCTGGGAGTGGACTTACAGTTTGCTCTTGCTGGGCAGGAGCTGTTGGTATAGTGGCCAGATTCAGGGGGGGTGATGGTCGTGGGGCCCAATATGGCCCGGGGACACACGGTCCCACTCCCTTTTTTTGGTATCTTTATGGTGCCAGGGAGGTGGTGATCTCCTGGGACCCCTAGGGGCACTGAGGGTGGGTCCGAATGGCCCCCTCCTATGTATTTAACAAGCCCCTGGGAGGTGGTAGCCCTTGGGGTTCTTTGAGCCAAAGGAGGGGGGTCTGCGTGGCCACCCTCCTAGATCTAATTAAAGCCCCAGGGCTTGGGGGTCAGGGTATTCCTAGCCTGACCTTCTCTTCTTCTTTAGTTCTTTGAACTTCCTGGTTCACGTTTTGACAGCCAATCAGATCTCATTATGAGATCTCTGGAAGCTGTGGAACCTCTGCATCCCTACATATACAAATTTGTTTTTCTTTAATTACTCTAAAACTACTAAACAGATTTACACCAAATAACAAAAAGGAAAAGGGCTATTTCTGAATAAAGAGCTAACTATCTGCCAAATTTGGTGTAATTCCATCCAACGTTAAGGCTGTGGTCATGTTTAAAAACCCTATGAAAACTACATTGTACATTGGGAAAATGTGTTTTGGGACCTCCCCTTTTCTTTGCCCCCGCTGGACTAATCACTCCGAAGCTTTCAACACAGCGACACAGTAGCTGAACTGACTGTTGTACTCATATTGAAAATTTCATGAAGACTTCCAAATGGCACCAAAGTTATTGGCAAACCCCAAAACACTTTTCCTGTGGAAACAAGGTCAGCTTAACTTCCTACTGGAGACTGGCAGTAGCTTCTATCTATCTATCTATCTAGCCACACACACACACACACATATATATATATATACATATGTATTTATATATATATATATATATATATATATATATATATATATATATATATATATATATATATTTATGTGTATGTTACAGTGATATTATCAATGATTTTTTAAAAGATGTCATGAGTGCTGAATTATCATGGGTAAATAGCAGTGCATGGAGAGTGCATGAGTTATAGTTACCTTAGGGCACGAACTACAGTTACTTGAAATAACTCTAATAGGTGACTTGCTATGGTTCTGTACATTTAAAATGTGAGCCTAACTATAATGCCCCTGTAACTTTTGTTATTTTCACTATATTTCTATGGTTATTTTAACGTAAAGTAATTTTAGTTACTACACCTTAACCAAACCACCGCCGCACACAGACATCTGCCATGGATGGTGCAGGTTGCCCACAGGACCTGGGCACGGCCAACCCCCTATAATCATCCAACCCTGCACCAAGCACAGCCTTTCAACTGTGCACAGTGGGGGTTGGCTGCATGGTGTGGTCTGCTGCTATGTCCTGTGGCCAACCCCCTATATTCACCCAACACTGCGTCACACACTAGCTTTGGCCATGCACATCGAGGGTTGGGTCTCAGCAGCAGTTGACAAGAAAGAACCCACTGGTCAAAGTCACTAAATGAGATATTGCGCAAAAAAAAAGCAGGGATGCAAACACCTCCATCAAGGTTTAGGGACAACATTTCAAGGTCAAAATACAGAGGGGAAAATATTTGCTTGGTCTTCACCATGAGCAAGAAAGTTGGATGATTAGTACTTCACAGAAGTGGAGCTTCAACTTGATCACCTGCTTTGTTTATATAGGTGAGCACTTCCTGTTGAGGTTTAATTTCTGTGAAATGAGAACGGTGCCAGAATGAATCCTGCCATGCGTATATATCCAAAATGTGCCACCATTATGGGCAAAATTTCTACTCAACTGGAATACTTTCTACTGACTAATTAGTAATTGCTACCTCTTTGGGTAAGTGTATAATGCATATCCTTCACTACAGCTGCATAAAGGATTCAGAGGAAATGCCTTCGCTGACCCTGTGTGTCTGGAACTTTGCCAATGTGATTTACCCTTGAGTGTCTTCATCATATGTACAAATAAGTTCTTTTAAGTACCGCAGGGGGAGCCTTAAGGCCCCATGGTCCCAGCCGGCTCCGGGCTCCGCGGGAGACAGCATTGCTCCCCCACGCAGGGAACTGCTTTAAATAGCAGCTCCACGCTTGCAGTAGCAATGCTTTCATATCTTTCGCTGCCCGCATGACAGTAGCCAGGGAAAGAGATAAAATCTCTGCTTTCAGCAAGAGGAAGCTGTTTGACAGGTCTCCTTTGCTAAAAAGCTGAGTTATGTTTGCTTTTGCTTGACAAGAGCTGTCAGCTCCCACCAAGCAAAAGCAAACAGCTACCTCCTGAGGGTGGCCTCTTGGAAGTTAGCAGGAGCAGTCCCTGGTGGGTGGTGGTCAACAGGGCCATGTATAGCTCCTGGAGGGGGCCCACACAGCCCCCCCATCTTTTGAAATTTGCCCCAGGGAGGTGGTGGTCTCTAGGGCATATGGGGATCCGCAGGACACACCCTATTATTTTTAAATTATCTTGTACTGGAGAGGTGGTGGTCCCCAGGGTGCGTGCGCCCCCGCACATTTAATTAGCAGAGCCCTTGGGATGTGGTGGTCCCTGTGTTTCCTGAAGTCCTAGGAGGAGGGCCCCGTGCAGCCGCTCCTTTTTGTTTGATTAAAATGCCCCCTGGACCTGGTCCATCCGCGGGCAACATTACAAACACTGCACTTTTTTTAAATCATGGTGAAATATGCGGATCTGCTGTGATTGTTGCCATGATTTTAATAAGAATTATTTTTAAGCTTTGAGGAGGCCCCAGAGGAACCCCTGGACCAAGGCTGGGGGCTTAGACTAAATTTACCCTGCCCCCTTTTCTTTTTTTTTACACTTGTTTTTGAGATTCAGCTGTTGCCGAGCCTCAAAATGGCTGCTAACACTTCCTGCGAAAAATTGATGGTAGCCAATCAGATCTCTGCACGGGATCGGGAGTATTTCTTTTTTTTTATATTTAAAAAACTACTTATTAGATTTACACCAAATAGCACAAAGCACCTTTTTGGACACAGAGTTACATTCCTAACACATTTGGGGGGTCATTACGACCCTGGCGGCCGGCGGTAAGGTGGTGGTAACACCGCCAACAGGCTGGCTGTGTTCCGCCAGCAATTATGACCGTGGCGGAATTGCCACGGCCATACCGCCGGCCCCTCCAATATCCCACTAGGATTCCGCCTGACGGTCATAATCCCCAGGGCAGCGGTGCAAGCACCGCTGCCCTGGGGATTATGAGTCCCCGACCACCAGCCTGTCCGTGGCGGTAGACACCGCCATTGAAAGGCTGGCGGTAAGGGGACTTGGGGTGCCCCTGGGGGCCCCTGCACTGCCCATGCACTTGGCATGGGCAGTGCAGGGGCCCCCAGGCATAGCCCCGTCGCGCATTTCACTGCACATCAGCATTGCAGCCGGCTCTATTACGAGCAGGCAGCAATGTTGATGTGACATTTCCGCTGGGCCAGCGGACGGTAACAGTGTTACCGTCCGTTGGCCCAGCGGAAATGTCATAATAGGGAGCCAGGAATACCGCTGGCAATGGCAGTATTCTGTCTCCTGCGGCCTCGGCGGTCTTTTTACAAGACCGCCGAGGTCGTAATGACCCCCTTGGTGTAATTCTGATCAGCAGTTCGGGCTGTAGTTGTGTCTGAAATCTCTTTGGAAATTAAAATGAGAAATGCACTTTGTTTAAATCCCTTTTTTTTGGCTCCCACCGGACGGATTACCCCAAAACGTCCCATGCAGAACAGGAATCTTGGGTGCACTTTTGTGGGAAAAGTAAGGTTATATATATATATATATATATATATATATATATATATATATATATATTTATACACACACACACATATATATATATATATATATATATATATATATATATATATATATATATATATATATATATATATACCCACATTCAACAGTTATAGTTAAAGTTATCTCAAGTAAGAATAACTGGTACCCTAAGGTAACTATAACTCATGACCCCCTTGCACAGTTTGTTCATCAACAATTTTACTGCCAATATTACATTGATATTACCAATGATTTTATCAGAGATGTCATGAGTATTGTAATTTGTGGGATAATGAGCACTGCATGGTGAGAGTTAGAGTTATAGTTACATAGGGCATGAATTATAGTAACTTGAAATAACTCTAACTATAACTGCTGAATTTCTATGGTTTTGTATGAGTAAATTCAGAACCTAACTATAACGTCCCTGTAACCTTTGTTTCTTTGAGTGAATTTCTATGTTTTTTAATGTAAAGTAATATTAATTACTATACGCTAATCCAATCACCACGGCGCATGGCCTTCAGCCATGCACAGCTGCAGCCAACCCCCATAACCACCCAACCCCGCACTATGAACAGCTGAATGGTCTGTCTCTCTGGGCGTGAGAATATGTGTGGGAGTGTGTCTCTACGAGTGTGAGTGTCTGTCTCAGTATGAGAGTGGGTGCGTGAGGGTCTAAGTGGTTCTGTGAGTTGATGCATGATGGTCTGAGTGGGTCTGGGAGTGGGTGTGTCAGTGTCTGAGTGGGTCTGTGAGTGGGTACGTCATTGTCTGAGTGGGTATCTGAGTGGATGCGTGAGGGTCTGAGTGGGTCTGTGAGTGGGTGTGTGAGTGTCTGAGTGGGTCTGTGAGTGGGTCCGTGAGAGTCTGACTGGGTCTGTGAGTGGGTGCTTCAGTGTCTGAGTAGGTCTGTGAGTGGGTGTGAGAGTGCTACTTTGAGTGAATATATTAGTGTATGAATGACTGTAAATCTTTTTTGTTGTCATTGATAATCTCAAATTAATCATGGCGTTACACAGGGGCAGCCCGAGCATCACGACGTTTTCACAAATTTCACCCTTGCAAACCCACATATTATGGGAAACACATGTTTTTAACTCCCCCCTTTTTCTCAGCCTTCGCTTGACGGATCACCGGAAACTTTCCATGAGCAGTAAAAATCACTGGGGAACCTTCATTTGGAATTTTTTAAAAAGATTTGTCCAACGGTGCTCAAGATATGGCATGTATATATTTCTATCCTTGGGTTGCTAGCTGCCGCCATGCACCAGAACAAGAGGCGAGCCATTGCAAACGGACTCAGCACAGTCCGTAAACATACTTCCAAACCCACTTGGATAACAGTTTTTTACTTTCCATGAAAGAGTTAGCCAAATATCATGGTATACTTTGCGAGTGATGACACGTGCATGCAAACTGGTAATGTTCTAGAAGATTTCAAGTGAAATGTACAGTGTGTATGTATGTCTTTGTTACTTTTCTATATATATTAAAAATGAATTTAACAATACAAGGAGTGCGGTATCAGACACATTGAATTTTTCTGCAATGTATGAGAGTTTGACGATCCTAGACTTTCACACCACACACTGTTTAATAAATGACAGTGGTTTTGTAGTATTATGTATCCATTGAAAAATATAAAGGGTGGTTTATTGTAGTTCCATAATATATGTTATGATATTACATGATTATAGATTTATTATACATGAAATGAATTTGATTTGTGATTGTGAATATCAACAGGACAAGGGAGACTTTGCTAGACTGTTTTCCCTTTTCATATCATGTGGCGATACACACATTTGTAAATACTGTTTAAAAATGTCAGCTCGCTATCAGTGATCAAGGCTGATGGCAGTCTGGCAATAAAGATTTTGGAGCTCATGAAGAAGCATTGTCACCCTTAGTTTTGAGGCTTTGGAAGTATATAAATAGATTGATAGATAGATGTAGATATATATGTAGATATATATAATATAAAATATATAATATATACATATATATATATATTTATATACAGGATGCGATCCTAGAAAAAACAGTGAAAAGACTTACAATTGTAGTTTATGCACTGACCAACAATTATAACCATTCTGTTAATTTCTTCCAGAATTAACTGATTGAACAAATACATATGTGAATACCCTACTACATAGTAAAAATCAACACAGTGCAATAAATTAGAAACCATGATTATTCCTTTGATCTTTAAGTTTTGGGGGATCGTCTGAATTAACTTTAGTAGATGATCAAGTACATCATATTGTATGTGGTTTCTTCATCGCATCATTTTTAGTGTGTTCTTGACACCAGCCTACGAGAGTGTACCATCCATACTTACTCATATTAGATGGTTATTTCACAAAAGATAAACTAATAACCAAACTCGAGTACAGGACCCATTCTACATCTAGATTTCAGCCATGTACCAAACAATATTATACCATTATTTGATCATTCTTCAAAGAATAAAGACAAACAATCGCTCTGCTCCCAATAGGTCTACTTCCTATTGCTGATCCTGCTCAAAAGGAGAAGAGATTTTCTTGCAACACGTGTCTTCTCTCCCGTTCAGTATAACTGTCTACATGTGACTATTTTAAAGCTTGCACCTGTTCCACCTCAGTAATCCTAGAAGGAAATAAATACATGCATTTATTAGTATTGTACTCCTCTGGTGCAACAAAGTGTTTTCCCCTATTTTAAAAGCAAAGTCTATCCTACAATAAAAATGCTCATCAATTTCAGGACAGGAGAATACATTTCAACTTAAATTAAAGATGTGAGTGCAACTCCTCATCATTGTTCATCCCTTGTGGGATTATACACCCAGCCTGCAAAATGAAACAGGAATTCAATCTGCATAATATAAAGGGGAGAATCCTACTTCTAGAATGTTTGGGAACTTAATCAATGCCAAAGCACCTGGCTATAGTCCAGTCTCGATTATGTGCTTCCTGAAAATGCTTTGCTGTAACATAGCTTTGATCATTATTGGTGATGGCCCACTAGTGCTTCTTTATCAGGAAGGTAGTCGATCCTACATACTATTTCCCACAGGAGCAAGCTATGACATAGACTACAAAGTCAGTACCACAGTTTATAAAGCTAGGGATACACCATTTTTGTTGACTCTCTGTAAGGCAACCTCCTGAATATTCTGACTGTGTCTACAGGCTTTAAACCGACCCCATGGGCGAAAGCCTTTCCCTTGTTCTAACCAGTTAGTCTTCTGAGGGAAAGATGTCTATGTACCAACATATCTTTAAGGGAAAGATTCTTTTGATACATCACCATGGAGGTTCTCACTGTTTTCTCTTTTAGAACAGGGTCTTGTGTCAACATACTCCATCTGTTCTTAAGAATTTGACTGAACTTCTAAGCTTGGCTGTTGTACTTGGTTATAAACATATTTGGGTCAGCCCCTCCTTGTTTTTCTTTTCCAGGGTGAGGGGTTGGAACAGAACATCCTCCCTCCTTATATTATCTTCCTTTAAACCAGCCTGTTTCAAGGCTTTGTTGAGATAATATTTCACTTCTAGTCTTTTTGACATCTCACCCTTGATTTTTTTATAGGTTTGTTCCCAGCTACAGTTCCTTTTAGCCCGACGGTACTCACTATATGGGATGCTCCACCTGAAACTCGGAGGGTCTATTTGCTTTCCATTTTAATTATTCCAATAGTGGGGTTTTAATAAAGAAATTCGATTTGGCTATGCTGCATTGTACATTTCAGGTTAACATCATTCCTATTCATTTTTGACAAAAAAACATTCAAATCAATCTCATTACCTTCCCACACAAAGAGCACATCATCTATATATCTAAGCCATATATTAACTTTTCTGACCAGTATGCCAGTTCATTACTCCAGAGCACCTATTTCTCCTACCAGCCATTCACCAAATTGGCATAGCTGGGGCGAAGGAGGTGCCCATAGAAGTCCCTTGCAACTGTTTAAAACACTTGTTTCTGAACATTAAAACAGTTTCCCATAGATTTCAATCATCTTTAAAATCATGTGTGTGTGTTCTAGCATGTGAATGCTCCTTGCACTTAAAAATGATTGATGCTTTCAAACCTTCTGCATGTCTAATGCTCATGTAAAGACTCTCTACATCTAAGCATATCATCCAATATTGTTTTCCCCAGTGAAGATTATGTATTTTTGGGAAAAAATCTTTAGTGTCCCTAACAAAAGATTTAAGATCCCTCATAGAGGGGAATACAAAATGACTGATAATAATGGACGTATTCTCGAACAAACTGTTCTTTGACAAGACTATAGGATGTCCTAGGGGTCCAACAGGACCTTCTGGAGCAAATAAAATGTTGGAGTCATAGGTGCTTCATTTCTAAGGTATTGTGATTCCTACCAACTTAAAACGTTGGTCCTCATACCATCTCTGCACCAGATCAAAGTACATATGCTGCGAATCAGTTAAATATGGTTTATAGAATCTGATGTAACATTCAGTGTTATTTAACTGTCGATCAATCTTTTGCACATACTTTACTCTTTCCACTAAGACCACATTACATCACTTGTCAGAGGGTTTAATGATCAAATTCTGAACTCTCTGTAGGGCTGTGACTGCCTCCCACTGTTCTTACAGTATGTTCCCTCTCTGTCTGGTCTCATTCGTACGATCAAGTATGTCATTAGCTACTAACTCACAAAAGACATCAATGTGGTCTTTCACTGTCTGTGGGACATACTTAGATGTTTGTCTAAAGGCTGACTCATTAGTTGCTCCTATATTTATACCAAATGAATCAGGTTATTTAGTGACAAAAAAGGATCAAAGGGATCACAAATCTCATTGGGAACAGGACCTCCTCCAGACCTATTCATCTAAAACAAAAAATGTAGTATCTCTATATCACCAGTAGAAGGGGATGTTGTTCTTCCCATATTAACTGGGGGAGTAACCTGTGGTAATACCATTTGCTTCTTCAATACATTCACCTTATATAATTTCAATTTCCGTGCAAACTTATGCAAATCAATGCGCACCTGTGCATAATCTTAATGGCATGTCCGGACAAAAGGAAAGACTCAATATTAAAACTTGTTCTTCAATATCAGTTACTTCTCAACTTGAGTGATTAATTACTGTTAATTGAGATATAGGTGGTCATTCTGACCTCGGCGGTAAAAGGCGCCTACCGCCGGTCAGAAATCCTCCATAATTCCGCCGCGGTCGCGGTAACCCGCCACGGTCATTCTGACCCGCAGCAGCCAAACCTCCGAAAATCCGACAGCCACAACAGACCGCCAGACCAGCGGTCGGCGGAAAAGTGGAGGTGACCAAACCTCCACCGTCACGCCAACAGAAATACGCCCATGCCATTACGACCCACGAATCCACGCGGCGGTCTTTCAAACGTGGTTTTCCATTGGCGGTACACACCGCCGCGGTCAGAATACACACAAACGAACAAAACTCAGCCACATTGGCCGATTTGAATTCCACACCTGATACACATACACACACCACTCCCACACACACAATACAATATAAAACACACACCCACATCACCCACAAACCCCTACGACAAAAAATTCAGAAAGAAGCACTGAGAGACACATCAGCGATCACAGAATACCATCACACAGAGGCACACTACACCATCACCCACACAATATCCACACACAAAACAACACACACCACCACACTCAACACACTTAACTACACATACTCCACCCCACACATCATACACACCACTCCATGGCACCCCAAAGACACCCCCGCTTCTCAGACGAAGAACTCAGGGTCATGGTGGAGGAAATCGTTCGGGTAGAGCCCCAGCTCTTCGGCACACAGGTCCAATACACCAGCATTGCCCGGAGGACGGAGCTATGGCAGAGGATTGTCGACAGGGTCAACGCTGTGGGACAGCACCCCAGAAATCGGGAAGACATCAGGAAGCGATGGAACGACCTACGGGGGAAGGTGCGTTCCATGGTATCCAGGCACAACATCGCCGTGCAGAAGACTGGCGGAGGACCCCCACCTCAACCCCCACAATTTACAACATGGGAGGAGGAAGTCTTGAACATCCTGCATCCTGACGGCCTCACAGGAGTCGGCGGAGGAATGGACACTGGTAAGTTGAAGCTTCACTACTGCTTCCCCCCCACCTGCATGCCAAATCATACCCCAACCCTCACCCCCATCCTCGAACCCCACCCTCACCCCCACCCCCATCCTCACCCCCACCCTCACCCCCACCACCATCCTCACCCCCACCACCATCCTCACCCCCACCCCCAGCACACCTATTCCCTCACCATCACAACCCACACATCCCAAAACCTAGGCCTGCATGCGTCCACTAAGCATGGACACCCATCACCAAAGCATGCCCAATGCATATACACATCCCCCCCACAAGCCACCCTCACCAAAGCCCCCACACACGAATGCCAGCACTTGGGGACACGGGAACCCACAGATACACCCATATGCCACACATTGAAACTATAACCATACCTCTATACCCCTGCAGGACCCGACCGTCAACACACCGCCACGGAGGGCCCAGAATTCTCCACACCCCCCACCCAAGAGGCCATCAGCGATGACAGCAGCTCTGTCGACCTGGACACTGATGACCAGCCCGGACCATCGGGGACCTCTGGACAGTCGGTTCCCCTCAGACAGGCACAGGCCACTACAGACCCAAACCCCTCTGGGAACACCAGCACAGCTCCCACCCAGCGGGCCCATGCCTCTGTCTCCAGGGCGCGTCAATCTGCGGTGTGTCTACCACTACAGGGCACCCAGGATAACCCACCACCCCAACAACAACAGGGACCTGGGGGCAGTGGTAGTGGGCACACCGGCCAGGGGGCAGAGGCCCAGGGAAACAGGGCAACTCGGAGGGCAGCTGTGCGACAGGGGGGGGGACGGGCCCAGGGAACCCACTCTCCACGAGGCCCTCACCACCATCATGGGAGCATACAACCGCTCCCAGGAGACGATGGCGACGGTACTGGCCCGGTTCCAGGAGATCCAGGTACTGCAGGAGGAACACTATCGGGGGTACAGGGAGGACATCAGAGCCCTCACCTCCACCCTGGTTACCATGGTAGGGCTGCTGCAGGACCTCATCAACACCAGGACGGACACTCAACAACAACAAAGGGCCCCTGCCACTAGCCTGGACCAAGAACAGCCAACCACCTCCGCCGGCGCTAGTGGACAGGAGGCCCCCGCACAACAGCAGCCCACCAGACCCCCACCTCCTGCAGGAGAAGAACCACCCCGCAAGAGGGCCCTGAGATCTCGCAAGAAGACAGAGTAGGATGTCAAGACCCCCGCCAGCAAAGGATACCACCTGATGTCATCCCACTGTCCCACATTGTCACCCTGTCCGTCCTTGAACTGCCCATGCTCCATCTCTCCACAGGCCTCTGGACAATGCACCTGTGTGACTGTTACTCTGGACTCTGCCATGGACATTCCTTCACCATAGCCCCCACCCACTTGAAACCACCCATCCCATTTTGAGCACTGAAATAAACACCTATTTTGCATAAAACTATCTGGAGTCTGGCTGTGATTTCAAAATATTGTAATTGACATGACAGTGCAAATATGTCCTTGTACATAGTGAAGTCAACAAACAGCTGCCACAAAGCTGTAGTCCATGGGGAAACGAAGCACAGGACTCGTAGTGGGGACCCCAGATCTGAAATAGGGAGGGAAAAGCCACAACTCAGTCATCATACACTGGGGCAAATAGACAGGCAGCAGAGATGCAGGAGAGTAGTTCACATTTACTAAATTATGTTTCAATTGTTACCTGTGTCCTATTGGAAGTACTGTTCAATGATTCTGTCCCTGTTGTCTGTTTCAGCCCCTTCGTCTTCCTCCTCGTCACTCTCCACAGGTTCCACAGCTGCCACAACACCACCGTCTCGACCATCCTCCTGCAGGAAAGGCACCTGGCGGCGCAAAGCCAGGTTGTGAAGCATGCAGCAGGCCACGATGATGTGACACACCTTCTTAGGTGAGTACATTAGGGATCCACCTGTCATATGCAGGCACCGAAACCTGGCCTTTAGGAGGCCAAAGGTGCGTTCGATCACCCTCCTAGTACGCCCATGGGCCTCATTGTACCGTTCCTCTGCCCTGGTGCGGGGATTCCTTACTGGGGTCAGTAGCCACGACAGGTTGGGGTACCCAGAGTCCTCCAATAGCCATACACGGTGTCTCTCTAGCTGTTCCATCACGTAAGGGATGCTGCTATTCCTCAGGATGTAGGCGTCATGCACTGACCCTGGGAATTTGGCATTTACATGCGAGATGTACTGGTCAGCCAAACACACCACCTGGATGTTCAAGGAATGGTAACTTTTTCTGTTCCTGTGCACCTGCTCCCTGTCTCTTGGGGGAACCAAAGCCACATGGGTCCCATCAATGGCACCAATGACGTTGGGAATATGTCCAAGGGAGTAGAAATCACCCTTCACTGTAGCCAATTCGCCCACCTCAGGGAAAATGATGTAGCTCCTCACGTATTTCATCAGGGCAGACAACACTCTGGATAACACCTTCGAAAACATGGGCTGAGACATCCCAGAAGCAATTCCCACTGTTGTCTGAAATGACCCACTTGCCAGGAAATGGAGTACTGACAGGACCTGCACCAGAGGGGGAATCCCTGTGGGTTGGCGGATGGGGGACATCAGGTCGGGCTCCAGCTGGGCACACAGTTCATGTATAGTGGCACGGTCAAGCCGGTAGGTCAGGATAATGTGGTGTTCTTCCATTGTCGACAGGTCCACCAGCGGTCGGTACACGCGAGGATTCATCCGTCTCCTCGCCAAACCCAGCGGACGGTGCCTAGGAAGGACAACATGGAGCACAGAGTCAAGCAACCCACAGGTACGTACTCACAGCTTGCACAGTAAACGATTCTCTATGCAGTGAATGGCGTGTCTGAGTGGCTATGCAAGGCCTAGGCCTGTGTGACGCAGTTGAAATTGAGCCATGTGGACCCTCGAAATGGCGGCTGCCTGACCTGTGAAGTGTGACAATGGGATGTGAGGTCAATGCGCTGGCGTGGCACAGCGCGGCGGTCGGCGGTCGAAGCCGCATTGGTTAACATTGAAGCCTATGGGTTTCAGGAGCCAATGGCAAAGGGCGCCGGCGGTGGCGGTACGCACCGCCGCGGTACGCACCGCCGCGGACGTGACCGCCATTTCCTATCTACTTATCCACTTGCGACTTGAACTTTCACAGGAGAGGACCTATACTGCAAGTGTTGCTGTGACCTCGGTCTGGAAGGGACAATGGCTGCTGCGACTGGGGAAAGGGCCCCTGCCTTCACTGGAGAGGAGTTGGAGAAACTTGTGGATGGGGTCCTCCCCCAGTATGCGCTACTCTACGGTCCTCCAGACCAACAAGTGAGTTTAATTCAATATGGATTTGGGGCCACTGGCTGGCTTGGGGGCCTGGCGGGGGGCCTGGCGGGGATGGGGGGCATGTTGGGGCTGGCGGGGGGCCTGGCGGGGATGGGGGGCATGTTGGGCCTGGCGGGGGCCTGGCGGGGGGCCTGGCGGGGATGGGGGGCATGTTGGGCCTGGCGGGGGGCCTGGCGGGGGGGCCTGGCGGGGATGGGGGGCATGTTGGGCCTGGCGGGGGGCCTGGCGGGGATGGGGGGCATGTTGGGCCTGGTGGGGGGCCTGGCGGGGATGGGGGGCATGTTGGGCCTGGCGGGGGGCCTGGCGGGGATGGGGGGCATGTTGGGCCTGGCGGGGGGCCTGGCGGGGATGGGGGGCATGTTGGGCCTGGCGGGGGGCCTGGCGGGGATGGGGGGCATGTTGGGCCTGGCGGGGGGCCTGGCTGGGATGGGGGGCATGTTGGGCCTGGCGGGGGGCCTGGCGGGGATGGGGGCATGTTGGGCCTGGCGGGGGGCCTGGCGGGGGGCCTGGCGGGGATGGGGGGCATGTTGGGCCTGGCGGGGGGCCTGGCGGGGATGGGGGGCATGTTGGGCCTGGCGGGGGGCCTGGCGGGGGGCCTGGCGGGGATGGGGGGCATGTTGGGCCTGGCGGGGGGCCTGGCGGGGATGGGGGGCATGTTGGGCCTGGCGGGGGCCTGGCGGGGGGCCTGGCGTGGATGGGGGGCGTTGGGCCACTGGCAACGAAAATGCAGACAAACTTGAACGTGGTATTTCTCCCTCCCTGTACGTGTCACATAGGTCCGCGCCCATGAGAAGATCGGGATTTGGCGTGCCATCGCCAAGGAAGTCCGGACCCTGGGGGTCCACCATCGACGGGGCACCCACTGCCGCAAGAGGTGGGAGGACATCCGCCGCGGGACCAAGAAGACCGCCGAGTCTCTGCTGGGGATGGCCTCCCAACGTAGGCGGGGTGCCTGCCGTCAACTGACCCCCCTGATGTTCCGGATCCTGGCGGTGGCCTACCCTGATATGGATGGGCGCGTGAGGGCAGCACAGCAGACACAAGGGGGTGAGTACAAGCATTATCTACTCTGTTGTCGCGCAGTGGAGGTGTCTGGGTGGGGGAGGAGGGCTGTGGGTCCCCCTAGGCCAGGGCGATATCTGTAGGCTGGGCACCCCCGTAAGCCCCTGTGTCCCCAGCCACCACCCTCAGTAGTGTGTCAGTACAGCCATCCCTGGGCCGTGTCATCCATGGGTGCAGTTGTCAACTCTAGGCATGTAGGGCATGTTCCACGGAATGCGTAGCGGACCCCAAGTGCGCAACTTAGTGCAGGGGGCATCTGTGTCTGTCATGTCCGCTAACTGTACCGGTGATCCATGTACTCAAAATCTCTTTATTTCTCTCTCCCCCCCCCCTTTTTGTTTGTCTTTCTGTGCTTGTGTGCATCAGCATCATCAGGCGGAGGAGAAGTGGCATCGGGGCAGGAGGGAGCTGCATCTCACATGGCCCAGGAGGGCCATGCCACAGAGTCTGACTGGACCAGTGAGACGGAGGGCGAGGGGAGCTCCACAACGGGGACGACTGGACCCTGCAGCGACACGGACACGTCCTCGGAAGGGAGCTCCCTTGCGGGGGTGGCACCATCCGTGCCCCCGCCATTACAGGTACAGCCGCCACCCAGCGCACCATCTCCGCCCTCCCAGCAGCCCCTCAGCGTTCGCCCCGTGCCCGCTCTGCCAGGAAGCCGGGCATCTCCTTCGCCCCAGGCACCTCAGGCCCTGCCCCTGTTACCCCCGCTGCCCTCAGTGAGGAGGTCATTGACCTCCTCCGAACGCACATTGTTGGGCAGACTACCCTTTTGAATGCCATCCAGGGGGTGGAGAGGGAGGTTCATCGCAACAATGCGTACCTGGAGGGCATTCATTCGGGTCAGGCTGCCCATCAGCGATCGTTCCAGGCTCTGGCCTCAGCACTGACGGCAGCCATTGTCCTTGTCTCCTGCCTCCCTCTACTAACTCCCTCCTCCCAGTCTCCTGTTCCTCTGCCTGTCCCACCCACACCATCAGACCAGCCTGCACACACCTCAACACCCAAGAGCAGCTCATCCAAACATAAGCACCACAGATCACGCAGACATTCACACAAGCAACATTCCGATGCAGACATGCCAACAGTCACTACCACCTCTGTGACCCCCACCTCCTCGTCTCCCTCCTCCCTCCCTGTGACGTCTACACTCACACCTTCATTCACCTCACCATCAGCCAGTGTTTCCATCACCAGCATACCCTCCACTCCAGTCCGCACACGTGCAGTCACCACCCCCACTGCCATTTACACGTCCCCTGTGTCCTCTCCCACTGTGTCTGTCACCCCCTCTTCCACACCACACAAACGCAGCCACCCACCCACCCAACAGCCATCCACCTCACGACAGCCTCCCGCTCCTGCACCTGCACCCAAAGACAGCAAACTTGTCTCGCCTACAACCACATCCTCTCCCTCCACTCCCATACCCACTGTACCTACCACTCTCCATTGTCCCAAGAAAATCTATCTCTCTACTGCTACCTTCTTTCCTGACCCTGAGCCCCCCCCCCTCCTTCTCGTCGGGGTAAAAAGAGCACCTCAGCCACCACCAGCCCTGCAGCCCCCTTGACAAGGGTGCAGGGGTATTGGAGCCCACCAGCCCGCAGGTCTGGATCTTCGCCCAGCAGCAAGGGGACAGCCAGCCCACCCCCTGGGAAGAGGAGCAGAAGGCGGAAGGGCCGCCGCCGGAGCCCGGATTCGATATCCCCCCAGGACACTAGCCAGCCACCGTCAACAGCCACAGCTCCAAAGGGAGGAAAGGGCCACAGACTCCCGACTAAGGAGGGCAAGGGCAGCAAGGCGGAGAAGTCAGGCAGCAGGCCTGCTGCCCATGGAGGACCCGTCACAGCTGCCCAGGAGGAGCCCGCAACCCCCATAGCCGCTGCCCCGGGAGGAACCGGCACAGCTGCCCCGGGAGAGCCCGCCACCCCCATAGCCGCTGCCCAGGGAGGACCCAGCCCAGCTGGCCAGGAGGGCCCCACCACCCACAGCCCAGGTGGGCATTGAAGGAGCACCATCCCCGCTGCCCAGGAGGGCACCACCAGGCAGTGAGCAGTTGGCCATAGAATGGCCGCCGTCTCCAGCACCGCTCCGCTGGGGACCGCCGTCTCAAGAACCGCTGAACTGGGCCCTTCAAGGCAAGAACCGCTGAACTGGGCCCCGCCGTCTCCAGCACCTCTCCGCTGGGGACCGCCGTCTCAAGAACCGCTGAACTGGGCCCTTCAAGGCAAGAACCGCTGAACTGGGCCCTTCAAGGCAAGAACCGCTGAACTGGGCCCTTCAAGGCAAGAACCGCTGAACTGGGCCCCGCCGTCTCCAGCACCGCTCCGCTGGGGACCGCCGTCTCAAGAACCGCTGAACTGGGCCCTTCAAGGCAAGAACCGCTGAACTGGGCCCTTCAAGGCAAGAACCACTGAACTGGGCCCTTCAACGCAAGAACCGCTGAACTGGGCCCCGCCGTCTCCAGCACCGCTCCGCTGGGGACCGCCGTCTCAAGAACCGCTGAACTGGGCCCTTCAAGGCAAGAACCGCTGAACTGGGCCCTTCAAGGCAAGAACCGCTGAACTGGGCCCTTCAAGGCAAGAACCGCTGAACTGGGCCCCGCCGTCTCCAGCACCGCTCCGCTGGGGACCGCAGTCTCAAGAACGGCTGAACTGGGCCCTTCAAGGCAAGAACCGCTGAACTTGGCCCCGCCGTCTCCAGCACCGCTCCGCTGGGGACCGCCGTCTCAAGAACCGCTGAACTGGGCCCTTCAAGGCAAGAACCGCTGAACTGGGCCCCGCCGTCTCCAGCACCGCTCCGCTGGGGACCGCCGTCTCAAGAACCTCTGAACTGGGCCCTTCAAGGCAAGAACCGCTGAACTGGGCCCCGCCGTCTCCAGCACCGCTCCGCTGGGGACCACCGTCTCAAGAACCGCTGAACTGGGCCCTTCAAGGCAAGAACCGCTGAACTGGGCCCTTCCAGCCAGGAACCGCTGGCCCTTTGGCAGACGTGGCAGGGCAGGATCTGTCTCGGGCAGGGCTGCAGGATGTCCTCTGGCCAACATGCCTCCTCCAGTGGCAGTGGAGTCTGTTATGGACTGTTTGGACTGTGGCTTTGCTCTCCCCAGGATGGCCCAGTGGGCAGGCCACCCACTGTATGGACTGTTTGGACTGTGGCTTTGCTCTCCCCAGGATGGCCCAGTGGGCAGGCCACCCACTGTATGGACTGTATGGACTGTGGCTTTGCTCTCCCCAGGATGGCCCAGTGGGCAGGCCACCCACTGTATGGACTGTATGGACTGTGGCTTTGCTCTCCCCAGGATGGCCCAGTGGGCAGGCCACCCACTGTATGGACTGTTTGGACTGTGGCTTTGCTCTCCCCAGGATGGCCCAGTGGGCAGGCCACCCACTGTATGGACTGTTTGGACTGTGGCTTTGCTCTCCCCAGGATGGCCCAGTGGGCAGGCCACCCACTGTATGGACTGTATGGACTGTGGCTTTGCTCTCCCCAGGATGGCCCAGTGGGCAGGCCACCCACTGTATGGACTGTTTGGACTGTGGCTTTGCTCTCCCCAGGATGGCCCAGTGGGCAGGCCACCCACTGTATGGACTGTTTGGACTGTGGCTTTGTTCTCCCCAGGATGGCCCAGTGGGCAGGCCACCCACTGTATGGACTGTATGGACTGTGGCTTTGCTCTCCCCAGGATGGCCCAGTGGGCAGGCCACCCACTGTATGGACTGTTTGGACTGTGGCTTTGCTCTCCCCAGGATGGCCCAGTGGGCAGGCCACCCACTGTATGGACTGTTTGGACTGTGGCTTTGCTCTCCCCAGGATGGCCCAGTGGGCAGGCCACCCACTGTATGGACTGTTTGGACTGTGGCTTTGCTCTCCCCAGGATGGGCCAGTGGTCATGGAGTCCCCTCGTGGATCTGGCGTCGTGTACTCAAGTGGCTGAGGTGCCCCCCCTTCCCTTCCCCCTGAGGTGCCTGTCCTTTTTTCTTTCTGATGCCCCTGCAGTGTTCTCTCCGTGGAGTTCTTGTCGTGGGACTGGGCCTTGCCCCTTTGCTCAGGACCCCTGTGGTCCATGGACAGTGGTTGGACTACATTTAGTAGCTGTATATATTTTGTACATAGTTTATTTATTTATTTGGATTACTGCTGTCCATTTTTCAATATATCTGCCCGTTTGAGATCTCTTCTTTTGGTCTTTGCATTATTTCGGAAGGGGGGGGTTTGTGGGTTGTGACAGTGATCTGTGGGAATGCACTGATGTGTGTGTTGTAGTGGGTGTGGGTGGGTGGGTGTGTGCCAGTAATCTTTTCCCTCCCCTGTGTCGTAGGTGCAGTACTCACCGATGTCTTCCGCGCCGACGGGCGTGCTCCTGGTACAGGAGCAGGTATAGGAGTGCGGGGATGACCTGCAACTCGGGTTCCATACTGCCGGAATCTCACGTGGTGTATGTGGAGGTGAGCGTTTTCCCGTTCGTAGTCTGTTTCCGCCGTGTTTTTATCGGCGGTGCTCCCGCCCCGGAAAAGGTGGCGGATTGGTGGGTCGTGATAGGGTGGGCGGTACATTGTCTGCCGCCTGGCTGTTGGCGGGGACCGCCGCGCTGTTTGTTTGTTCCGCCGTGGCGGGCGGAGTGTTAATGCGGCGGGCTGTGTTGGCGGTTCCCGCCAGGGTCAGAATTGCATATTTTGGACCGCCGGCCTGTTGGCGGGTTGGCCGCCGCTTTATCACCGACCGCCAGGGTCAGAATGACCCCCATAGTCTCTGCCATTATTGTTTCCTCTGTCCCTAGTTGCATGTTCCCATGCGAGTATTGTTGCCTTTTTCTGCAATGCCATCTCTTTTGGTTTTGTCTTTACCGCCTCTGGCCATTCCTCTCTGCCTGTCTCAGAAGGAGTGTTCGTAGTTTTGTTGTGAAAGGTGAAATACCTTGGAAAAAGACAACGCTTCAATTTGTTTGGTTGATTAATGCTCAAATGATTCCAAATCTGAACTTAAATCCGTACTAGATTCCCCTCTTCCTCTATTCATTGCTCCCAAAGTTCTGTCTTTAGCAAGTTCCATTCTGGTTTTATCAAATTTTCTTGCGAATGTCAAAATTCATCCTGTTTTATAATCTTGCTCATTGTGTTGGAACGTGCATTGTTTTCTCTCTATGACTTCTTTTTCATAGATTTGTATTCTCTCATCAACTAGTTTTAGTACTTTTTTGGTCTCCTCTCGATCTGTTTCATTCTTTAACTCCTCAATTACAGTCTTGTTTTGAAGGATTAACTCCTTGTGTTCATCTGATGCATTTTTCATTAAAATTTACAGCATTACCCTTGTGAATGCTTTAGTGTTGTCTGCCCACTCCTTCAGGAGCTGGGGTTTGGGACTCAACAGCATTGGTTTAATGAAAATTCTTATTCCTCGAGGGATATGTTTTATCTCCAGGTAATTTTGAAGAGAGGTAGCCTCCCACCACCGGCTTACCTCCTTACATCAGAGTTTCTCCAGTAGATTTCCCTTTTGTTTAATGCTGGTTGTGTTATCACAGAAATGCGATGTGCTCTGTGTTTTTGTTTCCACTGACGTTTGTTTTGAAAATCAGAGTGGCTGAAGCCATCCAGCCCTTCAAAAAATTCCTCTGCCATCATTATTCTCTTTTCGGACGAGAAAAAACGCGGAATTAGCGATTCAGGCAAATTGCCATAGCGTACCCTGGGAACATCAATACATGTAATCCTTAATATGTCAGTGTTGCCTTATCGCGGACCCAGCACAGACATTTACAGCCACGAGCCATATATATATATATATATATACAAGGGAGTGCAGAATTATTAGGCAAGTTGTATTTTTGAGGATTAATTTTATTATTGAACAACAACCATGTTCTCAATGAACCCAAAAAACTCATTAATATCAAAGCTGAATATATTTGGAAGTAGTTTTTAGTTTGTTTTTAGTTTTAGCTATGTTAGGGGGATATCTGTGTGTGCAGGTGACTATTACTGTGCATAATTATTAGGCAACTTAACAAAAAAAAATATATACCCATTTCAATTATTTATTATTACCAGTGAAACCAATATAACATCTCAACATTCACAAATATACATTTCTGACATTCAAAAACAAAACAAAAACAAATCAGTGACCAATATAGCCACCTTTCTTTGCAAGGACACTCAAAAGCCTGCCATCCATGGATTCTGTCAGTGTTTTGATCTGTTCACCATCAACATTGCGTGCAGCAGCAACCACAGCCTCCCAGACACTGTTCAGAGAGGTGTACTGTTTTCCCTCCTTGTAAATCTCACATTTGATGATGGACCACAGGTTCTCAATGGGGTTCAGATCAGGTGAACAAGGAGGCCATGTCATTAGATTTCCTTCTTTTATACCCTTTCTTGCCAGCCACGCTGTGGAGTACTTGGACGCGTGTGATGGAGCATTGTCCTGCATGAAAATCATGTTTTTCTTGAAGGATGCAGACTTCTTCCTGTACCACTGCTTGAAGAAGGTGTCTTCCAGGAACTGGCAGTAGGACTGGGAGTTGAGCTTGACTCCATCCTCAACCCGAAAAGGCCCCACAAGCTCATCTTTGATGATACCAGCCCAAACCAGTACTCCACCTCCACCTTGCTGGCGTCTGAGTCGGACTGGAGCTCTCTGCCCTTTACCAATCCAGCCACGGGCCCATCCATCTGGCCCATCAAAACTCACTCTCATTTCATCAGTCCATAAAACCTTAGAAAAATCAGTCTTGAGATATTTCTTGGCCCAGTCTTGACGTTTCAGCTTGTGTGTCTTGTTCAGTGGTGGTCGTCTTTCAGCCTTTCTTACCTTGGCCATGTCTCTGAGTATTGCACACCTTGTGCTTTTGGGCACTCCAGTGATGTTGCAGCTCTGAAATATGGCCAAACTGGTGGCAAGTGGCATCGTGGCAGCTGCACGCTTGACTTTTCTCAGTTCATGGGCAGTTATTTTGCGCCTTGGTTTTTCCACACGCTTCTTGCGACCCTGTTGACTATTTTGAATGAAACGCTTGATTGTTCGATGATCACGCTTCAGAAGCTTTGCAATTTTAAGAGTGCTGCATCCCTCTGCAAGATATCTCACTATTTTTGACTTTTCTGAGCCTGTCAAGTCCTTCTTTTGACCCATTTTGCCAAAGGAAAGGAAGTTGCCTAATAATTATGCACACCTGATATAGGGTGTTGATGTCATTAGACCACACCCCTTCTCATTACAGAGATGCACATCACCTAATATGCTTAATTGGTAGTAGGCTTTCGAGCCTATACAGCTTGGAGTAAGACAACATGCATAAAGAGGATGATGTGGTCAAAATACTCATTTGCCTAATAATTCTGCACTCCCTGTATATAGAGAGAGAGAGAGAAAGAGAGAGAGAGATGGATATACATGCCTATACGTATACATGTACACACACACACATATATATATATATTGTTAGAAATGGGGTCTTTGGTTGACAGTCAGGTTACCCCCTGTTCAAACAGGGACCCTCACTCTAGTCAGGGTATAAGAGAATCACCCTCAGCTTACTCCTCTTTACCCACTTGGTAGCTTGGCAGAGCAGTAGGCTTAACTTCAGAGTGCTAGGTGTACAGTATTTGCACGAACACACACAGTAACTTAACGAAAACACTACAAAATGACACAACACCAGTTTAGAAAAATAGGAAATATATATCTAAACAAAACAAGACCAAAACGACCAAAATCCGACATACACAAGTCAAGTTATGAATTTTTAAAGATTAAACAAAAAAATAGCGCTTAGAAACACAAAATGCTTCAATGAGGTGTTAACACGGCGTCGTGATGGAGTCATTCCCAACAATCCGACACCAGCGGCATCGGACACGGAGTCGCGTAGACCCCCCAGGTACAGTACCTTTGGTGAAGAGTGAAAACAAGCCGATGCGCAAAGTCGGGGATTGCGGGATCTGTGCGAAACGTTGAATCCACGCACTTTGAGCAGCATCGTTCACAACATGGTGCAGCGACTTCCACGGAGTAAAGGACTTCGACGGAGCTGCAGCGATGTCAGGCCTGCGAAGGTCCGCGCGTTCCAGCGAAGATCACGGAGTCGTTGCAGGCGGCGTCACCGGATTCAGCAGCGGCGTCAGTCCGGAGTCGTCCGAAGTCGATTTCTTTGAATTTTCACCAGATTTTCCTTTCAAGGGCCCAGGAACTGGATAGGGCACCACTTGTCAGAGCAGGAGTCTCTCCAGAGACTCCAGGTGGTGATAGAGAGAATATACCCAACAAAGTATACACACAGTTCCAAAGCGAGAAAAAGGAAAAAAGGGGGCAAGGGTTATGTGGTAGAGAGAAGTCTTTGGTGTCCCTGAGACTTCAAACAACAGGAGGCAAGCTCTAAATCAAGCCCTTGGATATTTCTTCACAAGATGGAAGGCACACAAAGTGCAGTCTTTGCCCTCTTACTCTGGCAGAAGGAGCAACTGCAGGATAGCTCCACAAAGCACAGTCACACGCAGGACAGCTCTTCTCCCTCAGCTCTTCTCCAGGCAGAGGTTCCTCTTGTTTCCAGAAGTGTTCTAAAGTCAGTGGTTTTGGGTGCCCTTCTTATACCCAATTTCTCCTTTGAAGCAGGCCTACTTCAAAGTAAAGTCTCTTTTGAATGTGAAATCCTGCCTTGCCCAGGCCAGGCCCCAGACACTCACCAGGGGGGTTGGCGCCTGCAATGTGCCCTTTCAGGTGTAAGTGACCACTCCTCCCCTCCCTCCTAGCACAGATGGCTCATCAGGATATCCAGACTACACCCCAGCTCCCTTTGTGTCAATGTCTAGTGTGAGGTGCAACCACCCCAACTGTCAAACTGACCCAGACAGGGAATCCACAAACAGTCAGAGTCCCAGAAATGGTATAAGCAAGAAAATGCTCACTTTCTAAAAGTGGCATTTTCAAACACACAATCTCAAAACCAACTTTACTAAAAGATGTATTTTTAAATTGTGAGCTCAGAGACCCCAAACTCCACATGTCCATCCGCTCCCAAAGGGAATCTACACTTTTATCCGATTTAAAGGTAGCCCCCATGTTAACCTATGAGAGGGACAGGCCTTGCAACAGTGAAAAACAAATTTAGCAATATTTCACTGTCAGGACATATAAAACACATTACTATGGCCCTCATTCTGACCTTGGCGGGCGGCGGAGGCCGCCCGCCAAAGTCCCGCCGTCAGGTTACCGTTCCGCGGTCGAAAGACCGCGGCGGTAATCGGGCGGTCGCCTTCAGACCGCCCGCCAGCCCAGCGGGAAAGAGGCTTCCACGATGAAGCCGGCTCGGAATCGAGCCGGCGGAGTGGAAGCTGTGCGACGGGTGCAGTTGCACCCGTCGCGTATTTCACTGTCTGCGCAGCAGACAGTGAAATACATGTAGGGGCCCTCTTACGGGGGTCCCTGCAATGCCCATGCCAGTGGCATGGGCACTGCAGGGGCCCCCAGGGGTCCCGCGACCCCCCCTACCGCCATCCGGATCCCGGCGGTCGGACCGCCGGGATCTGGATGGCGGTAGGGGGGGGTCGGAATCCCCGCGGCGGTGCAGCAAGCTGCGCCGCCGTGGAGGATTCAATGGGGCGGCGGTACACTGGCGGGAGCCCGCCAGTGGTGCCGGTCCGACCGCGGCTTTACCGCCGCGGTCGGAATCCCCATTGGAGCACCGCCGGCCTGTCGGCGGTGCTCCCGCGGTCCTCCGCCCTGGCGGTCTTTGACCGCCAGGGTCAGAATGAGGGCCTATATGTCCTACCTTAACAATACACTGCACCCTGCCCTTGGGGCTACCTAGGGCCTACCTTAGGGGTGTCTTACATGTAAGAAAAGGGAAGGTTTAGGCCTGGCAAGTGGGTAGACTTGCCAAGTCGCATTTACAGATAAAACTGCACACACAGACACTGCAGTGGCAGGACTGAGACATGATTACAGAGCTACTTATGTTGGTGGCACAACCAGTGCTGCAGGCCCACTAGTAGCATTTGATTTACAGGCCCTGGCACCTCTAGTGCACTTTACTAGGGACTTTCTAGTAAATCAAATATGCCAATCACAGATAAACCAATTACATATAAATGTTGTAAAGGAGCACTTGCACTTTAGCACTGGTTAGCAGTGGTAAAGTGCCCAGAGTAACAAAAACAGCAAAATCTGAGTTCAGCACACATCAACAACCCGGGGAACCGAGGCAAAAAGTTAAGGGAGACCACGCCAAGAATGAAAAAGTCTAACATATATATATATATATGTATGAAACAATAAAAAATAAGGGTAAAGTATGTTGAAATGAGTTAAGAACTTACATTTGAAAAAACATTGAAATTTGCAGATCATACTTTAGTGAACTGACTATAATTCCACCGCTGTCATGCACTGCTTCACAGCACTGCTTCACATATTACATCACTCATGACTTGTTAAATTGCATAATTGATGGCACCATTGATGGCATCTTAAATTACATCATTGGTGACATAACTGATGACATCATCCATGATTTTAAGGAAAGATCATTGTCAATATAGGATTAGCAGTAATTTACAGAAAAAGTATAACTTTTTTGATATGTGGTGGTGCACTCTGGATCTAAGTGTGGGTGTGCATGGTAAATATCATAAGCTGCATAGTTTACCTACCAGTAAACATTTGGGTGCAACCAGTACTGCTTCTTACACAAGATAAAGGTTAAACACACCTGGTGTGATTTCTAAAGTAGGTTCTGCTTTAATGGCAAAGGTTGTTTCCAAAAATATGTGAGAATATTCAAATATTTTGTCACAAAAAGATAATCCATCTTTACATGTCAGGCCTCAAGCCCCTGTGAAAAAGGTATTATATAGACATACGGACATATTGTATGTTAAGTAAAGGTTCACAGGATGTCCCTGTTAAATATGGAAAATGAGCCCGAGATCACATTAAATAAGGTCAGATTCATTTTATTTATTTGCCACAAATGACAGGATGTTGAGCCGATATTGGGGCTCCAATCCAATTCCCCAGTACCACCGTCAGCCACTTTGGCCATTATGCCATATCTCCTCCCTTACTGCTCATAGTTCAAAACTCTACACAGTAAGAACGACCACTGTTCCAAAGGGACCACTTTTTCGGTTGTCACTCCTGTTTTTGTTTTTTTTTCACTTGTGTTCACCTTCGGCTATTTTTGAACTGCTATCCAGTGCAATTTCCATTAGGGAGCCCAATGGAATAAAACAATTTTTGAAAACTTCATGCTGATTCATCCAATAGTGCACAATTAATTATGAAAAAAAAATGCATATCCTATGGAAAGTGTGACCTAAATATAACTACATTGGTGCTATCACTGCCAGTGTAATATATATGATTTTTTTTTTTTTTAACGTGAGGCTGGCAGACATTTTTAGCTGTCTCTTAGCCATAGCTAAAACAAAACAAAGTTATATTGTGTAGTCATTTAATGAGGTTGCAATGCCCAGAGGTGAGCCTCAAGTGCCAAAATTAAATGAGCATCATTCATCATCTCTCAGGGAGATACAGTTACATTTCAGAGCATTTCAGAGCATTCATTGCTGATAATTGTGCTGATGGTAGAATGCCTACTAATTATATTTCTAGCTTTAGGAACCCACAGCAACTAACATTAATGAGAAGACAATTGCCAGTATGTAAACAAATACGCCTTAGATCCGATCACTTTTCCGCCCATAAAAAATGACATGCTTTATTACTCCAAGGAGACTAATAAACATTTTGGAAGTAACCTAAGTGATGTACTCTACCGGACTATGTTATCCCTTTCCTAATTAAATCTTACCACGTATAAAAATAGACATAATTTTAGTGAGAAATTATAAGATTTGAACGAAAATAGACATCTAAGGAAACTGGCAAAGCTGTTTTGAGTCTTTTCATTCATTATTGCTCTGTTGTAAGCAATAAAAGTGTTATGGTTTTTTATGACACAGTATATTAGGTCCTATTCATGTATTCTCCTATAAGAGACACTGGTGGTCATTATGACATTGGCTGTGAGTGATAAAGTGGAGGAAATACTACCAACAGGCTGACAGTAATTACCACCAAATTATGACCATGGCGGTGAGAACTCCCATAGACAGCCAATGTACCACACTATCTGCCAGGGCGTTAACACCATGCATAATAATGCAAGGACAAGAAGGCAGTAATGAAAATGTATTGAAAGGGAAACAGTCACCAAATGAACCAATTGGATAAAAAAGAGATATGTACAAATGTCCACAAAGGGCCAATGCACTAAGGGCCCATGTGTCCACAGGGCACAGTCCAAGGCCCAACTTGTTTCCTGACATCATCCGCACAGAAACTGCAGGGGCATCAGTTTGCAAGTGGGAAGGCACCTCAGGGGGATAGGGGTGGGGGGCACCTCAGCCGAAGTCGGGAACTTGCCACCTGGTTCTGGAGGGGACTCCTTGCCCATTTCTCTCTGCTGGGGAGTGCAAGGTCATAGTCTCTCAAGTGGATGACTTGCCTACTGGTTCTGGAGGAGGCTCCATGCCCATTTCTCTGTGGTGGGGAGTGCAAGGTCACAGTCTCTCAGGTGGGTGACCTGCCCACTGGTTCTGGAGAGGGCTCCTTGTACAGCAGTCCCAGGAGGCTGGCCTACATGCCCTCTACTGGAGGTGAGGGCTGCACTATCTCATCTGGAAGTGAGGGCTGCTCTGTGTCAGCAGGTGAAGGTGCAGCTTCTGCAAGAGGAGTCTGCTGCACTGCCTGAGCTGGAGGTGAGGGTTCTGTGACCACTGGTGGTGGTGTCACCCTGCCAGCCTCTGCTGGAGTCGAGGGCTTCTTTCCCTTCATGTCAGGAGTTGAGGACTCCTTCCCCTTCATGTCAGGAGTTGAGGGCTCCTTCCCCTTCATGGCAGGAGCTGAGAGCTTCTTCCCCTTCGTGGCAGGAGTTGAGGGCTCCTTCCCCTTCATGGCAGGGGGTGTGGGATCCTTACCCTTCCAGGTTGGTGGAGTGGGATCATTCAATGTGTTGCCTCCGCGACTAGGAGGTGCCTCCACTGTCCACGTGGACTGTTTGGCTGAGGTTCTGGGCTGGGCTGGGTCACCAGGACCCTGTTCTTACGCGCAGGATGGGGGCAGTGGAAGGGAAGAGGTCAAGTTAGCTTCCTAGGGATGGTGGGGCGCGATGAGGGAGAAGGGATGGGAGTGGAGGTAGAGGGAGTGGTTGTTAGAAATGTATGTCTGCTGGACTTCGGTGCAGGTGCATGGGCAGTGTGCGTGTGTGAGGTGGATGGCTGTTGGGTGTCTGAGTGCTTGAGTTTGTGTTCTTTACGAAGGGGGGAGACAGGGTGGGAGAGGACACAGGGGACGTGTGCGTGGATGTTGTGGATCTGCTAGTGAGGTGTGTTCGCTGCTTGGTGTGGTGATGCTGGGGGTGAATGTTGATGCAGTGCATGCAGGTGTGAGTGTGGACATAACTGTGAGGGAGGTGAAGGAGGAGGAGGGGGAGAGAGTGGAGGCACTGGATGTGGTTGTGTGTGCAACTGTCTGGTGTTTGTGTGAGTGCTCGTAGGCTGAAGGTTGGTGCCTGTGTTTGACTGTGATGTCTTGTACACATGCTCGTCTGTATGTGTGCATGGGATGCGTTGGGGTTGAGGAGACTCGGACTAGGAAATGGCAGTTGGAGGGGGGCAGTAGAAACAGAGACAATGGCAGCCAACAGAGATAGCCAGAGCCTGAATCGATCTCTGATGGGTCGCTAATCCACCTTGGATGCCCTCCAGGAATGCTTTGCATTGCTGCATCTGGGATACCAGCCCCTGGATGGCATTCACAATGGTTGACTGCCCTACAGAGATGGATCTCACGAGGTCAATATCCTCCTCACTCAGGGCAGCAGGGCTCACTGGGGAAGGGCCTGAGGTGCCTGGGGCGAAGGAGATGCCCACCCTCCTGAGGGGCTACTGGAAGGGCAGTGCTGGTATGGGGGATGGTGGCTGTACCTGCAGATGGCGTGGTCACAGAGGTGTCTGCCACCACCAGAGAGCTTCCATCTGAGGAGGTATCTTAGTCTGTGTTGTCAACTCCTGTCTATGCCGTGGTGCTCCCCTCGCCCTCCGTCCCACTGGCTCCCTCAGCTTCAGTGGACTCTGCCTCCTTGGTCCTGTGGGATGTAGCTCCCTCTGTCACCAGTGCCCCTGCTTATCCGCCAGATGATGCTAATGCACACATGGACAGGATGACAGAAGAAAAAAGGGGGAGAGAGAGAAAGGGAGCTCTAGGTCAATTACTGCACCGGCACCAAAGAAGGCATACACAGTATCGTCACACACAGCGATCAGGATTGAGCACTATGCATTGCACAGCCAAACAATTAGCTATATACCACAACTAGAAGAGGGCCAACCCCCGCCAACTGCAGCCCGCAGGGACCCACTAAGCCCTGTCTGACATGGAATGCAACCTAGCTAGGTTACCTTGTTTTCCTTTTCAGCCATTACCCTTGAGCTGGATCACACGGCAATGTCTGGCCTGGCATTAGGGGGCACCCACTAATTGACACCCACCACCCGGATCCCTTGCTACCTACAAATTATTGTTGTAACGGCCACTGTACTCACCCCTTTGTGGCTGCTGTGATTCCCTCAAGTGCCCATCCAGCTCTTGGTAGGCCACCACCAGTATGCGTGCCATCAAGGGGGTCAGGTTCTGACGGGCATCCCTTCCTCGTTGGAGGTCATCCCCTCCTGGGCCTGCATGGTCTTCCGTGCCCGGTGCCTCAGGTCTCCCACCGTTTCCGACAGTGGGTGCGCTGCCTGCCATAGACCCCCAGGGACTGCACGTCCTTGCCGATGGCATGTCATCATCACTTCTTTTGATGGGCGCCGACTTGCAGAGGCGATACAGGCGGGAGGAAACTATTACACACACAATCCAGTCTGGCACACATATGGCCCACTGTCTCATTTCTATCACCATTGCCACACAAATCGCCAGGTGCATACCATGTACACCACCACAAGACATTCCCCCCCGATGACACGATGCTTGCACACACATCTCCATGCATCCTTCCCACATGCATCGTGCCCAAGGTGCACTCACTTGTTGGTCTGGAGGCCCATACAGCAGTCCGTACTGGGGTAGTACCCCATCCACTAATCGCTCCAACTCCTCTGCAGTGAAGGCAGGGGCCCTTGGTTGCGCTAGCCATAGTAGGTTCCAGACATTGGTCACAGCAGCACACGCACTGTAGGTGTTCTCCTGTTGAAGGTCAGGAAACAAGTGAGGAATCAGATAGAAAATGGTGGTCACATCCGCAGCGGTTTACACCATTACCGCTGGTGCTGATCCCCATTGGCCACCGTACTCCAAAGTGTCCCATATTATCCAATGGGGAATTGCACGGCAGAGCAAGATCACCTTCCGCCATGATGGCCAACGTCGGCATAGTTACCTCACTTCCACCTGTTCCTACATACAGGATAGGGAGTCGCCATTTCATGGTGGTGGACAACAATCATATTAAGCTTCACTGTGTCTTGGCCTAGATTTGCACATACCTTGCCATTCCCACTTTCCCATCACATAAATGCACAATGTACACTGAGGTGGGAGTTCCATTGTTCAAATTGTGACAGCCTACTCACTCTTGTGTCCCTTAGATACCTACTGCTGCAGATAAATGGGAGGAGAAGACAAACCCCTGTGTACAGACCCCTTGTCGACTTGGCTACACTGGAGGACAGGCACATTATACTGACTTATAGACTGGACAGTGTCACAATTACAGAGCTGTGTGCCCAATTGGAGCCTGACCTGATATCAGCTATCCGTCATCCCGCTGGGATCCCCCCTCGAGTGCAAATGCTATCAGTGCTTCATTTCCTGGCAACTAGTTCTTTCCAAGTGGCAGTAGGCTTAGCAGCAGGAATGTCACCGCCAGTGTTTTCAATCGTGCTGGCAAGGGTTGTGCCTGTCCTGGTGAAACACATGTGCAGCTACATTGCTTTCCCCCAGGTGAATGATTTGGCCACTGTGAAGGCAGGATTCTATGCAATGGGGCATACCCCAATATTATTGAGGTGATTGATGGTACACATATATTGTTTGTCCCCCCCCCACTGCCAGAATGAACAGGAGCTGAGGGCCGTTATAATGAGGCACATGGGTGAACCAGAAGAATAATCGAGAGGACCTTCGGCCTCCTGAAGGCCAGGTTCAGGTGCCACCATCTGACAGGTGGATCCCTATGCTACTCACCCTGAAAGGTCTGCCACATAGTAGTGGCATGCTGCATGTTGCACAACCTGGCCCACAGACCACATGTGCTTTTTCTGCAGGAGGAGGGGACTGGAGATGCCCCTGTGGCAGCAGTGGACCCTGAGGACAGTGAGGAGGAGGAGTCAGAGGATTAGGATGTGGACAACAGATATCAGTTATACGTCAATACTTCAAATGACACACATGTGAGACAGTGGAACTGACCATTACTCTGACTATTGATGTTTTCTGTGTGGCTGTAGCATAATGGCATTCACGTCCTTTGCATCTCAACTTACCTATGGCTTCTCATTTTCCAGATGTTGGTGATATGACAACAATGTCCTGATGTGATCACTACAGATAGTTACAGGTCATTATTTGTATGCTATCACAGTGTTCAGATCATTTGCACTAGATGTGACTGTTCCCACAAATGCACATTTTCAACACATAAAACAGTGTCACTCAAATTGTGTTCAAGGGTGTTTATTGTAGCACAAATAAGTGACTGAAAAGTGCAATGGAATCAGGTGATGGTCGAGGAAAGTACAGGGTATTGTTCCAGTCTGTTTGTAGCACAGGTCCAGTGTCGAAGGGGTCATAGGAAGGGGAGCAAAGACAGTTCAAAGTGGACAAGGTGACAGGGTGGGAGACAAGAGGGACAATCAGGAGAGTCTAATTTCCTGGTGGCGGTCTTGGTCTTGGCAAATGTCTCCGGCTTCGGTCTATTGTTGCAGGGAATGTTTGTGGGCTGGTTCACCTTCTGCAGGGGGAGGGGTGCTGGTGCCCTGTTTATCCTGTGGCGGGGCCTTCTGTCCACTAGCTGCAGTGGATGTGGTGGTCTGGTTAATAGACTGGCTAGTGGTAGGGGACCGCTGCTTTGCAGTCCAGTCCCTCATGATGTTGGCCATGTCTGCCAGCACCCCTGCTATGGAGATCATGGTGATGTTGAGGGTCTGCAAGTCCTCTCGGATCTCCGGATGGTGTTCCTTCTGCAGCCATTTCCTCTCCTGCATGTTGTTCAGGATCTGGCCCATCATGTCCTGGGAATGTTGGTAGGCCCCCAAGACATTAGTGAGTGCCTCGTGGAGAGTCGGTGCCCTGGGCCTGTCCTCCCCCTGGCACACAGCGGTCCTCCCAGTGTCCCTGTTGCCCTGTGCCCCTGTCCCCTGAAAGGTGTGCCTACTGACCCCAGGTCCCTGATCGTCTTGGGGGCGAGGTGTGGACTGGGATCCATGTACAGGTGGGCACACTGCTGATTGACGTGTCCTGGGGACAGAGGTGTGGGTACGCTGGGTGGGTACTGTGGTTTTGGATACTGATGGGGGAGGCTCCGTGGTGGACTGTGAGTGGGCTGGGGTGACCGACTGACCAGTGGTCCCTGATGGGCCAGGTTGTTGATCCAGATCCAGAAGTCCAGAGTTACTATCATCACTGGGGGCATCTTCTGTTGGGGGACTGGATAGTCGTGGCAACTTCTCTCCACTGACATTGTGGGGATGTAGGTGATGTATTATGCTTCATGTCTGTGACATATTATACATTCCTCTTCCACTCTATTGTTGCTGTTGCCCTGCCACCTTTGAATGTGTATGTTGATGTGTTGTGGTATTGTTAGTACCCCTATGCTGTGTATGCTTTGTTGATGGGTGTCCATGCAGGGCTGGGAGGGCTGTCCATGCATTGGTATGGCATGCAGGGCTAGGCATTGGGGTTAGTCATCTGCGTTGGTGCAGTGTATGGGATGGAGGGGAGTGATGGGAGTGAGTGGGTGAGATAGCATGCAGGTATAGGGGGATGATTAGTGGTAATGTTGAATTACCAGTGTCCAGTCATCTGGCTACTCCAGTGTGTCCCTCAGGATGCAGTAATGCCAAGACTTGCTCCTCCCATGCTGTGAGCTGTGGGAGAGGAGGTGGTGGTCTATGGCCAGTCCTCTGTATGGCGAGCTGGTGCCTGCTGCCACAGAACGTACCTTCCCCTATAGGCCATTCCACCTCTTCCTGATGTCATCCCTTGTTCTTGGATGCTATCCCACGGCATTTACCTGTCAATGATTTGCCACCAAAGCCTCATCTTCTTTGCAATCGATATCTGCTGTACCTGTGCTCCCAACAGCTGTGGCTCTACCCTGACTATTTCCTCCACCATGTCCCGCAACTCCTCATCTGTGAAACGGGATGCCTTTGTGGGGACATGGGTGTTGTGCATAAGTGTGTGGGTGTTGGGTAGTGTGATTGGATGGTCGTAGTAGAGTGCGTGAGGGATGTATGGGTGTGTAGTTGTCGCAGTGGTCTTGATGTCGGTCTGGTGGCAATGATTTGTATTCATAAAGGTTTGTGGGTAATGTGGGTGTGTGTTTTATAGTGGTGTGAGTGGGTGTGTGTGGTGTGTGTATGGGTGTCAGATGTGTGTTTTTTTTTAATTGGCCAATGTTGTGCTGTTTAGTATTTGGGTATCCATTCTGAGCGCAGTGGTGTGTACTGCCAATGGTTTACTGCCATTGAATGTCCACTGTGGTGATTCGCGGGTCATGATGTGCTGGGCGTTGTTTGCTGGCGTAACAGTATGGATGTTGGTATCGACAGTTTACCACTCCACTTACCTATGGGATGGCTGATTTGTGTATGTGGCTGTATTCTGTTGTTTGGTGTGTGTGTGACATAATGTTTGGAACGGATATCTGCTACCACAGCAGCATGTTGGCGGCTGTCACCGTGGCGATAACTGGGATTTACCACCAATGTCATAATGAGGGCCAAAGTAAATTGGGGAACTTGTGAATTAATCAATGTTGTACTTTTGCTGATGCTTTCCACATTCAATTTTTTTTATGTTCAGGGTCCGACTGGCACAAAAAATAGGTACAGTACCAAAATAAAACTGGTCTCCATTAGTTAATTAGAAAGCTAAAAAATGTTGCATTTATTTATTTACTAGACAGTTTGAACTTGTAAAGACGCTGTCAATGAATGAATGAATCAATCAATTATCGTATTTGTAGAGCACATCTTATCACCCCGGAGGGTATCCAGGCACTGAAGGTTGTCACTGCATATCCAGGTTACCCCTCGAAGAGCCATATCTTGAGTTGTTTTCTGAGTTTAAGGAAGGTGTGCGCGATGCAAAGACGGGGGTTGTTCCAGTGCTTGGCAGCAAGATAGGCAAAGGTTTGCCCTCCGCAGCGGCTGCATCAGATTACCTGGACATGGGCGAGTGCTCTCGAGCGGAGCTCCCTGGTTGACTGGTGGAAGGAGAGTCTGCAGTTGATTAGCTTGGGTCCAATGTTGTGGAGGGCTTTTTTAGGAGATGGTGAGAACGTTGAATTTGCATCTCTTGTGTGAGGTAGGAGGTGATGTGGGTTCTTCTGGGAAGATCTAGGACGAGTCTCGCTGCTGAGTTCTGAATGGTCTAGAAGCGGTAGATGAGCTGGGTGTGGGGTCCGGCTTAGAGGGCATTTCTGTAGCCAAGTTTGCTGATGATGATGGCTTGAGTCACCATCTTTCTGGTTTCATGGTGGGATCCATTTGAACATCCTCTGTAGCATGTGGAGGTTGTGGAAGCTGGCGGAGTCAACTGCATTTATCTATTGTTTAAAGGAGAGTTTGCTGTTGATGATGACGCCGAGGTTAGGAGCATGGTCCATCGATGACCTGGGCTGTCCAAGTGTGGAGGGCCACCACGAGTCACCTCACAGGGAGGGGTTGTTTCCAAAGATGATCACTTCCATCATGTCCATGTTCAGTTTCAAGCAAATGGATTTCATCCAGTCAGCGACGTGTGTCATGGCACTGCCAAAGTTGTCTCTGGGGGTGGCGTGGTCTTCAGTGGGTGAGAGCAGTAGTTGGGTGTTGTCGGAAGAAGAGATGATTTTGAGTCAATGAGAATGAACAATCTCAGCCAGCAGCATCACATAAACGCTGAGGATTATGGGGCTGAGAGAGGATCCCTGGGGGATTCTGCATATTTTGCTCTTAGGTTCAGAAGTGAAGGGTGGGTGGTGGACCCCCTGAGTGTGGCCTGTGATGAAGGCATGGATCCATTTGAGGGATGTGGTGGAGTCTGGCGGTGAGGGTGAATTTGGAGATGATGTTGAACATGGCAGAGAGGTCTAGGAGGATCAGGGCTGCTTTCTCTTCGTGGTCGAGGATGGATCTGATTTTGTCCTTTGCGGCGATAAGGGCGGTTTCGGTGCTGTGGTTGGAATGCAAACTACATTGTGAGGAGTCAAGTAGGTTGTGTTTTTCCAGGTGTTAGGAGAGCTGTTGATGTTGATGGTTTTTTCCAGAATGTTGGCTGGGAAAGGGAGCAGAGAGATGGTGTGGTAATTTTTGAGTTTGCTGGGGTCAGCAGAGGGTTTCTTCAGGAGTGACTTGACCTCGGCTTGATTTCATGCTTCGTGGATGGTGTCAGTCTTGATGGAGGTGTTGAAGATCATAGAGAGGATACTGCTGATTTCCTTCTGGCACAGGTTTAAGATGCAATGCGGATAGAGGTCATTGGGTGAGCCGTGGAGGGTTGAGTTCATGAGGGTTGCTGTTTCCTGGATGGATAGAGGCTTCCAGTCAATTATGACGTGGCTGGGGGAGTCCTCAGACAGGGTTAGTAGGTGTTTGATGCTGGTGGGTTGGGTTTAAAAGTTCTTGTAGATGGCTGTGATTTTGTTGTGGAAGTAGTCGGCTAGTGAGTCGCAAAGGACCTGTGTGGACTGGATTGTGTTTTTGGTGGCTGCTGGGCAGGAGAACTCTTTGACAATCTTGAAGAGTTCCTTTGTGTGGTTGGTGCTTTCCTCAATGCGGCTGATTAAGGTGATCTTTTTTGCTTCTTTTAGATGATATTTGTTCAGCGCACTTTTGTAGGTGGTCCATTCTGCAGGGTCCCTGCTACAATGCCACTGTCTTTCTAGCCCTTTACATTATCTCTTGAGTGTGTGTAGTTAGGGGGTGAACCTCCTTGCACGCTTGCTGGATACTTTGGGGGCAACTTTGTTGGCACAGTTGATGATTCATTCAGAGAGATTGTTGGCGTCTTGTTCGGGGTTGCCGGAGAAGATGGGTTCGCTAGCCTGGAGGACGGTAGTCCATTGGGTCTCTTCGACTTTTCCCCATCTGCTGAGAGGGGGTTGGGGATGTGTTGGAGGGCTCCGGTCTGCTGGTTATGGCGAAGTGTACCAGGTAGTGGTCAGTCCATGTGAGTCCGTTGTGTGGCTGAACATGATTTTATCACTGGCTGTGAAGATTGGGTCCAGGGTGTGACCTGTGTTGTGTGTGGGAATGGTGACTAGTTGTTTGAGTCTGATGTTGCTTAGGTTGTCCAGGAGATTGGTGGTGTTGTGATCGCTGGGGTGGTCTAGATGGAAATTCAGGTCTCCTAGGAATAGGTAGTCTGTCAAGTCGATGGTTAAGGGGTAAGGGGCTATGAGGTCAGATGAGGTCAGTGATGGCCTTACAGAGGGCCCTGGAGGTCTGTACGTGAGAGTTCCCCTGATGGTTGTTTTGGCATCAATTGGGATAAGGAAGTTTAGGTGTTTCATGAGATGGGACGCCTCATCTTCAATGATGGTGCATGGGAGGTTTTTCTGATGCATGATGGTTATGTCTCCTCTGTACTTGTTGAGGTGGTCTGTGTGGATCAGTTTGTATCCTTGTGGGGTGGTACAGGTAATGTCGGGGCCCGAGATGGGCGCGAGCCAGGTCTCGATGATTAACATCAGGTCCGTTTTGAGTGTGGATACGGTGTCCCATATTTACGTGGCATGCTTGCAGACGGATCTTGCATGAAGCAGTTGGCAATGGAGTTGTTTCTTGGGCTTGGGGAGTGGTGAGGCTCTCGGTGTTGCAGGTGAAGTGGCAATTTAGGCATTGTTAGACTTGACATCCTTGGCGTGGTCTCCCTTAACTTTTTGCCTCTGTTTCCCAGTTTGTTGCTGGATGATGGACTCTGTTTGTGCTGTTTTTGTTACTCTGGACACTTTACCACTGCTATCCAGTGCTAGAGTGCAAGTGCTCCTATGTAAAATGTATGTGTAACTGGATTTCCATGAGTGGCATATTTGATTTACTGTTAAGTCCCTAGCACAGTGCACTAGAGGTGCCCAGGGCCTGTAAATCAACTGCTACTAGTGGGCCTGCAGCACTGGTTCTGCCACCCACATTAGTAGCCCTGTAAACATGGCTCAGACCTGACACGGAAGTGCCTGTGTGTGCAGTTTTAAACTGCCAATTCGACTTGGCAAGTGTACCCACTTGCCAGGCCTAAACCTTCTCATTTCTTATGTAAGACACCCCTAAGGTATGTCATAGGTAGCACCATGGGCAGGGTTCAGTGTATGTTTAAGGTAGGGCATATAATAATGTGTTTTATATGTCCTGCCAGTGAAATACTGCTAAATTCGGTTTTTACTGTTGCAAGGCCTATCTCTCTCATAGGTTAACATGGTGTCTACCTTTAAATAAGATTAAAGTATAGAGTCCCTTTGGGAGCAGATGGACGTGTGGAGTTTGGGTTCTCTGAACTCACAATTTAAAAATACATCTTTAGTAAAGTTGGTTTTGAGATTGTGTGTTTGAATATGCCACTTTTAGAAAGTAGGCATTTTCTTGCTTAAACTCTGTGACTCTGCCTGTTTGTTGATTTCCTGACTGGGTTAGTTTGACAGTTGGGTTGTTTGCATATCTCTCTAGACAGTGACACAAAGGGAGTGGGGGTGTAGCATGCATATCCTGAGGAGCCATCTGTGCTAGGAGGGAGGGGAGGAGTAGCCACTTACACCTGAAAGGGCTGTGCCTGCCCTCACACGATGCAGTCTCCAACCCACTGGTGTGTGTCTGGGGCCTGGCCTGGGCAAGGCAGAATCTCACACACAAGAGAGACTTTCCTTTGAAGTAGGCTTACCTCAAAAGCCAAAATGGGTAGAAGAAGAGCACCCAAACCCCTGAAAAATTAGATCACTTCTGGAAATCAAGAGGAACCTCTGCCCAGAGAAGAACTGAGGAGAAGTGCTGCCCTGCCTGTGACTGTGCTTTGTGGAGATATCCTGCAATTGCTCCTTCTGCCTGTGCAAGGGGACACAGACTAGACTTTGTTGTTCATTCCTGCTTTTGAAGAAATCTCCAAGGGCTTGTCCTCAGCTTGCCTCCTGTTGTTGAAGTCTCAGAGCCATCAAGGACATCCCCTTCCAGCACCTGGACTCTCTGCTGAGTGGTGCCCTCTCCAGTTCCTGGGTCCTTGAAAGGTGAAGCTGGCAGACCAAGACAGAAAATCCATTCACAGACTGCTGTGCAGAGAAAATTTCGACGCTCCTTCCGAGACCCGGCTGAGAAGCGACGTGCCGCCTGCTTTGCAGATGAAAGCAATGCTCCACCTGCATCACGGCTGGAAGATCGACACACATGGCTGGAGAAACTACGTGCAACACCCGCTGACGAAGGCTGATAACGTCGCAACCCACATAGCATGGTTTTTCTGATATCGTGCAGCAGGATTTTGACTCAAACCTCGCTGGGCATGGAAAAATGACACAAAGCCTACCCGGACCCGAGGTGCTTGTCTATATCGACGCATCACTCTCCTGTGGAGAGGAAAAACAACGCACGCCGACCTGACAGGAGTTGGAACGACACACGTCTCGCTTGTGAATGAGAAATCTACGCTTCGCTGGACTTTTCCGACGCAGACTCGCCCGTGTGGTGTTATTTTGACGCAACCCAGGTACTTTATCATGCTAATAGCATTAGCACTGTTTTCTAAGGATTTAAGACTCTTTTTGCCTTTTATATCACAACTTGACTTGTGTATGGTAGATTTCTGTTGTTTTGGCCTTGTTTTATTTAGGTAAATATTACCTACTTTTCTAAACCTGTGTCGTGGCATTTTGTAGTGTTTTCACTGAGTTACTGTGTGTGTTGGTACAAATACTTTACACCTAGACTCCGAAGTTAAACCTGGCTGCTTGTGCCAAGCTACCAAGGGGGTGAGCGGCGGTTAACTGATGGTGATTCTCTTTCACCCTGACTAGGGTGAGAGTCCTTGCTTGGACAGGGGGTAACCTGACTGCCAACCAAAGACCCCATTTCTAACAGGCATGAGAAGTATCTGACTGTGATCTAGGTGGAGGAGATGCAGCAGTTGTTGTCCCGGTTCCTGGGGACCAAGGCCCGGAGTTCGGTGGCAGAGTATCGGCAGATGGAGGAAGAGCCAGGGTTCCTGGTGCTGGGCATGGTCGGGTTATGGACGGGTGCAGACAGGCTTGCCTTACGCACGCCTTCAGCGCCCTGGCCGGGTGACCGCCATTAAATAGGTCCTGGGGGGGGAAGTAACTAGAGCAGTAATGCAGAACACATAACCTTCTAGCAGAGGCTGATAAAGGTAAAAGAGAGGGTCTAGAGGAAAATATAACACTCAGATCTTGAGACTGATTGTTCCATATTTATCTTTTGAAAGCAGTCACATTGCAGTCACAGCAATGCTAAGTTCCTGGTTGAACTATGCACATTCAATTTATTTAGAGCTACCTGTAGTCAAACTTCGGTTGCCAGATCAGTGGCGACTTCACCTCGTTTTACCCATGACAAACACGTGCTGCAAAAGCTACTTTGGCTTCCTATGAGATAGCACATATGCTTTAAAGCTGTGCACGTTGTCCACAACTCTAGGACTAAGGATGTCCCGGTTTTTATTCAAATCATCCTTCAGTCCTATGTCCCAATATGCTGACTGTCCCTGAATTCTGTAAAACTGTTTGTATTAACGTTGCAAAACCTTATTTCAGTTCCGGCATCAGATTCAAACTTGTCTGTGCAATCAAGTTTTTATAGTAACTTAAGGAGAGGTTATATTTTTCGATTGCACTTCCACTTGGAGTAGCGCCTAGAGACGCTAGAGACTGTTTATAGTGTGCTGGATAAAATAACAATCCCAATCCCCTGAATTCCATGAATCATTTTAAATAATTGGCGAGTGAGCAAAGATATTCAAGACTGAGGTAAAATCCGTACTAAGGCAAGTAATGCTACGTCTGGAGTGAAACATGGGAAAGCTCTAAAAGCTAAGGTTGACTGCAACTAAAATCTTTGGTTGGCTGGAGGGTGCAAAACTAAGAGAGCAAATGATCAATTCTGTGCATTAAACATGTCTCTCATTTGTTATCACAGTAATGCTTCTCAAATTTCTGTCCAGTGGTAACCACATGCTGATTTTCTTGTTTGGCTGTTATACCTTCACATCAATAAAACGTGTAAGAAAAAAGCTGCTTAGAGAACGAAAGGCAACCGAAACAGAACCAGAAAAGCAGAGGGCATAGCGAGGATAGAAAGCCAGCCATAAAAACTGCTTAACGTAGAACATGTCACAGTGTGAACTCAGCTTTAGAGCCCCCAGACAGTAGTGGAGTTTGTGAGCCCTCTTATCTTCTAGGTTCTAGCCCCTTTATGGGACAGAAAAATAGAGCAAGGAAAAGGTGGAGTTTGGTTCCAAGCCAGACACAAAAACTGAGTCAGTCAAAAATAATAGATGTTCTAGGCGAAACGGAGTGGGTGAACTGGGATAGTAAGAATGAAAAGGAAGCAAGTAGGTTACTAGTTAAAGGGCCCATTATGCCACGCATAGAAGGACAAGTACCAAACATGAGGTGAGAGCCAGGGAATTTTGTTACGTGTAGACAGAGTGGGACAGTCAAAAACGAAAGGAGGACCTAATAAGTGCAGTCAAAAACTTGAGGGCCTCCCTTGAAAAGTACATGGAGGGACCCAACTCAGTCAGGAGCTCTCAGGCCAATGCCCGCTGCCTGTTCACAGTGTACTGTACTGAGGGGGCCCCCCAAGAGCTCGGTCACCCATGCTGCTGGGGCTGCGGAGTTATTGTTACGCTAGTGGTGGGCATGGCCTATGCTGAACTAAGCATGGAAGAGAAGAACCAAAAGATGAAAACCACAACTCTGCCCAGGATGTCTGAAGATTTCCCAACAAGGATGAATTATTTGACCACACTGGGGACCATAGAGGAAAGCAGATGGCTCTCCCTTGCAAGGTTCAAAATGTTACACTCTAATGCGATCAAGACTAAAAGAAGCAAGGAACTATCCATGATGTTTCCATGTGGTAATCAAAAGTTTGAATCATTGTCACACCTTCTGTTTTTGCCACAAATGGAAACATCTAAGGACAAGGAATCCGTAGAAGTGGCATTACAGGAAACTCAAGGGTTAACATCTTTCCTAATTATTTAACAGTACGCACATATGACACATGCAGTCAATATATCTAAAAAAACAAGAAGGCTTGCCTCTAATAGATCCAGTATGGGCCTATTTGTCTTCAAATGGTTATGGCGCAAAGTTTAAGAATGTCAACAATCTTTCAGGAAGAACACAAAGAAAAGATAAGAGCACGTCGTGGAGCCCAGGTTAGATCCAACTCCTTATATAAACTGCAGTGTTTTCAGGATTATCTAACTTCCTGAGCAGTCTCTCTTATATTAGGTGAATCAACAGAAAGGGGAAAATAATATCCCTCATTGATGTAAACATTTTTGTCCACCTTCCATTTCTGTTTCACTCTGCAAGCTCCCGTCTGTCCTTTTTCGTTTGTACTACTTTTAAGTGTGTTTTGTATATTTTGAACATGCAGTAATCACAAGCGGCTGAATTTATATAAAAACCGAGAAACCAAGTATACATGCATAATTAACACATTTGTTTATTTCCCTAGCGTTTTTACTACAACACAAGTATCCAAAGTTGGTTACAAAATTACATAATAGTGATACACGAGCAATACGAGACTAGGGGCTAGATGTATCAAGCGTTTTTGCATTCACAAACGGTGCGAATGTCCGTTTGCAAATGCAAAAATGTGTTTCACAATGTATGAAACGCATTTGCAGTGGGAATTTTAGAAATCGCAAAAACTGTGAATTTTTGCAAATGAGAGATGAATTTGCGTGTCGCAAATAGCGACATGAATTACCGAATCGCTGTTAGCGAAACCCTAATTGCGATACAGATTAGCGATTCGCAGATAGCGATTTCCAAAATGTTGCCGGTATTTGCGAGATGCAGATTGTGACACGCAAAAATGGAATCGCAATGCGATGTAGCAAAAAATCTCAGTTTGCGATTATTTGCAGAATGGCCGTTTGCACATGCAAATTACCACAAACTGAAACCAGGTGGTAACCAGGTGCAACCTATATAAAGAGGCCCAGAATGCCTCAGCCCCTCTTCCACAATGGCTGCACTCTCTTTCATGGCGAGGAGAATGAGGATCTTGGTAGGTTTGAGGAGAGAGAGGCAGAGACAGGAGCGCATTTTCAGAGTGCGCGTAACCCTTTTTGACCAGACTGAGGAGGACATTTTTGATAAGTACAGGTTAAGCTCAGCCATGATACTTGACATGATAGCTGAGCTACAACCCATTCTGCAGTGCACAACACACAGGACCAATAGCATACCCACACATGTGCAGGTATTATGCTCCCTGCGCCTACTAGCCTTTCGGAGCTATCAAGGGGTCATAGCAGCAGCTGGAGGGGTATCACAGAGTGCCCTCTCTAGATTTTTCAATGCATTTCTTAATGCCATGCTGAGCAGAATACACATGTACATCAGATTCCCCAACACCCCACAGGCAGTACAACAAACCAAAGTTAATTTTTACTAGATAGCACAGTTCCCACATGTGCTAGGTGCCATTGATGGGACACATGTAGCAATCTGTCCACCATCGGCCTCCGAGTATGTGTATCGCAACCATAAAAACCATCATTCCATGAACATACAGGTGATACGCAATGCCTCCTACATCATTACCGATCTCGTGGCCAGATACCCAGGGAGCACACATGACTCCTACATCTTTCGCCACAGCGGGATACACACAAGACTGCTAGCTGGGGAGTTTGGGGAAGGATATCTACTAGGTAATTTGATAGTTCATAATAATGCCTTGATGTAAGCATAACGTCAGACAGCAAATGTACTCATTATACTCTCTGTGCATTCAGGAGACAGTGCCTACGCAGTGCGCACATATATGCTAACGCCCTACCTGAGCCCTGCCACCCCAGCAGACAGGAGGTACAATGCTGCACATAGGGCTACCCACAATGTGGTAGAGCGCACTTTTGGGCTGCTGAAGAGCCATTTCAGGTGCATCCATAGGAGTGGAGGTGCACTACAGTACAGCCCTGAGATGATATGCAAAATTGTGGCCACATGTGCTATCCTACACAACATAGCAACCACCAGGGGCATACCAGTGGAACTCACGGAGCCAGACTCAGATGAGGATGATGATCCCTTAGCACCCCTTCTACTAGCCGACAGGGCCAGTGCAGCAGAAGGCAGGCAAAGACGTGCTGACATCACGCACAACCATTTTTGATGTAAGTAATGACAAATCCACTTCAATCATATGTATTTCAGTAGTTAGCATCTTTATTACTTTGACTCCAGGTAAACATTGTGTCAGTAGGACATAGATATTCAGAATGGGCAGACATGATCTATTAACAGTGTCACACTATTAGCATCATAGCATGACTTTATTACACATGTTGAGGTGGTCCCCTGCAGCCCTCAACATCACTTCTTTCGTCCACACACTCCACTTGAGTGCTCAGTGCCCTCGCTGGCACCTCTAGTAGCAGGTTCACCTGCAGTACTGCGACGCCTCGGATCAATCACAGGGACTGTCAGACTGCTGAGGCTCGAGGACTCCTCACAGTCACCAACACCCAGTTCACTGGTTGTGGCACTGCTTGCTGTTTGCATGGCATCCACTACGTTGGTAATTTGCACCAGTCCCTGTGCAATGTCCCTACTGCAATGTGCCATCTGGGCTGTTGAACTTGCAAGCCAATTGACTGATCTACAGAAGCTGTCAAACTTAGCCAAATATTGGTGATGGCGCCTGCGCTGGCTGACACGCTCCTGCCATATCTCTGTGCATAGTTCCCCAGTGGCCTGTGTCAACTCCTTGGTGTTCTCAGCAACTCTTTGCTGTCCCTCAATCAGGGCCTCCAAGTGCTTGTTTTGTAACCCCATATTGTTATTGTGAGACACAAACTGTCTGTGCAATGACTTCAAATGTTTGCATTGCAGGCGCTGCACTTTCAGCATGGAAGCTTCCAGGCTGCCAAAGATTGATGGGCCCACTCCTTCTTCTGTACCCTGTCTGCCTGCATCGTGGCACCTCCTGAGGGGAGTTGACTGGCGCTGGTGCTGGAGTATGGACTGCTGTCTTCCTGTGGGACTCGGCTCTGGTGGTGGTGTTCTGGCATCTCATCTGAGTCCAGGTTGTACACTGGCAGTGATAACACCCTTGCCCTGCGTCTAGTCGGAACAATACTGTAGGACTCACTTGTATTTGAGTCTGACTGTGGCTGTGTTTCTGCTTCCCCCACTTTTTCTGATCCTGCAGCAGCAGGGACCGAGTCATCTGCAAGGATAATGTGCAGCATGTCAGTTCTAGCATTTGTCACAGGTTTCCACAGTGTTGCTTTATATGTACAAATAAATTGTGTCACCCTGAGTCATTTGTGGTGTTTCTCTATGTGGCTGCCCACTATCTTGCTATTTATGTTGTGTATTCACCTTAGGGTTGTGTACTACCACTCCCACAAGGCACTGTTGTATTGTATGTAAGATGTGACATGGACTTCTTTTCATTGTGCATCAAGCTGTGTTCTATTTCCTAAGGGGCATGTGTACATGCAAATGTGGGGATACACATAATCACTGGCCTTACCGTTGCTGGGTGTCCCTGAGGTGTCGATGTCAGTTACACCACTGACAGCTTCTGGCAGCAATGTGGACTCCACCAGGTCTTCCATACGGGTGGACAGTGTGTGGGTGGATGGTCTGCCTCCGGTGCTCCTTGCCTCCCTAAGCCTGCTGGCCACCCTCTCCTTGGCACGGGACCGGAAGTCATACCATCGCTTGCGGATCTCCTCCAAAGAGCACTGCGCAACACCCATTGTGCATATTTATGTCTGTATGTCAGACCAGAGTTTCCGCTCAGGTACTTGGAGTGAGCTCTTGCCAAAGAGTCTGTCATGGTTCCCAACAACCTCTTCAATGAGCACCTCCAATTCTTTCTCACTGAATTTCAGCTTCCTCTTCCTGTCTCCCTTCTCCTTCCCATTGCCAGCACTGGCCATGTTGCAGTTTGATCCTGGCTTCCTCACAATGCTGACTCCCTGGTCCTGGGCTGTGTCTCTCTCACTGCTCCTTTGGGTGTGGCTCCTAGAAACAGCATGGGCTGACTCACTTCCTGGTTGTGATGTCATCAGGCTGTTCCGGTTTGCCGTTTTCGCTATTTGCTAATTTCAATTACTGAATCGCAATCTTTCTTGCGATTCGATGTTTGCATCTCGCAAATAGCGTTTGCAAATTTTAAGAAATTGCTATTAGCGATTTTCAAAATTGATACATCGCATTTTGCATTTCTAAAATTGCGATTTCTTAAAAATCGCAATTTGGAAATCGCTAACTGAAATCTTGATACATCTATCCCTATCTAATGATTTACAAGTTCAGAGAAGAGTAGAAAGACAGTAGCAACAAATGATGTTCAAATATCAAAAGGAGATAGACCATGTAAAATATAATTTATTGTCAATATGAAATAATCTCTTGAAAAGGTTGAATAGTCAAGCCTCCAACCTTCCTCACCATTTGATGGTGCTGGAAACAGGTCCCGAAGTTAGGATACCCGATTGTGAACTACAAGACAAAACATGTGAAAAAAGGCAACAAGTCTCAAAGTGAACAGTGGGACAGAAACCGGCAACATCAATCCCTTGCTGTGTTCAATGAATGGAACTAATGCCTGTGAGTGAAGAAGTCTGAATGTCACAGCAGTCCCCCATGGGAGTACTAGACACAAACTCAGGCAGGCATGAAATGCACCAACAATAATTTTGGAATAGGACCCAGTGTGATGATGCTGTGATGTAACACCAGAATTTCCGTGTTGGTGAGGCAGATCTAGGTGCTACTTGCCATGGTACAGATTGCTAAAAATGTACTACACTACTTTTATTCCCAACCCCATCCGGTTGACAAGGATGCCTGGGTGTAGGGGCAGCAGTAAAGGCAAAGCATGATGCTGTTTGGAGCCCAGGTTCCCTGATACAAACACCATTAGCTGGGATGTCCTCCAGAGTTCTCTGAGAGGCCCCACCACTGAGCTCCGGTTGGTGGCAGCTGATGTTTATTTTTTGATTTTGAGAACCAAACAATGCAATTATCAATGGGAGTAAAAAAAAAGGATTAGGTCATTTCACCCAATCATATTAAGGAGGTTCTATACCTCACCCAACAAATTCTCAAAATGGGTTCTCGTAAGGGGCTGTTTAGATCTTGGCCAATTAGGGTAGAGCCATTAATTTGAAACTGGTTTAGAGCTAACCTATGAGCATAATGCTTTTTATTACTTTAACAACTTCGGTAAAGATTTACACCAAGAAGCTCACTCTTGGCTCTACCTTCATGTCAAGTATATTGTAATTATGCCAAGCTGTTCTATGTAGCAGAAAACACAGATTTCTTTAAAATATTCCGTGCAAATTGCACCTTTTGGAACTACCTAGAATTATCCCTTTTGGCAGTCTTACAAGAAGCTGGGCAACAACGTTTAGAGGTGAACAAATACACACTTAGGAAATCGTTGTGCAGATTTCCAAATGCGGCCAAAACTATTGATTTTCATACACCTGTTGAACTCAACCTTTCTTTAAAATATGAGAACAGATCACATAGGCTAAGATTGGATTTGCAAAAAGCAGTTGCAAATTGGACCCCAACCTTTGCTAATTCAGTCTGGTTTTGTGAACTGCCCTATGCACTAGTAGGTCAATTAAAAAATAGGCTATTGGAGGGAATCACATAATAATCTCTTTAATAATTAATATCCATTAAGCAGATCAAAAATTGGGACTTCCTCCAATTGGCAACCTTCACAGTAATTGTGGCCTGAAGGGGCACTATTCATGTTAAAGTAATTGAAAATTGATTTTTAAAAGCCGCCCAAGTTCCTTAACCCCTTTGCTGCCAGGTCTTTTCCCCCTCCTGTGCCAAGCCTATTTTTGGCAATTTGGGGTAGTTTGCGCTTAGGCCCTCATAACATTTAGTCCACATAAGCTATCCCCGCAAAATTTGTGTCCTTTATTTCCAACATCTTAGGGCTTCTAAAGGTACCCAGAGATTGTGGGTTCCCTAGAGGAGACCAAAACATTAACCAAAATACAGCAAAAATGTGTTTTTTGGGGAAAAATGAGGAAAAAAGTGCTGCAGAAGAAAGCATGTTAATTTTTCCCTGAAAATGGCATCAACAAAGAGTTTGTGGAGCTAAAATCACCATCTTCCCAGCTTTTAGGAACAGACAGACTTGAATCAGAAAACCAACAGAATTTTTGCATTTTACTGGGGCATACCCCATTTTAACTATTTTTTGTGCTTTCAGCCTCCTTCCAGTTGGTGACAGAAATGGGTGTAAAACCAATGGTAGATCCCAGACAGCTAAACATTTCTGAAAAGTAGACACAATTATCAGTTCTGCAATTGGTCATTTGTGTAGATCCTTGAAGTTTTTCCTACAGAAAATAACAGCAGAAATAAAAACATACTGAAATTGAGTTTACAAAAAACCCCATTTCTGTTCATGTTTTCTTCTGTAACTTTTTCCAGCTATGGCATATAGTTATAAACCATATACCGCTATGTCTGCTGGACTCTTCTGGTTGCGGGATATATAGGGCTTGTAGGTTCATCAAGAACCCTAGGTACCCAGAACCAATGAGTCGCAAATGGCCCGAATCGCAATTTGCGACATCGCAAAATCCGAAATGGGAAACAAAAATCCCATTTCCGAAGTGCAAATTGCGATGCGAGCCATTACCGACTCGCACAAATTGCAACCTCATTGTGCGACCCGCAAAGAGGAAGTCACAATTTGCGAGTCGCAAACCATATGAAAAAGCCACTCGCAAATTGCGACTAGTCGCAAAAAAGCCCATTTTGCACACCCAAATTACCACTAAGTCAGAGCAGGTGGTAACCAGAACCAAAGTATAAAAGGAGAGCCAGAATGGCTGAAATGTGTTTGATAGCAAGGAGGAGGAGAGTCCACGCCGCCCAGCAGAGGAGGAGGAGGAGCCAGAGACAGGAGAGAATATACCGAACCAGGCAGACAGTTTCCCACAAACTGAGGAGGAGATTTATGACAAATATAGACTGAGCAGTGCAGCAATATTAGAATTAATTGAACTACTCAATCTGCAGCTTCAACGACAGACAATGCGCGGCAGTGCCATCCCTACACATGTGCAAGTGCTATGCTCACTGCACCTCTTGGCCTCGGGTAGCTATCAGGGGGTGATTGCTGTGGCAGGTGGGGTATCCCAAAGTGAACTCTCACGATTCTTCAGAAGTTTCCTAGATGCCATACTCACACACATGTCCAGATACATATATCTACCCAGGAATGAGGCAGAAATTAACAGCACCAAGTTGGACTTCTACAGAATTGCCAACTTCTCCGATGTAATAGGGTGTGTGGACGGGACACATATACAAATCTGCCCTACTGCAAATCTGGAATATGTGTTCTGCAATAGGAAATGTACCCACTCACTGAACATCCAGGTGGTATGCGACGCCCATAATGTCATCACTGACATTATAGCCAAATTTCCAGGGAGTACACATTACTCATACATATTCAGGCACAGTGGGATACACCAACGCCTAGAACGTGGGGAGTTTGGAGACGGATATCTATTAGGTATTGCTGACTACACCCTGTAGCCATACACACAGGTCACTGTAGAAAGCATCCATGCCCTGCTAACATTGCTTATTTTTGCCAAACAGGTGACAGTGCATATGCGCTAAGACCATGGATACTTACCCCGTCCCTAACACCTGGCAATGAGAATGAGAGTCGATTAACAGTGCCCATCGGCGGACCAGAACTGTCATTGAGAGGACCTTTGGACTGTTAAAGGCAAGATTCAGATGCCTCCACAAAAGTGGAGGTGCGCTCCAATATGCCCCAGTAACAGCATTCAAGATTGTTGGCGCATGCGCAATCCTACACAACATTGCCACCAGACATGGGCTACATCTCACCCCTGAAGGCACAGATTCGCAGGATGAGGAGCAAGAGATACCACATCGCCAGCCTGGGGATAGAAGCATTCCAAATCAAGGCACACAGAGACGGGACCACATTGCAACCCAGTACTTTGGCAGGGTCGTGGCAACTGTCACCACACTCACTGATGTCACACAAACAGAGCCCAGTTGTGTAGTGGAACAAACAAAACCTTTTTATTTGTGAACTAAATGTTGAAAGAAAACTGCTGTCCGTAAGGGGCTGTACATGTCTAAACGTTATGAGGACACATTGACATCATGTGCCTCATGAGTCATGCTGTGTTATGGCCTACACCCTCCTCTGTGTGCGCCCAGCATGGCTCATCCCAGGTGGGTCTCCTCAGCACACGTGAGTCACTTGCAGACACACTGCTTATTGTGGACCCCTCCTCACTGTCCTGAGGGGTCTCACCTGTGCCCCTTGCCACCTGGTTGGCTTCCAACAAGGCCACTGTGTGGCTGATGCGGCCTAGTCCCCGTGCCACATCCCCAGCAAAGTGGCCAAGTTCTACCTGTAGACTCACGGTCCGTCTAGACAGGCCAGTAGTGTTCGTAGCAAGACGCCCAATGGACACTGCCATGCGGTCAAAGCGTGCGACTAGGTGGTGCACCCTGCGCCTTGCGCTGCGTCTATCTGCCACCAGTTCTGTCACTAGTTGGCAGATGGCCTGGGTGAGATCGCCCACATCATCATTAAGTCTAGTGAACTGCGAGTTGACATCAGCCAGGCCAAGGGTCATGTTGTTCTCCAGTCTGTGCAAAGCACTTGATATTGACCGCAATTGTCTTGTTTGCAGGCGCTGACCGTGAAGGAGGGATGCCTCTACTCCTGACATTGCTGCCTCCCCTATCTCCTCCTGGGGCACCGCCAGAACTGGGCGTCTGTGTCTGCGCCTTGGTCGTGCTGCTGGCTCTGGACGACTTACTGTGGGGATGGGGCCAGGGTTCGTGTGAGCTTCCCCCATTTCCTGCTCTTGTTCCAGATGGGACTGTGGTGGTGTCCTGCTGGGCCCAGGAATTTCTGCTGCAGCCTCCTGCACTGCCTCCGGCCTGTTGTCTCCTCCCTGGATGTTGTCGCTGCTGGGGGTGTCTTGTGGGAGACCTGTGGGACATAGGGACTACACTGTCAGTCTCTCACATCTGTTGTATGCCTCATAATAAACATTTGCCTATATGTTGACTACTGTACTACATTGCCCATAATGCACTATTCTAGTGGTTGCTAGACTGGAATGGAGCTAGTCTGGTTGTGCCTGCTGCTGTGTACTGGGAGAGTGTGGATACTGCATTTGTAGGTGTGAATGCATATTTCATGGTACTCACTTTTGGTTGTCCCTGGCGCAGAACTGTCCAATTCTCCCATTCCAGAAACGGCCTTAGGCTCCAGGGTCTGCTCCACCATTTCTTCCATGGCTGTGGGTGGCGGGACAGTGGATGGGTCTCCTCCTGTGCCCCTCATTTCTCTGAGCCGCTCTGCCACCCTCTCCTTTGTCCTGGAGCGCAGGTCATACTACCTTTTTTTTATTTCCTCCAGGGTGCGGTGGCTCACCCTATGGCATTAATCCGGTCCTGGATTTGCAGGCAGATCTTCTTTTTCTCTGTGTCTGGGACACTCAGGGCTGCCTTGCCAAACAGTTTGTCATGGTGCTGGCAGCATTCCTCAGTGAGCACCTCCAGTTCTTTATCCGAAAACGTACGTTTTCTTTTTCTCCCTGCACTGCCTGTGTCCTCCATAGTAGCAGCAGGTCCTCTCTCCTGGGTGTTGCACTGCAGTTTGGAAAGGGTGTGGTCCTCCCTCCTCCCAGGTGTATTTGATGACTTCCTGGTTCTGATGTCATCAGCAAGAGCCAGGAAGTGTATTTCCCAACTGTTATGTTGCACCCACAGGCAATATGCGGGCCAGTCGCAATTTGCGAAACCTGACTCGCAAATTGCGAGCTCGCTTTTAGCGAGGTCGCAAAATGTGATGCGACATCATTTATGAGTCGCAAATTGGTGTCACTTTTTTTTCTTGAATCCCATTTTGCGAGTCGTAAATTGCGATTCGCATTGAATTGCAATTTCCGACTCGCTATTTTTTTCCTACCTACATCTGGCCCTAAATGAGCTGCACCTTGCAATGGGTGTTCATTGTACATCGAGTATGCAGCAATTGGCATTCATTTGGTAAAATATAAAGAGTGATAAATAGATATCAAGGATACCTTTGTATTTCTAAAATGGGCACAAGATAAGGTGTTGAGAAGCAGTGGTTATTTGTACAACTTTGAAGTTGAGGGTCCCCATGCTAGCATGTGAATTACAGAGCATTTCTCAAATAGACTTCATTCTTACACACTGTCTTACATTTGGAAGGAAAAAAATGTAGAGAAAGACAATGGACAATAACTCTTGTTCTTCTATTCCGCATTCCCCAAGCCTCCTGATAAAAATGGTACTTCACTTGTGTGGGTAGGCCTAGCGCGAGATGAAATGCCCCAAAATGCAACATGGACACATCACATTTTTATATTGAAATCTGATGTGTTTTTCGGAAAGTGCATAGCTGTGGATTTTGGTCTCTAGCTCAGCCGGCAACTACAAAAACCTAGCAAACCTGTGCATTTTTTAAAATGAGACAACTAGGGAAATCAAGGATGGGGTGACTTGTGGGGGTCTCACCGGGTTCTGTTACCCAGAATCCTTTGCATATCTCAAAATTTGGCAAAAAACACTTTTTCCTGACATTTCAGTGATGACAAGTTCTGTAATCTGAGGGGAGCCACAAACTTCCTTCCACCCAGGCTTACCTAAGTCTCCTGATAAAAATGGTACCTCACTTGTCTGGGTAGGCTTAGTGCCCGTGACGGAAAATGCCCCAAAACACAACGTGGACACATCTAATCTTTCTAAAGAAAACTGACCTGTTTTTTGCAAAGTGCCTAGCTGTGGATTTTGGCCTCTAGCTCAGCCAGCATCCAGGGAAACCTAGCAAACAATACATTTTTGAAAACTAGATATCTAGGGGAATTCAGAATGAGGTGACTTGTGGGTTTCCCACTGGGTTCTGTTACCCAGAATCCATTGCAAACTACAAAATGCATCTACAAAAACACTTTTTCCTCTCATTTCGGTGCTGCAAAGTACTTGAATCTGAGAGGAGCCACAAACTTCCTTCCACCCATCATTCCCCCCCATTTGCTGATAAAAATGGTACCTCACTTGTGTGGGTAGGCCTAGTGGCTGCAACAGGAAAGGGTCTAAAACACAACACAAACACATCAAAATTATCTATAGAAAACTACTGTTTTTTGCAAAGGGGCACCTGCGTTTTTTGCCCTGGGCTGAGCAGCCATTTAGGGAAACGTACCAAACCCAGACATTACTGAAAACTAGACACCCAAGGGAGTCCAGGGAGGTATGACTTGTGTGGATCCCCCAGTGTTTTCTTACCCAGAATCCCATTTTCCTCACATTTCTGTGTGGGATCACTGCACCAACAGGAATTTCCCACTACCCTATGTTCCCATCGGTCTCCCGAAAAAAATTATACCTCACTTGTGTAGGTGGGCCAAGTGTCTGTACAGGAAAGGGCCTAAATATGTAGAAATTGAGAGGGAACCAACGTGGGTCCAAAAGGTCAGTTTGAAAAAAAAGCATTTTAAGGCTGACCAGTGGGGCATAATGTTTATCAATATAAATGCAACAATGCTGAGTGGTAGGAATTTTGTTGTTTCCTGTGGATTCAGTAAGTTTCCATCACAAAAATGTAAGGAAAATTTGTGATTTTAAGCAAAGTTGTAGGTTTGCAGTGCATTGTGGGTAAGAAAATGGTGTGGAGTGAATGTGAAGTAGACCTCCCTGGACTCAACCAGATGTTTAGTTTTCAGATGTGCCTAGGTCTGCTAGAATTTTCTAGGTGGCCGTGTCCCAAAGTCCAAAAAGTGCAGCTGCTCACCTTTCCAATTGGGACAAAACTGCGAGTTAACCAAGCTCTCTTGGCCCAAATGTAAAATCAAAACCCAAAAAAATCTAATGTCCTCTTGCTTGCCATTGCCATTGGTATAAGATCCTTTAGTTTGTAGGGGGCTGAAAGACTGTTGCCCCCTTCAGTTTGGGTGGGGGGCATAACCATGCCCATACTGGTTAACAGCTCCCACCCCTCTATTTTTTTTCCAATTGCCTTGCATCTGGTTTACCCCATCTGCCCACCAGTGGGCAGTACAACTTTATCCACATTTATTTGGGGTGGGAGTATGGCCATACCCCAACCTTATTTTTTATTTATTTTTTAATCTTCTTTGGTGTCTAGTGGGCTTTCTTCCCCCTTGGAGGCAGATGGGCCTTACAAAAATAGGCTGATCTGCCCCAAGGGGGCAGAAATGGCCATCAGTAATGTGCCCTCATGGGGAGCAACCCTTACCCAAGGGGCGCCCCCCAAACAAAACACACACAAACACTGATCCCTGGTGCCTAAGTGGATTCTGCCCCCCTTAGGGGCAAATGGGCCTAATAAAAATAGGCTGCTCTCCCCATAAGGAGGGCTGAAATGATCAACACTAACGTGCCCCATGGGAAGCGACCCTTGCCCCAGGGGCCACCCCCCCAAAACAAAACACTCACCAATCCCTGGTGCCTAAGTGGTTTCAGCCTCCCTTGGGGGCAGAAAGGTGTGATAAAAAGAGGCCAATCTGCTCCGAAGCGGGGCAGAAATGGCCAACAGTAATGTGCCCCCATGGGGAGAGACCCTTGCCCAAAACAAAACACACAGACAACAATCCCTGGTTTCTAAATGGTTTCTGTCCCCCTTGGGGGCAGAAATGTCCTAAAATAATATGCCGCCTTGTGGAATGGCCCTTGCCCAAGGGGCCGCTCCCCTTATGTAAACATTTTTTTTTTTTTAAATCCCTGGTGTGTAGTGGTTTCTGCCCCCCTTGGGGCAGATTGGCCTAATACAATTAGGCTGATCTGCCTCCAAGGGGCGCATAAATGGCTTTATATGTTATGCCCCTCTGGTGAGCGACCCTTGCCTAAGGGGTTGCTCCCCTTATGTAATAAAAAAAAAAAAACATAACAATCCCTGGTGTCTAGTAGTTTCTGCCCCCTTTGTGGGCGGGTTTGCCTATTAAAAATAGGCTGATCTGCCCCCAAGGGGGCAGAAATAGTCTAAAATAATATTGCCTCCCAGGGGAGTGACCCTTGCTTAAGGGGCCGCTCCCATCCTGTGAAAAAATAAAATTAAAAATATCCCTAGAGTCTAGAGGTTTCTGCAATACACATGTTAACACAAACAATACACAAATAATCCACATACATGCATGTACCAAACACAAACATATCCTACACAAAATACATAGCCATCACGCGGGACAAATGCCAGGGGCACACACACACATGCAGGCCAGACACCACAGCTAGCACAACCAACACACACACATGTCACACACAAACAAACCAAAGGCACCAAATACAAAACAGCCATGTGAAAAGAAAGGCAGAACAAGTATGTTACCATCGAATCCAACAATAGGTTGGGCCAGATGTATTAAAATCTTCCATTAGTGAAGAAAATAAATAACTATATACAGTCAGAATGCCATAGGCCAGTCAAATGTCCAAAGTGTCAAAGGCACAAATGGCACCTTTGTTTGCCCCTACTTGACTCCTGACTGCTAAATGACCTCCACAGGGTAGGGACATCAGGGTTCAGGTAGGCACTTCAGGGGTTTGGGAAGGGGTTTGGTCTTGGGTTTGGGAGGGGGGTCTTTGGGCTTGGGTTTGGGAGGGGGGTCTTTGGGCTTAGGTTTGGGCTTGGCAGGCGTTGACGTCTTGGCGAGGGGGTTTTGGGTACTAGCAGGGGAGCAGGGGAGGACTTGGAGTTGGAAGGGCTGGACTTGGGGAGAGACAAAAAACATTTGGGAGAGGAGTAGGGAACAGGGAAAACTCCAAAAAGAAATGCTTTTTAGACACACAGGGCAGTCATGGCAAAATGGTTTGCAAGTGGAGGTAGAGGGAGTGGTTTTAGAAGGTGTTGGTATGGATGTCTTGGGTGCAAGTGCTTGCGATGAATGCTTGTGGGTGCTGGGTGTCTGTTGCGTGGGTGAGTGCGGGCATTTATGTGTCTTGGGAGGAGGGAGGAGAGGTGCTGGGAGATGCCTTGCTGGATGGGTGACTGTCTGTTGGGGTGGTGTCTGCAGGTATGGTAGATGTGCTGCATGTGGGAGTGTCAGTGGCTGTGGTGGCTGCGGATGTGGTGACTGGAGTGAATGTGTGTGGGTCTACTATTGTGCTGACTGTCAGTAAGCTATGAGTTGTCGCTGGATTAGTCATTGTTGGTGTAGTGGCTGCAGGTGTGTCTGGTGTAGTGTCTGTGAAGGAGGGGTGGTGGGGGAGTCAGTGCAGGTAGTGGGTGTTGGTGTGTCTGCAGGTGGGTGTTGTTTGTGTGCATGCCAGTGGTGGGTCTTGTGGTGCTTTTGTTTGCCAGTGGTACCTTTGGCTGTTAAGGTGGATGCATGCTTGGGTGTCTGTGTGCTTGGGCTGGGTTTGGGAAGAGGGTTTTGGGTTTGGGAAGAGGTAGGTGGAGGGGGAACGGTAGACAAAGGGTGACTGGTTGCCATCAGTGGGGAGGCCAGAGCCTGAAAGGATCTCTTCATGCCAGCAAGTGACCTGTGAATGCCCTCCAGGAACGCATTGCTCTGCTGGACCTGAGCTGCCAATCCCTAGATGGATTTCACAATGGTAAACTGACCCACAGAGATGGACCTCAGGAGGTCAGTAGTCTCCTCACTGAGGGCAGCAGGGCTGATTGGGGCAGGGGCAGAGGTGCATGTGGTGAAGGAAATACCTACCCTCCTGGGTTAGCAAGCACTAGCAACTGAGCGGGGAGCTACAGGGAGGGCGGTGCTAATAAAGGGGTTTGTGGACAATGAAGGTGCTGGGGTGGTCCCAGAAGGGTCCGCCGCCGCCAGGGAGTGTCCACTGAAGGAGGATTCGGAGTATGAGATGGATGATCCGGTCTCCCCCGTGACACTCCCCTCGCCATCCATGCCACTGGGTCCCTTGTTGTCTCTGGTAGCAGCACTCCGGGTCCCCTGGCCTGCAGCATCCTCACTTCCCTGTGCCCTTTCTCCTTCACCTGTTGATGCTGATGCACACAAATAGAGAGAGAGAAGGAGGGAGGGAGAGAGATAGGGAGAGAGAGGGTTAACACATACCTCATATACAACCTTGTAAACATGCACATCTGTGACAATACATATGCTGCCTAGGCTATCTCAGGTGCCAATACACATGTCCTACATCATGTCACAACATGACACCACTACTCACCCCTCACACCTATATCTAAATCCAAGTAAGTCTGCACGACTGGAGTCATCCACATGATCACCACCATAGCCATGTTTGCATATACATCATACCCTGGAAGAAGTACAAATATCTCCCTGAATTCACATTATACCTCTCCATACTCCTAACACCCATGAGAAGTGCAGCTGACTGAACCAAACACATAAGGCATGTACAGTTAAAACCGCTGATTAGTCCATGTCCTTTGTGAGATATCCATGACAGTGAATACTACTACACTCACACACCACACAGCATCTGCCTGTCACATTATATGGCTGACATAACACTCAGTACAATAATGGCAATTTGAATCTAATAACTGATGAAGCCTCTACAAGTGTGACAGCCATACAGGTAACATCTGATGTGCACAATACAAGTTATGGGCACAGGCATGTGATCAGTCTGACACAATCACAGAGACACCAAACACATATGTTTCACAACTATTCATACATCTAAGTGCATCTACAATTGCCCATATTGCACATATAACACATCCATACACAATCACTGAGTTCAGTGCCATAACTGATGAATATCAGAAACACACATATGACATCATGGTCCACATACAAAACCACTAGACATGCATCTTAATCCAGTAGGACTTCACAAAATCATAACACCACCCTCACTCATGCCATTCCAGATTTTGGAATACCTGTACCGAAGTCCAGACAACACACGTCTCTGACGGTCAATACATGCATACATGGTCCAACACCACTGCCTTTGCACTGACAACACATCACACTACTGCATAGGGCAGCCTCAGGAAAGAAAATACAACATTCATTTCACATCAACATATCATAAGTCACACAATACCCAATCCTGTCCCAATCACCTATTTCAGCTAAGCCAAGGGTAGCTGACATGTTCACACTTCATCAGATGTCCACAAGTAACAATTGGGACATGATGTAGGCAGCTAATTAGCTATGTTGCACTGTAATCGGTAGGTCATTGGCATACATGGCATTAACATTACATATTGTGAATGATGAGGTCCGTCTAGGCACTTACCACCTCTAGTACTATCCCATTGTGTTCAAGGTTTCATCCCCACAAGTCATGTTGATTGCAATCAGACCATTTGAAGGGTATTTTTCAAATGGGCCTACCTGACCAACCTTCACATACCCAATGGATAGCAGATTACCAATATATAGGGATACAACTGTCAAGCCATTAGTCCACTCCAATACAAGTCATAACTGGGGTGGAAATGTAATGGTTGCCTCACATGGAGTCAACACCATTACCAGTACCTGAATTAAATAGCCCCAATGATAAAAGCTGAGTTACACAGATGCATAGACAGGTGTGCTATACAGATGGGAGTGGACTGACACCTTAGAGCCACAAATGCCCAAATGCAGATGGATGGAACTGGTCATATTCATTGGTTGGGTGGTACACAATCTCACATCCATAGTAAGGCAGGATGGAGTCACACATGTGCCAATCAGATTAGACCATCTCCACAATGCTGACATGTAGAATTCTGGATATGGAAGATGTACATCCTCTGACAGCAAACCATCAAGACACGTCCACAACTAATGCTCATGCCAGGTGGTTACTACCCATTACCCCCAAGTCTACATGCATGTTGCACTGACTATAGTTTCACATAAGCTACAGTGAGGCAGCAAATCTCATACAACCCCAGCCAAGTCCCAGGATACAGCCTGTACTCACCCCTTGTGGCTGCAGTGCTGCCCTCAAACGCTCATCCACCTCAGGTTAGGCCAGTGCCAAAATACGGGCCATTGGGGGGGGTCAGGGTCCTCGATGGGTGGACATCCCCAGCTGGGCCTCTGTGGTCTTCCGGGCCCAGTATCTCAGGTCCTCCCACCGCTTGCGACAATGGGTGCTCCATCAGCTATGGACCCACACGGTCTGCACTACCTTGGTGATGGCACACCAGATCAATTTTTTCTGATGGGTGGTCACCTGCTTGGATGAGACAAACAAAAGGAGAAAGTCATATACACTGGCACCATGCTAACAGGAGAGGCCTATACACATCAGGCTCACCAAGTGCAACACATACCCATCCTCTCTGCCCACACATGTTCACTTGATGAACTCTGCATGCATCTATACTTCCTCACTGATACACTTACCCCATTCACCATCACATGCATGCCTATCACACATGACCTTGGGATGGGGCTCACTTTGTTCCTATGGTGCTCCATATAGATAGTCATACAGGGGTAGGACCCCATCCACAAGCTTCTCCAGCTCTTCTGGTGTGAAGGCTGGGTCCCTATCACCTGCAGGATGTGGCATGATGTCTCCCAGAGCCAGTACACAGCAGCTCAGGTCGTGGAGGTCTTGCTAGCAACAATGTCAGGAGTCAAGTGAGCAAGGCTGTAGAAAATGGCGGTCATGGCCGCCACATACAGGACCGCCACCACCGGCGGTCATTGCCAATGGCCCCAGTCCCCCATAGGCAGCAATGTTAACCAATGACAAGTTGCAATGTGGTTGCGACCCTCTACCACCATGATGACATATGCCGGTGGACTTTGGTCACTTCCATCTGTCCAGTGCTGCAGGACTGGCGGTTACGATTTTATGCACATCTCATGCATTGATGTGCCAATATAAGTGTGCCATACACATATTTAGATAAATTGGGGAGTAACCCTATGTTGTGCCATCACGGTAGTGCTGACACATGTGACATACATGACACAGTATAACTGTTGATGGTGTTGCTTAGACACTCGGTGGCATGATATTGATATATCTCATTACTTTTGTAATGATCAATGCAGGATAGCCCAGTCTGCCATATATGGTACATTGCAAATGTGACATGTGTCCCATACGACTTATAGGTTCAGCATTGTGTTGCACGGCTGGGGTCTAAAGCGGCTCTGCATGACCATTATTGTATATGTCCTACGCTTGTCCAATAGTATTAGGTGTGTGCTATTTGTACATGTTCAGTTTATATGTGTGATGTGCATTTCTCAATGTACATTCTGTCCTCTCTACCTAGATATCCTGCCATCAGGTGACTCAGACAACCACCAGTGTACCGTCCACTAGTTGACCTTGCAAACCTGGAGGACAGGCATATCATACAAATATATTGTCTGAATCGTCAGACTATCAAGGATCTAGGTACACAGTTGGAGCCAGATCTGTTACAAGCCATAGGCAATCCCTATGCCATCCCTCCAAGAGTACAGGTCCTGTCAGTGCTACACTTTCTTGCCACAGGCTCCTTTCAGAATACAGTGGGCTTGGAAGCAGGGATGTCACAACCCATGTTCAGTCTTGTGTTGAATGTTGTACTGTGTACATTGTTGAATCACATGGACAGCTACATAAGGTTCCCCTAACATGCGTATTTGGCCTATGTGAAGGCAGACTTTTATGATATGGGACACATCTCTCATATGACAGGGTCCATTGATGGCACCCATATAGCACTAGTTCCTCTCAGTGCAAATGAACAGGTGTATAGGAACAGGAAGAACTACTACTCCATTAATGTTCTGCTTGTGTGTTTGCAAAACCAGTACATCTCACAGGTCACAGACAAGTTTCCTGGATCTGTCCATGACTCCTTCATTTTGAGGAACAGCAATGTCCCACACATGATGACACAACTACACACAGAGAAGGCCTGGCTCCTTGGTATGTATGCATTTGGATGTGGTTTGCTGTTATTGAATCTGTCATCAAAATCTTCCCTTTCGTTGTATCTGTTATGTCACTGGTCCTACATTTTTTCACCCAGGCAACTCTAGGTATCCTAACCTTTCCTAGCTGTTGACACCAGTGAGGTTACCTGCCACGGATGGGGAGGTCCGTTTCAATGAGGCCCATGGGAGGACAAGGCATGTAATCAAAAGGACATTTGGCCTCCTGAAGGCCAGATTCAGGTGCCTGGAACTATCCGGAGGTACCCTCTTCTACTCACCCTAAAAGGTATGCCAGATGGTAGTAGCCTGCTGCATGCTCCACAATCTATCCCTAAGATGTCAGATACCATTGCTAGCTGATGAGGGTGAGGCAATTGGACTAGTGGCGTGTAATGCTGACATGCCAAGAAATGAGGAGATAGAGGAGGAAGGTGCTGCTGATTCTAGGACTGAGTCCATCAATCAGTACTTCCAGTGACGTACAGGTATGTTGAATGTGGGCTGGCAAGTGTTGTATTTCCACATGATTTGCTGACAATAGTCCTCCTTAGTTGACTTATCAGTGTTGGTGTAATATGGTCCTATCCCTATATCTGTGTTGAGGGAGCAGACTGTTTGAATGTAAGGTGCACAGTAAAAGTGTCTCATATCTAACAAGTGTACTCACTGAAGTTTCCTTGAATCTAATCTCCACTGTACAGACCAGTATTGAGCAATGTGTGCTGCATTCTCCTGTACTCATGTCATTCCACCCACTGAGTGTGGTAATAAAATGTGTGCCTCTGCTACCTATGGCTTGAGGGTTTTATGGTCACTAGCCATTGCTGAATGATTAGAGAATTGAGCGTTATAAATGACAAATGGCAGCTACAGTGATGTATGATGAACAGTCTGTGACTGGTGTTGTACAGGTATTCTCTGGGGGAGCCTGGTTAAGAGGTAATCTACACTGAGGGTGGCTGCATATGTGCTTTGTGTGGCTTCATGCCTTCCATCCTGACAGTACTTTCTGTCATTGTTTTTTTGCAGGTTTGCATACTGACCATACTTTTGTGTGTGTCAGGATTTTGGACTGTCTGACGTGTCCTGGAACATATCTGTTGTACTGTGTCTCCTGCTGAGGATGCCTCCTTCTGCTGTCCATTACACCACCTGTTGGATGTCGGGGTGCATAGCCAACTCACAAATAGCAATCATGACTTTTGTTGATGTAATGAAGACACATAGACAGTAGCTGTGTTCCATTGGTATTTATTGTGCATATATTGAAATTGTGCTAACAATTCACAGTGCATACATTGTCCAAGAGGTGATGAGTAGGGTCATTGTAGATGGAATTATTAGAGTAGGTGGTACAGCTGTTGGTTGCACAGGTCCATTTTCCAATTGCCTATGGGGAGATGGAGTTTTGTCACTGAGCTCTCAACAGGGCATCTCAGTGGCACACAAGGGAGACAAATCAGTTGAGGGTCACTTCCTGGCATCTGCTCCAGCCAAATGTCTGGATGGACCTCCACATCTGTCAGGGATTCTTCGACTACAAAGGAAGGGGCGTCTGAGGGCTGTGGTTCCCCTGGCGGGGCCTCCATTTCAATGGCTGCCACTGATGTAGATGTGTCTGATGTTATGTTACTAGCGGAAGGGGCCTGCTGGTGGGTGAAGGAAGCATGCAAGGTGGAGTTGATATCCCTCAGCACCCCTGAAATGGTGGCCATTGTGGCATTGTGGGCCTGCCACTGCTGCATGACCTCCTGGTAGAATTCCTTCTGCAACCTTTAGTTTTCCCCCGCCATGGTTATGAGCTGGCCCATTCGATCCTGGGATTGTTGGTATGCTCTCAGGACTTGGGAGATGGTTGCCTGGTCAGTGGAATCCCTGGGGGACCCCATCCTCTGGCCCACAGCTTCCCTCCCATGCCCCCTACCCCCCTGTGCCTGTGCCCCTGGCTCGGTGTGCCCACTCCCAGGCAGGACCTTCATTGTCTGGGATGTGAGGGGTCAGCTCTGGTCTCTGTACTGTGGGGCACACAATAGTTTGACCTGTCCATGGGACACAGGTTTGGGGACGAAGGGTTGGCTGTGATGTTGAAGCCACAGAGTTTGTGGGGATTGATGTGGGCAGGGTGAGGCAAGGAGTCATAGACTGACCAAGTGTTCCAGATGGGCCAGGTAGATCATCAGTGTCCAGACATCCAGGTGTGTTTTCCTCACTGGGGTCTTTATCCTGTGGTAGACTTGCAGTGTCTGTACCCCTCCATGGTAGCAGCACTGGCAGGGGTACCTGTGGATGGAGTGAGAGAGGGAGTTACATATTGAAGATATGTTTGGTTATCTCTTTATCACGTGCATACAGTGGCTGACATGATTCCCAGAAATGACAATGACAGATGCTTCACAGCATACCATTAGCATTAGATAGTGGTCTGTGACATGTGTACCTTACTCCATTTAGGTTGATGTCATTCAGGTTTGGTACCTCCAGCTGTGTGGATGGGTACTGGTACAGACTGATAGTTCACATGACTGCTCTGCACTGTTAGCTAGTCACTATTCAAGCTTGGTTGTTGTGAGTGGTAGATGAATGGATAAAGCAGCATTGTGTCCCAGTAGGTGGAGGGTATGGGAGTATGCAAGGCTAATTATCCTGTCTGTGCATGCTGTGCATATGCATGGAGGCTGCCATCTAAAATACCATACCATAGTGGGTGACTTTCTGGGTTGTGGCCCCTGGTTAGTGGCCAATTGGATTAGTCATAGTGCTGCAGCTGTGTTTAGCCTTGTTTGGCATTGTGTTGCACCACTGCATTGCTGTCATTGCCATGAAGTGGTCTTCAGTCAGATCATCTAGTTGGTACAACTTGTCCAATTAGAATACATGCAAGGGATGTGATGTACACATTCCAAGTATTAACGTAGATGGTCTTGTGCATTGTGGGAGTTGTAGTGTTAGTATTAGCCAATGCTAAGCGTGCCTTTGCCAAGGGCTGTGTGGGCAGGTGGGCTGGGTGGAGTTGTGGCATGCAGGAGAGGGACATTAGGTGGATAGGTGGGATGTGCAGTGAGACATGCAGTACCTTGGGGAGTATTTGGATGGTGAGGAAGCATGTAGTACATGACAATTATGTAACATGGAGGTTGTGTGCACTTACCAGAGTCCAGTCCTCCAGGTATCCCAGTCAGGACTTGGAATGCAGGATGTTCAAGACCTTCTCCTCCCAAGATGTGAGCTGTGTTGGTAGTGCAGTTTTATTGTGTTTGCTAGTTGGGATGTGTATTTGTGCTTATGGTGTAATAGTGATATATGTGTGTATTTGCCTGCTCTCTGTGTATGTGTGAATCGATTTTGTAGCAAAGGATTGTAAGTTGTGTTGGGGTGTGTTATATAGTGCTGTAAGTAGGTGTGTCTGGTGTGTGTATGTGTGTCAGGTGTGGGATATTCAAACTATTAAATGTGGTATTGTATTCTGACAGTGGTGGATTCTGAGCATGGCGGTTCGCACCACCAATGGTTTTCCGCCATGAATGAACTGCTGTGCTAATTTGTGGCTCATAATCTAGTGATGGAACCGCCTCTTTCCCACCCTCCTGTCTCCTGGCAGTGTCAGATTTGTGGCTGTTTTTTGGCAGTCTTCACTGTGTGTCATAATATGGCGGTTAGATTAAGACCAACAAGGCGGTCTTTCGGCAGCCACCACCGCGGCGGTCTTCCATAAAGACCGCCAAAGTCGTAATGAGGCTGTCAGTGTTTTCTGTCTTTAACTGAAAAACAAATATTTCCTTCGGTGATGTTTTTTTCGGTCAAAATCAAATTTAACAGAGAACCAGAAACTCTAATTATACAGACAAACAGGTAGATACATACCCATTAAACACTAACATGCTGGGCTGTATTCTGGAATTTCCAGAGTGATTTTGAGGGTGTATTTTACCTCTATTTTTCTGATACATTTTCTACAATAGCCAATGATCTTCCTGCCTGCTGCTAGGACTGGTCAAGGGAACTCAAAACAAGCGTTGTTCCTGATCTTCCACTCTAAAGTAGATTTTCTATATTATCAAATTGACTGATTAGCAAAAGACTGGCTTAATGTTTCCTGCCTCCTGGGCCTCCAGATGACCAGCCACTAAGCTGTTTCTAGGCATTCTTATTTATTTCTCAACTTCATTTCTTCCCCCTTCATCACAAATAACTTTTAGCTTAATTACCAAGAGGAGTTCTACTGTATAAAATAAAGGATCAGGAAGCATTAGTTGGACTCTTAGCAACCTTTTCTGTGTCCCTTTCAATAGACTCCACTTGTTGTTTCTTTCTCTCATCCTAGCATCCTGCTAACATTCAGTAGTTCTCTGAAGCCACAATCAGAAGCAAAGCTTGGCACTGTAGGAATAAGTAACGTTTCTCATTTTGAGGCATAATTATACTCTGTTTGCGCCGGATTTGCCTCATTTTTTTTTACACAAATTCGGCGCAAACTTAACTGCATATTTATGCTTTGGCGATAGACTCGTCCAGCGCCAAAGTTATGGAGTTTGAGTAATTTTTGGGACGTGAAAACCTACCTTGTGCTAATGACATGCAAGGTAGGCGTTCCTGTGCAAAAAATTACTCTAAGGCATGTGCGCCTTATTTATCCTCTGGGGTCAAAATGACGCACAGGAGGAGGTGGGCCTTAAAACATGGCACCCAGCCAGATTTGCGCGATTTTTTAACGTCTGGGTCAGGGCAGGCGTTAAGGGACCTGTGGGCTCATTTCCATGGTGGGAGACCATGGAAGCAGTCCACAGGTGCCTTTCCCTGCACCCAGGGACACCCCCTGCCACCCTAGCCTACCCCTGGAGGACACCCATGGATGAGGGGACCCATCCATGTTGAGTGCAGATAAGTGCAGGTAAGTATAATTTTTTTTTAAGTGTCATGGGGGGGCCTAACTTGGGCCCCCCTACATGCCACTGTGCCCAATGGCCATGCCCAGAGGACAGAAGTCCCCTGGGCATGGCTATTGGGCATGGGGGCATGACTCCTGTCTTTGCTAAGACAGGAGTCATTTCCATAGGGGTTGTGCAAGTCAGGTTAGAGCCAATATTTTTTACTGTAACCTGACTTGCCCCATTCTTTGGCGCACAACCCTGAGTCTTCCCTTCATCTCCGCTGCCCGGTTACCATCATTTATTTGACGCTAACCAGGCCGCAGCACCGGCTAGCGTTATTCCATAAATAAGGCACCTGGCTGGTGCGTTGGAATGGCGTTAGCCAGCGGTAAACTTTTTGACGCAAATCTGCCCTGGCGCTGATTTGCGTCAAAAAGTATAAATATCGGCCTTTGTGTCATGTCAGACTTAAAACACAGAGGGTCTGATTTACACTTTTGAGCAAGGTTACAACTTTGGATATTCCCAAACTACAATTTTGAAGTGACTTACACTTGTGTAATAAGTCCAGCACCAAACATGGCCAAGCACTATTAGATATTTTATTATTAAATAATAAATAGGTACTATTTTTATATATTTTCAACACTAATGTATATTTATTTATATTTTGGACCATTTTAAATATTTTAATTTAACATTATTTCCTATGTAGTTTTATTTTATTCCCTACCTCCATTATTTTCTAAGGATGGGTCTTACAGTACCAGTGGTTGGCCATGTGTGGTGTTTGACTTACTACACAAATGTAAGTCACTATTTGGATATGTGAACTGAAATGTTTGCAAACAGCACTTTTGCAATATGCTGTAATACGAACAGATTTTGATGCATTGTTTTGTTATGTAATGGTGACGGTCTAATTAAGAGGTTATTTTTAGGCCCTGGCTTAGAACTCCGCTCCACTGGTGGAGTTTGCGGAATTCAGGCACTTTGACCTATGTGAAGTAGCGCGGGTTTCCTAAACTATGCGATCCAGCGTAGAGCTAAGTTTGGTCGTGCGTGCAAGATTTCGTTTTGGTACTCCCTCACGAGCGCCACATACTCTTGGGCCGCTAGCAAATTCACACAAGCCTTTGCATTCACTCGTGCTGTTTCCGGCCACGTGCCTGAGACTTTGTGTTTACCTGCGTTGCTTCCAGCCACAACAGCAGCCAATACAGTCCCGCTTGTGTGCTCAAATGAACTTGGACTTAGATTTTCTACTCGAGATACATCTAAATCTAGTCAAAAAGAGGGTTTTGAGTGGAGTTTTTCTCCAATGGACCCTTCAAGCTGTTTTTCAGTGTGAGAAGCTTTTTTTTCATTTTTTTTTTCAAACAGGACGATTGTGCCCAAGAGACTCCAACTTCCTGTTCCTGTCCAGCAGACTCCTCCCAGTGCTTAGTCCATCTCCTGGTCACTTTTCACTTGGATTTCGAGGTGAAAGGATCACTCTTTGTCTCCTGGATATACCTTTGGAATCAAGAACTTTGGGGGTCATTATGACCCTGGCGGTCCCGTCCCGCAACGCTGGCGGTCGTGGTCAGTCTACCACAGCGTGGCAGTGCAGGACCACAGAATTATGCAGCCGGTTCACCACCTGTTCCGCCAGGGGGGTAGGACCACCTGGCCAAAGGTTGTCCACCTTGCTGCCAGGAATTCAGTAACGGCAGCCCTGCCATGAAATCCCTGGCAGTAAGGATACTGGCGACAGGAATACTAATTCTTTTCACCACTACAGGACTCCCCAACCCCCACTCCATGTCAGAGCCCCCCACCCTGACCCCATCAGAAACCCCCTCCCCCCAGGCAGCGACACCCCCTCCCCATCCCTGTATTGTATCCCATACACATATGCACACACCACTCATACATACATACAGGCACACATCCACGCTCACTCATTCACACACATATGCACACATGGCCACGACACTACCCCACCCCCTGCACACATGCAGTCACATAGGCACACAGACACTTGCACACACACAAACACACTGAACACCCGCCCCCATGTTAGTCTATCATCTTTCCTGGTGGTTGTCTGGGAGTGAATGGGGTCCACGGAGCCTGCTCCGCTGCCAGCACCCCGCCAACACAACACCGCCATGCCGTCTACAATGTAGTAATACGGCAGGCGGTGTTGTTGTGACGTTGTGGTTTGCAGAAAGTGTAAATGTTGTAGGGTAATATTTGATGGCATAGGAGGATGTGTACTGTTGTGAAATTTTTATAGCTCAGTTAATTTTCACGTTTGCACTGCTGAATTAGTGTTAGTATTCTCTTTAGTGTTACCACTATGCCTCCCTATGGTCAGTGTGTATGTGTGTGTGTTTGTCATTGTCCACCATTTGTCTTTGCTCTCCATGCCATGTGGCCGGGGTCCATTTTGTGTAGTCTATGTCCATAGGCTTGCATGTGTTCTTTGTCCTCCATGCCTCCTTGTTCGCAGTTGTTATTTGACCATGAGGCTGGCAGCCATTTTGTGCACCCAGCCACTGCGTCTCTGTCATAGGTTTGCCTGTGTTCTTTGTTCTCCTTGCTCCCTGTTGTTTGACCATGTGGCTGGTGGCCATTTGGTGCATTCAGCCAATGTGTCTTTGTAATAGGCTTGCATTGGTTCTTTGTTCTCCATGCTCCATGTTATTGTTGTTTGATCATGTAGCTGGTGGCCATTTGGTGCATCCAGCCAGTGTGTATTTGCCATAGGCTTGCATGTGTTCTTTGTTTTCCATGTCTCCTTGCTCCTTGTTGTTGTTTGACCATGTGACTGGCTTCAATTTTGTGCCTTCAGACAGTGTCCCTTTGCCATAGGCTTGCACATGTTCTTTGTTTACCATTTCTCCATGCTCCTTGTTTTACAATGTGGCTGGCAGCCATTTTGTGCATCTAGCCAGTCTGTCTTGGCCATAGACTTTGCATAGGTTCTTCTTTGTTCAAAGTGCCTCCTTTCTACTTGTTGTTTAACCAAGTGTCTAGTGGCCATTTCGTGCATCCAGCCAATATGTCTTCGCCATAGGCTTGCACGTGTTCTTTGTTCTCCTTGCTCCCTGTTGTTTGACCATGTGGCTGGTGGCCATTTCGTGCAACCAGCCAATGTGTCTTTGTCATAGGCTTGCATTGGCTCTTTGTTCTCCATGCTCCATGTTATTGTTGTTTGATCATGTAGCTAGTGGCCATTTGGTGCATCCAGCCAGTGTGTCTTTGCCATAGGCTTGCATGTGTACTTTGTTTTCCATGTCTCCTTGGTCCTTGTTGTTGTTTAACCATGTGGCTGGCGGACATTTTGTGTACCCAGCCAGTATCCCTTTGCCATAGGATTGCCTATGTTCTTTGTTTGCCATGCATCTTGTTCATTGTTGTAGATTGACCATGTCGCTGGCAGTCATTTTGTGCATCCAGCCAGTGTGCAGTTGACATAGGCTTGCATGCATACATCAGCAATTGTTGATCATTTGTTTATTTTAAGTTTATGTTTTAATTTTACTTACATTTTCTATTTACATTTTTTATTTTAATGTTTTATTTTATTTTTTATTTAGATTTTTTTATTTTATTTTGTATTTTAGTTTGTTAATATATTTTTTATTTTAAAGTTTATTTTAATTTTATTTGTTATTTTATGTTTAATTTTACAGGCAAATCAGCAGCATAATCCATTTTTTTATGATTATTCCATTTCCTCTAGAACACCTTGCCACCAAGGGGTTTTAAAGAATAATTCAATTTACCCATGCACCTTTCTCTGGCTAAAACAGATGGAGATGAAGCAAAGAGCTATATCTGCATGTTGTGCTGCCTGATTTGAAATTATATTTTATGGTGTGGTGATGTGGTTTGACTTTACAATGTTTCATTAAATTGGTATTTATTACATAAGAAACCAGCTCACTAATATTGCATTTGTCTGTACTATTTCAACCTGCAACAATGCCATGTTTCACTAACTACATGTTTTTCTTGCTTTGTTGCTTTTAGGTGCACAAGAGAAAAGACATCACATCACCGGCAGTACTGCCAAAGAGAAGGCCTGTTCATTTAGTCCTCCAATCTCTTCCACTTGTGCAGCTTAATGCCACTGCTAAGTGAAAGCTTTAAGATGGCCCGAAACAAAGTTGCTCCCAAGAAAGTGGTCAGCGAGAAGAAGCAGCTTTCTACTAGTAGTGTGCCGACCGCAACCTTTTTTGGGAGACGTATGCCTCCCACACTGGCCTCGGGGGAGGAACCTGGGAGCAGCACTCCCCCATATATTCAGAACCACACCAACCTAAGCCCAAGACCATGTCTGTCAGTGAGGAAGCAATCATGGTGACGCCGATGAGCAGTGACATTGGATTTGTCCCTTTTGCAAAGTAGTTCCCAATCATTTCAGGAAAGAGAACAAAGTGGACAGCAGCCTCACCCAGCAATAGAAGACATTCACGAAGTTGGAGCAGAATAGGCGGTCGAGCTCCCTGCCGAGCAAGAACCTTTTCTTTTAGAAACCATCTTCTCCAAACACCACTTCTGATGATGATGATAGGGACATGGAGTGGACCCCGACAGAGTATGGGAGACACCAGGTGAAGCAAGGGGGAAAAAAAGTTCCAAAAAATCTTAGAATCATGGAAGGGGATGATGAGGAGGAGGATGATGATGACAAGCTAGTCATTGTGGAAGCTGGCACAGAGGAGTCCGACATTACTATTCAACCTGCTCTGAGGGATGTGGCACAGACAGCTCCGCCAGCTCCCATATTTGTTAGGTCGCAGCAGAGACCTGCACCAACCCGTACCTCAGTAGAAGTATGCACTGCAGAGAGGGAATCAACACGCCCATCTATCACCAGTTCTTCTTCAGACATTGGCCCAGTAAGAAAGTTCTTCTGCCCAGTCTGGGACTTTTTTATGCTTAGCAAACAGGAGGAGAACATTGCGATATGCTCCATTTGCTACATGGGTGTCAAGGTAAGCCTGGTTCACTTTATGGTACTGGACGCCAGACGACCCATATGGAAAAATATCTGGTGGGAGGGGCATCTTTAAAAAATTGCTGAAGTGGTCGCTTTGGTGAAGGAACAACTGATCAAATCACAGTGGAAGGTGAGGATGAAGAGAGTGACATCCTCATGCAAAGCAACCATTTCCCGAGCAGTGCTCCAGAATCACCCCCCCTCAGCAACCTCATAATGGCACAGAAAGAATCACAGTCAGTTGGAGACTCCAAGGCATGGGTGACTTCACCATAATGTGCATCGAGTCTACCACCACCTACATTTCAAAAGTCACCTGTGTGAGTGGCCCCACAAAAAAAAAATAATAATAATCCAGGCTACTATTATGGGCATGTTTAGGCAAGAGGGCACCCACAACCACAACCACCCAATGGCATGTTTGTACAATGAAAAGCTGGAAACATGTTTACACCTGATCTCCTCCCTTTTTCTTTTGTGGAAGGAATGGGATTCTTAGAGTTTGTGGCAGCCATCTGCCTGAAATGGAGCATGCAAGTCAAACCTATTTTGTCAGAGTTGCTGTTCCAGCACTGCATCACGATGTGCTGCAATTGTTTGGACAAGCTTTGCAGCAAAGTGTTATCCCCACTATCCTCCTGACAACAGACAGTGCACCCTGGATCTCTTTTGGCGGCATGCAACTGTAGCCATGTTTGCCATGCAGTTATCACATATAGCTGCAAACATCTTGGATGAATTTAATAGCAAAGTGTCTGAATAGCTGAGGCCCAGAGGTCTCCAAATTAGATTTGTTGCCACAGATAATGGCAGTGACATAGTTAGGGCCATGGCAGACAGTAGCTATTTCAGGGTCCTGTGTGTGACACACTGCATCAATCTGGTTGTGCAAGACTTTCTCAAAAAAGAAGACATAGGGGGTCATTCCGACCCTGGCGGTCCATGACCGCCAGGGCCGGGGACCGCGGAAGCACCGCCAATAGGCTTGCGGTGCTTCCTGGGCCATTCTGACCGCGGCGGTAAAGCCGCGGTTAGAAAAGGGCAACCAGCGGTTTCCCGCTGGTTTACCCCTGGCCCAAGGAATCCGCCATGGCGGCGCTGCTTGCAGCACTGCCATGGGGATTCCGACCCCCTTCCCGCCATCCTGGTCCTGGCGGTAAAAACCGCCAGGAACAGGATGGCAGGAACGGGTGTCGTGGGGCCCCTGGGGGCCCCTGCACTGCCCATGCCACTTGCATGGGCAGTGCAGGGGCCCCCTCACAGGGCCCCACCATGATTTTCAGTGTCTGCCTAGCAGACACTGAAAATTGTGACGGGTGCCACTGCACCCGTCGCACTCCAGCAACTCCGCCGGCTCCATTCGGAGCCGGCTTCATCGTTGCTGGGTCTTTCCTGCTGGGCCGGCGGGCGGCCTTTTGGCGGTCACCCGCCGGCCCAGTGGGAAAGCCAGAATGGCCGCCGTGGTCTTTTGACCGCAGTGCGGTCATTCGGCGGTAACCGCATGGCGGCGGCGCCCGCCGCCCGCCGCTGTTGGAATCACCGCCATAGTCAGCAACATACTGACCACCTGCAGAGAAATCTGCACTAATTTCAGCCATTCTTTTAAAGCCCAGGAGCAGTTGTGGATTATTCAGTGTGGTAACAGAGTACCACTTAAAGCTCTAATACAGGAGGTGCCAACACGTTGGAACTCAACCTATTACATGTTGCAACGTCTGTTGGAGCAGTACAGACAGATCAAGGACTATGTCATTCTAAGAGGAGAGGGTTCAACTGGGAAAGCTTTGACTGTGCATGTAGAGAAATGGGGTCTGATTAAGAGGATGCTCTCTTCTGAGGTTTTTACGTTGGAAGTTAGCAAGTAGGACAGTACAATCAGCCAACCTATCCTTTCGTTGCATCTGCTACGGGAGCAGTTAAAAAAGGTGTCTGAAAGGTTTGCACTCTGAGGTATGAATTAAAACTCAGAAGCACATGCCTTTGTTCAGAGCCTAAGTAATTGCTTGACTTGTAATGCAGTGCTGCACAACTACATTATCAGGCCCAAAGACTACATCTGTGACTCCCTACTTGATCCACGCTACAAAAATAGTCTTCCCACTTTCATCCCTTTTTCTAAAGGGGATGTTTCAAAATACAAGAGGTGGATTGTTGAGCAGGCTCAAAAACTAGAAGAACAACTGGAAATGATAAGCCCCACTCAGCAGTTCTGAGGTGCCACCTTCAACTTCCAGAGACAGCAGTCTTGTCTCACAGCAGCCAACAACAGCAACAAGAACACCGGCAACAACAGCATCAGAAGAATTGCACCCAACCTCTGCATTGGCTTGATTTAAAGTGGCAGATCTTATGTTCAGTGCAGAGGCAAAGACAAAAGAGCCTGAGCCAGTGGCAGCACCAATGAAACTTCAGAGGATGTGCAGCTCGCTAGCAATAAAGTATCTGGCTTGTCTGGTAGCCAGTTTGTCTGCTGAACGTGTCTTCAGTGCAGCTGTGCAGTTGTTACAGTGAGAAAGACGAGACTCTTGCCTCAAAACATCAAGAGATTAACAATGAGCAAAATGAACCAGCATTTTATACCACCTATCACACTGTTCCAGAAACAACACAGAAGGAGGAAGAGGATGATTGGTCAGAATCAAGTGTGTTTGCCGACCAACTTCTGAGTGAACCAACTGAGTTTGAGGATAAACTCTACTTTCCAAACTAAGTATGCTAGTACCACCATAGAACTTTTTAAATATTTCTCGTCAAACTTCTTTCTTTGCAAAAATAAAATAGCTAGTGGAACATTGTTTGTGTCGGATTTATGCTGCCCCACTATTTGTAATAACTATGTATATGGCCAGATTGGAGTTGAACATATGTGCAGTGAAGAAGCCCCCTAGTTCCCTCCCTTCAGCACATTCAAGACAATGACTGCTTCCATCACATGCCATTGCCTATACTTGTTTTATTTACATCATCTAGATGAGTTGCCCCAGAAGATCATTGTTTCGTAACACTCCCAGTGCCAATGCTAAATTCCAATATGTTGCTACCATTAAAGAAGAAATTATATTTTGTATCAACCATAGTGTTTGAATTGGAAGAGGTAACTACTAACTATTGCACCAATGAGTGGTGATATATTGAGTGATTGTGAGTGATGATTGATGATTTATGTGGTGGCTGACAGTGAGGGAGGGAGTTCAACAAATCTGTAAACTTGATTTTGATGATTTGCAATGTGTGGGGGCTGATAGGTGATCATTTTTTCCAGAAAGTGATTGGCTTTTCAAACTGAGCAAAATTGACCTGCGAGGTCCACTCCTTTTTTCTGGTTCCTCGACGATCAGACCAGTCACTTTAGTTACCAAACACAAATCTACACAAAATAATCCAATTCTATTTCTCTATTTGTTCGTCAACAGCAGTGCACTACACAGGTCTACCTCATTCGGTTTGAGGCTGGGACAGAGTTACTCAGAATCGGGAGAAGAAGGAGGAAAATGGAAGGACTCAGGACGGGACTACCTCAACAGCTAGAGGAAGAAAGTTAATGAATTCAAAGAGAAACCTTGATGATGGCGAAGATTCTGAGGCCTAGTTCTCACTCATCTCTGTAGACTGGAGAGAGGTGCTTTGATTTGGGAAATGCAGGTAAATGTGTGTTTGCTGCATTGCTGACTCAAGGTTGAAGCTCTTCTTTATGTTCTTGCTCTGCCTCTAAGTCTTCTTGGCACACTCCTAAATCCTCATGAAGCTTAGCTTGCTTCCTTTTGTCCTTCTCCTTTACTCTATAATACAGTTACTGTTTTTCAATACACAGGCCTTCTCCTAGTCCTTTCCTGTATGAACAAAACGTGGTGAAAGCTCAACACTTCAGCTTACCGTCTGGACAAGTTCAGCCAGGCAGTCAAGTGTAACAGACGTTCCAAGAAGACTGGAGATTCACTGTCCAATTTGGCAATACAGTATCATTTTCCTTTTAACAATCATAATTTTAGAACTGGATGGGTTAAAGTCAATCCTGCACAATTTGTATTTTTCAAACCTAGAAGACATATCATTTAGAAATGCACTATCTTGTGTCTCTCTGGGGAAGAAGGACTTTTTGCAATGCATTTAACTAAACTGTGTCATACTTATCCCTTCATCGTTTCCTTCCACAACAGATTGATGATGGTGTGCTGCTCAGCATCCCAATTAATTTTATGTTTTCTTTTGTTTAGTGTTTGTCTTTGTTACACCTTTCCCCAAATCCACTTTCCCATCCATTAATCGAGCCCCCAATCCTCTTCCCCCGTGCTGTGTGATTTATTGAGGTGTGACCTAATTATATACCATAAATGGATCACTCACTGGCTGGGACGGATGTGGTGAAAGCAATACCAACTCAATGCATGACCTTCTATTAGCTGAGCAATATTCCACATCACCCCCATCAACATCAATTAAGGGTTTGTGTTGTGTTTTGCGAAACAACTTAACCTTGTCCCACCACTCTTGACTCTGAAACCACTTCTCCTGACTCAAGGATTTCATTTCCTGAGTTTTGATTTTAAATACTAGTGCCCCATTTCTCAGAAGATGTTGATACTCTAGTGTTTATTATCATATCATGTCTTTTTTGTTGTGTGTAAATTACTGTTATTGTAGTAGTTTGGTCTCAGTCTTCCTAAAGCTATGATATAATATATGACCCACTAACTCTCTGTTTTTTTTCAACCTAGTTGACAGTGATGACTAACTCTTGATTAATGCTGCAACTGGAGTTTGCATAGGTGCAAGTGGTACCTACTGCTACACCCTTAAGTTAATATAAGATGCCATCTTGGGAAAATTCTGCAGTAAGAAAAATGAGGCATCAGCCTTCGCTTCATCTATTCAAGTAAGAGAAGAACTATGAACTGAAGTGAGCTTGTTTAGTTAGTAATTAACTGCTACTGAAGAAAATGTTGTTTGTTTGTATCTAGGTTTTTGTAGGCAAAATAGGTAATAGCAACCATACCCTGGTGGTCGAAGTAGTTATGGTGGGCAGTAGAGCCAGGGTATAAGTAAATGACATGCACTTTTTAGCAGATTTAAAACAGGCTACACTAAAAGACACCAGTGCAAACTAAAACACCAAGACAAACATTTGAGGCATAAATGAAGTAAATGAATATCACCTTGTATTTTTAACATATAGATAACCCACCGTTTCTACCCATGACAGGGCCACCCCTCTCCCCAAACAAATAGCCACGTCCCCCAAAAAGTCCAAGAACAAGCCAAAGTGAAATCCAATCCCAACTCCATCACCACCCTCTCTACCCTCAACAAATTCCTCCCACCAAAACAATTAACATTTTGTAAAAAGGGCTCAAAAAAGGGCATTGCTTATTTTGGGTCTGAAGCTTGTCCAGGCTCTGCTCGATCCTAGTGAGTCAGCTCTCCACACAATCCATCCTCTGAAGGATGCACTGGAGTAATGCCCTGTCAGAGTGGGCGGCAGCAGGTGCAGTCAGGGCCCCTGGCTGGGAGGCTGGAGCTGGTGTGCTGCTGAACTAAGTCCTAGGTCAGAAGCAGCTATTTCCACCTCTTCATCTTCCAGGACCTGTAGCCTTTGGTATTCAACCTGTATATTATCCAGTCTCTGCCACCACAGACAGGCTGCTAGCTTCTGCCTGGTGGGTGACGCAGTTCGACCAGCAGGAGTAGTTATTTTGAGAAAAACAAAAATAAAAAAGGCAAACTGTAAACAATGATCTGAGCAAACACTTAAATGTAATTAGTGGGTGGCAGAGTAGGAGTACATTGCTGGTCCCCTAGGTACATTAGAATTTGATGAGAATTTGATTAGGAGAATCACAGGGCTAATTTTATTTGTTTAGGTAGACATGTTTAACATAAAATCTAATGCACTGTCTGGTAGAAAAGATTGAAAGAAGAATAACACCAGATTAAAAAACAGTGATTTGATTGTTTTTCTTTTAAGGACTTTTCTAGTACCTAAACAGACACTATTAGTGGAAATAAAAAATAAAATGAAACCACCTCTCATCTATGATTAAGGCATTATGCACTATGGAGTAAGTTGTGCCAAATGGATGGAGTCATGCTAGCCAGTGCTTCGGGTACTTTGCTATTGTCTGTAGCTGGGGCAGCTGTAGTTGAAAATTATCTATCTTCCAATGGCCAAGCTCTTCTCCAAATGCCTTTATTTAGTTTCCACAGTGACTCGAAAGAGGCAGATGAATAATAAATAAGATACTATGTCACACACATCAGATATAAAATGTGGATATATTATCCTGACTTCCATAAGTAGACAGTGGGGAAAATGATGCACTGCACTACAGGGAAAGGAACGGGCTATATAGATTGTATTTGGCATGCTCGTCACAGAGTATCACTTATGCTTAACTTGCAATCAAATCAGGCACTTGCTAGTCCCACTTTACTCTCTGGTTTTGGCCACTACCAAAAGCTATTTCCAACAAATCCATTCTCTGGGCACTAAGGAAAGGAAACTTGACTTACTTTACTGCGGGGTAACGCAGAGGGGTTAGGCAGGTATGTAGAGGTTTTGCTATAGAATAGAGGGGTGGCACTCATTATCAATTCATTATGGTGGTCATTACAACCCTGGCGGACGGTGTAAAAGGTGGGGTAATACCGCAAACAGGCCAGCGAAAAAAAAAAGGGAATTACGACCCTGGCGGTAACCACCAACAAAGACAGCCACTTTAACACTTCGCCCGCCACGGCGGTACAGACAAACAGCGTGGCGGTCACCGCCAACAGACAGGCGGGAGACAAAGTACCGCCCACACTATTACAACACACCAATCCGCCACCTTTTCCGGGGCGGATTCACCGTGGATAAAAACACGGTGGAAACAGCCTTTGCTATGGGAAAACGCTCACCTCAACACACTCCATGAGGAACGACGACTCCATGGAGCCGGAACTCCAAATACTCCCTGCCCTTGTCTTTCTGCTCCTGTACGAAAAACAGCGACGTAGGCGCAGAACATACCGGTGAGTACTGCATCTATGACACGGGGGAGGCAAAAGTTAGGGGGACATCCACCAAACACACCCACCCCCACCCTCGCATAGTACAACATACACACCAATGCAGTCAAAAATATCACATTAACAACCCACAATCCCCCCGGAAGAATGCAAAGACAAAGCGAGATCCGTTCAAATATTGTAATGTGCCAATATACATGTCATATAAAAATATACTGAATCATATCTCGAAATCTGTCATATTTATATATACAATACAAGAAGTAGTGCAGATATGTACACAACAATGTCCGTGCACCAACAGTCCAAAAATGCATGGGCGAGGCCCACAATAGATACCTGACCAAAATCCGAGAGAACACTGCCGGGGCATCAGATTGAAACACTACAGGCACCTCAGGGGGAATCTAAGGGGGGGCACCTCAGCCACATGACTGCAAAGCCAGATACACGACGGGGCTCCATGCCCATTGATGTATCCTGGGGAGTGCAAAGCCACAGTCTCTCAAGTCTTTACAGTGGGTGGGTTGCCCACTGTGCCATCCTGGGAGTGCAAATCCACAGTCTCTCAATTCTTTACAGTGGGTGGGTTGCCCACTGTGCCATCCTGGGGAGTGCAAAGCCACAGTCTCTCAAGTCACAACAGTGGGTGGGTTGCCAACTGGACCATCCCGGGGAGTGCAAAGCCACAGTCTCTCAAGTCTCTACAGTGGGTGGTTTGCCCACTGGACCATCCTGGGGAGTGCAAAGCCACAGTCTCTCAAGTCACAACAGTGGGTGGGTTGCCGACTGGACCATCCTGGGGAGTGCAAAGCCACAGTCTCTCAAGTCTCTACAGTGGGTGGCTTGCCCACTGGACCATCCTGGGGAGTGCAAAGCCACAGTCTCTCAAGTCTTTACAGTGGGTGGGTTGCCCACTGGACCATCCTGTGGAGTGCAAAGCCACATTGACGCAAGTAGATGCAGTTCTCAACTGGTACTGGGTGGGACTGGTGGCCAGACTGGATGAGTCTCCCCGTGAAAGTTCCTGTCCTGTCACCGTCCCAGCTGCACATGGGAGAAGGATGCCTGATGTGGCGGCCTATTCATACCCACGCGGTGTTTGCCCTGATCAGCGGTCTTCACCATGGCGGTCTTGGCCTTGTTCAGCGGTGCTTTGCCATGGCTGGCTATGGACTGTTCAGCTGTGCTTTGCCATGGCTGGCTATGGACTGTTCAGTGGTCTTCACCATGGCGGTCTTGGCCTTGTTCAGCGGTGCTTTGCCATGGCTGGCTATGGACTGTTCAGCGGTCTTCACCATGGCGGTCTTGGCCTTGTTCAGCGGTGCTTTGCCATGGCGGTCTTGGCCTTGTTCAGCGGTGCTTTGCCATGGCTGGCTATGGACTGTTCAGCGGTCTTCACCATGGCGGTCTTGGCCTTGTTCAGCTGTGCTTTCCATGGCTGGCTATGGACTGTTCAGCTGTGCTTTGCCATGGCTGGCTATGGACTGTTCAGCGGTGCTTTGCCATGGCTGGCTATGGACTGTTCAGCGGTCTTCACCATGGCGGTCTTGGCCTTGTTCAGCGGTGCTTTGCCATGGCGGTCTTGGCCTTGTTCAGCGGTGCTTTGCCATGGCTGGCTATGGACTGTTCAGCGGTCTTCACCATGGCGGTCTTGGCCTTGTTCAGCGGTGCTTTGCCATGGCTGGCTATGGACTGTTCAGCGGTGCTTTGCCATGGCTGGCTATGGACTGTTCAGCGGACTTCACCATGGCGGTCTTGGCCTTGTTCAGCGGTGCTTTGCCATGGCGGTCTTGGCCTTGTTCAGCGGTGCTTTGCCATGGCTGGCTATGGACTGTTCAGCGGTCTTCCCCATGGCGGTCTTGGCCTTGTTCAGTGGTGCTTTGCCATGGCTGGCTATGGACTGTTCAGCGGTCTTCACCATGGCGGTCTTGGCTTTGTTCAGCGGTGCTTTGCCATGGCGGTCTTGGCCTTGTTCAGCAAAGCTTTGCCATGGCTGGCTATGGACTGTTCAGCGGTCTTCACCATGGCGGTCTTGGCCTTGTTCAGCGGTGCTTTGCCATGGCTGGCTATGGACTGTTCAGCGGTCTTTACCATGTCGGTCTTGGCCTTGTTCAGCGGTGCTTTGCCATGGCGGTCTTGGTCTTGTTCAGCGGTGCTTTGCCATGGCTGGCTATGGACTTTTCAGCGTCTTCACCATGGCGGTCTTGGCCTTGTTCAGCGGTGCTTTGCCATGCCGGTCTTGGCCTTGTTCAACCGTGCTTTGCCATGGCGGTCTTGGCCTTGTTCAGCCGTGCTTTGCCATGGCGGTCTTGGCCTTGTTCAGCGGTGCTTTGCCATGGCTGGCTATGGACTGTTCAGCGGTATCCTGAGATGGCGGTTCAGATACTGACATTGGTGTGTGGCATGACGAACTCCACACTGGACATTGGGGTGTGGCATGACGAACTCCACACTGGACATTGGTGTGTGGCATGACGAACTCCACACTGGACATTAGGGTGTGGCATTACGAACTCCACACTGGACATTGGGATCCTGATCCCTCCTGGGCACTGACTCCGGCGGTGGTCTCCTGACCAGTGACGATACTCGGGCCCTCCTGGGCAATGACTCTGGCGGTGGTCTCCTGACCAGTGACGATACTTGGGCCCTCCTGGGCAATGACTCTGGCGGTGGTCTCCTGACCAGTAACGATGCTTGGGCCCTCCTGGGCAATGACTCTGGCGGTGGTCTCCTGACCAGTAACGATACTTGGGCCCTCCTGGGCAATGACTCTGTGGGTGGTCTCCTGACCAGTAACGATACTTGGGCCCTCCTGGGCAATGACTCTGGCGGTGGTCTCTGGACCAGTAACGATGGTGCTGGCGGTTGTGTCTGGACCGCCGGAAATGATGGCGCACTTCTCCAGTGGGCAGTACAACTTTATCCACATTTATTTGGGGTGGGAGTATGGCCATACCCCAACCTTATTTTTTATTTATTTTTTAATCTTCTTTGGTGTCTAGTGGGCTTTCTTCCCCCTTGGAGGCAGATGGGCCTTACAAAAATAGGCTGATCTGCCTCAAGGGGGCAGAAATGGCCATCAGTAATGTGCCCTCATGGGGAGCAACCCTTACCCAAGGGGCGCCCCCCAAACAAAACACACACAAACACTGATCCCTGGTGCCTAAGTGGATTCTGCCCCCCTTAGGGGCAAATGGGCCTAATAAAAATAGGCTGCTCTCCCCATAAGGAGGGCTGAAATGATCAACACTAACGTGCCCCATGGGAAGCGACCCTTGCCCCAGGGGCCACCCCCCCAAAACAAAACACTCACCAATCCCTGGTGCCTAAGTGGTTTCAGCCTCCCTTGGGGGCAGAAAGGTGTGATAAAAAGAGGCCAATCTGCTCCGAAGCGGGGCAGAAATGGCCAACAGTAATGTGCCCCCATGGGGAGAGACCCTTGCCCAAAACAAAACACACAGACAACAATCCCTGGTTTCTAAATGGTTTCTGTCCCCCTTGGGGGCAGAAATGGCCTAAAATAATATGCCGCCTTGTGGAATGGCCCTTGCCCAAGGGGCCGCTCCCCTTATGTAAACATTTTTTTTTTTTTAAATCCCTGGTGTGTAGTGGTTTCTGCCCCCCTTGGGGCAGATTGGCCTAATACAATTAGGCTGATCTGCCTCCAAGGGGCGCATAAATGGCTTTATATGTTATGCCCCTCTGGTGAGCGACCCTTGCCTAAGGGGTTGCTCCCCTTATGTAATAAAAAAAAAAAAACATAACAATCCCTGGTGTCTAGTAGTTTCTGCCCCCTTTGTGGGCGGGTTTGCCTATTAAAAATAGGCTGATCTGCCCCCAAGGGGGCAGAAATAGTCTAAAATAATATTGCCTCCCAGGGGAGTGACCCTTGCTTAAGGGGCCGCTCCCATCCTGTGAAAAAATAAAATTAAAAATATCCCTAGAGTCTAGAGGTTTCTGCAATACACATGTTAACACAAACAATACACAAATAATCCACATACATGCATGTACCAAACACAAACATATCCTACACAAAATACATAGCCATCACGCGGGACAAATGCCAGGGGCACACACACACATGCAGGCCAGACACCACAGCTAGCACAACCAACACACACACATGTCACACACAAACAAACCAAAGGCACCAAATACAAAACAGCCATGTGAAAAGAAAGGCAGAACAAGTATGTTACCATCGAATCCAACAATAGGTTGGGCCAGATGTATTAAAATCTTCCATTAGTGAAGAAAATAAATAACTATATACAGTCAGAATGCCATAGGCCAGTCAAATGTCCAAAGTGTCAAAGGCACAAATGGCACCTTTGTTTGCCCCTACTTGACTCCTGACTGCTAAATGACCTCCACAGGGTAGGGACATCAGGGTTCAGGTAGGCACTTCAGGGGTTTGGGAAGGGGTTTGGTCTTGGGTTTGGGAGGGGGGTCTTTGGGCTTGGGTTTGGGAGGGGGGTCTTTGGGCTTAGGTTTGGGCTTGGCAGGCGTTGACGTCTTGGCGAGGGGGTTTTGGGTACTAGCAGGGGAGCAGGGGAGGACTTGGAGGTGGAAGGGCTGGACTTGGGGAGAGACAAAAAACATTTGGGAGAGGAGTAGGGAACAGGGAAAACTCCAAAAAGAAATGCTTTTTAGACACACAGGGCAGTCATGGCAAAATGGTTTGCAAGTGGAGGTAGAGGGAGTGGTTTTAGAAGGTGTTGGTATGGATGTCTTGGGTGCAAGTGCTTGCGATGAATGCTTGTGGGTGCTGGGTGTCTGTTGCGTGGGTGAGTGCGGGCATTTATGTGTCTTGGGAGGAGGGAGGAGAGGTGCTGGGAGATGCCTTGCTGGATGGGTGACTGTCTGTTGGGGTGGTGTCTGCAGGTATGGTAGATGTGCTGCATGTGGGAGTGTCAGTGGCTGTGGTGGCTGCGGATGTGGTGACTGGAGTGAATGTGTGTGGGTCTACTATTGTGCTGACTGTCAGTAAGATATGAGTTGTCGCTGGATTAGTCATTGTTGGTGTAGTGGCTGCAGGTGTGTCTGGTGTAGTGTCTGTGAAGGAGGGGTGGTGGGGGAGTCAGTGCAGGTAGTGGGTGTTGGTGTGTCTGCAGGTGGGTGTTGTTTGTGTGCATGCCAGTGGTGGGTCTTGTGGTGCTTTTGTTTGCCAGTGGTACCTTTGGCTGTTAAGGTGGATGCATGCTTGGGTGTCTGTGTGCTTGGGCTGGGTTTGGGAAGAGGGTTTTGGGTTTGGGAAGAGGTAGGTGGAGGGGGAACGGTAGACAAAGGGTGACTGGTTGCCATCAGTGGGGAGGCCAGAGCCTGAAAGGATCTCTTCATGCCAGCAAGTGACCTGTGAATGCCCTCCAGGAACGCATTGCTCTGCTGGACCTGAGCTGCCAATCCCTAGATGGATTTCACAATGGTAAACTGACCCACAGAGATGGACCTCAGGAGGTCAGTAGTCTCCTCACTGAGGGCAGCAGGGCTGATTGGGGAAGGGGCAGAGGTGCATGTGGTGAAGGAAATACCTACCCTCCTGGGTTAGCAAGCACTAGCAACTGAGCGGGGAGCTACAGGGAGGGCGGTGCTAATAAAGGGGTTTGTGGACAATGAAGGTGCTGGGGTGGTCCCAGAAGGGTCCGCCGCCGCCAGGGAGTGTCCACTGAAGGAGGATTCGGAGTATGAGATGGATGATCCGGTCTCCCCCGTGACACTCCCCTCGCCATCCATGCCACTGGGTCCCTTGTTGTCTCTGGTAGCAGCACTCCGGGTCCCCTGGCCTGCAGCATCCTCACTTCCCTGTGCCCTTTCTCCTTCACCTGTTGATGCTGATGCACACAAATAGAGAGAGAGAAGGAGGGAGGGAGAGAGATAGGGAGAGAGAGGGTTAACACATACCTCATATACAACCTTGTAAACATGCACATCTGTGACAATACATATGCTGCCTAGGCTATCTCAGGTGCCAATACACATGTCCTACATCATGTCACAACATGACACCACTACTCACCCCTCACACCTATATCTAAATCCAAGTAAGTCTGCACGACTGGAGTCATCCACATGATCACCACCATAGCCATGTTTGCATATACATCATACCCTGGAAGAAGTACAAATATCTCCCTGAATTCACATTATACCTCTCCATACTCCTAACACCCATGAGAAGTGCAGCTGACTGAACCAAACACATAAGGCATGTACAGTTAAAACCGCTGATTAGTCCATGTCCTTTGTGAGATATCCATGACAGTGAATACTACTACACTCACACACCACACAGCATCTGCCTGTCACATTATATGGCTGACATAACACTCAGTACAATAATGGCAATTTGAATCTAATAACTGATGAAGCCTCTACAAGTGTGACAGCCATACAGGTAACATCTGATGTGCACAATACAAGTTATGGGCACAGGCATGTGATCAGTCTGACACAATCACAGAGACACCAAACACATATGTTTCACAACTATTCATACATCTAAGTGCATCTACAATTGCCCATATTGCACATATAACACATCCATACACAATCACTGAGTTCAGTGCCATAACTGATGAATATCAGAAACACACATATGACATCATGGTCCACATACAAAACCACTAGACATGCATCTTAATCCAGTAGGACTTCACAAAATCATAACACCACCCTCACTCATGCCATTCCAGATTTTGGAATACCTGTACCGAAGTCCAGACAACACACGTCTCTGACGGTCAATACATGCATACATGGTCCAACACCACTGCCTTTGCACTGACAACACATCACACTACTGCATAGGGCAGCCTCAGGAAAGAAAATACAACATTCATTTCACATCAACATATCATAAGTCACACAATACCCAATCCTGTCCCAATCACCTATTTCAGCTAAGCCAAGGGTAGCTGACATGTTCACACTTCATCAGATGTCCACAAGTAACAATTGGGACATGATGTAGGCAGCTAATTAGCTATGTTGCACTGTAATCGGTAGGTCATTGGCATACATGGCATTAACATTACATATTGTGAATGATGAGGTCCGTCTAGGCACTTACCACCTCTAGTACTATCCCATTGTGTTCAAGGTTTCATCCCCACAAGTCATGTTGATTGCAATCAGACCATTTGAAGGGTATTTTTCAAATGGGCCTACCTGACCAACCTTCACATACCCAATGGATAGCAGATTACCAATATATAGGGATACAACTGTCAAGCCATTAGTCCACTCCAATACAAGTCATAACTGGGGTGGAAATGTAATGGTTGCCTCACATGGAGTCAACACCATTACCAGTACCTGAATTAAATAGCCCCAATGATAAAAGCTGAGTTACACAGATGCATAGACAGGTGTGCTATACAGATGGGAGTGGACTGACACCTTAGAGCCACAAATGCCCAAATGCAGATGGATGGAACTGGTCATATTCATTGGTTGGGTGGTACACAATCTCACATCCATAGTAAGGCAGGATGGAGTCACACATGTGCCAATCAGATTAGACCATCTCCACAATGCTGACATGTAGAATTCTGGATATGGAAGATGTACATCCTCTGACAGCAAACCATCAAGACACGTCCACAACTAATGCTCATGCCAGGTGGTTACTACCCATTACCCCCAAGTCTACATGCATGTTGCACTGACTATAGTTTCACATAAGCTACAGTGAGGCAGCAAATCTCATACAACCCCAGCCAAGTCCCAGGATACAGCCTGTACTCACCCCTTGTGGCTGCAGTGCTGCCCTCAAACGCTCATCCACCTCAGGTTAGGCCAGTGCCAAAATACGGGCCATTGGGGGGGGTCAGGGTCCTCGATGGGTGGACATCCCCAGCTGGGCCTCTGTGGTCTTCCGGGCCCAGTATCTCAGGTCCTCCCACCGCTTGCGACAATGGGTGCTCCATCAGCTATGGACCCACACGGTCTGCACTACCTTGGTGATGGCACACCAGATCAATTTTTTCTGATGGGTGGTCACCTGCTTGGATGAGACAAACAAAAGGAGAAAGTCATATACACTGGCACCATGCTAACAGGAGAGGCCTATACACATCAGGCTCACCAAGTGCAACACATACCCATCCTCTCTGCCCACACATGTTCACTTGATGAACTCTGCATGCATCTATACTTCCTCACTGATACACTTACCCCATTCACCATCACATGCATGCCTATCACACATGACCTTGGGATGGGGCTCACTTTGTTCCTATGGTGCTCCATATAGATAGTCATACAGGGGTAGGACCCCATCCACAAGCTTCTCCAGCTCTTCTGGTGTGAAGGCTGGGTCCCTATCACCTGCAGGATGTGGCATGATGTCTCCCAGAGCCAGTACACAGCAGCTCAGGTCGTGGAGGTCTTGCTAGCAACAATGTCAGGAGTCAAGTGAGCAAGGCTGTAGAAAATGGCGGTCATGGCCGCCACATACAGGACCGCCACCACCGGCGGTCATTGCCAATGGCCCCAGTCCCCCATAGGCAGCAATGTTAACCAATGACAAGTTGCAATGTGGTTGCGACCCTCTACCACCATGATGACATATGCCGGTGGACTTTGGTCACTTCCATCTGTCCAGTGCTGCAGGACTGGCGGTTACGATTTTATGCACATCTCATGCATTGATGTGCCAATATAAGTGTGCCATACACATATTTAGATAAATTGGGGAGTAACCCTATGTTGTGCCATCACGGTAGTGCTGACACATGTGACATACATGACACAGTATAACTGTTGATGGTGTTGCTTAGACACTCGGTGGCATGATATTGATATATCTCATTACTTTTGTAATGATCAATGCAGGATAGCCCAGTCTGCCATATATGGTACATTGCAAATGTGACATGTGTCCCATACGACTTATAGGTTCAGCATTGTGTTGCACGGCTGGGGTCTAAAGCGGCTCTGCATGACCATTATTGTATATGTCCTACGCTTGTCCAATAGTATTAGGTGTGTGCTATTTGTACATGTTCAGTTTATATGTGTGATGTGCATTTCTCAATGTACATTCTGTCCTCTCTACCTAGATATCCTGCCATCAGGTGACTCAGACAACCACCAGTGTACCGTCCACTAGTTGACCTTGCAAACCTGGAGGACAGGCATATCATACAAATATATTGTCTGAATCGTCAGACTATCAAGGATCTAGGTACACAGTTGGAGCCAGATCTGTTACAAGCCATAGGCAATCCCTATGCCATCCCTCCAAGAGTACAGGTCCTGTCAGTGCTACACTTTCTTGCCACAGGCTCCTTTCAGAATACAGTGGGCTTGGAAGCAGGGATGTCACAACCAATGTTCAGTCTTGTGTTGAATGTTGTACTGTGTACATTGTTGAATCACATGGACAGCTACATAAGGTTCCCCTAACATGCGTATTTGGCCTATGTGAAGGCAGACTTTTATGATATGGGACACATCTCTCATATGACAGGGTCCATTGATGGCACCCATATAGCACTAGTTCCTCTCAGTGCAAATGAACAGGTGTATAGGAACAGGAAGAACTACTACTCCATTAATGTTCTGCTTGTGTGTTTGCAAAACCAGTACATCTCACAGGTCACAGACAAGTTTCCTGGATCTGTCCATGACTCCTTCATTTTGAGGAACAGCAATGTCCCACACATGATGACACAACTACACACAGAGAAGGCCTGGCTCCTTGGTATGTATGCATTTGGATGTGGTTTGCTGTTATTGAATCTGTCATCAAAATCTTCCCTTTCGTTGTATCTGTTATGTCACTGGTCCTACATTTTTTCACCCAGGCAACTCTAGGTATCCTAACCTTTCCTAGCTGTTGACACCAGTGAGGTTACCTGCCACGGATGGGGAGGTCCGTTTCAATGAGGCCCATGGGAGGACAAGGCATGTAATCAAAAGGACATTTGGCCTCCTGAAGGCCAGATTCAGGTGCCTGGAACTATCCGGAGGTACCCTCTTCTACTCACCCTAAAAGGTATGCCAGATGGTAGTAGCCTGCTGCATGCTCCACAATCTATCCCTAAGATGTCAGATACCATTGCTAGCTGATGAGGGTGAGGCAATTGGACTAGTGGCGTGTAATGCTGACATGCCAAGAAATGAGGAGATAGAGGAGGAAGGTGCTGCTGATTCTAGGACTGAGTCCATCAATCAGTACTTCCAGTGACGTACAGGTATGTTGAATGTGGGCTGGCAAGTGTTGTATTTCCACATGATTTGCTGACAATAGTCCTCCTTAGTTGACTTATCAGTGTTGGTGTAATATGGTCCTATCCCTATATCTGTGTTGAGGGAGCAGACTGTTTGAATGTAAGGTGCACAGTAAAAGTGTCTCATATCTAACAAGTGTACTCACTGAAGTTTCCTTGAATCTAATCTCCACTGTACAGACCAGTATTGAGCAATGTGTGCTGCATTCTCCTGTACTCATGTCATTCCACCCACTGAGTGTGGTAATAAAATGTGTGCCTCTGCTACCTATGGCTTGAGGGTTTTATGGTCACTAGCCATTGCTGAATGATTAGAGAATTGAGCGTTATAAATGACAAATGGCAGCTACAGTGATGTATGATGAACAGTCTGTGACTGGTGTTGTACAGGTATTCTCTGGGGGAGCCTGGTTAAGAGGTAATCTACACTGAGGGTGGCTGCATATGTGCTTTGTGTGGCTTCATGCCTTCCATCCTGACAGTACTTTCTGTCATTGTTTTTTTGCAGGTTTGCATACTGACCATACTTTTGTGTGTGTCAGGATTTTGGACTGTCTGACGTGTCCTGGAACATATCTGTTGTACTGTGTCTCCTGCTGAGGATGCCTCCTTCTGCTGTCCATTACACCACCTGTTGGATGTCGGGGTGCATAGCCAACTCACAAATAGCAATCATGACTTTTGTTGATGTAATGAAGACACATAGACAGTAGCTGTGTTCCATTGGTATTTATTGTGCATATATTGAAATTGTGCTAAAAATTCACAGTGCATACATTGTCCAAGAGGTGATGAGTAGGGTCATTGTAGATGGAATTATTAGAGTAGGTGGTACAGCTGTTGGTTGCACAGGTCCATTTTCCAATTGCCTATGGGGAGATGGAGTTTTGTCACTGAGCTCTCAACAGGGCATCTCAGTGGCACACAAGGGAGACAAATCAGTTGAGGGTCACTTCCTGGCATCTGCTCCAGCCAAATGTCTGGATGGACCTCCACATCTGTCAGGGATTCTTCGACTACAAAGGAAGGGGCGTCTGAGGGCTGTGGTTCCCCTGGCGGGGCCTCCATTTCAATGGCTGCCACTGATGTAGATGTGTCTGATGTTATGTTACTAGCGGAAGGGGCCTGCTGGTGGGTGAAGGAAGCATGCAAGGTGGAGTTGATATCCCTCAGCACCCCTGAAATGGTGGCCATTGTGGCATTGTGGGCCTGCCACTGCTGCATGACCTCCTGGTAGAATTCCTTCTGCAACCTTTAGTTTTCCCCCGCCATGGTTATGAGCTGGCCCATTCGATCCTGGGATTGTTGGTATGCTCTCAGGACTTGGGAGATGGTTGCCTGGTCAGTGGAATCCCTGGGGGACCCCATCCTCTGGCCCACAGCTTCCCTCCCATGCCCCCTACCCCCCTGTGCCTGTGCCCCTGGCTCGGTGTGCCCACTCCCAGGCAGGACCTTCATTGTCTGGGATGTGAGGGGTCAGCTCTGGTCTCTGTACTGTGGGGCACACAATAGTTTGACCTGTCCATGGGACACAGGTTTGGGGACGAAGGGTTGGCTGTGATGTTGAAGCCACAGAGTTTGTGGGGATTGATGTGGGCAGGGTGAGGCAAGGAGTCATAGACTGACCAAGTGTTCCAGATGGGCCAGGTAGATCATCAGTGTCCAGACATCCAGGTGTGTTTTCCTCACTGGGGTCTTTATCCTGTGGTAGACTTGCAGTGTCTGTACCCCTCCATGGTAGCAGCACTGGCAGGGGTACCTGTGGATGGAGTGAGAGAGGGAGTTACATATTGAAGATATGTTTGGTTATCTCTTTATCACGTGCATACAGTGGCTGACATGATTCCCAGAAATGACAATGACAGATGCTTCACAGCATACCATTAGCATTAGATAGTGGTCTGTGACATGTGTACCTTACTCCATTTAGGTTGATGTCATTCAGGTTTGGTACCTCCAGCTGTGTGGATGGGTACTGGTACAGACTGATAGTTCACATGACTGCTCTGCACTGTTAGCTAGTCACTATTCAAGCTTGGTTGTTGTGAGTGGTAGATGAATGGATAAAGCAGCATTGTGTCCCAGTAGGTGGAGGGTATGGGAGTATGCAAGGCTAATTATCCTGTCTGTGCATGCTGTGCATATGCATGGAGGCTGCCATCTAAAATACCATACCATAGTGGGTGACTTTCTGGGTTGTGGCCCCTGGTTAGTGGCCAATTGGATTAGTCATAGTGCTGCAGCTGTGTTTAGCCTTGTTTGGCATTGTGTTGCACCACTGCATTGCTGTCATTGCCATGAAGTGGTCTTCAGTCAGATCATCTAGTTGGTACAACTTGTCCAATTAGAATACATGCAAGGGATGTGATGTACACATTCCAAGTATTAACGTAGATGGTCTTGTGCATTGTGGGAGTTGTAGTGTTAGTATTAGCCAATGCTAAGCGTGCCTTTGCCAAGGGCTGTGTGGGCAGGTGGGCTGGGTGGAGTTGTGGCATGCAGGAGAGGGACATTAGGTGGATAGGTGGGATGTGCAGTGAGACATGCAGTACCTTGGGGAGTATTTGGATGGTGAGGAAGCATGTAGTACATGACAATTATGTAACATGGAGGTTGTGTGCACTTACCAGAGTCCAGTCCTCCAGGTATCCCAGTCAGGACTTGGAATGCAGGATGTTCAAGACCTTCTCCTCCCAAGATGTGAGCTGTGTTGGTAGTGCAGTTTTATTGTGTTTGCTAGTTGGGATGTGTATTTGTGCTTATGGTGTAATAGTGATATATGTGTGTATTTGCCTGCTCTCTGTGTATGTGTGAATCGATTTTGTAGCAAAGGATTGTAAGTTGTGTTGGGGTGTGTTATATAGTGCTGTAAGTAGGTGTGTCTGGTGTGTGTATGTGTGTCAGGTGTGGGATATTCAAACTATTAAATGTGGTATTGTATTCTGACAGTGGTGGATTCTGAGCATGGCGGTTCGCACCACCAATGGTTTTCCGCCATGAATGAACTGCTGTGCTAATTTGTGGCTCATAATCTAGTGATGGAACCGCCTCTTTCCCACCCTCCTGTCTCCTGGCAGTGTCAGATTTGTGGCTGTTTTTTGGCAGTCTTCACTGTGTGTCATAATATGGCGGTTAGATTAAGACCAACAAGGCGGTCTTTCGGCAGCCACCACCGCGGCGGTCTTCCATAAAGACCGCCAAAGTCGTAATGAGGCTGTCAGTGTTTTCTGTCTTTAACTGAAAAACAAATATTTCCTTCGGTGATGTTTTTTTCGGTCAAAATCAAATTTAACAGAGAACCAGAAACTCTAATTATACAGACAAACAGGTAGATACATACCCATTAAACACTAACATGCTGGGCTGTATTCTGGAATTTCCAGAGTGATTTTGAGGGTGTATTTTACCTCTATTTTTCTGATACATTTTCTACAATAGCCAATGATCTTCCTGCCTGCTGCTAGGACTGGTCAAGGGAACTCAAAACAAGCGTTGTTCCTGATCTTCCACTCTAAAGTAGATTTTCTATATTATCAAATTGACTGATTAGCAAAAGACTGGCTTAATGTTTCCTGCCTCCTGGGCCTCCAGATGACCAGCCACTAAGCTGTTTCTAGGCATTCTTATTTATTTCTCAACTTCATTTCTTCCCCCTTCATCACAAATAACTTTTAGCTTAATTACCAAGAGGAGTTCTACTGTATAAAATAAAGGATCAGGAAGCATTAGTTGGACTCTTAGCAACCTTTTCTGTGTCCCTTTCAATAGACTCCACTTGTTGTTTCTTTCTCTCATCCTAGCATCCTGCTAACATTCAGTAGTTCTCTGAAGCCACAATCAGAAGCCAAGCTTGGCACTGTAGGAATAAGTAACGTTTCTCATTTTGAGGCATAATTATACTCTGTTTGCGCCGGATTTGCCTCATTTTTTTTTACACAAATTCGGCGCAAACTTAACTGCATATTTATGCTTTGGCGATAGACTCGTCCAGCGCCAAAGTTATGGAGTTTGAGTAATTTTTGGGACGTGAAAACCTACCTTGTGCTAATGACATGCAAGGTAGGCGTTCCTGTGCAAAAAATTACTCTAAGGCATGTGCGCCTTATTTATCCTCTGGGGTCAAAATGACGCACAGGAGGAGGTGGGCCTTAAAACATGGCACCCAGCCAGATTTGCGCGATTTTTTAACGTCTGGGTCAGGGCAGGCGTTAAGGGACCTGTGGGCTCATTTCCATGGTGGGAGACCATGGAAGCAGTCCACAGGTGCCTTTCCCTGCACCCAGGGACACCCCCTGCCACCCTAGCCCACCCCTGGAGGACACCCATGGATGAGGGGACCCATCCATGGTGAGTGCAGATAAGTGCAGGTAAGTATAATTTTTTTTTAAGTGTCATGGGGGGGCCTAACTTGGGCCCCCCTACATGCCACTGTGCCCAATGGCCATGCCCAGAGGACAGAAGTCCCCTGGGCATGGCTATTGGGCATGGGGGCATGACTCCTGTCTTTGCTAAGACAGGAGTCATTTCCATAGGGGTTGTGCAAGTCAGGTTAGAGCCAATATTTTTTACTGTAACCTGACTTGCCCCATTCTTTGGCGCACAACCCTGAGTCTTCCCTTCATCTCCGCTGCCCGGTTACCATCATTTATTTGACGCTAACCAGGCCGCAGCGCCGGCTAGCGTTATTCCATAAATAAGGCACCTGGCTGGTGCGTTGGAATGGCGTTAGCCAGCGGTAAACTTTTTGACGCAAATCTGCCCTGGCGCTGATTTGCGTCAAAAAGTATAAATATCGGCCTTTGTGTCATGTCAGACTTAAAACACAGAGGGTCTGATTTACACTTTTGAGCAAGGTTACAACTTTGGATATTCCCAAACTACAATTTTGAAGTAACTTACACTTGTGTAATAAGTCCAGCACCAAACATGGCCAAGCACTATTAGATATTTTATTATTAAATAATAAATAGGTACTATTTTTATATATTTTCAACACCAATGTATATTTATTTATATTTTGGACCATTTTAAATATTTTAATTTAACATTATTTCCTATGTAGTTTTATTTTATTCCCTACCTCCATTATTTTCTAAGGATGGGTCTTACAGTACCAGTGGTTGGCCATGTGTGGTGTTTGACTTACTACACAAATGTAAGTCACTATTTGGATATGTGAACTGAAATGTTTGCAAACAGCACTTTTGCAATATGCTGTAATACGAACAGATTTTGATGCATTGTTTTGTTATGTAATGGTGACGGTCTAATTAAGAGGTTATTTTTAGGCCCTGGCTTAGAACTCCGCTCCACTGGTGGAGTTTGCGGAATTCAGGCACTTTGACCTATGTGAAGTAGCGCGGGTTTCCTAAACTATGCGATCCAGCGTAGAGCTAAGTTTGGTCATGCGTGCAAGATTTCGTTTTGGTACTCCCTCACGAGCGCCACATACTCTTGGGCCGCTAGCAAATTCACACAAGCCTTTGCATTCACTCGTGCTGTTTCCGGCCACGTGCCTGAGACTTTGTGTTTACCTGCGTTGCTTCCAGCCACAACAGCAGCCAATACAGTCCCGCTTGTGAGCTCAAATGAACTTGGACTTAGATTTTCTACTCGAGATACATCTAAATCTAGTCAAAAAGAGGGTTTTGAGTGGAGTTTTTCTCCAATGGACCCTTCAAGCTGTTTTTCAGTGTGAGAAGCTTTTTTTTCATTTTTTTTTTCAAACAGGACGATTGTGCCCAAGAGACTCCAACTTCCTGTTCCTGTCCAGCAGACTCCTCCCAGTGCTTAGTCCATCTCCTGGTCACTTTTCACTTGGATTTCGAGGTGAAAGGATCACTCTTTGTCTCCTGGATATACCTTTGGAATCAAGAACTTTGGGGGTCATTATGACCCTGGCGGTCCCGTCCCGCAACGCTGGCGGTCGTGGTCAGTCTACCACAGCGTGGCAGTGCAGGACCACAGAATTATGCAGCCGGTTCACCACCTGTTCCGCCAGGGGGGTAGGACCACCTGGCCAAAGGTTGTCCACCTTGCTGCCAGGAATTCAGTAACGGCAGCCCTGCCATGAAATCCCTGGCAGTAAGGATACTGGCGACAGGAATACTAATTCTTTTCACCACTACAGGACTCCCCAACCCCCACTCCATGTCAGAGCCCCCCACCCTGACCCCATCAGAAACCCCCTCCCCCCAGGCAGCGACACCCCCTCCCCATCCCTGTATTGTATCCCCATACACATATGCACACACCACTCATACATACATACAGGCACACATCCACGCTCACTCATTCACACACATATGCACACATGGCCACGACACTACCCCACCCCCTGCACACATGCAGTCACATAGGCACACAGACACTTGCACACACACAAACACACTGAACACCCGCCCCCATGTTAGTCTATCATCTTTCCTGGTGGTTGTCTGGGAGTGAATGGGGTCCACGGAGCCTGCTCTGCTGCCAGCACCCCGCCAACACAACACCGCCATGCCGTCTACAATGTAGTAATACGGCAGGCGGTGTTGTTGTGACGTTGTGGTTTGCAGAAAGTGTAAATGTTGTAGGGTAATATTTGATGGCATAGGAGGATGTGTACTGTTGTGAAATTTTTATAGCTCAGTTAATTTTCACGTTTGCACTGCTGAATTAGTGTTAGTATTCTCTTTAGTGTTACCACTATGCCTCCCTATGGTCAGTGTGTATGTGTGTGTGTTTGTCATTGTCCACCATTTGTCTTTGCTCTCCATGCCATGTGGCCGGGGTCCATTTTGTGTAGTCTATGTCCATAGGCTTGCATGTGTTCTTTGTCCTCCATGCCTCCTTGTTCGCAGTTGTTATTTGACCATGAGGCTGGCAGCCATTTTGTGCACCCAGCCACTGCATCTCTGTCATAGGTTTGCCTGTGTTCTTTGTTCTCCTTGCTCCCTGTTGTTTGACCATGTGGCTGGTGGCCATTTGGTGCATTCAGCCAATGTGTCTTTGTAATAGGCTTGCATTGGTTCTTTGTTCTCCATGCTCCATGTTATTGTTGTTTGATCATGTAGCTGGTGGCCATTTGGTGCATCCAGCCAGTGTGTATTTGCCATAGGCTTGCATGTGTTCTTTGTTTTCCATGTCTCCTTGCTCCTTGTTGTTGTTTGACCATGTGACTGGCTTCCATTTTGTGCCTTCAGACAGTGTCCCTTTGCCATAGGCTTGCACATGTTCTTTGTTTACCATTTCTCCATGCTCCTTGTTTTACAATGTGGCTGGCAGCCATTTTGTGCATCTAGCCAGTCTGTCTTGGCCATAGACTTTGCATAGGTTCTTCTTTGTTCAAAGTGCCTCCTTTCTACTTGTTGTTTAACCAAGTGTCTAGTGGCCATTTTGTGCATCCAGCCAATATGTCTTCGCCATAGGCTTGCACGTGTTCTTTGTTCTCCTTGCTCCCTGTTGTTTGACCATGTGGCTGGTGGCCATTTCGTGCAACCAGCCAATGTGTCTTTGTCATAGGCTTGCATTGGCTCTTTGTTCTCCATGCTCCATGTTATTGTTGTTTGATCATGTAGCTAGTGGCCATTTGGTGCATCCAGCCAGTGTGTCTTTGCCATAGGCTTGCATGTGTACTTTGTTTTCCATGTCTCCTTGGTCCTTGTTGTTGTTTAACCATGTGGCTGGCGGACATTTTGTGTACCCAGCCAGTATCCCTTTGCCATAGGATTGCCTATGTTCTTTGTTTGCCATGCATCTTGTTCATTGTTGTAGATTGACCATGTCGCTGGCAGTCATTTTGTGCATCCAGCCAGTGTGCAGTTGACATAGGCTTGCATGCATACATCAGCAATTGTTGATCATTTGTTTATTTTAAGTTTATGTTTTAATTTTACTTACATTTTCTATTTACATTTTTTATTTTAATGTTTTATTTTATTTTTTATTTAGATTTTTTTATTTTATTTTGTATTTTAGTTTGTTAATATATTTTTTATTTTAAAGTTTATTTTAATTTTATTTGTTATTTTATGTTTAATTTTACAGGCAAATCAGCAGCATAATCCATTTTTTTATGATTATTCCATTTCCTCTAGAACACCTTGCCACCAAGGGGTTTTAAAGAATAATTCAATTTACCCATGCACCTTTCTCTGGCTAAAACAGATGGAGATGAAGCAAAGAGCTATATCTGCATGTTGTGCTGCCTGATTTGAAATTATATTTTATGGTGTTGTGATGTGGTTTGACTTTACAATGTTTCATTAAATTGGTATTTATTACATAAGAAACCAGCTCACTAATATTGCATTTGTCTGTACTATTTCAACCTGCAACAATGCCATGTTTCACTAACTACATGTTTTTCTTGCTTTGTTGCTTTTAGGTGCACAAGAGAAAAGACATCACATCACCGGCAGTACTGCCAAAGAGAAGGCCTGTTCATTTAGTCCTCCAATCTCTTCCACTTGTGCAGCTTAATGCCACTGCTAAGTGAAAGCTTTAAGATGGCCCGAAACAAAGTTGCTCCCAAGAAAGTGGTCAGCGAGAAGAAGCAGCTTTCTACTAGTAGTGTGCCGACCGCAACCTTTTTTGGGAGACGTATGCCTCCCACACTGGCCTCGGGGGAGGAACCTGGGAGCAGCACTCCCCCATATATTCTGAACCACACCAACCTAAGCCCAAGACCATGTCTGTCAGTGAGGAAGCAATCATGGTGACGCCGATGAGCAGTGACATTGGATTTGTCCCTTTTGCAAAGTAGTTCCCAATCATTTCAGGAAAGAGAACAAAGTGGACAGCAGCCTCACCCAGCAATAGAAGACATTCACGAAGTTGGAGCAGAATAGGCGGTCGAGCTCCCTGCCGAGCAAGAACCTTTTCTTTTAGAAACCATCTTCTCCAAACACCACTTCTGATGATGATGATAGGGACATGGAGTGGACCCCGACAGAGTATGGGAGACACCAGGTGAAGCAAGGGGGAAAAAAAGTTCCAAAAAATCTTAGAATCATGGAAGGGGATGATGAGGAGGAGGATGATGACGACAAGCTAGTCATTGTGGAAGCTGGCACAGAGGAGTCCGACATTACTATTCAACCTGCTCTGAGGGATGTGGCACAGACAGCTCCGCCAGCTCCCATATTTGTTAGGTCGCAGCAGAGACCTGCACCAACCCGTACCTCAGTAGAAGTATGCACTGCAGAGAGGGAATCAACACGCCCATCTATCACCAGTTCTTCTTCAGACATTGGCCCAGTAAGAAAGTTCTTCTGCCCAGTCTGGGACTTTTTTATGCTTAGCAAACAGGAGGAGAACATTGCGATATGCTCCATTTGCTACATGGGTGTCAAGGTAAGCCTGGTTCACTTTATGGTACTGGACGCCAGACGACCCATATGGAAAAATATCTGGTGGGAGGGGCATCTTTAAAAAATTGCTGAAGTGGTCGCTTTGGTGAAGGAACAACTGATCAAATCACAGTGGAAGGTGAGGATGAAGAGAGTGACATCCTCATGCAAAGCAACCATTTCCCGAGCAGTGCTCCAGAATCACCCCCCCTCAGCAACCTCATAATGGCACAGAAAGAATCACAGTCAGTTGGAGACTCCAAGGCATGGGTGACTTCACCATAATGTGCATCGAGTCTACCACCACCTACATTTCAAAAGTCACCTGTGTGAGTGGCCCCACAAAAAAAAAATAATAATAATCCAGGCTACTATTATGGGCATGTTTAGGCAAGAGGGCACCCACAACCACAACCACCCAATGGCATGTTTGTACAATGAAAAGCTGGAAACATGTTTACACCTGATCTCCTCCCTTTTTCTTTTGTGGAAGGAATGGGATTCTTAGAGTTTGTGGCAGCCATCTGCCTGAAATGGAGCATGCAAGTCAAACCTATTTTGTCAGAGTTTCTGTTCCAGCACTGCATCACGATGTGCTGCAATTGTTTGGACAAGCTTTGCAGCAAAGTGTTATCCCCACTATCCTCCTGACAACAGACAGTGCACCCTGGATCTCTTTTGGCGGCATGCAACTGTAGCCATGTTTGCCATGCAGTTATCACATATAGCTGCAAACATCTTGGATGAATTTAATAGCAAAGTGTCTGAATAGCTGAGGCCCAGAGGTCTCCAAATTAGATTTGTTGCCACAGATAATGGCAGTGACATAGTTAGGGCCATGGCAGACAGTAGCTATTTCAGGGTCCTGTGTGTGACACACTGCATCAATCTGGTTGTGCAAGACTTTCTCAAAAAAGAAGACATAGGGGGTCATTCCGACCCTGGCGGTCCATGACCGCCAGGGCCGGGGACCGCGGAAGCACCGCCAATAGGCTTGCGGTGCTTCCTGGGCCATTCTGACCGCGGCGGTAAAGCCGCGGTTAGAAAAGGGCAACCAGCGGTTTCCCGCTGGTTTACCCCTGGCCCAAGGAATCCGCCATGGCGGCGCTGCTTGCAGCACTGCCATGGGGATTCCGACCCCCTTCCCGCCATCCTGGTCCTGGCGGTAAAAACCGCCAGGAACAGGATGGCAGGAACGGGTGTCGTGGGGCCCCTGGGGGCCCCTGCACTGCCCATGCCACTTGCATGGGCAGTGCAGGGGCCCCCTCACAGGGCCCCACCATGATTTTCAGTGTCTGCCTAGCAGACACTGAAAATTGTGACGGGTGCCACTGCACCCGTCGCACTCCAGCAACTCCGCCGGCTCCATTCGGAGCCGGCTTCATCGTTGCTGGGTCTTTCCCGCTGGGCCGGCGGGCGGCCTTTTGGCGGTCACCCGCCGGCCCAGTGGGAAAGCCAGAATGGCCGCCGTGGTCTTTTGACCGCAGTGCGGTCATTCGGCGGTAACCGCATGGCGGCGGCGACCGCCGCCCGCCGCTGTTGGAATCACCGCCATAGTCAGCAACATACTGACCACCTGCAGAGAAATCTGCACTAATTTCAGCCATTCTTTTAAAGCCCAGGAGCAGTTGTGGATTATTCAGTGTGGTAACAGAGTACCACTTAAAGCTCTAATACAGGAGGTGCCAACACGTTGGAACTCAACCTATTACATGTTGCAACGTCTGTTGGAGCAGTACAGACAGATCAAGGACTATGTCATTCTAAGAGGAGAGGGTTCAACTGGGAAAGCTTTGACTGTGCATGTAGAGAAATGGGGTCTGATTAAGAGGATGCTCTCTTCTGAGGTTTTTACGTTGGAAGTTAGCAAGTAGGACAGTACAATCAGCCAACCTATCCTTTTGTTGCATCTGCTACGGGAGCAGTTAAAAAAGGTGTCTGAAAGGTTTGCACTCTGAGGTATGAATTAAAACTCAGAAGCACATGCCTTTGTTCAGAGCCTAAGTAATTGCTTGACTTGTAATGCAGTGCTGCACAACTACATTATCAGGCCCAAAGACTACATCTGTGACTCCCTACTTGATCCACGCTACAAAAATAGTCTTCCCACTTTCATCCCTTTTTCTAAAGGGGATGTTTCAAAATACAAGAGGTGGATTGTTGAGCAGGCTCAAAAACTAGAAGAACAACTGGAAATGATAAGCCCCACTCAGCAGTTCTGAGGTGCCACCTTCAACTTCCAGAGACAGCAGTCTTGTCTCACAGCAGCCAACAACAGCAACAAGAACACCGGCAACAACAGCATCAGAAGAATTGCACCCAACCTCTGCATTGGCTTGATTTAAAGTGGCAGATCTTATGTTCAGTGCAGAGGCAAAGACAAAAGAGCCTGAGCCAGTGGCAGCACCAATGAAACTTCAGAGGATGTGCAGCTCGCTAGCAATAAAGTATCTGGCTTGTCTGGTAGCCAGTTTGTCTGCTGAACGTGTCTTCAGTGCAGCTGTGCAGTTGTTACAGTGAGAAAGACGAGACTCTTGCCTCAAAACATCAAGAGATTAACAATGAGCAAAATGAACCAGCATTTTATACCACCTATCACACTGTTCCAGAAACAACACAGAAGGAGGAAGAGGATGATTGGTCAGAATCAAGTGTGTTTGCCGACCAACTTCTGAGTGAACCAACTGAGTTTGAGGATAAACTCTACTTTCCAAACTAAGTATGCTAGTACCACCATAGAACTTTTTAAATATTTCTCGTCAAACTTCTTTCTTTGCAAAAATAAAATAGCTAGTGGAACATTGTTTGTGTCGGATTTATGCTGCCCCACTATTTGTAATAACTATGTATATGGCCAGATTGGAGTTGAACATATGTGCAGTGAAGAAGCCCCCTAGTTCCCTCCCTTCAGCACATTCAAGACAATGACTGCTTCCATCACATGCCATTGCCTATACTTGTTTTATTTACATCATCTAGATGAGTTGCCCCAGAAGATCATTGTTTCGTAACACTCCCAGTGCCAATGCTAAATTCCAATATGTTGCTACCATTAAAGAAGAAATTATATTTTGTATCAACCATAGTGTTTGAATTGGAAGAGGTAACTACTAACTATTGCACCAATGAGTGGTGATATATTGAGTGATTGTGAGTGATGATTGATGATTTATGTGGTGGCTGACAGTGAGGGAGGGAGTTCAACAAATCTGTAAACTTGATTTTGATGATTTGCAATGTGTGGGGGCTGATAGGTGATCATTTTTTCCAGAAAGTGATTGGCTTTTCAAACTGAGCAAAATTGACCTGCGAGGTCCACTCCTTTTTTCTGGTTCCTCGACGATCAGACCAGTCACTTTAGTTACCAAACACAAATCTACACAAAATAATCCAATTCTATTTCTCTATTTGTTCGTCAACAGCAGTGCACTACACAGGTCTACCTCATTCGGTTTGAGGCTGGGACAGAGTTACTCAGAATCGGGAGAAGAAGGAGGAAAATGGAAGGACTCAGGGCGGGACTACCTCAACAGCTAGAGGAAGAAAGTTAATGAATTCAAAGAGAAACCTTGATGATGGCGAAGATTCTGAGGCCTAGTTCTCACTCATCTCTGTAGACTGGAGAGAGGTGCTTTGATTTGGGAAATGCAGGTAAATGTGTGTTTGCTGCATTGCTGACTCAAGGTTGAAGCTCTTCTTTATGTTCTTGCTCTGCCTCTTAGTCTTCTTGGCACACTCCTAAATCCTCATGAAGCTTAGCTTGCTTCCTTTTGTCCTTCTCCTTTACTCTATAATACAGTTACTGTTTTTCAATACACAGGCCTTCTCCTAGTCCTTTCCTGTATGAACAAAACGTGGTGAAAGCTCAACACTTCAGCTTACCGTCTGGACAAGTTCAGCCAGGCAGTCAAGTGTTACAGACGTTCCAAGAAGACTGGAGATTCACTGTCCAATTTGGCAATACAGTATCATTTTCCTTTTAACAATCATAATTTTAGAACTGGATGGGTTAAAGTCAATCCTGCACAATTTGTATTTTTCAAACCTAGAAGACATATCATTTAGAAAGGCACTATCTTGTGTCTCTCTGGGGAAGAAGGACTTTTTGCAATGCATTTAACTAAACTGTGTCATACTTATCCCTTCATCGTTTCCTTCCACAACAGATTGATGATGGTGTGCTGCTCAGCATCCCAATTAATTTTATGGTTTCTTTTGTTTAGTGTTTGTCTTTGTTACACCTTTCCCCAAATCCACTTTCCCATCCATTAATCGAGCCCCCAATCCTCTTCCCCCGTGCTGTGTGATTTATTGAGGTGTGACCTAATTATATACCATAAATGGATCACTCACTGGCTGGGACGGATGTGGTGAAAGCAATACCAACTCAATGCATGACCTTCTATTAGCTGAGCAATATTCCACATCACCCCCATCAACATCAATTAAGGGTTTGTGTTGTGTTTTGCGAAACAACTTAACCTTGTCCCACCACTCTTGACTCTGAAACCACTTCTCCTGACTCAAGGATTTCATTTCCTGAGTTTTGATTTTAAATACTAGTGCCCCATTGCTCAGAAGATGTTGATACTCTAGTGTTTATTATCATATCATGTCTTTTTTGTTGTGTGTAAATTACTGTTATTGTAGTAGTTTGGTCTCAGTCTTCCTAAAGCTATGATATAATATATGACCCACTAACTCTCTGTTTTTTTTCAACCTAGTTGACAGTGATGACTAACTCTTGATTAATGCTGCAACTGGAGTTTGCATAGGTGCAAGTGGTACCTACTGCTACACCCTTAAGTTAATATAAGATGCCATCTTGGGAAAATTCTGCAGTAAGAAAAATGAGGCATCAGCCTTCGCTTCATCTATTCAAGTAAGAGAAGAACTATGAACTGAAGTGAGCTTGTTTAGTTAGTAATTAACTGCTACTGAAGAAAATGTTGTTTGTTTGTATCTAGGTTTTTGTAGGCAAAATAGGTAATAGCAACCATACCCTGGTGGTCGAAGTAGTTATGGTGGGCAGTAGAGCCAGGGTATAAGTAAATGACATGCACTTTTTAGCAGATTTAAAACAGGCTACACTAAAAGACACCAGTGCAAACTAAAACACCAAGACAAACATTTGAGGCATAAATGAAGTAAATGAATATCACCTTGTATTTTTAACATATAGATAACCCACCGTTTCTACCCATGACAGGGCCACCCCTCTCCCCAAACAAATAGCCACGTCCCCCAAAAAGTCCAAGAACAAGCCAAAGTGAAATCCAATCCCAACTCCATCACCACCCTCTCTACCCTCAACAAATTCCTCCCACCAAAACAATTAACATTTTGTAAAAAGGGCTCAAAAAAGGGCATTGCTTATTTTGGGTCTGAAGCTTGTCCAGGCTCTGCTCGATCCTAGTGAGTCAGCTCTCCACACAATCCATCCTCTGAAGGATGCACTGGAGTAATGCCCTGTCAGAGTGGGCGGCAGCAGGTGCAGTCAGGGCCCCTGGCTGGGAGGCTGGAGCTGGTGTGCTGCTGAACTAAGTCCTAGGTCAGAAGCAGCTATTTCCACCTCTTCATCTTCCAGGACCTGTAGCCTTTGGTATTCAACCTGTATATTATCCAGTCTCTGCCACCACAGACAGGCTGCTAGCTTCTGCCTGGTGGGTGGCGCAGTTCGACCAGCAGGAGTAGTTATTTTGAGAAAAACAAAAATAAAAAAGGCAAACTGTAAACAATGATCTGAGCAAACACTTAAATGTAATTAGTGGGTGGCAGAGTAGGAGTACATTGCTGGTCCCCTAGGTACATTAGAATTTGATGAGAATTTGATTAGGAGAATCACAGGGCTAATTTTATTTGTTTAGGTAGACATGTTTAACATAAAACCTAATGCACTGTCTGGTAGAAAAGATTGAAAGAAGAATAACACCAGATTAAAAAACAGTGATTTGATTGTTTTTCTTTTAAGGACTTTTCTAGTACCTAAACAGACACTATTAGTGGAAATAAAAAATAAAATGAAACCACCTCTCATCTATGATTAAGGCATTATGCACTATGGAGTAAGTTGTGCCAAATGGATGGAGTCATGCTAGCCAGTGCTTCGGGTACTTTGCTATTGTCTGTAGCTGGGGCAGCTGTAGTTGAAAATGATCTATCTTCCAATGGCCAAGCTCTTCTCCAAATGCCTTTATTTAGTTTCCACAGTGACTCGAAAGAGGCAGATGAATAATAAATAAGATACTATGTCACACACATCAGATATAAAATGTGGATATATTATCCTGACTTCCATAAGTAGACAGTGGGGAAAATGATGCACTGCACTACAGGGAAAGGAACGGGCTATATAGATTGTATTTGGCATGCTCGTCACAGAGTATCACTTATGCTTAACTTGCAATCAAATCAGGCACTTGCTAGTCCCACTTTACTCTCTGGTTTTGGCCACTACCAAAAGCTATTTCCAACAAATCCATTCTCTGGGCACTAAGGAAAGGAAACTTGACTTACTTTACTGCGGGGTAACGCAGAGGGGTTAGGCAGGTATGTAGAGGTTTTGCTATAGAATAGAGGGGTGGCACTCATTATCAATTCATTATGGTGGTCATTACAACCCTGGCGGACGGTGTAAAAGGTGGGGTAATACCGCAAACAGGCCAGCGAAAAAAAAAAGGGAATTACGACCCTGGCGGTAACCACCAACAAAGACAGCCACTTTAACACTTCGCCCGCCACGGCGGTACAGACAAACAGCGTGGCGGTCACCGCCAACAGACAGGCGGGAGACAAAGTACCGCCCACACTATTACAACACACCAATCCGCCACCTTTTCCGGGGCGGATTCACCGTGGATAAAAACACGGTGGAAACAGCGTTTGCTATGGGAAAACGCTCACCTCAACACACTCCATGAGGAACGACGACTCCATGGAGCCGGAACTCCAAATACTCCCTGCCCTTGTCTTTCTGCTCCTGTACGAACAACAGCGACGTAGGCGCAGAACATACCGGTGAGTACTGCATCTATGACACGGGGGAGGCAAAAGTTAGGGGGACATCCACCAAACACACCCACCCCCACCCTCGCATAGTACAACATACACACCAATGCAGTCAAAAATATCACATTAACAACCCACAATCCCCCCGGAAGAATGCAAAGACAAAGCGAGATCCGTTCAAATATTGTAATGTGCCAATATACATGTCATATAAAAATATACTGAATCATATCTCGAAATCTGTCATATTTATATATACAATACAAGAAGTAGTGCAGATATGTACACAACAATGTCCGTGCACCAACAGTCCAAAAATGCATGGGCGAGGCCCACAATAGATACCTGACCAAAATCCGAGAGAACACTGCCGGGGCATCAGATTGAAACACTACAGGCACCTCAGGGGGAATCTAAGGGGGGGCACCTCAGCCACATGACTGCAAAGCCAGATACACGACGGGGCTCCATGCCCATTGATGTATCCTGGGGAGTGCAAAGCCACAGTCTCTCAAGTCTTTACAGTGGGTGGGTTGCCCACTGTGCCATCCTGGGAGTGCAAATCCACAGTCTCTCAATTCTTTACAGTGGGTGGGTTGCCCACTGTGCCATCCTGGGGAGTGCAAAGCCACAGTCTCTCAAGTCACAACAGTGGGTGGGTTGCCAACTGGACCATCCCGGGGAGTGCAAAGCCACAGTCTCTCAAGTCTCTACAGTGGGTGGTTTGCCCACTGGACCATCCTGGGGAGTGCAAAGCCACAGTCTCTCAAGTCACAACAGTGGGTGGGTTGCCGACTGGACCATCCTGGGGAGTGCAAAGCCACAGTCTCTCAAGTCTCTACAGTGGGTGGCTTGCCCACTGGACCATCCTGGGGAGTGCAAAGCCACAGTCTCTCAAGTCTTTACAGTGGGTGGGTTGCCCACTGGACCATCCTGTGGAGTGCAAAGCCACATTGACGCAAGTAGATGCAGTTCTCAACTGGTACTGGGTGGGACTGGTGGCCAGACTGGATGAGTCTCCCCGTGAAAGTTCCTGTCCTGTCACCGTCCCAGCTGCACATGGGAGAAGGATGCCTGATGTGGCGGCCTATTCATACCCACGCGGTGTTTGCCCTGATCAGCGGTCTTCACCATGGCGGTCTTGGCCTTGTTCAGCGGTGCTTTGCCATGGCTGGCTATGGACTGTTCAGCTGTGCTTTGCCATGGCTGGCTATGGACTGTTCAGTGGTCTTCACCATGGCGGTCTTGGCCTTGTTCAGCGGTGCTTTGCCATGGCTGGCTATGGACTGTTCAGCGGTCTTCACCATGGCGGTCTTGGCCTTGTTCAGCGGTGCTTTGCCATGGCGGTCTTGGCCTTGTTCAGCGGTGCTTTGCCATGGCTGGCTATGGACTGTTCAGCGGTCTTCACCATGGCGGTCTTGGCCTTGTTCAGCTGTGCTTTCCATGGCTGGCTATGGACTGTTCAGCTGTGCTTTGCCATGGCTGGCTATGGACTGTTCAGCGGTGCTTTGCCATGGCTGGCTATGGACTGTTCAGCGGTCTTCACCATGGCGGTCTTGGCCTTGTTCAGCGGTGCTTTGCCATGGCGGTCTTGGCCTTGTTCAGCGGTGCTTTGCCATGGCTGGCTATGGACTGTTCAGCGGTCTTCACCATGGCGGTCTTGGCCTTGTTCAGCGGTGCTTTGCCATGGCTGGCTATGGACTGTTCAGCGGTGCTTTGCCATGGCTGGCTATGGACTGTTCAGCGGACTTCACCATGGCGGTCTTGGCCTTGTTCAGCGGTGCTTTGCCATGGCGGTCTTGGCCTTGTTCAGCGGTGCTTTGCCATGGCTGGCTATGGACTGTTCAGCGGTCTTCCCCATGGCGGTCTTGGCCTTGTTCAGTGGTGCTTTGCCATGGCTGGCTATGGACTGTTCAGCGGTCTTCACCATGGCGGTCTTGGCTTTGTTCAGCGGTGCTTTGCCATGGCGGTCTTGGCCTTGTTCAGCAAAGCTTTGCCATGGCTGGCTATGGACTGTTCAGCGGTCTTCACCATGGCGGTCTTGGCCTTGTTCAGCGGTGCTTTGCCATGGCTGGCTATGGACTGTTCAGCGGTCTTTACCATGTCGGTCTTGGCCTTGTTCAGCGGTGCTTTGCCATGGCGGTCTTGGCCTTGTTCAGCGGTGCTTTGCCATGGCTGGCTATGGACTTTTCAGCGTCTTCACCATGGCGGTCTTGGCCTTGTTCAGCGGTGCTTTGCCATGCCGGTCTTGGCCTTGTTCAACCGTGCTTTGCCATGGCGGTCTTGGCCTTGTTCAGCCGTGCTTTGCCATGGCGGTCTTGGCCTTGTTCAGCGGTGCTTTGCCATGGCTGGCTATGGACTGTTCAGCGGTATCCTGAGATGGCGGTTCAGATACTGACATTGGTGTGTGGCATGACGAACTCCACACTGGACATTGGGGTGTGGCATGACGAACTCCACACTGGACATTGGTGTGTGGCATGACGAACTCCACACTGGACATTAGGGTGTGGCATGACGAACTCCACACTGGACATTGGGATCCTGATCCCTCCTGGGCACTGACTCCGGCGGTGGTCTCCTGACCAGTGACGATACTCGGGCCCTCCTGGGCAATGACTCTGGCGGTGGTCTCCTGACCAGTGACGATACTTGGGCCCTCCTGGGCAATGACTCTGGCGGTGGTCTCCTGACCAGTAACGATGCTTGGGCCCTCCTGGGCAATGACTCTGGCGGTGGTCTCCTGACCAGTAACGATACTTGGGCCCTCCTGGGCAATGACTCTGTGGGTGGTCTCCTGACCAGTAACGATACTTGGGCCCTCCTGGGCAATGACTCTGGCTGTGGTCTCTGGACCAGTAACGATGGTGCTGGCGGTTGTGTCTGGACCGCCGGAAATGATGGCGCACTTCTCCGCCGTGACACTCACAACAGGCTGGGCAGACTTCCTCAGAACCTTCCCCACCTTCTTTGGAGTTACAGCTGACTCACCAATCGCCTTCGATCCCATTTCACTTGTTGTCCCACCAGGAGTCTTGGCACGGTCCCGTCGTCCACTGTCCAATTTCGGTGCCTTTACAGGGGTTGGGCTGACAGTGCCTTGGCTCCAGGTCCTACTGCCTGTCCTGGTGGACGGTGCACTCCAAAAACCTGGAACACGCACCACTGGTACCGGAGGCTTTTTGGCTGAGGTGCTACGACGGGACTGATGAACTGGAGGGGGTGGGGGCAAACAGGTCAATTTGACAGAGGGACAGTTTCTGACGGACACTGGGATGGGTAGTTGGAGGGGGTCTGGGAGTAGAGGTAGAGGAGGTGGTTGTAGGAGGTGTCACTTTAGGTGTTTTGGGTGCAGGTGCAGGTACTGGAGGCTGTCGTGAGGTGGAAGGATGTTGGGTGAGTGATTGCCGGCGTTTGTATACTTTGGGAGGGGGCGTCACAGACACACTGGGAGAGGACACAGGGGACGTGTAAATGGCAGTGGAGGTGGTGAGTGCAGGTGAGTGGCTTGTGGTGCTGGGTGTTCTGGTGCGAGTCCTAGTGCCTGTAGATGTGGTGCATGCAGAAGTGTGTGTAGACGAGACTGGGAGGGAGGAGGGAGAAGAGGAGGAGGGGGACACAGTGGAGACAGTGGATGTTGCTGTGTCTGTATGGGTGTGATGCTTGTGTGAGTGCCTGTGGTGTGTGTGGTGCCTATGTTTGATTGAGCTACTTTTGGGTGTTGACTTGTGTGCATGCTGGTCTGTAGGTGTGCTTGGAATGGGCTGGGGTACAGGGGATTGGGTCTGGGTGGAGGAGGTTGGAGGGGGAAGGCTGGACACAGGGACAATTGCTGCCATCAGTGCTGAGGCCAGAGATTGCAGGGTTCGCTGAAGGTCAGCCTGACCAGAATGAATGCCCTCCAGGAATGCATTACTGTGTTGCAACACCCTTTCTACACCCTGGATGGCATTCACAATGGTAGACTGCCCAACAGTGAAGGACCTGAGGAGGTCAATGGCCTCCTCACTGAGGGCAGCAGTGGTGACTGGGGCAGGGCCTGAGGTGCCTGGGGCGAAGGTGATGCCCACCCTCCTGGGTGAGCGGGCATGGGACACACGCTGAGGGGCTGCTGGGAGGGCGGTGCCGGTAGGGGAGGTGGCGGCTGTACCTGTAGAAGTGGGGCGCACAGATGGTGCCGCCACCACAGGGGAGCTCCCATCGGCGGACGAGTCTGTGTCGCTGGTTGGTGATCTGGTGGCTGACGTGAAGCTCCCCTCGCCCTCCGTCCCACTGTTGAATTCAGGAATTCAGAGTCTGTGGTGTGGCCCTCCATGGCCATGTGGGATGCAGCTCCCTCGTGCTCCGGTGCCACTGTACCTCCGCCTGTTGATGCTGATGTACAAAAGAACAGGGAGAGCAGGAAAAGGGGGGAGACAGAAGAAAGAGAGTTTTAGTGCATGGCATACCGCTACCGTTGGCGGACAAGACAGACGCAGCAGCCCCATGCATTACGCCGTGCTCCTGACCTCTGCACATGCTATTTCTGGGAGATGGCCTACATGGCAATGGTAGTAATCTGCCCACATGGATGGCAAAGGGGCAATTGTACATCAACTTCCCTCTGTTTTGAGCTGGGAAAGAGTGCCACATGGCCTACATAACGGAGGGGCCTTGCCTACCTAACTCGCCCTGGCCTAGGGACACCCACAACCCACCACCCCCACCCAGACACCTCCACTGCACGCAAAGTCCATATGATGAGGTAGTACTCACCCCCTTGTGTCTGCTGTCATGTCCTTAAGCGCCCATCCAACTCCGGGTAGGGGGGTTATGGTGCGACGGGCACCCCTCCCACGTTGGGAGGCCATCCCCAGCTGAGCCTCCGCCGTCTTCTTGCTGCAGCGGCGAATGTCCTCCCATCTCTTACGGCAGTGGGTGCCCCGTCTCTGGTGGGCCCCTAGGGTCCGGACTTCCTTGGCGATGGCACGCCAAATGTCCCTCTTCTGGTGGGCGCTGACCTACATGACATGCACAAGGAAAGATGACAGTCATTACCTACTGCACCGTCATTGTGATTGGCCCCCTCCCAACTCTATCCCTGTGGCCCATTCATCCCCATGCATAACTGTTCTATGTACTCTGCCCCCTTCCCTCATCCACCCAGCCCTCTCCACCCAGGCCTAGTCCATACAACATGCTCCCTCTGTACTAACCTGTTGGTCTGGAGGACCGTAGAGTAGCGTGTACTGGGGGAGGACCCTATCCACAAGTTTCTTCAACTCCTGTGCAGTGAAGGTAGGGGCCCTTTCCCCAGACGCAGCAGCCATCGTCGCTTCCAGACCGAGGTCACAGCAGCACTAGCAGTGTAGGTCCTCTCCTGTCAAAGGTCAGGTATCTAGTGATTGAAAATATAGAAAATGGTGGTGACGTCCGCGGCGGTGACGTCCGCGGCGGGGCGCATCATCACCGCCAGCGCACCTGTTCATTGGCTCCTGGGACCCATAGGGTCCAATGTTAACCAATGCAGCATTGCGCCGTGCTCTACTGCCGCCTACCGCGACGGTGTCCAACGCCAGCGCAGTTACCCCACAATCCCATTGTCCCAGTTTAGAGGTCAGGCAGCCGCCATTTCAGGGGCCCACATGGCTTCAATTACTACTGCGTCACACATACCGAGGCCTACACTCAAAACCTTTCCCGGATGGGTTATATGTCTGTTGTAGTCTTGTGTGTGACTGTAGGTACATACCTGGAGGAATGCTGACAGTTTCTTCACTGTTGTCCTTCTTAGGCACCGTCAGTTGGGACATATTGGAAGATGGCGGAATCCGCCGGTGTACCGACCGCTGGTGGACCTGTTGACAATGGAAGAGCGACATGTCATCGTGGCCTACCGGTTTGACCGTGCCACAATACAGGAACTATGTACCCAGTTGGAGCCAGACCTGATGTCACCAATCCGCCATCCGACTGGAATCCCCCCTGACGTGCAGGTGCTGTCAGTGCTGCATTTCCTTGCAAGTGGGTCTTTTCAGACAAAAGTGGCCATGGCATCAGGGATGTCCCAGCCTATGTTTTCCAACGTCTTGTCCAGAGTGTTGTCTGCACTGCTGAAACACGTAAGGAGATACATCATTTTCCCTGAGGTGGAGGATTTGCCTACAGTGAAAGGTGATTTCTATGCCCTTGGACATATCTCCAACGTCATAGGTGCCATTGATGGGACCCATGTAGCTCTGGTCCCCCCCGCAGGAATGAACAGGTGTACAGGAACAGGAAGAGTTATCATTCGATGAATGTCCAGATGGTCTGTTTGGCAGACAAGTACATCTCTCAGGTAAATGCTATGTTCCCTGGCTCTGTGCATGACGCCTACATCCTGCGGAATAGCAGCATCCCTGATACGATGGGTGAACTCCAAAGGCACCGTGTATGGCTATTGGGGCACTCTGGTTACCCCAACCTGTCATGGCTATTGACCCCAGTGAGGAATCCCAGGACCAGGGCAGAGGAACGGTACAATGAGGCCCATGGACGGACTAGGAGGGTGATCGAGCGGACCTTCGGCCTCCTGAAGGCCAGGTTCAGGTGCCTCCATATGACTGGTGGATCCCTATTCTACTCACCGAAGAAGGTGTGCGACATCATCATCGCCTGCTCCATGCTCCATAACTTGGCATTGCGACGGCAGGTGCCTTTTCTGCAGGAGGATGATCCAGATGACGGTGTTGTTGCAGAGGGGGAGCCTGGGGAGCCTGTGGACAGTGATGAGGATGAAGCTGATGAAGATGAAAACGACAACAGGGAGACAGTCTTACAGCAATATTTTCAGTGAGACACAGGTGAGTATATTTTCATGTTTCACATATTATTAACTTTCACACGTCTACCTCTATCCTGTACCTACATTTCATTCCCTATTTGTTAACTGAGTTGTCCCCTTCCATTTCAGTTTCACTATTGTGGTAACCTACGTGTCAACAGCTTGCACCCTTGAAAGGCTTGTGATGTGTGACATTGGTATGTTGGCCTTCCAATGGGTAACCTTTTTTAACACTGTAATTGACAATACAAAGTTCACAATCATTGACTGACTCCAGTTTTATTAGTGTTTCAAGGGTGTTTATTTAAGTGCATAACAATGAAGGGGGGTTGTGAAATGGGGATGGGTGATGGTGGAGGAATGTCCATGGCAGAGTCCAGTCTATTAGTCTCACAGGTACATTGCACATCTGGCCATTGGAGGTGGAGCTGGGGCAGTTCCGATTTGGACAGGGTAACAAAGTGGGACAGTGGGAGGACGATCAGGGTGGTCTTATTTCCTGGCGGGGGTCTTGCCATCTTGCTCTGTCCTGTTCCTGGATCTCAGGGCCCGCTTGCGTGGTGGTGGTCCGTCTGCAAGGGATGGGGTGCTGGTTTGTTGGTCCTGTGGCGGTGCCTCCTGTCCACTAGCGCCGGTGGAGGTGGTGGGCATTTCATCGTCCTGGCTAGTGTCAGGGGCCCCTTGGAGTGCCACGGTGTCCCTCAAGGTCTTTTGAATGTCCGTCAGAACCCCTACAATGGTGCCCAGGGCGGATCCGATGGTCCTGAGCTCCTCCCTGAACCCCAAATACTGCTCCTCCTGCAGATGCAGGGTCTCCAGCAACTTGTCCAGGACCGTTGCCATCGTCTCCTGGGAGTAGTGGTATGCTCCCATGATGGAGGATAGGGCCTCGTGGAGAGTGGGTTCCCTTGGCCTGTCCTCCCTCTGTCGCACAGAAGCCCTCCCAGTTCCCCTGTGTTCCTGTGCCTCTGTCCCCTGGACCGTGTGCCCACTACCACTGCCCCCAGGTCCCTGTTGTTGTTGGGGTGGTGGGTTGGCCTAGGTGCCCTGTAGTGGTGAACACATCGCTGATTGACCTGTCCTGGGTAGGGAGGTTTGGGCCCGCTGGGTGGGTGCTGGTGTTCCCAGAGGGTGGCAGTTCGGTGTTGGGCTGTGGCTGGGCAAGGGGAACCGACTGTCCTGAGGCCCACGATGTTCCGGGCTGGTCATCAAGATCCAGTGGGGCAGAGCTGCTGTCATCACTGTGGGCCTCTTCTGGGGGTGGAGTGGTGTTGTCTGGATCCTCTGGTGTGGTGACGTTCCTTCGGGTTCCTGCGGGGGTATGAGTACATGATTATTGCAGGTGTGTGTTTCATGATGTGCAATGTTTGGGTGTGCGTGTACCCCAGTGCAGGCATTCCTGTGTGGGGCTTGTGTGGTGATAGTTGGGGGGTGTTGTGGGTCTGTCCAGTGGGCATGCTTTAGTGATGGGTATCCATGCTTAGTTAGGTCATGCAGGTTTTGGGGTTGGGATGGGTGGTTGGTGTCATGGGTAGATGTGTGAGGATTTGGAGTGGTAGGGGAGGGTGTGAGGGTGGGGGTGTGTGATAGCATGCAGGTAGGGTGGAGGATATGATAGTTGAAATTTGACTTACCAGTGTCCGTTCCTCCACTGACTCCTGCGAGGCCCTCAGGATGCAAGATGGACAAGACTTGCTCCTCCCATGTTGTTAGTTGTGGGGGAGGAGGTGGGGGTCCGCCGCCAGTCCGCTGTACCGCGATGTGGTGCCTGGATACCGTGGAACGCACCTTCCCCTGTAGGTCGTTCCACCTCTTCCTGATGTCCTCCCTATTTCTTGGGTGCTGTCCCATAGCGTTGACCCTGTCGACTATTCTTTGCCATAGCTCCATCTTCCTGGCTATTGATGTGTGCTGTACCTGTGATCCAAATAGCTGTGGCTCTACCCGGATGATTTCCTCGACCATGACCCTGAGCTCCTCCTCGGAGAAGCGGGGGTGTCTTTGGCGTGCCATGGGGTGGTGTCTGTGTTGTGTGGGGTGGTGTATGTGTTGATGAGTGTGGTGAGTCTAGTGGTATGTGGTGTTTTGTGCATGGGTGTTGTGTGGGTGATGGTGTAGTGTGCCTCTGTGTGATGGGGTTCTCTATTCTGTGCTGTCTCTCTCTGGCCTTCTCTCAGAAATTGTGGTCGTAGGGGTTTGTGTGTGATGTGGGTGTGTGTTTTATATTGTATTGGGTGTGTGGGAGTGGTGTGTGTATGTGTATCAGGTGTGTGTATTTCGAAATGTCCAATGTGGCGTGTTTTGGAGATGTGTGTGTATTTTGAGCGCGGCGGTGTGTACCGCCAATGGAATACCGCGGTTGAAAAACCGCCGCATGGATTCGTGGGTCGTAATAGCATGGGCGTGTTTCTGTTGGCGTGGAGGTGGAGGATTTGTTTTCGCCAGTTTATCGCTGACCTTTGGTGTGGCGGTGTTGTGTGGGTGTCTGAATTTCGGCGGATTCCGAGATGTGTGTCATAATAGCTGTGGCGGTATGCCGCGGCGGTGTATTGGCGGTCTTCTGCACGGCGGTAAGCGCCTTATACCGCCAAGGTCGTAATGACCCCCTATGTGTCTAAGATTTGGCTTATTCAGTCATTGTCTGGACAAAAGTCTAAAGGGAAAAAAACGGAACAGGCATAAAATAAATCTGTTATAGGAAACCATGAAATATATTTTGGGATCACTTCACATGGCTATAAAGATGTGGCACATGCCAAAAATGGATTTTTCAATTTTTTTGGTAGGCTGCGGTGGAAGATCTTAGGAACTAATAAAGGAGTGAAGTACTAAGAGGTGACTGAGTGGGCAAAGAGAAACACACATTGTGTGTTCAGTTTGCAATGCATTGAAAACTTTGTAAATGTTGCATTAACTGCAGCAGACGCACATTGCACAGCCAGCACTGCAGTCCCAAATTGAGTCTTACTGCTCTTCTTTGGTCATGGGTGGCAAAATGCTATGAGCAGGGAGGGAGGTGATGAATGATGATGGGTGGGACACATTTCTGCCTCACTTAACAAATATAGTGAGCCAAGGGATTAGAACACAAATTAAAATACCCCCCACTTTGAACCATAGCTTTGATAACCATAAACCAAACGAAGTGAAGTAGGTTTTTCAGCCTGCCCCTCTCCAGAAGAGCTCCCTTGTTTCTTGTTTATTAATTCAAGCAATTATTAATTCATCCTTTCATTCTTCCTACTATATTTATCTATAGCCACAATGATTTAAGCTTTACATTATCTCATCTAGTCTTTAATCAGAACGTCCAGACCATTATGCATTCATTCAGTATCTACCTTTTCTTTCATTCATCCTTTCACCCATCCATCCATTTACCCGATACTCACCCACCCATCCTCTCACCCACTCACGCATCCTTTCCGTTCACTCACTTCACCCATTCTTTCTTTTAACCTTCTGTTCTTTTTCATTTCCACGAAGCCATCATTTTTAGCATTCATTATGTGAGCTTTTGCTGAGTTGCAGATGGGATAGGCCATAACTCAACCATCGATGTAGCTGGTAAAGTGGGGGGTTCCCAATCACGATAATGCCCTTGCAGCTAGTGAGCACAATAGTAATTGTCAATAAGCAAATAAGGTGACTTACCACCGCTCGTCCTAGCCACCACTTCTCTCCCTCCAACTGACTTTCCTCCTACAGCGGCACTAGAGCCAGCGCCACTGGTGGTTGGTATGGCTAGAAAAAACATTATACATTTTTTATGTTCGAGATATACATCTGTGCCGATGCTGATGTAAGAAATAAAGAGGATAAAATGAATTGATTAGTGGTACAGTAAATCTTTACAAAGTTACCATAACAGGCAAATTCAGTAAGATTGTAATTATCTAAATCAGATCGCCTATGATACTAATATCAACTATCTTTGAGTTGGCTATACTAATCCTAAATTCCCTATTCCAAATTTCCTTAACAAATACTATATTTGAAACTAATGCATTGCAATGAATGATCTTTGATTCTATTCTCATTTCTCAACCTCCATGATTGACCAACTCAGTCTCCTTTTTTTTAAATGCATAGATGTATACTAGTAATACAACACATCACTGTGAAATTGCTTGGGACAGTACGAGCTACATAGATAAAGTCACAGAGAATGCTAACTCACTGATATCACTAATTCACTACAGTGACAGAAGGACAGAGGATTCTGCATTATAACAATGGCTTCTTAAATAATCACCCAAAGTGAGCACCGATGAGTAGGCTTAGATAGCTCCAGGCACGTGCCTAGTTCAAACTGGAACATGTAATACATTTTTAACGTAAACTACATGTAACTTACCTCTGAGTGTGAGCAGCATGCTATTGGGAAAAAAGTTTCCACTGTAGAACACAAATACAACATATAATATAATTAATACTCACTGAGCACCGGAATCTCAATGTCCAGCAGGTGAAGCAGGCCCTGATCTTAGTCGAGGTTATCCCCCTAGTGGTTTATCAGCTGGTGGGTGGTGTGCTGGACCTGGCTGGTTTGCCACACATGTCTGCACACCCTCCTTAAATGCAGCTGATACTCCCGGATACCTGTTGCCAGACCTGCTGCCTGAAGAAAGGATCGAATGAAGAAAAAGGGAAGTAAAGGGAAAAATAAACAAATATATAAAAAGGCAATAAAACACGAAAAAATGTAAAATACACAGACAGAAAAACACACTATTACAATAAATAACAATGAGGGGTAGATTAAAGAGGAGGGCGAAGGTTTGAAAAGATATAGAAAGATTTAAAAAACAGGCCCCACACCATGAACAGAGTAAGAAAAGCAAGACGGCCACCCTATGTGAACCTCATGGTGCCATTTGCGCTCAATTTGAATGCACAAATTTACTTTTCATTGATTTTGATGTAAAACACGAACAGGCACAATAGGGAAACTCTGCCCACCTACAGAACTCCACGTAGCATGGCAGAATTTTTTGACTACTCTGTGGAGTTCAGCCGAGCGCCACTCCATGAACTCAGCCCACGCCTAGTTCTTTTTGGTCCTGGTGTGCTTTCCGAGGATTAGAAATTGGTTTGTGCTTAAACTCAGAATGCTATCTGCATTTGAGCTGCCTTCCTCTCCTAGAACTGCAAACTGAATTCTGGAAAGGCTGGGCCACCCACAGTTATTCTGATTGGATGACAAAAGCCATTTAAAAAAGTGCTACCAAGGAAGCCTATTCTGATTAGTTGAAGATGCATCTGTAGGAAATTTGCCTTTTTGTATGGTCACCCCATATTTTTTGCCTTTTGATGGACCCTCTATTTTTGCTGCTTTAGAGCGCTGTGCTCCTTTACCCTGCTACCAGTGGTAAAGTGTTTATGCTTCCCCTTTAAACAGGGTTAAATTAACATAATCCTAATTTGTATATTTAACATACCTTTAAGTCCCTAGTACACTGGATAGCATGTGCCTAGTACCTGTAAGTAAAATATCATGAGTGGACTGCAGGACATATTGTGCTATCCGCTACAGTGATAGTGTAAAATGTGGCTTGAAGTCTACCATTGTAAGCTGGCTGAGGCAGTTTAAACACTAAAATTTGACTTGTTGAACTAAACTCTTTTTCACAGGTCAAAACCTTCCTTTTAAATATGAATAAGTCTCTCTAATGTAGGCATTGTAATTCACAAGGCAGTGTACATGGCAGGCCCATCAGTCTTATGTAGAAAATCAGAGTAGAGATTAAAATCATAATACTAAAGCTCAGGAATGGGACTAGGAAGAAAAAAGAAACAGCTATTTTAAATATGTATTCAATTAAGTCAGAAGTTTAATAAATATTAAAGAAAAGTAACTTTTAGAAAGTTACCTTTTACTTGCTTGAAGTTCCTGGAGGCTAAATTTGCATTTACTCCCTAGCTTTTGCAAGCCAATAATTAGTATCTGAATAGGTATGAAAAAGATGCTAAGTACCTCCCAGGAGCAAACAATAGGTTGATCTAAATGGGTAGAGATTATGGCCCTCATTATGAACTTGGCGCTCTGGGCCGCTATGCCGGCGGTGGCAGGAAATCCAGCCATCTGGAATGGCGAACCAGACCGCCACATAATGGTGATGGCCCTCACCCAACACCAGGCTGCCTCCGACAGGCAGCCTGGCGGTGGATGGCATCAGTATCTGAAAGGACAGCGCTGCTGCCCCTCGGATAATGATCCCATTTCCACCAGACTTTCCCTGGTGGGTTTCCACGCCAGGGAAAGGCTGGCGGAAAGGGTGCTCCGCCAGTGCACTTGGCATGGGCAGTGCAGGGGTCCCTGTGCAGTGCCCCATCGCGCAGGTCACTGCCCGATTTACCCCCCGCACAGAGGCATTGACGGCGGCTCCATGTGGAGCCGCTGGCAATGTCCCGGCCAGTCATTCAGCTGGGCCGCAGGCGGAAACCCGCCGGCTCAGCAGAATGTTCATAATATGGCCAGGAGTCATTTCTACCCACTTGCTTATGAGAGACATAAATGTGGCACCTACAGGCACTCACTTCAGAATACTACTGGAACTGAGGAAGATTAGTGAAGAACTGAACCTACTGTATGTTATCTGTGAAAGGCTGAGCCAGCTCTCTCTTGTACTCAGGACAAAGAAGTGGACTAGAAAGGGCTTAAGGCTGATCTCCTGTTCAAGCAATAGGGATACAACAAGCTATGAGAGACCTTTCCTGCAACTACTCAGTGGCATCTGGACTCCCTGTGAGTCCCTAAGTGCCTTCCATGACTGTAGACAGAAGAAAATCTTTGACCAGGATGAGCCAGGTTGGCGTGTTTGGCTCATGCTCCATCACAGTCAGTGTCAAATTGCAACTAGGTTTCGGTCTACTATGACTCTTGACTATCAATGACATGTTGTGCTTCTTGAGGCTATTCATACTTAAAACTTTAATAATTCATATCTCCGCTTCCCTTCATTGGATTTGTGTCATTTTGGTGCCATTTGGTTTATCAAAACTATATTGGATTTTTTATTTGATTTAGTATATTGTATTGCATGTCAACATTATTACTGTTTTGGTACTGCATAAATCCATTACACATTGGCTTAAGTTAGGCCTGTCGGCTCTGTGCCATAGCTACCTGGGGCTGGAGCTGAGGCTAATTTAGTGAGTTTAACAGTTCACTCTGGCATGGGTTGTGATTAATCCTTGTGGTAGGTAGTCATTCACTCAAATTAATTATCAAATTTCTTACATTTGTGTTCCCCAGTGGGATCCAGGACTTGATTATTATTTATTCGGTAACTTAAGGACCATAAAACACATTTTTACACATATATAATCAACAAAACATGATATAAAAACATGCTCTAAACTTAGTGAATGCAAGAATTAATTAAATACAAGTTATTCTCCAATCAATGCCAGAATAACATCAGATCCGGATTACTCCTATTTAGTGTACACCTAATTCATGACCAATATTCACTTCAGGGGAATGGTATGGCTACCCTAGGCACTTTGAACAATAATGTATACATACATACATACAATAAATCTTTAGCACAGTCATTAAAACTATCCATCATAATAGTGCTTGTACTTTAATTCATCTGCTATCATAAAAAACGTAAATTCATCAGCTATCATAAAAATATTATGTAACATATAATAAGTTATATCCAGTATGCAAATCATGCACTGAGTGCCAAAATAACGATTTTGAGACAGGATTACTAGTACTACATATGTACCTATATCTATGACCATTATGCACTTTGGAGAAACAATATGACTTCCCTGGGCAGTTAGGACAATAATACAATGGATAATTGGTACAGTCGTTAAAACTAATCATCATAAAAGTGCACCTACTTAAGTTCATCAGAAATCATACAGTTAATAATCATCTTTAAGTATTTTACATCTAATGCACCAGGCATGCATAAGTACCTTGACACTGAGAACACACCCTACTCAGTACTTTCAGAAATTAATATATGAATACCATTGGTGAGTCATGCTATAGAGAGTAACCAACTAACTGGGATTAACCATGTTCTCCTAGCTTTTGCATAGGTAGGACAGAAAAACATAAAGTGTTCCACAGATTTGAAGCTGGATTGACATACCGGGTGTGTAGGCATGATAGAACTCACCCGCCACTTGCTTCTAACTGCATTACCTGGCAGGATCCCATTTCTGGATTTAAAAAAACAGATCTGGGTATGGGGGGGATTTTATCTGATCCAAAAACTGTTCAAAAGCCCGAGGGCTCTTAACATCAATAAAGCAACCTGTTAAAAGTGCCATGCGCTGATGACGAAAAACAACTTTTCAGAATATATTTCCAATGTCTATTCTTCAGTTGAACTGTAATTTCCTTGATCAGTCTCTCCGGGTTGTCCCAGGCTACATGCAAACCTAATTTGTACAGCCATGTCCTCAAATGCCTAAACCAAGGTATTAATTCCAACTTATCAAGCTCTTTGACCTTGGTGACTTCCTAGTTAATGGGAATCTGAGACTTTCCTGTCTAGAGCCTTATCCAGTAGATCAAGGGTTTAAGTGCAGCAAGATGTATGACATTCTTCAACCCTAGATATAAGAGCAATGTAATCAGTGGAGCACTCTGAAGCATGGTCAATATTGATGAACTAAACCTATTTATCTGATTTCCCCAGATCCTTTGTTTGGTCAAAACCCCATATCACTGCCCCATAAAGAGCTGCACCATGCCCCTAGCATGATATAGTTAGATCTATTCAATTTCTTTACACTTGTCGCCTTGGTGTGCTGTAGGGACATCTGACTGTTCAGTATTTGAGTGGCCCATGACAGATTTCTAGCTATCTTAACCCCCAAACAATCAAAGTCTTTGGGCTTGACTTGGAGTTTGACGGATGGGTTACTCCATCACAAATTTGACAGATATCCTGTCCGCCATATTACTATTTCCAAAGGATATAATGGAATTATTATGCAGCGGATGGGATATACGTCACGTTCGTGACGGAGTAACCTCATCCGCCAAACTTTCAATCAGGCCCTTTGAAGTTTTCCAAATTACTGGATCCAAGCCTCACTTTCCCTCTGAATGTCTTGTTTGGCCCTAAAGTCATCAATTTAGTTTTGAGGCAATGATATATAGACCAAATTTATCATAAGCATGTGAGAAACAATTCAGAATAGCTTGTAATCCCATGGGTGTCTTGGATATTAGCAATGTATTTTCTGCAAAGAGGATATGTTGCTCCACTAGCTTGGGAGGGTCATCACTGCAGTCATATAGCTTATCTATTAACCCATTTATGTAGATGGCAAACAGAGCTGGAGCTACAACACATCCATATCGCACCCCTCTGCTTAGTCTATGCATCCCATAAGTTTATCTTTCCTGCTTCACCTCACGTGTGCATATTTTCCATTGTGTAAGTGGAATCAAGGTGTAACAGATCTATTGCCATCCCAATCTCCTCGAGTACAGGCTGTAGTTTCTCCTGGGAAATCAAATCAAAGGCAAATCGTAAATTGCCGAACACCACATTCAGATATCCTTTATTAATTAGTATTATTTTCCACACAATCAATAGAAAATTAAAAACCTGATCTATAGTGTTCGTATGTGCCCTTACCCCTGCTTGTAAATGGGACAAGACTTGTTTATCCTCCATCTAAATTTGTATCTTCACCAGTAACTGATTGCTAAAGATTTTCCAGGCATTATCTATCAAACTAATAGGCCTATAGTTAGCTGGATCACCCTTATACCCTTTTTCATAAATTGAAATTATTTCGCTCCCTTTCCAGGTTTTCCGCTATCTCAGGCCCACACACTATGGCATTAGGAATTGTGTTTAATGTTTAACCCCATACAACCAACTCAGAACAATAAAGGTCATCAGGTATCCTATCTAAACCTGCTGTTTTCCCCTTTTCATGGACTCAATAGCTTTTATTGTTTCTGCCATAGAAAAGGTAACTGGATGAGACCTGCCCCAGTCCTGAGCTTTAATCAAGCCGTCCCTTCCAATATGAGCTCCCTCGCCTGTCTTTTTGGTAGTATACAACTGGGAAAAATGTTGTTCCGAAACATGTGGTTGAATATGAAAATCATATTCAGTTACAATGAATGCTTCCCCTTTAGCCAGCCAATGCCAAAATGCCCTACTTACATTGTAGCTCCTCTTACCAGTTCTCTCCAGTTATTCTCCTCCCAGTTCTTCCTGGCAGTTATCGGTTTCCTTTTGTACAGTTTTCTCCCTTCTACTATGGCGATTCTACTGTCACTTTTCACAGTGGTCAACAAATTCTGCTTGGCTAGGTTACAATGATTATCAAACCATTCTGACTCTTTTAATCCAAATGTTTTCCACTTTGAAGTTACGCAAAAATATTCCTTACGGATGCAAAAAAGTTGTTGAATATGTGCTTAACAACCTACTTCATTTTCACTTGGTTACCAAGTAGACCTAAGGAGGGAGTAACTGCAGTATATATACAGGCAATGGTATCCTCATCCGATTGCTTTTTAGGGCCATTTTATCCTTCTACATCAATGGAGGATACAATAGGTGGATCCAGCATATAGAGGAAGTTATTATTAATCAAGTATGGGATATTCCTCAATTCAAGGGCTAAACCCTGCGGGCTGCCACAAGCTTTCTTTTTCCCCACTGCTTCCCAGATCATAGCATTAGTTCCAATAGGTTAAGCCACTTCAATCAGCTCAGTCAATTAGGAAAACCTGAGAACTAATTGGTATGTACTCCAGTGGACCTTAGATCAACAAGAGGTAAATTAACATTGCTCCTCTTTGTACACAGGAAATCCCAACAGAGTGCCAGCTGTAAGAGGGGTGGCCCTGCCTCTTCCCAGCTCACACGGGCTAAGATGGGCCCATCTTGGCCAAGTCTTCACCTGGGTGCTGCCTGGGTGTATCCCACAGGCATCCTGCATGCGTCCCACACTATAACTACCCACCTTTATGCGGCCCCTCTTGACTACTCCAGGGGCCAAGAAGCCTGGGAGTTGCTGTCTCTCTGTCTCAGTAGCAGCTTTAGCCCAAAGCAACAAAGAGTTAACACCAATATTTATGCAGCCCCTCTCGACTCCACCAGGGGCAAAGAAGCCTGTGAGTTGTGATATCCTTGTCCCAGCTGCAGCTCAAAGCAACAATAAAGCGTTCCACACTGTGGGGCTAACTGCAGACCTTTACGCAGTCCCTTTCAACTCCCCCAAAGGCAAAGCAGCCTGGATGTTGTGTTCTTCCGGTCCCAATGGCAGCCCAAGCAACAAAGGGTCCAGGACATGTGTTTTGCAGTACCACTCAGTGATGTAAGATAACATTGAAATCCCTTTTTAACCACAAAAATGGACTTTGTGATTTTTAAATTCTATGTTAATTTTTAATTAGTCTTTTTTTTTTTCAGGAGCTGAGGGAAGGGGGAGGCCAGGATAAGACAGAGAATTTCCCCAAGGGGCCAAAAAAAGAGTTTGGTGTAAAAGAATTCTTCTTCTTCACAAGGGCAGAGGTATTGGTGGGTGGAAGCCCAGAGCACCCTTTCACCTGCCTCAGTATTATGACAGTCTCCAGTCAGGAAACAAGTGAGGGGTCTCTGTGTGTCATAGGAAACCACCCAGAGATGGGTGCTTCACAGGGCTGGCCAGTGTAGCCCAAGGGGGAGGTTATCCCTGGTGGAGAGTGTCGAAAATGCCTTAGCATTCCTTAGTTGGGAGGTGGACTTAGAAGATAAGTTGGTGATATGGGAAGAGTGGCGGCTGTCACTTCCAGGAGGTCACAGTGAATGAAGTATCTGTCACTACACTGCAGGATGCCTGTACCAGCCAAACCATGTTTGCATCAAGGCTGGTTTCCCCAGAACAGTAGCTACCAGGACTGGTATGTAAGGTGATCCAGGACAATGGGCAGGATTTTTTCTGCCCCAGTGGCCATGGAATCATTAGAATAGGAGGGTGTACTTGCTCAGACCAGGGTTATTGTCAGTCCCCAGATGCCCTCACAAAAAAAGAGTTTTTTCTGGTGGTCAGTGTCTTTCCTCTGACCACATTCTTCCTCAAGGCACTCTTTTTTACTTTACCAAATGCATTCTCTATGAATGCATGTGTCCGCTGAAGCCCGCTTGTTATGCATTTACTGACTTTCTTTATCCACCTCGTTTGCCCAACTTTCCCTGCCCATCCCGGTTATATTGCTTCCCTTTCTGCCCTGCTTCCCTCTCCCACTGTACACCACCCACCGTGCCCACTCTGGCCCTCCTGTCACCCACCACCCCTCCGCCTGCCGCTCCTAGGAACGCTTTGGTGAGTCTCCCTCATTTAAACATGTTGCACAGCAGCACAAGCTGCTGTATATAACACGGCTTAAAGTAAATAAAAATAAAGCGCAATGTCGGGGTCAATGCTGGTCACACCATAGTGCTTTTATGCACTTTAAACTATGTCACACAGCAGATCCTGTTGCTCTGTAAGATCTTAATAGACTCTGACAACACAAATAGGTCTCGAATAGGCAAAACCTATTGGGTATGCCAATGCTTGTTTGCATCTTTGGTACTGCAGGAATGCTTTACACATTGACCTAAGTTAAGACTGCTTGCTGTGTAGCTACTAGATGATTGAGCTCAGGTTTATTTAGGGACTTTGAGGGTTTAACCTGACAGGAGTTGTAATTTTTCCTTGAGGTGGCTAGTCACCCACCTCAATTAATAATCTAATTTCTTACAATAGCCATTCAGACTCCCTAATCTTCTGTAATCTGAATGGCCACTCTTTCAGCTAATCACAATAGGGTCCAGTTTTAGGGTCTCTATGTTTCTTGCTGCTGGCTCAGAGTTACTCTTGCACAAACGTCTCTGACTCGCATTTGTCAAAAGGTTTCACAGCACTTGTGTGGCACTGTAGGCTACACCTGCTTGTGGGAAAACAGGGCTGATTGCAGAGGCCCCCTAACTTTTTGCCCCCATTTTCCACTTTTTAATGGTGTTTTCCTGACTCTGATGGTGCCCTGGATACTGCTAACCAGTCCCAGGGCCTGTGCTCTGTGTAAAATAGATATGCAAATTGGGCTAATTATAATTGGCTAAGTTAACCTACCTATAAGTCCCTTGTATATGGTAGGGCATGTAGGTTTAGGTACCACAGCATAGGTAGTGCACCCACAGGTGCACTGCTGAGGTGCCCAGTGTCATTTTAAAGGCAGGCCTGCCTTGCTGGCTGCTTTTAAATTAAAGTTATATGCAAATTCGACTTTGGAATTAAAAGTAGTTTCAAAGTCTTAAACTACCTTATTTTTACATATAAGTCACCCCTAAGGTGTGCCCTGGGTGCCCCTAGGGCTGGGTGCCATGTAACTTTAAGCAGGGACTTTATAAAAATAGTTTTATAAGCCCTGGTGAGGTAAAAACAGCCACATTCGTTTTTTCCTCATGGTAGTAAATGGCCTTCATAGGCTAGAATGGGGAGACTTTATTTTAATTTTTAAAGTCTCCTTAAATGATGCATAACAAGAGTTTGGTATCAAATTAATTGTTGTAATAAATCCCACAACTTCCAGTTGTTGGATTTAATATAACTTGTTCAGGTAAAGAGTTTTACCTAAAAAGTTGCCAATTTCAGCCCTGCATTGTTTTTGCTGCTGTGCTCTGATTGGCCAGCCTTTAGCAGCTTAGCCAAGCTGCCTTGATGAGGTGTGAAGTGGCCTGGCTTCACACAAAGGAATGTGCCCGTGGGAAGGAATCTCCCCTCAGCAGATGGTGAGGCAGGAAGGGGGATGGCTGCCAAACTGGTCTTCAAAGGCAGAGAAGGACATTTGGAGCAACCAGCAACACCCCCACATCCTGCAACCCCAGACAACTAGGTGCCCCCTTGATTAGATTAGGAGAGGGCAGGAGAGGGGTGTGTTTATGATTTTTAGCCACACCAGTGGGTGGGCTCAGCCAGATGTAACCTCCAAAAATCAGATTCAGCCATGATGGATTTTTAGAGAATGTTGCCTCCTGGGATTGATTTTTGCCACACTTCCCAGGAAGTGGTCATCACAGGGGGAAGGACCCTGCACCTGATTGGAGAACCAGGACCCCCCTGCTTTTCACCCAGGAGCAAGGATAAAACTGGCAGACCTGCACCCACACCTCAGTTCCCTACCACATCCAACAAGGAAGAACGACAGAAGAAGAAGGACTGCACTGCTGGACCCCTGGCCTGCACCTGGAACCTGCACTCAGAAGGACTGCACCAGCTGCACACTTGGGCTTCACCACAAGAAGGACTTTGCCTGGCTTCAACTGGTTCAAGGAGGGACTCCCTGTTTGCTACAGGTGAAAAATTGCTAACCAGAGTCCCCTGCACTAACTCCTGAAGAAAGCGACCAGCTGACCACTGTCCAGTGGCCAAAAAGGAGTTTGCGCCAGGTGCATTCTGGGAGTTGTAGTCCGCACCCCCCAAGGACCATCTCAGAACTTCTAGACCCTTGGGGTGAGCTGTGGACCCCAAAAGAACCTTAAAAGGACATCTGGGAGAAGCCCCAGAAGTTTGGAGAAGTTTGGCGAATTTTTGTAAAAAGCTCCATAGAGGGACCAACCCGCCACGGCAACTCTAGCCGGCTTGCCTCAACCGCGACCCGGCCTGATTTGCTGGTTTGTCCCGGTAAAGAAAATCTCTGAAAAAGAGACTAAGGGGGTCATTCTGACCCTGGCTGCCGGTGACCGCCAGGGTCACTGACCACGGGAGCACCGCCAACAGGCTGGCGGTGCTCCCGAGGGCATTCTGACCGCGGCGGTTCAGCCGCGGTCAGAAAGGGTAAACCGGCGGTCTCCCGCCGGTTTACCACTGCCCTACAGAATCCTCCATGGCTGCGGAGCGCGCTCCGCAGCCATGGGGATTCTGACACCCCCTACCGCCATCCTGTTCCTGGCGGGTCTCCCGCCAGGAACAGGATGGCGGTAGGGGGTGCCGCGGGGCCCTTGGGGGCCCCTGCAGTGCCCATGCCCTTGGCATGGGCACTGCAGGGGCCCCCGTAAGAGTGCCCCGCAAAGTATTTCAGTGTCTGCTAAGCAGACACTGAAATACGCGACGGGTGCAACTGCGCCCGCCGGCCCAGAGGAAATGTCTGAATGGCCGCCGCGGTCTTTTGACCGCGGTGCGGTCATTCAGCGGCGGTACCTTGGCGGACGGCCTCCGCCGTCCGCCAAGGTCAAAATGACCCCCTAAGTCCGAAGGTAAAAATCTCCACCGAGGATTCCAGCATCGCGTATTCGAAGAAGGGCTCCAGGAGGTCGGATTGGACTGGCAGGTTCGTCCCGCTGAAGAAAATCTTCGAAAAAGAGACTAAGGGGGTTATTCCAACTTTGGAGGAGTGTTAATCCGTCCCAAAAGTGACGGTAAAGTGACGGATATACCACCAGCCGTATTACGAGTTCCATAGGACATAATGGACTCGTAATACGGCTGGTGGTAAATCCGTCACTTTTCCGTCACTTTTGGGACGGATTAACACCTCCTCCAAAGTTGGAATAACCCCCTTAGTGTGAAGGTAAACTTTTAACCGAGGCATCCCGCAACCTGTAGCCGAGCAGGGCTCCATTGCGGTCGGCCTGAAACTTTGACTTTGCCCCGGTCGAGGTGCAACCAGATGACCAGATTGGCGCTTTTTGTTTCTAGGCGCTAAAATAATTATAATTCTTTAAAAATTCATATCTCCGGTTCCCCTTATCTGATTTTATTTGTAAATATAATCTATTTTTATAAATTGGTTTTGGATTTTTAAACTGTTTCCTGTGTTTTATTTAATTAATGTTTTGTGATATTTGAATGCTTTACACTCTGGGGGTCATTCTGACCCCGGCGGTCATGGACCGCCGGGGTCAGGGTTGGCGGGAGCACCGCCAACAGGCTGGCGGTGCCCCGCAGGGCACTCTGACCGCGGCGGTTTTGCCGCGGTCAGAAGTGGAAAACCGGCGGTCTCCCGCCGGTTTTCCGCTGCCCTTAAGAATCCTCCATGGCGGCGCAGCTCGCTGCGCCGCCATGGGGATTCTGACAGCCCATACCGCCAGGAACAGGATGGCGGTATGGGTTGTAGTGGGGCCCCTGGGGGCCCCTGCAGTGCCCATGCCAATGGCATGGGCACTGCAGGGGCCCCCGTAAGAGGGCCCCACGGGTGCCACTGCACCCGTGAAACCTTTCCACTCGTGGGAAGGTGTTTTGCACTGGGCTGGCGGGCGGCCTTTTGGCGGTCGCCCGCCAGCCCAGTGCAAAACCCAAAACACCCTCAGCGGTCTTTCGACCGCGGAGCGGTATTTTGGAGGGGGGAACTCAGGCGGACGGCCTGCGCCGCCCGCCAGGGTGAGAATCACCCCCTCTGTCTCCTAAGTTAAGCCTTGACGCTCGTTGCCAAGCTACCAAGGGTTGAGCTGGGTTTAATTTACTGAGACCTAACTGGACCTTAGTGGAGGTTAGTGGCCTATTGCTAAGTGTAGGTACCTACCTGCCCTTACCAATAACCCATTTTCCAACACTGCTGTTTTTTCCAGTGAATATCAAGAGGAAGCTGATCCCCTGATGGGCCAGATTTGCCCCTTGATATACTTCTTACTGTGGGAAGAAGAAATAAAAATGGCCACTGCTAATCAGCGGGATTAGTTGATAGATCTTTTTTTAATTGATCTATATGTCATCCAGTTTATCATACATTTTGTATTTTTGTAACACTCATCTTCATGGTGACATGTTAATATATGTTTGTGCTTTTATATATTTGATGTGCCTATTTTTTTCTTAAAAGCAAACATTATTGGAATGATTGTTTTAGCAAAAATACAATTATGTAACAGCAAGTATGTATACTGGCGCACAGACAAATTAACTCTAACTGCTGAACATGAAGGGATTAAGGGGGTCATTCCTACCCTGGCGGTTCGAGACCGCCAGGGTAGGGGACCGCGGGAGCACCGCCAACAGGCTGGCGGTGCTCCTAAGGGCATTCTGACCGCGGCGGTATGGCCGCGGTCAGAAAGGGAAAACCGGCGGTGTCCCGCCGGTTTTCCACTGCCCTGAGGAATCCCCCATGGCGGCGCAGCAAGTTGCGCCGCCATGGGGGATTCCGACCCCCTCACCGCCATCCTGTTCCTGGCGGTTTCGACCGCCAGGAACAGGATGGCGGTGAGGGGTGTCGTGGGGCCCCTGGGGGCCCCTGCAGTGCCCATGCCAATGGCATGGGCACTGCAGGGGCCCCCGTAAGAGGGCCCCACTTTGAATTTCAGTGTCTGCATAGCAGACACTGAAATTCGCGACGGGTGCAACTGCACCCGTCGCACCCCTTCCACTCCGCCGGCTCCATTCGGAGCCGGCTTCCTCGTGAAAGGGTGTTTCCCACTGGGCTGGCAGGCGGCCTTTTGGCGGTCGCCCGCCAGCCCAGTGGGAAACCCAGAATGACCGCCGCGGTCTTTTGACCGCGGTACGGTCTTCTGGCGGTTCCCGCTTGGCGGGCGGCTCCCGCCGCCCGCCAAGCTAGGAATCACCCCCTAAGTCTGCATTAGTTTTAATAACATTAAGATTAAGCCCTATTTGCCCATGGAGTTTTGGTTAAAGAGAGGGTCTTTAGGTATCCATCTGTGGTATCTAGTTAAATCAGACATGTATAACAGGTACAGGAGAACCATGGTCCAATCCAGATTTTCAAGGTAATGAAACTAGTGCTAATATATGTAAGTGTATGTTACATAACATATGTATTGGAAGAGTGCACGTTTACCCAGAAGGGTATCTTAGTGCTGAATAACATGTTTATTCTAAACAACTCAGTGGTGCTCGACCTCAGAATGAGGACCGGCTGAGTGGACCCTCTGGGATTTGAACATGTGACCAAGAGGTCAAAACACAGGCCCGTCCAGGGAATGAATTAGTCCTCTGAGACACCATACCTGGCAATTACGTAACGTTCTGGAATAATTAAGCTCTCCTGGACCTATGCTCGACACCTGTAAGGGACACCTTTGCAAGAGCAATTGCTGTTGATAATCAATAAAAACATTTGTGTATCCTTTGAATTTCTGTATTTGTATTGCTCTGAATATACAGGATAGGACTGTTCATTTTTTTTATTTTGAACATGTGAATTGAAGTTCACAAATATATTTTGCGTACAGTAGAGCAGGTGTCCAGACGACAGGCGGCGCAGAGTGGATAAAGGTTACTTTGGGAAAAAAGAGGATGCTGTCGCAAAACTCATAATGAAACGACCAGCGGAAGATTCATTGTGCACATCGAATTGTGGTTGTATGCGGATTCCTAATACACAGACTTCCATCAACACAGTCAAAATTTACATTTTGAACCATTGTCTACGTTGTATATATGATGGAAAATTTGATGCAAATTTTGCCAGCCTCCGTTCTCCTACTTATTACTTTGGGTAATTGTACCACACGTCATACCCATGCCAAACCCAGTATTTGATTTTTCTCTTGAGTTGGAGAACCCAAAACATGACAGAACAACAATAAACACTACTTCATATCTTTGCAAACCTTGTATCTTCTATTTCTTTGTAGATTCTGAATGGGTTGTGAAATCTTGATTTTTTCTTGTTGTTTTAGAACCATGATAGTCACAGGGTTTTTATGTGGATGAATCATTTCCTTTATTAACCCTCCCCCACAAGGAGTGTTAGCATATTTTATGAATCCACGCCGAACAAACAAAGACAAATTGTTCTACGTAATTTTCCCCTATGGCCCTGCTCTGCCAAGGTTTCTTTCTTTGTTACATAGCTTAATGTTAACCTGAACTATTGTAGGTCTTTGACCTGGCTTTGAACCCAGCTTGGCAAATACGTGGCTTCCAGTGACTGCTATCCTGTGGGAAGTCTGGTTTTCTTAAGAAATGCTATTACTATCACCTCCGTTTGCAAAACTGTACATATCTCACACCAAAGTATCATTTTCAAAAGAAAATATGTTAAATGCTTTTCCTTTTATTTCTCCTGTATGCTTAATTACCCTTATGCTATGCATGAATCACTTAACATCCATATTTTCCTCACAAACTGAATATTTTATGATCAATGCACTCACAGTTTATTTATGGTGTACATGTACACATTTATTTGTATTATTGAACCTCAGCCATAGATACTTCCAAACACAGATGTTTTCCTGCATGTTATACTCTGATTATTAGCCCTAGCGTGACAGTGCCACTTTCCCGTGCTTGTATTGTACTCTTTAGTATGTGGCAAAGCGTATACTCAATACAGCACGACTGAGTTGGTTATGGGGGCATGCCAATGGCTATAAGCCTCATTTGTTTATTATGAAATGTTATGATATAAGGGATAAAGTACCCCCGGCCATACATCATAAGGATCATGCAACATCCATAATATGTACTCCACAGGGTACTTTATCCCATATAGTACATGGTCACACCATCATCTCTACCACAAACTACTTGAAACCTTGGTGCGTAACACTTTCATGTGAAAGAGCGAACAAGGCTGCAAAGATTTAGAATAAAAATAAATCCTCTAGTGCAAAATTAAACACAATAAAAACTTGTTAGACATTTGTTGCAAACTAATATTAGAAACTGTTCACTATAAGTCTGTTTTTTTGTAAAAAAAAAAGCTCCAGGAACTCGGAATGTGTAGACCCATGCAAAAATAATTAACCTTTTCTCTAAGGAGTGCAAACAACAAACATATTCTCTCTGTTTGTCTTTGTGGGTTATTAAAATAGAGCAGAGGAAAGAAAAGAAAAGCAACGGTCCTTTTCCGCTGCTTCAAATATGCTCCATGACCTTACCTGCCTTTCATCTTGACTGCTGGCTCTGGTAGCAGTCATGATGGCGTCAGAACTCAACATGTTTTCTTCATAATTTGTATCAGAGTGCCTTACTAGTCGCTGATTATAAAGAAATAAGAGATGTGCATTTATATAGGGATTACAGAATCCCATGTATTATAAAGGCATTAGGTCTGATGTGCATATTGTGAAAAGCATATGTTAATATCAATCCACTTAAAATTGAATGGGTATTACTCTGTATGAAAGCCTACAGAGAAGGATTTTGTTACATAGAATTTCACAGATTATTGTTGTATGCAAAGGTTTTGGTGCTGGATACACCGTGACAAACCAAAAATGTGTGAGAATTATTTTTAGGCTTTGTTAGACCTGGAAGCTCTTAACATAGTTTCCCTGTGCTTGTAATTGCAAGGCCTATCTCTACCATAGTTGTAACATGGGAATTGCCTTTAAATGTCTTTTAAGTGCAGTTTCCCATTGGCAGCAAATAGAGGTGTGGCGTTTGAGGTCTCTGAGCTCACTATTTAAAAATACATCTTTTGGTAGGGTTGGTTTTTAGATTGTTTAAAATGGCACTTTTAGAATGTGGGCATTTTCTTGCTGTACTGCTCTGTGCCTCTGTGTGCCTGTGGAATCCTTCCCTGGGTTAGACTGACAGTTGGGCTGTTTGTGAATTCCATACAGACATTGACACAAATGGAGGTCAGGAGAGTCCTGCATATCCTGATGAGTCTCCTGTGCTAGAGTGGGGAGGAATGAGCTGACACTTACACCTGAAAGGGCTGTGCCTGTCCTCACACAATGCAGACTCCAACCACATGGAGTGTGTCTGGGGCCAGGCCTGGGCAAGGCAGGATTTTGTGAACAACAGCAACTTTCCTTTGAAGTCTGCATACTTCAAAGGCAGACATGAATATAAGTATTGGACTGCCATCCCCACAGCCTTAGATTACTTCTGGATCAAGAAGAACCTTTGCCAAGGAGAAGAGCTTGATGCTTGAGGAGGACCTGCTACTCTGCCTGTTGCTTTGCTGTGCTGGCCTGCTGCTGCTGCTTCTGCCTTAAGAGGAAAAGGACTGGACTTTCTGCAATCCTGCTTGTGAAGTGTTTCCAAAGGCTTGAAGTGAGCTTGCTTCCTGTTAAGAGGTCTCAGGGACAGCTAAGACTTCACCTACCAGCCTCTGGTTTCAATTGCTGTGAATCCTAACTCGCCAGGTGGTGCCTACTCCAGTCTCTGGGCCTCTGGGAGTGAAAACCAGTTACACCAACTCCGGATGACGCCTGGACTGATGCTGCTGTCTGACTCCTCAATGAGACATGTAACCAAAGCTGTGGTCCCCGCTGGAGTGCGGTGATCACACCTGACATCACAGGCCTGACGCCGCTGCAGCCCCACTGAAGCCCGTGACTTTGTGAGTTCCGAGTGCTGTGTCACTGACGTTTGTGACACTCAACTGCACAGTGGCACCTGCAGCCCTGTGGCGTGACCGCGACCCTGTGAGGTCATCCTACCGCATCTTGAACCGCCGGACCTTGACCCCTCTGGAGCGTAAGGATCAAACACTGCACTGAATCAGGGAAGCCTCAACTCCCCAACTCTGTGCACCGGCCTGTTTCTGCATTAGCAAAGGTACTGTACTTGGGGGTCCGTGTGACTGATGACCGGCGCCATTGGTGTCAGGTTGTTGGGAATGACTCTGTCACGACGCCGTGATAACATGAAGTCGAAGCATTTGTGTTTCTAAGTGCCATATTGAAGTTTAATCCTTGAAAATTCATAACGTTTCTTGTGCATGTTGGATTTTTGTCATTTTAGTCTTGCTGTAATCAGACAAATATTGGCTAGTTTTCTAAACTGGTGTTGAGTGCATTTGTGGTGTTTTCACTGTGTTACTGTGTGTGTTGGTACACATATTTTACACATTGCCTCTGAGATAAGCCTGACTGCATGTACCAAGCTACCAAGGGGGTAGCTTGGTACATGCCTTACCTTGACTAGAGTGAGGGCCCCTGCTGGGACAGAGTGTAAACTGACAACCAGAGACCCCATTTCTAACAGGCTTCCTTAGGAGACATAGGGGCATATTTAAGAAAAGTGGTGCCGCACTGAGTGCAGTGCCACTTTTCTTGTGCTCCTTAGCACCCCCCCTACCACCACTATTTGTGCACCATTTTTAAAATACGGCGCACCATGGCGCAAGGTAGGGGGCAATAGCATCAACATTTTTCATGCTATTGATGAACTGTTTAGGATTAGCACCAACATGTTGGCGCTTACTCTGAACAGTATATACTGGCCAATTACAAATAATGGTGTGAACTCTGTTTAATGACTAATCTGAGCAGGCGTTTAGAATGCCACACAAAATGGTGCAAAGGAATCTTTTACATTTCTTTGTGCCATTGTTTCGGCTCCCCTAACAGGAGAACACCCCCTTGCATGCATTATGCCTGGTGCCGGGACAGTGTGGCGCAAGGGGTGACAGAGTGGTGCAATGCATGCACTACGCTACTTTGTAAATCTGGTGCAGTGATTTTGGCCTCATTGGGCCACATTAGCATGAAAAATGGCACTAATGTGGCGCTAGGAGGCGCTAGGCCCCCTTTAATCCGGGCCATAGTGTTGTGCTTAGCCAACTATAGTATTATTTATAGTTCTAATTTTATGTCTATGTGCCTGATGGTTGACTTGTGGGAAAGCTTACTGTGAGAAAGGGCCTTTTTTGACATGGTAGCCCCCACTTTTTACCTGGAAAATGATGTGGTTGGTTTCAAACTGTAAGTGCCCTAGGCCCCTGCTAAACAGGTTTCCTGGGTCAGATCTCTTTCCGCAAAATTGTACTATGTTTGGCACATCAACCACCTGTGTAAGCCCCTAGCAAATGGTAGCCCAGGTACCTGGGGCATGGGTACTGGAGAGGGTCCCTCTGAGCTTCAGTCCCAATTGTGCCACTCTGCGAGGCCCCACACTAGCTTTATGCAGACTGCCATTGAAAGTGCATGACAAGGTGAATCTAAAGTTGCAAACACGACATGGCACTCACCCAGAGTGCCATGCCTACTAACACCACATGGAATATAGGTAAGTCACCCCTCTGGCAGGTCTTACAGTCTAAGGCCTGGTGCAATATAATGCATGTAAGGGAATATGGGAGCATGAACAAATAGGTCCCTAGTATGTCTTTGCTAAACCTTAAAACATAGTAAGTATACAGGTGAACCATATCACATGCATGTGCTAGACACTGGTCATTATGAGTTCCTCAGCCACCTGAATTTCTCCGGCTGGCCCACAGGAGATCTTGACCTAAAAATAGAAAGTGACAATTGTGAGGGCACTGCCTGATTTTATATGCATTTTTAAAGATTTTCCCATTGATTCCCATGTTGCATAATTATGCAGAAAAACAGAAAAATTTCTAAATTTTGAAAAATCATAACTAAAAAAGTACTTACCATATATTCATAATCTTGGTCTTAAAATATGTATACAAATCTGAAGTATTTTTGTAAACTGGTATTGAGTTAATCTTCTGAGTGTGTGTCCACATTTATTGATACTGTGAGTACATCAAATGCTGAGCACATCTCCAAAATAAGCCTAACTGCTCGCCCACATGACCACAAAAACAGAGCATTAGGTGTTCTGCTTTTTACCTGTGGATATCAAGGTGGGATTGATTGGACTCTCTGCACAGTGAATGTAATTTTCTGACAGTATATAGACCCTCCAACAATAGGCCTGAGTTGATTATGGTGACAGGCTATAGGTTTGATTGATGCATTGGGAAAAGTTATGTTGATGCCATAAAAGTATTTTTTAACTCTAATAGGCCTTTTGCAGTGGATTGTTATACTATAAAGCAGGCTGGAGAAAGGAGCTTTATTGTATGTAATCACAGTGAATACAATAGTAAGCAAGGGTTCTGGAGTTTGTCACCCACTCCGACAAACCTTTGGAGTAAAATATTTTCATTGTAAGGATTCTTGTTAGGCCACATTTAGATGGGTTTTCTATTGTTTTTCCAGCACCTCAGAATGCTTTTGTTGACTGTTATGCAAAGCAAATGGTAAAAGACTCTGACAACACAAATAGGTTTCTAACTGTTTTTACACCTGTTATTTGCATAGTAGTATTTATAATAATTTGTATATATTACTTACCTCCTAAGGGAGTATAGTCTCTATGGTATGTTTGGCATTTGTGTCACCAAAATAAAGTACCTTTATTTTTGTAACACTGAGTATTTTCGTTCATGTGTGTGTGTACTGTGTGACTACAGTGATATTGCATGAGCTTTGCATGTCTCCTAGATAAGCCTTGGCTGCTCAGCTACAGCTACCCCTAGAGAGCCTGGCTTCTAGAGACTGCCTACATTTCACTAATAAGGAATAACTGGACCTGGTTAGGTACCAACTACAAACCAGGCCAGCCTCCTACATTGTTGGTGCAGCGGTGTAATAAGTACTTGTAATTGCCTTATCACGCTGTCACTGGTGCTCTCCACAGGAAAGAATACTCTAGACCTAGAACTATGCACATATACCTAGTACAGGGTTCTAGTCTCTTACTTTCCTTTCCAAGAGACTAGAGTTTACGTTAGGTTTTCCCTACACTCAACTAACACACACACATATCATGTCTACTGCTGGGCCTAGCTCTTGGGTCATGGGTACTCTCTATGAGGGCATGAACTTCAAGGAATTGAAAGGGCTTTGCACAGATAGGAAACTAGATGCAGGGGAAAAACTCAACAAGAATTTCCCGTTGAGCTTCCTTCTTCAGGATGACCAGGAGCATGCTGGTAGCCAGGAGGAGGAGAAGGTAGAGGGAGATTCTGACACCTCAGACTCAGAAACCCATCCTTCAGGTTCAGGGGAGGGCTCTTCTAAAGACCTTACACCTAGCAGACCCAGTAGTGTAGCTGGTAGTGGGAGGGGTAGTCATTCAGGTGAGGCTCCCTTCATACCCAGAGGTCAAGTCACTAGGGTCACAAAAGTTAGGAAAAGGTCTACCTCTGCCCATTCCCATATCACCTCAGTGCCTGAGTGATCCCATGCTTCAACTCCAGGTGATGACTCCATAGATAGGGAGCTCAGGAAACTGAGAATGGAGGAGACTAGGCTGAGGCTGCAGCAGCAACAGGTAGCCCTAGATAGGGAGGATTGGCTGTGGAGAGAGAGAGGCAGGGGTTGGGCTTAGTTCCTCATGGTGGCAGCAGCAGTTTCAGGAGTTATGGAGTTATGGAGGACACCATAGACTTTAGAAACTTGCACAAAAGTGTTCCCCCATACAAGGTGGATGACATTTTCAACTGGTTGTCCTTTTCTGACAAGGGGAGGGATAGATTTCCCACTGGCAGAGTATACTCGGAAAACTACAGTATTTGTAAGTCTGCACTCTTGGATGGATGTGGCTTAACCACTGAACAACACATGATTAATTTCAGAGAAAAAAAAAAAAAAAGAGTCCTCACAGGGTTGGGTTGACTTTGTGGACTGTTCTGTTAAGGCTTTAGAAGACTGTTACACGGCAGCAAAGTGGCTGACCATGAGGGCTTATACAATCTGCTTTTGAAAGAGCATATTTTGAATAACTGTGTGTCTGACTTGTTGAACCGGTACTTGGTAGACTCAGATCTGACCTATCCAAAGGAATTGGGAAAGAAGGTAGACAAATGGGTCCGAAAATCTCATACAGGGGGTACAAGGACAAGAAGAAAAAAGGTGATAAGTCTCAGGACAAGGTTGGGGACAAACACAAAAGAAAAGACTCTTCATCAGGTCCACAAAAATCCTTTAGGAGTGGGAATGAAACCTTTTCCTCTTCTTCCTCTTCTACACACACTAAAAGGCCTTGGTGCTATGTGTGAAGAGGTAAAGGCCATAGGCCAGGGGATAACTCCTGCTGAGATAAAGCCCCTGAGCCTACCACCACTACTACATCCACTTCTAGTGCCCCTAGCAGTAGTAGTAATAGTGGTGGGACTACTGGCAATAGTCAAAGTAAAGGTGTGGTTGGGTTCACTTTTGGGTCCTTAATAGAAACTGGGGTACATGTAAAAAACCCCGAGACAGTTTCTGTCTCACCTGGTGGTATTGGCCTTGCCACCTTGACTGCTTATCCCCTTAACATGGATAAGTACAAGCAGTCAATTCAGATAAATGATGTTGAGGCCCAGGCCTACAGGAACACATGTGCCATTATCACTTTAGTGATTGAAAACCTGGTATCACCTGCACAAAACCTCCTTGGGCAGAAGTACGAAGTTACTGATGTCAGTAACTCCACTCAGTCTCTCCCCTTAGCTGTAGTGCAACTTAGTTGGGGTGGAGTTACTGGCCCTAAGCAGGTGATGGTATCATCTAGTTTACCTGTAGACTGTCTCCTAGGAAATGACCTGGAGGCCTCAGGTTGGGCTGAAGTAGAGTTTATGACCCATGCATCCGTGCTGGGTAAACCCAAGGAATTGCTTCCTTTAATCTCATGTGAGATTAAAAAGCAAAGAAGAGAAGGAACCCTGAAGCCTCAAGATCCTCCTCGCACCACAGGTAAACAGGGTATCAAAGTATCCCCTACCAACCCTACCACAAAGGATATCATTCCTGTGGTGGGAGACACTCCTCCTAGGGTGAAACCTGTATCCACAGCTGGACTCCCAGAGGTAAAAGTACCTCTCTGTGGGAAAACTAAGACAGAAAAGCATCCCTGCCCTGTCTTAGTAAATTTTGAGCAACCCTCCAGCCCTCCCAGAAAAACTTTAGTGCAACACCCCTGCACTACCTCTACAACTATAGGACAGGAGCCCTGTCCATATGTAGAGCCTTTGGGACAGCAACCCTGTCCTGCTCTATGCCAAGAGGGACAGCAACCCTGTCCTCTCTTAGAGCCATGGGGACAAACCTTTTGCCCTGCTCTAGCCTTGGTAAGACAACATTCATGTCTGGCATTACAATCCTTAGGACAGCAACCCTGTCCTGACATAGGGTCCCAGGGACAGTCAGACTACCCCACTTTAAAACTTTTTAATAACCTTAAAAATAGGGAATCTCAGAGTCCACAGTTTCATTCTTCTCTAACTAAAAGTAACCAAACAATGTGGTTCACCTCCCCACAGGGAAGCGACCACATAGTAGATGACAAAGGGAGTAGCCACTCTAGTGCAGAGCTACTCTCCACTTACACCACTTAGACAAAGTCTTAACTGGCTGAGGTTAGCCTTATTGTCTTTCATTTGGGGGGGAGGGAAGGTCGTGTGGGAAAGTAGCCTCTCTCTAGCATGGTTACCCCCACTTTTTGCCTGTTGGTCAGTGTATTTGACTGTATTCACTGGGATTCTGCTAATCAGGACCCCAGTAGTTATGCTCTATCCCTTAGAATTAATGTTGTAGGTTACTGTTAATCCAGTATTTCACCCACAATAGGCACACTGGTGGCATACTGATGCCCCCTTAAAGTCTCTGGTATATGGTGCCTAGGTACCCTGCGCACTGGGGTAACAGGGGATCCCTATAGGCTACAGCATTTCTTTTGACAACCATCGGGAGCCTATGCAAAGGCTTCTACAGGACTGCCATTGCAGCCTGTGTGAAAAGGTGCATGCACACGTTCACTGCCATTAGCACTGCACTAGGTCACTTATAAGTCACCCCTACAGCAGACCCTTCAGCCCTGAGGGCTGGGTACAGAGTACCTGTTCATGAGGGCACCCCTGCACTAGCAGAGGTGCTCTCACGACCTCCACGACCATATTCCCGGACTTCGTGAGTGCGGGGACGCCATTTTACGCATGTACTGGACAGAGGTCACTACCTATGTCCATCTACATAAAGGAAACTCCGAACATAGGCATGTTTGGTATCAAACATGTTGGAATCATACCAAAATTATTTTGCAGGCATTGGTTGTATGATTCCATGCACTCTGCGGGCTCCTTCGAGGACCCCCTGTATTGCCATTCCTGCCTTCTTTAGTTTTCCAGGCAGCCCCAGCTGCTGCCCCCTCTGATGACAGGATTCTGCCCTCCTGTTGCTTGAGCAGCTCAAGCCCAGGAACGCAGAACAAAGGATTTCCTTTGGGAGAGGGGTGTTACACCCTCTTCCCTTTGGAAATAGGTGTTACAGGCTTGGGAGGGGTAGCCTCCCCAAGCCACTGGAAATGCTTTGAAGGGCACATTTGGTGCCTTCTTTGCAAAATCCAGTCTACACTGGTTCAGGGACCCCAAGTCCCTGCTCTGGTGCAAAACTGGACAAAGGAAAGGGGAGTGACCACTCCCTTGTCCATCGCCACCCCAGGGGTGTATATCATTGTTTTAACACTGCAAAATGGCCAAAATGTTGATTCTAAAATTGGCGGTCATGCTGAAACTCTAAAGTAAGGACAAGACCACTGCAAAATGGAAACCTGATGTTATGTTTAGTTTGCTTTTTGCAAGCACAAGCCCTCTGTGTTCAGAGAACAGTATATTTTATCTTTACTAATTGTATTCTTTTATGGTAGTTTGCATATGTTGTTGAGTTTGTGTATGTTTTATGGTGGTTGTGTCAGAGTGAGAATAAGAGAATTAGTGAGTGGATGGATGAATTAATACAAAGATGAGTGACAGAGTGCATGTTTGATGGCTTACATAGGCCCTCATTACGACTTTGGTGGTCTTTTCACAAGACCGCCAAAGCTGCTGCATCCAGCATACCGCCAGTGCTGGTGGTATGCTGGCCGCCCTATTAGGAGTTTTCTGCCAGAAAACTCACCACAACATTGACGCCGGCTCATAATCTGGCAGTGAAAAGCCCAACAGGGCTGTCCATAGGGGCCCCTGCACTGCCCATGCCAAGTGCACGGGCAGTGAAGGGGCCACCATGGGGCCCCTGACGCCCCCTTTCCACCAGCCTTTGCATGGTGCTGAGACTGCCATGCAAAGACTGGCGGAAAGGGGAGTCCTAATCCCCAGCGCTGCCCTGGCGGATTGTGACTGCTGGGACTGCCAGGCTGCCGACAGGCCGCAAAGTGGCAGTGCTGGCAGTCGGACCGTGGCCCATCTGCTACGGTCATGATAGGGCGGTCGGACTGCCCTGTCTGCGGCAGTCCGACCGTCTTGGGACCACCACACTCGTAATGAGGGCCTGAGTGTCTAAATCTATTAATGACACAAACGTTACTTCCATTCCTAAAACAGACCTATTGGCATTGCTAATACTGTTCATTCTTTATTTTATTTGAGGATGAAGGACTCTCCCCTTGACCAGTCTCTCTGTTAAATTATCCCATGTTCTACCATCCAGTTGCTGCTCCAGAGAAAATAGTTACTTGTGCACTGCACACTGGCTTATTTGTGTTCTTTCCCATAGCATTTTTTGGCTTGCAGCTGCTTGAATGTTTTTCAATTCAGAGTTTGCAACTCACCAAACACTCTTCTGACAGTTAACTACCCCTCTTGAGGATGCTCTTTTTCCATTATGTCGTTACTGGGACACTGGACAGACCTACATATGGAACACAGGAGGTTTGTGAACTCTTTGGCACCGTATTACTTTTCATCCTGGTGCGCTCCTTGTGTTTCTGCAGCGTTTGGTGCTGCATCACATATAAGGAACTACTGAAGTGGTATTATAGAACATGGTCTGCCTCACGGGATGGGGCGAGTTTTTGTTAATAAACAAGTTCATGTTATTTAAGATCACATCGTCGTATTTACATAGGATTTCTAAGAGCTCTTTCTGCTGTCAAATCGAAATGAGAAAGGAAAAGTGAGTCAGCTTGCTACAAAGCCTTTGATGGATTTTGAAACTTCAAACGGTTACATTCGAAACAAAGGGGAATCAGCTAGGAGTTCCAGAAACTGGCAGCCTGTACACTGACAGCATGACCTCCAGATATGTCTGCATGGTATGCCCCAAGGATTCAGATCTCAGCTCGTGCATAGGCTTGTACTTCAAACAATTGCCTTTAGGAAATTGTGGTTTCAATTTGAAGAAAACTCAGCGCTCAATATTGAGGAATTTGAATCAGATTTGTTTGAATTCTGGAAACCACTATACTTTTTGCAATCTTAGAGGTTTGACCATTTTTTAAATATTAAGTAATACTTTGGCTGTAGTGTTATGGACAAATTGCCCGGTTTAGAAGGCCAGGTACTAAGTGCTCCTGTGGCTGATCCAGAATTAACTGAAACCGCTGACTGTCATTACTTGATGGAAAAAAATTAAAGTGTAGCAAAAACAATCGACACAACTTGAAAATCACGGGTATGCATCACAAAACTGTCTTCATAATTTATCTTTATTTGCTAGTGACACCATTTTGACACATAATTTACAGACACTCTCATTACTCTCCATCAACTCTTTGAGGAACAGTAAGAGCCTGATTTTGAGTTTGGTGAATAGGGTACTCCATCTCATCATTTATAGCATGTAGACCTTCAGGATGTCAGCAACAGTGAAGGATTCTTAAAATACTAAAAGAAGGTTGTGAATTAAATTGTCTACACTGGACTTATACCTAAAGTTAGAAATATATTGGGGTTTGAAATCTGCAATCAGACATTTACAAAAACAGAAACATTAATATACTTTGGATGATACAGCACTGCCTCTCACACATGATTGGAGGAGACCTATAAACTATAGCTATATCACATATCCACTAGTAGGATTAATTTACAAATGAGTGTACCCCTTGCAAATGAGCCTGCGGCTCACCTAGTTTTGTGATGCCTCGTAGTCAGAGGGGGACGGGATGGGTCCCAATTACACCTATTTATGTGTGAGAGCCTAATGAATACCATATATCATCCCATTGTGTGTGCCCATTGATTATCTACCGAGGAATGTATTATACATATCCTATATGAAAAATTAGATAGAGGCCCTATGTGCATCTTTGTTAACTTTCTAGATTTCCAAGCAAAATATGCTGACTATAATACCAACTGGTATGCTGGCTACGTGTAAGATAGTAGTGCCCACAATGTTCATATTCAAACTGACAGCAACCCAATAAAGGCATAGTTGGTTTAAATACATACATTGGCTGCAAAGTAAGACCTTAAATCATGGAGCATTTTAGAAGGGGTGGGTGGTATTACATAGAGAAGAAGTTGACTACAGAAGTAGACAGGAGCAGCTGGCGTTCAAGGGCTGAAGTCTGCACCCCTAACCTTTTCTGACCTCTTTAATGAAGCAGTTATTTGAATATATTTTTAAAGTAAGACACTTGGTTCACAACATTTTCGAGGCAAAAGTTGTGCACTTTCAAAAGCCCCACTGCGTCTGCTTGAGTATGTGAGTGAAGCTGCACAGTAGGGCTGACAGGGCTTGCCTACATAAAGCCCTTACGTTTTCTCAGAATGCAGTGATGTACCTGGTCCATCTCCTCCTCCACCAGGAGTGCCATAGAAAACAGCCATGAGCACGTTTCTGTCCAGCCCCTGCTTTTAAAGGCTGCATGCCACTGAGATGCTATTACTCCACCCTTTTCTATATACTCAAATGGTGGGGTATGATCAGAAGGCCTTACTGACCACACCCCACTCTATACAAATGGTGAAGGGTGGGTTAAGGAGCATGTTACATTCTATTAAGAGAATGTGACATTACTCAAAAGAAATCCCCTTTTCCGGCATTCCAAGGAATCTTTGGGAGAGGAATAGAAATCAATAAATATCTGGGAGACAAGAGTATATGACCTAACTAGACCTCAAGCTATAAATATGCCAAGGACAACTGCACACACAAGTAAGTTGGAGCTCTGTCCTTTACAGAAAATAAGAAAAAATCTGTTCTCTCAGCTCTCCCATTCCTTGCCTTCACTGCCTCTGTAGGTGCTGGTCTCTCAAAGGCAGCAATTGTTTCAGCAGTTTATCACAGCTAGTCAAGTTATATCTTCTGCAGACTAATGACATGATTCATCAAACTAAATAGATGTAAACTGCAGCTCAAATAAAACAAACAAGAACAAAAGCTATGAGTAGCTTTTATCACTAAAACTGCTGGATACTGGATGAGTGAGGCGATGTGTGTTTGTTTGAATGAGTGATTGCAGGGGTTGACTGAGTGGCTGAGAAAATGTGGGTGTCTCGGTATACGAGTTGGGTGAATGGCAATGGATAGCTAAATATGGATTAGTGAATGGGTAGGTGACCAAAGGCAGTGGGTGAGTGAATTGTTGAATGCAGGTGGGTGAGTAGGTGAATGGAAGTAAGTGGGTAGTGAGGCTCACTCACTCGGTGCAATTCCATCTTTGTATTTCTGCCCCACCACTGCTTTCAATCACCAGCCGCCACTGGAAGTAGCACCTACATGAATATTTACATTTTACTATTGGCTCACAATACTCTCAAAGGCAGCAACAACACTGACCTGTATCGATATCAGCACTACCATTTATCTTTCTGAATGAAGCATAACATGGCTTTGCGAACTGCATATATACATTTATAATGTACAAAATTAATATTGTTGTTTGTAATTACCATTACCATAGTACATGCCACCAGGCATCTCCAGGGAATGTGGTTGTTGCTCTTATCCTTGTCGCTCACGAGGCCATGTATCACTGCTGTGTTGTCCCTCATGAGACTTCCTGTGTTCTCAAGGCACTGAGGGGGTCATTCGACCGCGGGAGCACCACCAACAGGCTGGCGGTGCTTCCTTGGGCATTCTGACCGCGGCGGTACAGCCGCGGTCAGAAACGGAAAACCGGCGGTGTACCGCCGGTTTTCCGCTGCCCTGGGGAATCCTCCATGGCGGCGCAGCTTGCTGCGCCGCAAAACCGCCAGGAACAGGATGGCGGTATGGGGTGTCGTGGGGCCCCTGGGGGCCCCTGCAGTGCCCATGCCAATGGCATGGGCACTGCAGGGGCCCCCGTAACAGGGCCCCACCAAGATTTTCAGTGTCTGCCATGCAGACACTGAAAATCGCGACGGGTGCAACTGCACTCGTCGCACCCCTTCCACTCCCAGAGCCGGCATCCTCATGGAAGGGTGTTTCCCGCTGGGCTGGCGGGCGGCCTTCTGGCGGTCGCCCGCCAGCCCAGCGGGAAACCCAGAATACCCGCGGCGGTCTTTTGACCGCGCAGCGGTATTCTGGCGGTCCCAGCCAGGCCGGCGGCTTCCGCCGCCGCCCGGGGTCAGAATGACCCCCTGAGTCTGGTTAATTGTGTAACTTAGATGGTTCAGCCTGACAAGAGTTATGATTATTCCTTGAGGTGGGCCGTTGACCAACCCAAATAATAAAATAATTTCTTACACTCAGTAACATATGCTTAACTTGACAGTAGTTTTGTAGTGAATATATCAGTCACAATGTTTTTGTAGCACAATATTTAAACCTCAATATTCAGGTCCTAAACCATTTTGTGCAGATGGCCTTTTCCATTGTGCTTCTTCTTGAGGTATAGTGAGGTACAGCAAGCTCTGGCCCTCCAAGGTTCAAGGAATGCATTGTTAGTACATTTAAATGTGGAAATAGCAACAGAGATTTGTTGAAGCTTTCACATCCCCACCTCTGAGTTCACAGCTGTGTAAATTAAGGGGTTACAGCCAAAACACATCTGAGTTACTCTATTCTTTTAGTGTTATTCTTACCATGAGCTTAGGACAAATACCTGACACTTTCACAGTGTGATTCTGCATATGGACTGTGCCATGTTATGAAAGCTTCAATGTATACATGTGGCCCGGGGAACTGATGGAAATAATACTCATTACCTTCTTAGCTCTTTGAATGGCTCTCTAGTAGAATAGTTGGCTTGTACTGGGAAACAGAGGGAAGATCAGTTCACTGACAAGAAAGACAACAGGGGTCATATTTGTGCCTGCTTTGTGTCAACACCAGGACAGTGCGCGCTCTACAAGCAACATAATGCAAAATGACAAACCTTATGCAATTTAATAATTCATGCATTGTGTGCTGATATTGCATATTAACTTTTTGCATTGCAGGTATTTATCCTAAAATGTCTTTAATACTGTTTGCAATGTATTTTTCATTTTCAAGCCTTTTCTGCAGCCTGGCCGGGTGTGGCAGGTGGGCGGGGCTTGGGTCTATTTAAGGAACCCAGCTCAGCTCCACGTGCTCACTATTCAGAGGTCCCGGTGCAGAGCAGAGCATTTTCCAGGGCTCATGTTCTGGAGGCCTACTTGGACATTTCCTGGCCCTTTCCTCATTATCTTGCTGATCTTCAAGCAGGGCGGTAAGGTGGAGTTCGGGATAGACCTCGCCTCCGTTTTCTAGAAACATTTGAGTTTTGGCTTTGTGATTTACCGCGTGTGCGATTTACTCTTGGCACTTAACCCTTGCAGTTCGGATCGGCAGAGTGTGCGATCATTTCAAGACATTTGAATCTTGATGGTTGAATCGGCAACAGTGTGAGTGATTCATTCTTGGCAATTAACCCTTGCAGTTCGGATTGGCAGAGTGCGCAATCATTTCAAGGCGTTTGAATCTTGATGATTGAATTGGCAACAGTGTGTGCAATTCATTCTTTGCAATTAACCCTTGCAATTCGGATCGGCAGAGTACGCGATCATTTCAAGGCATTTGAATCTTGATGGTTGAATTGGCAACAGTGTGCGCGATTCATACTTGGCAATTAACCCTTGCAGTTCGGATTGGCAGAGTGCACGATCATTTCAAGGCATTTGAATCTTGATGGTTGAATCAGCAACAGTGTGCGCAATTCATTCTTGGCAATTAACCCTTGCAGTTCAGATCGGCAGAGCGTGCGATCATTCCAAGTACTTGAGTCTTGATGCGCAGTCTGGCAATAAGGTGCGCAATAATTTCTGGGCAATTGAATCTTGAAACTTAGATGAAACAGGGTGTGATCTTTCTAGACAAAACAAGTTTAGTCAGTTTGCCTATTCCACAGTATAATTCATGAATCCTATAGCAGTTAATTCTTTGGGAACAAATGTACTCATTGACTCTTGCTGTGATGTAATTGCTATTCTAAGGATTAACTTGAGAAAGTTCAATGTACAGAGTATATGATTATAAAAAGGTCACGTTATTGAAAAGATCTTGATCTCTCATGTTATTGGAGCATAAAGAGTTAAAACAAAGTTCATGAAGATTAATGTGAATGACCTTGCTATTGTGTTCTTAACTCTTGCTTCCACAGGTCTCCTTCCCCGCTGTTCCCAACCTAAACCCCATCCCTCACTTGGACATTCTTTAACTTTGTGCTATAACGGCTAGTAGACTTTGGAGCTGCCAAGAGGTGGACATATTGGGAACAGGCGCAAACCCCGAATATCCGGTCTCGCTGACAGAATAGTGAGCCCACAAATTTTTTATCCTCCTGGTTTGTGCTAGGTTTTCAATATGGCCAAATTGGACGAGTTACTTAAGGTAATTACACAGCTTCAAGTGGATGTAGTTGAATCTAAAAACATAGCAACCAATCTAGCAGAAAGGGTGGATCAGTTGAAAGATAGGGTGGGAAAGAAGGAGCAAAGTCCTTTGGGTGCGGGTAGGTTTAATCCTACCCCTCAAGGTTCAGGAGGGAATCCTCCAACTAACATATCACTCACAGTTCCCACACCCATTCCTTTGGCTCCCCCAGAAATGTTTTCAGGAGATCCTCAGAAAGTACAATCCTTTTTGACTCAAGTAGAATTGCACTTCACCTGTAGACCACACACCTTCCCTGATTCCCAATCCAGGGTGGCCTTCTTGATTTCTTATTTGACTGGAGACGCGGCCACCTGGGCAATCCCTCTTGTGCATCGAGATAATCCTTTGCTTTATAACTGGAGAGAATTTGAAAGTGTTTTCGATCGAAGGACAGTTACTCTGTTCGCATCCTGAGAACTGTTAGAATTGCGACAAGGAAATAAGGATCTTGTCTCTTACTTGGCTAACTTTAATCGGCTGGTAGCAGAAACGGCCTGGCCTGAGGAAAAGAGATCAGCCCTGTTCTATCAAGGTCTCAAAGATGAGTTAAAAGACATTCTTGCACAGATTGATCCTCAACCCACGGATTGTCAAGATCTGATAAATCTTGTTTTAAGGTTAGACCATCGTCTTGCAGAACGAAGAAGAACACGTAAAAAGACTGAGAAAAGTTCCTGGTGTGTTCATGAGTATAGAGACTCACAAATTCATGGAGACCACAATCATGAACCAATGGAAATAGGAACCATCAGGCAGCCCTTAACAAAAGAAGAGAAAGATCTACGTAGAAAGAACGGACAATGTCTGTATTGTGGTCGAAAGGGCCATTTTGCTAAAGAATGTCCAGCAAAACCAAAAAGTAAACAAACCCCTACCAAGAAGGTTGTAGCAAATGCTCAGATCAATCAGGAAAACTAGAAAACCCAAGATGTAAGGAAGGGTTGCTCCTGAGTGTAACCATGGACCCTTCACAAGATGCTAAAAAGGTTTTACTCGAGTCAAGACATTTAAAATTAGATCTAGAAGTACTGGTAAAACAAAAGACTTATCTAAAGAAAGCCTTGGTAGTTTCTGGGGCTACTGCTAATTTTATCGATGCACAATTGATTAAAAATTGGGGGATCCCATGTAAGAAGAAGAAAACACCAGAAATAACACAAGCTGTAGATGGGAAACTCCTAGCTGGAGGTCCGGTGACTCTACAGACCTTCCCCTTGTCTGTGACCTGCAAAGGGGGTAATCAAGACACAAAACACGTCGAGAAAATAATCTTTGATGTAATGCCTTGGTTAAGTTACCATAATCCTTTAATAAACTGGCAAGTAAGGAAAATCACATTTTCTTCATTTCGGTGTAAAGAAAAATGTCTCCATACATCAAGTATTCATTCTTGGCAATTAACCCTTGCAGTTCGGATCGGCAGAGTGCGCGATCATTTCAAGGCATTTGAATCTTGATGGTAGAATCAGCAGCAGTGTGTCCGATTCATTCTTGCCAATTAACCCTTGCAGTTCGGATCGGCAGAGTGCGCAATCATTTCAAGGCATTTGAATCTTGATAGTTGAATCAGCAACAGTGTGTGCGATTGATTCTTGGCAATTAACCCTTGCAGTTCAGATCGGCAGAGCGCACGATCCTTCCAAGTATTTGAGTCTTGATGCGCAGTCTGGCAATAAGGTGCGCAATAATTTCTGGGCAATTGAATCTTGAAACTTAGATCAAACAGAGTGTGATCTTTCTAGACAAAACAAGTTTAGTCAGTTTGCCTACTCCACAGTATAATTCATGAATCCTATAGCAGTTAATTCTTTGGGAACGAATGTACTCATTGACTCCTGTTGTGATGTGATTGCCATTCTAAGGATTAACTTGAGAAAGTTCAATGTTCAGAGTATATGATTATAAAAAGGTCACATTATTGAAAAGTTCTTGATCTCTCATGCTATTAGAGCATAAAGAGTTAAAACAAAGTTCATGAAGATGAATGTGAATGACCTTGCTATTGTGTTCTTAACTCTTGCTTCCACAGGTCTTCTTCCCTGCTGTTCCCAACCTAAACCCCATCCCCCACTTGGCCATTCTTTAACTCTCTATTATAACGACTAGTGAGATTGGAGCTGCCAAGAGGTGGACATATTGGGAACAGGCGCAAACCCCGAGGATCCAGTCTCGCTGACACTTTGTGCACCTTTGGAGTGCTTTGGTATTACAGAAGAAGCAACAAACCCTTGTGCAGCACCTTCTAGAACAGAGATTGCACTGACACACATGCAGCACCAGTGATATCATTAGAGGGTGTTCTTTCCTTTGACCCCATGCAAGTGAGGGAATCTCTTTGCATTTGAAACCGTGCCGTATTACTGATGTTAGCGCAGAGATAAACATGCCTTTAGGAGGCACACTGAAAGTGGCTACAAAAACGTGGCACACTTGAAGTGTTCCCCTTAAAGGCAGCCCTCTGGAGTGATGAAAGAGGGTCCCATGAACCTCTCAGACATTCCCTTTGAGGTGGGTGCAATCACTCACTGCACCCACTTTCAAGGGGGTCTCTAATCCCTCTTAAAAATGGAAAGAGTAATATGGAGCAGCTTTTAAACAGCTACTCCACATTTCACTTGAATGTGCTGCCCTGAAGGTAGCACATTCAACATAATAGGGCATACTTTTCGTGCTGGCACCAAGCGCACCTGCTTAAAGTTGCGCAGTGGCGCACACAGGAAAAGTGCACCTTAGCTGTTATAGAACTCAAGCCATCTTGTTGGCAGCTTTCTGCATTATTTTCAGTGTTAGAACTCACGTGTTGAACAGTGTTGGATCATTTCTCAGCTATCAGTTAATTAATCTGCTGACCATAAGCTCTATCACTGCTGTTCTGCAGACCATGTAAATGATAATATGGTCCCTTGGTCAATAATGAGAAACCTGATTGTCTCCTTAACAATCAATTTTCTCTCTCTGTCTCTCTCTCTCACTTTAAATTCAGTGTTTCCACTCTCACTTTGGCTCTGGGAGTGTGAGAGTGTAGTCAGTAAAATGTATTGAATTAAACATGTGGCCTCTACTTTTCCTTTCATCAGATGTAATCAGGTGGAAGATTGATAAGACAAGAAAATCACATAACATCTGTGTTTTTCCTAAGGAGTGGTGAAATGAGTAACTAATGTCCAGAATTTGCCTTTTGTCCTCATGGGTGGTCACAAACAGAGATAGTATATGAAACAGTTGTCTAAATTACAAAGAGTGGGTTGACTGGAGATTGTACAGATTTGCCCCTTAGCTGCACCCATGTGTAGAACACGATCCAAGAAACCTACTATAAGTTGTTTTGTGTGAGGGGGTGTAAAAAGATGCCTTTTATGATTAGATGTCCATGTTCATGAACCATTTAGGCACTCCCTAAGGGCAGTGGAGTATCATAGGCCCCCATGGAGCAAGGGGCTCCAAGCTCCAGGGACCCGCTTAGCACAGTACCCTGGTCTGAGAGCTCATGTATGAGTCCAGAAGAGGGCCCCTCCATATACCTTGAAGGGCCCCCCTCAAATTTCATTATGCCACCACCAAAGGGAAGACAAATCGCACACTTGTTACATTAGTTACAAATCCAAACTGGGAAATATGAACATTTCTCATCAGAAAATACATTATTTTGTCATTTTTAGGTCGAGCCTGCAAACAATGTGCATGCATCTTCACTTGAGAATGATCTTTTGTGTTTAAAGGAAAACACTCTTTAACCCCCTCATTATTTACCATTTGTTGGCATAATTATCACTCTTCTTTGCTGCCTTCTAATTTGGCGGCTCTTGAGAGGAGGCACTTTCTTTTCTTCCTGATGCACTTGAACCAAGTATTGATTGATATTACTTGATTAGTGTCCATCGCTGTTCACGATTGAGATACTATTTCTTTTTTTCAATTTGCATTTTTTAGGGTCAAGTGCGCAAGTGCTCTGTCCCTGCTGTGGGCTTTTAACCACGCCCATGTCACACCCCTCTATTTCATTGGTTTGTGGGCTTGCCTTTTCAAATTAGTTTTATTTCATTTGCGGAAGGCATGCATACGTCATGCCTTTTCCAGTTTTTAGCCCTCTTCGAGTGCACTGGGCAACTACTGAAAACATACGAGGCTCCATGTTTTCTGCATAGCTTCTGGACTACTTTTTCTTTTTATTTCCTACTCAGTGTGATCTCACTAGGAAGTAGTCGAACGTTTTGCATGACATCGACCCCTGTTACATGAATAATTGCAAAACTGCTGATAGGTTTGACTGCGAGCGCATAGGCTACCCTATGCGAGCACAACCCATGGTCCTCTGTAAAGAAGAACCAGCTCGGTTAGGAAACGCCATTTATAAACATCTATCCACACGTCTGTCTCGTTAGAAATTTGTAAACTGCTCTAAATTTAGAGCGTTTTCCCTTCGAAACTTACAGATGGCAGGTACGACGTGGACGGAAGGCTGTGGTTGCTGGAGAGGTGTGAGGCAGTGATTGGTTTTCACTCGCATCCCAAGTCGTTTTGATTGATAGCCTATTTGTTGTACATTGTGGTCACACAGAAGCATGCACATAATTACACCAAAGGCAAACCACTATCTTCAAAAATGCCTTGCCGTACTTCGAAGGTGCTGAAACGTTTTTGAGAATTAACAACGATTCTGCGCAGTGCGAAATACAAGTGAATATTCCCTGCTCACTGTCTTCTGGTAATGATGGGCCATATTTATACTCCGTTTGCGCCGAAATTGCGTCGTTTTTTTTGACGCAATTTCGACGCAAAACTAACGCCAACTAACGCCATATTTATACTATGGCGTTAGAGGCGAATAGCGCCAAAGTTCCCGGAATGTGCGTCATTTTTTAGCGTGAACCCCTTCCTTGCGTTAATGATATGCAAGGGAGGCGTTCCCGTCTAAAAAATGACTCCCAGGCCTTTACGTGGTATTTATACTCCCGGGCAAAAGAGACGCCCGGGAGTTGGCGTGACAAAAAACGGCGCATTTGCGCCACTTTTTAACGCCTGCTCAGGGCAGGCGTTAAGGGGCCTGTGGGCTCAAAATGAGCCCACAGGTGCCCTCCCATGCCCCCAGGGACCCCCCCTGCCACCCTTGCCCACCCCAGGAGGACCCCCAAGGATGTAGGGACCCACCCCAGGGACATTCAGGTAAGTTCAGGTAAGTATGATTTTTTTTTTTTTATATTTTGTTTTGGTGGCATAGGGGGGCCTTATTTGTGCCCCCCTACATGCCACTATGCCCAATGACCATGCCCAGGGGACACAAGTCCCCTGGGCATGGCCATTGGGCAAGGGGGCATGACTCCTATCTTTACAATGATAGGAGTCATGTTGATGGGGGATGGGCGTCGAAAATAAATGGCGCAAGTCGGGTTAAGACGATTTTTTCGACGTAACCTGACTTGCCCCATTTTAAGACGCCCATGCGCCATCTTCCCCCTACGCCGGCGCTGTCTGGTCTACGTGGTTTTTTCCCACGCAAACCAGGCAGCGCCGGTCTGATTGCGCCGTCTAACGCCATTCCATAAATACGGCGCCCGCATGGCGCTTCAGAATGGCGTTAGACGGCGCAAAACTTTTTGACGCTAAACTGCGTTAGCGCAGTTTAGCGTAAAAAAGTATAAATATGGGCCGATGTTTCCAGACTCGCGCTGTCTTGTACAGTTTCCAGGCTTTTATGGTTTTACAGTGATTGTATTAGCGTGCTACGACCGTCGGTTTATGTTGTGCTTCTTGCTCCTCGGTTTGATTAAAAAGTGGACCTATTCGGGGTATAAAGCTGTTTATTAATCTGAAAAACAATGCAGTGCAAATGCTGAACAGTGCAATGCAATTGCTACCAGGTTTTTATTGTTGGAGTTGCCAAGCTCTAACGTTTTCTGTTAAGTGATTTTAATTTGTTTTGGTAGATTTACTTTTCCAGATTGGAAGGCTTATGCTTTCAGGTTTGGCCAGTGGTCCTGATTTCCAGTTTAGGATTTGCAAGAGGAGGCTACCCTAGTATCAGGAAGCGGGGAGGAAACGTGACCTCAGGTAGTGAATAAAAAGGTTGTCGGTTCATGAGGGCAGAGTGCATACTAGCCGATGTTTAGATGTTTTTTCTAAGTTTGCGCCGTTTTTTGGTCAGAAAATGACGCAAATGCGGCACATGAAAGTGTGAATATGGGCCTCTGTGCTTTGCATAAGCGATGCTGGAAGATGTTGTGGGGAAGTCTGAATTGATTAAATAAGCACAACTTGTCACATCCTGGTTAATGTATAAATATGTTTTTGTGCTGTACATCCACATGATCGAATAGAGGGGCATATTTATACACTGTTTGCGGTGGATTTGCGTCAATTTTTTTTATGCAAATCCAGGGCAAACTCAACTCCATATTTATACTTTGGCGCTAGACCCGTCTAGCGCCAAAATCCATGGAGTTTGAGTCATTTTTTAGCGTGTACACCTAACCTGCGCTAATGATATGCAAGGTAGGCGTTCCCATCCAAAAAAAGACTCTAAGGCAGTGGTCTTCAAACTTTTTAATGGCGCGCCCCCCAGTTGAAAAATAAAAATCATTGGGCCCCCCCTAAGAATTTTTCACAATTATTTTAGAAAGATGGCAATGTTTAAATAGGTCTAAACCTATTTAAACATTGCAGTTAAGTACTGTTACCCTTTTAAAACTGCAATAACATGCTTCTGCTTAAAACAAAGGCGTTATCTATATAATATCTCTTTTGGCCAGAGTTTGGCGCCCCCCCCATCACTTGAGGCCCCCCAAGGGGGGCCTGTCCCCCAGTTTGAAGACCTCTGCTCTAAGGCCTGTGCGCTTTATTTATCCTCCCGCGTCATTTTGACGCACAGGAGGATGCGGCCCTTAAAAAATGGCACCCAGCTAGATTTGCATCATTTTTTAATGCCTGGGTCAGGGTAGGCGTTAAGGGACCTGTGGGCTCATTTCCATGGCATGGAAGCAGTCCACCGGTGCCCTTCCCTGCACCCAGGGTCACCCCCTGCCACCCTAGCCCATGGAGGACACCCATGGATGGGGGGACCCTTCCATGGTGAGTGCAGGTAAGTGCAGGTAAGTATATATATATATTTTTTTTAGTGGCATGGGGGGCCTAACTGGCGCACCCCTACATGTCACTGTGCCCAATGGCCATGCCCAGGGGACTGAAGTCCCCTGGGCATGGCCATTGGGCAGGGGGGCATGACTCCTGTCTTTGCTATGGGGGTTCTGCGTCAAAAAATGGAGCAAGTCAGGTTAGAGCCAATATTTTTCACTCTAACCTGACTTGCACCATTTTTTGACGCAATCCCGAGTCTTCCCTACGCCTCCGCTGCCCGGTCAGCGTCATTTATTTTGCCGCTGACCAGGCCGCAGCGCCAGCTACCGCCATTCCTTAAATATGTTGCCCAGCTTGTGCACTGGAATGGCGGTAGCCGGCGTTAATATTTATGACACAAACCTGCGCTGGCACAGGTTTGCGTCAAAAAGTATAAATATGGGCCATGATTTGCACTTTATCATACTGAAAGCAGACCATTCACAGGAAATGGGGATACACTCTATCCGTCCAAAGTTTGTCATAATTCTCTCGAGATTATGTGTCTGGAGTTGGTCCAGCGACCAGGGGCAAATATATTTACATTGGCATAAATGTCCCTCTGATGAGGACTTATAATCCAATACGTCTAGAGTAAACCAAAATCTCAAATACTCTGCTCCACTCATAATTGAGTGCGTCTGCTCATAGAATGGTATACCCTCACCAGAATATAAATATTGTTAACCCAACATGGTTTGTTCAAAATGTGAAACTTGATTATGAGGACCTAAATGTGGATCATACATTTATTCACGCATTTAACCCTAGCAGTAGTACATTGATGGACTATGGGGGTCATTCTGACCTCGGCGGTAAAAGGCCCTTACCGCCGGTCAGAAGTCCGCCATTATACCGCCGCGGCCGCGGTAAACCGCCACGGTCATTCTGACCTCCAACTGGCAAACCGCCAAAAACCCGACATCCACGGAAGGCCGCCTCATCAGCGGGCAGCGATAAACTGGCGATGACCAAACCTCCACCGTCACGCCAACACAAACACGCCCATGCCATTCCGACCCACGAATCCACGCGGCGGTCTTTCAACCACGGTATTCCATTGGCGGTACACACCGCCGCGCTCAAAATACACACACACATACAAAACACAGCCACATTGGACAATTCAAAATACACACACCTGATACACATACACACACCACTCCCACACACCCATCACCATATAAAACACACACCCACATCACCCACAAACCCCCACAAATCGAAATTCAGAGACAAAGCGCAATACACAGAGAGAGAGAGCACAGGGAACGCAAACCACAACACACACAGGAACCCAACATCATCACCCACACCACATCTACGCACACACCACCACACACCACCACTCACATCACCACAAACAGCACCCCACACCTCATCCACACCACCCCATGGCACCCCAAAGACACCCCAGGTTCTCGGACCAAGAACTCAGGGTCATGGTGGAGGAAATAATAAGGGTAGAGCCCCAGCTCTTCGGCACACAGGTGCAGCACACCACAATAGCCAGGAAGGCGGAGCTATGGCAAAGGATCGTCGACAGGGTCAACGCTGTGGGACAGCATCCCAGAAATCGGGAAGACATCCGAAAGCGCTGGAACGACCTACGGGGGAAGGTGCGCTCGATGGTGTCAAGACACAACATCGCTGTGCAGAAGACTGGCGGCGGACCCCCACCCACTCCACCCGAATTCACAGCATGGGAGCAAGAGGTCTTTAACATCCTGCATCCTGACGGCCTAGCTGGAGTAGCCGGAGGAATGGACTCTGGTAAGTCTAATCTCAACTACTTCACCCCCCCCAACCACCAGCATGCCAACCCACACCCCCACCCTCACCCCCAAACCCCCAGCACACATCCTCCCTGCCAATGTCTCACCAGCACAACCCACTCAACCCAACACCAAACCCTGAATGCCAACACAAACCATGGACACCCATCACCTATGCATGACCACTGCACATACCCATCCCCCCCCCACAAACCACCCTCACATCTCCTCCCACAAGGGAATGCCAGCACTGGGGGACAAGGGCACCCACAAATCGCACGCCATGGCACACACAGAAGCAATAACCATACTCTTTTACCCCTGCAGGGCCCGAACGCCAACACACCGGCCAGGAGGGTCCAGATTTGTCCATCCCACCCCCAGAACAGGCCCCAGTGATGACAGCAGCTCTGTCGACCTAGAACCTGATGACCAGCCCGGACCATCGGGGACCTCTGGACAGTCGGTTCCCCACACACAGACACAGGCCACAGCAGACCTAACCCTCTCTGGGAATATCAGCACAGCTCCCACCCAGCGGGCCCATGCCTCTGTCTCCAGGACGCGTCAATCAGCGGTGTGTCCGCCACTACAGGGCACCCAGGCTGACCCACCACCCCAACAACAACAGGGACCTGGGGGCAGTGGTAGTGGGCACACTGACCAGGGGACAGAGGCCCGGGGAAACAGGGGAACTGGGAGGGCTGGAGTGCGACAGGGGGGGGAGGACAGGCCCAGGGAACCCACTCTCCAAGAGGCCCTCACCACCATCATGGGAGCATACCACCACTCCCAGGAGACGATGGCGACGGTACTGTCCAGGTTCCAGGAGATCCAGGCACAGCAGGAGGAACGGTGCATGGGGTTCAGAGACGAACTCAGGAACATCGGTTCCGCAATGGGGACCATAGTCCTGGCCCTCAACCAGATAGTCACCACATTGCGGGACCATGTGGCACCCCAAAGGGCCCCTGTCACTAGCCTGGACCAGGAGCAGCCTACCACCTCCGCCGGCGCTAGTGGACAGGAGGCCCCCACACAACGACAGGCCACCAGAACCCCACCTCCTGCTGAAGAACAACCACCCCGCAAGAGGAACCTGAGATCACAAAAGAAGACAGAGTAGGATGCCAAGACCCCCGCCAGCATAAGATACCCCCTGATGTCATCCCACTGTCCCACATTGTCACCCTGTCCAACCTTAAACAGCCCCTGCTCCATCCTTCCACAGGCATATGGACAATGCACCTGTGAAACTGAGAACTGGACTCTGCCATGGACATTACTCCACCCCCACCCATCACCGTTTTACTATCATGGACCTATATGTAGCACTAAAAATAAATCACTAATTGCACTTAAAAAATCTGGAGTCTGCTTGTATTCTTAACAAATGTATTACACATAACGGTTCAATAATGTTCAGTTACATTGTGATGACAACATACCAATGTCAATGAGCTTTAGTCCATGGTCAAACAAAGCAGAAGTCACGCAGTGGGTCATACAGCTCTGAAAAGGGAAGGGAAAGTCAAAAATCTGTTAAAAGGAACTGGGGGGAAACACAGAAAGTAGAGATGCAGGAGGCCTGAAGTAAATGTAAAATGCCGTGGGTGATTCTTACCTGTGTGCTACTGAAAGTACTGTTGTATAACTGTGTCCCTGTTGTCCGTGTCGTCCCCGTCGTCTTCCTCCTCTTCACTCTCCACAGGCTCCACAGCTGCTACAACACCACCATCTGGATCATCCTCCTGCAGGAAAGGCACCTGGCATGGCAATGCAAGATTGTGAAGCATACAGCAGGCCACGATGATATGGCACACCTTCTTTGGTGAGTACATTAGGGATCCACCTGTCATATGCAGGCACCTGAACCTGGCCTTCAGAACCCCGAAGGTCCTTTCTATGATTCTCCTAGTTCGCCCATGGGCCTCATTGTACCGTTCCTCTGCCCTGGTCCGGGGATTCCTCACTGGGGTCAATAGCCAAGGCAGGTTGGGGTAACCAGAGTCACCTATTAGCCACACACGTTGTCTCTGTAGCTGTTCCATCACATAAGGGATGCTGCTATTTCGCATAACATACGCGTCATGCACTGACCCAGGGAACTTGGCATTTACATGGGAGATGTACTGGTCAGCCAAACAGACCACCTGCACATTCATCAAATGGTAATTTTTTCTGTTTCTGTACACCTGCTCATTGTCTTTTGGGGGTACTAAAGCCACATGGGTCCCATCAATGGCACCAATGATGTTGGGGATATGTCCAAGGGCATAGAAATCACCCTTCACAGTGGCGAAATCACCCTCCTCAGGGAAAACAATGTAGCTCCGCATGTATTTCATCAGGGCAGACAACACTCTGGACAAAATCTTAGAAAACATAGGCTGAGACATCCCTGATGACATGGCCACTGTTGTCTGAAAAGACCCACTTGCCAAAAAATGGAGGACTGACAGAACCTGCACCAGAGAGGGAATTCCTGTGGGTTGGCGGATGGGGGACATCAGGGCTGGCTCCAGCTAGGCACACAGTTCATGTATAGTGGCTCGGTCAAGTCGGTATCGAAATATAATATGTCGTTCTTCCATTGTCGACAGGTCCACCAGCGGTCGGTACACGGGAGGATTCCTCCTTCTCCTCGCAAGTCCCAGCGGACGGTGCCTAGGAAGGACAACATGGAGTACAGAGTCAAGCAACCCACAAGTACGTAACCACAGCTTGCACAGTACACGAATCACTATGCATTTAATGGCTTGTATGAGTGGCAATGCAAGGCCTAAGCCTGTGTGACGCAGTAGAAATTAAGCCATGTGGGCCCTTGAAATGGCGGCTGCCTGACCTGAGAAGTGTGACAGTGGGATGTGAGGTCAATGCGCTGGCGTGGCACACCGTGGCGGTAGGCGGTCGAAGACCGCTGTGCGAAGCCGCATTGGTTAACATTGAACCCTATGGGTTCCAGGAGCCAATGACGAGGTGCGCCGGCGGTCGCGGTACGCACCGCGGCGGCACGCACCGCCGCGGGCGTGACCGCCATTTTCTATCTGATTAATCACTCGAGACCTGATCATCCACAGCAGAGGACCTATACTGCAAGTGCTGCTGTGACCTCGGTCTGGAAGAGACAATGGCTGCTGCGACTGGGGAAAGGGCCCCTGCCTTCACTTCTGAAGAGTTGGAGAAACTTGTGGATGGGGTCCTCCCCCAGTATGCGCTACTCTACGGTCCTCCAGACCAACAGGTAAGTACACTGGGTGCACGTTGAATGGGCTATGCCTGGGTTGTGTATGGTGGATGTAAGATGGTGGGGTGGGGAGAGAATGAGTAGTGCAAGGCACGACAGATGAGAGCATGTGCCACATGGCAAGGTTGGGGAGGGGGGGGCAATCACATCTAACATGCAGAAAAATGATGATATTTCCTATTCCACCCTGTACATGTCAAATAGGTCAGCGCCCATCAGAAAGTCGACATTTGGCGTGACATCGCCAAGGAAGTCCGGGCCCTGGGGGTCCACAACAGACGGGGCACCCACTGCCGAAAGAGGTGGGAGGACATCCGCCGCGGGACCAGGAAGACCGCCGAGTCACTGCTGGGGATGGCCTCCCAACGTAGGAGGGGTGCCAGTCGTACCTTGACCCCCCTGATGTCCCGGATCCTGGCGGTGGCCTACCCCGATTTGGATGGGCGCGTGAGGACATCACAGCAGACACAAGGGGGTGAGTACCAGCACATTCTGCTATCTTTACACGCAGTGGAGGCGTCTGGGTGGGGGAGGAGGGCTGTGGGTGACATTAGGCCAGGGCGCTTTCTGTAGTGTAGTCCCCTCCTTTAGGCATGGCCCTGCGCCCCCGCCCCCCACCTCTGTAGGGTGCCAAGTACAGCAATCGATGGTCCAGCATCACCCATGTGCGCATTTGTTGTCCATAGACCTGTTGGCCTAGTCACAAGTACTGAGTAGTGTACCCCGATTGCGCGGCGTAGTGCATGAGGCTCCTGTGTCTGTCCTCTCCGCCAACGGTGTTGACAATGCATGCACTCAACCTGTTTTTATTTCTCCCCCCACCCTTTTTCTTTATCTTCTAGTGCATGTGTGCATTAGCATTATCAGGCGGAGGAGAATTGGCATCGGAGCACGAGGGAGCTGCAACTCACAAGGCCCCGGTGGGCCATGGTACAGACACGAGGTCACCAGTGATACGGAGGGCGAGGGGAGCACGACAACGGGGACCCGTGGTGACACCAGCGACACCGACACGTCCTCAGAAGGGAGCTCCCTAGCCACCCAGCGCACCAGCTCCGCCCTCCCAGCAGCCCCTCAGCCTTCGCTCCGTGCCCGCTCGCCCAAGAAGGCGGGCATCTCCTTCGCCCAGGCACCTCAGGCCCTGCCCCTGTTACCCCTGCTGCCCTCAGTGAGGAGGTCATTGACCTCCTACAGACCATCATTGTTGGGCAGTCTACCCTTTTGAATGCCATCCAGGGGGTAGAGAGGGAGGTGCATCAGAGCAATGCATACCTGGAGGGCATTCATTCGGGTCAGGCTGCCCATCAACGATCGTTCAACGCTCTGGCCTCAGCACTGACGGCAGCCATTGTCCCTGTTTCCAGCCTCCCTCTTCTAACTGCCTCCACCCTGTCTCTGTCTCCTGTTCCTCAGCCTATCCCATCCACACCATCAGACCAGCCTGCACACACCTCAACACCCAAGGGCAGCTCATCCAGACAGAAGCACCACAGATCACACAAGCATTCACCCAAGCAACACCCAGATGCAGACATGCCAACAGTCACTACCACCTCTGTGTCCCCCTCCTCCTCGTCTCCCTCCTCCCTCCCTGTGACGTCTCCACTCACACCTGCATGCACACCACCATCAGCCAGTACTTCCATCACCAGCACACCCTCCAGTACAGTCCGCACACGTGCAGTCACCACCCCCACTGCCATTTACACGTCCCCTGTGTCCTCTCCCACTGTGTCTGTCACCCCCTCTTCCAAGACACACAAACGCAGGCAGCCACCCACCCAACAGCCAACCACCTCACGACAGCCTACGTCACAAGCACCTGCACCCAAAGACAGCACACCTGACTCTCCTACAACCACATCCTCTTCCTCCACTCCCATACCCACTACACCTACCCTTTACATTGGTCCTAAAAAACTTTACCTCTCCAAACTTAACCTCTTTGCCCCACCTGACCCACTCCCTCCATCTGCTAAGAGTCCCAAGAGCACCTCAGCCACCACCAGCCCTGCTTCAAGTGTCACCATTGTGCACGGATTTTGGAGTCCACCCTTTCCCAGCACTGATACATCGGCCAGCAGCAAGGGGACAGCCAGCCCCCCCCCCTGGAAAGAGGACCCGTAAAATCAAGGGCCGCCGCAAGAAGACTGACACGGCTGCCCCCAAGGAGCAAAGTCCTGGGACGTCACCTGCCACAACATCCAGGGGAGGCAAGGGCCAGAGAGCCTCATCGAAGGAGGGCAAGGGCAGCAGGGCGGAGAAGTCAGCCAGCAGGGGCGCTGACCAGGAGGGCCCCACAAGCCCCATCCCGGGTGTGAGGGAGGACACCCACGGGCCCCGGACTCCGTCACAGAAGGGTCCAGCAACTGCACGGTCGGAGGGCGACTAAGCAGGGAGTCCTGGCCAGGTCTGGCTCCCTTGAATGACTGGACAAGCACCGCTGAAGAGGGCCCCGCCGTGCAGAAAGGCACCGCTGAAGAGGGCCCCGCCGTCTCAAGCACCGCTCTGCTGGGCCCTTCCTGTCAAGCACCGCTCCGCTGGGCCCTTCCTGTCAAGCACCGCTCCGCTGGGCCCCGCCGTCTCAAGCACCGCTCCGCTGGGCCCCGCCGTCTCAAGCACCGCTCCGCTGGGCCCTTCCTGTCAAGCACCGCTCCGCTGGGCCCTTCCTGTCAAGCACCGCTCCGCTGGGCCCCGCCGGGCCCCGCCGTCTCAAGCACCGCTCCGCTGGGCCCTTCCTGTCAAGCACCGCTCCGCTGGGCCCTTCCTGTCAAGCACCGCTCCGCTGGGCCCCGCCGTCTCAAGCACTGCTCCGCCGGGCCCCGCCGTCTCAAGCACCGATCCGCTGGGCCCGCCGTCTCAAGCACCGCTCCGCTGGGCCCCGCCGTCTCAAGCACCGCTCCGCTGGGCCCTTCCTGTCAAGCACCGCTCCGCTGGGCCCTTCCTGTCAAGAACCGCTCCGCTGGGCCCCGCCGTCTCAAGCACCGCTCCGCTGGGCCCCGCCGTCTCAAGCACCACTCCGCTGGGCCCCGCCGTCTCAAGCACTGCTCCCCTGGGCCCCGCCGTCTCAAGCACCGCTCCGCTGGGCCCCGCCGTCTCAAGCACCGCTCCGCTGGGCCCCGCCGTCTCAAGCACCGCTCCGCTGGGCCCTTCCTGTCAAGCACCGCTCCGCTGGGCCCCGCCGTCTCAAGCACCGCTCCGCTGGTCCCCGCCGTCTTAAGCACCGCTCCGCTGGGCCCCGCCGTCTCAAGCACCGCTCCGCTGGGCCCTTCCTGTCAAGCACCGCTCCGTTGGGCCCTTCCTGTCAAGCACCGCTCCGCTGGGCCCTTCCTGTCAAGCACCGCTCCGCTGGGCCCTTCCTGTCAAGCACTGCTGGCCCATTGACAGTGCCGGTTCTGTGTCGAGCTAGTGTTCACGCTGCACTCGGGGCACCCTGCCTCCTCCATTACCTGTGGAGTCTGTAATCCACCTGATGGCCTGTGTCTCTGCACTCCCCAGGATGGCACAGTGGGCAGACCACCCACTGTAGAGACTTGTGAGACTGTGGCTTTGCACTCCCCAGGATGGCACAGTGGGCAGACCACCCACTGTAGAGACTTGTGAGACTGTGGCTTTGCACTCCCCAGGATGGCACAGTGGGCATCGTGGACCCTTCGTGGATCTGGCGTCGTGGACTCATGTGGCTGAGGTGCCCCCCCTTCCCTTCCCCCTGAGGTGCCTGTAGTTTTGTCATCTGATGCCCCAGCAGTGTTCTCTCCAACGGACTCAGGTCTCCTGTGTGGGCTTTGCCCATGTGTTGATACACTTTGTCCCACGGACAGTGGAAATGTAAGTGACTGTGCAGGACTTATTGCCTATGTTTATCGGTTTCGCAATGTTCTTACTTGATTTTTTACAATTCATATTGCTATTTTACCATGACTTCAAATAACCTATTTTATACATAAATTTTGTTTCTCACTTTAATTATGTCTTTGCATTATTCCGGGGGGTTTGGGTGGTGTCACTGTGACTTGGTGCTCTGCATTGGTGTGTAGATAGTTGGAGGGGGGTCGCATATGTGTGTGCCCGTAAGCTTTCTTCCTCCCCCCTCCCCTGTGTCGTAGGTGCAGTACTCACCGTTGTCGTCTGCGCCGGCGTTCGTACTCGTGGTAGATGAGCAGGTAGACAATAGCTGGTAGGATGTTTAATTCGGGTTCCATGCTGTTCTCCGTCCTCGTGGAGTGTGTATCGGTGAGCGTTTTCCCGTTCGTAGTCTGTTTCCGCCGTGTTTTTATCGGTGGGGCTCCCGCCCCGGAAAAGGTGGCGGATTGGTGAGTTGTGATAGTGTGGGCGGTACATTGTCTGCCGCCTGCCTGTTGGCGGTGACCGCCGCGCTGTTTGTATGTCCCGCCGTGGCGGTCGGAGTGTTAAGGTGGCGGGCTGTGTTGGCGGTTCCCGCCAGGGTCAGAATACCATTTTTTGGACCGCCTGCCTATTGGCGGGTTGGCCGCCGCTTTATCACCGACCGCCATGGTTGGAATCACCCCCTATATCTCTAAAATCACCAGCAATTAGCATTTTGCAAAACTCTCTGACTTAAATCTCCACAGCGGTTTTGGACTGCAACAAAATGGACATTGTGTTAGCGGGTTAATGCAAACGGCATGAAACATCCACAAAGGTGTAACTTAGTAGGAGTAAACAAGCATTTTGTCCGTCCTTTTTATCACCCCCGAAATATTGTAAATTTACTGTGTTAAAGGCCCCGAGGGAGTAGGAAACACCCTCAAATCTTAAGGTTTGTCCAGAGAAAAGTGCTGTAAGCAGGGAAGAGTTTTTCCTAGTATGTGAACATACTTTCTCTGCAAATGCACATTTCCTGCTGTTATACTCATGAATGTTTTCATGTAATTACGTGAAATTTTGGAAGACTTGAATGAAATAGCACAGAATTACATTTAATTATATGAAATGCAAATCGGTCATTTACAGATGTATTTTAGTGTGAAATACACCCTCATGCCCATTGTGGACACAAGGATGCTTTTCAGGAAAAAAGTGGTAGCGACAAAACACAAATATTCTGTATAACAGCTGCTCGCATTCTGGTTGTTTGCTCTGTTTCTGTGCTCACCTGCTATATTTTGCCACAAAGATGGTGTTATTAAGTGACGTGGCTTAATGGCATAATTTCTGAAACTTTGTGCTACAACCATGACACAAAATTACACAAATTACATCGGAGTAATTGACACTTCACCAAGGACAGTAATCTATAAAAAACTAGAACATATTGGTTATTTTCAAATGACCCTGGTTTTGCTTTGTGTCTTCTTAGTTTGCGAGCTTGGACTCATTAGCAGGTGGTTTGATGCCAGTATTCACATAGGTCATAATGTATTTCACACTTAAACTCCATGCAGAATTTGGGAAGCCAAATTAAGGTGGGCACCGATGCTTCCAAGTCTCGCATTTCATTATGTCTTGTTTAGGGTCCAGTATGCAAGCGCTCTGGCCTGTTGTGATCTCTCTGTGGGCTTTTAACCATGTCCACTCGTGCTATTTTTTTTTTTTGTGCTTGTCTTAAATGCTTCATTTTTATTGGTGTATTTTGTGAAATGTCCCTCCTTTGTGTGCTGAGATCCCTCCCAGGTGATTTAACTAAGTGAAAACTTCATCACGCTTCCTCCTGTTACCGCGTGTGATGGCCCCTCCTACGATTTCAGTTTGCCTTTCATCCCAGCTGTGATCCTTTCTAGACATTGATGCAGGGAACCAATAACTGTAGCGCTAATGCTCATGGTGGCTGTGACGCTTTGAATTGACTTGCTTCTGTCAACTTTTTTACTTTTTATTTTCAATTTATGTGGCAAAAAAAGTCCAGTTAGGAATTCACAACGCTAATAGCTCTAACTCGAGCAAACGCAAAGCCCACTGCATTACAAATGCTTGTCTATAGTGCGACCACATGGCCTGACCCAAAGGTATAGGAGCGCTTTACATGAGCACCACATACAAGTTCACATTCATTTTTGGAAGACTAGGGGAATGAAGTGATTTGCCCAGAAACACAGGATGTTGAGTCATAGCAAAGACTCAAACCGCATTTTCCACGACCCTCCCAATCAGTAGTGTACACTCACTCCAAGATGAGATGTATTAGTAGTTAGTACTCCATCCCTTTACAGCGTCGGTCCTCAGTTCCACATTGCTCTTCATTTTCCGCTGAAGAGGCGGTAGGTCTACTGGCATGGACACGGACTGTACTTCCAGGGCACTGATCAGGTACACGTCGCCATTTCCGAACTGAGAGGGACGATACTAGCACAAGTAGCAACCTCATCTTCCCCCACCATCACACTGCCATCTTTGTTTGCCCATTCTCACCTCAACCCCCGTTATTGCTTCCTCCTTCCTTGTCAATGGCCACATCAGAGCTCTTTTATTTTCTTTACTTGGAAGATAGCTGAAAATAAAGCGGTACCATGGGCGCATCATAGAACCTTTTTTATTTTACTTTCAGCCGTGTTGCACAGTGACCATGTAGGTGCAACATGACTGAAAGTTAAGAAAATAATCGGCCTTTTTTTAGTCCCCGAGCACCACCTTGCGCCACATTAGCGTCATTTATTTTGACCTTAATGTGGCCCAACAAGGCCAAAATCCCCGTGCCGTATTTACAGGGTGGCGCGATGCATGCATTTCGCCACTCTGTAACCCTTTGTGCTACATTATGCCTGCACCAGGCATAATGTATGCAAAGAGGGCGTTCCCTTGTTAGGGGGGCCGGTAAAATAGTGCAAGGAAATCTATGGGCCTTCCTTGTGCCATTTATTACAGCGCTTTTAATGCCTGCTCAAGAGCCGGCGTTTAAAAGGGGGTCTTCCATTCTTTAGAATGGGCCCCTATGTACTCTGCAGGAGTAGCACAAACAGTTTGGCGCTACTCCTGCAGAGTACATCAATAGAGTCATTAAAAATGACTCTATTGCCCCCTACCCTGCCCCATGGTGCGCGGTATTTTTAAAAACAGCGCACACATGATGCTAAGGCGCATAGGGAAAGAAGCGCTGCACTCGGTGCAGCGCTACTTTCCATAAATCTGTCTCTAAAAGTACTATGACGTGGTCAAGGCTGCCTGCATGATATCACTTTTCCTTCTTTACTTTCAGCCATGTTACATAGAACCACGCTGCTGTGCAACATGATTAACAAGCATTTGCAATGCAATGGGTCTCGCGTTTGTCCAGTCAAAGCTATTAGTGTTATAAACTCCTAACCACAGTTTTCTTGCCACATAAACTGAAAATGAAATATAAAACGTATCAGCAAAAGTGCAATTATCCATGTAACCGGCAAAAGTGCAAATATCCAAGTAACAGGGTTGATGTCATGTAAAGCGCTCGACTACTGCCCAGCGAGATCCTGCTGCCTACGAAATAAAGAGAAAAAGTAGTCCAGAAACCATACTGAAAACATGGAGCCTAGTATGTTTTCAGTAGTTGGCAGGTGCACTCGAGGCGGGCTAAATACCAGAAATGGCATGATGTATGCATGCCTTTCACTAATTAAATCAAGCGAATTTTAAAAGACAAGTCCACAAACCAACCAAACTGATGGGCATGACATGGGTGTGGTCAAAAGCCTACAGAGAGATTACACCAGGGCAAGAGCGCTTTGTGCTCATCCCTAAAAAGGCATTCACAGGGCCACTAGATCTCATAGAGGAGAGACCTATCAGCTTTGCCAATGATTGTTTTTCTTCTGAATGCAACATACTCTCCTACAGTCGACATGTTTTGTTCAAAACAAGGGAAACACTCTGCCATTGACTTACACATTTGAGAGCGCAATATTTGGGACCTTATTGTATTTCTGTAAACTGGGGAGCTTGCCTTGTAATTCCCAGACACAACAGACCAAAGTGTTGCGCCAATTAAGTTTTAAATCTCAGTGCAATTATCGCAGAATTAACTGGTTAGTTTCAGAAATGGAGTAAGAGAAGTTAGCAAGTTGGCCCAAAGAACATCATGTCAAAAATAGAACTCAAAAACTCACATTGCTTTTACCAGGAAATTGGCTTTTGATTGAACGAGATGCAAAAGAGTGGAAAAGCAATTAGGCAATGGGTGCCTTATGAGGTGGCCATTTCCCAAAAGGGAGTTCGGTTTATAAATAGAGTGGGGGAAGCATGTAGGCCAAACAGAATTCAGTTAATCTTTATTGAGAATAGTGCTTGTTAGCTTTACTGACGTGCCAAGAGAAGTTTTCAGTGCATGAAACCAGCCAAGAATATAGGGTTGGTCTTCTGTTCGTTTTGCCAAACCATAAACTTTAAACTATTGTTCTCTCTAAATGTGAGTTAGCAAAACATTAGGTCTGACATTGAGCCAGTGATACCATCTGTAGGATGCAAAACTAAGCACCAATACAAACGTCTGTCATGTTTATACACAAAAATCTACCAAAATGACATACCTTTTCATACAAGTGTCATGTATGCCAAAGAGGATAAGAGTGTTGCTTGGGCAAGTGATAGCTCGGATTGCAACTGCTTTCTAATACATAAATACCCAACATTTATGGAACACTTTAGTGCTCTGAGGTCGTCCACATTCAAGACACAATATTAAACTTTGTATTTTAATTTTGTGAGATAAATATATATAAATATATCTTTAAGGATCACGTTTTAGACACACAAATAATTATTTTGTTTACATTTGGTAATAATCATCATAGGTATCAATATTTTACATAACTAAATCACTGAAAGAAAATTATTGAGGCTCGTAATAGTCAATAAACAAACTCTTCTTAATTGAAGTTTAGTTTTAGTGCTAGCGCAGTTTCAGCAAGTGAGAATTAGACGCAATCAATCTCCTTTTGATGTGTTATCAGCACTTGATAAGTAGTCTATCCGAATTGCAGGATTTTCGTTACAGGAGTTTGGGCAACGTTTTGCAGGAAAACGGAGCCAACATAGCTTTCTCCCGTGGCATATTTCCTTGTGGTGTAATAAAATCCTTCCTGAGATTTTCTGTACTTTACTTTATATTGTAATGAATTAATCATTGCAGTGACGAATAATGCTTAGTGATAAGCATTGTCTTTGTGTCCTGAAGGACAGACACCCAGTTAAATAAAGGAAAGTGTCACAGTTCACTTTCACTGGTTCTTTTTCCTACCTCAGCAAACGTGTTTGAACACCATTAGCATAAAGATTTACTGTGAAGACCACCACGTCAATGTCCGTTGCTTTCCCCCCAAGTTTAGAACTCAGTAAGCTGCACTTAAATGTAGACTTTATACTTTCAAGATATTGTTTCATCAAAAGAGGCCACATTTATCTTGCATTCTTACACAAGGTATTATTTACAATTATTAGATGAAAGGTTCCGGAGACACTAGCCAAATCTTTATGGAATGGAACTATTGGTATAATAAGGAATGAGAAAGCTGGTGAGGCAAACACATGATTTTAGATAGGCTAAGCAGTGAAGCAAACCTTGGTCCTTAATCAACTCCAATTAATCTGTGAAGCAATAATCTCTATTTTACACTGCATCTCACAGCTGAGGTAAATGCAGTACAGGAGGCAAGTAAGAACATTATCTTGCAGAAGGGTCCAGAAGATCTTGGATTTATTATTACAAAACACTCCTTCATGGTTAAAAATGGGATTTGCATGAGGATCATTTACCTGAAAAAGGAAAAAGAAAAGGTAAAGACTGAGGGGCAGATTTACTAATATTTTGTGCCAGGATTGCATCACAAAATTGGCGCAAACCAGTGCAAAATGTTTTTTTTTACAATGTATATTTAATTTATTTTGTAGCCCTTTGCACTGCTTTGCATTCCTAAGTGTCAAGGGAGCATTCCAGGGGTGGTACATGGGCGTTCTCAAGCAACTGTTGGAGTGTAACTTTTATAATCAATATTAACATGAAAAGCTTGCAATGTAATGTGTAATGAAGCCGCATAGAAGATGTATTAACTTAGAAGAAAATTAATGTACGTGTTTGAAATGTGCCCACGGGGAGTGGCCACCAATGTATACAATGATTAATGAAATTGACTAATAATGATTAACAGTGTACTAATGTAAGATTTTGTATTAGCACTAAGAGTTATGTATTCGGTTATGCAAAATTAATCACTAGGCCTTAGTTAGCAAGGGTCTGGGCCTAGCTGCCTGGTCTCATATTAACTGTGTTTTTCTAACGTGCAATGTGCTGCTTCCCTGAAGGACACGAAGCTGTACTTTTCCAGAAGCTAGTGATATGTGTGTAGCTGTAGTAAATTCTTTCTCATGAGACCCTACTTGCTCAAGGAGACATTCTTGCCGAATGCAACAGTGTAATTCGCAACAGGTGCAAGGTCGCCTGGACTAGGGGAAGACCATGGAACTACTGAGTGGAGCGACAAGTGTAACTTTTCTTACCTGACATTCCACCTGTTGAAGATGTCAATCACAGAAGCCAATCAACTACATGAAAACTGTCTTAGGTGAAAAATTCTAGTAAGGTGTGTGACGGATTATTGGACAGAGATAACGAAGCACCAAATATTGCCCAATGGGAAATTAGAGACATGTTCGACAACTTTGATATAACGGCGTGACCCAAGGGGAAATCAGCCATTACCGGACATTCCACTGACCCATTATTTTGCTATCCCTTGCCCCTCTGGGAGACTTTGGGGGTTATTACAACTTTGGGGGAAGTGTTAATCGGTCCCAAAAGTGACGGTAAAGTGACGGATATACCACCAGCCATATTACGAGTTCCATAGGATATAATGGACTCGTAATACGGCTGGTGGTATATCCGTCACTTTACCGTCACTTTTGGGACGGATTAACACCTCCTCCAAAGTTGTAATAATCCCCTTTGTCCTATACCTTAAACCATCCTCATCCTATCCCTTGCCTATTATGCACTTCTCCTCCTTAAGAGGGAAGAGTTTTATTGCTATCCCCTGCTGAGACTTACCTGTTCTATCCTGGCAGATGGCGAATCGACCAATGTCCTTAGGATGAAGACTGATCCTGCATGCTGACTCATTCATATCTGATGATAAATTATAATTGTCTCTTTGCCTTTTCTTTCTAGGTACCAACTGCTCTTTTGATAGAGGCCATAGTTAGATGTTTTCCAAATTAATGTTGCTAAATTGTTTTGCATGAAGCCCAACATGCTGATGCTAATCAGAGGTTAGTTAAGGAGTTCACTAATATCGGGTGCAAATACACAATTTACTGAATCCTTACTTTGTTGAATAATGTACTAATGATACTCTGCTAAAGTTGACTCATGTTAACGTCATGCTTTGTTCTAATGTTCATGACTTAAGCTTTGATAAAGTCTTATTCGAGTTGCCAAGTTATAGTAGCATTGATGTGCTTATTGAGATTGCAACTAATAAATATGATACTAGATTGTAACTAATAGGGAATAAATATCCTAACTCTTACTAGGTTTGTGTGGTTATTCATGGCTGAAAGGTCGTGGTGGGTTTATCCCTGTTAAATGTTATTGATTAGTTTAGCTGTTGTGAATATTGATGAGGTTATTGATCTAACGATTGAAATGCTAAACGGATATCTCGTTCTAGGAAGTCCCCAAACGTGGTCAAATGATTCATTGGCCCAAAACAAGTTCCCTTGTAAGTTAAATTAACAAGGTTTGGACGCGTTATCAGTTCTGTAAACAAAATGGCCAGGGCACACCCAAAGTAAATCTCTGTATCGTGGATCCAAGTAGGCATTCAAGAAAAGTCGAAGTCCAAAGAACAGGTGACAATGGATATTTATTGACAGGTGAAAAGGTGTGGTCAATGTTCCAGTCAAAGACCACATAAAGAACAAATCCAAACAGCAAACAGCCAACACGTGTTTTGTCTCCTAGACTTTGTCAAGGCTGTGAAATAAATAAACAAAATGTGCATATAGATGAAATGGGACATTTACTACTCTAATATCCACATACATTATACATTTAAATAAAAAACCAAATCATCTAGCCCAGTGTAACAAAATATCTCACATGAACAAAAAATATTCTTCAGTATGTTTAAAAACTAGTAAATTGTGGCATAGTTTGAGGGATGCGCATCATACATGATCAACAAGGCACAAAGAAAAGTGCAACGTATAAGAATCAAATAAGATAAATTGATGGAGAGCAAACCAAAGCCCATACCGTAAAATCATAGTGTGCTATTATGCAACATTCAAGTGGCCAATCAAACAGGCAACCCATGCAAGCTGAAGTGGAAAGTGGTTACACAAGTAAGGAAACCATCAAAAGTAAAAAGAGAGTGAAAAAAAGAAAGAATACATCTAACCAGAGGTCAAATACCTTAATATATGTAAGAATATGCAAGTAGAAATATATTGAAGGAGTTCCAAAAAAAGGCATGTTGTAAATCTCCAGGTGGATCAATAATATCCAGATTTCAGGTGGAAACGGAAGGCCATGATAAGCCTGAAGAAAAAGCAACCTCAAAATAATTACTCGCTTCGTCATCTTGTTCTTTTGACCCCACCTTACTGTAACTAAGTATTACACTTTCCCTGACTTTTGGTTGCGGTATGCAGGTGTGTAGCATTTCCCAAACGCTAATCATGCTGGTTTCAATCGTCTTATTCACAACCTTGATTACGTCCACGAGCCATTTAATTACAGCTCAACTGGGCAGCGGTCTCAATTTTCTCGTCCCGCACGATTATTTAATTCTCAACACATACATTCATTTTCTTTGCTTGGTCTTTAGCACTGCATATTCGTATTATATTCAAGCTCTTTATATCGGAGCTTGTGCCCTTGCAATTGGATGTTCCCCACTTAAGCTATTATTGTTGTCATTTTTTTACTCTTTCTTAATACTTTAGTTTGTTTATTTTACTCAATTGGCCGTTCTAGATTGTTGGTCATGTGATTTTGCTGAATGCCATTTCACACTTTTCATTATTTTTCACTTACCACTAACTGTTACGCCAATTTCGCCATGGGGCGTTATTTTGCTTTTTATAGTTTTTCTCTGTTTTGCTTTTTCTTCATGCTTATCATGGCCTTCCGTTTCCACCTGAAATCTGGATATTATTGATCCACCTGGAAATTTACAACATGCCTTTTTTTGGAACTCCTTCAATATATTTCTACTTGCATACTCATATATCTGAAGGTATTTGACCTCTGGTGAGATGTATTCTCTCTTTTTTTCACTCTCTTTTTACTTTTGATGGTTTCCTTACTTGTGTAACCACTTTCCACTTCAGCTTGCATGGGTTGCCTGTTTGATTGGCCACTTGAATGTTGCATAATAGCACACTATGGGCCTGATTACAACTTTGGAGGAGGGTGTTAATCCGTCATAAATGTGACGGATATACCACCAGCCGTATTACGAGTCCATTATATCCTATGGAACTCGTAATACGGCTGGTGGTATATCCGTCACATTTGGGACGGATTAACACCCTCCTCCTAAGTTGTAATCAGGCCCAATGATTTTACGGTGTTGGGCCTTGGTTTGCTCTCTATCAATTTCTCTTATTTGGTTCTTATACTTTTCTTTGTGCCTTGTTGATCACGTATGATGCGCATCCCTCAAACTATGCCACAATTTACTAGTTTTTAAACATACTGAAGAATATGTTTTGTTCATGTGAGATATTTAGTTACACTGGGCTAGATGGTTTGTTTTTTTATTTAAATGTATATTGTATGTGGATATTAGAGTAGTAAATGTCCCATTTGATCTATATGCTCATATTGTTTATTTATTTAACAGCCTTGACAAAGTCTAGGAGACGAAACATGTGTCAACTGTTTGGATTTGTTCTTTATGTGGTCTTTGACTGGAACATTGACCACACCTTTTCACCTGTCAATAAATATCCATTGTCACCTGTTCTTTGGACTTCAGCTTTTCTTGAATGCCTACTTGGATCCACGATACGGTGATTTACTTTGGGTGTGCCCTGGCCTTTTTGTTTACATTTGTGTATGTTACCACTGACTGAGGTGGCAGGTGCCTGGCTATCTTGGCACCCACAACTAGTGGCTGCTTTAAAAGACTACTATTTATGGACATTTGCTAAAACCTGTGTTGATGTGCGAGCGCTGTGGCATTCTCCACCTTTTCCTTTTGTATTTGCGTTATCAGTTCTGGTAGCAGAGGACGGTTTTGGCCCTTTGGGGCCCTAGGACGAGTGACCATTGTTTGAAAATTGTTTTTGGATAATGCAAATTGGAAAGATGATGAGCCCCTAAATCCCAAATGACTTTCCCGGAATCTCTGAGATTGCCAAAGTAAGTAGGGTATGTTCTCGGCGTTCTAGTGATAGTGTGAGTGACGTAGGGGTTGCGCTTGCACAGCTTATGCATACCGCAGGTGAATTGTGAGGTCTGTGAGAATTTTAGGCCAGGTAATGTTTTAGTAGGAGTGTGCGTACTCTGCAGTATGAGAGTAGGAAGTCGTCGAACTTCGTGTGAGTGTGGCGCTTTGTGCAAAAAAATTGTCCACGTGGTTGTTGGTGATGTACGGACCCTGCGTGGTCTAAGACTCCAGAGTATATTGATGGTTTATGTTGTAATTTGCGTGGTTTAATAGGTCAATCGGCCGTGGTTGATGAGTCGAGTTTGAGTCAAAGTGAGTAAATGAAAACTTCGATGGAGATTTGGTGAGTTTTAAAGTGCACTAGAAAAAACCATTGACAAGTCGAGAGTAGAATTTTCGGGTCAAATTTTGCTTGCAAATGTGAGATTTGAGAAGGAGAGAGTAGCGGCGGAGGCTAAAAGCAAAATCTCTGTAAAGTTCTGAAGCGATTGTGTTACCCTTTCCTGTAGTAAACCGGCAAATTTTAGTTTTGTTAGTGTTCGCAATATATTGCATTCGTTTTGTGCGAATCGAGAGTGACAAAAACAAGCCGCAAGACTTTGTCAGCCGCAGTGTGTGAGTGTGACGTCATTGGAGCCACGCCGGGATAGGCCAGTTAGTAAGAAGGTTCGCGCACGGATTGGCAGCCGTCCGTGAGAGGCAATTGGTTGAGAAGGTAGGCGAAGAGAGTTCTGGGAATTAAAGTCACTTCCTGATTTAATTGTAAACAAAATAAAAGACGCAAAAATGAAGTTTTTCAAGGCTCTAAAGAGTGCTTTGAGGGGAGATGTGTACATTAGCGCGAGTGTGGGGGAGCCTACACCACCAGAGGATACACCGGCTTATGCCATAATGGAGGAGAGGGGAGTCGCGCCATGTCTTTGGCTAAAGCAATGGTGCAAAATGACAGAGAAAGATGGGTCTTTGCCGTTTCCGGAGCACGGAATGTTCAATATAATGATTTTGGAAAATTTGCGGAAGGTGTTAAATGAACAAAAGCCACCTCCGAGGCCAGCACAGTTTGAGGCATTAGCAATTTAGGAATTGATGGCCATACGACAACAGATATTTGAGAGGAGAATGAAGAAAACAGAAAAGACGTTAGCAGAGGCTATGTGGGATAGTTAGCACAGGATGTGGAGAAGGGAGATAATAGATGGAGTCAGGATGTTTCCGGCAATAACTCAAGAAGCCGGAACTCAAGGAAGAAAAGCCACTTGAAAAAACGGATAAGGGGTCTAGCAAAGAAAAGACCAAAAAGTCCAGGGCAGAGACAGATGACTCAGATGATGATGAGTTTCTTAATCTGTTGCTACATGATCGACCACCCCCAAATGCCTTAGATGATAATAGACCAAGTACTAGTGCAGGTCCTGTAAATTCGACACAGAACCAGGGGACAACAAACATGGTACAGGTTAATACAGTCGCAACACCAGCTCCGATAAAGAATAGTGTCAGTGTGTCTACTGCTCCAGAGATGCAACCTCAGTTACAGCCACCACCGATTCAGAGGCTCTATCCTATCCCAATATTAGAGACAACTACGAACTTGATGGTACCGTCTGATCCGGCATTTACTACACCAAAATTAGTGCAGATTGAACCAACTCCACTTTTACTGCCTCAGGCACAGCAACAGAAGGTTCCGAATTACACCTCAGTCACGGGACCACAGTTAGCCACAGCACCGATAATGAATCAGAACATGGGAGCTTATGCTCCACAGGGTTTGGGAAGCAGGCAGTCGCCAGCCGCCATATCCTTACCTATTACAGTTGGTCCACTAGTACCATTGTATGCACAGGTGAAGTCTGGTGTATGTGATCAGGGAGTAATGACCCAAGACATGACAAGAGGAGGGTTCATAGGGAGCTCTCAAGGGATGACACCAGTGGAACAGACAATAGAGAGATCTAGGTCCCTGTTAGACTTCAGTCCTACTGGGGTTCCTCCAGCTACCATGAGACACTCAGGTTTGGGACTGCTGACTCCGTAGATCTCAAGTGTGAATGTACCGCAAACAACAGTGATGCAGGCTGGAAATATCTCATTGCAAGGAAGGTTTAACTGCGCAGCAATTGAATGAGTGGTTAGACAAGTTAAATTCACCACAGACTACTCCTGAGACAGCAGAGCAGTCGGAAAGAGAGGAATACCTGACTTTTGTAAGGTTGGGCATGGAGGCAGCTGAGCTAGTAGAAGGGAGTATGGGAGTGAACAGACTAGAGTCATACACTGAAGCAGAATTGAGGTATCTGTGCCCAAAGATAACTAAAGAAGTGAGCAAGGTGCACCAGAAATTGGCAAACCTGGCAGATAAATACGGCATAGACTTAGACAATACTAAACATGTGAAGAGGAGTTACAGGTTAGACTTTGAGCCTAAGGATTTTGATCACATGAGGTCTACTGGGATGAAGGCACACCTTAAAGAAATACTGCAGAGTGCACAAGTTTGCAGAGCCTTAGAGAAGTGGGAAGGCAGATGGGCAAAGAAAAGAGATAAAAGGAAAAGTGACTGCTCAGAGCAGCAGCAGGCGAAATCAATGCCTGATACCGGTACAATAAAAATGCTACCCATGAGAGAGAGACAGCTGGAGGGGTTCTTGTCCATGTACCATGGTCTAGAAGTGACATTCTGTCATTCACGAATGGCTTTCCCAGGCTAAGGGAAAAGCCAATAGAGTGGTATCAGCAGACAGATAGGTTTGTGAAGCTTGCGAAGTGTCTTTGGGAAGACCCGAATACCCTTTTTGAGATTATAGTTCCTGCTGATTTGTGGCTCGAATGCAAGAGAAGCGTTGATTGGCCAACAGCGGAACCGGCAAGGGAAAGAGCCACAGGAGCACCGTCTCCTGATGTAATGAGGTACTACTATAAGGTGATTGAGTTCTTGAAGCAGAAGGTGTCACTGCGAAATATTGATTGGCAAAAGATTAATTGAATGGCACAGGAAGCCAAAGAGTCGAAACATGCCTACTATGAGAGGTTGTTGAAATTGTTCAAGCACTACAGTGGTACAGAGGTCATAGAGGGGAAGGACATGAATCACCTTGTGTTCAGGTTTGTTGAAGGACTGAGGCCCGAGATTAGCCAGATGATTAAGAATCATTTGATCTGTTGGCAAGCGAAGCCGATTGATGAGGTGTTGCAGTATGTGAAATACTGTAGTGACAAAATTGAGTTAAAGCAGAGAAAGTTGAAAGAGAAAGTGATGGTGATGCAAATTAAGGCATCACAAGCAGGAATGCAGGGAAATGGTTTACAGCAGATGGTACAACAGCCGCAAGGAAACGGGATGTTTCAGGCGCAAGTGAGGGGCAGAGGTCGAGGAGGTTTTGTCAACCGTGGTCCAGATCTGAATACTGTAGTGGTTCAAAATGATGTACAAGGGATGAAGAAGGTGTTACCTTGTCATTCTTGCGGGGGCGTCGGACACTGGAAGCGGGAATGCCCGATGATGGTGCAGAAGGGTGTTGTTCAACAAAGCAATGATGTCAATGCATTCCAAAATGTTAAAGGACCAAGAATGAGAGGTCAAAATTCGAACTTCCAAAATAACATGGTTCAGATGCAGGGTCTCCAACCCATGCAACAAGTACAGATGCCACATGTACAACCAGTGCAGATGCAGCAAATGCAACAGCAGGTTCCTTTGGTACCAAGACAGCAAATGCAGTTGCCCTTAGCTCCAATGGGACAGCAACAGGTGATGCTTCCTCAACAGGTCACAGGTCAAGGAAAAAGTCAAAATAATGCAGTACAACAGTTCCCACTGCGTGGTGAGAATGGAATAAACGATGAATGGTCGGATGACAGTTCAGATGGCGAGGAGTGTAGGCTTGCAGCATCCCTAGAAGTAGATCAGAGAGGGCCCTATGTGCAAGGGAAGGTAATGGGTCACAAAGTCTCATTTTTGGTTGACACAGGAGCTACACGCTCTACAGTCAGAAGTGCAGAAGTTCCGAAATTGCCTCTTTCGGGGCATACAATAAAGGTAGTAGGAGTGGCAAATCAGTTCTTGACTAACCTGATTACAGATTCGGTTCAGGTTGAAATTGGTACTTTTCAGGGATTGCACAGATTTGTGGTTTGTGACTCAGGTCCTGTGTCCCTACTGGGAAGAGACTTACTGTGCAAGACAAGGTGTTCGATCACCTGTTCCAATGAAGGGATTGAGGTGCAGACAAACAGTGACGATGAAGGGAATGACAGACAGATTTCAGAGCCTGAGACGGAGACCACAGATGAGGAGTATCCCCTGATAAGCTTATTCCTAATGTTCACAGTGACTGATCTGCCAGCGGATTTGCAGGGGACAGTAAAGGAAAAAGTGTGGGATTTGACAGGAAAGGAAGTGGGACTGATAAAAGGAGTAGAACCAGTTAAGGTCAGTGTAAAGCCAAATGCTGTGTTTCCCCAGGTACCGCAATACCATATGGAGCAAGATGTCCTCATACAGGTAACACAGATAATTGCCAACTTTGTGAAGCACGGAGTTTTGAAAGAAGTGATGAGCCGTCCATGTAACTCACCAATAATGGGACTGAGAAAGCCTTGTGGGAAGGTTCGAATTGTACAAGACTTGAGAAAGATCAATGACATAGTGGTGAAGTGTTGCCTAGTGGTGCCAAATCCAGCTGTGATCATGTTCCAGGTTCCATGTGATACAGAATGGTTCTCAGTCGTTGATTTGTTCCAAGCATTCTTTTCTGTGGCTCTTCATGAGGACAGCCAATTTCTCTTCGGTTTCAAATTCTTGGACAAGGTCTAAAGTTGGTGTCAAATTCCTCAAGGGTTTTCAGAATCACCTTCCATCTTCAATCAGATATTGACGAAAGATTTGGAGTCATTGTAATTGCCTGTTTAATCTACTCTAGTACAGTGCATTGACGATTTGTTGATTGCATCTAAAACAAGAGATGATTGTAAGTACGATACCATTGCCTTACTAAACCACTTGGGAAAGAATGGGCATGAGGTGTCCCCAAAGAAGCTGCAATATTGTCAGAAAGAGGTGAAATACTTAGGTCATCTAGTTGAGAAAGGGTCGGGGAAAATATCCAAGGAAAGAGTGACCGCCCTATTGCAGATGAATCCCCCAACGACACGGAGAGACGTTAGAATGTTTCTGGGAATAGTGGGCTACTGTCGCCAGTGGATCCCGAACTTCTCAGTCATCTCCAAGCCATTGGTAAGACTGACGGTTAAGGAGGTTAAGGATGGGCCAGATGTCATAACTTTGTCCGGGAAAGAGGTGAAGGTGTTCATTGAGCTAAGGGAGTGTATGTGCAGGGCTCCAGCTTTAGGTATGCCTGATTACACAAAGCCTTTTGTCCTGTTTTGGCATGAACGTGATGCCTGTTCTTTGTCTGTCCTAGCACAGGTCCATGGAGGTGCAAACCGACCAGTAGCATATTTTTCAGCTACTTTGGACCCAGTTGCAGCAGCCTTACCAGGTTGTCTGCGTGCAGTAGCAGCAGTTGTTCAAAGCCTCACACAATGTGAAGGCATAGTGATGGGACATTCTTTAACAGTTATGGTCCAACACTCAGTTGAGATCTTGTTAACCCGTACCAAAATGCAGCACATGACAAATGCAAGACTGACAAAGTATCAAGCGATTATATTGGGGTCACCAAATCTTACTTTGAAAAGATGTATAGTGCTGAACCCGGCAACTTTGCTTTCAAATGAAAATACAGAAGTTGAGGATGCTGATGATGTAGAACATGATTGTCTTGTGGCAACAGAAATGTGCACCAAACCGAGACCTGATAGTAAAGATACCCAATTGAAAGAGAATGACCACATTATCTTTGTTGATGGCTCATGTTTGAGAGACTCAGTAGGAGTGCTGAGAGACGGATATGCTGTATGTACAGTGACTGGTATCCTGGAAGCGTCTTGGCTTGAGAGAGTGTATTCCACTCAAGTGGCTGAATTGGTTGCTCTTACTACAGCTTGTGATGCCGCTGCTGAACTGAGAGTGACTATCTGATAGCAGATACGGATTTGGAATTGACCATGATTTTGGCCAGCTATGGTCACAGAGGGGTTTCCTGACCTCTTCTGGTTCTCCAATGAAAAATGGTGAAAGAATTAAGGAGTTGTTGCACGCGATTCAGTTACCTCATGAAATTGCCATGGTAAAATGCAGCTCTCATGTGAAATCACAAGACTTTGTTTCAATGGGAAATGGATATGCGGATCAAGTCACAAGGTTTTGCGCATTGAACTGTATATCGTTCAAGGATCAGTGGGAATTGTTACCTGAAACAGAAAATGAGACATGCACAGGTTACGCTTTAAGGGTGATTGACATGTTGGAGGAATTGAAATTGTTGGAGGGACGTGCCAGCAGAGATGAGAAAAACACTTGGCTTAATATGCAATGTGTACAAAGACCAGATGACTTGTGGGTTTCAGACGAGGGGAAAATGGTTTTGCCGAACAGTCTACTGTCACAGTTTGCAAGGTTTTACCATGGGCAAGCACATATTGGGAGAGATGCCATGATCAGGTTGTTCAAGATTGACTGGTTTAACCCAAAGTTCAGACAAGCTGCAGAAGTGATTTGTCACAGGTGTATCACCTGTCAGCAGATGAATGCGGGGAAAGGGACAGTGGTGAATTTGAGCCACATTGAAAGAGCAGGAGGTCCATTTAGCAGAATGCAACTGGATTTTATTGAAATGCCTGTGTGTGGAGGATTGAGATATGTGTTGGTGATTGTGTGCATCTTTAGTCACTGGATTGAAGCTTACCCTACACGCAGAGATGACAGTCTCACAGTAGCGAAGCTGCTGCTTAGCGAATTGATTCCATGTTTCGGGTTTCCGTTCTCTTTAGAATCAGATAGGGGAAGTCACTTCAACAATGAGGTGATTAAGCTCTTGTGTGCAGCATTGAACATTGAACAGAAGTTGCATCGTAATTACCGTCCTGAAGCATCAGGATTAGTGGAGCAGATGAATGGTACCCTGAAGTCGAGAATGGCAAAAATGTGCGCAGCTACAAATTTGAAATGGCCTGATGCGTGGCCCTTAGTGCTAATGTCAATGAGAAATACACCCTACAAGAAAACAGGACTGTCTCCTCATGAAATTCTCATGGGCCGAGCTATGATACTGCCCGCAGTGCCTGCAACTGCTCTTGTGAATATCACAGATGATATGGTGTTGGTCTACTGCAATGGTCTGGGTGATGTGGTCCCCTCTTTCTCTCACCAGGTGGAGGCCACCACACTGCTACCGATAAATGATCTTGGTCACAACCTGAAAGCTGGTGATTGGATTGTCATCAAGAAACACGTGAGGAAGTTGTGTTTGGAGCCACGTTGGAAGTGGCCATATCAAGCAATACTGACAACTACTACTGCTGTGAAGTGTGCAGGAATTCCAAACTGGATCCATGCCAGTCAACACGAAAAAGGTAACGTGTCCAACTGATGAGGAAATTGAATTGTCAAAAATAACAACTACAGAGAAGGAAGTCTCAGGGCCGGAGAGTAATCAAAGGGGAACTGAGACAGAAGGAGAGCCCGTTGAGGACGCTTGGTCACTCCAATAAGAGACGAGACCCAGGGGGGTGACAGTGAGCCTATCTCAACTGAGGCACCAAGAGGACCGACCCAGAGAGAGATACTCCCAGAAGCAGACGGATGCGGTATTGAAGTAGAGCCCCTGACAGACCCAGAAGGTGAAGGAGTTGAGGTGGAAGAGAGTCAAAGTGTCCAGACTCCTCCTGAGCAAATTGCAGAAAACACCATAAAGTCAGAAGAGGGCAACAAGCTGCCACAAGGAAGATCGAGGACCAGAGAGACGTTGAAAGGAGATAAGTGGCCAGAATCGCAAGTGACATAAGGAAAAGGTGGTTGTCAATGATGCAATAGAGGAAAAAGTTGATACAACAAGGAAGGAAGATCTGAGTGAAGGAGAGTTGCAAGGTGATCGCAAGTTGAACAGAAAGAGAGTAGCAAACAGAAGGGACGTAGGTCCTGAATGGGCATATGCAACGTCAGCGGAGTGGCAACAGGAGTTCTTGGCGTTCTGTTTTGATTGAGAAGTTCCAGGTCAATACTATGGTACCTCAGTCTGGCTAAGTGACAACATGTGGGCATGAGAATTGAGAAATGAGTCTGAAAAATTACCGGATGTGACAATGTTAACCTGAATTGACGTTTGAAAACTGATTTAACCAGCTGCTAACCGGAATTGACAAGGATCCTGGGAGTGAATGTGAAAGCTGCAAATAATTGCTAAAGAAAGACTTTCGCTTGCTTTAACTTGCTGAAGAAAAAAAAAAAAAAAAAGGAGCTTTAACCATCCTCTGTTGGTTGTTGTTTGAGCTAATAATAATTTGCTTTCTGATTCTTTACAGAAATGGCTAACACTAGAGATGATAATAGGGGAAGTAGGCACTGTAAATGTTTGGGTGTTGCTTTGGGCGTTTTGTGTGTGTGATATTCATTATAGTTCTGATTGTGGGAATGCCTTTGGTGGATAAGAGTGAAACTAACAATGCTACAATTCCTGAGACTGCAGCTACACTAACAGCTTGGGAAAGGTTTGAGCAGGACACAATATATTTGCATGAGGGAACTAACGCAAAAGGGGAACTATCGACTAATGTCTTCTATGGCTTGCTGATTGAGTATGTTGACACTCTGGATGTGAAAGATTGTTATGTGTGTACACAAATTCCTGTTTCAGTACAAGAGGGAGTTACCTACCATAGTTTGTCTTTAACATAAGGGATAAGCTGTAGTTTGTTACTAACACGACTCTATAACCAGGAAGAGATTCAGTACTTTTATTCTAACAATGATCTTGTGTTTTCTTCTGTGCCTATCATAGAGGATTTCAATAGTGTAGCAAAATACTACAACATAAAACTAGTTAAGGGGTTCTTTGAAGCAACATTAACAATTATTACATCTTATGCACACCGCAATAATCTGACATGTTTGCTTACACCTGTAGAGAAAAGCTTTTTAGATCACACGGAAGATAGAAGAAGGGCATTGAAGGGGAAGTTGGAGAAAGGATTGCAGCAGCAAGCTTTTGTAAATAGTGAGAGCTATAGTGCAATTAGGGAACAAGGGAAATTAGCTTTAGATGCAATACCATCTCAAGATTTTGAACAGAGGTTTGAGTTGGAGTGCTGTTCTTGAACAATTTGGAGAGTAATTATGAATAGGGCAGAATGATTTTGCGAGTTATAAGCTTTTGAGATGTTTTTGGTGTGCTGTTGAAGTATCAAGTTTGTGAGATGGAGTGTAATGCTGTATGTGAGGTATTTATGTAATGTTGAATTTGGGCTAAATTGGTGGTTTTATCACTGTTGTGCTGATGTATCATTCCTATTTGGAAAACTTGTTTTTTAAAATAATTTGTTCTAGTAGTGTTTGGTTTCATTATCAGATTTTTGCCCAAGATATTGTGGTTTACTTGTCTGCATAAGGGAGTGTGTAATGCAGGAAACAGCTTGCACATGGACCAGGGTTTTTGAATTAACAAATGTATTTGTCAGGGCTACCTGTCTAATAAAGGTTGCATGGGAGTAGATGCATTAGCCCAGGGAGGATTACTGCTAGACATGAGTCTACTTAGTGTAAATTTTGAAGGTAAGATGGTACCATGATGGATACTATTCTTTTTTTGTCCAATAAAAAGTGCAGAACCAGTTAAAATTTGAATAAAACCTAATGCCATTTTCCCCACAATTGAACAATATATACTTCAAAGAGAAGCAGAGGAAGAGATAAAGCCTGCTATTGGGAAAATGTTTAAACAAGGAATCCTTCAGGAAGTGCTAGGCAGCCCTTGCAATTCTCCCATGATTGGGATAAAGAAACCCAGCGGGAAATGTCACATTATGCAGGATCTAAAAAAAAGTATTAAAATGCCATCCCTTGTTGTCCAGTGGTATTGTATTCAGCAGTGATTTTGCACCAAATTCCTTTGGATGTAGAATGGTATACAGTCATTGACTTATACCAAGCTTTCTTATCAATTCCTCTTCATGAGGAGAGTCAATATCTTTTTATGTTTCAATTTCAAAATAAAGTTATTGTGCCTTGTAGAATTCCACAAGGGCATACTGAATGTCATTCAATCCTTAGCCAAATTCTAAAGAAAGATCTTGAAAGTGTGAATTTGCCGTGTACCTCAGTCTTAGTGCAGTATATTGATGACCTATTGTTCTCTTCAAAAACTAAAGAGCTTTGTAAACTTGACACAATTACTTTGCTAAATCATTTATCTGATAGTGGTCACAAAATGTCCCCAATGAAGATGCGGTATTGGAAAAAGGAAATGTTTTATCGTGGTCACCATATTGATAACGTTTTGAGGGAAGTCCCAAAAGAATGGGTTTCTGCAATTCTGAAAATGAATCCTCCAACCACCCAAATGGAGTTGAGGCTGTTTCTGGGAATTGATGGCTACTGTTGTCAGTGGATTCCACACCTTTCCTTCATTTCAAAACATTTAAAAAGGTTAGCTCACAATGACATGAAGGACCCGGTACTATTTGATGAAGAGTGTTCAGAGGCATTCCAGGTATTGAGAGAGAGTTCATGCAGTGCACCAGTTCTTGGAATTCCTGACTATAATTTGCCTTTTTATGTGCACTATCATGAGGAAGGTGGTTGTGCTTTATCAATTCCTAAACAAAGACACAGATAAATTATTATCCCAGTAGCTTATCTTTCAGTAGGATCCAGTAGCTGTAAGACTTCCTGTCTGTCTGAAATCAGTTGCAGATGTTTGCACTGCCATTGAACAAAGTGAAGGAGTAGTTATTGGTTGTGCTTCAATTGTAAATGTCCCACACCCAGATGAGATGCTATTGACATGTACAAATACTCAGCAAGTGACAAGCAGTGGACTACCCAGATACAAGCAGATCTTTCTTACAGCAGAGACTATTTCCATTAAGAGATGCAATACACTCAATCCGGCAACACTGCTTCCTATTCCAGGCAAAGTTGTGAAGACAGGGACACTGATGAAAATGAGGATGAGAATAATGAATGTGAGAATGATTGTATCGCTGATAAATTAAATATTACTGAACCAAGACCAGACATTAAATAAAATCCTTTGAAAATGGCTGATCTGGTTTCATTTCTTGATGGTTTGCATTTGAGAGAACAATATGGAGAATTGAAGGTTGCTAATTCAGCATGTTCAAATTCTAAAATTCTTGAAACATCCTATCTGTCAAATGTAACAAGTAGCATAGTTAGTTGCACTGGAAAGATTGTGTTGCTTGTTAGATAATTTAAAAGTGAGAATTATACAGACTACCGGTATCAATTTGGTGTGGCACATGATTTTGGTCAACTGTGTTAGGTTTCAAGACACCTTCTGGAACTCCCATAAATGACAGTCTGTATATACTTGATCTTCTGGAAGCAATACAGCAACCAAAAGATTTCTATAGTCAAGTGTGTGGCCCATGAAGTAGGAAAAGATTTGGTTACCCTTGGAAATTATTATGTTGATGAATTCGCCAGATATTGTGGACTTGAAGATTAAATAATGGTTCAAGAAACTGAAAATTATAAATAATGGATAAATAATATACAAAATGCAGAAAATGTGAATTGTTTCTAATTAAGTTCATTCAAACTTCTTTGAGTGAGTTGAGAGACCTTCAGGGGTTTAAAATAAAAAGAAATACCGTGGTATAAAAATATTTTGTCAAGAATATTGGGTTGTCAAAAATATAATGGACAGGAATATCGAAAGAGAGAAAACCATTTTAAGGGTTGTTTTTAATATCGCTGTAAAAAATATCATTTTATGAAATAAAAAAGTGTGTTTGATTTTGTGTGCTTATTATTTTTTTCAATTTGCATTGTTGGTAACAACTCCATCTACAGCTCCAGCACCAAAATCAAATTCAGACACATCACAGAACTCACTTGGACCAACCACGCCATCATCCACTTCACCATCTCCAGTGCTCAGCACACCAAGCACCACAGCTCCTCCCACCGCAGCTGGAGCAAGATTACTGAGACACAGTGGACACAGGTCCTTGGCACCACCCAACCCAAAACCTCATCAGACCTTGACCAGGTCATCCAGAATTTCTCTGTGTGGATCACCAAATACACTGAGAAAGTCACCCTGAAGAAACCTGCAAAATCCAACAAAACCTATAAAACAAGCCAGCTGGTACACCAAAACCTCAAAACCACCAAGAGTGAATGCTACTGATTCATGAAACAATGGGGTGCCCTAAAAAACCCAGCTAACAAAGCCACTCACAAAGCAGCAACTGCCACTGGAGCATCAAGACGGGCAATAGAGCATCCATCACTGCCCACATCAATACAGCAGCCAACCACACAAAAAAACTCTTCAAAACAGTCAAGGAATTCTCCAACTGGGCAGCCACAGAGAGCACCATTCACCCCTCCCAAGAATTCTGTGACACGCTCTCTGAGTCCCTCCACAGCACGATAGCCATCATCTATAGCACAACCCACAAACCATGGCTCTCAACCTCAACAACCTTGACCAACCAGTGCACAACAACCTGAATGATTGCCACCTGGTCTTCACTCACCACGGAGACCACCACAGCCTCATGTCATCTACCCACTCTGGGGCACCCACCAAAACCTGTCCCCAATGTCACTTCAACCTCAGATCCAACCCAATCAGCTCAGACCTAACTAACATCATCATTACTTCCATCTACACAGCATTCTTCTCGGACAGTTGGAAACACTCAGAGGCCAGTCCCCTTCTAAAGAAATCCTCCAGTTACCCCAGCAAACTAAAAAAGTACCTTCTGATCTTCCTATCTTCCTGCTTCTTTCCCTGGCCAAAGTAATGGAGAAGGCCATCAATCAACAGTTCAAAGAATACCTGGAACAAAACCACCTACTTGGTGTATCCTAATCCAGATTCCATACGAACCACAGCATCAGGACCACACTGATTACCACCACAGTTGACATCAGAATCCTCCTCAACCATGGGGAGACTGTGACCCTGATACTCCCCAACTTCTCTGCGGTGTTCAACACCGTCCCCCTCCACACCCTCATAGACTCTGCAAAATGCCCTCAAGTAGATCGCCTCCTTCCTTACAGGTCACACATAGAGCAAACGGTTGCCTCCATTCACCCTTGAACCCAAGGACATCATATGCAGCATACCCCAAGTATCATCCCTCAGCCCCACATTGTTCAACACCTACATTGGCTCCCTTGTAGACGTAGGGCCTCATTACAGGTTTGGCAGTCAACAGACCGCCAAACTCGGGGTGGCTGTCGGACTGCCAGGAGTCCGCCGCCTCCACCGGGATAAGGGATCCCAACGAGTTGGCGGCAGTCAAAGTCATGAACGAGGGGCATGATATCCAATTATAATTACCAGCAATATACACTCCTTTTGGAATTAAAACATGTGGGGTACTGTTGATTATGTGTGAAATAACTCTATTGGAAGAAAGGAACTATGAAATTCACTATAAGATCAGGTGGAATAATGTTGGCATTCTGATTGACCATTTTTAAGTGAAACAACAGTCCTTTCTCTTTGACTATGATAACTTTTAAAAGGGGAGTTTGTTGGGACCTTTAAAAGATCAGCTGAGTGTGCCAATTACATTGAAAAAGGCATTGTTATGCCAAAACAGTTTTGTGAGGCGTAATAAATGGATAAAACGTACCTGTGTGAGTTCTCAATTTTGTTTAAAAAAAATAATTATGTATATATATACATACATACACAAAACCAGTGAAATTCAGCAGTTTTAGTTACCTGAGCTAGCTATAACTTGCACCCCCACAATGCACTGCCCATAACCTCACATATTACATCACTCATGACATGGTTAGTGACATAACTGATTGCATCACGGATGACATTTCAAATGATATCTCTGATGACATCACTGATGACATCATCCAGTGAGTGTGAGGGTTTTCTAAACGTTAATGAGTGTTAAGCATATGTACGAAGGTACTGCAAAAGTTAAAATAGTATACTTTCAGTGCTACTAATGAGTGATAATATTTCTAACATATTTTAGGTGAGTGGCTGTGGGAATGTGTCCATCTGTGTGTGAGTGGGTGTGTTGGTAATGAGTTTGTTTGTGAGCGGCTGTATGGGTTAATAAGTAGATGTGTAAATAGCTGTGTGGGTGAGTAAGTACATCTGTAATTGGCTGTGTGGGTGAGTAAGTGAGTGGGTGTGTGAATGCTTCTACGGGTGAGGGATTGTGTAAGTAGCTGCATGGGTGAGTGAGTGGGTGTGTAAGTGGTTGTATTGATGAGTGAGTCGGTGTGTAAATGGCTCTATGGGTGGGTGAGTGGCTGTGTGAGTAACTGTATGGGAGAGTGACTGGATGTGTTAGTGGCTCTATGGGTCAGTGAGTGGCTGTGTGAGTGACTGAGTGGTTATGTAAGTGGTATACGAGTGAGTGAGCGGGTGTGTGAGTAGCTGTATGAGTGAGTGGTTGTGTGAGTATCTGTATAGGAGAGTTAGTGGCTTTGTTAGTGGCTGTATTAGTAAGTGAGTGGCTGTATGAGTGAGTGAGTGGGTATCTGACTAGATGTATGGGTGAGTGAGTGGCTGTGTGAGTAGCTGTACTGGTGAGTAAGTGGGTGTGTGAGTGGCTGTCTGAGTGGGTGAGTTGGTGTGTGAGTGGCTGTATGGGTGAGTGAGTTTGTGTGTAAGTGGCTCCATGGGTGAGTGAGTGTGTGTGTGAGTACTTATATTGGCCTGTGAATGGGTATGTGAGTGGTTTTGTGGATACATGAGTGGATGTGTGAGACGTTGTATAGGGTGTGAGTGGGTGTGTAAGCAGTTCTATGGATGATGTAATCAGTGATGTCATTTGAGATGTCATAAGTGATGTCATGAGTGATGCCACTGACCATGTCATGAGTGATGTAATATGTGAGGTCATAAGCAATGCTTTGCTGGGATAGTTATAATCAGCTCAAGTAACTATAACTACTGAATTTCACTGGTTCTGTATGAATGAAATGTATGCCTAACTATAACGTACCTGTAACCATTGCTTTTTTTCAGTGAATTTCTAAAGTTTTTCAATTATATTTCCTATCTATAATGTCCAGGTAACCTTTGTTTTTTTCAGTGAATTTGAATAGTTTGAAAATTAATGTAATTATTATATGTTGATCTATGCAAGCAAAGAGAAAGTAGTAATGATGTGAGAAATGATAGTGCATAATATAGCAAATGGAGTGAAAAATGGGAAGCAAAGTACAGTGAAAGAGGGCAAAATATAAAGAAGGAAAATACATTTAATGGGTAGAACAATAATACAGAATAGATAATTTACACTGGGCATTAATTAATGTATTATTAACTATTATTTGTTTAGTTAGCGGATTTTCCATGGATCGCAGATTACCTTATGACTGAACTCTATAGTTTTTGTTCTGATCACGTATTTTAAATAAGTCTGTGGAGTCTGATCTGCTGATTCACTCTCTATTTTTTCCTGCATAAATAAGGTACTTTAACATTATGGCAAATCTGCAGAGTAGATGTGAAATCTACCTTCCTATTGGTTCACACTTTCATACAAAATCTGTATTTCTTTTGGTTCTATTAATTCATATTTTTCAAAAAAACACGATCAATACTGTCACTTTTACATTGTCTGTTGCCTAAAGAAGGTGCAAACCTTTCAGCTGGAGATAAAGAATGGCAGAAGCTAGTGGTCCTAGTACATCTCAGGTACGAGAGCAGGAAGAAGATGTTCAGGAACTAGGAGGTTCTGATAGAAAAGAAAGTGCTGTCTGGCTGTAGTTCACTTTGCCATCAGGTGAGAAGAGAGCCTGCACCAGATGTATGGAAGGTAAGCTCTGTGGCAAACAGCTTTCCAGAGGGACACTTAAAAATAAAATACAGATATGGCACATCCACAATGTGGAAGCACAACAAGAGCAACCATAAGCGTGCCTATTTGAGGAGGGTCAGGGAGACATCCACTGCTGTATCTGAAGTTGTTGCTTCAACTTCTGGTGTTGGACAACCACCTGCACATAGTTCTATTCCACCTGTGTGCAGTGAACTGAAAGAAATGGTAGTTCATTGCAGTAAGTACCAATAACTTGTCCTTAGAAAGAATCATGATGTCATTACTATGTTGGACAAGGTGAAGAGTCACCGCTATTAAGATTTGTTTCACTTTAGTGTTCCAAAACATTAGTTTTTCCAGTATGCAACTGTTTTGCATACAGGTTAATTGTTTGCAGTTTTTGCATTCTACATTTTGACAAAAAAGAAAAACAAATAAGAAAACTTTGGTCTTAAAAGTGTTTTTAAAAAAGGTGCTTCTTAGAACCTCCATAATTTATAGAAATAGCTATGTCTGTGTTTTCATTATTGACTCGATATATTACTGTATGTGTGCAGTGTTTCTCTTGGGGAATGAGTGTGTGTATCAGTGTATTAACCAGTGTATGCCTGGGCATGTTAGTGAATGTATCAGTGTGTGCCTAGGTGTGTTAGTGTATGCATTAGTGTGTCTGGTTGTGTCAGTGTCTGCATCCACATATATCTGGGTGTGCAGTGCATGCATTAGTGTGTGCCTGGCTGTGTCATTGTATGCATCAGTGTGTGCCTGGGTGTCAGTGTGTGAATTAGAGTGTGTCTAGGTGTGTCAGCTTATGTATGAGTGTGTGCCTGGGTGTGTCACTATGTGCATCAGTGTGTACCTGGGTGTGTCAGTGTATGCATCAGTGTGCGTATTAGATGATGCATGGGTGTGTCAGCATATGCATCAGTGTGTGCCTAGGTATGTCACTGTGTGTATCAGTGTGTGCATGGGTGTGTCAGTGTATGCATCAGTGTGTGCCTGGGTGAGTCAGTGTGTGCATCAGTGTGTGTGTATCACAGTGTGTGCCTGGGTGTGTCAGTGTGGGCCTCGGTGTGTCCATATATGCATCAGTGGGTTCATGGGTGTGTCAGTTTGTGAATTAGTGTATGTCTAGGTGGTCAGTGTATGCTTTAGTGTGTTACTGGATTTGACAGTGCAAACATGAGTGTGTGTCTGGGAGTGTCTGTGTATGCATCAGTGTGTGCCGGGGCATGTCAGTGTATGTAGCCATCTGTGCCTGGGTGTGTCAGTGTATGTATCAGTGTGCCTGGGTGTCGGTGTGTAAATTAGAGTGTGTCTAGGTGTGTCAGTGTATGCATGAGTGTGTGCCTGGGTGTGTCACTATGTGCATCAGAGTGTACCTGGGTGTGTCAGTGTGTGCCTCAGTGTGTGCATTATAGTGTGCATGGGTGTGCCAGTTTATGCATCAGTGTGTGCCTAGGTATGTCAATGTGTACATCAGTGTGTACCTGGGAGTGTCAGTGTATGCATCTGTGTGTGCCTGGTTGTATCATTCTGTGCATCAGTGTGTACTTGGGTGTGTCAGTGTGTGCATCAGTGTGTGCCTAGGTGTGTCAGTGTGTGCATCAGTGTGTGCCTGGGTGTGTCAGTGTGTGCATCAGTGTGTGCCTGGGTATGTCAGTCTGTGCATCATTGTGTGCCTGGGTGTATCAGTGTGTGCATCAGTGTGTGTGTATCAAAGTGTATGCATTTGTGTGTGCCTGGGTGTGTCCATATATGCATCAGTGTGTGCATGGGTGTGTCAGTTTGTTAATTAGTGTGTGCCAAGGTGGTCAGTGTATGTTTTAGTGTATGACTGGATGAGTCAGTGCAAATATGAGTGTGTGTCTGGGTGTATCAGTGTATGCGTCAGTGTGTGCCTGGGCGTGTCAGTGTATGCATCCGTGTGTGCCTAGGTGTGTCAGTGTATTCACCAGTGTGTCCATGGCTGTGTCAGTGTGTGCATTAGTCTGTGCCTGGTGTGTCAGTGTATGTATTAGAGTTTGTCTTGGTGTGTCAGTGTGTGGATCAGTGTGTGATTGAGTGCATTAGTGTATGCTTCAGTGTGTCCCTGAATGTGTTAGTGTATGCAGATGTGTATGCTAGAGTCTGTTATAACCCCTTCGCTGCCTGGCCTTTCCCCTCTCCTGTGCCAAGCCTTTTTTTAGGCTATTTGGTGAAGTTCACGTTTGGCCCCCAAAACATTTTGTCCACATAAGCTATCCACGCCAAATTTGTGTCCCTTTTTTCCAACAATCTGGTGATTCTAAAGGTACCCAGAGTTTGTGGGTTCCCTTTGTAGCAGACAAAAAAATTAGGCAAAATACAGCTTGAATTTGGATTTTTAGGGAAAAATGGGAAGAAAGTGCTGCAGAAGAAAGCATGTGGTTTTGCCCTGCAAATGGTATCACCAATCGATTTGCAGTGCTAAAATCACCATCTTCCCAGCTTTCAGGAACAGGCAGACTTGAATCAGAAAAACTACATTTTCAACATATTTTAGCATTATACTTGGACATACCCCATTTTTACTATTTTTTGTGCTTTCAGCCTCCTTACAATTAGTGACAGAAATGGATGTAAAACCAATGGTGGATCCTGGGCAGCAAAGCATTTCTAAAAAGTAGACATACTTCTGAATTCAGCAAGGGGTCATTTGTGTAGATCCTTTAAGGTTTTCCTATAGAAAGTAACAGTTGAAATAAAAAACAATTTAAATTCAGTTAATAAAACAGCCATTTCTGTCTACGTTTTCTTGTGTAACTTTTTCTATCCATGGCAGATTTTTGAAAACAATAAATCGTCACGTCTGCTGGACCCTTCTGGTTGCTGGGATATACACAGCTTGTAGGTTCATCAAGAACCCAAGGTACCCAGATCCAATAAATGAGCTGCATCTTGCAATGGGTTTTCATTGTATACTGGCTATACAGCAATTCATTTGGTAAAATATAAAGAGTGAAAAATAGGTATCAAGGAAACCTATTTTTCCAAAATGGGCAGAAGATATGGGGGGTCATTCTGACCCTGACGGACGGCGGAGGCCGCCCGCCAGAGTTCCCCCCTCCAGAACACCGCTCCGCGGTCATAAAACCGCTGCGGTGACTCTGGCTTTTGCACTGGGCTGGCGGGCGGCCGCCAAAAGGCCGCCCGCCAGCCCAGTGCAGAAGAGCCTTCCCATGAGGACGCCGGCTCAGAATTGAGCCGGCGGAGTGGGAAGGTGCGACGGGTGCAGTGGCACCCGTCGCATATTTCGACACTGAAATACAATGTGGGGCACTTACGGGGCCCCTGCAGTGCCCATGCCATTGGCATGGGCACTGCAGGGGCCCCCAGGGGCCCCACGACAACCCATACCGCCATCCTGTTCCTGGCGGGAGAACCGCCAGGAACAGGATGGCGGTATGGGCTGTCAGAATCCCCCATGGCGGTGCAGCAAGCTGCGCCGCCATGGGGGATTCCCAGGGCAGCGGAAAACCGGCGGGAGACCGCCGGTTTTCCTTTTCTGACCGCGGCCAAACCGCCGCGGTCAGAATGCCCTGCGGGGCACCGCCAGCCTGTTGGCGGTGCTCCCGCCGACCCTGGCCCCGGCGGTAGTGAACCGCCGGGGTCAGAATCACCCCCATGGAGTTTAGAAGCAGTGGTTATTTGCACATCTCTGAATTCGGAAGTCCCCATACTAGCATGTGAATTACAGGGCGTTTCTCAAAATGACTTCTTTCTTACACACTGTCTTCCATTTGGAACGCAAAAATGTAGAGAAAGTCAATTGGCAATAACCCTTGTTCTTCTATTCTATTCTCTCATATTTCTCCTACTGAAAACTAATGAGTTTTTAGCAAAGTGCCTAGCTGTGGATTTTGGGTTGTAGCTTAGCGGGCACTTAAGGAAACCTACCTAACCTGTACATTTTTCAAAACGAGACACCTAGGGAAAGCCAGGATGTGGTGACTTGTGGGGCTTTTACTGGGTTCTGTCAACCAGAATCCTTTGCAAACCTCAAAATGTTATTAAAAAACACTTTTCCTCACATTTCGGTGCTGCAAAGTTCTGACATCTGAGGAGAGCCACAAACATCCTCCCACCCAGCATTCCCCCAAGTCTCCTGTTAAAAATGGTACCTCACTTGTGTGAGTAGGCCTAGTGCCCACAACAGTAAATGCCCCAAAACACATCGTGCACAATCACATGTTTCAAATGAAAAGTAATGTGTTTTTTGGAAAGTGCCTAGCTGCAGATTTTGGCTGCTAGCTCAGCCGGCACCTAAGGAAACTTAGTAAACCTATACATTTTTGGAAACTAAACACCTAGGGGAATCCAGGATGGGGTGACTTGTGAGTCTCTCCCTAGGTTATGTCACGCAGAATCCTTTGCAAACCTCAAAATCGGGCTAAAAAACACTTTTTCCTTACATTTCCGTGCTGCAAAGTTCTGGAATCTGAGGGGAGCCACAAATTTCCTTCCACCCAGCATTCCCCCAAGTCGCCCAATAAAAATGGTACCTCACTTTTATGTGTAGGCCTAGTGCCCACAACAGGGATGCCCCATAACACAACATGGACACATCACATTTTTCCAATGAAAACAGACGTGTTTTGTACAAAATGCCTAGCTGTGGATTTTGGCCGCTAGCTCAGCCGGCACCTAGGGAAACCTAGCAAACCTATACATTTTTGGAAACTAAACACCTAGGGGAATCCAGGATGGGGTGATTTTTATGACTCTCACTGAGTTCTGTCACCCAGAAGTTTTTACAAACCTCAAAATTTGGCTAAAAAACACTTTTTCCTCAACTTTTGGTGCTGTAAAATTCTGGAATCTAAGGAGAGCCACAAATGTCCTTCCACCCGGCATTCTCTCAAGTCTCCCGATAAAAATGGTACCTCACTTGTGTGGGTAGGCCTAGTGCCCGCCACAAGGAAGAGCCCAAAACATAACAGAAACACTTCAAAATGATCTATAACTAAACTACCTGTTTTTGCAAGGGGTGCATCTGCGTTTTTAGTCCTGGGCTCGGCAGCCATCTAGGGAAACCTACCAAACCTAGATATTTCTGAAAACTAGCCACCCGAAGATGTCCAGGGAGGTGTGGCTTGAGTGGATCCCCCAGCGTTTTGTTGCTCAGAATCCCCTGCAAACCTCAAATTATGCTGAAAAAAACACATGTTCTTCACATTTCTGTGTGGGATCACTGCAACAGTACACATTTCCTACACCCAGCGTTCCCCTCAGTCTCCCAATTAAAATAGTACCACACCTGTGTTGGTGGGCCAAGTGCCTGTGACAGGGAAGGGACAAAAACATGTAGAAATTGAGGGGGAACCAAAGCGGGTCCAAAAGGGCAGGTTGTTTTCAAACGTTTTTAGGCTGACAAATGGGGCAGAATTTTTATCGGTGTAGATTCACCAATGCCGAGTGGTCGGAAGTTTGTGGATTCCTGTGGATTCTAGAAGGTTCCATCACAGAAATGTATAGAAAATGTGTGATTTCAAGCAAAGTTGTAGGTTTGCAGGGCATTGTGTGTAAGAAAATGGTGTAGGGTGCATGTGAAGCACACCACCCTGAACTCACCCTGATGTTTAGTTTTCAGATGTGTCTAGGTTTGGTTGGATTTTCTAGGTGGCAGTGTACTAAAGTCCAAAAAGTGCAGCCCCTCACCATTCCAAGTGAGATGAGATTGGGAGTTAGATAACCTCTCTTGGCCCATATATGAAATCAAAACCCCAAACAGTCAAATGTCCTCTTGCTTGCCATTGGGGTGAGATGCTTTAGTTTGCAGGGGGGCTGAAAGACTGTTACCCCCTTCAGTTGGGGTGGGGGGGATAACCATGCCCATAGAGGTTGGCAGTCCCCAACCCTGTATTTTTTTTAATCCCTCGCATCTCGTGGACTTTCTGCCCCCCGAGTGTGGATTGGTGGTAATTATCCCATTTGCCCCACAGTGGGCAGAACAACTTTGTCCCTATTTATTTGGGGTGGTGATATGGCCATATCCCCACTCTCTTTAAAAAAAAGAAATTCCTGGTGTCTAGTGGGCTTTCTGCTCCCTGGGGGACATATGTGACTTACAAAAATAGGCTGATCTGCCCCCAATAGGGGCAGAAATGGCCAGAATGAATGCCCCCCAAAGGGGAGCGATCATTGCTCAAGGAGCCATCCCATCCTAACAAAACACACACACAACAATCTATGGAGCCTATGTGACTTCTGCCCCCATGTGGGGCAGATGGGCCTAATAAGAGTATGCAGATCTGCCCCTAAAGGGGGCAGAAATGGCAATCAGTAATGTGTCTCCATGGGGAGCGACCCTTGCCCAAGAGGCCGCCCCCCCAAACAAAACACACACACAACAATCCCTGGTGCCTAAGTGGTTTCTGCCACCCTTGGGGGCAGATAGGCCTAATAAAAATAGGCCGAGCTGCCCCTAGCAGTGCGGAAATGGCCTAACAAATTAAGCCTCCATTGGGAGTGGCCCTTGCCTAAGGGGCTGCTCCTGGTAAATAAATTAATAATAAAAACAAAATCTCTGGTGTCTAGTGGTTTCTGCCTCTCTTGGGGGCAGATGGGCCTAATAAAAATAGGCCAATCTGCCCCCAAGGGGGGGGGGGGCAGAAATGGCCTAAAGTATAATGCCCCCATGGGGAATAACACTTGCCTAATGAACCGCTCCCATTCTGTAAAATAAACAGAAAAAATATATCCCTGGAGTCTAGTGGGCTTCTGCCCCCCCCCCCTTGGCGGCAGATCGGCCTAAAAATATGGCTGATCTGCCCTCAAGGTTGGCAGAAGCAGCCTAAACATATTGCCCCAAGGGGGAGTGACCCTTGCCTATGGGCCGCCCTCCAATCAACAAAATAATTTCATAAAAAATCCCTGGTGTCTAGTGGGTTTCTGCCCCCCTGGAGGGCAGATCGGTGTAAAGAAATGGCTGATCTGCCCCCAAGGGGGGCAGAAGTGGCCAACATAATGCTTCCCAAAGGGGAGCAACCCTTCCCCAAGGTGTTGCTCCCCAAATAATCACTGATTTAAAAAACAAAAAACCTCCCTGTGTCTAGTGGGCATTCCTGCTGCACGATCGCTATGCGGTTGTGCAGCAAGAATGCTCAAAAAGACATCAAAGGAAAGAAAAAGCTTTCTTTTCCTTTGATGCCTCTCTGACCTCCGCTTTCCCCCTTCCCGATGACAAAGTACTCAGTTTCTCCTCGGGGCGCGGTGGAAGCTATACTTCCAGTGCGTTGGGGTGACCTCTGATGACCTCAGCGCATAGTGTGCGCTGACATAATCAGATGTCACCAGGGAGGGTGGTCGAAGGTGGCAGTGGAAGCGCGTTTGCTGCCATCCCCGCCTGGGGGGGTGGTTGGGGTGCCCACGGGGAGCGCTAGCACCCCCTCCACAGGTCACAGCCAGGTTGTAATGGTTACGTCCACGCACAGCAGCGCTGTGCCACTGGACATAGCCGTTGCATCAATGTCATAGAAGGGATAAATTAGTGGGTATTGCTGTTGTAGTATTATTAACCATATGTACAAAGTACATGTATTGATGATGTATGAATAAACCAAGATGAAAATAGTTACCTACATTATTGCCTTTAATCTGTGTAGAAAGAGAGAAAACATATATAGAAGCTAAAGTTTCATATTATAAATTTTTCGATTAATGGTTCATAATCTGTAATAAAAAAAGCTATTGTTAATAATAAAACATAGGAAATGTATATCATTGTGTGGCAATTATACATATTATTCACTGATGTTGTATTCCATTTCTTCACTGGTCTCAGCTTTTATACTTTTACACTATAAATGAAATGTGTGAATAGATGCTCATCCTTGAAGAGTGAGGGGAAAACAATCATATGGATTGCAAAACAAACCACAAGTACATACTACAATATTTCAAATTAACATTACTATGCATCACACTCACTACAAATATTTGCCTAACTGCTTTACCTATACTTGTTAAATAATATAATTTATGTTATAGTTTTATAATACGATTGATGTGTATGAATCATAGTGGTAGCAGAAATGCTGTATAAAACATCACTCTTGGTAAGCTACATGATGTCATTAAATCTGCTTGTCCATTAATCAAAAGTAGAGTATGTCAATGGTGTAAATCGTTTCATATTGTTTTGAGCTGTTCTTCAAGCACAAGCTTAGCAGTATTCATTTTGTTGTTCAGTACATGTTTGTCCTGGTTTGCAGCTTCTAATGTGTCATTTTAATTTGGTTATATCTATGTTGTTTTCCTGTATGAGTAAGTTAATTTCAAGAATTTAAATCTGTTACAAAGACGTCAACTCTGGCAAGCCAGATGATGTCTTAACTTGTTGTATTAGTAGTCCCACAAGTATAGTATTCCAGTTTTTTAGAACTTTGGCTCAACAAACAGAAACTAGAACTTGGCAGTTTATAGGGTAATCTCCTTGAATGTAAGATTTCTGTCATGACACGCTGCCCATCCAGTTGTATTTTTTACATAGATGGTGTAATGTTCAGATGTACACTTCATTTACTTCTTCATGAACAATCATGACTATACAGGTATATATTCTATCAGAAATAAAGATCTGTCCAGCTTTAAAATTTGTATTTTGAGTTTCCAATTTAGTTCTATTGGCAGTGCATCGCTTTAGCATTAGGATGATATACTTGCCAGTCATTTTTATATTCAAAGTTGATAGCAGATCTGACTTGAATTTTGTGCATGTATCATTCTGTGATGCATCTTTAAACCGGTTGTCAAAACTGACAGTTGTACAGGCTGGTAGAGTTAAGCAGATACATCTTTCTGAATCTATTTCTGTTTTTCAAGAAAAGGAGACATTTTCACAGTCATGCTGCCATGAGTAACTTAGTCCATATAGGCTGTCAAGAGCTACCATCTCTTTTTCTAGGATACCTAGTACGACCTTCAAGAATTCTTGTGCATCCTCATGAGTGTTTTGTATGTAGTGTGCAGATCCAGTGCACACATCTACAAGACCTCAAATATGAGATGCAGAAAATGTTTTAGTTGGATTACTACACAAACTTTCTAACAAGGTAAAGAGTGCAGAGCACAATGTTTCATCCTTTTTTGTTTAATTGCATGAACCAGCGCAGGTAAAGAGAATAGTGCATTGTGAACTACATTGGCATAGCAGTTGACTCCAGAGACGTTTGAGAAGTGGTAGTCTACCGTTCTCCGTCATTTTTAGCATTGTTTTTCCCCAATACTTCTTTCTTCTATTCTTAACTCTTTTTCTCATGAATGTCAGTATGATCCTTCAAAATCTTTCGTTTTGGTAATATTCTAGGCTTTTCGTAAACTGGGTACTGTCCTAAGTGAGGAGCCTACAGGCTTCTCAAATGTGTATATTCTATCACACAACTTGAATCAGCATTTACTTTACTGTCATCAAACTCTATGAGATACAAACCGAACAAAGTTCTAACCCGTGACAATGCTACCTATGACGTACCTTCATTGAATACGGCGCTACCAATGCTAGAAAATGCGGTATCTACACTTAAACCTTGAGACTTATGTATCACTACAACATATGCTAGAGATATTAGAAACTGCTTTCTGCAAACATACACGTCTTTTAGAAGCAAGAAAAATACCTTGTCATTTGTTTTACACCTTCAAGTTCATCAAATTGAATTGCTAGATATTCAACTTCATTTTTGGATACAAAATGAAATCAGTTATTTTACTCATAGGTCCATTAACTAATACTTCTTCAACATTTAAATTTCGATGCAAAATCAAATCACCCCACAGTTCTTACAAACACAGGTACACTTTTCTAATCCTGTAGTTTTAGAAACTGACATGTCCAAAGAATCTAATTTTGACTGCAGTTTTTCATTCAACAATATTGTCCCTCTTTGGTATTCCATTTTATAAATTTCCATGAGATCCAATATTTATTCTTTCTCCAGTTGTAGCAATTGTTCATTGAAAGAGGTACATTCTTGAAGGGTAGGCATTAGACACACAATGGATTTTTGTTGTTGACTAAATTCAAACATTAGCTGTGCTGCATATGTTTTGGAAGGAAATATGTTCTGCATAACACAAGTCTGCAAGCAAGTTTTTCCTTCTTTAGACAGCATTTCTACTCTAATAATTTTCAGAAACTTTCCATATTGCAAATTAGATGCTTGACACATGTTTCTAATTAGTTCTTTAAATATGAAATTCAACCAAATGTTCACATTTCAATGCTTCCTGAAGGAGTATGAGTTTCTTCATGTAAGAGTGTCTTAAACACTGGCTGTCCCCTCAAAGGGGTAAGTTGTAATAAATCACTAAAAACAATTGCATGTTTTCCTCCAAACAGTATATCATGCTCTGTCTCCAATATCAATTGCATTTTTAAATGTACAAAGGCAAGCATTAAGTTTGAGACCATGCTCACCTCATCAATAAATACAAATTGTAACTTTTTCAAGACTCTCGAAACTTCATGACAAGCTTCTACAGATTATTTTTAGTTTATCATTGTGTTTAATAGGGAGCATAAGTAGACGATGTAAGGTAATTACCTTGATGTTGTGTGCAGCTAATCCAGTAGGGGCTGTTACTATACATGATAAAATAGAGTCTGTAGTGTTTTGTAGATGAGTGGTTAGAACTTGCATTAAAAAACGTTTTCCAGTGCCCGCTTGTCCGCTGACATACAAAACAATTGGCTTAAAACTTGAACATTTACATTGATTGTTTTCATGGAGGAATACCTTATATTTTATCATCAAAAACCCTTGCAGAAAGATTTTTCAGATTGACTCCTGTGTTAAGAATATGATTCACAGCACAGGAGAGTCCTGACAACTCACTCTCAAATAGCAGATGGAATACATAGGGAATACATTGTCAGAACCGCTGAATATAGACTTGTTGACCTGTATTCAGCTGCTGGTGTAGTGTAGCCATTTTTTATATAGCTTCATGCACGTTAGTTTAACATACTAGGCCGCTGTGCACTTTGCCCTAGATATATTTTATTCAGCTTCGCACTGTTATTTTACAATAACCAGTTTTTACGGTCTTGTTTTAATTTCTTCTATCACACTGTTTAGCTTAGTTCAGCACTGCGTTCTCAAATAATGCATTCTTGATCGCTCTGTGCTTCGGTCAAGAAATTGCTGGTAAACGTGGTAGAAGTTTAGTCTCCAACATTCGTAGAAAATACACTTCCTTACGTAGGGACATTTTCTTCGAACATCTGCGTGTTAGTTATAAAAACACTTTCTAGTCCTAGTACAAGTCAAGAGGGAGATTCCAGCCAGGGACCCACAACTGTATGCTGAATGCCCCGTTGCAGATGCTGACACAGATTACAGGCCTTTGCTCAGGTATGAGGGTCGATGTCCTCCTGGGGGAACCTGAAAGGCAGGCTTAGAGCTTAAGATGCTGTGCTCGAAAATATAACTTAGAGAGACAATAATCTAGCGGCACTATGATAGCTTTATTCTTGTGCTTCACTCTCATCATTACTATTTTAATATTACTGTGTTGTGTAGTTTTGGTTATTGCAGCTCACGCTTTGCTATCTAAAATGCAGTCGTTTTGTTAAACCAATCCTTAAAACTTATACTGCTTCTATTGTCATTTATATATGAGACTGCACTGTGTATGAGAGAACCGGTTGTGACCTGAGTGACCATGACTTACCTGAGAAGTATTAATATGTCATGCGCTCAGCTGGCCAATTGTCTCTACCATTTGGGAGATATGAGGCACTGCTAGTTAGCCGGAGCAAAACCCGGATTTATAGTGACAACTCTCATCCACCGTGGGTCAGACTTAGTCCCCCACACTGTGAACAATCTTGCCGCTCAAAATCCAGTAGTCTCATTAGGATAATGAGAGCCTACGCGACATGGTGCCGCCAACGTTTGGTGAGGCTCTGATTTTCGGGTCCACCAGCATATCTCAGGTCTCATTTTTATACAATGACCCCTCAGTTCCGTATACAGAGACGTCTGTGGTGCTGAAGATTTCCACCACCGCCGTATAGGTAATACTATTTTCAGCTGGTGGTTGTTCAAGCTTGAACCTTAAAAGGAAAAACCCCATCTTGGTGTGCCTTCTCTGAGACTCTTATTGCTTCTATGAGGGCGAATCCCCAGGCTGTACAAATAGCTCTTAACATGAGACAACCTCTCACAGCGCATTTGCTAGCACATGGCCTTACGGCCCAGAGTGGTCCTGTCACGTTTGTGGTGGACGCCCATTCAGCATATAGAACAGAACAGTTTTACTCTTGGGTCTCATTTCCAGCACTAGATGGGAACACATATACATTTCATACATATACAGTTGCGAACGCGCCTGGGCAATACAGGGCGTACGCATATTTAGAGATACCTCTATCTTATCAAGAACATAATGATTGGCTTGATGGCACCCTACCTCATACAATAGTACCAGTATGGTTGGGTCCACTAAGTAATGACAGTCCTACCTGGTCTTTATTGGCCACATAAATATCACATCCTGCAGTTGCGAATATGGCAGTAGCTGAGGTTCGACGCTTATACATTGAGTTAGCAGCAATATACAGACGATTAGTACAATTTGTGATGCAGACTTTAAATACAAACCCAGTGCCTGCTGCTCCAGCACAACCACATGCAGTGACACCAGGTATAAATCCGGTGACTGTACAATCTATTATGGGTAAAGTCCCGGCCAAACGAGAGGAGACTCTGTTTTGGCTAGCACAAAAAATTAATACGCTGGAGGCAGTATTTCCCCATACGAGACCTCAGGATAAACATAGGATATTAACTATGTGCTTGCCCTTTGGAATGGTCCCTACAGTTGAAAACTGTAACACATGGGACACAGTATTTGCCGCTCTCTATACAACGGCCCACGGTACACCGACATTAGCCAATCTACCGGACCTGCTTAAACAAATTCAAAATGAATACGGGGCTGCTCCGGCCCTAGATTTAGGGATGCAACAGATGGGCAATTTTGCCACAGTTTCTTCAATCATATTAAGTAACCTTAAAGGGGAAGCAGTTGGACTCACAATGTGCATGCGGCTCCGTGACGTTCCGCACCAAGATCAGAAACAAGAGCTGCCTAAAATAATAGCGGAAACGTATTCAAGTATCGGTTGAGATAGCCTTGGGGCTAGACCACAAAAACCTCAATTTCAGGGTAAAATTAATAAAGACAATACTAAACAACAACCTGAGGGTAATAAGAAACGCTGGGAGAAAAAACAACAAACACCTAAAAAAGAAAGGGGAGAATAGATATAATCTCAGGAATAGAGATAATATAAAAACGCCTGATAGATATCAATATACTGATACACGCCAATCTCGTTCCTTTCAGGACTCATCGGAAAAGAGGAATGAGAGAGGTGGGCAATCAGAGCGGAGAAGAGTACGTGAAACCGAGACAGGAATCGCAACGCTCTTCGGAGGTTTCTGTTAAGAAGGAAGAGAACCCAGTACAACAAAAACAACAGTTTAAAAAGAAAAAAGTGGCAGCTGTCTCAGTTAGACATGCCACACAGGAAGAGGGTTCTTTTGAAGAACAAGAACTGGACTCTGGCACTGCTAGACAGCGCGGCAGAGGTCACAATAGATTGCCGGAATCTTCTAGAGCATCTGGAGGTGAAAGCAACTGATGACTTTATACAAGTAGAAACAGCGGACATGCGTGTCTCCGAACATGATAGGGTGTATAAAGTAACTATACAACTGGAAGGAGATATGAACGCACTATACACGCAATCTTTTGGGACCGTGTAGTAAAAATATATGACATTTTGTTGGCCGAACAAGATTGTCCGCCTGATTTTGTCCGCAACTGCCCATATGGAGAAGAGGTTATTAAACCTTCCTTCTCGCCCCTTGTTCCAGAGGAACTTGCTGAGTCCTATTCTATAGAATGGGGTCTAGCATAGGTGCCTGCGTTATATAGGAATCACGTAGGGTGGGATAGGGACTCTCCATACCATGTCATTCCCATTAAAAGTGAACCTCAGCCACAACCGCAGTATCCCATAAAACATGAAGCAAGGGCACTGGTGAGAGAGATACTTACGCAATTAGAATACCAGGGTGTGATTGAACCCTGTGTCTCACCGATGAATAACCACTTATTCCCTGTAGCTAAGCCGGACCATTCATACAGAATAGTCTTAGACTACAGACATTTAAACGGACATACACGCACATATGCTATACAAAACTCACATAGCACTGCACTAATGAGCAACATTGTGCAGAAAAAATACAAAACAACATTAGATATCTCGAATGGATTCTTCTGCCAGAATATAGCACCTGAATGCAGGGATTTAACTAGCTTTAGCGCATTAGTCTCCCAGAAAATGTTTGTCGTTTGCCCCAGGGGTATAAGAACAGCCCAGGGCTGTTTGCGGCTTGTGTGACTGCTATTTTACACAAGATAGACCCTGAAGCATTGTCATATGTGGATGAGAAATATCTCACGGATGACGAGTTACTACAACATTTAAGACGGGTAGTCTGCATTCCTGGGATATGAGCTGTCGAGTGAAGGGAAGAGCCTAGCGCCACCATTTTTAGAAAAATGTGCACAATTGCAACCACCAAATACATTCCTGATTATGCAACACGCATAAAACCTTTATATGAATTGATACATCCCGATTTTTTCAAGTAAATTCTGGACAATTGAACATACAGGCACTCTTCGAGAATAGCAGACAGATATGCTAGCAGCAAAACATTTACACACACAGGACAATAAGACACAATTGGTCATCAGGGTAATAGCTGGGGCCATCGGTTTTAACTATGTCACATTTAATGAAGGTGAGACAGTCCCGATAGCATACAAATCACATTTGTATTCAGCTGCTGAACAACGTTTTGCACCCACAGAGAAAATTCTCACTGCTGTGCAGATGGCTGTCATTAAAGAAAGACCTCTTGCCCACGGAAAACGCATTATTGTCGTGTCTCCTATTCCAGCCCTAGAGGCTGTTACAAAAGCTAGCGTCCCGAACACAAAAGCACTTCATCCACGATGGATACAATGGGCTACGTCTTTAACAGCCACTGATGTAGACTACATTTTCGACCCAAAGTTACAAACTCAAGAATTTCTACAATATGAAGTAGAATATCCAGTTCCTGTTGACACCTTGCCTATTGATCAACATCATGTAGTCATGATCACTGATGGCTCTGCGCTACCAGCGATTGGAACTAAACATCAATATTCTGCTGCCTGCGCGGTCGTGAGCAGCTATATGAAGGGGGAGAAATTCTGTCCCCAACATACCTATACACAGACCTTACGGGATTGTACAGCACAATTGGCTGAGCTAAAAGCTCTACTGATGGCACTAGAACATACGGATCCAACACAGTTTACACTGATTGTTTGTGGTTCATATTATTGCGTCCAGTCTTTTAATGAATATCTGCATTACTGGCGTTTGAATGGGTTCAGAGATTCAAAAGGTAACACCATAAAACACAGACTTCTGTGGGGGAAGGTAGCAGACCTAAAAGAGATGCTACCCAAAGTCCATGTTGTGCATACACTTGGACACCAGCGCGTTGGAATACACGTTGCTGGAAATACTTTGGCTGATGAAGCCACAAAGTCAGCAGTGGCAGTAGCCACTGTAGCTGCAGTGACTCGTTCAAGGTTCTAAACCAGACACAGATATTATGGCTGCCATAAAAGCTACGGTTGATGGCACACCATATCCTAAATGATTTCCGAATAAATATCAATACTTGATGGGAAGTATGCTGAACGCTGAGGTTACAATTCCCAGTGTAGGCATACGTGACATCCCCAATAAAGATGTAAGACCTCAATTGATTAAAGCAGCGCATGAGGGGGTGGCATCTGCACATGCTGGTGTGGCGGCTACAATTTCACTCTTGCAGGCCCGTTTTTGGTGGCCCCGTCTCTATAGAGACTAAGTAGTGTGTCCTTTGTTGCGACATATGTCAACAAATTAAAGTTTCCACGGTCAAGCGCCCGCCGCAGACACCCCTCTTAATTTCAAATAGACCATTACAATGTGTGTACTTGGACCATTGCAGTCTATTAACACCGGATAGTGCATACAAATATATATTAGTCGCTGTTGATTCCTGCTCCAGATTTGTGTGGGTGTGGCCACAACGCTCGGCTGACGCTCGGACTGTTATTAAAGATTTACGAGTCTTTGTCAGGAAACATATGCAGTTGCGGCATTCCATTCGGGGCCCTGCTTTTGCCTCAAGGGCATTCAGGGACACCATGGCTTCGTTGGGGGTCCAACTCCAGTACTCATCTCCATTTCATCCTGAGGAAAATAGTGTCGTGGAGTGATTAAACCACGATTTAAAGCAATCCTTAGCGGCCAGAGTCTTAGGTGCGGGTCGTAGTTGGCTAACCCACCTGTATGGATTTCAGAGAGCACTAAATAACCTGCCTATAAGGTCCCTGGGGGGTCGTACTTCATATGAGTGCCTGTTTGGACACAAATGTTTGTTCTGGATCTTGATGGTCCTGGTGTGGAGGCAGCGGAAACACCTTTTGACATAAATTATCGTGTCACTGTTTTATAGGAATTACAGCAGTTCCATGAAGATAACTCTTCTAAAAGTGCTGCCTCCACAGGAATTAAGGATGTGCCAGTAACACCTACCAGCTGGATTTCCAGGGTTGGGGATCTTGTGCGTGAAAAGGTTGCAGTGAAAAAAGAATTTGGTCCTTCTTATGGAGCACCAGTCCCTGTGTTGGGGATACACGGTACCAGAACTGTTTTTCTACCACCGTTGCCAGGTGCCAAAGAAAATCGCTTTGTTTCCATTGACAATGTCAAACTACAATATGTGGCCAATTCTACACAGCCGACCAAGAGGAACGTCCAGCAGTTCCCGAATCCCTCTCACTACTGGAGAAGAAGTTCCGCTTCAAGTTGTTTATACCAACACTGATATCTCTCCGAGCTTGGGGAGGGTGGATGATGATCTTGCATTAGTTCCACTAACAACAAGAAATTTAGAAACATTTGATCAAGTCACTATGAGTGCAAGCCAGACAAATGGTGCTGTCTACAGTGTACCACCTCAGGAAACACCAACTCCACCGTTGGCCACGGCTAAGCCATTTGCAAGAACAGCCTCTGGTTATTTTGCCGACTACAACGACGTCTATCGGACTCGTTTGCCTCTTCGACAGCTGACCTGTCAGGTGCACGTAAGCTAATACATTGGCTTAAAGAAACATATTTAGTTTTTCCATGGAACTATGTATGGCTTTCCTTGACTGTCCTAGCCTTTCTGCTTTGGATTGGTTTTGTCATTACCTTTTTCTTGTTAATACATGGTCATTTTCTTCCCTAGAGATCAGCAGTTGAAAAGGTGGAGGAGGTTTTGAAACCACATTTTTCATCACATAAGATTAGAAGAGACTTGTCCTTTGTGAACATTTCTGCAGTACCAATTCCTGTTGGGATTGTGTGGGACAAAGTAATGTTTGATAAATATGGTCCCGCTGAAGTTATTCAAGTACTGTATGTGTTAAAATTATCAATGAATGATATAGTCATACCCGGCATTGTATCTGATGATTGGGATGTGAAAACAGTTGATTCTATGATGACAGAATTGCAATGTTATACTGTCTATGAAAACACAGATGTTTACCAGTTTAAAGAAAATTATGGTGACATGTTTTGCTATAATTATTAAGGGCACCACTTCATACATAAAGCGAGCAGTCCAAAAACGATATTTAATTATATACAATGGTAACATTGCCCAACTCCCCCGCAAGGGAGTTCAAAAACTTATTTTGAAAAGTTTGCGTATTTTTTTGGGCATCATCAAAAAAATGCTGAGTCATATTATTTTAAGGTAACTCCTACTAAGGATATACATATGTTATTGACCAACACGAAATTTATATATCCAGACTCCTTTGTTTCCTAGTTATCAATTGAAGGTTATGAATGTAGGTCAAAATATGTTGATTTGAAAAGTGTTTGGGGAACAAAGAATTGGCAGACTAAGGGTAGAGAAACATTGTTAAGAGCATGTCAGATCCCTGTTCAAATGATCTTTTTAAATGAAACAGTACAACAAACAAGTTGTTTAGGCTTAGCCACAATTAGGGAATTAAATATGCCCAGTATACCTGCCCCTGCAAAATTTGAAAACTGGCAAAAGTACACGAATGCAACTATAAATGAACTCAATGAGAGGGTCCAGGATGGTACGTTTAATGCTTCACTGACGCCTCCAGGCGGGTGGTTATTGTGGCCAATAGATACCAACGCGTGTCATCAACGTTTTGTCACCTCCTCGGGGGGGTTCCGAACGAGTAGGTCAGACCCTCGCTATATATCACCAGAACATGCTGACATAATGACAACATATAGTGTAGGAAAATTGTGCCAACGGTGGCTAAAATCATCCTCACTACACGCGTTTAGGACACACCTCAGTCTCCTGTCTTGCAGCACCGACTTTCAAGATTTCTTGTCAGGCCCAAAGATACCACGCAAGAAGCGTTTCTTGTATGAGGTATACAATGAACTATGGAAACTTTCCCAATAAGAGGCTGCAGCACGGATAAGGCAGATAGATCAGGAAAATTTGAAAAAGGCATTGGCTGTTGTGGATAATGGGATTCACAACTTGTCCGACCGGATATATACAATTGACAACATTGTTTCTTCTGCTATAGACATTATACGATCTGATATGTCTTCTTTATATCATGGACAGAGTCAGACCAGGTCCATTATGCAGTTGGGTTGGACACTTCAGGCATTAAAGGTGGGTCACGTTCCGTGGCAGCACATCAGTGGCAGGGAAATATTTTTTTCCTTTAATATGACGCGACAACAACAACTAATGACTAAAAAGGAGGCGACTTATGTCATGCTTAACATTGAAAAGATAGAAAGACTGCCTTTTACCGTGGCAGAGATTCCTTAAGCAGAGTGGTTGATACACGGGGTTATTAGTCTGCCTATTTCTACATTACAATTCACTTCTTGTTTGAAACATGTTCCGGTAGGCAGATGTGAAAAGTTGGGAGATAGTTATATCCATGAGGTGTGGGAGCTTCCTTTCTCGTACAAATGCCTCAATGGCATGAAAGAGGTCTTTCTTAGCGGTAGTGAATGTGAGACTTCAGTCAGCCATTCGATGATTTGTAAGCAGCTGTCCTTGCATGGGGCATGTAATGCCTCGGTTGCGAACTTGGCTTGCTATCTGAAGGGAGTTCCAGTCCCCTTGATTAAACGCACGTTCCAGGTGCTATCAAACGGCAGCTACGTCCTCCTCAATAGTGAAGACTGTTGTGGCATGCGGGCCAGAATAGTTTACGTTCTTTCAGTCTCTAAGGTCGCTACATGCTGCAGAAACGTGTTGTTTCCCCACACTAAATTTGGTGATGTAGCAGATATCTGGCCTCACATTGCTACTTCCAAGGTGAATTTTGACAAGTTAAGTAGACTGAAGGCTTTATTGTTTCAGAAGCATGTGGCTCTTACATCTGCACGCAAGACCTATGCACTTCAAGTGGCAAGGTCGTCGGCAGAAATACAGTGCCTGTTAAATACGAACTTTCCGAGACACTTTGGTGAACTCGTGGGACGTATATTTAATGCGTCCAGCACGGCTGGATTAGCACATTTTTTCAAAGCCGTTGGTATTGGTTTTGTTCACACCTTTTCCTCTATATATTCGGTTTGATACCTTCTGATATTTACAAAATTTTCGGAAGCATTTTTGGGGAATTTCCAATAACTTTGGCTTTATTAGCCGGCATTTTGCTGTTGCTGTTGTTTTTCCACAATGGCTGTCCCGCCGCAACAAGGACAAATGAAGGCGCTCCCATCAGCGCACCTGTGTCGTGAACGCATAATGCAGCAGTTTGGAGCAACACTCCTGGAACATTTGGGGTGTGACTGGTCTCTGTCATTCAGAACGGTTTTGGATTGTGTGCAGCCCATGTTTCGTACGTTGGTGCTCTTTTGAACATGCACTGGAAGTTTGTCTTTCACAGCAACGCCCCTCAGTGATTGATGCTGATCTGTTGATGTTCTCGTTGAGGGTTCATTAACAGACATGCACGCTGCGGCTGCGTTTGCTCAAAGAAGCTGATTACGAGCTACCCTTTCTGGAGGAAGTTACCATTAACTCGTTAATAGGCACTACACGGGATGCCGCCTTGTTTGACACTGGGGCTTTGGGACACACCTACTCCTTAGTGGTTTTTGGCGCGGATTTACCGGTTTTGTCATCTGCTGAAGTGGAGGACCTACTGCTTTCTATGACTGCTGCTTGATTTGGAACTGTCTAAAATTGACATTTTCCTTTGAATTGTGGATGTGAGAATGTCTCTGGGTGTGAGAGTCTGTGGGTGTGAGAGTGAATGTGAGAGTGTCTGTCTGGATGTCAGAGTGAATACAAGAGTGTCTGTTGGGGTATAGGAGTGGGTCTGACAAAGTCTGTCTGGGTGTGAGAGTGGGTGTGAGAGTGTCTCTCTGGGTGTGAGAGTGTGTGTAAAAGTGTCTGTCTGGGTGTGAGAGTGTAATGGGAACATCTCTCTAAATGTCAGAACAGATATGAGAGTGTCTGGGTATGAGAGTGGTCGTAAGGGCATCTGTCTGGGTGTAAGAATGGGTGGGATAATGGTGGTCAATATGACATTGGCGGTGGCTGTTAAAGTGGCGGTAATGCCACCAACAGGCTGACGGTAATTACCGCCAATTTATTATCATGGTGGTGATACCTCCCATAGACAGCCAATGTACCTCACCAACTGCCAGGGCGTAAACACCACTGACCACGGCGGCAGCCATCAACAGCCAGGAGGAAGTCAAGGTACCGTCCACCATATTATGACATAGCAAACCACCAAGATTTCCGGGGCGGTACCAACGCCAGCAAAAGCTTGGAGGAAACATTTCACAGAAGACGAAAGACACACCATGAGGGACACAGAGGATTCCGCTGCCACCATGGAACCGGAACTCCAAGTCTTCCCGATGCTCTACCATGCCATGGCCATCCTGGAACACCAACACCGATGAAGACTACGATGGTGAGTACAGCTGCCTAGCACACAAGGTAGGGAGGGAGGAAAAGGAGAGTGGAACAAACATGCACAACGCACACCATTCACACACACACCATACACAGAACCAGCTGCAGAGTAAAACGAATGTCACAGGACCCACGGTAAATTAATGCAAGGGCAACAATTAGAATGTACGGACACTGTAATTTATTGCCAACAGCAACCATAATGTAAAATTAAATGTAAATTCAGGCGTCAATGTCCAGATTGGGCCAATGGCCAGTCCAAAGTACAAAAGGCCCACATGGTCGCAGGGCACAGTCCAAGGCCCAACTTGACTCCTGACATTATCCGGACTTCACTGTTCAGGGGCATCATGTTGGAAATGGGTTGGCACCTCATGGGGAATAGGGGTTAGGGGCACATCAGCTGAAGTGGGTAAAATGCCCACTGGTTCTGAAGGGGGCTCCTTGGCCAATTGTCACTGGAGGGGAGTGAAAGGCCACAGTCTCTGGAGTGGGTGACATGCCCACTGGTTCCTGAGGGGGCTCCTTGCCCAATTGTCACTAGAGGGGAGTGAAAGGCCACAGTCTCTGGAGTGGGCAACATGCCCACAGGTTCTGGAGGAGACTCCTTGGCCAATTGTCTCTGGAGGGGGGTAAAAGGCCATAGTCTCTGGAGTGGGTAACATGCCCACTGGTTCTGGAGGGGGCTCCTTGCCTAACAGTCCCTGGAGGGTGGCCTACATGCCCTCTGCTGGTGGATGGGGCTCCTTGGCTGCCTCTGCTGAAGGAGAGGGCTCCTTGCCCACTGCTGGTGGAGGGGGCTCCTTGGCTGCTTCTGCTGGAGGAGAGGGCTCCCTGCCCTCTGCTGGTGTAGGGGGCCCCTTGCCTTTCTTTGGTGGTGGAGGGGGAACCTTGGCTTTCTTTGATGGTGGAGGGGGATCCTTGGCTCTCTTTGGCAGTAGAGGGGGATCCATGTGTCACCTTCGACTTTGACATGTGACTTGTATCCTTGCCTCCAAGACTAGGAGATGCCTCCACTGTTCCGATCCTCTGTCGCTTGGGTTTCACCACCCTAGTCCTCCCTTTCTGAGGCAGAGGTGTGTTCTTACTAGGAGTGGCTGCCGTCACACTCAGTGGGCCCTTTGTGCCAGCAGCTGATTGTTTGGTGGGAGCAGTGGCAGACTGTTTGGCTGAGATGCTGGGCTGGGTAGTTGGGACCCTGCTCTTATGGGCAGGAAGGGGGGTGGAGGGGGAGGGAAGAGGTAAAGTTGGGCAAGGAAAAGCTCCTGAGGGACGTTGGGTTGGGATGTGGGATGTGGGAGGAGGGATGGGAGTGGAGGTAGAGGGAGTAGTTGTAGGAAGTGTACAATTGCTGGACTTGGGTGCAGGTGCATGGACACTGTGCGTGTGTGAGGTGGATGGCTGTTGGGTGTCTGAGTGGGAGTGTTTCTGGCTCTTAGGAGGGGGGCAGGCAGGGTGGGAAAGGACAAAGAGGATGCGTGGATGGATGTTGCGGAGGTGTCTGCAAGTGAGGTGATGGTGGTGGTGGCTGTTGATGCAGTGCATGCAGATGTGAGTGCGGATGTGACTGTGAAGGAGGAGGAGGTGACTGTGAAGGAGGAGGAGGAGAAGGGTAGACAGTGGAAGCAGTGGATGTTGTTGTGTGTGCAACTGTCTGTTGTTTGTGTGAGTGCTTGTGGCATGAAGTGTGCTGCCTGTGTTTGTCTGTAACACACTGTGATGGTTTGTGTGCATGGTTGTCTGTATGTGTGCATGGGTTGGGGTTGAGGAGATTGGGAAGTGGTAATTGGAGTGGAGGCAGTAGGAACAGGGACACTGGCTGCCATCAGAGAGGAGGCCAGAGCATGAAACGATCTCTGTAGGGCCGCCAACCCACATGGATGCCCTCCAGGAAGGCATTGCATTGCTGCATCTGGGATGCCAGCCCCTGGATGTCATTCACAATGGCTGACTGCCCTACAGAGATGGATCTCAGGTGGTCAATAGCCTCCTCACTGAGGGCCGCAGAGTCACTGGGGCAGGGCCTGAGGTGCCTGGGGCGAAGGAGATTCCCAACCTCCTCAGTGAGCGGGCAACAGCAACTCAGTGGGGGGTTACTGGGAGGGTGGTGCTGGTATGGGGGTGGTGGCTGTACCTGTAGCTGGGATGGTTCCAGAGGTGTCCACCACCACCAGGGAGCTTCCATTGGAGGAGGAATCAGAGTCAGTGTTGTCATCTTCTGTCCCCGCCATGGTGCTCCCCTCGCCCTCCGTCCCACTGGTCCCCTCAGTGTCTCTGGACTCTGCCTCCTAGGTCCCATGGGATGCAGATCCCTCAGTTGCCGGTGCCCCTGTTCCTCTACCAGAAGATGCTAATACACACATGGACAGGATGACAGGAGAAAATGGGGGAGAGAGAGAAAAGGAGCACTGGGTCAATGGCAGCACCAATACCACAGATGGCATGGAAATTACCATCAGACACAGGGATCAAGATTGGGCACTATGCACTGCACTGGCATTCCATTGGCTAGGTACCACAGCAAGATGACCCCTCCCGGGACCTAATAAGCCCTGTCTGACATGGAATGCCGCCTAGCTAGTTAACAAGATTTTGCCATACACCCATTTACCCTGAGGTGGACCATGCAGCAATGTCTGAGCTGGCATTAAGGGGCACCCACTAACTGAAACCCACCACCAGGATCCCATGCCAGGCAACAAAGATGGTTGTTACACACCCTGTACTCACTCCCTTGTGGCTGCTGTGCTGCCCTAAAGTGCCCCTACAGCTCTGGGTAGGCCACTGCCAGTATGCAGGCCATCGGGGGTCAGGTTCTGATAGGCACCCCTCCCTCGTTGGGAGGCCATCCCCAACTGGGCCTCCGTGGTCTTCCGGGCCCAGCGTCTCAGCTCCTCCTACCTTTTCCTGCAGGGGGTGCTCTGTCTGCTATAGACCCCCAGGGTCCGCACGTCCTTGATGATGGCACACCACAATCCCTTCTCCTGATGGACGCTGACCTGCAGAGGAAATACAGACAGGAGGACACCATTAACCATTCAATCCAACCTGACACACATATGGCCCACAAATACCATTTCTCCTCAAATGGCTCACACATCACCCGGAGCCCTGCATGTACACTACCACCAGTCATACTCCCACCTAAAATACTCACTGCCAGCACACACATCTCCATGCAACCTTGTCGCATGCATCGTTCCCATGGTGTACTCACCTGTTGGTCTGGAGGCCCATACAGCTGTTCATACAGGGGTAGGACCCTACCCACCAGGTGCTCCAACCCCTCTGAAGTGAAGGCAGGAGCCCGTTCCTCTGTCATTTGGGCCATGATTGGTTCCAGACTCAGGTCACAGCAGCACACTCAGTGGAGGTGTTGTCCTGTGAAAAGTCAGGAATCGAGTTAGGTTGTGGACAGAAAATGGAGGTCACGTCCACGGCGGTGTACACCGTCACCTCCGCAGGTGATCCTCCTTGGACACTGTACTCCATAGAGCCCCATGCAAGCCAATGAGGAATAGCATGGCGGTACAAGACCGCCTTCCGCCATGACGCCCAACACCGACAGAGTTACTTCACTTCCACCTGTTCCTACATGCAGGACAGGCGGTCGTCATTTTATTGTGGTGGTCAACATTTTGAAATTGAAAACTGTGTCATTGCTGTAAATTGTACATACATTGCCATTTACATTGTCCAAATACATACAAGCTCAGTTACACCGAGGTGTGGTTCCATGTTCAGTTTGTCACTCCCTTCTCACGCTTGTGTCCCTCAGGTACCTACCACTGCGAAAGAATAGGAGGAGGAGGCAAGACCCCGTGTACAGACCCCTTGTGGACTTGGCTTCACTGGAGGACAGGCACATATTACTCACCTATAGACTGGACAGGGCCACAATCACAGAGCAGTGTGCTCAAGTGAAGCCTGATCTGATATCATCTACCCGTCATCCCACTGGGAATACCCCTCTTGTGCAAGTTCTATCTGTGCTCCATTTCCTGCAACTGTCTCTTTCCAAGTGACACTGGGCTTGGCAGCAGTAATGTCACAGCCAATGTTCTCGATAGTGCTTGCAAGGGTTTTATCTGCCTTGCTCAAACACATGTGCAGCTACATCGCTTTCCCCCAAGTGGACGATTTGGCCACTGTGAAGGCTGGATTCTATGCAATGGGACATATTCCACATATGATTGGGGCCATTAGAGGGGGTGCATTTGTCCCCCCGTGCACAATGAACAGGTGTTCAGAAATCTGAAGAGTTTCCACACACTCAATGTGTAAATGGTGTGCCTGGCTGACTAGTACACTTCCCACGTCACAGCCAAGTATCCTTGGTCGGTGCATGACGTATTTGTCTTGAGGAATAGCAGCATCCCAAATATGATGGCACAACTACAGAGGCACAGGATGTGGCTAATAGGTGAGCCTGAGTCTCCACCCAATTCATGCCAGTATATGCCTTCTGGAGTCATCCCCCATACCACTGTGCAAGGCTAATGTTTGCACCTCAATTCTTGCAAGTGACTCTGGCTACCCAACCACGTAGTAGCTATTGACCCATGTGAGGAATGCCAGGTCAAGGGCTGAGAATCCGTATAATGATGCTCATGGGTGAACCCAGAGGATATTTGAGCTAACCTTCGGCCTCCTGAAGGCCATGTTCAGATGCCTCCATCTGACAGGTGGATCCCTCTGCTACTCCCTGAGAAGGACTGCCAGATGGTTGCTGTATGCTGCATGTTGCACAACCTGGCCATCAGACGACATGTGACCTATCTGCAGGAAGAGGAGGGTGAAAATGCTCCTATGGCAGCCGTGGACCCAGAGGACAGTGAGGATCAGGAGGCAGAGGAAGCAGAGGATGAGGAAGTGGACAACAGGACATACGGCAGTACTTCCAATGACACACAGGTAAGACAGTGGAACTGACCATTCCTCTGATTATTTATTTTTTCAGTGTGGCTGTAGCATGAAGGCAGTCACTTCCTGTGCATCTCAACTGACTATCACCTATGCCTTCTCATTTTGCAGATGTTGGTGTGGTTACAAATGTGATGACTACAGACAGCTACAGGCCATCATTTTGTATGCAATCACAAAGTTCAGGACAATTGCAATAGATGAAATTTTTAATAATGCACATTTTTATCACAATAAGCACTATCACTCAAGTTGTGTCCAAGGGTGTTTATTGAAGTGAAATATATATAAGGAGTGGTGTAATTGAATGAGGTGATGGTAGAGGTAAGTCGTGGGTACTGATCTAGTTTGTTTGTAGCCCAGGTCCAGTGTCCAAGGGGTCATAGGAAAGGGAGCAATGGCAGTTCAAAGTGGACAAGGTGACAAAGTGGAACAGGAGGGGGACATTCAGGAGGGTCTCATTTCCTGGCGGTGATCTTGGTCTTGGTAAGTGCCTCTGGCGTCTGTCTGGGTCACAGGGATTGTTTGCAGGGTGGTTCACCTTCTGCAGGGGGAGGAGTGATGGTGACCTCTGGGTCCTGTGGCAGTGCCTCCTGTCCACTAGCTGCAGCAGATGTGGAGGGTGTTCAGTTGACTGGCTAGTGAAAGGGGCCTGCTGGTGTGCTGTGTAGTCCCTCATGATGTTGGTCATATCATCCAGCACCCCTGCTATGGAGACCATGGTGGTGTTGAGGGCCTTTACATTTTTCCTGATCTCCTGGTGGTGTACCTCCTGCAGCCGCTGGTTCTCCTGCATGATGTTTAACATCTCACCCATCTTGTCCTGGGATTGTTGGTAAGCCCCCAGGAAATTGGTGAGTGCTTCCTGGACAGTCGGTTCCCTGGGCCTTTCCTCCCCCTGGCGCACAGCTGTCCTCTGTGTGTCCCTGGTCGCCTGTGTCTGTGTCCCCTGAACAGTGTGCCCACTGCCACTGACCCCAGGATCCTGATAGTCTTGGCTGTGAGGTGTGGACTAGGGTCCCTGTACAAGTGGGCACACTGCGGATTGCCATGTCCTGGGCACAGAGGTGTGAGATTTTGGGTGGCTGCTGTGGTGTTGGATACTGAGGGGGAGGCTCTGTGGTGGACTGGGTGTGGGCTGGGGTAGCCGACTGACCAGTGGTCCCTGATGGGCCAGGAAGTTCATCCAGATCCAGAAGTCCAGAGTTACTGTCATCACTGGGGGCATCTTCTGTTGGGGGGCTGGGTAGCTGTGGCACCTCCTCACCGCTGAAATTGGCTGGTGCACCAGTGGGGATGTAAGTGGTGCATTATGCTACATGCCTGTACATCCCTAGCCTTCCCTATACTGTTCCTGTTGCCCTGCCACATTTGTTTGTGTATAGTGATGTATTGTGGGACTGTTAGTTCACCATGCTGTGTATGCATTGGTGGTTAGTGCCCATGCAGGGCTGGGAGGGATGTTCATGCAGTGGGTATGGCATGCAGGCCTTGGCATTGAAGTTAGTCAATTGTGGTGGTGCACTCTGTGGGATGGAGTGGAGTGATGGGTGCCAGGGTGAGGGGTGGAGGTGGCATGCAGGAATGTGGGGGGATAGGTGGTAACTATTGACTCACCAGTGTCCAGTCCTCTGGCTACTCCAGTGAGTCCCTCTTGATGCAGTATTGCCAAGACTTGCTCCTCCCATGCTGTCAGCTGTGGGGGAGGAGGTGGGGGGTCCACCGCCAGTCCTCTGGATGGCAAGCTGGTGCCTTGCTGTCATGGAGTACACCTTCTCCGTAGGCCATTCCACCTCTTCCTGATGTCGTCCCTCGTTCTTGGATGCTGTCCCATGATATTCACCCAGTCCACGATTCTCCACCATAGCTCCATATTCCTGGCAATGGAGATTTGCTTTACCTGTGCTCCAAACAGCTGTGGCTCTACTCTATTTCCCCCACCACAACCCGCAACTCCTCATCTGTGGAATGGGGGTGCCTTTGTGTGGTGTGTGTTGTTCAGCCGGTGTTGAATAATGTGGTGGGGTGTGGGGTGCATGAGGGATAGATGGGTATTTGTGGTGTGTGTAGTTGTTGCTGTGATTTGCGTGGCTATCTCTTGGCTATTTTTTGTGTTCATAAACGGTTGTGGGTAATGTGGGTGGGTGTTTTATAGTGCTGTGGGTGGGTGTGGGTGGTGTGTGTTTCAGTGTCATGTGTGTAATATTAGTTTTGCCCAATGTTGTGTTGTTTTGTATTTGGGTTGCCATTCTGCCAATAGTTTACTGCCGTTGAATGTCCGCCGTGGTGATTCATGGGTCATAATGTGGTGGGAGTTGTTTTGTTGGCCTAACAGTATGGGTGTTCGTACTGACACTTTACCACTAACCTTTGGTCTGGCGGATATGTGTTTGTGGCAGTATTCTGTTGGTTTAGTGTGTGTTTTTCATAATATGGTAAACGAATGTTCGCCTATGTGATGGTATGTTGCCGACCGTCACTGCGGCGGTAAGCGGGATTTACTGCCAATGTCATAATAAGGGCCACTGTCTGTCTTGGTGTGAGAATGGGTGTGAGAGCATCTGTTTAGGTGTGAGAGTAGGTGTGAGAATGTCTGAATGTGAGAGTGGATGTGACAGTGTCTGGATGTGAGAGTGGGTGTGAGAGCGTCTGGTTGTGAGAGTTGGTGTCAGAATGCCTGTGAAAGAGATTGTGAGAGTGTCTGTATAGATGTGAGAGTGGGTGTAAAAGCATCTGCCTGTGTGTGAGAGTGGGTGTGACAATGTATTTCTTGGTATGAGAGTGGGTGTGACAATGTCTGGGTGTGAGAATGGCTATGAGACTGTTTGAGAGTGAGAGTGGGTGTGAGAGTGCCTGGATGTGAGAGTGTCTCTCTTGGTGGGAGAGTGTCTGTCTGATTGTGAGAGTCAGTTTGGGAGGGGGTCCCTGGGTGTGAGAGTGGGTGTAAAAGTATCTTTATATACCTTTTTGATATTTTACAAAATCTGTGGATTCATGCACGGATTTACCCCCAGGGCCAACCTGGGTACAGATGAATGCACAAACTATTGCAGCCCATTAATTCGTGTTTTAGGACATTTAAATAAACCCCCATAGGGTCAGGGAGCCTCTACCCTGACCCCTTTATCTCCATTGCAGCCCCTATTTCGGTCCCAGGGACAGTTCCCTGATAAAACAAATTGGTAGCCACAACTTCACTGACATGTTGCGGCCAACCAATCAGATTCTTGCTTTAGCTTGTGACTCTGTGGATCTATCCATGGAGGAACTGCACAGTATCTGCATGCCTAGCTATCTATATTCTCTGTCCTTATTTCTCTCTAAAACTACTGAATGGATTTACACAAATCACAAAAAACACTCTTTCTGGACCAAGAGTTAGCTTTCTGCCAAATTTGGTATAATTCCATCAATTGTTCAAAATCCCTAAGGAAAAATAAATGGGGAAAACACGTTTTGGAACCTCGCCTTTTTCTCAGCCCACTCTTGACAGCTCACCCAAAACTTTCAGGACAGCATCTGAACTGTCAAAAGTATAGGCTTTGAAAATGTTGTGAAGATTCGTCAAGTGGCATCAAAGTTACAGGCCAAACAATAAATGATCTGTCTATGGAAACTAGGTTCTAACTATAACTACCTATTGGCGACTGCCCTAAGGTAACTATAACTCCTGCCCTCGCCATGCATAATTATCTGATCAATAATTTTACTGCAGATGTTACAGTGACATTATCAATGATGTTATAAAAAATGTTGTGAGTGCTGTAATTTGTGGTGTAATTAACAGTGCATGGCGAGGGCACGAGTTATAGTAACCCTAGGGCACGAGTTATAGTTACTTGAGATAAAACTAACTATAACTTCTGCATTTCCCTAGTTTTGTGCGAGTAAATTCAGAACCTAACTATAACGTCCTTGTAACCTTTGGTTTCTTAAGTGAAGTGAATTTCTAATTTTTTTTTAACATAAAGTAATTTTATTACTATATGTTAATCCAACCACCACAGTGCACGGCCTTCAGCTGTGCACGGCGGCGATTGACAGCAGGGCCTGGTCTCTGGCAAGGCCCTGCATCCAACCCCTATAACCACCTAGCACTGCACACGGTGTGCAGTGAGGGATGGCAGCAGGGCCTGGCCTCTGACCAGCACCCAACCACGTGCTGTGCACAGCCTTCGGTCATGCACAGCAGGGGTTGGTCACTGTGCCTAGCCTCCGGCCAGGCCTTGCAGCCAAACCCTATAGCACCCAACCCTGTGCAGTGCATGACTTTCGGCTGTGCACAGTGGGGGTTGGCTGCCAGGCCCTGTGGTCAACCCCTATAACCACCCAACTGCATGATGTGCACAAGCATCTCGCTGTATACAGCAGGGTTTGACCACAGGGCCTGGCATGTGGTCAGGCCCTGCAACCAACCCCTATAGTAACCCAATCCCAAGTAACACATGGCCTTTGGCCGTGCAGAGTGGGAATTGGCTACAGTTCAACATGTACCCCTCCCCAGGCCAATATTGGCCCCAGACACCCCATTCCCTAGGGTCTGGCCTAAATATTAAAATTTTTGGGGGGCAGGGGGCTGCTCGGGCCCCCCATCCTAGGCCAATCTCAGGCCAGGGGACCCCATCCCCTGCGGCCCAGGCTAAATATTTAGTTCTTTGAGTTTGGGGGCCATGTAGCCTCCCAGGCCAATCTCACCCCTGGGGACCCCATTCCTCGGGCCCAGACTAAATATTTATTTTTTGGGGGAGAGAGGGGCTGCGCGAGCCCCCTCCCCAGGCTGATCTCAGCCCTGGGGATACCATTCCCAGGCCCAGAATAAATAATACATTTTTGGGGGGTTGGAGGCACCATGCAGCCCCCCCGTCCGCAGGGCTGATCATGGCCCCAGGGACTCCATCCCCTGGGGCCTGGACATGTAACCTAGGTGCCCCCTGGGTACCCAGTCACAATGTTGGGGAACATTGGGGGAGCATTTTCCTCTATTTCCTTGCCTGCATCGCCACAGGCAGGGAAACAGAAGAAATATTCACTTGCATTAAGTGAGAGCTGTTTGACAGCTTATTTCATCCAACTGGAGTGTTTCCTGTGACTTGGTGGGAGCTGCCAGGTGGTGGTTCCCAAGGCTGCTGGGGGGCCAAGCAGCCCCGCTGAATTCACTTTAAAAGATTTGCCTCAGGGAGGTGGCAGTCCCCAGAGCTGCAGGGGGTCGGGCGGCCCCCTGCATGACATTTGTCTAAATTCATCACAAATTTGTGGCAAAACCTTTTTTTTTAAAGTGTTTTTACCCTGGGGGACCCACACTACAGCTAAGTGGTCAGGGTGTCCCTTCCCTTGCCCCTTTTTTGTGGGACTCGGCTGAAGACAAGTCCCAAGATGGCTGACAACACTTTCTGGTTGAAGTATTGACAGCCAATCAGAGCTTTGCATTCCTCTGCACGACCTTGTTATTATTCGCAAATCCTTTGAGCCTAAATATCTATATTCCTTTTTTTTTAAATAGCTCAAAAACTATCGAATGGATTTACACCAAACAATAAATGAAGTTTCTTTCTGGACCAAAAGCAACCTTTCTCACAAATTTGGTGTAATTGCGGTCATAAATTCAGGGTGTAGTTGTGTTCAAAATCCCTATGGGAATTAACATGAGAAATGCAGCTTTTTTTACCTGCCTTTTTCTTGGCCCCTGCTTCAGGGATCACTCAGAAACTTCCCATGTACAACAAGATTCTTGGGACATCACTTTTTTGGAATATTTTGTGAAGATTCGTCAAACAGCACCAAAGATCTAGGCAAGTCAAAAAACAAATTTTCTATTGAAACATGGTCCTAACTATAACTACCTAGTGGCAACCGCCACTAGGCTATATATATATATATGCATGTTTGTAGCTTACATAACTGTTTTTAAGTTGGTTGTTATTGGGGTCATTTGTAATTATTTTGGTGATGTAATATATTTTGTTTTGTTGTAAAAACATGTATATGTTGCGTAAAGTTTATTTTAATGTTTTGTGTAACATACAGTGTTTATGTTTAGTAATGATAATGTAATTAGTTTGGCAATATTATTGCCATTGATTTTGTATGATTTTTGAATGTTCATATTTAAAGGTAACAATACTTTTGGTTTCAAACATTTTGTTGTCAATACAAGTAAAAACCTATGGGCCTGATTTAGAGTTTGGAGGATGGATTGCTCTGTCACAAATGTGATAGATATCCGATCCACCTTATTACAATCTCAATAGACTATTATGGGATTGTGAGATGGCAGACGCGATATCCATCACATTTGTGACAGAGTAACTCCCTCCACAAAACTATAAATCAGATCCTATTTTCTTAACAGCAATATTTGTGTTTTTGCTATTTGTTGTTTAATTGGTTAAGTATAGAAAGGTGATATTTTTGTTAACAATATTTAATTTAGGATATTTTTGTAAATCCATATTGTGTACATTGTGATTGCATCATTGAACCAAACCAAATAAGAAGAAAAGCAGAAATGTAGTATTGTTTTGAAGAAAATTAGTGTTAATTTTCATTTTATGAGCACCATGATCTATTTTTAGGGTTGATTAATTAATTACAGCAAATGCGGTAACATTATTGGTTTAATTATTTTATTAACAATATTAATTGTCTTAGTTAACCTGTTATTGTGCTTACTATCTCAGGTGGGAAATGTCTCTACAAGAGTTTAATTAACCACGGTAGTTAATGAAGTGAAACTTAACACTTTAAAACATAGGGAAAGGTTTGTTATTGGAGTTCAAGATAAGATTCACACTAACATGATACATTAGCATTCTGATATTATGATGTTAAGAACCATACCTTACACTTCCCTTCATTCTTCTGCAGCTGGGGGTGCAATGAATGCACATATTTCAATTTCTTATGGGTTGTCATGCAGTGTTTGTTATTATATTTAATAGTAATTATTTTTGTCTGCTCGCTAGTCAAATTTGAATGTGTCATTAGAGGATTTGCCTATCTCAGAGAATGCAGAATCGAACAATTTTATTAAGTATGATAATTCTTTTAAATAATTGCACAAATTAGGCATAAAACTAAAATTTCAAACGGGGTTTGTGAGTGGTTTGTATGAAGTATAGCATGAATGTATCAAGAAATACAATGAGAGGAGAGGTAAAATTGTGAAATGGGAGAGCTGAAAAGGATTTAAGAGAGCAAATTAAAGAATAAGAATTTAAGATTGTCAAATCTACATCTGATTTTGAAAATGGAACACAAAAGAGGAGGTGAAATTTGTACGATGTATTGTCAACTTCTTAAATGTCGCAAGGCTGAATATGAGGGAAAGAGGGAGTGTATAATGAGCTGTGTTTTAAGTGGTGATTATTTGGGTGATGGAGAGGTGATTCTGAGAGGGCTTTTTAGGTAGGATAAGACTGCCTATTTTAATTTGCAGCATAACTGGTTGGATCTTGTTATCTTCTTTGGTGTTTTCTAGAGCTTATTGTATGAGTGAAATGGATGATATTGTTGGTTTGAGGAGAGTGAAATGAGGCTTTGGACAGATATTTCTACATATTCTACATAGCTACTCTTCCTCCCAATAGTTGAGGCAATGAATTATGTGAAAATTAGGCATTTATTTACATTGATGGATAGGCTTGATTTAAGCCCAGCTGGAGCATTACCGTAAATCATTTAGAACTAATTGCTATCAGAGCTGTGGTGCTGCAGATCATTTAGCATTAGATATCCTCCTTCTGATAGAAGGTGGTGTTTGCAAAGTACTATAGGTTAAGAGAAGCTGCACTTTAATTCCTGTTAACAGCCCTATTATTAACTCTCGCATCAAAAACTTGACTAATACCTCTTCTGAACTTTAATCTTTTGAAGAGCATGACTTATCTGAAGCTATGGGCTCCTGGGTTAGTCAGATAGGGAAAAGATTTAGTGAATGGATTTAGAACTCTGGTACGGGTCTTTCCAAGAATTGTTTATAAAACCCCTTGATTTGGGGGTGACCCAGAAGAAAACATTCCCTTTTCTACTAGGGATTCTTTCAGATTTCCGTATGATTTTGCTGCCCATTGGAGTTAGAATAATTTCTGATTTTTACATACTCTGTATAACCTTGCATCTGAGAGCCTCAATGGCATTGATTCTGCATTACCTATTTTGATTTTTTTGTGATAAAACCTTTTAAGTTTTCATTGATCTAGAACTCAGTTATTGAGTGGACCCCATTACTTAATGAGCTGTTTTACTTTGCTAATTGATATTTCGAGAGGTTCCTTAGTGTGGGGGACACATTGCCTCATGAAATTGAGGTTTAACACTGTCTCCAATCCAATAAACCTGCGGGAGAGTTGAATGGGGTACATTTTTGGGGTGTCAAAATCTGGCATACACTTTTTCTCCCACATCTGCAAGCACTTTTTACCTATCAGGGCCTTTTAAGAAAGATAAAATAAATAAATAACACGGGGAAAAAGGTGGGAAGGATGGGGGTGGAGGGAATTGAAAAGGGTGAAGAAAGAGGAAAAAGGGGGCAAGGAAACAGAAGAAAGCCAAAGAATTAAGAGTAGATAATTAAGAAGGGCAACAAAGTCATCCAATCAGTAGGGGCCAATGGTCCGACCCAAAGTCCACGCTACATAATTTTACACATTGGAAACATTGGGTCTCCCTATATAAATATCATTAGCCAGGCATAAAAAAATGATTTTGCCCAGATTAACTTTCCTCAAAGAAAACAGCAAAAGGATTGTACCTAGGTAGAAGTGCTTAATGTACCTTGTTTACCTTCTGGGAATACCTCCAGACAAAAGAGTCACTGCCTCCATCTATTGTACATTTGACACACTTCTGACATGGTGCTTCACCTCCTCCAGTGTTTTAGTTAAGATTAAAAAGGTAGGAGTCTTTAAAAGAGGCATGGCTAAAGACTAGGCATCCTTTCCAAAAGGCGTCGATTATGAAATTAAGGGGGTGGCTTAGAACATATAAACTAAAATCCAGTGCTTCAAGAACATGCCACCTAGCTGGTATTTGGTACTTCTGTATGTGTTTTAGTATTGCATCTATACATGTCAGACACCAACAAACATACCTAAAACAAGCCAGATGTCTGGCTTAGCCAATGCTTGTTACCTGTATCAGGTAATGAATAAAGACAATGATTTTATTGTGGGCAATTAGAATATTTAATGTCTGAACACATAAGACTGTGAACTAAACAGTGGTATGGTTTGTGGAAGGGTGCTACCCTTAGGGGTGCCTTAGACACTCCCTGCAATCCTTTTTTATCTGCAGTCTTTCACTCGCTTAGATACTTATGCCCCTGCATATCTAATAGTTTCCTACAACTAGCATTGGCACATATGCAAAACTATCACACTGTGCGCTTCCTGCAGAGGGGCCAGGGATGGATGTGCATGCAGTCTGAACACCTCTGTGACCTATTGACGCATAATCTTAGAATCTCAAACTGCCTTATGCCTCAGGCTTAGAGCTCTCAATCGAGCCCATCACACATATCCACCCACTACACAAACTCACTCAGATGTACTCAGGTGACTCAGTTCAAAGTATGTGCTGTGGGCCCAGATTTAATAAAGATTTGCATCAAGGAGGTGTCACTGTTTTGGCCCAGCCCAGATGCAAAATGTATTTCTGCATTTACTAAGCCACACAAAGCCCAATTTACATGGCTTAGTAAAACAAAGTAATGCAACACAGCGCTGCCTTGCATTACTTTGTGTCAGGGAGGCAATCTATGGGTGGGACATGGGCCTTTCCATGGATCCACCTATGGATTTTGACACAAACCCAGATTTACTAAAGGCAGTAAACCTGGATTTGCACCAAAATTGTGCGCCTACACGGGCTGGTTTAACAAGTAGAAATATTTTCATTACTTCTTGTTACGTCCTCTTTCTATGTGTGCAGCATTCAGCAGCACACATAGAAAAATAAATATGTCATCAAGGATTGCTTTTTGGGTGGGACAGTAACCCTTCCTGTGCATAAACAATCCTGACTGTAATGCAGCAACCCTTTCACTAAGGTGCAAGGGAGGCTCAATTTGCGCTATGCTGCCTGAGGTGTGCCAGCACTATGAGAGAGAAGTGTGCTGTATTTTCGTAGATATGGCACATTTATGCTCTCTATCCTTCACGCAACGCAGCATAGCTGTGTTGCATTACATGAAAGGTTAGTAAACCTGGCCCAATATGTGAATCATATGTTGCATGAAACAAACTACAGAACTTCAACATCTTGAAAAAGCTAATACTCTTAGAGAATGTAAGAGTAAGTAAAACATGTGAAAATTAAATGGATATTGCATCGCACACATGGAATATCTTGAGGGCGAGAAATGAATCAGTATTTTTGCTACGTAAGTTACGGACATTGAAACAGAGCCCCATATGGACCTGTTTAAAATACATTTTTAATCACAGCCGGGTTGAGACTCAGGCAGGTCACCGCTCGCTTTAAGCCCTGATCTCACCCTGTTCCAAAGACTGAATAATACTGAAATTCAAGGTATCTTCCTGGTTTAGATGTATTTCTACTTGAAACGTCAGCATTGGCTCTGTTCTGCTATTCTGTTCAGTTGTTTTGTAAGCACTTTAAAAAGGTTTCACCTTTTCTCTTCAACGCATACATCACAACTTTCCACATCTCATCAGATCCTTCATCCTTAGTAGATACAACTTGATGATGATCTCTTTTGATCCGTTAGTTTGAAAATCTCTCAGACCAGTGCTTCTTTTCCCAAAGTTATTGCCTACAGGCAGCCTACCACTAAATGCTACACATCCACCCATCTACTTTGAGAAGTGAGAATTCTTGAATTGATTGTGGTCTCTAACGTGGCCTCAGCACCTCAAGTACATTAAATTAAGTGAACAAAGTGCCTCCTCTGCCAAGCAAACTTTACACCACATCGTCCACACGTAGTGCAGGTCAACATTACCTTAGTCACGTTATACCTTCATTTCAGCAGTGAACCTCACCTTTCCTTTCCTCTCTACCTGCTGTGAAGACGACAGCAAAACCAAAATATCACAGTCAGATAACTCCTCCATGTATGCATGGATAACCAGTTCCCTCCAGCCATGCCAGCCCTTCGCTGACTGCATGTAGTCGGATCCATCTAATTAAACAATTTCTGCATCACTCACCAGCCCCCCCCCCCCTTTGAGTCTGAACAACCTTCTTCGAATTTCCACTCCTTATCATCACTCTTTTCGGAAAGTCTCACATATGTGTAACCTCATTCTCAGACCAGATGGGCAAGCTCCGAGCTCACAACCAGCAACAATAAGATGATGGCACTTACCTGCAAACCCCAACACTAACCTTCACTTCTCTACCACACTCCTTGCTTACTTGGAGCTACTGGTTCACTTCAACATAATTGAAGCACCTCTAAAAATGTCATTAACGACATCCAAAATTCAGCACAAAAGGCCCACATTCTACTAATCAAGCATTCTAAATGTGGTAGCTTCAGACATAACCACTCAAACCATGGTATGTACATTCAAGCATGACTCTATGCATCTTACATCTGTGTGCTTCAGTCTGAGCGAACGTACATCCATATTTTCCGCAACTCGTTTTCAGCAGCCCTCTGAACCTCACGAAGTACACTGAAAACTCTCCACACAGATCACACCATATGTCAACACTTCAAACCCCATGCCCAACAAGTGGGGTAGCCACATCATTGCAGCTCTTCAGATCTCTTGAGAGGTATAAAGCACAAGTGCCAAGTACAATAAATAGCTGCTGTTGTTCTCAATTTAGTTCAAAAGAATACACACATAGTTGAGAAAGATAGTCATGAATTAAATACAAAAGACAACATTTTATAGAAGATGGCATTCGTTCTGTTTTGCGTTAAATGTCCTGTTTTGTTGTGGTGTGTAGCAAGGGACCAGTCAAAAAGTGGATTTTACCGAAAGCCCAAGGAAAAACTGCAGCAAAAGGGCTAAATTGGAGAGTTTTATTGCCTTGATGACAGATGTTATAAATATATGTACATGAACGAAAAGTACACTTTTGTCATACATATCATTAGAAAAATATGTTTTATTTGTCTAAGATGAATAGCTGAGCAATCCTGTCACAATATATTATTATTATTTTTGCTTGCTCTTTGCTTTTGCAGCACAGGACAGTTACAAGTGCAAAGCTCTTAACATTTCAAACAGCGACTGGGGAGGAGATATTCTTGTTGTAACTATAGGAACATGTATTAAAGTTTATTAAATTTTAAAAGAATGTGTAATAAGTAATTGTTTAAAATGTATTGATTTATTTTAAAAACAATACCCTTAAAAATAATTGTATTTAATATGTATTAAAACGTATTGAAAGTTATGCACAGAATTCATTTTAAACACTAAGAATTATTTTAAAAAGGTGTCATGTTAATTTTTGTTTTAATATTAACTTTCTTATTACGTGTTTTAAAAATGTGTGATCTATTTTACAGTAATATATATATATATATATATATATATATATATATATATTCACAACAAACGGTCTAGCTGCTGGAGCACTCTAGCTGCTGGTGCAGCGGAAGGGTGAAGACCATCACCCTTATTTAATTCCAAAAGAACAAAGAACGCTGCACTCCCGGAGGTCTCATCTTGTGATTATGAGTTCACAGTATATCAACAAGCCCCAGGTGAGAAATATATATGAGAACTATGAATCCCAGGATGCATTAGCATGGACAAATATATCCCAGAATGCTTTGTATATAAAAGCTGCGATTATGTGAATTAAGCAAATACAGACTATGAGCCACTTGAGAAAGACGACAGTCGAAACGCGTTGTGGGGTCTGTTTTCATTCTGCTTCAAAGCAATAAAAGATAATCACAAGATGAGACCTCCGGGAGTGCAGCGTTCTTTGTTGTTTTCGAATATATATATATATATATACCAAACAAATCAGTCCTTACTTCGGAAGAAGGAGCACAGACTCTTAACACATTTTATTACAAAAGCGTCACCAACGCGTTTTGACCATAGCCTTGATCACGGTTGGTGGTCTGTGATTACACACACCTTTTAATGAATTCCATACACATAATAAACAATGGACAAGTGTTCCATATCTCATTTGGAGCGCCATCTTGAAATGTGCATCTTTTATATACGAATAGATGTTATATTCCCATCATTGACAAGTAATCTTTGCTCTGCATATTATTTTCATGATTATTATCATTAATCTTACATTTTATATTCTAATTAGTTATTATTGATCCAAAATTATCTCAATTTCTATACATATAAAATTCCAGTATATTTAAAGTAGGACAGTTTGTTGTCATCAAACATTGATTTACTCATATACTGTATTTCTTTTTTTGATGTTTTAATGCGTATTCATATTGTTACAGGTACATGTAATGGCGAACTGACCTATTTCTCCATTTGATTCATAGTGCCTGAATAGGCATTACTTCTGGCATGCATATAAATACATTCAAATGTTTGCAATAATCTTGCTCCCTGAATTTCCTGGTTATCGTAAGAGATGTATGGCAGTTACATCTTGCTAAGAGATTCTAATTGGAGGTGAATATGTCAAAGTACTTAGGGCCAGATGTATCAAAGATCTGGTTTGCATTTCTTAAATAGCGAATTTTAGGAAATCGCTATTTAAGAAATGTAAAATGGGATGTATGAATTTTGCGATTCAGTAATAGAAAATTCTTAAAATTAGCAAACGCTATTACCTGTAGACCCATAGTTGCGAATGATTTTGCACTTCCCAATTTGCGAATGTCAGTTAGGAATTCACAAATTAGATAATGCAAACCCCAGAGTGCTGGTGGCCTGAGGCCCCCTCTGATGCACCCCCCAAAAATATTTGCGGACATGTGAAACACAGATGCCTTAGGGGAATGCGTGCGCTACATGTCAATTTTAAAAATGCGTTTATAATGCATTTTAAAAATTTGCACATGCTTACCACCAAACTTTCATTTGTGGTAATTGCAGTTCCTAAATGCCCAATTTGCATTTAGGAAACGCTTGATACATGTGCTTTGGAAATGGAATTCTCTATTTGCAAATTCCTATTTAGAGAATCGTAATTTGCAATTCTCCAAATGGGGTCGCAATTTTAAGGAATCACTATTTTTGTGATTCCTTAAAATTGCACTGCGAATGCCTTTCATTCATTGTGAAAGGCATTTTTGCATTTGCAAACTGATGAATTTTGAGATTCGCACCGTTTGGGAATGCAAAAACGTTTAATATATCTGGCTCTTAGGGTCTTATTCTGATGATGGCAGGAAGTGTCTTGCCATCAAGTTTTCGGCAGTCTGACCACCGCCTCCTCGGCCAATAATGGGGTTCCTGCTAAGTTTACCGCCTGGGCCACTAAGCACTGTCTTTCTGTGAACCTTTTTCTGTGGGGACGCTACCATGCATAAGTCCATGGAAAGGCAGTACTGCATTACTGGCAAGCAACTTTTAGTCTGTCTTTAGCGTGTCTGCAGCGCACCTTAACAAATATGGCTATGTTACTTTGTAAAATACACAGAACTTACAGATTACAAAGTTTGTACCATTCAACACCATTGGGTCCGCCCCCACGTTCACTGACCCCACCCCATAGCATGCAGCATCACAGTTCAAAAACTTTTTGAACTGGGAATGCAATTCCTGCTTCCCGGTCCTTCTCAGCGGACAAACATACCGCTGTCACGACTTCACCGCAGCCAAACTGCCAACCCAGCGGGAAACCTCAGCAACGGCTGGTCAGGAAGCTGGCTGGTTGGAGGAGTACCTGGTCTGCTCCTGCGGCGAAATGACAGTAGAACCGCCAAAGTCAGAATCAGGGCTTTAGGGCCTGATTTACATACTGGCAGAGGGGGTTACTCCATCTCAAATGTGACAGATATCTAGTCTGTGGTATTATGATCCCATTACAGCCTATGGGGATCATAATATGGAGGATGGGATATATGTCACATATGTGACGGAGTAGCCCGTCCTTCAAACTCTAAATCAGGCCCTTATCCATTTAGTGATTATCTCCATCAGTTTCAAAGACAGATTTTCTGCTCACAGCACAATTACTGCATTGTGTGGGTTGTATTAAAGTGTAGCGGCACTGGCACTTGTTGCCCTTTCAGACTGTGTGATTGAAATGGTGTCGGTTGTAGTTTGGCCCAATTGGGAGGTAATGAGTAAAATGCATAAGATCTGGTAATGTGTTGTAAACAAAAGTTGGTGCAGCGGCATCACTACACTTAAGTATGAAGTTCTGCCGAGATTACTAGAAAAGACAGAGATTTGAAAATTGTAGATACTTAGGGGCATGTTTTCAAGCCCCTAGTGTTACCTGAGTGTCACTTTTTGTGACTCTGCGGTGGCGCTGTACAGTGCGCCACATTTACAAGGGGCGCTAAGCCACTTTTTGTGGCTTAACGCTGCCTTGCAAATATGGGCTACTCTGACGCAGTTTTCTGCAGCCGAGGGGCTTGTAATGGGTGTTACTGTGGGCGTTCCACCACAACATCCATTGCTTTTGATGCTGCCCCAGATTTACAAGGAATCGTAAATCTGAGGCAGCGCCAAAAACTATTGCCCCCCTTGGGGTGCAGCACAAACAGAAAGAACAAAACACCAGGAATGATTGTTTATGTGCAGGAAGGTGTTACTTCAATAATGACGATTTGCTACTTTTATGTTTGCTGCATTCTGCAGTACACATAGGGGTAACAAATCGCCATTGTAGATTGTAATCATTCCCTTCAACGCAGACACCCTTGCACTTTGGTGCAAGGATGCCTGTTTTGGCTCTGACAGCTACACTTAGCACCAGCGCTAGGGAAAACACAGGGGTGTGCCGTATTTTTGTAAATATGGCACATCCCTACATTTCAGACACAGTATGGCACTGCCAATTGTGGCGCAACCCCACTATGCCAGTTCCTTGTAAATCTGGCCATTAATGGCTTTAAGCTGGTAAGCACCATAATGTATGTTATACCACTAATGTGGGGCCCACAAGTAGTATACTGTGGAGATCAACCGAAGAATTATGATGGAGATACATATGGTGTTATCCGAGGAGCCAGAGAGAAAACAGTATATTGAGTCCGTCATGAGCAGAAGAGACTTAACCACTGGAGGTACAGTTATGCAACCAGATAACAATATGGTTCTAATTTGAGTTGCATGGCACTTGTTCCACAGTAAAACCAATTGTGATTTTATCGTTTTTGCCCAGTAAAAGTACCCCAGTATTATTTAAATTATAAGCAAAGCACCATGAAATGGGAAATTACCATGTGAGACAGATTTTTCCAGTCATTTAACTGCCCAGAAACACCTATTCCTTGCACTTTTATGGCATACATTTATCACCTGCAATAATCAAGTGGTAAATGTATGCATAAGTGGGTAAATGGGGGTCCATCCAGCTTGGTTGTCAGTTGTAGTTTGGGTCTACCTAGCTTAAGTGAGTCCTGAACCCCCAGCCCGTGTCCCAACAGTCTTTGGCCGTTGGTTGAGGTACTAAAGGTGCCCAGATGGCCAAATCTCAAAACTGAGGACTTAAACATTTTTTGGCCAGAAACAGCACTGAGAAACAGTAGGAGACTGGAACCAAACAGCTTGCCTATCCACCCAAGGTTGGATTGACATTGCAGTTTCTTCTGCTTCATTCATCTCCACAGCAGAAAACATGCTCTGCGGTCCTTCGCCAAAGGGATTTCCGGTTTTGTTGAAGCGTGTTCAGCTATAGCCCTCTGCCTCATCCCGCTGGAGATTTTCAACTTCCAAAAAAGAGACTAAGGGCCTTATTGCGAGTTTATCGGTCTTGCGATGGCCATACTTGTGGTGGAAGTGGGACTGCTGCACTCCTGGCGGTCTGAATACCAGATTACAACCCTGGTGGTCGGACTGCAAAGGGACCGCCACTACTGCTAGGATTACTGATCCTGATGGATTGCTGGTGGTCAACGTTGTGGTCAGCCACAGTGAAGCTGAGTTAAGCACCGCTGTGCTGATCACGACTTTCCTTTCTGCCAGCCTTTCCATGGCGGGGTCCCCTCCATGAAAAGGCTGGTGGAAAGACAGTGCTGGAGGCCAAAGGAGAGCCCCTACACTGCCCAGGACCATGTCGTGGGCAGTGCAAGGGCTCCCCTGCCTAGCACCTTGGAATGCACACTGTCTGCTGTGAGACGCAGTGGAAACCTCCAATATGAAGGCTTCCACAGGTCAGCCCAGTGGAAACACTGTTATAGGCCTGGGAGGGGACCTCCAACTTCACAGATGTCTCTCCATGGGACTGGCAGGCTGACAGTCGGCCTGCAAAACGCATAAGGAGGGTCTAAGTTTGAGCTTGGAAATCTTTACTGTGGATTTGACCCAGGCCATCCAACAACAATGCTTCTTCCTCAGACATCTCCTGTGTCCCTGCCCCACTGAACTTTACCTTCTCAGCCTATGCTTCTCAAAATTTCATAACTCCAGAGGTAAGCCCTGACCAGGCCCAATACACTTCCTGGATCCAAACTGGTCTTCATTGTGGCCAGCCATATTTTTCAACTTTGACTCGGTCTTTGGCGACTAGATGTCTGCAGGTGGTGCTTTGATCTTTTAGGCACTGGATTTTATTTTAAAAATTAAACATTCATAACTCCATTTCTACTGATTGTATTTTCTTTGTTTTAGTGTCATACCGTTTACTAAAATGTACTCAATTTTTCTAAATTGGTGTGGGTTATTTTCTGGTGCTGCATTTTCACTTTACTATTGTGTGTGTGCTGCATACATTCTTAACACTGTGCCTCTAACTTAAATCTGACTGCTTTTTGTGCCAAGCTATCCAGTGGTAATTTAGTGACTGCTTAGTGGTTCATCCTGCAAAGTATTATGGCTGTTACTTTATCAGGTCTGACACCCCATTCAACCAACAAACTAATTTCTCACACCCACCTCCTCAAAGAGAGTGCCTATGACAGGAAGGGGAAACAGTGGAGCCTTTTCCCCTAACTTCCCATTAGTGTGGCTGGTAGGACAGAACATATAGAATGCATCTGATGTTGTGTTCATTGTAAAGGTCTTAGCCTGCCCCATATATCCTGCCGGGGGTACATCTTGAACCAATCAATGTAGGAAGCCCTGAAGCACTGGGGGACCAATAACACACAGGTTGCACCAGATTCAGGAATTGTGGGCTCACTTTACAGGAGATCATTCTTCCAATAAGTCAGGTGATTAACAGAGGTGTCACCATCTGCCTAGGACTCGGTCTGTTGCCATAGGGCCTCCAGAGTAGGGCTCTGTCCCTGACCTTTGTAGAACTCTGTACAGGATGACCCCATATAGTTTGTCAATTGGCCACCTCAGGTAGGTCCCTCATGGAAGCAATGTACTCCCCTGTATGTTCTGGAATGCCATCCTTAAGCTCTGTCTGTTCCTATGCCCACTGCCCTTCTGCTTTTTGTAAGTTATCTGGGCCATTTTCCCAGGCTCGGGGTCCACCCACTCAGGCAACTCTAACATCTTGAAGTAGAGACTGAAGCTCTACCTCTTTCTGGGGTGTGTGCTCTAGGTCATTACACTTTATAGGCATGGCTGTTCTCACAGCTACCTTTAAAGAAACTGAGACCCCCATCATTCCATGGGAACCAAAGGCACAGTATAGTTGCTCTTTTGGTAGTCAGCTACCACAAATTAGTGGACTATGTAGGAAAGTACCATCTTGCCTGGCATGTTACCCCCATATTTTCACTGTATATATGTTGTTTTGGTTGTATATGTCACTGGGACCCTGCCAGCCAGGGCCCCAGTGCTCATAAGTGTGCCCTGTATGTGTTCCCTGTGTGATGACTAACTGTCTCACTGAGGCTCTGCTAACCAGAACCTCAGTGGTTATGCTCTCTCATTACTTTCTAAATTGTCACTAACAGGCTAGTGACCAATTTCACCAATTCACATTGGCATACTGGAACACCCTTATAATTCCCTAGTATATGGTACTGAGGTACCCAGGGTATTGGGGTTCCAGGAGATCCCTATGGGCTGCAGCATTTCTTTTGCCACCCATAGGGAGCTCTGACAATTCTTACACAGGCCTGCCACTGCAGCCTGAGTGAAATAACGTCCATGTTATTTCACAGCCATTTACCACTGCACTCAAGTAACTTATAAGTCACCTATATGTCTAACCTTTACCTGGTAAAGGTTGGGTGCTAAGTCACTTAGTGTGTGGGCACCCTGGCACTAGCCAAGGTGCCCCCACATTGTTCAGGGCAAATTCCCTGGACTTTGTGAGTGCGGGGACACCATTACACGCGTGCACTATACATAGGCGACTACCTATGTATAGCGTCACAATGGTAACTCCGAACATGGCCATGTAACATGTCTAAGATCATGGAATTGTCACCCCAATGCCATTCTGGCATTGGGGAGACAATTCCATTATCCCCCGAGTCTCTAGCACAGACCCGGGTACTGCCAAACTACCTTTCCCGGGGTTTCACTGCAGCTGCTGCTGCTGCCAACCCCTCAGACAGGTTTCTGCCCTCCTGGGGTCCAGCCAGGCTTGGCCCAGGAAGGCAAAACTAAGGACTTCCTCAGAGAGAGGGTGTTACACCCTCTCCCTTTGGAAAAAGGTGTCAGGGCTGGGGAGGAGTAGCCTCCCCGAGCCTCTGGAAATGCTTTGATGGGCACAGATGGTGCCCATCTCTGCATAAGCCAGTCTACACCGGTTCAGGGATCCCCCAGCCCTGCTCTGGTGCGAAACTGGCCAAAGGAAAGGGGAATGACTACTCCCCTGACCTGCACCTCCCCTGGGAGGTGCCCATAGCTCCTCCAGTGTGCTCCAGACCTCTGCCATCTTGGAAACAGAGGTGCTGCTGGCACACTGGACTGCTCTGAGTGGCCAGTGCCAGCAGGTGACGTCAGAGACTCCTTCTGATAGGCTCTTACCTGTGTTGCTAGCCTATCCTCCTTCCTAAGTAGCCAAACCTCCTTTTCTGGCTATTTCGGGTCTCTGCTTTGGGGAATTCTTTAGATAACGAATGCAAGAGCTCATCAGAGTTCCTCTGCATCTCTCTCTTCATCTTCTGCCAAGGAATCGACCGTTGACTGCTCTGGACGCCTGCAACACCCGCAACAAAGTAGCAAAGACGACTACTGCAACCTTGTATCGCTGATCCAGCCGCCTTCTCATCTGATTTCCTGGTGGTGCATGCTGTGGGGGTAGTCTGCCTCCTTTCTGCACTAGAAGCTCCGAAGAAATCTCCCGTGGGTCGATGGAATCTTCCCCCTGCAACCACAGGCACCAGAAGACTGCATCACCGGTCCTCTGGGTTCCCTTATCAGCACAACGAGCGTGGTCCCTGGAACTCAGCAACTCTGTCCAAGTGACTCCCACAGTCCAGTGACTCTTCAGTCCAAGTTTGGCGGAGGTAAGTCCTTGCCTCCCCACGGTAGACTGCATTGCTGGGTATCGCATGATTTGCAGCTGCTCCGGCTCCTGTGCACTTTTCCAGGATTTCCTTTGTGCACAGCCAAGCCTGGGTTCCCAACACCCTAACCTGCAGTGCACGACCTCCTGAGTTGTCCTCCGGCGTCGTGGAACCTTCTTTTGTGACTTCGGGTGAGCTCCGGTTCACTCTTCTTCATAGTGCCTGTTCCGGAACTTCTGCGGATGCTGCTTGCTTGTGAGTGGGCTCCTTGTCTTGCTGGATGCCCCCTCTGTCTCCTCACGCAATTGGCGACATCCTGGTCCCTCCTGGGCCACAGCAGCATCCAAAACCCCTAACCGCGACCCTTGCAGCTAGCAAGGCTTGTTTGTGGTCTTTCTGCACAGAAACACCTCTGCAAGCTTCTTCACGACGTGTGACATCCATCCTCCAAAGGGAAAGTTCCTAGTCCTCTTCGTTCTTGCAGAATCCACAGCTTCTACCATCCGGTGGCAGCTCCTTTGCACCCTCAGCTGGCATTTCTTGGGCATCTGCCCACTCACGACTTGAGTGTGACTCTTGGACTTGGTCCCCTTGTTCCACAGGTACTCTCGTCTGGAAATCCATTGTTGTTGCATTGCTGGTGTTGGTCTTCCTGGCAGAATTCCCCTATCACGACTTCTGTGCTCTCTGGGGAACTTAGGTGCACTTTGCACCCACTTTTCAGGGTCTTGGGGTGGGCTATTTTTCTAACCCTCACTGTTTTCTTACAGTCCCAGCGACCCTCTACAAGCTCACATAGGTTTGGGGTCCATTTGTGGTTCGCATTCCACTTCTAGAGTATATAGTTTGTGTTGCCCCTATACCTATGTGCTCTCATTGCAATCTATTGTGACTGTACATTGCTTGCATTGCTTTCTATTGCTATTACTGCATATTTGTGGTATTGTGTACATATATCTTGTGTATATTTGCTATCCTCATACTAAGGGTACTCACTGAGATACTTTTGGCATATTGTCATAAAAATAAAGTACCTTTATTTTTAGTATATCTGTGTATTGTGTTTTCTTATGATATTGTGCATATGACACCAGTGGTATAGTAGGAGCTTTGCATGTCTCCTAGTTCAGCCTAAGCTGCTCTACTAAGCTACCTTTTCTATCAGCCAAAGCTGCTAGACACCTCTTCTACACTAATAAGGGATACCTGGACCTGGTGCAGAGTGTAAGTACCCCTTGGTACTCACTACAAACCAGGCCAGCCTCCTACAGACTACATTCAGAATTACATGCTATAAGGACACCAGAGTATGCCTCACAGTAGTCATGCCAACTCCTGTGCCTCTCTGAGCTTCCACCCTCTACATATTGATGGTGAACCATTGCCGATACCTTTTAGCAGTGCTAGGCATGTGAGCAGTGGGTATCATCTCTCTGTCACCCAGGGACAGTAGGGTAATCTCTGAACTTCCCCCGTACTAACTGAGGCTATCTCTCCAAGCACTACACTGGCCATTTCCAATATCAGTGCCCACCAGTGGGGGGCTGCTGCCTTTTAAGATGGAGGATTTCCCCTTGACATGCATGTACCTGTAGCTCTGATGGCGCTTGAGGAAAAAACATCCTGTGGATTTGATCTCAGGATAGCTATATTTCTTCTGATCAGTTTGGGACTGATAATTATTCCCTTGAGAACTGTTTTGGGGACAACCTTTTACTTTTATTTTGGTCTCCCCAGTTTCTTCTCATGGGGACCCTGTCCATCCTTCTGATGATCCCCCACCAGATACCGTCTTGTGGATGATATAGTGCTGAGCAAGCAGTCTGCCTCCTTTGTAACATTTCTGGGGTCAGTGACCTTGAAGCTTTGAGGTGCAAAGCTCTGGTAAACAATTACTGCTCCCTTGCAGTCAGATTGTACAGCTGTTTGTAATCACTCACATCACTGCCGTTCATCCACCCATCTAGTACCTTACAAAGATAAAGCATAAAATCCTTCCAAAGCTGGTGGGACGGCTTCTGGCTGAAACTTCCGAAACTTCAACTGATACTTGTTAGGGGCAAATCCATAATTCCTTCATGAGTGTGTACTCCCTCCTGTCACTCTTCCCTAGGCCCAGTGTTCAATCCCTCCCATCATTGGGTATATGCCTCTAGAAACTGGCTCGCCAATCTTGCTCTGTGACCCTGTGCATCTATAGAGCTACTTTACATGCTTCAAATCTCTGTTATCCCCTACAACAAACTCAGGCAGCAGATCCTTGGGGATGTGGACCTTTCTGTCTCCACTGGACACTGGATACTTGCTAACACCATTACTTTTGGACCTTGAGATTTGTTTATCTTTAAGGTCCAGCTCTTTCAGACTCACTTCATGAGCTAACAGAATTTTATTTTCCTCAACTGCCGAGCCAGCCACAGCCTTCTTCTCCTCTGCAGCTGCTTTATTTTCATCTGTAACCAACTTCAGTTTGGCCAGCTGTAGGCTGAATTCCCTTTCTGCCCTCGCGTCCTCCAGTTTTTCAGAGGACACGCTGAGGGAGGACCCACTGCCGCCTGCTCTGGATGCAGAAGTGGACCTCGCTTCTGTGAGTCCTCCCTTTAGACAATGGTTAAGGAGGGTCTTTCCTCCTCCTTAATTTCATGCTCCTCCTCTACAACATCCTCTCCCTCCTCCCGTGTTGTAGATAGCAGCTAGTGGTCCTTCTCCCAGCCCCAAAACACTTCCTGGAACTCCTGTCTCTTTGAGCGCCTTCAAATTGGTAGCCCCCTCTCAATGCAAAGTCCTTTCACCTTTGCCACAGTCTAGCTCTCTTCAGGAAGCTGCTGGGCTCTCATCAATGAAAAAATAAAACATTTGGTCAAGGCAAAATGTTTTTGATCTCAGAAAAGTACACATTACTGTATCAATGGGACAGGCAGGTACCTCAGGGGTGTGGGGGTGGGCTTGGGTTTGGAAGGGGGGTTCTGTTTGAGCTTGGGATGAGGGACTTTGGGTCTGGGAGGGGTAGACTTTATACTGGGTGGAGGAGCAGGGGCAGCCCCAGGGGGGACAGGGAGGATTGGAGGTGGAAGGGCCGGGTAGGGGCAGGGGGACATGACATTTAGGGGAAACATGGGGTGGGACACGAATAGGGAGAAGGTCAAGGGAGTCAAGGAAGACCGGGGCAGTTACTTGAAAAGGGATGGGAGAGGAGGTAGAGAGAGTGCCCGTGTGAAGTGTTGGTGTGCTATACGTGGATGCTGGTGTGTGCAATATGTGCATGTGTGTGGTGGGTGTATGTTGGGTGGGTGAGTGAGTGCATTTGTGTCTCTTGGGAGGAGGGGAAAAGAGATGCAGGGAGAGGAAATGGAAGATGTGTGAGTGAATGTTGGGGTGGTGTGCGCAAGTGAGGCAGATGTGCTGCAGGTACTAGTGAAGGTGGTCATGGTGAGTACGGATGTGGTGTGTGGGGTGGGTGTCTGTGAATCTGCTGTTGTGGTGACTGAGGGTATGACAGGAATAGTGGCAGGATCAAGGTGTGATGATGCAGTGACAGCAGGTGATGCGACTGTAAGGGAGGAGGTGGTGAAGAAAGCAGAGTGGGAAGTGTCTGTTGTTGTGTGTGCAGATGTTTGTGTGCATGCTTCTGGGTTCATATGTGGTGTTTGTGTTTGTCTTTGCGCACTTTGTCTGTTGTAGTGGGTGTTTGCTGATCTGTAGGTGTGCTCTGGACTGGTGAAGTGAGAAGGGTTGTGGATGGGGCTGCAAACAGGTAGCTGGAGGGGTAGTTGGAGGGGGGACGGAAGATGAAGGGACACTGACTGCCATCAACGAGAAGGACATAGCCTGAAATGATCTCTGTAGGCCAGCCAAGGCACCGTGAATGCCTTCCAGGTAGGCATTGCACTGCTGTATCTGGGATGCCAATCCCTGGATGGCATTCATGATGGTTGACTGCCCACAGAGATGGATCTCAGGAGGCCAATAGCCTCCTCACGGAGGGCAGCAGGGTTGACTGGGGTAGGGGCAGAGGTGCCTGCAGTGAAGAAGACCCCACCCTCCTGGGTGAACGGGCACAGGCAACTGGGTGTGGAGCTACAGAAAGGGCGGTGCTGGTAAAGGGGTGGCGGACAAGGCTGTTGCTGGGGTGGTCCCAGATGGGTCTACAACTGCCAGGGAGCCACCATCGGAGGAAGAATTGGAAGAAGATGTTGTAGTAGCTCTGGTATCCACTGTGGTGCTCCCCTCACCCTCCGTCCCACTGGTCCCCTCAGCTCTGCTGGTGCCAGCCTCCTAGGTCCCGTGGGCTGCAGCTTCCCCACTCACCGGTGCACCTCCTCCTTCGCCAGATGATGCTCATTCACACATAGACAGAGGTGGAGAGAGAAGGAGGGTGGGAGAGTAATAAAGGGAGGAAAGGGTAAATACCTACCCATCTAGTACACATATTAGCAAGAAACCCCATTCGTGATAACAAGAGCCCATAATACAGTTATGAACAATTGAGTCCTGGAAGCCTTAACCAAATGATCACCTATTACCTCACCTCTTCAGCCTAGACACTTGATTGAACATCCTACATGCCTGTCAACTCTCTAAATCACTTATCTAACAATTTTATCCATGAACATACTCACCGACATGTCAATCATGACAGGATGGAACAAATTTGACTACAGAGGTACTGTATGCACACATGATATGACAGGTTTGTGTGGAATACATTCTGTACGGATGTCCAGTCATATTGCAATGATACCACTTTCAATGTATACTACACATACTTGTCATTACTCAACTACAGTGCCAACAAGATAACTTTGGGTGAGTAGAGTAGTCTCAGGGATAGAGTATGAAGGCAGTAGAATGCCTCTACAATGGAGTAACTCACATTTTACAGAGGATAATTGTGGTATAGTACCACTACATAATTTCCTGCATGGCTTTACATAGTAAACCTAAAACTTACTACAGTGCAACATAATTGAAGTGACAACCAGGAATGTATACTCCCCAAATTCCATAAGTCTTCATCAATACCTAAGTCCAGTATGGAACACAGTAGACAAACATACAGTAGTCACCTAACAGTCTGCACTTACCCCCTTGTGGCTCCTGTGCTGCCCCTCAATAGCCCATCCAACTCTGGGTAGGCCACGCCTGTATGCGGGCGTTTGGGGTGCAGGGTCTGACAGGCACCCTTTCCTTGTTGGGAGGCCGTTCTCAGCTGGGCCTCTGTGGTCTTCAGGGCCTAGGCCCATATTTATACTTTTTTAGCACTGCATTAGTGCTGTTCTTTTTACGCAAAACCGGCGCAAACCTACAAAATATAATTGTATTTTGCAAGTTTGCGCCGCTTTTGCATCAAAAAATTGCGCAAATGCAGTGCTAAAAAAGTATAAATATGGGCCCTAGTGTCTCACACCCTCCCACTGCTTCCTGCAGTCGGTTCTCCGCTGGCTATGGACCCCCAGGTTCAGCACTTGTTTGGGAATGGCTCTCCATATCCCTTTTTTTTTTGGTGGGCGCTAACCTGCATGGGAAATATTGAGAAAAAGGAGAACATTATGTAAATTATACCTCTACAGCTGAAACATTTGGTGACAATTAACATACACAGCCCATGCACATAGCCAATACTCCAAGCACCACATAAATCATGTGCATGCAATTCCCCAATTCAGATATCCCATGTGAATGTGCACACACTTTCGCCATCAAACACCACCCAAAATGCAAGTTAACAAACGTACTGACCTGTTGGTCTGGAGCCCCATACAACTGCCCATACAGGGGTAGGACCCCTTCCACCAGTTTATCCAGCTCCTCAGCAGTGAAGGCTGGGGCCCTATCCCCTGCAGTGTGTGCCATTGTGGCTCCAAGATACAGGACACAGCAGCACACGAATTGGAGGTCTTAATTGCCCGAGTTCCAGGAGTCAAGTGAGCTGGGCTAAACAAAATGGCAGCCATGATTGCTGCGGGCATGACTGTCACCGCCGGCGGTGATCGTCAATGGCCCCAGTTTCCCTTAGATGTCAATGTTAACCAATGAGGAGTTGCACGGCGGTTCAGACTGCTTTCCGCCATGACGACTCCCGACGGCAGAATTAGGTCACCTCCATCTGTCCTCTGCATGCAGGACAGGCGGCTGCCATTTTACATATATTCATTGTTGACCTGTGTTACTACAGTTGTTTGTACATATGTATGTATTGACATTCCAAATAGTGAGACATATGGAAAGTTTTTGTTTGTATATCACTGCAAGTCCTGTACACGTCCCTTGTCACAGCAATATGAGGTATTGCCATAATGTCTGGGTAGGAATGGTGTGTGAAGAAATGTGCCTTTCTGCAACATGACAGACAACTTACATGACCAATACTTCCTGATTGTCTTTTGTCATACATAGGACACTACATTGTGAGATATGTCCAGATTGTTGCTTGTCTCCCTGCCTAAATACCGCCAAATGGGAGTGATGAGGAATGCAGCAGTTTACCGGCCCCTATTAGACCTTGAAACCATGGAAGAGAGACACATTATGATGACCTATCGACTGAACCGTCTGACCATCAAGGAACTGGTTGCCCAGTTGGAGCCAGACTTCCTGCCAGCTTTAAGGAATCCCCATGCCATCCCTCCAACAGTCTAGGTGTTGTCTGTCCTGCATTTTTTGACCAGTAGCTCATTTCAGGTGACTGTGGGACTGGCTGCAGGAATGTCACAGCCGATGTTCAGTATGCTGGTACAGGATGTGCTGGATGCCCTACTAAAGCATGTGAACGGGTACATAAGGTTACCAAAACATCCAGATTTGAACACTGTTAAAACAGGCTTTTACAACATTTCAAATGTCCCACGTGTAATAGGGGCAATTGATGGGACTCACCTTGCCTTGGTACCTCCAAGGGCCAATGAACAGGTGTACAGAAACAGGAAGAGTACATTTTTGATTAACATACAAATGGTGTGTCTTGCAGGCCAGTACATATCACATGTGACAGCGAAATTCCCTGGTTCGGTACATGATTCCTACGTCCTGTGTCTCTGCATTGATGTTATAGCTTCAGCTAGAAAGGGCCTGGCTCAAAGGTATGTGTTCTGCTGACCATGTCAGATGTTTGATCTACCTCCCTACACAGTTGACACTATGCCTATCACTGTTTCCTATTGTAATGTTCACATTTCCACACAGGTGACTACGGAAAACACAACCTGCCCTGGCTCCTGACACCTGTTAGATATCCAACTACAGATGAGGAGGACAGGTACAATGAGGCACATGGCCAGACGAGACGGGTGATAGAGAGGACTTTCAGGCTCCTGAAAGCTAGATTTCATTGCCTCCGGTTGTCGGGTGGTGCCCTACAGTACCGACCAGGGAAAGTCTGCAAGATCATTGTTGCATGCTGCATGCTACATAATCTGTCCCTCAGAAGGCGCATCTCAAAGTTGGAGGAGTGGGACATAGCCACTAGATCTGTGGCTGAGGCTGGTGACCATGATACTGAAGAGGAAGCAGACGAGAAGGAGGCAGATGACAACAGGATTGACATGATTCACCAGTACTTTCAATGATTCTCAGGTAAGTGTTATTTAAATGTAATGTACACTTGGACCATGTATTGGAGATGCAAGTTTGATAAAAAAATGTTGCGTGCATCAAGGTGTGTGTGGAGACTACTGCCTTCAATCTTGGTTTCCAAACCAGACATTTTACTGACTAAACATGAGGGGAAGTGGAAATGCATTGCTGCCGATTACATGTGATTAATGCTGGTGCCATCACAATTGATCCCTATAAATGTACCCAAGTTTTATGATCCTAAGCCTGAATAGTTGGGTAAATGTAACGTACACCTATCAGACATGTCCTGTAGTGTAGGCCTATCATGTTGTATTGTGAGCTCCTGACTGGCATCTCCCTGTTTCTGACTATGCAAGGTGGTGTTCTGTAGAGGATGTCACCTATAAGGAATTATACCATCACTACATTTGTGGCCTGTGCATATGTGGTATCATACCCACTGCAGAAATTATCTTGTATATGTGAATACTGCTGTTGATGTATATTAACGGCCTACATGGCTTACTACATTGAGCCTTATCCCATGTTTATTTTCCTCCTCAGGTCACATGTCTGTTTGCAATCTGCTTTCTGAGATACCTGTTGGCACCCTTGCCATTGGATCTTACTACCAAATGGATGTACTTACACACCTGCTGGAAATTCCTGCAACACCTGTCACTCTGACATTCTTGTTGTCCAGATATGTGTATTTAATTTTTGCTTGTTAACAGAGATGCCACTTTAAACAATGAAGACACTTACACCATTACTTGTGCTCATTGGTGTTTATTGAGTGTTTCACATCACAGTTCTGAGGAGTGGGGACATGGTTTCTGTGATTATCAGAGTGGGTGATCCAGCTATTTGTTCCACAGGTCCTGTATCCATTAGCCTTGAGATGAATGGAATTAGGCATTGGACAGACAACAGGGTGCATCAGTGGCACACGCAGGTGACAGTTCAGGAGAGGGATCACTTCCTGGCGATGGGTTTGGTCTTCGCCTCAGATCCTGCAGGATGTCTGGATGGTCGACCTCTTTTACGGGGGGTTCCTCAGCTGCAGGGGCAGGGGTGCTGGTGGCCTTTGGGTTCTCTTGCTGGGCCTCCATTCCAGTAGCAGGTGCAGATGTAGAGGGCATAGGTGTTGTGTCACTACTGGATGGGGCTTGCTGTTGGGTGAAGAACGGCCACAGGATGGTGGTGAGTTCTTTGAGCACACCTAACATGGGAACCATGGTGGCGTTGTTTGCCTGGCAGTGCTGCATGGCCTCCTGGTGGTATTCCCTCTGTAGACTTTGGATCTCTTGCAAGGCGGTAAGTATCTGCCCCATTCTGTCCTGGGATTGCTGGTAGGCTCCTAGGACTCTGGAGATGGGCTCCTGGCCAGTTGTATCCTGTTGCTGCTTCATCTTTAGGCCCGCAATTGCTCTCCAACTGGCCCTTGCCCCCTATGCCTCTAGCGCAGTGTGCCCCCTCAAACTGACACCAGGACCTTCATTATATTGGGTTTGGAGTGTTGACTCATGGCCCTGTACTGAGGGGCACACTGATTTTGTATCTGTCCTTGGGACTTGGGACAGAAGTTTTGGAAGGTAAGATTTGCTGTGCAATGGGCAAGGGGGTTCTGTTGTGAGCAGGGTAAGGCAGGTGGTGGTGGACTGACCTGTCATGCCTGATGGGCCAAGTAAGTCATCCCTATCCAGACATCCAGGTATTCCTCCTCTATTGGGCCTACTTCCAGGGCTGAGCTTTCTGCCTCTGGCATCTTCTGCTGTGTGGCAGTACTTGAGATACCTGTGTGATGAGAGGTAATGTGTTACATGATGGTATTGTACAAGTGGTACACATAGGGGGTTATTCTAACTTTGGAGGAGTGTTAATCCGTCCCAAAAGTGACGGTAAAGTGACGGATATACCACCAGCCGTATTACGAGTTCCATAGGATATAATGGACTCGTAATACGGCTGGTGGTAAATCCGTCACTTTTCCGTCACTTTTGGGACGGATTAACACCTCCTCCAAAGTTAGAATAACCCCCATAGTTGTTTGCCATCATTGTCTGAAACTGCTGAGCAGTAATGGTGTTGACAGTTTCTTGACTACTGCTTATTTTTGCATCAGTTGAAACTTGCTATCATACAATTGAGCTCTATAGTTGGTATTGGTCTTGCCTACTGTCATTGTCATGTACTGATGTGCATTCCAATTTCTTGTTGGTAAAGGAGGTGAAATGGTTATACGTGATTGGTTATTTATGGTGATTTAGTGCATGTGAGAGTGATGTGAGGGGGTGACAGGGTGGTGGGGGTACATGTTGTGTAGAGATACATGGTGGCTGGGGAGTGTTGCTGACTTACCAGAGTCCAGTCCTCCTGGTATTCCCATCAGCCCCTCTGGGTGTAGGGTGGCCAAGACCTTCTCCTCCTACAATGAGAACTCAGGGAGTGGTGGTGGGGGCCCATGACGGCAATTTGTTGTCATGATGCCATGGCTGTACCTTACCCCGTAGGTCATTCCACCTCTTCCTGATGTTGTCCCTTGTCTGTGGATGGTATCCCACTGAGTTCACCCTGACAACGATCCTCTGCCATGTTTTCTGGGCTATGGATATCCACTGGACCTGTGCTCCACACAGTTGTGGGTCCACTGATGATTTTGTCGACCATGACCCTTAACTCCTTGTCTATGAATTGTGGATGGTTTTGTGGTACCATATGGTAATTGTGTTGTGGGCTGTGGGGTGTATGATGTGCAGGGATGCTGGATGTGTTGTTTGTTGGTGTGATTTTGAGTGCTAGGGTGTGCGTTTGGCTAATTTGTCACTAACAGCAATGAAGGAGAAAGTGGCTTCAATAATTGGCTTGGAAATGGTTGAAGGGCCAGATACAGTTATGATTGAGGACAATTTAACCACTAGTAAGTGTATCTGTATCTCAAATATATACTGAATTATCTAAGTAAATTAAAGTTACATATCTGAACTTCAGTATCAAAGTTACACTGATGATGAAGTGACTTGTAGCCTAAGATCTGTATGAATTACAATGAAAGGTGAATTTGCAAACTCCAAACATGTATAATAATTATTTTACCTATGTAACGCACTATGTGGGGATGGCATATAAAATGGAGCTTGGTACTTGTTGAACTCAAAACATTCATACCTTACCCATGACAGAGAATGTGATATGCGCAAGGTTAAACATGTGAAGGTATCTAACCTCCTTATACACACAACATATTTTCAGAATTTCATAATAATAAAAATTAGTAATATTTTGTCATAAAGCAGGTGTTTATGTAATGTAAATTTGCACTTGTATAGCGCACTACTCACCCGTTAGGGTCTCAAGGTGCTGTACTCATACCGCTATGGAACCCCTCCTGGCTTTTCCCTGTGAGGCACCCACTCCTGAGCACCCCCAGGGTGAAGCCAGGCATCCAAGCGCTGTTGTGCAGATTAAGCAAGCTATTGCCCAGAGTTGCAGAGTGGGACCCATGAATTAGATTAGGCACTGAGGCGAGAATTATCTGGTCAAGGGGAATTGAGCTCAAGACCTGCCGAAGCGGGACTTGAACCCTGGTCTTGAGCCAGATCTCTGCTTCAGGGTCTGCCGCTCTAACCATTGAGCCACACTTCTCCATATGTGTCCTGTACTTCTACATTATGTTTTGTATGTACTCCTCAACAGCATAACTAATTTTACATAGGTATATACATATGTGCATCCTGCCTGCTCTATGTACCAGGCCTTTGACCCATATTTCTACTGTGTTATTTTGAGGACTCAACAGTGAACATAGTAATGGAACAAAGTGATCTGCTCATTCATTCCACCATTATTAGAAAATAAATACTTACAGGCTTTATTAGTCCTGGTATCCTTGGCATGGGTTTCTCCCTAACATCTTGCCTCCAGACCTCTTGTTTTGTTGAGTTTGTTGTTTCTAGTCTCAGGGCTCTGTGCACTTTACTACTGGCAACTAGTACAAAACTGTTTGTGTCCTCTCCTTAAAACATGGTAGAATTGACTTTTACACAAAAAACGTAATGAATGTACTTGTAAGTCCCTAGTAAACTGGCACTACCTATGCACAGCCCCTGCAAATATAATTCTACTAGTGGGCCTGCTGCACTGATTGGGACACCCACTTAAGTAGCACATAAAACATGTCTCAGGAATGCTATTTCAGCCTGTTTGGCCCATTACAAACTGCCAGTCCAACTTGGCAAATGAAACATTTTGTATTAATTCATATAAGTCTCATCGAGGATAGGCTCTTAGCAGCTCAGAGGTCTACCTCTTCCAAAGGATAACATAGGAGTAACATTATTATATTTTGGCACACATATTCTAAATTTCTATGCAGCACAGAGCTGCAGCTAAAAATGTAGCACTGTGGTGAGTGAAAGAGTAGGAGAGCAATGTGTATTCAGAAATGTGGAACTCTTCTCCTCGCCCCCAGCAGCAGTGCAGACATTTTCAGCCCTGTGCCACACACACCATAGTGCACCATAGTGTGAGGGTGCCTGTGTAACCAGTGCTAAAGTGCGTGTGCTCTCTCCCTAAACCATTGTAACATTGGCTCATACCCAATTGAAATATTTAATTTAGTTGCAAGTCCCTAGTAAAGTCCACTGCATGTGCCCAAGGCCTGTTAATTAAATGCTACTAGTGGGCCTGCAGCACTGATTGTGTCACCCACATAAGTAGCCCCTTAACCATGTCTCAGGCCTTCCATTGAAATGCCTGTGTGTGCAGTTTCACTACCACCTCGACTTGGCATTTAAAACTACTTGCAAAGCCTTAACCTCCCCATTTTCTTCATACAAGCCACCCCTAATGTAGGCTCTAGGTAATCCATAGGGCAGGGTGCTATGTAAGTAAAAGGCAGGACATGTACTTATGTCTTTTACATGTCCTGGTACTGAAAAACTCACAGATTCATTTTCCACTACTGTGAGGCCTGCTTCACTCACAGACTAGCATTAGAACTGCCCTCATATGCTTGTAAGCTTTTCTGATCTGGAAGGAGTAGCCCTGTCATGTTTAGAATGGCCAGAATGGTAATAGAAACGGTGAAGTTGGATTTAAAATTACTATTTTAGAAATATCACTTTTAGAAAGTGGGCACTTCCATGCACTTACTGCCATCTGTGCCTTACAGCCTGTGTCTAATCCACATCTGGTCTGCGCTGATTGACAGTTCCCCTTGTGCATTCCACCCAGACAGTTATACATACAGGACACTCAGTCACATCTGCAATCATCTGCATACTGAATGGGTCTCCCTGGGCAGGAAGGATGGAAGTGCTTTCCTTTCATTTCAAAGGCCAGTGGCCTGCCCTCACACAAAGGACTGATAACCCCCCACAGGGATCCTGACAGACAGGACTGGGTTGAAAGGGGAATTTGTGCACTTCAAAGCCACTCTTTGAAGTTTCCGTCACTTCAAAGGCATTTATTTTTGGGTATATAAATTGGGTCTCTGACATCACCAAATCAGACACTTCTAGATTTACACCTGAACTCTGTCAGAGGAACTGTCTGGCTGTCCAAAGTACTCATCTGGACTGCTTTGCTGAGAAGGACTGCTGCCCTGCTGTTACCGTGCTGCCTGCTTGCCTCTGACTTTGCTGGAAGGACTCTGTCTTCCTCAAAAGTGCTCTTCAAAGGCTTGGGTTGAGCTTACCTCCTGTTCTGAAGTCTCAGGGCCAACAAAGACTTCACCAGCTAGCTTTTAGCTAGTTTTCCGACTTTAGCAGTGCCAGGAACGACTTCAGTGACACCTGCACCGACGTCGCAGCTGCTCCCATCCCATGGACCTCACTGTAGGCAACGACCGCAGCCTGAAATGCAAATCCGATGTTGCCACGACAACGCTGATGTCACACAGTGTGATCGTGTCACTGCGAAGTCGACCGGATTCATTGACCCCGCCGGGTCACAAGGAACTGAAGCCTCGCCTCGCCACCGCACCAGCTCCGCCTGCAACCGGACACCGTGGTGCAAGCTTATCTGCATTTTGTCAGGATTGTTTTTGTGCAGGAAGGGATGCCTTTCTCTACAAAAACAATTCATCATTATGCCTGCTCTGGGGAGGCTTAAGATGTTGGTGCTGCCCCAGGTTTACAGTAAATCTGGGGCAGTGTCAAAATCCACGGGCGTTGCGTGGGAACAACCACTGCAGTGCCCATGGAACACCTCCTTGATGCAGGATAAGGCAAGCCAGTGCTTTGTGCTGCCTTGCCTTACTCCATTTCTGTGTGGCCATGCAAAGCCATGCAGAGTGGCTTTGTATCACCTCATAGATATGATTTTGAGGCATGCGCCACCGGAGTGTCTACGAAAGTGATGCTTTGGCGGTGCAGGCCTCTTGTAAATAACCCCCTAGATGTGGAAAAATTTGATGAAGAAACACAGAAATCAGAGGAACAAACGTGAAGCAGAGCAGGAATGAATTTCAAACTTGCATTACAATTTCAAGGACATAATAGAATGTCTGAATCCAAGCAAGATAGTGTCAGATAAAATAGAAGACTTGTATTCCTTTTTCAGTGGAAGGGACAATTCCCTCATGGATGTACATGAGGATTTATTATCAATTAATAAACATATGGATGTTAACAATATAAAAATTATGCAAGATCTAACTTCATCTTCCTCAAATAACAGTGATGTTTTGAAGCTGATTTCCCAATCTAGCCACATGATATTGAAAATACTAGAATGTGGGAATGGTCTGAGAGAAGATGTGAAAACTATACCCTGTCTCAATGAAAAGATGCTAGAAATTCATGTAGACATTGCTGCTGCACTTAATAGAATTGCTGCAGCTCAAGAAGTAAGATTACAGTTTAATTGTTTGGCTTCAGCTTCTCAAGCACCATCTATACCATAACCATCTATACCATAACCTACAAATACTGATTGGTCAAAAGAATCATGTGCTCCTTCATCAGGTGTTGAAGATTTTGTTTGTCGAAAAATCATAAATAGAAAAAAGGTACTCTTTAGTCCTGATGATTTAGTTGAATTACATGGTTGGTGAAATAGTGTTTGGCAAATATGTTGCTAAAATGAATCTGTATGTTATTGTTCAATTCTACAGTACAATTTCTTAGTGTATTGCAATATGATCATAAATATATCTTGGGAAGTTTTGAAATGTAATGTTATGTGACCATCTAAGGGATATTTGCAGGCAAATTTAAATTTGAGTTATACACTTTAATGTTGTGTCACATGCAGTACAGTACATATTTTCTTTTCAGGTTGTCACGTACACAACACCAAATATTTTTCCTCACCATATCATAATAGTGAAGTATATGCCAGCAAAATTATTTATTTCTACAGAAAATAATTTGAAGTGATATGTAAGCGATTGCATCTCTATCACTAGGCTAAGAAATATACATGCCATAAATTACTTTTGTTGTTGCTTATATGTTTTAATGATAGCAATATGACATTTTACATCAAATTGGTTTGTAGTCTAACTGTCTGTTACCACCAGGCTCCTACTATCACTTGCAACCCTTGCAGAGTTCTTAAATATATGTGTTTATGATTTAAAATGTGTCTCAAACATGTATTATCCTCAGAGACAAGGATAGAGATATAGTAGTTGTTTAATGATCACCCCTCACCAGCTATTCCTAATCCAAAAATCACATTCCAATAGGTAGCACTGGATTGCACTGAACATAAATATGTTCAAATTATGAGTGACGTGAAATGATGATTGTGGTCAGGATTTTGATATAAGTCATTATTTCTCAAGTTTGGGAAATAAATTGTAACATTAGCAGAACACTAACAAGTACAAATGTCTATTGTAACAGCATGTAATAGATGCACACATTTGACATGTAAATTTGAAATTATTTCCTTCTCATATTTTTTGCCAAATATTTTTGCATGAACCTAGCCTCCCACCACACCTTATGAAACAAAATGGGATGCTCATTGGATGAGACATAGGCAGAGAAAGTAGTTGTCAGACTACTTGAGCTAGTTCTGGGTACTCCAGAATTAGTGGTTCCACAGCTTTTTTTTAGCAGTTGCAGACCTTCAGCACATTACGTAATTGGATATTTTTTGTTGTGGGGCATTTTCATTGTCCTGGGCCTTTTTTGTCTTGAACTCTCATCTCAATGCTCCAGCACGGCAAAAATATCCTGCTATGTCATCAATACCCTATGCCATCATCTTTCTTTTTATATCTTACCCACTGTGCAGAACTATCCATGTTAATTAAAGAGATTCCAGATTACATTTATTTATTTCAACATTTATTCACAATTTAAAATAACAGCATAATAAAGTATACATTTCAAAACCGTTTAGTATACAAATGTAAAAGTATATTGTTCACACCCATTTAAATTGTCCAACCATGGAGTCATAAAAATTACTATCCACACTCAGATTACACTTACTACAGAAAAAAAACAGTCTGCTTAGGGTGCAACAAAATGGTATCATACAAACCCACAAACAAACTAAGGACCTGATTTAGATTTTGGTGGTGGGGTTACTCCATCAAAGGTGACGGATATCTAGTTCACCAAAATCTAAACCCCATTGCTTCCTAGGGGACTTAGAGTTCAGTGAATAGGATATCCATCACTGTTGTGACAGAATAACCCACCTGCCAAAATGTAAATCATGCCCTTAATGATCTCAGCCACAAACCTTACAGCAATCTAGACAATTGTAATTTATTCAACACCTGCTATGACAACCAGGGTCAGGACAAACTCTATAGAAATGAATGCAACTCTACAAATGGCAGGTAGTAGTTATGGGATTTTAAGATGATTGGGCCACACAGACAAGTCAACCAATGCAGATTAAGATGTAAGAAGGCCCTTACTCAAAGCCATACATTAACACATGGACTAATGGTCCAGCAAATGCTGATTGGTGCCATCTAATACTATGAGCATAGGAAGTGCATTGTCAAGATCAGCAATATCAGGAGCTAACAGGTAAATATTTCATTATCGGACAGCTACAACACCATTGCCCCTACTAACGGCCTGTGCAGCAAACTCACCCATTAATTTGGCAAAATAAATAATACACACATCTGTTAACTTAACAGAACAACATCAATCAGCAAAAGTTGCAATTTTGCTCATCATATTCTACAACATAGGCACAATGATGTTAAGGGCCACCACCTGCACAGAGTCCGTGCCAGCAACATGCAATACATTCCTTTTGGTGCCCCATTGAATTCTTGCAACTTACACATGTATGACAAAGGACTGCAACCCATCGGCCCCATGCTCACAGCCATCCTGTCTGTCTTCATCTATTTGTCAACCTTCCCAGATGCTTGGAAACACACAACTGGCCTATAAGTGCTGAATGAACCCTCTGGAGAGCTGCCAAAGCTCACAAACTACTGAGGGATCTCCCTACCAAACACAGCTCAGGCACTTCCATCATTGTTGCCATGGAGGGCATCTGCATAACCCATCAACAAAGGAGACACAGTGTCTCTTATTCTTCAAGAGCTCTCTGCAGCATTTAACCAGGTCTAATACCCCATCTTCATCCAATGTACTCACTATTATTACAATCCAAGGTCATGTGCTTGGGTGTATCCGCTGCTTCCTGATTGAAATGATTTACTCAGTCAGATTGACAACATATGCCTCAGATGCCCACAACCTCATCTGAGGAGGTTGGCAAAGATCCTCCCGGAGACCAACCCTCTTAAATACATACTCTAGCCTGCATCATCTGCTCTCATGACATCAATGTCCTCTCCTATGCCAACTCAAGACTTGTTATTTCTATCACAGACAAGATGCCCAATGCCCAGATCAAGTACAATGCCTGCATGACTGAAATTGCCCACTGGATGAAGTCCAAATGCCTCAAGGTGAACACCAACAAGACCAAAATTATTATCTTGGGGAGGAGAACTTTGCCAAAGGATTCCACTTCATGGCCAACAGAGCTAGGGCCAATACCCACTCCCACCACCTACTTCAAGAACCTCTGGCTCATCAATAACATCAAACTACACTGGACCAGCCAAAGCAAACCTGTACCTGCCTGATGCCTCCAGACCCCGAAGATGGCTCACACTCAGCACCCAGTAAACCATCACCTGTGCCCTCGGCACAAGAAATGTGAACTAAGTAAATCCCCCTCTATGCTGAGTTCAACACTTCACTCAACAGAAGGTTGCAAACCATTCAGAAGTCCTCAGCCATATTAATTCTCAACCTCCTACACTTGAAGGAGCTGCCATGGCTTCTAATACAGAAATACTCCCTTTTCAAATTTCTCAGGCACTCTTTTAAGGCACTATATAACAGTGGCTCAGCATCTGCTTTTACAAACCTTCAAGACACCTCAACTCCTCCAAAATCCAACTTGTACACATCCCATGCATAAGTGTTGAGTCTTCTTCTACATCACTCCTGAGGTGTGGAACAACCTGACACGGCATCTGAGAGTCTGCTCCTCATTTTGTGAACTGCACAATCAACAGAAGGCCTGGCTTTTCAATTAGACCCACAAGGACTCAGATTTGGCTAGGCTCACACCTGCTCACTGCCAGTTCATCCCTCACATTCATCTCCAACTTCAATCAGTTCACTGGGGTCTATGGGTTCTGGTCCTCCTGCCGTGATGGTATATGCATTTTAGGTCTCCAATACACATTATATAGTAACGCCGCAAGATACAAGGATTATAGTCCTTTCTGCACATTTCACGAAGTGACAGATAGGTGTGTACACACACCGTTAAGAGTACATACGTGGTAACTTGGACTGCTGTTTCGGGATTGGACTTTGTTGGATTTTCAGGAGAGGGAATATAACGTTTATGAAACCGTGTTCCCTTTCACTTATTGTGAAGCCCTGATGAAGTCTCTGAGAGCAAATTTCTCACAGGACGAAACACGTGTTGGCTGTTGTCGTAATGGACACTGCATTTCAAGAACAAATTGAACTGTTGCCTATTATCCTGGTCGGATTTATGTTTGATGATCGTGAACAAGACACCGAGACGGAAACACATGGATATTTGATCTTGCATTTCACGAGTGCCTTGACATCTGTTTGTTTATGCAGTTTAGATGATACACAAACAGTTTTAAATACACATTTTACATGTCCTTTTTGAAAAATGTATTACCTTAATTTCTTACACTTATGAGACTGACTTATTCCCTATTTTAATATGTAAATAACACTTTGTGATGCTCTTTTTTGAATGTATGTTACTTACATAACAAGGTCAAGATATGTGAATCAGACTTAATGGAAACAGTGAAATAACACATGAAATTAATTCTGTAACTATGTACTTACAAACTGGTCCATTCATCTCTATTTCAAAGTAGTGCAGAAGGTCATGTGCCCTTGCTACAATGTCTGCCCACCTGAGCTGCACCTGGTGCATTGACCTCAGTATCCCACTAGCCTACATGACCCAATCTGCAACATGGCTCCATCTGTTTCTTTGCTCATTTAATGGGTACCCAAGACCGGTGCTCCTTGTAAGGTGCGAGTGTGTGCACAGGCCCCCAATCTTCTCGTAGCGCACAATCTCTAATGTGAAGCTCACACACTTCACACAGAAACCATTTTCAGGTGCTGTTTTTCTAAAAACACAAGCAGCACTGTAACAAACTTGTTGAAAATGCACAAGGTGCAGAGGTGGCGATCTCGGTAGAAGAGAAGACCAACGTGGTAGAGGACAGCAATAGTTTAGCATTCCTGGCCGCAGAGGGTCAAAAGCTGCGAAGCAAGTGGCAGCAGCACATGCCACTTGCTGCATTAGTGTTAGAGATAAGCCGCAATGGATACATAGGTACACAGGCGGTAGCGACGCCTCTAAAGAATCTTCTTTTTATGGCAATGCACTAATTGGCATTGTTTGGTGCAAGGGCATGACGCTTGTCACTGCCTCAATATGTGCTCAAGATAGAAGAACTTATTTCTTTGACCAGGGAAGTTTTACATCTTGCAAAGTCTTGCTCATAATGTTTTTTTTAAAGTCTTTTCGCTGGCATTTTCTTGTGTTTGCTACAGGGTGGTTGATGCTGAAGAGATTGCTTCTTCTTTTGTTACTGGACAAACCATTTCACTTCCGGGGCTGATAATAAACAAAAGATAAAGATCAGCCTGCTCACTCTCCCTACATCAGTGCAAAGGCTCGGCTGGCTAATGTATTTTTTAGCTCATGTAGGAACTGAGTGCTGAAATGTTTACCAGTAAATAATGCATAGGATAATATAGGACAAACTCTCATCAAATTCCAAAAGCACCTTTCTCTAGCATGCGGTACTTTGACATTAATAGGTCACATTATATCACTGCGCTAACGTGCACTTATTAAAAGTTCGAGTTCTGAAACATGAACTCAGAACCATTCCCACTCTGCCCTCCTAACAATGCTGCCTTCAACTAAGAGGCAAGCTCGTTGACATATGCATCATGTATGTGGCCCATATACTTACGGATAGAGCACCATTATTGTCTAATAAATTAAAAATGAGATGCGTATCAGCACCTCCTATTCTGAACTCATGTGTTTGAAGCTATTTTCTTCTGCAAGAATGAAGAAAATGCTGAAATAAAATGCCTGAGGTCACACAATTTAGTTAAGTGAGGAAGCCGGGATTAATCCCAGTTTTTCTGGTTTCACTTTGTACAAATCAGCCACTAAATAGGTATCTATTTGTTTCTTCTGTTTAACCTCAAATATTAATGCTTTGGTTTAGCTCATTGTGCATAATTTCTAAGTTGCTGATGAAGCACTGGAGACACATAGGGCCATATTTATACTCCGTTTGCGCCAAAATTGCGTCGTTTTTTTGACGCAATTTCGACGCAAAACTAACGCCAACTAACGCCATATTTATACTATGGCGTTAGAGGCGAATAGCGCCAAAGTTCCCGGAATGTGCGTCATTTTTTTGCGTGAACCCCTTCCTTGCGTTAATGATATGCAAGGGAGGCGTTCCCGTCTAAAAAATGACTCCCAGGCCTTTACGTGGTATTTATACTCCCGGGCAAAAGAGACGCCCGGGAGTTGGCGTGGCTAAAAACGGCGCATTTGCGCCACTTTTTAACGCCTGCTCAGGGCAGGCGTTAAGGGGCCTGTGGGCTCAAAATGAGCCCACAGGTGCCCTCCCATGCCCCCAGGGACCCCCCCTGCCATCCTTGCCCACCCCAGGAGGACCCCCAAGGATGGAGGGACCCACCCCAGGGACATTCAGGTAAGTTCAGGTAAGTATAATTTTTTATTTTTTATATTTTATTTTGGTGGCATAGGGGGGCCTTATTTGTGCCCCCCTACATGCCACTATGCCCAATGACCATGCCCAGGGGACAGAAGTCCCCTGGGCATGGCCATTGGGCAAGGGGGCATGACTCCTATCTTTACAATGATAGGAGTCATGTTGATGGGGGATGGGCGTCGTTAGAAAATGGCGCAAGTCGGGTTAAGACGATTTTTTCGACGTAACCTGACTTGCCCCATTTTAAGACGCCCATGCGCCATTTTCCCCCTACGCCGGCGCTGTCTGGTCTACGTGGTTTTTTCCCACGCAAACCAGGCAGCGCCGGTCTGATTGCGCCGTCTAACGCCATTCCATAAATACGGCGCCCGCTTGGCGCTTCAGAATGGCGTTAGATGGCGCAAAACTTTTTGACGCTAAACTGCGTTAGCGCAGTTTAGCGTCAAAAAGTATAAATATGGGCCATACTGTTTCTTTCCATGTTCCCTTCTCATTTGTACCAGTTTGTATTGAAAGGGAAAAATTAAATATCTCAGATTGTTAAATATATTGTTAATTTTGTTACTAGCATTATCCTAGAATGCCAGAGGAATTTACTGGGATGCACAGCACCAGTGGCATAGCAAGTATGGCATGAGACCTAGTGCAAGGAAGAAAATGGGCCCTTTGGCTGCTGTTTGCACTGTAAAATACTGCAAAAATCTACTTTTAGTAGGCTTCTCAGCTTTCCATGCCCCATTGTCACTGCACGTGGTGCCCCAATGGAGGCTATGCATCTGGACAGCATTAATTGTAGTATTTTTGGGGGGGCACCTGTTCACTGTTTTCATGTACTGTGCATGAGCTGCTGCTAATACCAGCAGTGTAGCTACCATTCGTTCAGCAGGTGCAGTGGCACCAGGGCCCATTGAACCGTGTAAATTGTAGGAGTGGTTGTAACTCGTACAATGTGCTACAACAGATTTACAACAAAATTACTCAAGATCACACAGAATTATACAAGAAGTTTAACCCAGGATGCAGCACTATTTTCTGAGAGAAAAAAATTCACCTACGTGCCCAAAATTGACCTGCGGATGCAATTTTCTAAATACACGAGAACATGAATAGCAGTGTGAGCAGCTACTCACACTCACTAAATATGCTTTTGAGATTGGATTTTTCTCCCAACGTACTCCCACCATACTTGAGTAGGCAAAACTGAGTAATTCTCGGTAATTCCACATCACAACAGTAATACGGAATTTCCAAATTTACCCTGATTACTAATTAAGTAATTAAGTAATTAAACGTTTGCCCAGTCCTAGTAAATTGGTGTATTTTACTATCCAAACAGCAGTCAAAGGGGCCACTTTCTTTGCTTGCACCAGGGTCCATGGCATCTTTGCTACGGTACTTGCTATTACCAACCTGCATCATTGTTGTTCTCAACAATAAGCTTAAACCGAAGCTATTTGTCACTTCTTGCATTGCATCATGGTCATTGTTTTTGGTGCACGCAGCCTTGGCTAAAGTGCACATGAGACCTCACACTTCAGCACACAGAGGAAAACAATTTGAGTGAATATTGCCCCTGACCCACTCGACCACCTTCCTACACCATTCTATTCAAGTACTGCATGGCATAGTGGAGAAGGACACCCAGCTCCTCAGCATCAAATATGGCTCACATGGCTGGTCCCCCTGTACACACTTCTATTTTCTGGCTTATCTTTGACATGTTAGTTGCCATGTCTATCACCTACAATGAAGAAGTACGGTATCAGGACATAACATGTACCTCAAACTAATTAAGTTGCAATACACCAAGTAGAGATAAGTAAAAATCAATACTTACCAAATGTCTAAAAGTATTTCTCAAAACTCCAAAATGTGAGGTCTCTACTTTGGCCAAACAGGAAGAGGATGTTGTGTGAAAAGGTGTGTTCAAAACATGGAGCTTCATGAGCTACACAACGATGTCATATGTTTGCGCAACTTCATGTGACATTTTAAGCAGTTTGTGTGGCTTTACGTGGACAAATTACGTATAGCTGAATGATAGAAATGCCTACATACATAGACACAACTATTACAGAAATCATTGCTGCATGGGTACTGCATTGTGTGAGGCCTTCCTCAGTGTACAACAAGAAATTTGTGGGTTCACCTTTTACATAAATAATCTTTTATGAATGATTTATGCATATAATAAAATATTTTACCTTTTTCAATGTATATATTTATTGAAAATGTCTACTTTCTATAACCATATTTCAGTAATGTAATGATAACCAAATTATTTTTTACAAATATTGGCAAGGAAAACCATAAATGCTTGCAAATTGACCTGTGAATCACTCTATGGTAGCCTGCCACACAGCCTTAATTTAGCTTCAATGTCTAAAATCATGTAGCAAGACACAATCATTTATGCAGTGAGTAGAAAAATACAGTTACACAAAATGTTTAGAACATTTGGTTACTTTTCCATACAAACAAAACTCGTACAAAGCATTGCATATAAGGTGGGATATTTACTACGATTTGATGTCATGTTTGCATCACAAATTACTTTTTTAAACAATTCATTTTCCAGCGTTAAACTTTTATTGCAGTGGAACATAACTTGGACAAAGCACAAAGCAGAGCTTAGCGCTCTTTGCCTTACAAGGGTCTTATTATGACTTCAGTGGACGGAAAAGCCGGTCCGCCGAAGTCCTGACGGGTAGGTTACTGCCAGTGTGGCAGCCTTCCCACTGGGCCCATTATGAGTTTCCAGCTGGGTCAGCAGGCAAAAACACAGTTTCTGCCAGCTGGCCCAGCGGGAAATGGCCAACAGCATTGTCTGGGACTCATAATGGAGTATACAGCACCCTTCGCAATGTTCAATGTCTGCAAAGCAGGGGTGACGGGGGCGGCACTTGGCATGGGTATTTCAAGGGCCCCCCAGGGGCACCCTGCAACCAGTCTCCAACAGCCTTTTCATGGCAGGGTTACTGCCATGAAACCGCTGGCTGAGAAGAGTCGTAATCTCAAGGGCAGCACTGCTTGTAGCGCTGCCCTGGCGGATTAGGATGGCAAGCACCACCACCCCATTGTGTCTACAAACAGTGGCAGGGCTGGTGGTCCGACCATGCCGCTACCGCCAAGGTTGTAATGTGGCATCACCACGATCCTTGTGGTCATTGGACCACCAGGGTCGTAATGAGGCCTGTAGTGCCAATGGGGAGTTCCATAAGTGTTGCAAGGGAGCTCCCAAGCAACTATACATGTTTTCAAAAAGGCGCTATCAAGGAAAAAGGCTTTTGTTTCTCCTTTATTTCCCCACTTTGCATGTGTACTGCACTGTACAGCAAACATTTAAACTTGGAAAGTTAGTCAATGCATAGTTTTGTGTGTGGAGGTGTATTCTTCCAATAACAAACCTATGAAAGGCTCACACAGACACCCATGCATTATGGTGCAAAGGTTTGTGTGTGGCACATGGCTGCCTGATTGTACTCTGGCAAAAGGGAAAGGATTGGAGAGTACCATATATCTGCAAATACAGTCCTCTCCTGATCTCTCCGTCTCACGCAGCACAGCACAGCATTTTGCTGAGTGATAATTCTGTAAATATATCCTGCTTTCTGTCCAGTTGGGACAAATCAGGAGGAATATCACCCAATTCAATGGTGTAACACATATTTTCGTGGTTACACCTATGGTCTTTTTGTACAATAAGTAAGCATTCTTTCATAACTTTTTGTAAAATATGCAACATTGACAATATAGTTCAAGGATTTCAGTGACATGTTCATCAACATAAACACATGTTTGAAATGGTGCTTTGTGTATGTGGTGTGGTAGTTGTGTGATTATAATTGTATATTGTTAGAAATGGGGTTTTTCGTTGGCAGTCAGGTTGCCCTCTGTCCAAGCAAGAACCCTCACTCTAGTCAGGGTAAGTCACACACAATCCAAAATCAGCCTGTGCTCACCCTCCGGTAGCTTGGCACGAGCAGTCAGGCTTAACTTAGAAGGCAATGTGTAAAGCATTTGTGCAATAAATCATACAACACCATAGCATAACACCACAAAAATACACCACACAGTGTTTAGAAAAATATATAATATTTATCTGGGTATCTTCAGGTCAAAACGATCAAAGTTGCAATATGAATTTGTAAAGATATCACTGAAAAGTGATATAAAGTGTCTTAAGTCTTTAGAAAGTAAACAAAGTCTCTTTCAAACACAAAGTACCTGGTTTCTGGTGGAAAATCTCCTCAGAGGGCCACAGGAGAAGAGGTATGTGGAAAACTGGTGTGTGCGTCGATTTCTCCTCAGCACACACGGACTTGAGTCGTTATTTTCCACGCGGGGAGTCGTGCGTCATTTTCCGGCGCGCGGACCGTCTCTTTCTGTGGTTCGCGGGGAGTACCAGATGTCCCGGGTCTGTGCGTGGATTTTCCTGCTTGTTTTCCGGCTGCGCGTCGTTCTGTGGGGCTGCGTGTCGAAGTTTCAATCTCACGGCAGGCGTTGCGTCGATTTCTCCTGGGGAGTCGGGCGGCGTTGTCCTTGCAAGGCCGTGCGTCAAAGTTTTGATCTCACGGCAGGCGTCGCGTCGATTTCTCCTGGGAAGTCGGGCGGCGTAGTCCTTGCGAGGCCGTGCGTCAAAGTTTCGATCTCACGGCAGGCGTCGCGTCGATTTCTCCCGGGAAGTCGGGCGGCGTTGTCCTTGCGAGGCCGTGCGTCAAAGTTTCGGTCGTCCCCAGGGTGTCGCGTCGATCAGCGTCGGTGTGCGCCGTTTTTCTTGCCGCGGACAAGCTGTGCGTCGAAAATTTCGGCGCACGGAGCGTCCAACTGGAAGTGACAAGTCTTTTTGGTCCTGAGACTTCAGGGAACAGGAGGCAAGCTCTATCCAAGCCCTTGGAGAGCACTTTTACAGCCAGACAAGAGTTCAGCAAGGCAGCAGGCCAACAGCCAGGCAGCAGTCCTCTGTAGAAAAGCAGACAGGTGAGTCCTTTGAGCAGCCAGGCAGTTCAGCAAGGCAGCAGGCCAACAGCAAGGCAGCTGTCCTTTGTAGAAAAGCAGACAGGTGAGTCCTTTGAGCAGCCAGGCAGTTCTTCTTGGCAGGATGTAGTTTCTGGTTCAGGTTTCTTCTCCAGCAAGTGTCTGATGAGGTAGGGCAGAGGCCCTGTTTTATACTAAGTTGTGCCTTTGAAGTGGGGGTGACTTCAAAGAGTGTCTAAGAAATCCACCAAGCCCCCTTTCAGTTCAATCCTGTCTGCCAGAGTCCAAGTAGGGGGTGTGGCAGTCCTTTGTGTGAGGGCAGGCCCTCCACCCTCCCAGCCCAGGAAGACCCATTCAAAATGCAGATGTATGCAAGTGAGGCTGAGTACCCTGTGTTTGGGGTGTGTCTGAGTGAATGCACAAGGAGCTGTCAACTAAACCTAGCCAGACGTGGATTGAAGGGCACGACAAGATTTTAGTGCAAAGAAATGCTCACTTTCTAAAAGTGGCATTTCTAGAATAGTAATATTAAATCCGACTTCACCAGTCAGCAGGACTTTATATTACCATTCTGGCCATACTAAATATGACCTTCCTGCTCCTTTCAGATCAGCAGCTGCCACTTCAACAGTGTATGAGGGCAGCCCCAAGGTTAGCCTATGAAGGGAGCAGGCCTCACAGTAGTGTAAAAACGAATTGAGGAGTTTTACACTACCAGGACATATAACTACACAGGTACATGTCCTGCCTTTTACCTACACAGCACCCTGCTCTAGGGGTTACATAGGGCACACATTAGGGATGACTTATATGTAGAAAAAGGGGAGTTCTAGGCTTGGCAAGTACTTTTAAATGCCAAGTCGAAGTGGCAGTGAAACTGCACACACAGGCCTTGCAATGGCAGGCCTGAGACAGGGTTAAGGGGCTACTGAAGTGGGTGGCACAACCAGTGCTGCAGGCCCACAAGCAGCATTTAATCTACAGGCCCTAGGCACATATAGTGCACTCTACTAGGGACTTATAAGTAAATTAAATAGCCAATCATGGATAAACCAATCAATAGTACAATTTTCACAGAGAGCATATGCACTTTAGCAACGGTTAGCAGTGGTAAAGTGCCCAGAGGTCAAAAGCCAACAGCAACAGGTCAGAAAAAATAGGAGGAAGGAGGCAAAAAGTTTGGGGATGACCCTGTCAAAAAGCCAGGTCCAACATATATACATTGCTTGACTATGTGTCCTAGGTTCTTTTTGTTTCTCTTTGAGTACAATGGCAAAATTATACCTTGTAATGTAGTGTTTAAACTTAACAAAATACTTAAACTTACAAAAATAAGTTCCATATATCATGCAATAAACAGCTTTATAAGGAGACAAAACACATGTTGGGGTTCATCTTGAGTTTGGCTGGCGAAAAAGCCCGCCAGCTAAACTCCCACGGGCCTTCCCATAGACCCCATTACAAGTTCCCTGCTAGGTCAGCAGGGAACAGCCCACAACATTTATACCAACTCATAATGGAGCTAGTGGCAATGTTGTGGCGTGTACGGTGCAACAGCAGACAGTGAAAAGCGCAACACGGCTGCCCATGGGGGCCCCTGCACTGCCCATGGAAAGTGCATGGGGCCCCCTGCACCTCATCTCCACCAGATTTTACATGGCAGTGAGGGGGCTTGTTATCCCCAGGGTGGCCTTGCATGCAGCGCTGCCCTGGCAGATCAGGACCACCAGCACAGCCAGTCTCTCCAGTGGAGGTAAACTGATGTTGCTGGCGGTCTGACCATGGCCAAATCACCATGGTCATAATGTGGCGGTCAGACCACCACCATGGCCCTGGCAGTCTGTGGACCACCAGAGTCGTAATGACGGCCTTATTGTTTAATTGTTCCAACACAAACTCATGTGGAGGACAGCAAATCATTTTGACATTCTTGGCTGATTGAAAACATATCAAGGAGATAAATCAAAATTCATATTCCTAATGAGTTCATTTGATACCTTTTGTGAGCTTGAATGTACATATTTCACACAACTACATGAGGATTTGAGCATTGATATTTCTGTTGTTTTCTAAGACGTAATGTAAAATCATCTTACGCAACGTGTAATTTAGCCTGTGAGAAGGTTTTATTGGTTCGACCTACATCAGGAGATTTGGTCATACTTTCTGAAAAAAATTGTAACTATTCCATTCCTTCTGATATGTCCTTCATGCAAATCCATTTCTACATGTTGACCAACATCCATATTTGACATGGTGGATAGATTGTCAGCAGTATATGTGTGACAGGGTCACAACATCTCCGCCTTCTGAAAGTCCTTCGGGCTGCCCAACCTATGCCCCGGGAGTACCATGGAGTATATCAACCAGGAAATAGATCAACCGGATAACCAGATCAACCGGATATCCAACTGGGAAGGACTGGTAAAGGAGGAGAGAGAGGAGAGATGAGCTGAGAGGAGAGGAGAGAAGAGGAGTGAGAGGAGAGACAAGCCAAGAGAAGAGCAGAGGAGCGAGAGGAGAGGCAAGCAGAGAGGAGAGCAGAGAAACGAGAGGAGAGATGAGCCGAGAGGAGAGCGGAGGAATGAGAGGAGAGACAAGCAGAAAGGAGAGTGGAAGAACAAATTAAGGGGGTCATTCCAAGTTTGGCGGGCGGCGGTTGCCGCCTGCCAAACTTACCCCGTCAAATGACCGCTCCGCGGTCAGAAGATCGCAGAGGCCATTCAGACTTTCCCGCTGGGCCGGCGGGCGCCTGCCAAGGGAGCGCACGCCGGCCCAGCTGGAAAGGCCCTGCAACACAGAATCCGGCTCCGAATGGAGCCGGCGGTGTTGCAGGGGTGCGACGGGTGCAGTTGCACCCGTCGCGATTTTCACTGTCTGCTAGGCAGACAGTGAAAATCATGCTGGGGCCCTGTTAGGGGGCCCCTGCACTGCCCATGCCAGTGGCATGGGCAGTGCAGGGGCCCCCAGGGGCCCCAGGACACCCGTTCCCGCCATCCTGTTCCTGGCGGGAAAAACCACCAGAAACAGGCTGGCGGGAAGGGGGTCGGAATCCCCATGGCGGCGCTGCTTGCAGCGTCGCCATGGAGGATTCTCCCAGCCGGGGGAAATCCGGCGGGAAACCGCCGGACCCGGCTGGGCGACCGCGTCTTTACAGCCGCGGTCGGAATCCCAAGTGAAGCACCGCCAGCCTGTTGGCGGTGCTTCCGTGGCCATCCACCCTGGCGGTCGATGACCGCCAGGGTTGGAATGACCCCCTAAGTAAGATGGGAACCGGAGTTATTGGCAAAGGAGCACAACGAGTTAACATCCCTCGTCAAATACGCCAACAGATCCAGCCACGTTCCCAGGGGGACGTGGCTATCACAGGTGCGTAACCGCATCCCCAGCATTTGGGGATACTGGTGGGCATAGGGAGGTGGGAGAAGGGATTAAGGGCACAAAAAGGGCAAGACTTTTGATCACTCAGGAGTGCTACGGGGTATTCAGCACAAACCACGGCTCACTTTTTCGTCAGCTAATTGTGTTTGGTGTGTGTATTACGATTCTCCACGGGCACTATCCCTCAAAGACCCGGGTTTACCTTCCCTTCCTCCCTAGTCCTTAAGTATAAACAGTCACAGATAAAAGGCAATGATCCACTTACCGTGTGTTTTCAATTTTCTTCCCTCCTCCCACAGCGCTGTAATCACAAGGGGCGAAATCCTGAAGGTCACTGACCTAGAAAACACAGAAAGGAGGACACTGTTATAGAGAGACAGATGGGGAAACAAAGAACAACTAACAAGGAGAACATTAAAGAAATAATACAAAGAAGAGAAGAAACAAATATTGGAAAAGAGTACAGTAGAAGACTGTAAATAAAATAAAATACTCCTGAGAGTTTTCAATTGAACAAAGAGGCTTGGTATCTTTCTTTTCCCGGGGACCCCACCACAATGGTGTCAGAAGTGGGATTCTGACTATTCAGAAGGGAAAAGAGGAAGTAGGAGCCAGACAAGAATGGAAGACAAACCCACATTAGAAGACATGATACACCAGTTGGCAGAGGGCCAACAACATCTACAATTGATGTGGGAGGAGCAGCGGAAGGAGGCCCGAACAGACAATGACACACTTCAGAATGCACTGAAAAGCCAAGCTACCATCATCGCCAACAACCAGCTAGTTCAAGAGATGACTTTATGCAAGCTAACAGATACAATAGCTTCTAGTCGAGTCTATCCTAATGTCCCAAGCTCTGTCCTGCAGAAGTTCAAAGAAGGAGAGGATCCAGACGCGTTCTTTACTAACTTTGAACGCGTTGCCACATCTGCTACATGGCCAGAAGGTAGGTGGGGACAGTATATTGCCCCCCTCCTAACTGGAACACTACAAGCCGCCTATCAGTCTATCAACCCAGGGAGAACTACCCCATATCCTGAGATAAAAAAGGGAATCCTGGAATGAGTGGGGCATGATACGGAATTCTATTGTATCAAATTTCGCAAAACATAATGGACCCCGACATAAAATCCTCAAGCGCTTTACTACCAAATTTGAGACTTTAGTTTCAAATGGTTTGCTCCTATAAGCACTGACAGAGATGATGTAGTCCGAATTATACTATTGGAACAGTTCCTTGCGGCTTTGCCCCGTCCGACCAGAAATTGGATGAAACAACACCCAAAGGTTGATACCACCATGGCCATAGAACTGGCTTGTGCATTCCACGAGCTCCAGAATTTAGGGTAGGAAAAGGAGCTATTGCTGGCAGTCAGTCCTCCATTTTACCATATCAGAGAAAAGCCGAAAAAGTTCCAGAAGAAACTACTGCATCAAAAGCTATTGATAAATCCCCGAATCAATTACCCCAGTGATACAACTGCGCAGAATGGGGCCATATAGCCCGCAATTGCCCCCATAAGGTAGATAAGGTCGAACCAATGCAGATAGGGGTTACTCGAGGGAGGGTCCTCTACATGGGTAAAGAGGTCCCTCAGTATACCGAAGACCTTCTGAAAAACGGACATGTGACCAAAGCCCTTGTTGACTCTGGGTGTAGTCAGTCTGTGATCCGTGCAAACTTAGTACAAACCCTATCAGATACTTCCAAGGACATGTTTTCAGTTTGCTGTATACATGGAGACATGAGACAATATCCACTTATAATGATAACTATTGATTGGAAAGGACAGAGTGAAAAGGTGAAAAGGGGAGTTCTTCCACATTTAGTGGATGAAGCGATTATAGGTGCTGACTATGGTCACTTCTATTGTTTGTTAGATAGTCTACAACAGAAAAACAGAGTAGAGGAATGGTGGTCTGAGGCTCCTTTTTCTCAAACTCTGATTACTCCTGAGAAAGAGTGTGCCAAGCTAAGTAAAAGACAGAAAAGAGAGGTAAGGAGAACATTTCAAATGGGTATGTCAGACAATAAGACCTCAATGGTCTATAAACCAGTATTAGCATCACTCCCACCGTTTAAGAGCAGTTTAAGAGAAGACCCTACCTTACAGCATGCATGGGAAACCACCAAAAATGGAGTCAACGGACAGGTGGGTCCCTACTTTTTGGTTCATAATGGCCTATTACACAGGGTCATAAGGAATAAAGAACAGGAAAAACAAGAGGTACTAGTACCCCAACCGTATCACATTCAGGCACTCCACTTGGCCCATAGTCTAGTGGGGGTGTCATTTTGGTTGAGAAAAAATGGAAGAGTATCTGTTGCGGTGATTTTAGTGGCCCGGTGTCTTTTCTGACATTCAATGGTTTTGTCAACAATGTCCCAAATATCCACTCATCAATTCCGGGGCCAATAAAAAAGCACCTTTATTCCCTTTACTTATTATCGACATTCCTTTTTCCCAGGTGGGGATGGATCTAGTAGGACCCCTGACCCCATCTTCAAAAGGTAACATGTATATTCTTGTCCTTGTTGACTACGCTACTAGGTATCCACAGGCCATTCCTTTAAGTAGCATGACCACTAAAAACGTGCAACAGGCCATGATTGTTTTTTTTTCTAGAGTAGGATTCCCTAATGAGTTGCTTACAGATCAGAGAACCCCATTTATGTCCCAGCTGATGTCGGAGATTTGCAATTTGCTTGGGGTAACCCACATCCGTACCTCAGTTTACCACCCCCAAACTAATGGGCTGGTCGAAAGATATAACCGTACCCTTAAGACCCTTTTGCGCAAAACCATAGCGGATTTAGGGAAAGACTGGGACAAAAAATGACCCCTGGTGCTATATGCCATAAGAACGCATGTACAGCCCTATACGGGCCATAGTCCTTTCGAGTTAGTCTTTGGGCGACAACCCCGGACTTTACTGGACATGGCTGCTGAAAAGTGGGAGGAATCGGGAATGGATTTGAAGGATGTTTTAGATTATACCCAATGCTTAAAGGAGCAGATCCATAATGTACGGGATGATGTTAGGATGCACCTGGAAGAGGCACAAACTAGAAAAAAGAGATACTATGATAGGAACTCCTCTCTTAGAACATTTCAACCCAGGGACAAGGTACTTATATTGCTCCCCAGTTCAGAGAATAAACTATTGGCAAAATGGCAGGGTCGCTATATGGTACAAAAACGAGTAAGCCCTATCACATATGAGATAGAATTGTCAAATAGTCCACATCGTACTCAAATATACCATGTAAACCTATTAAAAAATGGGAGGATATGGATGATGTAGCAGGACCTATTCATACAGGGTTTTTGGTAAACAGAACCAATCCCTCAAAATTAATCTGTTCCCACAAGCCGAAAACAATACTGTGACCCTTCCGTCATTTCCCACCACACTCTCCATAGAGAAGCAGGGCCAGATAAGAACTGTCCTTAATAACTATCAGAACCTCTTTTCTTTAAATCCAGGTAGAACTTCCCTTATCCATCATACCATCAAAACCCAAACAGGGAAAACTGTCTGACTCCACCCATATCGAATACCAGAAGCATGAAGACGCATCTTAGAGAAAGAAGTCCAAAGTATGTTGCAGGCAGGCATTATTGAACCATCAATAAGCCCCTGGTGCTCACCTGTGGTACTGGTCCCAAAACCCAATGGGACTGTCCGCTTCTGTATAGACTTCAGACAACTAAATAGTATTTCTCATTTTGATACTTACCCTATTCCTAAAGTATATGAGTTATTGGAACAATTGGGCAAAGCATGATATATGTCTACCTTAGACTTAACGAAGGGTTACTGGCAGATTCCCTTATACCATCCCGATAAAAAAAAAACGGCCTTCTCTACCCCTTCAGGCTTATATCAGTTTATTGTTCTCCCTTTTGGACTTAATGGGGCCCCTGCCACCTTTCATCACTTAATGGCCAGACTCTTAAGGGACCACAAAGGTTATGCAGTGGCTTATCTTGATGATATCGTTATCTATAGTGAAAACTGCAGGGACCATTTACATCATCTGAAAATGGTGTTCCAAACACTGCTTCAGGCAGGGTTGACTGTTAATCCCCAAAAATGTAGCCTTGTGAGAGATACCATTGCCTATCTAGGGTATAACATTGGAAACGGTCAGATACGACCCCAAATTGATAAAGTACAAGCAATCCTAGGCATATCTCAACCCTCCTCCAAACGTGAAATACGTTCCTTCCTAGGCATGGTGGGTTATTACCGCCAGTTCATTCCTAGATACTCCACTATTGCAGCACCTCTGACCAATCTATTAAAAAAAGGTTGTCCGATCTTAACTCCCCAAAGGCTTAACATTTTCGAGACCCTAAAAAAGAGCCTAACATCAGAACCAGTGTTGCAATGTCCTGACTTTACGCAACCATTTCTTTTTTACAAACTGACACTTCGGACGTTGGTTTAGGAGCGGTTCTTTCTCCAAAACACGATGGAAATACCCTTCTTCCCATTGTATATATCAGTAGGAAATTGGTACCCAGAGAGCAAAATGTCCCTATTATAGAAAGAGAGTGTCTGGCCATAAAGTGGGCCATCGAAAGCCTCCAATATTACTCGTTGAGACATCCATTTACCCTCTACACTGATCATGCCCCTCTCATGTGGCTGGCCAATCATAAAGACACTAATCCGCGGATATTACGATGGTTCATGGAGCTTCAACCATTTGTATTTCAGGTTCAACATCTTCCTGGGTCACAGATGTCCACAGCAGACTATCTGTCGAGACATCCTGTGAGTCATGGGCTCTATCAGCCCTTTTGATGGGGAAGGAAGTGTGACAGGGTCACCACATCCCGGCTTCTAAAAAGTCCTTTCGGGCCGCCCAACCTATGCCCCAGGGGTACCATGGAGTATATCAACCAGAAAATAGATCAACTGGATATCTGACCGGGAAGGACTGGAAAGGAGGAGCAAGAGGAGAGACGAGCCGAGAGTAGAGAGGAGGAGCAAGAGGAAAGACGAGCCGAGAAGAGAGCGGAGGAGCGAGAGGAGAGACGAGTAGAGAGAACAGTGGAGGAGCGAGAGAAGAGACCAGCCAAGAGGAGAGTGGAGGAGCGAGAGGAGAGACGAACAGAGAGGAGAGTGGAGGAACGAATGAAGTGAGACGGGAACAGGAGTTATTGGCAAAGAAGCACAATGAGTTAACAGCCCTCATTTAATACGCCAACAGATCCAGCAATGTCCCCGGAGGGACATGGCTATCACAGTTGCATAACCGCATCCCCAGCACTTGGGGATGCTGGTGGGCATAGGGAGGTGGGAGAAGGGATTAAGGGCACAAAAAGGGCAAGACTTTTGATCACTCGGGAGTGCAGCGGGGTATTGAGCACAAGCCATGGCTCAGTTTTTCGGGAGCTAATTGTGTTTGGTGTGTGTATTATGATTCTCCACAGGCACTATCCATCACAGACCCGGGTTCACCTTCCCTTCCTCCCTAGTCCTTAAGTCTAAACGGTCACAGATAAAAGGCAATGATCCACTTACCGTGTGTTTCTGATTCTTTTTCCCTCCTCCCACAGCGCTGTAATCACGAGGGGACAATCCTGAAGGTCACTGACCTAGTAAACACAGAAAGGAAGACGCTGTTATAGAGAGACAGGCGGGGAAACAAAGAACAATTAACAAGGAGAACATTAAAGAAATAATACAAAGAAGAGAAGAAACAAATATTGGAAAAGAGTACAATAGAAGACTGTAAATAAAATAAAATACTCCTGAGAGTTTTCAGTTGAACAAAGAGGTTTGGTATCTTTCTTTTCCTGGGGACCCCACCACAATATGTTTCTTCCAAAATATCAATTTTCCCTGTTATTGCAATGTTGTGTAAGATACAACATACTACAATCTTATTGCAAACTGTTTCTGGCCTATACACAAAATGTCCACCAGAAAGATCAAGAAATTGGAATCTTGACTTCAATGTACCAAAGCAATTCTCAATTCTTCTTCTTGCCCTACAGTGGACAATGTTATATGCTTCCTCTGCATGATTTTTTGGATGGTCAAAGGGAATCATTATCCATAACCTAACACCATATCGCTGGTAACATTTGGTAAAAATATAAAATAGTATCACATTACAAATAGTTTACTGCTATGCAAAGAAAACATAAACACTTAAAAGAATGTTAACTTTCATGTTTGATATGGCTATTACATAAAGAAATAAGCATGACTACTTTTCATACAACAAAGCAAATATGAGAGACAAGGTAAATGTTTTCCAATTTAGGACACCTATGACACATAAACTCTGATTTTAAATATACATGTCCTGACATACTAAAACCAATTGTCAAATGTTATGCAACATCACTGTAAATACGCTATACTTGTGGTACTATGGATTTATGTATTTAATCATCAGTAATACAATCCACATGGAAGGAATACATTCTTTTTTGTCCTCTCAGCAACTTTATCTTGAACTTCAGACACACATACAAACCAGGCAGAAAGCCTTGACCATGCAATCCACTTTCAAATTGTTCATTGATACAGGAGTACAGAAATATTAAGGTGTCATGGGCAGAATTACAAAATTTGGCTACTACATCAGCAAAACAGTAGTTGCCATCACAATTGGCCTGTACATTGATTGAGTAAACATGGTTACGATTTCAATACAAAATAGCTGTTCCAGATGGTGGGACAAGGTTGACATGGGTGCCGTCAACAGCATGTGGGATATGTGCAACTTGGTAAAAACCTTGCTTCACTTTTTGAATTTGTTGACCAGGTTTGGGGAAGGTGATGTGCTGCAGTGTAAGTCTCAATATAGCTTCCAAAACTGTTGGCAAGAACGCAGACAAAGCACCCTGGAACACACCAGCTAATCCAGGTAGTTTATTCTGGAAGGATCCAGAGGCTAATAGAGGTAGCTCTGACATTAGTTTCACATGTGCTGGTATATCATGTGATTTGGTAGTTGTAGGTTCACGTTCTGGTGCAGTTTGTTGAAGTAGATGTACAATCATGGCCATGGGCCTGATTACAACTTTGGCAGAGGGTGTTAATCTGTCCCAAATGTGACGGATACACTGCCCGCTGTATTACGAGTCCATTATATCCTATGGAACTCGTAATACGGTGGGCGGAATATCAGTCACATTTGGGACGTGTTAACACCCTCCGCCAAAGTTGTAATCAGGCCCTACATTTCTTACTAATATCTTTCTCACACTGATACCCTTTGTTTGAGGATGTTCTCCTTGTGTTGCCTTCTTCTTTTTTGTGCAATTAGATGATGCCTATATTTTACAAGAGTATCTCAATTACATTTTCCTTCTGATGATTATTTTCTATGATGTTCCTTCTTCAATCTCTTCTTCTTGTGGCAAGACTACTTTTGCCCCGGCTTTGTATGTGCACTAATTTTCTGATGCAAATGGCACGTTCACTGTTTCATGGGTATTTACATGAGTTTTGTAAATAGTGTTTGTGCTGTTTTCAGCTTTATTTAGTGTGGGAAACACACTATCACACCCCACATTCTAATTAATTTAAGCCTTATTGACTAAATGTTTTACATTTGTTCAAACGTCTCTGGATGACATTAGCATAGCCGGTGTCGAATATGTTTTTTTCAGAATTGGGATGGTGCTTATTTGTTAAGGTAATGATGTATTATTCTTCTGTACTGATTTGCAAAAGAAATGATACTTTTATTCACACCACAATGATTTTGCATTTTTTCTAGTTTACTATACAAGAATCGTGTATAAAAACCTTCAATCTGAGGGAGAGCTAGAAGAAGATTTTCTTATTCTACCAGGGATGCTATCTGATTTTATTATGATTTTGCTGCCCATTGAGAATTGGTATGATTTGTGATTATTACATACTTTGTATAACCTTTCATCTGAGAGCCTTCAAGGCACTGATTTGATACAATTTATTTTGAATTTTTGTAATAAAACCCTTTATTTTTTAATTGATCTGCATCTCACTTACTGAGTGAACTACATTACTTAATGAACTATTTCACTTGCTAAATAACGTTTGGGGAGGTGTCTTAATGTGTGGACACTTTGCCTCATGTAATGAGGTTTAACACTGTCTTTAATCCCAGAACTAGTGACAGAACTGAATGAGATACATTTTTGAGGTATCAACATTTTGGGGTACGGTTGTGATCCCACAAATCTTGGTAGCACATCAAAGGGCACCTCCTTTTTTGTTTCGCTATGAGACCCTGGTTCCTTTTACCCATTAAGCCTGGTACAGGGACATAGTAAACTTTCTTGTGGGTTTCCCATGTCAGAAGTTTGCAGAGAAGTTTGACTTGCAGTGCTGTTCCCTAATGATTTAGAGTATAAGAATGAATAGGACGGAATGATTTTGTGAGTTGTGAGCTTTTGAAGTGTTTCAAAATGTCAGAGGGATGTTAACACGGGGTGTGAGAGTTTTCCCTGCAGTAATTAAAAAAAATATAGACAGAAGGAAAACTAAGGAGAAAAAAAGAACAGCATCAGAATTGAGATGAGGAAGATAACTTTATTAGTAATCTTTTGAATTCCAGGCCTTCTCCATGTGCTGATGGGGCATAGTGAACTGATACTGGTTCTGGTAGAGTACCAGATGTGGGTACAGCAGAAGATAGTGCAGCAGTACAGATACAGAGCTCATCTACAGCTGGGGTTGCTAGCACAATAGTGAGTGTCCCATGTGCAATGGAAGCACTGCCAAATACTAGTAGAAACACCTCATTTGTTTGACAGACTCAAATAGATCCTTTTACTACACTGGTGCTTGAAGAGACACCGTAAGTGAGAATGAATAATACATTGAAACGACAAACATTAAATTATTCATATATAACACCATATCTGCTTGCAAAACATATACTGTTAAAAATTTGCACATTTAAAAAAAACATTACAAGTAAATAAATATTTAAATCACATAAAAATTAATTAAAATAAATGTAACATTTACAATATAATAATAATGGATACAACAATCCAACAAATAAAACTGAAAAACTTGGAGCTGGAGAAATGTTATAAGGGACCGTTAATTTAAATAGACTAATTTTATACAATGTTGTTTAAATAAAGTAATTGATTAAAGAAGCACCCAGGTGTGCAAATGAAGCACATGATAAATTAGAATAATTAGCTGATGACTGGGAAGTTGACATTAGTAAGAAAAAGAATGTCAGAAAGAATTACAAAATGGATTTAACTCACATAAATAAAGGAATTGAGTTTGATTACTTTAAGAGCTCATGTTAACCCTTTTGCTGCCAGGCCTTTTCCCCCTCAGGTGCTAGGCCTTTATATGGCTATTTGGGGCAGTTTGCACTTAGGCCCTCATAACTTTTTGTCCACATAAGCTACCCATGCCAAATTTGCATCCTTTTTGTCCAACATCCTAGGGATTCTAGAGGCACCCAGAGTTTGTGGGTTCCCATGAAGGAAACCAAGAAATTAGCCAAAACACAGAAACATTTCATTTGTTTAAAAAAATGGGAAAAAAGGACTATAGAAGAAGACTTGTGTTTTTTTCCCTGAAAATGGCACCAACAAAGGGTTTGTGGCGCTACAATCACCATGTTCCCAGCTTTCAGGAACAGTCAAGAATCAAAAACACACATTTTTCAACACAATTGTGGCATTTTACTGGGACATACCACATTTTTACTATTTGTTATGCTTTCAGCCTCCTTCCAGTTAGTGACAGAAATGGGTGTGAAACCCTGCTGGATCCTGGAAAACTAAACATTTCTAAAAATTAGACAAAATTCTGAATTTAGCAAGGGGGCATTTGTGCAAAATCTACAAGGTTTTGCTACATAAAATAACAGCTAAAATAAAAATCTATTGACATTGTGGTGAAAAACAGCCATTTTTCTCCATGTTTTACTATGTAACTTTTTGCTGCGATGTCAGATTTTTTAAAGCAATATACCGTTATGTCTGCTGGACTCTTATGGTTGCAAGGATATATAGGCATGCAGGTTTATCAAGAACCCTAGGTACCCAGACCCAATAAAGGAGCTGCACCTTGCAATGGGTTTTCATTCTATACAGGTATACAGCAATCGATTTACTGAAATATAAAGAATGAAAAATAGGTATCAATAAAACCTTTGTATTTCCAAAATGGGAACAAAATAAGGTGTTGAGAAGCAGTGGTTATTTGCACATCTCTGAATTTCGGGGTGCCCATACTAGCATGTGAATTACAGGGCATTTCTCAAATAGTTGTCTTTTTTTACATACTGTCTTACATTTGGAAGGAACAAATGTAAAGAAAGACAAGGGGTAATAACACTTGTTCAGCTATTTTGTGTTCCCCCAAGTCTCCCGATACAAATGGTACCTCACTTGCGTGGGTAGGCCTAATGCCTGCGACAGGAAATGCAACATGGACACATCACATTTTTACATTGAAAACTGACATGCTTTTTGGAAAGTGCCTTGCTGTAGATTTTGATCTCTACTTCAGCCGGCACCTAGGAAAACCTACCAACCATGTGCATTTTTGAAAACTAGACACCTAGTGGAATCCATTATAGGGTGACTTGTGGGGCTTTCATGAGGTTCTATTACCCAGAATCCTTTGTAAACCTCAAAATTTGGCCAAAAATCACTTTTTCCTCATATTACGATGACAGAAAGTTATGGAATCTGAGAGGAGCCACAAATTTCATTCCACCCAGTGTCCCCCCAAGTCTCCGGATCAAAATGGTACCTCACTTGTGTGGTTAGACCTAGTGCCCACAACAGGAAATGCCGCAAAACACAACGTGGACACATTACATTTTCCCAAAGAAAATAGAGCTGTTTTTTGCAAAGTGCCTAGCTGTAGATTTTGGCCTCTAGCTCAGCCGCCACCTACGGAAACTTACCAAACCTGTGTATTTTTGAAAAGTGGAAACCTAGGGGAATCCAGGATGGGGTGACGTGTGGGGCTCTCACCAAGTTCTGTTACCCAGAATCCTTTGTAAACCTCAAAATGTGGCAGAAAAAACACTTTTTCCTCTTATTTCGGTGACAGAAATTTCTGGAATCTGAGAAGAGCCACAAATTTCCTTCCACTCAGTATTCCCCCCAAGTCTCCCGATAGAAAAGGTAACTCATTTGTGATGCTAGGCCTAGTGCCTGCGAAAGGAAATGCCCCAAAACAGTATGTGGATACATCAAAATTATCAAATACAAAACTACCTGTTTTTGCGGGGGGCACCTGCGTTTTTGGTCCTGGGACCAGCAGCCATATCGGGAAACTTACCAAACCCAAACATTTCTGAAAACTAGACACCCAATGAAATCCAGGGTTGTGTGACTTGTGTGGATCCCAAAGTGTTTTCTTACCCAGAATCCTCACCAAACCTCAAACGTAGCTAAAAAATCATATTTTTCCCACATTTCTGAATGGGATCACTGCACCGGGACAAATTTCCTACCATCCAACGTTCCCCTCAGTCTCCCTGTAAAAATGATACCTCACTTGTGTAGGTGGGCTAAGTGCCTGTAACAAGGTAGAGCCAAAAACATGTTGAAATTGAGGGGGAACCAAAGCAGGTCCAAAAGGGCAGTTTGGAAAAAAAACATTTTCAGGCTGACAAGTGGGCAGAATTTTTATCAGCATAGATGCGACAATGCTGGGTGGTAGGAATTTTGTAGATTCCTGCAGATTCTGGAAGGTTCTATCACAAAAATGCGGGAAAACGTGTGATTTCCAGCAAATTTGGAGATTTGCAGGGCATTGTGGATAAGAAAATGGTGCGGGGTGCATGTGAAGCACACCACCCTGGACTCACCCAGTTTTAGTTTTCAGATGTGTCTAGGTCTTGTGGATTTTTCTACATGGCAGCGTCCCAGAGTCCAAAAAGTGCAGCCCTTACCATTCCAAGTGGGACGATTTTGAGAGTTAGACAAGTTCTCATGGCCCAAATGTAAAACCAAAATCCAAAATAATCTAATTTCCTCTTGCTTGCCGTGGGATAACATGTTTTGGTGTGCTGGGGAGAGCTGAAAGACTGTTACCACCTTCAGTTGGGGTAGGGGCATAACCATGCCCATACTGGTTAGTAACCACTACCCCACTTTTTTTATTTATTCCATGGCATGTGTTGTATCCATGTTGAGTTATGAGCCTTTTAATGATATGGGCACTAGGTTACCCACACAAGTGATGCACCATTCTTATCAGGAGAAAATGTGTTTTGTTAGACAAAGTTTGAGGTTTGCAAGGGATTCTGGGTAGAAAAAAGTGGTCAGAGCTCACCCTGGATTCCCCTAGGTGTCTAGTTTTCAAAAATGTACAGGTTGGCTAGGTTTCTCTAAGTGCCAGCTAAGATAGGGTCCAAAATTTTGATCTGTCCACATTGGAAAAAGAGGGACAGTTCTCAAGGGAGCAAGGAGCAAGCGGCCCAGCTGTCACGTTGCTGAGCTGCAAAGTCGCTGAGTTGCCAGGCTGCCGAGTCCAGATGCGACACAGCTTTTCTGGCGCTGTACTCACCGAGATCTGAGCTGTGGAGGAGGCGAGAGTACGGTCCTCTTGCAGCCAGCCTGCAACCGGTCAGTCCGGCTACCAGCCGTTGAGGGGCTTTTGGGGGGGGAACTCTAACCAGCGCAACTCAGGTTTGCCCCTTTTTTCTGCTCCCAGCCTGGTCCACCTGCCCGCATACGTGTCCAACTTGACTTGTCCCGGCTTTGATTAAACGTGGTACCGCCGCACCACAGAGGCCATGATATCGACAGTATTGGCAGTATTGGAGAAGGAGGAGGAGGCAAGGTGGTCAAACCCTCTCAACCTGCCCAAATTATTTCAAACACCGCTTCCTACTGTTGGAAGTACACTGTATCCCTGTGACATGAAGGAAGACATGGAGAAGCAGGAGCTATCTTGACTATAAGATTTGAAGTGACTCTGAATTTTTTTTTTTTACATTTTGGAGGTGCCCCACATCCACCTCCACTCACTTCCTTGTCTAGCATTGGCTCACTTATACATCATTGGATCTGCAGCGGCCTGCGAGGTTCTTCGGTGCCTTCCTGGCTTGGAGTAACAGAGGTGAACGGAGGTGAGCGGTGGGCCTGAGGAGGAGGAGCGGTGCTGTGTGGGGAGATAGACCATAGAGACTGCAGTGAACCAACTGTCTGCCTGCGCTGAGCCCACTTCAGGCTGTGCTGTGGACTGATAGGGTTCAAAGGTTTTCCCAGATTGTGCAAAGTATGTGAAGTGCGGAGGGGCTAGGTATTAAGCGCCTGAGGATGTGGTTGCGGAAGCGGCTCTTATACAAAGGGTGCAGCTTTCGACCGGAGGGTTCCTAGAGGTGGTAAAATCCTCATAAGCTTTACCCCCACCTCCCCCCACTTACTGCCCTTACGTGTCCCTCAACTGTTTGCGGTGTGAAGGTGCATTTCAGTGCAATCTGCAACCAAGAATTTCCCCAGAGACTACCAGCGTGTAAGCCACCAAAGGCAGTAATCACAGCCTCTGAAGAATTAACTGTTCTTACCTGGGAGAATGCCCTCAGGGAAAGAGAGGTCATCTCATCCCTTGGCAAAAAGAAACAAGAGGAAACCAAAATCTCAAACCTTGCAATCAGCAAAGTCAACGCGGTTGAAAAATATTGAGGAAGAGCATCAGACCCTGATCTCCCCATTGCACATATATTTGGAAAGGCAGCAAAGACGCCTTATAAATTCAACTTCTTGCTGAACTCAGTGGAGGCGATATTTTTCTACCACCAAGGATCAAATAGCCCTTCCTCATCCCATTTCCCCAATAAGAAGCGAAAGTATCTTAGTATATGAAAAAGGGGAAAGTTAGTGAGAGCAAATTGAAATATCAACATGAGAGCCAATTTGGATTAGTAACTGAGGGGAAAGGTTAAAAATCCCATTAAACTATCAGTAGAAAATGCTTGGTGCTCTATTACTGATTTGGAGTTACTCACTTTAAGATCACCTTCTCCATCGCCATCCCCCACAATGCCTATAGGCCCTATGGAGAGAAGAGTCATGATTTCTCTCAATGTAAATGCCACCATCAAGAAAGCTGCCGAAAACCTAAACATGATAACAAACCAAGAGGTTAGGGGGTGTGACAACAATGCAGAAACATTTACTCATTGATTACCCCTCAAGCCCCTGAGAGTGTGGTCCCCAGCCCAAATATGGTCAGTGGATGTACAGGTAACGTGTGTTAGCCAGTCCCCCATCTCTGCTAAAGTAAATGCTTTTTTTCCAATGTCTTTAAAGATGGTGATTCATCTGAGTCCGAGGGTATATCTCATGTAGCGCTGGTCAGCGTATTGAATAATCTTACGAACTTACCTCTTCAAGATCAAAGAGCTTTAAGAGCCACTGCTTCGTGTCAAGCCCAACTGTTAGATGTTTCCAGTCATGGGGAGCGTAGTGAGTGCCCTAAACATATACAGAATCCCTCAGGGTCCGCTTAGCAAAGTAAAGTGTGGGACATTTTCTTCAAAACATCACAATTGACTTTAGACGCCTTATCATACCAGTCTACAAAAATGGATCTGCAGGTCGATCTACTAAATAGCGTGGCTCAGTCGGTTTCCGGGATCGATTAAAAACTGGCAGACTCAACTGCACTGATCAAATGAGCACATTCCTATGCAGAAATAGTTGAGCATGATTGTACTTGTGATCCAATAATTAGTAAGCTTGTAACTCTTCCAGAGGTTATAACCACATTGATGAACAATTTTAAAGCTAATCTTACTATTGGGAAAAGGAATGATGATGAGTTTGTGATGCATTCTAAATGGAAACTAAGGGCTAACACCCATATGAATGTGGCAAACAGATGAGGAAGAGTGTATGGGGGAGGGGAAAGAGTGGGTACTACAGTGAAAGGTGTAAAAGAGGTCAACCAATGTTGTGAAAATGTAGGTGTCATAGAGCTTCCAGTAGAAGAGATATCTGACATTCTCGAAGGAATATTCAACCAGATTCCATCATCTCCCCCTTCACCTTTTTCCCTGTCCTCTAACAGCCAAGTGAAAAATCATTGAAATTACCTGTCACCAAAAAACAAAGGAAAAAGGAGAGGAAAACTAGGAAAAAGTTGAAGGGTGCCCCGGGGCAACCTGTGAAGTTCGGACTAACACTACAATCCCCTGGAGTATCAATAAAAAGAAAGGGAGTAGTTTAAAGAACGAAATAAATGATAAGAGCAGTCAACCAACTTCTATTTCCTTTATGTAATACTCAAAAAGAGGGGACTGTCCCTTTAGGTCCTCTGGAACCTAATCCAAGCTCAGGGGAGATAGTGGCCATATCAAATTAGGAAAGCCTGGGTCACTAAAAAATAAAGTCCCAAGTAGACCGGGAGGCTGACTGTAGAGCTCAAAAACAAGGGACCGAAATTGAATTCTTGACAGAAGGGGGACAAAGGACGATCCTCAGAGTGATGCTAACTGATAATGTGTTTGAAAATGTAGCATCTAGAGCAGAGGCTAACGCAATCAGGGGTAAGGGTTTAGTTAGTAGATTAACATCCTAGAGCCTGGGTCACAGGAAAGGGGTGGGTACCCAGGGCCTCTCATAGATTACCTTAGGAAAGTTAGCTCAGACACAGTCCAAATCAAAACCATCAATCATCGACTAGTTGGGAGAGGACCCTACTTAATTCTAAGAAAACCCACCATGGCCAATTCCGTGAAGTCAGCCAAGATACCATAATAGGTGGTTATCATCAGGATTGCCCTGGGGGTGGAAATAAGAAAATGTTCTCTCCACAATATCAGACAAGGAGCCCACATGATATATTAAATGGCAGTAATATACTAACACTTTTGCAAGCAATACCTCCGCTGGAGAACATCCAATCGGTAGATATTGACTCAATGGAATTCCTGACTGGGACTTTGGCGGCAAGTAGTCCCATCCCAGAATCCACCATGGTGACCTGGGCTGCATCTCAGATTGTCAACAGGGTTTTTTAATGAGAAAAGCGCTTTTCTAAAATGGGGAATTGAGCTTAAAATCCCCCAGCAGATTGGTTATCCAGAACCCTTGGAAATTCACAATAGGACCGCATAACTAGCACGAAATAGTGGCTTTCAAAACCCCATTAAATTCTTAGAACTGCCATTAGGAATTCTACACCAGCTATTTATAAATAAATAAGTTACTATCTGGACAACTTACAGGAGTCAGGGCAATTAAGTTTAGGATCGCTTTCAGCTGCTCTTCACAAAAGTAAGAGAACCTGACAGCCATATCCCACACCCCTAGGATCGACTAAGGCTAAATATTGTCAAAATTCACTTAAAGTATGTTCATAGAACATAAACGGGATTAGTGCTAATAATACATTAAAATATCTATCTTTATTAAAAGATTTTCAGATTGTGTTACTATAGGAGACCTGGGTAACCAAACCATTTACTATTCATGGCTATATAGGTTTTTTTTCCCCAGCATATAAGGTGAAAAAGTTCAGTCGTCCGAAGGGTGGCCTGGTGACATTCATTGCAGGAGGGCTAAAAGCATAGTGTATGCAACTAAAGGAGCAAAATGCAGACCCTCTGATAATAAAATATCTAAATTGGCAGAAAAAGATAAGGAGACTCCCACTCCAGGAAACTTATGACCTCCAAACTGGTAGAAGAAATTCTAACAGGTTTGAAAGAGTCTGATGCTCTGGAGCTCTTAATTGCAGGGGATTTTAATATGAAACTATTACAAAACTTCGAAAGAGAGGAACGGATTGTGCACCAGGACTATATGTGGTCTGTCGCTCAACAATCTTTAGGGAGCGATGGTACTGGCCCAACAAAGACTTAGGGAGTTTCATTTGTTAAGAACTTGGAGGTGTTAGGTCTTAGAATCGTGAACTGGAGGTACCAACAGGATATTTCCCCCCGCAACTACTTGCTATGCCTTTGGGTACCAATCCTTAAGTGACTATGAAGTGGTCCCCTTGCTACTCCTAACCCCAGTTGCCACCTAACACATTGTTAGAACAGAATTAAGTAATCATGGTTTGCAAAGTATGGAGATTGATTATAGTTACCCAAAGCATAAATCTGCTGCTATGCATCCCAGAAATATTACCACAACTAATTATAAGAAACTTCGATGGTGTGGTGACCCAATTGAACTTATTGGTATACATTCGGAGACTTTACTAAACCAACTCATTTGTGATCCAGTTGGTGTCCCAATTGGTGACCTAATTTTTCAATGGACAGCATTCTTGGATGAGTTTGCAATCAGTTTTCTCTCTGAAAATCTTATCTTCAAAAATCCAATCAGAATTATGCATTGGAAAGAGTAAGAAATAGTGTAAAATTAAAATAAGATCCGTTACTGCCTTATTGAGGAAAAAGAGGAATGGGTTACTAAGACTTGCAAAGAAGAACCCAACTAATCTTTGTATCCAAAAAGATTTAATAGATACAAACAGCTCATATAGGAAATAAATGTGTGAATACAGGGCAAGGAAAAGGCAGGACTTCTGGGCAAATGGCTTATTTTTAAGCGAAAAAATGATAACTGATTTAAACAAAGCCCCTATGATTCTGACTAGCTTAGATATTTCCGAATCTTCTTGGTATGACTTTTTAACTCAATATTTCAACCAAGCAAAAGAAAGTAAAGAAGTGATGTTTAGACAAGGGGGGCCAATAGGGATTCATGGCCAGGGAACCGACGACAATTCAACCTGCCTCAAGTACAAAGAAGAAAATTAGCTAACATTAACGGCCTTTCATACCAGACTTATTAATAAGAGTAGGCAGGCCAGGGCTCCAGGCCCAAATCGGATCCCTATTGCCTTATACAAAACAAACATAGGCTTCTGGGCAGAGACGTTGGCCATGGTTTTTACAATACACTGGAACTTGAGGCTATTCCAAGATCTCGGAAGGACGCCACCATCCACCTGATTTTTAAAGGTGAAAATTGTTCAAACCCCGAGAACTATTGCCTAATCATTTTAACTGACTCTGAATCCAAATACTACACTAGTTCCCTTTTGGAGGGTCTTCAGAGCTGGGCAAATGAAAACAACATCATTCTGGTCAGTCAAACAGGCTTTATTAAAGGGCCTGGAACAGCCGTAAACATTTTGGCCCTCATTATGATATTGGCGGAAAGTCCCGCTTACCGCCATGCCGACTGCCTCCAACATACTGCCGGCACTGAGGTTTACCTCTACCCATATTATGACCCACACATAGCAATCGGTCACTATACAGACACACACACAAGTCCACCAGCTCAAAGGTCAGTGATAAACTGGCAGTAGCAAAACCCACACCATTACGCCAACAGAACTACGCTCACAATATTATGACCCACGAATCACCACAGTGGACATTCAACCACGGTAAACCATTCACTGTACATACCGCGGTGCTTAAAATACACATACAAAACAACACTACATTGGACAATTGAAACTACACACACCTGACACACACACACCACACACCCAAACCACTATAAAACACACACACACATTACCCACAACCCTTTACGACTAACAAAAATTGACAACTGAGGGAGAGACACACCAAGAGCACCCACAGAACCAGAGCCACCGAACACCAATACCCATACACCATCCACGCACCTCACAGCACACACCCCAACACATCACCCCACACACCCTCACACACACCACTCACACTTTACCCATGGCACCACAAAGACATCCCAGGTTCTCAGAGGAGGGGCTAAGGTTCATGGTGGAGGAAATCATCAGGATAGAGCCACAGCTAATCGGATCACAGGTGCAGCAGACATCCATTGCTAGAATGATGGAGCTATGGCAGAGAATCGTGTACAGGGTAAACGCCGTGGGACAGCACCCAGAACAAGGTATGACATCAGCAAGAGGTGGAATGACCTACGGGGAAGGTGCATTCCATGGTTTCAAGACACCAGATAGCTGTACAGAGGACTGGCGGTGGACTCCTACCTCCTCCCCCACAACTAAAAACATGGGAGGAGTAAGTCTTGGCAATACTGCATCATGAGGGCCTGGCATGAGCAGGAGGAGGACTGGACTCTGGTAACTCAACTCTTTACTACTATCAACCCCCCTACCTGCATGCCATCACATACCCCCACCCCTACCCTCACCCCCATCCTTTCACTACCTCACATATAACCCACCATCACCACCCACCCATCCCAATACCAAGTCCTGCATGCAACACCAATGCATGGACACCCCTCACAGACCTGTATGGACACCCATCACTAAAGCATGCACATTAAATAGAATCACCTAGCCCACATAATCACTACTCACACAAGGCAAAGCTGACAGGGCACTCACAACCATACAGGGCAACGCACCCATGCACAAGATGTCACACGCAGAAACTATAACACTACATTTACATCCCGAAAAGTCTACCACCCAACGTCACCAGAGAGGAGGTGCTAGCAACATCCAGTCCCCCCACAGAAGAGGCCCACAATGATGACAGCATCTCTGCTCACCTGGATCAGGATGACCAACCTGGCCCATGAGGGATCTCCGGACAGTCAGTGACCCAGGCACAGTCCCATACCACCACAGAGCCTCCCCCCTCAGGAAACACCACCACAGCACCCACCCAGCTGGCCCATACCTCTGTCCCCAGGACACGTTAATCAGCAGTGTGTCCACCACTACAGGGACCACAGGACACCCCACAAACACAGGATGATCAGGGACCTGGGGTCAGTAGCAGTGAGCACACGGTTCAGGGGACAGAGGCAAAGACAACAGGGAAGCAGGGAGGATTGCTGTGTGACAGGGGAGGGCAGGCCCAGGGAACCGACTCTCCAGGAGGCACTTGCCAACATCCTGGGAGCATACCACCATTCCAAGGCGACGATGGGCCAGACACTGGACAAGTTTCAGGAGACCCAGCGGCTGCAGGAGGGACAGTACCAGGGGATCAGGGAGGACCTGAAGGACATCCACACCACCCTGGTCACCACTGCAGGGGTGCTGGCAGACATGGCCAACACCATGAGGGAGGCAGTGGCACACCACTGGGCCCCCGACAGTAGCCACACAGATGAATAGCCTTACACCTCCGCTGCCACTAGTGGACAGGAGGCCCTGCCACAGGAACAACGGGCCACCAGCACCCCTCCCCCGCAGAATGAGAACCACCCCACAAAAGGTCCCTGCAATCCAGGGAGAAGCCAGAAAACATTGCCAAGACCCCCGCCAGGAAATAAGACTCTCCTGATTGTCACCCTTGTGTCACCCTGTCCACCTTGAACTGCCATTGCTCCACTTCCTATGCCCCTTTGGACAATGTACCTGTGACACAAATAGACTGGACTATATCCTGGACTTACCTCCATCATCCCCCAGCCCATTGTGCCTCCCCTTCTACCTCTTAGCACTTTAATAAACAAAAAAGTATGGAGTATGTCAAATGATTTAACAATTGTATTAGTTTAACAAGGTTTAAACACCTCAATACAACTGAACAGTAATGAATACATAGGAATGACCTGTAGTTGGCTGCAGTCAACACACCAGGGGCCAGAGTGGGCCACAGATATCTGAAAATAGAGATACCAAAGGGTACAAAAAGTGGCCATAGAATTAGGAGAATCTGCCTGCCATGTACAATGTCAAATACAAAACTGTCAATGCAAAGTGAAGTTACAGGGCCTCATTCTGACCCTGGCGGATGGCGGAGGCCGTCCGCCAGGGTACCGCCGCTGAATGACCGCACCGCGGTCAAAAGACCGCGGCGGCCATTCAGACATTTCCTCTGGGCCGGCCTCTTTTGGAGAGCGCCCGCCGGCCCAGAGGAAATGCCCCTGCAACGAGGACGCCGGCTCAGAATTGAGCCGCGTAGTTGCAGGGGTGCGACGGGTGCAGTTGCACCCGTCGCGTATTTCAGTGTCTGCTTAGCAGACACTGAAATACTTTTCGGGGCCCTCTTATGGGGGCCCCTGCCGTGCCCATGCCATTGGCATGGGCACGGCAGGGGCCCCCAGGGGCCCCGCGGCACCCCCTACCGCCATCCTGTTCCTGGCGGGCGAACCGCCAGGAACAGGATGGCGGTAGGGGGTGTCAGAATCCCCAATGGCGGCGCAGCAAGCTGCGCCGCCATGGGGGATTCTAAGGGCAGCGGTAAACCGGCGGGAGACCTGTCGGCGGTGCTCCCGCCGACCCTGGCCCCGGCGGTCTTAGACCGCCGGGGTCAGAATGACCCCCACAGTGTCTTACCTGTGTTTCACTGGAAGTACTGTTCTATAATAGCTGTTCTGTTGTCCTCATCCTCTGCCTCTTCATCTTCACTGCGCACACGGTCCACTGCTGCCACATGCCCATCTCCAGCCTCATCCTCCTGCAGAAAAGGCACCTGGCGTCTCAAGGCAAGGTTAAGCAACATGCAGCATGCCACGATTATCTGGCACACCTTCTTGGGTGAGTAGCACAGGGATCCACCTGTTTAATGCAGGCACCAAAACCTGGCTTTCAGGAGGCCGAATGTCCTGTCTATTATTCTCCTTGTTCGCCCATGTGCCTCATTGTAACATTCCTCTGCCCTTGTCCTGGCATTCCTCACTGGGGTCAGTGGCCATGAGAGGTCAGGGTAACGAAAGCCACCTGCAAATATTGGGGGCCACCTGTTAGACACACACTAACCCTTAGGGCCCACACCATACCCATATACCAACATCCACTGGCTGAGAACCAGGGCTCACTTACTAGTCACACCGGGTGCCTCAGGAGTTGAGCCATCACATATGGCATGCTGCTGTTCCTCAGGATATAAGCATCATGCACAGAGCCAGGATACTTTGCATTGACACGGGAGATGTACTGGTCCGCCAGACACACGACCTGCACATTCATCGAGTGAAAGTTCTTTCAATTTCTGAACACCTGTTCATTTCTAAGGAGGGGAGACAAATGCAATATGTGTACCATCAATTGCCCCAATAATGTTGAGGATATGTCTCATTGCATAGAAGTCAGCTTTCACTGTGGCCAAATCCTCTGTAGTGTAGCCATTTTTAATGTAGCTTTATGCATGTTAGCTTAACGTATAAGGCCTCTGCGCACTTTGCCCTAGATGCATTTTATTCAACCTTGCACTGTTATTTTACAATAACCAGTTTCACGGTCTTGTTTTTATTTCATTCTATCATACTGTTTAGCTTACTTCAGCACTGTGTTCTCAAACAATACATTCTTGCTCGCTCTGTGCTTCAGTCAAGGATACAGCCTGGGACATTGCCGAAAGACGTGGTAGAAGTTTAGTCTTTAGGGTTCGTAGAAAGTACACATCCTTACATAGGGACGTTTCCTAGAACATCGTGTGTGTTAGGTATAAAAACACTTTCTAGTCCTAGTACACGTTAGAGGGAGATTCCGACCAGGAATCTACAACTAGATGCTGCCTGCCCCGTTGCAGATGCTGATGCAGATTACAGGCCTTTGCTCAGGTAGGAGGGTTGATGTCCTCCCGGGGGAACCTGAAAGGCAGGCTTAGAGCTTCACGGACTGTGCTCAACATATAACTTAGAGAGAACATAATCTAGTTGCACTATGATAGCCTTATTCTTGTGCTTCACTCTCCTCGTTAATATTTCAATTCTACTGTGTTGTATAGTTCTGGTTATTGCAGTTCACGCTTTGTTATCTAAAATGCAGTTGTTTTATTAAACCAATCTTTAAAACTCAAACTGCCTTTGTCATTTATATATAAGACCGCACTGTGTACGAGAGAACTGGTTGTGACCTGAGTGACCACGACTTCCCTGGGAAGTACTAAGATGTCATGCACTGGGCTGCCCAACTGTCTCTTCCCCTAGGGAGAGATGAAGCACTGCTAGTTAGCTGGAGCAAAAAACGGATTTGGGGTGACAAGGGTCCTTCACCGTGGGTCAGACTCAGTCCCCCACACTGCAAACGATCTTGCTGCCCAAAAATCCAATAGTCCCATTCGGATAATGAGAGCCTACGCGACATGCCGCCGCCAACATTTGGTCTGGCTCTAATTTTCGGGTCCACCGGTTTCTCTCGGTCTCATATAATGATCCCTCAGTTCATTCAGCGGAGACATCCGTGGCACTGAGGATTTCCACCACCGCAGTATAGCTAACCCTATTTACAGCGGGTGGTTGTTCAAGCTTGAACTTTAAAAGGAGAAAAAAACGCCTTGGTGTCCCTTCTCTGAATTCTGGTGGTTTTATAATGGCGAATCCCCAGGTTGTACAAATAGCTCTTAACATGAGACAAGCGCTCACAGCACATTTGCTAGCACACGGCCTTACGGCCCAAGGTGGTCTAGTCATGTTTGTGGTGGACGCCCACGCAGCCTATAGAACAGAAATTTTTTACTCCTGGGTCATATTTCCAGCAGTTGATGGGAACACAAATACATTCCATACATACACAGTAGCGAACGCGCCTGGACAATACAGGGCGTACGCATATTTAGAGATTCCTCTATCTTATCAAGAACATAATAATTGGCTTGATGGTGCCCTACCCCATACAATATCACCAGTAAGGTTAGGTCCACTAAATAATGATGGTCCTACCTGGCTTTATTGGCCACATCTACACCACATCATGCGGCGGCTAATATGGCGGTGGCTGAGATTCGACGCCTATATACTGAATTAACGGCAATATATAGACGACTAGTACAATTTGTGATGCAGACACTAAATACAAACCCAGCCCGTGCTGCTCCAGCACAACCACACGCAGTAACACCAGGTATAAACCCGGTGACTGTACACTCTATTATGGGTAAAGTCCCAGCAAAACGAGAGGAGACTCCATTTTGGCTGGGGCAGAAAATGAATATGCTGGAAGCAGTATTTCCCCATACGGGACCTCAGGACAAACATAGGATATTAACTATGTGTTTACCCTTTAGGATGGTTCCCACAGTGGAACATTGTAATACATGGGGCATGGTGTTTGCCACGCTCTATACAATGGCACACGGTACACCGACATTAGCAAATCTACCGGAAGTGCTTAAACAAATTCAAGATGAACATGGGACTGCCCAGCCTTAGATTTGGGGATGCAACTGATGGGCAACTTTGCCACGGTTTCTTCAATAATCCTAAGCAATCTTAAAGGGGAAGCAGTTGCACTTGCAGTGCGCATGCGTCTTCGTGATGTCCCGCAACAAGATCAGGAACGGAAACTGCCTAAAATAATAGCAGAAACATATTCCAGTATTGGTCGAGATAGCCTAGGGGCTAGACCACAAAAACCTCAATTTCAGGGAAAAATTAATACTAAACAGCAACCTGAGGGTAAGAAGAAGCGCTAGGAGAAAAAACAACAAACACCCAAAAAAGAAAGGGGAGAATCTCCATGTACAGAGACCCCAGAGAATAGTTATAATCTCAGAAATAGAGGTAATACAAAAACGCCTGATAGATATCAATATACTGATACACGCCAATCTCGTTCCTTCAGGACTCATCGGAAAGAGAAATGAGAGAGGTGGGCTGTCAGAGTGGAGAACAGAGTACGTGAAACTGAGACTGGAATCACAACGCTCTTCAGAGGTTTCTGTCAAGAAGGAAGAGAAACCGATACAACAAAAACAACAGTTTAAAAAGAAAAAGGTGGCAGCAGTCTCAGTTAGACATGCCACACAGGAAGAGGGTTCTCTTGAAGAACAAGACATGGGCTCTAGTACTACTAGACAGCACAGCAGAGGTCACAATAGTTCGCCGGAATCATCTAGAGTATCTGGAGGTGAAAGCAACTGATGACTTCATACAAGTAGAAACAGCAGATATTCATGTCTCCGAACCTGATAGGGTGTATACAGTGACTTTACAATTGGAAGGAGACTTTGAGCGCATTATACACGCAATCTTTTGGGATCGTGTAGTTAAGAAATATGATATCTTGCTGGCAGAACAAGATTGGCCACCTGATTTTCTCTGCACCTGCCCAGCAGGGGAGGAGGTTATTAAACCTTCATTCTCGCCTCTTGTTCCAGAGGAACTCGCAGAGTCTTATTCAATAAAATGGGCTCTTGCACAAGCACCTGCCTTACATAGAAATCACGTAGGGTGGGACAGGGATTCTCCATATCATGTATTTCGCATTAAAGGTGATCCTCAGCCACAACCGCAGTATCCAATAAAACAGGAAGCAAGGGCACCGGTGAGAGAAATACTTACACAATTGGAATACCAGGGGGTAATTGAACCCTGTGTCTCACCGATGAATAATCCCTTATTCCCTGTAACTAAATCGGATCATTCATATAGAATAGTCCTAGACTACAGACATTTGAACGGACATACCCGTACATATGCTGTACAGAACTCGCATAGCGCAGCACTGATGAGCAATATTGTGCAGAAAAAATATAAAACAACTTTAGATATCTCAAATGGATTCTTCTGCCAGAATATAGCTCCTGAAAGCCAAGATTTAACAAGCTTTAGCGCACTAGGCTCCCAGAAACAAAACTGTTGTTTGCCTCAAGGGTATAAGAACAGCCCAGGACTGTTTGTGGCTCGTGTGACGGCTATTTTACATGAGTTAGACCCAGAAGCGTTGTCATATGTGGATGATATATATCTCATGGATGACGAGTTACTACAACATTTAAGACGGGTAGCCCGCATTGTTGTGGGGTTTGCCGAAGTCGGCTAAAAATTTAACTTCAAAAAATCAAAAATTGCTTTTCTCAGCGTCCTATTCCTGGGATATGAGCTGTCAAATGAAGGTAAGAGCCTAGCGCCCCAATTCTTAGAAAAATGTGCACAATTGCAACCACCAAACACGATTAAGAAGGTTCAATCGTTGTTGGGCTTTTTAAATTTTTGCAGAACATACATTCCCGATTATGCTTCACACATAAAACCTCTATATGAATTGATACGTCCTGAATTTTCAAGCAAATTTTGGACAATTGAACATACACATACCCTTCGGGAGTTACAAGCGGATCAGTTAGCAGCGAAACACTTACACACAAGGGTCAATAAGACACATTTGGTCATCAGGGTGATAGCTGGGGCCATTGGGTTTACATATGTCACATTTAAAGAGGGTGAGACAGTTCCCGAGGGGATACAAGTCACACTTGTATTTTGCTGCTGAACAACGATTTGCACCCACAGAGAAAATTCTCACTGCAGTACAGATGGCTGTTATTAAAGAAAGACCTCTTGCCCAGGGGAAACGCATTATTGTTGTTTCTGCTATTCCAGCCCTCGAGGCTGTTACAAAAGCTAGCGTCCCGAACGCGAAGGCGCTTCACCCGCGATGGATACAATGGGCAACGTCTTTAACAGCCACTGACATAGATTAGATTTTTGACCCAAAGTTACAAACTCAGGAATTTCTGCAATATGAAGTTCAATATCCAGTTCCCGCCGACACGTTGCCGATTGATCAATATCAAGTAGTCATGTACACCGATGGCTCTGCGCAACCGGCGATTGGAACAAAACACCAATATTCTGCTGCATGTGCAGGAGTGAGCAGCTACATGGAGGGGGAGAAATTCTGCCCCCAACATACCTATACGCAAACCTTACGGGATTGTACGGCACAATTGGCTGAGCTAAAGGCTCTACTGATGGCACTAGAACACACAGATCCGGCGCAGTTCACACTGATTGTTTGTGATTTGTATTATTGCGTCCAGTCCTTTAATGAATATCTACATTACTGGCGCTTGAATTGTTTCAGAGATTCAAAAGGCAACACCATAAAACACAGACTACTGTGGGGGAAGGTAGCAGACCTGAAAGAGACGCTACCAAAAGTCCATGTTGTGCATACACTTGGACACCAGTGCGATGGAATAGACGTTGCTGGAAATACTTTGGCTGATGAAGCCGCAAAATCGGCATGTAGCTGCAGTGACTCGTTCGTGTTCCAAACCATACACAGAGATTATGACTGCCATAAAAGCTACGGTTGATGGCACGCCTTATCCAAAAGGATTTCCAAATAAATAGCAACACTTTATGGGAAGTATGCTGAACGCTGAAGTTAAAATTCCTAGCGTAGGCGTACGCGACATCCCCAATAAAGATGTAAGACCACAATTGATTAACGCAGCGCATGAGGGAGTGGCATCTGCACATGCTGGTGTGGCAGCTACAATATCGTTATTGCAGGCCCGTTACTGGTGGCCTGGTTTCTATAAAGAGACTAAGCAGTACGTCCTTTGTTGTGATATCTGTCAACAAATTAAAGTTTCTACAGCTAAGCGCCCACTGCAGACATCCCTCTTAATGTCTAACAGACCATTACAATGTGTGTACTTGGATCACTGTGGTCCACTAACACCAGATAGTGCATACAAATATATACTAGTCGCTGTAGATTCTTGTTCCAGATTTGTGTGGGTGTGGCCACAGCGCTCGGCTGACGCTCAGGCTGTTGTTAAAGATTTGCGAGTCTTTGTCAGTACATATGCAGTTGTGGCATTCCATTCAGACCAGGGCCCTGCTTTTGCCTCAAAGGCATTCAGGCACACCATGGCTTCGTTGGGGGTCCATCTTTAGTACTTGTCTCCATTTCATCCCAAGGGAAATTCTGTCGTGGAGCGATTAAACCGCGATCTAAAGCAATCCTTAACAGCCAGAGTCTTAGGTACGGGTTGTAGTTGGCTAACCCACCTCTATGGAATTCAGAGAGCACTAAATAACCTGCCTAGAAGGTCCCTGGGGGGGTCGTACTTCATATGAGTGCCTGTTCGGAACACAAATGTTTGTTCCAGATCTTGATGGTCCTAGTGTGGAGGCGGAGGAGACACCTTTTGACATAAATGATCGTGTCACTGTTTTACAGGAATTACCGCAGTTCCGTGAAGATAACTCTTCTAAAAGTGCCGCCTCCACAGGAATTAAGGATATGCCAGTAATGACTACTGGGTGGATTCCCAGGGATGGGGATCTTGTGCATGAAAATCTTGCAGTGAAAAAAGAATTTGGTCCTTCTTATAGTGCACCAGTCCCTGTGTTTGGGATACACGGAACGAGAACTGTCATTCTACCCCCGTTGCCGTGTGCCAAAGAAAATCGCTTTGTTTCTATTGATAATGGCAAGTTACAACATGTGGCCGATTCTACACAGCCGACCAAGAGGAACGTCCAGTAGTTCCCGAATCCCTCTCACTACTGGAGAAGAAGTTCCGCTTCAAGTCATCTATACTAACACTGTTGCCTCTCCGTGATTGGGGAGGGTGAATGATGATCTCGCATTAGTTCCACTAACAACGACTAACTTAGAAACATTTGACCAAGTCACCATGACTACTGACGCAACCGATGGTGCTATCTACAGTGTACCACCGCGAGAAACACCAACTCCTCCATTGAATAGGGCGACGCCTTTTTCACAAACTGCCTCTGGTTATTTTGCCAACAACAACGATGGTCTATCAGACTCGTTTGTCTCTTCGACTACTGGCCTGTCAGGTCCACGTAAGCTGATGTGTTGGCTTAAAGATAGGTATTTTGTTTTTCCATGGAACTATCTGTGGCTCATATTGACTATGACAGCATTTTTTCTTTGGATTGGGTTTGTTATCACCTTTTTTCTATTGATACATGGTCATTTTCTTCCTGAGAGAACAGCGGTTGAACAGGTGGAGGAGGTGTTGAAACCACAGTTTTCATCGCATAAGGTTAGAAGAGACTTGTCCTTGGTGAACATTTCTGCAGTGCCAATTCCGGATGGCATTGTGTGGGATAAAGTAATGTTTGATATATACGGTCCCAATGAAATAATTCAAACACCATATGTACTAAAGTTATCTATGAATGACATAGTAATACCAGGCATTGTATCTGATGATTGGGATGTGCAGACTATTGATTCAATAATGACAGAATTACAATATTATACCGTCTATGAAAATGAAGACGATTACAAGTTTAAAGAAAATTATGGTGACATGTTTTGCTATAATTATTATGGGCACTACTTCATACATAGAGCAAGTAGTCCAAAAACGATATTTGACTATACGCAATGGGAACAGTGCCCAACTCCCCCGCAAGGGAGTTCCAAAACTTATTTTGATGAATTTACGTATTTTTCTGGGCATCATCAAAAGAATGCTAAGTCATATTATTTTAGGTTAACTCCGACTAAAGATAAACAAATGTTGTTGACCAACACAAAATTCATATATTCGGATTCCTTTGTTTCCCGATTGTCCATTGAAGGTTATGAATATTGGTCAAAAGATTTTGATTTGAAAAGTGTTTGGGGGATGAAAAATTGGCAAACAAAGGGTAGAGAAACATTGTTCAGAGCATGTCTCATTCCCGTTCTAATGATTTTTTTAAATGAAACAGTACAACAGACTAGCTGTTTAGGCTTACCTACAATCAGAGAATTTAACATGCCTAGTATACCTGCCCCTGCAAAAATGAATAATTGGCAGAAATAAATAAAGGCCACCTTCAGTGAGCTTACTGAATGGGTCCAGAATGGTACATTTAATGCTTCACAGACACGTCCAGGCGGGTGGTTATTGTGGCCAATAGATACCAATGGGTGTCATCAACGTTTTGCCACCTCGGGGGTTTCCGAATGAGTAGGTCAGACCCTCGCTATATATCACCAGAACATGCTGAATTAATTACTACATATAGTGTGGGAAAATTGTGCCAGCAATAGTTAAAATCATTCTCGCTAGATGCAGTTAAGACACATCTCACTCTCCTGTCTAATGACACTGACTTACAAGATTTTTTTTCAGGCCCGAAGATGCCACGTAGGAAGCGTTTCTTGTATGAAGTATACAATGAAATATGGAAACTTTCCCAACAAGAGGTTGCAGCCCGGTTAAGGCAGATAGATCAGGAAAATCTGAAAAAAGCATTAGCTGTTGTGGATAATGGAATTCACACCTTGTCTGACCGGATATATACAATTAACAACATTGTTTCCTCTGCTATAGACAATATACGATCTGATATGTCTTCTTTATATCATGGACAGAGTCAGACCAGGTCCATTATGCAGTTGGGTTGGACGCTTCAGACATTGAAGGCGGGTCGCGTTCCGTGGCAGCACATCAGTGCCAGGGAAATATTTTTTTCCTTTCATTTAACGTGACAACAACAACTAAGGGCTAAGAAGGAGGCGACTTATGTCATGCTCAACATTGAAAAGTTAGAAAGATTGCCTTTCACCGTGGCCAAGATTCCCTCTGCAGAGTGGTTGATACACGGGGTTATTAATCTGCCTATTTCTACATTACAATTCACTTCTTGTTTGAAACATGTTCCGGTAGGCAGATATGAAAAGTTGGGAGATAGTTACCTCCTTGAGGTGTGGGAGTTTCCCTTCTTCTACAAATGCCTCAATGGCATGAAAGAAGTCTTTCTTAGCGGTAGTCAATGCAAGACTTCAGTCAGCCATTCGATGATTTTTAAGCAGCAATCCTTGCATGGGGCGTGCAATGTCTCAGTAGCAAACTTGGCTTGCTATCTGAAGGGAGTTCCGGTCCCCTTGATTAAACGCACATTCCAAGTGCTTTCAAACAGCAGCTACGTCCTCCTTAATAGTGAAGACTGTTGTGGCATATGGGCCGGAATAGTTTACGTTGTTTCGGTCACTAAGGTCGTCACTTGCTGCGGGAGTGTGTTGTTTCCCCCCACTAAATTGAGGGAGGTAGCGGATATTTGGCCTCACATTGCTACTTTCAAGGTGAATTTCGACACGTTAAGTAGACTAAAGGCTTTATTGTTTCAGAAGCATGTGGCCCTTACATCTGCACGCAAGACCTACGCACTTCAGGTGGCAAGGTCATCAGCGGAAATACAGTCCCTGTTAAATACAAACTTTCCGAGCCACTTTGGTGAACTTGTGGGACATATACTTAATGCGTCCAGCACAGATTGATTAGCACATTTTTTCAAAGCTGTTGGTGTTGGTTTCGTTCACACCTTCTCTTCCATATTCGGTTTAATATCTTCGGCTATTCATTTAATTTTTGGAAGCATTTTTGGGGGATTTCTGATAACTTTGGCTTTATTAGCCGGCATTTTGCTGTTGCTTTTCTGCAAAGGCTGTCCCACCGCAACAAGAACTAATGTGGGAGCTCCCATCAGCGCAGCTGTGTCGTGAATGCATGATGCAGCACTTTGGAGAAACACTCCTGTGTGACTGGTCTCTGTCATTCAGACCGGTTTCGGATTGTGTGCAGCCCTTGTTTCGGTGCCGTTGGTGCTCTTTTGAACATGCACCCCAGTGGTTGATGCTGATCTGTTGATGTTCCCGATGAGGGCTCCTTATCCAGACATGCACGCTGCGGCTGCGTTTGCTTTGAGAAGCTGATTACGAGATACCATTCCTGGAGGAAGTTTATATTAACTCGTTCACAGGCTCTACACGGGATGCCGCCTTGGTTGACACTGGGGCTTTGGAAAAACACCTGCTCCTTGATAGTCTTTGGCGGGGATTTTCCAGTTTTGTCATCTGCCGAAGTGGAGAATCTCCTGCTTTCCATGACCACTGTTTGAACTGAACTTATTCTAAATTGACATTGTCATTTGAAATCGGCATTTGGCCACATGCTTATTTTCTAAATTGAGGATTAATATGCTTTGGTGTCCTCTTAACTTGTTGAAGTTTTATATGTTTTTTTACTTATGTTTTAGCTTAGGGCATTTTTTATGTAGCTTTATGCGCGTTAGCTTAACATATTAGGCCTCTGTGCACTTTGCCCTAGATGCATTTTATTCAACCTCGCACTGTTATTTTACAATAACCAATTTCACGGTCTTGTTTTTATTTCATTCTATCACACTGTTTAGCTTACTTCAGCACTGTGTTCTCAAACAATACATTCTTGCTCGCTCTGTGCTTCAGTCAAGGATACAGTTTGGGACATTGCCAATAGACGTGGTAGAAGTTTAGTCTTTAGGGTTCGTAGAAAGTACACATCCTTACGTAGGGACGTTTCTTAGAACATCAGCGTGTTAGTTATAAAAACAATTTCTAGTCCTAGTACATGTTAGAGGGAAATTCCGACCAGGAACCTACAACTAGATGCTGACTGCCCCATTGCAGATGCTGATGCAGATTACAGGCCTTTGCTCAGGTATAAGGGTTGATGTCCTCCCGGGGGAACCTGAAAGGCAGGCTTAGAGCTTCACAGGCTATGCTCAACATATAACTTAGAGAGAACATAATCTAGTTGCACTATGATAGCCTTATTCTTGTGCTTCACTCTCCTCATTACTATTTAAATCCTACTGTGTTGTATAGTTCTGGTTATTGCAGTTCACGCTTTGTTATCTAAAATGCAGTTGTTTTATTAAACCAATCTTTAAAACTCAAACTGCCTTTGTCATTTATATATGAGACCGCACTGTGTACGAGAGAACCGGTTGTGACCTGAGTGACCACGACTTCCCTGGGAACTAGTAAGATGTCATGCGCTCGGCTGCCCAATTCTCTCTTCCCCTAGGGAGAGATGAGGCACTGCTAGTTAGCCGGAGCAAAAAACGGATTTGGGGTGATAAGGGTCCTTCACCGTGGGTCAGACTCAGTCCCCCACACTGCGAACGATGTTGTCGCCCAAAAATCCAGTAGTCTCATTCAGATAATGAGAGCCTACGCGACACCTCCACCTGGCGGAAAATGATGTAGCTGTGCATGTGTTTAATCAGGGCCGACAACACTCTGGTTAGCACTATTGAGAACATTGGCTGTGACATTCCTGCTGCCAAGCCCACTGTCACTTGGAAGGAGCCAGTTGCCAAGAAATGGAGTACAGATAGGACTTGCTCAAGAGGGGGGATCCTGGTGGAGTGATGGATATCAGATAAAAGATCAGGCTCCAATTGGGCACACAGCTCTGTGATTGTGGCCCTGTCAAGTCTATAAGTGAGGATAATGTGCCTGTCCTCCATTTTTGACAAGTCCACCAGCGGTCTGTCCACAAGGGATGTCTCCTTCTCCTATTCATCCGCAGCGGTTGTAATCTAGGGGGCAAAATGGGGAGCAGCTGTTCAGAATTCCAAATTTCCAAATAATACACTGCATTGCATGTTGTGACAGTAACAGTATGTTGTTGTATAGGCCCAAATGGTTCCTATGTGTACTGTGACGCAGTTAGGTGCCATGGCCTGCCCCTCCCACCTTAAACGGCATCCGCCTGTCCTGTTTGGAGGGACAGGTGGAAATGAGGTAATTCCGCTGACTTAGAGCGCCGTTGCGAGAGGCGGTCGAGTACCGTGCAACTCATCATCGGTTATTATTGTGCCCTATGGGTTACAGTGGCCAATGGTGATGTACGCCGGCTGTGACAGTACGCACCGCTCTGGATGTCACTGCCATTTCCTATCTGTTCACTCACTTGCTACCTGACCTTCAACAGGAGAGGACCTACACTGCAAGTGCTGCTGTGACCGGTGTCTGGAATCAACCATGGCTCGTGTCACTGGGGAAAGGGCCCCCTGCCTTCACCACTGTGGAGTTGGAGAAACTGGTGGGTGGGGTCCTGCCCCAGTACCTAATGCAGTATGGGCCTCCAGACCAACAGTTGAGTATACTGTGAGCACCAGGCATGGGGCATGAATGCATGGAGTGCTGTGTGTGAGGGCCTCATGTAGGGGGGGTTGGTGGAAGAGTTCTGGGCAGCGTGCTGCATGTATGGTGGGCAATGTCTGTGCGTAAGGGGATGAGAGGGCAATGGTGGGCCATGATTGTAACACGCCAGATGGTATGACTAATATCTTTTTCTATGTATCTTTTTCTGCAGGTCAGCGCCCATCAGAAAAAGGGTATATGGCGTGCCATCGCCAAGGACGTGCTGACCCTGGGGGTCTACGGCAGGCGGAGCACCCACTGTCGCAATCGGTGGGTGGACCTGAGACGCTGGGCAAGGAAGACGGCAGAGGCCCAGCTGGGGATGGCCTCCCAATGAGGAAGGGGTGCCTGTCGAACCCTGACCCCCCTGGTGGCCCGCATATTGGCAGTGGCCTATCTGGACCTAGATGGGCGCTTGAGGGCATCACAGCAGCCACAAGGGGGTGAGTACAGTTTCACAATATACTACTTGTGCGTGGTGGGGTGGTCTCAGGGTGGGGGATGTGGGCCTGTGGGTGCCCCTAGGCCAGGCCTAAGATTGCAGGGTAGGTTACATGTTGGGCATGGACTGAGGAACACCACCTCCTAACAGGCTAGTAGGCATCCACTACTGGGCAGGGGTCTGTGAGTGTCAGGTATGCTGCTATTGGCATTAGGTATTCCTGTCCATGGCCTGGTGACTAGCATTGTGACTGGTAGTCCATTGCCTAGTGCTGTTGCCTGTGTGTGTGTGTGTCATGTACGCCAACGGTGGTATTGTTGCTGCCATTGACACAGTGTTTCCTTTGTCTATACCCCCCGTTTTGTTTTGTCATCCTGTTCTTATGTGCATTAGCATCATCTGGCGGAGAAGCAGAGGCACTGGCGAAGGGGGAGCTGCATCCCACATGGCCATTGAGGCCGAACCCACCGACGGTGAGGGAACCGGTGGGACGGAGGACAAGGGGAGTAACAAAGCAGAGACAGGAGGGGACAGTTCTGAGAGTGATACCTCCTCCGATGGAAGCTTTCTGGTGGTGGTGGGCACTTCTGTGGCCACCCCAACTACAGGTACAGCCGCCACCCCCGTACCAGCACTGCCCTCCCAGCAGCCCCTCAGCATGTTTCCTGTGCCCGCTCACCCAGAAGGGTGGGCATCTCCTTCGCCCCAGGCACCTCAGGCGCTGCCCCAGTTAGCCCTGCTGCCCTGAGTGAGGAGGCTATTGACCTCCTGCGATCCATCTCTTGAGCAGTCAACCATAGTGAATGCCATCCAGGGGCTCGCTCCCATTTGCAACAACCAAATGCATTCTTGGAGGGTATTCACTTTGGCATGGCGGCCCAACAGAGATCAATCCAGGCTCTGGCCTCCTCCCTGATGGCAGCCATTGTCCCTGTCTCTATCCTCCCCCCTCCAACTTCCTCTACCCAGTCCCATTCACCTCAACCCCAACCTATCCCAAGCACACAGTCAGACAAGCATGCACCCAAGACAAAACACAGGAGTGGCTCAGGCAAACACAAGCACCATACGTCATCCCACAGGCGCTCACACAAACACCATCCAGATGCAGACATACCAACATCCACTGCCTCCACTGTGTCCCCCTCCTCCCTGTCGTCCACCACCCTCCCAGTCTCCACTTATACCTGCATGCACTACATCCTCATCCTCTACCCCCATCACCATCACACCTATCACTACACACCCCTCACTGGCAGTCACCACCTCCACTTCCATGCACACGTCCCCTCTGTCCTCTCCTACTGTGTCTGTGCCCCCTCCTCCTAAAGTACACAAACACAAGCACTTAGACACTCAACAGCCATCCACCTCACAACAGCATACAGCCCATGCACCTGCACCCAAACACAGCAGACACCGCCAGCAACTACTTCCTCTTCCTCCACTCCCAAATCCTCACCCTCTTCCCGCCCCAGTGTCCCTAAGAAGCTTTTCCTCACTGCCGTTGACCTCTCCCCTACCTCCCCATCCTTCATGTCGGGCCAGGGTGGTCAGAACCCAGGCTATCACCTCAGCCACCCAGTCCACGGCCATAGTAGTGTCGGCAGCTACTGTAGCTGGGAGAGGCTTAAGGGAACCAACCATCAGCACTGACAGTGTACCTGCACCAGCTGCCAAGGGGAAGTACAAGTAGGCACCATCAGCTGCCAATGGGAAGGGCAAGGAGGCACCACCATCTGCCAAGGGGAAGGGCAAGGAGGCACCACCAGCTGCCAAGGGGAAGGACAAGGAGGCACCACCAGATGCCAAGGGGAAGAGCAAGGAGGCACCACCAGCTGCCAAGGGGAAGTGCAAGTAGGCAGTACCAGCTGCCAAGGGGAAGGGCAAGGAGGCACCTCCAGCTGCCAAGGGTAAGGTCAAGGAGGCAGCACCATCTGCAAAGGGGAAGGGCAAGGAGGCACCATCAGCTGTCAAGGGGAAGGGCAAAGGTCCTGCAGGCAGGAAGGACAGGAGGCCTGGTGCTGGGACTGATTCTGAGCCCCCACCACCAACCATGGCGTTTCAGCCATCCGAGGCTGCAGGGGAAGGGTGGAGCCTCCCCCCACCACTGGCATCCCCGCCACCAGCACCGCCACCAGCACCACTGCCAGCAGCAGCAGCCCCAGTGGGCAGCCATCTGAGGCTGCAGGGGATTGGCTGGAGCCTCCCCCCACCACTGTCAGCAGCAGCAGCCCCAGTGGGTAGCCATCCGAGGCTGCAGGGGAAGGGCTGGAGCCTCCCCCCACCACTGCCAGCACTGCCACCAGCACCACTGCCACCAGCAGCAGCCCCAGTGGGCTGTAATACATCCTGGAGCCTGCAAATCCTGTACGTGTGACACCCAGGTGAGTGACTGTGACCTTGCACTCCCCAAGTGCTGCATCACAAGGCCCCCTCCAGAACCAGTGGAAGACGCCATCCACTCACCCCCTCTTTGCCAGGATGAAGCACACTGGGCACAAGGCCCCCGCCAGAACCAGTGGAAGAAGCCATCCACTCACCCCCTCCTTGCCAGGATAAAGCACACTTGGCACAATGCCCCCTCCAGAACCAGTGGAAGAAGCCATCCACTCACGCCCTCCTTGTCAGGATGAAGCACACTGGGCACAAGGCCCCCTCCAGAACCAGTGGAAGAAGCCATCCACTCATCCCCTCCTTGCCAGGATGAAGCACACTGGGCACAAGGCACCCCTCCAGAACCAATGGGCAAACCACCCACTAGAGGGACTGTGGCCTTGCACTCCCCAGGTCCAAGCAGTGGAGAGACTGTGGCTTTTCACTCACCAGGACCTAGCAGTGGGCAAACCCCCCACTTGAGAGACAGTGGCTTTGCACTTCCCAGGACCAATCAGTGGGCAAACCACCCACTTGAGAGACTGTGGCTTTGCACTCCCCAGGACCAAGCAGTGGGCAAACCACCCACTTGTGAGACTGTGGCTTGGCAGTCCCCAGGACCAAGCAGTGAGCAAACCACTGCCTTGTGAGACTGTGGCTTGGCAGTCCCCAGGACCAAGCAGTGAGCAAACCACCCACTTGTGAGACTGTGGCTTGGCAGTCTCCAGGACCAAGCAGAGGGCACACCACACACTTGAGAGACTGTGGCTTTGCACTCCCAAGGACCAAACAGTGGGCAAACCACCCACTTGTGAGACTGTGACTTTGCACCCCCTCAGGACCAAGCAGTGGGCAAACCCACCCACTTGAGAGACTATGGTCTTGCACTCCCCAGGACCAAGCAGAGGGCAAACCACCCACTTGAGAGACTGTGGCTTTGTACTCCCCAGGACCAAGCAGTGGGCAAACCTCCCACTAGAGAGACTGTGGCCTTCCACTCCCCAGGACATTGCATAGGGCATGTAGCCCCCTCCAGGACCAGTGGTGTTGAACCATCTTCTGGCTCAGGTGCCCCCCTGTTCCTCATCCCCCTGAGGTGCCTGTGTATGTTCGACCTAATGCCCCTGCAGTGTTCTCTCAGTGTTGATGCAGGAGTCAAGTGGGGCCTTGGCCTATGTGATGAGGACCTGTGGCCACCAGACATTGAGGACTGGGTAGTGTCCCTCCATTTGTATATATGTATATACTGTTTTGATTTTGAATCACGATTTGCTTGTATTTTCTCTAATTACACTCACTTTAATCACTTCCTTTTGTTCTTGCATTATTCCTGAGGGGTACGTGATGTATATATAATGTTACTGCATCTGTTTGTGTATATGGATTTGGGGGTGGGGGTGGGGGTGTTGCATGTTGCTTGTGTGTGTCACTCTCTATTTCCTCCCACCTCCCTTGTGTACTTGGCGGCAGTACTCACTGTGGTCATCTTCGCTGGCGTTGCTGCTCGTAGTGAATGAGGAGGTATACAATCATGGAGAAGATGTGCAACTCGGGCTCCATGGCATTGTGGTTCTTCCTTGAGTCTCCAGAGGTGACTCCTTTGACTTCTGGGCAGTGTTTCCACCATGCTTTTCATGTCGTTGGTGCTGCCCCAGAAAAGGTGGCGGATAGGCCTGTTGTAATACGGTGGGTGGTTCTAAGAAACAAGAGCACCTCCCCTATCTCATAGATAAGAAAAAAACAAGATAAGAAAATATTCCTATTCTGTAAAGAAGGAAATACCTTTATTACATATAAAAAAAAACAGACCTACAAATACATAATGGATAACAAAATGATAAATAACATACCTCCAAAGGCAAGTCAATCAATAAACAACACTACATAGACACAAACACACCCCATAAGACGACATTCACCCAACTATATCAAGGACGAACACACATATATTAAAAATCACAATATACAAAAAAATAATAAGAAGAATCCAAGTAAATAATTTCTTCAAAGGTTATATACAAAATAATTTGATATATTGCTCAAAAAATGCAAAAGAAACAAAACATATCCTTTTGTCTGTCCTTGGTGGTTACATATAGTTCACTACTTGCCTTATTCGATGTTTGTTCCACCAATCTCGTCCTAATTCCCAAAATTTTCTATCACATCCTGGAATCTTACTTAATCCTCGAAGTTATGTGTCACATCCTTGTCATAACACTTTACTTTCATGTTCAGTCACCAAATCATGTATCACATAAATACTCAAGATGTATATCCAGTTTTCTTCTATTTAATGGATCCAAGACTCTGGTTTTTTTCGCCAAAGAATCTTTCTTAATTCTTGAGCTGACAGTATGCCCAACTTTGGTACTCTATCGCCATCACGCGTTTCAGTGGATCCTGAATTTCCAATATATCCAATCTCGTAACCACCTTCCTCAGGGCTGGAGTATAATAAGCACCAAATGTACAGTAATGCATCTATACCAGCTGAACCGTCTCTCTAATATAGTGAGTTCTGTATCTCTAATTTCAGGTCTCTTAGAGCACGACAAATGTTCCAATTCCTACTAAACGCATGTTTTACACGTTCTCAGGCTCGTAAAAGGGTGGGCAATACGTTGCCTTCTGCCTGGCTGTTGGCAGTTACAGCTGCGGTGCTTGTTGCTACCGCCATGGCGGTCAGTGTGTTAAAGCGCCTGTCTGTCTGAGTGGTTTCCGCTGTGGTCATAATTCCATTTTGGTTACCGCCGACCTGTTGGTGGTATTACTTGCCACCATTATAGATAAATGTAATTGAAAAATTACCGCTGTATGTATGTTTTGTGTACTTTAAATCTGTTTTTGATTCAGTACAATGTAGTCAGTTATCAACAAAATTAACCCAGTGGGGTATCCCGGTGGAGTTATTAAAAGCTATTCAGAAGTCATATACTGACAGATGGATTAGGGTGACAGTAGCAATGGTATCTTAAACAGGGTTGCATGCTTGCGCCCTATCTTTTTACCCTTTTTGTAGCTGATCTGACCACTATGCTTAATGGGGTAAATGCACACACTCCAAAGATTGGGGACCTTTATATTTCAAACCTGCTCTATGTGGATGATGTAATTCTTCTGAATCATACCAAAGTAGGATTACAGGGATTGATAGCAAAAATAGCAGGATTTGCTGAACAAAATGGAATGGTAATAAACAAGAAGAAAATGAAAATTATGGAAATAAGTAAAAGAATACACAAAACATATCAGTGGTACCTTCAAGGCCAAGAACTTGAACAGGTAAAACTCTATAGATACATGGGGGTAATATTCGATAAGAGGGGGTCTTTTACTCTCCAGAAAACCAATTTTAAGCTAAAAGGGAATGTGCTGTTGTTTGCTTTCCGTACCCTGCAAAGATCGCTAGATGGTCCTAGACATCGACCTCTGCTTCAAGTGATATCCGCCAAACTAGTTCCTAGTATCACTTATAGTCGTGAAGCTTTGAGGGGTAGAGATGGGATAGTTGGTAAGTTTTTAGAGCTCTTTCTCATCTCCTAGTTAATGCATCTCAGGCTTAAATCAGGCTGGAATTTGGGTATATGAATCAATTAATTGCAAGGCAGGGGGCCCATATTAAAATCTGGAAACTCGTTCTGCAAGCAAAGGGAAATGGGCTAAGTCAAGCAGTCTGGCTGGGGATGAGTTTGAATTCAAGCACCCCATCCCAGCAATATCTAGACCAAGCCTTAGACGATGTGGGGGCCCATTACCTGTGAGACAAGAATCTAGCTCTCGAAAATTAAAAAAATATATATTAATCCTATTATGGAGAAAAAGTCCTTGGTTATGGACAAGGGTCTTTTGGCAGGTAGGCCTCACTCCTGGGTAATAATAAACTAGTATAAAACCATGAAATACCAGCTGTATCTGAGTCGGGATGGTCAAAGAAAGAAAAAGATCTATTAATGAAATATTGATTTGGCCTTCTTCCAGGAGGTACTGCTACTGCCCCCTTGGAATGCTCTGGTTTAAATTCCCGTTGTATTTGATGTGGGTGTGGAGTTGGGAACCTTATATACTGGATCTGTACATGCCAAAGCTTAAGGCAAGATCGTAGAAGATTTCTTAAGGATGCTTTTAACCTGAGGAATATACATACGTGCAGGCAAGCGGTAATCACTAGTTTTAAGTCATCCAACTTTATTTTGAATGCTAGTTAATAACATATTTAAGTCAGGTCTCCACAAAACTGGATGCCCAAAGTAAGGTGAACTCAATTTAAGGTACAGTATGAGGCTGAAGCCTTGCAGTATGTTAACCTACTCTGTACAAAATCTCATGGGCTATAGGCAATACAGTTGAAGCAGTTTGGTAGCTGCCCTTTATAGTATATGGTTTTAAATCAAAAGGTATTGGTCAAGTATATTTTATGCACATCAATATTAGAGGACAGGTTTTATGGCTACAGGTAAGAATGGTTGTCTTATACTTATACCCAGTAAAGATTTCGCATTGTAAAATGTTTATATGATTTTATGGATTTTACTCAGTATTAGGTATTGTATTGTAAAAAAAAATGTATGTGGTTTTTATGGCTTCTTATGAAATTTATACTGTGAATTCTACCTTATTACAGATGGTGTAAAGGTTTTGATTAACTAATATGCCCTTTAATTAATAAAGATACAGATGAGGGGTCAGTATTCAGTGGAAAAATGCACTGTGTCCATGTTGCGCTTTGGGTTGTTTCCAGTTGCAAGCACTAGGGCTATCCACACAAGTGAGGTACCATTTGTATCAGGAAACTTATGGGAACACATAATAGTAGACATTTGCTATTACCTATTGGATTTTGCTGCATTTTTGCCTTTCAAATGTAAGTCAGTGTATAAGAAAGATGGCATTTTGAAGCACACCCTCCAAATCATACACTAGTATGGGTACCCACAAATTCAGAGATGTAGAAATAACCACTGTTCATAAACTCTATACCTTGTGCCCATTTCAAAAATACAAAAGTTTCCTTGAATTGGTCTATACTCCATGAAAAATCATTGTATGGTGCAGCTCAGTTGTTTGCTGTGGGTACCTTGGGTTCTCTGAGAAACTTCAAACCCTATATATCCCTGCAACCAGAAGGATATAGCAGACGGAATGGTACATAGCATCTGTCAATCCACCATTGTGACCAAAGGTTACAGATGAAAATGTTGCCACAAATGTCAGTTTTGTCCTAATCATTTTCAATATTTCTTTATTTCAACAGTTATTTTCCTTGAAAACCTTGAAGGGTCTACACATATAACCCGTTGATGATCTCAGGATTTTCTCTACTTTTCAGAAATCTATAGCTTTTCCGGATCATCCAAGGGTTTCAGACTGGTTTCTACCACAAACTGGAAGTATGTTGGGAGCGGAAAAAATAGGGAGAATAGGCTATCTCCTAGAAAAATCCCAAAACTGTATTAAAAAAATAGGTTTTTTGATTCAGCTCTGTATGTTCCTGAAAGATGAGAAGGTGGTGACTTTAATACAACAAACTGTTTGTGGATGCCATTTTTAGTGCAAAATCAGACACTTTTATCTAGAGCTCCTTTTCCATAATTTAAAAAAACCCTCAAGATTTAGCAGTATTTTGCCTATTTTCTCAGTCCCCTACAAGGAAACCCACAAACCGTGGGCATCTTTAAAATTCCCAGGATGTTGGAAAAAAGCATACACACTTTAGCTTGGATACCTTATGTGAACCAAAAAGTTATGGAGCCCTAAGCGCAAACTACCTTAAATAGCCAAAAAAAAAGGCTTAGAACTCGGGGGAGGGGCCTAGCAGCAAAGGGGTTAAAAGAAGCACGCAGGGGAAATTTACTACATGTGCCATGGATGAGAACTGATCTTTATACTTTCACTATGAATTTTCTAAAATTGCAAGAAAATCCTGAAAGATGGTACAAGAAGATTCATAGCTCGACAATGATTTCACAGATTCTGTGGATTGATTTGAATTCATTATGTGAGATGGCAAACCCTAGTGCCTTGTGGTCTGACTGTAAAGTTGCTTTTGCTTAGTGAACTGAAGAACCAGCTGGAGTTGCTCCTAATAATGCTTCTATTGAAGAGATAGCTACTAAATGTAGACAGGTGATTAAACATTTAAAAAAGAAAGCGCCTGAAAAGCATATTAATTGACCATAGATTTTGAAAAGTCACAGGAACCAAAATAATCAGTTCATGCTTGTTCTGAGAGGCTCATGTAGGGGTACAGTGGAGTTGGTGATACCAAGAAAGTTGGTGTCAGTGGTTTTGTTTCTACTTTCGTTATGGGTTTGTGCCAGTATTGAGTTGAGATATATAGCAAAGTGAAATGTGTTGACAGAGAAAGAGTATAGATGAGAACTTAAGGCTGGCCAAATACAATGGTGAGTGGTTTGATGCTGAACAGAAGACAACCTGATGGCTGTACAGACAAAACTATTTGAGAGAAATGCCTGAAATCATAGTTGATAGTTGATAGGCTCAGACATTAATCTGGAAATGCTGGGGTGAATGGAATGGCTACACTGCAAAATGTAAGAATGGGAACGGGGTCCATGCAATGCATGGCGCCAGAAAAGGAATGATGAAAAAAATCTGGAATTAATACAAATGTTGAAGAGGAATACTACTTGTCACTTCTGTGGTTAAATCACTGGGAATGGAAATGAAGAAATTTCCAGATAGAATCTAGAATGAGTTTCTTACTAAGATGCAGAAAAGTATATCACCAATATTCCCAACCCTATCGACTTTTGTGCAGAGAGTGCATGATCAGAAACCATTTTGAATGGCAATGCCTTCAACTTTGGTGATGTAGAAAAACATTAAAAGTAAAACACCATGTAGTCCAGGGTACCAATAGAATCTACTGATTCTGGGTAAGTATTCTTCTCATTTTCAGGGTTTCCTTCAGGGAGTAATTTACGATGCTGGTGCTTGAGAGAGACACGAAAATGCATAAACGTCCAGACAGAATCTAGAATGAGTTTGTTACTAAGATGCAGAAAAGTATATCACAAATGTTCCCAACCCAATTGACTTTTGTGCAGAGTATGCATGATCAGAAAACATTTTGAATGACAATGCCTCCAACCCCAGGGATGCAGCAAAATACCAAAACTGAAATGCCATAAAGTCCAGGGTACCAATAGAATTTACTGTTTCTGGGTAATAATGATTCTTCTCTTTTTCTCAGTTTTGTTCAGGGGGTACCTTAGAATGATCATGCTTGAGAGAGAAACAAAAATGCAGAAAATTCCAGATAGAATCTAGAATGAGTTTGTTACTAAGATACGGAAAAGTATGTCATCAATGTTCCCAACCCAATCTAATTTTGTGCAGAGTATGCATGATTAGAAACCATTTTGAATGACAATGCTCCAACCCCAGTGATGTAGCAAAACATCAAGTAAAATGCCATGTAGTCTAGGGTACTAATAGAATCTACTGACTCACGGTAATGATTCTTTTCATTTTCTCTGTTTTCTTCAGGGAGTAATTTACAACGATCGTGCTTTAGAGAGGAGGAATGCAATAGTTCCCTGGTGTCACATGGGGACTATAAAATGGCCATTGTGGTGTCCTGTGATGACTCAAAAACTGACCGTCTAGTAGCCACATCAACCGACTAATGGACGTTGGAGACATTTAGCAGGGATAAGAGCCATGGCGGAGCACAAGCGAGGATGGAGAGAGAAGGACTGGAGACAGCAGAGTTGTTGGGGAAACATCAAGCCAGGAAGACTGGACCCAAGGAGGAAGAGGAGAGCAGCGGAAACCACAGTGTGGCCTGAGCAGGGCACGTCCGGCTGGATGGAGGAGACATGATGCTGCAGGAAAGAACAGCCAGACCGGGTGTCCGAGGCAGTGATCCTCATAGTAATGAGGAAAATTATAGCAGCACTTGAGGGAGAAGGGAATCCCAGGGGACAGCAACAAACCCTTCCAAACCAGGCGACCAGGAGGAAGAGGAGGATACCGTATTTAGGGAATAGAGAGTATCTAGGGAAGAGACATGGCCACAGGTAAGTGATGGATTTTTATCTTATGCACTTGTGGAGGTGGTGGTGTCAGGGGGATCACTCATTTGGAGATACAGAGTGAAGGGTGGAAAGGGAGTACTGTTAGTTTACCACACTCACCCACGGGGAAGAGATGGCAGTGGCACAATGAGTATTAGGGGGAAAGTAACCGGATTATCAATTAATATGGTTTGTTTCGAGGTGAAGAAGTGAGAAACCCCAGAAGATCTGGAACAGAATTCTGACAGGGAGAGTAAGAGACTATGAAATCTGGAGAAAATAGATGTGAAGTACTTGTACCATATAATAAATCATATTGAAACAGATGCGCTCACAAGAAATATTGCTTATTTGGTCTGGTGTAGAGGTAGGTCAAGGTGCCCATTCATTCATGGTGAAGAAAATTGCTATCACATTTCATTTTTGATTGATACAGGTGCAACCCATTCAACATTTCGTTCTGTGGAAGTACCACACATACACCGTTAGGGAAGAAAAGTCCAAGACGTAGGAATCAGTAATAAGCAAACTATTAATCAGGGTACAGCAGATGTCTCAGTTAAACTAAGACAAATGAAAAGAAACATTGGTTGCAGTTCATGTTGTGTGATACAAGCCTTATTAACTTGTTGAGCAGGGACTTGCTACGCATAATAAATTGTGAGATTTACTGCATACCGGATGATGTTGCAATTGGAACACAAGATGAAAATTCACAAGAAAGATTAGAGGGTTCAATTGTTTCCAGCTTTAACACAAGATGACCTACCTCTGGATTTAAGACATGCTGAAAAGAAGAGGTGTGGGATTTCTCTGGCAAAGAGATATGACTAATAAAAAGGTGCAGAACCAGCTAGCATTAGAATAAAACCTGGTGTCATAGTCCCTTAAACTAAGCAATATAGAGTTTGAAGAAAAGCAGAGGAAGGGTTGAATCCTGTTATTGAGAAAACAATTGAGCAAGGAATCCTTCAATAAGTGCCTGGTAGCCCTTTTAATTTTCATGTGATGGGGTTAAAGATACCTAGTTGGAAAAGGCGCATTTTGTGCAGGATCTTAAAAAAATTCATAAAATTGCTTCCCTTGTTGTCCACTGGTATCAAATACAGCAGTAATCTTGTACCAAATTCCTTTAGATGTAAATGTAGAATGGTATACCGTCAATAACTTATGCCAAGCATTCTTTTCCATCCTTCTTCACTGGGAGAGCCAATTCCTTTTGATGTTTCAGTTTCAAAATACAATTCTTGTGCAGTGTAGAATTCCACAAGGGTATACTATACTGAAGGTCATTCAATCTTCAGCTACCTTCTAAAGAAAGATGCAGATAATTTGAGGTTGCTGAGTACCTTAGTCTTAATGCAATGCATTGAGGGTCTATTGGCCAAGTCAAAGATTAAAGAGGATTGTATACTTGGCATAATTGTTTCCTGAATCATATAGCTGGGAGTACTCACAAAGGTTCCCCAATAAAGTTGCAGTATTGTAAGAAGGAAGTAATTTATATTGGTCACCATGTTGACAAATGTGTGAGGAAAGTCTCAAAAGAATGTGTTTCTGCAATTCTGAAAATGAATCCTCCTACCACCCACATGGAGGTGAGGATGTTTCAAGGAATTATTGGCTATTGTTGTCAGTGGATTCTAAACCTTTCCTTCATTGCAAAACATATAATAAAGTTAGCTCACAGTGACATGATGGACCCAGTACCATTTGATAAAGAGTGTTCAGGGGCATTCTGTGTTTAGAGAGACAGTTTATGCAGTGCACCCACTTTCATGACTGGGTGTGCTTTACCAGTCCTTATGTGGGATGAGGAGCTCAGTAGCCTGTCTTCCATCTGTGTTGAATATAGTAGCTATAAGTCTTCCTGGTTGTCTGAAATTAGTTACAGATGTTTACATTGCCACTGAACAAAGCAAAGGACTATACTTATTTGTATGTGTCCCTCATTCAGTGGATATCCTATTGACATGTACAAAGACTCAACACATGCCAAACAGTGGACTAACCAGATACAAGCAAATCTTTTTTGCAGCAGAAGCTTTTTCAATCAAGAGATGCAATGCATTCAATCCGGCAACACTGCTTCATATTCCAGACAAAACCTGAGAAGAAAGGGACAATGATGAAAATGAGGATGAGTATACTGAAAGTGAGCATGATTGTATTGTGGGTAAATGAATCTTGTAGCAGAACAAGACCACATACTAAAGAAACTAATTTGGAACTGTTTGATCTAGCTTTAGTTGTTGATATTTCTTGATTGAGAGAGCAGAGTGAAGCATTTAAGGTTGCCTATGCAGCATGTTCCTGCTCAGAAAATGTTAGAACAAGTGGCAGAGTTAGTTGCATTGAAAATAACGTGTTGCTTGTCAGACAACTCAAATATGACAATGTATAGAGACTGCCATTATGGGTTTGGTGTGGTGCATAATTTTGGTCAACTGTGGTCACAGAGAGGTGTAATGACACCTTCTGAAACTCCCTTAATGAACAGTATGTATGTCCCTGATCTTCTGAAAGCAATACAGGAACCTAAAGATTGCTGTAGCCAAGTGTATGGCTCATAAGTTTGGAAAAGATTTGGTTACTCTGGAAATAACTATGCAGATCATGTACCCAGATAGTATGCACTTAAAGATGAAACAGTGGTTCAAGAAACTGAAAATCATGAATCAAGAATAAATAGTATACAAAATGCAGAAAATGTGAATTGTTTTCAATTAAGTTTAAGTCAGACGTCTTTGAGTGAGTTGAGAGACTTTTAGTGGAATGCTACAGAAGATGAGAAAATGAAATGGGAAAAATTGGGTTACAAGATAAATTATCAGGATGTGTCTATCACTTCTGAAAATAAATATATTCTATGTTATATCCCATTGCTATAATTCTCAAATTTAAGAAATATTGGGATAACATGCATTTAGAAATTTTGCTGAAAGTTTGTGTTCCATGTTTTTGGTACTCCAGAGAAATATCAGGGAAAAAGGACATTGACTTAATGAATCAAATTTTCAAATCAATAGGATCATTTACAGGACTCCAATGAGACTTTGTAAAGATGCCATTTTGCAATGGCTTGAGATATAACTTGGTCATTGTCTGTTTGTATTTTAAATAAATGTGTTAAGACCTGTCCCACTCGGAGACCAGATAGCCATACAGCTGCTTAACTTTTGTTGACAGAGTTGATTCCATACTTTTGGGTGGCAACTTCTATTGAGAAAGATCATGGTTTGTTTTAAAATTTAGAAATATAAACAAGTAATAACAAATATGTATATATATTCTTATAAATAGTGATGAATAGATTATTTTACAAATTACTATTTAATATTAAATATATACATTTTTAGTTTGGGTTATTGTGTATTTTACCTTCTTATTATTTTATTTTATACATAAAATATTCTATGTGTTTATGGAGTATTGATTTCATTTAGAAACATTTTAGTGACCAACACCTTTTCAAAAACAGTTCAGATTGGAGTGGAAATAATAAATGCCACCCTTTTTACACCTTTAATGCCCAACACCTTCCGCAACATGGTTTAGATAGGATTGGGGATAGTAAATGCCATCCTGTTGGACTCAAACATCTTCCTCAAAATGGTTTACTTATTTTAATTTTCAGAAAAGTAAATGTTGCCCCTCAAATGTCCAACACCTTCCTCAAAATGGTTTAGATTGGAGTGAGAATCGTAAATGTTGCCCTTTTAGTGTTCAGCACCTTCTCCAAAATAGTTTAGATGGGGATTGGAAAAGTATAGGTTCCCCTTTAGTGTCCAGCACATTCCCTAAATTGGTTTAGATTGGAGTGGGATAACCAAAAGCCAAAATGGTTCAGATGTTCAGATTGGAAATAGAATGGTATATGTTTCCCCTCTAGTGGGAAACAGTTTTCCTAACCTGGTTCACATTGGTGTGGGAATAGGAAATGTTACCACTTTAGTGTCCAATACATTCCCCAAACTGGTTTAAATTGGAGTGGGAATAGTAAATGTCACCCCTTTTGTGTCCAACACCTTCCCTAAAATGGTTTAGATTGCAGGAGTTAAAGTAAATGTCATCCTTTTAGTGGCCAACATTTCCCCAAAATGTTTTAGATTGTGTAGGAATAGTAAATGTTACCCCTTTAGTGTTAAACATTGTTTCCAAAATTATTTACATTGGCCATTTTATTGTTAAATTACTTTGTTAAATGTATTTCTATGTAGTCTGAGTAGTTTATGCCATTTAATTAGTATTGTTTATAAAGATAATTAACATAGTAGTTGGTTGTATATTTGTAATTATTAATATAATTTACATATTTTCAAAGAATAAAGATATGCAACGCATTATTCAATTTTGCTTTATTTTTCCAACGTTTGTTAAACGTATATTTTTACATATTTAAGATATATAGTTATAGATATATATATTGAAAAATAAAACATTTTTCATTAATTTTAATTATTAATTTAACAATGTAAATCACATCTAAACAGATTTGAATGTTGTGTTTTTTCCATTGTCTAACTTTTTTTTTTAACATTAATTCAGTTGTTTCATAACGCTATTCACAACATAATTTTTAAATATATTTTTACTATCCATTAAACAATTGTATATTTGTATGCGATGATTTAATTTATACTGTACAGTAAAAAAAAATAGTTTTTTTTTACATATTTTACTTCTATCCATTGTTTACAATTTTGAAAACTATTTCTTAACATTTTAAATGTATTTTCTCATTCATTTCAATGGAGAGATAGGCTTTGTTTTTAATTTTCGTTAACCAGCCATTTATTTTACTATTACTTTCTATGTTTTCATTCAACAATATGTTATTGAAATGTCACAAAGCATTACAAGCACAACCTAGTCCAGTGCATAGTACAACATAATGAATTGAAACAAGAGTATTCCTATTTTATAATGAAAAACAAAAATCCCCTACACCACCACCCTCCATCATGAAGCTGTACATGGTGTGTGAGAACTCTTCTGGCTATGTGTACAGCTTGAGAGTGCACACAGGGATGGACTCTACCCTAAACCCTATAGGTTGCCCTCCCGCGTTAGGGGTCACAGGTAGGATTATATGGGAACTTCTCTGGCCACTCCTTCACAAAGGTTATATCCTTTAAGTTGAAAATTTCTATACAGGAGTAGAGCTGTTCAGTGAGCTCTACAAAGCTGCCACTGTGGCCTGCAGTACAGTTTGTTGTAACTGCAGAGGATTCCTGCAGGAGCTTATTTACAAGAAGCTCCAGAACTGCTCGCAGTCAAGTTCTTGGATAGGGGTGATGTATACATGCTCACTACAATTCATGACGAGAGCACTTCCCCCATCACGGTTTGGGGTCAGATGGCCTAAGTCCGCAAGCCCATCTGTATACTTGATTACAATAAATACATGGGCGGAGTGGACAAGAACAATCAGGTTCTTCAACCATACAATGCGTGTTGTAAAACTCGCACTTGTTACGAAAAACTGTTTACCCACCTGATCCAGGTGGCAACATACAATGCGTATGTTGTTTACCGTCAGACAACCACAGGAAGACTCATGACTTTCCTTGACTTCCAGTTGTCTGTAATTGAAAGCCTCACTGCTATTACAGAAGCAGCAGCAGCCTGCCCCTCATATGTTCTAGAAGATGTGGCAAGGCTGCAGGAGCAACACTTTGCTGATCGTATTCTTAAAACACCCAAAAAGGATTGTTCATGTTGTCACTGTAAAGTGTGCTCGAAGCATGGAAAAGCATCAGGAGAGTCAGTATTACTGTTCCCAGTGCCCATCTCAACCAGGCCTCTGCGTCCCTACTTGCTTTACATTGTATCATACTAAAGCAAAGATCTGGGAAATCGACTGAGGTGGAGCTGCAGTTGGGTAACCCTTTCAGTGGCTGTGCATGGATACTGAACGTCCATGGGCCACTACTTCATTATGCAAGCAGTCACAGAATTTTACTTCATCTACTTCAGGAAATCATGGACTTCCTTATGGCCTGCTTGAAAACTATATCCACTGTCAGAACGTGGTAGGTGTTCTATTCAATTAACGTGCATTATAGTCCCCATACTGCAAATACTAGTGGACAGAACATATGCCACATTGTCACGGAGTACCGGAATGACTGAATTTTGAAGTGCTTGTTAGGGAACTTATGTATTCTACACAAGGACCACCATGAATGCCAACGAGAACCAGAGTAAGTGTAATAAGTCAAACAAATGTCCTGTCAGACATATTCACTAACATTTCTAGTTTTTTTAAAGTGTGCAAACTCAATTTGTAGCTTCAATTTCAAGGCAAAAGTAGAAGTGTTGGTGAATGAGTCCCACAGGATATTTGTTTGACTTTTTACTTTAGAGACCTTAGGATTTCTTCACCAGCATGTCTGCCTTGGTTTCAACAGTAGATGTGCTCCCTTAGTTTGAGAAATAGGCTCTCCAAGGCATACTCGGACACCCCCAACTTGCATCCACAAACTAGTATAGGTTCATTTGGCAATTATATAGGATTAGTCAGGGCTCTGATGAGGTCAGAGACATGAATGGGTAAGCAAAGCTTATGGTAGGTGTACCTTCACAGGGATATTGCACTGGTAGAAGTCAGATAGTAAAGGTAGTACATATGTACATCATCTACACCTATGGATTCGGACCCATTGGTGTCATCCCAGCACTGAAGGACAATGACACATATGGGTCAGTGTTTGACCTGCTTTTCATGTTCATCCTCCATCAGAACTTAGTAGATTTTCAATTTGCTGTATGATAAGTGCACTACAGTCACAGCACTGCACATAATATTGGCTAGGACATATGCTACATTATCACGGACTCCCCTGTGTGCCAAACATTACTCTTTTTCATAGCCTATGACCTTCTCTTTAGGGAACATTGTGATAATTCTCCAGCATGTCTGCCTTAGTTTCAGATATTCACTCAGTTCGAGGAATCGCTTTGTACGGCATGCTCGGACACCCCCAACTTGCATCCACAAATTGGAAGGAGTTGGATTTAGCACAATGAGTGCGCTACAGATGCATGCAAAACATGTCTTCCTGAGCCTCAGGTGACTGTCACAGGAGTCATTAGTAAAGGTTTGTTACCCATGCCTTCGATGATGTTCACAAAGAAGGAGGGGGTTACTTGACAGGTGGTAAAATGTAGTCAAACTTATTCCGTCCTGTGGCGAATGAATGTGATGGGCTCTTGTCTGGCAGTGGCAAGTTAATGTGAGTGCAGTGATTGGTTGTATCGGGCCTTTGGCCGGTGGTATGAAATGGTTGTTTATTATGCATGAATGGCGTGTGAATGAACCATAAAGAGGTTGGTGCCTGGATGTGGTTTTATGGCCCACCTTCAGAAGGCTTGCTTTCACTATTGAGATACTTTGATAAGTATTCATGCTTTGAAACCGTAATTTCTGCAGGTGCTAAAAACAACCAGTGTGAGTGGTGGATTAATTTTAACATACTAGTACCAGGGGAGTCCAAGGATGCAGGATTTGTGTTGCTCTCACCAGTTTTCCTTCACCCAGAATCCCCTTAAAATCACAAACGTTGCTTAAAAAACATTTTTGCCTTGTATTTCAGTGAGGAGAAGTCCTGGAATCTGCAGGCAGCCACAAATCTTTTACCACCCGGTGTTTCACTAAGTCTCCAGAGAAAAACATTGCCTCACTTTAGTGGGTGGGCAAGTGACCGCAACAGGGAAGTACCCAAAACGGATTGTGAAGACATCAAAATTACCTACCACAAAACAGCCTGGTTTTGTAAGACAGTCACCTGTTGCGCAGCTGCGCGCGGCGCGAGCCGAACGTTCAGCTCGGGCCACGGCACACGGTATAAAGACACGTCACGTGCCCAGCCTGCTCTGCACCTTACGAGGCCCCAAGATGGGCATGGGGCACCGTTCTTTTTTAGCGCACCGCGCTCCCAGGCAGGTCTGACCTCCCCCACTCACCTGTTCTTCTTTTCTTCTTCTTCTTTTTCTTGTTGTCTTGTTTAGTCTTCATTTATGTTTTCTCCCTTTCCCACATTACCCCTCTCTTCCAAGCATTCCTTGTTCCCTACTCTTTATGGCTCCTAGTCCATTCTGTTCTATGTGTTTTTCCCTATCTAAGATGGTGTCATTGTACTTCCTGTTGGTTGCTTCCTGTTTGTTAGTATTTAAGGGCTGTGATTCCTTCTCTCCTTGCACTGCAACACTTTCTGTTTGGATGGTGTCTTCGCTCCTGCTTCCTTGTATCCTGTGCTGGTTCTCGTCCGTTCCAGTGTTTTTTGCTGTATTTTTGCTCCTGTTAACTATTCATTTTGTTCCTGTTGCAGGAACCTATCTTTTGGAAGGTTTTTTCCCCTTTCAGGGTTTTTTCCCTCTGGCACTACTTCTGAGGGACACGGCCTGCTCTTGGCGTACCCATTGCCTGCAGTACCGTGGCTACCAGAAAGAGTCGCCCCTACCTGGGCCAAGGCCGAACATTCAGGAACAAGATCCTTGCCACTCGCTCTGCGGACCCCAGGTTAAAGCAGCACGTAAGTCATGACATCCCCTGAGTATTTGGTCCTGTGATCTGCGACCATATAGGGAAACCTACCAAACCCAGACATTTTTTAAAACTAGAGACTCGGGCAGTCCACGGAAGTGTGGCGTGTTTGGATTTCACAAAGTTTTCTTACCCATAAAAACCTGCAAAACTGAAATATTGATTAAAACCACTATTATTCCTTGCTTTTTCATCACAGAAACTACAGGAATGTGCAGGGATCCACAAAATACCTACCACCCAGTGTTTCCTCACTTGTCCTGATAAAAACACAACCCCACATGTGTGTCTATGCCTAGTGCCTGCATCAGGAATGTATCGCTCCATGGTTAACAGTAGCCCTTATGCAAGGACCACCATTGACCCTTGTGTGAGCCACCGAACCTACCCACACAACCTACTTACACAACTGAGGTACCATTTTTATCTGAAGAGCTGGGAGAATGCTGGGTGGAAGGAAGTTTGTGTCTCCCCTCAGATTCCAGAACTTTCCATTACCGAAATGTGAGGAAAGTAGTTTTTTGCCACATTTTGAGGTTTGCAAATGATTCTGGGTAACAGAACCTGGTGAGAGCCCCACAAGTCATCCCATCTTGTGTTTCCCTAGGTGTCTATTTTTGAAAAATGTGTGGGTTTGGTAGGTTTCCCTAAGTGCCTACTGATCTAGAGCCCAAAATCCACAGCTAGGAACTTTCCAATAAAACACATCAGTTTTCAATGTAAAAATGTGATGTTTCCATGTTGCGCTTAGGGGAGTTTTCTATCATGGAACTAGGCCTACCCACTCAAGTGATGTACCATTTTTATTGGGAGACTTATGGGAATGCTGGGTGAAAGGAAGTGTGTGGCTCCCCTCAGATTCCAGAACTTTCCATCACCGAAATGTGAGGAAAAGTGTTTTTTTGCAAACTGTTAAGGTTTGCAAGGATTCTGTGTACCATAACATGGTGAGAACCCCACAAGTTACCCCATTCTGAATTCCCCTGGGTGTCTAGCTTTCAAAAATGTATAGGTTTGCTGGGTTTTCCTAGATGCTGGCTGAGCTAGAGGCCAACATCCATAGCTAGGCACTTTGCAGTAAACAGGTCTTTTTTCTTTGGGAAAATGTGATGTGTCTATGTTGTGTTTAGCAGCATTTCCTTTCGTGGGCGCTAGGCCTACCCATATAAGTGAGGTACCATTTTTATCAAGAGACTTGGTGGAATGCTCGGTGGAAGGATGTGTGTGACTCCCCTAAGATTCTAGAACTTTCAGTCGCTGAAATGCGAGGAAAAATATTAGTTTGCCAAATTTTGAGGTTTTCAAATGCCTCTGGGTGCCAGAACCTGATGAGAGCACTACAAGTCACCCCATTATGAATTCCACTAGGTCTCTAGTTTTTAAAAATGTATAGGCTTGCTAGGTTTCATTAGGTACAGGCTGAGCTAGAGGCCAAATTCCACAGCTAGGCACTTTGCAAAAAACAGGTCAGTTTTCTTTGGGAAAATGTGATTTGTCCATGTTGTGTTTTGGGGTATTTCCTGTTGTGGGCACTAGGCCTAACCTCACAAGTGAGGTACCATTTTTGTCAGGAGACACTGGGGAACAATGAATAGAAGAACAAATGCTACTACCCATTGTCTTTCTCTACATGTTCTACTTCCAAATGTAAGACAGTGTGTAATAAAGAAGTGGATTTGAGAAATTACCTGTAATTCACATGCTTGTATGGGGACCCCCGAATTCAGAGATATGCAAATAACCACTGCTTCTCAACACCTTATCTTGTGCCCATTTCGGAAATTCAAATGTTTCCTTGATACCTATTTTTGACTCTTTATATTGTACCAAATAATTTGCTGGATACCCAGTATACAATGAAAACCCATTTCAAGGTACAGCTCATTTATTGGCTCTTGATGAACCTACAAGCCCTACATATCCCCACAATGAGATGAGTCCAGCGGACATAATGTTTTCAAAAATCTGCCATAGATGGAAAAAGTTATGGATTAAAACGTGGACAGAAATGGCTCTTTTTTCACCTCAATTTAAATATTGTTTTATTTTAGCTGTTACTTTCTGTAAGAAAAAACTTAAGGGATATACACAAATGACCTCTTGCTGAATTTAGAATGTTGTCTACTTTTCAGAAATGTTTAGCTGTCCGGGATCCAGCGTTGATTTCACACCCATTTCTGTTATTAACTGGAAGGAGGTTAAATGCGCAAAAAATTGTAAAAATTGATATGTCCCAGTAAAATGCCAAAATTGTGTTGAAAATGTAGTTTTCTGATTCAAATCTCCCTGTTCCTAAAAGCTGGAAAGATGATGAATTTAGCACAACAAACCTTTTGTTGATAACTGTTTCGGGGAAAAAAGCACATGCTCTCCTCTGCAATTTCTGAAGAAAATGAAATGTATGCTGTATTTTGGCTAATTTCTTGGGCTCGGATAGCTTATGTGGACAAAAGGTTATGAGGCCTAAGTGCCAGCTACCCCAAAAAGCCATAAAAGGGCTCAGCACTGGGGGGAAAAGGCTAAGCAGCTAAGGGGTTAAAGTTCGCAAGGCTGAATATGTGGGAGAGATTGAGTGTGAAAGAAGTAATGTTTTACGTGGTGATTATTTTGGTGATGGAGAGGTGATTCTGAGAGGAATTTTGTATGTGAGAGAAGACCGCCTACTTTTAGTTTGGATCTTTTTATCTTGCTATGGTGTTTCCTAGAGTATATCATATGAGTGAAATGGATTATACAGTTAGTTTGAGGAGAGGGAAATGAGGCTTTGGATAGATACTTCTAGATATATTAGGTGCATTTAATCGTCCTATACTTGTGGCAATGAATGATGTGAAAATTATGCATTTATCTACATTAGTGGATAGATCTACTTTAAGTACAGCTGGAACGTTCACCTAAAAATTCAAAACATATTGCTATCAGCACTACAGTGATGCTGAACTGCTTAGCATTAGATAACTTACTTATGAAGAAAGGTGGTGTTTGCAAAGTGTTATATGTTAAGAGATGCTGCACGTTCATCTCTGATAACAGCCATATTATTAACTTCTATATGACAAACATGACTAATATCTCTCCTGAATGTCAGACTTTTGAAGAGCATGACTTATGGGAAGCTATAGGATGCTGGGTTAGTCAGATAGGGAAAGATTTTTGTGAAAGAATTGATCATTTTGGTGTGGGGGACCTTGTGTATTATACTAACCCCTATAATAATTAGAATGATTTGTGCAATTGTTCTGTTCCTTTTGGTAAAAAAAACTCTGGGTGTCTATTAAAAATCCATCAAAAATTGGGAGTGAAAATATTAAATAAGACTGACTATACTTTTTGCTCACACCACAATGAATTTGCTGTTTTTTCTAATTAACTCTGCAAGAATTGTGTATAAAATTCAGTTGTTTTGCACTCAAGGGGAGTTGGATGTATTTTAGAATGTTTAAAGCAGATCTTAACATAATGGCAAAGTTTAAAGCAGATCTTAACGTAATGGCAATGTTTAAAGCAGATCTAGACCACTGCTTGTTGTCAATGATACATTCTGAATACCTGGGTCTCACCCAGGTAATCCAGTAAGCACATGTCAGCTGTCTACAACTGCTGGTTCTTTCATTGATCCTCCTTATTGAAAAAAGACAGTTGAGGAACAATGTGCAATTGCAATAATGATTAACGAGTTCTTAATTGATCCTTCTAATGGAAAAAAGACAGTTGAGAAACATGTGCAATTACAATAATAACTAATAAGTTTCTCTGATTTCCAGTGTGTTTCCCTGCACCTGGTTTGGCCGGCAATAAAAGCTGACATTTCAGACTAAGCTCTTCTTAGCCTCATTTAATTTGGAAGCAAGGATTACCTGTCTTCAGTCTTCTGGAGCCTTCCCTTCGCAGCAGCTGTCCTCTCTTCCTACATTCACAGCGACAGGTTTCTCCTTGCAGGGACTTGCTTCCTGAGTGCCAACCTAGTAGTTCCAGTCTTATCTGCATTTACCACAGTACCTGTAAAAGGTTGGGCAGCTTTCAATTCAGCTCTCACATTTGGCTTTCTTGTGCTGGCAAAAAGACACAAGCCATCCCAAATAAGGTAACACAAGTTTTTCTGATTAATTTGGGATCTTGAACAGCTCTGATTTATCAGACTCATCTAAAGCCAACAATAATATTTGGATCAATTTCATCACTGAAAAGAGATAAGAGAAAAGTTGTGTTTCCTGCAATTGCTGCACCTTCCTGGATCTTGTGCTCATTGTTGGTTTTCAATCGGTGTATTCTCGATCAGAATCTGATGTTCATGTTCTAAAGATGTTTTTGACAATTGAGAACTATAATCTGATTGCCATTGCACATTTGCATATGAACCTTGAACTCTTGAGACTCTTGAACTATTGAACTACTAAAGAATTTGAAATAGTTTTGTTGTGATTAACCCAGTTATCTTCTCTGAGTAAAATCCTTGTACATAATTCAGTTCATGATAATTCCTGGATAATTCTTGAATGACAGTGGGGAGGGTTTCTAGTGTGAATTATTGGTATGTTGATTTAATGTTAGTTAATGCCAAAGGTGTGTTAGGGCTTAGTGTTTTAAAGTGTGGTTTCATTACAGGGAAATCCTAATCCAGACCCTTATATCTGAATAATCCTGATTGCTAGTATCATCAATCCAAAACCAGCATCCAAATATCCTTGAGCCCAGCAGTGCCCAGAGTACAGAAATCTGAATATGCAGAAGTAGTGGTATTTCTCTCTTTCTCTCTCATTCCAACCCCCTTCCCCTTGGAAACTCCTAGGGTTGCGCTGTGTCTTTCTATCCTGTCAGTTCGCATTAGGATTTGGAGGTTACCGTCACAGTGGAGCTCAGGTGAGTGGCTTGCAACATCACCCCTACCCACATTAAAGTCCATATTTTAGACCAAGTTTGATCCATGCATCTAAAGTTGTCTGACTTAAATCACATTTTCTTTGACAGGCCTATCCCTTCAAAGACCCCCTCAGTTGCCTAGCCTCCTTTCCAGATGCTAGTCATGTGTAGACCTAAATTCTTCAGTCACTAGCTTCTACTTCACATGGTCAAGCCACTGACATTGATTGTAATGAAAAGGCGAAATCAGATTGGCTAGGAAAGACCAGTGACATTTTTGCACCTCAACGCAGATTAAAACAATCCAGACATCATTAAGCCTCTAAGTGGTTCACTGATGATTTAAAATGAGCTAAATTAGAGCTGCGGAACCAGGAACTCAAATGGTGAAAGAATTATGCTCCAGAGGCTAAGCTATTCTATCTAAATTATCTTAAACAGAATAAATTAGACATCCAGAGGGTGAAACCTGTCTATTTTACAACTGGAATGATTTAATCCACTAATAAGCGTAAAGAGATCTCTGGGTTACTATCTGAACTCTCCAATCCAGACCATGTGGCACTACTTCTTACTTCTTCTCAAGCACTTAGTGATATACTATATACCTACTTTGTTGATAACATTAAGAATATTAAAGCTAATATCCCCTTCAGTCCTTCCCCCATTCAGAACAATCTGGATGAGATGAACCCTGAAACCCTATTCTCATTTCCTAAATTACTATAGAAGGCCTCTTTAACTTGTTGACAAAAGTAAAATCAGGTTCCACAAATGACCCCTGCCCTCTTAAAATTTTAACAACAGTCTTCTCTGCAATTTCAAACCTGTTTATGTCACTCCTAAATTGATCGCTAAAGTCAGGGAAAGTACCCAGTGCTTTTAAAACAGCAATAGTCGGACCACTCCAGAAAAAACAAGGTGAAGACCCTCTCAATTAAAAAAACTATCACCCTATTTCTCTTTTCTCCTACCTTGCTAAAATACTTGAAGCGCATAAGGCTCATAGCCCCTGCTCCCTCTTAGAAGAAACCCATTTTCTGAACACCTGTCAGGCTGCTTTTCACCAAGGCCATTTGACTGACGCAGCAATTCTTTCAGTATTGGATGATATGCGAGGACAAATTGACCATGGCAATACTCATCTTCTGGTGCTATTCGATTTATCAGTGGTTTTTGACACGGTGGACCACAAGTTCTTGGTGGACCATGTCAGGGTCTCTGGTTTAAGGGGTCCAGCACTTGATTGGATGACATACTTTCTAGGAAGTCGTACTCAGGCAGTCCCTCTAACTCTGTTCATGTCTTCTCAGGTTAATCTAGACTGCGGACTACTCCAGGCTCTTCGTCACCCCACCTCTTCAACATCTACATTCGTCCCCTCATTCATGCTCTTAAAAAATAGAATTGTAAAATGTACAACTGTGCAGACGATACACAATTACTTTCCCAATTGGACAACTCCCTGCGTCTAAGAAGCATTTTCAAACAACTATGTTGTTTATTCAGGAGTGGATAAATAGTAATCAGATTAAATTAAATACAGACAAAACCAAGGTCATTATAACCGAAAATAGCAATATTGGCCAGAGACATTTTAGTCTGCCAAGTCAGGAGACTCCCTGTCTCCAAAGATAATGGTAAAAAGTCTCAGAATCACTATAGACTCAGACCTATTCCTGAAACTTCAAAGTGGATCAGTTATATCCTTGGCCTTCTTAACTCTCCGGAGAATAAAGAAAATTGCCAAATTTCTTACATTTGAGACTCATGTTCAGGCTGTCATTCCCCTGGTGTTGTCTAGGTTGGACTGTGCAAATTACTTATATGTTGGCCTTTCAAAAGGCCTCATTAAAAGATTGCACGTTATGCAGAATCAGACAGCTCACTGAATTTTAAAACAACCTAAACTCTGCTGTACTACCTCTCTGATGAAGAATCTCCATTGGCTGCCTATGGCATACGTACAAATTGAAACATGCTTTCAGCTGTTATGAATGCAAACAGATTGGGTTATACGCATTAGACAATTAGATAGAAGAAAAGTACACAGCATTCTTAATACTGGAAATCATTTCATTTATATGTGGCAATAGGTGACGGTCAACCCAAATATTTTGATAGAGGTCTCCCAAATCAACACACATGCGCAACTTATTGCTGGCTTTGGGCACTAAGATGATGGGAATAAACCATTCAAATGACTCTATTTGCTCTATAACATCTGCCTCACACTGACAATCCAGTTCTTCCTTGAGCTGTGATCTGAGAACAAAAAGGCTGTCACTTTGTGTATTTTAGGTGTGTTCCCTACTTTCAAAACTATGCGAGGCTCAAATTCCTCCAAGCACCCAGGTTTGTCTGCAAATAACTTGGGATATTTCACACTCCACTTTGCTCTCTCCACCTCTTCCATTAACAATACTTGCTCAGGCTGATTAGGATCCATGATGATGCCGAAAGCTTTCTGTTCCCTCCATCCTAAAAGGGCTCTCCCTTTTTCCGCCACATATACTTGTCCACTCACTCACATATCCTTGTAAGATAACCTATAGTTGAAGTACCCTAGTAATGGTAATTTTATGGCAAAATATCCTTCAGGTTCAAGGTCAGGTGGGGATAATTTGCACTCACCCAAACCTTCCCACACCCGTTTGTTAATTATTGCATATGGAGAAAACTAATTTGCCTAGCTAGAGGTATCATTGTCATTGAGTTTCATGATACATTTAGGAGGACAATACCCTTTCCTTTATTTCTCCCCCAGTTTCTCATATATCACTAACACCTCAACTCCGTCTTCATCATCCTCCTCTGAATATTTATCGCCATTATCATTGCCTACATTCACTATTTGTTTTCTTCCCTCACAGCCCTCTGATTTGCACATTTGTGAAGAATGTCCTGATTTTTTACACTTAAAAATGTTGCTGTTGCAGCAGGACACGTCTGCATCTGCCTTATGTTTTGTGCTTCCACATCTATAGCATACACATTTTTTCCTTGGTTACAGAAACTTTAGTTGAATCCCCAGACCCCCTTTTTACTTTCTGCACAACATTCACATTCTTGAGTTAACTTTTCTCTTTAAATTGGTCCTCATTGAATTCCTTTAGATATCTTGATGTGTTTGTGGTCTTTTGCAAGGAAGTAGCCTTCAATTCTAACAACCTTTCTTGAATTCTGATATTCTTGATTCTATTTATCAATTGATCTCTTACAATGTCTTCGTGCAAATCATTAAATGTGCTGTGTCCTCAACACTGACACATACTGTTCTACACTCTTCTCCAGCACATGCGCTCTGGAAAAAAGTATCCCCTTATCACTAGCTACTTTTCTTCCTGTAATTATTATCTAAAGCTTTCAGAGCATCAACATATTCATCTGTGACTATCTCCTCTGATTCTGACACCTTTTCACCATCCCGTCCTGATTTGAAGTAGTAGTACGTGTTGGTTTTGGTAGCATTTTCAAAACCTTCCTTCTCTCAATGCCTAAATTATGTTTTAATAATGCTAATTTGCGCAAAGGTTCCCCCCAATAGCCTCAAAGTAGCATAACTGGAGTCCCTGGATTATGTCAGAATTTGGGAGGAGCAATTATCGATGAGGCATCCATATTAGTCAGAACAGTATTACCTTAGTGACACCCAAACAAGTTTCACCAACAGTTATAGGCTCAACTCGTCTGGACAGCTACGTGTAATTCAGTACTCGAGGATCATATCACTATCATATGCGGCAAACACTCTAAAACAACAAACTAGAATAGGCAAAGTCATCACCACTGTCTGTAACACAATAACAGTAGTCAATGTCATCTCCACTTTGTGCCTGTAGTGTAGAATCGCTGCTGAAAAGTCACAAAATAGCCTTGAAAAATATTGCTTACAAAATGTCAAAGTGCTCTGTGTCTAAATAATCTCGAAGTGCACAACTCGCTCTGTTAATAAACTTCTCAACAAAATCTATGAGCAACGAGTTCCTTATGCTTATTCACGGAATGTGTGATGCTCCGAGCACCATCTGTTTGCCAGACGGAAATGCTTCCAGCCTGTAGTGCGGCTATGTAGTCACATGAGGAACAGTTCATGCGACGTCACCTTCCCAATGTAGCCGGCTAGATCCAAAGAAACTCACCCTTGCTGCATCTTGGTGAGCTGGTAGGCTCTACCGTGGGTCAACGTCTACCCTGCTTGTCACCCAGGCACAGGATCCATTTTCCAGATTCCCCGCACTACCGAGGCTCGATGTCTGCCTCTGGTAAGTGGCACACACGATCTACACCTTGAAAATCAACATTGCAGGCTCCAATGCTACAGTGCACAAAATTGCGGGTGACGAGAGGTCCACGTATCGCTCAATATCACAACTTTAAAAAAAAATTGGGCTGTCAAGAACTTCAAATTCACAGTTTGTCTCTCCATAGTAGGTGAATTCCTAATAGCTGAATAATAGATGAGAACCAGGCGTTGTTCCTAATCATCCTATTAGCAAAATACAAAGCGTCCCTTCCTGTACTGCGTCCTGATGCTCAGTATCCCATCCTTGTCACCACTTTTAAGACGTTAGTACACAAGAAGTGATAGTAAAATGGTTTATCAAGTCCATCATAAAAATCCCTGACATGTCCTCTTCTCTCAGGAAATGCCTGCTCTCTGCTACTGGAATCCACAATCTAGAATTCAGTTGAAAAGGCATCTAGTTAAGATACAACACTTATAAACTAAAATCCAGTGATTCAATAGCATGCCATCGGACCAGTATCTGGTACATCTCTATTTGTTTTGAAACTGCATCCAAACATGTTATACACAAACAAACATACCTAAAACAAGCCAGATATATTGGTTTTGGCAATGAGTGTTACTTCTGTCACGTAAATGAATAATATCAATGATTTTGTTGTGAGCAATTAGAATTTTTAAAGTCTTAAAACATGAGGCTGTGAATTAAACAGTGCTATGGTTTGTGGAAGGTGTGGAGCCTTTAGGGGTGTCTCAAACACTCCCTTCACTCCTTTTTCATCTGCAGTCTCTCACTTTGCTGGATACTTATTTTAAACCCTTTTTCTCCCTGTATTGTTATGAAGTCCTCAACCTGTATATCTAGTAGTTTCCTCCAAGTAACCTTGGCACATAGGCAAGACCATCACACTGTGTGCTCTGTACAGGAGCCAGGGTTCGGTGTGCATGTAGTCTGCACACCTCTGTGACCGACTGACAATCATTGTGCGAATCTCAAACTGCCTTATGCCTCAGGCCCAAAGCTCTCAATCGATCCCATCATAGACACCCACCCGCAATATAACTCACTGAAGTGACTCTGTTCACAGTGTGTGCTATGGGCCCAGATTTACAAACCTTTTGCATCGGAGTTGTGTAACTTTTTTAGCCCAGCCCAAACGCAAAATGTATTTCTGGATTTACTAAGCCATACACAGCCCAATGTGCAAGGCTTAGTAAAAATAAATGTAATGAAACACAGCTCTACCTTGCATTACTTTGTGTCGAGAGGCGTTCCATGGGAGAAGCATGAGCCTTTTCATGCATCCATCTATGGATTTTGACACAAACCCAGATTTACTAAAGGCAGTGAACCTGGGTTTGCACCAAAATGGTGTTTCCACTTAAGGCTGGCTTTACAAGCAGAAATATCTGCTTCCTGTTTTTATGCGTGCTGCATTTTACAGCATACATAGAAAGAGAAATATGCCTTCAAGGAGTGCTTTTTGTGCAAGAAAGCATCCCATCCTGCACATAAACAATATTGGCTGTAGGGCAGGGACTCTTGCACTATGGTGCAAGGGTGACTACATTGGCACTATGGTGCCTGAAGTGCACCAGCGCTATGAGAGAACTTAAGGCCCATATTTATGGATGGTTAGCTTTGCTTTAGCACCATATATTTTGGTGCTAAAACAGCACTAATCTAACTCCATATTTATATTTTGATGCTAGACCAATCTAGCATCAAAATATTGGCGTTAGCGTCATGTTTAGGATGGCCGAACCCATCTTGCATAAATGAGATGCAGAGTAGGCGTACCCATCCTAAACACAAAGCTAACCCCCTTGCGCGTATATTTATCTCCTGCCGCAGAAATGACGCTCAAGGAGGAGGTGGACCTGAATAGTGGTGCCAAGCCCATTTAGTGCCATTTTTTAACTCCTGGGTCAGACCAGGCATTAGAGTGCAGGTAGGCCCATTTCCATAGTGGAACACCATGGATTGGGCACAAAGATGCCCACCTAAATCCCCACCAACACCACCACTCACACCACAGGGACACTATAGGAGGAGGGAGCCCATCCCAGGTAAGTTGCCGGTTTGTGTATGTGTGTGTTCTGCTATTGGGTGCCCCTTTTATGGGGCCCCCTGACTGGCACTGGCACTGGGTATGTTGGGCTTGCCAGGGGGCACTGGTCCGCTGTGGTGGGCATTGGGGTGGTGGGCATGACTCCTGTCTCAACTTGGACAGGCTTGTTGTGCATCCGAAAATGACCCTAAGCTGCTTAGTGACAGAATGTTTGCTGCTAACCAGCCTAACGTTATTTCTGAGCCACTAGCGCCATTCCCCCTAACGACATCCCCCGACTAGCATCTTTTTTTTTACACAAGACGTTCCTTAGCGTCATTGTGCGCCATTACTTAAATATGTCGGATGGCTGATGCTATGGAATGGCATTAGCTTGAGCTAAATAAAATGACGCACAACTGCGCTGGCACCGTTGTGCATCATTTTATATAAACGTGGGCCTAAATGTGCTGTATGTAGATATGGTGCATTTCTACTCTCTCCCTTTCATGCAACTCAGTATAGCTGTGTTACATTACATCAAGGGTTAGGAAATCTTGCCCTATATGTGAATCATATCTTATATGAAAAAACTACAGAAACTCAACATCTTAAAAACGCCAATGCTCTTAGAAAATGTAAGAATAATTAAAATATGTGAAATATAAATGGAGATTAAATTGCAGACATGGACTTTTTTTGAGGATTTTCACAGTCACTTTTCAGAAATTGATCAGTCTTTCTGCTAACCAAGGTAAGGCCATTGATACAGAGCCCAATAGGGACCTGTTTTAAAGCAGTTTTTTAATTACTGCAGGGTTTGAAACCCACCAGGCCTGGCTCACTTTAAGCACTGACCTCATCTTATTCCGGAGACTGAATCTAACCGAAGTTCCATGTGTCAAACTGATTTACATTTATTTTTACTTGAAACTTCAGCATTGTCTCAGTTCTACTTTCCTCTTCAACTATTTTGCAAGCATTTTATAAGGTTTCACCTTTTCTCTTCAACACATAGATCATAACTTTCAACATCTCAGCAAATCCTTCATCCTTACTAGCTACAGCTTTGATGAAGACGTCCTTTCATCCTTTCTTTTGAAACAAGTCTCAGACTTGGGTTTCTTTTACCAAGGTATTGCCTACAGGCAGAATACCACTAAATGCTACACATCCACCTGAAGTAAAAAAGTATCACCTCACCTCCATCTGCTTTCAGGTATTCAGACGCACTCAACTACTTTGAGAAGTAAGAATTCTCGAATTGAATATGGTATCTAACGTGGCTCATCGCTACAGGTAGGTTAAGTGAACAAAATGCCTTCTATGCCATTCAAACTCTACACCACATCTTCCATACGTAGTGCAGGTCAACATCACCTTAGTCACATCACACCTTCATTTCAGCAGTGAACCTCACCTTCCTTTCCACTCTATTTGCTGTGGAGATTACAGCACATCCAAAATGTTGCAGCCAAACACCTCATCCATGTATTCATGAATGGCCACTTCTCTCCAGCCATGCCAGACCTTCAGGTGGCTGCATGTGGCAGATCCATCTTATTAAACAGTTTCTGCATCATACACTAGGCCACCCCTTGTGTCCGAACAATCTTCTTTACATTTCCAGCCCTCATCATCTCTCTTTTCAGAACGTCACTTGAGTGTAACCTTATTTTCAGGCCAGATGTTAATGCTCCAAACTCACAAATAGCAAGGATAGGATGATAGTAGATATCTACAAACCCAACACTAACTTTCACTTCTCTACCACGCTTCATGCATACATGGAGCTACAGGTTCACTTCAGTATAGTTGGAGCATCCCTAGAAATGTTATAAGTGACACCCACAATTCACCACAGAGGACACATTTTCATAACCAAGCATAATAAATGTGGTAACCTCCTACCTAACCATCCAGAAGAGGGTATTTTTTTTCAAGCATGACTCTATGCATCTTAGATCTCTGTGCTTCACCATGAGCGAATGTACTTCCATATTTATTACAACTCGTTTGCATCAGCCCTCCGAATCTCATGGAGTACACTGAAACCTCTCCACACAGATCAGTCTATATCAGTGCTGAATTTGTGCTTTTTGTTTCCGGTGCTGAGCACCCGCACTTAATTTTGAGGGCCCGGACTTATTCTTCTGCCTCAAGCATTTGCTGAGAACAAAAGGCACGTGTGGGACAGACGGAGGGAGGGGAAAACGAAAAAGTGCCACAAAGGGAGAAAGTAGAAAGCTGCAAGAGTGAGCTGAAGGGGCAGGGATTGGCTTTATATGGATTGAAGAGGCCCGAGATGGCTTCAGGATTACACCGCCTCAGTATTCCGTATTCAAACATTTAATTGCTGCAACCGCGAATTTAAGAGGAGGGCTTTGGTGCACTGGCACCTTTTTACTTACAAATTAAGGACTGGTCTATATGCCATACTTTACCAACAATGCACAACAAAGTGGCAGACACAGCATTGCAAGTCTTCAAATCTCTTGAGGAGTATGACGCTCAAGTGCCACAACACAATAAATAGTTGAGATAGTCAGTCATTAATTAAATACACAGGACAACGTTTTATAGCAGATGTCGTTCTTCGTTTTGTTTTCAATTTAATTTCCTGTTTTGTTGTGGTGTGTGGCAAGCGACCAGTGGAAAGTGCATTTTACCGGGAGCACGAGAAAAAAAAACTGCAGCAAAAAGCTTAGAGAGTGTTATTGCCTTGATGACAGATGCTATAAATATAAATACATGAACAAAAAATACACTTTCATGGTGCATATCATTAGAAAAATATGTTTTAATTAGTTTAAGATGAATAGCTGAGTAATCCGGCACAATGTATTCTTATGAATTTGTCTTGCTCTGTGCTTTAGCAGGACAAGACAGCTAAGCTGTTATGTGTGACGACTCTGAAAGGCCTTACTAAACGATAATTATTTTGCAAACAGGTGGGCGACCCGTGTACCGCCAATGAAATATCACTGGAGATGCAGATGCCGCTGCTTTCCATAATCAGGCCCCAAGTCGCAAAGGTACATTTACACATGTACATTTGCTCTACCCCGCGCCTAAGAGTAACTGTACACGTTTTTCTACTCAACTTTTTCAAGTGTAAAGTTACTCCTAGGTGTAGACTTACAGCTCTCCTACAATAGGATTTACACGTGAAAAGTTACTCTTAAATCTTCAAACAGCGACTGGAGAGGAGTTCTCCCTGTTTTAAATATAGACTTAAAAATGTGATTTAAGTAATTCATTGTTTACAATGTATTTTGTATTTAAAAATAATGTCCCTAAGGAATAATTGTATGTAATATTTAGTAAAACGTATTGAAGTTATGCATAGAATTAGTTTTAAATACTAATAATTATTTTTAAATTGTTTCATGTTAATTTAACTTTTAATGTTAACTTTCTTATAAAATGCTTTAAAATGTATGATATATATATATATATATAGAAGGCGTTTGCCGAAACGCGTTGACATCTTATCTCAGGACTCTGTGTTACCCGTATAAGAAATAAATTCAATGAACTGAATTTGAGCTTGCTGGATATGATTCTGTTTCAATAATTGGGATCCGACCAACGGGATCGGTGCAGCCGTCAGATGGCCATCAGTCCATCTGTTGAAGATTTATTTATATATATATATATATATATATATATATATATATATATATATATACACACACATATATATATGCATATATATATATATATATATATATATACATATATATATTCATATAATAACTTCAAATGTTTGCAGTAGTCTGGTTTGCTGAATTTCCTGGTAAGAGGTGTGTGTCAGTTGCATCTTGCTGAGACTTTCTATATGGGGGTGACTAAGTCAAAGAACTTAGCCATTTTGTGAACGTCTACATGAGTTTCATGGACAGATAATCTGCTCACACCACAATTACTGCATTCTATGGGCTATTTTAAAGTGTAACACCTATTGCCCTTTATGCCCTTTAAGAATGTGTTTTAGTTTTGCCCAATTGGGAGGTGATAAGTTAAATGCATAAGATCTGGTAATGTGCTGTAAAAATAACAAGGTGCAGTGGCATCACCACACTTAAATCTAAAGTTCTGCTGAGATTACTAAAAAAGACACAGACTTGAAAGTAATAGATAATTAGGGCCCGATTACAAGTTTGGCACTCGGACCACGGGGCCGTCATGCTGGCAGTACCAAAACGACCGCTGTGCTGGCAGTCCACAGACAGACATATTACGATGTATAGAGGCAGGACTGCCGTCCACCAAGCCATAGTGGTGACTGCCAGCAGTGGGGAGGTCTGCTATCTTCGAAGTTCATACTCCAGCACCACCAGCGCCACGGCCAACCGCAGAGCCTATTCCAAACACACAGTCATTGTAGTGATACCTCTGTAGTGGTCAGGCAATGGCAGGCGACTGCTGCAGTACACCTTAAACGAAGCAACAAACAAAAGCCCATTGGATGAATTAAAAAACAACACAGCGGATAATCACGGGCCCAGTGGACACACCTGCAAAGCACACTATAAAACACACCACTTCATAGAACATGATCCTTTTTATCTCCACTGCAACTGACAGTAGATTACTGACTAGAGAGATAAGGCACCCCTTTTATTCTTTCTCCTTAAAACCCCTTTGGCACACATTTCTCCATTTACACCCCATATCACTTTCCTTTTGTAAGTGACTCCATGTCACTCCCTTTAGTTCCCCACCATCTCACGACTCAGAACTCTCAGTTTTATAGAGAATAAGTTGAGACCCATGGTGGATGAAATCATGAGTAGAGTCACCATTGTTTGGAGCACACTCCTCTCAGTAGGAAAATTGAACTGTGGCAAAGGAATGCCAAAAGAGTGATTGCTGTAGGCACCACCATGCACAAAAAGGAGGGCATTAGGAAGAGGTGGAATGACCTGTGGGGCAAGGTGCCATCCCTGGTCTCCAGGCAACAGATGGAGGCTAACAAGATTGGTGGTGGCCCTCCCAGTGCCCCATTACATCTCTTTCCCTGGGAGGAGGTCTTGGCCATCGTGCACCCTGAGGGCTTAACAGAACTACCTGGGGGAGTGAAGTCTGGTAAGATACAACTCAAAAACGGTTGCTAAACTGCAATGCCATGCATGCTCACAGCTCATCTTTTGCCACTGTGTCATTCACTGACTTTAACAACATTCAATACCCAGAGTATCTCAGATGAAAGACTGCCAATGTGTATTGTTGGGCCTAATACCACAACTACCTAGGTCTATCACATGTTATAAGTTGGAAGGGTGCCTGTAAGTGTTTCAATATCAAAAAATCGACCAATGACTCATAGTATGTCTCAGCATGGAACTGTATGCTGCAACCTAAAGCAGTCTGGCAATGGATATGTAATACCCAACATTTGTCTAGTGTTGGAGAGTAGAGAGTTTGACTGGACTGCAAATCCCAGGAGGCCCTGTTTCTGTGATTCTAACCACCAGCCCAGTATTCACTTGCCCAAATACACCTGTTTGTTAGCATGAAAATTAATTTTACTCACCTAGGATGATACCATTTATCTAGTGTGTGAAGTAGAGGGCACCTAACTGCAACTCCCAATAGGCCCTGTTTCTCTAACTTCAATCACCAGCCCAGTGTTCACTTGCCCAAATACACTTGTCTGTTAACACTCAAATGATGTTTACTCATCTGGGAGGATACCATCTGTCTAGTGTGTGAAGTAGAGGGAGTAACCTGACTGCAACTCCCAATATGCCACTTGCCAAAATACACCTGCTTGTTAGCTCTCAAATGAAGTTGACTCACCTGGGAGGATACCATTTGTTAAGGATTTGAAGTAGAGCGAGTAACCAGACTACAAAGATCAATAGGTCCAGTTTCTTTAACGTCAACCACCAGCCCAGTATTCACTTGACCGAATACATCTGTATGTGAACTCTCAAAGAAGTCTACTCGTCTGGGAGGATACCATTTGTCTAGTGTATGAAGTAGATGGAGTGGCCTGACTGCAACTCCCAATAGGCCCAATTTCTCTAACTCAAACCACCAGCCCAGTATCCACTTGCCCAAAAACATCTGTTTGGGAACTCTCAAATGAAGTTTGCTCACCTGGGAGTATACAATTTGTCAAGTGTTAGGAAGTAGAAGGAGTGAGTTGACTGCAAAGCCTAATCGGCCCTGTTTTTCGAACTCCAACCACCAGCCCAGTGTTCACTTGCCCAAATACACCTGTTTGCTAACTCTCAAATGACGTTTACCTGGGAGTGTGCAATATATAGATCATGCTCAAATCAGAGATGTGTCAGTATACCTAGCTCAATTTTGACCTGGTATCCCAAGATTAAACCATTGGGGACAGGAATGACACCTTACCAAGTGTGCACACCAAGTATTCCTAAGGCCCTAAGCTGCATCAGCAGAGTGGTAGCTGCAACAAACACATTGACACAGCACTGCACACATGATGACTGCAGATACAGATACCACAAAGTTGTGAGTTTGCCTGTATCACACTCAACTAGGCCTCCGAATGGACAAATGACCATGTTGCCTCTCCACTGTGTTGGCTTCACTGTTGGCAAGATGTCGTTTTCATTCCCTCATCTAAAGTGCAACTGATCAGCACATCTAATGAGCTATTTGAGTTTAATAGTTTTAAACTTCACACATGCCATGTCAAATACTTCTACACCGTGGTAACATGGCACAAAAGGCTAACCTTCCACTTAGGAATGTCCCATGTCTCTAATTTCCGTAACAAAAAAACCTTTGGAGGTAGATGTCACACTACAAAAATAACAATGTACCCTCTTACTCAACAAGTCAAGCTGGCACCGCCCCTGGGCAGACCTTGTCCACTCACCAGACCCACACTCTGCCGTCGGATGAAGCCCTCAGTGATGACAACACTCATGGACTTGTGGACCTGGAGGACGGTCCTGGCACATCTGTACAACCTGGTCAGATTGCAACAAAACCTCACAGCCCTGTTGCGTCAACATCACAAGCACCAGTGCGCCCCCCCAACCTGTGTACCTAGCACAGTTCCATCAACCTTGTGCCCCCCAGTCCTGGATCCTGAGGTGCAACCCAACACTCCTGACTCTGAGCGTCCAGAACCCAGTTAGAGAGGACACCCTGTGCCAAGGGCATAGGTTCGTCGGGGTAGGGTGCATGGGAGGGATACTGTGGGCCAACAGAGTAAAGCCACTAGGACTGCTGTCAACCATTAGCCATGTCTTTGGAGTCCATTAGGAGTACCAAGGTGTGATAGGTGGCGTATTGACTGAACTCTGGAAAATGAAGCAGCTGCAGAGGAACATGATCCGAAGAATGGATGACTACAGTTCAAACATAGGCACCCTAACAGGGGTGTTTAGGGGCAACTACACAACCCTGAGCAGTGCTTTTCAACCACCATCCACCCATTCCCGTTGTCCAAAGAACTCAAGGCCAAGTACATCTGGAGCAGCCACAGGAAGGGAGGGCCTGCTAGAGGTATAACCACCCTCGTACACCCCTGCCTCTGCAGTAGCTGATCATCCCTTTCAAACAAGGACATCCACGCAATGATCCAAGAGGAATGGATGGCAAGACACCCACCACTGCTAGCAAGAAACCTCAACCTTAATGTCCTTCTATGTGTGTCACACATACACCCTGTGGACTAATCATGAACCACATTCCAGTTCCAATGGGATGAGTACTCTGGACTTTCGATTTCCAAAGGTGTAGCATCTACTCCAATGATTTCATTCTCCACGACTGACCCCTTCTCTGTACATTTTTGTTTCTTTCTGTTCCAAATTATTTTTCTGTATTACATTTACCAGACACAAACTCATTGTCTGCTGTCTTAAAAAAGACTATGTGAACCATACAATGAGTATACATGCTACTTGTGCAAGCAGGGAGATGTTGCATCTACAGTGTGTCTAGCTCAGGATTACAACCATTACACACCAACGCATACATACATGTATCTTGTTTCAGAAGAGGTTTTATTAAATTGTTCAGAACATAGGCTGTGAAGATGTCAGAAACATAGAAATCCAGACATGACCATATCAGACTGTGTAGGCCACAAAATCTACTAGTGCAGAACCTCAGAACTTCGTAGGAATGGACATATCAGACACTGACCTGTTAAATGTGCAAGAATGGATATGGGTGATGTCATCAGCTGACCCATATCCCCTAGCTCTCAAAAGGAAGCCCACCTCATATAATGCAACACCCAGACAGATGGCAGTACAACTGTCCCTGATTACAGGGTCATTACAATTCAGTACTACTGCTTCTGGTAGTATGGCACAAAAAATGCCAGTGATGTGCTGCAGACATTTTGGTCTACAATAATGAAACACATTAACAGCTACAAACAGTTCAGACAAGAAGAGTGTTTAGCCAATGTGAAGGGGAACTGAAATGATTTTGGCCAACAACAACATTTATAATAACCACATGATGACACACATGAAGCATCATGGACACCACACAACAACAAACAAGTCAAATTGAGTCTTCTGCACTTCATCTTATTACTGTGCAAGCTGTCTTGGCACAGGTCTTAAAAGTCTGTGAAATACATTCCGAGGAACAATCCATGTCCACTTTGTATGTCCCAACAGCACAATATACCTACCAATGTCAAAACTCTGGAATGCCCAAATGAAGATCTCCTGGTGAAGAACAAAACAAGGAGTATAGTTACATATGACACAAGTCACATAGTAAACGTCTAGAGAACAAAGTCCATTTTAAAAATCTGACACCAACAAAGCAATATCATCAAAATGTGAATATGTGAAAAGCTTCCTCATCAAACACCCTTTTGCAGATTTTGCCTGAGCATCAGCTTCCTATTTCCAAAAATATACTCCACACATTATCACAAATACAGTTTATTGTACAGTCAAAGTAATGACATCTCATTAGATACTTACACTCATAAGAAGAAGCTGTCAATGAGATCTTGTTGCAAGTCAGCTTCTTCCTCTTCACAAATGTCATCTTTCAGGTTTCTCACACTGTGGCAATGCCAGCTCCCTCTACTCTGGGATGTAAGGAATGTTCCTCTGCAGAGCAATGTCATGGAGCATGTAACATGCCAGGGTGATCTGACACACCTTCCCGGGTAAGTAGAGGAAGGTTCCCTCAATCTTGTCTAGACAGCAACATCTGGCCTTCAGGAGCCCAAAAGTCCACTCCACTGCCAGATTTGTTCTTTCATGGCCCTCATTGAAGCAGACGTCCCCTGACATCGTTGGATTCCTCAGGAGTGGTAACAACCAAGAACTGTTGGGATACGCTGTATCTCCTGTTTTGGAATGAAACATAAGTGCCACAATGGGTCACTGACTTCATGATTGTAGCACCTGGCATCGCACACACAAAATTAGGACAGATGTGACTTACTAACCAGCCAGGCCCTCTCTGGTTACAGTTGTGACATCAGCTCAGGTATGGTGCTGTTCCGCATTACAAAGTAATTATGGGCTGAACCTGGAAAATAGGCACAGACATTTGAGATGTAAAGATCAAATAAGCAGACAGCTTGCACGTTGATAGAATGAAAGTGCTTCCTGTTGCAATAGACTTGTTCACTGGCCCATGGTGGCATAAATGCAACATAGGTGCCATCAAAGGCTCCCACCACATGTGGTACTTGACCAAAACCACCATAGAAGTCAGCCTTAAAGTTGGCTAAATCCTCACATCTGGGGAACATGATATAGCTGTCAATGTGTTTCATCATTGCTGATAGTACGTCTCTTAACACACCACTGCACATGAGTTGGGAAATACCACCAGAAATGGCTACTATATATTGCAAGGACCCTAAAGCTAGGGAGTGCAATTCTGCCATGATTTTAACAATGGTTGGTATGCATGTTGAATTGGTGTTTTCAATCATCAGATCTGGCTCCAACTGATGACATAAATCCATAATAGTTTGCCTATTGAGACGGAACTGTTTGATGATGTGATGTTCTTCCATTGTTTGAAGGGCTGGCAGCGGATGATATGATGGTGCTTGTCACCTCCTTCCTCTCCCAGGGTACCTATTTGTACAATTAAGGGAACTGGAGCATTAGTCACTGTGTCCAATCCAACATACATAATGAATGGGACTCAAATCATGTGAGAAATCATTACTTTATGAAAAAGCTTTACATCCATTACACATCAATGCTGTCTACTACTCAAGGGCCAAATGTGAGTCCCATGGTTGTGTACACATGTGTTAACAACATGGATTTGGGCATCATCCAACTACCTGCTCCCCATGTGTCCCTTGAAATCTGACCGTCTGTTCTGATGGCAAAAAATACAGTCGCCGCTGGTGGATAGTGCAGAACCATAATATGCCATCTGTGACCAGAAACACACTACACTGGTGATTGTGTAGGAGAACCTACACAACTAGGCTCTTTAGATTGTTTGTGATGGGCAGACACATATATTGATGTTGTGACACATTTAACAGGGCCCAATACGGTGTTTACCACCCCCAAAATAGTGGATGCTTGGCCTAGTTCATTGGACATTAGGAACTGCCCGCGACTGCTGGTGGAGGTTGGCTGTGCGGTGGGCAGTCTCAACCACGACAGACACAGCCATAGGCTAACATGAGTGATTGTGACGGTCTCAGGCCAAGGACTGTGGCTGTTGGTGGTGAAGACTGCATATTTGGTGTACATGCACGCCTTGTTTTGCTAAATCAGACACTTGACTCCTGACGCTGCTGCCATCAACATCTTCACCACTTCAGCTGTTGTAAGCCGCCTTTGGGAGCAATCATGCTGCACCAAGCAAGTGAAAGGGCCTCTGCCTTCTCTCCTGAGGAGCTGGTGAGGCTTGTTGAGGAGGTCCTTAGCTCTATGGCTCACCAGAAGAGCAGGTAAGAACTTCATAGGCATATTTGACTCTGTTCTACACCATCCTTTGCTTTCTCATAGGCTACAATCAATCAATCAATCAATCACTGCATTTGTAAAGCTCGCTACATACCCGCAAGGGTCTCAAGGCGCTGGGGAGGGGGGGTGCTACTGGTCGAAGAGCCAGGTCTTGAGGAGTCTTCTGAAGACCAGCAGGTCCTGGGTCTGTCGTAGGATGGTGGGGAGAGTGTTCCAGGTCTTGGCGGCGAGGTAGGAGAAGGATCTGAACCCGCCGGTGGTTTTTCAGCTGCGGGGAACTGTGGCGAGGGAGAGGTTGGCTGAGCGGAGGCTTCGGGTGGGGGAGTGGAAGCTGAGTCGGTTGTTGAGGTAGGTGGGTCCGGTGTTGTGCAGTGCTTTGTGTGCGTGGATCAGGAGCTTGAAGGTGATCCTTTTGTTGACGGGGAGCCAGTGCAGGCCTCTCAGGTGGAGTGTGATGTGGCTGCGGCGGGGGACATCGAGGATGAGTCGGGCCGAGGAGTTCTGGATGCGTTGGAGTCGTCTCAGGAGCTTGTTTGTAGTTCCTGAGTAGAGGGCGTTCCCGTAGTCGAGTCTGTTGGTGATGAGGGCCTGGGTAACGGTTTTTCTCGTGTCAAGGGGGATCCATTTGAAGATCCTGCGGAGCATACGGAGGGTGTTGAAGCAGGACGCAGAGACGGCGTTGACTTGCCTGGTCATGGAGAGAGTGGAGTCGAGGATGACCCCCAGGTTGCGTGCGTGGTCTGTGGGTTCCGGGGCTGTGCCTAGTGACGTGGGCCACCAAGAGTCGTCCCAGGCTGATGGGGTGGGTCCGAGAATGAGGACCTCCGTTTTGTCTGAGTTCAGCTTCAGTCTGCTGTCCTTCATCCAGTTGGCTATGGCCTTCATTCCTCGGTGGAGGTTAGCTTTGGCGGTGTGGGGATCTTCCGTGAGGGATATGATCAGCTGGGTGTCGTAGGCGTAGGAGATGATGTTGAGGTTGTGTTGTCCTGCGACATGGGCGAGGGGGGCCATGTAGATATTGAACAGTGTCGGGCTGAGGGAGGATCCCTGTGGGACGCCGCAGATGATCTCAGTGGTTTTGGAGCGGAAGGGTGGGAGGCGGACGCTCTGGGTTCTGCCGGAGAGGAAGGATGTGGTCCAGGCCAGGGCCTTCTCTTGGATACCGGCGTCATGGAGGCGTGCTGATAGGGTGCGGTGGCAGACCGTGTCAAAGGCTGCTGATAGGTCCAGGAGGATGAGGGCTGCTGTTTCTCCTTTGTCCATCAGGGTCCGGATGTCGTCAGTGGCGGCGATGAGGGCGGTCTCGGTGCTGTGGTTACTGCGAAAACCAGATTGGAACGGGTCCAGGATGTTGTTGACTTCGAGGTAGCGGGTCAGCTGTTTGTTGACAATCTTCTCGGTCACTTTTGCCGGGAAAGGGAGTAGGGAGATGGGACGGAAGTTCTTGAGGTCATTGGGGTCCGCCTTGGGCTTCTTCAGAAGGGCGTTGATCTCGGCGTGCTTCCAGCTTTCTGGGAAGTTTGCTGTCTCGAAGGAACAGTTGATTGTTTTCCGGAGGTGGGGCGCGATGGCTGCGCTGGCTTTGTTGAAGACGTGGTGAGGGCAGGGGTCCAATGGGTATCCGGAGTGGATGGAGTTCATGGTTTTGATGGTGTCTTCGTCGCTGACGCTGGACCAGACAGTCAGGCGACTGGTGCGAGTGGTAGTCGCAGGGGTGGTGGACCCGGTGGTGGGAGCGGGGGGTTCGGGGTTGAAGCTGTTGTGGATGTCGGTGATCTTGCGGTGGAAGAAGGTGGCCAGGGAGTCGCACAGGTCTTGAGATGGCGGGATGTCGTTGGTGATGGAGCTGGGGTTGGAGAGTTCTTTCACGATGCTGAAGAGCTCTTTGGTGTTGTGTGCGTTGTTGTCTAGGCGGTCCTTGAAGGCGGTCTTCTTGGCGGTCCTGATGAGTTGGTGATGTCTGCGGGTGGCGCTCTTGAGGGCTGTGTGGTTGTCTGGTGTTCGGTCGTGGAGCCATTTCTTCTCCAGCTTCCGACAGGTGTGCTTGGAGATCTGGAGGTCCTCTGTGAACCAGGCGGCTTTCTTGTTGGTGTGGTTGGTTGTAAAGGTCTTGAGAGGGGTGAGGGTGTTGGCGCAGTCGTTGATCCACTGTGTGAGGTTGGTCGCGGCAGTGTCTGGGTCGGTGGGGTCGGTGGGTGGTCTCAGGGCGAGGGCGGTAGTCAGTTGGTCCCCGGTGACCTTGCCCCAGCAGCGGCGTGGTAGCTGTTGGGTGCGGTGGTGTGTGGTGGGTTTTCTGAAGGTGAAGTGGACGCATCTGTGGTCGGTCTAGTGTGGTTCGGTGGTGTGGTGGAAGGAGACGTGGTGGCTTGCGGAGAAGATGGGGTCAAGCGTGTGTCCAGCGGCGTGAGTGGGTGTCGTTACTAGCTGTTTGAGTCCGAGGTTGGCGAGGTTGTCGATCAGGGCGGTGGAGTTGGCGTCGTTGTTGTTCTCGAGGTGGAAGTTCAGGTCCCCGAGGAGGATGTAGTCCGTGGAAGCGAGGGCGTGGGTGCTGATGAGGTCAGCGATGGTGTCACTGAACTGTGGGCGGTGTCAGTGAGGTCTGTAGATGAGAGTTCCTCTGAGGGTGGTGTTGGGGTCGGTGTGGATCTGGAAGTGCATGTGCTCGGCGGTGGTGAGGGTGTCATCGGTGTTCGTTGAGATTTTGATGGAGTCTTTGTGGATGATGGCGATTCCTCCTCCCACTCCGTTGGTGCGGTCTCTGCAGGAGATCTTGTAGCCCTGTGGGATGGCTATGGCAATGTCTGGTGCTGAGGTGGCGTTCAGCCAGGTCTCCGTCAGGAAGGCGACGTCAGGGGCAGTGGAGTCTAGGAGGTCCCAAAGTTCGATGGCATGCTTGCTAGCGGAGCGGGTGTTGAGGAGGATGCAGCGGAGGTGGTTGGGTTCTCTGGCTGGTGGTGTGGAGGGTTGGATGCTGGTGAATCTGCAGTTCCGGCAGGTGAAAGGCCCCTGGGTGCGTTTCGGGGTGGCCCGGTAGCAGGGGTGGTCTCGTCTGGTGTTGAGTGCGTGGAGGGTGCTTGCGTCGTAGTGCAGTCTGGCGTTGCGGGGGTGCGGGTTCCAGGGGTTCTGGTGCTGGGTGCGGTCCAGGCGCGGACGGGCGCAGACGGGCTTGCCTTAGGCGCGCCCGCTTCGCAGCCTCCATATGAGGGCAGAGGGAGGGAGGAGCAGCTGGGAGGTGGGAGCGGGGCGGCCAATGGGAGTGAAGGGGGCAGGGCAGCAGGGGTTCAGCAGCAAGGGAAAAACCCGGGGAAAAACCCAGGGGAAAACCCGGGGAAAAAACGGTGGGAAAAAACGGCGGGAGAGGGACAACAGAGCACAGGGGTACAGAAAGCAAAACACAGGGGCACAGAATGGAAAAAACAAGTGGCACAGAAGCACACGCTCAGGGGAATAGAAAAAAGGGAGCGGAGGTTCAACCCACAGGGGGCTGCGTGGCAGATAGGGGGAGCGACCTGCCTGGTACAATATGCCTCCGAGTACAAGTGAGTCTTTTCGGGTGCCCATTGTCACATTTTGTATTAGATACATGGGATGTACATGGTGCTGGTAGTGGAGACATGTACTCTATGTATTTCACATTACCAATGTGTTGTGTCATAAGCCCTAGATCCTCCTTCTGTTGCATTCATATATCTAGGCAAAGAGGCTTTACAGACATACAATAAAATATATTGGTATATGATGTTTCTAAATTTAAAACAACATGTATGTACATTACAGCATGAGCTGTGTAAGTATACTGTTTGAGTCATGTGAGGATCTCGTTAGCAATGCATATGGTCCCACAGATCACTCAGCCCACATCTGGCCTTGCCAAACTGTTGTATGAGAACCATGTTAAAATTACTGTGCCCTTCAGAGTGCCACACAACCCTGAGCCCCCATAGAGGATGGGCACTGGATGTACTGTCATGCATGAAAGAGATGAAAATGTGAGTGCCATGTAGGTTCTGTAAGCTCATCCTGCAGAGACCAGGGCCTGTCAAATGTCTCACAGTATGGGACATTTACCAGGCTGGGCTAGAGTTACTGTGGATATGCAACTGTGGCACCTGGCCCACTCCCTGTAGACCTGCAGCTCCTTGGATGGGGCCAAAATGAGTATTCAGTGGCAAAACCTGGCCTGAAGGTTTTTGTCCATTGACTCCGTTAGGAATGGGTCCTGATGTAACTCCCTGAATTAGAACAGATTTGCCCTGAGCCTCATTGTCAATGTGTGTCATTGATTTATGACAGGTCTCTTACTCCCACAGCTCTGTTGTCACCTTTCCATAAGTCTAATTTGTACAGTACAGACGTATTTCACAAGTAGCAAACCTACATTGCAGAAAGCTGGGTGATTTAGGGGCGGGCATGACATGTGACTCATTAGCTTGGCTACATGCAACCTATCAGACCAACCAGTATGTTGGTTACTATCTCTGTAGGACTGCCACATACGGTAAAAGGTGTGTTCTGTGCTTCAAGTACATACCACACAAACCCACTCTGAAGGGGTATGAGATTACATTGGGTAGCCACATGTCCACACATGAACAGGCCACCCATGGCAGCCCTGTCATTGTCACTTAAGTGTTCGGGTATGGTGTGTACTATGGTAGTTGCCTGTTGGACTATATCCATTGAGTCAATGTGGCTGGATGTAGACTTGTCTGTGAAGTCAGGACAAAGGAGTTGACCCTTCAGAAGGTTACAATGGTGTGCTGTATTTTATTGTGGCTCACATCACAGTACATATTCCTTGAGCCTGGACTACCTAATGTCTGAAGGCTTTCTCAGTCAGTGTAGGCCATGAGCAGGGTTGTGGGTTAGTCTGCAGATTACTCCAAAAGTGTTTATTTATGTCCCTGTACTCATCAGCATGTGTGCTTTACACTTGTGGTGTGTTGACAATTACAATTTTTTGTGCTTGGGTTTTCTGAAATGTGTGTGACACAACCAGTTGGCCAAAAAACTGGAATTGTGACCTTGTCATTGTCTATTGCATCTAATGCCCATCAGAAGAAAGGGATTTGGAGAGCCATCACCTGGAAGGTACGGGTGGTGGGAACCCATAGCTGGCAGAGCACTTATTGTCGCGAGAAGTGGGAGGACCAGAGACGCTGGGCCCGGAAGATAGCACACGTCCAGCTGGGACTGTCCTTCCAATGTGGGCCAGATCCACACCAGATCCTGACCCCCCAGATAGCCAGCATTCCGGTGGTGGCCTACCCCCATGCTTGATGGTTGTTTGAGAGGAGCACAGCAGCTGCAAGGGGTTGAGCCCTAGGCAGTCTGCCATCTCTCCCTGAAGGCTGGAGATGGGTCATGTGTGGTTCATGTGTGAACCACCATACAAGATGAGTAATTGTTTGTTTAGTTATGGAAGTTGTTGCATGCTGATTTGCCTTGCCTCTGGGCCCAGTGACCTAGGACACAACAGTGTACAGTCCAAAACCAATTTACTCTCGAGGACCGACACATGTTTAAGTACAGTGATCAATCAGGTCATGTTGTTTGTTGTTGTGGGTGTCATTTGTACCCAACAGTTCAGTGGTCTTCCGTGTGTCAGCCCCAGCAACATACAACATGAGGTAATAGACCACTGCACTCAGCCATGTGTCTGCTCAAGTGAGTATATTGGCATCTGTCCCCCACAGGCCACTTTTCTTCAGTTTGTCATGAGTACTGGTGCCTCACTACTGTCTATCATGTGAAGGTGGCTATCATATGTGTGACAGAGCATACATTGCACTTTGGTGGTAGTAACAGAGACATACTTTCCATTGGTACGTAGTGATTGTTCATTGACATGATTTTGGTAACATCGCTGTTGCCATCAGTCCTTGTGCCTACATGTTAGCATGCATACCTTTCACTTTTGCAATATCATTTTCACTGCTGTTTCATGCGTGGTCTACCTGTCTTCATGGGATGAAATCTGATTCCCTCACGTATGTGTGTCTGCTAACATGTGTTAGAAATTGGACATACGTGATGGGCCTACTGTTCATGTGGTGCCACAAACAGGAGTGTGTCACCTTTGCTTGGTGGCTCACCTATCACTCCATGTCATTTGGCATTGTATAATTGCAGAAGCAATGAAGGAAACAACAAGTAGTACTACAGTTTTAACTCACAATGTGCATTTCCATGCCATTGATGTAGATTCATTTTGTGAGGTGCTTAGCACATGCTAAATAGTGGAGGGTCATTACCAATATGTTGACACGCATCAGGGAGTGATTAACAAGAATGAGACAATCAAATGTGGTTGTGTACACTCATTCATCCAAGGGAATCTGTGTTTGCATGATGAAAAGGGACAGTGATGTGCTTTTCCATTGAGCAACATGTTACGGGTCTTCTACAGGTACTGGAGATTCCCTGATCCTCTACAACATTCAATGGACTATTGTATTTTACTTATGCAATCTGTGTAGGATAGTGCTAGCAGTACCAATCAAAACAGGTGATTTCCCTGGGCCTAGCTGATTCATTATAGTGTGGATATTTGTAGACAAATCTCCCAGTCATTTTGCCCAAATTGTCTCCAGTGTACTTTTCTGTACAAGATGTGTTGTCTTTTAGAGCAACATTGGTACACCTTCCATGTATCTATTTAGACTATGTACATTTTGTGAAGTTACCACTGAGGATTCTTAACAGTGTGACATAGTTGTTTCTCTGTAACCTTCTTCCAGCTACTGTAGTTGTTGCTGCAACATGGCTGGATTATTTGGCCATCATTTCATCATGATTTGATATTGGTTCTGAAGATTAGCTAGATGCATGATCTTGTATGGGATCTGTGTGATTGAACTCGGCATTGTCATTCTTTTTTGTGCCAACAGATTACTGAGGGATGCTACATTCAAGGTGATAAGGTCTCCTACTTGCTCTGTGGGTATTGTGATGGCACAACTGCACCCATGCAATTGGAGTTGGCTGTGATTCTGATTTATGGTGTTGCAAATGTTGTGGCCACTTTGCTAAAGCTTGTGGCTGGGGGCTACTGCACAATCTGGTAATGTTTGGTAATCAAAGCAGGTGTTCAAGTGTGTTCAGGAACATGTAGTGACCCTATTTGTCTTTGTAATTTCAGCATCTGCACAGGCAAGTGGAGGAGACAGGGCCAAAACCAGTAGGGAAGCAGCTGGCCACAGTGCCTCCAGTCACCAGACATCAGATATGGAGGGACCCAGTGGCCCGGAGGGTGAGGGTAGTGCCATGGAGGACACAGGATCAACATCTTCATCTTTGGATCCTTCCTTCAGTGGTCACTCCCTAGTGGTGGTGGACCCATCAGGACCTGTGACCCACCAGGACCTGTTACATCCTTGTCCACCACCTCCAGTTCCATCTCCACCCTCCCTGTTGCTGCCAACCCAGTTGGCTGTGCCCACTCACCGAAAAGTGTGGGTGTCTCCTTTACACCTGGCACCTGACCCCCTGACCCTGTTACCCCTGCTGCCCTCAGTGAGGGGGCTATTGACCTCCTGTGGAGTATGTCTTTGGATCAGACTGCCATTCTGAACGTCATCCAGATGGAGGACAGCAAGTTTCAGCAGGTGGTTCGTACCTGGAAGGCATTCATACTGCATGTCTGGCCTACATAGATCTCTTCAGGCTCTGGCCTCCTCTCTGATGACAGCCTTCCACCCCCAACAATCCTACCATGATCACCTATCTATCCTCCAACCAATATCCCTCTTCACCATCTTATCCAAAGCACATAGATACATCCACATGCACCCACCTCAACACACACAAGCAGCACACATAAGCACAGGCACCACAAGACACACCGGCACACAAGCACTCAACAGTTCACACACACAGACCACCACCTCATACCCATAGATAACACTCCTAACCCCACCAACTCACACACCACACCAACCATACCCACAGACACCCCTCCCACCACCACAGACCCACCCACCACATACACACCATACCCCCAGACATCATCCCAACATCCACAGCTCCACACACCACACCCACCATACCCACAGATACCAGCCTCAACTCCACCTACCCACACACCATACCCCACATTCCACCCCAACACCCACACACCATACCTCCAGACACCACCTCAACACCCACAGGCACACACACCATATAAACCATGTCCCCAGATATCACCCTATCACCCCAGGGCACAGCCACAACTTCCACCTTAGCCATCCCCTCCACCTCACAGCCCCCCAAGAAATGCAAACACTCAAACTCATACATGCAAGAGACACCACCCAAACCTAAGTATACCTCAGACACACACACACCAGGAGCAACAACACCCACAGCCATAACAAGCATTTCCTCACCCTCCCAACCCCTAATCTGCAGACCCTACCTGTTTTATCAATGAAGGTTTCCTCTCTGACCTCACCTTATCCCTGTGAACCCCCCCTCCCAAAACAAAAGGACCCCACCTACCATCCAACCTATCTCTTTCAGGTCCAAGTTCTGCTCTGTAACACCTACCCCAGCCCTCCCTGAAACCAGCTATACCCCTCCCACCCCAAAGAAGAAGCCCACCCCTACATAATTTAAGGCACCCCTCCCAAAGTTAATACCACCTCTCCCAAAATCAAATCGACCCAACCTAAATCCAACTCCACCCCACCCAAGGGGGGTCATTGAGGTGCCTGGCATGCGCACTTGATGTCCCTTTCCTGTGGAGGTTCCTATGCAAGTGGTCAGTAAGTCAGGTTGTGGTACACAGCAGTGCACAAGGATGTATATTTGTGGATTGGCCATTGGCCTTAATTCAGTTCAACATTTTTGTTAATACACCCAAACTGTTTTTCTGCTGACATGTTTGTCCTGCCATTACTTTTCTACCTTTTTGCTGTTCCTGAGTAATTTGTGATGTATGCCTACAGTTGTGTTTGACCCACCTGATGGCTGATCCATTTGCTGTGGTTGGCAAGATCTGACTTTGGGAGCAGTTCTGGTGTCACCCAGGACAAGAGGAGATGTTCAATGGATGGATATATAAATGGTAATCCGCTTGGGGTGTCATTGCATCAGGCGTTGTTTGATATGATAAGTCATTCATCATGGCTTGGACAGTGTCAACATGTATTTGGTTAGATTTGTCCCCCTGATGTAGATTGCAGATCTGTATCATGTGTGCAAGCTAGGGTTTTCTTTGTCCATGGATGGTGTTCGATTGTGCTACCCTCCTATACATTTGAATTACTATGTGTCCATTTCTATGGGTGTAGCTTCCAGCTTCTTCTTCTACATGTGTGACCCATGTTGTTGCTGTTGTGTTTGCTTTCTTGACTTGCACTTACACATTTGGCAGATAGCCATATCACTAAGTTATACTATTAGTTGACCCTGAGATAGATGAAGGCCCAGTTCCTGTACAAATAGTGCAAATTGAAATGTATACCAGGACAGCATCCTTCCTGGGGTCCTCCTTATGCTGCAACCTATTCTGTAGGTATTATTTATGCAGTGAGCTTTGTATATTTGTCTCTCAAAATATTCTGCAACCGTTTACCTTCCATTGTCTTGCAATGTGGGTGAGATGTGAGAGTCCATTAGAGGAATGTTGCATGGAAAATTGAGTTTGGTGTACATGAAACTTCCATACATATGTGTCTTCAAAATCACTACAGGACATGGAGCAATGTGAGGTTAACAGACAATTTAGTAGTTGTGATGTTGATGGGGTGTTGCTATTGTGAGACACAATGTTGTGTATACTTCACTGTCCCTGAAACTGGGATGTGCAGACATGTGTGAGTTTTTTTGAGTGTGGTGGTGCAGTGTCAGTGACCTGCCCAAAAGGGGCGCCATTGGACTGTGATTGGGGCATACATTGTGTACAGCTTCGACCCAGGGCACACAAGATTGTACTTGGTTAATGGAGCACAGCCCCCATATCAGGTCGATGGTGGTGTGTTGATTTGTTTTGGTGTTTGGGTCTCTGGTAGGTGTTTTGTCTTACCGTTGTTTGCTTCCATGGCAGCTTTGATTTTGGGCTCCATGTGGACTCCAGTGTGGAGTTTTGTGCGGTGTTTTCATTCTGTTACTGTGTGTGTGTGTTCCACAAATCCTTTATATATTGCCTCTTTAAATAAGCCTGACTGCTCTGTGCCACACTACCAAGGAATGAGCACAGATTATCTCTAAGTGTGTATCTAGCTTGCCCTGACTAACTGTTGGTTCCTGCTTGTACAGGGTGCATACATTGACAACTAGTAACACTATTTATAACAGACATACTTGTATTTAAGATAGTCTGTCTCTTTCAGTAATATTGAAGTATGTCTTGCACTGCACCATGGATTTCACAACCCCCTCCTTAAACATGTTGCCTAATATAAGGCTTAATCCATCTTTCCAACTTTTGAAAACTGATTCTATCATGCTGGAGTAAAGTCTGGTTTTTGGTTGATAGGCATAAAAGACAAAGGGCAGGATGTGAGCCACAATGCAGTGTCAAACGCATCCCACATTTTCATTATGGTACTTAAAATCTTAGCAAGTTGCCTGGTCTGCCTCAGTAATCACATAAGAGCCCACAGTGATCTACCAATAACTGCCCTGTCAATGAACACCGATATTCTGTTGATTTCCCTAATAGCTTATGCTTGAAAGAGTTGGAGCAGTGCTGTTTGCAGTGGCAAGAGGGGGCATCCCTATTTTGTTCTTCTTTATAATTCAACTATACCATATTTGTTGCTATTCACCTGAATTCTTGCTATAGGCACTTTGTAAGTTTGCTGAAATCTAATAAATCATTCAAGCCGCCAAACCCAGATTCAGAAATTTATCCAGAAAAGCTCCAGCTAACATTACCAAACACTTTTCCCACATTGAATGCAGCTAAGATCGCTGAAATGTGTTCCTTGTGGCTTTCTCTATCAATGGGTAACACATCTAATGTTGTCATGAGTTTGTCTACCTCTTATGGAACCAGAATGGTCTTCTGCAACAGGACCTGGGTGATATTTCTCCATTCAGTTAGTAAATATCTTGACTTATAAAATAAAAAGTGTGATGAGACTATGGCAGAGGTTTTTAACTTGTGGTCTGGGAACTGATGAGGTCTGCAACACCTACGCACGGTGTCCGTGACTTCTTAGAGAATAAAATAATATTAACAGATTAATAAAGTATATATAAATAATTAAACAAAATGTAAGATTGAAAATCTTAAAACATTCCATAAATGTTAAGTTTTGTCCTAATATTAATTTGCAGGAGCAGTGCACATGCATCAAACAGAATACGTCATGGATGATGGGAAGCCTCCGTTGATTTTATTTTTTATTTTTTATATTTGTGCATTTATTCAAATATATTATCATTTGTGTGTTTGACTAGTAAATGCTTGTCTCTGCATTTTTGTGTATTGTTTTGATGTTGAAATCATAGAAATTGCTTAAACTGGCAGTCGGCTTCTGCTAATAAATCTGTGGGGTCCCTGGATTCCAATAATAATTTACTGGAGGGGTGGGTCCCTGGATTTCCATTATGATCAACTGAGGGTTCACAGACATCAAAATGTTAAATACCACTGGTCTATAGGACTTGCACTGCATTGGTTTTTCCCTGCTTGGGAATCACTGTATCATCTGCATCAGATATAGTTTGAGACACTCCCAATACAACCCCATATGTGTTAAACAGCCCTGTTAAGTGCAGGCCCAGTAACCCTCCTAAAGTTATATGGAACACAGCAGTACAGCTGTCTGGGTTAGTTGTCTTCCCCATTTTAAGTGCCTCAATTGTTAGTAATTCATCAGTTTTAATCGGCCTATCTATGTATTCCTTTTGTGCCACAACCAAAGTCGGGGAGATTGCATTCCCACCGGTATTTTCTCCCCTCTTCTTCATTTTCATCTCTCATTTCTTACAGTTCTTGATAGAATTTCCTGAAAACCTCACTTTTCCCTCCTCCTCCTCCTCATCTTTGAAGAGTTTACCCTGGAACTCTCTTGTCTCTGGTATACATGTTTTATTAATTGAGGAGTTAAGCTGGTAAGCCAGGAACTTTCGTATTTTGTTGCCTGTGGAGTAAAACCTGTGTTGAGTTTTTAAGAGCAGAGTTTTTCTTTGTTGGTGTAAAGAATACTTAACTTTCCACATAACCCTTCCTGCTGTAGTGTGCCTTTTATTGATCTGTTATTCTTTTCATAGCTGTACTTTACTCTTCTCCATTTTCAATGTCCTTTCTCTGTGGCTTTGTGCATCTATTGTTGTTAATGCACCTCTCATAGTTGTTTTTGATGGTGGTGTAGTGTCCTCTGCATGATTGATGTAAATTTTTGTAAATTATCTTGTGGTTCCTGCAGGTTAGTGGGATCTCGCTGATGCTACTTCTTTAGTGGCCATCGTCCCTGCAGACTCTTCCCAGTTCAGATCTCCCATTGTATCACCATATAAGCATTGTCAGAGAATATAATGTCACTAATCACTGCCCTTGTGACTGTCTGCACCATCTTTTTGTGTACTTACAGGAGATCTATCTATCTATCTATCTATCTATCTATCTATCTATCTATCTATCTATCTATCTATCTATCTATCTATCTATTTGTCTATCTATATGTTCTATCGGTGGCCAAGAAGAAAGTGTATTCTCTCTATGTGCTGTAAGACTGTTTCCAAGAATCTGCCATGCCTAGCTCATACCTAAAATTTTGTAATTGTTTGCTGGCTAATTTATAGACATATCCCTGGAAGTTTGAATTATCAAAGTTTCCATTCCAGAGGCTGAGTCTCCTCCAAGCGCTACGTCTCCCCTCAGAAGATGGCTTGTTCCCCTCAAGAGAGCTCTTATAAACCAATCTAGCCCTGTATTTGGGGCATCTATGTTTAGCAGTGAGTGTCTCTCTGTAGGAGTTCATATTTTCCCTCCATTACTCATTTAGTTGGGAAGGTCTGGGCACAGTATGTTCTTCATGGGGGCTGAAGAGTGTAGCAGAATTGGATGGCTCATAAGTCTCAAAAGCTTTTGATCCACTCACAGGAGATGAGTCTTCTGTTGCAAAACCATATCTGGATCTACAGCTCCAATATGCAAAGGTAGTATTTGCCATTTGATAGGGGTGTTTAACCCCTTACATTCATTGAAAGGACTTTCCACATCTTTTCAGTATTTCTAGTAATAATACTAGTAAAAGTACTAGTCTCTTACTAAATTATAAGATCGTGTTTCTATGGTTCCCTATGTGTGTGGGTTTTCTGTATTCCCATTGGCCTACCCCAGCCCCAAGAATTTACTTCTCAACATGTGTTAACTTATCTACCCTCCTCCATCAAAATATTTCCTCCCCATTGTTCAGTGGTATGAAGGATGCCCTCCTGGCTCTTCTAACAGTGACTCTATAACTCCAGGGATCACCTTCCCTCAGAGAGTCATCCAGGTCTCAGCAAGTCTACAATGATTTGTCTGTATTTGGATTTGCTTGCCCCTACTATAGGAGTTGTCAATAATTTTTATAAGATTAGATCCAATGTATATAGACTAATATTTAACTCTTACTATTTGTAGTTTCCAATTGCTAGGTATAACTTGTTCTAGGTGCTTCAGATTTTGGATGCAATGCAATCTTTCTTAGGCATCCTATGTTGTCAGTGACTTTGGGCAGCTCCATGTTTTAGATCTAGTTCGTTACACGTCTCCTTTCTTGTAGTCTCATAACCAGTTGCGACTTGTGGGTCTTACAGGGGCTGGGGCGGCACACGGGGGAGGAAATATTAATAAAATTTAAAAATAAATACAAATTAAACTTACCTGCACGCACGCCATGCAACCGCTTCTCCATCTCCTCAACAGCAGGCAGGCACAAGCTCCCAGCCTGCCCTGCCACAAATCCTGATGCTGCTCAGAGCAGGGTAAGGATTGGCAGGGAGCGCTCAGTCAGGGTGCTCTTAGGCAGGCTGGGAGCCTGTGCCTGCTCTCCCCAGCCCAGGAACCAAGTGCTAGGCTGGAGAGAGCACAGTGCGCATGCATGTTTGGCTGGCCTGAGACAGCTGGCCAAACACACATGCGCACTGAGGAGAATGCACATCGCACGCCCCTCAGTGCTCATCATCAACAGTCCCCCGCCCCTTTAACAAAGAAAGGATAATAAACTTATTTTATTAGTCTTTCGTTGTTAAAGGATTTGCAGTTGTTGCAGCTGGCGGGGGGCGACGCTCCTCCACCGTAGCGGAGGAGCCACCTTTGCTCACAAGTGTCTATACTCCTGTCCTGTAGAAATAATGTCCTCTTACTCAAAGACAAAAATTGTTTGTGCTTTATACACAGTTTTAGCTTTGATGTCCCTGTTGTTTCGTTTGAAAATTATGCCTTCAGGGAATGTTCAAAGAGATCTTACTCGTTTTCTGTTTAAGAACTCTGTGACTGGCCCAAAAGGAAATAATTTCATCACTTTGCTATGCCCCCACTGGAAGATATTTTGTGTTTGCAGCCCTCTGTGAGGATTAATTTCCTTAGTTGGTAGGAGGGCATCTCTGCCACAATGTCTCTTGGTTGCGACTTAGCATCTGTGCTTTTCTTCCCTACTCTCTGTGCATTTTGTATGGGTATAGGTAAATTGTGTCTTTTACTTAGGATACATTTGAAGACGTCTTCCAGGCATCCTTCCACGTCATTTCCTTCTTGTCCTTCTGCCATTTACAAACTCTAAGGTTGTTTCTCTTCAACCTCTTTTCCAGGTCCTCACATTTACCTATAAGATGATTGACTAGAGATTCCAAACAGACTATTGATGTGGTTGCTACTTGGATCATATTGGATAAAGAGTGCCAAAGCTCTTAAAGGGGATTCTTGAGGTCATTGTTTGCAAGTTTCTTTTGATCGATGATATGTTGGATCTTCGTTTGTTGAGCCCATCTGCTAGTATCTTATCAAAGTTCTTCATGAGGTCTGTGAAATGACTTTGCAGGTCTTCTTTGGAAAGAGGGGGCCTCAATATCACCACATTAACATCAACTTCTCCTCTCTCATCCCTACAATGGTGTACTGAGTCTGAGAATAATGGCTGGGCAACAAAGGAGTGGAGCTTTGTTTGCTTAGATGCTTTCCTTGAGTCAATACTGGTGAAGAAGAGTCTCTTTCTTTGGGCTCTGTAGGGTGTTTCTAGCTGTTGTTGATCAGTATGTAGCTTAGTAGCTCTGTATGCACATATTGTTAAGGTCTTATCCCCTGTTGCCCCCTTTAGTGCCCCCTCCACTCCTTCTGCCTTAAACTGTGTTAATGCTACTGCTATTCCTTATTCTTTGTCTTGGCACTCTAATTTACCTTCTTCATTGTACCTCAAAATGCATCCATGCCTTGATACCATTTTTATCCCCTAAGTGGTCTATGCTATCATCTTTTTAGTCCCCAGCAAGCCTGAGGTAACTATAACTTACCTCCCAGCCATGCACAGTTTGCTCATCAATAATTTTATTACAAATGTTAGTGATATTTGCAGTGATGTCATAGGAAATGTCATGAGTGATGTACTATCTGGGCTAATTAGCAGTGCATGGCGAAGGCGTGAGTTATAGTTACCTTAGGACACAAGTTATAGTTTCTTGGAATAACAGCTGAATTTCTATGGTTTTGTGTGTTTCAATTTTGAGCATAACTATAACGTCCCTGTATCCCTTGATTTTTAAGTGAATTTCTTTTGTTTTTTAAAATTATTTTCCTAACTCTAACTGCCCTCTAACCTTTATTTTTTTCAGTGAATTTCTATGTTTTTTTCAATGTAAAGTAATTAGGCCATGCCTGACGTAGTTGGCCACAGAGCCAACCCCCTATAACCACTGATACCTGGTGCCACACATGGCCTTCAGCCATGCACGGCAGGGTTTGACCACAGCCCTCATGAAGTGCTTGTTTGTTTGGTGGAGATTTGATAATATTCCTATGCATCAAAAATGTGTCTCCAAAATCATTAGGAAACATGCTCGGAGGGTCTTTTTAGTATGCTCTCCATCTTCCAGGGAAAATGGTGGGGAAGACATTGCACATCACTAATGTCTAAGGAATGGGCCAAATGGGTGGCTCATCTATGCACGTTTCCATACATGTAGCTTTTAAAAGTTTAGAATACGATCTCTAGTCTCTGCAGCAGATGATAAGAAAGAACCCACTTGTCTCAGACACTACATGAGATATTGTGCTCAAAAAGAGCAAGGATGCAAACACCTCCATCAAGGATTACAGGTAAGTGTTCATTGTAGAAATGCAGAGAAAACACACATGCTTTTCCTTGGCCATGTGCACAACGTTTTGATTATTAGGAGCAGGGCCAAAGGGCAGAACTTCTATTCAAGTTTACATACTTGCAATTTTTAAAAGTTTAAAACATGATCTCTGGTCTCAGCAGCAAGTGACAAGAAAGAACCTACTCTTCACAGACACTTCATAGGATATTGTGATTGAAGAAAAGCAAGGACGCAAACATCTCTGCCAAGGACTACAGGTAAGTCTAATTGTGGAAATGCAGAGAACACACCTGTTTGCCTTGGCTAAGGATATGAAGTTTTGTTGGTTAGGGAACTCTGGGGGGGAGGGGCTCTAGACTCCTGTGATTCCAACTAGGTCCCTGCCTCCTGCAGGAGCTAGCATTGCTCCTGCATGCAGGGAGCTGCTAAAAATGCATCTCCCTGCTTGCAGGAGCAATCTTTTCATCTCTTTCCCTGACCACATGACAGCGGACAGGGAAAGAGATGAAAACTCTGCTCACAGCAAGCGGGAGCATTTTTTACACTCCTGCTTGCTGGGAGCAGAGTTATGCTTACTTTTGCTTGGCTTTTGCTTTTGCCTAGCAAAAGCAAACAGTTACCTCCTGAGGGTGGGCACCTTGGAAGGAAGCAGGAGCTGGCCTTGAGGGATGGCGGTCCCCAGGGCCATATATCCCTCCAGGAGAGGGTGCCATGTGGCCCACCTCCTTCTTTCTTATTTTCTATTTGACCCTGGGGAGGTGGTTAGCCCTCATTAATTGGGATGTTGCTTATAGTCATGTGGATTGCAGTAGAGTGGAGTGGCGCATCATGGAGTTGAGTAAAGTGTCATACATTTAAGTACCATGTTGCAAGGTAGAGTGTAGTGATGTGTCCTACAGTACTGGGAAGCAATATAGACTACAGTAGAGTACAGTAGAGTTGCCTGCAGTCTAATTGAATTCTCTAGAGTGGAATAGTGTACAGTACAGTGTTATAGAGTATGGTAAACTGGATTGGCAAACAGTGTTATAAACTACAATGGCATTGATTGGAGTATAGTGGATTTGTACAGTAGATTAGTGTACAGTGGAGTTTTGGAGTAGATTGGAGTACTGTGCAAGAGTTGCTTACAGTGATTTATAGTGGACTAGAGTTTTGTAGAGTAAAGTGGAGTAAAGTGTTGTACAATGGCATACAGTAAGGTACAGTATTGTACAGTGGAGTGAAGGGGTATAGACAGAAGTAAAGTGTTAGAGAGAGGCATACAGTGTAGTAGTGTTTTGTAGAGTAGAGTTACATAGACTACAGTAGTGCGTGAAACAGTGGAGATGCATAGAGTGGATTGCTGTATAGTTGCATAGAGGGGGCAAAGCCTTGTACAGTGGAGTAGAGTGAAGTGGAGTGTTGTTATGTAGTGTGGAGTAAAGTACAATAGAGTGTATTGGTGGGTCATAGAGTACAGTGGCATGGAGTGTAGTGTACTAGTGTAGCTTAGGTGGTAAACTGCTATAAATTGCTGTGTGTTCTCATACAGTGGAGGGGAGTGCTGTGTTGTATAGAAAAGTGTTGTATAATGGAACAGAGTGTTATACATCATAGTGTACAGGCATAGAGTGGAGTATAGAGTTGGACAGTGTAGTGTACAGGGATAGAGTGGAATAGAATATTGTAGAGTTCCATGAAGTTTAGCAGACTTTTATAGAGTAGAGTTATGTAGGGTTAAGGAGAGTGTCATACAATGGAGTGACGTAGAGTGGTGTGGCATACACTGTAGTAGCGCTGAGTGGAGCAGAATGCAGTGGAATAGCATACAGTGGAATTCTGCACAGTGGAGTGTGAAAGAGTAGAGTGGCATAGAATTGAATAGTATAAAGTGGAGTGGTGGACAGTGGAGTGGCATAGAGTGGAGTAGGGTGCAGTGGAATAGCATAGACTGAGGTGGTATACATTGAAGTGATGTAGCATAGAGTCAAGGAAACTCTTATAAATTGGTGAGTTGTCTCATACAGTAAAGTAGAATGCTGTATCGTACAGTATTGGGAACTATTGTAGAGTGAAGTAGAATGTTGTACAATGGTGTGTACGTGCATAGAGTTGAGTGCAAGTTTAAACAGTGGAGTGTACAGGGATAGAGTGGATTAGAGTCTAGTAGACTGGCATAGAGTATAGTAGAGTTTTGTAGAGTGAAGTTATATAGAGTGGAGGAGAGTAAACTAGAGTGGCATATAGTGGAGTAGCGTACATTGGAGTGTCATAAAGTGGAATAGTGTAGAGGGGTGCAGCATGGGCTGAAGTAGCATATAGTGGACTGGTGTAGAGTGTAATAGTGTACAGTGTAGTAGCATACAGTGGAGTGGCATAAACTGTAATACCATATAGTGTAGTAGCTTACATTGGGGTGGTTTACAGTAAAGTGGTTTAGACTGGAGTAATGTATTGTGGAGTGGGGTAGAATGTAGAAGCATACAGTAGAGTGGTGTTTAGTGGAGTGGGGTAGAGCGAATATAGTACAGTAGGGGGATAAAGATTGAAATTGTGTACAGTATAATAGCATGAATGGATTGGCATTCAGTGGAATAGCATACATGGAGAACAGTGGAGTGGTAATGAATAGAATTACATAGAGTGGAATAGTGTAGAGTAGAATAGCACAGAGTTTGGTGGAATGCAGTGGAGTGGTGTAGACTGAAGTAATTCTACAGTGGAGTGGGATACAGTGAAATAACATATAGTGGAGTGGTGTAGAGTTGAGTGGCATCCAATGGAATAGCATAGAATGGAGTGGGGTAGAGTGGAGTGGCATAGACTGGAGTGACATAGAGTGGAGTAGCATACAGTGCAGAGGCATACAGTTTAATAGCACAGAGTGGAGTGGCATACAGTGGAATGGCGTACAGTGGAGTGGCATGTACCGGAGTAGCATATAGTGGAGTGGTACAGAGTGAAGTGGCGTACACTTAAGAGATATAGAGTGGGGTTGCATACCGTGTAATTGCGTAGAGTGAACTGGTGTAGAGTGGAGTTGTGTAAAGTGTAATAGCGTAGGGTGGAGAGGCATAGAGTGGAGAGTTTGCACAGGGGAGTGGCGTAGAGTGTAATAGTGTATAGTGGAGTGGCGTATAATGGAGTGGTTTCCCATAGGGAGTTTACACATGACTACAGCCCGAACTGCTGGGTGGAATAACAACAGGTTTGGCAGAAAGCTAAATCTTGGTCCAGAAAGAGGGCTTTTTGTAATTTGGTCTAAATCTGTTCAGTAGTTTTAAAGTTAATAAAGAAAAAAGATGTATGTATATCTAGGTACATGGATCCACCTCGGTTCTGCCACCGAGGATCTGCGGATCCTCATGCCAACAACAACGCCATGATTGGATAACCACAACCTAACAGAAAAATTGTGGCTGCCATCTGATATAGCAAGACTCAGTCCCAGGGAGCAACAATTAAACATTTAATGGAATGAAAGGCTTGGGTAGAGGTACCCAAGACATCTGATAGACGGGCCTTTAAGGGACCGCTCATGTGGAAGAAATTGCTAAAAACTTTTTGCAACGCTCATCAATGGATCCGCAGATCCAGGCGCAATTAAAAAAACACATACATTCACTCTAAGATGGACTCACATACTTAGGGCCTGGTTATGAACTTGGCAATCCGCTGTCCTAGGATCCTGTTATATACTACTATATAATATTATAGAGATTGTAATACGGAGGACAGGCTATCCTTCAGGTTTGTGACTGAGTATTCCATCTGCCAAGTTCAAAATCAGGTCCTTAGTCACAGCAACTTTCACACCTACTCACAGACCCACACAGCCACTCACACACCAATACAGCCTCTTGTACACAGACTCATATACCCTCTGACAAACTCACATACCCACTCAGAGACCGAAACAGACATTCAGATACCCACTCACAAACCCAAACAACCAGCCTCACCCCTACTCACAGACCCACACAGCCACTCAAACACCAACTCACACACCAATGCAGCCACTCATATACCCACTGACATACCCTTTGACACAATCATATATCCACTCACAGACTGAGACAGCTATTCAGACACCCTTTCACATACACACACACAACCACTCACACACCCTCTCATAGAACCACACAATCACATTCACTCACAGAGCCACACAATCACTGACACACCCACTCACAGACCCATACAGCCATTCACACACCCATTCACACACTCTTACAGCCACATACACATCCACTCACAGACCTAGTGACTCACTCACATACCTACTCACAGACCCACACAGACCCCAGTACACCCACTCACAGACCCACAAAACCACTCACACACCCACTCAGAAACCCACTCACACACCCATTCCCATACTCAGGTACACCCACACACTCACTCATAGACCCACACAATCACTCATACACCTTCTTACAGACTCATGCAGTGATTCAAAAACCCACTCACAGAGCTATACAGCCACTCATGCACCCACCCCACACCCATACAATCACTCACAGACCCACTCACATACCTACTGACACATTCAGATAACCACTCACAGACCTAGACAGCCACAGAACCATTCACACTACCAGTCACAGACCCACACAAATAGTTAGACACCCACTTACAAAGCCACTCACATACTCACTCACAGACCTACACAGCCACTGGCACACTGACTCACAAACTCAAAGAGCCAGTCACATACCCAGCAACCACTCACAAACCTGCAAACCCACTTGCACACCCACACCCACTCAAATATCCAAGCACCCTCTCATGCACCCACTCACAAATCCACTCACATAGTCACACACCCAGTTAAACCAGATCTCCACTAGCACACCCATATAGACACTCACACACCCTCTGATACACTCACATGCCCACTCAAAGACTGACTCAGCCATTCACACACTGACTCACAAACCCACAAACCCATACACCCATTTTACACTCTCTCACACACCCATGGAGCCACTCATAAAACCCCTTTAAAGACCCACAAAATTAATACACACACCGCTCACAAATCCACACAGCCTCCTATACTTCTTATACACCCACTCACAAACCCACTTATACACTCACACATTCAGTTACATGCCAACACAACCACTCACACACCCACTAACAAACCCATTGAGACACTCACAGACCAATACAGCCACTGAGATCCCCAGTTCCATACCCATACAGCCCCTCACACACCCACTCACTGACTTACACAATCACTGATACACACTCACAGATCAATATGACCAATCACATATGTAGTTAGAGACCTATGCAGCCACTCACACACCCATAAATCCACTCACACATCCTCTTGCATACCCACTGACACACTCACATACCTACTCAGAGACCTTTACAGCCAGTAACACACCTTATGACAGACCCACACAACCATTAACACAGCAATGTACAGACCCACACAATTATCCAGCCCCCCTCACAAACCCACTCACACACTCACATATCCACTCACAGACCTCCAAGCTGCTCACACAGCCATACAGCTACTAACACACCCACTCACACACCCATACACCCTCTTAAACACCCTCTCATAGATCCACACAAGCACTCAGATACCCACTGACAGATTCACACAATCACTCATGCAGCCACTCAGATTCCCATACAGCCACTCACACACCCGCTTATACACCAATACAGTCACTTCCAGACCCTCTGACACCCACATACAGCCACTCAGATGCCAATTGTTTTAAATCATTTTTGTTTTGAATAAATGCTTTTAGTTGAGAATGGATTCCCAGATATGTTGCAGAGTCAAAACCTGTTGCTGTTTTGTGTTGAATGTGTGCTTTTGGTTTGGAGATCCACAACAGATCCACCGATCTGAGTGAGACAATAGAAAAATGAGTTTGTAAAGAAAATGAACTAGCGTTTGCTAAAATAAATGGCTCTGAAAACAGTGTATGTTGCTGTGTCATATAGAGCCAACACTGTGGTCTCAGAGGAATGCAGAAACAGTTTTATTAACATGTTTTCTGGATTTCTCTATCTGTGGACAAAATTTGGTTGACCACTGACACTTCTGTCTTTGGCAAATGTTGAAGTACACCAAAGCAGTATGTGGGGAAAGTGTCATTAATTTACCAAAGGTGTCCTTAATTAGGATTTCCAGCACTACCCCAGTGATTGTGCCTAGGTCACTGCCACCACACTGCACAATCACAAGGTCTGGACATTGGCAATCCCCAATGGCTTCAACCAAATGTAGCCATTGATGCCACTTTAACCCTCTCTGGCCAAACCAACTAATGTCTGTAGCAAGGTGAAGGTATTAAAGGGAATTACTGAGCAGTCTCACCATGGAATACCAACACAATGCCCAGTAGTGGACCTCAGATTTACTCTCTGAAAACCCTAGCTCAATCCTGGTAGTGTGGCTACTTAGAGGAGCATGTGTAAAGCATTTCACATTACCAACATGGACAATAAGTAAAGTATACGACTCTAAAGAAATCTGACACCAATTTGGAAATGAAGATTCGATTTTAATCTTAATTTAGACACCAAAATGAACTTTGTATCTTTGTACAACCAGAGTTGTGTTTTTTAAAGTTTTTAGACAAAACAGTCCTTTGCAGATTTAAAGGGCTTCCATTGAAGTCAATAGAAAAAATAGCAGTGTGCACTCTGGCACACCCACTGGAGCGTAAGGATCTGAGGGACCTAGACCAAGTTGCAACAGTCAGACTTTTCTTACCTTGCTCAGGGAGCCCAGTTGCAGAGGTGACTTGGTTGTCCTTGGTGCTGAACAGTCCACAGTGGCTGGTGCGTTTGGCACTCTGTTGCAAAACTGGACTTGTGGGTGGACTCACACTCTACCCTTCAGATGTAGAGGTCCCTGGGGGGCCAGGAATCAACAGTTGGATCTTCACCACCTCGTCCTGTGGCTTCAGGTACATAGGTGGCTTCTAGCTGTCAGTCACCGGGCTGGTTATGCCAAAGAGGCTTTGCTGCTCCAGTTGAAGTCACTTCCTTCAGGCTGCAGTCCCACAGGAGAGGGATTGCTGAAGACATCAGTCTCTATGCTGAGGGGGTGCCCTGGAGTCGGTGAATGCCGTGTGGCCTTTGGTTCCCGCTCAGGTGGCAGACAAGCCTTGGAAGCTGCAAGGGTGGTCCACAGGATTTCTGGCAGCTGGAGGTCGTTTGGCAGGGAGTAGTGTCTTGAAACTTGGCACAGGCATCACTCTCACTCTTTAGATGCTGGGCACCGAGTCTCTTTAGGGTCAGACATGCAGATCCTATCAAGTCACAGTTCTTCTATCTTAGCCCATCTTTACTTCAGCAGTTTAGAGGGGACTGGTACCATCAGTCAGGGGACTCTTCCTTGGATTCTCTGAGTCCACTGAGGTCCCTCTTGCTGAGACCAACGAATCTTCAGGTCGGGCCCTCAGTTCTAGTACTGGTCTCCTTAGGTCACTTTATGTCCTCTTCTTCACGCTGGCGCTGGACTTCAGGTTCTGTTGTTGGTGCAGCCGTTTCTTTGTGCTTCTTTCTTCTTTTCCAGGCAAGATCTAAGTTCTGATGTCAGAGTAGCCCCTTAAAACCTTGTTTTTGGGGGGAATTTTTTTAACGGTGTGAGGGACAGTGGCCAATGGGCTACTAGTCCCTGCAGCTAATCTGCCCCAGAAGTGATTATTTTCTGTGGGAGTACATCACTCTTCTATCCATAACCCACTATTCCTAGGGTCTGCCAAGATGGAAGAACCCTCCCTCTGCTGTGCAGACCTCCTAGTCCACCTACAAGGTGTGACTAGTCCTTTGGAGGAATACACCTCCTGCATAATTAATTTCCTGCCTGCCTCGCCGAGCAGGGTGGAAAGGACTTTATCCTCCACTGGGGAGACAGCCACTTACACATCAAAGGCGGGGGAAGCCTTTGAGGCTCACTGCTCTGATGCTTAGCTCACTAGCCAGCCTGGGTAGGAGGAGGTGTTACCTGCTTACTGCCCAGGCCCTTTGTCTTACGTCTTGTCTGTGGTGTCAACGGCTCAGGAGAGCCCGCCAAAACAGTCCATGGCTCGATAACTTGGTGGACACCCTCTAAGAGTGCCACCTAGGCATCTGCTTTTTAATCCTAAACATGAGCATCATGTTCAAGGTAAAAAAAAAGCACAGCGTTTGATACCAAACACGATGGAATTCGGCTGGGCCATTGCAGAGCTGGACATTTGAGCAGTGGTTAGATGCCAGCCCATGTTATCCAATGGACCGCCAGTTACTCGGGTCCGCATCGCATTTTAGATGCCAGCATGGGGGCATATGTGCTTCTGCACAGATGTCCCTACTTATAGGACAGTGCACCTTACGCCCCGGCCTAGAGGGGCCTTTCTTAGGGGTGAGTGACCTTTCCGTAGGCAGTAACAGGGACTCTGCCTGCACCTGGTGTGGGCAGAGTCCCACTCGAGCAGCAAGCTGTTCATGCTGGCTGACATGGCAGCTCTTTAGTCTCTCTTTTACTTGGGATAGTCAGGGAGGCACAATCAGTGCTGCAGCCCTGGTGACCCCTTTACCACCCTTGACCTGGGTGCCCTGGGTACCATTTACCATAAGGTTCTTGTTAATTGGCCTATGCAATTTGACACACAATGTGGTTCTGGGGCCTGTTTAGGGGGCCTCAGTACATTGAAAGGTCAAAAACAATAGCATCTGACAGCAAAAAGTGGGGGGGTGACCATCCAAAAAAGGGAACTTTACAACAAGGTCTACTTAAAGTTAACCTAGGTCCCCTTTAATACCACTCTTTCTAGCACTCTCTCTGGCCCAAAGCACAAAGCTATTTTCCACAATCCACATTCTGACCATTTTGGAGACAAGCAAGAGTAGCACACAGGAGAAGGTTGAGGCTGAATAAGGCAGTTTTGGAGATGCAAGGCAGTTAAAATGGTGGAAAGCACCTAAAGTATAGGAAAACATGTGTGAATGGATAGTTGAGATGCGCAGAGAAGTACATTTAGGTAGTGACTTTAAGGAAAAAATATGTAACTCTGTGACTGGCTTTGGAAACATATGTTTTTAATTGTGTTTGGGTTATGCATGAAATTGCAAACAGTGAGCCACACCTGCTACAGTATAATTTGAAGCTACTTTGTTGCACAGAGAAAGTCTTGTGAATTTTTGACCTAATGCTAGCAGAGAGTGTTCCAAGCATGATTACTGTGGAAATGGAGCTAAAAGAGTGTGGGGAAGAGAACAAAACAGACTGTGGTGTGAAACTCAAAAGCAGAGTAGTGTACAAACATTGCTCATTAGGGAGTTTTTGAATTCTGATTGAGTAGTTTAAAAAAAATAGTAAAATATAAATGCAAAGCATTAACACCAGATTGTTAAATATTTTTATGTGCTTCTGTGTGGATCAGAGAATCTGCTGCAAATTTACATGGGGGGGGCATGCTGAGGGCTATGATGGATCTGTGGATCCACTAAAAACTCTATACCAACTTGGGCTTCTTTACAGGAGACATAGAAGGGGTTAAAAAATACTGACCATTTAGAAGTTGTATAACAAAAATAATAGATGAAATGTGATTTGCTAAGTCCAGGGGTATCAGTGAAAGCACAATGGTAAGGGTAGCCGTTATTGGTACTACTGTGCTGAGAGTAGAAGACCATTCCTATATTTCTAACTTGAGATTTTGACTGATAAGAGATACTAAGGCCCTCATTATGACCTTGATGGTCAGCTGACCACCATACTGGCAATTGCTAAATTACCACCGCCAGGCTGGTGGTGAAGACTGCCATATTATGATCACGCAGGTGATCCCTCCCATATGCAGCCAATGTACCGCTTGAACCACCAGTGCGGTCTGGCCACCGACCACCGTGGTTGCCATCTTCAGCCCGGAGGAACACCATTCACTGCCCACCATACGACAAAGAAGACCGCCAAGATTTCTGGAGTGGGACCACCGCCACGAAAAGCCTGGCGGAAACAACCCATATAAAATGAGACACTCACTTCCAGGGACACAGAGGAGTCTGCGTCCGCCATGGAACCTGAACTGGAAGCCCTGCCAATGCTGTACTACGCAATGGGAGTCCAGGAGCAGCAATGCCGACAAAGACGACAACAGTGAGTATAGCTGCCTAGCACACAAGGGTGGAAGGGGAGAGTGACACACCCACATCACACGCCATACAAACATACAACACATGGAGAACACACTGCATTAAATAAAAAAAATTAAAAAAAAACATAAGCCTGAGGTGAAGAAAACCAGGACAAATACCTGTGATCCAACCACTGTATACCCTTGGGAAAAGCGCCCACAACAAATGAGGCAACCATATACAAAGGGCCATTGGCCAGTCCAATAAACAATACAACCCACAGGGCAACAAACAAGGCCCAGCCTGACTCCTGACAGCCCTGGTGACTCCACTGGGCAGGGACATCAATGTGGGAGGCAGGCACCTCACGGGGCAAGTGGTGGGGGGTTTCTTCTTGGAAGGGTTTTTTGGACTTTGGTTTGGGAGGAGGTGGGCTTTTGCTCCTCTGTTTAGGGGTCGGGAGTGGGCCTGGAGCGGGGTTGAGTGTGGCTTCCCTGTGCTCCATAGTGGGAATCTTTTTACTGGGGGAGGGACACCTGCAAAACCGGGGGGGAGCTTGAGGGACTGGCCTGGGCGAGTGGGACCTTCCTTTTCCAGACATCAGGGGGGTCAGGAGGTGGGAAGAGGTCAAGGCAGGCAAGGAAAAGTTTTTTAGATACAGTGGGGCCGAGTGTGGGAGGAGGTTTGGATATTGAGGTAGAGGGAATGGTTGTAGGAGGAGTAGGTGTGCTGGACTGGGTTGCAGGTGCATGTACAGTGTGCATGTGTGAGGTGGATAGCTGTTCAGTGTCTGAGTGGGAGCTTTAATGTGTTTTTGGAGGGGGCACAGACAGGGTGAGAGACGACAAACAGGTTGTGTGCATGTATGTTGTGGTGGTGTCTGCAAGTGAGATGGGTGTGTTGCATGTGGTTGTGACGGTGGGGGTGCTGACTGCGCTTGTGGTGCTAGTTTACATGTCTGCTGTAGTGGTGACTGTGGGCAATGCTGTACAGGTGGCAGGATCTGGGACTAAGGATGCAGTGCTTGCAGGTGTGAGTGCTGATGTGACTGTGAGGGAGGAGGAGGAGGGGGAGACAGTGGAGGCAGTGGATGTTGTGTGTGCACCTAGGTGTTTGCTGTGTGTGTGCTTGTGATGTGATCTGTGGTGCCTGTGCTTGTGTTTGCGAGTCCTGTCTGTAGTCTTGGGTGCACACTGGTCTGATTGTGTGCGTAGGATGGGTGGGGGGAGAGGGCTCTGGGACTTGGAACAGGTAGGTGGAGGGGGGGACAGAAGAACCAGGGACAGTGGCTGCCATCAAAGAGGAGGCCAGAGCCTGAAACGATCTCTGCAGTGCAGCCAAGCCACAGTGAATGCTCTCCAGGTAGGCATTGCATTGCTGCATCTGGGATGCCAGCCCCTGGATGGCATTCGCTATGGTTGACTGCCCTACAGAGTTGGATCCCAGGAGGTCAATAGCCTCCTCAGTGAGGGCAGCAGGGCTGACTGATGCAGGGGCTGAGGTGCCTGCAGAGAAGGAGATGCTCACCCTCCTCAGTGAGCAGGCACAGGCAACTGGGTGGGGGTACTGGGAGGGCGGTGCTGCTATGGGCGTTGTGGAAGATGGTGTAGCAGGGGTGGTCCCAAAGGGGTCCGCCAACACCAGGAAGCTTCCATCGGAGGAGGAATCAGAGTCTGTTATTGTAGCTCCTGTCTCCCCCGTGGTGCTCCCCTCAGCCTCCAACCCACTGGTCCCCCCGGTGTCTGTTGACACTGCCTCCTGCGTCCATGGGCTGCAGCTCACACACTCGCAAGTGCCCCTGCTCCTTCACCAGATGATGCTAATGCACACAAGGACAGGAGAAGAAAAGAAGAGATGGTGGGGGTAGAAAGGGAACACATGGTCCATTACAGCAATAACAGCACATTTGGCATACGCATCAAAATGACTCACTGGAACTAACACTGTGCAGTAACAACCACAATACTGTAGGAGGCTGGACTGGCTTGTAGTGAGTACCAGGGGGTACTTACACCTTGTACCAGGCCCAGGTATCCCTTATTAGTGTATAGGGGTGTCTAGCAGCTTAGGCTGATAGAAAATGGTAGCTTAGCAGAGCAGCTTAGGCTGAACTAGGAGACGAGTGAAGCTCCTACAGTACCACTAGTGTCACTTGCACAATATCATAAGAAAACACAATACACAGATATACTAAAAATAAAGGTACTTTATTTTTATGACAATATGCCAAAGTATCTCAGTGAGTACCCTCAGTATGAGGATAGCAAATATACACAAGATATATGTACACAATACCAAAATATGCAGTAATAGCAATAGAAAACAGTGCAAACAATGTATAGTCACAATAGAATGCAATGGGGGCACATAGGGATAGGGGCAACACAAACCATATACTCTAGAAGTGGAATGCGAACCACGAATGGACCCCAAACCTATGTGACCTTGTAGAGGGTCGCTGGGACTGTAAAGAAACAGTGAGGGTTAGAAAAATAGCCCACCCCAAGACCCCGAAGAGTGGGTGCAAAGTGCACCTAAGTTCCCCAAAGAGCACAGAAGTCGTGATAGGGGAATTCTGCAGGAAAGACTAACACCAGCAATGCAACAACGATGGATTTCCAGAGGAGAGTACCTGTGGAACAAGGGGACCAAGTCCAAAAGTCACGATCAAGTCGGGAGTGGGCAGATGCCCAGGAAATGCCAGCTGTGGGTGCAGAGAAGCTGCCACCAGATGGTAGAAGCTGAGGATTCTGCAAGAACGACAAGGGCTAGAAACTTCCCCTTCAGAGGATGGATGTCCCACGTCGTGAAGAGTTGTGCAGAAGTGTTTTCCCACAGAAAGGCTGCAAACAAGCCTTGCTAGCTGCAAAGATTGTGGTTAGGGTTTTTGGATGCTGCTGTGACCCAGGAGGGACCAGGATGTCACCAATTGCGTGAGGGGACAGAGGAGGTGTCCAGCAAGCCAAGGAGCCCTCTCAGAAGCAAGCAGCACCTGCAGAAGTGCCAGAACAGGCACTACAAAGTGGAGTGAAACAGTGCTCACCCGAAGTTACACAAGAGAGTCCCACACCGCCGGAGGACAACTCAGGAGGTTGTGCAATGCAGGTTAGAGTGCAGAGGACCCAGGCTTAGCTGTGCACAAAGGAAATCCTCGGTGAGTGCACAGGAGCCGGAGTAGCTGCAAAACACGCAGTTCCCAGCAATGCAGTCTAGCTTGGGGAGGCAAGGACTTACCTCCACCAAACATGGACTGAAGAGTCACTGGACTGTGGCAGTCACTTGGACAGAGTTGCTGAGTTCAAGGGACCTCGCTTGTCGTGCTGAGAGGAGACCCAGAGGACCAGTGAAGCAGTTCTTTGGTGCCTGCGGTTGCAGGGGGAAGATTCCGTCGACCCACAGGAGATTTCTTCGGAGCTTCTAGTGCAGAGAGGAGGCAGACTAACCCCACAGCATGCACCACCAGGAAAACAGTCGAGAAGGCGGCAGGATCAGCGTTACAAGGTCGCAGTAGTCGTCTTTGCTACTTTGTTGCAGTTTTGCAGGCTTCCAGCGCGGTCAGCAGTTTATTCCTTGGCAGAAGGTGAAGAGAGAGATGCAGAGGAACTCTGATGAGCTCTTGCATTCGTTATCTAAGGAATTCCCCAAAGCAGAGACCCTAAATAGCCAGAAAAGAGGGTTTGGCTACTTAGGATAGAGGATAGGCTAGCAACACCTGAAGGAGCCTATCAGAAGGAGTCTCTGACGTCACCTGCTGGCACTGGCCACTCAGAGCAGTCCAGTGTGCCAGCAGCACCTCTGTTTCCAAGATGGCAGAGGTCTGGAGCACACTGGAGGAGCTCTGGTCACCTCCCAGGAGAGGTGCCGGTCAGGGGAGTAGTCACTCCCCTTTCCTTTGTCCAGTTTTGCGCCAGAGCAGGGCTGAGGGATCCCTGAACCGGTGCAGACTGGCTTATGCAGAGATGGGCACCATCTGTGCCCATCAAAGCATTTCCAGAGGCTGGGGAGGCTACTCCTCCCCAGCCCTGACACCTTTTTCCAAAGGGAGAGGGTGTAACACCCTCTCTCTGAGGAAGTCCTTTGTTCTGCCTTCCTGGGCCATGCCTGGCTGGACCCCAGGAGGGCAGAAACCTGTCTGAGGGGTTGGCAGCAGCAGCAGCTGCAGTGAAACCCCAGAAAGGTAGTTTGGCAGTACCCGGGTCTGAGCTAGAGACTCGGGGGATCATGGAAATGTCTCCCCAATGCCAGAATGGCATTGGGGTGACAATTCCATGATCCTAGACATGTTACATGGCCATGTTCGGAGTTACCATTGTGACGCTATACATATGTTGTGACATAAGTACAGTGCACGCGTGTAATGGTGTCCCCGCACTCACAAAGTCCGGGGAATTTGCCCTGAACAATGTGGGAGCACCTTGGCTAGTGCCAGGGTGCCCACACAATAAGTAACTTAGCACCTAACCTTCACCAGGTAAAGGTTAGACATATAGGTGACTTATAAGTTACTTAAGTGCAGTGGTAAATGGCTGTGAAATAACGTGGACGTTATTTCACTCAGGCTGAACTGGCAGGCCTGTGTAAGAATTGTCAGATCTCCCTATGGGTGGCACAAGAAATGCTGCAGCCCATAGGGATCTCCTGGAACCCCAATACCCTGGGTACCTCAGTACCATAAACTAGGGAATTATCAGGGTGTTACAGTATGCCAATGTAAATTGGTGAAATTGGTCACTAGCCTGATAGTGACAATTTGGAAAGAGAATGAGAGAGCATAACCACTGAGGTTCTGGATAGCAAAGCCTCAGTGAGACAGTTAGTCATAACACAGGTAACACATACAGGGCACACTTATGAGCACTGGGGCCATGGCTGGCAGGGTCCCAGTGACACATACAACTAAAACAACATATATACAGTGAAATATCGGGGTAACATGCCAGGCAAGATGGTACTTTCCTACAACCCCCCCAAACGAAGGACAATAAGATTAGCCATGACCTGATGAGTCTTCATTGTCTAAGTGGAAATATCTGGAGAGTCCATCTGCATTGGAGTGGGTACTCCCAGGTCTATGTTCCACTGTATAGTCCATTCCCTGTAGGGATATGGACCACCTCAACAATTTAGGATTTTCACCTTTCATTTGTTTTAGCCAAAGTAGAGGTTTGTGGTCTGCCTGAACAATGAAGTGAGTGCCAAACAGGTATGGCCTCAACTTCTTCAGTGCCCAGACCACAGCAAAGGCCTCCCTCTCTATGGCAGACCAACGCTTTTCTCTAGGGGTCAACCTCCTGATGATAAAAGCAACAGGTTGATCCTGGGCCTCAGAATTAAGTTGTGATAAGACTGCCCCTACCCCTAATTCAGATGCATCAGTGTGGACAATGAATTTTGTGGAGTAACAGGGGCTTTTCAGGACAGGTGCAGAGCACATGGCCTGCTTCAGCTCCTCAAAAGCTTTCTGACAGTTTGCTGTCCATAATACCTTCTTAGGCATTTTTTTAGATGTGAGATCATTAAGAGGGGCTGCAATGGAGCCATAGTTCTTTATGAACCTCCTATAGTACCCAGTGAGGCCTAAAAAGGCTCTCACTTGAGTCTGAGTTGTAGGGGGAACCCAATCTATAATAGTTTGGATTTTCCCCTGAAGTGGTGCAATCTGTTCTCCACCTACCAGGTGTCCCAGATAAACCACCTTCCCCTGCCCTATCCGGCACTTTGAAGCATTGATAGTGAGGCCTGCCTTTTGCAGGGCCTCTAAAACTTTCCATAGGTGGACCAGGTGATCATCCCAGCTGGAGCTAAAGACAGCTATATCATCTAGATATGCTGCACTAAAGGCTTCCAGCCCTTGCAGGACTGTGTTCACCAACCTTTGATGGCAGTGGCAGGTGCATTTTTCAATCCAAAAGGCATTAATGTGAATTGGTAATGGCCTCCAATGGTTGAAAATGCAGTTTTTGCTTTTGCATCTTCTGATAACTTGATCTGCCAATACCCTGCAGTCAAATCAAAAGTGCTTAGATACTTGGCAGATGCCAGTGTATCTATTAGCTCATCTGCCCTGGGTATAGGGTGAGCATCAGTTTTGGTTACTTGGTTGAGACCTCTGTAGTCAACACAAAATCTCATTTCCCATTTACCATCTTTGGAATGAGGTTTTGGTACAAGTACCAGAGGAGAGGCCCATGGACTTTCAGAGTGCTCAACCACTCCCAGTTCAAGCATTTTCTGCACCTCTTGCTTTATGCAGACTCTGACATGGTCAGGCTGCCTATAGATCTTACTTTTGACAGGCAAGCTGTCTCCAGTATCTATAGTGTGCTCACACCAAGAAGTGGTGCCTGGCACAGTAGAGAAGAGTTCAGAAAACTGACCCAGGAGATTTATGCAGTGGTCTTTCTGCTCAGCAGTAAGACAATCTGCCAGTACTACACCTTCCACTGGAGCATCTTGTTCTGTGGAAGAGAAGAGATCAGGGAGAGGGTCACTCTCTTCTTCCTGTCCCTCATCTGTTGCCATGAGCAGGGTGAGATCAGCCCGGTCATAGTAGGGTTTCAGGCGATTGACATGGAGCACCCTAAGGGGACTCCTGGCAGTGCCTAAGTCAACTAAGTAGGTGACTTCACCCTTCTTTTCAACAATTATGTGGGGTCCACTCCATTTGTCTTGGAGTGCTCTTGGGGCCACAGGCTCCAAGACCCACGCTTTCTGCCCTGGTTGGTCCTGAACCAAAACAGCCTTCTGGTCATGCCATTGCTTTTGGAGCTCTTGGATGGCCTGAAGGTTTTTACTGGCTCCAGTCTCCTTGGAGGCGTGGGTTCGGATCCCACCGCTGCCACCAATGTAGGAGGCTGGACTGGCTTGTAGTGAGTACCAAGGGGTACTTACACCTTGCACCAGGCCCAGGTATCCCTTATTAGTGTATAGGGGTGTCTAGCAGCGTAGGCTGATAGAAAATGGTAGCTTAGCAGAGCAGCTTAGGCTGAACTAGGAGACGAGTGAAGCTCCTACAGTACCACTAGTGTCACTTGCACAATATCATAAGAAAACACAATACACAGATATACTAAAAATAAAGGTACTTTATTTTTATGACAATATGCCAAAGTATCTCAGTGAGTACCCTCAGTATGAGGATAGCAAATATACACAAGATATATGTACACAATACCAAAATATGCAGTAATAGCAATAGAAAACAGTGCAAACAATGTATAGTCACAATAGAATGCAATGGGGGCACGTAGGGATAGGGGCAACACAAACCATATGCTCTAGAAGTGGAATGCGAACCACGAATGGACCCCAAACCTATGTGACCTTGTAGAGGGTCGCTGGGACTGTAAAGAAACAGTGAGGGTTAGAAAAATAGCCCACCCCAAGACCCCGAAAAGTGGGTGCAAAGTGCACCTAAGTTCCCCAAAGAGCACAGAAGTCGTGATAGGGGAATTCTGCAGGAAAGACTAACACCAGCAATGCAACAACGATGGATTTCCAGAGGAGAGTACCTGTGGAACAAGGGGACCAAGTCCAAAAGTCACGATCAAGTCGGGAGTGGGCAGATGCCCAGGAAATGCCAGCTGTGGGTGCAGAGAAGCTGCCACTAGATGGTAGAAGCTGAGGATTCTGCAAGAACGACATGGGCTAGAAACTTCCCCTTCAGAGGATGGATGTCCCACGTCGTGAAGAGTTGTGCAGAAGTGTTTTCCCACAGAAAGGCTGCAAACAAGCCTTGCTAGCTGCAAAGATTGTGGTTAGGGTTTTTGGATGCTGCTGTGATCCAGGAGGGACCAGGATGTCACCAATTGCGTGAGGGGACAGAGGGGGTGTCCAGCAAGCCAAGGAGCCCTCTCAGAAGCAAGCAGCACCTGCAGAAGTGCCAGAACAGGCACTACAAAGTGGAGTGAAACAGTGCTCACCCGAAGTTACACAAGAGAGTCCCACACCGCCGGAGGACAACTCAGGAGGTTGTGCAATGCAGGTTAGAGTGCAGAGGACCCAGGCTTAGCTGTGCACAAAGGAAATCCTCGGTGAGTGCACAGGAGCCGGAGTAGCTGCAAAACACGCAGTTCCCAGCAATGCAGTCTAGCTTGGGGAGGCAAGGACTTACCTCCACCAAACATGGACTGAAGAGTCACTGGACTGTGGCAGTCACTTGGACAGAGTTGCTGAGTTCAAGGGACCTCGCTTGTCGTGCTGAGAGGAGACCCAGAGGACCAGTGAAGCAGTTCTTTGGTGCCTGCGGTTGCAGGGGGAAGATTCCGTCGACCCACAGGAGATTTCTTCGGAGCTTCTAGTGCAGAGAGGAGGCAGACTAACCCCACAGCATGCACCACCAGGAAAACAGTCGAGAAGGCGGCAGGATCAGCGTTACAAGGTCGCAGTAGTCGTCTTTGCTACTTTGTTGCAGTTTTGCAGGCTTCCAGCGCGGTCAGCAGTTTATTCCTTGGCAGAAGGTGAAGAGAGAGATGCAGAGGAACTCTGATGAGCTCTTGCATTCGTTATCTAAGGAATTCCCCAAAGCAGAGACCCTAAATAGCCAGAAAAGAGGGTTTGGCTACTTAGGATAGAGGATAGGCTAGCAACACCTGAAGGAGCCTATCAGAAGGAGTCTCTGACGTCACCTGCTGGCACTGGCCACTCAGAGCAGTCCAGTGTGCCAGCAGCACCTCTGTTTCCAAGATGGCAGAGGTCTGGAGCACACTGGAGGAGCTCTGGTCACCTCCCAGGAGAGGTGCCGGTCAGGGGAGTAGTCACTCCCCTTTCCTTTGTCCAGTTTTGCGCCAGAGCAGGGCTGAGGGATCCCTGAACCGGTGCAGACTGGCTTATGCAGAGATGGGCACCATCTGTGCCCATCAAAGCATTTCCAGAGGCTGGGGAGGCTACTCCTCCCCAGCCCTGACACCTTTTTCCAAAGGGAGAGGGTGTAACACCCTCTCTCTGAGGAAGTCCTTTGTTCTGCCTTCCTGGGCCATGCCTGGCTGGACCCCAGGAGGGCAGAAACCTGTCTGAGGGGTTGGCAGCAGCAGCAGCTGCAGTGAAACCCCAGAAAGGTAGTTTGGCAGTACCCGGGTCTGAGCTAGAGACTCGGGGGATCATGGAAATGTCTCCCCAATGCCAGAATGGCATTGGGGTGACAATTCCATGATCCTAGACATGTTACATGGCCATGTTCGGAGTTACCATTGTGACGCTATACATATGTTGTGACATATGTATAGTGCACGCGTGTAATGGTGTCCCCGCACTCACAAAGTCCGGGGAATTTGCCCTGAACAATGTGGGAGCACCTTGGCTAGTGCCAGGGTGCCCACACAATAAGTAACTTAGCACCTAACCTTCACCAGGTAAAGGTTAGACATATATGTGACTTATAAGTTACTTAAGTGCAGTGGTAAATGGCTGTGAAATAACGTGGACGTTATTTCACTCAGGCTGCACTGGCAGGCCTGTGTAAGAATTGTCAGATCTCCCTATGGGTGGCACAAGAAATGCTGCAGCCCATAGGGATCTCCTGGAACCCCAATACCCTGGGTACCTCAGTACCATATACTAGGGAATTATCAGGGTGTTACAGTATGCCAATGTAAATTGGTGAAATTGGTCACTAGCCTGATAGTGACAATTTGGAAAGAGAATGAGAGAGCATAACCACTGAGGTTCTGGATAGCAAAGCCTCAGTGAGACAGTTAGTCATAACACAGGTAACACATACAGGTCACACTTATGAGCACTGGGGCCATGGCTGGCAGGGTCCCAGTGACACATACAACTAAAACAACATATATACAGTGAAATATCGGGGTAACATGCCAGGCAAGATGGTACTTTCCTACACCCCCCCCAAACGAAGGACAATAAGATTAGCCATGACCTGATGAGTCTTCATTGTCTAAGTGGAAATATCTGGAGAGTCCATCTGCATTGGAGTGGGTACTCCCAGGTCTATGTTCCACTGTATAGTCCATTCCCTGTAGGGATATGGACCACCTCAACAATTTAGGATTTTCACCTTTCATTTGTTTTAGCCAAAGTAGAGGTTTGTGGTCTGCCTGAACAATGAAGTGAGTGCCAAACAGGTATGGCCTCAACTTCTTCAGTGCCCAGACCACAGCAAAGGCCTCCCTCTCTATGGCAGACCAACGCTTTTCTCTAGGGGTCAACCTCCTGATGATAAAAGCAACAGGTTGATCCTGGGCCTCAGAATTAAGTTGTGATAAGACTGCCCCTACCCCTAATTCAGATGCATCAGTGTGGACAATGAATTTTGTGGAGTAACAGGGGCTTTTCAGGACAGGTGCAGAGCACATGGCCTGCTTCAGCTCCTCAAAAGCTTTCTGACAGTTTGCTGTCCATAATACCTTCTTAGGCATTTTTTTAGATGTGAGATCATTAAGAGGGGCTGCAATGGAGCCATAGTTCTTTATGAACCTCCTATAGTACCCAGTGAGGCCTAAAAAGGCTCTCACTTGAGTCTGAGTTGTAGGGGGAACCCAATCTATAATAGTTTGGATTTTCCCCTGAAGTGGTGCAATCTGTTCTCCACCTACCAGGTGTCCCAGATAAACCACCTTCCCCTGCCCTATCCGGCACTTTGAAGCATTGATAGTGAGGCCTGCCTTTTGCAGGGCCTCTAAAACTTTCCATAGGTGGACCAGGTGATCATCCCAGCTGGAGCTAAAGACAGCTATATCATCTAGATATGCTGCACTAAAGGCTTCCAGCCCTTGCAGGACTGTGTTCACCAACCTTTGAAAAGTGGCAGGTGCATTTTTCAATCCAAAAGGCATTAATGTGAATTGGTAATGGCCTCCAATGGTTGAAAATGCAGTTTTTGCTTTTGCATCTTCTGATAACTTGATCTGCCAATACCCTGCAGTCAAATCAAAAGTGCTTAGATACTTGGCAGATGCCAGTGTATCTATTAGCTCATCTGCCCTGGGTATAGGGTGAGCATCAGTTTTGGTTACTTGGTTGAGACCTCTGTAGTCAACACAAAATCTCATTTCCCATTTACCATCTTTGGAATGAGGTTTTGGTACAAGTACCAGAGGAGAGGCCCATGGACTTTCAGAGTGCTCAACCACTCCCAGTTCAAGCATTTTCTGCACCTCTTGCTTTATGCAGACTCTGACATGGTCAGGCTGCCTATAGATCTTACTTTTGACAGGCAAGCTGTCTCCAGTATCTATAGTGTGCTCACACCAAGAAGTGGTGCCTGGCACAGTAGAGAAGAGTTCAGAAAACTGACCCAGGAGATTTATGCAGTGGTCTTTCTGCTCAGCAGTAAGACAATCTGCCAGTACTACACCTTCCACTGGAGCATCTTGTTCTGTGGAAGAGAAGAGATCAGGGAGAGGGTCACTCTCTTCTTCCTGTCCCTCATCTGTTGCCATGAGCAGGGTGAGATCAGCCCGGTCATAGTAGGGTTTTAGGCGATTGACATGGAGCACCCTAAGGGGACTCCTGGCAGTGCCTAAGTCAACTAAGTAGGTGACTTCACCCTTCTTTTCAACAATTATGTGGGGTCCACTCCATTTGTCTTGGAGTGCTCTTGGGGCCACAGGCTCCAAGACCCACGCTTTCTGCCCTGGTTGGTCCTGAACCAAAACAGCCTTCTGGTCATGCCATTGCTTTTGGAGCTCTTGGATGGCCTGAAGGTTTTTACTGGCTCCAGTCTCCTCGGAGGCGTGGGTTCGGATCCCACCGCTGCCACCAATGTAGGAGGCTGGACTGGCTAGTAGTGAGTACCAAGGGGTACTTACACCTTGCACCAGGCCCAGGTATCCCTTATTAGTGTATAGGGGTGTCTAGCAGCGTAGGCTGATAGAAAATGGTAGCTTAGCAGAGCAGCTTAGGCTGAACTAGGAGACGAGTGAAGCTCCTACAGTACCACTAGTGTCACTTGCACAATATCATAAGAAAACACAATACACAGATATACTAAAAATAAAGGTACTTTATTTTTATGACAATATGCCAAAGTATCTCAGTGAGTACCCTCAGTATGAGGATAGCAAATATACACAAGATATATGTACACAATACCAAAATATGCAGTAATAGCAATAGAAAACAGTGCAAACAATGTATAGTCACAATAGAATGCAATGGGGGCACGTAGGGATAGGGGCAACACAAACCATATACTCTAGAAGTGGAATGCGAACCACGAATGGACCCCAAACCTATGTGACCTTGTAGAGGGTCGCTGGGACTGTAAAGAAACAGTGAGGGTTAGAAAAATAGCCCACCCCAAGACCCCGAAAAGTGGGTGCAAAGTGCACCTAAGTTCCCCAAAGAGCACAGAAGTCGTGATAGGGGAATTCTGCAGGAAAGACTAACACCAGCAATGCAACAACAATGGATTTCCAGAGGAGAGTACCTGTGGAACAAGGGGACCAAGTCCAAAAGTCACGATCAAGTCGGGAGTGGGCAGATGCCCAGGAAATGCCAGCTGTGGGTGCAGAGAAGCTGCCACCAGATGGTAGAAGCTGAGGATTCTGCAAGAACAACAAGGGCTAGAAACTTCCCCTTCAGAGGATGGATGTCCCACGTCGTGAAGAGTTGTGCAGAAGTGTTTTCCCACAGAAAGGCTGCAAACAAACCTTGCTAGCGGCAAAGATTGTGGTTAGGGTTTTTGGATGCTGCTGTGACCCAGGAGGGACCAGGATGTCACCAATTGTGTGAGGGGACAGAGGGGGTGTCCAGCAAGCCAAGGAGCCCTCTCAGAAGCAAGCAGCACCTGCAGAAGTGCCAGAACAGGCACTACAAAGTGGAGTGAAACAGTGCTCACCCGAAGTTACACAAGAGAGTCCCACAGTGCCGGAGGACAACTCAGGAGGTTGTGCAATGCAGGTTAGAGTGCAGAGGACCCAGGCTTGGCTGTGCACAAAGGAAATCCTCGGTGAGTGCACAGGAGCCGGAGTAGCTGCAAAACACGCAGTTCCCAGCAATGCAGTCTAGCTTGGGGAGTCAAGGACTTACCTCCACCAAACATGGACTGAAGAGTCACTGGACTGTGGCAGTCACTTGGACAGAGTTGCTGAGTTCAAGGGACCTCGCTTGTCGTGCTGAGAGGAGACCCAGAGGACCAGTGAAGCAGTTCTTTGGTGCCTGCGGTTGCAGGGGGAAGATTCCGTCGACCCACAGGAGATTTCTTCGGAGCTTCTAGTGCAGAGAGGAGGCAGACTACCCCCACAGCATGCACCACCAGGAAAACAGTCGAGAAGGTGGCAGGATCAGCGTTACAAGGTCGCAGTAGTCGTCTTTGCTACTTTGTTGCAGTTTTGCAGGCTTCCAGCGCGGTCAGCAGTTTATTCCTTGGCAGAAGTTGAAGAGAGAGATGCAGAGGAACTCTGATGAGCTCTTGCATTCGTTATCTAAGGAATTCCCCAAAGCAGAGACCCTAAATAGCCAGAAAAGAGGGTTTGGCTACTCAGGATAGAGGATAGGCTAGCAACACCTGAAGGAGCCTATCAGAAGGAGTCTCTGACGTCACCTGCTGGCACTGGCCACTCAGAGCAGTCCAGTGTGCCAGCAGCACCTCTGTTTCCAAGATGGCATAGGTCTGGAGCACACTGGAGGAGCTCTGGTCACCTCCCAGGAGAGGTGCCGGTCAGGGGAGTAGTCACTCCCCTTTCCTTTGTCCAGTTTTGCGCCAGAGCAGGGCTGAGGGATCCCTGAACCGGTGCAGACTGGCTTATGCAGAGATGGGCACCATCTGTGCCCATCAAAGCATTTCCAGAGGCTGGGGAGGCTACTCCTCCCCAGCCCTGACACCTTTTTCCAAAGGGAGAGGGTGTAACACCCTCTCTCTGAGGAAGTCCTTTGTTCTGCCTTCCTGGGCCATGCCTGGCTGGACCCCAGGAGGGCAGAAACCTGTCTGAGGGGTTGGCAGCAGCAGCAGCTGTAGTGAAACCCCAGAAAGGTAGTTTGGCAGTACCCGGGTCTGAGCTAGAGACTCGGTGGATCATGGAAATGTCTCCCCAATGCCAGAATGGCATTGGGGTGACAATTCCATGATCCTAGACATGTTACATCGCCATGTTCGGAGTTACCATTGTGACGCTATACATATGTTGTGACATATGTATAGTGCACGCGTGTAATGGTGTCCCCGCACTCACAAACTCCGGGGAATTTGCCCTGAACAATGTGGGAGCACCTTGGCTAGTGCCAGGGTGCCCACACAATAAGTAACTTAGCACCCAACCTTCACCAGGTAAAGGTTGGACATATAGGTGACTTATAAGTTACTTAAGTGCAGTGGTAAATGGCTGTGAAATAACGTGGACGTTATTTCACTCAGGCTGCACTGGCAGGCCTGTGTAAGAATTGTCAGATCTCCCTATGGGTGGCACAAGAAATGCTGCAGCCCATAGGGATCTCCTGGAACCCCAATACCCTGGGTACCTCAGTACCATATACCAGGGAATTATAAGGGTGTTACAGTATGCCAATGTAAATTGGTGAAATTGGTCACTAGCCTGATAGTGACAATTTGGAAAGAGAATGAGAGAGCATAACCACTGAGGTTCTGGATAGCAAAGCCTCAGTGAGACAGTTAGTCATAACACAGGCAACACATACAGGGCACACTTATGAGCACTGGGGCCATGGCTGGCAGGGTCCCAGTGACACATACAACTAAAACAACATATATACAGTGAAATATGGGGGTAACATGCCAGGCAAGATGGTACTTTCCTACACCCCCCCCCCCAAACGAAGGACAATAAGATTAGCCATGACCTGATGAGTCTTCATTGTCTAAGTGGAAATATCTGGAGAGTCCATCTGCATTGGAGTGGGTTCTCCCAGGTCTATGTTCCACTGTATAGTCCATTCCCTGTAGGGATATGGACCACCTCAACAATTTAGGATTTTCACCTTTCATTTGTTTTAGCCAAAGTAGAGGTTTGTGGTCTGCCTGAACAATGAAGTGAGTGCCAAACAGGTATGGCCTCAACTTCTTCAGTGCCCAGACCACAGCAAAGGCCTCCCTCTCTATGGCAGACCAACGCTTTTCTCTAGGGGTCAACCTCCTGATAATAAAAGCAACAGGTTGATCCTGGGCCTCAGAATTAAGTTGTGATAAGACTGCCCCTACCCCTAATTCAGATGCATCAGTGTGGACAATGAATGTTGTGGAGTAACAGGGGCTTTTCAGGACAGGTGCAGAGCACATGGCCTGCTTCAGCTCCTCAAAAGCTTTCTGACAGTTTGCTGTCCATAATACCTTCTTAGGCCTTTTTTTAGATGTGAGGTCATAAAGAGGGGCTGCAATGGAGCCATAGTTCTTTATGAACCTCCTATAGTACCCAGTGAGGCTTAAAAAGGCTCTCACTTGAGTCTGAGTTGTAGGGGGAACCCAATCTATAATAGTTTGGATTTTCACCTGAAGTGGTGCAATCTGTTCTCCACCTACCAGGTGTCCCAGATAAACCACCTTCCCCTGCCCTATCTGGCACTTTGAAGCCTTGATAGTGAGGCCTGCCTTTTGCAGGGCCTCTAAAACTTTCCATAGGTAACCCAGGTGATCATCCCAGCTGGAGCTAAAGACAGCTATATCATCTAGATATGCTGCACTAAAGGCTTCCAGCCCTTGCAGGACTGTGTTCACCAACCTTTGAAAAGTGGCAGGTGCATTTTTTATATCCAAACGGCATTACTGTGAATTGGTAATGGCCTCCAGTGGTTGAAAATGCAGTTTTTGCTTTTGCATCTTCTGATAACTTGATCTGCCAATACCCTGCAGTCAAATCAAAAGTGCTTAGATACTTGGCAGATGCCAGTGTATCTATTAGCTCATCTGCCCTGGGTATAGGGTGAGCATCAGTTTTGGTTACTTGGTTGAGACCTCTGTAGTCAACACAAAATCTCATTTCCCTTTTACCATCTTTGGAATGAGGTTTTGGTACAAGTACCAGAGGAGAGGCCCATGGACTTTCAGAGTGCTCAACCACTCCCAGTTCAAGCATTTTCTGCACCTCTTGCTTTATGCAGTCTCTGACATGGTCAGGCTGCCTATAGATCTTACTTTTGACAGGCAAGCTGTCTCCAGTATCTATAGTGTGCTCACACCAAGAAGTGGTGCCTGGCACAGTAGAGAAGAGTTCAGAAAACTGACCCAGGAGATTTATGCAGTGGTCTTTCTGCTCAGCAGTAAGACAATCTGCCAGTACTACACCTTCCACTAGAGCATCTTGTTCTGTGGAAGAGAAGAGATCAGGGAGAGGGTCACTCTCTTCTTCCTGTCCCTCATCTGTTGCCATGAGCAGGGTGAGATCAGCCCTGTCATAGTAGGGTTTCAGGCGATTGACATGGAGCACCCTAAGGGGACTCCTGGCAGTGCCTAAGTCAACTAAGTAGGTGACTTCACCCTTCTTTTCAACAATTATGTGGGGTCCACTCCATTTGTCTTGGAGTGCTCTTGGGGCCACAGGCTCCAAGACCCACACTTTCTGCCCTGGTTGGTACTGAACCAAAACAGCCTTCTGGTCATGCCATTGCTTTTGGAGCTCTTGGCTGGCCTGAAGGTTTTTACTGGCTCCAGTCTCCTCGGAGGCGTGGGTTCGGATCCCACCGCTGCCACCAATGTAGGAGGCTGGACTGGCTTGTAGTGAGTACCAAGGGGTACTTACACCTTGCACCAGGCCCAGGTATCCCTTATTAGTGTATAGGGGTGTCTAGCAGCGTAGGCTGATAGAAAATGGTAGCTTAGCAGAGCAGCTTAGGCTGAACTAGGAGACGAGTGAAGCTCCTACAGTACCACTAGTGTCACTTGCACAATATCATAAGAAAACACAATACACAGATATACTAAAAATAAAGGTACTTTATTTTTATGACAATATGCCAAAGTATCTCAGTGAGTACCCTCAATATGAGGATAGCAAATATACACAAGATATATGTACACAATATAAAAATATGCAGTAATAGCAATAGAAAACAGTGCAAACAATGTATAGTCACAATAGAATGCAATGGGGGCACATAGGGATAGGGGCAACACAAACCATATACTCTAGAAGTGGAATGCGAACCACAAATGGACCCCAAACCTATGTGACCTTGTAGAGGGTCGCTGGGACTGTAAAGAAACAGTGAGGGTTAGAAAAATAGCCCACCCCAAGACCCCGAAAAGTGGGTGCAAAGTGCACCTAAGTTCCCAAAAGAGCAAAGAAGTCGTGATAGGGGAATTCTGCAGGAAAGACCAACACCAGCAATGCAACAACGATGGATTTCCAGACGAGAGTACCTGTGGAACAAGGGGACCAAGTCCAAAAGTCACGATCAAGTCGGGAGTGGGCAGATGCCCAGGAAATGCCAGCTGTGGGTGCAAAGAAGCTGCCATCAGCTGGTAGAAGCTGAGGATTCTGCAAGAACGACAAGGGCTAGAAACTTCCCCTTTGGAGGATGGATGTCCCACGTCGTGAAGAGTTGTGCAGAAGTGTTTTCCCACAGAAAGGCCGCAAACAAGCCTTGCTAGCTGCAAAGCTTGCGGTTAGGGTTTTTGGATGCTGCTGTGGCCCAGGAGGGACCAGGATGTCACCAATTGTGTGAGGGGACAGAGGGGGTGTCCAGCGAGCCAAGGAGCCCTCTCAGAAGCAAGCAGCACCCGCAGAAGTGCCGGAAGAGGCACTACAATGTGGAGTGAAACAGTGCTCACCCGAAGTTACACAAGAGAGTCCCATGCCACCGGAGGACAACTGAGGAGGTTGTGCAACGCAGGTTAGAGTGCTGAGGACCCAGGCCTGGCTGTGTACAAAGGAAATCCTCGGTGAGTGCACAGGAGCCGGAGTAGCTACAAAACACGCAGTTCCCAGCAATGCAGTCTAGCGTGAGGAGGGAAGGACTTACCTCCACCAAACTTGAACTGAAGAGTCACTGGACTGTGGGAGTCACTTGGACAGAGTTGCTGAGTTCAAGGGACCTCGCTCGTCATGCTGAGAGGAGACCCAGAGGACCTGTGAAGCAGTTCTTTGGTGCCTGCAGTTGCAGGGGGAAGATTCCGTCGACCCACAGGAGATTTCTTCAGAGCTTCTAGTGCAGAGAGGAGGCAGACTACCCCCACAGCATGCACCACCAGGAAAACAGTCGAGAAGGCGGCAGGATCAGCGTTACAAGGTCGCAGTAGTCGCCTTTGCTACTTTGTTGCAGTTTTGCAGGCTTCCAGTGCAGTAAGCAGTCGATTCCTTGGCAGAAGCTGAAGAGAGAGATGCAGAGGAACTCTGATGAGCTCTTGCATTCGTTATCTAAGGAATTCCACAAAGCAGAGACCCTAAATAGCCAGAAAAGAGGTTTTGGCTACTAAGGAGAGAGGATAGGCTAGCAACACCTGAAGGAGCCTATCAGAAGGAGTCTCTGACGTCACCTGCTGGCACTGGCCACTCAGAGCAGTCCAGTGTGCCAGCAGCACCTCTGTTTCCAAGATGGCAGAGGTCTGGAGCACACTGGAGGAGCTCTGGTCACCTCCCAGGGGAGGTGCAGGTCAGGGGAGCGGTCACTCCCCTTTCCTTTGTCCAGTTTTGCGCCAGAGCAGGGCTGAGGGATCCCTGAACCGGTGCAGACTGGCTTATGCAGAGATGGGCACCATCTGTGCCCATCAAAGCATTTCCAGAGGCTGGGGGAGGCTACTCCTCCCCAGCGCTGACACCTTTTTCCAAAGGGGGAGGGTGTAACACCCTTTCTCTGAGGAAGTCCTTTGTTCTGCCTTCCTGGGCCATGCCTGGCTGTACCCCAGGAGGGCAGAAACCTGTCTGAGGGGTTGGCAGCAGCAGCAGCTGCAGTGAAACCCCGGGAAAGGTAGTTTGGCAGTACCCGGGTCTGAGCTAGAGACTCGGGGGATCATGGAATTGTCTCCCCAATGCCAGAATGGCATTGGGGTGACAATTCCATGATCCTAGACATGTTACATGGCCATGTTCGGAGTTACTATTGTGACGTTATACATATGTTGTGACATATGTATAGTGCACGCGTGTAATGGTGTCCCCGCACTCACAAAGTCCGGGGAATTTGCCCTGAACAATGTGGGAGCACCTTGGCTAGTGCCAGGGTGCCCACACACTAAGCAACTTAGCACCCAACCTTTACCAGGTAAAGGTTACACATATAGGTGACTTATAAGTTACTTAAGTGCAGTGGTAAATGGCTGTGAAATAACGTGGACGTTATTTCACTCAGGCTGCACTGGCAGGCCTGTGTAAGAATTGTCAGATCTCCCTATGGGTGGCACAAGAAATGCTGCAGCCCATAGGGATCTCCTGGAACCCCAATACCCTGGGTACCTCAGTACCATATACTAGGGAATTATAAGGGTGTTCCAGTATGCCAATGTAAATTGGTGAAATTGGTCAATAGCCTGATAGTGACAATTTGGAAAGAGAAATAGAGAGCATAACCACTGAGGTTCTGGATAGCAGAGCCTCAGTGAGACAGTTAGTCATAACACAGGTAACACATACAGGGCACACTTGTGAGCACTGGGGCCCTGGCTGGCAGGGTCTCAGTGACACATACAACTAAAACAACATATATACAGTGAAATATGGGGGTAACATGCCAGGCAAGATGGTACTTTCCTACACAACCCCCCCCCAAACGAAGGACAATAAGACTAGCCATGACCTGATGAGTCTTCATTGTCTAAGTGGAAATATCTGGAGAGTCCATCTGCATTGGAGTGGGTACTCCCAGGTCTATGTTCCACTGTATAGTCCATTCCCTGTAGGGATATGGACCACCTCAACAATTTAGGATTTTCACCTTTCATTTGTTTTAGCCAAAGTAGAGGTTTGTGGTCTGTCTGAACAATGAAGTGAGTGCCAAACAGGTATGGCCTCAACTTCTTCAGTGCCCAGACCATAGCAAAGGCCTCCCTCTCTATGGCAGACCAACGCTTTCCTCTAGGGGTCAACCTCCTGCTCATAAAAGCAACAGGTTGATCCTGGCCCTCAGAATTAAGTTGTGATAAGACTGCCCTTACCCCTAATTCAGATGCGTCAGTTTGGACAATGAATATTTGGGAGTAACAGGGGCTTTTCAGGACAGGTGCAGAGCACATGGCCTGCTTCAGCTCCTCAAAAGCTTTCTGACAGTTTGCTGTCCATAATACCTTCTTAGGCATTTTTTAGATGTGAGGTCATTAAGAGGGGCTGCAATGGAGCCATAGTTCTTTATGAACCTCCTATAGTACCCAGTGAGGCCTAAAAAGGCTCTCACTTGAGTCTGAGTTGTAGGGGGAACCCAATCTATAATAGTTTGGATTTTCCCCTGAAGTGGTGCAATCTGTTCTCCACCTACCAGGTGTCCCAGATAAACCACCTTCCCCTGCCCTATCTGGCACTTTGAAGCCTTGATAGTGAGGCCTGCCTTTTGCAGGGCCTCTAAAACTTTCCATAGGTGGACCAGGTGATCATCCCAGCTGCAGCTAAAGACAGCTATATCATCTAGATATGCTGCACTAAAGGCTTCCAGCCCTTGCAGGACTGTGTTCACCAACCTTTGAAAAGTGGCAGGTGCATTTTTCAATCCAAAAGGCATTACTGTGAATTGGTAATGGCCTCCAATGGTTGAAAATGCAGTTTTTGCTTTTGCATCTTCTGATAACTTGATCTGCCAACACCCTGCAGTCAAATCAAAAGTGCTTAGATACTTGGCAGATGCCAGTGTATCTATTAGCTCATCTGCCCTGGGTATAGGGTGAGCATCAGTTTTGGTTACTTGGTTGAGACCTCTGTAGTCAACACAAAATCTCATTTCCCTTTTACCATCTTTGGAATGAGGTTTTGGTACAAGTACAAGAGGAGAGGCCCATGGACTTTCAGAGTGCTCAACCACTCCCAGTTCAAGCATTTTCTCCACCTCTTGCTTTATGCAGTCTCTGACATGGTCAGGCTGCCTATAGATCTTACTTTTGACAGGCAAGCTGTCTCCAGTATCTATAGTGTGCTCACACCAAGAAGTGGTGCCTGGCACAGTAGAGAAGAGTTCAGAAAACTGACCCAGGAGATTTATGCAGTGGTCTTTCTGCTCAGCAGTAAGACAATCTGCCAGTACTACACCTTCCACTAGAGCATCTTGTTCTGTGGAAGAGAAGAGATCAGGGAGAGGGTCACTCTCTTCTTCCTGTCCCTCATCTGTTGCCATGAGCAGGGTGAGATCAGCCCGGTCATAGTAGGGTTTCAGGCGATTGACATGGAGCACCCTAAGGGGACTCCTGGCAGTGCCTAAGTCAACTAAGTAGGTGACTTCACCCTTCTTTTCAACAATTATGTGGGGTCCACTCCATTTGTCTTGGAGTGCTCTTGGGGCCACAGGCTCCAAGACCCACACTTTCTGCCCTGGTTGGTACTGAACCAAAACAGCCTTCTGGTCATGCCATTGCTTTTGGAGCTCTTGGCTAGCCTGAAGGTTTTTACTGGCTACAGTCTCCTCGGAGGCGTGGGTTCGGATCCCACCGCTGCCACCAATGTAGGAGGCTGGACTGGCTTGTAGTGAGTACCAAGGGGTACTTACACCTTGCACCAGGCCCAGGTATCCCTTATTAGTGTATTGGGGTGTCTAGCAGCGTAGGCTGATAGAAAATGGTAGCTTAGCAGAGCAGCTTAGGCTGAACTAGGAGACGAGTGAAGCTCCTACAGTACCACTAGTGTCACTTGCACAATATCATAAGAAAACACAATACACAGATATACTAAAAATAAAGGTACTTTATTTTTATGACAATATGCCAAATTATCTCAGTGAGTACCCTCAGTATGAGGATAGCAAATATACACAAGATATATGTACACAATACCAAAATATGCAGTATTAGCAATAGAAAACAGTGCAAACAATGTATAGTCACAATAGAATGCAATGGGGGCACATAGGGATAGGGGCAATACAAACCATATACTCTAGAAGTGGAATGCGAACCACGAATGGATCCCAAACCTATGTGACCTTGTAGAGGGTCGCTGGGACTGTAAAGAAACAGTGAGGGTTAGAAAAATAGCCCACCCCAAGACCCCGAAAAGTGGGTGCAAAGTGCACCTAAGTTCCCCAAAGAGCACAGAAGTCGTGATAGGGGAATTCTGCAGGAAAGACCAACACCAGCAATGCAACAACGATGGATTTCCAGAGGAGAGTACCTGTGGAACAAGGGGACCAAGTCCAAAAGTCACGATCAAGTCGGGAGTGGGCAGATGCCCAGGAAATGCCAGCTGTGGGTGCAGAGAAGCTGCCACTAGATGGTAGAAGCTGAGGATTCTGCAAGAACGACAAGGGCTAGAAACTTTCCCTTCGGAGGATGGATGTCCGACGTTGTGAAGAGTTGTGCAGAAGTGTTTTCCCACAGAAAGGCCACAAACAAGCCTTGCTAGCTGCAAAGATTGTGGTTAGGGTTTTTGGATGCTGCTGTGACCCAGGAGGGACCAGGATGTCACCAATTGCGTGAGGGTACAGAGGGGGTGTCCAGCAAGCCAAGGTGCCCTCTCAGAAGCAAGCAGCACCCACAGAAGGGCCGGAACTGGCACTACAAAGTGGAGTGAAACAGTGCTCACCCGAAGTTACACAAGAGAGTCCCACGCCGCTGGAGGACAACTCAGGAGGTTGTGCAATGCAGGTTAGAGTGCCGAGGACCCAGGCTTGGCTGTGCACAAAGGAAATCCTCGGTGAGTGCACAGGAGCCGGAGTAGCTGCAAAACACGCAGTTCCCAGCAATGCAGTCTAGCTTGGGGAGGCAAGGACTTACCTCCACCAAACATGGACTGAAGAGTCACTGGACTGTGGGAGTCACTTGGACAGAGTTGCTGAGTTCAAGGGACCTCGCTTGTCGTGCTGAGAGGACACCCAGAGGACCAGTGAAGCAGTTCTTTGGTGCCTGCGGTTGCAGGGGGAAGATTCCGTCGACCCACAGGAGATTTCTTCTGAGCTTCTAGTGCAGAGAGGAGGCAGACTACCCCCACAGCATGCACCACCAGGAAAACAGTCGAGAAGGCGGCAGGATCAGCGTTACAAGGTCGCAGTAGTCGTCTTTGCTACTTTGTTGCAGTTTTGCAGGCTTCCAGCGCGGTCAGCAGTTGATTCCTTGGCAGAAGGTGAAGAGAGAGATGCAGAGGAACTCTGATGAGCTCTTGCATTCGTTATCTAAGGAATTCCACAAAGCAGAGACCCTAAATAGCCAGAAAATAGGGTTTGGCTACTTAAGATAGAGGATAGGCCAGCAACACCTGAAGGAGCCTATCAGAAGGAGTCTCTGACGTCACCTGCTGGCACTGGCCACTCAGAGCAGTCTAGTGTGCCAGCAGCACCTCTGTTTCCAAGATGGCAGAGGTCTGGAGCACACTTTAGGAGCTCTGGTCACCTCCCAGGAGAGGTGCAGGTCAGGGGAGTAGTCACTCCCCTTTCCTTTGTCCAGTTTTGCGCCAGAGCAGGGCTGAGGGATCCCTGAACCGGTGCAGACTGGCTTATGCAGAGATGGGCACCATCTGTGCCCATCAAAGCATTTCCAGAGGCTGGGGAGGCTACTCCTCCCCAGCCCTGACACCTTTTTCCAAAGGGAGAGGGTGTAACACCCTCTCTCTGAGGAAGTCCTTTGTTCTGCCTTCCTGGGCCATGCCTGGCTGGACCCCAGGAGGGCAGAAACCTGTCTGAGGGGTTGGCAGCAGCAGCAGCTGCAGTGAAACCCCAGAAAGGTAGTTTGGCAGTACCTGGGTCTGAGCTAGAGACTCGGAGGATCATGGAAATGTCTCCCCAATGCCAGAATGGCATTGGGGTGACAATTCCATGATCCTAGACATGTTACATGGCCATGTTCGGAGTTACCATTGTGACGCTATACATATGTCGTGACATATGTATAGTGCACGCATGTAATGGTGTCCCCGCACTCACAAAGTCCGGGGAATTTGCCCTGAACAATGTGGGAGCACCTTGGCTAGTGCCAGGGTACCCACACAATAAGTAACTTAGCACCCAACCTTCACCAGGTAAAGGTTACACATATAGGTGACTTATAAGTTACTTAAGTGCAGTGGTAAATGGCTGTGAAATAACGTGGACGTTATTTCACTCAGGCTGCACTGGCAGGCCTGTGTAAGAATTGTCAGATCTCCCTATGGGTGGCACAAGAAATGCTGCAGCCCATAGGGATCTCCTGGAACCCCAATACCCTGGGTACCTCAGTACCATATACTAGGGAATTATAAGGGTGTTACAGTATGCCAATGTAAATTGGTGAAATTGGTCACTAGCCTGATAGTGACAATTTGGAAAAAGAATGAGAGAGCATAACCACTGAGGTTCTGGATAGCAAAGCCTCAGTGAGACAGTTAGTCATAACACAGGTAATACATACAGGGCACACTTATGAGCACTGGGGCCATGGCTGGCAGGGTCCCAGTGACACATACAACTAAAACAAAATATATACAGTGAAATATCGGGGTAACATGCCAGGCAAGATGGTACTTTCATACACCCCCCCGCCAAACGAAGGACAATAAGACTAGCCATGACCTGATGAGTCTTCATTGTCTAAGTGGAAATATCTGGAGAGTCCATCTGTATTGGAGTGGGTACTCCCAGGTCTATGTTCCACTGTATAGTCCATTCCCTGTAGGGATATGGACCACCTCAACAATTTAGGATTTTCACCTTTCATTTGTTTTAGCCAAAGTAGAGGTTTGTGGTCTGCCTGACCAATGAAGTGAGTGCCAAACAGGTATGGCCTCAACTTCTTCAGTGCCCAGACCACAGCAAAGGCCTCCCTCTCTATGGCAGACCAATGCTTTTCTCTAGGGGTCAACCTCCTGCTGATAAAAGCAACAGGTTGATCCTGGGCCTCAGAATTAAGTTGTGATAAGACTGCCCCTACCCCTAATTCAGATGCATCAGTGTGGACAATGAATTTTGTGGAGTAACAGGGGCTTTTCAGGACAGGTGCAGAGCACATGGCCTGCTTCAGCTCCTCAAAAGCTTTCTGACAGTTTGCTGTCCATAATACCTTCTTAGGCCTTTTTTTAGATGTGAGGTCATTAAGAGGGGCTGCAATGGAGCCATAGTTCTTTATGAACCTCCTATAGTACCCAGTGAGGCCTAAAAAGGCTCTCACTTGAGTCTGAGTTGTAGGGGGAACCCAATCTATAATAGTTTGGATTTTCACCTGAAGTGGTGCAATCTGTTCTCCACCTACCAGGTGTCCCAGATAAACCACCTTCCCCTGCCCTATCTGGCACTTTGAAGCATTGATAGTGAGGCCTGCCTTTTGCAGGGCCTCTAAAACTTTCCATAGGTGGACCAGGTGATCATCCCAGCTGGAGCTAAAGACAGCTATATCATCTAGATATGCTGCACTAAAGGCTTCCAGCCCTTGCAGGACTGTGTTCACCAACCTTTGAAAAGTGGCAGGTGCATTTTTTATATCCAAAAGGCATTACTGTGAATTGGTAATGGCCTCCAATGGTTGAAAATGCAGTTTTTGCTTTTGCATCTTCTGATAACTTGATCTGCCAATACCCTGCAGTCAAATCAAAAGTGCTTAGATACTTGGCAGATGCCAGTGTATCTATTAGCTCATCTGCCCTGGGTATAGGGTGAGCATCAGTTTTGGTTACTTGGTTGAGACCTCTGTAGTCAACACAAAATCTCATTTCCCTTTTACCATCTTTGGAATGAGGTTTTGGTACAAGTACCAGAGGAGAGGTCAATGGACTTTCAGAGTGCTCAACCACTCCCAGTTCAAGCATTTTCTGCACCTCTTGCTTTATGCAGTCTCTGACATGGTCAGGCTGCCTATAGATCTTACTTTTGACAGGCAAGCTGTCTCTAGTATCTATAGTGTGCTCACACCAAGAAGTGGTGCCTGGCACAGTAGAGAAGAGTTCAGAAAACTGACCCAGGAGATTTATGCAGTGGTCTTTCTGCTCAGCAGTAAGACAATCTGCCAGTACTACACCTTCCACTAGAGCATCTTGTTCTGTGGAAGAGAAGAGATCAGGGAGAGGGTCACTCTCTTCTTCCTGTCCCTCATCTGTTGCCATGAGCAGGGTGCGATCAGCCCTGTCATAGTAGGGTTTCAGGCGATTGACATGGAGCACCCTAAGGGGACTCCTGGCAGTGCCTAAGTCAACTAAGTAGGTGACTTCACCCTTCTTTTCAACAATTATGTGGGGTCCACTCCATTTGTCTTGGAGTGCTCTTGGGGCCACAGGCTCCAAGACCCACACTTTCTGCCCTGGTTGGTACTGAACCAAAACAGCCTTCTGGTCATGCCATTGCTTTTGGAGCTCTTGGCTGGCCTGAAGGTTTTTACTGGCTCCAGTCTCCTCGGAGGCGTGGGTTCGGATCCCACCGCTGCCACCAATGTAGGAGGCTGGACTGGCTTGTAGTGAGTACCAAGGGGTACTTACACCTTGCACCAGGCCCAGGTATCCCTTATTAGTGTATAGGGGTGTCTAGCAGCGTAGGCTGATAGAAAATGGTAGCTTAGCAGAGCAGCTTAGGCTGAACTAGGAGACGAGTGAAGCTCCTACAGTACCACTAGTGTCACTTGCACAATATCATAAAAAAACACAATACACAGATATACTAAAAATAAAGGTACTTTATTTTTATGACAATATGCCAAAGTATCTCAGTGAGTACCCTCAGTATGAGGATAGCAAATATACACAAGATATATGTACACAATACCAAAATATGCAGTAATAGCAATAGAAAACAGTGCAAACAATGTATAGTCACAATAGAATGCAATGGGGGCACATAGGGATAGGGGCAACACAAACCATATACTCTAGAAGTGGAATGCGAACCACGAATGGACCCCAAACCTATGTGACCTTGTAGAGGGTCGCTGGGACTGTAAAGAAACAGTGAGGGTTAGAAAAATAGCCCACCCCAAGACCCCGAAAAGTGGGTGCAAAGTGCACCTAAGTTCCCAAAAGAGCAAAGAAGTCGTGATAGGGGAATTCTGCAGGAAAGACCAACACCAGCAATGCAACAACGATGGATTTCCAGACGAGAGTACCTGTGGAACAAGGGGACCAAGTCCAAAAGTCACGATCAAGTCGGGAGTGGGCAGATGCCCAGGAAATGCCAGCTGTGGGTGCAAAGAAGCTGCCATCAGATGGTAGAAGCTGAAGATTCTGCAAGAACGACAAGGGCTAGAAACTTCCCCTTTGGAGGATGGATGTCCCATGTCGTGAAGAGTTGTGCAGAAGTATTTTCCCACAGAAAGGCCGCAAACAAGCCTTGCTAGCTGCAAAGCTTGCGTTTAGGATTTTTGGATGCTGCTGTGGCCCAGGAGGGACCAGGATGTCACCAATTGCGTGAGGGGACAGAGGGGGTGTCCAGCAAGCCAAGGAGCCCTCTCAGAAGCAAGCAGCACCCACAGAAGTGCCAGAAGAGGCACTACAAAGTGGAGTGAAACAGTGCTCACCCGAAGTTACACAAGAGAGTCCCATGCCACCGGAGGACAACTCAGGAGGTTGTGCAATGCAGGTTAGAGTGCCGAGGACCCAGGCTTGGCTGTGTACAAAGGAAATCCTCGGTGAGTGCACAGGAGCCGGAGTAGCTGCAAAACACGCGGTTCCCAGCAATGCAGTCTAGCGTGGGGAGGCAAGGACTTACCTCCACCAAACTTGAACTGAAGAGTCACTGGACTGTGGGAGTCACTTGGACAGAGTTGCTGAGTTCAAGGGACCTCGCTCGTCGTGCTGAGAGGAGACCCAGAGGACCGGTGAAGCAGTTCTTTGGTGCCTGCAGTTGCAGGGGGAAGATTCCGTCGACCCACAGGAGATTTCTTCAGAGCTTCTAGTGCAGAGAGGAGGCAGACTACCCCCACAGCCTGCACCACCAGGAAAACAGTCGAGAAGGCGGCAGGATCAGCGTTACAAGGTCGCAGTAGTCGTCTTTGCTACTTTGTTGCAGTTTTGCAGGCTTCCAGCGCAGTAAGCAGTCGATTCCTTGGCAGAAGGTGAAGAGAGAGATGCAGAGGAACTCTGATGAGCTCTTGCATTCGTTATCTAAGGAATTCCACAAAGCAGAGACCCTAAATAGCCAGAAAAGAGGGTTTGGCTACTAAGGAGAGAGGATAGGCTAGCAACACCTGAAGGAGCCTATCAGAAGGAGTCTCTGATGTCACCTGCTGGCACTGGCCACTCAGAGCAGTCCAGTGTGCCAGCAGCACCTCTGTTTCCAAGATGGCAGAGGTCTGGAGCACACTGGAGGAGCTGTGGTCACCTCCCAGGGGAGGGGCAGGTCAGGGGAGCGGTCACTCCCCTTTCCTTTGTCCAGTTTTGCGCCAGAGCAGGGCTGAGGGATCCCTGAACAGGTGCAGACAGGCTTATGCAGAGATGGGCACCATCTGTGCCCATCAAAGCATTTCCAGAGGCTAGGGGAGGCTACTCCTCCCCAGCCCTGACACCTTTTTCCAAAGGGGGAGGGTGTAACACCCTCTCTCTGAGGAAGTCCTTTGTTCTACCTTCCTGGGCCATGCCTGGCTGTACCCCAGGAGGGCAGAAACCTGTCTGAGGGGTTGGCAGCAGCTGCAGTGAAACCCCGGGAAAGGTAGTTTGGCAGTACCCGGGTCTGAACTAGAGACTCGGGGGATCATGGAATTGTCTCCCCAATGCCAGAATGGCATTGGGGTGACAATTCCATGATCCTAGACATGTTACATGGCCATATTCGGAGTTACTATTGTGACGTTATACATATGTTGTGACATATGTATAGTGCACGCGTGTAATGGTGTCCCCGCACTCACAAAGTCCGGGGAATTTGCCCTGAACAATGTGGGAGCACCTTGGCTAGTGCCAGGGTGCCCACACACTAAGCAACTTAGCACCCAACCTTTACCAGGTAAAGGTTCCACATATAGGTGACTTATAAGTTACTTAAGTGCAGTGGTAAATGGCTGTGAAATAACATGGACGTTATTTCACTCAGGCTGCATTGGCAGGCCTGTGTAAGAATTGTCAGATCTCCCTATGGGTGGCACAAGAAATGCTGCAGCCCATAGGGATCTCCTGGAACCCCAATACCCTGGGTACCTCAGTACCATATACTAGGGAATTATAAGGGTGTTCCAGTATGCCAATGTAAATTGGTGAAATTGGTCACTAGCCTGATAGTGACAATTTGGAAAGAGAAATAGAGAGCATAACCACTGAGGTTCTGGATAGCAGAGCCTCAGTGAGACAGTTAGTCATAACACAGGTAACGCATACAGGGCACACTTGTGAGCACTGGGGCCCTGTCTGGCAGGGTCTCAGTGACACATACAACTAAAACAACATATATACAGTGAAATATGGGGGTAACATGCCAGGCAAGATGGTACTTTCCTACACCCCCCCCCCCCAAACGAAGGACAATAAGACTAGCCATGACCTGATGAGTCTTCATTGTCTAAGTGGAAATATCTGGAGAGTCCATCTGCATTGGAGTGGGTACTCCCAGGTCTATGTTCCACTGTATAGTCCATTCCCTGTAGGGATATGGACCACCTCAACAATTTAGGATTTTCACCTTTCATTTGTTTTAGCCAAAGTAGAGGTTTGTGGTCTGTCTGAACAATGAAGTGAGTGCCAAACAGGTATGGCCTCAACTTCTTCAGTGCCCAGACCATAGCAAAGGCCTCCCTCTCTATGGCAGACCAACGCTTTTCTCTAGGGGTCAACCTCCTGCTGATAAAAGCAACAGGTTGATCCTGGCCCTCAGAATTAAGTTGTGATAAGACTGCCCCTACCCCTAATTTAGATGCATCAGTTTGGACAATGAATATTTGGGAGTAACAGGGGCTTTTCAGGACAGGTGCAGAGCACATGGCCTGCTTCAGCTCCTCAAAAGCTTTCTAACAGTTTGCTGTCCATAATACTTTCTTAGGCATTTTTTTAGATGTGAGGTCATTAAGAGGGGCTGCAATGGAGCCATAGTTCTTTATGAACCTCCTATTGTACCCAGTGAGGCCTAAAAAGGCTCTCACTTGAGTCTGAGTTGTAGGGGGAACCCAATCTATAATAGTTTGGATTTTCCCCTGAAGTGGTGCAATCTGTTCTCCACCTACCAGGTGTCCCAGATAAACCACCTTCCCCTGCCCTATCTGGCACTTTGAAGCCTTGATAGTGAGGCCTGCCTTTTGCAGGGCCTCTAAAACTTTCCATAGGTGGACCAGGTGATCATCCCAGCTGGAGCTAAAGACAGCTATATCATCTAGATATGCTGCACTAAAGGCTTCCAGCCCTTGCAGGACTGTGTTCACCAACCTTTGAAAAGTGGCAGGTGCATTTTTCAATTCAAAAGGCGTTACTGTGAATTGGTAATGGCCTCCAATGGTTGAAAATGCAGTTTTTGCTTTTGCATCTTCTGATAACTTGATCTGGCAATACCCTGCAGTCAAATCAAAAGTGCTTAGATACTTAGCAGATGCCAGTGTATCTATTAGCTCATCTGCCCTGGGTATAGGGTGAGCATCAGTTTTGGTTACTTGGTTGAGACCTCTGTAGTCAACACAACATTTCATTTCCCTTTTACCATCTTTGGAATGAGGTTTTGGTACAAGTACCAGAGGAGAGGCCCATGGACTTTCAGAGTGCTCAACCACTCCCAGTTCAAGCATTTTATGCACCTCTTGCTTTATGCAGTCTCTGACATGGTCAGGCTGCCTATAGATCTTACTTTTGACAGGCAAGCTGTCTCCAGTATCTATAGAAGTGGTGCCTGGCACAGTAGAGAAGAGTTCAGAAAACTGACCCAGGAGATTTATGCAGTGGTCTTTCTGCTCAGCAGTAAGACAATCTACCAGTACTACACCTTCCACTAGAGCATCTTGTTCTGTGGAAGAGAAGAGATCAGGGAGAGGGTCACTCTCTTCTTCCTGTCCCTCATCTGTTGCCATGAGCAGGGTGAGATCAGCCCTGTCATAGTAGGGTTTCAGGCGATTGACATGGAGCACCCTAAGGGGACTCCTGGCAGTGCCTAAGTCAACTAAGTAGGTGACTTCACCCTTCTTTTCAACAATTATGTGGGGTCCACTCCATTTGTCTTGGAGTGCTCTTGGGGCCACAGGCTCCAAGACCCACACTTTCTGCCCTGTTTGGTACTGAACCAAAACAGCCTTCTGGTCATGCCATTGCTTTTGGAGCTCTTGGCTGGCCTGAAGGTTTTTACTGGCTCCAGTCTCCTCTGAGGCGTGGGTTCGGATCCCACCGCTGCCACCAATGTAGGAGGCTGGACTGGCTTGTAGTGAGTACCAAGGGGTACTTACACCTTGCACCAGGCCCAGGTATCCCTTATTAGTGTATAGGGGTGTCTAGCAGCGTAGGCTGATAGAAAATGGTAGCTTAGCAGAGCAGCTTAGGCTGAACTAGGAGACGAGTGAAGCTCCTACAGTACCACTAGTGTCACTTGCACAATATCATAAGAAAACACAATACACAGATATACTAAAAATAAAGGTACTTTATTTTTATGACAATATGCCAAAGTATCTCAGTGAGTACCCTCAGTATGAGGATAGCAAATATACACAAGATATATGTACACAATACCAAAATATGCCGTAATAACAATAGAAAACAGTGCAAACAATGTATAGTCACAATAGAATGCAATGGGGGCACATAAGGATAGGGGCAACACAAACCATATACTCTATAAGTGGAATGCGAACCACGAATGGACCCCAAACCTATGTGACCTTGTAGAGGGTCGCTGGGACTGTAAAGAAACAGTGAGGGTTAGAAAAATAGCCCACCCCAAGACCCCGAAAAGTGGGTGCAAAGTGCACCTAAGTTCCCCAAAGAGCACAGAAGTCGTGATAGGGGAATTCTGCAGGAAAGACCAACACCAGCAATGCAACAACGATGGATTTCCAGACGAGAGTACCTGTGGAACAAGGGGACCAAGTCCAAAAGTCACGATCAAGTCGGGAGTGGGCAGATGCCCAGAAAATGCCAGCTGTGGGTGCAGAGAAGCTGCCACCAGATGGTAGAAGCTGAGGATTCTTCAAGAACGACAAGGGCTAGAAACTTCCCCTTTGGAGGATGGATGTCCCACGTCGTGTAGAGTTGTGCAGACATGTTTTCCCACAGAAAGGCCGCAAACAAGTCTTGCTAGCTGCAAAGCTTGCAGTTTGGGTTTTTGGATGCTGCTGTAGCCCAGGAGGGACCAGGATGTGACCAATTGCGCGAGGGGACAGAGGGGGTGTCCAGCAAGCCAAGGAGCCCTCTCAAAAGCAAGCAGCACCCACAGAAGTGCTAGAACAGGCACTACAAAGTGGAGTGAAACAGTGCTCACCCGAAGTTACACAAGAGAGTCCCACGCCACCGGAGGACAACTCAGGAGGTTGTGCAATGCAGGTTAGAGTGCAGAGGACCCAGGCTTGGCTGTGCACAAAGGAAATCCTCAGTGAGTGCACAGGAGCCGGAGTAGCTGCAAAACACGCGGTTCCCAGCAATGCAGTCTAGCGTGGGGAGGCAAGGACTTACCTCCACCAAACTTGAACTGAAGAGTCACTGGACTGTGGGAGTCACTTGGACAGAGTTGCTGAGTTCAAGGGACCTCGCTCGTCGTGCTGAGAGGAGACCCAGAGGACCGGTGAAGCAGTTCTTTGGTGCCTGCGGTTGCAGGGGGAAGATTCCGTCGACCCACCGGAGATTTCTTCAGAGCTTCTAGTGCAGAGAGGAGGCAGACTACCCCCCACAGCATGCACCACCAGGAAAACAGTCGAGAAGGGGGCAGGATCAGCGTTACAAGGTCGCAGTAGTCATCTTTGCTACTTTGTTGCAGTTTTGCAGGCTTCCAGCGCAGTAAGCAGTCGATTCCTTGGCAGAAGGTGAAGAGAGAGATGCAGAGGAACTCTGATGAGCTCTTGCATTCGTTATCTAAGGAATTCCACAAAGCAGAGACCCTAAATAGCCAGAAAAGAGGGTTTGGCTACTAAGGACAGAGGATAGGCTAGCAACACCTGAAGGAGCCTATCAGAAGGAGTCTCTGATGTCACCTGCTGGCACTGGCCACTCAGAGCAGTCCAGTGTGCCAGCAGCACCTCTGTTTCCAAGATGGCAGAGGTCTGGAGCACACTGGAGGAGCTCTGGTCACCTCCCAGGGGAGGTGCAGGTCTGGGGAGTGGTCACTCCCCTTTCCTTTGTCCAGTTTTGCACCAGAGCAGGGCTGAGGGGTCCCTGAACCGGTCCAGACTGGCTTATGCAGAGATGGGCACCATCTGTGCCCATCAAAGCATTTCCAGAGGCTGGGGGAGGCTACTCCTCCCCAGCCCTGACACCTTTTTCCAAAGGGAGAGGGTGTAACACCCTCTCTCTGAGGAAGTCCTTTGTTCTGCCTTCTTGGGCCATGCCTGGCTGGACCCCAGGAGGGCAGAAACCTGTCTGAGGGGTTGGCAGCAGCAGCAGCTGCAGTGAAACCCCGGGAAAGGTAGTTTGGCAGTACCTGGGTCTGAGCTAGAGACTCGGGGGATCATGGAATTGTCTCCCCAATGCCAGAATGGCATTGGGGTGACAATTCCATGATCCTAGACATGTTACATGGCCATGTTCGGAGTTACCATTGTGACGCTATACATATGTCGTGACATATGTATAGTGCACGCGTGTAATGGTGTCCCCGCACTCACAAAGTCCGGGGAATTTGCCCTGAACAATGTGGGAGCACCTTGGCTAGTGCCAGGGTGCCCACACACTAAGGGGCTGATTCCAACCCTCGCGGTCCGAGACCGCCAGGGTTGGGGACCGCGGGAGCACCGCCAACAGGCTGGCGGTGCTCCCAAGGGCATTCTGACCGCGGCGGTATGGCTGCGGTCAGAAACGGAAAACCGGCGGTTCCCCGCCGGTTTTCCGCTGCCCTGAGGAATCCTCCATGGCGGCGCAGCTTGCTGCGCCGCCATGGGGATTCGGACCCCCTCACCGCCATCCTGTTCCTGGCGGTTGTGACCGCCAGGAACAGGATGGCAGTGAGGGGTGTCATGGGGCCCCTGGGGGCCCCTGCAGTGCCAATGGCATGGGCACTGCAGGGGCCCCCGTAAGAGGGCCCCACCAAGATTTTCAGTGTCTGCCATGCAGACACTGAAAATCGCGACGGGTGCAACTGCACCCGTCGCACCCTTCCCACTCCGCCGTCTCCATTCGGAGCCGGCTTCCTCGTGGGAAGGGGTTTCCCGCTGGGCTGGCGGGCGGCCTTCTGGCGGTCGCCCGCCAGCCCAGCGGGAAACACAGAATAACTGGGGCAGTCTTCTGACCGCGTAGCGGTCTTCTGTCGGGGGAACTTTGGCGGGCGGCCTCCGCCGCCCGCCAAAGTTGGAATCACCCCCTAAGTAACTTAGCACCCAACCTTTACCAGGTAAAGGTTAGACATATAGGTCACTTATAAGTTACTTAAGTGCAGTGGTAAATGGCTGTGAAATAACGTGGACGTTATTTCACTCAGGCTGCACTGGCAAGCCTGTGTAAGAATTCTCAGATCTCCCTATGGGTGACACAAGAAATGCTGCAGCCCATAGGGATCTCCTGGAACCCCAATACCCTGGGTACCTCAGTACCATATACTAGGGAATTATAAGGGTGTTCCAATATGCTAATGTAAATTGGTGAAATTGGTCACTAGCCTGATAGTGACAATTTGGAAAGAGAATGAGAGAGCATAACCACTGAGGTTCTGGATAGCAGAGCCTCAGTGAGACAGTTAGTCATAACACAGGTAACACATGGCACACTTATGAGCAGTGGGGCCCTGGCTGGCAGAGTCCCAGTGACACATACAACTAAAACAACATATATACAGTAAAATATGGGGGTAACATGCCAGGCAAGATGGTACTTTCCTACAAATACCCACCCATTGCCTGAGAACAACAGATGAAATGAACTTAGACACTATCATCTGCACACCTACTGGGACTCACTAAGCCATGTTTGCCTGTTGACAAAGGCACAGCTACACAATTCCAATGAAGTGACTTCACAACGTGTAATTGCCAGGTCATACCACCTACGCAGTGGACATCAGACCATCATAACAACACCTGTGAGTCAGAATGTAAGTCTCAAATGGAGAAGGAATACCAGCTAATTGCCAATGCCAAATGTACATACCACTCTCCATTGCAAAGCAGGGCTCTGCATGATTAGCTAAATGGGCATATTGGGCCAGCACTGACTAGAACCTTGCACACAAACACCATGGCAGGCATCGAGAACAAATTTCACACAGTGTGTACTTACCCTCTTGTGGCTGCTGTGCTACCTACAAGCACCCATCCAACGCCGGAATGGCCACCGCCAGTATGCGGGCCATTAGGGGGGTCAGGGTCTGACGGGCAGCCCTCCCTCATTGGGAGGACATCACAGCCTCCGCGGTCTGCCTGGCCCAGCTTTGCAGGTTCTCCCACCTCTTTCTACAGTGGGTGCTCCACTGGATATGTACCCCCAGGGTCCGCACGTCCTTGGCGATGGAATGCCATAACCCCTTCTTCTGATGGGCGCTGACCTGCATAGGTAACACACACAGAAGGACACCATGAACTCCACACAACATTCTGTTACAGCAATGGCCTACATACTGCATAGATCCCACATTAACCTTACACATAACCCGTACCTCTGAGTACACATTGCATACAGCAAAAATACACCCCCCAAATGACACAGTGCCTGCACACACACATATATCTACATACAGCTGTGTTGCATCCAAAGTACTCAAAAGCTGCTCACCTGTTGATCTGGAGGCACATACAAGGGTAGGTCCCCATCCACAAGCTTCTCAAGTTCTTCAGATGTGAAGGCTGGAGCCCTAGCCCCTGTAGCCTGGGCCATAATGGGTTCCAGACACAGGACACAGCAGCACACGCATTGGAGGCGTTAATAGGGTGAGAGTCAGGAATCAAGTGAAATGGGATAAAGAAAATGGCAGTCATAGCCACGCCGATGAACACCGTCACCACCTGCGGTGATCGTCATTGGCCCCTGTACTCCATAGACTTCCATGTTATCCAATGAGGAGCTGCACGGCAGTGCAGACCACCCTCCACCATGACGCCAAACGCTGGCGGAGTGAGGTCACTTCTACCTGTCCCTGCATGCAGGGACAGGCGGTTGCCTTTTCCTGATGCTGGCACTCATGGCGGTCAATTTAATGTGTGTCATAGGTACTATTGGTAGCCCCAAGGCAATTCCAATCTGCTACATACTTTGCTTTGGTTGTAGACTCTGGCACTCAGATTAGATCTCATACTAATGCACTGCTTGCAGATGAGTAGTTGACAGAGCATGTAACATGGGATGCTACAATCACAAACATATGACCGACTATATCTGTGAGACACAATGGCAAATGAAAAATAATGTATTTTTGAAGGAGTCTCTTTGCATGTAGAGGTCACCAGTGTAAATTACATTCATTGGTTGCATGAATTGGAAGAGACTGCTCCTTATACTGTAATGTTATGTGTCCATCCTTCCTGTTGACACACACTTCTGATGTTTGGTTTATTTAGATACCAACCAATGCGGAGGAGGAGGTAGCATGCACTCGTGTACAGACCCCTAGTCCACTTGGCTACACAAGAGGAATGCCGTATTATACTCACTTATTGTCTGGGGGGGCAACAATCACCGAACTGTGTAAACAATTGGAGCCAGACCTCATTCCTGCTATTCATGGTCCTACAGCGATACCCCCTGCAGTAAAGGTGCTGCCAGTGCTCCACTTCCTGGCCAGTGGTTCTTTCCAGGTGACTGTGGGCTTGGCTGCAGGTATGTCACAGCCAATGTGTGCAGAGTAGAGTTTTGTCTGTCTTGCTGAAACACATGAACAGCTACATCTCATTCCCCTCACAATGATGAATTGCCCACTGTGAAGGCTGCATTCTACACAATGGGACCCATTCCCCATGTGATTGGGGCCATTAACAGAACCCATATTGCCTTGGTCCCTCCCAGGGCAAATGAGCAGGTGTACAGAAATATGAAAAATTACCATTCAATAAATGTCCAGATGGTGTGCCTTGCTGATCAGTACATTTGCCATGTTACTGCCATGTTTCCAGGATGTTTGCATGATGCTTATGTATTGAGGAACAGCAGCATCCCACAGATGATGGCACAACTACAGAGAGAGAGAGTCTGGCTCATAGGTGAGCTTGACATTTCACACAATGTGTGTCACTGAATGCCACCTGGAGTTGTCCTCTGTTCCATTGTACATGAGTAATGTGTGTCTCTCACTACTTCCAGGTGACTCCGGCTACCCAAACCTATCTTGGCTGTTGACACCAGTGAGGAATCTGAGGACAGGACCAGAGAATCGTTACAACGAATCACATGGTCGGACCAGAAGAGTAATCAAAATTACTTTTGGCCTACTGAAAGCCAGGTTCAGATGCCTCCATATTTCTGGTGGATCTCTACTTTACTCCCCTGGGAAGGTCTGCCAGATAGTGGTGGCATGCTGCATGCTGCACAATTTAGTTAGCTCTCAGATGCCATGTGCAGTTCCTGTAGGAGGAGGGGGGAGACAATCCACCTGTGGCAGTAGAGGACACTTAAGACAGTGATGAGGGTGGGGAGGAGGAGGATGTGGACAACAGAACACATATGATCCAGCAGTACTTCCAATGACACTCAGGTAAGACTGTACTTCTGTTCATACCTCCATTACAATTAAGTGCTGTGTGGCTGTTGTGTTGTGCCAAGCACATAAGCACATATGTGTGCATTATGCGACCTGACACTGTTCCATCTGTGGTCAGTCATGCCTGTGTTATAGTGATGTTGATGAAGCTTATTCAGCCTATGCAATGTACCAGTAGTTTAGCATTTTCAAATACATGCCCACTGAAAACTGTGTCCTCATTCCATACAGTACTTAGCATTTCTAGCTGGAAATGATATGCGAATTGCAATGAGCTTAAACAACTGCTCTGTGGCTTCAATTTCCCTGACAGTGTGGCCTAGACTAGGTGGTCCAGAGGAGAGATTAGCATACTGACAACATGGCATAGCTAATACTGTGGTATCTTGTGTGAGGCCCTGAAATGAGTTTACTTATGGTGTTTGGAGCCAATTGCTGTGCAAACTTCTGAGTTGAAGTGACCAGCTGAATGCAGACTGTTATGTTACAGGGGCTCATGGTGCTCTACTTCCTTTACATCTCATTTGAATGTCACTCATGGTTTCCCCTTTTTGCAGATGTTGGTGTGGTCACTACTGTGAAATCATGGAATGGCTACAGACTGCTTTCACACAGTTTAGTGGATGGTGACTTGTGGCATGCTCTCACACTGGTTATGTGTACCCTAAACTAACTGTCCATTGAATGGATTCACACTTTACGTTACATTAGCACAGGATAATATAAGTCAAGACATTGCATATTGTTATAATTGCAGCACTAAACCTTCACTTGTGTTTAAGTGTGCTTATTGAATTGGCAAAAAGGAAGGGATAGTGCAATAGAGTGGGGTGATGGTAGACGAAATCTCACTGTAGTTGCCCAGTTGGTTTGTAGCACAGATCCAGTATCCACAGGGCCATGGGAAAGGAGAAAGGGCAGTCCAAAGTGAACAATGTGTCTCAGTGGCACACAGGGGAGACATGTAGGAGGGGTTCACTTCCAGGCAGTGGTTTGGGTCTTGGCTACATTCTCTGGTGTCTGTCTGGGTCGCAAGGAATGTTTGCAGGGTGGTTCTTCTACTGCAGAGGGAGGGGTGCTGGTAGCTGGTGAGTCCTGTGTCAGGTCCTCCTTTCCACTTGCTGCAGCAAATGTAGAGGGCTGGTCAGTACACTGGCTAGTGGAAGAGGTCCGGTGATGTGTTGTGTGCTCACGCATAATGGTAGCCATGTCACTGAGCACCACTGCAATGGAGTCCATGTTGGCATTTAAGGTCTGCAACTGCTGCATGACCTCCTGGTGGTGTTCCCCCTGCAGCCTTTCTCTTGCAAAATGGTAAGTACCTGGCCGATCCTGTCCTGAGATTTCCTGGTGCGCTCCCAGGACATGTGAGAGTGCCTCCTGGGCAGTTGGTTCCCTGGTTTGGCCCTCCCATTGGTGTACAGCTATCCTCTCACTGGCCCTGACCCCCTGTGCCTGTGTCTCCTGAACTGTGTGCCCACTCCCACTGACACCAGGACCTTCATCGTCTTTCCTGTGTGGTGTCGACTAGGGTCCCTGTACAGGTGGGCACACTGTTGAATGATGTGGCCTTGGAGTCTGATGTGGGGTGCCCTGTGGTGGACTGGGTGTTGCCTATGGTGTTCGACTAACCAGTGGTCCCAGATGGGACAGGGAAATCATCCAGATCCAGGCATCCAGAGTTGCTGTCATCACTGAAACCTTCTTCTTGTGGAGGACTGGGTTTGCATGGCACATGATGACCACGGGCTGGGGTACCTGTGGACATGCATGAGATTTGTTACATTCATTGTCAGTTACATATTCAGCATTTCTGGCTTTCCCTATCGGATGGGTGTTGTTCTTCCACCTTTGGTTTGTGTATGGTGATCAATTGTGTGACTGGTTGTGCTACGTGCTGCCCATGCATTACTGCTTTGTGTCCATGCTGAGCTTGGAGGGGTGTGCTTGCAGTGGGTAGGGCATGCAGGGATACACAGTTGATGGTGGTTATGGGTTGGTTCTCTGTTTGGGATGAGTGGGGTGAAAGGAGTCAGGGTGACATGCCATGCAGGTATCGGTAGTGGTGGGGTAGTAATGGTGACTTACCAGTGTCTAGCCCTCCAGTGATTACAGTGAGGCCCTCTGGATGCAGGATAGCCAAGACTTTCTCCTCCCATGTTATCAACAGTAGGGGAGGAGGTGGGGGTCCACCGCCAGTCTTCATGACAGCAATGTGGTGCCTGGATGCCATTGCACGCACCTTCCCCCATAAGTCATTTGACCTCTCTCTTATGTCATCCCTTGTGCGTGGATAGGTTCCCACGGAGTTCACCTTCTCCACGATCCTCTGCCATAGCTCCATCTACCTGGCAATGGATATCTGCTGGACCCGTGCACCGAACAGCTGTGGCTCTACCCTAATGATTTAGTCTACCATGACCTGCAACTCCTCATCAGTAAAACAGGGGTTCTTTTGGGAGGACATGCCTATTGTGTAGTGGGTGTAGTGTATGCGTTGTGCAGAGAGTGGAATGTTTGGTCAGTATGCAGGGTGTGTGTGTATGTGAGATGCTGTGGAGTAGTGATTGTGTCCAGTGTTGTTGTGTGTTAGGTGTTGAGGTATGCTGTGTGGTGTGTGATGCGTGACAGGTGTATAGGTGGTTGTAGTTTGTGTGTGCAGTTCTGTAAATGTTTAAATTGGCAACGTGTATCTACGTTTAGAGTTTGCAAAGGATTGTGGGTTGTGTATGGGGGGTGTTTCATAGTGCTGTTGGCGGGTGTGTACTGTGTGTGCATATGTGTCAGGTGGGTTTTTTGAACTGGCCAATGTTGTCTTCTATTGGTGTGGAATGGCCAAATCGACCGTATTAGACTGATCCACCAATGGGTAACTGCCCTTGAGTGACCGCTGAGGTGATAAGGGGGTCATTTTTTGGAGGGAGGTGTGTTCGAGGCATGGTGGGAAGGGTGGTGGACCGCCTGTTTTTCGCCTTTGTTAGGTCTGGCTGGATTGTTGTTTTGGCTGCTTTCTGGTGGTTTTTGTGTTTGTGTGTCATGATCTGGCAGGCAAATCGCCGCCTCCGCAGTGGTCTGTTGGCAGCTGTCACCTCAGCGGTATTCTGAAAATACCGCCAATGTCATAATGAGGGCCTAAGTGATATTTTGATAAAAATTGGAGAACAGCAACCTGATTTCATAGGTATGTGAATTAGAGTTTTCCTTTAACCCCTTCGCTGCCAGGCCTTTTCCCCCTCCTGTGCCGAGCCTTTTTTTGGCTATTTGGAGCAGTTCGCGCTTAGGCCCTCATAACTTTTTGTTCACATAAGCTACCCATGCCAAATTTGCGTCCTTTTTTTCCAACATCCTAGGGATTCTAGAGGTACCCAGACTTTGTGGGTTCCCCAGAAGGAGGCCAAGAAATTAGCCAAAAAACAGTGAAAATTTCATTTTTTTTAAAAAATTTGGAAAAATGGGCTGCAGAAGAAGGCTTGTGGTTTTTTCCCTGAAAAGGGCATCAACAAAGGGTTTGCGGTGATAAAATCACCAGCTTCCCAGCTTTCAGGAACAGGCAGACTTGAATCAGAAAACCCAATTTTTCAACCCAATTTTGGCATTTTACTGGGACATACCCCATTTTTACGATTTTTTGTGCTTTCAGCCTCCTTCCAGTCAGTGACAGAAATGGGCATGAAACCAACGCTGGATCCCATAAACCGCAACATTTCTGAAAAGTAGACAAAATTCTGAATTCAGCAAGGGGTAATTTGTGTAGATCCTACAAGGGTTTCCTACAGAAAATAGCAACTGAAAAAGAAAAATATTGAAATTGAGGTGAAAAAAACATAAATTTTTCTCTAAGTTTTACTCTGTAACTTTTTCCTGCAATGTCAGATTTTCGAAAGCAATATACCGTTACGTCTGCTGGACTCTTCTGGTTGCGGGGATATATAGGGCTTGTAGGTTCATGAAGAACTCTAGGTACCCAGAGCCAATAAATGACCTGCACCCTGCAGTGGGTTTTCATTCTATGCCGGGTATACAGCAATTCATTTGCTGAAATATAAAGAGTAAAAAATAGCTATCAAGAAAACCTTTGTATTTCCAAAATGGGCACAAGATAAGGTGTTGAGAAGCAGTGGTTATTTGCACATCTCTGAATTCCGGGGTGCCCATACTAGCATGTGAATTACAGGGCATTTCTCAAATAGACGTCTTTTTTACACACTGTCTTACATTTGGAAGGGAAAAATGTAGAGAAAGACAAGGGGCAATAACACTTGTTTTGCTATTCTATGTTCCCCCAAGTCTCCCGATAAAAATTATACCTCACTTGTGTGGGTAGGCCTAGCGCCCGCGACAGGAAACGCCCCAAAGCGCAACTTGGACACATCACAGAAAACAGACCTGTTTTTAGCAAAGTGCCTACCTGTAGATTTTGGCCTCTAGCTCAGCCGCCACCTAGGGAAACCTACCAAACCTGTGCATTTCTGAAAACTAGAGACCTAGGGGAATCCAAGATGGGGTGATTTGTGTGGCTCGGACCAGGTTCTGTTACCCAGAATCCTTTGCAAACCTCAAAATTTGGCTAAAAAAACACATGTTCCTCACATTTCTGTGGCAGAAAGTTCTGGAATCTGAGAGGAGCCACAAATTTCCTTCCACCCAGCGTTCCCCCACGTCTCCCGATAAAAATGATACCTCACTTGTGTGGGTAGGCCTAGCGCCCGCGACAGGAAACACCCCAAAGCGCAATGTGGACACATCACAGAAAACAGACCTGTTTTTAGCAAAGTGCCTACCTGTAGATTTTGGCCTCTAGCTCAGCCGCCACCTAGGGAAACCTACCAAACCTGTGCATTTCTGAAAACTAGAGACCTAGGGGAATCCAAGATGGGGTGATTTGTGTGGCTCGGACCAGGTTCTGTTACCCTGAATCCTTTGCAAAGCTCAAAAATTGGCTAAAAAAACACATGTTCCTCACATTTCTGTGGCAGAAAGTGCTGGAATCTGAGAGGAGCCACAAATGTCCTTCCACCCAGCGTTCCCCCACGTCTCCCGATAAAAATGATACCTCACTTGTGTGGGTAGGCCTAGCGCCCGCGACAGGAAACGTCCCAAAGCGCAACGTGGACACATCACAGAAAACAGACCTGTTTTTAGCAAAGTGCCTACCTGTAGATTTTGGCCTCTAGCTCAGCCGCCACCTAGGGAAACCTACCAAACCTGTGCATTTCTGAAAACTAGAGACCTAGGGGAATCCAAGATGGGGTGATTTGTGTGGCTCGGACCAGGTTCTGTTACCCAGAATCCTTTGCAAAGCTCAAAAATTGGCTAAAAAAACACTTGTTCCTCACATTTCTGTGGCAGAAAGTTCTGGAATCTGAGAGGAGCCACAAATTTCCTTCCACCCAGCATTGCCCCACGTCTCCCGATAAAAATGATACCTCACTTGTGTGGGTAGGCCTAGCGCCCGCGACAGGAAACGCCCCAAAGCGCAACGTGGACACCACCAAAATTTTGGAAGAAAACAGAGGTGTTTTTTGTGAAGTGACTACCTGTAGATTTTGGCCTCTAGCTCAGCCGGCACCTAGGGAAACCTACCAAACCTGTACATTTCTGAAAACTAGAGACCTAGGGGAATCCAAGGAGGGGTGACTGGCGGGGCTCGGACCAGGTTCTGTTACCCAGAATCCTTTGCAAAGCTCAAAAATTGGCTAAAAAAACACAAGTTCCTCACATTTCTGTGGCAGAAAGTGCTGGAATCTGAGAGGAGCCACAAATGTCCTTCCACCCAGCGTTCCCCCACGTCTCCCGATAAAAATGATACCTCACTTGTGTGGGTAGGCCTAGCGCCCGCGACAGGAAACGCCCCAAAGCGCAACGTGGACACATCACAGAAAACAGACCTGTTTTTAGCAAAGTGCTTACCTGTAGATTTTGGCCTCTAGCTCAGCCGCCACCTAGGGAAACCTACCAAACCTGTGCATTTCTGAAAACTAGAGACCTAGGGGAATCCAAGGAGGGGTGACTGGCGGGGCTCGGACCAGGTTCTGTTACCCAGAATCCTTTGCAAAGCTCAAAAATTGGCTAAAAAAACACATGTTCCTCACATTTCTGTGGCAGAAAGTTCTGGAATCTGGGAGGAGCCACAAATTTCCTTCCACCCAGCGTTCCCCCAAGTCTCCCGATAAAAATGATACCTCACTTGCGTGGGTAGGCCTAGCGCCCGCGACAGGAAACGCCCCAAAGCGCAACGTAGACACCACCAAAATTTTGGAAGAAAACAGAGGTGTTTTTTGCGAAGTGACTACCTGTAGATTTTGGCCTCTAGCTCAGCCGGCACCTAGGGAAACCTACCAAACCTGTACATTTCTGAAAACTAGAGACCTAGGGGAATCCAAGGAGGGGTGACTGGCGGGGTTCGGACCAGGTTCTGTTACCCAGAATCCTTTGCAAAGCTCAAAAATTGGCTAAAAAAACACATGTTCCTCACATTTCTGTGGCAGAAAGTTCTGGAATCCGAGAGGAGCCACAAATTTCCTTCCACCCAGCGTTCCCCCACGTCTCCCGATAAAAATGATACCTCACTTGTGTGGGTAGGCCTAGCGCCCGCGACAGGAAACGCCCCAAAGCGCAACGTGGACACATCACAGAAAACAGACCTGTTTTTAGCAAAGTGCCTACCTGTAGATTTTGGCCTCTAGCTCAGCCGCCACCTAGGGAAACCTACCAAACCTGTTCATTTCTGAAAACTAGAGACCTAGGGGAATCCAAGGAGGGGTGACTGGCGGGGCTCGGACCAGGTTCTGTTACCCAGAATCCTTTGCAAAGCTCAAAAATTGGCTAAAAAAACACATGTTCCTCACATTTCTGTGGCAGAAAGTTCTGGAATCCGAGAGGAGCCACAAATTTCCTTCCACCCAGCGTTCCCCCACGTCTCCCGATAAAAATGATACCTCACTTGTGTGGGTAGACCTAGCGCCCGCGACAGGAAACGCCCCAAAGCGCAACATGGACACATCACAGAAAAAAGACCTGTTTTTAGCAAAGTGCCTACCTGTAGATTTTGGCCTCTAGCTCAGCCGCCACCTAGGGAAACCTACCAAACCTGTGCATTTCTGAAAACTAGAGACCTAGGGGAATCCAAGGAGGGGTGACTGGCGGGGCTCGGACCAGGTTCTGTTACCCAGAATCCTTTGCAAAGCTCAAAAATTGGCTAAAAAAACACATGTTCCTCACATTTCTGTGGCAGAAAGTTCTGGAATCTGGGAGGAGCCACAAATTTCCTTCCACCCAGCGTTCCCCCAAGTCTCCCGATAAAAATGATACCTCACTTGCGTGGGTAGGCCTAGCGCCCGCGACAGGAAACGCCCCAAAGCGCAACGTGGACACCACCAAAATTTTTGAAGAAAACAGAGGTGTTTTTTGCGAAGTGACTACCTGTAGATTTTGGCCTCTAGCTCAGCCGGCACCTAGGGAAACCTACCAAACCTGTACATTTCTGAAAACTAGAGACCTAGGGGAATCCAAGGAGGGGTGACTGGCGGGGCTCGGACCAGGTTCTGTTACCCAGAATCCTTTGCAAAGCTCAAAAATTGGCTAAAAAAACACATGTTCCTCACATTTCTGTGGCAGAAAGTTCTGGAATCTGAGAGGAGCCACAAATTTCCTTCCACCCAGCGTTCCCCCACGTCTCCCGATAAAAATGATACCTCACTTGTGTGGGTAGGCCTAGCGCCCGCGACAGGAAACGCCCCAAAGCGCAACGTGGACACATCACAGAAAACAGACCTGTTTTTAGCAAAGTGCCTACCTGTAGATTTTGGCCTGTAGCTCAGCCGCCACCTAGGGAAACCTACCAAACCTGTGCATTTCTGAAAACTAGAGACCTAGGGGAATCCAAGATGGGGTGATTTGTGTGGCTCGGACCAGGTTCTGTTACCCAGAATCCTTTGCAAACCTCAAAATTTGGCTTAAAAAACACATGTTCCTCACATTTCTGTGGCAGAAAGTTCTGGAATCTGGGAGGAGCCACAAATGTCCTTCCACCCAGCGTTCCCCCAAGTCTCCCGATAAAAATGATACCTCACTTGCGTGGGTAGGCCTAGCGCCCGCGACAGGAAACGCCCCAAAGCGCAACGTGGACACCACCAAAATTTTGGAAGAAAACAGAGGTGTTTTTTGCGAAGTGACTACCTGTAGATTTTGGCCTCTAGCTCAGCCGGCACCTAGGGAAACTTACCAAACCTGTACATTTCTGAAAACTAGAGACCTAGGGGAATCCAAGGAGGGGTGACTGGCGGGGCTCGGACCAGGTTCTGTTACCCAGAATCCTTTGCAAAGCTCAAAAATTGGCTAAAAAAACACATGTTCCTCACATTTCTGTGGCAGAAAGTTCTGGAATCCAAGAGGAGCCACAAATCTCCTTCCACCCAGCGTTCCCCCACGTCTCCCGATAAAAATGATACCTCACTTGTGTGGGTAGGCCTAGCGCCCGCGACAGGAAACGCCCCAAAGCGCAACGTGGACACATCACAGAAAACAGACCTGTTTTTAGCAAAGTGCCTACCTGTAGATTTTGGCCTCTAGCTCAGCCGCCACCTAGGGAAACCTACCAAACCTGTGCATTTCTGAAAACTAGAGACCTAGGGGAATCCAAGGAGGGGTGACTGGCGGGGCTCGGACCAGGTTCTGTTACCCAGAATCCTTTGCAAAGCTCAAAAATTGGCTAAAAAAACACATGTTCCTCACATTTCTGTGGCAGAAAGTTCTGGAATCTGGGAGGAGCCACAAATTTCCTTCCACCCATCGTTCCCCCAAGTCTCCCAATAAAAATGATACCTCACTTGCGTGGGTAGGCCTAGCGCCCGCGACAGGAAACGCCCCAAAGCGCAACGTGGACACCACCAAAATTTTGGAAGAAAACAGAGGTGTTTTTTGCGAAGTGACTACCTGTAGATTTTGGCCTCTAGCTCAGCCGGCACCTAGGGAAACCTACCAAACCTGTACATTTCTGAAAACTAGAGACCTAGGGGAATCCAAGGAGGGGTGACTGGCGGGGCTCGGACCAGGTTCTGTTACCCAGAATCCTTTGCAAAGCTCAAAAATTGGCTAAAAAAACACATGTTCCTCACATTTCTGTGGCAGAACGTTCTGGAATCCGAGAGGAGCCACAAATTTCCTTCCACCCAGCGTTCCCCCACGTCTCCCGATAAAAATGATACCTCACTTGTGTGGGTAGGCCTAGCGCCCGCGACAGGAAACGCCCCAAAGCGCAACATGGACATTTCACAGAAAAAAGACCTGTTTTTAGCAAAGTGCCTACCTGTAGATTTTGGCCTCTAGCTCAGCCGCCACCTAGGGAAACCTACCAAACCTGTGCATTTCTGAAAACTAGAGACCTAGGGGAATCCAAGGAGGGGTGACTGGCGGGGCTCGGACCAGGTTCTGTTACCCAGAATCCTTTGCAAAGCTCAAAAATTGGCTAAAAAAACACATGTTCCTCACATTTCTGTGGCAGAAAGTTCTGGAATCTGGGAGGAGCCACAAATTTCCTTCCACCCAGCGTTCCCCCAAGTCTCCCGATAAAAATGATACCTCACTTGCGTGGGTAGGCCTAGCGCCCGCGACAGGAAACGCCCCAAAGCGCAACGTGGACACCACCAACATTTTTGAAGAAAACAGAGGTGTTTTTTGCGCAGTGACTACCTGTAGATTTTGGCCACTAGCTCAGCCGGCACCTAGGGAAACCTACCAAACCTGTACATTTCTGAAAACTAGAGACCTAGGGGAATCCAAGGAGGGGTGACTGGCGGGGCTCGGACCAGGTTCTGTTACCCAGAATCCTTTGCAAAGCTCAAAAATTGGCTAAAAAAACACATGTTCCTCACATTTCTGTGGCAGAAAGTTCTGGAATCTGAGAGGAGCCACAAATTTCCTTCCACCCAGCGTTCCCCCACGTCTCCCGATAAAAATGATACCTCACTTGTGTGGGTAGGCCTAGCGCCCGCGACAGGAAACGCCCCAAAGCGCAACGTGGACACATCACAGAAAACAGACCTGTTTTTAGCAAAGTGCCTACCTGTAGATTTTGGCCTGTAGCTCAGCCGCCACCTAGGGAAACCTACCAAACCTGTGCATTTCTGAAAACTAGAGACCTAGGGGAATCCAAGATGGGGTGATTTGTGTGGCTCGGACCAGGTTCTGTTACCCAGAATCCTTTGCAAACCTCAAAATTTGGCTAAAAAAACACATGTTCCTCACATTTCTGTGGCAGAAAGTTCTGGAATCTGAGAGGGGCCACAAATTTCCTTCCACCCAGCGTTCCCCCACGTCTCCCGATAAAAATGATACCTCACTTGTGTGGGTAGGCCTAGCGCCCGCGACAGGAAACGCCCCAAAGCGCAACATGGACACATCACAGAAAAAAGACCTGTTTTTAGCAAAGTGCCTACCTGTAGATTTTGGCCTCTAGCTCAGCCGCCACCTAGGGAAACCTACCAAACCTGTGCATTTCTGAAAACTAGAGACCTAGGGGAATCCAAGGAGGGGTGACTGGCGGGGCTCGGACCAGGTTCTGTTACCCAGAATCCTTTGCAAAACTCAAAAATTGGCTAAAAAAACACATGTTCCTCACATTTCTGTGGCAGAAAGTTCTGGAATCTGGGAGGAGCCACAAATTTCCTTCCACCCAGCGTTCCCCCAAGTCTCCCGATAAAAATGATACCTCACTTGCGTGGGTAGGCCTAGCGCCCGCGACAGGAAACGCCCCAAAGCGCAACGTGGACACCACCAAAATTTTTGAAGAAAACAGAGGTGTTTTTTGCGAAGTGACTACCTGTAGATTTTGGCCTCTAGCTCAGCCGGCACCTAGGGAAACCTACCAAACCTGTACATTTCTGAAAACTAGAGACCTAGGGGAATCCAAGGAGGGGCAGCACTGTGCCGCGGGACGTAACCACTACGTCCGCGGCACAGAAGGGGTTAAAAAGTAGCTATATTAAGTATAAGTATTAAGTAAAAGCAGAGGGCCTGATTTAGAGTTTGGTGGATGGGTTACTACTGTACAAATATGACAGATGTCCTGTTCCCTATATTACGATCACCATAGGCTAGAATGGGATCATAATATGGCAGACAGGATATCCGCCACATTTGTGACCAAGTAACAACCTCTGCCACACTCTAAATCAGGGCCATAATAAGCAGCAGAGGAAGTAAAGAAAAGGTTTTAGAGAAAATATAGGTATTTTATTAAGCTACAATGAATGAGTGTGTTTGTAAGTAGATGCGGGTGATTGATTAAAGTATGTATTTAATCGTATGTAATTTGAACCCACTCACACAGTGGTGAGCATGGTCTCAAACTTAATGTTTACTTTTGTACATTTGAGAATGTAAGACGTTTTGAGAACACATTGTAATTTCCTATTTGGAGGAAAATATTTGATAGTTTTTGGAAATCTACTGCAACTCACACCTGTGTTTTCAGCCTGTATTCTAAACACTGCTCCATGGTGACACTAGGAATTCTTTGAGAAGCATTGGAAATGTAAATATTTGGTTAAATTTCAAGTACAAAGAATTAACTAGAAATATGCGACAAGCATCGGACATTAAGTGTAAAAATATCTTGAAAGAATAGGTGTTCTTTCAAAACATTAGCTATAGATAGTTAATGATTAGTGTCTTTAATTTGTGATAGTGTTTTAAATTATTTCTAAATATCTATCTATATATATATATATATATATATATATATATATATACAAACACGTCTATTGTTAATGATTAGTGTCTTTAATTTGCAATAGCGTTCTAAATATTTTAATTTTAAATTAAATGTATTTAATTTATGGGCTAAAATTAATGTTTTGGTAATTAAATGTCATGTAAATAATATTGAAAGTTGTTTGAATGCTAATTCATTTTAACTATGATTTAATTATAACATTTAAAGGAATATTTAATTAAATACAAATGCATATGGTTTGCATATTGTGTATTTTTTTAAGGTTTAGGGATGTGTTTTTTTTAAGAAAGATAAGATTGTTTTTGGGTGGAGTAGAGGGTTGGGCTTTTTTAGGGGTAGTATTAGACTTTTAGTGACCAATGATGGGTAGAGTTCAAAACAAGTAAGGGGTATTTAGTCTAGACAGATATTGTTTATGGGAGTAATGGGTTTTTAGGGTTCAGTAATGATTGGTGTTTAGGGGCAGTGAGTATTTTGGGTTCAGAGATAAATAGAATTTAGGGGTAGTACAAAGTTGTAAGATTCCAGGGATGATAATGTAAAACAACATTGCATTAAGTAAAATATATTAAATGAAATGTCAATTAAAATTAACTAAAATTAATTAAAAAAATTAGATACATTTTTAGAAAGAGATTTCCAAAGTAAAAGTTGCTGAATTAACAAGTGAAATTAACATGCCACAGTAAACTCTGCCAATGAAGCCAAAATGTTTTACTTGCTCAATTTTCTGAGATATCTTACTGCAAACTTTATTGTGCTTTCATTTCTGGATACCATTTCTGGATACCATGAATAGATGACCTGAACTCTTTTTCCAATAGCTAACCCCTACTCAGTCCTTATCGCACCCCTTCTCGTGCATTGCCCCATCCCCTTACCTTAGTTTTTTCCCTTTGATCTAATACTTTGAATTTTTTGTTTGTTTGAAATTCAGTCCAAACCTCTCAGAACCTTCCTAAAACACCCCTGCCTTTTTCTAATCTTTTCTCTGAAGTTATGATTTTATATCATATCCATGCAGCAAGAAAGGTTTGGAAATATCAGAGAGTCATCCTGAAGTTGTCTTGGAGGTTTTTGAATCCCTACAAGCCACCTTCAAAATGTAGTGTCATGGTGACTCACAACAGGGGCATAACAGAGGTCCCATGCAGGCCCTGCAGTGTGGGGGGCCCTGGCTTACCCATTCTGTAGGGGGGCCCTGTTTGCCCCCATTGATTTGAGTGTGGGAGGCCCTTCAGGATATCTTGCAGGGGGGTCCCCTTATGTTTTGTTATACTACTGACTTACAAATATCAAACTTCCCTGACCATATTTCTGTGAACAAGAGGTACAGATAAAGGTAAATTTTTCATTAAAACTTTCAGAATTGTTTTATCCAAACATGTTCCATTATGTTTCATTCACATGTGTTCCTCAATTGGTTCTCAAATGTTATCACATCTTTAACTATTCTTTCAACTGTCAAATACTATCCTAGAGTGTACAATAAATAGTTTTAAAATGATGAAAGCTGAAACAACAATGCACAATATTACGTTCTGGAGTAATACAAAACAAATTGATATGGCACTTTCTCTTCGATAACTTAATGGTCTTGACCCACAATTGTTTCTTGGGCTATCTATCTGTAAATGAGTAATATTCTTCTATATTATCTATTTTGTTATCCTACCAAGCAGGACATCCTCAGTGCATTTCCTTGAAATACGCTTTTCAATAATAAAATGGTAACGATATAAAAACATCCACTAATTTCCCTCAACACTTTTTATCAAAGTTTATCAAGGCAGTTGTTCTGATTTTTACATAAAGTATAATCAAGGACTGATAACAATAGTCTTTGGTCATTCTGGGCACCATAATGTTTGAAAGAGTTATTTGTGGATTTTGAACAGTGTGCATGACATGTCATGGTTGGATGCCCTGCATACAGATACCTACAAATAGTGTCAGTGATATATGCGCAATTTGCATTCTCATCCTGTGGTTATGTTCATGTCTTTTGATATTTAGGGCCTAATTACAACTTTGGAGGAGGTGTTAATCCATCCCAAATGTGACGGATACACCAAAAGCCGTATTATGAGTTCTATAGGATATAATGGACTCGTAATACGGCTGGTGGTATATCCGTCACTTTACTGTCACTTTTGGGACGGATTAACACCTCCTCCAAAGTTGTAATCAGTACCTTAATCTTTCAAGAGTCCAAGTTATAGTGAAACATTACCTGAGTGCTTCACTAATTAGGCTTCGGCATAGAACTCTGCTGCACTAGCAGTGTTTGTGGAATTCAGGCGCTGCGAGCTATGCGAAGAGGTGCAGAGATCCCGAATTCCACTCTCTGGTGTGGAGCGGAGTTAGTTTGCGCTTGTGAGATTTAGTTTTGGCGCTCTCCCGCAAGCGCGTGAATTCTCATGGGAAGTTGGCGAGTGCACACAAGACCTCACGTTCTCTTGTGTTGCTTCCAGCTGCGCCAGCAGCCAAAACAGGCTGCTCACGAGCACAAACTCACTTCTGAAGTAGAGTTTCTACTCCTGAGGCACTAAATCTAGTCAAAAAGATCTTTTTTGACTAGATTTTCTTCTCCAATGTAACCTGCAATTTGTTGTTCAGATTGAGAAGCCTTTTTTTCAAACAGGAAGGAAGTGTGTCAGAGACTCTAAACTTCATGTTCCTGTCCAGCAGATTCCCGCTATCATTCCTTTTTCAGAAGTGGGTGTTTTGCAGTACAAGAGGTGGATTGGAGAACAAACAGGAGAACTGGAAGACGAACAGCTGGAACTTAGAGTCCCACTCTGCAATTTTGGGGTGCCGCCCTCAACTTCCAGAGAGGGCAGTCTTGTCTCACATCCACCTACCCCACCAACAAGAACACCAGCGACAACAGTAACAGAAGAATCAAACCCAGCCTCTGCATTGGCTTGGTTTCAAGTGACAGGTCTTAAGTCCAGTGCAGAGGCAAAGGAAAAGGTGGTCTAGCAGGTGGCAGCACCAGTGACCATGCAGAGGATGTTACATGAGTATCTGGATGACCTGAAAGAGGTGTATGTGGATCAAACTCATTGGTGTATTGGTATGGGAATATGAGCCAAATGCCCAGAGCTCAGTGGGCTGGCAATAAAGTTTCTGGCTTGTCCAATAGCCAGAGTGTCTGCTGAAAGTGTTTTCAGTGCAGCTGGTGCAGTTGTTACAGAGAGAAGGACCAGTCCCTCTCCTCAAAATGTGGAGAAATTGACAATGATCAAAATGAACCAGCATTTCATACCACCTGATCACACCATTCCTAAAACACCACAGGAGGAAGAGGATGATTGGTCTGAATCAAGTGTGTTAGCTGACCAACTTCTGGGTGAACTACGAGTTTGAAGACAAACTTTATTTCCAGGACTGAGTGCCAGTGTCACCACAGAATCTTTTTATTATTTCTCGTTCAGCTTCTTTTCCTCTTTATTTGTTTAAAAAAAAATTCTAGTGCAACATTATGTTTGTTTTGGATTTATGCGTCCCCACCATTGATTTTATAGTTACGTACAAGCCTGGATTGGAGTTGGAACCAAGTGCAGCGAAGAAGCCCCCACAAACCCTTCAGAATATTAGAGATGCTGCCTGCCGCCCTCACATGCTATTGCCTATCCCATACATCACCTAGCAGGGCAACTCTAGAAAATCATTGATGAAAAAACTGCCAGTGCCAATGTCTAATTCCAATGTGTGAATACAATCAAAGAGGAGGTATTTTGTTCAACCACTGTGCTTGGATGGAAGAGGTAACTAAGTAACTATTGCACCAATGAGTGGTGATATATTGGTTGATTGTGATTGTGAATTTGTGAGTGATAATTGAAGTATGTGGTGGCTGACAGTGAGGGAGTGAGTTCAACAAAACCGTAAACTTGTTTCTGATAATTTGCAAAGTTTTGGGGCCGATGGGTGAGCATTTTTTTCCTGAAAGTGAATGGTGTTTCAAAAATAGTGAAAATTACTTGCAGGGTCTACTCCTTTTTTTTGGTTTCGCCTAACAACCCAGCCAATTTACATACAAAACACAAAAAATACAGCTCTGTTTCTCTATTTGTTCTTCAACAGTAGTGCTCTTCACAAGTCTACCTTGCTCAGTTAGGGACGGGGACAGAGTTACTGTGAATCTGGAGGAGGAAAATTGAAGGACTAAGAGCGGGACTATCTCAACAGCTAGAAAGGAGAACATTTTCAACTTCAAAGAGAACCCATGATGATGGCGAAGGCTCTGATGCCTAGTACTCACTTGTTGCGTTGATTTGGAAATGTTGCTGAGTATGCGGTTGCTGCATTGCTAGCTCAAGCATGAAACTCCTCTTGTGTTCCTGCTCAGCCTCTGAGTTTTCTTGGTACACTCCTGAGTCCTCCTGACTCCTCACAAAGCTTACCTTGCTTTCTTTTGTCCTTTTCCTTTACTCTATAATACAGCCACTGTTGTTTTCAATACACAGGCCTTCTCCTACTCCTCTCCTGCACAAAAAAAACTTGAAAAGCTCAAAACTCCAGCTCACCTACCAGACAGGATCGGACAGGCACCTGAGTGACGGACATGCCAAGAAGAATAGAGATGCATCAACCAATTTGGCAACACAGTATAATATTTCCTTTTAACAGTCATAATTTTTAGAACTTGTTGGGTTACAATCAACCTTCCATATTTCAAAACTAGAAACAATAACACTTATGGATAATGAATTTACGGAACTGTGTCATACTTTCTTACTTATCCCTTTGTGTCCTTACACAACAGATTGATGATGGTGTGCTACTCAGCAGGCCAACAAATATTGTCACGGTTTCTTTTGTGTAGTGTTTGTCTTTGTCACACCTTTCCCCAAATCCCCTTTCCCATCCATTCATTGAGCCACTAACCCTCTTCCCTGGGGCTGTGTGATTTATTGAAGTGTGACCTAATTTTGCACCATAAATGAATCAGACACTTGCTGGGGCGGATGTGGTGAAAGCAAGTAAGCAACACCATTTCACTGCATGACCTTCTACCTTCTATTAGCTGAGCAATATTCCACATCGGCCCCATCAGCATCTTCATCCATGCCTTGGGGGTGGGTGTTCAGTAAATGCTTAACCTGGTCCAAACACTCTTGAGTCTGAGGCCTCTTCTGACTCCATGCTCTCATTTCCTAAGTTTAGTTTATTATACTATAGCTCCCCACCATTGCTCAGAAGAAATTTCTGTTCCTATAATTTATTATCATATCAGGTCTTCTTCTTTCTTATGTCAATACTATCACTGCGGTAGTCTGGTATCAGTCTTCCTACATTTATGATACATGATGATGACCAACTAACTCTTTATTTTATTTCAATCAATTTGACAGTAATGGATAACCCTTTGATTAATCCTCTAGTTGCAGTTTGCCTTGGTGGAAGTGGCACTTTCACTCAAGTTCTGTCTTCCCTGTAAGTCTTTGTTTAACAAGGTTTAAACATTGCAATTCAACTGTACAGTAACGTATACATAGGAAAGACCTGTAGTTGGCTACAGTGAACACACGAGGAGCGATAGTGGAGCACCAAAATCTGCAAATAGAGATGCCAAAGGGTACAGTGAGTGGGCATAGAAGTGGGAATTCACAGCCTGCCAGTGACAATGTCAAACGCAAAACTGTCAATTAAATGTGAAGTTACACTGTCTTACCTGTGTGTCATTGGGAGCATTGACGAATAATTGCACTTCTGTTGTCCTCATCCTCTGCCTCCTTATCTTCACTGGGTCCACTGCTGCCACACGGCCATCTCCAGCCTCCTCCTCCTGCAGAAAAGGAACCTGGCAACGCAAGGCAAGGTTGTGCAACATACAGCATGCCACGATGATCTGGCAGACCTTCTTGGGTGAGTAGCACATGGATCCACCTGTTAGGTGGAGGCAATAAAACCCGGCCTTCAGGAGGCCAAAGGTCCCCTCTATAATTCTTCTTGTTCACCCATGTGTCTCCTTGTAACGTTCCTCTGCCCTTGTCCTGGGATTCCTCACTGGGGTCAGTAGCCATGAGAGGTTGGGGTAACCAGAGTCACCTGCAAATATCGAGTGACAACTGTTAGCCACACACTAACCCTTAGGGCCCACACCATACCCATACACCAACATATACTGGGTGGGAACCAGGGCTCACATATTAGCCACACCCTGTGCCTTTTGAGTTGATCCATCACATTTGGGATGATGCTATTACTCAGGAGAAAGGCATCATGCACAGACCAGGATACTTTGCATTAACATGGGAGATGTCCGCCAAACACCCCTTCTTCACATTCATGGAGTGAAAGCTCTTTCGATTTCTGAACACCTGTTCATTTCGCCGGGGGGGGCGGCAAATGCAATATGTGATCCATCAATGGCCCCAAAAATGTTGTGGATATGTCCCATTACATAGAAGTCAGCTTTCACTGTGGTAAAAATCCTCAACCTGGGGGAAAACGATGTAGCTGCACATGTGTTTAAACAGGACAGACAACACTCTGGTCAGCACTATTGAGAACATTGGCTGAGACATTCCTGCTGCCAAGCCCACTGTCACTTGGAAAGAGCCAGTTGCCAGGAAATGGAGCACTGTTAGCACTTGTCAAAGAGGGGTGATCCCGGTGGGGTGACGGATAGCAGAGATTAGGTCAGGCTCCAATTGGGCACACAGCTCCGTGATTGTGGCCCTTTCAAGTCTATAGATGAGGATAATGTGCCTGTCCTCCATTGTTGCCAAGTCCACCAGGGGTCTGTACACGGGGGGATGTCTCCATCTCCTATTCATCTGCAGCGGTTGAAAACTATGGGGTAAAATAGTGAGCAGCTGGTCATTATCTCTACATTCCAACCACTACAGTTCAATACATGTTGTGATTGTAACAGTATTTTGTTGGAGATGTCCAAATGGTGCAATTGTGTACTGTGATGCAGTTAGGATCCATGGCCTGCCCCACCCCCTGAAATGGCGTCTGCCTGTCTTGTATGGAGGGACAGGTGGAAATGGGGTAATCCCGCTGACGTTGTGTGCCGTTGCGGGGGGCGGGCGAGAACCACAGTGCAAGTCCTTATTGGTTAACATTGGGCCCTATGGGTACAGTGGCCAATGGTGATGTACGCCAGCGGTGACGGTATGCATGGCCGTGGATGTCACAGCCATTTTCTGTCTAATTCCTCACTTGCTACCTGACCTTCAACAGAAGAGGACCTACACTGCATGTGCTGCTGTGACCTGTGTCTGGAACCGACCATGGCTCGTGTGACTGGGGAAAGGACCCCTGCCTTCACAGTGGCGGAGTTGGAGCGACTGGTGGATGGGGTCCTACCCCAGTACCAGATGCTGTCTGGGCCTCCAGACCAACAGGTGAGTCCACCGTGAGTACAATGCATGGGCATGAATGCATGGAGTGCTGTGTGTGAAGGCCTCATGTAGGGGGTGGGTGCTGGATGGGTCCTGGGCAGCACGCAGCATGTATGGTCGGCCATGCCTGTGCTAATGGGGATGGGAAGGGGTATGGTGGGCCACGAGTGTAACAGGCAGGACGTTCGGACTAATACCTTTCACAGGGTCTATTTCCCTGCAGGTCATCGCCCATCAAAAGAAAGATATATGGGGTGTCATCCCCAAGGACGTGCGGACCCTAGGGGTCTACGGCAGGTGGAGCACCAACTGTTGGAAACAGTGGGAGGACCAGAAATGCTGGGCACAGAAGACCGCAGAGGCCCAGCTGGGGATGGCTTCCCAAAGAGGAAGGGGTGCCTGTCAAACTCTGACCCCCCTGATGGCCCGCATACTGGCGGTGGCCTGTCCAGAGCTAGGGGCATCACAGCAGCCACAAGGGGGTGAGTACAGTGCCCCAACATACAACGTGCGCCTGGTGGGGGGTGGGGGGCGGGGGCCTTGTGGGTGCCCCTGGACCAGGTCTGGCATTGCAAGGTATGTCCCGTTGGGCAGGGATCTGATGTGAAAGTACTCCAACCAAGCTAGTAGGCATCCACTACTGGGCAGGGGTCTGTGGGTCTCAGGTATGCTGCATTTGGCATTAGGTGTCCCTCTCCATGGGCTGGTGACTAGCATTGTGACTGGTAGTGCATTGCCTAGTGCGTAGGGCTGTTCCCTGTGTGTCATGTTCGCCAACGGTGGTGTTGTTGGTGCCATTGACCAAGTGTATCCTTTGTCTCTTCCGCCCCTTTTTGTTGTGTCACCCTGTCCTTATGTGCATTAGCATCATCTGGCGGAGGAGCAGAGGCACCGGGGACGGAGGGAGCTGCATCCCACAGGACCTAGGAGGCCGAATCCACTGACAGCGAGGGCAACAGTGGGACGGAGGGTGAGGGGAACACCATAGCGGAGATAGGACGGAACAGTTCAGACATGGATACCTCCTCTGATGGGAGCTCCCTGGTGGTGGGGGACACTTCTGTGCCCACCCCAGCTACAGGTACAGCCGCCATCCCCGTACCAGCAACGCCATCCTAGCAGCCCCTCAGCGAGTTTCCCGTGCCGCTCACTCAGGAGGGTGGGCATCTCCTTCGCCCCAGGCACCTCAGGCCCTGCCCCAGTTAGCCCTGCTGCCCTGAATGAGAAGGCTATTGATCTCCTGTGATCCATCTCTGTTGGGTAGTCAACCACTGTGAATGCAATCCAGGGGCTGGCAGCCCAAATGCAACAGACAAATGCATTCCTGGAGGGCATTCACATTGGCTTGGCGGCCCAACATAGATCAATCCAGGCTCTGGCCTCCTCTCTGATGCTAGCCATTGTCCCTGTTTCCAGCCTCCCCCCTCAATCTTCCTCTTCCCAATCCCAATGATGCAGAGACTCAGTCGGAGCCCCCACCATCAACCATGGTGGTGCAGCCATCCGAGGCTGCAGGTTAAGGGCTGGAGCCTCCCCCCACCACTGCCAGCACCGCCACCAGCACCACTGCCAGCAGCAGCAGCCCCAGTGGGCAACCATCCGAGGCTGCAGGGAAAGGGCTGGAGCCTCCCCCCACCACTGCCAGCACCACCACCTGCACCGCTGTCGCGTAGGCTCTCATTATTCTAATGAGACTACTGGATTTTGAGCGTCAGAATCGCCCGCGGCGTGGGAGACTAAGGTGGTCATTACAACCCTGGCGGACGGTGTTAAAGGTGCGGTAATACCGCAAACAGGCCGGCGGACAAAAAAAGGGAATCATGACCGTGGCGGAAACCGCCAACATAGACAGACACTTTAACACTCCGACCGCCACGGCGGTACAGACAAGCAGCGCGGCGGTCACCGCCAACAGACAGGCGGAAGCAAATGTACCGCCCACAGTATCACAACCCACCAATCCGCCACCTTTTCCGAGGCGGATTCACCGTGGATAAAAACACAGCGGAAACAGCTTTTGCAATGGGAAAACGCTCACCTTAACACACTCCACGAGGAAGGAGGACACCATGGAGCCGGAACTCCAAATACTCCCTGCCCTTGTCTTCCTGCTCATCTACGAACACCAGCAACGGCAGCGCCGAAGACAACGGTGAGTACTGCACCTACAACATAGGGGAGGGGGGAGGCAAAAGTCAGGGGGACACACACGCAACACCCCCACCCCCAACCCCACACTCACCCACTACAACACACACACCAATGCATTTCCAAACAGCACAGTAACAACCCACAACCCCCCCAGAAGAATGCAAAGACAAAAGGAAATCAGTTCAAACATTGTAATGTATCAAAATACAGTTACCAAATATATACAGATATATATACACATTCAAAATTATATACATTACGAGAAGTAGTGCAGGTATGCACATATCAATCTCTGTGCACCACTGGGCCAAAAATGCATGGGCGAGGCCCACACTAGATACCTGTCCACAAACGGAGAGAACACTGCAGGGGCATCAGATAGAAATACAACAGGCACCTCAGGGGGAAGGGAAGGGGGGGCACCTCAGCCGGATTACAGCACCACGGCAGATCCACAACAGGGCTCCATGCCCATTGATGTATCCTGGGGAGTGCAAAGCCACAGTCTCTCAAGTCTCTACAGTGGGTGGCTTGCCCACCGTTACATCCTGGGGAGTGCAAAGCCACAGTCTCTCAAGTCTCTACAGTGGGTGGCTTGCCCACTGTTCCATCCTGGGGAGTGCAAAGCCACAGTCTCTCAAGTCTCTACAGTGGGTGGGTTGCCCACTGCTACATCCTGGGGAGTGCAAAGCCACAGTCTCTCAAGTCTCTACAGTGGGTGGGTTGCCCACTGTTCCATCCTGGAGAGTGCAAAGCCACAGTCTCTCAAGTCTCCACAGTGGGTGGGTTGCCCACTGTTCCATCCTGGGGAATGCAAAGCAACAGTCTCTCAAGTCTCTACAGTGGGTGGGTTGCCCACTGTTCCATCCTGGGGAATGCAAAGCCACAGTCTCTCAAGTCTCTACAGTGGGTGGGTTGCCCACTGTTCCATCCTGGAGAGTGCAAAGCCACAGTCTCTCAAGTCTCCACAGTGGGTGGGTTGCCCACTGTTCCATCCTGGGGAGTGCAAAGCAACAGTCTCTCAAGTCTCTACAGTGGGTGGGTTGCCCACTGTTCCATCCTGGGGAGTGCAAAGCCACAGTCTCTCAAGTGGATAACAGTCTCCACTGGTTCTGGAGGGGGACTGGTGCCAAGAGTGCTGCATCCTGTTAAGGACAGATGGAGTGGATGCATGTCTCCACTGGTTCTGGAGGGGGAATGGTGCCCAGACTGCATCAGGCTCCCCGTGACGGTTCCTGTTCCATCACTGACCCAGCTGCACATGGGATAACGATGCTTGATGTGGCAGTGTTTTCCCTGTCCAGCAGTGCTTTGCCATGGTGGTCTCTGACCTGTTCAGCGGTGCTTTGCCCTGTTCAGCAGTGCTTTGCCCTGTTCAGCGGTGCTCTGCCTGTTCAGCGGTCTTCACCATGGTGGTGTTTTCCTGTCCAGCGGTTCTTTGCCATGGCGGTCTCTGACCTGTTCAGCTGTGCTTTGCCCTGTTCGGCGGTGCTTTGCCCTGTTCAGCGGTCTTCACCATGGCGGTGTTTTCCCTGTCCAGCGGTGCTTTGCCATGGCGGTCTCTGACCTGTTGAGCGGTGCTTGCCATGGCGGTCTCTGACCTGTGCATTGGTGTGTGGCATGACGGTCCCTCATTGCCTAACGGGGCTGTGGCTGCCGGGGTCCTCCTGGGCACTGACTCTGGCGGTGGTCTCCTGATCAGTGACGATACTGCTGCCCTCCTGGGCACTGCCTCTGGCGGTGGTCTCCTGACCAGTGACGATACTGCTGCCCTCCTGGGCACTGACTCCGGCGGTGGTCTCCTGACCAGTGACGACGATGCTGGCGGTGGCGTCCCGGTCGCCGGGGAGGATGGCGCCCTTCTCTGCTGTGCTGCTCTTACCAGACTGTGCAGACTTCTTCTGGCCCTTCACCAACTTTGGAGGAGTCACAGCTGACTCTGCAATCCCCCTGGGACCCTTGTGAGCAGTTTTGCCGCCAGGAGTCTTCACCCTGTCCCGTCGGCCACTTTCCAACTTGAGGTGCTTAACAGGGGGGTGGACTGGCAGTGCTTTGGCTCCGTGTCACACTGGCTGCTCTGGTGGCCGGTGCACTCCACACACCTTTAACACGCACCACTGGTCCAGGAGTTTTTTTGGCTGAGGTGCTACTATGGGACCTATCAATTGGAGGGGTATGGGTGGGGGCAAAGAGGCCAACGTTGCTGAGGAAGAGTTGCTGACGAAGACTGGGATGGGTAGCTGGAGGGGGTCTGGGAGTGGAGGAAGAGGAGGTGGTAGTAGGAGGTGTGACTTTAGGTGATTTGGGTGCAGGTGCAGGTACTGGAGGCTGTCGTGAGGTGGATGGATGTTGGGTGTGTGGGTGCCTGCGTTTGTGTACTTTGGGAGGGGGCGTCACAGACACACTGGGAGTGGACACAGGGGGCGTGTAAATGGTAGTGGGGGTGGTAGGTGCAGGTGAGCGGGGTGTGGTTCTGGGTGTTCTGGTGCAAGTCCTAGTGCCTGCAGATGTAGTGCATGCAGGTGAGAGTGTAGACGACACTGGGAGGGAGGAGGAAGACGACGAGGAGGGGGACACAGTGGAGGCAGTGGATGTTGCTGTGTCTGTATGTGGGTGATGCTTGCGTGAGTGCCTGTGGGTTGTGTGGTGATTATGTTTGCCTGAGCTCCTTGTGTGTGTTGAGGTGTATGCATGCTTGTCTGTTGGTATGCTTGGGTCTGGGTGGAGGAAGATGGAGGGGGGAGGCTAGAGACAGGGACAATGGCTGCCATCAGTGCTGAGGCGAGATCGCGGGGTTCGATGAAGGGCAGCCTGACCAGAATGAATGCCCTCCAGGAATGCATTACCGTGTTTCAACTCCCTTTCTACACTCTGGATGGCATTCACAATGGTAGACTGCCCAACAGTGAGTGTCCTGAGTTGGTCAATGGCCTCCTCACTGAGGGCAGCAGGGATGACTGGGGCAAGGTCTGAGGTGCCTGGGGCGAAGGTGATGCCCACCCTCCTGGGTGAGTGGGCACGGGGCGAATGCTGAGGGGCTGCTGGGAGGGCGGTGCTGGTAGGGGAGGTGGTGGCTGTACCTGTAGAAGTGGGGGGCACAGATGGTGCCGCCACCACAAGGGAGCTCCCATCGGCGGATGAGTCCGTGTCGCTGTTTGGTGATCCGGAGACTGACGTGAAGCTCCCCTCCGTCCCACTGGTGTATTCTGATTCCGTGGTGTGGCCCTCCATGGCCATGTGGGATGCAGCTCCCTCGTGCTCCGGTGCCACTGTACCTCCGCCTGATGAAGCTGATGCACAAAAGAACAGGGAGAGCAGAAAAAGGGGGGGGGGACAGAAGAAAGTCAGGTTGAGTGCATGGCATACCGCTACCGTTGGCGGACAATACAGACACAGCAGCCCCCTGCACTACGCCGTGCTCTTGGCCTCTACAGATGCAATTCCTGGGATCTGGCCTACATGGCTATGGTGGACATCTGCACACATGGATGCCACAGGGGCATGTATACCTGTACCTGGCACTGTACTGAGGTGGGGTGCAGTGCCACATGGCCTGCATTCCGGAGGGGCCTAGCCTACTTAACTCACCCTGGCCTAGGGAAACCCACAGCCCTCCTTCCCCACCCAGAGACCTCCACTGCGCGCAAAGTCCCCAGAATGAGAGTGTACTCACCCCCTTGTGTCTACTGTGATGCCCTCAAGCGCTCATCCAACTCCGGGTAGGCCACCGCCAGGATCCGGAACATCAGGGGGGTCATGGTGCGACAGGCACCCCTTCCACGCTGGGAGGCCATCCCCAGCTGAGCCTCCGCCGTCTTCTTGCTCCAGCGGCGAATGTCCTCCCATCTTTTCCGGCAGTGGGTGCCCCGTCTCTGGTGGACCTCCAGTGTCTGGACGTCCTTGGCAATGGCACATCAAATGTCCTTCTTCTGGTGGGCGCTGACCTACATGACATGCACAGGGGAAGAAGAAAAGTCATTACCAACTGCACCTTCGATGTGACTGACCCCCATCCCTACCCTTGCCATGTGGCACATGCATTCACAGTCCTTCATGTTCCCTGAACTCTGCCCCCTTCCTTCTTACAACCAGCCCTCTCTACACAAGTATAGCCCATACAACGTGCTCCCTGTGTACTTACCTGTTGGTCTGGAGGACCGTAGAGTAGCGTGTACTGGGGGAGGACCCCGTCGACGAGCTTCTCCAACTCCTGAGCAGTGAAGGCAGGGGCCCTTTCCCCAGACGCAGTAGCCATTGTCTCTTCCAAACCGAGGTCACAGCAGCACTTGCAGTGTAGGTCCTCTCCTGTCGAAGATCAGGTATCGAGTGATTTAACAGATAGAAAATGGTGGTCACGTCCGCGGCGGTGACGTCCGCGGTGGTGCCTATCATCACCGCCGGCGCACCTCATCATTGGCTCCTGGGACCCAAAGGGTCCAATGTTAACCAATGCAGCATTGCGCCGCGGTCTACGACCGCCTACCGCAACGGTGTACAACGGCAGCGCAGATACCTCACATCCCATTGTCCCAGTTTAGAGGTCAGGTAGCTGCCATTTCAGGGGCCCACATGGCTTCATTTACTACTGCGTCACACATACCTAGGTCTACACTCAACACACACACAGGAAGAGTTTTGTGTTTGGTGTTGTGTTCTGTGTATCTGTGGGTACATACCTGGAAATTTGTTGTCGTTGTCCTTCCTAGGCACCGTCAGCTGGGACATTTGAGAAGATGGTGGAATTCTCCGGTGTACCGACTGCTGGTGGACCTGTTGACAATGGAGGAGCGACATTTAATCATCACCTACAGGTTTGACCGTGCCACTATCCAGGAACTATGAACCCAGTTGGAGCCAGACCTGATGTCACCAATCCGCTATCCCACTGGAATCCCCCCTGACGTGCAGGTGCTGTCAGTGCTCCATTTCCTTGCAAGTGGGTCTTTTCAGACAACAGTGGCCATGGCATCAGGGATGTCCCAGCCTATGTTTTCCAACGTGTTGTCCAGAGTGTTGTCTGCCCTGCTGAAACACGTAAGGAGCAACATCGTTTTCCCTCAGGTGGAGGATTTGGCTACAGTTAAAGGTGACTTCTATGCCCTTGGACATATCCCCAACATCATAGGTGCTATTGATGGCACCCATGTAGCTCTGGTCCCCCCCGCAGGAGTGAACAGGTGTACAGAAACCAGAAGAGTTATCATTCTATGAATGTACAGATGGTATGTTTGGCAGACCAGTACATCTCCCAGGTAAATGCTATGTTCCCTGGCTCTGTGCATGACACCTACATCCTGCGGAATAGCAGTATCCCGTATGTGATGGGTCAACTCCAGAGGCACCGTGTGTGGCTATTAGGGGACTCTGGTTACCCCAACCTGTCATGGCTATTGACCCCAGTGAGGAATCCCAGGACCAGGGCAGAGGAACGCTACAATGAGGCCCATGGGCGGACTAGGAGGGTGATCGAACGCACCTTCGGCCTCCTGAAGGCCAGGTTCAGGTGCCTCCATATGACAGGTGGTTCCCTATTCTACTCACCCAAGAAGGTGTGCCAGATCATCATCGCCTGCTCGATGCTTCACAATCTTGATTTGCGACGCCAGGTGCCTTTTCTGCAGGAGGATGGTCCAGATGGCGGTGTTGTGGCAGCTGTGGAGCCTGTGGACAGTGAGGAGGAGGAAGCTGAGGAAGAAGACATAGACAACAGGGAGTCAGTCATACAGCAATATTTCCAGTGACACACAGGTGAGAACATGTTTTTTTTACCATTACATTCACTTTCACACTTCTACCTCTATCCTGTCTGTTATTTAATAGCAGTATTTGGTCACTGAGTTGTACCTTTCCATTACGGTTTCACAGGTGTGGTTACCAACGTGTGTCATCTGCTTGCATCCTTCAAGGACTTGTGATGTGTGACATAGGTATGTTGGCTTTACAATCGAGAAAGACTTTTTGACACTGTCATTGATAATAAAAATTTACCAAATCACAGACTGACTCCAGATTGTTTTGTGGTTCAAGGGTGTTTACTTAAGTGCTCAAAAATGGAGGGGGGTTGGAAAATGGTGATGGGGGACGGTGGAGGAATGTCCATGGCAGATTCCAGTCTATTGGTCACACAGGTGCACTGCCCATATGGGCATAGGAAGTGGAGCTGGGGCAGTTTAAGTATGGACAGGGTAACAAAGTGGGACAGTGGGAGGACAATCAGGGTGGTCTCATTTCCTGGCAGGGTCTTGCCATCTTGCTCTGTCCTGTTCCTGGATCTCAGGGACCGCTTGCATGCTGGTTGTCCATCTGCAGGGGGTGGGGTGCTGGTGTGGTGGTCTTGTGGCGGGGCGTCCTGTCCACTAGCGCCGGCGGAGGTGGTGGGCAGGTCATCGTCCAGGCTAGTGTCAGGGGCCCCTTGGAGTGTCACGGTGTCCCTCATGGTCTGCTGTATGTCCTTCAGCACCCCTACGATGGTGCCCAGGGCAGAGCTGGTGGTCCTAAGCTCCTCCCTGAACCCCAAATACTGCTCCTCCTGCAGGCACTGGGTCTCCTGAAACTTGGCCAGGACCGTCGCCATCGTCTCCTGGGAGTGGTGGAATGCTCCCATGATGGAGGAGAGGGCCTCGTGGAGAGTGGGTTCCCTTGGCCTGTCCGCCCCTTGTCGCACAGCAGCCCTCGAGTTCCCCTGTGTTCCTGTGCCTCCGTCCCCTGGACTGTGTGCCCACTACCACTGCCTCCAGGTCCCTGTTGTTGATGGGGTGGTGGGTTATCCTGGGTTCCCGGTAGTGGTGGACACACGCTGATTGACGTGTCCTGGGTACGGAGGTATGGGCCCGCTGGGTGGGTGCTGTGCTGGTGTTACCAGAGGGTGGAAGGTCAGTGTTGGGCTGTGCCTGTGCAAGGGGAACTGACTGTCCCGAGGCCCACGATGGTCCGGGCTGGTCATCAGGATCCAGTAGGGCAGAGCTGCTGTTGTCACTGTGGGCCTCTTCTGTGGGTGGAGTGGAGATGTCTGGACCCTCCTCTGTGGTGACGTTCCTTAGTGGTCCTGCAGGGATATAAGAGCAAAATGCAAGATGCAATAATGATTATTGCATCTGTGTGTGTAATGGTGTGCAATGGGTGGGTGTGCGTGTACCCCAGTGCAAGCATTCCTGTGTGTGGGTTTGTGTGATGATGGTTAGGGGGTTGTTATGGGTATGTGCAGTGAGCATGCTTTGGTGAGGGGTGACCATGCTTAGTTGTGTCATGCAGGGCTTGGTGTTGAGATGTGTGGTTTGTGTTATTGATACATTAGTGAGGAGTTGGAGTGATAGGGGAGGGGGTGAGGGTGTGGGTGTTTGATAGCATGCAGGTAGGGTGGGGGATATGATAGTTAAGATTTGACTTACCAGTGTCCATTCCTCCACCGACTCCTCCGAGGCCATCTGGATGCATGATGGTCAAGACTTGCTCCTCCCATGTTGTTAGTTGTGGGGGAGGAGGTGGGGGTCTGCCGCCAGTCCGCTGTACCGTGATGTTGTGCCTGGAGACCACTGAACGCACCTTCCCCCGTAGGTCGTTCCACCTCTTCCTGATGCCCTCCTGATTTCTTGGATGCTGGCCCACAGCGTTGACCCTGTCCACGATTCTGCGCCATAGCTCCATCTTCCTGGCTATGGAGGTGTGCTGCACCTGTGAGCCAAATAGCTGTGGCTCTACCCGTAGGATTTCCTCCACTATGACCCTGAGCTCCTCCTCGGAAAACCGGGGGTGTCTTTGGCGTGACATGGGGTGGTGTGGGTGATGTGTGGGGTGGTGTAAGTGTTGATGTGTGTGGTGATGTGTAGTGGTGTGTGGTGTTTTGTGCGTGGAATGTTGTATGGGTGATGGTGTTGTGTGCCTCTGTGTGGTGGGGTTCTCAATTGCTGTGCTCTCTGTCTCTCTGGCCTTCGTTCGTGAATTGTGGTTTGTGGGTGATGTGGGGGTGTGTTTTATATTGAATTGGGTGTGTGGGAGTGGTGTGTGTATCAGGTGTGTGTATTTCGAATTGTCCAATGTGGCGGTGTTTTGGAGATGTGTGTGTATTTTGAGCGCAGCAGTGTTTACCGGCAATGGAATACCGCATTTGAAAGACCGCCGCGTGGATTCGTGAGTCGTGATAGCATGGGCGTGTTTCTGTTGGCGTGACGGTGGAGGAATTCTTTTCGCCAGTTTAACACTGACCTTTGGTGAGGCGGACTTGTGTGGGTGTCTGAATTTCAGCGGATTCCGAGATGTGGGTCATAATAGCAATGGCGGAATTCCACGGCCGCGCCGGTGTTTTGGCGATCTTCTGCACGGCGGTAAGCGGCTTTTACCGCCAATGTTGTAATGACCCCCTAAGTCTGACCCACTGCGGGTGACACCTGTCGCTCCAATCCGGGTGTTGCTCCGGCTAACTAGCAGTGCCTCATCTCTACCCGTGCACAGGGATTTGGTGGTGATAATCCAGCACTGATGTACATAGTATAGCTCTCTTGCGTCAGTTATTGTGTACATACATTTTTTGTTAGTCTCCCTGTTTTTAATTTTTGTAGAGGCGACGTTGCCCCTCGATAGTCCTGATGAGGCCCTGATTGAAGAGGCCGAAAGGCGTTGACAGATATACCGGCGAGATTGTGTTCTCTAATTGAAGTCAACATTACAAAAAATCATTTTATATGCACTACAAAATACCTCAAAAATCGAGATAGGTATTTGACAGCTGCTTGTATGGGAACTATCAATCATCGCAATAGAGTGGATTACAATCCTAACTTTGAAAGTGTGACCAACAGTATCTTGTAAAGAACGGTTGTTGGGCACAACCCTCTACTCACGGTTTGGTTAGTCTCGAGGCTTTGAGTAGCTAGATGCTGCCCTTAGTTGAACTATGTAGAAAATGTGAATTTGATTTCATGTGTGTAATGTTTTGTGTTGTAAATATTTGATATTTTGTATGATTCACCAATGAGTCATGTTGCTGCCTTGCATATAATTAGTTGAAATAAATATTGGAAAATAATCAATCCATGAAGACAGTATTGAGCACTGTTTTTGCGAAATAGATATTTAATCTATCCCTACCTTCAGACCATTTCCTTGTTGATATGTAGTTATTGTACCCAGGTCAGGTTAGGGTTATAGGGTCCTCTCTTTTTCGCACAATCATCTCTACCCGAGGGCAGGGATGACTGGGCAGCGGAGCGCATGACATAATTGGTTTCTCAGGGAAGCCATGGTCACTCAGGTCTCATCCATTTCTCTCAGTTACCTTAGTCTCATATATGAATGACAAACAGAGGCAGTATATGTTTTTATAATGATAGCAAAGCGTGAGCTGCAATAACCAGCATAACAGTATTAAAATTGTGACAAGGAGAGTGAAGCATAGAAATAACGCTATCATATTGTCACTATGGTCAATATACTGACTTCTACCTAGGCTATGATAGAGCACAGCATGATAAGCTCTAATTCTGCCCTTTAGGTTCCCCTGGGAAGACATCATCCCCCATACCTGACCAAAGGCCTGCAGTCTGAGTTAGCATCGGTAGCAAAGCATTCTGCAATCAGCATACAGACGTGGTTCCCTGGCTGGAATCTCCCTCTAACGTGTAAGGGACAAAGAAGTGTTTTTATAACAACACAGCTGATGTTCTGAGAAAATGTCCCTACGTAAGGATGTGTGTTTTCTACGAATGTTGGAGACTAAACTTCTACCACGTTCATCTGCAATGTACCATGCTGTAGCCTTGGAAGAAACACAGAGTGAGCAAGAATGTCTTGTTTGAGAACAGAGTGCTGGCCTAGGCAAAAACAGTTAGATAAACAGAAAATAAAACAAGACCGTAAAAGTGTCTATTGTAACAATAATAAAGTAAAGCCGAATAAAATATATCTAGGTTAGAGTGCACAGCGGACTAGTCTAGTGTGTTAAAATAACGTGCATGGAGATATTGCTAAAATGGCTACACAACACCCTCCCCTTGTCGGTTGAAGGTGGTTCAAAGCCTAAAGATATAACATTGCTACTAAAAGCTCAACCTGAGATATGTATGTAAAAAATCAATGCCATTTATGACAAGTCGAAGGGACACCTAATCATGTAGAAGGACAATTTAAAATGTCAACATGTGGCATGAAAGACCGAATTTCAAAAGGCAAAGTTATTTTGAAAAGTTCCAATCAATTCCGGAACCATAAAGGACAGGAATTCTTCCACTTCGACAGATGTTAAAGTCGGAAAGGCATCACCAAGAAGGATCGATGAGCAGTCGTGTTCCATAGCCTCAGCCTCAGTCAACGCGGCATTCCGTGGTGTGCCTAATGATGAATCATGAGCCACATCCTCCAGGAGGGGCAACTCATAAGTAGCTTCCCGTAGCAAACGCAACCTCAATGCAAATGTCCGGTAATGAGCCCTAAGCAAGCACATCAACAGATCAGCGTCCAATGAAAGCAAGCGCTGCGTAGAAAGACAGACTTCAAGTGCATGTTCAACAGAGCACCAGAGGCACCGAAACACGGGCAACACACAATGTAAAACTGGTCTAAATGACAGAGACCAGCCACACTCCAATTGCTCCAGGAGTGTTGCTCCAAAATACTGCATCATGTGTCCACGACACAGATCCGCTGATGGGAGCAATTTCATTCCTCCTTGTTGCGGCGGGACAGCCATTGCGCATAGGAAATTGCAGCAGCAAAATGCCAGCCAAAGTTATTGGAAATCCCCCAAATAATATCAGAAAACATTTAGTGGGTGGCCGATGGTATCAATCCAAATATGGAGGAGAAGGTGTGCATGAAACCAGAACTAACAGCCTTAAAGAAATGTGAGATTCCAGTTGTACTAGATGCATTAAATGTCCGTCCCACGAGTTCACCAAAGTGTCTCGGAAAGTTTGTACTTAAAAGGGACTGCATTTCTGCTGCTGACCTTGCCACCTTGCCACTACGACCTTGCCACGTGTGTAAGTCTCGCGTGCAGATGTAATGGCCACATGCTTTTGAAACAATGATGGCATGAGTCTGCTCAACTTGTCAAAATTCACATTTGAATTAGCAATGTGAGGCCAAATGTCAGCTACCGCTCTTATCTTAGTGGGGGGAAAAAGTACGTTCCCGCAGCATGTAACTATCTTAGAGACCGAAACAACATCAACTATTCCGGCTCACATCCCACAACAGTCTTCACCGTTGAGGAGGACATAGTTGCTGTTTGAAAGCACCTGGAACTTAGGTCTAGACAAGGGAACTGGAACTCCTGTCAGATAACAAGCCAAGTTCACTGCAGATGCGTTACACACCCCATGCAAGGACAGCTGTTTACAAACCATCGATTGCTGACTGCAGTCTCACATTAACTACCCTAAGAAAGACTTCTTTCATGCCACTGAGATATTTGTATGAGAAGGGAAGCTCCCACACCTCATGCATGTAACTATTTCCCAGCCTTTCATATCTGCCTACCAGAATGTGTTTTAAACAGGAGGTGAATTGAAGTGTAGAAATAGGCAGATTAATGACCTCGTGTATTAGCCACTCAACAGATGGTCTTTCAGCCACAGTAAAAAGGCAACGTTTCTAATTTCTCGATGTTTAGCATGACATAAGTTGCTTCTTTCTTAGCCATTAGTTGTTATTGTTGCGTTAAATTAAAGGAAGAAAATATTTCCCTTGCGCTGACATGCTGCCAGGGAACGTTACCCGCCTTCAATGTTTGAAGTGTCCAACCCAACTGCATAATGGACCTCAGCTGACTCTGTCCATGGTGTAAAGAAGACATATATTTTTGTATAATGTCTATAGCAAAAGAGACAACGTTATTTAAGGTGTATATTCGGTCGGACAGGGTATTAATCCCATTATCCACAACAGCTAATGCCTTTTTTAGATTTTTCTTATCTATTTGCCTTAACCGGGCAGCTGCTTCTTGTTGGGAAAGCTTCCAAATTTCATTATATACTTCATATTAGAAACGCTTTCTGCTGTGTTATCTGGGGCCTAGCAAGAAATCCTGTAAATCAGTATTATTAGACAGGAGACTGAGGTGTTCTCTAACCGCATCTAGTGAGGAAGTTCTTAACCATTGCTGGCATAGTTTCCCTACACTGTATGTTGTAACTATACCTGCATGTTCGGATGATATATAGCGAGGGTCCGACATAGTAGTTCTAAAACCCCCCGAAGAGTTGATAAAACGTTTCTGACACCCATTGGTATCTACTGGCCACAATAACCACCCGCCAGGACGTGTCAGTGAAACATTAAATGTACCATTCTGGACCCACTCATTGAGCTGATGTTCAGTTGCATTTGTATATTTTTGCCATTTGTAACATTTTGCAAGGGCAAGTATACAGGGCGTGTTTAATTCTTTAATCTTTGCTAAGCATAGACAACTTGTTTGTTGTACTGTTGTACTGTTTCATTTAAGAATATCATTTGTATAGGTATCAGGCATGCTCTGAATAAAGCTTTCTTCCCCCTTATTTGCCAATGTCTAGTTCCGCATACACTTTTTAAGTCAATTGACTTTAGCCAATATTCATAGCCTTCTATAGTCAACCGGGAAACAAAGGATTCTGAATATATAAATTTTGTATTCATCAATAAGATATGTATATCTTTAGTAGGTGGCAATTTAAAATAATACGACTCATTATTTTTTACATCATGCCCAGAAAAATATCCAAACTTTTCATAATATATTTTGGAACTCTCTTGTGGTGGAGTCGGACAATGTTCCCATTGTGTATAATAAAAAACAGTTTTGGGGCTGCTTGCTCTGTGTATGAAATGGTGCCCATAATAATTATATCAAAACATATCACCATAATTTTCTTTAGATTGATAAACATCTTCGTTTTCAAATACAGTATAATACTGCAATTCAGTCATCATAGAATCAATTGTTTTCACATCCCAATCATTGGAAACAATGGCTGGTATTATTATATCATTCATGGAAAGTTTGGAAACATATGGGGGGTCATTCTGACCCTGGCGGGCGGTGATAAAGCGGCGGCCAACCCGCCAACAGGCCGGCGGTCAAAAAAATGCAATTCTGACCCTGGCGGGAACCGCCAACACAGCCCGCCACTTTAACACTCCGACCGCCACGGCGGAACAAACAAACAGCGCGGCGGTCACCGCCAACAGCCAGGCGGCAGACAATGTACCGCCCACCCTATCACGACCCACCAATCCGCCACCTTTTCCGGGGCGGGAGCACCGCGATAAAAACACGGCGGATACAGACATTTCCAATGGAAAACGCTCACCTCGAGACACTCCACGCGGAATCCGGACAGCATGGAACCCGAATTGAACATCATACCTGCTCTCGTCTACCTGCTCATCTACCACGAGTACGAACTCCGGCGCAGACGTCAACGGTGAGTACTGCACCTACGACACACGGGAGGGGGGAGGAAGAAAGGTTACGGGCATATACATATGCGACCCCCCACCCCCCCCAATATGTACACACCAATGCAGAGCAGGAAGTCACAGTGACACCACACAAACACCCTTAAAAAATACAATGACACAACCAAATTTGGAATAAATTTTCATGTTCAAAAAAAGCACCTGGAAATAATTGAGCAACCGTGAAAAATATTTACAAAAACCAAAAATATATACACATCAGTGTATCACTGAAGTAACAAGTCCTGCACATCCTACGAATCTAACATGTCGGTGGGCCAAGGTTCTGTGAAACAAGGGCAAAGCCCACACACGAGACCTGAGTCCTTTGGAGAGAACACTGCAGGGGCATCCGATGTCAAAACTACAGGCACCTCAGGGGGAAGGGAAGGGGGGGCCACCACAGCCACATGAGTCCACGACGCCAGATCCACGAGGAGCCACCATGCCCACTGTACCATCCTGGGGAGTGCAAAGCCACAGTCCCTCAAGTCTCTGCAGTGGGTGGGTTGCCCACTGTACCATCCTGGGGAGTGCAAAGCCACAGTCTCTCAATGTCTCTGCAGTGGGTGGGTTGCCCACTGGACCATCCTGGGGAGTGCAAAGCCACAGTCTCTCAATGTCTCTACAGTGGGTGGGTTGCCCACTGTACCATCCTGGGGAGTGCAAAGCCACAGTCTCTCAGGTGGATTACAGAGTCCACTGGTCAAGGAGGAGGCATGGTGGGCACAGTGAACCATAAACAGTGCCTGAGACGGCGGGACCCAGCGCAGCGGTGCATGACATGGCGATGTCCAGCGGAGCGGTGCTTGACAGGAAGGGTCCAGCGGAGCGGTGCTTGACAGGAAGGGCCCAGCGGAGCGGTGCTTGAGACGGCGGGGCCCAGCGGAGCGGTGCTTGAGACGGCGGGGCCCAGCGGAGTGGTGCTTGACAGGAAGGGCCCAGCGGAGCGGTGCTTGAGACGGCAGGGCCCAGCGGAGCGGTGCTTGACAGGAAGGGGCCAGCGGAGCGGTGCTTGAGACGGCGGGGCCCAGCGGAGCGGTGCTTGAGACGGCGGGGCCCAGCGGAGCGGTGCTTGACAGGAAGGGCCCAGCGGAGCGGTGCTTGAGACGGCGGGGCCCAGCGGAGCGGTGCTTGACAGGAAGGGGCCAGCGGAGCGGTGCTTGAGACGGCGGGGCCCAGCGGAGCGGTGCTTGACAGGAAGGGCCCAGCGGAGCGGTGCTTGAGACGGCGGGGCCCAGCGGAGCGGTGCTTGACAGGAGGGGCCCAGCGGAGCGGTGCTTGAGACGGCGGGGACCAGCGGAGCGGTGCTTGACAGGAAGGGCCCAGCGGAGCGGTGCTTGAGACGGCGGGGCCCAGCGGAGCGGTGCTTGACAGGAAGGGCCCAGCGGAGCGGTGCTTGAGACAGCGGGGCCCAGCGGAGCGGTGCTTGAGACGGCGGGGCCCAGCGGAGCGGTGCTTGACAGGAAGGGCCCAGCGGAGCGGTGCTTGAGACAGCGGGGCCCAGCGGAGCGGTGCTTGACAGGAAGGGGCCAGCGGAGCGGTGCTTGAGACGGCGGGGCCCTCTTCAGCGGTGCTCTTCTGCACGGCGGGCCCTCTTCAGCGGTACCTGTCTTCACGGCGGGGCCCTCTTCAGCGGTGCTCTTCTGCACGGCGGGGCCCTCTTCAGCGGTACCTGTCTTCACGGCGGGGCCCTCTTCATCGGTACCTGTCTTCACGGCGGGGCCCTCTTCAGCGGTACCTGTCTTCACGGTGGGGCCCTCTTCAGCGGTACCTGTCTTCACGGCGGGGCCCTCTTCAGCGGTACCTGTCTTCACGGCGGGGCCCTCTTCAGCGGTGCTCTTCTGCATGGCGGGGCCCTCTTCAGCTGTACCTGTCTTCACGGCGGGGCCCTCTTCAGCGGTACCTGTCTTCACGGCGGGGCCCTCTTCAGCGGTACCTGTCTTCACGGCGGGGCCCTCTTCAGCAGTACCTGTCTTCACGGCGGGGCCCTCTTCAGCGGTGCTCTTGCAGTATGTCAAGGGAGTCATACCTGGCCTGGACACCCTGCTCAGTCGCCCTCCGACCGTGCTGTGTCAGGCCCCTTCGGGGAGTGAGTCCTGGGCCCTTTGGTGTCGTCCCTTGCAGCCGGGATGGGGCTTGTGGGGCCCTCCTGCTCCGCGCTCCTGGTGGTTGTCCTCTCCGCCCTGCTGTCCTTCCGCTCCTTAGATGGGGCTCTCGGGCCCTTGCCTCCCATGGCTGCTGTGGCCGGTGAAGTGGCCGGAGTCACCTCCTTGGGGGCAGCCGTCTCTGTCCGCTCACGGCGGCCCTTCAATTTCTGGGTCCTCTTGCCTGGGGGGGGGCTGGCTGTCCCCTTGCTGCTCACCGAAGTGTTACTGCCGCCAAAGGGTGGACTCCACATGCCATGCACCACTTGCACTGTAGTAGTTGGGCTGGTGGTGGCTGAGGTGCCCTTGGGACTTTTCCCAGTAGGAGGGGGTGGGTCGGGGGAGGGAAAGAGGTCAAAACTGGAGAGGTAATTTTTCTTGGGACCAAGGTAAGGGGTAGGAGTAGTGGTGAGAGAAGTGGAGGAAGAGGATGTGGTTGTATGAGAGCCAGGTGTGCTGTCCTTGGGTGCAGGTGACTGGGACGTAGGCTGTGGTGAGGTGGTTGGCTGTTGTTTGGGTGTCTGCCTGCGTTTATGTGTCTTGGAAGAGGGGGTGACAGACACAGTGGGAGAGGACACAGGGGACGTGTAAATGCCAGTGGGGGTGGTGACTGCAGGTGTGCGGACTGTAGTGGAGGGTTTGCTGGTGGTGGAAGAACTGGCTGATGTTGGGGTGCATGCAGGTGTGAGTGTAGACGTCACAGGGAGGGAGGAGGGAGACGAGGAGGACGGGGACACAGAGGTGGTAGTGACTGTTGATATGTCTGCATCTGTGTGTTGCTTGGGTGAATGCTTGTGTTTTCTGTGGTGCTTATGTTTGGATGAGCTGGCCTTGGGTGTTGAGGTGTGTGCAGGCTGGTCTGATGGTGTGGATGGGATAGGTTGAGGTACAGGAGACAGAGAAAGGGTGGAGGCAGATAGAAGAGGGAGACTGGAGACAGGGACAATGGCTGCCGTCAGTGCTGAGGCCAGAGCAGTGAACGCTCGTTGATGGGCAGCCTGACCCGAATGAATGCCCTCCAGGTAGGCATTGCTCCGATGCACCTCCCTTTCCACCCCCTGGATGGCATTCAGAAGGGTAGTCTGCCCAACAATGAGCGTCCTCACCAGGTCAATGAGCTCCGCACTGAGGGCAGCAGGGGTAACAGAGGCAGGGGCTGAGGTGCCTGGGGCGAAGGAGACGCGCGCCTTCCTGGCCGAGCGGCCACGGAGCGAAGACTGCGGGGCTACTGGGAGGGCGGTGCTGGTGCGCTGGGTGGCGGCTGTACCTGTTGTTGCGGGGGGCACAGATGGTGCCGCCCCCGCTAGGGAGCTCCCAAACGAGGTTGTGTCCGTGTCGCTGGTGTCTCCACCGGCCCCCGTTGTGGTGCTCCCCTCGCCCTCCGGATCACTGGTGCCCTCGGTGTCTGTGTCAGTGCCCACCGGGGCCTGGTGACCTGCAGCTCCCTCCTGCTCCGACGCCAAATCTCCTCCGCCGGATGATGCTAAAACACAAGAAGACAAAGATTTAGGGTGGGGGGAGAAATTAAACAAAGTTGAGTGCATGCCTTAGCAATACCCTTTGCGGAGAGGACAGACACAGGTGCCTCGTGCACTAAGTCGCGAACTTGGGGTACACTACTCAGTACTTCTGACTAGGCAAACAGGTCTAGGGACAACACACGCGCACATGGGTGATGCTGGAGCATGGGTAGCTGCACTTGGCACCCTACAGAGGTGGGGGGCGGGGGCACAGGGCCATGCCTAAGAGAGCGGACTACACTACAGAGAGCGCCCGGGCCTAATGTCACCCACAGCCCTCCTCCCCCCCCAGACGCCTCCAATGCGCATACAGATGGGAGAATGTGCGGATACTCACCCCCTTGTGTCTGCTGTGCTGTCCTCAAGCGCCCATCCAAATTAGGGTAGGCCACCGCCAGGATCCGGGACATCAGGGGGGTCATGGTGCGACTGGCACCCCTCCTAGGTCGGGAGGCCATCCCCAGCAGTGTTTCTGCGGTCTTCCTCGTTCCGCGGCGGATGTCCTCCCACCTCTTGCGGCAGTGGGTGCCCCGTCTGTTGTGGACCCCCAAGTTCCGGACTTCCTCGGCGATGGCACGCCAAATATCGATCTTCTGGTGGGCGCTCACCTGTTTGGCATGTACAGGGTGGGAAAGAGAAACCGTCACATATCTGCATGTTTGGAGTACATGCCCCCCCCTCCCCAACCTTGTCATGGTTCCCATTCTCTCATCTGTTGTGCGTTGCACTCCCCATTCCCTCCACACCCCACCAACTTACATCCCCCCCCCTCCACACAGGCATAACCCATTCAATGTGCACTGAGTGTACTCACCTGTTGGTCTGGAAGACCGTAGAGTTGCGCATACTGGGGGAGGACCCCGTCCACGAGCTTCTCCAACTCTTCTGAACTGAAGGCGGGGGCCCTTTCCCCAGTCGCAGCAGCCATTGTCACTTCCAGACCGAGTTCACAGCAGCACTTGCAGTATAGGTCCTCTCCTGTGGATGATCAGGTCTCGAATGATTGAGCTGATAGAAAATGGCGGTCACGCCCGCGGCGGTGCGTACCGCGGCGGTGCGTCCCGCGACCGCCGGCGCACATCGTCATTGGCTCCTGAAACCCATAGGCTTCAATGTTAACCAATGCGTCTTCGCACAGCGGTCTTCGACCGCCTACCGCCACGGTGCGCCCCGCCAGCGCAGTGACCTCACATCCCATTGTCCCACTTCACAGTTCAGGCATCGGCCATTTCAAGGGCCCACATGGCTTAATTTCTAATGCGTCACACAGGCCTAGGCCTTGCAATGGCACACATACAAACATATCAAACCATACATTTACCTGTACTGTGCAAGCTGTGTTGTACGTACCTGTGAGTGGATTGACTCTGTACTCCATATTCTCCTTCCTAGGCACCGTCCGCTGGGACTAGCGATGAGAAGGAGGAATCCTCGCGTGTACCGGCCGCTGGTGGACCTGTCGACAATGGAAGAACGCCATATAATACTACGATACCGACTTGACCGTGCCTCCATCCATGAACTGTGTGCCCAGCTGGAGCCAGCCCTGATGTCCCCCATCCGCCAACCCACAGGAATTCCCCCTCTGGTGCAGGTTCTGTCAGTCCTCCATTTCTTTGCAACTGGCTCATTCCAGACAACAGTGGCCATGTCATCTGGGATGTCTCAGCCTATGTTTTCCAAGATCTTATCCAGAGTGTTGTCTGCCCTGATGAAACTCTTGCGGAGCTACATCATTTTCCCAGAGGAGGGTGATTTGCCTACAGTGAAAGCTGATTTCTATGCCCTTGGACACATCCCCAACATCATTGGTGCAATTGATGGAACCCATGTGGCTTTAGTCCCCCCAAATGACGATGAACAGGTGTACAGGAACAGGAAGAATTACCATTCAATGAATATCCAGGTGGTCTGTTTGGCTGACCAGTACATCTCCCATGTGAATGCCAAGTTCCCTGGGTCAGTGCATGACGCGTATGTGATGCGAAATAGCAGCATTCCCTATGTGATGGAACAGCTACAGAGACAGCGTGTGTGGCTAATAGGTGACTCTGGTTACCCCAACCTGCCGTGGCTATTGACCCCAGTGAGGAATCCCAGGACCAGGGCAGAGGAACGGTACAATGAGGCCCATGGGCGTACTAGGAGGGTGATTGAGCGAACCTTTGGGCTCCTGAAGGCCAGGTTTAGGTGCCTGCATATGACAGGTGGATCCCTAATGTACTCACCAAAGAAGGTGTGCCATATCATCGTGGCGTGCTGTATGCTCCACAACCTGGCTTTGCGACGCCAGGTGCCTTTCCTGCAGGAGGATGGTCCAGATGGTGGTGTTGTAGAAGCCGTGGAGCCTGTGGAGAGTGAGGAGGAGGAAGACTCTGAGGACGACACAGACAATAGGGACAGAGTGATACAACAGTATTTCCAGTAACACCCAGGTAAGAATCACCCACGCCATTTCACAATTGCTTATAGCCTCCTGCATCTGTACTTTCTGTAGTTCCCCACAGATGTTTTTCATTAATTTTTGCCTTTCCCTTCCCTTCTCAGTGCTGTCTGACTCAGTACCTGACTTCTGCTTGGTTCGCACATGAAATACAGCGTATTGACATTGGTATGTTGTCATGACTAATTGACAGAACAGAAATTGAACAGTAATATGTAATACATTTGTTAATAATACAGCATGACTCAAAACAGATTTGTGTGCAAAATGTGATTTATTTACAGTACTAGATATCGGTACATGTGATTCTAAGGGTGATGGGTGGGGGTGGAGGAATATCCATGGCAGAGTCCAGTTCTCAGTCTCACAGGTGCATTGTTCTTTTGCCTGTGGAAGGATGGAGCATAGGCAGTTCATGGTTGGACAGGGTGGCAATGTGGGACAGTGGGAAGACTTGAGGGGGTATGTCCTTCTGGCGGGGGTCTTGACATCCTACTCTGTCTTTTTTTTTGGTCTCAGGCTCCTCTTACGGGGTGGTTGTTCTTCAGCAGGAGGTGGGGTTCTGGGGGGCTGTCGAGGTGTTGGGACCTCCTGTCCACTAGCGCCGGCGGAGGTGGTTGGCTGTTCCTGGTCCGGCCTAGTGACAGGGGCCCTGTGTGGTGCACCATGGTCCCGCAACGCGTCCTCTATCCTGTTGAGGGCCAGGACGATGGTCCCCATTGCGGTCCTGATGATTCTCAGCTCCTCCCTGAACCCCATGTAGCGTTCTTCCTGCTGTGCCTGGATCTCAGTGAACCTGGCCAGTACCGTCGCCATCGTTTCTTGGGAGTGGTGGTATGCCCCCATGATGGTGGTGAGGGCCTCTTGGAGAGTGGGTTCCCTGGGCCTCTCCTCCCCCCCCTGTCGCACAGCAGCCCTCCGAGCGGCCCGGTTTCCCCCGGCCTCTGTCCCCTGGCCGGTGTGCCCGCTACCACTGCCCCCAGGTCCCTGTTGTTGTTGGGGTGTTGGGTTAGCCTGGGTGCCCTGTAGTGGCGGACACACCGCTGATTGAGCTGTCCTAGAGACAGAGGCATGGGCCCGCTGGGTGGGAGCTGTGCTGGTGTTGGCAGAGGGGGTCGGGTCTGGTGTGCCCTGTGGCTGCCTGAGGGGAACAGACTGCCCAGAGGTCCCCGATGGTCCGGGCTGGTCATCAGGTTCACTGTCGACAGAGCTGCTATCCTCAGTGTGGGCCTGTTCCGGGGGTGGGATGGACACTTCTGGACCCTCCTGGCTGGTGTGTTGTCGTTCGGGTCCTGCATGGGGTAAGAGAGTTTGGTTATTGTTTCTGTGTGTGCAATAGCGTGCGTGTTATGGGTGCCCTTGTCCCCCAGTGCAGGCATTCCCTTGAGGGAGGTATTGTGAGGGTAGTTAGGGAGGGGGGGGGGGTTAGTGCAGTGGTCATGCTTAGGTGATGGGTGCCCATGATTTGTGTTGGCATGCAGGAGTTGGTGTTGGGATGGGTGGGTTGTGCTGGTGAGACATTGTCAGGGAGGATGTGTGCTGGGGGGTTGGGGGTGAGGGTGGGGGTGTGGGTTGGCATGCTGGTGGGGTGGAGGGGATATAGTAGTTGAGATTGGACTTACCAGAGTCCATTCCTCCAGCTACTCCTGCGAGGCCCTGAGGATGCAGGATGTTCAAGACCTCTTGCTCCCACGATGTGAATTCGGGAGGGGTGGGTGGGGGTCCGCCGCCAGTCTTCTGGACCGTGATGTTGTGCCGGGAGACCATCGATCGGACCTTCCCCCGTAGGTCGTTCCATCTTTTGCGTATGTCCTCCCTATTCCTGGGATGCTGTCCCACCGCGTTGACCCTGTCCACGATCCGCTGCCATAGCTCCGCCTTCCTAGCTATACTGGTGTGCTGCACCTGCGAGCCGAAGAGCTGGGGTTCCACTCTTAGGATTTCCTCCACCATGACTCGGAGTTCTTGGTCAGAAAAGCGTGGGTGCCTTTGGGGTGCCATGGGGTGGTGTGGGTGTGGTGTGGGGTGGTGTATGTGATGATAAGTATGTTGGTGAGTGGTGCTTTGTGCTACTATGTGGTGTTTGTGATGGTGTAGTGTGCCTCAGTGTGTCTTGCTTTGAATTGTCTGCTGTGTCTCTCTCTCCTTCTCTCAGTAATTCTGGTCGCAGGGGTTTGTGGGTGATGTGGGTGTGTGTTTTATAGTTGGTTGATTGTGTGGGAGTGGTGTGTGTATGTGTATCAGGTGTGTGTATTTCAAATTGTCCAATGTGGCTGGGTTTTGGTGATGTGTGTGTATTCTGACCGCGGCGGTGTGTACCGCCAATGGAATACCGCGTTTGAATGACCGCCGTGTGGATTCGTGGGTCGTAATGGCATGGGCGTATTTCTGTTGGCGTGACGGTGGAGGTTTGGTCATCTCCAGTTTATCGCTGCCCGCTGATGTGGCGGCCTGCAGTGGAGGACGGAATTTTGGAGGTTTGGCCGTTGTGGGTCAGAATGACCGTGGCGGCTAACCGCGGCCGCGGCGGTGTTATGGCGGTCTTCTGACCGGCGGTAAGGGCCTTTTACCGCCGAGGTCAGAATGACCCCCATGGTATTTGAATAACCTCCGTGGGACCGTAAATATCAAATATTACTTTATCCCAAACAATCCCATCACGAATTGGTATCGCGGAAATGTTCACAAAAGATAAGTCCCTTCGGACCTTGTGTGATGAAAAATGTGGTTTTAGGACCTCATCAACCAATTCAACTGTTGATTTTTCAGGAAGGAAATGGCCATGTATTAATAAAAAGAAAGTGGTAACAAAACCAATTCAATCAGGAAAGCTAGTACAGTCAAGGAAAGCCATAGATATTTCCATGGAAAAATAAAATATGTTATTTTAAGCCAGTTCATTAGCTTATGTGTTTTTGACAGTTCAAGTGTTGAAGATGCGAATGAGTCTGAGACATCGTCATTGATGTCAGCAAACTATCCAGAAGCAGGTACATCCTTGATTCTTGGGTAGGCAGTACTGATAGCTGAATTGTCATCACGGAACTGTTGCAATTCCTGTAAGACAGTGACATGTTCATTTATGTCAAAAGGTGTTTCTGCCGCCTCCACACCAGTACCATCAAGATCTGGAACATACATTTGAGTTCCGAACAGGCACTCATATGAAGTACGACCTCCCCAGGGACCGTCTAGGTTGATTGTTAAATCCTCTCTGAACTCCATACAGGTGATCAAGCCAACTATGACCCGTAACTAATACTCTGGCTGTTAAGGATTGCTTTAAATCATGCTTTAATCACTCTACAACACTATTTCCCTTGGGATGAAATGGAGACGAGTACTGGGTTTGACCCCCAATGAAGCCATGGTGTCCTTGAATGCCCTTGAGGTGAAAGCAGGGCCCTGGTCCGAGTGGAAAGCCGCAACTGCATATGTATTGATGAAGACTCGCAAATCTTAAATAACAGTCTCAGCGTCAGCTGAGCACTGTGGCCACACCCATAAAAAACAGCTACCAAATTATACTTGTATGCACTGTCCAGTGTTAAGGGACCGCAATTGTCCAAGTACACACATTGTAAGGGTTTATTTGAAATCAGGAGGGTTGTCTGCGGCGGGCGTTTGGCAGTTGAAACTTTAATTTGTTGGCAGATGTCACAACAAAGGACATACTGCTTGGTCTCTTTATAAGAGGCCTGGCCCCAGTAGCGGGCTTGTAAGATCGAGATTGTAGCTGCTACACCAGCATTCAGGATACCTCCCATTCAGTAGGAATATTTGTCAGGAACTGCTTTTGGATAAGGCATAACAACAGCAGTAGCTTTCACGGCAGCCCATATGTATGCATCCGGTTTTGAACTGAAACGGGTTACTGTAGCAACAGCAGCCAAAGCCACTGCTGACTTTGCAGCTTCATCAGCCAGTGTATTCCCAGCAATGCTGGTGTCCAAGTGTATGTACAACATGGATATTTGGTAGCGTTTCTTTTCGATCTGCTACTTTCCCCCACAGAACTCTGGCCCATATTTATACATTTTTATCGCCGCATTCACGCCACTTTTTGACGCAAAAACAACGCAAACTTACAAAATACAATTGTATATTGCAAGTTTGCGCTGCTTTTGAGTTATAAAATGACGAGATTGTGGAGCTAAAAAAGTATACATATGGGCCTCTGTGTTTAATGATATTGCCTTTAGAATCTCTGAACCCATTCTGGCGCCAGTAATGCAGGTATTCACACAATAGTACGAATCACAAACAATCAGTGTTGGCTGTGCAGGATCCGTATGTTCTAGTGCCAACAACAGAGCTTTTACCTCTGCCAATTGTGCTGTGCAATCCCCTAGGGTTTGCGTAAATGTATGTAGGGTACAAAATGTATTGTCCTCCATTTAGCCGCTTACGACTGAGCAAGCAGCAGAATATTGGTGCTTTGTGCCAATTGAAGGTTGTGCAGAGCCATCAGTGTACATGACTCTATGATATTGTTCGATAGGTTGTGTGTTTGCTAGAACTGGGTATTCTAGTTCATACTGCAAAAATTTCTTAGTTTGTAATTTTGGGTCAAAAATGTAGTCTATATCAGTGGCTGTCAAAGACCTGGCCCATTGTATCCAACGTGGATGTAAAGGGTTTTGTGTTTTGAACGCTGGCTTTAGTGACAGCCTCTAGGGCAAGGATTGGGGAAACAACAATTATGCGTTTGCCCTGAGCTAGAGGTCTTTCTTTAATGACAGCCATCTGTAAAGCAGTGAGAATTTTCTCAGTGGGAGCACAGCGCTGTTCTGCTGCTGAGTATAAGTGTGATTTGAATGGAATCTGGAGTGTTTCACCTTCATTAAATATCACATAGGTGAAACCGATGGCAGCAGCAATTACTCTGATGACCAAATGTGTTCTGTTGTCCCTTGTGTGTAGATGTTGTGCTGTAAGCATGTCTGTCTGCAGTTCTCTGAGAATGCATGTATGTTCGATTGTCCAAAATTTACTTGAAAAATCAGGACGTACCAAGTCATATAAAGGTTTTATGCTTGAAGCATAATCTGGAATGTAAGTTCTGCCAAAATTTAGGAAACCCAATAGAGCTTCGAGTTTTTTGATCGTTTTTGGAGGGTGTTTTTGTGCGCATTTTTCTAAGAATTGTGGCGCTAGGCTCTTTCCTTCATTTGAAAGCTCATATCCCAGGAACAGGACATTGAGCAAGGCAATTTTAGTTTTTTTAAAGTTGAACTTGTAGCCAAATTCAGCAAATCCAACAACAATGTGGGCTACCCATCTTAAATGTTGTAGTAATTCATCATCCGTAAGATAAATATCATCTACATAGGAAAATGCTTCAGGGTCAATCTCGTGCAAAATTGCAGTAACACGAGCTGCAAACAGTCCTGGGCTGTTCTTAAACCCCTGGGGTAAACAACAGATTTATTTCTGGGAGCCTAGTGCACTGAAACCTTTTAAGTCTCTACTCTCAGCTGCTATATTCTGGCAGAAGAAACCATTGGAAATGTCCTGAGTTTTGTTTTGTATTTTTTATGCACTATATTGTTCATCAGTGCTTTGCTATGTGGGTTTTGTGTAGCATATGTGCGTGTGTGACTGTTTAAGTGTCTGTAGTCTAAGACTATTCTGTATGAATGGTCAGGTTTAGCTACTGGGAATAAGGGATTATTCATTGGGAGACACAGGGTTGAATTATGCCCTGGTACTCTAGTTGTGTGAGTATTTCACTCACAGGTGCTTTAGCATCATGTTTTATTGGATACTGAGGTTGCGGTTGGGGTTGATTTTTAATAGGAATTACATGGTAGGGGGATTCTTTATCCCATCCTACGTGATTTCGACATAACGCAGGTGCCTGTGCCAAAGCCCAATCAATGGCATAGGATTCAGTGAGTTTCTCCAGAACAAGGGGCGAGAAAGAATGTTTAATTACATCTTCCCCATACGGGCAGGTACGGGCAAATTCAGGTGGCTAATCCTGTTCGGCCAACAAAACATCATATATGTTTACTACACGATCCCAAAAGATTGCGTCTATTATACGTTCAATGTCTCCTTCTAACTGTAGTGTTACTTTATACACCCTATCAGGCGAGGAGACTCGCATGTCAGCAGTTTCTACTTGTAGAAAGGCATCAGTTGCTTTCACTTCCAGACACTCTAGAAGACTCCGGCGAACTATTGTGACCTCTGCTGCACTGTCTAGTAGTGCTAGAGCCCACTTCCTGTTCTTCAAGAGGACCCTTCTCCCTGAGTGGCATGTCAAACTGCGACTGCTGCCACCTTTTTCTTTTTGAATTGGGGTTTTTGTTGGCAGGTTTCTCTTCCTTTTTAACAGAAACCTCTGATGAGCGTTGTGATTCCTGTCTCGGTTTCACGTACTCTGTTCTTCGTTCTGATCGCCTACTTCTCTCATTTCGTTTTTCAGATGAGTCCTGAAAGGAACGAGATTGGCATGTGTCAGTATATTGATATCTATCAGGTGTTTTTATATTGTCTCTATTTCCGAGATTATCCACAGCTACTGCTAAAGTCGCTACTGGAGGATGTGGGGTATAGGTGGATAATGAAGGCCAGGTAGGACCCTTATTACTTAGAGGACCTAACCTTACTGGTAGTATTGTGTGGGGTAGGGTGCTATGATGCCAATTATTATGTTCTTGATAAGATAATGGAATTTCTAAATATGCGTATGCCCTGTATTGTCCAGGTACGTTTGCAGGTGTATAATGCTGAAATGTGTTTGTGTTCCCATCAACTGCTGGAAACGTGACCCAAGAATAGAAAAGTTCTGTTCTATAAGCTGGATGGGCGTCCACCACAAATGTGACTGGACCCCCTGGGCCGTTAGGCCATTTTCTAATAAATGTGTAGCCATAGGTTGTCTCATATTGACTGCTATTACTACCTGCTGTGGATTCCCCATGTTAGATAGAAGATATGTTCAGAGAAGGCACACCAAATAGGGTTTTTCTTTTTAAAGTTCAAGCTTGAACAACCTTCAGCCTCAGATAGGAAAACCTACGTAGCTGGAGTGGAAATCCTCAGTACCACGGACGTCTATGCATACAGTACTGTGGTATCATTGTATATAATGTGACAGAGATACTCAAGAGGACCCGAAAAGTAGAGCCTGACCAAACGTTGGTGGCGCCATGTCGCGTAGGCTCTCATTATTCTAATGAGACTACTGGATTGTGAGCGGCAGAATCGCCCGCGGCATAGGAGACTAAGGGCCTCATTACAACATTGGCAGGCGGCAACTGCCGCCCGCTAAGTTGTAACCGCTTTGCGCCACCAATGCGGCCGCACTCCTGGGGTGCCCATTTTGACATACCCGCTGGGCCGCAACATGGGAGCCGGCTCCAAATGGAGCCGGCGGTGTTGCGGCCGTGCGACGGGTGCAGTTGCACCCGTCGCGCTTTTCACTGTCTGCAGACAGGGAAAAGCCGCATGTGGCCCCCAGGGGCCCAGCGACTCCCCGTACCGCCATCCTTTTACTGGCGGTTCAAACCGCCAGGAAAAGGCTGGCAGTAGGGGGACTCGTAATTTCCTGGGCAGCGCGGCTAGCAGCACTGCCCTTGCGGATTACTACTGCCGGGGCCATTGTGGCTTCTGCCGTGGTCGTAATGACCCTGGAAGCACCGCCAGCCTGTTGGCGGTGCTTCCGTCATTTCAGCCCTGGCGGTCCTGTACCGCCAAGGTTGAAATGACCCCCTAAGTCTGACCCACTGTGGGTGACACCTGTCGCTCCAATTTGGGTGTTCCTCCGGCTAACTAGCAGTGCCTCATTTCTACCCGAGGGGAGGGATGACTGGGCAGCTGAGCTCATGACATAATTATTTTCTCAGGGAAGCCGTGGTCACTCAGTTTTCATCCGTTTCTCTCAGTTACCTTAGTCTCATATATAAATGACAAACAGAGGCAGTATATGTTTTAATAATGATAGCAAAGCGTGAGCTGCAATAACCAGCACAACACAGCATAACAGTATTAAAATTGTGACAAGGAGAGTGAAGCATAGAAATAACTCTATCATATTGTCACTATGATCAATAGACTAACTCCTACCTAGGCTATGATAGAGCACAGCATGTTAAGCTCTAATTCTGCCCTTCAGGTTCCCCTGGGAAGACACCATCCCCCATACCAAGGCCTGCGGTGTGCGTTAGCATTGGTAGCAAAGCATTCGGCAATCAGCATACAGTTGTGGTTCTCTGGCTGGAATCTACCTCTAACGTGTAAGGGACAAGGAAGTGTTTTTATGACAACACAGCTGATGTTCTGAGAACAAGTCCCTACGTAAGGATGTGTTTTTTCTACAAATGTTGTAGACTAAACTTCTACCATGTTCACCAGCAGTGTACAGTGCTGTAGCCTGGAAGAAGCACAGAGTGAGCAAGAATGTCTTGTTTGAGAAGAGAGTGCTGGCCTAGGCAAAATCAATTAGATAAACAGAAAATAAAACAAGATTGTAAAAGTGGCTATTGTATCAATAATAAAGTAAAGCTGAATAAAATATATCTAGGTTAGAGTGCACATCGGCTTAGCCTACTGTGTTAAAATAACATGCATGGAGCTATAGCTAAAATGGCTACACAACACCGCCACCAGCACTACTACCAGCAGGTTGCAGGGGAAGGACTGGAGCCTCCCCCCACCACTGCCAGAACCGCCACCAGCACCACTGCCAGCAGCAGCAGCAGCAGCCCCAGTGGGCAGCTGTCTGAGGCTGCAGGGGATGGGCTGGAGCCTCCCTCCACCACTGCCAGCACTGTTACCAGCACCGCCACCAGGACCGCCATCAGCACCGCCATCAGCACCACTGCCAGCAGCCCCAGTGGGCAGCCGTCCGAGGCTGCAGAGGAAGGGCTGGAGCCTCCCCCCACCACTGCCAGCACCACCACCTGCACCGCCACCAGCACCACTGCCAACAGCAGCAGCCCCAGTGGGCAGCCGTCCAAGGCTGCAGGGGATGGACTGGAGCCTCCCCCCACCCCTGCCAGTTCCGCCAGCAGCACCACCACTGCCACTACTGAGCAGCCATCACTGTCGGCAGACAGTGTGTAGTTCTGCATCCATGGGCTGTTGGGCAGCCGGGCCCAAGTAAATCCTGTGGGTCTTACACCCAGGTGAGAGACTGTGACCTTGCTCTCCCCAAGATTTGCATCAGAGGGCTCAATGCCCCCTCCGGAATCAGTGGATAAGCCATCCACTCACCCCATCCTCCACAGGATGAAGCTCACTGGGCACAATGCCCCCTCCAGAACCAGTTGAGAAGACATCCACTCATCCCCATCCCCCACAGGATGAAGCTCACTGGGCACAATGCCCCCTACAGAACCAGTGAAGAAGCCATCCACTCACCCAATTCTCCACAGAATGAAGCTCACTGTGCACAATGCCCCCTCCAGAACCAATGGAAGAAGACATCCACTCACCCCATCCTCCACAGTATGAAGCTCACTGGGCACAATGCCCCCTCCAGAATCAGTGGAAGAAGCCATCTACTTGAGAGACTGTGGCCTTGCACTCCCCAGGATCAAGCACAGGGCATGTTGCCCCCTGCAGAGCCAGTGGGCAAGTCACCCACTTGAGAGACTGTGGCCTTGCACTTCCCAGGATCAAGCACAGGGCATGTTGCCCCCTCCAGAGCCAGTGAGCAAGTCACACACTTGAGAGACTGTGGCCTTGCACTCCCCAGGTTCAATCACAGGGCATGTTTCCCCCTCCCGAGACAGTGGGCAAGTCACCCACTTGAGAGACTGTAGCCTTGCACTCCACAGGACAGAGTAATGGGCATGTTGGCCCCTCCAGGACCAGTAGCATTGTACCATCTTCTGGCTGAGGTACCCCCCCTTCCCTGTCCCCCTGAGGTGCCTGGCTATTTTCGACCTGCTGCCCCTGCAGTGTTCTCTCTGTGTTGTTGTAGGAGTGAGGTGGGGCCTTCGACTATGTGATGTGGCCCTGTGGCCCTCGGACATTGAGGACTGGGCAGTGTCCCTACATTTGTAAATATGTATATACTTGTTGATTTGGATGTACATATTTATACTATTTTATCTTGTTACATTCACTTTCATCAGTTCATTTTGTCCTTGCATTATTCCTGAGGGGTAGGGGGTGAATATGTAATGTTACTGCATCTGCTTGTGTGAATAGTGTTGGGGGTGAGGGTGTTGCGTGTTGTGTGTGTGTATATCACTCTCTTTTTCCTCCCCCCTCCCCTGTGTGCTAGGGCGGCAGTACTCACCATGGTCGTCTTTGGTGCTCGTAGTGGAGCAGAAGGTAGAAGAGCATGGGGAACACATGCAACTCGGGCTCCATGGTGGCGTGGTTCTTCCTTGAGTCTCCAGTGGTGAGTAATTTCCCTTCAGTGCAGTGTTTCCCCCAGGCTTTTGATATCGTTGGCACTGCCCCGGAGAAGGTGGCTGATTGGTGTGTCTTAATACAGTGGGCTGAACATTGTCTTCCACCTGGCTATAGGTGGTTACGGCCATGGTGCCTGTTGATTTCGCCCTGGCGGTCGGTGTGTTAAAGTGGCTGTATGTCTGAGTGGTTTCCGCCGTGGTCATAATTTCATATTTATTACCACCGGCCTGTTGGCGGTATTACTGCCGCTCTATTACTGACCACCAGGGTTGTAATAAGGGCCATAGGCCCATATTTATACTTTTTTAGTGCCACATTTGCATAATTTTTTGGCACAAAAGTGTGCAAGTTTACAAAATAAAATTGTATTTTGGAAGTTTGCGCCACTTATGCGTAAAAAATTACACAAACCTAGAATAGGACTGGTGCTATCACACCAATCCAATAATTACATTCATGGACGTAGATGCTTGGAGCCGGATTCAGAAAGGTAACTAACACTATTGAATAAGTTTACAATTTGAAGTAAATTTACTACTTTTGGTGTTAACAATGCAAGTGTAAACTTACTACAAAAGTATAAGTTAGATGTTTGCATCCCCAGAGTAATGCAATTGGCCTACTCTTATGTGGGTAGGTGACACCACTCCCTAAAACCCCTCCCTGACCCTCTCTAAATCCCTTCGACACATCCAAATTCCCATCCCCTTTTGTAGTAGGTCTGGCCTTTTTCCAACCCACTCTTTCTAGTCCGACCCACATTTACTACTAAAAGATATCCTTAAATATGTGGAGACTCTGCAGTCGGGGTAGAGAACGCTGCATTCAGAACTTTGCACACTTAAGTATAAGTAAGGCAGAGGTATAAAACTCCACAGGTAGTTTGTGAATTGCTTTTTGTATCTACTATATGACATACTGCAAAGTGCAGTTTATAAATCAGGCCCCATGCCAATTTATGTAAAGATATATGTGTCTTTGGCTTGACCTATCGTTTTTTTATTATATATTTGAAATGTTTATAGAGTACGTATTTGTCAGATTAATTAGAGCACCATCTCCTTTCCACTTTTTTACAGACTGGTTTTGCAAGTCTAAAATTTGACATAAAGCACGGGGCAGACGGTCAGGTACGATGGTTTGTAGATTTTTTAAGGGCGGGCCACCTTGTTTAAGGCTGATTCTAGTCTAATACTATAAACAGAGATTCCTTCTTCAAGTGTTGAGCCCTCAAGAGGTGATAATGCCGGAGTTATTCTAATGAAGAAATGAGGCTCTCTGGCTGGTCGAGCACATAAAGTGGCAGCAACCATCTGTGTCACTTCATTGCCATGCCTATGCCTAAGTAATTCCATGTATCCCTCACACAATATTGCCATCATTGTGCAAGCATTAAAAGTACAGGGACCCATCACAGGGACCACTGTCATTGGCTCAGCTGCTTTATGAAAATTTTCATCTACCGATTATCATCTGCTCATAAGTCTAAACAGGTTGAAACATCAACAGTATACCATTATAGTTATATTTTTGTTTAATTGACTTACAATGATTGTTAGGTACTTCACCTGTATGTTAGAATTGTGCTTAAATTGATTTTCTGTCAGTGTTTTATGCACTATTGGCTTGTATTTTTCAGATTTGCACTGAAAACCGGAACCATAAGCAAATGTATTTCACTCCTGCATATAAATTATATAGTATATACATTCTGTTAGTTTCTGATACAGACATGAGATTGTGTCATCTTATCATCTACTATACAATGATTAGTGCTCCAAATTAGTTTCTCACAGATTCTGGGGGGAACAATAACCTGAATAACCTGAACTAGTAGGGTGTATATATATATATAGTAAAATTCATCAAGGTTGTCATCAGCCAGTGTCACAGAATAACTGTCATTGTGTGACTAACAGGGTTAGTGTGGTACATATCGCTCGTCCTATTTAAAGTTGACTGTTTAATGATTTTTTTCTGTCTCTCACCTCAAGGAGAACAGAAAAAAAAAGACTAGTACACCCTGGTAGGGAAAGGGTGTGGGTGTTATTAGATTTTTGTGTCTTCCAAAACCAGTTTGTTTTTGAAAGACAACACATTTGAAAAGGTTTGGCAAGTGGCCATCGGTTTTGACGGCGTCCATCTGCCAAAGTTTTGTACATTGACGGAGGTTGACAGAGGTGAATGTTGGCCAACAGTCATCTCTAAATTTGGCGGATAGTTCTTCAGGATGGTGGAGGTAATGTCTTCCACCACCCTGATAGATGGAGTTCAGCCTGTCAAACTAACCGTCAGGTCTTAAGTTCGTTGTTTAAACTTGGATGTTCTTTCTGTTTCATTTATACATCAATGTAATTTTGAAATTCAAAAATAAGTTTATCATGTTAAGTGGTGAACGTCTTCTGAATAAACATTACTCAAAGTGCACGCCACGCCTTGTCTATTGTACAAATGTACATTTTAGCATTACTTTTTCAAAAGACAACGATTCCACGAATTGAAAGACTGATCATTTACAGTTTGTCCCCCGTTTATGTGCAACTTGGAACTCCAAAGTTTCATCCACTGTCATTTTTTTGGATGGTCAAGGAGAAAACGCGTTTCTATTTAGGGCCTCAAATATGGTTATGATTGTTCCTGATGTGATGGTGAATTTTTGGCATGTTTTCTTTTTGAAAACAATGCTTGGCGTGCTCTTTGAGTAACAAACTACAGTGAGACGTCCTTTAGGGATGCAGATTTGGAAAGCATAGATCGTGATGGCTGCCATGAAAGTCCTGTTTTGAATTAATTATGTTTCAGTGTTTCCCAGTCTGTGAAATGGACACTGTTACATGAATCAACACTGCGTCTTGCATTCTTCCATTATCATTAAGCACATTAAAACATGTATTTAGCATTTATGGCATAGATGTCAACGTTATGCACTGGTTATGGACAAGAGGGTAAGGGCTGCCAGAGCTAGAAAATGACAGGAGCATGTGTCGTTTTACAGAAATTTTGCACCAGTTGGAAAATACATGGTAAATCAATTCATATCGCTTTTATAGAAGTTCCCTTTACATAAAATCTGTATTTAATTTTCTTTGTAATTCAGAAAAAATATGAACTGACCTCAATCTATAAGGAAGAGCTGGAATGCAGGGGTTGCTTCTCTGCTAAGGCGGAAAAGTGTTGCCCCACTGGATTGTGGGGAAAATAAAAATAAAATGATAATAACGCTATGTTATTTTCATTTTATTTTTCCTGGGAGAAAGATTGGTGCTGGGCTGGAGGAGGGCACCACAAAGTGCGCATGTCTGATTGGCGCTTTGATTGTGCTCTACCTGAATGTGTTGCGCAGTCGAGTGTAGACCATGCCCAGGCTCCCACTCCCAGTCTGAGCGGCGAAGCAGGCTGCTCAGACCAATCACAACGCTGCTGTCGTGCTGGCGATGTGATTGGCTGGGAGCCTGTGTGCAGATGGGAAGAGGAAAAGGACGCAGGGGAGATGAATGTGTCTCCCTCAAAGGTGAGCGTTTTTTCTCCCAATGTTTACACAAGGAGTATTGCAGGGTATGAGGTGTTTACAGTAAATGACGCAAATATTGAATCAAAAATATTTTGTGACATGAATATCCTGTCAAAAAGTCCTCATCATTACAAAAACATCATGGAGGAGAACATAGAAGGTAAGAATGTAGGACCAGATGTATCTTTTGTTCAAATAGTTTTACCTGATTGCGATTATCTACAAATTGCAATTACGTGATCACTATTTGAATGTATGAAACTCCAGGAGTTTCATTTACCGATTCCCAATGGCTCGCAAATCGACCTACCTCATTAATATTCATGAGGTAGATCACAATTTGGGACCCATTGAGAATGGCCATGATCACAGTGATAGTGGCCTGCTAGGCTCAGCAGACCACCATGTCTGTCATTGCTTTTAAATAAAGCTATCTTTTTTTATTTTTTTAATGTAGGCCATTTTCCTTAAAGAAACATTGAATGCATTTAAAAAAAAAAAATTAAAAAAAATTCTTTTAATTTTTTAAGAGTATGCAGTGGTCCGTGGGACCACTACCGGCTCTTAAAAAATGATTTCGCATGCATTTACAAAGGGGAAGGGGCTCCTTGGGAACTGTTTTCGTTTGCGAATGGGTTACCGCCTACTTGAAGTAGGTAGTAAAAAGTGAATGTTTTCCGACCGCAGTTCGGTCACAAAACATTCCTACATACCGCTGCAACTCAGTATTTGGAAGGGACACCATCGACACGCCCCTTCCTAATACCGAATTGGTATGTAGTTGCAATTCCAATTTGCGATTTGTTAACAAGATATTGAATCGCAAATTGGGATTCATACATACCAAAATGCGTTGGGCCGTTTGCGATAGCAAAAATGCAAGATACATCTGGCCCATAGTTCTTCTCGCACATAATATCGTTTTTTAAATATTTATGTATGTTATAAAATTTACTTCATTATAGTTATATTAAATATTTTTAAATAATTTTTACATGCATTAGTTATATTAACTTTAGGTGTAATTTATTAATGTAAGTGCTTTGATATTTTTGGTACAGTTTGTCATTTTTAATGTGTAATTACATTAGTTTTATATTTAATTAGTAACTTATAGTTTAGTTGAGGGTTGTTGGGTGTGCAGGGGAATATAGTAGGCTTCATAAACATGTTTTTATTTTTAATTATTCTATGTCAATTAAATATTTACTTGGCAACTAGGTATGTAAATTGCGAGCTGTTATTTTATGTGTTTTTAATTTTAATGTATATTTTGACTTTGAGTGGTTTGATTAATTTCTTAATAAATGATTTTAATTGCAGGTTGTTGCATGTGAATAGGGTGGGAAGTTACTGAAATAAAAAAAAATATATTGTTTAGAAATTACTTTTTATGTTAAATGTTTAACTGACAACATTTTATGTATACTCTAAGTTGATTTGCTTGTTATGTAAATTTGTTGTAGTATTTGAATGAACCGTTAATTTATTAATCAATGTATTTACTATTACATTTGTAAAACGTATTGTATATTTATAAACGGTTTAAATGTCTTTGTTTTATTGAATTACTAATTTCTTATCATTTTATTTAAAATGTATTATTTATTGGGTGATTATGGATATTTTTGGTAGTAGAGAGGAAAAAAAGACTTAGGGCCTGATTTAGATGTTGGGGGTAATGGTCTCACCGTCGACATTTCAATGGGAAACCCACCTGCCACCGTGAAGGTCCGCCTGACGTATTTCTTTTTTCTTTATTTAAAAAAAAATGTGGTCACACAGCAGGGCACATCATTGCCACATATATACATAAATACATCAATGTCGTAGTTCATACAAGAATCTCAATAATCACTTATTGCCATCTATAACACTAAAAAGCCCCTACATAGTTCATTTTTTATCTAGAGCGTTCTCGGAGCCCTGAAGCCATGAGGCCAGGGGTGCCCAAATTCTGGCCCCTTTTTTCCTTGACGCAGCACCTTTTAATTCATACAAACTGTATTCCAAATGATATATGGATAAGAACCGTGAAAACCATTGATTAAACAGTGGGGGATCTGTATCCCGCCAGTAAGATGCTACACAGCTGCGTAATAAAGACATTGCTACAAACAAGAGGTATCTATCGCGATTTCTACACACTGAATGGTCAACCCCCAGCAAAACCAGTTGAGGTGTTAAACCGCCTGTTTCATTATTTTCTTCAAAAATTCAGATATCGAGGAAATCAAGTTTGACAGTTTTACACACTCAAAGAACATATGACAAAGGTCTGCTTTCGGGCTTCCACATCGTGGGCAGGTAGTACCAACAGTCTTCCCCCAGCTTGCACTTTTAGCCGGTGTATAGCATAGATTATACAGAACCATAAAGTGCTGAGCTTGAGGGCCCGAGGACAATAAGGTAGTCTGCGCCATTTCCATTGATTCACAGACCTCTAGCTCTTTAACACCAACCCGTCCTTCCCAGTTTTTAACAAGTAAAGCCATGTCATCCTGTACTGAATTTAAAAGAAGTGGATACACATTCTTGATACCACAGCTAGCAGGTTGACCACCAACCTCCGTCAACTTGATCTTGTCAATGCAGAGGCCTTGTGTCATAACGGTTGATAGAAAATTCCTAATCTGTAGAAATTTAAAAAAAATTCTTTTATCTAGAGAAAATTCTGCACTTAAATCTTCAAATGACTTAAAATGGCTGCCAGGGAGGAAAAGGTCCCCGACTTTGTGGATACCATGGCTAGCCCATCTCAGACAATAGTGATCTTTAAATATTGAGGGAAACATTTGGGTATTCCACAGAGGAGTATATTAACAGACTTGTCCTATCCCTATCTTACGTTTGACCTGAGTCCAGACTTTAAAAGCAGAGTTAATTGTCTTAAATTTAACCTTTTTATAGTAACTAGGTTCCAAAATCTGTAAAAAGACTGCATCTGTCTCTTTACCCAAGGTCAAAGTATAAATCGAGTGGAGAGTATCTTTCATAGATCTATCCATGACATAAAGTGACTGTGCATACTGCAATACTGCCGCCAGATAGTAAAGTTTAAAATTGGGGAGTGCCCACCCCTCTCTCTCTCTTGGAAGCGTCATGAAAGGGAAGTCCTGTGAGAAAGTAGCCTCTTTCTAGCCTTGTTACCCCCACTTTTGGCCTGTTTGTGAGTGTATGTCAGGGTGTTTGTCACTGTTTTCACTGTCTCACTGGGATCCTGATAGCCAGGCCCCAGTGCTCATAGTGAAAACACTATGTTTTCAGTATGGTTGTTATGTGTCACTGGGATCCTGCTGGTCAGGACCCCAGTGCTCATAGGTTTGTGGCCTATATGTATGTGTCACTGGGACCCTGCCACACAGGGCCCCAGTGCTCATAGGTGTGCATGTATATGTTCCCTGTGTGGTGCCTAACTGTCTCACTGAGGCTCTGCTAACCAGAACCTCAGTGGTTATGCTCTCTCATTACTTCCAAATTGTCACTAACAGGCGAGTGACCATTTTTTACCAATTTACATTGGCTTACTGGAACACCCTTATAATTCCCTAGTATATGGTACTGAGGTACCCAGGGTATTGGGGTTCCAGGAGACCCCTATGGGCTGCAGCATTTCTTTTGCCACCCATAGGGAGCTCTGACAATTCTTACACAGGCCTGCCACTGCAGCCTGAGTGAAATAACGTCCACGTTATTTCACAGCCATTTTACACTGCACTTAAGTAACTTATAAGTCACCTATATGTCTAACCTTTACCTGGTAAAGGTTAGGTGCAAAGTTACTTAGTGTGAGGGCACCCTGGCACTAGCCAAGGTGCCCCCACATTGTTCAGAGCCAATTCCCTGAACTTTGTGAGTGCGGGGACACCATTACACGCGTGCACTACATATAGGTCACTACCTATATGTAGCTTCACCATGGTAACTCCGAATATGGCCATGTAACATGTCTATGATCATGGATTTGCCCCCTCTATGCCATCCTGGCATTCTTGGTACAATTCCATGATCCCACTGGTCTGTAGCACAGACCCTGGTACTGCCAAACTGCCCTTCCTGGGGTTTCACTGCAGCTGCTGCTGCCAACCCCTCAGACAGGCATCTGCCCTCCTGGGGTCCAGCCAGGCCTGGCCCAGGATGGCAGAACAAAGAACTTCCTCTGAGAGAGGGTGTGACACCCTCTCCCTTTGGAAAATGGTGTGAAGGCAGGGGAGGAGTAGCCTCCCCCAGCCTCTGGAAATGCTTTGTTGGGCACAGATGTGCCCAATTCTGCATAAGCCAGTCTACACCGGTTCAGGGACCCCTTAGCCCCTGCTCTGGCGCGAAACTGGACAAAGGAAAGGGGAGTGACCACTCCCCTGACCTGCACCTCCCCTGGGAGGTGTCCAGAGCTCCTCCAGTGTGCTCCAGACCTCTGCCATCTTGGAAACAGAGGTGCTGCTGGCACACTGGACTGCTCTGAGTGGCCAGTGCCACCAGGTGACGTCAGAGACTCCTGCTTATAGGCTCCTTCAGGTGTTAGTAGCCTATCCTCTCTCCTAGGTAGCCAAACCCTCTTTTCTGGCTATTTAGGGTCTCTGTCTCTGGGGAAACTTTAGATAACGAATGCATGAGCTCAGCCGAGTTCCTCTGCATCTCCCTCTTCACCTTCTGATAAGGAATCGACCGCTGACCGCGCTGGAAGCCTGCAAACCTGCAACATAGTAGCAAAGACGACTACTGCAACTCTGTAACGCTGATCCTGCCGCCTTCTCGACTGTTTTCCTGCTTGTGCATGCTGTGGGGGTAGTCTGCCTCCTCTCTGCACCAGAAGCTCCGAAGAAATCTCCCGTGGGTCGACGGAATCTTCCCCCTGCAACCGCAGGCACCAAAAAGCTGCATTACCAGTCCCTTGGGTCTCCTCTCAGCACGACGAGCGAGGTCCCTCGAATCCAGCGACACCGTCCAAGTGACTCCCACAGTCCAGTGACTCTTCAGCCCAAGTTTGGTGGAGGTAAGTCCTTGCCTCATCTCGCTGGGCTGCATTGCTGGGAACCGCGACTTTGCAAGCTACTCCGGCCCCTGTGCACTTCCGGCGGAAATCCTTTGTGCACAGCCAAGCCTGGGTCCACGGCACTCTAACCTGCATTGCACGACTTTCTAAGTTGGTCTCCGGCGACGTGGGACTCCTTTGTGCAACTTCGGCAAGCACCGTTTCACGCATCCTCGTAGTGCCTGTTTCTGGCACTTCTCTGGGTGCTACCTGCTTCAGTGAGGGCTCTTTGTCTTGCTCGACGTCCCCTCTCTCTGCAGGTCCAATTTGCGACCTTCTGGTCCCTCCTGGGCCCCAGCAGCGTCCAAAAACGCCAAACGCACGATTTGCGTGTAGCAAGGCTTGTTGGCGTCCATCCGGCGGGAAAACACTTCTGCACGACTCTCCCAGGCGTGGGGGATCCATCCTCCAAAGGGGAAGTCTCTAGCCCTTGTCGTTCCTGCAGTATTCACAGTTCTTCAGCCTAGTAAGAGCTTCTTTGCACCAACCGCTGGCATTTCTTGGGCATCTGCCCATCTCCGAGCTGCTTGTGACTTTTGGACTTGGTCCTCTTGTTCCACAGGTACCCTCAGTCAGGAATCCATCGTTGTTGCATTGCTGATTTGTGTTTTCCTTGCATTTTCCCTCTAACACGACTATTTTGTCCTTAGGGGAACTTTAGTGCACTTTGCACTCACTTTTCAGGGTCTTGGGGAGGGTTATTTTTCTAACTCACACTATTTTCTAATAGTCCCAGCGACCCTCTACAAGGTCACATAGGTTTGGGGTCCATTCGTGGTTCGCATTCCACTTCTGGAGTATATGGTTTGTGTTGCCCCTATCCCTATGTTTCCCCATTGCATCCTATTGTAACTATACATTGTTTGCACTGTTTTCTAAGACTATACTGCATATTTTTGCTATTGTGTATATATATCTTGTGTATATTTCCTATCCTCTCACTGAGGGTACACTCTAAGATACTTTGGCATATTGTCATAAAAATAAAGTACCTTTATTTTTAGTATAACTGTGTATTGTGTTTTCTTATGATATTGTGCATATGACACTAAGGCCCTCATTCTGACCCTGGCGGTCGGCGGAGAGACGGCGGTCGGACCGCGAACAGACCGGCGGTATTAAAAATGGCATTCTGACCGCGGCGGTCCCCGCCGCGACCGACCGCCACTTCTCCACTCCGACCGCCGCGGCGGTCATGACCGCGGGGCTGGAGTTTGCGCACTCCGGCCCGGCGGTCGTCCCAAGACCGCCAAGGGTATTATGACCCTGCCTACCGCCGCGGTTTCTTGCGGGCGGGAACCGCCGTGCGAACCATGGCGGTAAGCACTATCGGGGCCAGGGAATTCCTTCCCTGGCACTGATAGGGGTCTCCCCCACCCCCCACTACCCACCCGAGTCCTCCCCCCACACCCTCCACCCCCCTGCCACCCCCCAGAGGTGGTACGAACCCCCTCCCCACCCCCACCCCGACATGCACATACATGCACCCTGACATGCACACACCCCCAACATGCACATATACACACCCCCTACACACACATACACAACGGGGACACATACCCGCACACATACATGCCGACATGCACACCCGCCAAACTAAACACATTGCCCATAGGCACAGCAGCACTCCCCGCCCGCATGCACGCACTCACACACCCCCTCTACACACTCACACGCACACCCCCATGCACGCACACATCACACAACACCCCCCCACCCCCTCCCCTCACGGACGATCAACTTACCTTGTGCGTTGGTCCTCCGGGAGGCGACGGGAGCCATAGGGACGTGACCGCCAACAGAAGACCGCCAACAGAAGACCGCCACACAGAAATGTGGGTCGTAATTCTGGGGGCGGTGTTCTGCTGGCGTGGCGGTGGAGGTTGACCAGTCTCCACTTTCCCGCCGACCGCCAGTGTGGCTGCTGGCGGTATTCCGGCGGAACGCTCCCAGCGGTCGGAATACGCGCAGCGGCATACCGCCGCGGTCGGCGGTCTTTACCGCGGCGGTAACTCGGCGGTCTTGCGAAAAGACCGCCAAGGTCAGAATGAGGGCCTAAGTGGTACTGTAGTAGCTTCACACGTCTCCTAGTTCAGCCTGAGCTGCTCTGCTAAGCTACCATTATCTATCAGCCTAAGCTGCTAGACACCCTATACACTAATAAGGGATAACTGGGCCTGGTGCAAGGTGCAAGTACCCCTTGGTACTCACTACAAGCCAGTCCAGCCTCCTACATTGGTTGTGCAGCAGTGGGATAAGTGCTTTGAGACTACTTACCACTCTTGTCATTGTACTTTTCATAAGAGAAAAATATACAAAACAAGGTCAGTGTATATACACATAGCCAAAAAGTTTTGCATTTCCTCTTTTCACTCTTCTCTAAGTGCTGAAAAGTACTTCTAAACTTTCAAAAAGTTCTTAAAAGTTTAAAAAGTTTTTTCTGTCTTTCCAAAAAGTTCTGAAAACTTTTTTCTCTTTGTCTATCACTTTAACTCTCTCTAAAAATGTCTGGCACAGGCCAAAAAGTTGAACTGTCCAAACTTGCATATGATCACCTTAGCTGGAAAGGAGCAAGGAGTCTCTGCATAGAGAGAGGTTTGAGTGTAGGGAAGAATCCTTCCTTAGAACTGTTAATTAATATGCTTAGAGTACAGGATAAGGCCATAAGTGCCCAATCTGTAGAAAAAGTAGCTAATGGTTCTCAATCTGATCCAGGGACTCCCCCAGGAAAAGGTTCAGGAAAGAAACTTCTCAGCCTGCCCATTACTAGACAGTCTAGCATAGTTGGTACAGAGGTTGAATCACATCATACTGATGATGTGCTCTCACATTATGCTGGTAGCCAAGCTGTTAGGGTGCCCCTTGTAAGGGACAGGTCTCCTTCTGTTCATTCCCATCATACCTCTGTATCTAGAAATGTCCCTCCCACCCACCCTGATGACAGATTGTTAGAAAGGGAGCTCAATAGATTGAGAGTGGAGCAAACCAGACTGAAGCTCAAGAAGCAACAGCTGGATTTGGATAGACAGTCTTTAGAAATAGAGAGGGAAAGACAGAAAATGGGTTTAGATACCCATGGTGGCAGCAGCAGTATTCCCCATAGTCATCCTGCAAAAGAGCATGATTCCAGGAATCTGCACAAGATAGTTCCCCCTTATAAGGAGGGGGATGACATTAACAAGTGGTTTGCTGCACTTGAGAGGGCCTGTGTTGTACAGGATGTCCCTCAAAAGCAGTGGGCTGCTATCCTATGGCTATCATTTACTGGAAAAGGTAGGGATAGGCTCCTTACTGTAAAAGAAAATGATGCTAACAATTTCCAAGTTCTTAAGAATGCACTCCTGGATGGTTATGGCTTAACCACTGAACAGTACAGGATAAAGTTCAGAGATACCAAAAAGGAGTCTTCACAAGACTGGGTTGATTTCATTGACCATTTAGTGAAGGCCTTGGAGGGGTGGTTACATGGCAGTAAAGTTACTGATTATGAAAGCCTGTATAACACAATCCTGAGAGAGCATATACTTAATAATTGTGTGTCTGATTTGTTGCACCAGTACCTGGTAGACTCTGATCTGACCTCTCCCCAAGAATTGGGAAAGAAGGCAGACAAATGGGTCAGAACAAGGGTGAACAGAAAAGTTCATACAGGGGGTGACAAAGATGGCAATAAGAAGAAAGATGGTGAAAAATCTCAAGATAAGCATGGGGATAAGGGTAAAACCAAAGATCCCACTTCAAATCTTAAACACTCTTCAGAGGGTGGGGATAAAACAAATTCTTCCTCTTCTTCCCAACCTGCACACATTAAAAAGCCTTGGTGCTTTGTGTGTAAAAACAGAGGCCATAGGCCAGGGGATAAGTCCTGTCCAGGTAAACCCCCTGAGCCTACCACCACTAATACATCAAGCTCTAGTGCCCCTAGCAGTAGTGGTACTAGTGGTGGGACTGCTGGCAACAGTCAAGCAAAGGGTGTAGTTAGGTTCACTTATGGGTCCATAGTGGAAACTGATGTAATCAGTCCCAAGACAGTTTCTGTCACACCTAGTGGCATTGGCCTTGCCACACTGGCTGCTTGTCCCCTTACAATGGATAAGTACAAGCAGACAGTTTCAATAAATGGTGTTGAGGCCTTGGCCTACAGGGACACAGGTGCCAGTTTCACTTTGGTGACTGAAAACCTAGTGCCTCCTGAACAACACATCATTGGACAACAGTATAAGATTATTGATGTCCATAACTCCACTAAGTTTCTTCCCTTAGCTATAATTCAGTTTAGTTGGGGTGGAGTTACTGGGCCTAAGCAGGTGGTGGTATCACCTAGCTTACCTGTAGACTGTCTCTTAGGTAATGACCTACAGGCCTCAGGTTGGGCTGATGTAGAGTTTTATGCCCATGCAGCCATGCTGGGCATCCCTGAGGAATTGTTCCCTCTCATTTCAAGTGAAATGAAAAAGCAAAGGAGAGAAGGCCTGAAAACTCAGGATCCCTCTCCATCAACAGGTAACAAGGGTATCACAGTATCCCCTAACCACCCTACCATTCAGGATACCATTCCTGTGGTGGGAGAAACCTCTCCTGGGGTGGCACCTGTTCCAAGGGAATCATCAGCTGGCAAAGCTGGACTCCCTGAGGTGGAAGTACCTCTCTGTGGGATAACTAACATTGGTGAGAAAAACAGCACCATTTTAGTTAACATGGAGCATCCCTCCAACCCTCCCAGAGAAACTTTAGTGCAGAAACCCTGCACTGCCTCACAACACTTAGGACAGCATCCCTGCCCTAGTGTGGAGCTCAAAGGACAGCATCCTTGCCCTGCTTCAACTCAAGAGAAACAGCATCCCTGTTCTCTCTTCCAGCCATATGGACAAAGTTTTTGCCCAGCTATGGCTTTACTGAGACAGCATCCCTGTCTGGCATTTCCATCATTACAAATAGGTTCAGTGGATAATTCCCACTGCTCTAAACTAAAACTTACTGATAGAAACTCTGAAAATACATCTTCACATTGTTGGTTAGCTAAAAAACTTCAAACAGGGTGGTTTACATCCCCACAGGGAAGTAACCATATAGTGGATGATAAAGGGAGTAACCAGTCTATTGCAGAGCTACTCTCTACTTATCACCACTTAGACAATAAAGTCTCAACTGGCCAAGGTTAGCCTTATTGTCCTTCGTTTCGGGGGGGGTTGTGTGAGAAAGTAGCCTCTTTCTAGCCTTGTTACCCCCACTTTTGGCCTGTTTGTGAGTGTATGTCAGGGTGTTTGTCACTGTTTTCACTGTCTCACTGGGATCCTGATAGCCAGGCCCCAGTGCTCATAGTGAAAACACTATGTTTTCAGTATGGTTGTTATGTGTCACTGGGATCCTGCTGGTCAGGACCCCAGTGCTCATAGGTTTGTGGCCTATATGTATGTGTCACTGGGACCCTGCCACACAGGGCCCCAGTGCTCATAGGTGTGCATGTATATGTTCCCTGTGTGGTGCCAAACTGTCTCACTGAGGCTCTGCTAACCAGAACCTCAGTGGTTATGCTTTCTCATTACTTCCAAATTGTCACTAACAGGCGAGTGACCATTTTTTACCAATTTACATTGGCTTACTGGAACACCCTTATAATTCCCTAGTATATGGTACTGAGGTACCCAGGGTATTGGGGTTCCAGGAGACCCCTATGGGCTGCAGCATTTCTTTTGCCACCCATAGGGAGCTCTGACAATTCTTACACAGGCCTGCCACTGCAGCCTGAGTGAAATAACGTCCACGTTATTTCACAGCCATTTTACACTGCACTTAAGTAACTTATAAGTCACCTATATGTCTAACCTTTACCTGGTAAAGGTTAGGTGCAAAGTTACTTAGTGTGAGGGCACCCTGGCACTAGCCAAGGTGCCCCCACATTGTTCAGAGCCAATTCCCTGAACTTTGTGAGTGCGGGGACACCATTACACGCGTGCATTACATATAGGTCACTACCTATATGTAGCTTCACCATGGTAACTCCGAATATGGCCATGTAACATGTCTATGATCATGGATTTGCCCCCTCTATGCCATCCTGGCATTGTTGGTACAATTCCATGATCCCACTGGTCTGTAGCACAGACCCTGGTACTGCCAAACTGCCCTTCCTGGGGTTTCACTGCAGCTGCTGCTGCCAACCCCTCAGACAGGCATCTGCCCTCCTGGGGTCCAGCCAGGCCTGGCCCAGGATGGCAGAACAAAGAACTTCCTCTGAGAGAGGGTGTGACACCCTCTCCCTTTGGAAAATGGTGTGAAGGCAGGGGAGGAGTAGCCTCCCCCAGCCTCTGGAAATGCTTTGTTGGGCACAGATGTGCCCAATTCTGCATAAGCCAGTCTACACCGGTTCAGGGACCCCTTAGCCCCTGCTCTGGCGCGAAACTGGACAAAGGAAAGGGGAGTGACCACTCCCCTGACCTGCACCTCCCCTGGGAGGTGTCCAGAGCTCCTCCAGTGTGCTCCAGACCTCTGCCATCTTGGAAACAGAGGTGCTGCTGGCACACTGGACTGCTCTGAGTGGCCAGTGCCACCAGGTGACGTCAGAGACTCCTGCTGATAGGCTCCTTCAGGTGTTAGTAGCCTATCCTCTCTCCTAGGTAGCCAAACCCTCTTTTCTGGCTATTTAGGGTCTCTGTCTCTGGGGAAACTTTAAATAACGAATGCATGAGCTCAGCCGAGTTCCTCTGCATCTCCCTCTTCACCTTCTGATAAGGAATCGACCGCTGACCGCGCTGGAAGCCTGCAAACCTGCAACATAGTAGCAAAGACGACTACTGCAACTCTGTAACGCTGATCCTGCCGCCTTCTCGACTGTTTTCCTGCTTGTGCATGCTGTGGGGGTAGTCTGCCTCCTCTCTGCACCAGAAGCTCTGAAGAAATCTCCCGTGGGTCGACGGAATCTTCCCCCTGCAACCGCAGGCACCAAAAAGCTGCATTACCGGTCCCTTGGGTCTCCTCTCAGCACGACGAGCGAGGTCCCTCGAATCCAGCGACACCGTCCAAGTGACTCCCACAGTCCAGTGACTCTTCAGCCCAAGTTTGGTGGAGGTAAGTCCTTGCCTCACCTCGCTGGGCTGCATTGCTGGGAACCGCGACTTTGCAAGCTACTCCGGCCCCTGTGCACTTCCGGCGGAAATCCTTTGTGCACAGCCAAGCCTGGGTCCACGGCACTCTAACCTGCATTGCACGACTTTCTAAGTTGGTCTCCGGCGACGTGGGACTCCTTTGTGCAACTTCGGCGAGCACCATTTCACGCATCCTCGTAGTGCCTGTTTCTGGCACTTCTCCGGGTGCTACCTGCTTCAGTGAGGGCTCTTTGTCTTGCTCGACGTCCCCTCTCTCTGCAGGTCCAATTTGCGACCTTCTGGTCCCTCCTGGGCCCCAGCAGCGTCCAAAAACGCCAAACGCACGATTTGCGTGTAGCAAGGCTTGTTGGCGTCCATCCGGCGGGAAAACATTTCTGCACGACTCTCCAAGGTGTGGGGGATCCATCCTCCTAAGGGGAAGTCTCTAGCCCTTGTCGTTCCTGCAGTATTCACAGTTCTTCAGCCTAGTAAGAGCTTCTTTGCACCAACCGCTGGCATTTCTTGGGCATCTGCCCATCTCCGAGCTGCTTGTGACTTTTGGACTTGGTCCCCTTGTTCCACAGGTACCCTCAGTCAGGAATCCATCGTTGTTGCATTGCTGATTTGTGTTTTCCTTGCATTTTCCCTCTAACACGACTATTTTGTCCTTAGGGGAACTTTAGTGCACTTTGCACTCACTTTTCAGGGTCTTGGGGAGGGTTATTTTTCTAACTCTCACTATTTTCTAATAGTCCCAGCGACCCTCTACAAGGTCACATAGGTTTGGGGTCCATTCGTGGTTCGCATTCCACTTCTGGAGTATATGGTTTGTGTTGCCCCTATCCCTATGTTTCCCCATTGCATCCTATTGTAACTATACATTGTTTGCACTGTTTTCTAAGACTATACTGCATATTTTTGCTATTGTGTATATATATCTTGTGTATATTTCCTATCCTCTCACTGAGGGTACACTCTAAGATACTTTGGCATATTGTCATAAAAATAAAGTACCTTTATTTTTAGTATAACTGTGTATTGTGTTTTCTTATGATATTGTGCATATGACACTAAGTGGTACTGTAGTAGCTTCACACGTCTCCTAGTTCAGCCTGAGCTGCTCTGCTAAGCTACCATTATCTATCAGCCTAAGCTGCTAGACACCCTATACACTAATAAGGGATAACTGGGCCTGGTGCAAGGTGCAAGTACCCCTTGGTACTCACTACAAGCCAGTCCAGCCTCCTACAAGTCCCAGCGCAGATTTCGTATAGGACCATATAAAACTACTAGCCAATCCTTCCATTAGTTTAAACCATTCCAGCCCAATTTCCTGCGGTATACTTCTAAAAAAGTAAAGCACCTTAGGTAAAAAAATCATTTTAATCACATTGCACCGTCCCATGAGTGATAAGTGTAGATTATTAATACGGCAAAGATCTTTTCTAGTCTTGGTTAAGACCGGGGCTAGGTGCATCGGCAGGAATGTTATGAGTATAGTGGGAAAGTTGGGCAACAGTTAGCTTTAATAATAAGACAGAAGCAGGTTTATGGTAATATTAATAGCCTAGAGAACTAGGAGGGGCAGTTGGTTCACAGCGGTCCAGAGATTATAGAATCATTTAGACGATTTTATTAAAAATTATATAGCCATGAAGAACAATCACAAGAAGGGGAGGGGTTTTGCATTATGGGCAACGAGGCATCAGGTCAATTACGGGAGGAAGATAAGGAAGTTTTGGAAACTCCCTTGACATTGGAAGAATTAGACACAGCAATTCGTGCTTTGGCAAGTAGTAAGGCGACAGGGGGTGATCTAATTCCATTAGAATTCTACAAGATTTTTTTCTCAGAGTTATGTAAGGAGCTGTTCAGCTTAGTTATCGGAATACAGATAGGGGCCCCTCAACCGACCTCCTGGGAGGAGGCTAAGATCATAGGCCTGTATGTATACTTTTTTAGCGCCGCATTTGCATAATTTTTTGCCGCAAAAGCGGCGCTAACTTACAAATTACTATTACATTTGCTAAGTTTGCACCGCTTTTGCGTCAAACAATTACGCAAATGCGGCGCTTAAAAAGTATAAATATGGGCCATCGTTTTTCTAAAAAAGGATAAGAAACCCCGCCTCCCCGGCTCATATCGCCCGATCTCTCTAATTAATAGCGATGCCAAAATCTATGCTAAAATACTGGCCAGTCGATTAAGCTCAGTGATTTCTGGCTTAGTATCTCCATGGCAGCACAGCTGTATTCCAGGGAAAAGCACGGCGGATCATATAAGACAGGTTATTACATTACTTGATGCTAGGGCCGTGAGTAAGCTTCCAATGGCAGTTATACTGCTTGATGCAGAAAAAGCGTTTGCCAGGGTTCATTGGCCCTTTCTATGGACAGTGCTGCGCAAGAACAATATCAGCCCTGTGTTTATTAAAGCAACTCAGCAGCTCTGTCATAAGCCAATTGCTACGTTACAAATTGCCGGGTGGAAATCAGCGACAATCATTATTCAGAGAGGTACTCGGCAAGGCTGTCCATTCTCACCTTTGCTGTTCACTCTATACATCAATCCCTTGATAAGGAAACTGATTAGCAATAATCAGATTAGCCCAGTGTCATTGAAAGGGGGCAGCACAAAGATTTTAGCCTATGCGGACGATATTGCTGTGGTTACTACTGATCCCATGACTGCTATGTCAGAAATAGAGCAGGAAGCCGTGCAATTTTGAAAAATGTCTGGCCATTTATTGAATGAAAGTAAATGTCAAATATTAGTGAATGAATGGGCAGATTTTAAGGTTGTGCGTATTAAGACCCAGGTTCAGTATTTAGGTGTTAAGTTGACACCGAATCTTGACAAATTAGTAAAATAATCCGCCTGGTGTATTTCTATGTCAGTGGGAGCATTGGCGAAAGACTGCTGATGGTCCACCCTCATGGGCAAGAATCTTCACAACAGCCCCTTTTACTGCCGAGCCAATCACAATGTGCAGTCCTGCCAATGCAACTGTGGTGGCTAAACCTCCATACCTGAGTTGGCTGTTTGGAAGCTATATATACATGAAACTCACCTTTATAACTCTTTTTGCATGTCCTGCCACCATGAACCCGCTGCTACCAGTCCTCCTGTTGCTCCTGGGCCACGTCGAAGATGGATATCTACCCGGTCATTGCCAGCACAGAAGGTAAGCCATGGGCATTCCTGTTAGCCTCAGAGTTGTAGCTTCGCAGTAATAATGGACTTGTGCATGGCTTATTATTTTGTGTAAACACCACCATAATGTTGTGCAGTGCTGAAGTGTGTTATGTTGTGGGCGGAAAATGTATCAGAACAGACCTCGAGAAAGAAGTAGCACCCACTAATCTGGTACGGACTGCCTTCTTGGCAAGGAACACCTCACAAAAAGTCTCAACAATCACAAATAGAAATGTTCCTGTAAAGGTATGTGAAATAATTTCCCCAAAATATCTAAAGTATCAACTTAAAGAGTATCCTGGATGGCATTCAGTATGGTTGACTGCCCAACAGAGATGGATCTGAGGAGGTCAATAGCCTCCTCACTGAGGGCAGCAGGGCTGAATGGGGCTGGGCCTGAGGTGCCTGGGGCGAAGGAGATGCCCACCCTCCTGGGTGAGCGGGCATGGGAAACACACTGAGGGGCTGCTGGGAGGGCGGTGCTGGTACAGGGGGTGGCAGCAGTACCTTTAGTTGGGGTGGGCACAGAGGTATCCGACACTGCCAGGAAGCTTCCATCGGTCGAGGTGTCGCTGTCCGAACTGCCCCTCCAGTCTCTGCCATGGTGCTCCCCTCGCCCTCTGTCCCACTGGTGCCCTCACCGTCAGTGGATTTGGCCTCATGGGCCTTGTGAGATGCAGCTCCCTCCGTTGCCGGTGCCTCTGCTCCTCTGACAAATAATGCTAATGCACACAAGGACAGGGTGACAAAGCAAAAGGGGGGGGAAGAGACAGAGGATACACTTGGTCAATGCCAGCAACAACAACACCGTTGGCATACACAACACACAGGGAACAGCCCTATGCAATAGACCATGCACTACCAGTTACAATGCTAGTCACCAGGATATGGGGTACAATGCCTAACGCCAATAGCAGCACAGCTGAAACCCACAGGACCTTGCCCAGAAGTAGATGACCATTAGCATTTGTAGGGTTGGAGTGCATCTGAGCCTGCCCATCATGGAACCTACCCTGCCATGTTCGTCCTGGCCTAGGGGCACCCACAGACCCATATCCCCCACCCAGATAACACCTCAACACGTGCAATTTCATGATTCTGAAACTGTACTCACCCCCTTGTGGCTGATGTGATGCCTTCAAGCGCCCATTCAACTCCGGATAGGCCACCGCCAGGATGCGGAACATCAGGGGGGTCAGTGTACAACAGGCACCCCTTCCCCGTTGTGAGGCCGTCCCCAGATGGGCCTCCGTCGTCTTCCTTGCCCAGCGATGCAGGTACTCCCACCATTTGCAACAGTGGGTGCTCTGCCTGTCAAAGACCCCCAGGGTCCGCACCTCCTTGGTGATGGCACACCAAATACCTTTTTTCTGATGGGCGCTGACCTGCAGAAAAAGATACATAGGAAAGGTATTAGTCATACCGTCCGGCCTGTTACACTCATGGCCCACCATATCCCTCCCATCCCCTTACGCACAGACATTGCCCACCATACATGCAGCACTCAGCCCAGGACCCCTCAGCCCCCCCCACACAAGGCTTACACACACAGCACTCCATACATTCATGCCCCATGCATTGTGCTCACAGTGTACTCACCTGTTGGACTGGAGGACCATAAAGTAAATGGTACTGGGGTAGGACCCCATCCACTAGTCTCTCCAACTCCTCGGAAGTGAAGGCAGGGGCCCTTTCCCCAGACACTCGAGCCATGGTCGCTTCCAGACACAGGTCCAAGCGACAGTGGCCATGGCAGCAGGGATGTCACAGCCTATGTTCTCAAATGTGCTGGGCAGAGTGTTGTCAGCCCTGATGAAACAGATGTGCAGCTTCATCGTATTCCCCCAGGTGGAGGATTTGGCAACAGTGAAGGCTGACTTCCATGCACTGGGACATATCCCCAACATCATTGGTGCTATTGATGGTACACATATTGCCTTTGTCCCCCTCACCGGAGAAATTAACAGGTGTTAAGAAATCAAAAGAGCTTTCACTCTCTGAATGTGCAAATAGTGTGCCTGGCGGACCAGTACATCTCCCATGTCAAAGCAAAGTATCCTGGGTCTGTGCATGATGCCTTTATCTTGAGTAATAGCAGCATTCCATATATGATGTCTCAACTCCAGAAGCACAGAGTGTGGCTAATAGGTGAGCCTATGGTCCCCACCCAGTGTCTGTTGGTATATGGGTGTGGGGTTAGCCCTAAGGGTGAGTGTCTGCCTAACAGGTAACCTTCGATATTTATAGGTGACTCTGGTTACCCCAATCTCTCATGGCTACTGACCCCAGTGTATTTGTTCCAAGGGTGTTTATTTATGTGCTAATAAGTGGAGGGGGTATTACAACGGGCTGGGTTGCTGCTGGAGGAAAGTCCAGGATAGAGTCCAGTCTATTGGTATCACAGGTGCATTGTCCAGGGGGGCATAGGAAGTGGAGCAATGGCAGTTCAAGGTGGACAGGGTGACAGAGTGGGACACAAGGGTGACATTCAGGGGAGTCTTATTTCCTGGCGGGGGTCTTGGCAATGTTTTCTGGCTTCTGCCTGGATCGCAGGGACCTTTTGGGTGGGGAGGGGTGCTTGTGGCCTGCTGTTCCTGGTGCGGGGCCTCCTGTCCACTACCGTCAGTTGAGGTGGAGGGCTGTTCATCGTTGTGGCTAGTGTCAGGGGCCTGTTGGTGTGCCACTTCCTCCCTCATGTTGTTGGCCATGTCTGCCAGCACCCCTGCAATGGTGACCAGGGTGGTGTGGATGTCCCTCAGGTCCTCCCTGATCCCCATGTACTGTCCCTCCTGCACCCGCTGGGTCTCCTGGAACTTGGCCAGTATCTGGCCCATGGTCTCCTGGGAATGGTGGTATGCTCCCAGGATGATGGTGAGTGCCTTGCGGAGACTCCGTTCCCTGGACCTGTTCTTCCCCATCGCACAGCAGTCCTCCAAGCTTCCCTTTTGCCCTGTGCCTCTGTCCCCTGAACCGTGTGTCCACTGCCACTGACCACAGGTCCCTGATCATCCTGTGTTTGTGGGGTTGCCAGGGGTCCCTGTAGTGGTGGAAACACTATTGATTGACGTGTCCTGGGGACAGAGGGATGGGCCCGCTGGGTGGGTGCTGTGGTGGTGTTTCCTGAGGGGGGAGGCACTTTGGTGGTATGGGACTGTGCCTGGGTCACCGACTGTCCAGAGGTCCCTGATAGGCCAGGTTGGTCATTCAGATCCAGGCATGCAGAGCTGCTGTCATCACTGAGGGCCTCTTCTGGGGGGGGGGACTGGATGTTGCTGGGACCTCCTCTCCACTGACATTGTGTGGAGGTCCTGTGGGTATGTGAAAGCAGTGTTATTGTTACTGCGTGTGACATCTTGTGCATGGGTATGTTTCCCCCTATGTTGTTATCACCAAGACAGCTTTGGCTTATGTGAGTTGTGATTTGGTTGCCTAAGTGATTGTCACTAGTGTGCATGCTGTGGTGATGGGTGTCCAAGCAGGGCTGTGAGTGGTGTCCATGCATTGGTGGTGCATGCAGTGCTGGTTACTGGGATGGGTGGGTTGTGATGGTGGGGTACATGTGAGGTGGTGGAGTGATGGGGTGAAGGTAGGGGAGGGGGTATGTGATGGCATGCAGGTAGTGGGGGGGTGAAAGTAGTAAAGATTTGACTTACCAGAGTCCAGTCCTCCTGCTACTTCTGCCAGGCCCTCAGGATGCATGATTGCCAAGATTTGCTCCTCCTATGTTGTTAGTTGTGGGGGAGTAGATGGGGGTCCACCGTCAGTCCTCTGCATAGCTATCCCTTGTTCTTGGGTGCTGTACCACGGCGTCAACCCTGTCCACGACTCTCCGCCATAGCTCCATCTTCCTAGCAATGGATGTCTGCTGCACCTGTGCTCCAAATAGCTGTGGCTCTACCCGGATGATTTCCTCCACCATGACCCTTAGCTCATCCTCTGAGAACCTGGGATGTCTTTGTGGTGCCATGGGTGTAGTGTGAGTGGTGTGTGTGAGGGTGTGTGGGGTGATGTGTTGGGGTGTGTGCTGTGAGGTGCGTGGATGGTGTATGGGTGATAGTGTTCTGTGGCTCTGGTTCTGTGGGTGCTCCTGGCGTGTCTCTCTGTCTGTTGTAAATTGTTTGTAGTGGTAAAGGGTTGTGGGTAATGTGGGTGTGTGTTTTATAGTGGTTTGTGGGTGTGGTGTGTGTATGTGTGTCAGATGTGTGTAGTTTGAATTGTCCAATGTGGTGTTGTTTTGTTAGTGTGTTTGTATTTGAGCGCGGCGGTATGTACCGCCAATGGTTTACCGCGGTTGAATGTCCGCCGTGGTGATCTGTGTGTCATAATGCTGTGGGCATATTTCTGTTGCCGTAACGGTGTGGGTTTTGGTACCGCCAGTTAATACTGACCCTTGGGCTGCCGGACTTGTGTGTGTGTCTGTATAGTAGGGGATTTCTATGTGTGGGTCATAATACGTGTATCGGTATACCGCTGCGGTTGCGGTATGTTGGCTGCAGTCAGCATGGCAGTAAGCAGCACTTACCGCCAATGTCATAATGAGGGCCATTGAATCCAAATAAACACACATGCATTCTCCACTCACAAAAACAGAAACATATACATTTTTGGTGTGAGTGTCCAGTACCAACAAGAATGCTTCCACCAAAATGAATATGCCCATCATTGCTGTACAACACTAATGTATGTATTTAAAAAACAACTTAAATATGCAACCTGTGTTTGTTACTGTCACAAATGAAACTAAGTGCATTGCACACACAAGAGCAGAAGTAACATCATCAGCAAGCAATTTCTTTATATAAGGATGAGGTAAGTCTCTCAATGATAAATAAGAAAAGTCCACTCAGACAAATGGAAAAATATGTATCCAAAGGCATTAGCCCATGTGGACCATCACTTGCCTCCTAAATTCACTACTAGAATAAACCTCCTCTGAAAGGGCCATCTGTAGAGAAGAGAGCCGCCACCTCAATGATTTTGGTGGGGTGGGTCCTTGGGTTTGGGAGGGACGTTTAGGTTTTGGAATGGTGGGTTTGGGTGTGGTGGGTTTGAGAGGGGTGGTTTGGTTTTATAAGAGTGGTTTGGGATTTAGAAGAGGTGGATTTGTGTTCGGCAGAGGTGGGGTGGGATGAGGAAGGAGTCGGGGACGGGAAAAAAGGAGGCTCTTCTTAGGAAAATGGGTAGAGTGTATGTGAGGGAGTTGGGTTTGGAGGTAGTAGGAGTGGTGTGTGTGTTGAAGGTGTGGGTGCTTGAGAGTCTGGTGTATGTGCCGTAATTTTAGATTTGTGTCCTTTACTGATTGTCTGTTGGGTAGGTGAGTGTTTGTGTCGAGTATGTGTTTATGTGGATGTGTGTGTAGTGGATGTGGTATGTGTTGGTGTGGTGTCTGTGGGTGTACTGGTGCATTTATGTGTAAGTAATTAGTTGATTCTGCAGTGGTAGGTGTGCTGACTGGGCTGTGCTTGTGGTGTTTGGATGTTGCTGTAGTGGCGGGTGTTGTGTGTGTGGATGTGGTGGTGGGGGTGTGTGCTTGTGTTTTGGTGGGTGAACTAACTGGGGATGTGCTTGTGGTGTGTCGGGGTTTTGCTGTAGTGGGGGATATTGTGTCTGTAGGTGTGGTGGTGGTGGGGATATGTGGTTGTGTTGTGGTAAGTGCACTGACTGGGGGTGTGCTTGTGGTTAATGTGGGTGTTGCTGTAGTGGTAAGTGTTGTGTCTGTGGTGGTGGTGAGGGTGTGTGGTTATGTCGCAGTGGGTGCCCTGACTGGGGGTGGACTTATGGTGGTGGTGTGTGTGGTGTCTGCATGTGTGTGTCTGTGATTGTGTTTTTTACTGTGTTGCTCTTTGGGATGTGCTGCTTGTGGTTGTTGCTGTGGGTGCATGTATATGTTTGCATGTGCTTTGGACAGGACTGGGCTGAGGGATATATAATGGGAAAGGGGTGGTAGTCTGGGCACGAGGTTGGAGTGGGTGGGAGGCTGCAGCCAACGAGGAGACCAGACCCTGGAATGACCGCTGTAGGTTAGACAGGGCACTGTAAATGCCATCCAGCTATACCAGTATCTGGGTGTTCCGGCCACCTAGCCCCTTGATGGCATTCAATAGTGTTATCTAGCCTACAGAAATCATTCTTAAAAGGTCAACAGCCTCCTCAGTGAGCACAGCCTGGGGCACTTGGGCTGGGGCAGAGGTGCCTACAGCAAAGGTGACACCACCCAGTTTAGGAGTGGGTAACTATGACTAACTGTGGGGGAGCTAAAGGGAGGGTGGAGATTGGAATGGGGGTGTACAAAGACACAAGTGTCAGTCTCCCCATGGTATGTCCCCAATAGAGACTGGTCTTCATTGGAGGCCTTCAAGAAAGATGTAGAGTCAGTGGTGGCCTCCGTACAGGTTCTCTTCCCCTCCATGCCACTGGCTCCCTCAGTGTCTGTGGTGTCCACACCCGAACCCCAGTGTCCAGCTTCATCCCAGCCAATGTGGCCGCAGTAACATTCGTCTTGCCCAGTTGATGCTGAAAACACAGATGCAACAGTTATAGGATATCTGTGAGAATGCAATAGGACATCAATGTGCATCACACATTTGCAACAAGTTCAGAAATTCCCCCATCTCAGCTCCTATATTATGTATGCCTTTGTCACTTATACATTTGTAGTTCACTTCATAACAAGGAGTTTCAACACCATGAGTAAACACATAGGCTGTCATTACGTCCCTCGGTCGCGGAGGTGGTTGGTCAGCCGCCAATGTGACGTTCCGACAGCCACATTATGACCACTGCAGGAGCGGTGCAGTAGGACTGCCAGCATCGCCACTGTACCACCACAGGATGGATTGGCAATGTTGGCAATCCTAATCTGCCAGGGCCATGCTGCAAGTAGCACTGTCCTGGGAATTATGACTCCCCTCTCCGCTGGCGGTTTCATGGCAGCAGCCATGAAATGGCTGGTGGAGCGGGGAGTCCCTGCACTGCCAATGCACTTGGCATGGGCAGTGCAGGGGCCCCCCTGGCCAGCTTCGTAGGGATGTTCACTGTCTGTTTCGCAGACAGTGAACATCACAATGGGTGGTTGGTGCAAACTCTGTTCTACAGCATTGCTGCTCGCTTCATTATGAGGTGACGACAATGCTGTAGGCAATTTCCCACTGATCCAGGAGGAAACTCGTAATGGTGCCCGCAGGAAGGCTGTTGGACTGGCGGCAACATGCCCGATGGGACTTTGGCGGACAGGCTTTTCCATCCACCAAAGTCATAATGACCCCGATAGTCCTGTCTACATCTCTGAACAACTGCAGTACAGAACTAAAATTGATTCACTTTTCTCAAAGAGTAATGTTTTAGGATGGAAATTGACAGCTCAAGATGGGACACCACAACATCTATGTGATGTTACCCTGCAAATGTCCCTTTCAGTATAATATTGCTCTCCATCATCAGTTTCCTCTCTTGGCAGGACTAAGGGCAAGAAAAAGGTTGTCTGTGGGATGCAAAAATCTCTCACTGATGTGACACATTCCTATCTGTTGCAAACAATACAGTTTGGCATAGTTACTCACGTTGGTGATCTCAGACTGGCTTACATGCACATTTGGGAAGGACTAAAAACTCAGGTCCACCTGCTACTGGTTATATTAACTTACTAGACGTTTGCTGGACAAACTGCTTCCAAACATGTAACAGATAAGGAATTATGCCACTGTATACAGAATACCAATAGTTTTGGTGCAGATGTATATTCTCATATTGTCATAGCACCAACTTACCAATATCAAGTCTGATATATCAGCTGCATCATAATTGTGCGGTTTTCCTCAGTTACCAGTAAAGAAGCCTACATTCGCTGCACACATTTGTGGTGCCCAATCACACCTGACCCAATCATGACATGAGTCATGTTTTGAGAAACTGTCCCTCATGACATTGTGAAAATGCTGGCAACCCTTTGTTTGCATGCAGCCATGTGTCTGCCCCAACACTACTTGCCTTGTGAAGAGGAATCTAGCGGCATCCTTCAGAACAAAGTAATACACCACACACAGAATCAGACAGTATCTAAGCTACTTACATCTCCAGAAATCCTTGTGGGCTTTGGATGTGTGTCAACCTCAAAGTTGATGGCATACAACATAGCTGTAAAGTAAATAAGTTAAACCACAAAAATATCTACAAACAATGATGTGGTAGGCTGCGGCGGTACACGAGAACAGAAAAGGCTGAGTCTGATAAGTATTTTATGAGGACAATAAATTTATCTTTTATTTCCTTTCAAATTTGTTAGAGAGCATCCAAAGTCCGTTATGTTCTTGGTAGATTTGTGAGATTCTTTTCTTGTCTCTATTAATAGTCTTGTCCTTTTCCTTTTCTTGTTCCCTCCTTTAGGTTCGGTAGATGTCTGCTTGTTGGACCTCTCGAGCGTTGCCGGGAAAACATAAAACAACAAACAACGGAAAAATGGAGGTGAGTCTTTCTGGGGTAATCTGGTGTGATTTTCTTTAGAGGTAAATGCGGGAAGGGAATTAAATGGGAGGGGGGTATGTGAGGATATCCCACTGTGCTGGTGATGGGGCTTCACAATGGTGCCACGTTCCGTCTCTTTTCTCTCTCTCTCCCTCTCTCTCTCCCCAGTGGTTCAGTGCACCTCTCCTTCCCCTCTCCCACCTCCCCTGTTCCCTTCCCCTGTGCCCGTGTAGCTCTGTGGTTCCATCGTCCCTAGGAAGGACCGTACCTTCAAAAGCCACGACCCTCCAGGGTCATGGCGGGCTTCTCGCGTCCGTGACTCCTTTCCGCAATTGGAATCGGCTCCGGTTTCACCTGCTCCGCGGGCGGATCTGGGGTCGTTCTTCACCATCGTCTCCGTCTCTGCAGTTTCGTACGGCTTCTTCTCGTCCGTGGCGTTCTTCTCTCTTTCCTGGGTGTAGTCCTTTCTTTCTTGTAGTGCCCGTTCCAGGAAGTCGTTGCCTGTGACGGTGAGTAGCGTTCCCATGTTGCTATGGGAACGCTGAAGCGTATCGAGGGAGCTGGTCGAATGGTGACGGCTAAAGGAGGGAGAGGACGCGGTCACGGAGACCCGTCTACACTCCCCATCCCATGATCGGGACTGTTCGAGAACCGAGGAGGAAGATGGCGGGAATCGAGACAGGTAGTCGGCGGGGCCCTGCTGAGACCTGGAAAGTAAAAGGTTGTAGTTCTAGGAACCAGCGCAACACTCTGGAATTGGAGTCTTTATGGGAGGCGAGCCAAGTAAGAGGGGCATGATCAGTGTACAGAATAAATGACCTGCCCAAAAGGTAGTATTGCAAGTTTTCTACAGCCCATTTAATGGCTAAACACTCTTTTTCAATAGTGGGGTAGTTGCATTCCGTGGAATTAGTTTCCTACTTATAAAGACAATTGGGTGGTCAAAACCCTCATCATCGGGTTGGGTGAGGACGGCCCCAAGGCCGATGTTAGAAGCGTCAGTATAAAGGTGGAATGGTCTAGAAAAATCTGGACATTTCAATACTGGATCAGTGGTAAGAGATTTCTTTAACTGCTCAAAGCTAATATTCTGAGACTCGGAAAATGGGGCTAATGCAGTGGGACGTTGTTTGGCCAGCAAATCAGTAAGAGGGGCAGCGATAGTGGAATATCTGGGTATAAACCTACGATAATACCCCACCAACCCTAAAAAGGATCGTAGGTCCCTCTTGGTTTTTGGTTTAGTAACTTGCATTATGGCCTCAATTTAATTTTTTTGTGGTTGAAGGATCCCATTGCCTATCACATAGCTAAGATAGGTTATGTCTGTATTTCCTACTATGCATTTTTTTGGATTAGCCGTTAGCCCGGCTTCAGCCAGAGCAGTAAATACCTTGTTTAGATGTAGCAAGTGATTACGCCAAGTGTCGCTATAAATGACAATGTCGTCTAGATAGGCCGCTGTGAAGTCTTGAAATGGTTTTAGCAATCGGTCCATCAAGCGTTGGAAAGTAGCAGGGGCTCCATGAAGACCGAAGGGTAAAACCGTAAACTGATAGAGGCCTGACGGAGTTGAAAAGGCTGTTTTTTCCTTATCATCTGGAGCCAGGGGAATTTGCCAATACCCCTTTGTTAGATCAAGGGTTGACAAATATTTAGCTTTCCCTAATTTCTCTAAGACGTCATCAACTCGGGGAATGGGATACGTATCAAACAGTGATATATCATTAAGTTTGAAAAAATCGATGCAAAACCGGATAGACCTGTCGGGTTTTGGGACGAGAACTACCGGGGAATTCCAGGGACTAACAGAGGGTTCAATTACCCCCAGGGTTAGCATCTTCTTTATTTCTTCCTCAATCACATTTTTCCGGGCTTCAGGTATACGATAAGGTCGGAGGCGGATAATCCGTCCTTCAGGTGTTTTTATTTTGTGGTATATCAGGGAGGTTCTACCCGGTGTTTCTGAGAAGAAGTCTGAATGTTGTTTCAAGAGTGCGGATAGTTGTGTCTTCTCAGTTTCTGTTAGAGACTTATTTATGCAGGGGTTCCCTTCTGGGTTTTGTTCCTCTAGGGGAAATAGTTCTACGTCTAGCTCTCTGGATGGCGAGATAAAGCATCCGCTAGCTAATCGATTTTCTACCTCTTCTGTTGGTTTCCATTTTTTTAGTAAGTTTATATGGTAGATTTGGGTTCTTTTCGGGTGTGTATTTAATTCTATGAGGTAGGTGACGGGAGAGACTGCTTTAAGAACTCTATAAGGTCACTGCCATTTGGCTAATAGCTTATGCTCAGATGTTGGTCGCATTATGAGGACTTGATCGTTCGGGAGAAATGAGCGTAATTTACTACCTTTGTCATAATAGGCTTTTTGATTGGGTTGTGCTTTCTCAAGATGTCTATGTACATCTTCCCATAGGTTTTGTAACTGGGTTTTTAATTGGTGAACATAGTCGAGTAAAGGTTTCCCTTCTTCCTCTTCCTCCTCCCATGTTTCTGCTGCCATGTCCAGAAGACAACGTGGTTGTCTTCCAAAGACTAATTCAAACGGGCTGTGACCCGTAGAGGAATGTTCGTGAGTTCGGATGGCATAAAGAACCAAGGATAACTTCTGATCCCAATCCCGTCCTGAGTCGTCTACTATTTTTTTTAATAGTGTCTTTATGGTACGGTTATAGCGTTCCACTAAACCGTCCGTTTGGGGGTGGTATACCGAGGTCTTTATTTGAGTAATCCCTAATAATCGACATATCTGCTTCATAAGGTTTGACATGAAAGGGGTATCTTGGTCAGTGAGGATTTCTTGTGGGAATCCTGCCCGAGAAAAAAACGTTATCATGGCTTGGGCCACCGTTTTTGTAGTCATACTGGATAAGGGAATCGCTTCAGGGTATCTCGTAGCGTAGTCCACTATGACCAGTATATAGGTGTGTCCTTTGGATAGGGGAGCAAAGGGCCGACCAAATCCATACCCACCCGGCTAAACGGAACCTCAATAATGGGTAAAGGGTGTAAGGGTGCTTTCCTGGGTACTCCCGGTTCGGTAAGTTGGCATCTAGGACATTGTAAGCAATATCTCCTTTTATGGGCATAGACTCCTGGCCAATAGAACCTCCGTAGGAGGTATTCCTCCGTCTTTTCCCTACCGTAGTGGCCCCCTCCTGGTTGATTATGAGCTAGGAACAGAACTTGGGCTCGATATGGCTTGGGGACCACTAGTTGCTGTTTGGTTTCTCCTGTGGTAGTCGTGGTTATTCTATAAAGGAGATTTTTCTGTATTAGAAAATAAGGACCCACCTCGTTCGTGGCTTCTGTTTTGGCCGTATTCCAGGCATGAGCAAGGGTAGGGTCTTCTCTCTGGCTGGTTCGAAAAGTCACTGGTGCGTTACTAATTTCTGCCACTACCTTGTTGTCTCCTGTCTCTTTTCTGGTCTCCTGAAATCGTAATTTCTCCTGTCTTTTCTCATTTCTGGTGAGTTTTCTACGGCTCGGAGGGCATTCGATAACACTACTGGAAAACAGTGCTTCTGTCCACCACTCTGGAATTGCCTTTTGGATTCGGATTTGGTCTAAGAGATTATAGAACCGAACATAGTCAGTTCCTATAATACAGTTCTCAATCAATTGGTCCATAACCCCTACTGGGAAGACATTGTGATATTGTCACCATTCGATCTTGACCAATGCTAGTGGATATTTTTCCTTATCACCATGTATGCAACAAATAGTGACCCATTGGTTGGTGGACAGGTCAATGTGGTCCACTAAATCTTTCCGGATTACGGACTGACTACAACCCGAATCGATTAAAGCAGAGATGGGATGCCCGTTTATCTTGATGACTTGTTTAAACTTCGAATTTCCCTTCCCTGTACATAAGACTCTACGACGGGTAACCCCGATTTCCATGCGTTCGACCCCATCTGACTTTCTGGGACATACCCTTGCTATGTGACCCCACTCCCCACAACTAAAACAGTGAGGTAACTGCATGGGGTGACTCTCCGCCTGTTTATGGGACCTAGATTCTTCCGGTGAGTATCTTGGGATTGGTTTTGGTGGAGGAGTTGCGGTCTTTAGGATTTGTCTTGGTGGTAGCAGTTTGACATCCGTCGATCGGTGGTAAGCACAGGCCAGTTCTATAGCGAGCTCAGTGTCTACCTTCGGGTGCTGTCTTATCCAATTCTTGGTGCTAGGTGGTAAGGAATCTAAATATTGTTCCAGAATAATGGTTTTTATCACATCTTCCCTGGTTGTCCCTATAGGCCCCAACCATTTCAAGGCTAAGTCTTTAACCCGGAAGTAGAAAGTGCGAGGATCCTCATTCGGGCCCAACTTCACTTTTTGGAATTTCAATCGATAATATTCTGTGTCATAACCAACCCGTTCCAGGATACTCCTTTTTCTGTCCTTATATGGAGTGGTGCCGCCAGGGTTGGCAGCTTGGTAGGCCGTTTGCAGAATTCCGGTGAGTAACGGCGCAATGTACTGTCCCCTCCGGTCCTCCGGCCACTGAGCGGAGGAGGCCACCCATTCAAAGTTCGTAAAAAAGGAGTCCGGGTCTTCGCCTTCCTGGAATTTTTGTAAGACCGAGCTAGGGACATTGGGGTGTACTTTGCTGGCTGCTATGGTGTCCGTTAATTTTTGCAGCGCAGTCTCATGTACAAGCTGGTTGTTGGCCAAGATTGTAGCTTGGCTTTTTAAGGCAGATTGTAGAGCTTCCCTGTCTTCCTTGGCCTCCCGTTGATGTGCCTCCCACACTAGTTGTAAGTGGCGCTGGCCCTCCGCTAGCTGTTCAATCATGTCCTCAAGGGTCGGGGTTTCACTCATGATGTATACCGCCAGGTATCCTCCGGGATTTCTGATCCCACTCCTGACACCACTGTGGTAGGCTGCGGCGGTACACGAGAACAGAAAAGGCTGAGTCTGATAAGTATTTTATGAGGACAATAAATGTATCTTTTATTTCCTTTCAAATTTGTTAGAGAGCATCCAAAGTCCGTTATGTTCTTGGTAGATTTGTGAGATTCTTTTCTTGTCTCTATTAATACTCTTGTCTTTTTCTTGTTCCCTCCTTTAGGTTCGGTAGATGTCTGCTTGTTGGACCTCTCGAGCGTTGCCAGAAAAATATAAAACAACAAACAACGGAAAAATGGAGGTGAGTCTTTCTGGGGTAATCTGGTGTGATTTTCTTTAGAGGTAAATGTGGGAAGGGAATTAAAGGGGGGGTATGTGAGGATATCCCACTGTGCTGGTGATGGGGCTTGACAATGGTGCCACGTTCCGACTCTTTTCTCTCTCTCTCTCTCTCTCTCTCTCTCTCTCTCTCCCCAGTGGTTCAGTGCACCTCTCCTTCCCCTCTCCCACCTCCCCTGTTCCCTTCCCCTGTGCACGTGTAGCTCTGTGGTTCCGTCGTCCCTAGGAAGGACCGTACCTTCGAGAGCCATGACCCTCCAGGGTCGTGGCGGGCTTCTCGCGTCCGTGACTCCTTTCCGCAATTGGAATCGGCTCCGGTTTCACCTGCTCCGCGGGAGGATCTGGGGTCGTTCTTCACCGTCGTCTCCATCTCTGCAGTTTCGTACGGCTTTTTCTCGTCCGTGGCGTTCTTCTCTCTTTCCTGGGTGTAGTCCTTTCTTTCTTGTAGTGCCCGTTCCAGGAAGTCGTTGCCTGTGACGGTGAGTAGCGTTCCCATGTTGCTATGGGAACGCTGAAGCGTATCGAGGGAGCTGGTCGAATGGTGACGGCTAAAGGAGGGAGAGGACGCGGTCACGTAGACCCGTCTACACTCCCCATCCCATGATCGGGACTGTTCGAGAACCGAGGAGGAAGATGGCGGGAATCGAGACAGGTAGTCGGCGGGGCCCTGCTGAGACCCAGGGATGTGGCAGACCTGGAAAGTAAAAGGTTGTAGTTCTAGGAACCAGCGCAACACTCTGGAATTGGAGTCTTTATGGGAGGCGAGCCAAGTAAGAGGGGCATGATCAGTGTACAGAATAAATGACCTGCCCAAAAGGTAGTATTGCAAGTTTTCTACAGCCCATTTAATGGCTAAACACTCTTTTTCAGTAGTGGGGTAGTTGCATTCACGTGGAAGAAGTTTCCTACTTATAAAGACAATTGGGTGGTCAAAACCCTCATCATCGGGTTGGGTGAGGACGGCCCCAAGGCCGATGTTAGAAGCGTCAGTATAAAGGTGGAATGGTCTAGAAAAATCGGGACATTTCAATACTGGATCAGTGGTAAGAGATTTCTTTAACTGCTCAAAGCTACTATTCTGAGACTCGGAAAATGGGGCTAATGCAGTGGGATGTTGTTTGGCCAGCAAATCAGTAAGAGGGGGAGCGATAGTGGAATATCTGGGTATAAACCTACGATAATACCCCACCAACCCTAAAAAGGATCATAGGTCCCTCTTGGTTTTTGGTTTAGTAACTTGCATTATGGCCTCAATTTTATTTTTTTGTGGTGCCGTTCTTCTCTCTTTCCTGGGTGTAGTCCTTTCTTTCTTGTAGTGCCCGTTCCAGGAAGTCGTTGCCTGTGATGGTGAGTAGCGTTCCCATGTTGCTATGGGAATGCTGAAGCGTATCGAGGGAGCTGGTCGAATGATGACGGCTAAAGGAGGGAGAGGACGTGTTCACGGAGAACCGTCTACAAATGACTTACCACCTTGTTGCTGCTTTTGGGCCCTCAACTGCCCATCAAGCTCTGGATAAACCACTGCAACGATGCAGGCCACTAGGGAGGTCACAGTGCAGCACACCCACCTGAATCTCTGGGAGGACTGCCCGACTTGGTTCTCGGCTGACTTTCTTGTTGCCTGATGCAGGCCCTCCAACCTCTTCTGACAGTACAGCCTACGCTGCTTGTGGACCCCCAGGGTACGCACCTTCTTTGAGATGGCCCTGCCCCAAAAAACTAAACTACCTCGGCAACCCCCCACCTGCTGTGAGCCCTAAAACCTTCCACCACACCAAATAACGAAGGTACCCCAACACCCCACCCACCCTAAGCCCTAAAAAAAAACACTACCCTAACCCCACGGCCCTACCCCTAAAAACTAAACTACCCCAACACCCCCACCCACCCAGCGCCCTAAAAAAAAATACCCAACGCCCCCACCCAGCCCGGATCCCTAAAAATAAAGTACCCTGACCCCCTCCACTCCCGCCCCTAACAAATAAACTATCCCGATAAGCCCTAAATCCACCCCACCACAAAACACTACCCCCAAACTGTGCCCCAACACCACTTACCCCACTGTATCCTCCCCATCCTTCCTCCACTTCTCTCCTCCCTCCTCCTGCCCTTCCTTAAACATTTCCCTCCCCTAAAAAATAAACTACCCCTCCTCCCACCCCCATCACTAAAAAATAAACTACCCTGACTCACCACCCACCCTAAGCCCTAAAAGAAAACTATCCTAACAGCCATCCCAGCCCCTAAAAACTCTCTACCCACCTAAGCCCTAAGAAACTAAACTATTCCAACACCCCCACCCGCCCTGACCCTTACCCCTAAACCTTTCCCCACCCCTAATAAGTAATAAGAATCTCAACCCTAAATGTAGTCCGACCCCCTCACCCACCCACCCTAAGCCCTTAATCTACCCCACCTCTAAAAACTACCCTATACCCTGCCTGAGCCACACTTACCTCACTGCTTCCTCTCCCGATCTACTCCACTCCTCTCTTCCTTTTTCTCCGTCTTAACCACGCATATGCGTAGTTTGGCACATGCATGGTTAAGGCAGAGAAAAAGGCATGCATTGTTCTGGCAAGTGTTGTTCTGCTTGCGTAGGAAACGTCTGCATTGTTTGCAACGCGTTGTTCAGGACGTTTCCCGTCCCAGCTACATCATTCTGTCAGCTCCAATCACAACACAACCACATTACCAAAAAGGAACCAAACAGCCTGTGAATCAGAAAGGAAGAGGTTACTCAGTCAGACATTCCCCAATCAGACCATGTACCTGTTCTTCTGGCATCCTAAAAAGCTATGAAAGCTCCGCCCAAGCAAAAGCAAACACTCCACTTTCAGCAAGTGGGAACTTTGAAAATGCTCCAGCTTGCTGACAGCGGAGATTTCATCTCTTTCTTTGCCCACAGACCAACCCCCTATAACCACCCAACCTTGCACGGTCAACCCCCTTAACTACCCAACCTCATGCTGTGCAAGGCCTTTGAAAATGTGCAGTGTAAGTTAGTGGCAGGTCCATGTGGCCCTCTTCCTCCAGCCAATTTCAGCCCCAGGCATGGCCTTCTATATTGTCTTTTTTAGGGGCCACGTGACCCCCCTCCCCTGGTCGATTTCAGTCCAGGGGACCCCATCCTCCAGGTCCCGGCATTAATATATATTTTTTGGTCGATGTGGCCGCGTAATCCCCGGGTTGATCTTGCCCTAGACACTCTATCCACTGGACTTAACATTTTTTGGGGAGGTTTGGGGGACCCCCTCCCTGGGCTGATCTTGGCTCTGGGGACCCCATCCCCTGAGGCCCAGCCTTCAACATTTTTTACTTTTGGGGGAGGGGGACCATGGGCTCCCCTACCCTGGCTGATTTCAGCCCTGGGACCTCATCCTCCAGGACCCGGAGTTAATATACACTATTTTTTGTGAAGGTGGGCTGCAAAGCTGTATGGCCCCCCTCCCAGGACCAATCTCAGCCTCAGGGACCTCATCCCCTGGTGCCTGGCCCAAACATTTGTTTTGGGAGGGAGGTTGGACAGTCCCTCTCCCCCAGGCCGATCTCGGCACCGGTGGACCCCAGCCCCGAGGGCCCAACCATGTCACCTGGGTGCCCCCCCAGGGCACCCAGTCACCATTGTGGGGACTGCGGGGAGAACCTGAAGGCCCCTGTGGTCGTAGCCAGCTCCCCACCTCTTGTGGGAGCCAGCATTGCTGTCACAGAGAGATGCCGTCACAGAGAGATGCAGCTCCCTCTTTGTGACAGCAATGTTTCCTCTATTTCCCTCCCTGCAACTTTGCAGAAAGGGAAACAGAGGAATCCTCCGCTCTGAACTGGAGTGTTTGCTCTAACTTGGCAGGAGCTGTCAAAGCTCCCGCCAAGTTACAGCAAACAGCCATGTCACAGGGGTGGGCATCCCAGGACATAGCAGGAGCCGGCCCTGGGGGGGTGGTGGTCCGCAGGGCCATAATTGGTCCCATGAGGGGGGCAGCTGAGCCCCTTTCCAACATCACAATTTCCCCTTGGGAGGTGGACCCCCTATTTTATTTAACTTTACCCCCAGGGAGATGGCAGTACCCTGGGACTGCACGGGGGCCAGACGGCCTCCCTGCATCTCATTAGAAATAGTGGTCCTAAGAAGGTGGCGGTCCCTGGGGCTGAATGGCGGCCAGGCAGCCCCCCCACATTCTATTATTAGAGATTGTGCCCCGGGAGGTGGCAGTCCCGGGGGTTGCGGGGAGGCTGGGTGGCCCTCAACAGTTTATTAGTAAGAGATCTGCCCCAGAGAGGTGGCAAAACAGACCCCCTAACATATTTAAATGTAGCCGAGGGGAGGTGGCGGTCCAGGAGCTGCAAGGGGGCAATGCGGCTCCCCCATATCTCATTAGATATTGGCCCCAGGGAGGTGGTGGTTCCCGGAGTTGCGGGGTCCGAAACAAACCCTCTAACGTATTTAAATTTTGCCCCAGGAAAGTAGCGGTCCCTAGGTCTGTGGGCCCGCATTCAAAATTTAAATGTCCCAGGGACCTGGCCCAACTGGGGACTTCACTGAAACAAGCGCAGAAGCCCACACTTTTAAAAAACATTTTTGGCGAATCGACAGATCCCTGCCAACAATTTAAAAAAAATAGTTTTTTAAGCCCTGGCAAGGTACATCTGGGACCCCAGCACCAGAGCTATGGGGTCAGGGTCTCTCTTTTCCTATTTTTTTTCTCTTTTTTGTGGTACTCAGCTGGAGGTGAGTCCCTAAATGACTGTCAACGCTTTCTGGTTAAAGTGTTGGCAGCCAATCAGACATCAGCATGAAGACAGCTTGATCTGCAGAGGATCTGCATCCCTACATATCTATATTCTTTCAACTCGAATTTCTCCAAAAGTACTGAAGGGGTTTGCTCCAAATCACAAACAGCATGCTTTCCGGACTAAGAGCTATCTTTCTGCCGAATTTGGTGTCATTCCATTCAACGGTTCAGCCTGTAGTTGTGTTAAAAAATGTGACAAATCCTATTGAAGTAAAATAGAGAAACAGTGTTTTGGAACCCGCTCTTTTTCTCTGCCCCCGCTTGACAGATCACCCCAAAACCTTCAACACAGCAGCTGAACCAAGCAAAGTATAAGTTTTGAAAAGTTGGCAAAGATTCGTCAAGCGTCGCCAAAGTTATTGGCATAACAAAAAATGCTCTGTCCATGGAAAAATTGTCCTTACTATATGACGATCATCAGTAGGTAATATAAATATATACATATATATGTATATATACATATAAATATATATGTATACATATATATATATACATGAATGTATATATATACATATATATATCTATACATACATATATATATAAATGTGTGTGTGTTTGTGTGTGTTTAGATATATATATGTATATTCTCGGGGGGAAAAAACAAGTTTCAGGGCCGTTATAGTTAGGTTTATATTTTTACACGCATAACAATTTTAAAGTTATAGTTATACTTATCTGAAGAAACTACGACTCGTGTCCTAAGGTAACATGCACAGTTTTGTCATCACTAATATTATTACAAATGTGCTAGTTATATAATGAATAATGTCATACAAGATGTCATTACTGATACAATATGGGGTAAGTAGCAGTGCATGGGGAGGTTGCAAGTCATAGTTTCTTCAGATAAGTATAACTATAGCTGTTGAATTTCTGTGGTTTTGTGTGTGTAAAGTGTGAACCTAACTATAATGTTGTGCAATAAGGGGGTAGGCCCCTGTTCCAGCCGGTGCGACTAGTATTCCCTGCAGAGCTTCCCCTGCATGCCAGGCCCTGCAGCCAATCGTCCACAAACACCCACCCCCATGGCTCACATGACCTGTGGCCTATCTCCCACATGCAGGCAACCAAGAAGGGGGGGTCACAGCGAATTACGGTTTCAGGGACCAATTCGCCCAGGGCTACCCAATTAAAAAAAGGGGAGGGGGGCTGCACAGCCCCTCTCCCTAAGCACATTTTGATCCCTGGGACCCCATCTCTCGGGCCCAGCCCATTACTAAAATGGGATGGGTCGTATGGCCCCCCACCCTAGACCAAATGTGGCTCTGGGGATCCCATCCCCAGGACCTGGCCACTTAATAAAACAGGAGGTGGGCATGCACCCCCAGCTCTTTGCATATTTTGGCCCCAGGGACCCTATCCGTCAGGCCCAGCCCATTAGGAAAATGGGACGGGCTGCATGGCCCCCCTCCCTGGGCCAATTTTGGTCCCTGGGGACCCCATGCCCCCAGGGCCTGGCCAATTATTATAAGGGGGACACGACTGCATGCACAGAGCCCAGTGTGCACTGTTGGGACTGCGGGGGGAACATCAACGTCTCCATGGTCCGTGCCAGCTCCCTGCCTCTGGTGGGAGTGGGCATGTCTCCCGCACATAGGGAACTATAAATGCTGCTCTCTGCAGGTGGGAGCAATTCTTTCATTTGTTTTCCTGTCCACTTCACAGTGCTCTTGTCTGCTGGGAGTGGATTTACTGTTTGCTCTCGCTTGGCAGGAGCTGTCATTCTGCCGCCAAGTAATGGCAAACAACAATGTCCCATGTGTGCGCACCTTGGGCCACAGGGATCCGGCCCTGGGAGTGTGGCAGTCCCCAGGGCCGAAAATGGCCAAGGAGGGGGGCATGCAGCCCCCTCCTCCAAATCCAAACATGGCTAATCTCTCAGGAGGTGGTGGTCCTGGGGCTGTAGTTGGCCCAGGAGGCGACCTTATGGCCCCCTACTCTATGTAATTGTGACATTGTCCCCGGGAAAGTGGTGGTCCCCAGGGCCCTTATGGGCACAAGAGGGGGGTCCGCATAATCCTCTCTTTAATATTGGAGAAGCCTAGGGAGGTGGTGGTCCCCAGGCGGAAATCGTCCATTGGGAGGGGGACTTCATGTGTCCCCCTCCCCAACATAAATAGTATATTTTGCTCAGGGAACGTGGCCCACCCAGGGAAAAACTGTTAAACAAATGTGGGAAAGCAAGCTTGTTTTTTTAAAAACATTTTTGCGGTCATTTGCTGATCACAAATCACAGTAAAAAAATAAAAAAATGCATTGTGGCTCCGGCAGGGTCCCTGGGGGTTACCACCACCAGGACCAGGGGATCACTTTTGTTTTGGGACTGAGTCTTGGCTGAGTCCAAGTCCCAAAATGGCTCCCAGCACTTCCTGATTGAAGTTTTGGCAGTCAATCACATCTCAAGATGGGACTGTCGGATACACGGACAATCCACATCCTTAGATATCTACATTTTTTTCTTTAAATATCTCAAAACTACTGAACAGATTTACACCAAATAACAAAAAAAAGGATCTTTCTGGACTAAGATCTACCTTTCTGCCAAATTTGGTTTAATTCCGTCCAGTGGTTCGGGCTGTAGTCATCTTCGAAATCCCTATGGGAGATTGCATAGCAAAAATGTTCTGGACCTCTCCCTTTTTATCGGCCCCGCTTGATGGATCACCCCGAAACTTTCAAGATAGCAGCTGAAAGAATTAGCATAGAAGCTTTGAAAATTTGGTGAAGATTCATCAGAGGGAGCCAACAAAACAAAAAAACGCTTCATCTAAGAGAATTAGGCCCTTGCTATAGATGCATACATATGTATAGTTTATATTATTAATTACAACTAATTTTTAATTCTTGTTTCTAATGTTTATATTAGGTTCAAGGTCATTTTTTGGTCATGTCTATTTTGTTAATTTTTTAATTTCAAATTATAGCTAAAATAGTCTATTTGTCCTATTTTAGACATATTTTGACAATTGTTATATTTTTAAAATATGTATATGTATTTATACATATACATTATTAACAGTATTAACATTATTCATTTAAACTATTTATTTTTAATTATATTATTATTTTTTGACTCAAATTTTTAAATAGATTACTTTAATGCTATGTATATTAAAATTTAGGTGTGCTTACCATTTTTGACGATGTACTGTTCCACAATGTTTTTTGACACAATATTTTGATTTTGGTAGTTTACATTCAAAGTAGCTTGATGTTTTTGTGGACAGTATTTTTGATACCATATTCTGGTGTAAGAGCAAAACTCTTGATTCTGGGCTATATGTATCAATATTAGGAATAGCGGCTGCCGAACTGCGGTTTGATAGAAATCATAACTAGGAAATCCCTTTTTCTAATGTATGAAACTAACTCTTTGGAGTCTCATTAGCAATTCAAAGTGGGTTGCAAATAGACATACCTCAAGCATATTAATGATGTAGGTCTTAATTTGCGACCCACTACAATTTGCTGCCATCAGAGGGAAAGTGGCCTGATGGGGTCCACAGACCTCCATGTCTGTGAATGCTTTGAAATAAAGCAATCTTTTTTTTTTAAACGCAGCCCATTTTCCTTAAAGGAAAAAAGGATATGTGTAAAAAGAAAAAAATTAAACTGTGTAGTTTCATTTTTGAAGAGTAGGCAAGGTTCCGCAGGACCAATGCCAACTCTTAAAACACATTTACTGTGGAAAATAGAGAGAAACCCCACCAAACAAGGTGACAAGGTTTAGACAACCAGCCTGCATTTCTTTGATAACAAAAAATCAATTATGGGCATTCCCAGAAACAAGTGGTATCTAGTCTTTAAAGGCTCAACTATCCAGCTCTTTCAAGTCTTGTCTTCCACCACATTCAAAAAGTGCAGAAACTTTCAACCGGTCACTGACTTCCGTAGACAACATAAAGTGAAATACCAGTGAGGCACTTTTTCAGCTTGTTCAGCTTAAGCAATTCATAGAAAGGGAAAACCAGATTGATCTGCTGTCATTACTGGGCATTCTCCTGGAGAATACTGCCACTAACATTACTTTGAGCACACAGGCATAATGCTCTGGACAATATCATGAATGGCACACAGTGGGCCACATCACTAGGTCTTGTGGATCCACACCTACCCCAATAGAGCCAAAGAAGACATTATTACCAATTTAAAGCACATTAACTCAGATCCTGGGCAATGTTCCCAGCCTCTGCAGCCTGAACTATTACCACCTTTTCCATGAAACACTTAACATGATCGCTCTATATATTTTTTGAGTGGGGTTAATCCCTAGGATGAGTTGTGAAGCGAGGCAATTGGAAGGAAATTGCACATGGTATGCTTGGTGATCCTGTCCAAGCCCCAGGGTCCATCTGTGAGCCCCAAGAGGAGGGTTTTACCCACACAACATCCCCGGTAGGTCACACCTCTGGAGGGGAACTTGGTTTCATTCCTTTCCTCACAAGCCAAATGGAGATGTCAAGTTCAGCACTGTTGACTGTAATTTAATTTTATTAATTGACTGCTATTTTTTGTTTAACTCTAAAGGGGAGTTAAAATGGGAGAGGGCTCCAGGAGGAACACTGTGAAACCCTATAGGCTCATGTAGGACTGGCATCACTATAGGTGTCCAAGAGGATGGTACACCTTTGATTCTTTTAAACATAAATACAGTTAACTCTGCTGAAGACATCTTCCTACGTTCCCTGCTAAAAGAATAACTGAAGCCACTACAGGGGATTCCATAGTGGAGGGCAACCTCAACTTAGTGTGGGATCTGTCACTATGTGACACTCCTGTCAGGGAGCGGTGGTGATGCTGGCCCCCCTGACACTAGGGACTATTCTTTCTATTCACATGTCCATACCTCATATTCTATAATCGATTATGCATTTGCCACTCTTGAAATCCTCCAAAAGCTATGATCAGTCGAGATTTCAGGCATCTCCAACCCCACACATGTGGCACTCCACTGGTCTAATGACCACTAACTTATGCCTAGCTCCATACTGTAGCACATGTAATTTCATATCTTGCAAGACCTTGTGAACAGGGATACTGTAGCTATATTCATCAAAGAGTTTACAGAATCACTCTAATCCCGACTGTTCATTCCACACTCTCTCGGATGCCTTTCAGGCCACAGTACAGCGTTCCCTCACCATACTAGAGTTTGATATGGCTCAGGAATCATGTGCCCTGGGGCACACCCTTACAGCTGAGATAAAGGCACTGAAACAACAAGGCAAGCAGACCACAGCTACTGTACTGACCTCTCTCTACTGTACTCAAAGCAGCATCTTTACGATAAGGGGGACAAGGTGTGGATGCTCCTGGCATGTAAACTGCACCTCCAAAGGGCAAAAACAGATCGAGCACAGCTTACACCTACAGGACAGCTCCTGGGCGAGTAAAGAATCAGAGAAACACAGAGCATTTCAATGACTTTATCAAGTCCTTTACAGCCAGGGTAACAAGCCCCCTGACAAAAAGGCAAATATGCACTCTTGTGATTGGATACCTCTTTTTCCCACCTACATAGAGCTCCTCAAGGTTCCAATTGCACCTGAGGAAGTTCGGAAGGCACTCCAGACAGTGCCCACTGGGAAATCCCTGGGGCTTTTGATCAGGTGAGTTGGACCTATCTGCAAGAGGTACTGGGTAAGCTTGCAATGGGACTATGGATGAACTCTAGAATCATGGTGGCCTATACACCTCCGCCCGCCTTCATACTCCTTAATGGAGAGCATACCCCCATAAATATTGAAAGGGGTACAAGACAGTGTTGCCTTCTTCCCCTCTTCTCTTTGCCCTTCTAGTTGAACTGCTAGCCATCCAGATCAGATAATCTCCCAGTATCTCTGAGATCACCTTTGAAGGTAGCAGTCATAAAGTGTACCTATTTGAAGATGACCTTGACAACTCCGCGACTGGGCTTTACACCACAGGAATGTGCTTGTGGCTCATTACATGTCTAAACACTAGTCAGGACCTTTGAGGGCATCAGGGGGCTGATGTCCTGAACATACACCACTATTCAAGACCCTAGGCCTCATCTCAAGAATCCATACCGGGCACAGTGGAAAAGTGTCCTTGGACAAACAATGGGACAGGCCCTGAAAAGATATTCCAGAAGTACATAGAAGTATTCCTCAAAGGATTTGACAGGAATGTGATATTCCATTGCTATTTGACTCCAGACAGGCTCTTCTGCATGTTCCCCATCAGATGTAAGACATCTTGCTATTGTCACAAAAACATAGGTAAACTGCTCCATATTTGATGGTCATGCTTGGTGACCCAAACGTAATCAAATTGAAATCTTTGGGCAAATCAAAAGCACACTGTGATACCCCTTAACAGCTGACTAGCCACTTTGCTCCTCAGGCTGGAAGCCACCACTCTTGAAACCATGACACATGCAGACTGTGCACTGACTCATCACATGACTGGGGCAGCCAGCCCATAGCACTGTTCTGGAAAAATGCTAATTCTCTGCCAACAATGTCTTGGTTCCACAGGCTATGGCAGATACTTACCATGGAGCACATTACTCATAACCTCTCATACTCCAAGAAAAGAGTTACTCACCATTGGCAAACACTGGATGATTATCTGTCCAAACTAGAATTTCTATGTCTTAACCTCCATAGACTTACTGCATTATCCTTCTTCGACTGAGGCTTCAGTTGTACCCCCCAACACAGATCATAGTGATTGGGAACTGGGACTATCACCATTTCTGAAAGTTAGACGTGAATGCCAAATAAATGGACCGCTCCCTCCGTTTCCCTGGGGTGTCGTAATGTGCTTTGTTGTTGGTTTTCTTTCCAACTGCTTATACACCACTCTGTCTGACAAGAATGGGCTATCGTACTTATAATTACTTGTTTTGTATTTGGACTGCCCCCTTCCGGGCTCTCATATGTGTGGCTGCATTGAATTATTGATCTGCTGGGCCATTCGCTGACTTGTTGATTTGTATTATTAAGAACATCAGTAAAGATATTTGCACAAAAAAGCCTGATTCCTCTCCATCTGTGGTCCCACTGTCGCTAGCAAAGTACTCTTAGAAAGGTGGTTTACTTGTGGAGTACCATGGACCACTTGTGAATTACTGGGGTCCTTCATGTAACTGCTTGTTGTTGGAAGCTGGCTAACTATGTAGTGTACCAAATGTAGGGGTATACTATGCAGACAGTGCACAGTACCTTTACTGGGTAAAAGTGAAAATCTCAACAATCCTCTTTTGTGGTAGTGTGGGCGAGCAGTTAGGCTCTGAAGGAGGAACTCGAGACCATTGTTTAGAAAAATATTTACTTTGTTTATATTATGTTTCAACACCAGAATACTTGTAAAGAAGATGAATACTGTTGCAATTTGTTTGCTTAGCACATAAGTAATACTTTTACTTAAATGTGCTTCTATGCAATAAGGGTTCCAAAGTACTTTTGCTGTTAAGAGGTCCTTGTAAACAGTCCTTGGGCGTCGCTGTGAGTGGTAAGGTGCTAAGGGTCTAAGATTGCAAGCAGAACCAGTAATACAATTTTACTTGCTCTGGGGTGTCTAAGTGCAATTGTGCTATTCGGGTCGGATGACCCGCACACCACACACTTCGCGACAGGGGGGCCACCTAGAAAGAGAGTTCAAGAGGGGACGTAGGGACACAGTGGTGAACAGAACGGTGAACCAGACATTGTGGTTGGTGCCTGCACGAAACAAGGACGTGGCTCCTTCATTCCAAGGGAGAAGCAGATGGATTGGCGAAGTACAGGAGAACCTCCAAGGCTTTTGAAGTCCCTGCAGCCCCAGGACAAGTTGTGATGTCACGATTGTCGGGACAGCAGCTGTTAGGCAGGCAGGGTTTCGTGCCAAAAGTCCACCAGTGATCCACAGTTCTAGCTGTTTCAGCTCTAGTTTGTCCGCATCTTGTTTGGGTCAGACAAATCATTTCTTCCAGTGTCAGGGGGCCACCTAACTACTAAATTTAGGGGCTGTTTAGAGGAGTGTAGACTAGTAGACAATGGGCTCCTTACCCTTGGGGCGACTACAACCCCTTTATGACCACTTCCAGTGGTAAGTGGGAGTACAGTGTCCCAGAATTCCTAGTTCCACCAAAATCAAGATGGTGGAACTCTTGTTTGAGTGTCCACTTTAGATGGGCTAGCCCAAAGGAGGTACACACCTACTTCCCTAACTAATTTTCCTGCTTGTCCTGGTGCCAAGCGGGTCTCAGTGCAGGTGGCAACTCCCAAGTCTGGGGGAAGCCAGGGCTGCATACCAACGGTGCCAGCGTCTTTGAAGTCCCTGTCCTTGGTGTGCAGCTTCACTAGCTGGAGTAGGTGATAACACTTTCCTCAGGAGCAGTTATTTTTTCTGGACTTTGAGAATGTGGGCTCTCGCCTCCAGGGGTTCAGACACATGTCTATGGTGGCAGGCTGGTTGTAATCAGTCAGCCAGCACACTAAGAGACAAGTAGGTTTCAGGGGGCACCTCTAAGGTGCCCTCTGGGTGCACGTCATAATAAATCCAAGGCCGGCATCAGCCTGAATTTATAAAGATGAGGTGTTTTATACCAAACATATTAGGTTTCGGTGAAGCCATTATGTAGCTGGGGAACTCGTAATGATGAGTTTCCAGCACACACCCTAAAATGATTTCTCTCTTCACTTGCAATGCCCAGCAAATAAAATAAACATCACACGGGCATGTTTGCTCATGCAGATATGTCCTCTCTTCAAATATAATGCACCCGGTCTTAGGGCTCTAAGGTCTGCTATAGGGGTTACTTACATATATTTAGATGCAGTGAGTGGGGCATAGCACACACTGATTGTGCCATGTCATTTTACATCTTTGCATTTCTTGCACCTGGACAGACAGGCTGTAAGGTCAGCTATGTGCAACTTTTTAGAGGGGGGCCCTGAGGGCATCACAGTACATGCTGCAGCCCTTACCAGGGGTCCCATTAACTAGAGGCTTACAGGGTTATAGGAGTGTGTGCCAATTGTACACATTTTCATGGTTTTAGAGAAAGAGCACTAGCATTGGGGACCTGTTTTGCAGGGACGCAGTGCATCTCAGTCGAAAAACCTTCGTACCACTAGCAAAAAGTGAGAGGTAACCATGTCTAAAAGGGGCACTTTCATACACTTGTGTAGAATGGTTTGGAATTGAGGAACCAAATTTAACGTAAAACTAAGAATAGCTGGTGAGGGCTGTCTGGCCTGGAAGAAACAAGACAATTTTGGCTTCAGAATGTAACAAAAGTTAGATTTTACAAGGATTGTGCTAATTGGTTTTGCAAGATGTTTACAGTGATTCTTGTCCCTAATAATGCATGTGTGAGTCATCAGCTAAACACAATCCATTTTGTTGTGCATTGATGATGCTGTGAGGCCTATTTGGGAAATACTGTGAATCGTGTGAGGGTTGGTAACTTCATAGCAAAGTTGTGGTTCTGTTTGGCCAGGAAGTGACACAGAGGGGTTAAAGAGAAAGAAAGATATATTTTCAGACCCCATCATTGTGGTGGCTGTGCTTGTAGTTTTGGCGTCTGGTCTGCATGAAACCTATGAGGTAACACCTGGGAGTTTCAGAAGAAGACTTTTGCTACAACAATTTTGAAGGTGTGCTTGTGCCTGGAGTATGGCAGGTAAGTTTAAGGTAGATGAAGTAAAACTTTAGTTATACATTAAAACTATTTCTGCTCATTGTAATTAATTACAGGAGGTGCGTGCCTTGATAGTTACAGAGCGCAGGTCCCATTTATTTATTTTATGATTTGCTGATTTTTCATTTTTAATATTACTTGTTTTATTTTCCCTGTAATCATGGCAAAAAGGTAGCTTGGCAACTGTGGCAGAAGTCTCGGCATTTTTTGCCAATGCACGTCTTCACTCAGATGACATGCCACCTGGTCTTCATGGCAGACTCCTTAAGCAGTGAGGCTGCATAGATGCACATCTGGTGTGTGAAAGCCAATCTGTGCCCATCAGCACCTCAATGTCTCCAGCCCCTCTTTTTCCGACACCCTCTTATTGGGTTCACAACAAGTCTATTTCAGATCATAACTCCTGGATGCAATTCAACAGATAACCCCTTCTGTGCCCAGGACGTAATGGTTACGTCCTGAGGCACAGTGCCCGTGTGCCCAGAACGTAACCATTACGTCCTGGGCACAGAGCCCTCTGTGGGGTTCCCCCCCCACCCACGCAAGGCAGGGATGGAAGGGGAAGCCCTTCCACCCCTGACCCCCCCAACCCCCCTGTGAAGTCAGCGTGCAATTGCGCACTGATTGTCACAAGGCCTCCTCCCATCGCGCTGGAAGCTCAGAAAAGCATTTCTCTTCCGATCACGTGGAGGAGGCCGAGAGACTTCAAAGGGAAGGAAAGTTATTTCCTTCCCTTTGAAGTCTCCCTCAGCGTTTTGGCAGCCAGATTGCAAGCAATCCGGCTGTCAAAACGCCCACTAGACACCAGGGATTTTATTTTTTAAATGACACTGGCATGAGGGAGCGACCCCTTGGGCAAGGGTCGCTCCCATGGCGGGCTTTTTTTTTTTAAAGGCCTTTTCTGCCCCCCCTGGGGGCCGAAACCTCTAGGCACCGGGGAGCATTTTTTTTTTTTTTAATATTTTTGAGGTGGGGAGTGACCCCTTAGGCAAGGGTCGCTCCCCCTAGGAGGCAAATTATATTTAGGCCATTTCTGCCCCCCTTGGGGGCAGATTGTCCTATTTTTATGAGGCCAATCTGCCCCCAAGGGGGACACAAGCCACCAGACACCAGGGAGTTTTTTTTTTTTTTGCTAATTTCACAGAAGGGGAGCGGCCCCTTGGGCAAGGGTTGCTCCCGGGGGGGAATTTTTTTTTAAAGGCCTTTTCTGCCCCCCCCCCCCCCCGGGGGCAGAAGCCTCTAGGCACCAGGGATCTTTTTTGTTGTTGTTGTTTTTGTTTTGTTTTGTATTTTTGAGGTGGGGAGCGACACCTTAGGCAAGGGGATCTCCCCTAGGCTAGGCCCCTAGGGGGCAAATTATATTTAGGCCATTTCTGCCCCCCTTTTTTATGAGGCCAATCTGCCCCCAAGGGGGACAGAAGCCACTAGACACCAGGGAGTTTTTTTCGCGAATTTCACTCAAGGGGAGAGACCCCTTATGCAAGGGTCGTTCCCCTGGGGGGCAAATTTAGGCCATTTCTGCCCCCCTGGGGGGAAGATCAGCCTATTTTAATTAGGCCGATCTGTCCCCAAGGGGGGGCAGAAGCCACTAGGCACTGGGGATTTTTGTTGTTGTTTTACAGATGGGGAGCTACCCCTTAGGCAAGGGTTGCTCCCCTGGAGGGGCAAATTGTATTTAGTCCATTTCTGCCCCCTTGGGGGGCAGATCGGCCGATTTTAGGTCAATCTGCCGAAACCACTAGGCACCGGGGATCTTTTTCTTTGGTCAAATTTTGAGGTTTGCAAAGGATTCTGGGTAACAGAACCTGGTCAAAGCCCCACAAGTCACCCCATCTTGGATTCCCCTATGTGTCTAGTTTTCAAAAATGCGCTGGTTTGCTAGGTTTCCCCAGGTGCCGGCTGAGCTGGAGGCCAAAATCCACAGGTAGGCACTTTGCAAAAAACACCTCTGTTTTCTGTGAAAAAATGTGATGTGTCCACTTTGTGTTTTGGGCCATTTCCTTTCGTGGGTGCTAGGCCTACCCATACAAGTGAGGTACAATTTTTATCGGGAGACTTGGCGGAATGCTGGGTGGAAGGACATTTGTGGCTCCTCTCAGATTCCAGAACTTTCTGTCACTGAAATGAGAGGAAAAGGTGTTTTTTTTGGTCATATTTTGAGGTTTGCAAAGGATTCTGGGTAACAGAACCTGGTCAGAGCCCCACAAGTCACCCCATCTTGGATTCCCCTAGATGTCTAGTTTTCAAAAATGTGCTGGTTTGCTAGGTTTCCCCAGTTGCTGGCTGAGCTAGAGGCCAAAATCCACAGGTAGGCACTTTGCAAAAAACACCACAGTTTTCTGTGAAAAAATGTGATGTGTCCACGTTGTGTTTTGGGCCATTTCCTTTCGTGGGCGCTAGGCCTACCCATACAAGTGAGGTACCATTTTTATCAGGAGACTATGGGGAATGCTGGGTGGAAGGAAATTTGTGGCTCCTCTCAGATTCTAGAACTTTCTGTCACCGAAATGAGAGGAAAAGATGTTTGTTTGGTCATATTTTGAGGTTTGCAAAGGATTCTGGGTAACACAACCTAGTCAGAGCCCAACAAGTCACCTCATCTTGGATTCCTCTAGGTGTCTAGTTTTCATAAATGTGCTGGTTTGCTAGGTTTCCCCAGGTGCCGGCTGAGCTAGAGGCCAAAATCCACAGGTAGGACCTTTGCAAAAAACACCTCTGTTTTTTGTGAAAAAATTTGATGTGTCCACGTTGTGTTTTGGGCCATTTCCTTTTGTGGGCGCTAGGCCTACCCATACAAGTGAGGTACCATTTTTATCAGGAGACTTGGGGGAACGCTGGGTGGAAGGAAATTTGTGGCTCCTCTCAGATTCCAGAACTTTCTGACACCAAAATGAGAGGAAAAGTTGTTTTTTTGGTCAAATTTTGAGGTTTGCAAAGGATTCCGGGTAACACAACCTGGTCAGAGCCCCACAAGTCTCCCCATCTGGGATTCCCCTAGGTGTCTAGTTTTCAAAAATGCGCTGGTTTGCTAGGTTTCCCCAGGTGCCGGCTGAGCTAGAGGCCAAAATCCACAGGTAGGCACTTTGCAAAAAACACCTCTGTTTTCTATAGAAAAATGTGATGTGTCCACGTTGTGTTTTGAGCCATTTCCTTTTGTGGGCGCTAGGCCTACCCACACAAGTGAGGTACCATTTTTATCGGGAGACTTGGGGGAAAACAGAATAGCAAAACAAGTGCTATTGCCTCTTGTCTTTCTCTACATTTTTTCCTTCCAAATGTAAGGCAGTGTGTAAAAAAGACGTCTACTTGAGAAATGCCCTGTAATTCACATGCTAGTCTGGGCACCCCGGAATTCAGAGATGTGCGAATAACCACTGCTTCTCAACACCTTATCTTGTGGCCATTTTGGAAACACAAAGTTTTTCTTGATACCTATTTTTCACTTTTTATATTTCAGCAAATTAATTGCTGTATACCCGGTATAGAATAAAAACCCATTGCAAGGTGCAGCTCATTTATTGGCTCTGCGTACCTAGAGTTCTTGATGAACCTACAAGCCCTATATATCCCCGCAACCAGAAGAGTCCAGCTGACGTAACAGTATATTGCTTTCAAAAATCTGACACCGCAGGAAAAAGTTACAGAGTAAAACATGGAGAAAAATTGCTGTTTTTTTACCTCAATTTCAATATTTTTTTATTTCAGCTGTTATTTTCTGTAGGAAACACTTGTAGGATGTACACAAATGACCCCTTGCTGCATTCAGAATTCTGTCTACTTTTCGGAAATGTTTAGCTGTCTGGAATTCAGCATTGGTTTCTCACCCATTTTGGTCACTAACTGGAAGGAGGCTGAAAGCACAAAACATAGTAAAAATGGAGTATGTCCCAGTAAAATGTCAAAATTGTATTGAAAAAGTGGGTTTTCCAATTCAAGTCTGCCTGTTCCTGAAAGCTGGGAAGATGGTGATCTTGCCACCACAAACCCTTTGTTGATGCCATTTTCAGGGAAAAAACCACGAACTGCCTTCTGCAGCCCTTTTTTCACATTTTTTTGAAAAAAACTAAATTTTCACTGTATTTTGGCTAATTTCTTGGTCTCTTTCAGGGGAACCCACAAAGTCTGGGTACCTCTAGAATCCCAAGAATGTTGGAAAAAAAGGACGCAAATTTGGTGTGGGTAGCTTATGGGAACAAAAATGTATGAGGGTCTAAGCGCGAACTGCCCCAAATAGCCAAAAAAAGGCTTGGCACAGGAGGGGGAAAAGGCCTGGCAGTGAAGGGGTTAAGCTCTGCCACAACAGTCTTATGCCTCTTAACTATGTATTTGGTCCTTCTGTGTGCTACGCTTTTTTATCTCTTCACCTAAGTACTCTGGGAGAAAGTATGTTCCTCTGATTTCTACCCTTAGCCTAATTGACCCATCCAATTGTTACCTTAGTAAATTCTGCTTTTCATCTAAACATCAATCTCAGAGCCATGAATGTACACCCTTAACCAGACTGGATATTAGTCATCATTGTACATGAATCTATTAACTGTTCATTTGAACCATATCACGCTTTTACTTCTTGCGATGCAATTCCATTTTTGCATAAATACTCACCTTTTTACTCTTTTTCCGGAGCACTGATTAACAGACTACCCGGCCCTAAGGAAAATTTTAGCAGAGAGCTACTATTCTTTCTAACCTCAACCTTTTTTGAAAATCTTCGTCTTTTACTTTATTAGACGACTTGAATCTTCATTTTGATTCTTCTAACATTAGCGATTTTTCAGTGTTACTTGATTTCACTGACACACTAGAACTGCATTTACTCTTCAAGTCTCACCCACTCAGGAAGTCATGTCCTTGCTCAATTTTCTGTAATTATCACTCAGTTAGAGTAAACTTCCCCTTCCTCTCATATGGATAATTTGGCTGGTGCATTTCTTACTCTGAGCCAACATCATCTTCTCAATTCTCCATCCCTTCCCTATCATGGTCTTAGGTCACAGCTTAGTATCTAATTATCAGTCTTTCTAAACCCCCCTCTCCACCCCCACTCCCTCATTCGATATGTCAACGCCAGCTTGTTCCTTTAACAAGTGGCTCAATGTTACCTTGCTTAGACTCGCTTAATCTAAAACCTTAACTGATCATAGGGATAGCCCTTCTGGTCGCTGGTACTTTGATGAGTTACTTTCCAAAAAGAGAGACTGTAAAAGCCTGAAATGCCTGTGGTGCCGCTCATAAGATCATCTAGCCAAATCAGTTTACCAAATTGCCTGCCTACAATACTATTATCTAGTACATGCTCATTTCTATGTCAACAAAATTAAATCTGTCTCTTGTGCTCCTAGTAATCCTCTCTTTTGTTTAAGAATTATTACATCCCTCAGCTTATAGCAATTCATTCAAGCCTTCACAGGAACTTTGTAAAAAAAAAAATAGCCATTATCTAAACTATTTTCAGACAAATATTCAAGCCACTATCTAGATTATTGCTCATATTACCCCATTCAGGGACAACCTCTCTGTCTAGTTCTGGTACTCTTTTGATGAACAAAGTAATGCCCACCCTTGCCGTCGCTAAATTTGAGTCTCCATCCAATCCATATCCACCTCAAATGTTATGATATAATTGGCCTGGTTCTTACAGACTTTTCTAGTCTCTCTATCCATTCTTCCTCAGACCCCGTAGATTGGAAACATGCTTTCATTGTATTCTTCTAAAAAAAACATAGTGTCTCATTTACAAGGCCCTAGCGGCAAACTGCGCCATTTTGCTTTATGCTCTGGTGGCACAGTGTGCCAGCCCATATTTACAAGGCCACACAAAGCCACCTTGCGTGGCTTTTCATTGCCCTGTAAATATGGATCCCTTTCATGTATAACACTGTATTAAAGGGGCGTTCCATGGGTGTTGCTTGGGGTGTTCCCATGCAATATCCCACAGAAACTGAAGGATTCTGATGCCCGCCCAGACTTACAAGTCTGGGAATGCATCATATCCCTATGCCACTTCAGGGGAGCCATAAGAATGATGTAACTGGGAGAAATATCTTTATTTCTCCCCATTTGTTCCTCTTTCTATGTGTGCTGCATTCTGCGTCACACATAGAATTAGGAAAACACCTCTTGTGATCGTTTCTGTGCAGGAAGGTGACCCTTCCTGCACAAAAACAATCATCCCAACAACGCAGGCACCCTTGCACCGTGGTGATGAATGAGACCCAACTGTCTTGGCCAATTTTCAGCCTATTTCCCTACTCCCCGTACTGAATAGGATTACTGAAAAATGTATTGATGTTCAACTATCTACTTACTTGGAATCTAACAATCTTCTTGATATCTCTATCTTGATAGCACTGTTGTATATTATCTTTGAATGCTTCTGGAAAAAGCACATTCTGCTGGCTTGATTTAGTATGACCTGTCAGCAACATTCCGATACTGTTCTTCACTCCATTCTGATACATTTATGTGGAATACGTAATTATACTTTCCTGGATTGATGCCATTCTAACATTTCTCAATCTATCCATATACCCCCTTTTAAATCCAGTGCTCATCTTCTTCCTTGTGGAGTGCCACAGGGCTCCTCTTTGATACCTAGTTTATTTAATGTTTGCACTTCCATCCTTGAATCTATTGTTCGATCTTTTGGATTTCATTTAGTATCATATGTGGATGATTTTCTAATCATTACATCTATTTTGGACACCCTAGATATGACACTCTCTAAGTTCTGTTCTTGCTTTAGCACAGTGGATCAATAGATGAGCGACAGCTGTCTAAAACTAAACAGTGATAAGTGTGGAAACCTCACATTCGGCAGACAAGCAGGCAACAGGATCTTGGACTAGTGGCCAATCCTTTCCAAATGACAAAAAAACATAGGTTTCCCTTTTTAGAATAACCTATCGTTCCCTAAGCAGATCACTAAGCAGATTACTCGGGTTACTGGTGCCTGTATGAATCTGTGAAGAATGCTCAGGAAAATATTTCCACTCCTTCCAAAACCATGTTTTCATAACCTCTTGCCTGGACTATGGCAATGCCATCTATTTGGGTCTCCTAGTCTGCCTTTCAGGCTGATTTTCGGATTGTGCAGAATGTTGCAACCAGACCAGTTCCTAATGTGTGGGCATGCCCTTCTGTGTCCATTCATCTTAAATCCCTTCCTTGGTTCCCAAAGGCTAAATGCTTTCTGTTCAAATCTCTTTGCTTTGGTCATTGGCTTTCAAAAATTCCATCCCTATATAGAATGCATTTTCTGTACTGTCTTCTTCCCAAGCCTCAAGATTTCCTACAGCCTCTCTGCTCAAAATCCCCACTTATTAAAAAATAAGAATGGGAGGAAGGGCCTTCTCTGTCTCCTCTGCTAAATCTTGGAACCGTTACCCATATTCCTAGAGCACAACCTTGATTTCAAAGCTTTCAAAAAGCTTCTCAAAACCTGGCTGTTCCCATAACTTTCCTGTTTCTTAGACAGCTTACTTAGATATCTCTTAGGGAGCTTACCGAATACCTGAAACAAAATCACCTACTTGGCACCTCCCAATCAGGATTTTGTGCAAACCACAGCACTGAAACTACCCTCATCTTTGCCACTGACAACATCAGAACCCTCCTTGACCACAGGGAAATGGTGGCCCCAATCGTGCTCGACCTCTCTGCTGCTTTTGACACCATTTCCCACCACACCCTCATCAACAGAATCTACAACATCGGCATTCAGAAAAATGCCCTAAAGTGGATCGCCTCCTTCCTCACAGGCACACATTGAGCATTCGGCTACCTACCTTCACCTCCGAATCCAAATACATCTTACCCCAAGGACTATCCCTCACCTCCACCTTGTTCAACACCTACATGACCCTTCTTGCAGGTATCGTCAGATCGCATGGTCTCAACATAATTTCTTATGCAGACAACACTCAACTCATCCTCTCACTCACTGATGACCACTCGACCACCAGAATCAACTTCTGCAATGCCGTTACCAACATAGCCAACTGGAAGAGCGACAACTGCCTTAAACTCAACTCTGAGAAAACAGAAGTTCTTTTCTTCGGGTAGAACACCTCCATATGAGACCACAGCTGGTGGCCAGCAGAATTCGGACAAATACCCACAAAAAATGCGCCCAATCTAGGCATCATCATCAACAGTGAACTGACCATTAAATAACAAATCAATGCAGTTGCCACCTCCTGCTTCCATTCCCTTTGCATGCTCTTCAGAATCTTCAGATTCGGTTAACTCCAGAAAGACCATCACTCAGGCCCTTGTCACCTGCTGTCTCAACTACAGCAACTCTCTCTATGCCAGCATCTCCACCCAGCTCCACCCAGCTCCACAAATGACTCCAGACTGTACAGAATGCTGCAGTCAGACTCATCATTGGCTCCCCCAAATGGACCCACATCACCCCACCTAAGAAATCTCCAATGGCTCCCCATCTAGAAAAGATACCAGTTCAAGATCCTCACACAAGCTCTGCATGATCAAGGACCAGCCTACATCAATCATCAACTGAACTTCCACATACCTGCAAGACACCTGCGCCCCGCCTCACTAGCCCGTCCAGCCCTCCCTTATCTGTTGCACCCACAGGGGGGGTTGCTCCTTGTCCTACATCACCGCCAAGACCTGTAATGACCTACCACTCCATCTTCCTGGCGGATTTCAGGAAGAAACTCAAGACCTAATTTTTTGACAGAGACATCACACCCACAACACCCACATACCCCTAGGGGTGACAGTGCTGTGCTATACAAATATAAACTGATTGATTGACCTGTGCTGGTGCCTATTCCTTAGCACCAAGAAACCTGGGTATTTGTGCACCTGTACCAGTTAAATATAAATATAAATTGCAGTGCCAATCCATTGATGAGCTACTGACCTCTGAGTTTGTTGGAGAACTGATTCGCCTTTGAGTGGCCCATTTTCCCTTGGCAGTTGTGTTGGCCACCTCAGGGAAAGAATGCAGTGATCGAGGAGGCAGTGCCTTCTCTCCTTAAAGTTTTCCAAAATAAAATAGGTTTTTTAAAGCAGTACTGGTTCATTTAAAGGAAAAGGGCTGATTACAAAAACAAAACAAAAAAAGATTTTCCATTTTAGAATACAGTCTTGGGGATGGCAGTTTGATGTCACTTGCAGGTCACTATCCCTGTGTGGTCGCAGCCATCACAGCAGGTGAATATGAATATTAATTAGGCAGGTCATCCTGTGATCCCCTGCAATTCAGTATCCTATGAATTTTCAGGACATAGGTCAGTTTGCGAAATACTACGTAATTGACAAAACATTTCTATAATTTTGCAAGTGTCTGGATAAATAGTGAAGTTCCCTACCTATTTGCGCAGCTGCTGGTCAAACAGTGCGGAATCTCTACTAGTTAAACAGCAGTGAGGTAAATAGTGAAGTTTCTCTGCTATTTGCATGTTCACCAGCCAGACAGTAAATAATCTCTGTTACTTTCCATTTACCTGGTGACTCGCTAAACAAGACATTTTAAGCTTAGAAGGCTTGTGGCAGATGGCCATTAATACAGTTAGAATTAGGCTAAGGGCCTGGTTAGTGAAATGCCCTGATTAGGGATAGGCATATGCACGTGTCTAGAGTTAGGCCTAAGTTAAAGGCTAGCATGCGATGAAGGTTTGCTTTAGTCCTGGGGTCATGGAACAGAGAAACCACTCTTCATCACTATAACAATAGCTTCTCTTTTTGTAGCACTTCACATCACATTTTCTCTCTCAATCATCTCTCTCTCCACATCCCCTCACTCCATCTCTCTTCCTTTCTTCTCCATCATTCCTCATATGGTAACCATTTGCATAAAATGTTGTTACTGTCTAACTACTGGCTCAGGAATGTAGACCCTAATAAGACACTTTGCAGATGTTTTGACTTTTATATGATTATCTGCCTTATAAGTTTAGTCCAGCGTGTCCTTTGTGAAAAAAACAAGTTGTTGGCATGTTATTTGGAATAGAAATATTTTAAGTTAACAGTTTGGACCAAAATATCAATTGACTAAATTAAGTCAGACTTGAAGCATCGAGCATGTTCAATGTTGGATTCCTTGAAACAATGGACTTTGACTGACTGCTGTTAAATGCTTTTTGTTTCATAGTTCTGTGGGGATATTTAAAATCGTGGCCCAGTTCTAGAGAAAAGAAGATTCTTGAATAAAAATCATACTTGAAATTGACCTACGAAAGAGTTGGGCAGTGATCTAGTGGATCAGAAGCAACTTTTTTTTACCTGCTGCAAATAGGTGTATAGTCCTTCACCTGACATGATTTTAGTGTACACTGCAACACACAAAACATGGGCAAGGAGGGTGCCACAGCACAGAGAACATGTGCTTTAAATCCTACACTGGAAATGCACCCATGCCTCTTGGAATCTACATCTTAATGCATGTGTGGCTGCCTTTTTGGATACCTGAGATGCCCAGTGCATTGGGAAGTGTGTCCAGGACTCAGAACGTACCTGATGTAAAAGGCATACGTGTATTTAACTGTATGTGTAGAATATTATTGAGCCTCAAACTGTTCTGTCCTTGAAATTATTTGCATTCTTACTCCCCCCTCCATTTGTTTCCATACCCGCACCTGTCTCCCTCTCGTCCTCCCTCTGTTCCCCGCTTTTCCTATCTGTCTTCCCCTGGCTCCCCCCGTTTCTTCATCCTCCCAGAGTCTACCCTTTTTTCTCTTCCCTCCTACCTAACTCTTTCCCCTTCCCCCACAGCCCCTTTACTGCTTCCTCACTTCTTTCCTTTTTCCTCCTGATTTCCCCCTGGCTCCTTGCTTCCTATCTTACTCCAACTCTATGTCCACTCTCCCTGCTCCCCGCCCCAAGCCCTCTCACCACCCTCTCTATCTTTGGTCCTTCAATACTTTTTTCCACTTACCTGGCCTCTAACACCCACCCTACATCTTCTCCCTTCTAATTATTGCTTCTCTTTTCCTGCCATTCCCTTCTGTCAAAAACTCTGAGACACTACTGCTCTAATCCCTTTTTCACTTACCCCCCTCAGTTTACCATCCCCCTCGCTACTCATGTTGTTTCTTCAGATCTACTCCCTCTCATCTTCATTTTCTCTAATGCTCCTCCCTTCTTTGTACCCGTCTTGGACCCTCCTCATTCTAGTCCTTTCTGTTGCTCATAAAGGGTGATTCTTTTTGTTATAATCGTGTCTGCTTATGTCACCATTCTCAAAATAAGAAATCTCTAAAGATGCCTAGGTTATATAAGAAGCTATTGTAGTAGACCTCCAGCAATGCAAAAGATTTTGAGGAAGACACCTCACCCACAACATTTAATGGCTTTTTTCATCATTGGCGACACCCCTCACTGTGGACAATAAATATCACCTTGGTGGACTCAACCATTGCCAGGATTCTTATATAAATGTTGGTTTATTTTCAGGGATCCTGATGAATAATAAAAATACTTTAATGTAAACCCAAGGATTTTCCTTTATTGTTGGGTACCCTCGGTATGACTAAAAGAAAATGTATCAGTTCTATGATGAGATTCAGTGACTTATCTAACCATAGTTTTATGCCAAAATGTTTCAGTCATCTAAAAAAGATGTGCGGGTCTGTGGCCTTCTTCAGGACTCCCACATTACCTACCTCTCTATGCATTCATTCCATGCAGTGATCATGAGGCCTAATGCTCTCATACCTTTCATTACCTCATGACGTTTCATTAACACCCTAACAGTGGGTGTGTTCAGAGTATTCCCAGGAGTATTAGAATAGCTTCTTGAACAACCAAGGCATCTTTAATAATTTATTTTGAAAGCCGGGGGTTTATGCTCATTTTTTTGTCCTCTTTCCCTCTCTCCAGTGTGAGTTCATCTTTCTCTAAATACCCTAATAATTTCCAAAGGTTGCAGCAATGCCTCAAAAACATAGAGCACAGCGAATCACAAAAGATCTCCTTTTGCCTACCACATCTCATGGAAGTGCCTTCCTAAGTATTTTTTCTGGCTTATTCAGAAAACAGATAGAGGTTTTCCATGTGCTTTTAGCCCATTTTGTTTTGTAGAAAGTCCTCAAGGCTAACGTTGCATTTTGCCGCTATGACAGGTTGAATTCCCTCCAAAGGTTCTATTCTTTGCTATGGCTGAGATATCACTATGCTAAACAGAGCACCCGTAAGATGTGCTTTCAAAAGTTCTGTGTATTATGTTGAGGCACTCCATGTTTAATTTGCTGTGAGCTGCTTGTATAATATTTCACAAACATGCTGATGATTGCTGGGGAATCCCAAGAAAATCAATGAACTGCAAACATGACGGGAATGGAATGCTGGAAAGGAATGTTATTTAAAGTCGAAGGGGACAGTTGTTTTCTTGCTTCATGCTCAAGAGGACATTTTACAAAATTGAATCCCATCTTGCATCCAAAAACTGTGATTAGCTGAAAACAAATTCAAGATCATGTAACTCACAAAGGTGCAATTTGTGAAATGACTCCCAAAATTAGAAAATTGAATGATAGAAGAGGTCATTGTGGAATCAGTGTTGAGAAAAGTTACATCTAAAGACTAATAAGGTACAGCCTCTCTGGCTTGCCACAGCAGTGTTACCTACCAAGAGAGGCAAAGCATATCTTACTTGGACTGTAGACTGGAGATGCAAAGAAGATTAGCAAGCAGTAGTAAAACCAATGGGTCTTGCTTTTGTGTAAGGGAAACCACTTCATTGATAGAGAGGTTTCTGTGCTGAGTGGATGAGTGAAATCAAGAATGAGTCAATGTAAGCATGGTTAAACTGGTGAGTGCATGAAATTATCTATGAACGGAAAATTTAGTAAATGCCGCGATGATTGGGTGACTGTGTGCATGGAGAGATGGGTGAGAGTATGAGAAAATAAATAGATGCATGAGCATACTCTTGATGTTCACCTTGCCTTTTGAAGCCCCTAGTGTGCTTTGCATATTTACTTGGTATTGCTGAGTACATATTCATATTTGCACCATTGCTAACAAATCCTAAATGCATGCCTAGACTTTTCCCACTGCTCCATAACCTTTAGTTCATATTTAGATGTGCCCCATGATTCGGTGATCCTAAATGCACGTTCAGATATGCAACATCACTTAATAATCTTTAATGTACAGATCTGCCCTATCACACAATAAACATTATCGAATGTTACATTTTGCTTTAACGTAACACTCATTAAACTTTAATAAATGCAGCTAAAACACACAGTCTGCAGTGCAATGACCAGCAGGGGGACTCAAGGGCAACCACTGCAGAGGTAAAGTACCAATGACCTTGGTTGCTGGGTGTTGGTGCATGCTCTGTGTCACAAGCTGTGCACTTGAAAAGGAACTGGAGCTGTTTTGCCGGCAGCACCATGGTTGTCATGCTTCAATTATGTTTATATGTTTTGTGGCCGCTAATCTGTTTTCCAGCAGAGCACGTTTTCAGCCCCAGTAGATACCAGGCATTTTGCTTGTAAAATGAGCAGGCCAAGAAGCTAGCCAAGGATTTGGGCTCACACAGTGAAGTTACTAAAGGAGCATCTATTCATCTCAAATACCAGCAGGATCACATTCATGTGGCAGCTTTCTTAGAAGAGGAGATTTCCCATTTAATCCGATGAGAAAACGCCATGCCCGTCAGTGATGAGTCCTATAGTTTCTTCTTAATTGTGCCTTGCTGCGTAATGTCTACAAACACTAGAAATAACTATTTTGCTTCCAAAAAATACACTGCTATGAACAAACAAAACGTTTTAAATGCAGAAAACTTTAAAAACACTTTGCCCCCATCATCAATTTAAGCATGAAAGAACTGCAGAAAATATACACATTCATGAAATGTCGATGAACAGATGGACAGTCTATTGATCCAATGCCCTAAGGGGCTCACCCATACTAGCCAATGGCTGAAGAGGGCAGACCCAGATCTCCTTTCTTTGTCCTGTTTGTGTTGTGAGCTGTGCTGAAATGAGACCTTTCCAAACAGTCAGGGCCTATATTCGGAGTAGGTCAAAAAGGGTGAGATATTTAGGCCCAGATTTATGAGGACTTTGCCCTGCTTGTGAGTCATTCAGGCCAAATAGACAAAAATCAACGTAAAGGCTTAAATAAGATTTATAAAGACAACCAGGAGATGATTTGTGCTGCTTTGCATGACTTTGTAAAGAACTCATTGGCTTGTGTTGTGTTCCACTACATTTCGTAGTGGTAGGCTTTGCATGGGTGGAGTGAGGGTTTGCCATGCATCCACCAATCGAATTTGACACAGTCCCAGATTTACTAAAATCAGTAAATCTAGGATTGTGTCAAAATTGGTATGCCACTCTGACCACAGTGTACCTAGGAGAAATATGTTTATTTCTCCTCATTACTTCCTCTTTCTATGGGTGATGCATATGGGTCCTATGGTACACATAGAAAGAGGAAACGACCTCTTAGATTAGTTTTTTGTGCAGAAAGGCATTCCTTCTTGCACTAAACAATCCTGCCTGTAATGCAGGCAGCCTTGCAGCATAGCACAAGGGCGCCTGCGTTGGTGCAAGGCAGCCTTAAGTCTGTCAACACAGGCAGATAAGCAAAGAGCATCATATCTCAGTGTATGGTAGGTACTGTTCAGCTCTTTCCCGTTTATGCAACGCAGCACAGCAAGCTTGTTGTCCTATGTTGCGTGAACTTTTAGTAAATATGCACCAAATACTTTAGTGCACACAGTAAATACCATTACCCCTGGACAAATTATATTTTGGGTTCAGTAAATACCTTTCATTCCAGTTTTTTCACTTAGGCATAACATGCAGAATTGGTATGGAATGCTCCAAATATGACGTCTACCCTTTTACTTGCCTTTTTCCAAATAAATGTTAGCAGGTTTGACCTTCCGAAATCTATTAGGGGAAAATAGGGAGTGAAATAATTATTTCACAACTCCGAGTTCTCATTCCTGTGCCAGCTCCTAAATTTACATATTGCTTTAGCCAGACCTAAACACGGACAACAAAGGAAAAATGGGCCTTGTTGCAGAAAATATGCACTGTGGTACAAGCACATTGCAAATACATTTCCAGCATTTAGTTTTCTTTGTGATACTTAATGGGACGAAAAACTGGTCCATTCCATACTGCAGAAATATTTTTGACCCCCAAGCTAATTCACTGTTAAACATGTATGTAACAAATATATTGCTTGTAAATCAGTTTTAAATGTGGAAAAGTGAATTTAATAAGGTTATCCTAGCTTTGGAGTAATCTTTCGAATAAGAGACTATCAAGTGGTTTTGCACAATGTGTACTACATTTGAACTAAAGGTAGAGCAGCCTGAGTTTGACTCAAACAGGTTCAGTATTTGAACAGTGGACAACATTTACAGAAAGACGGCAAAACTAGTGTGTTTGCCTCATTCCAAATTGCATTTACTCAAACATGGGGAAATAGATGTTTTTTCCTAATTTGGCAGCATTTCTGTCGGTCCCATATTGGAAAAATTGTAAAATATAAACCACTTATTTTTGCTTCTAAATTATTTACACGTGGAATGTGGTTTTACAAAAGAAAACGTGTCATCCTTGTATCCCCATTATTACAAGAACAACAGAACAAAACAAACTGGTTTTCCACAAATTACACAGTTTTTCTTAATAATGAACCTTAGTTACAACATTCTTTTATTAGGTAAACACATCGCCGCATTACGCAAGGGGAGGGGCGGGCAGGACCGGAGCTGAGTTAAAATTGAAAAATTAAATAAAAGGAACTTACCTCGTCTCCGTCCCTATCGCCTCCTGTTGCCTCCCGCTCCTATTCTCCTGGTGTCCCAGCATTCACTGCTGGGACAGCAGCGCAGGCTCCTCAGCAATCCTGGTGCAGTGACTGACATTCAGACACGGCCCTAGGGTCTGTGCAGTCTCTCCAGCCTGGCTGTGTAAACAGCCAAGCTGGAGAAGTCTAAGTGTGCATATACGTTTGGCCGACTTCAGACGACCGGCGAAACACACATGCACACTTAGGTGCACTCTATCCTCATCCCCTCTCCCAGTTCACGTGGTTCGGCCCCGGCCCTCCCTGCACTGCTGGCTGTGCTAGAAGCAGACTAATAAAACAATCTATTGTTTTATTTGTCTGCTTCTGGCACAGCCAGTGTGGAGACGCACCTTTGCCAAAGCGAAGGAGCTGCCCCTGGGTAAACAATGTAAAAAGTAAGAAAATTAATTATCGTTTTTCTTGGGAAAAACAATTTTTTGTAGTATGAACAAGAGAAAACACCGATTTAATCAACTGCATAATGCAAGTTGCAAAATGGTGCAGAAGATAAATTTCCTCAATTTTCGCACCACTGAAAATGTTGTGTCGTTTGTCTCATAATTTAGAGATATATAAACGAGGGCCTAGCAAATTAAAAAAATTCTCAGGAAGAAATGGAATTTAAAAATCAAATGCAAACAGTTGACTCACTAAACATTTTTGACTAATGTATAACTGGAAACATTTAAAACTAAGTCTACAAGGATGTCATTTGATGTGGGGGGGCTAGTTACACATATATAAATATATAAATATACCACCAGGGCTAGCCATGATAAATAAACTGCCTCAATTGGGTGGAAATCTCCTATCTACTGTGGACAAATAATCAAAAAGGCTGTACCAAACCTAATAGATAAAATAAAGGTTAAAGCGTAACTTACTGGAGCACCGTTAGACTCAACAGCGTGATGCATATCGTGGCTGCGTTTTCATACAATGAAAAAATAAACACGGAACTGTAGTGATGTTTCTTCATTTGAAACCCAAGTCAACGACTTAGTCAACAAACTCCATGAGAGACATTATCCTTCCAGGATTATTAATTCAGCTCGGAAATGTGCTCGGAACAATAATCTGGAATCCTTGTTGACCTCCGTATCCAAAGAAGTTTCACCTCGTTTGATGTGTGTTACCACTTTCACTCCTGTATCCAACACCCTTAAGAAACCTGTTAATAAACAATGGTCTATACTTACTAGCTGAGGTGTAACTATTCCTAAACATTTATTTGCCTTCAAAAGATCTTCTAACATAAAAGATGTGGTTGTCTACACCAGACCTCTTAAGTCCACTATTGGATCTGACCAGAAAACACTATGGGGACTTGCTCCATTTTCCATGTGGAATTGTAATATATGCTCCCTGACTAGATGCATGAGTACTATCACTCTTGAACCAATTGGTCTTTGGCATCTATCGATCCACACCAACTGTAACTCTCGTAATTGTATCTATATGATCAGTTGTCCTTGTGGCTCACGATATATAGGTATGACATCCAGACAGTTAAAATCAGAATTAACGAACATCGGAGCAACATAAGATGTGGACGGATGACTATGAAACTGAGCATTCATTATCAAGAGGCACAACGCACCACAGATGATATGTGGTGGATTGTACTACATACCCTTAAATCTCAAAACAAGACTTTATTTGAAGTTGAACAACGCTGGGTCTTCGAATTGGGTACCTATAACCAGGGACTGAATGATGATATACCCTAGATGAATATCTCATCCCATTTCAGATGATCTTTATTGTATTAGTCCATATGAAGGGTCGGTCTAACATTCATCATTGAATATCTCATGTGATTTTTAAACTAACTTACTTTACCCTAATGAACACTTTGCACTATTAGAATGATATCTGAACGATCTTTTTTTAGAAGATTTAGTTGTGTTTCATATTCTTTTCAAAAAAATGTTTGGTTCACTAATTGCTTTGTGCTGAGGACTAGAGGTGAGTTTCACCATAGTCCTGTAAGTTTCTATTTTTCTCCTTTTTATTTTTTTCTTTTCTATTCTTGTTTTGTTCCTTTTTTTGTTCAATTGAACAAGAATGTACTTGGTACATATAATCTTACAGTTGTCTGTACCCTAATTTTTGCATGATTAGGTTTTATTATTAAATGTGTTAAGTTTAGAATAGTTTGCTTTCATTTCCTTTTTTTTGTGGGTTTTCTTCAGTGTTTTAGATTGAGATCCCTTTTCCATAGCAGTATTTTCTTATAGTATCAGCATACTTATATAATTTTTTCTTTCATCTAATTTTTCCTCCTCTTTTATGCGATACTGCTGACCTCTAGTTTATTTCTATTAAAGAGGGCTGTTTCTCTACTATGGTCTACTGATGACAGGACAATGTAGCTCACGCGTTTCTAGTTCGGGAAGACAAACACGTTTTCAGTGTCTGTCCTCTTTTTCTCTTCTTTCTGGACGCAATATTCAAGGGCGTCACAAGGAAGTCCTGGCCACCTATCCTGATTGTCTCACTGGTGTACACTTATACTGCATTTGGGGCACATTTATTTTTTCATTGTATGAAAACACAGCCACGACATGCATCACGCTGTTGAGTCTAATGGCACTCCAGTAAGTTATGTTTTAACCTTTATTTTATCTATTGGGTTTGGTACAGCCTTTTTGATTATTTGTCCACAGTAGTTAGGAGGATGGCTAGCCCTGGAAGTATATTGATATATTTATATATGTGTAACTAGCCCCCCCATATCAAGTGACATCCTTGTAGACCGAGTTTTAAACGGTTACAGTTATACATTAGATGTAGTGCAATGTCACTATTTATTTCCCCTTTTTTTTCTGTTGTTACAATGTATTTGCAAGATTCTGATGAGCCCCTTCATATGAATTGTGTTACTAGATAATGAAAACATCAAAATCCGCATAAGTACACTTCTCTAATATACTTCTGCTTAGCTGTTTTGTTTGATGCATGTTGTGTTGGATACGTTTTTCTTTTGAAACACCACTGCAGATATCCTGAATGAATTTTGGCATATGTCTTCAGTGAAGTAGTTCTTCGCTTAATAATGGCTGGTAAACCACTTTTTTCATGTAGACGAGTGTTGTTGTAGTATTGCACTTCCAGTTATGTCCATGTCTTCTCTTGCTTTTTATAATTTTCGTTCCTATGTGACACATTTATTTTGGCATATATATTTTTGTTTCTACAGGTTACCAGTAGTTTTGTGCTAATTGACACATACCTGGAGTGAGCAAAACTCCTTTTTACTCTCTTTTTTAATGAAAATACCGTATTCATGTTTTTGTTGTACTGGAGAAAGATTGTTGTAGTCCTGATGAAGCGCCAGTGATCCTTTTTGGACAATTATTGAGGTGCGAAACATGTTGACTTTTTGTAGTAGTCAAAGATAACGTGCTTGACTTTTTGATGATGTAAAGTGGGGGATCATCATTTCCCCCCACCACTTTTCCAATGTTTTTAATCTTGACCGGGTCCTTGATCGTTTATTAAATAATTTTTATACTGAGGAGGCTCCCGAGCCAATTGTATTCTTATTTTTCATTCTGCATCTCTCCAGCTGTTTCTTAGTAACCTAAGATTTTTTGGCACTAAGACATAGACCATCTTTATATGGCTAGATGGTCCCATGCAGGACCCCGTCGGACATTGCAGCGCCAGTCTGACGCGGAGCAGATCCCGATGGTGATGCATGAGGGCTATCACTTCCAAATGAGTGTGTGCCAGTGTTGAGTGGTTTGGTTGCCCTCCACCTTCTGGAACTGTGCACTCATTATTTCTATGTCATATATTGGGAGCACGTGCACTGGACCAGTTATTCTCCCAGTCCCCCCTTCCCTTTTTTTCATATCACAGTAGTAGGCCAGAATTGTAGATATGTGGTCACTTTGCCAAGAAGATAGACTGTTTCTGCCTTTCGCAGTTCACAGATTTTCTTTACCAGTTTGCAGGCGTGCCATGAAGTCAATCTTACTCAACTCCACAGATAGACCATGACGTCTATTTGTTACAGTGGAGAGGATGTGGTGCTATGGGCAAAGCTACCAACTGTGGAGCTGGGGAACCAGGTTCGAGTATTGGAGTCATCTCAATATCCTGTGATTCTGAGCAAATCACTTAATCTCCCTGTGCCCCCAAAAAAACAACAACAAAGAATTATGTGACCTAGTGTAGTGTAACTGGTGCTCAAGTTAATTGTTTCAATACCTTCAGGTGCAGTCTGTGGTATATTAAACAGCACAAATAAATAATTAACAACAGCCTATACAGAAGAGAAGAAGAGTAAGAAGAAAAGAGAGAAAACAGTGGTGGGAGGCTTGTCACACTGCTTTTGGTACTGCTATACATGTCAGCAATGAAACAATACCAGATTAGAAAAGTATCTTGTAACAATCACATGATGTACAACTTTTTTTTCCCAAATTCCCTTTAGTAACAAGTCCTCATCCCTTTCTTCTCCAAACCTTAATGCAGTCTCTCATTGCGATTTCAATGCACATACTTTCAAAGCAATTTCCAACCTTGCAAAGTCAGGGAATATTAGCATTTTTACAGTGTCCACGAAGACAACAGGATAAACACAAAGTACAAACTAAGAATGTACCAAAGAACGAAAATGAGATAGAATATAGTGCACGCACATAATAGGTACAATTATACAAGTCTTTGAAAATGGTAATTATCATGAGAACCATGGGCCAGATGTACTAAGCTATTTTGCTGTTACAAATGCCGAAATTTGCCTTTTGCGACTGCAAAATGGCCTTGTTGTATGTGCCATCCCTATTTTACGAATCAGTATTCTGTTACGGACTCGCAATATAGGGACTGCGGCTTGCTATTAGGAAGGGGCATGCCAAGGCTTCCATTCTTAATTGTGACTCCCAGGGACCAGGCAAGTCCATTAGCAATCCACTGCGAATCACTAACAGTATTAAACACACGGTTGTACATCACAATTTATAATTTCCTAATAGCAAATCGCTATAATTTGTTACGAGGAAATCGTGGACCCAAGATTTTGTACATCTGGCCCTACCTGAGTAAAAAGGACAGTGCAAAAGTAGGAAGTCAAAGTATAAATTTGATGCTCCTACCACAAGACACTAGTCACAGGATGATCCTATGACAGCTGCCAAACACGAACTGCTTTGGGAAGTGATAAGACTCTGAACTCATTCTCACTCTGAACTCATTCTCACTCTGAACTCATTCTCTGTACATACAATCACAATCTAAGATGACCATCACATCTGAAATAGTTTCCTGCAAGATTCAGATTAGTTTTCTTTTTGTAGTGACATTGACAGCGGAGTAAGACAACTTTCCTCTGAGATTGAACATCCGCATATGTATTGCTCCCTTTGAGCTTCTTATTTCCTGTAACTCAATAATTATTAACACCTCTGTATAGTGTAATCTTGACATCAAGCTCACCACTGTGCCAAGAACAGCATCTATGGCCAGCCTCCCTACTTTGTCAAGAGGTCTGACTGCAGCCGACTGAGCGGTTGAGACCAAGGTGTTTGCCCACAATGGTCCTTGATCAAGATGTGCAACTGCAGCTGTCCACTGTGCCGCAGTGACCACCCCCCTTTTGGGTAGTATGGCCCACCTGCAATGTTTCACCAAGTGATGCAGGAGCAGGTCGGAGGCCGAGAGGGACCTGCCACATCCTGGGGACCCCTGCTACTCCAAATATTTGTGTTCATGCCAGAGGATGCCGGGTTGTGGTCCTTGCAGTTGTCTCTCACTGTGCAAGTCCTCAACTGACAGAGGCTTCTCCAGAGAATAGCATGTCTCCTCCCAGAAGCAGGATCGAGTGAAGGTATGTGTTGTTGCTTCCCCACAGGCCGCGATTTGAACATGGTGACCAGCAATTGGTGGGACTTTATAGGAGGCTGTACTGAACTGAGCACTGCTTATACAGAACAGGAGTAATCTACACCTGAGCCTTGAAGTATGCTGCATGGACACCTTAGGGGGAACATACCTAGTGCTAACAGATAAGGGACACCTGTGTACAGGGAACGGCAATCATACCACTAGTTCCTTTAGTTTTGCCTGTTAATATTTTCTGCTTAGTTTTCTAGTGTTTTTTCGAAGGTCAAGCCCTGGGGTGAACAATCAGTTATTGAGCTGCCAGGTGATTGCTGAGTTGTAAATTTGCACACCATCCCAGTGTTTCTCATAGAAGCCTGTGACAGCTTGGCATTGTTGCAAATTAGAGTCAAGTGCTGAAGGATTTATACATTAGGGCCAGTTTGCAGAGCAATAGAGGAATGGTGTCCATTGAAGGCAAGCAACCATAGTTTCCACAGCTGAGAAGCAGTAGCCACTGTTACCCTCATGACTCCCTCCTCCCTAAACAGGGTCTGACATGGTGTATTGTGATGGTGTAATTGTGCTGCTCTGTTCTGGAATGTCATGGACTTATGAAGGGCATGACTTTGCTAGTGTGTCTTGTGCCATTAAGTTGTTTCATGTTGGTGTGTTGTTGTTTTGTATTACTGTGATTCATTTGTTTACCTGTTGAGCTGTTGTCTGTTCTTACTATTGTGCTTTTGTGTTGCATTATTGCATTGCATTGTATTACAATGTGTTTGTTTTTCTGTAGTCTGTTTAGATTGCTTTGTTGGGCGTTATTGTGTCCTGTTACTTTTTTCTTGTATGATTGTGCTTTGGGTCATGCTTTCGAGGTCACTCCAACACTGTCCCAGAGATCATGCTGTAAATTAACAACTCCAGTGCTCACTTTACGTAACATAGCCCATATTTTTTTGCATATTGTTCCTGAAGTAGCAGGGAAGCTTATTTGACGTAAAAACTTCAGAAGGGTGCAATTTTAAATATCTGAATATTCACTCTGATCATAATTATTTGATATGCAGCAGGAAGGCGTTGGATAGGCGATGCACATCTGCAGCTAGACCATGTAAACTCCTGCTTAACCTGAAAGGTGCGGGCGTCGGCCACTGGCCGACGCCCGCACTGCCTCCCTGGTGCGGGCCACGACCAGTGGCTGACACCAGGGAGGGGGTTAGAAATCCTCTTGTGTGTCGCACCCAAGGATTAAAAAAAAAAATCGAAACCCCCGGGAGAAACGGAAGCTCTTCCGTGTCTCCAACCCCCCCACCCGCCCCATTGTGACGTCAGCACGTCATGAGGGGCGCTGCCGTCACATTGTTGTTTTCCCCATCGGAGCAGGAAGCAGCCATGAGGCTGCTTCTTGGTCCGATGGAGAAAAAGGACCCAAACGGCCTTCCCGACTTTCGGGAGACCTCATATGAAAGGGGAGACTCTCCCCTTTCATACGAAGTCTTCCTGAACGTGTTTCCTGGCCCTATATCGCAGCACAGCTGTGATCGAGGGCCGGGAAACACCACTAGGAAAACGGGCCGCCCCCCCGGACATATTTATTTATTTGGAGGTAGGTGCCTCCTAGGGGCATGACCGCGCTCGATCGCGCCACCCCCAGGGGCAACTTTAAAAAAAAAGAATAATAAATAACGAAATTGACAGCGAGTTGCCCGTGGGCAGGGCGACCCCCTGTGGGGGCAATACTTTTTTTCAGTAGTTGTAGGGTTTCCCTGGGGGCCATATTGGCCCCCAAGGAAACCCTACAACTACAAAAAAATATATATATATATATATATATATATATATATATAGATAGATAGATAGATAGATAGATAGATAGATAGATAGATAGATAGATAGATAGATAGATAGATCAATCCATGTAGGTAGATATATCTATCTACATGGATTTATCTATAGATAGATCTATATATATATATATATATATATATATATATATATATAGATCTATCTATAGATCTATCCATGTAGATAGATCTATCTATATAGAAGTATATATATATCACTTTTGTCAATGCATGTGTGGTTTCCCTGGGGGCTGCGATCGGCGCCCAGGAAAACCAGACCCACATATAAAAGTGATCTATATATATATATCCAAATATATATATTTGCCACCAGTTGTCTTGCAGTTGCAGCTTGCGTCTTCAAAGCAATGCACATGCTTCAACTGACACATTTCAACTGTAGCTTTTAGGCAGAAATAAAAAAGTCAAGTAAGTCTTGTGATTATGTTTCTGCTACAAAAGGATCAGATTTTTGTCTAGTGGCAGTTTTAGTGCCATAAAGAAGTGGGTAAGGTTTATATGCCTACTGCAAAGAGCAAATTTATATTTTATGTAAATAGCTGAGTACATTAGTAAAATCATCCATTACCTGCGCTATAATACAAATGAAATGTATGTTCGGGGTATGTGGTTGCTATGGAGAGATGAAGGGCACTTTTGCTGGGTGGTAATGAGGGAATCTGAGGAGGAGGACATGGGAGTGGGAGCACCAATAATGATTGTTGGACTGGGCACAGGAGGTGCTAAAGACTGTGATGAATGGTATGTAACAAGGTGTTTTTTGAGTGTCTTGAAAGAACGTGCTGATTGAGGGAAGAAGCGCAGGTAAGGTGGCCTCTACGGTTGCACATCTCATACACACACACCAGCAATTTTGTGACTGTCTATGTAGGCTAGTGTTTTAGAGCAACAGTTTAGCCAATAACAGAGATGGCATCTTGATGGATGACTGCTGCTGACGCCGTCACTCGGGTTATCGAGGACATTTCTGACATAGGATCAGAGACTGAGACAGCAGATACTGAGACAGCATCTGAGGGCTAGGATAATGGCGCAGACTCCGGGAGTGATTTTTCAGTCGAGGAGTCCCATTGGATAAGTCCTCTTTCAGTAAATTATGAGGGAGGTAATGAGGGCAGTCCTGTTGTCCCTTCCCAAGCACAGTCTGTGCACCGGGGCAATAGTGGGCTAGCCCAACCCAGAGCGCCAGTGAATGCGGCGGCAAGCACAGAGAGGGTGCTCTCTTGGGAGCTCCCCAATTTAGTTCAGCCGCAAATTCCACCGCCCAAATCGTAAAATTATCTATAACAAAACAAACCGGCTTTTTAAGGCAGGCACCCGTGTTTTTGGTCCCCGGTTCGGCGGCCATATAGGGAAACATACTAAACCCAAACATTCCTGGAAACTAGACATCCGGGGGAGTCCACAGAGGTGTGACTTGTGTGGATTCCCCAAACTCTATTTTTCTTGCATTTCTGTCACACAAACTACAGGAATATGCTGCGATCCACAAAATTCCTACCACCCAGTGATTCCTCACCTGTCCTGATAAAAACACTACCCCACTTGAGTGCCTATACCTAGTGCCTGCATCAGGAATGGATCACCCCAGGGTCAACAGTTGCCTTTTGTAAGGACCAACATTGACCTTTGTGTGATCTATTCCTGTTGCGGGCACTAGGCCTACCCACACAAGTGAGGTACCATTTTCATCGGGAGACTTGGGGGAATGCTGGATGGAAGGAAATTTGTGGCTCCTCTCAGATTCCAGAACTTTCTATCACCGAAATGAGAGGAAAAGGTGTTTTTTTGGCCACATTTTGAGGTTTGCAAAGGATTCTGGGCAACAGAACCTGGTGAGAGCCCCACAATTCAGCCCATCCTGGATTCCCCTAGGTGTCTAGTTTAAAAAAATGCACAGGTTTGGTAGGTTTCCCTTGGTGCCGGCTGAGCTAGAGGCCAAAATCTACAGCTAGGCACTTTGCAAAAAACATGTCAGATTTCAAAGTAAAAATGTGATGTGTCCATGTTGCCTTTCCTGTCACGAGCATTAGGCCTACCCACGCAAGAGAGGTACCATTTCTATCAGGAGACTTGGGGGAACACAGAATAGCACAACAAGTATTATTGGCACTTGTCTTTCTGTGGGCTCTGACCATGGAAGGAGTCCAGAGGTGCCCTCCCTGCCCCTAGGGACACCCCCTGCCACCCTCGCCTACCCCTGGAGGACACCCATGGATGGAGGGACCCATCACAGGTAAGTACAGGTAAGTTGAGGTAAGCATTCTTTTTATTTTTTTAAAGAGGCATAGGGGGGCCTAATTTGGCCCCCCTACATGCCAGAGTGCACAATGGCCATGCCAAGGGGACACAAGTCCCCTGGGCATAGCCATTGGGCAAGGGAGCATGACTCCTGTCTTTGCTACGACAGGAGCCATTTCAATGGGGGTTGTGCATTAAAAAATGGCGCAAGTCAGGTTTGAGGCATGATTTTTGCCTCAAACCTGACTTGCACCATTTTTTGACGCACAACCCCCATTTTCCCCTACGCCGGCGCTGCCTGGTTTGAATCATTTTTTTTTACTCTGACCAGTCCTTAGCTCCAGCTAACGTCATTCCTTAAATAAGGCGCCTGCATGGCGTGTAGGAATGGCGTTAGCCAGCTGTACATTTTTTGACGCAAACCAGCGCTGGCACTTGTTTGCATCAAAAAGTATAAATATGGGCCAAAGTTTTTCTTGATACCTATTTTTCACACTTTCTATTGCAGCAAATGAATTGCTGTATACCCGGTATAGAATGAAAACCCATTGTAAGGTGCAGCTCATTTATTGGCTCTGGGTACCTAGGGACCTTGATGAACCTTCAAGCCCTACATATCCCTGCAACCAGAAGAGTCCAGCACACGTAATGGTATATTGCTTTAAAGAATCTGACATTGCAGGAAAAAGTTACAGAGTAAAACGTGGAGAAAAATTGCTTCTTTTTTCAGCTCAATTTCAAATTTTGTTTATTTCAGCTGTTATTTTCTGTAGGAAAACCTTGTAGGATCTACACAAATGACCCCTTGCTGAATTCCGTATTTTGTCTACTTTTCAGAAATGCTTAGCTTTCCGGGATCCAGCATTGGTTTCACACCCATTCCTGTCACTAGCTGGAAGGAGGCTGAAAGCACCAAAAATAGTAAAAATGAAGTATGTCCCAATAAAATGCCAAAATTGTGTTGAAAAATGTGGTTTTCTGATTCAAGTCTGCCTGTTCCTGAAAGCTGGGAAGATGGTGATTTTAGTACCGCAAACCCTATGATGGTGCCATTTCCAGGGAATAAAGCCACATGCCTTCTTCAGCAGCCCTTTTTCCCATTTTTCTTTTAAAAAACGAACTTTTAGCTGTATTTTGGTTAATTTCTTGGTCTCCTCCAGGGGAACCCACAAACTGTGGGTACCTTTAGAATCCCTAGGATGGTGGTAAAAAAGAACGCAAATTTGGCGTGGATAGCTTATGTGGACAAAAAGTTATAAAGGCCTAAGTGCGAACTACCCCAAATAGACAAAAAAGGGCTCAACACTGCGAGGGGTGGAAAGGCCCAGCAGCTAAGAGGCGCACTTATTCCTGAAGGTGCCTTTGACAGCTTTTAGGAGGAGGCCTCCAATTAATTAGTGTGTTTCCTCTTTGCACTTTTGTTTACCTTTTACACAAGGATATGGCTCACATTTTGTCAAAGAGAAAATACGACATTCCAGAGCTTATCTGATTAGCATTCAACCACACCTCTGAAGCTTTCATTAACTTTTATTAGCACTCAGCTTGGAATGCTGAGCGAGCCTAGTAAGTCGTTTATTTACTTCTTTCATGCCTCAGTCAAGAACATTTCGAAATATTTCACAGAGCAGCATATGATTAGTAGTATCCATTGTAACTACTGGTAGCGGTAGATACTAGGCAATGTTTCCGCCGGACCGCACAACAGGTAAGCGTGTACAAACATGACAAATAGTGTATACTAAAATAGATAGTAGCCACTGTGGCATATGTTTACATTTTGCAGCCGGCGATTATGAAGATCTGTAAATTCTGACAAGCGCCCAAGTCACGAGTTTCATATGAGAGGCCCTAACAGGCAGAAGGCACTGGCCGTGGAAGTGGCTTGGGTGATGATGGGAGATTTTGGCTTGCTGATTCTAGGGAGTCAGGTTGAAGTATTTCCTAGAGGTTTTTCCGAGAGGTAGTTCAGGGCTAGATTGCTTATAGATTTCATAACTAGTATTAGCAACTTTTAGAGGGCCTAGTTATTGGCATGTAGTCAACCCATGTGTTGTTAGTAGGTAGAAGGGAGGATGTACAGATGTGTATTGAGGAGAATGCATGTTGCAAAGTTTTAAAGTTTTTTACTTTTTTTAAGGGCTGTGTATCAATGATTTAGCATGCAGTCTGTTGCAACAATTTGTTTGAGTCCAAACTCGAGGTTTAGGCTTCTGGCATCAACTAATGTTCATGGCCTGCAGAGAAAGCCTCAAGCAGAGAAACTAAACAGATGTGTGCAGACGGTTTGTCTGCCTGGGTTCAGTAAAATACTGATGGGTATGAGCGGGTGTTTAACACCATTGCCCTTTACCGTGCTCTCTTACCTTAGACTCCGACCCATAATTCCAAGGTGAGCAGGCGTTAACACCTCGATAAAGAAAACGGTTTACTACAGTTAACAACCATATGGTGCAAATACACTTAAGAGCATTTGTCTACACTGGTTCATTGCTTTGCCTGTGGAGACTGTCTCCGACCCAGCAAACAAGGAGGTATCAAGCAAGGTACAGAAGAAGACAAATGCCCCACAACTGCTTCCCTAACAGTTGGCAACCGTGCTGTTAAGAGACCACTGAACCAAGACAGGAAACTGCCTGCGGACCAGAAAGCCCAAATCTGTTGAGAAGCAGACTCCAGGATCTAAGGATGAGAGACAGTTGGAGCTGCATCAAAAATGAGTTGTTAGCTGCAGTGAGAAAAGGTGAGAGACCTGTCAGGAGTCAGCTGGTGGATAGGGCGGGGGCATTTGATTGCAGTCTTGTGGGTGTAGTTAAGTGACTGTTGCCCTTCTTATATGCTGCCTTGTATATTATGATGTCTCTGCTGTTACTACTGGTCATAATTGGACCACCGGAGGTGGATTCTCCAAGGTAAAGGTATTTCTCTCTGAAAAGGTTTATGCCTGGGCTTGTGGCCTGGTAGTGCAAGGATCTCTTTTTGCATGTTTCATTTCTAGCTGGATGATGAATTGATGAGTATCTCTAGCTCCTGGCAACCATTTAATTGTACTAACTCTTACCAGGGAATGTATGACAGGGGACATTGGTCACAGGACTGCATATGAATTGAATGCACTCACACCTTTCGAGTTCTAGGTGCCTGAGAATACATGGACCAAGTTACCCTTTTCGAAATGTCACAGTCAGAACAAACTGATCATGCTGGGCATGCCACAAAAGTGGCAAGGCTGCATGGTTGTTGGACTTGGGGCCAGATGTATGAAGCGTTTTTGAGGTCTCAAATGGCCCGATTCACAGAATCGGGCCAGATACAAAAAAAAATGCTTTTTGGTATGTGCAAACCTACCAGTTGGGCGAGGATATATGCTCGACAGATTGTGAAAAGACTATTTACAATTGGTTTGGTTAAAGAAAGTACAGAAATATATAAAACATTGAAATGTATTAGTGATATTGATATATGGAATGGTTTGTGCAAATTATTGTTGTCTGATTTGTGTTTTTGGAAGAATGAGTCGGGAGTCTGTCTCTGTCTTTGTGTCCTGATGTTAATAGGAATTTTGTGTAGGATTCTCTTTTAATTTTTTTATTTTATTTACTTAGAATTAGGAATAAAATGTGTATATTTTCATTATTTTCATTATTTCCATTGTTTGTGTATGTATAAACCTTTAGGAGAGGGACGTTTTCTGTAAAGACAAACACCAAACTGCAGCTCCACAAAATCGCAGTTTGAGTTTGTGATTCAGTATGTGGAAGAGGCATGTTGCTAGCGTGTCTGACCATAATAAGTAAACTTCCAAGGGGACGCGAATAGGCAGATGAACCATTTGACTTGCTTTAGATGTTCCCACCATATACCCAGATTGTGCAGATCAATAATCAATTACAAACAATAAAAAAAGTAATCAATAAGAGTCAGTAATTGTCTCACACCATGACCTTGCAGTCATGAATAACCAAACCTTTATGTAAAAGTTAGAATATTTATTTCCCTATATTAACAATGCTAGTGTGATGTAGGTTAATCTCAAAATCAATTGATACACATACAGAAACAACATTGGCTGACCAAAGTGGCAAAAGTAACACAATCTAATCAAAGTTTGAGATACTACACATTGCAAATGAACAGCAAGAACAACTGTGCAAACGATATTAAATACATTTAGATTCAGCAAAGAAAAGACATCAGCTGTTATCACATATAATGGACTTTGTCAGTGAGTTCCCTAACTAACACCAGATTAGAATAGCATGTTTGGGCTTCATGCAAAACAATTTAGTCAACACCAGTTTGGAAAAACATCTAACTATGGCTCTATCAAAATAGCGGTTGGTACCTAGTAACAAAAGCAATTAGATATAGCAAAAACATCATAGTCAATATACCTATCCTCAATTTGGATCAGCCAGCTGTGACAGTCTTCATCATCAGGACATCAGTCTGGTCAGCAAGGCATCAGGATTCAGCATCAAATTTCAGAAAAGGTAAAGTCTTTTATGCATTAAAAATTAAGCATGTCTCTTCACAAGACACTCAATTAAGTAATAGCGGTATCTCCTCTCTGTGCAGTCTGGTTAAGTTAGATTTCCTCAAACTACTTCCCAAATCCCTATTGGTCAAGGGATCGCATGTTCACACTTTGTCCAATAAAACTAAAACTTAAACCTACAAATGTTTGCTAGTACATGGTTCACATGTTGATGTTTGGCTCCTTTCGTAGTGTTCTCATTCATCCGGCTTGTCAGGTAACAATATTGTTGCAGCTTATACTCCAGTCAGTGCCTTCATTGTACTCTCCGGAGAAAGTCAGTCTTCACATTTTACATTAACAATGTTGCATTAGCTAGTACAGCATTTTCTAGCAAGCAGTTCTCATGAGAAAGACTTTTAGCTATGAGCACATTAGGTCAGCACAGTGGGATTTTTTTTTTTTTTTTCTCTAAGCAGACATTTCATAAAATGCCTAAGAAGTGGAGCTTGACATGAGGCCGGGCCTCCGTCAAATTAAGGCCTACAATTAATAAAGCTACTACATAATGCATAACCCTCAATATAGTGTATTACTACATTAATCAAATGAAAGCTCAACATTTCATATTAATAAGCCATTAATAAGTACACTTCGTGAACATTGGCGACCACTCATGTGGTCACACATTCAAATGCGTGCATTATTTTTCCCTATGTTATTATATTTTCTACGCAATTTCAGCACTCAGAATACATTAATATTTGTTCATAATTTCATTAAAAACTCAGCGTTAACAATGTTTTGGCTGTCCCTTCCAAATACCAATTTGCAGTTATATGGATGAATGTTTTGCAACCAAATTATGGTCAGCTCTGAGTATGTTAAAAACCATAAATAAATAAGGACAGGCAGAGGCTTCACGGAACAAAGCCTACTTTTAGAAAATAAAAGTTAAATGCTTCATTTGTTTCTTTTGAAATGTAGCTTGTTTTCCTTTGAGGAAAACAGGCTGTGTTTCAAAGGAAAAAAGACTGCCTTATTCAAACGCAATCATAAACATTGTGGTCTGCTCAACCCAGCAGGTCACCATCTCTGTGATCACTAGCATTCTTAATGGGTCGGCAACTGTGACCTATCTCATACATGTTCACAAGGTCGGTTGATTTTCAACCCACTATTCCTACAATAAAAGATCCATGCATTAGAAATAGTGATTTCTTAATCAGGGTGTTCAGAAAATAGCAAATATGAAATCGCTATTCCTAATGGTAATACATCTGACCCCCAATTCTTTGCGTTCATATTCACAGATGCATCTTGTCATGATAAAAGTTGGACTCTGAGACATCTCAATTGTTCCAGCTATTTAGCAGAATGATTACATACTTTCAATGTCTCACTTAAATGAAAAAAATGTAAAGTTGTCAGGTCCATGTAGGGGTTTCTTCAAGGGACTAATCCGGAATACCCAGGTAAACATATTATCTATTCCATTAAATTATTTTACATAAACATGTGAGTTAACTTCCAGCATCTAGTCATTCAGATTTTGGGTTTGATGTATGTGAGTTGACGGAAAAATGAAAACTGAGAAATCACATAGGAAGAAACAACATCGTGGAAAACCAATGTTAAGGAAAGACAATTTTAAGGAAATACAAATAAATCAAAACTTAAAGGGAACATTTTAAAGGAAAGATACTATTAGGGAAAAATCCAAAGTTACATTAAACTTGAGTGGAGTGTAGGACTAGTGAGAAGTTATGTTAAGGGGTGTTCTGGGTTTTTTAGGGGCTAGGAATGGATGAAATTCAAGCATAAGAAGGGATTTTTAGGGATCAGGGATGGGGAATTTTAGGGGTGGTGATGGTAATTTTCAGGTATGAGAAATGGCTGGTTTTAGGGGTGGTGAGGAGTACTTAAGGTTTAGTGATGAGTGGAGTTTAGGTGTGCAATTTGTTTTTAGGGTTCAGGGACTGGTGGAGTGCAGGATGTTGAGGGGGTTTATGTTCACGGACGGGTGAAGTTTAGGGCTGGTGAGGATTTTTAAGGTTAAGTAATGAGTAGAGATTAGAGGTGGTGAAGAATTTTTAGGAATTAAGGGCCAGATGTAGCAAGTGTTTAGCGAGTCGCAAACGGCGAAAATTGCCGTTTGCGAGTCGCTAAAGCCACTTTGCTATATAGAAATGCATTTTGCGAGTTGGAACCGACTCGCAAAATGCATTTCCGACTCGCAAATAGGAAGGGGTGTTCCCTTACTATTTGCGACTCGCAATGCTATGCGTTTTCATTTGCGACCGCGATTGCGGTTGCAAATGAAAGCGCAGTTACCATCCACTTGAAGTGGATGGTAACCCAGGCGCAAACGGGAAGGGGTCCCCATGGGACCCCTTCCCCTTTGTGTCTGGAAAAAATAAAATAAAAAATTCAGAGCAGGCAGTGGTCCAAGGGACCACTACCTGCCCTGAAAAATACCGAAACTAAAGGTTTCGGGTTTTTTTTCAAAGTGCAGCTCGTTTTCCTTTAAGGAAAACGGGCTACACTTTGAAAAAAAAAGACTGCTTTATTTAAAAGCAGTCACGGACATGGAGGTCTGCTGTCTCCAGCAGGCCACCATCCCCATGAATGCCCTGAATCGCTATGGGGTCGCAAATTGCGACCCACCTCATTAATATTAATGAGGTGGGTCTTTGCGACCCCATAGCAACTCGCAGAAGGGGTCTGAGACACCTTTCTGCATTCCAAATTGCGAGTTGCAATTTGCGAGTCGCTGGGACTCGCAAATTGCAACTCGCAATTTGGAATCTTCCTACGTGTGGCCCTAAGAGTGGTGAGGGGTTAAGGATTCAGGGGTGGGTAGAGATTCAAAGTTGAAAGAGTTTTTTAGGTTCTGGGATGGGTAATGTTTAGAGGTGGTAAGAGGTTTGAAATGGTCATGGATGGGTGGCATTTAAGAATGGTGAGGATTTTTTTAGGGTTCAGCGATGGGTGGATATTAGACATGGGGTCTCCAGTTGGCAGATGTGTACACCCTTGTCCAAGTAGGGACCACAATCCCAGTCAGGGAAAGTCATAGACAATCCAAATTATCCTGTGCCCACCCTCTGGTAGCTTGGCACTGAGCAGTCAGGCTTAACTTAGAAGGCAATGTGTAAAGTATTTGTGCAATACATCATACAGTAATATAGTGAAAACAGCAACAAAAATACACCTCTCAGGTTCAGAAAAATATATGATATTTACCTGGTTAAATTAAGATCAAAACTATAAAGATTCACTAAGCACAAGTTGAGATGTCACTTTTGCAAGATTAAAAGGAGTCTTAAATCTTAGAAATCAACAGCTGTCTCTTGTTTGCACAAAGTACCTGGTTTTAGTAAAAAATAACATGCATGGCGACCGCATAGGAGGTGTTGTGTGGAAAAATAGGGTGTGCGTTTCCGGTGCGGCACAGATAATGTGTTGTTTCTTTCCACGTTGTAATGGGCTTTGCATCGATTTCAGATGCACAGTCATGGATCCTCACTGCGAAGCGGTGATCTTTTTTTAGTCCCAGGGACGATGCAGAGAAAATTCTGGGCGGGCGGCAAGAAGTCGCAGGCATTGCGTCGATCCGGTAGGTGATGTGTAAAATTTTCTGTCACATGGTAGGTGCTGCATCGCTTCTTCACTAGGGAAGTTGAGCTGCGTCGTTCCACTTCGGCTGTGTGTCGATCCGGTAGGCCATGTGTTGAATTTTTGGCCGCAAGGCAGGTGCTGTATTGGATCTTCACTCGGGAAGTCGAGCTGCGTTGTTCCTGCTTGGCTGAGCTGCGATTTATCAGTCTCAGTGTGTTGTTTCCCTCAGGCTGTGCATTAATTTTCAGCGCACAATGAGTTTCTTGAAGACATTAAGACCCTCATTACAAACTGGCGTTAAATCCCGCTTACCGCCGTGCAGAAGACCGCCAACATACCGCTGCGGCCGTGGAATTCCGCTACAGGTATTATGACCCACAGCTCAGAATCTGCCACAATCATAAGTAATGAGTAGAGATTAGAGGTGGTGAAGAATTTTTAGGAATTAAGGGCCAGATGTAGCAAGTGTTTAGCGAGTCACAAACGGCGATTTTCGCCGTTTGCAAGTCGCTAAAGCCACTTTGCTATGTAGAAATGCATTTTGTGAGTCGGAACCGACTCGCAAAATGCATTTCCGACTCGCAAATAGGAAGGGATGTTCCCTTCCTATTTGCGACTCGCAAGGCTATGCATTTTCATTTGCGACCGCGATTGCGGTCGCAAATGAAAGCGCAGTTACCATCCACTTGAAGTGGATGGTAACCCAGGCGCAAACGGGAAGGGGTCCCCATGGGACCCGTTCCCTTTTGTGTCTGGAAAAAAAAAAAAAAATTTCAGAGCAGGCAGTGGTCCAAGGGACCAGTACCTGCCATGAAAAATACCGAAACTAAAGGTTTTGGTTTTTTTTTTCAAAGTGCAGCTCATTTTCCTTTAAGGAAAACGGGCTACACTTTGAAAAAAAAGACTGCTTTATTTAAAAGCAGTCACGGACATGGAGGTCTGCTGTCTCCAGCAGGCCACCATCCCCATGAATGCCCTGAATCGCTATGGGGTCGCAAATTGCGATCCACCTCATTAATATTAATGAGGTGGGTCTTTGCGACCCCATAGCGACTCGCAGAAGTGGTCTGAGACACCTTTCTGCATTCCAAATTGCGAGTTGCAATTTGCGAGTCGCTGGGACTTGCAAATTGCAACTCGCAATTTGGAATCTTCCTACATGTGGCCCTAAGAGTGGTGGGGGGTTAAGGATTCAGGGGTGGGTAGAGATTCAAAGTTGAAAGAGTTTTTTAGGTTCTGGGATGGGTAATGTTTAGAGGTGGTAAGAGGTTTGAAATGGTCATGGATGGGTGGCATTTAAGGATGGTGAGGATTTTTTTAGGGTTCAGCGATGGGTGGATGTTAGACATGGGGTCTCTAGTTGGCAGATGTATACACCCTTGTCCAAGTAGGGACCACAATCCCAGTCAGGGAAAGTCTTAGACAATCCAAATTATCCTGTGCTTACCCTCTGGTAGCTTGGCACTGAGCAGTCAGGCTTAACTTAGAAGGCAATGTGTAAAGTATTTGTGCAATACATCATACAGTAATATAGTGAAAACAGCAACAAAAATACACCTCTCAGGTTCAGAAAAATATATTTACCTGGTTAAATTAAGATCAAAACTATAAAGATTCACTAAGCACAAGTTGAGATGTCACTTTTGCAAGATTAAAAGGAGTCTTAAATCTTAGAAATCAACAGCTGTCTCTTGTTTGCACAAAGTACCTGGTTTTAGTAAAAAATAACATGCATGGTGACCGCATAGGAGGAGATGTGTGGAAAAATAGGGTGTGCGTTTCCGGTGCGGCACAGATAATGTGTTGTTTCTTTCCACGTTGTAATGGGCTTTGCATCGATTTCAGATGCACAGTCATGGATCCTCCCTGCGAAGCAGTGATCTTTTTTTAGTCCCAGGGACGATACAGAGAAAATTCTGGGCGGGCGGCAAGAAGTCGCAGGCATTGCGTCGATCCGGTAGGTGATGTGTAAAATGTTCTGTCACATGGTAGGTGCTGCATCGCTTCTTCACTAGGGAAGTTGAGCTGCGTCGTTCCACTTCGGCTGTGTGTCGATCCGGTAGGCCATGTGTTGAATTTTTGGCCGCAAGGCAGGTGTTGTATTGGATCTTCACTCGGGAAGTCGAGCTGCGTTGTTCCTGCTTGGCTGAGCTGCGATTTATCAGTCTCAGTGTGTTGTTTCCCTCAGGTTGTGCATTAATTTTCAGCGCACAAGGAGTTTCTTGAAGACATTAAGGCCCTCATTACAAACTGGCGTTAAATCCCGCTTACCGCTGTGCAGAAGACCGCCAACATACCGCTGCGGCCGTGGAATTCCACTACAGGTATTACGACCCACAGCTCAGAATCTGCCACAATACAGACACCCACACAAGTCCGCCACACCAAAGGTCAGTGATAAATTGGCGATAATAAATCCCACACCGTCACGCCAACAAGAATACGCCCACACTATCACGACCCACAAATCAACGCTGCGCTCAAAATACACACACATATACAAAACAGAACCACATTGGACAAATCGAAATACACACACCTGATACACATACACACACCACACCCACACACCCAATCCAATATAAAGCACACACCCACATCACCCACAAACCCTTACTACCAGAATTTGAAAGCAGGCCAGAGAGAGACACTACCTAAAACAACACCAGCATCCACAGACACAAAACACCATCACTTACACAACATCCACGCACCTCAAACAACACACAACACATCCCCTCACACATCACAACACACACCATCTCACACATCACCCACACCACATCATGGCACCTCAACAACACCCCAGGTTCTCTGAGGAGGAGCTCAGGGTCATGGTGGAGGAAATCGTCCGGGTAGAGCCACAGCTATTCAGATCACAGGTGCAGCAGACATTCATTGCAAGGAAGCTGGAGCTATGGCGCAGAATTGTCGACAGGGTCAACGCAGTGGAACAGCATCCAAGAACACAGGATGACACCAGGAAGAGGTGGAACAACCTACGGGGGAAGGTGCGTTCTATGGTCTCCAGATACCAGATTGCTGTACAGAGGACTGGCAGTGGACCCCCACCTTCTCCCCCACAACTAACAACATGGGAGGAGCAAGTTTTGGCAATACTGCAACCTGAGGGCCTCGCAGAAGTAGCAGGAGGACTAGACTCTGGTAAGTCAAATCTTTACTACTTTATCCCCCACCCTACCTGCATGCCATCACATACCCCACCCTTACCCTCACACTCATCACTCCAACAACCCACAGATACCCCATCAACACAACCCACACATCCCAAAAACAAGTCCTGCATATAACACCAATGCATGGACACACATCACCAAAGCATGTCCACTACAGATACCCACACAGACCCCAAACCAACTATCACACAAGGACCAAGCCAGGAATGCAAGCACTGGAGTACAGGGTCACTCACCCATTGCACACGATGACACACACAGATGCAATAATCATGTCTTTATACCCCTACAGGACCCCTCCTCAATGTCACCGGACAGGAGGTGCCAGACATATCCAGTACCCCCACAGAAGAGACCCACAGTGATGACAGCAGCTCTGCACAACTGGATCAAGATGACCAGCCCGGCCCATCAGGGACCTCGGGACAGTCGGTTCCCCTGACACAGTCACAAGCCACCACAGGGCCTCCCGCCTCAGGAAACACCACCACAGCACCCACCCAGCGGGCCCTTCCCTCAGTCCCCAGGACACGCCAATCAGCAGTGTGTCCACCACTACAGGGAACCCAGGCAACCCCACTAACACAGGACGATCAGGGACCTAGGGGCAGTGGCAGTGGGACACGGTTCAGGGGACAGAGGCACAGAACAACAGGGAAGCTGGGAGGACTGCTGAGTGACAAGGGGAGGACAAGCCCAGGGAACCCACTCTCCACGAGACACTCTCGAACATCATGGGAGCTTACCATCATTCCCAGGAGACAATGGCAACGGTACTGGCCAAGTTTCAGGAGACCCAGCAGCTGCTGGAGGAATACTACCTTGGGATCAGGGAGGACTTGAAGTCCATTAACAACAGCCTGGTCACCATTACAGGGGTGCTGCAAGACCTTGTCAACACCAGGAGGAACACAGTGGCAAAACAAGGGGACCCTGACACTAGCCTGGATGAGGAACAGCCCTCTACCTCTGCCGGCACTAGCGGACAGGAGGCACCGTCACAGGAACACGACACCAGCACCCCACCCCCTGCAGATGGAGAACCACCCCGCAAACGGTCCCTGAGATCCAGGAACAAGACAGAGAACATTGCCAAGACCCCCGCCAGGAAATGAGACCCCCCCTGAATGTCACCCTTCTGTCCCACTTTGTCACCCTGTCCATCCTTCAACTGCCATTGCTCCACTTCCTATGCCCCTTTCGACAATGCACCTGTGAAATAAATAGACCGAACTCTGCCATGGACATTCCTCCACCATCCCCCCAGCTCATTTAACAACCCCCTCCGCCTCTTAGCACAGAAATAAACACACTTCAATCACAAAACAATGTGGAGTCAGTCTGTGCTTTCACAATTGTGTAATTGTAATAGCCATGGAATATAGCAATGTCAATTTACTTGTGCACATACCTATGTAACACAGCTGTAGGCCTGGAGGAAATATAGCAGAGGGCACAAAGTGGGACCCACATCTGTGAAATGGAAAGTCAAAGTGACAAGTCAGGGTCCATACACTGAGTGAAAATGACATACTTATGCTAGCTCCAAAAATTGTATGAGATGTGGCAGACAGTGACATCTTCTTACCTGTGTCTCACTGGAAGTATTGCATGAATATGTTGTTTCGGTTGTCGATATCCTCTTCTTCTGCCTCCTCTTCTTCACTGTCCACAGTCTCCACAGCTGCCACAAGACCACCAGCTGGCCCATCCTCCTGCAGAAAAGGCACCTGGCGTCGCAAAGCCAGGTTGTGCAGCATACAGCACGCCACGATTATCTGGCACACCTTCTTTGGTGAGTAGTAGAGGGAACCACCTGTCATATTGAGGCACTGGAATCTGGCCTTCAGGAGGTCAATGGTGCGTTTGATCACCCTCCTAGTTCGCCCTGTGCCTCATTGTAGCATTCCTCTGCCCTTGTCCTGGGATTCGTCACTGGGGTCAGTAGCCATGACAGGTTGAGGTAACCAGAGTCACCTGCAAATATCGAGGGACAACTGTTAGACACACACTAACCCTTAGGAACAACCCCATACCCAGACACCTATTCACACTGTATTGGGTCCTTGACCTTACCTATTAGCCACACACGGTGCCTCTGGAGTTGCCCCATCACATAAGGGATGCTGCTAGTCCTCACAATGTAAGCGTCATGCACTGAGCCTGGAAACTTGACATTCACATGGGAGATGTACTGGTCTGCCAAACACACCATCTGCACATTCATCGAATGGTAGTTTTTTCTAATTCTGTACACCTGTTCACTCCTGCGGGGGTACTAATGCCACATGTGTCCCATCAATGGCACCAATGATGTTGGGGATATGTCCCAGGGCATATTTCACTGTGGGCAAATACTCCACCTGAGGGAACACGATGTAGCTGCGCATGTGTTTCAGCAGGGCAGACAACACTCTGGACAACACGTTAGAGAACATTGGCTGGGACATCCCTGATGTAATGGCCACTGTTGTTTGAAAGGAAACACTTGCCAGGAAATGGAGTACTGACAGGACCTGCACTAGAGGGGGTATCCCTGTGGGATGGTGGATAGCTGACATCAGCTCTGGCTCAAACTGGGCACACAGTTCCTGGATTGTTGCACGATCAAGTCTGTATGTGACTATTATGTGTCTCTCTTCCATTGTCGACAGGTCCACCAGCGGTCTGTACACCAGAGGATGCCGCCATCACATCACCTGCCCCAGCAGACGTGCCCTATGGAGGAGAACAGCGAGCAGAGAGTCAGCCAACACGGAGGTATCCCAAAATGTCATTTGCACATATTTATTAATCCGCAATGTGCCTGTAACTGTGTGTATTCCAGGCCAAAATAGATGTGACGCAGTTATTAATAATGCCATGTGGCCCCCTGAAATGGCGTCTGCCTGACCTGTAAGGTGGGACAAGGGGATATGAGGTAAACATTGGGCCCTATGGGTCCAAGGAGCCAATGACGATGTACACTGGCAGGTACGGTAGGCACCGCCGCGGACGTGACCGCCATTTTCTGTCTATTCACTCACTTGATACCTGACCTTCAACAGGAGAGGACTTACACTGCAAGTGCTGCTGTGGCCTGGACCTGTGTCTGGAAGCGACAATGGCTCGTGTCTGGGGAAAGGGCCCCTGCCTTCACTTCGGAGGAGTTGGAGAAACTAGTGGATGGGTCCTCCCCCAGTACACGCAACTGTACGGTCCTCCAGACAAACAGGTGAGAACACTGTAAGCATGCTGAATGGGCAATGCCTGCTTTGAGTGGTGTGGCTGGAAGATACAGGGGGGAGCTAAGGCCTACATGTGCGGATGGGGAGTTTGTGTGCGTCCTGGCATTGGTGGGAACTGGTTGCAATGAGTATGATGGTCCGGATGGGTGAGTAATGTCCTTTCCCCCGTACCATTCCTCTAGGTCAGCGCCAACCAGAAGAAGGCTATTTGGTGTGCCATCGCCAAGGACGTCCGTGCCCTGGGGGTCTACCACAGTCGGAGCACCCACTGCCGTAAAAGATGGAAGGACCTGTGCCGCTGGAGTAAGAAGATGGCGGATTTCCCGCTAGGAATGGCCTCCCAACGTGGGAGGGGTGCCTGTCGCACCATGACCCCCCCGGATGTTCCGGATACTGGCGGTGGCCTATCCGGAATTGGATGGGCGCTTGAGGGCATCACAGATGGTGAGTAAACTCTCATTCAGCTGACTTTGCGTGCATTATGAGGTGTCTAGGCAGGGGAGGTGGGCAGTGGGTTCCCGTAGGCCAGGGCGATCTTGGTAGGCAAGGTCCCTTGTGAGGCAGGCAATGTGGCACCCCAACCCCACTAGTGGTTAGAGCCACCTACACCTAATCAGGCTCCTGTGACTTCCAGGTGTGCAGCAACTGGGCTTAGGCCTTGTACCCCATGGGCATGTGATAAATCTAGGAACTAGAAGTGCATGGAGTATTGCAGAGAGCTGCTCACTGTCTGCTGTGTCTGCCAACGGTAGTGGTGTTGCATGCACTGAACATGTCTTTCTTCGGTCCCCCCCCCCCTTTTTGTGGTCTCCCTGTTCTTGTGTGCAATAGCATCATCAGGCGGATGAGCATTGGCACCGGAGCAGGAGGGAGCTGCATCCCACCTCACCCTGGAGGGTGAAGCAACGGAGTCTGAAGGCACCAGTGGGACGGAGGGCGAGGGGAGCTCCACGTCGGGGACAGGAGCAGAGACCAGCGACAGCGAGTCCTCGTCTGATGGAGCTCCCTTGTGGTGGTGGGCCCCTCTGTGCCCACCGCATCAACAGGTACAGCCGCCACCCCCCCACCAACACCGCCCTCCCAGCAGCCCCTCAGCGTCTGTCCCGTGCCCCCAGGAGGGTGGGCATCTTCTTCGCCCCAGGCACCTCAGGCCCTGCCCCAGTCAGCCCTGCTGCCCTCAGTGAGGAGGCTATTGGCCTCCTGAGATCCCTCACTGTTGGGCAGTCTACCATTCTGAATGCCATCCAGGGTGTTGAGAGGCATTTGCAACAAACAAATGCATACCTGGAGAGCATTCATTCTGGCCAGGCAGCGCAAAAGAGAGCATTTCAGGCTCTGGCCTCAGCACTGATGGCAGCCATTGTCCCGGTGTCCAGCCTCCCCCCTCCAACCTACTCCACCCAGACCCAATCCCCTGTACCTCAGTCTATCCCAAGCCCACCATCATACCAGCAAGCACACACATCAACACACAAGAGTGGCTTAAGCAAACATAAGCACCACACATCCCACAGGCACTCACACAAGCACCAAACCCATGCACACATACCAACATCCACTTCCTCCACTGTGTCCCCCTGCTCCACGTCTCCCTCCTCCCTCCCAGTCTTGTCTCCACTCACACCTGCATGCACTACACCCTCAGCCACTACCTCCCTCACCAGCATGCCCATCACCGCACACCGCTTACGTGCACTCGCCACCCCCACTACCATTCACACATCATCAGTGTCCTCTACCAGTGTGTCTGTGAGCCCTCCTCCCAAAGTACACAAATGCAGGCACACACCCACCCAACAGCCATCCACCTCACAACAGCCTCCAGCCCATGCACCTTCATCCAAATTCAGCAGACGTACACCTCCTACAACCACTACCTCTTCCTCCACTCCCAAAGCCCCTCCATCTACCCGTCCCAGTGTGTCTAAAAAACTTTTCCTGGCAAACCTTGACCTCTTCCCTTCACCTCCACCCCGTCCTTCCTCCAGGGCCAGGCTTTTCTGGTCCCAGCCCAGCACCTCAGACACCACATCTCCAGGCACAGTTGTACCAGCAACTGCGGGTCATGGAGTGACCAGCCACCAAGGGGTCAGCGACAATGAAAGGGGATAGTGGCAAGACCACTGCGCCATCATCAAAGGTGGGGAATGGCCACACTGCACATGGAGCACTCTGGATACCAGCCCTATCCAGAACCAGTGGAGATTGACATCCACTACCTCAGTCCCTGGCAGGATGAAGCACTCTGGGCACCAGGCCCTCTCCAGTACCAGTGGAGATTGACATCCACTACCTCAGTCCTTGGCAGGATGAAGCACACTGGGCACCAGAAGCACACTGGGCACCAGGCCCCCTCCAGAGACAGTGGAGATTGATATCCACTACCTCAGTCCTTGGCAGGATGAAGCACACTGGGCACCAGGTCCCCTCCAGAACCAGTGGAGATTGACATCCACTATCTTAGTCCTTGGCAGGATAAAGCACTCTGGGCACAAAGCCCCCCCCCCCCCCAAAACAGTGGAGATTGACCTCCACTACCTCAGTCCTTGGCAGGATGAAGCACACTGGACACCAGGCCCCCACCAGAACCAGTGGAGATTGACATCCACTACCACAGTCCTTGGCAGGATGAAGCACTCTGGACACCAGGCCCCCACCAGAACCAGGGGAGATTGACAATCACTACCTCAGTCCTTGGCAGGATGAAGCACTCTGGGCACAAAGCCCACTCCAGAACCAGTGGAGATTGACATCCACTACCTCAGTCCTTGGCAGGATGAAGCACTCTGGGCACAAAGCCCACTCCAGAACCATTGGAGATTGACATCCACTACCTCAGTCCGTGGCAGGATGAAGCACTCTGGGCACTAGTCCCCCTCCAGAACCAGTGGAGACTGTTATCCACTTGAAAGACTGTGGCTTTGCACTCCCCAGGATAAAGCAGTAGGCAAACCACCCACTGGAGGGACTTGAGAGACTGTGGCTTTGAGCTCTCCAGGATAAAGCAGTGGGCAAACCACCCACTGGAGAGACTTGAGAGACTGTGGCTTTGCACTCCCCAGAATAGAGCAGTGGGCAAACCACCCACCGGAGAGACTTGAGAGACTGTGGCTTTGTACTCCCCAGGATAGAGCAGTGGGCAAACCACCCACTGGAGAGACTTGAGAGACTGTGGCTTTGCACTCCCCAGGATACATCAATGGGCATGGAGCCCCCTCGTGCAGCAGTGGCGTTGTGCGTACACCTGGCTGAGGTGCCCCCCTCCCCCTGAGGTGCCTGTTTCATTTCAATCTGATGCCCCTCCAGTGTTTTCTCTGTTTCCAGTCAGATATCATGTGTGGGCTTGATGATGGACGGAGTGTTGAACAATGCAAACACTCACCCCCAGTCACAGATCTGGGTTTAATCCATCGTTCTTTAGCTCACTATGCCACCCCAGTTTGGACCTGGCCATATGCAAATCAGTCTTGACCCTGTTCCTCACGGGAACAGTCCAGCCCGAACTGCCAAGCCAGGTCTTTCCTGGACCGGAAACAAGCATCCTGGGACCGGTTTCAGGGTTTCACCGTTCATCAGCCAGGCTAGCTTGAATCCAGTGGCACAGTGAGCAAGGAACCACGTCTGGGCATACCCTTCACACTTAGGGCAACTTTAGCAACACAAAGGATGATGGACGGAGTGCTGAACAATGCAAACACTCACCCCCAGTCACAGATCTGGGTTTAATCCATCGTTCTTTAGCTCACTATGCCACCCCAGTTTGGACCTGGCCATATGCAAATCAGTCTTGACCCTGTTCCGCATGGGAACAGTCCAGCCCGAACTGCCAATCCAGGTTCTCCCTGGACCGGAAACAAGCATCCTGGGACCAGTTTCAGGGTTTCACCCTTCATCAGCCAGGCTAGCTTGAACCCAGTGGCACAGTGAGCAAGGGACCCACGTCTGGGCATACCCTTCCCACTTAGGGCAACTTTAGCAACACAAAAGGATGTGTTCGCCCATTCATTTTGGGCCCAGTGGTCCACGGACAATGATTGGTGCACTATCTGGACTTGTGTAGTTGGTGTACATAATTGTGTTTACTGGATTTTGAACTTTGATAATGAGATTTCACATGATTGCATTTGTTCATATCAATTCCTTTTGTCCTTGCATTCTTCCAGGGGTTGGGGGGGGGTGTATGTGTACTGTTGCTGCATATATTTGTGTGTATGGTGTTGTGGGTGTGGGTGTCGCGTGTTGCGTGTGTGTGTGTCACTCTCTTTTCCCTCCCCCTCCCCTTTGTTGTAGGTGCAGTACTCACCGTGGTGGTCGCCGCCGTCGTTGGTGCTCCTGATAGAAGAGAAGGAAGACCAGCATCGGCAGTATCTACAATTCGGGCTCCATGGCGTCCTGGTTCCTCGTGGGGTGTGGAGAGGTGGGTGTTTTCCCTTCTGTGTACTGTTTCCGACATGTTTTTGTTCGCGTTGGTTCCGCCCGGGAAATTGTGGCGGATAGGCATCTTGTGATAGGGTGGGCGGTACAGTGTCTTCCGCCTGTCTGTTGGCAGTTACCGCTGCGCTGTTTGTTTGTACCGCCGTGGTGGTCGGAGTGTTAAAGTGGCTGTCTATGCTGGCGGTTTCCGCCATGGTCATGATTCCATTTTTTTCTGCCGGCCTGTTTGCGGTACTAACGCTGCTTTAACACCGACAGCCATGGTTGCAATGAGGGCCTAAGTCTTTTTGGCCTGAGACTTCAGAATACAGGAGGCAAGCACAATCCAAGCTCTTGAAAAGCACTACTCAGCAATGTCAGAGGGCAGCAAGGCAGCAGGGCAACAGCAGGGCAGCAGTCCTTCTCAGCAAAGCAGTCCAGATGAGTCTTTTGGGCAGCCAGGTAGTTCCTCTTGACAGGTTGAATGTTCAAGTCCAGAAGTGTCTGAGTTGGGGGACAGGGACCCAGTTTATATACCCAAAAATGCCTTTGAAGTGGGGGGGATTTCATAGAGTGGTACTGAAGTGCACAAGGTCCCCTTTCAGTACAGGTCTGTCTGCCAGGGTCCCAGCATGGGGTTTGGAAGTCCATTGTGTGTGGGCAGGCCACTAGCTTTTGAAATGTAAGTGTCAGGCCCTCCACCCTTCCAGCCGAGGAAGACCCATTCAGTATGCAGATGAGTGCAGGTGTGACTGAGTATCCTGTGTTTGTGGTTGTCTGGGTGAAATGTACAAAGAAGCTGTAAACCAGCGCAGTTTAGACATTGATTGGAGACAGGCTGTACGGCACAGATGGATTTTAAGTAAATAGAAATGCTCACTTTCTAGAAGTGGCATTTCTAAAATGGTAATAGAAAATCCAACCACACCAATAAGCAGGATTTTCTATTACCATTCTGACAATACTAAATATGACCTGGTTACCCCTTTCTGATCTACCACTCAAACAGTATATGAGTGTAGCCCTAATGTATCCTATTAAAGTTCTAGGCCTCATAGTAGTGGAAAACTAAGTTAGGTGTTTTCCACTACCAGGACATATAAAATATACATGTACATGTCCTGCCTTTTACCTACAAAGCACCCTGCCCTATGGGTTATCTAGGGCCTACCTTAGGGGTGACTTGCATGTAGAAAAAGGTGAGTTTAAGGCTTGGCAAGTACTTTTAAATATTAAGTCGAAGTGGCAGTAAAACTGCACACACAGACCTTGCAATGGCAGGCCTGAGGCATGGTTAAGGGGCTACTTATGTGGGTGGGATAACCAGTGCTGCAGGCCTACTAGTAGCATTCATTTTTCAGGCCCTGGGCACATGTAGTGCATTTTTACTAGGGACTTACAAGTAAATCAAATATGCCAATTGGGAATGAACCAGTGTTAACATGTTTAAGGGAGAGGGCATTTGCACTTTAGAACTGGTTAGCTGGGGTAAAGTGCACAGAGTCCTAAAGCCAGCAAAAACAGTGTTAGCAAAGTGGAGGGAGGCAGGCAAAATGTTGGGGGATGACCACCCTAAGGCTGTCAGGTCTAACACTGGAGTTTTGGTGTGATGAGGGATTTTGAGATGTCAGGTATCAGTGAGGTTTAGCCGTAGAATGTTTTTTTTATGGTTCAGGAATGAGTGGAGTTTAGGGATAGTGAGGGGTTTTACGGTTCTAGGATGGGTGTGGTTTAGGTGCTGTGAGAGGTTTTGAGGGGGCAGGGACTGGTTGACTCTAGAGGATGTCAGGGGTCAGGGATCGATCATGTTTAGAGGTTGTTAGGGGTCAATGGATTAGAAGCATCAAAATAAATTGTTTGATTATGTAAAAGATATATGTCTGAAACAATGTCCACTGGAGTAAAGCACTAAATTAAATACCTCTAACAAAACTGTCTCTGAAAGTGAGACCTGCAGCCATTGCATTTGCAGCTTAAAAAATAAACATGCAAAAGCAATTTTCAAATGAAAAGACATTGGCCCGTATTTATACTTTTTTAGCGCCGCATTTGCGTCACTTTTTGACGCAAAAGCGGCGCAAACTTGCAAAATACAATTGTATTTTGTAAGTTTGCGCCGTTTTTGCGTCAAAAAGCGGCGCAACTGCGGGGCAAAAAAAGTATAAATACGGGCCATTGTATTTTTGGATTCTAGGAAATGGTAAACGCTATTCATTCTGAAAATGTCCAATAAACAGTTTAGGTGAAATGTTTTCTCATTAATGGTATTCCATGAATTAGTACACAATGCTGTCATGAGTAGAATTTATAACTAGTGCTTTCAGTTTTCCATTTTTACTGATTTTTACAGATAAATACAGACAGAAAATAATATGTTTTCTGTCTGTATGTATTTTTTTAAGCGCAGAAATACTGAAAATTGTGAAAAGTGTGAGTGACTCTCCATACTGACTTTCGTGAATTTCCAAACAACAGCTCAGCAAATAGATAGCATGGGGAGTTAAAAAAAAGCAGGTTGTGGTTAACCTAAATACAGTCATGTTGACATATATTTGCAGTATAATGTTGATATTTACCACTAGGTGTAATGGTTTGCTATCTTGTGATTCTTAATTTGCTAAAACGTGACAGGCATCAAAGTATGAGCACCTGTTTATCAGTTAAATAAAGGTGGAAATATGCAATTTTTGGACTCAGTTTATTCTCAAAATACAAAATAAATATGGATAAATATCAATAAGAGGGCCAAAAAATAAATATGGATAAATACAGATGGAAATGTTAAAAAATAAATGCCATAAAACCGGGAGCCCTATTTATAATTATATGAAGAGATCAGATGCAAGCAGTTTCTTACTGCTTTTATAAGACTATTGAAACTTTCACGTTTCTGATTCTTTGACAGATTTGTAGGAAAAATCAACTATACGGCATAAAATATTATGAACTCGGAGAAGAATCGTTTAGGGAGTGTGGATTTGCTCCATATGCAAGATTTAGAATCCCTACAAATGGGATAGCTAATGCTGAACACCCATACTACCTGAGGGTAATAGGTTATCCCTCACAATTAATATCTTCAAAATCCAGGAAATGTGTGATACTGTGGATGGTCTCTACTTTACCCTATTTAGGAGTGTTAAAAATAAAACACATATGGGAATTACACACAGGAAGCCTAATGTCTAAGAAGCATTTATTACAAAATAGAAAATAGAAAATACAATTGTCATTTCAACTGACTAAGGCCCTCATTAGAACCCTGGCGGTCAGTGTTAAAGCGGCAGTAATACCGCAAACAGGCTGGCAGAAAAAAATGGGATTACAACAATGGTGGAAACCGCCAACATAGACAGCCACTTTAACACTCCGTCTGCCACAGCGGTAGAAACAAACCGTGCGGCGGTCACACCAACAAACAGGCGGGAGACCAAGTACCGCCCACCCCATTACAAGAGGCCTAGCCCACACCTTTTCCGGGGCGGAACCAATGACGTCAAAAGCACAGCGGAAACAGTACACAGAAGGGGAAACACTCACCTCTCGACACCCAACAAGGAACCAGAACGCCATGGAGCCCGAACTCCACGTACTGCCCATGCTGGTTTACCTCCTCTTCTATGAGGAGTACGAACGGCGGCGACCACGGTGAGTACTGCGCCTACAACACAAGGGATGGGTGGAGGAAACAGGGTGACACACACACGCAACAACCCCACCCTCACCACCACACACAACAAAAGACACACAAATACATGGAGCAACATTACATATACACCCCCGCATCCCCTGGAAGAACGCAAGGACAAAAGGAAATTATTGTAACCATTGTAATCAAGAAAAATCCAGTATTAAAAAGTCAAAATTCAGTATATACAAAAATGTACACCAACTACACAAGTCCAGATAGTGTATTAATCATTGTCCGTGTACCACTGGGCCCAAAATGCATGGGCGAGGCCCACACATGATAACTGACTCAAAACGGAGAGAACATTGCAGGGGCATCAGATCGAAAATATACAGGCACCTCAGGGAGAGGGGGGGGGTACCTCAGCCTGATGAACACACAACGCCACTGCTGCACGAGGGGGCTCTATGCCCATTGATGTATCCTGGGGAGTGCAAAGCCACAGTCTCTCAAGTGGGTGGTTTGCCCACTGTGTTATCCTGGGGAGTGCAAAGCCACAGTCTCACAAGTCTTTCCAGTGGGTGGTTTGCCCACTGCTTTATCCTGGGGAGTGCAAAGCCACAGTCTCTCAAGTCTCTCCAGTGGGTGGTTTGCCCACTGCTTTATCCTGGGGAGTTGAAAGCCACAGTCTCTCCAGTGGGTAGTTTGCCCACTGCTTTATCCTGGGGAGTGCAAAGTCACAGGCTCTCAAGGGGATGTCATTTACCATTGGTTCTGGGGAGGGGGCTGGTGCCCAGAGTGCTTCATCCTGCCAAGGACAGAGGTAGTGGATGTATCTCTCCACTGGTTCTGGAGGGGGCCTGGTGCCCAGAGTGCTTCATCCTGCTAAGGACTGAGGTAGTGGATCTATCTCTCCACTGGTTCTGGAGGGGGCATGGTGCCCAGAGTGCTTCATCCTGCCAAGGACAGAGGTAGTAGATGTATCTCTCCACTGGTTCTGGGGGGGGGGCTGGTGCCCAGAGTGCTTCATCCTGCCAAGGACAGAGGTAGTGGATGTATCTCTCCACTGGTTCTGGAGGGGACCTGGTGTCCCGAGTGCTTCATCCTGCCAAGGACTGAGGTAGTGGATGTATCTCTCCAATGGTTCTGGAGGGAGCATAGTGCCCAGAGTGCTTCATCCTGCCAAGGATTGAGTTAGTGGATGTATCTCTCCACTGGTTCTGGAGGGGGCATTGTGCCCACAGATCTCCATATGTAGTGTGGCCAGTACAATTACCTCACCTGGGTGCGCCTGCCACGAGATTTGCGAGGTTCAGGTAGCATGAAACACCATGGAGGCAGCGACATACCTCACACTGCTGCGGCTGCGCCTTCCACCTGCAGGGTTAAACAGTGATGGAAGAAATGCCTCATGGAAGCCGCCCAGGGTCCAGGAACTCTCCTCCAGCCTCAGACGACTGACCACTGGGGATTGTAGCCATGTCAGCGGTCGTGCCTGTGTCAGAGGATGCCCCGGGGCCGGTGGCGGTGCTAGTGGCTGTGTCTGTCGCGGTGGTGCTTGCGGCGGTGCATGGGTCAGCACCTGCAGAGTGACACAGCAGGACATTTCCTGCAGCCTCGGTCGGCTGCCCACTGGGGAAGATGCTGGGGACTGTCGCTGAGGCTGTAGTTGTGCCGGGGGCAGTGCAGGTGATGGTGCAGGTGGCGGTTGTGGTGGCAGGGCAGCTAGCAGTGTTCACCGCCGTACAGGGTGGTGTGGTCGTGGACAGAAAGTGTGACACTGGCCCCTCAGTCGGTGCCACCATGCCCTCTCCTGACCTGCTGTTCAGCTTTTGACCCTTCCCCAGCTTTGATGGTGCCGCAGTTGTCTTGCCACTATACCCTTTGGTTTTTGCTGAGCCCTTGGTGGCTGGTACTTTCGGCTTCTCCCGCTGGGATGTGGGCACCTTTTTCACCTTGGCAGGTGGCAGAATGTCCTTGCCCTCGCTACGTGGCACACTGGCAGCCCTGATGGGTGGCGCACTCCATGACCCCGCAGTTGCTGGCACCACTGTGCCTGGGGATTTGGTGGCTGAGGTGCTGTGCTGGGACCTGGAAAGCCTGGCCCTAGGGGAAGGACGGGGGGAGGTGTAGGGAAGAGGTCTATGTCAGCCAGAAAGCATTTCTTAGACACACTGGGACGGGAAGATCTAGGGGGTGTGGGAGTGGAGGTAGAGGTAGTGGTTGTAGGAGTTGTAAGTCTGCTGAATTTGGGTGAAGGTGCATGGGCCGGAGGCTATTGTGAGGTGGATGGCTGTTGGGTGGGTGTGTGCCTGCGTTTGTGTACTTTGTCTGTGATCCCTCCTCCCACACTGGTAGAGGACACTGGGGATGTGTGCATGGTAGTGGGGGTGGTGAGTGCACGTGAGCGGTGTGTGGTGATGGGCATGCTGGCGATGGAGGCAGTGGCTGAGGATGTAGTGCATGGAGGTGTGAGTGGAGACGAGACTGGGAGGGAGGAGGATGACGTGGAGGAGGGGGACACAGTGGAGGCAGTGGATGTTGTTGTGTCTGCATGGGGAGGGTGCTTGTGTGAGTGCCTCTGGGATGTGTGGTGCTTCTGTTTGCCTGAGCCACTCTTGTGTGTTGATGAGTGTGCATGCTGGTCTGATGGTGTGCTTGGGATAGGCTGAGGTACAGGGGATTGGGTCTGGGTGGAGGAAGTTGGAGGGGGAGGCTGGACACAGGGACAATGGCTGCCATCAGTGCTGAGGCCAGAGCCTGAAATGCTCTCTGTTGGGCTGCCTGCCCAGAATGAATGCCCTCCAGGTATGCATTTGTTTGTTGCAAATGTCTCTTGACACCCTGGATGGCATTCACAATGGTAGATTGCCCAACAGTGAGGGATCTCAGGAGGTCAATAGCCTCCTCACTGAAGGCAGCAGGGCTGACTGGGGCAGGGCCAAAGGTGCCTGGGGCGAAGGAGATGCCCATTCTCCTGGGTGAGCGGGCACGGACACACGCTGAGGGGCTGCTGGGAGGGCGTTGCTTGTAGGGGGGGTGGCGGCTGTACCTGTTGATGCAGTGGGCACAGAGGTGCCCGCCACCGCAAGGGAGCTCCCATCAGAGGAGGAATCGCTGTCACTGCTGTCTGCTCCTGTCCCCGCCGTGGAGCTCCCCTCGCCCTCCGTCCCACTGGTGGCTTCAGACTCAGTTGTTTCGCCCTCCAGGGCCAAGTGGGTTGCAGCTCCCTCCTGCTCCGGTGCCAATGCTCCTCCGCCTGATGATGCTATTGCACACAAGAACAGGGAGACCACAAAACGGGGGAGGAAAGACAGAAGAAAGACATGTTCAGTGCATGCAACACCACTACCGTTGGCAGACACAACACACATGGAGCAGCCCTCTGCACTACGCCATGCACTAACAGTTCCTAGACATTTCAGCTGACCATGGGGTACGAGGCCTAAGACCAATTGCTGCACACCTGGAAGTCACAGGAGCCTGACTAGATGTAGATGGCTCTTACCACTGGTGGGGTTAGGGTGCCACATAGCCTGCCTCACAAGGGACCTTGCCTACCAACTTCGCCCTGGCCTAGGGGCACCCACTGGCCACCTCCCCCACCCAGGCACCTCGTAATGCACGCAGAGTCAGCTGAATGAGAGTGTACTCACCCCCTTGTGGCTGCTGTGATGCCCCCAAGCGCCCATGCAACTCCGGATAGGCCACCACCACGATCCAGAACATCAGGGGGGTCATGGTGCGACGGGCACCCCTCCCACGTTGGGAGGCCATCTCCAGCTGGGCCTCTGCCGCCTTCTTGCTCCAGCGGCGCAGGTCCTCCCATCTTTTCCGGCAGTGGGTGCTCAGTCTGTGGCAGACCCCCAGGGTCCGGTCATCCTTGGTGATGGCAGGCCAAATACCCTTCTTCTGGTGGGCGCTGACCTAGAGGAATGGTACAGGGGGAAAAGGAAATTACTTACCCGTCCGGACCATCATACTCATTGCCCCCCAGTTCCCACCCTTGCCCTGATGCACATACAGCACATGCAGGCCTCAGCCCCCCCCCATGTATCTTCCATCCACACCATTCAAAACAAGCATTGCCCATGCAGCATGCTCACAGTGTACTCACCTGTTTGTCTGGAGGACTGTACAGTTGCATGTACTGGGGGAGGACCCCATCCACTAGTTTCGCCAACTCCTCTGAAGTGAAGGCAGGGGCCCTTTCCCCAGACACATGAGCCATCGTCGTTTCCAGACTGAGGTCACAGCAGCACTTGCAATGTAGGTCCTCTCCTGTTGAAGGTCAGGTATCAAGTGAGTGAACAGATAGAAAATGTCGCTCACGCCCACCGCGGTGCGTACTGTCACCACCAGCGTACATCGTTATTGGCTCCTGGGACCCATAGGGCACAATGTTAACCAATGCAGAATAGCGCCGTGGTCTTCGACCACCCACCGCGACGGTGTACAACGCCAGTGCAGTTACCTCATATACCCCCTCGTCCCACCTTACAGGTCAGGCAGCTGCCATTTCAGGAGGCCACATGGGATTGATGTTAACTGCGTCACACCCATCTAGGCTGAGAATATAGACAGATACCGGCACATTGCGGAGTAATTACGTTTCTGAAAATAAGACATTGTGATACCTCAGTGTTGGATGACTCTCTGCTCGCTGTTCTCCTCTTTAGGGCACGTCTGCTGGGGCAGGGGATGAGATGGCGGCATCCTCCGGTGTACAGACCCCTGGTGGACCTGTCGACAATGGAAGAGAGACACATCCTTGTCACATAAGACTTGATTGTGCAACAATCCAGGAACTGTGTGCCCAGTTGGAGCCGGACCTGATGTCAGCTATCCGCCATCCCACAGGAATCCCCCCTCTAGTACAGGTCCTGTCTGTACTCCATTTCCTGGCCAGTGGGTCTTTTCAAACAACAGAGGCCATGGCATCAGGGATTTCCCAGCCAATGTTCTCAAACGTGTTGTCCAGAGTGTTATCTGCCCTGCTGAAACACATGCACAGCTACATCATTTTCCCTCAGGCAGAAGATTTGCCTACAGTGAAATGTGACTTCTATGCCCTGGGACATATCCCCAACATCATTGGTACCATTGATGGTACACATGTGGCATTTGTCCCCCCTGCAGAAATGAACAGGTGTACAGAAACAGGAAGAGATACCATTCAATGAATGTGCAAATGGTGTGTTTGGCAGACCAGTACATCTCCCATGTGAATGGCAAGTATCCTGGTGTAGGAAGTTGGTTATGTATGTACTATTTCAAAGTAAGCAATAGTGTTCACAGAGTCCAAGGGTTCCCCTTAGAGGTAAGATAGTAGCAAAAAGAGATTATTCTAATGCTCTATTTTGTGGTAGTGTGGTCGAGCAGTAGGATTATCAGAGGGTAGTGTTAAGCATTTGTTGTACACACACAGGCAATAAATGAGGAACACACACTCAAAGACAATTCCAGGCCAATAGGTTTTTATATAGAAAAATATATTTTCTTAGTTTATTTTAAGAACCACAGGTTCAAGATTTACAAACAATTCTTTAAATGAAAGGTATTTCACTCAGGTATCTTAGGAACTTTGAATCATAACAATAGCATGTACAGTTTTGGTTAAAATGTCAGTAAGCTATTTTAAAATTGGACACTGCAAAAATCAACAGTTCCTGGGGGAGGCAAGTATTTGTTAGGTTCACAGGTAAGTAAAGCACTTACAGGGTTCAAAGTTGGGTCCAAGATAGCCCACTGTTGGGGGTTCAGGGCAACCCCAAAGTTACCACACCAGCAGCTCAGGGCCGGTCAGGTGCAGAGGTCAAAGTGGTGCCCAAAACACATAGGCCTCAATGGAAATAGGGGTGCCCCAGTTCCAGTCTGCCAGCAGGTAAGTACCCGCGTCTTCGGAGGGCAGACCAGGGGGGTTTTGTAGGGCACTGAGGGGGGACACAAGCAGGCACAGAAAGTACACCCTCAGCGGCACAGGGGCGGCCGGGTGCAGAGTGCAAACAGGTGTCAGGTTTTCAATAGGTTTCAATGGGGAGACCGGGGGGTCTCTTCAGCGATGCAGGCAGGCAAAGGGGGGGCTCCTTGGGGTAGCCACCACCTGGGCTAGGAAGAGGGCCGCCTGGGGGTCTCTCCTGCACTGAAGTTCGGTTCCTTCAGGTCCTGGGGGCTGCGGGTGCAGTGTATCTTCCAGGCGTCGGGTTCCTTGAAGCAGGCAGTCGCGGTCAGTGGGAGCCTCTGGATTCCCTCTGCAGGCATCCCTGTGGGGATTCAGGGGGGTCAACTCTGGCTACTCACGGGCTCGCAGTCACCGGGGAGTCCTCCCTGTAGAGTTAGTTTTCCGTAGGTCGAGCCGGGGGCGTTGGGTGCAGAGTGGAAATGTGTGGTCTTTAAATGTTGCTTCTTTGTTGCAAAGTTGCAGTTCTTGTGAACAGGGCCGCTGTCCTCAGGAGTTTCTTGGTCCTTTTAGATGCAGGGTAGTCCTCTGAGGCTTCAGAGGTTGCTGGATCCTGGGGGATGAGTCGCTGTTGCAGTTTTTCTTGAAGTGGGGAGACAGGCCGGTAGGGCTGGGGCCAAAGCAGTTGGTGTCTCCGTCTTCTCTGCAGGGCTTCAGGTCAGCAGTCCTTCTTCATCTTCAGGTAGTAGGAATATAGTTTCCTAGGTTCTGGGGAGCCCCTAAATACTGAATTTAGGGGGGTGTTTAGGTCTGGGAGGGCAGTAGCCAATGGCTACTGTCCTTGAGGGTGGCTACACCCTCTTTGTGCCTCCTCCCTGAGGGGAGGGGGGCACATCCCTATTCCTATTGGGGGAATCCTCCAAAATCAAGATGGAGGATTTCTAAAGGCAGGGGTCACTGTCCTGACTGATGGGTGACTCCTCCTTGTTTTTCTCATTATGTCCCCTGGACTTGCCGCCAAAAGTGGGGGCTGTGTCCAGGGGTCGGGCATCTCCACTAGCTGGAGTGCTCTGGGGCATTGTAACACGAAGCCTGAGCCTTTGAGGCTCACTGCTAGGTGTTACAGTCCCTGCAAGGGGGGAGGTGTAAAGCACCTCCACCCAGAGCAGGCTTTTGGTTCTGTCCTCAGAGAGCACAAAGGCCCTCACCACATGGGATCAGAAACTCGTCTCTCAGCAGCAGGCTGGCACAGACCAGTCAGTCAAGCACTGAACAATTGGGTGAAATAGAGGGGGCATCTCTAAGATGCCCTCTGTGTGTATTTTTTAATAAATCCAACACTGGCATCAGTGTGGGTTTATTATTCTGAGAAGTTTGATACCAAACTTCCCAGTATTCAGTGTAGCCATTATGGAGCTGTGGAGTTCATTTTTGACAAACTCTCAGACCATATACTTAATATGGCCACACTGTACTTACAATGTCTAAGAATAGACTTAGACACTGTAGGGGCATATTGCTCATGCAGCTATGCCCTCACCTGTGGTATAGGGCACCCTGCCTTAGGGCTGTAAGGCCTGCTAGAGAGGTGACTTACCTATGCCACAGGCAGCATTTTGTGTGCGTGGCATCCTGAGGGGGATGCCATGCCGACTTTGCCTTTTTCTCCCCACCGACACACACAATCTGCAATGGCAGTGTGCATGTGTTAGGTGAGGGGTCCCTTAGGGTGGCACAACATATGCTGCAGCCCTTAGGGACCTTCCCTGGTCACAGGGCTCTTGGTACCACTGGTACCTTTTACAAGGGACTTATCTGTGTGCCAGGGGTGTGCCAATTGTGGAAACAATGGTACATTTTAGGTGCAAGAACACTGATGCTGGGGCCTGGTTAGCAGGGTCCCAGCACACTTCTCAGTCAAGTCAGCATCAGTATCAGGCAAAAGTGTGGGGGGGGGTAACTGCAACAGGGAGCCATTTCCTTACACCTGGCTCTGTGCATGACGCTTACATTTTGAGGAATAGCAGCATCCCTTATGTGATGGGACAACTCCAGTCGCACCGTGTGTGGCTAATAGGTGATGGCAAGATCCCAATACAGTTGACATAGGTGTCTGGGTATGGGGTTGTCCCTAAGGGCTAGTGTGTGTCTAACAGTTGTCCCTCGACATTTGCAGGTAACTCTGGTTACCCCAACCTGTCATGGCTACTGACCCCAGTGAGAAATCCCAGGACAAGGGCAGAGGAACACTACAATGAGGCACATGGGCAAACTAGGAGGGTGATCGAACGCACCTTCGGCCTCCTGAAGGCCATATTCCTGTGCTAATAAGTGGAGGGGGTTGTAAAATGGGCTGGGGGGATGGTGGTTGAATGTCCATATCAGAGTCCAGCCTATTTGTTTCACAGGTGCATTGTCCAAAGGGGCATAGGAAGTGGAGCAATGGCAGTTTAAGGATGGACGGGGTGGCATAGTGGTACAGAAGGGTGACATTCAGGGGGGTCTCATTTCCTGGCGGGGGTCTTGGCAATGTTCTCTGTCTTGTTCCTGGATCTCAGGGACCGTTTGCAGGGTGGTTCTCTATCTGCAGGGGGTCGGGTGCTGGTGTTCTGTTGCTCCTGTGGCAGTGCCTCCTGTCCACTGTCACCGGCAGAGGTGGAGGGCTGTTCATCGTCCAGGCTAATGTCAGGGGCCCCTTGTTGTGCCACGGTGTCCCTCTTGGTATTGAGAAGGTCTGCCAGCACCCCTGCAATGGTGGCCAGGGTGGTGTTAATGGACTTCAAGTCATCCCCCTGTCGCACAGCAGTCCTCCCAGTTTCCCTGTTATCCTGTGCCTCTGTCCCCTGAACCGTGTGCCCACTACCACTGCCCACAGGTCCCTGATTTTCTTGGGTTGGTGGGTTTGCCTGGGTTCCCTGAAGTGGTGGACACACTGCTGATTGACGTGTCCTGGGGACAAAGGGATTGGCCCACTGGGTGGGTGCTGTGCTGGTGATTCCTGAGGGGGGAGGCTCTGTGGTGGCTTGTGACAGTGTCAGGAGAACTGACTGTCCCGAGGTACCAGATGGGCCGGGCTGGTCATCTTGATCCGGTTGTACAGAGCTGCTGTCATCACTGTGGGCCTCTTCTTTGGGGGGGCTGGATATGTCCAGCACCTCCTGTCCGGTGACATTGGGTAGGGGTCCTGTTGGGGTGTAAATGCATAATTATTGTATGTGTCTGTGCCATTGTGTGCAATGGGTGGTTGACCCTGTACTCCTGTGCTTGCATTATTGGCTTGGTCCTTGTGTGATTGGTGATTTTGGGGCATGAGTGAGTCTCTGTAGTGGACATGCTTGGGTGATGGGTGTCCATGCATTGGTTTCACATGCAGGGCTTGGTTTTGGGATGTCTGGTTTGTGTTGGTGGGGTATCTGTGGGTTGTTGGGGTGATGGGTGTGAGGACCTCGGGTGTCGTTGTGGTGGCAATGATGTGGTGTGGGTGATGTGTGAGGTGGTGTCTGTTGTGATGTGTGAGGGGGTGTGTTGGTGTGTGTTGTTTGAGGTGCGTGGATGTTGTGTACGGGATGGTGTTGTGCGTCTGTGGATGCTGGTGTTGTTTTTGGTAGTGTATCTCTCTGGCGTGTTTTCAAAATTCTGGTAGTAAGGGTTTGTGGGTAATGTGGGTGTGTGTTTTATATTTTATTGGGTGTGTGGTGTGTGTATGTGTATCAGGTGTGTGTATTTTGAACTGTCCAATGTGGTTGTGTTTTGTATATGTGTGTGTATTTTGAGCGCGGCAGTGTGTACCGCCAATGGATTACCGCTGTTGAAAGACCGCCGCATTGATTCATGATACTGTGGGTGTATTCCTGTTGGCGTGACGGTGTTGGTTTTGTTATCGCCAGTTTATCACTGACCTTTGGTGTGGCGGACTTGTGTGGGTGTCTGTCTTGTGGTGGATTCCGAGCTGTGGGTCATAATACCTGTAGAGGAAATCTGCGGCCGCCGCGGTATGTTGGCGGTTTTCTGCATGGCGGTAAGCGGGATTTACCACCAGGGTTGTAATGAGGGCCTAAGTTTCTCTCTAGGAAACAGTGAGTTAGAGCGTAGCTCGAAAAACTCTTTTAAAATTAGGGTAGAATGCATGTGATTTTTTTCAATACCAGTCAATGGAACTAAATCATGATCGGAAACGTGTTGCTCTAAGTGGAAACCTTTCTAATTAACAGGTGATACGATCTGGTAGTTCTGGACATCCTTGAGGAGAACATGTTATTCATAGAGACAGTACGGTGCACATTGTTCTCCTAATCTCTCACTTGCCAAGTTTAACAAATTAGGTTGTACTGCTAGAAAATGCGCATTTAGCTTCTGGGCCTATTAGAGCCATGAACATTAGTATGCATACTTAGTTCCACAGGAAGCTTCAAACTACTATAAAATAGTATCCATATTTCATTAAAATCATTGATACATTCAGGAATATGTATGCGGTTATTAACTTTGTATTACATAGGAGTATATGAATGGGATGCAGGCAAGAATAAAATGTTTTCAGGTGAAAGGCCAACTTAACTCTTGGCCTCCTTTAGGCACTGCATTCACTCTCTGATTGATCTGGCCATACATTCTGTCAGTCATTTCACAAAACTGAATTTGCTACTGGCACCTAACTATAGCTTGACAACTCACTTCCAGTTGTATAACTGCAAGACTTTTCTCTGTGTGACTTGGGCCCATGTGATTGGTCAAAAGATGATCCATGAAGGACAAACCCTCAGTTGCATTGCATCATGTTACTGGATAGGCCCATGGATCTGCTTAATTCCAACTCTCATTGGAACAGTTGCAGAGTTCATTTTGTAATCCAATCATTTTTTAAGTGGAGCCTATAATTCACTCTGGAGATTGTCCTTCGTTCGTCGCCATTGTTTGCCACACTTGTGGTTTTGTGGCCTTTGTCTGGAAGTTATTGTTACGGTTAAGACAAGCCACAAATATGGTTACAGATTGGGAGAGTCACATGCAAATATAGGGTTCACAGAGAGCAGACCAGTATGCTTACTGTGTTTTAATAAAACCCTGTACTTCTCTGATTTCTTAATTTAGTGGGATCCATGTTTGGTCAAAGGGAGCGCAATTAGCTCTACCTAACCAATTTTTAAGTCACGTTGTTTCTTTTCAGTTTGCCCATATTACATCTGATTTTATAAAAATATGCAACAAATTTGCCTTTTCCACTAGTGGTAGTAAGTATTGACTAGCATTATATCCCGAAATTTTATAGCGCCTTCAGTTTAGCAATTGCTACAGTTAGATACAGTCATTTAAGGTTCGTTGTTACGTAAAGTGTACATCCACTTTTGGTGATCAGTGACAACTGCAATTTACAATAAAATATTTTAGTGCTTTTCTGTTTGTAAATAGAGCACATCTTTGTGCGATTCCATAACACGCTGATACAAGGTATGATCCATTCTTTCACATGAGAATAGGCACTTCGACTTTTGCCTCCTTTTCTTGGTTCAGTATTCGTGTTTTTTTCAAGTAAACGCGATCTTCGTCATTTTTCCCTTAGTTCATGTTCCATGCAGCTATATATCCTGAAATATTCGGTATACTCTAGTGGAATGTGAAATACAAGCAGTTCTTGCTTCAGCATAGTCATCGGCTGTCAACTTTCTATTTTCTCATTCATATCAAACCGTCTCAGGCCCTGGGGAGTATATCAGTGAGCTGTGCCCTTCCACTCTTCCTGTCACACAGAATGTGTCCTTTAATTTCAATTCTGTTACCACCGTTGATAGCATTCGATCATTTATCCATTTGCACAATTCAGCTGAAATACCATTTGTCAGGTCTGACAATGCAGCACAACTAATTCACGTAAGATCTGAATTAGTTGAGATGTATATCAATAGAACGAGGGAGCAGTAGTGTTACAATTAAAACAATTGAAAAATAATACCGATGATTTGTTTTCTCACTACATAGCATTTTAACTTGCGCACAAAATATTTACAAATGGTCACATATGTCCTTCTAAAATGGGACTGCTTATTTCCAAAGTGGTTGCTAATAGAAGTTACAACACCTTCGAAGTCACAAAATCTGCAATAACACAGAGGACTAGTGTCTTGCACCGGGAGACTCCATTTGGTAAAAGCAGATTAAGTCTATGGGTGCAATAACAGAAGAGTAAGGAAGGTGAATTAGGAACAACCAGGGGAATTACCGATTCCCCTGGCATTAGCTAATTTGTTAGGGCCCCCTCTGGGTCCCGGGTAATACTATCACTCAGAATTACTTGTGTGTCTGTTATCTGTAACTCTGATGATAGTTGTAAAGTTATGTTTAATCATTACCAATTCATGTGTGCCATAATCTAAAAGTTATTCAACTCAATCTATTTTTAATGGTTTTGTTTTATATGTTTAAATGCGACAAATAACAAGCAGTCTCTAATAGATGTTTCAATACTATCCTCTTGTAGGAAGAAATGAATGCCTTGCCTGGTGGGTATTCCAAGTTTAATGCTGACGGGAAGGGTCACAGAAGGTGCCTTACCATCATTTTAAAAGTGGAAAAACCGCATCTGAGTGAATATTTTATTTGTCCTGCACATGAACAGTGGCATTTGCTTGTGATGGTGGGTTAATTCAGGTGCGATGTGTGGCCTTAGGCTCAGAGCATGCAGGCCAAGCAATAAAGTAGATGTCACCTTAATAGCCCTGCAAATGTAGGTCAGTGTACTAGGATTAAATACGTCATACGACACGGGATACCTATTTAACACTTGTAGTCAGATTATCCTTCCAATTGGGCGTTCAGGCTTCTGTGTTACTAGCCTATCAACGTCCTTATGCAAAATACTGTCTAATTAGGGTATCCACATGTTCATGCACAGTGCTGGTTGGCTAAATAACTGTAACTGTTAGTGTCTGTAAAAGACACTTGTAGCTAAAATGCTCATATGCACACATGCTACTGTCAGAGGACAGTAATTCAATCAGAATTCTCTAAAACCTCTCCAGCAATCTAGTGTCCTACAGACTCTGAATTTGTAGTCACAGGAGGGTGTGACTGGACGGCACCCTTCTCTTTAATAAAGCTATCTACATCTTAGTGGGAAAATATCTAGGGGACACTGATAGACACGTGCCACAGGATATACAGTCTTCCAGCATCACATAAGGAGCCACACATACTGATACAAGGTGGTGTGCATCACAAACTAATGGACCCTCCTTCACACACAGATCTGTACTAGACTATTCCCTACGGTAGGCTTGCAGGCTTCCAAACGTTATACCATGAAATGTAACAGATAAGCTGCTACAATATTGTGAATACTTATGTAACAGGCATTGTCAATATCAATTGGTCTCATCAACCTGAGATGTATTGGTGTTGTCAATGGTACTCTTTCTAAACCATGTGTTATGGAGTGGTAAATATCGCAAAAGTGGCCACCAATGGCAAGGTAACTGAATGAGTAACACCGTGGCAGCTTCCATGCATTTGATCTTTCACCAGTGGCACCTCTTTCTCCCACTTTGCCACTTACTTTTCCTTTCTCCTGCTGCCACTGCAGCACTTTAAAGTTGCAATAGGGGAACATGCAATACACAAATAACTTATGACATAACACCAACAAACAATTCATAACTCAGACAACAGCACATTCTCCACTAAATCAGAATCCACTGAACACAACTGTAAGTCTTCATAAAATAGCCACAAATATTCAAGGTAGGACACGTTCAGAAATTTTTACTTCAGCTACTTTTCTTTTTATTATGTTCACCGCTGCCTGACAAGAGCTAAGTTTAGGAGTTGATTCTGTTAAACCCCAGCATATCTGTCCTATTTGATTTTAGCAGTCCACTAATACTCATATAAAACAATTGGGCTTCAGTGGGAGTTTCTAACAGCAGGAAACTCTGCTGCCTGGTGTACAAACCCACACCCAAAGTTGATTTATTTCTATTAAAAGATAAAAAGTGTTTTTGTAAAGGCAGCAAACAGAACAGACATGAAAACAGCTACAAACACCAGGAGAAAAGCATGAGGGCTTCGGGGAGACATGTGGGTCTCTCGGCAAGCAGCGGGTGGCTCCTCCTTCTGCTTCAAGCCTCCCCATGATAATTACAGACTGCAGGCCAGGCTATCTCTGTGGTTTCATGTCTACAAAGCGGCAGATAGTTCAGGTAAGTCAGCAAATAAAGGTAAGTGGCCACAGCAAAATACAGCACCTCGGGCCTATAGGCTACTTCCAAAGCCAAGATGAACACAAAGGAATTCCAGGGGGAACCCTCAGCTAGTTGCGGAACTCCAAAAACAAAAAAACCTAAATGAAGAGTGCTGACTTGGGCTGGTCGAGCTCCTTGCAGATCCGAAACTGGGAGTTATTTGTAATGAAAAAATGAGAGCTCAAACCGGCACCCTCAGGAAAACAGTCTCACATGATCTTGGTTTCTGAATGCACAGCAAATGTGACAAGATAAGATCAAGATTTACAGAACTGTTTACAGAAAGGGAGAGCAGCTTGGAGCAAGGGGAAACAGGACCAAGCGTGTGAATTACTTTTCAACAAATAAAAAAGTAGTTCCTAAAACAGATGCTAAAACGGTGACCAGTGGATTGATCTAGTACTTGGTTCCTGCTCTCTGGGAGGTCTTAATGGAGGGAGAAGCATGACAAATGCATGCCATGCACAAATGGGGAGTAAGAATAGGAGAGCAATAATGGAGCCAGCAAATGATAAGACTATGGTGGGCTGAAGCCCAAAAGTATATACAACATGTCTAAAAGAGCCAGTTTCAGTGCTGTCTAGCCGAGACCTATAAAGGGACTACATGAAATGAAAGAACAACAATAAAGGACATGACAATTATCCCATTTGAGTGGTTATACTCATGCTTTTCAGGGATAGGCATGATTATTATTTTAGAATCTATTAAAATGTTTTGAACCTTCCCTTCCCTTGTGTGTACAGGTATTCTGTGAAGTGAATGCAACAGAAAGCAGGAGTTTTCTAGCTTGCCCCAGTTTTCAGTGACGTGAACCTTCTCTTTTGTTGCTGTTATGTGTGATTCTTTCTGCTTTTACCTTTGCTTATCATTGTATCGAGTCATGGAACACATCCAATTGCAGCAGGTGCTGCTAAGATATTGCCAAATATATTGGTCAATCTGTGAACTAAAGTAGCTTGAAGTGCTAATTTATTGTTACAAAGCCAGTCACGCAGCTTGTACTTACACTTTATGATTTCATTTGATTTTGTGATTTGACTTACATTCACTTTTCATGAGCATTTAGGCTCATTGTGAAATCCTAATCCTGTAAGAAGTAGTATTTGGGCATTTTAAGTACAGTTTATTTATAATTGTCATTGTTGACCGAGGATACGTGTTTTGTTTTGCTTCATGTTTGCCTTAAGCTATGACTAAATGAATTGTTTCCCTTGGCTTTTTAATACTTTTTATTCACACAGAGTGCTAACAGTGACAGATGTAATTTTACAGATGACTAAAGTGCAGCATGGGCAAAGCCAACAGGTCTAGCTTTAAAGGGCCTAAACATACAACCATGGACATGTGCATATGAGCTCTGGCCATTCGTGCTGTACTTTTGTGCAACCAGACTGTCTGTGCCTCCTATCTCTGTGCCTTGTATTTATTACCTAAGACTGAGGGGAAATATTCATTATATAACCAATACTTTTATTACTACTACTATTACTTATACCACAACTACTGCTACTAATGATATTTAGAATAATAATAATGGTTTTAGATTTCACTTATTACCATCAAAACAATCAAATATATTTAAGCAGCAAATTAGTATAACTTATACAGCTGTGACCCCAAAACAAGCTCTAAATTTTCTTAAATCTACAACAAAGAAGTATTTTATTGTATAATTGTTTGACATACATCTTTCAACATTATATGGTGCTTCAAGAAGTGCTTAAATGTGATTGCATCATGTTCTTGTGATTTACAACATGAAGAGAATCAACAGAACAGGAAAAACACAGGTTTTGGGTAATCACATGGGGATTTTGGGAACTGGGACTTGATCATATAAACCTGTTTAAGATCAGTAATTGGTCAGAGAAAGAAGTCCCAAGTCATCCTTTGTCGAGTGTTTGGCCCTTGTCACAGCCAGTTGCTCAGTTTTCCTCAGCACGTGTCAACCAACAGTGGAACAACCCTGACATACGAGAACATGGGCAAGGCTTCATTGAGTAAACTAGAATGGAAAGCAACAACATATGTGTGTCTTACCTCCTACTGTCACCACAGGGAGACATCTGAGGATAGAGAAGGCAAACATATTAATTAAATATAGCTTATGAAAGCCACAGTCAAAGTAGATTGCCCAAACCATACCACTGGTAGCAGAGAAAGCAGGGTTGAGCTTACTCGTACTGAGGATGATACATTCCTTTCATGTTATAGGAAATGTGTAAATGAAAGTCAAGTATTCATCTTTATAAAATAAGACAACAGATTATCTAAAGTAGCACCAGATTCTGCACATCAGTCATTACAAAGGCAAAATGTGCTACATGTCGCTAAGGCAAAAAAGCATGCATGTGCCCTAAATGGCTGAATGGTTGTAAGTTAGATTATCAAGTTCAAGAATACTGAGCTACCAAAATATCATAGCTTAAATATTGACAACCAAAATATTTTGAAGTACATATTTGTGGATTTAATTCGAGTAAATCTGTATTTACCTTCTTTTACTCACCTTCACAATGTTTACACAGTTGATTTGTTGGCTACAATACTTTGCTAGCATAATAATTAAACCTTCATATTCAGGTAGGGTACTACCTTCATTGATGAAAACGCCTATCCAAATTGTGGATATTTCAAAATGTAAAACACATTAAATTTGAGCCTATGACCATGGAACAGTTATGAAAGAAATTTCTCAGTCCAAAAAATGGAAAAGGAAAGGACTTTCATGCAATAATGTTAGGACACTGGGTGCTGTGAACAGTCAAAGGCCAAAGAATTGGAATCAAAAGGTGTGAACAGACATCTAATCAGTAGGCATTTGGCTTAATGTACACAAACACTTTTACAAAGAAAGATGTGTAGTTTCCAAACCCACACACACACATGCTGATTTGCAAATGGCTATGTAATGATATCCATTATGCACATGCCTGGTGAAGTAAACTTTCAGGTCTCAGTGGTTACTGTAGGTTCAGAAATTACAGTGTGCTCAACCAAAAACTTGGAGGATCACATAAGGTATACATGATTGGATCCTTTACAATAATGGATCACGTGAGGAATATATGATTGGATCATTCACAATTTTGATCTACAACATATTAACAAAAGAGGTACTCTTATTTTATAATAATGTCATTGTTCCCAGGTTATGGACTACTTTTGCACGAAATGTTGTGCTTCAAACAATGTACCCACAGGTCCCATTACACCTTTCACATTCACAGGCGGTCATTAAATAACCTATCTAATGCATGTTAATCAAGCAGGTCATGTTTGTGACTTCTGTAAATGGTTATAAATGCAATGGTCATTGCCTGAAAGGGACAGCAGACCACCATCCTTGCAAATGCTTCCCCAAATAAGAAACAGTTTTTAAAATCAGACAGTGTCCATTAAAGGGACAGGTGCTGCTTTTAAAAAGACATTGCATTCAGTTTCAGAAAACATTAAGGATCCCCTTGACCACTTGACCACTGCCTGCTCCCCTGAGGGTGCTCAATACAGTTCCCAAAGGATAGGCTGTCCAATTAAGACAACCTTTCCTTTCTAAATCAGAGTTGGAATCTGATTGTAGCTTACAGATAGAAGGGGGATGCTCCATCATGTCACCTCTTATTTATGGTTCATAATTGTCGGAAAGTGCAATTTTTAAGTTGGAAAAGAGGACATTTACCAACATAATAATAAACACACACAGATTACATCTTAACACTTTTTTGTCACAGAGTACTACTGCCTGTCAAACTCTAGATTAGACTCTTAGGGCCTAATTATGAGTATGGCGGTCCTGAGACTATCATACTTGTGGTGGTGGTCCACACTGTGCGCTGGCCGGCCTGGCGGGGAACTCATAATACTGCGCCAGGATGCCACCTCCCCACTTTTGAACTGGGGGTCCGATGGTCAGACCACCAGGATAATAATGAGGCCCTTGGTCTTCGACTTAGAAGTCAAAATCTTTCAGCAAAACAATTTTCATGGCTGTGGGCAGTAAGGCCCCTTCAAAGTCATAGAGCTGCCACTAAAAGCCAAATGCTCAAAGTGAAGCAAAGCTGGATTTGACAGCCACTGAGACTGCTTCATTACTGGGTTGGATTTGAAGCCTCGCTGCAGTCCAAACGTTTACCTTCAGGTTTAGTCACTTTTTAGTTCTCAAATCCTCTTGCAAGGAAAACTGCAACATGTAGCTGGGCAGTGCTCTATGAGGCTGTATCAGAACACCTTTACCTTGAAGTCCAGCTGAATCCATATATAGCTTGACAAAAAGCCCTGAGCAGGGTGAACAAGGTTTTCTTGCACAACTTCAATGCGATCTCCATGGGCAAACCTCTATACTTTGTCCAGGACCTCCAGTGGTGGAGAAAATCACCACTGGACATTGTCCAACTCCAAAAGAGTTATTTCTGGTCAGTCCTACAGTCCTCAGGTCCTCAAGGCATGCTTGCAGGCACCAGGTCTTTCTACAGCCAGGGCTCCTGCAGTGTCCATTTCTCTGTGTGCCAGCTGGACCTTGTTATTTGGTGTCAGGAGTAATTTTGCTTTTCGTGTCCCTGGAGCAGGCAAACATGAGGCCAACCCATTGACCCTTGGAGAACAGTTTCAGTCCCTTGAGTCCTTGAGACCTACTTTCAGCAGGAGTCGGAGTCTTCTTTCTCCCATCAGGGCCTTCTTCTTCAGATATGGTCTTTCCAGGCATTCAGTCACTGTGAGGTCACCTTTTTTCTAATGTTTAGTGTTCAGTTTTTATACATTAGGCTCCCTGTTGTGTGGGCTGACTAGACACACCTTAGAGGTTACTTATTAATATATTAAACAGTTTTTCTTCTGTTCTTCAACGGCAAAGGCATTTCTCTTTCAACATGTTAACTGCAGTGCTTTTAAACTGCAGTCCAACAAGAGCACAGTGGTGCTCCTCGAGCAATATATGTTTGTCATAAATCTGGGGTGTTGTAAATACACACTGCAGTCCACATAGGACATTTAACTTCTTTGCCAATGATGCACTTTCTGCTCTATATGATATAGCTGTACAGGAAAGTTAGATAAATCAATTAGGTGAAGCCAAGTTTGCCAATGACATTTTATGACAAGAGCGCACCCACTGTGGAACTGAATAGTAAGATCACAGGGCACAACGTACAAATACCTACTAAATATTATTGTCCAAAAAAGATTACATGTCAGAGATAACCATGCAGAAATGATGGATTGTTAAAGTAGTGGATCGCAAAGGCCATTTTGTGAATCAGAATGATTTTTCCATCTTGTAAAATGTCTTTGACTCATTATAGAAAGGTGTTTTTCAGGTGCAAGCCCCGTGTTTTTGAAAATTGCAGACTTTGCTACTTCAAACACTGATTTACATTAAGCACTTTTGTTGGACTTTTGGCCATACGCATGGTCATCCCTAGTCTTTTTGCCTCCTTCCTCCTGGTTTTTCTGACCTCTCGCTGTTGGCTCTAGGACTCTGAGCACTTTATCACTGCTGACCAGTGCTAAAGTGCAGGTGCTCTCCCATCTAAAGTTGGTATGATTGGCTTATACCTAATTGGCATATTTAATTTACCTATAAGTCCCTTGTACAGTGGTATCTCTATACCCAGGGCCTGTAAATTAAATACTACTAGTGGGCCTGCAGCGCTGATTGCGCCACCCACTGAAGTAGACTTTCAAACCTGTCTCAGGCCTGCTAGCGCAGGGCCTGTGTGTGCAGTTTTCCGCCACAGGGACCTGGCATCTAAATTTACTTGCCAGGCCCAGAACTCCCCTTTTACTACATGTAAGTCACCCCTAAAGTATGCCCTAGCTAGCCCTATGGGCAGGGTGCCATGTATGTAGAAAGGAAGGACATGTGCCATATTGCATGGCCTGTCCTGGTAGTGACAAACAGCCTAACTTGGTGTCTCACTGCTGTGAGTGCTGCCTTCTCATAGGATTGCATTAGAAATGCCCTGCCTTATGTGTAAGGGGTATTGTCTGATTTATGAGGGGTAGCGTAGGCGTGTTTGGTATGGTTGTGATGGTGAAAATAAATACTGCTTACTGGTGTGGGTGTATTTTTTATTACTATCACAGAAATGCCACTTCTAGAAAGTGCGCATTTATCTGTGCTTATAATTCTGGTGTTTTGCAGCTTGACTCCAATCCACGTCTGGGCAGAGTGACAGTTGGGGCTTTGTGCATACTTTTCAGACAGCCTGTACACAGGGAGGGTGGAGGTGTCACCTAGGTGCATCTGCATGCTGAATAGTCTTCCTGGGCTGAGAGAAGGGAGAGGCGGGGCACACCTACATTTGTAAAGGCTGTGCCCTGGCCTCACACAATAGGGTCGTTAACCCCCCACTGATGTTTGGAGCCTGTGCTGAAAGGAGAGAGGGGGCACTTCCAGAACCAGTTGTAACTGGCTGGAACCTCCTCTCCCTATCATTGTAAAACACTGTAAAAAAGGACTATAAGTACAGGGGAATTTCCCCCACAATTTGAACATTCTTGGAACTTGAAACTGGACACAGAACGCTGATGAATGGACTCACCAGGAAACCGCCATGGACTGCTGCTGCTGTGCTGACCTGTGACCTGCCTGGTCACTAGGAGGAACTGCCACCATCTGCACCCCTTGTGCTGGCCTGTAGCTGGGCCCACCAGCCCTGTGCTCCTTCTTGTTTAGTTGTTACCAGGGGCAGGGTGCTGTGGCCCCTGACCCCTGCAACAATCTTTTACATCTTTGCCAGGAGGGAGCGCGAGGCTCCCCCCTCCCCCTTTAAAGGATTTCCCTGACTTGGGCCCCCCCTTGGAGAGGGCGGTGGAGGCCCGGGGGGCCCCCCAGTGATCACGGGTCCCAGAAGGGGCCCGTCAAAAATTCAGAGAGGGTGCGTGCTGCCCCTCTCGGTCTGCCATGTTGGGGGAGGCCCCCGTTTTTGCGCAGAGGAGCGCCGGGGGCCCCATTAGTTGTTTTAGGCACTGGAAGTGCCTCCCCATCAAGACAGGTACTTTAAAATGGACCAATATGTTCCTAATCTAAAGTTCTTTCTACAGACTCTGCTATTATGATATATTGCCTACCTGTTCTATGATGCTTTTACATATGTGTGCACATGTTCCTTTTATGGGAGTGACTTGCTAATACGTTTCCCTAACTTGCCATAGGTTTTCTAATGTTCCTACTATGGGCGTTTTATGATATTCTTATGACAAGTGTTCTAATGTGATTACGTGTTTCCTGACTACTGCTTATGTTGCAGAATACTGAGTAACCTGTGTGTTATGTGTGACTACTGCTAGTTTGCAGAGTAACTAATGTGTAACGTTCTGACAACTGCTAAGGTAGCAGGATAGTACTATTATGTGATGTTGGTCTGATAATTACGTTGTGTACAATACAGTATATTTTCATATAATCTGGTGTTGTGTTTCCTTTGTGGTGGGGATATTGCGTCACAGGTGTGTGTGTGTTGTGCAAACGCTTTACACATTGCCTCCGGGTTAAGCCTGACTGCTCGTGCCAAGCTACCAAGGGGGTGAGCAGGGGTTATCTTGGACGTGTAACTCCCTTGCCCTGACTAGAGTGGGTAAGTTCTGCCTGGCTGAGGTGCATACCCTAGCCAACCAGAAACCCCATTTCTAACATTGGAAGTCAGCGGTGAGGATAGGACTTGCGCTTGCACAATACCATTGTGACTCATTATTTCACTACAAGGATTGCGTTTAGACCATCACATGTTTGGCTTCTCTTAACTTTCTCTCTTTGGTCATTTGCCCTGTTTTCAGTTCTCACGCTTGGGTATTGTGGTTGTCACAGTTGAGTTATTTGTACCTTTTCAAGATGGGGCTTACCTTTGATTTAGAGGACCTGCCGTTTTACACGCAGGGGGAATTAGAGGGGTTCTGTAGAGAGAGAGGGCTGCCTGTAGAAGGGGACCTCAGGAGATCTCTGAATTTCTTTGAAAGGTTTGTGACATTTACCCAGGGAGGGAGTGTGCGTAGGGGGTACCCAGAGGATCCTGAGTGTAGCGAGGGTTCCCAATGGGAGGGCTCCCAGACCTCATCCCTAGAGAGTGGTAGAGAGACTGATCAGGAGGGTGAGAATGACTGGTTGGGGACGCCAGTTGACAGGGAAGGCCCCAGTGATAGGGAGTCCCTTGCTGGGTCCAGTGTAAGAAGCAGGGCTACCTCTCATTCCTTGACGCCTGATGAGCTAAGAGATAGGCGGGAAGAGAGGGACCTGAAGTTGCAGTTAGCGCGCCTAGCTGTTGAGGAGAGAAGGGCTGAGGTAGAGAAGGCCTTAGTACAGGAGAGAATGGCAGAGGCAGAGAGGGCCTTTGCCAGAGAAAGACTCGCTCTAGAGCGCAGTCTGAAGGTTCTGGACTCACCAGCGCTGCAGGTGGAGTCCAGTGGTGGCAGCAATGTACAGTGCTGTAGCAAAGATGTTCCTCACATACCCATAGATCTGGTACCTAGGTTCCAAGAGGGGGGTGACATACGTCAGTGGTTAAAGGAATATGAGAAGGCTCTGGTAGAGCGCAGGATCCCTGAGAAGGATTGGGGAACTGGCCTAGGGAGTTTTATTCCTGAGGAGGGGAGGGATGCCCTACTGACTCTAGAAGAGAGTGACAGGGAGGGGTACTCCGCTGTGAAGAACGCACTGATTGTGAAGTATGGTTTTTCCCCTGAGGAATACAGAAAAAGGTTTAGGGGTGGTAAGAAACTGTCCCACAAGTCTTGGGAGGAGTTTGTGGAGGATTGCTGCATTGCACTAGATGGATGGGTGAAGGGTAGCACAGTAAACAATTTTGAAGGGCTGTTTAATCTGATTCTCAGAGAGCACCTGTTTCGTTGTTGTTTTTCAGAGTTACGCCAACACTTGTCAGTGTGTGAGCTCTCTGACCCCAGGGAGCTTGCAAAGGAGGCAGACTTCTGGTTGCGTACCAGAGGGTCTGGTGTGGCATTAGGGGGTGTTCCTAATGAAAGTGGTCTAGGTGTTTCCCAACAAGGTGTGGTGGGAAAGGAATGGAGTGTCCCAGGTAGGTCCCAGTGGACTGGGATGGGTGAGGGACCCCATATCCCGTCTCTGAGGAGATGGAATGGGGCTGGGCTGAGGCCCAAGGTGCCCAAGATACCGTCCCAGGCCCCTGAAGGTTCCATGAGTGAACGCCAGGAGGTGAGCCTAACCTGTGCCGTAAGGCCAGCTGTTCAGAAGGATCCCATTTTGTCATTAGGACTTAGGCGGGTGGCTGGTGATAGCGTTCCGCCGGTCCTGGTGTCTGGTAGTCTCGCTCTACAGCGGAGGAGGCGGAAATCCAGGCATAGGGTTGAGAGGGGGCTGCGGGCCCCAGTGGAGAACCTGGAGGGTCAGGGGTCAGCTCTGAGAGCAGAGCCCCCCAGGAATGACCTTGGTGAGACCATTTCTGGGCTGGGGGGAATCCAGACTCTGTCCGATGGGCAGAGGTCAGGAGACCTGCGCCAGCCAGACTCTTGTGTGGCCCTTGGGGAAAGTGTTTCCCTGGTGGGGGGTAGGTGTGCCCCCCAGGAAGTCCTGGTGCGCCAGGCAATGATTCAACCGCCGGGTGGTGACTCTGGGTTGGATGATCAGGTTCAGGGGGTAAACTCTGACCTGATGGGGAGTACGTGTGCTCCCAAGGAAGTCCTGGTGCGGCAGGCAATGATTCAACCGCAGGGTGGTGACTCTGGGTTGGATGATCAGGTTCAGGGGGTAAACTCTGACCTGATGGGGAGTACGTGTGCTCCCAAGGAAGTCCTGGTGCGCCAGGCAGTGGTTCAACCGCAGGGTAGTGACTCTGGGTTGGATTGCCGGATTCAGGGGGTAAGCTCTGATCTGGTAGGGGGTAGGTGTGCTCCCAAGGAAGTTCTGGTTCGCTGGGCAATGGTCCAGTCTAAGGGTGTCGTCCCTGGACTAGATAGACAGGTTCAGGGGGTAAACTCTGACCTGGTTGGGGGGGCGGTTAGTGTGCTCACCTCCCCGTGTGAAACTTCTGGTGGCTTCTCCCGAGGTGGGGAGACGCAGGACTCTGGAAGTGGGGTTCAGGGAGGGGGAACCCCGCCCCGGACCCCGGTGCAACCCAAGGGTGTCGTCCCTAGGTTGGGTGGTCAGTCGCCAGGTAGTGATCCTGGGCTGGCGAGAAAGTTGTGCAGGGATGCTGTACCCAGCACCCTGGCAAGTGTGGATTCTGGTGATACCCCTCCTAGGAGAGGAGGGCGGGATCCTAGAAGGAGGGGTAGAGGGAGGAGAGCCTCGCCTCTAGCCCCTGTAGAACCTATGGGTGCGGACCCTAGGTTGGTGGATCAATGGCAGGGTAGAGCCCCTGAACTGATCGGAAATGGAGTGGAGACAGGTTGCTTTGCACCTGGGGCTACCGCCCCCCACTCATTATGGTTTCAGAGACCAGAGGCTCCTAGATGGCCTGGGGCCTGGTTCTGGCCATTGGCAGCTAGAGAATCCCCGTGGGTTGGTCTAGGCTGCCTGGGACGCATTGACAGAGAGATCCCAGTGGAGTCAGGAAGGTGTAGAACTGGAACATGCCCCTGCTGTTGTGGGCCTGGGTCCTTGTTCTATCGCCCCAATCAGGAAAGTACATCAAGGTATTGATTGTTCTCCCCTGGATTTTGGCTGGTAGGGGGTTGTGTTGGACTTTTGGCCATACGCATGGTCATCCCTAGTCTTTTTGCCTCCTTCCTCCTGGTTTTTCTGACCTCTCGCTGTTGGCTCTAGGACTCTGAGCACTTTATCACTGCTGACCAGTGCTAAAGTGCAGGTGCTCTCCCATCTAAAGTTGGTATGATTGGCTTATACCGAATTGGCATATTTAATTTACCTATAAGTCCCTTGTACAGTGGTATCTCTATACCCAGGGCCTGTAAATTAAATACTACTAGTGGGCCTGCAGCGCTGATTGCGCCACCCACTGAAGTAGACTTTCAAACCTGTCTCAGGCCTGCTAGCGCAGGGCCTGTGTGCGCAGTTTTCCGCCACAGGGACCTGGCATCTAAATTTACTTGCCAGGCCCAGAACTCCCCTTTTACTACATGTAAGTCACCCCTAAAGTATGCCCTAGCTAGCCCTATGGGCAGGGTGCCATGTATGTAGAAAGGAAGGACATGTGCCATATTGCATGGCCTGTCCTGGTAGTGACAAACAGCCTAACTTGGTGTCTCACTGCTGTGAGTGCTGCCTTCTCATAGGATTGCATTAGAAATGCCCTGCCTTATGTGTAAGGGGTATTGTCTGATTTATGAGGGGTAGCGTAGGCGTGTTTGGTATGGTTGTGATGGTGAAAATAAATACTGCTTACTGGTGTGGGTGTATTTTTTATTACTATCACAGAAATGCCACTTCGAGAAAGTGCGCATTTATCTGTGCTTATAATTCTGGTGTTTTGCAGCTTGACTCCAATCCACGTCTGGGCAGAGTGACAGTTGGGGCTTTGTGCATACTTTTCAGACAGCCTGTACACAGGGAGGGTGGAGGTGTCACCTAGGTGCATCTGCATGCTGAATAGTCTTCCTGGGCTGAGAGAAGGGAGAGGCGGGGCACACCTACATTTGTAAAGGCTGTGCCCTGGCCTCACACAATAGGGTCGTTAACCCCCCACTGATGTTTGGAGCCTGTGCTGAAAGGAGAGAGGGGGCACTCCCAGAACCAGTTGTAACTGGCTAGAACCTCCTCTCCCTATCATTGTAAAACACTGTAAAAAAGGGCTATAAGTACAGGGGAATTTTCCCCACAATTTGAACATTCTTGGAACTTGAAACTGGACACAGAACGCTGATGAATGGACTCACCAGGAAACCGCCATGGACTGCTGCTGCTGTGCTGACCTGTGACCTGCCTGGTCACTAGGAGGAACTGCCACCATCTGCACCCCTTGTGCTGGCCTGTAGCTGGGCCCACCAGCCCTGTGCTCCTTCTTGTTTAGTTGTTCCCAGGGGCAGGGTGCTGTGGCCCCTGACCCCTGCAACAATCTTTTACATCTTTGCCAGGAGGGAGCGCGAGGCGCCCCCCTCCCCCTTTAAAGGATTTCCCTGACTTGGGCCCCCCCTTGGAGAGGGCCGGTGGAGGCCCGGGGGCCCCCCCAGTGATCACGGGTCCCAGAAGGGGCCCGTCAAAAATTCAGAGAGGGTGCGTGCCGCCCCTCTCGGTCTGCCATGTTGAGGGAGGCCCCCGTTTTTGCGCAGAGGAGTGCCGGGGGCCCCATTAGTTGTTTTAGACACTGGAAGTGCCTCCCCATCAAGACAGGTACTTTTAAATGGACCAATATGTTCCTAATCTAAAGTTCTTTCTACAGACTCTGCTATTATGATATATTGCCTACCTGTTCTATGATGCTTTTACATATGTGTGCACATGTTCCTTTTATGGGCGTGACTTGCTAATACGTTTCCCTAACTTGCCATAGGTTTTCTAATGTTCCTACTATGGGCGTTTTATGATATTCTTATGACAAGTGTTCTAATGTGATTACGTGTTTCCTGACTACTGCTTATGTTGCAGAATACTGAGTAACCTGTGTGTTATGTGTGACTACTGCTAGTTTGCAGAGTAACTAATGTGTAACGTTCTGACAACTGCTAAGGTAGCAGGATAGTACTATTATGTGATGTTGGTCTGATAATTACGTTGTGTACAATACAGTATATTTTCATATAATCTGGTGTTGTGTTTCCTTTGTGGTGGGGATATTGCGTCACAGGTGTGTGTGTGTTGTGCAAACGCTTTACACATTGCCTCCGGGTTAAGCCTGACTGCTCGTGCCAAGCTACCAAGGGGGTGAGCAGGGGTTATCTTGGACGTGTAACTCCCTTGCCCTGACTAGAGTGGGTAAGTTCTGCCTGGCTGAGGTGCATACCCTAGCCAACCAGAAACCCCATTTCTAACAACTTTATAAAATAAACATAGCTTATTATAGTATGTGAAAGACGTATACAGTATTTCCGTAAGCATAATGAGCCTGGATATGGATAGTACACTTTTCTCAGAGAAGTTCAGTAAAGAGTGAGAAGCAGCAAAAGACCCACAAGTAAAGACCCACAAGTACTTTTCACAAATGTGTTGCTGTTTATGTATTCAACACACTTCTTAGCACTGCCTCCATAAATTGTTACCCCTAGATCAGTATTCATTTCCTGTGGGGCCTATCACAAATGCAAATTTGATTTCAGCGTTTGCTGTATGTTGGATAACTTCTAATTTACCAGTAATCTAAAAAGGTTTTCTTGTTTTGCACTGTTTAATTTACCATTAGCCTTGATTTCTGGCTTCCATGTATTATCTCTGAGGAATCTACTTAGTGCAAAGAGTATGCATTTGCACCGCATGATTCGTTTAAAAAAAAAAAAAAGAAAAAAGCACAATGCTAATGATAATGTAAAACAAATACATTGTGAATAATGACTCAAACTGGGTTCCCTAATAATTTAAATTTCACCTAAGCTGCAACTCTGGAGTCTGTTAGGGGGTGGGCAGAACTCGCTGAGTTTCACTCCGCGGATTCCGCAGATTTACAGAGGAGGTCCGTGAGCTTCTGTCAAATTCTACCAACATTCAGAAAGTATGCAGCTCATGCTGTGATTTGGAATGGGCACTGGAAATCAGCATGCACGGCACCATGCATTGCGCAAGAGCAAGTGGTCATTCATGTTGATTTTGCTGCAGCTCATTGAAAATCTACTTGAGCTGCAACAGATCTACATGAACAGCAGCCCTCTGACCCCGACCACACTTGAATGCAGGTAAGCACCTGCATAAAAAACAATCACACTAGGGTAGGCCAAATCGCGCTTGTTAGCTTGCACATTCTGAAGGATTCTGGGAAAAACATTCCACCATGCAGCAATTGGCAGAATTTGGCCAGAACGCTACATTAAAGAGTAATGCATAGTGGCCAAAATTCCGCCAATTGCTCAGGTGGAACAGAATAGTTTGCCCACCCATAGAGTCCATAAAAATTTCCTTAATTAATATCAGATGTTCTTATGTATTAACTTAAAGTGTCAATGGACAAGTTCTTGTAGATGTTACCACATGACCATAGAGTCATGTGTGAACCAAGTAGTCAGACTCAGATCTATTAACGTATTTTTCATTTGTAGCTAAAGAATAAGGGCACCACCATTCATTTTGAAGGATTAAGATATATCTATATCATCAGAGCATAATAGAGAAAGTCAGAAGAAGAAAAGGAGGAAGAGAAAGAGAAAGACAGGAAAACAGTGACACAGAGAGATAGCAGAGACATAAAAGAGCATACAGGTTAACCTCTTAGCTGCTGGGCCTTCCCCCCACCCCAGTGCTGAGCCCTTTTTTTGAGCTATTTGGGGTAGTGCGCACTTAGGCCTTCATAACATTTTATCCATATAAGCTATCCACGCCAAATTTGCATCCTTTTTTTCCAACATCATAGGGATTCTAAAGGTACCCAGAGTTTCTGGGTTCCACTGGAGGAGACCAAGAAATTAGCCAAAATACTCATAAAATGTTGTTTTTTTCAAGAAAATGGGAAATAAGGGCTGCCAAAGAAGGGTTGTGGTTTTCTCCCTGAAAATGGCATCAACAAACGTTTTGTGGTGCTAAAATCACCATCTTCCCAGCTTTCAGGAACAGGCAGACTTGAATCAGAAAACCACATTTTTCAACACAATTTTGGCATTTTACTGGGACATACCCCATTTTTAATATTTTTGGTGCTTTCAGCCTCCTTCCAGTTAGTGACAGGAATGGGTGTGGAACCTATACTGGATCCCGGAAAGCTAAGCATTTCTGAAAAGTAGACAAAATTCTGAATTCAGAAAGGGGTCATTTGTGTAGATCCTACAAGTTTTTCCTAAAGAAAATAACAGCTGAAAAAATAATATTGAAATTGAGCTGAAAAAAACAGCCATGTTTCTCAGCGTTTTACTCTGTAACTTTTTCCTGCAATGTCAGATTTTTTAAAGCAATGTCCCGTTACGTGTGCTGTACTCTTCTGGTTGCAGGGATATATATGGCTTGTAGGTTCATCAAGATCCCTAGGTACCCAGAGCCAATAAATGAGCTGCACCTTGCAATGGGTTTTCATTCTATACCGGGTATACAGCAATTCATTTGCTGAAATATAAAGAGTGAAAAATAGGTATCAAGAAAACCTTTGTATTTCCAAAATGGGCATAAGATAAGGTATTGAGCAGCAGTGGTTATTTGCCCATCTCTGAATTCCGGGGTGCGCATACTAGTATGTGAATTACAGGCCATTTCTCAAAAAATACATCTTTTTTACACACTGTCTTACATTTGGAGGGAAAAAATGTAGAGAAAGACAAGGGGCAATAACACTTGTTGTGCTATTCTGTGTTCCCCCAAGTCTCCCGATAAAAATGGTACCTCACTTACGTGGCTAGGCCCAATGTACGCAACAGGAAAGGCAACATGGACACATCACATTTTTACATTGAAATCTGACGTGTTTTTTGCAAAGTGCCTAGCTGTAGATTTTGGCCTCTAGCTCAGCTGGCACCTAGGGAAACCTACAAAACCTGCACATTTTTGGAAACTAGGCACCTAGTGGAATCCAGGATGGGCTGACTTGTGGGGCTCTGATCAGGTTCTGTTACCCAGAATCCTTTGCAAACCTCAAAATGTGGCCAAAAAAACACTTTTTCCTCATTTTCGGTGACAGAAAGTTCTGGAATCTGAGAGGAGCCACAAATGTCCTCCCACCCAGCGTTTCCCCAAGTCTCCCGATAAAAATGATACCTCACTTGTGGGGGTAGGCCTAGTGCCCGCGACAGGACTAGATCACACAACGGTCAATGTTAGTACTTACATGAGGCAACTGTTGACCCTGCGGTGATCCATTCCTAACACAGGCACTAGGTATAGGCACTCAAGTGGGGTAGTGTTTTTATCAGGACAGGTGGGGAATCACTGGGTGGTAGGGATTTTGTGGATCGCAGCATATCCCTGTAGTTTGTGTGACAGAAATGCAAAAAAAATAGAGTTTTTATTCAACATTTCAGCTCTGCAGGGTATTCTGGGTAAGAAAACTTTGGGGAATCCACCCAAGTCACACCTCTGTGGACTCCCTCGGATGTCTAGTTTCCAAAAATGTTTGGGTTTAGTATGTTTCCCTATATGGCCGCTGGACACAGGACCAAAAACACAGGTGCCTGACTCACAAAACCAGTTTGTTTTGTGATAGATAATTTTGATGTCTCCACAATACAATTTGTGCAGTGGAATTCAGGGCTGAACTAAATTGGGGGGCTCCCAAGAGAGCACCCTCTCTGTGCTTGCCCCGGCATTCACCTGCTCTCTGGGTTGGGCTAACCCACTATTGCCCTGTTGCACAGACTGTGCTTGCGAAGGGACAACAGGACTGCCCTCATCACCTCCCTCACAATTTACTGGAAGGAGTTATCCAATGGGACTCCTCCAATCGAAAAATCACTCCCAGAGTCTGCGCCATTGTCCTATCCCTCAGATGCTGTCTCAGTATCTGCTGTCTCAGTCTCTGATCCTATGTCAGAGCTGTCCTCTATAACCAGAGTGACGTCAGCAGCAGTCATCCATCAAGATGCCATCTCTGCTATTGGCTAAACTGTTGCTCTAAAACACCAGCCTACATAGACAGTCACAAAATTGCTGGTATGTGTGTGTGTGATACATGCAACAGTAGAGGCCACCTTACCTGCGCTTCTTCCCTCAATCAGCACGATCTTTCAAGACACTCAAACACCTTGTCACATACCGTTCGTCACAGTCTTTAGCACCTCCTGCGCCCAGTCCAACAATCATTATTGGTGCTCCCACTCCCATGTCCTCCTCCTCGGATTCCCTCATTACCACCCAGCAAACATGCTCTTCATCTCTCCATAGCCACCGCCCCGCACATACATTTCATTTGTATTATAGCGCAGGTAGTGGCTGACTTTACTAACTTTACTAACGTACTCAGCTGTTTACTTAAAATACAGATTTGCTTTTTGCAGTAGTCATATAAACCTTCTGCACTTCTTTGTGGCACTAAAATTGCCACTAGACAAAAGTCTGATCCTTTTGTAGCAGAAACATAATCACAAGACTTAGTTGACTTCTTTATTGCTGCCTAAAAGCTACAGTTGAAATGCGTCAGTTGAAGTATGTGCACTTCTTTTAAGACGCAGACTGCAACTGCAAGACAACTGGTGGCAAATATATATATATATATATATATATATATATATATATATATATATATATCAAAACAAGGCCCTTTCAGGGTTAGAGTGACGCATAAATTATGCAAAAAACAAGGGAGAACTCTGGGAAGTTCCCAATTTTAGGTGGAGAGCTGCTCTAGTAAGGAGCACCCTGCAACACCAGCGACACTCTAGATTTGCTCACCTCAAATGTCTGCTTATCTAGCAAAGTTTTTAAGCATAGGATCAGCACAGGGCTATCCTTGCCGAGCTAGATAGTGACAAAGTCTTTTGCCATTTGTACAGCAAAATCTTTAAGCATAGGATTGACACAGTGTCATCCTCGCCGAGCTGTAAAATGACAAAAGCCATATACATATATATATGATATATATATATATATATATATATATATATATAGATCACTTTTATATGTGGGTCTGGTTTTCCTGGGGGCCGATTGCAGCCCCCAGGGAAACCACACATGCACTGACAAAAGTGATAGATATATCTATATAGATAGATAGATATATATATCTATCTATCTATATAGATATATCTATCTACATGGATATATCTATAGATAGATCTATATATATATATATATATATATATATATATATATATATATATATATATATATATATATATATATATATTGTTAGAAATGGGGTCTTTGGTTGACAGTCAGGTTACCCCCTGTTCAAGCAAGGACCCTCACTCTAGTCAGGGTAAAAGAGAATCACCCTCAGCTAACCCCTGCTTACCCCCTTGGTATCTTCGCAGAGCAGTAGGCTTAACCTCAGAGTGCTAGGTGTAAAGTATTTGTACCAACACACACAGTAACTTAATGAAAACACTACAAAATGACACAACACCGGTTTAGAAAAATAGGAAATATTTATCTAAACAAAACAAGACCAAAACGAAAAAAATCCAACATACACAAGTCAAGTTATGAATTTTTTAAGATTAAACTCAAAAATAGCGCTTAGAAACAAAAAATGCTTCAATGAGATGTTAACACGGCGTCGTGACGGAGTCGTTCCCAAAAAGCCGACACCAGCGGCGCCGGACACGGAGTCGTGTAGACCCCCAAGTACAGTACCTTTGGTGAAGAGTGAAAACAAGCCGATGCGCAAAGTCGGGAATCGCGGCGTCTGTGCGAAACTTTGAATCCGTGCACTTCAAGCGGCGTCGGTCATGACGTGGTGCGGCGACTTCCACGGAGTCGCGGACTTCAGCGGGGCTGCTGCGGCGTCGGGCCTGCGAAGAGCGTCCCGTTCCAGCGAAGGTCACGGCGTCAGGTGCAGGTGGCGTTACCGGATTCAGCAGCGGCGTCGGTCCGGAGTCGTCCAAAGTCGATTTCCACCAGCTTTCCTTTCAAGGGCCCAGGGACTGGATAGGGCACCACTTGTCAGAGCAGGAGTCTCTCCAGAGACTCCAGGTGCTGGCAGAGAGAAGTCTTTGCTGTCCCTGAGACTTCAAACAACAGGAGGCAAGCTCTAATCAAGCCCTTGGAGATTTCTTCACAAGATGGAAGGCACACAAAGTCCAGTCTTTGCCCTCTTACTCTGGCAGAAGCAGCACTGCAGGAAAGCTCCACAAAGCACAGTCACAGGCAGGGCAGCACTTCTTCCTCAGCTATCAGCTCTTCTCCAGGCAGAGGTTCCTCTTGGTTCCAGAAGTGTTTCTCAAGTCTGTAGATTTGGGTGCCCTTCTTATACCCATTTTAGTCTTTGAAGTCACCTTTCTTCCAAGGGGACTCACACCTACTTGTGAAATCCTGCCTTGCCCAGGCAAGTCATCAGATACACAGCAGGGGGTTGGAGCTGGCATTGTCAGAGGCAGGCCCAGTCCTTTCAGATGAGAGTGACCACTCCACCCCTCCCTCCTAGCAGAGATGGCTAATCAGGAAATGCAGGTTACACCCCAGCCCCCTTTGTGTCACTGTCTGGTGTGAGGTGAAAAACAACCCAACTGTCAAACTGACCCAGACAGGGAATCCACAAACACGGCAGAGTCACAGAATGGTTTAAGCAAGAAAATGCTCACTTTCTAAAAGTGGCATTTTCAAACGCACAATCTTAAAATCAACTTTACTAAAAGATGTATTTTTAAATTGTGAGTTCAGGGACCCCAAACTCCACATGTTCATCTACTCTCTAGGGGAATCTACACTTTAATCATATTTAAAGGTAGCCCCCATGTTATCCTATGAGAGAGACAGGCCTTGCAACAGTGAAAAACAAAGTTGGCAGTATTTCACTGTCAGGACATATAAACCACATTACTATGAGGGTCATTCTGACCCTGGCGGCCGGTGGCCGCCAGGGCCACCGACCACGGGAGCACCGCCGACAGGCTGGCGGTGCTCCAATGAGCATTCTGACCTCGGCGGTTCAGCCGCGGTCAGAAGCGGAAAGTCAGCGGTCTCCCGCTGACTTTCCGCTGCTCATTGGAATCCTCCATGGCTGCGGAGCGCGCTCCGCAGCCATGAGGATTCTGACCCCCCCTACCGCCATCCAGTTCATGGCGGGAAAGCCGCCATGAACAGGATGGCGGTAGGGGGGGTCGCGGGGCCCCTGGGGGCCCCTGCCGTGCCCATGCCAATGGCATGGGCACGGCAGGGGCCCCCGTAAGAGGGCCCCAAAATGTATTTCACTGTCTGCCTTGCAGACAGTGAAATACGCGACGGGTGCAGTAGCACCCGTCGCACCTTCCCACTCCGCCGGCTCGATTACGAGCCGGCATCCTCGTGGGAAGGTCGTTTTCCCCTGGGCTGGCGGGCGGTTTAACTGGAACCGCCCGCCAGCCCAGGGGAAAACTCGTAATACCCGCCGCGGTCTTTTGACCGCGGCGCGGTAATTTGGAGGGCGCGATCCTGGCGGGCGGCCTCCGCCGCCCGCCAGGGTCATAATGAGGCCCTATATGTCCTACCTTATCCATACACTGCACCCTGCCCTTGGGGCTACCTAGGGCCTACCTTAGGGGTGCCTTACATGTAAGAAAAGGGAAGGTTTAGGCCTGGCAAGTGGGTACACTTGCCAAGTCGAATTTACAGAGTAAAAATACACACACAGACACTGCAGTGGCAGGTGTGAGACACGATTACAGGGTTACTTGTGTGGGTGGCACAACCAGTGCTGCAGGCCCACTAGTAACATTTGATTTACAGGCCCTGGGCACCTCTAGTGCACTTTACTAGGGACTTAACAGTAAAACAAATATGCCAATCATGGAGAATCAATTACGTACACATTTTAAACAGGAGCACTTGCACTTTAGCACTGGTTAGCAGTGGTAAAGTGCCCAGAGTAACAAAAACAATAAAATCAGAGTCCAGCACCCATCAACAACCTGGGGAACAGAGGCAAAAAGTTAAGGGAGACCACGCCAAGGATGAAAAGTCTAACATATATATATATATATATATATATATATATATATATATATAGAGAGAGAGAGAGAGAGAGAGATCTATCTATAGATATATCCATGTAGATAGACATATTTATCTACATGGATTGATATATCTATATATATCTATATATATCTATATATATATATATATATATTTTTTTTTTTTGGTAGTTGTAGGGTTTCCTTGGGGCCAAAATGGCGCCCATCAACAATGAAAACTATGGCCCCACAGGGGGTCGCCCTGCCTATGGGCGACCCCCTGTCAATGTCCTTATTTAAAAAAAAAAAAAAATAGCCCCTGGGTGTGGCGCGATCGCGCGCAATCGCGCCCCCCCCAGGGTGCCCCAACATAAAATGTTTACGATATGGCCCCCTGGGGGCGGCCCGTTTTCCTAGGGGGTCGGCCCTCCAAAGTGAAATCCCTGGTGTCTAGTGGCATTTCCTGGCCACCGATCGCAGCTGTGCTTCGATCGGAGGCTCCGAAACGCGTTCAGGAAGAGTCTCCCCTTTCATAAGAGGCCTTCCCGAATGTGGGGAAGGCCGTTTGGGGCCGTTTTCCCCATCAGAGCAGGAAGCGGCCCTACGTCCGCTTCTTGCTCCGATGGGGAAAACAACAGTGTGACGTCAGCGTGACTCGCGCCGCACTGACGTCACAAAGGGCCGGGTGGGGGGAGACACGGAAGCTCTTCTGTGTCTCCCGGGGATTAAAAAAAAAAGAAAGAAAATCCTTGGGTGCGACGCACCCGAGGATTTTCAAACTGCCTCCCAGGTGTCGGCCACTGGTCGTTACCCGCACCAGGGAGGTAGTGCGGGCGTCGGCCACTGGTCGACGCCCACACTTCAGGGGTTAAGATAAATTGACAGGATTTGTAGAGTGGTGGAAGAAATAAGCATAATGTGGAATCATGATGAGCCAGCCTTGAGAATCCACAGCCCAGCATTTGGTAGCATTTATCGGAGGCACCTTAGAAAAACTTTAGCCCTCTACACTATTTTTTTTTTAAACATATGCAGTGTTATCTATAAACATCTGTTAGGAGAGGGAGCAAAAGAGGGAGATAGATTTGGATTGGTTGAGAGATGAAAACAGATACTGGAAGAAAGACAAGAGAAGAAAGGGGAGGATTAAATAAAGAAACAGAATTAAAACTAGACCCAGGCAAAAACACTTTTTTAGGTGGTGGCAAAATCTGTGATGGGTAAATGATTCTACTTTGATGGACATTCGAACTTTGGGTATATGCTGCTTGACACATACAATGAGCTTATCAATTCATTTGAACAATCAGTGTTTGCGAAATCTCATACACCAGAATTTCAACAATTCATTAACAACTCAGCACTCTTTATGAGTAAGGTATTTATCAGGATATGAGATCGTGTCAGTGATTTATTTGGAAGTGAATTAAATAAGATTCAAAATAGTTTTTTGTGGACATTCTCTCGTTTGGCAGGAATACTGAAAATATTTTAACCTTTGTGACACAGAGACATTGAGGGAAATAATGATAAGTAAGATCATGTTGTGGTAGAGCAATCAGAGCTTGTGTGAGACAGTAAGAGTGGATCCACTATTGAGATGCATAACTATTGCCTACTTCATGGGCCTGAAACACTAACTAAGGTGTGACTTAGAAAGGAAGGCATTAGTGACTTCAAGAACTTCAATATATAAAGAGAAATGTGACTAGAGGCCGTTTCTGACCATATGGCCACTACTAAGACAGGAAGCATTTCTAACCTACCCAGATGATGTTTGTGTAGTGAAGTGTATTGAAAATGAGAAGGTTTAGGGCAGACAAAGACTTCAAGGGTATTTAACCTTTGATTTATTTTTCCATTACCAACATAAAATGAAACATCTAATGTAAGACAATGTGCTATTATTTGAGGGGATAGAAGCCCCACTCAGGCAGCCTCCATAATTCTGTTCAGGGTGAACCACAAAAGCCACTAAATTGACCTGTGATTAACCCTCTAGTAGCTTGGCATAAAGGCAGTCGGGCTTAAACTAGAGGCACTGCGTCAAGTATTTATGCAGTACACAAACAGTAATAAAGTGAAACAACAGCGCAAGAAAAAAATACCATACCAATTTATTAAAATAGAGAAAAATGTAATAAATAAAATGACACCAACATGCATTGAATTCAAACAGTACAACTAGAGTTATGAATGTTAAAAAATAGCTCCTAACAATCAAAGCACCAACTACAGGTATCTAGTCACATAAGACTGGGACAAAGTCAAAAGGTAAGGCCAACTGCGATGGACTGAGGGCCGGATACACAAGGTGGATTGGGCCCTATCTCTGCTTAAATTCAGACGTAGAAGAAATTTTGAAGAAAAGGTTCTCAGAAGGTAAAGTTCAGTTGGGAAAGGCAGCTGGCGGTGTCTGAGGAGGAAGTGCTGTCGAATGGGATCTTCTGAGTTGTGGTGAAGATTTTTACCTTTGCACATTGTCACTTTTTTGGAAGTCGGAAATCCCCATGAAACTGCAGGCTGCAACCAATAAGGGGTCCACGATGCTGAATACCTTTGCCAAGGGGTCCTGATGAACGTGATTTGCTGCTGCGGAGAAGAACGTAGCAGGAGCTGCCATGGAGTCAGGTTAACCGGCAATGCACCTTGGGTGGATCAGCAAGCAGGTAGGTACTGGTTGTTTATTGGTTCTCAAGCCACTTTTTGGTGAAATTGTTTCCAAGTTCTAACTTTTAGGGCTAGGCAGGATCAGCACCTTTAACTCCACAACCAGAGGTCCAGGACTTGGAGGGGGGACCACTTGAGGGGTTAGGAGTCACTCCTGCTGAGGCCAGGTGCAGGGTTCAAGGTCTCAGGAACTTATTATGTCCCTTTTAGCTTACACAGGAGGCCAGCCAACTAGTCCTTGACGTCACTCGGGTAGTCCTGGTTTCAAGCAGCAAGGCAGGCCTCAAGATGCAGGGCAGTACTCTGGGGTAAAAGGAAAGCCTCAAGCAGCAGGGCAGTCCACGGAGGTACAAGGCCGGCCTCAAACAGCAGGGAAGTCCTCTGGGGGTCCAAGGCAGTCCTTCTGATGTCTTCCACAGGTCTAGGAGTGCACTGAAGAGTTGTTCTGAGGGTCCACTATTTATACTTGGTGCCAGCCTTTGAAGTGGAAGAATCTTCTAGGCTACCCCTACATCTGGTTCTGGAAAGATCTTCCCTTACCCTACCAAAGCTTCAAGAAGTTTGAGGTGACAAAAGACTAGTGCCAGGTTCCTCTGTGTGTGCTGGTGGCATGCCCTTTGAAATGTGAGTGGGGTAGGAAACAAATCTCCCCCCAGCAATCCAGGCAGGATGGCCCATTCTGCCAACACCTATTCCCTTATTGTCTCACTGTCTAGGAGGAATGCACAGTGTCATTGTTAGACCTGGCATCCTTGGCGTGGTCTTCCCTAACTTTTTGCCTCTACTTCCAGGTTATGTCTGAGTGCTGGACTCTGTTTTTGTTATTCTGGGCATTTTTCCACTGCTGACATGTGCTAAAGTGCAAGTGCCCCCTATGTGAAATTATGTGTATTGACTTTTCCATGATTGACATATTTGATTTAATAATAAGGTACTTGTAAAGAGCACTAGAGGTGCCCAGGGCCTGTGAATCAAATGCTACTAGTGGGCCTGCAACACTGGTTGTGCCACCCACATTAGTATCCCTGTAAGCATGGCTCAGACCTGCCACTGCAGTGTCTGTGTGTGCAGTTTTAAACTGCCAATTCAACTTGGCAAGTGTACCCACTTGCGAGGCATAAACCTTTCCTTTTTTATATATGGAAGGCACCCCTAAGGTAGGCCCTAGGTAGCCCCATGGGCAGGGTGCACTGTGTGTTAAATGTGGGACATGTACTGAAGTGTTTTACATGTGCTAACTTTGTTTTTCACTGTTGCAAGGCCTATCTCTCTCACAGGCTAACAAGGGGGCTGCCTTTAAATATCCTTAAAGTTCAGATTCCCTTTGAGAGCAGATAGAAATAGGGAGTTTGGGGTCTCTGAACTCACAATTTAAAAATACATCTGTTAGTGAAGTTGGTTTTTAGATTTTTAGTTTGAAAATGCCACTTTTCGAAACAAGGCCTTTTCTTGCTTTAACCATTCCGTGACCCTGCCTGTTTGTGGATTCCCTGTCTGGGTTCAAACTGACAGTTGGGCTGTTTGTGAATCTCCTCTAGATAGTAACACAAAGGGAGCTGGGTTGTAGTTTGCATAGCCCGCTGAGCCATCTGTGCTAGAGTGGAAGGAGGAGTTAGCAGAGCTAGAGTAGAGGGAGGAGTTATCAGAGCTAGCGTGTAGGGAGGAGTTATCACGTGCACCTCAATGGGCTGTGCCTGCCCTCACACAATGCAGTCTCCAATCCCCTGGTATGTGTCTGGGGCCCGGCCTGGGCCAGGCAGGATCCTGTAAACAACAGAGACTTTTCTTTAAAGTTTGCCAACTTCAAAGGCAGAAAGGGGTATAAGTACTGGACCCAAACCCCCAGACTTTAGATTTTCTTCAAGTTCACTTCTAGATTCAAAAGGAACCTCTGCCAAGGAGAAAAGCTGAAGAGAAGTGTTGTCCCTGCCTGTGACTGTGCTTTGTTGGGATGTCCTGCAGTTGCTGCTTCTGCCTGTGAAAGGGGACAAAGACTGGACTTGGTTGTGCATTCCTGCTTGAGAAGAATCTCCAAGGGCTTGGACTGAGCTTGCCCCTGTTCTGAAGTCTCAGGACCATCAAAGACTTCCTCTGCCAGCACCTGGACTCTCTGCTGGGGCTCCTGCCAAGTGGTGCCTAATCCAGTCCCTGGGCCCTTGAAAGGAGAAGCTGGTGGAAAACCAAAGAAAGCCAAGTAAACTGACTTCGGACAACTCTGGACCGGCACCACTGCAGAATCCTGTGACCCCGCTTGCAACTGAAGTCCTCGCTGAAGTGTGACGAACTCGCAGGCCCAATGCTGCTGCAGCTTCGCTGAAATCCGCGACTCCGTGGAAGTCGCCACACCATGTCGTGACCACTAGACATTGATTCCACCCAAATTTTGCAGATCCAATGTTTTACACCGAGGCCGCCTCACCTCCACTGCTCCACAGCAAAGACCCAACGCCTCTTGGTGATGCCTCCACTCCTTTGCTCTGCAGCACTGCAATCGACGCACCCTCGGATCCAGTGACCCCGTGATACCCGACTCCGTGCACTAACTTGTTTCCCCATTTTTACAAGGTACTGTATCTGGGGGTCCGTGTGACTCTGTGTCCGGCGCCTTTGGCATCTAATTGTTGGGAATGATGCTGTGATATGACCTAATTGTATTTGTGTTATTTTTGTTTTTAATGTTTGAAAAATTCACAACTTTTGGTCTTGTTTCTTTCAGATAAATATTGGCTATTTTTCTAACCTGGTGTTGAGTCAATTTGTAGTGTTTTCACTGAATTACTGTGTGTGTTGGTACAAATACTTTACACATTGCTTCTGGATTATGTCTTGCTGCTTTTGCCAAGCTACCAAGGGGGTGAGCGGGGGTTAGCTAGGTGTGTTTCTTCTTTGCCCTGACTAGAGTGAGGGTCCTTGCTTGGAGAGGGGTTAACCTGACTGCCAACGAAAGACCACATTTCTAACATTGGTGATCAGGGGTAAGGATTGCACTTGTACTCGTACTTGACATACAGTGATTAAGTGTACACTACTAGTTTCAGTGCAGACCATTATGTGACCACATACTACTTGTTTTTGCTTTTTCTCTTTTTGGACTTTATCTGCTCCCATTACCTTTGATTTTTTTACTTCTCATTGGGACCTCTTTGTTCTGGCTTAGAACATTGCATTTCGTTTTTCATTTGCCATCATGTCTCAATCTGGAGATGCACTAGTTGAAGCTGTTTTTGAGTTGGAGAAGCTGGAGAGTAATACAGTTGCTCAACTAAAGCAGTTCAGAAGGGATCTTGCCTGTCCCATTAGGAGCTCCGCCAGGAAAGAGGAGCTGCAAAAGGCACTGAGGGCCTGGGTAACAGCCAAGGAGGCTGGGGGGCACACAGAGGGGGAGGATGAGGGTGGGGAGGTGCAGAATGTCCATAATGTGGTAGTGCATGTACCTGTTATGCCTGGGGGTGGGTCTCCAGGGCAGGTAGCAGTGTGGCATCTAATGGTCTGACTCCTGAAGTGTTGAAGAACAGACAGGCAGAGAGGGTTCACAAGTTGGAGTTAGAGAAGTTAAGGATGAAAATGGAAAGGGAAATGGAGGAAAGAAGACTGGCCATTGAAGAGAAGAAGCTGCTCCTGGCTCATGAGCTTAGTTGAAGGGATTTAGATCAGAGTTGCCAGTCTAGTAGAGATGGTGGCAGCAGTACCACAGTGCAGCCTGAGAGGAGGGTGCATATTACCAATTACCTAGTTAAGGATTACAAGAGGGAGGATGACATATACTTGTGGTTTAAGGGGCATGAGTATGCTCTCCACAGGAACTTGGTCCCTGAAGCACATTGGGGGCGGGTCTGTGGAAGCATTTTGAGGTAGGGCAAAGGGATTCTCTGACATCCTTAGGGGATTCCTAGGGGCTCACTTACTCACGAAGGACGCCCTACTCACAAGGTATGGTCTCACCCCTGAGCAGTATAAGGACAAGTTTAGGTCCTACAAAAAGAAAGAATTCCTAACTTGGCTAGAATGTGTTGACTGTTTCTGCAGGTCACTGGATCGTTACATGAAGTCGCCACACCATATTGTGACCACCAGACATTGATTCCACCCTAAGTTTGTGGATCCAATGTTTCGCACCAACGCCACCTCACCTCCACTGCTCCACAACAAAGACCCGACGCCTCTTTGTGACGCCTCTGATTCTTCACTCTGCAGCACAGCAATCAACGCCGCCACAGATCCAGCAATGTCGCGATCCCTGATTCCGTGCACCAACTTGTTTCCCCTTTTTCACAAGCTAATGTACCTGGGGGTCCATGCGACTCTGTGACCGGCACCATTGGCATTGGATTGTTGGGAACAACTCTGTCATGATGCCGTGATATCATCTAATCGAAACATTTGTGTTTCTAAGCACTATTTTTGTGTTTATTCTTTAAACAATCCATAACTTGACTTGTGTATGTTGGATTTTTGTTGTTATGTTCAGATAACTATTGGCTATTTTTCTAACCTGGTGTTGAATAATTTTGTAGTGTTTTCACTGTGTTACTGTCTATGTTGGTACAAATACTTTACACATTGCTTCTGGGTCAAGTCATGCTGTTCGTGCCAAGCTACCAAGGGGGTGAAAGGGGATTAACCAGGTGTGTTTCTCCTTTGCCCTGACTAGAGTGAGGGTCCTTTCTTGAATGGGGGGGTAACCTAACTGTCAACCAAAGACCCTGGCAGCAGGAGCCACATGTTTATGGCATGAAATTCCAACTCTCTAAAAGTGTCATTTTCAGGACTGTGACTTAAAATCTCACTTTACTTTGAAAGAAGTTTCTAAATTACAATTAATTTGAGTCCACAAATTTCATTCCCACCTGCTACCAATTAAACGTTAGCACTAATTAAATGTAATAAGGTAATCCAATGCTATCCAATTGGAGAGATAGGCTTTACAGAAGGGAAAAGGGAATTTAGGAAGTGTTCACTACCTGGACATGTAAAACGTAAAATCAAATGTCCTACCTTTTAAATGCAATGCACCCAAACCTTTAGGTTTTTAGGACCTACCTTAGAGCTGATTTCTATGTTTTAAAAAGGAAGGTCTAGGCCTGGCAAAAGGTTTATTTTGCCAGACAAAGTAGAGAGTTTTAAAATTGCACTACATGCTGTAATGGCTTGCCTGAGCCATGTTTTGTAGTGATACATACATCAGTGGCACAAGGGAAGCTGCAGGCCCACTAGCAGCGTTTAATTTACAGGCCCACGGTACATGTAATACTGTATACTAGGGACTTATAAGTAAATTAAATACGTCAATCAGGTGTAACACAATTGTACCATGTTTTAGGGAGAGAGCTCAATCACTTTAGCATTGTTAGCAGTTGCAAAGTGGACAGAGTCCTAATGCCAAAAATAAAACAATTCCCGATAACAGGAGGGATGAAGGCAAAAGGTCTGGAGGAAGACCACACCAAGGATGTCAGGTCCAACAATAAATAAAAAAAAGTATTGTCATAAACACAAACTTCACCAACAACAAATGTAGAAACATGTTCTCCACCCACTAAATCCAATTGTCTCTTGAGAACTAAAGCTATAATTTGGAAATGTGTACTGAAGAAACTTGCTACATCATTGAAACAATGTGCAAGTCCTATTACAAACAGGTGAGAAATTTCCTATTAAGTATGTCTAAATCTCGAGCCTCATTTCCCCCAGTAATATAATGAGCCATGTTGCTTCCTACAAGAACACTTTGTATTATACGTAGTAGTGGCAGGATTTCACTTAGGGCAGTGTCCTCTCTCGTGGTTGCCTATAAACAGGCCCTAGACTTTGCACAGTAGCCCCCTCAGCTTCAGCATGCACCCTCTAAAACTAGTTCAATCTAAATATTTATCATCTCATAAAAAATAGTACCATAGAGTACAACATTATGTCAGTTGTTCTAAAATCTTTAATGTTGAACACCATTTTTACAGAGCCTCCAATATTTTTTGCTGTTGATGTAGATCAATGGTTCTCAAACTGTTGCTAGGGGACCCCTGGAGGTTTGCGTAGCCTCCTCAGTGGGTTCGTCACTGCTTAGGAAATTAAATATTAACAGAGTACTAAAGCTAATATAAATAAAGTGGCTAAATGTACAAATGAAAATTATAAAATGCACTGTAAATGTCAAGGAAGTTGAAACTGGAGGCTAAAAATGAAATTAGTATCCTCAGATTGATTTGTGGAAGCAATGCAGGTGCATTAAACAGAGTATAGTATGGTCGGTGTGTAGCTTCAATTTAGAAAAGCTCCAACCTCCCTATTAAAATTAAAATTTGTATTTGTGCATCTGTTCGATGGAATGCTTGTTTCTGTATTTTTTGTGTATTGTTTTGCAGTTCAAATCATCAACAATATTTATGCTGGGGTCCCTGGCTTCCAGTAATTACTCAGTGGGAGGTCCCCGGATTCCAATATTGATTTAGTGAGGGTCCCCGGGATCCAGTAATGATAAAGTGGAAATCCACAGAAGTCAAAAGATTGAAAACCACTGATGCAGATGATAGTTTTTCCTCCTACTCACACAAATCACTGTGAGCATGACGAACTGAAGAGTAGGGAGTTCTCATGCACATAATTTAGCTTTTCCCTAATGGTGCAATGCAAGGGTAAGTAGGTCAACACTAGAACATGTGCATGAGCAAAATAAAGTATTTGAGTTATGAAGCTAGGATATTGCTGCCATTTGCCCCTATAAAATAATCAAATTATAGAGACAGCTGCTTCCAGCACTTGTTTATGACAACCTCCAATTCAATGTGGACATCTGGGGCCCCATGTTTAAAGGGATTTGTTTCTGTAAATCAGAGGATTTGCAAACACTAAAATCCTTTTTGAATTGTACTATGCCAGTTTCCGAATAATTACATATGTCTTAATAGTAATAGGTATTTGGAAGGGAGGTGTTAAAGGCCTCCCTTCCAAATACAGATTTCATATGGTATGTATTAATGTTGTGGGATCAAAATCTTGCTTCCAAACATTCTCATTTTACCACCACCTCAAACGTGGTTGTAATCATTCACAAACGTGAAGGAGTCCCAAGAAATCATTTGCCTTTTGCAGATGTGAACAGAAACATTTTTGAGAGGCAGGCAGTGGTCCACTGGTGCCCTGTGGGTGATTATGCCAAAAGGTTGCATACATTTCTTGACTAGACTTTGAGCACTAAGGGCCTGATTACAACTTTGGAGGAGGGTGTTAATCCATCCCAAATGTGATGGATATACCACCCCCCGTATTACGAGTCCGTTATATCCTATGGAACTCGTAATACCATGGGCAGGATATCTGTCACATTTGGGACGGATTAACACCCTCCTCCAAAGTTGTAATCAGACCCTAAATGTTGCAAACTAATCGGGTAAAGCCTCCGGGTGAAATAATTGGAGGAAATAAGAAAATAAATAAGGATCATCCCAGGCACTGGCACCCTGGTAATTCCTAATTTCTAAAACGGTCCTCAAGGTCCTACTGGTAATAGTCTGGTAATTCTCACCCATCGGAGTTGCTACTGTATTCGTAACTCCACAGGGAATTTCCAGCAACATTACTGAGACAGCTGCTGCTGCTAACACCTACAGTATGCTAACTTCTAGTTCACACTGATTAACTGGTTAATGTCTGTGCACCTGGGTTTTGAGACTGAGCACACAAGATCCTCACACACCTGTGGTGATTCTGCATGTGAGTTATTTTCCCAACTGTATCCAAAATCCCCTTGCCCTCCCCAAGAGCTTACATATATTGGCATATTATGCAACAATTCACATTGTTTGCTAATTTGTGTGCTATTCAGATTTGTTACACAAATGATTTAAAGTACGTACAGATGTGGGTATGACAGAACTTATTTGCAGCTTAACTTAATTCTGCTGCTGGTTGATAACAGCTGCTAATTGTGAAGGTGAATTTGTAAATGGCACAGGGTCTGACCGGCCTGTATGCAAGGCAATGCCAGAGGGGCTGGTCTGACATGTCGGTGTGGGCCTTTTTTCCTGTTGTAATTTCTCTGTGGGCTTCTAACCATGACCACTCTTGCTATTCATTCTTTATTGTGCTTGTCTTAGATGCTTCATTTGTATTGGTGCATTTTTGTGAAATGTCCCTCCTTAGAGCATTTTAACTATGTGAACTAAATGAAGATTTCTGTTGGCCATCACACTACGTCACACTTCCTCCTCTTACAGCGTGAAATGGCCCCTCCTCCGGTTTTGGTTTACCTTTCATTCCAGCCGTGATCCTTTCTAGACATTCACACAGGGAGCCAATAACTCTTGCGCTCACACTCACAGGTGGGGCTTTGAATTGGCTTGCTTCATGAGGCAAGACATGTCCAGTTAGGGATTTACAACGCTAATAGCTCTAACTCGAGCAAACGTGAGACCCATTGCATTGCAAATGCTTGTTTGAAAGTTTGTGGCCCTGGTTTATGGTCTGCTAGAGGGGTTTTACTACTGATTCCCCTGATATTACCACAAAGATTGCCTGTTACAGGCACATTTGCACGCTGTATCCTGTATCCTGCAAAACACCTACACAACGTGTCATTACAAATTCAAAACTGCCCTATTTGAAAATGTAGGCCACCCTTTTCGCTACCTGATTCGCTAAAAGAGACCACTTTTATTTTGGAGCCCGGTCTATTTTCTGTCCCAGTCCGACCTTCACTGGCAGTGGACCTGCGAGCATGGCAAGACGCTTCGCCATTATCAAATTCATAATTGCTCTTTGTACTGATGAGCCAGGCGCTATGATTTAGTGGTTTTTCTTGTACATGACGAAAGCTTCTGGAAGATCAAGGTGGGGCATGTCTGGTCTTGACTCTTAAAGCATTTCTAACTTTTTGCACAGGTGCTGAGGGACCTGGTTGACATCTAGGACAGATTCATTTTCGCAGTACCTAATTGCTCTTCACGAATGTAACAACTGACATTAATTATGATCTTGGATGTCACGGATTGAAGAACTGCTGCTCACTGATTTCTAAAAAACTTTTTAAAAACGTATGCAGCAAAGTATAAACGTTTCTTCTCAAGTGGTTCGTACAAACATATCAAAACTAATAAAGCGCCAGACAGAGACATAATCATTTGGGTTAATCCTATTAGTTATCCCATGTATTTTTACCTCTAGATTAATAAGATTATCCTCAGTCATCGACACCCCCTGTGAGTGACATAACTTCCAATGCTCCATCCATCCCATTCCACACTAGAGTGTTCCTGTTGTCCCAGAGAAGGGATTTCACAGTTTTTATGAGCTGAATCTTAGAAACAGATAAACTACACAGTACAAAACAGTCGCATGCATATGTAAAAAGGTTTCCCTGAAGGCACGAGACAGACAGATGAATAAATTATAAATGAAATATTACATTATTTCACCTGGGGGAGTCCTTAAACTTCTGATGAACTACCAGTCCTGTACCATTTGTCCAGTCCTATATCATGTTTTATATATTGCAGATTATTTCTATCTCTAGCAGCAAGATGGCTCTTACTGGTATTTCACATCTTTTTGTCAAAGTCTCAAGTTCTGACTGAACATCACTGGGCTTTCAGATTTATTTAAAGAAAGGATTAGCCTAAAACAGGGATTGTAGCCTGGTATGTGACCCCAGACATGTGAACACAGGACAGAACACCGGTTTTCTGGCTGTGAGATTTTCACCAGAGCAGCTGAAGGTCGGATGACTCACACAACTGAATGCTGTACTTCATGTCCAAACAGTGAAGTATGGTCGGGATACTTATTTGCCTTCCAAACCACTACATAGCTTTGCAAGACACTTTGATTTCCATACAAGTTAAGCCACTGCTTTAATGGTACTAGATTCTTCACATTCATTTATTTTTTATTAATTTGGAATATGTACTTATAATAATTTATTTCCAGTTTCAAGGAAACAAAATGGTGAAAACGGGAATGAAAAGTGTAACTGTTCGTAATGCATTTTATTTTACATAATCCAACAACAAAACAGAAATAATGCTATAATGGGTGTACTGCTCTCTATAAAATAATAAGGTTGTTAATTTGGTGGGGGTACTTCTATAAATGTAATTTTAATAAAGATATTCTGATTAGGTCACAACCCTGTTCAATAAGAAATGGAGTTACAATATTGCAGTAAATAATGCGCCCAATAACATTTCTAAACCAATTTAGAAATTACACAAACATATTAAAAATGATTTAGGGGCCTTGAGAGTTGGGAAGGTGTGGGGACTATGGAACGCTATTGTAAAGTTTAGCACTAGATGTAGCTTTTCTCTAGCCACGTTGACCCCTGTACTGGACAGTCAATGGGCTATTACAGACACTGGGGTGAAATCAGACACAGGTACTGCTTGGGAATAATTGCATTGATCGATATATGCATTATGTGGATTGAAAGTGACCTTAATACTCCAGTGGAAGTGTATGCTAAGTTGAAGAATGCATTTTTGTTCTATGACATAAAAAATAAAAAAGGTATTCCAAAAAATGGATTAGGGATATTGTAGAAATGACATTAATTGTTATAGTTGTAAGGCACAAAGCAACAGGAAACGGCATGGTGCAGAAGAAAGTCAATGCTTCAGGTAGACTGCACCCTAGGCATAATTTCAGGCTGACAGGAATGGAGCAGGGGTCAGGCAAACCAGCTGAGTCACACCACAGTTTCTAGATAGATGAAAGATAACTAAAGCCATCAGAATCTAGATTGCTAGCCTTCCCATGATATAATCAACTTCTATGTTGGTGATACACTTCCTGGGTACTTTAGGTAGCTGCATCAGAAAAGGCGATCTCACCATGACCCCCCTTCTCTAGCTACATTTTGAGTAGTTGCATTGATGTTTCCCTGTCACAGTAGTTTGTGCCTGACCTTCGTACCGTGTTCTTTTGGTTTGTTCTCTCTCTTGGTTCCCTCTGTACACCTTTTGCTTGCTCCCTGCACCTTAACATACACCCTTAAGAGTTATTTGGAACTACCTCCAATTGTTGCTGCATTTGTCATATCTTGTAGTTGCTGCCAATGCCCATATTTCTCTGAATGCTGGCAAGGCTCCTGTTTTTTTTCCATTAATCAGCAGCCTATTCCCTTGAAGGCTGCTAAGCTGCTTTAGAATCGCTTGATTAATGTTTCTCCTGAATTGCTCGTAATTATCAACCTTCTGTACCTCATTTAGTGTGAAGATGTGCATCCACTGAACTGAAGTTCTGTATTGTGCAAGAGAAACACCAGTGTCTGTACACAGTTCTTTACTCTATTCTACTTACCTATTTTGCCAAATTTGTTTCATCTGGCTATTCGAGCAGTAGCACCCTCCCCCAGCGCCTTGAGACCCTAGCGCGCTTAACAAATGATTGATTGATTGATTGATTGATTGATCTGGTCGCAGTTCATTCTTCTACTGGGTTAGAGACTCAGGGAGTGTAAGGATATTGTTCTTGTTTATGTCTTGGCATCTCAGAACCTGATAGATGAGTATACACTGAAGACTTCAGTTATGGTGTCAACGTCTTTGGATAAAACTGTATTTCATAGCTGCTAAGGATGTGTTGCCATTGGCATGGTTTCTTGACTTTGCCCCAGTCGCAAGACAACTGTTCGAACCTAGGGGCTTAATAGCAATTTTGCGTAGGTGAGACATCCACTAGAAATTGGAAGATGTCATGTCCTCATTGTTTGGACTGTAATGTGTATATTCCAAAAAGGACAATGGCACATCTGCCAGTATTTGGCAGATGTTCCACATGAACCAAACTTTAAATAACAGTCTCTGTCACTGTTTGGTTTGTCAAGGGGCAAGACAGAAGACTGTGACAATAAGTCCCCCAGAAAGTTATATACACTTATACTGCACTCCTGTAGTAGCTTTGAATGCAGGGTGAAAAATCTCCTGATGGGACGAACAGGCAATCTGTCGTTGATCAGGTGTTGCTTTCTTTGGGGAGGTTCGTTGCCTTCTGGACCTCCAGAAGTTAGAAAATGACTACATTCTAATTCTTGGTGCTGGGGAAGTCACTTCCGGTCTCTCCTACTGCTCAAAGGGCATCAACCTAGTCTACTGGGCACTCGATCTGTGTCCAGGACGGATCACAGAAGGTCCAACATAATCCACTAACAACCCCAAGGTAGGTCATCTTCACAAGATGGGGCCTTGATGTTGCCTGTTTTCCTTGAAGCACTGACCAGGCAGCCAGCCAAATGACCCTTGTAAAGATGTTTCAGTCCATAACAATGAAGTTCAGGAGCATTTGGACTTTCTTCCTCAGCAGTCAGAAAGAAATCACATTTCTTTCTTCATGAGGTTCAGAAATGTTTTCAGGAGTTAGTGGTGGGGTATCATTTTTATCCAGTGCAGACGAAGAAGGGATTGGAGAATTGTACATATGGAATTCTGTCACAAATCCCATATTGCACTCAAGCCTCTTTTGCAGCACTTTCACTTTACTGTAAATCTTCTCAAAGTCCCTCATTGAAGATGACATGAGCTAGGCTCCCTTTCTGAAGCTTAGTGTCCACTCCCAGGTCACGTCTTATGGAAATGAAGGAACACCTGCTTTCCCTGTTCTGGAAATATGTTCTTCTCCTACTGTGGATAGAGACAAATGTCTGAGTAACCTCTCTGGTTCAATAGGTTTTTCTCATTTGGGCTCTGTTATAAATGGGGTCTTTGGTTGGCAGTCAGGTTACTCACTGTCCAAGCAAGGACCCTCACTCTAGTCAGGGTAAGTCACACACAATCCAAATTATCCTGTGCCCACCCTCTGGTAGCTTGGCACTGAGTAGTCAGGCTTAACGTAGAAGGCAAGGTGTAAAGTATTTGTGCAATAAAATCATGCAATAACACATTATAGCACCACAAAAATACACCACAGAGTGTTTAGAAAAAGATATAGGCCCTCATTCTGACCTTGGCGGTCGGCGGAGAGGCAGCGGTCGGACCGCGAACAGACCGGCGGTCAGAAAAATGGCATTCTGACTGCGGCGGTCACCGCCGCGATCGACCACCGCTTCCCCACTCCGACCGCCACGGCGGTCATGACCGCCGGGCTGGAGTTTGCGCACTCCGGCCCGGCGGTCGTCCCAAGACCGCCAACGGTATCATGACCCTGCATACCGCCGCGGTTTCTGGCGGTCGGGAACCGCCATGCGAACCATGGCGGTAAGCACTATCGGGGTCAGGGAATTCCTTCCCTGGCACTGATAGGGGTCTCCCCCACCCCCCACTACCCACCCGAGTCCTCCCCCCACACCCTCCACCCCCCTGCCACCCCCCAGAGGTGGTACGAACTCCCTCAACAACCCCACCCTGACATGCACATACATGCACCCCGACATGCACACACCCCCAACATGCACATATACACACCCCCTACACACACATACACAACGGGGACACATACCCACACACATACATGCAGACATGCGCACCTGCCGAACAGCACACATTACCCATAGACACAGCAGCACCCCCCGCCCGCATACACGCACTCACACACCCCCTCTACACACTCACACGCACACCCCCATGCACGCCCACATCACACAACACCCCCCCTCCCCCTCCCCTCACGGACGGTCAACTTACCTTGTGCGTTGGTCCTCCGGGAGGCGACGGGAGCCATGGGGAGGTGACCGCCAACAGAACACCGCCAACAGAAGACCGCCACACAGATATGTGGGTCGTAATTCTGTGGGCGGTGTTCTGCTGGCGTGGCGGTGGAGGTTGACCAGTCTCCACTTTTCCGCCGGCCGCCAGTGTGGCTGCTGGCGGTTTCCCGGCGGAACGCTCCCAGCGGTCGGAATGCGCACAGCGGCATACCGCCGCGGTCGGCGGTCTTCACCGCGGCGGTAACTCGGCGGTCTCGCGAAAAGACCGCCAAGGTCAGAATGAGGGCCATAATATTTATCTGATAAGATGCAGGTCAAAATGATTAAAATGCAATAAGTATATGTTGAGATATCACTGTAAAAGTTATATAAAGTGTATTTAGTCTTTAAAACGCAATAAATGTCCCTTTCGAGCACAAAGTACCTGGTTCGTGTTCAAATCTCTGCGAAGAACCGCAGAGGAGGAGATGCGTTGAAACAAAGAGGGTGTGCATCGATTTCTCAGGCCGCACACAGCAATGTGTCATTTAGTTTTCACGCAGGGACAGCAGTGTGTTGATTTCCGGCTCTTGGTTGTGGATCCTCTTCGGCGCTGACAGGACGAAGTGACAGGGGCTGTGTCGATCCGGTGGGTGTTGCGTGGAAAGTTCTACCACATGGTAGGCGCTGCATCGATTCCTCCCTGTAAGTCGGGCTGCGTCATTCTGGCTGCGCTGAGCATTGATCCAGTGGGCCTTGCATCGAATTTCTGGTCGCTATGCTGGCGCTGCGTCGATCTTCTCGTTGCTAAGTCGGGCTGCGTCGGTCCGGTTCAGCGTGCGGTGAATTCTTCACCGTGGTGCAGGCTGTGCATTGTTTCTGGCAGCCTGTGCGTCGATTTTTGCTGCACAAGGAGTCCTTCTTGTAGAGATGACGTCTTTTTGGTACTGAGATTTCAGGGAACAGGAGGCAACCTCTATCCAAGCCCTTGGATAGCACTTCTTCACCACAGCCAGAGAGCAGCAAGGCAGCAGGGTGACAGTGCAGCAGCAGTCCTTCACAGAAAGAAGACAGGTGAGTCTTTTGGGCAGCCAGGCAGTTCTTCTTGGCAGGATGCAAGTTCTGGTTCAGGTTCCCTTCTCCGGGAAGTGTCTGAGATGGTAGGGGCAGAGGCCCTGTTTAAAAACCCAAATGTGCCTTTGAAGTGGGGGAAACTTCAAAGAGTGGTTTAGAAGTGCACAAGGTCCCATTTCAGTTCAATCCTGTCTTCCAGGGTCCCAGTAAGGGTCATGGCAGTCTTTTGTGTGAGGGCAGGCTACTGTCCTCTGACATGCAAGTGTAAGGCCCTCCACCCTTCCAGCCCAGGAAGACCCATTCAAAATGCAGATGCATGCAAGTGAGGCTGAGTATCCTGTGTTTGGAGTGTAAATTCACAAGGGAGCTGTCAACTAAAGCCAGCCAGATGTGGATTGTAAGGCACAGAAGGATTTAAGTGCAGAGAAATGCTCACTTTCTAAAAGTGGCATTTCTAAAATAGTAATATTAAATCCAACTTCACCAGTCAGCAGGATTTTGTATGACCATTCTGGCCATACTAAATATGACCTTCCTACTCCTTTCAGCTCATCAGCTACCACTCAAACAATATATGAGAGTAGCCCCGATGTTAGCCTATGAAGGGAGCATGCCTCATAGCTGTGTAAAAATGAATTTAGGGGTTTTACACTACCAGGACATGTAAACTACACAGGTACATGTCCTGCCTTTTGCCTACATAGCATCCTGCCCTATGGTTTACCTAGGGCATACCTTAGGGGTGACTTACATGTAGAAAAAGGGGGGTTTTAGGCTTGGCAAGTACTTTTAAATGCCAAGTCGAATTGGCAGTGCAAACCCCATGCACAGGCCTTGCAATGGCAGGCCTGAGACAAGGTTAAGGGGCTACTTAAGTGGGTGGCACAACCAGTGCTGCAGGCCTACTAGTAGCATTTAGTCTACAGGCCCTGTGCACATATAGTGCACTTTACTAGGGACTTATAAGTCAATTAAAAAATCCATTTGGGTATAATCCAATGTTATCATGTTTAGAGGGAGAGAGCATATGCACTTTAGCACTGGTTAGCAGTGGAAAAGTGTGCAGAGCCTTAAAACCATCAAAAACAGTATCTAAAAAGTAGAGTGAGACAGGAAAAAAGTTAGGGGTGACCACCCTAAGGCTGACAGGTCTAACAGGCTCTATTGACAGTTGTCATTCCTAAATGGATTGCTAATTGCAGTCACCTTGAGAAGGTCAGCAAATGCAATTTTGCTTGATTCCAGTTGGCTTTAGCCCAACAAAAAGTATTCTTTTTTAAAAGTCATTTTCTACTACAGACATCAAACATCCATTTTCTCAATTGAATTCAATTTCATAAGAAAGGGAAAACAATTAAAGCAAGTTTTTCCAAGTTTCTGACAGTGAATTGTATAACTCAACTGCTATTCACAGTTAGGTCTTCTAAGAGGAAATTGCAACTTGTCCTAGAAAGTTACAAAAAGTGTTTGCCTACTTTTGAATGTGGAGACATGATTTATTTTAATTTTAAGGTGTCTGAATTTTCAGACAATAATCTCACGTGCCTTTGAGTATACAGGCACTCAAAGGAATGTTTTTCATGACATACAAAACTTCTGCATGGTAAGTACGTTTCCCTGTTGTACTACTGTTGTATTTCTAAACTGCAGGCTAACCAGAGCAAGATGGTGTTCTCTGGAGACATACACTTTAGCCATACATGTGCTGGAATAAATATACAATGCAGCCCTCATACAACATTTACAGCCTTGTTACATAACATGAGCACTGGTGGCAACTGGCTAGTGTCATGCCTGTTTTAAGAGCAGGGAGCATAGCTGTTTTATCACCTTAGAAGGTAGTACATGGTTGCTTGTCACAGAACATTCAAGGCCTGTGCTGATTTTTGGTAGAATTATAGCAGCGTGTGTTGACATACCTGAAGCAAACACAATTAAAGCATCACATAGCACATCATAACCAAACAATCAAAACAGAATGCAACACAAAAACTGAAGTACTACACAACAAAAACAAAAAAATATCTCACAGTGAATAGGTATTCAAGTTCTTGACACACTCTACCACCCTCAGAATCTGTTTTTATAGCTCAGTGGTAAAAAATGTTTAGAGCAAACACTACCTTAACAGTGTCTGTCAAAAATATTTTATGATCCAGCCCATGGTCTCCACACCACTGGTGGATTTCCTACATCAACTTACCAAGTACTTAAGAGAAAATTAAATAACCCATTTGGGTTTAACCAGTTTTACAGTATATGTTGAGGAAAAAGCACATGTGCTGTGACACTGAATAGCAGGATTAGAGAGCATAGAGGCCTAACCATCAAAATCAATAGAGTAAAGTGGGGTATTCACCAATATGTGTCATTCCTCACTCTCGGGAACAATACCAAGCTGTAATTCACAGACGTAATGCCTAATAGAAAAAAAAACTATTTGGAAACTAAGGTTTTCACCAGTGATTCTTATTTTCACCACTTCAAGTTTTTTTTTTTTAATAAAGAGCATGCTGAAAATACAGAGATATTAATTTCAAAAGAAGTATAGACATGATACATTCCTTTCTGTTTGGAAAATAAAGTAGGAAGTGGTAGTAGGGAAGGTTATAAAGCAGACCAAGGCAATTATAACTGCACTTTTAGTTTTTTGATGGACTCACTCAAAACTACCTAAACAGACTACGGGGACCGGTCCTTACAATGCACCAGTCCTTGTTTACCCATGCTGTGAGTACCGAATAAGTCCTCACAGCGTGGGCTGTACATGCCCATAAGTAAACTCTAACCCTGCATATATTACAGTGGCTTCAAGCAAGGCTGAGGGACAGTCAATTGATATTTGACAAAGCACAACAAATTATCCCATATTAAAATTACATTCCACTACAGACAGTTAAGTAAAGGAAAATCAGAATATTTGTAGAGCGCTAATCCTAGGTCTACTCAGTTCTGTAAGTGACAAATAACATGAGAAACTGTATTCGTTTTAGAGTCAGATTGCAAAATGTATTTGCAAATATTTATGAAATTTATAATCAGTGTTCTCAGTCACTACATTAACTGTGTTGTTGATCTATTACGGGACAAGAAGAGCAACATGAATATGTCATCATCACCAAAATCATCATCATCATCATCAAAATAGCTTTATTTCAGCCAATCGGCAATAGAAGCACAGTTAGAAAAGATAAAACAATATAAAAAAACTGTACACTTTACATAAGATAACATAACACAAACATGTAAAATAAAAACCACAACTATGTGACATTACAAATGAAAAAGCCACATAACACTTCACATAAAATTAACACGTCAGTCTGCAAAACTTCCATATTGCACCCAGAAATTTGGCCACTGGGACTACAAGTGCAGGACAGGGATTTGACCTGAGAATTCATAAGGGCACAAGGTAGCTACGCATGCACAACTCTCCAAGTGGGAGCTAGCCTTAGGCTATGTGGGCGAGCATAAGATGGACAAACAAAGAAAACATGGGCCACGCTTTCCACAGAAGGAGAACAAGCCGGGCAAACATGTGTTAGTCTAGTAGACCAGCCTGTGATAAAAGATCTCACTGGTAAGGTGCCCACTTGAAACTGAAAGTATACCTTCAGGTCCAGATGTACAGTAATCCGATCACTGAACAGCTTGTATGGACTTACAGGCTTAAAATCAAGAAAATCACTGGACAGTCTAGAAAAGGTGGCCTTCCTGAAGTAGTCTGCCTCTACCGTATCCCAATAAGGTGCCTTCAAAACATTATTGGACTGGAAGAATGAGGTTATGGGATGGTCCCATAGGTTTATAAAGCCAAGAGATTTTAGTAAGTTTTTAATTTTTCAAAGCCATTAGACTTTATGAAATTGATCTACCTCCATAATGCCCTGTAATGCTAGTGTGTAATGAGGTAGTTCTGGGTACATCCATGGATGCCTCCAGAACAACAAAGGTTGTAACCTAGCTTTCCCTACAAGACTTTTCATGCCTATGTTATGCTGAAGTGGGTGCAAAGGGTTGCTAGAAGGAAAGGAAGCAAGATTGCGAATACATTTGTCCTCCACACTTATAAGAGAATCTAGTTAAGAACATGCCCATAATTCTTCCCCATAATAGGGCAGAGGCCAAAGCTTTGAACTCATAAATGTGACAGGCCGGAGAGATTTGCTTAGTGCAAGAAGAACAATATTCCCTGTAGAGCGCACCCATGGTTTGTCGGAGCTTCATTACAGCTTTATCAAGATGAGGTTTTCAGGACATAGTTTTAGAAAGTGTAATGCCCCGGTAAGTAAAGTAATCTGGCATCTCAAGAGGACCCCCAGCCCCCCCATAGCAAGATATCCCTTGAATGTCCTGTGTGTGTTGAATGACATTACCGTGGTTTCATTCATGTTGATCTCCAGACCCCGGGTGAGGCAAAACTCTTCAAAATGTTGGAGAAACTTCTGTAGCTCACGGGTGGTCTTGGAGATCAACAAGGTGTCATCCACGAACAACATAATAGGAGTCTTGGATCTAGCCAAGAAGGGGGCATCCGCTTCAATGAACAATAAAGAGGAGGCAATGAAAAAAGTGTGGGGGACAGAATGCAGCCCTGGCAAAAGCCACTCAACACTGTTATTTCCTTGGTCAGTTGATCCTGTTTCTCCAACCTGACTTGCCCAAAGCTTCCCTCATGAAGGCGTCTAACCAGTAACAAAGGATGTGATGGCATTTTCATCTTGTTCAAAACCTGCCAGTGTGTAGACTTTGGTACCAAATTGAATGCGGATCTAAGATCCACAAATGCAACATACAACGAACCATTGCCAGTAGTGACAGTATGGCAATAAATCAATAAAAAACATAATACCTGGTCAACGGGTGAAACCTTTGTCTGAAAGTCAACTTAATAGGGGCTAAGAATATCTTCATCAATCATCCATTCTTGTACCTTGGCCAGCAGACTTTGGGAAAACACTTTTTGAATGCAGTTGATCAAGCTAATCGGTCTATAATTGCTGGGAAGAGACCTACCCTCTTTTTCGTACAGTAATAACAACTGCACCTTTCCATGGTTTAGGAATGTCTGACCCTGCAGCTATAAGATTAGCAATGATGAGAACATAAGTCACTAATAAATTTATATTAGATAAAAAATATGTCTGCAGGGACATCGTCTGACCCCGCTGTCCTGCCATGTGCAAGAGATTTGGGCCCTCATTACAACCCTGGTGGTAGGTGTTAAAGCGGCGGTAATACCAGAAACAGGCCGGCGGGAAAAAACATGGAATCATGACCATGGCGGAAACCGCCAACATAGACAGCCACTTTAACACTCCGACCGCCACGGCGGTAGAAACAAACAGTGCGGCGGTCACCGCCAACAGACAAGCGGAAGACAATGTACCGCCCATCCTATCACAAGATGCCTATCTGCCACCTTTTACAGGATGGAACCAAAGCGAACAAAAACACGGCAGAAACAGTACACAGAAGGGAAAACACTCACCTCTCCACACCCCACGAGGAACCAGGACGCCATGGAGCCCGAATTACAGATACTGCTGATGCTGGTCTTCCTTCTCTTCTATCAGGAGCACCAAAGACGGCGGCGACAACCACGGTGAGTACTGCACCTACAACACGGGGATGGGGGAGGGAAAAGAGAGTGACACACACACGCAACATGCAACACCCACATCCCCACCCTCACCCACAACACCATACACACAATTACATGCTGCAATAGTACACATACACCCCCCCACCACCTGGAAGAACGCAAGGACAAAAGGAAATGATTTGAACAAATGTAATCATGTGAAATCTCATTATCAATGTTAAAAATTCAGTAAATACAATTATGTACACCAACTACACAAGTTCTGATAGTGCATCAATCATTGTCCGTGGACCACTGGGCCCAAAATGCATGGGCGAAGCCCACACTAGATACCTGACTGGAAACGGAGAGAACACTGGAGGGGCATCAGATCGAAATTAAACAGACACCTCAGGGGGAGGGAGAGGGAGGGCATGTAGGAGGCTGGACTGGCTTGTAGTGAGTACCAATGGGTACTTACACCTTGCACCAGGACCAGGTATCCCTTATTAGTGTAGAGGGGTGTCTAGCAGCTTAGGCTGATAGAAAAGGTAGCTTAGCAGAGCAGCTTAGGCTGAACTAGGAGACGAGTGAAGCTCCTACAGTACCACTAGTGTCATATGCACAATATCATAAGAAAACACAATACACAGATATACTCAAAATAAAGGTACTTTATTTTTATGACAATATGCCAAAGTATTTCAGTGAGTACCCTCAGTATGAGGATAGCAAATATACACCAGATATATGTACACAATACCAAAATATGCAGTAATAGCAATAGAAAACGGTGCAAACAAGGTATAGTCACAATAGAATGCAATGGGGGCACATAGGGATAGGGGCAACACAAACCATATACTCTAGAAGTGGAATGCGAACCACGAATGGACCCCAAACCTATGTGACCTTGTAGAGGGTCGCTGGGACTTTCAGGAAACAGTGAGGGTTAGAAAAATAGCCCACCCCAAGACCCTGAAAAGTGGGTGCAAAGTGCACCTAAGTTCCCCAAAGAGCACAGAAGTCGTGATAGGGGAATTCTGCAGGAAAGACCAACACCAGCAACGCAACAACGATGGATTTCCAGACGAGAGTACCTGTGGAATAAGTGGACCAAGTTCAAAAGTCACGATCAAGTCGGGAGTGGGAAGATGCCCAGGAAATGCCAGCTGTGGGTGCCAAGAAGCTGCCACCGGATGGTAGAAGCTATGGATTCTGCAAGAACGACAAGGGCTAGAAACTTCCCCTTTGGAGGATGGATGTCCCACGTCGTGAAGAGTCGTGCAAAAGTATTTTCGTGCAGAAAGACCGCAAACAAGCCTTGCTACCTGCAAGGGTCACGGTTAGGGTTTTTGGATGCTGCTGTGGCCCAGGAGGGACCAGGATGTCGCCAATGGTGTGAGGAGACAGAGGGGGCGTCCAGCAAAACAAAGAGCCCACTCAGAAGCAAGCAGCACCCACAGAAATGCCGGAACAGGCACTACAAAGTGGAGTGAACCGGAGATCACCCGAAGTTGCACAAGAGGGTCCCACGAAGCCGGAGGACAACTCAGGAGGTCGTGCATTGCAGGTTAGAGTGCCGGGGACCCAGGCTTGGCTGTGCACAAAGGAAATCCTGGAAGAGTGCACAGGAGCCAGAGTAGCTGCAAAACACGCGGTTCCCAGCAATGCAGTCTAGCGTGGGGAGGCAAGGACTTACCTCCACCAAACCTGGACTGAAGAGTCACTGGACTGTGGGAGTCACTTGGACAGAGTTGCTGAGTTCAAAGGACCTCGCTCGTCGTGCTGAGAGGAGACCCAGAGGACCGGTGATGCAGTTCTTTGGTGCCTGCGGTTGCAGGGGGAAGATTTCGCCGACCCACAGGAGATTTCTTCGGAGCTTCTAGTGCAGAAAGGAGGCAGACTACCCCCACAGCATGCACCACCAGGAAAACAGTCGAGAAGGCGGCAGGATCAGCGTTACAAGGTCGCAGTAGTCGTGTTTGCTACTTTGTTGCAGTTTTGCAGGCTTCCAGCGCGGTCAGCAGTCGATTCCTTGGCAGAAGGTGAAGAGAGAGATGCAGAGGAACTCTGATGAGCTCTTGCATTCGTTATCTAAGGAATTCCCAAAAGCAGAGACCCTAAATAGCCAGAAAAGGAGGTTTGGCTACCTAGGAGAGAGGATAGGCTAGCAACACCTGAAGGAGCCTATCAGAAGGAGTCTCTGACGTCACCTGCTGGCACTGGCCACTCAGAGCAGTCCAGTGTGCCAGCAGCACCTCTGTTTCCAAGATGGCAGAGGTGTGGAGCACACTGGAGGAGCTCTGGGCACCTCCCAGGGGAGGTGCAGGTCAGGGGAGTGGTCACTCCCCATTCCTTTGTCCAGTTTCGCACCAGAGCAGGGCTGAGGGATCCCTGAACCGGTGCAGACTGGCTTATGCAGAGATGGGCACCATCTGTGCCCATCAAAGCATTTCCAGAGGCTGGGGGAGGCTACTCCTCCCCAGCCCTGACACCTTTTTCCAAAGGGAGAGGGTGTAACACCCTCTCTCTGAGGAAGTCCTTTGTTCTGCCTTCCTTGGCCAAGCCTGGCTGGACCCAGGAGGGCAGAAACCTGTCTGAGGGGTTGGCAGCAGCAGCAGCTGCAGTGAATCCCCGGGAAAGGTAGTTTGGCAGTACCCGGGTCTGAGCTAGAGACTCGGAGGATTATAGAATTGTGACAATTCCATGATCCTAGACATGTTACATGGCCATGTTCGGAGTTACCATTGTGACGCTATACATATGTTGTGACATATGTATAGTGCGCGCGTGTAATGGTGTCCCCGCACTCACAAAGTCCGGGGAATTTGCCCTGAACAATGTGGGAGCACCTTGGCTAGTGCCAGGGTGCCCACACACTAAGTAACTTAGCACCCAACCTTTACCAGGTAAAGGTTAGACATATAGGTGACTTATAAGTTAGTTAAGTGCAGTGGTAAATGGCTGTGAAATAACATGGATGTTATTTTACTCAGGCTGCACTGGCAGGCCTGTGTAAGAATTGTCAGATCTCCCTATGGGTGGCACAAGAAATGCTGCAGCCCATAGGGATCTCCTGGAACCCAAATACCCTGGGTACCTTAGTACCATATACTAGGGAATTATAAGGGTGTTCCAATATGCCAATGTAAATTGGTGAAATTGGTCACTAGCCTGTTAGTGACAATTTGGAAAGAAATGAGAGAGCATAACCACTGAGGTTCTGGGTAGCAGAGCCTCAGTGAGACAGTTAGCCATAACACAGGTAACACATACAGGGCACACTTATGAGCACTGGGGCCCTGGCTGGCAGGGTCCCAGTGACACATACAACTAAAACAACATATATACAGTGAAATATGGGGGTAACATGCCAGGCAAGATAGTACTTTCCTACAGGGCACCTAAGCCAGATGAACGCACGACGCACCTGCTGCACGAGGGGGCTCCATGCCCATTGCTGTATTCTGGAGAGTGCAAAGCCACAGTCTCTCAAGTCTCTCAAGTGGGTGGTTTGCCCACTGCTTTATCCTGGGGAGTGCAAAGCCACAGTCTCTCAAGTCTCTCTAGTGGGTGGTTTGCCCACTGCTTTATCCTGGAGAGTGCAAAGCCACAGTCTCTCAACTCTTTCCAGTGGGTGGTTTGCCCACTGCTTTATCCTGGGGAGTGCAAAGCCTCAATCTCTTGAGTGGATGTCATTCTCCACTGGTTCTGGAGGGGGCCTGGTGCCCAGAGTGCTTCATCCTGCCAAGAACAGAGGTAGTGGATGTATCTCTCCACTGGTTCTGGAGTGGGTCTAGTGCCCAGAGTGCTTCATCCTGCCAAGGACTGAGGTAGTGGATGTCATTCTCCACTGGTTCTGGAGGGGACCTGGAGCCCAGAGTGCTTCATCCTGCCAAGGACAGAGGTAGTGGATGGATGTATCTCTCCACTGGTTCTGGAGGGGGCCTGGGGCCCAGAGTGCTTCATCCTGGCAAGGACTGAGGTAGTGGATGTCATTCTCCCCTGGTTCTGGAGGGGGCCTGGTGCCCAGAGTGCTTCATCCTGCCAAGGACAGAGGTAGTGGATGCATCTCTCCACTGGTTCTGGAGGGGGCCTGGTGCCCAGTAATGCTTCGTGGAAGCTGCCCAGGGTCCTGGAACTCACCACCAGCCTCGGACGACTGACCACTGGGGATGGTAGGCATGTCAGCGGTGGTGCTACTGTCTGAGGACCTCGTGGGGCCTCTGGCGGTGCTTGTGGCAGTGTCTGTCGTGGCGGTGTCAGTGGTGGCAGTGCTGGCAGAGGGGTCTGTGGTGGCGGTGCTGGTGGCAGGGCATGTGTCAGCACCTGCTGAAGGAGAAAGCAGGATGTCTCCTGCAGCCGCGGATGGCTGCCCACCGGGGAAGAGGCTGAGGACTGTCGCAGCGGCTGTAGACGTGCCAGAGGTGGTGCAGGTGGTGGTGTTCGCCGGCGTACAAGTTGGCGTTGACAGAAGGTGTGACACTGGTCCCTCAGTCTGTGCCACCATGCCCTCTCCTCACCTGCCCTTCTGTTTTTGGCCCTTCCCCACCTTTGATGGTGGGGCAGTTGTCTTGCCACTATTCCTCTATGGTTTTTGCTGACCCCTTGGTGGCTGGTGGTTTCGGCTTCTCCCTCTGGGATGTGTGCACCTTTTTCACCTTGGCAGGTGGTGGAATGTCCTTTCCCTCGCTGCATGGCACACTGGCAGCCCTGATGGTTGGCGCACTCCATGACCCCACAGTTGCTGGCACCACTGTGAATGGGGATGTGGTGGCTGAGGTGCTGGGCTGGGACCTGGAAAGCCTGGCCCTAGGGGAAGTACGGGGGGAGGTGTAGGGAAGAGGTCAATGTTAGCCAGGAAAATTTTTTTAGACACACTGGGACGGGTAGAAGGAGGGGGTTTGGGAGTGGAGGAAGAGGTAGTGGTTGTAGGAGGTGTACGTCTGCTGAATTTGGGTGAAGGTGCATGGGCTGGAGGCTGTTGTGAGGTGGATGGTTGTTGGGTGGGTGTGTGCCTGCGTTTGTGTACTTTGGGAAGAGGGCTCACAGACACACTGGTAGAGGACATTGGGGATGTGTGAATGGTAGTGGGGTTGGTGAATGCACGTGAGCGGTGTATGGTGATGGGCGTGCTGAGGATGTAGTGCATGCAGGTATGAGTGGAGATGAGACTGGGAGGGAGGAGGGGGAGTGGAGGAGGGGGACACAGTGGAGGAAGTGGATGTTGGTATGTGTGCATGGGTATGGTGCTTGTGTGAGTGCCTGTGGGATGTGTGGTGCTTATGTTTGCCTGAGCCACTCTTGTGTGTTGATGTGTGTGCATGCTGGTCTGATGGTGTGCTTGGGATAGGTTGAGGTACAGGGGATTGGGTCTGGGTGGAGGAGGTTCGAGGGGGGAAGCTGGACACAGGGACAATGGCTGCCATCAGTGCTGAGGCCAGAGCCTGAAATGCTCTCTGTTGAGCTGCCTGGCCAAAATGAATGCCCTCCAGGTATGCATTTGTTTGTTGCAAATGCCTCTCAGCACCCTGGATGAAATTCAGAATGGTAGACTGCCCAACAGTGAGGGATCTCAGGAGGTCAATAGCCTCCTCACTGAGGGCAGAAGGGCTGACTGAGGCAGGGCCTGAGGTGCCTGGGGCGAAGGAGATGCCCACCTTCCTGGGTGAGCGGTCACGGACACACGCTAAGGGGCTGCTGAGAGGGCAGTGCTGGTAGGGGGGGGTGGCGGCTGTACCTGTTGATGCGGTGGGCGCAGAGGGTCCCGCCACCGCAAGGGAGCTCCCATCTGAGGAGTCGCTGTCGCTGGTCTCTGCTCCTGTCCCCGCCGTGGAGCTCCCCTCACCCTCTGTCCCACTGGTGGCTTCAGACTCCATAGCTTCACCCTCCAGGGCCAAGTGGGATGCAACTCTCTCCTGCTCTGGTGCCAATGCTCCTCCGCTTGACGATGCTATTGCACACAAGAACAGGGAGACCACAAAAAGGGTGGGGAAAGACAGAAGAAAGACATGTTCAGTGCATGCAACACCACTACCGTTGGCGGACACAACAGACAGTGAGCAGCCCTCTGCAATACACCATGCACTTACAGTTCCTAGATTTTTCACATGCCCATGGGGTACGAGGCCTAAGCCCAATTGCTGCACACCTGGAAGTCACAGGAGTCTGACTAGGTGTAGATGGCTCTAACCACTGGTGGGGTTGGGGTGCAACATAGCCTGCCTCACAAGGGACCTTGCCTACCAAGATCGCCCTGGCCTAGGGGACCCCACTGCCCACCTCCCCCGCCCAGACACCTCGTAATGCGTGCAGAGTCAGCTGAATGAGAGTGTACTCATCCCCTTGTGGCTGCTGTGATGCCCTCAAGCGCCCATCCAACTCCGAATAGGCCACCGCCAGGATCCCGAACTTCAGGGGGGTCATGGTGCGACGGGCACCACTCCCACGTTGGGCGGCCATCCCCAGCTGGGCCTCCGCCGTCTTCTTGCTCCAGCGGCGCAGGTCCTCCCATCTTTTACGGCAGTGGGTGCTCTGTCTGTGGTAGACCCCCAGGTTCCAGACGTCGTTGGTGATGGCACGCCAAATAGCCTTCTTCTGGTGGGCACTGACCTAGAGGAATGGTACAGGGGGAAAGGACATTACTCACCCGTCTGGACCGTCATACTCATTGCCCACCAGTTCCCACCCATGCCAGGACACATATACACTCACCATCCGCACATGAAGGCCTCAGCCCCCCCCCATGTATCTTCCAACCACACGACTCAAAGCAGGCATTGCCCATTCAGTATGCTTACCGTGTACTGACCTGTTTGTCTGGAGGACTGTACAGTTGCGTGTACTGGGGGAGGACCCCATCCACTAGTTTCTCCAACTCCTTCGAAGTGAAGGCAGAGGCCCTTTCCCCAGACACATGAGCCATGGTCGCTTCCAGACACAGGTCACAGCAGCACTTGCAGTGTAGGTCCTCTCCTGTTGAAGGTTAGGTATCAAGTGAGTGAACAGAGAGAAAATGGCGGTCACGTCCACGGCAGTGCATACTGTCACCGCCAGCGTACATCGTCATTGGCTCCTTGGACCCATAGGGCCCAATGTTAACCGATGCTGAATTGCGCCGCGGTCTTCGACCGCCCACCGCGACGGTGTACAACGCCAGCGCAGTTACCTCATATCCCCTTGTCCCACCTTACAGGTTAGGCAGCTGTCATTTCAGGGGGCCACATGGCATTAATAATTGTGTCACACCTATCTAGGCCTGGAATACACACAGTTACAGGCACATTGCGGATTAATACATTTCTGCAAATGACATTTTGTGATACCTCTTTGTTGGCTGACTCTCTGCTCACTGTTCTCCTCCATAGGGCACGTCTGCTGGGGCAGGTGATGAGATAGCGGCATCCTCCGGTGTACAGACCCCTGGTTGACTTGTCAACAGTGAAATACAGACTTGATTGTGCAACAATCCAGGAACTGTGTGCCCAGTTGGAGCCAGACCTGATGTCAGCTATCTGCCATCCCACAGGGATACCCCCTCTAGTGCAGGTCCTGTCAGTACTCCATTTCCTGGCAAGTGGTTCCTTTCAAACAACAGTGGCCATTGTATCAGGGATGTCCCAGCCAATGTTCTCTAACGTGTTGTCCAGAGTGTTGTCTGCCCCGCTGAAACACATGCGCAGCTACATCGTGTTCCCTCAGGTGGAAGATTTGCCCACAGTGAAAGGTGACTTCGATGCCCTGGGACATATCCTCATCATCATTGGTGCTATTGATGGGACACATGTGGCATTAGTACCCCCACGCAGGAGTGAATAGGTGTACAGAAACCGGAAGAGCTACCATTCGATGAATGTGCAGATGGTGTGTTTGGCAGACCAGTACATCTCCCATGTGAATGCCAAGTTTCCTGGCTCAGTGCATGACGCTTACATTTTGAGGACTAGCAGCATCCCTTATGTGATGGGGCAACTCCAGAGGCACCGTGTGTGGCTAATTGGTGAGGCCAAGGACCCAACACAGTGTGAATAGGTGTCTGGGTATGGGGTTGTCCCTAAGGGTTAGTGTGTGTCTAACAGTTGTCCTTCGACATTTGCAGGTGACTCTGGTTACCCCAACCTGTCATGGGTACTGACCCCAGTGAGGAATCCCAGGACAAGGGCAGAGGAACGCTACAATGAGGCACATGGGCGAACTAGGAGGGTGATCAAACGCACCTTCGGCCTCCTGAAGGCCAGATTCTGGTGCCTCTATATGACAGGTGGTTCCCTCTACTACCAAAGAAGGTGTGTCAGATCATCGTGGTCTGCTGTATGCTGCACAACCTGGCTTTGCGACAGCAGGTGCCTTTTCTGCAGATGGATGGTCCAGCTAGTGGTCTTGTGGCAGCTGTGGAGCCTGTGAAGAAGAGGAGGCAGAAGAAGAGGATATCGACAAATGAAACAACATAATCATGCAATACTTCCAGTGAGACACAGGTAAGAAGATGTCACTGCCTCCCACAACTCATACAATTGTTGGAGCTAGCATAAGTCTGTCATTTCCATTCAGTGTATGGACCCTGACTTGTCAATTTGCCTTTCCATTTCACAGATGTGGGTCCCACTTTGTGCCCTCTGCTATATTTCCTCCTGGCCTACAGCTGTGTTACATCGGTATGTGCACAAGTAAATTGAAATTGCTATATTCCATGGTTATTGCAATTACACATTTGTGAAAGCACATAATGACTCCACATTGTTTTGTGATTGAATTGTGTTTATTTCTGTGCTAATAAGTGGAGGGGGTTGTAAAATGGGCTGGGGTTATGGTGGAGGAATGGCCATGGCAGAGTCCAGTCTATTTGTTTCACAGGTGCATTGTCCAAAGGGGCATAGGAAGTGGAGCAATGACAGTTGAAGGATGGACAGGGTGACAAAGTGGGACAGAAGGGTGACATTCAGGGGGGACTCATTTCCTGGCGGGGGTCTTGGCAATGTTCTCTGTCTTGTTCCTGAATCTCAGGGACCGTTCGCGGGGTGGTTCTCCATCTGCAGGGGGTGGGGAGCTGGTGTTGTGTTCCTGTGGCGGTGCCTCCTGTTCACTAGCGCCGGCAGAGGTGGAGGACTGTCCATCGTCCAGGCTAGTGTCAGGGGCCCCTTGTTGTGCCACTGTGTCCCTCCTGGTGTTGACAAGGTCTTGCAGCACCCCTGCAATGGTGCCCAGGTTGTTGTTAATGGACTTCAAGTCCTTCCTGATCCCAAGGTAGTGTTCCTCCTGCAGCCGCTGAGTCTCCTAAAACTTGGCCAGTACCGTTGCCATCGTCTCCTGGGAATGATGGTAAGCTCCCAGGATGTTGGAGAGTGCCTCATGGAGAGTGGGTTCCTTGGGCCTGTCCTCCCCCTGTCGCACAACAGTCCTCCCAGCTTCCCTGTTGTCCTTTGCCTCTGTCCCCTGAACCGTGTGCCCACTGCCACTGCCCCCAGGTCCCTGATCGTCCTGTGTTAATGGGGTTGCCTGGGTTCCCTGTAGTGGTGGACACACTGCTGATTGACGTGTCCTGGGGACAGAGAGATGGGCCCGCTGGGTGGGTGCTGTGCTGGTGTTTCCTGAGGGGGAGGCTCTGTGGTGGCTTGTGACTGTGTCAGGGGAACCGACTGCCCTGAGGTCCCTGATGGGCTAGGCTGGTCATCTTGATCCAGTTGTGCAGAGCTGCTTTCATCACTGTGGGTCTCTTCTGTGGGAGGACTGGATATGCCTGGCACCTCCTGTCCGGTGACGTTGGGTAGGGGTCCTGTAGGGGTGTAAAGGCATGATTATTGCATCTGTGTGTGCCATCATGTGCAATGGGTGGGTGACCCTCTACTCCAGTGCTTGCATTCTTGGCTTGGTCATTGTGTGATAGATGGTTTGGGGTCTGTGTGGGTATCTGTACCGGACTTGCTTTGGTGATGGGTGTCCGTGCACTGGTGTTACACGCAGGGCTTGTTTTTGGGATGTGTGGGTTGTGTTGGTCGGGTATCTGTGGGTTGTTGGGGTGATGGGTGTGAGGGTAAAGGTGGGGTATGTGATGGTGTGGTACTGAAAATTCTGGACCCGTGTTATAAACATCGTCGTATCACAACGATTTTGGTATCAGCAGACCGGGAATGATTAGAATAGTATGCACAAGCATTGTATTCATATTCGGGTAACGAAATCACCCGAATATCAGAGTTTCCATCTTGAACCCTCGTGTTCCATTTAAACGACAGCCATTTTGTGATTGCCCTGACATAGGCCAATGTCTAATGCTGAAAACGAGTCTGAAGGACATGTACATCTTTGCTGACTCCTCTGTGACCTGGGCAAGCTGACTCCACTGCCTGAAGCCAAACCTGTTCGGCCAGTTTCTTTCCCAGTGGCCGAATGAGATTAGTATCAAGGCACAACACATCATAAAACCTTTCATCACACACAAACCATGCCTAATCTTACACACACCTGTCCCTGTTTCTTTCTTTATGACTTGCTTTACAAGGAGGAGGTGCCCGTTTATATTGGGGGTCCGTCGATATCTGATGAAAGTACTAAGCCTTGCCAGGTAATTGATTGAGGGCTGGACAAACTGAAATATGGGCTCGTCATCATAAACCTGCTATTTCTTTGTAGTGAAAATATGTGAATGGTCAACTGTAAAATAAGGAATGTTTGCCTAAAGCATAATATTTTGTATAAAAGAAAAGGTTAGCTTTGCAAAGGGAGCAGTCTCCTGAGAATATACACCGTGTTGTACTTCTAGGATACCTGTTACTGGCTGCAGCCAATAAACAAGATCTTTGACTTCACCAAGAAGACTCTGTGTTTCTGTAGTCTGAAACAGGAAGGACTCGAAGTCTGAGGGTGTGTTCCCTGGCACCGCTGGGTTCTGAAAAACCCAGTACTTCAATGGGTTGCAGGTAGGGTGGGGGATAAATTAATAATGATTTGCCCCACCAGAGTCCAGTCCTCCTGCTACTCCTGCGAGGCCCTCAGGATGCAGTATTGCCAAGACTTGCTCCTCCCATGTTGCTAGTTGTGGGGGTGGAGGTGGGGTGTCCAACGCCAGTCCTCTGTACAGCAATCTGGTGTTTGGAGACCACGGAACGCACCTTCCCCCGTAGGTCGTTCCACCTCTTCCTGATGTCATCCCTAGTTCTTGGATGCTGTCCCACTGCGTTGACCCTGTCGACAATTCTGTGCCATAGCTCCATCTTCCATTGCAATGGATGTCTGCTGCACCTGTGATTCGAATAGCTGTTGCTCTACCCGGATGATTTCCTCCACCATGACCCTGAGCTCCTCCTCAGAGAACCTGGGGTGTTGTTGAGGTGCCATGATGTGGTGTGGGTGATGTGTGAGATGGTGTGTGTTGTGATGTGTGAGGGGATGTGTTGTTGTGTGTTGTTTGAGGTACGTGGATGTTGTGTAAATAATGGTGTTGTGTGTCTGTGGATGCTGGTGTTGTTTAAGGTAGTGTCTCTCTCTGGCCTGCTTTTAAATTTCTGGTAGTAAGGGTTTGTGGGTAATGTAGGTTTGTGTTTTATATTGAATTGGGTGTGTGGGTGTGGTGTGTGTATCAGGTGTGTGTATTTCAATTTGTCCAATGTGGTGTGTTTTGTATATGTGTGTGTATTTTGATTCGTGGGTCGTGATAGTGTGGGCGTATTCTTGTTGGCGTGACGGTTTCAGTTTTGTTATCGCCAGTTTATCACTGACCTTTGGTCTGGCGGACTCGTGTGGGTGTCTGTATTGTGGCAGATTCCGAGCTGTGGGTCGTAATACCTGTAATGGAATTCCTCAGCCGCAGTGGTATGTTGGCGGCCTTCTGCACGCAGGTAAGCGGGATTTACCGCCAGGGTTGTAATGAGGGCCTTAGACGCATCAGAGATGTCGAATAGCGGGGTTAAAAAAATTGACACAGTGGAGGTAAGATAAGACCAATGGTATTTTGTGTGAAGACATCTGAGTTAAGGGTATGAAAAACTCTGGGCGGTTAACCATCTGGCGCCATTTTAAATGGCACCTATCTGTTGTCACTGTAGCTTCCCTAGATACAACAGATTGCTCAGGAACTAAAGGCATAGATGCAGATAGTGCAACTAGACCCAAAGAGAAGGGATTGTGATTGCTTTTAATTTTTTAATTCGGTCAAGCACAGACATGTTGATAACAGAAGACCAGAGGCTAAGATCAAAGGGAATGTAATCAATCCTGCGGGTACGAAACAATTTGTTGAACGTTTGAGCCCCTTCACTGTTGGAGATCGTCTGGCCATTGACAGCTCTAAGCCCATAATAAATTGTGAGGGCCTTCAGGTGTATAGCAACTTGTGTCCATCTACAAATTGGGGGAATGTGCAGCGGTGGAATAGCCCATGCCCAATCTTCACTATATGTTAGCCTATCATCATCGCCGTCAGGGGGTTTGAATGAAGTGTTAACATTGCCCCCCACAGTCAGCCATTGGGTGTTAACACACTGGTTAAACTGATTTTCTAGAATATGCAAAGTACATGAAGTCCCCCCTGCCTCGGTCCCCCTCACATAGACATTGTAGACCATTACCCTTCAGCCAGATTTACTAGTTGTTTCAATGGCAATGATATCCAGAGAGGAGATGGGCAGTTGGGTTACTCGACAGTTTGAAGAAGCTCCAACCCATGTGGCTAACCCCCAATGTGTCCTACCTCCAGAATTAGGAACAGCGGGGACAAAAAAATTCAAATTGCTGACTTGAAGTATTGGATCATGTACCAAGTTTCTTAGAAGAGACATATATTGTACTCATCCACAAATGTCCAATCATGCAGGGCTAGTTTAGACCTTAAACCAGCCAAGTTCCAGGAGGCAAGAAGCATCTCACTAGAGTCTGATTTTATAAATGTCTCACTAGTGGCTTCAAATGGCTGATTCCTAGAAGTAGGGGAATGAGGGGGAGCTTGTGTGGGGTTGGTAGAAACTAAAGCACTGGGAAAAGGTAGAAAAGTAGTGCCATTATAATCCCTGGGTGTCGAAAAGCCATTCTCCAAAGGAAAAATAGGTGGAATGGTAAGGCTGCTACTAGACACTAATGTGCTATTATGACTACCAATGTAAGGTAGGGACTTAGACTGGTGTTGGCTTGAGGTAGGTGATATTGTCAGTCATCTTCGCTAAGCAATGTAGACCTTGCGGCCACCATAGGATGTAAATGTGCGCCAGAGTGAAAGCTTGTTCTAGTGTATTTAAACTGAATGTAAGAATGACTCAGGGGCTAGTCCTAAGGTCAAGTGCTACTATGTTGTGTGCAAGATTAATGTCACTAAGAGTGAATTTGATCTTATCAAACCTCGTGTTAGAGCCCTCAAGTCTTCTGGCACTTATGATGTCATCCCGTATTACCGAGCGGCATCCCATAATGCGTCAAATGCAATTGATCACCTTATTTTCGAGAGAATCTTCCCCTTCAATTCTATCATATGCCCTCCTCTTTTGGATATTCATAATTGTGATGAAACCAGGGGAGGCATGCCCACTAGTACCCATGGGGTCAGAATGATTGAATTCACAACCGCAAGTAATCCCATGACCAGGGAAGCTAGCAAACTGTCACAAGTCATGAGATTTACATGGATTGTGTGCTGTAGAAGGATTTAAGCTCATGGTAGCTTGAGTTGCAACCCTAGAAACCCCTGGCCTGTACTTGTGAGATTAGTAGTCACCTCAGGGCAATGAGGACTGGCCCACTTCAAAAGGGTCACCCTGCTTATCAGATACAGCAATACAGATAGTTAACCTAGAACAAGAAGCTAACGTGTGCAACTGTTGGCCTAAACCCACTATGGGGGGGCAGCCTGCAAGGGGGGAATAGAAGCTGTAGAGTAAAAGTTCTAGAAGAGATAAGATGTGTCTTGAGTAGATAATGAAGGCGGAGCACTGTTAAACTCAGAAAAGTGTTTCACAGTGGTAGTAAGAGAGGAGGTAAATGATTTTAGTGTGGCCATCTCAGCCTTCAAGTCCAAAATGAGGGACGTGAGAGTTAACTTACACAAAGGTGAAAGGTCTGTAGTGCTGAGCACAGACAAGCAACTCAGAGCTCCTTCCTCAAAAGAAATTACAGCTGCTGTCTGCTCAGATGGAAGCTCTGTCAAGGACTTGGACAGCACAGCGTAATGATTGCTACATAGAAAGCCATCAGTAAAAGCCCTGGGTAGAAATTATGAGGGAAGCAGAAATAGGCAGAGAGGGTGGTGGAGCTTGGGTGTTAATGTTAGCTTCGCACCCCCGCTGCCTAGACCTGGTGTACATGCCTTTGATTCCCTTCTGGCCTGTGATGAGAGGTGCAGAAATAGAGCAGGGAGGAGGGGGACTATGCAAAGGAGGACTATTTCCTTCCACTCTGTCAATAATCATCAATCCTATCAAGGGCACAGTTGCCCCCAGCAGATTTGAGGGACTTCTTAGATTTCTGGGATATGATCAGATCCACCCCCCTCCATGGCCTTCCTCTTCCCCATGATGTGTCAAATAAAATCCAATATACAACAAATAAAACAGTTAAAACACTTTTTAAGAACTCAGACTCATAATGTAAGGAAAGTTGTTCACACAAGCGCTTGGCAACATGCACAGTACCTTTAGGGGGAGCACTACAGGGCTGGCCCAGCCTCCTCCGGGCTTCAATGGTTGTGGACAGGCCTGGGTTTTTCCCAAGCACTGCCAGCGCACATTCTGCGCTGCGGGAGTCAGGTCAGTGCTTAATAGTACGAGCGTTTGGTTCTGCCCCCTGGAGTGAGCAGCAGTGCCTTCTGGCGCTATGAATCCTGGCACTTGGAGTCCTCCAATGTCAGAACCACAATGTTCTGTGCAGCATGAGTCAGGGCAGCTCTTTATAGCACGAGAGTTTGGTCCTGCCCCCTGGAGTGAGCGGGAGCACCTTCTGGCACTAGGAATCCTGGGACTTGGAGTCCCCCAATATCAGCTCCATGATATGATGTCCTGTGCAGCGGGAAACAGGACAGTACTTTACAGCATGAGTGTTTGGTCCTGCCTCTTGGAGTGAGCGGCAAAGCCTCCTGTCATTAGTAATCCTGGGAGTTGGAGTCCCCCAATGTCAGCACCACAATGTCCCAATCAGTAGGAGTCGGGGCAGCGCTCTATAGTGTGAGTGTTTGGTCCTGCCCCTTGGAGTGAGCTCCAGCACCTCCTGGCACTAGGAATCCTGGGACTTGGATTCCTCCAATGTCAGCATCACGGTGAGGTGAAGAAATCAGTAATGTACTTCCTTCTGCTATTGAACTACCAAGTAACTGATTAGACTAACCAGTCGGAGTTAAAAAAAACAACAACAATATTTATTATTTTACTTGCTATTGTATTCAGTGTCAGAGTAAAGCAACTATATTCCAAACCAAAAGACAAAATGGCTAATCACCCAAATGAAAATGACAGCAAAGGGATTGGTCTAACGTTTCTTTCTGAAATGGTATGCAAATAACTAAAGGACCATATAGAGTTTTGCAGTCTTTCTACCCAAGTCTATTGTGTAATGAATTTCAGTCCTGTGTAGAAAAAGCAAACAGTCGCTTCCACAGAAGGAAGAAAACCAGCACATCAGGGCTACTGATATTTTTTTTTCAAAACCAAATCCGAGCTTTTTCACAACTAAAATATGTGGATAAGTGCAGGCATGTATAAATCTATACGTGGAACTTTATTTGAGCTCCAGGGGACACCAACTGGGCTGAAGTGGCGGAGTTTCCACCTGCACTGGGATTGCACACTGAAATATAAATACTGTGCCTGTGACGTTTCTCCACATGATTGTCACCATGTAAAACTTGGCTGCATTAGTTTAGGGAAAACAAATATAATTCTGAGCATTGCACCCGGAAGTGGCAGTAAAACATACAGTATTGTAATGTTATCTATCTTTTCAGGGGTAAAATGTTGGAACTATGGAATAATACTGGCCCTAGTAATTGTGACACCCTCTGGTTTCAGTATTAAACAGGTGTGACATTACCATGGCAAATGATAGTTCATTCACAATAAGGCCTTTAATTAGTATCTTACACTTCTTTTGCTTTCAAATGTATAAGGAACAAGGTGCCAAATGTACACAGACTTCTGTTTGTGATTTCCTAATAGTGCATTTTTGTGATTTGCTATTGGGAAATCACAAACAAAGATGTACAACAGTATGTTTTCCACTGTTGGACAGCAGACTACCTTGTCTGTGTTTGCTTTTTAAATAAAGCATTTTTTTTTTTTTTTAAACCCGACCAATTTTCTCAACGGAAAACGGGATGGATTAAAAAAAAACGTTTTCACTTTGATTTCTAAGAGCAGGCACTGGTCCGTGGGACCACTACCTGCTCTTAAAAAATGTTTTCGCAACAATTCACAAAGGAGAAGGGGCCCTGAGAATGTACTGTAACCGCATTTCATTTGTGAACCATTCTTACATGCCAGTGCGAGTCGCTATTAAGAAGGAACACCCTTAACATGCCCCTTCCTAATACTGAAGCGCTAAGCTCTTTTGTAATTTGAGAATAGGTTACCAAATTGCAAAACAGGTTTGGTACATAGTAAAAGGTATTTTTCTGATTCTACGAATGGGGCCGTTTGTGACCTGAAAGAAAATCTATTTACATCTGGCCCAAAGTCATCATCAAAGCTCGTCAGGACTCCAAATTCTGCAAATCGGATCTGTGATCCCTTTGCCACTGGATGTCGGACTCTGTTAAAGAAAAAAAATGAAATATTCTGAGCCAGAAATGTCTTAGGGCCTCATTATGAGTGTAGCAGTCCAAGGACTGCAACACTTACGATGACAGTTGGACATCCTCACTCCAGGTGGTCCGATCACCACATTACAACCCTGGCAGCCGGACCCACCTAAAGACTGCCCGATGGGTTGACGGCTGTCTGAGTTGTACTCAGCCACGGTGGCAATAAACTCATTGCCTCCGTGTTGATTTCAATTCAGCTCTCTGCCAGCCTTTCCATGGCGGTCACCATGCATGGAAATGCTAGTGAAAAGCCAGTGCGGGGGGGAGCCCCCTGACCAGCACCATCGGAATGCGCACTGTCTGCTCTGCAGAGCGCATTCTGATGGTGCCTTTGTGCTACAGTACGGCCTCGGCTCCCTTAAGGGAGTTGAGGTCAATACTGTAGAACTGTTCCTGCCAGTCAGCCCTGAGGGAACACTTAATAAAATGTTCCTGACGGTCAGCCCAGAAGGAACATTGCACTTGGGGGGGCACCATTGGCATGATGGTGACGTCTTCCCCTCAAGTTTGGAGGTCGTCTCACCTGCTCGACAAACTCATAATAAGGCCCTTAGTGTCAACGGCATATGCCACACACCATTTCCCTTATCTTTATTCTAAAGACCAATACAATCTGCTGGTATGATGGATTACTGACACAATATTGTGGCAAACAATATTGTTGACAAACATATTGGCCCTCATTATGACCCTGGCAGTGAGTGATAAAGTAGCGGTAATACCGCAAACAGGCTGGCAGTAATTACTGCCAAATTATGGCCCCGGCGGTGATAACTCACATAGACAACCAATGTTCCACACCATCCGCTAGGGCATGCACACCGGCGGTCACTATCAACAGCCAGGCGGGAGACAAAGTACCGCCCACCATACTTAGACCATACAATCCACCACGTTTTCTGGGGCTGTACCAACGCCACCAAAAGCCTGGCAGAAACACATCACTGAACAGAAAAGACTCACCATCGGAGACACAGGGAAGAACAAAGTCACCATCGAACCCGAACTGCAAGTCTTCCCGGTGATCTTTTACGTTATACTGCACCTGGAACACCAACGCCGACGAAGACGACGACAGTGAGTACAGACGCCTAGCACACAAGGGAGGGAGGGAGGAAAATGAGAGTGACACACACGCACAACACACACTGACACAATCAATCAATCAGTGTATTTGTAGAGCGCACTACCACCTGTGAGGGTCTAAAGGCGCTGGGGGGGTTGCTGCTACTGCTCAAATAGCCAGGTTTTGAGCCGCTTCCTGAAAGTCAACAGGTCTTCCATCTGTCATGGAGCAAGGGAAGGGTGTTTCAGGTCTTGGTGGTGAGGTGGGAGAAGGATCTGCCTCCAGTAGTCGCTCTTCGGATGCGGGGGACAGTGGTGAGGGTGAGGTCGGCTGAGCGGAGTTGGCGGGAGGGGGTGTAGAATGTGAGTCGTCTGTTGAGGTAGGCTGGACCAGTGTTGTGGAGCGCCTTGTGTGCGTGGGTGAGGAGCTTGAAGGTTATCCTTTTGTTGACAGTGAGCCAGTGTAGGTCTCTCAGAAGGGGAGTGATGTGGCTGTGGTGGTGGGCATCGAGGATCAGGCGTGCAGAGGCGTTTTGTATGCGTTTCAGTCGTTTAAGGAGTTTGGCCGGGGTGCCTGCATAGAGGGTATTTCCATACTCAAGTTTGTTGCTGACGAGGGCTTGGGTGAGTGTTCTTCTTGTATCTGTGGGGATCCATCTGTAGATCTTGCGGAGCATGCGGAGGGTGTTGAAGCAGGATGAGGAGACGGCGCTGACTTGCTTGGTCATGGATAGTGTTGAGTCGAGGATGATGCCCAGGTTTCGTGTGTGGTTGGTGGGTGTTGGGGCTGCTCCTAGAGTGGTCGGCCACCAGGAGTCGTCCCAGTCTGAGGGGTTGGCGCTGAGGATGAGGACCTCCGTCTTGTCTGAGTTCAACTTCAGTTTGCTGTTCCTCATCCATTCGGCGATGGCCTTCATACCTTCGTGGAGGTTGGATTTGGCGGTGAGGGGGTCCTTCGTGAGGGAGAGGATCAGTTGGGTGTCGTCGGCGTAGGAGATGATGTTGAGGTTGTGTAGCCGGGCGACGTGGGCGAGCGGGGCCATGTAGACGTTGAAAAGTGTAGGGCTGAGGGACGAACCTTGGGGAACGTCGCAGATGATCTTGGAGGCTTTGGAGCAGAAAGGGGGGAGGAGGACGCTCTGTGTTCTGCCGGAGAGGAAGGAGGTGGTCCACTCCAGAGCTTTGTCCCGGATCCATGCGTTGTGGAGGCGTGTGCGTAGGATGCGGTGGCAGGCGGTGTCGAAGGCGGACAAGAGGTCCAGGAGGATGAGGGCCGTGATTTCGCCGTTGTCAAGCAGGGCCCTGATGTCGTCGGTGGCGGCAATGAGGGCGGTTTCAGTACTGTGGTTGCTGCGGAACCCTGACTGGGATGGGTCCAGGATGTTGTTTTCTTCGAGGTAGTGGGTCAGTTGTCTGTTGACGATTTTCTCGATGACCTTGGCCGGGAATGGGAGCAGGGAGATGGGACGGAAGTTCTTGAGGTCTCTCGGGTCTGCCATGGATTTCTTGAGAAGGGGTTTGATCTCAGCATGCTTCCAGCTCTCTGGGTAGGTTGCGGTCTCGAAGGAGATGTTGATGACTTTGCAGAGGTGGGGTGCGATGGTGGCGCTTGCTTTATTAAAGATGTGTTGCGGGCATGGGTCTGACGTAGATCCAGAGTGGAAGGTGCCCATGGTTTTGATTGTGTCATCTTTGTTCACGTTGGCCCAGATGAGCAGGGGGTCGTAGTTGAAGGTGGGTGGAGAGTCTAAGGAGTCGGTGATTGGTGGGGTGGTCTGGCTGTTGAAGCTGTCATAGATGTCTGTGATCTTATGGTGGAAGAAGGCGGCAAGGGAGTTGCACAGGTCTTGTGAAGGTGGGATGTCGTTTGTGCTGGAGCTGGGGTTGTAGAGTTCATTCACGATGTTGAAGAGCTCCTTGCTGTTGTGTGGATTGTTGTTCAGGCGGTCTTTGAAGGAGGTTTTCTTGGCAGATCTGATGAGGTGATGGTGATTGCGGATGGCGTTCTTGAAGGCGGCATGGTTGTCCGGTGTCTGTTCGAGGAGCCACTTTCTCTCCAGTTTCCGGCAGGTTTGCTTGGAGGCTCGAAGGTCTGAGGTGAACCAGCTGGCTCTCTTGTTGGCACCTCTGTTGGAAAGTTTATTGAGCGGGGCAAGAGTGTTGGTGCAGCCGTCGATCCAGTGGCAGAGGTTGCAGGCTGTGAGGTCGGGATTGGTGGGTTCGGTGGGTGGTTTTCAGGCGAGGCTGGTGTTCAGCTGGTCTTGGCTGATTTTGCTTCAGTTGCGGTGGGGGAATCTGTTGGGTGCGGTGGTGCGTGGTGGGTTTCTGGAAGGTGAAGTGGATGCAACGGTGGTCGGTCCATGGGAGTTCGGTGGTGTGCCTGAAGGTGACGTGGAGGCTAGCGGAGAAGACGGGGTCCAGTGTGTGGCCAGTGGAGTGTGTTGGGGGTAGTGACTAGTTGTCTGATTCCAAGGGTGGCGAGGTTGTCGATTAGGGTGGTGGAGTTGGGTCGTTGTTATTTGTTCAGGTCGCCGAGGAGGACGTAGTCGGCGGAAGCTAGTGCGTGCCTGCTGACGAGGACGGCGATGGAGTCGCAGAACTGAGGCCGTGGTCCGGGGGGTCTGTAGATGAGCGTTCCTCTGAGGGTGGTGTTGGGGTTGGTGTGGATCTGGAAGTGCAGGTGTTCGGCGGTGCTGAGGGTGTCATCGGTACAGGTCGTGACCCTGATGGTGTTCTTGTGGACGATGGTGATTCCGCCTCCGACTCCATTGGTGCGATCCCTGCAGGTGATCTTGTAGCCATCCGGCTATGGCGATGTCTGGGGCCGAGGAGGTGTTCATCTAGGTCTCCGTCAGGAAGGCGACGTCCGGGGTGGAGGTGTCGAGGAGGTCCCAGAGTTCGACGGAGTGTTTGCATGCTGAGCGGTGTTAAGTAGGATGCATCGGACGTAGTTGCGGTCAGGCTCGGCAGGAGGTTTGGCGATTTGGAGGCTGGTGAGGCTGCAGTTCCGGCAGGTGAAGGGTCCCTGGGTGTGCTTAGGGGAGGCAGGGAAGCAGGCGTGTGTTCAGCCGGTGTTGAGTGCGCAGAGGGTGCTGGCGGTGTAATGGTGTTGCTGGCGTGGTGGTCTTGGGGACCAGGGGTCCTGGCGTTGGGCAAGGTCTGGACGCAGAGGGGCGCAGATGGGCTTGCCTTAGGCGTGCTTTCGGTGCGCCAGCGGCCCGGCTGCGCAGCGGCTGCCATATAAGGGGAGATGGGAGGGAGGGGCAGCGGGGAGGAGGGCGGGGGCAGCGAATGGGCAAGCGGGGGACAGGGCCGCAGGGACGCAGTGGCTGGAAAAGAGGAATTTGAAGTGGAGGGTAGGGGGCGGGGCCGCAGGGAAGCAGCAGCGGGGAATTTGAAGTGGAGGGAGGCGGCCGGGCCACAGGGACACAGCGGCGGGGAAACCAAGGCAGAGAAGATAGGGAGCCTGAAGCAGCGGCAACACCGGCATGCAGTGCGGAAGAGCGACCTGCCTGAAGCAGGGTCAAGGGTCGCTCCCCTCACCGCGCAGCGGCTGCCATATAAGGGGATGTGGGAGGGAGGGGCAGCAGGGAGGACGGAGAGGGCAACGAATGGGCGAGCGGGGCTTCAGGGACGCAGCGGCGGAAAAAGAGGAATTTGAAGTGGAGGGAGGGGGGCGGGCCACAGGGATGCAGCGGTGGGGAAAAAAGGAATTTGAAGTAGAGGGAGGGGGGCGGGGCCGCAGGTACGTAGCAGTGGGGAGACCAGGGAAGAGAAGATAGGGAGCCTGCAGCAGCGGCAACACCAGCACACGGTGCGGGGGAGCAACCTGCCATACACACACAAACCATACACATGTCCAGCTGCACACGAAAAGCAATTTGCACCAGACACACTGCAGAATAATACAAGGACAACAGGAATGCACAAAGGTGAATGTATTAATATCAACAGCTAATAAATAATCAAATTGTCCATAAAACAGATATGTAAACATGTACACAAAGGACACTGCCCAGTCCAATGTTCAAAGGGCCCAAATGGCCACAGGGCACAGTCCAAAGCCCAACTTGAATCCTGACTTCATCCAGATATAACTCTGCAGGGTCATTAGTTTGCAAGTGGGCAGGCACCTCATGGGGATGGGGGGTCACCTCAGCCGAAGTTGGGAACAAGCCCACTGATTCTGGAGGGGGCTTCATGCCTATTTCTCTGTCATGGGGAGTGCAAGGTCACAGTCTCTGGAGTGGGTGACTTTCCCACTGGTTCTGGAGGGGGCTCCAAGTCCATTTCTCTGTCCTGCGGAGTGCAAGGCCACAGTCTCTGGAGTTGGTGACTTTCCCACGGGTTCTGAAGGGGGCTCCATGCCGTTTCTCTATCCTGGAAGTGCAAGGCTACAGTCTCTCAGGTGGGAGACTTGCCCACTGGTTCTGGGGGGGCTCCAAGCCCATTTCTCTCTCCTGGGGAGTGCAAGGCTATAGTCTCTGGAGTGGGTGACTTTCCCACTGGTTCTGGAGGGGGCTCCATGCCCATTTCTCTGTCCTGGGGAGTGTAAGGCCACAGTCTCTGGAGTGGGTGACTTTCCCACTGGTTCTGGAGGGGGATCCATGCCCATTTCTCTGTCCTAGGGAGTGCAAAGCCACAGTCTCTCAGATGGGTGACTTTCCCACTGCTTCTGGAGGGGGGCCCTCGTGCAGCAGCCCCTGGAGGGTTGCCTACATTGCTTTAGCTGGTGGTAATGGCTGCAGTGTGGTGGCAGATTGAGTTGCCTCCTGAGCAGCCTCTGCAAGTGGTGATGGCTGCAGTGTGGTGGCAGATGGAGGTGCCTTCTGGGCAGCCTCTGCAAGTGGTTATGGCTGCAGTGTGGTGGCAGATGGAGGTGCCTCCTGGGCAGCCTCTGCAGGTGGTGATGGCTGCAGTGTGGTGGCAGATAGTGTACCTCCTGGGCAGCCTCTGCAGGTGGTGATGGCTGCAGTGTGGTGGCAGATGGTGGTGCCTCGTGGGCAACCTCTGCAGATGGTGATGGCTGCACTTCCTAAGCTGGTGGTGGGGGCCCCGTGACTGCTGGTAGTGGTGGAGGTGTCACCCTGACAGCCTCTGCTGGAGTAGCGGGCTTCGTCCTCTCCGTGATATGGGACATGGATTCCTTACCCTTCCTGGCAGGGGTAAGTGGCTTCTTCCTCTTCATGGCAGGTTGTACGTGATCCTTAGCCTTCTGGGCAGGAGTCGAGGGCTTCTTCCCCTTCAAAGTAGGAGGTGCAGGCTCCTTCCCCTTCTTGTCAGGAGGTGCAGGCTCCTTCCCCTTCTTGGCTGGAGGTGCAGGCTCCTTCCCCTTCTTGGCTGGAGATATGGTATCCTTCCCACCATGACTAGGTAGTGCCACCACTGTCCCCGTGGACAGTTTGGCTGAGGTGCTGGGCTGGGTCACTGGGACCCTGCTCTTACAGGCAGGACGTGGGAGGGAAGAGGTCAAGTTGGGCAAGGAAAAGCTTCTTAGGGACGGTGAGGTGCGAGGAGGGAGGAGTGATTTAAGTAGAGGTTGAGGGAGTGATTGTAGGAGGTGTATGTCTGCTGGATTTGGGTGCAGGTGCATGGGCAGTATGCTGATGTGAGGTGGATGGCTGTTGGGTGTGTGAGTGCTTGCTTTTGTGCCCTTTAAGGGGGGGGACAGACAATGTGAGAGAGGACACAGGGGACGCGTGGATGGATGTTGTGGAGGTGTCTGCTGGTGAGGTGTGTGTGCTGCTTGGTGTGGTGATGCTGGTGGTAGATGTTGATGTAGTGCATGTAGGTGTGAGTGTGGATATGACTGGGAGGGAGGTGGAGGAGGAGGAAGAGGGGGAGGCAGTGGAGGCAGTGGATGTTGTTGTGTATGCAACTCTCTGGTGTTTGCGTGAGTGCTTGTGGGATGTAGTGTGGTGCTTGTGTTTGCCTGTGCCACTTTTGGGTGTTGTCTTGTGTGCATGCTCATCAGTATGTGTGCCTACAATGGGTTGGGGTTGAGGAGAATGTGACTGGGAAGTGGTAGCTGGAGGGGTGACAGTAGAAACACGTACCATGGCCCACATCAGAGAGGAGGCCAGAGACTGAATCGATCTCTATTGGGCTGCCATCCACTGTGAATGCCCTCTAGGAATGCATTGCATTGCTGCATCTGGGATGCCAGTCCCTGGATGACATTCACAATGGTTGATTGCCCTGCAGAGATAGATCTCAGGAGGTCAATAGCCTCTTCACTCAGGGCAGCAGGGCTGACTGGGGCAGGGCCTGAGGTGCCTGGGAAAAAGGAGATGCCCACCCTCCTGGGTGAGCGGGCACAGACAACTCGCTGAGGGGCTACTGGGGGGGCAGTGCTGTACCTGCAGCTGGGGTGGTCACAGAGGTGTCTGCCACCACCAGGGAGCTTCCATCGGAGGAGGTATCTGAGTCAGTGTTGTCACCTCCTGTCTCCGCTGTGGTGCTCCCTCCGCCCTCTATCCAATGGTTGCCTCGACATCGGTGGACTCTGCCTCCTGGGTCCTGTGGGATGCAGCTCCCTTTGTCACCGGTGCCCTTGCTCCTTCACCAGATGATGCTAATGCACACAAGGACAGTATGAGAACAAAAAAGAGGGGAGAGAGACAAAGGAAACACTGGGTCAAAGACTGCACCAACACCACAGTTGGCATACACAGCACCGTCACACACAGGAAACAGGCTTAAGCACTACGTATTGCACTGCCAGTGATATGGCTAGATGCTAAGGCAAGATGATGGCCACACACTGCCAACTGCACCCCTCCTGGGACCCACGATGGCCTGCCTGAAATTGACTGCTAGCAAGCTAGGTTACCTGTATTTGATATACACCAATTACCCAAGAGTTGACCCACCCTTCAATGTCTGGCCTGGCCTTAGGGGCACCCACTAACTCACATCCACCACCTGTATCCCACCCCACCTGACAAAAATTGTAATGACACACACTGTACTCACCGCCTTATGGCTGCTGTGATTCCCTCAAGCGCTCATCCAGCTCAGGGCAGGCCACCTCCAGTATGTGGGCCATCAGTGGGGTCAGGTTCCAACGGGCACCCTTTCCTCGTTGGGTGGCCATCCCCAGCTGGGCCTCTGCGATCTTCCGTGCCCAGCATCTTAGGTCCTCTACAGTTTCCAACAGTGGGTGCGCCGCCTGCCATAGACCCCCAGGGTCCACACGTCCTTGGCGATGGCACACCATAATGCCTTCTTTTGATGGGCGCTGACCTGCAGAGGCAATACAGACAGGCGAACACCATTAAACAAACAGTCCAGCATGTCACACAGATGGCCCACCATACCCGTTTCCATCTCCATTGGCACACACATTGCCCGGCGCACACCATGTACACCACCACAAGGCATTCCCCCCGCCCACCCCGATGACACAATGCTTGCACACACATTTCCATGCATCCTTCCCACATGCACGGTGCTCAATGTGTACTCACCTGTTGGTCTGGAGGCCCAAACAGCAGCACGTACTGGGGTAGGACCCCCTCCACCAGTTGCTCCAACTCCTCAGAATTGAAGGCAGGGGCCCTTTCCCCAGTCACACGGCCCATGGTGGGTTCCAGACACAGGTCACAGCAGCACATGCAGTATAGGTGTTCTCCTGTTGAAGCTCAGGAAACAAGTGAGGAATTAGATAGAAAATGGCGGTCACATCTGCGGCAGTGTCCACCGTCACAAATCCCTGTAGGCCACTGTACACCATAGAGCCCCATATCATCCAATGAGGAATTGCACGGCGGTGCAAGACCGCCTTCCGCCACGGCGCCCAAAATCGGCAGAATTACCTCACTTCCACCTGTCCCTACATACAGGACAGGTGATTGCCATTTCGGTGGAGGGTAACAGTCATATCGACATTAACTACGTCACAGATTAGACTGGCACATACCTCACCATTAACACTGTCCCATTACATAAGTGCACCAAGTATACTGAAGTTGTGGTTCCATTGTTCCGATTGTGACAGCTTACTCACTCTTGTGCCCCTTAGATAGCTACCACTGCAGATGAATAGGAGGTGGAGACATACCCCCATGTACAGACCCCTTGTGGACTGCACTGGAGGACAGGCACATTATCCTCACCTATGGGCTGGACAGGGCCACAATCACAGGCTGTGTGCCCTATTGGAGCCAGACCTGATCTCATCTATCCATCATCCGACTGGGATGCCCCCTCTTGCGCAAGTGCTATCAGTGCTCCCATTTCTTGGCAACTGGTTCTTTCCAAGTGACAGTGGGCTTGGCAACAGGAATGTCACAGCCAATGTTCTCAATCTTGCTGGCAAGAATCTTGTCTGCCCTGGTAAAACACATGTGCAGCTACATTTCTTTTCCCCAGGTGGAAGAATCTGCCACTGTGAAGGCCGGATTCTATGCAATGGGACATAGCCCCAATATTATTGGGGCAATTGATGGTACACATACATCATTTGCCCCCCGCCAGAAAGAACATGCGTTCAGGGATCCGAAGAGTTTCCTCTCACTGAATGTGCAGATGGTGTGCCTGGCGGATCAGTACATCTCTCATGTCAATGCTAAGTATCCTGGGTTGGTGCATGATGCCTTTGTGCTGAGGAATAGCAGCATCCCAAATGTGATGGCCCAACTACAGAGGCACAGGATATGGCTAATAGGTGAGCCCCCACCCACTGTATGTTAGTGTATGCCTTCTGGTGTTAACCCCATTGGATTGTGTGAGGCTAAATGTGCTCCCTCAATACTTGCAGGATACTCTGGCTACCCAAACCTATTGTGGCTGCTGACCCCTGTGAGGAATGCCTGGTCAGGGGCTGAGGAACATTATAATGAGGCACATGGGCGAACCAGGCGGATCATCGAGAAGTCCATCGGCCTCCTGAAGGCCAGGTTCAGGAGCCTCCATCTGACAGGTGGATCCTTGTACTACTCACCTGAGAAGGTCTGCCAGATAGTAGTGGCATGCTGCAGGTTGCACAACCTGGCCCTCAGATGCCATGTACCTTTTCTGCAGGAAAACAACTAGAAATGCCCCTGTGACAACAGTAGACCCTGAGGATAGTGAGGATAAAGAGGCTGAGGATGAGGACAACAGAACATTAGTTATCTGTCAGTACTTCCAATGACGCACAGGTGAGACAGTGCAACTGTACATTCCTATAACTACTGGTGTATTATGTGTGGCTGTAGCATGATGGCATTAATTTCCTTTGCATCTCAACTTACTGCCACCTATGGTTTGTCATTTTACAGATGTTGGTGATAGAACAACTGTGTACTGATGTGCTGACTACAGACAGCTAGAGGTCATTATTTCTATGCTCTCAGAGTGTACAGTTCATTTGCACTAGATGTGACCGTTTCCATAAATACACATTTTCAATACATAAAATACTAGTAGTCAAGTTGTGTTCAAGGGTGTTTATTGTAGTGCTAAGAAATTGAAGGGAAAATGCAATGGAATGGGTTGATGATGGAGGAAAGTCCAGGGTACTGTTCCAGTCTGTTTGTAGCACAGGGGTAGTGTCCAAGGGGCAATAGGAAGGGGAGCAAAGGCAGTTCTAAGTGGACAAGGTGACTGAGTGGGACAATCAGGAGAGTCTAATTTCGTGGTGGTGGTCTTGCAGGTGTCTCCGGTTTCTGTCTGGTTCGCAGGGAACATTTGCGGATGGTTCACCTTCAGCAGGGGGTGGGGTGCTGGTGGCCTGTGGGTCCAGTGGCGGGGCCTCCTGCCCACTAGCTGCAGTGGAAGTGGAGGGCTGGTGAATGGACTGGCTAGTGGTAGGGGCCCGCTGTGTCTTGTTACCTCCCTCATGATGTTGGCCATGTCTGCCAGCACCCCTGCTATGGTGATCACGGTTGTGTTAATGGCCTGCAAGATCTCCCTGACCACCTGATACTATCCCTCCTGCAGCTGCCTGTTCTCCTGCATGTTGTCAAGTATCTGGCCCATCGTGTCCTGGGAATGTTGGTAGACTCCCAGGATCTCGGAGAGTGCCTCCTGGGGAGTTGGTTCCCTGGTCCTGTCCTCCCCCTGGTGCACAGCAGGCCTCCAGTGTCCCTGTTGGCCTGTGCCTCTGTCCGCTGAACGGTGTGCCCACTGCTACTGACCCCAGGTCCATGACTGTATGAAGTGCGGCCTGAGGTCCCTGTACAGGTGGGCATACTGCTGATTGACGTGTCCTGGGGACAGAGGTGTGGGTACGCTGGGTGGGTGCTGTGGTGTTGGATCCTGATGGGGGAAGCTCTGTGGTGGACTGTGAGGGGGCTTGGGTAACCGGCTGTCCAGTGGTCCCTGATGGGCCAGGTAGGTCATCCAGATCCTGATGTTCAGAGTTACTGTCATCACTGGGGGCATCTTCTGTTGGTTACTGGATAGTGGTGGCACCTCCTCTCCTCTGACATTGGCTGGGGTACCTGTGGGGATGTAAGTGATGTATTATGCTTCATGTGTGTGACATATTGTACATCCCTGGCTTTCCCGCTATCGTTGGTGTTGCCTTGACACCTTTTGTTTGTGAATGGTGATGTATTGTGGCATTGTTAGTTTCCCTATGCTGAGCATGGTTTGGTAATGGGTGTCCGGCGTTCACCATGTCCACGATTCTCCCCCATAGCTCCATCTTCCTTGCAATGGATATCTGCTGTACCTGTGCTCCAAAGAGCTGTGGCTCTACCCTCACAATTTCCTCCACCATGACCCTTAACTCCTCATCAGTGAAATGGGGGTTTCTTTATGGGGACATGGTGTTGTGTGGTGTGTGTTAATGAGAGTGTGTTGAGTAATGTGGTGGGGTGTGTGATGTGGTGTGCATGAGGGATGTATGGGTGTAAGTGGTGTGTGTGTCTAGTTGTCTCTGTGCTGTTCGTGTCAATCTCCTGGCAGTAATTGTTGTTTGTAAAGGGTTGTGGGTAAGGTGGGTGTGTGTTTTATAGTGCTGTGGGTGTGTGGGTGTGGCGTGTGTATGAGTGTCTGTTGTGTGTCTTTGGTATTGGCCAATGTGGTGTTGTTTTGTATGTGGGTGTCCATTCTGAGCATGGTGGTATGTACTGCCAATGGTTTACTGCTGTTGAATGTCCGCAGTGGTGATTCGTGGGTCATAATGTGATGGGTGTTGTTTTGTTGGCGTGACGGTATGGGTGTTGATACCGCCACTTTGTCACTGACCTTTGTGCTGGAGGATTTATGTATGTGGCTGTATTCTGTCGGATTGGTGTGTGTGTGTCATAATATGGCGAAAGGATATTTGCCACAGCGGCGGTATGTTGGCGACCATCACCACGGCGGTAAGCGGGATTTACCGCCAATGTCATAATGAGGGCCATTGTGTCAAAAGTATCATTTACCACAATATTTTGTTTCCATACTTAGAAAGGTAAGTACAAGAATATCAGAAAAAATATAGTTAATACTAATATCATCAAAATATAAGCAAAACGATCTATTTTTAATATAAACAAAGTTTAAAATAGTAAATGTTGAATATTTTACTAAATGTAATATCATATAGAAATATATACTTATTTAAACACATATCTAAATTATACTGTTCTCACTCTAGTTTATGCAACAGTAAGAAAAGTGTTGGACTTCATAGGCGTTATATTTACTATTCTTACTCCAGTCACCACCATGATAGGGAAAGTGTTGGACTTTAGAGGAGTTAGATTCACTATTCCCACTCTAGTCTAAGCAACAGTAGGAAAAGCGTTGGATTTCAGAGGGGTGAAATGTACTATTCCCACTTCCATCTACACAATAGTAGGGAAAGTGTGGAGTTTGGGTGGGTCAAATATACTATTCCGACTCCAAACAGTGCAATAGTACGCAAAGTTTTGGATTTGGGAGGGGTGAAATTTACTATTCCCGCTCCAAACAGTGCAATAGTAGCAAAATTGTTGGACTTTGGATAGGCAATATTTACTGTCCCCATTTCAGTATCTCCAACAGTAGGGAAATTGTTGGATTTCAGAGGGGTATAATTCCCACTATTTCTACTCTAAAAAGCACAATAGTAAGAAAAGTTGAACCGCAAAGACATTAATTTACTGGAGACTAATCAAGAGTTGGGAAAATCTTTCACTTTATGCACATTTCATAGATGAATAACCAGATGAATAGAAAAAAATGAAACATATTAAATACATATTTAATATATTTATAATACACTATGTTATATGCTATTATATACTATATTAATGTATATTGTTAAATATGTTTTTATTTTTTTTATTGTTTCATTTTATATGGTATAATTAAGGCTCCTGGTTTTCTCTTTAAACTGATTTTTACACATAAATACAGATGGAAATCTATTTTTACTTTGTCTGTGTTTAGAAATATAAACAGTAAAATACTGCTGTATTGTTGTCACTAAGAGGAGAGGTTAGTTATCCTTCTTTCCTGATTCACTTCCCGGCTGATAGGGAGGTACCCTGGTGTTATAATGTGGTGGTTAGACCACCACAGCAGCGGCGGTCCTGATCATGAGTCTGGTGGTCTAGTGACTGTCAGGCTTTTAATCAGGCCCTATAATAGTGAAAACGATAAGGAAAACATTGACATTATTTACAATGAGATTACTTACCTCAAAAAACAATATTCTTATCAGCAATGTTTCTATATTTGTGTTTAGGGATATTTTGTTTCTGATATTTCTGTCTCACTATATTTGTAAATCAATATTTTGTCCAAACACAGGTACGATCAATACAAGAACCTTTTCTTATGTTGGCCAACTTCTTGTGCTGGTTCAGCTTTCACACCCTCTCTCTCAGAGGAGATGGCAAGTATGTAATTTTATTTTCGTACTCTTTTTGGTATCTTCAACAGTTAAACTTTATCTAGGAATGATGCTGCAGATTGATTGAAGTTTCCCAGCCCACAAGCATGACGTCTACGTCTATCAGTCCTGAAAATGAGACTTAGGAAACTAAATTGCTAATCAAGTGTAGGATTTTATTTATCTTTAGCAAACTGGTACTTTTTTAGACAAATGTAATGTAAATTTGAGTGGGCTTTTTCACTGAAGGTTAATGTATTGGAAATGTTTCTGAGGGGTTCCATATTGCAATGGGACAAGTACTGCACAAATAATGTCTTGCATTACCTTGATGACTAGAGTTTTTCCTTTTTCCTGGTGTTTTTTATGCACAGCAAAGGACCCTAAAAGATACAGTGCTCTCAACTTGCCTTTCTGGTTTGAGCAGAGAAAACAAATATCTCAAATGCATGGTGAGGTAGATACTGATAATTTATATTGGTTCCATGCTCAAGAGAAAATAAAGGTGGTGATTAAGGTGAATACATTTTCTTTGAGAAATATCATTGAGTGGCAGATAACACTATTCTTGTCAAACATTTCCTTTCGCTTGTGTATTACACACAGTTAAATATACTTATTTAAATCTGGATGCATGCTTCCTAAAGTAAACATATTGTGCTTTGAAGTTTATTTAACAATGAAAAATACTATCACCATTATACCAACATTTATGCAAAATGGTAAAGGCTGCCACCAAAATCACTAAATATGGAATTGTTAAATGGCACAAAGCAAAATCAGCCTTTCACAAATGTCATGCTATTTTGTAGAAAGAGAAAACAAATGAATTTAGATCAATTTTGAAAAAGTATGGCAGTTTTGAAAGAAACCTGAGTCTTTGCTTGAGTCAAGTGCCACACCCAGTAGTTTTCTAAGCCCCAAGAGGAAATATTGGCAGGATGTACAAAACATGTTTGTGGTCGCAAATGATCTGAATCAGAGTTTGCAGCTGCAAAAATGGTTTTTGCAAAGTACTGAATCCATTTTAGATGTCAGTAACTTTTTTTTTACTATAAAATGGGTTTGGACATGGAAAAGGAGCTGCTAGGGTGGTTGGTGTAGGCGTTCCTTCCAAGCAACGATATGTATCAATGTGTTTTTACCAGATTGTAAACCATTGAAAAGTTACTGACCCTTAATCAACCTATTTGCAAAATGAAAGGAGGTCCCCGTGGGCCCCCATTCCCCTTTGTGAAGGTTAAAAAAAGATTGTCAGGGAGGAGGGGGACGACCGTCTATTATCAACTTTAAAAAAAAAAAGTTTACTTTTTATTTTAAAATCACAGTGCCTTTTCCTTCAAGGAAAATGGGCTCTAATTAAACATAGATAACAGGCATGTGATGGCCAACATTCCTACTAAGTCACAGTTTGTGACATACCTTATGGATAATTCTGAGGTAGTCTGAATTGCCTCTATGAGTCAGAATTTTATTAACAGACCTGTTAGTACATAGGCCAGTTTGCAAACGTCTACACTGCTCACAAAAATAGTGGTCACAATTTGTGACCAGTATTTTGTATGTAGCAAGTGTTTTGTGCAACTGGTCCTATGACCTCCTTTTCACAGAAATGGAAAACTGGCAGGTGTCTTTCAGTCCTACTTATTGTGTTACACTCAAGTCAGAGATAGTGTAGGCACATAGGTTCCCAATATCCTAATTAGACTACTGGATTTGGGCAGTAGAATCACTTGTATTGCGTGGGACTTCCGGGTAACTAGCAGTGCCCCATCTACACCCAAGAGGAGGGATGATTGGGCAACTGGACGCATGACACAAATGACTCCTTCAGGGAAATAGTGGTCACTCAGATCTCATCCGTTTCCCTCAGTTACATTAGTCTCACGTATTCAAGGACAATCAGAGGCAGTATGTAGTTCAAAAAAGTTTTATTGAAGCAACTGCATTTTAGATAACAAAGCATGTATTGCAATAACTAGGATGATAAAGCATGAAATGATTAAAATTGTAACAAGGAGAGTAGAGCACAAAAATAACGCTACCATGTTGTCACTACGGTTTTTTAGAATAGTTCCTACCTAGGCTATGTAAGAGCACAGCATGTTAAACTCTAATTCTATCACAGGACCGGAGGCGAGGATTATGCAGATCTTTCTTCACTTTTAATTAAACAGCAAGTTCAAAGTAAAACAAAACATGAACAAAAAAACTACAAGTTCCATGAGCCCGCCGCCATGGTAACGAGTATCCAATGAGGTGCGCTCCTTCACGTTGGTATAAGTATCCCGAAATGCGTCACACTTCCTCTTTCTTCACTGCTGTGAGCCAGATAAGTGCCTTTCTGCCTCCGGTTCGGGGGTTTTCTGTTTGCTTTGGCGCGTCTCTGCTAAATTGCATTTTCTGTCTTCGTTCGCCGGAACGAACGTTCCGCTCGAGCGTTTCTTTTGTTTTTCTCCCTCCGGCGTGTTTAAATACACGTCGGGCCCACTAGAGGGCGCGCGCACGCTGTTTTTCTCTCGGAGAGCATGTAGCTCTCAGCGCTCGGCGCTCACGCCTCGCGTTTGTTTTCTTTTTTCTCAATTAAGGGTTTTTGGCCCTCAATTACACGTTTGTACCTTCGGTACAGTTTTGTCCCTACCCGTGACACCCATTTGGGTAAGGTTTACCCCATTAGGGAAGATATTATTTTTCTTGCACTTACAGTGACAGAGTGGGTAGGGATTTTACCCTATATATCATATTTTTTGTTGGGTGTACACTCTGTCCAGTCCTCATTATGCACTCCTCTCAAGAACATGAGCCTTTTCCCAACATGTCCCCAGGTGAGGGTTCCTCTCGCCGTACCCTCCCCCCCGGGGTGGACACTTTGTTTTCACAGGCTATTTCCCACGCTTTGGCCCCTCTTAGGGATAGTGTAGCTAAACTTACTGAACAGGTGTCCAGAGGTACGGGCATGTTTGGTGTGACGGGAGCGGAGGGTGATTCCTCTACCCTTTCGGCTCCCAGGAAACTGCGCAAGCGCGACGCGGGGCACCTGGAGGAGGGCGAGTTTTTTTCCCATCCCAAGAGTGCGCGCGCGCATACGCGCTTACCCTCCCGGGAGGGCTGTTTGCCCGGGGTAATGGGTGACAAGCTTCACCACCTATGGAACCCTGATTTGGAATCCCCCAAAGGCTTCATGGGAGGTTCAGATGAGGACTCATCATCTTTGGATGACGACTCAGGTCGCCCTTGGCGCCCTGGGGCTACCTTACCAGATCCTTCGGATCGCGCTGATTCTGACTCCGATATGTTTGAACCGGAGGGTATCTACCATCCACGTTCCTCGGAGTGGCGCCCAGACCACAAGGTGGCTGAGTATGTCGCCAGCAAAATTAGGCAACCTCTGGACAAGGAGGTGCGGGCCCGGCTACGGGCGGAGTGCCCACGCCCGTCTTTATCGGATAAGGTCGCTTGTACACCTGATATTGACCCTAAAATGTGTACGTTTTTTGCAAAGTATACCAGGGATCCCAAAAAAGGGATTGACCGCTCCTGGCGAGCATGTCAAGATAAACTTCTTGATGTCCTTGGTCCCCTCACACAGATTGTTCAATTGGCGGAGCGTGCCAGGCAAGCAAACACTCCCCTTCAGACGGACATCGTCGCAGGATGGGCTCAGAGAGCTGTTTGTCTCCTGGGCAACGCGAACTGTGCCATCTCTGCAGAAAGACGCAGGTCTTTATTAATCAAAATCGACCCCAAATTGGGGGAACTATCTAACTCGGAGGCAGGGGCTGTTGCCCAAGGCAATTTATTTGGCGACCCTTTTGTCAAAGAATTGGGGAAGTTTGTGGCTACGTTTTCGGCTTTGGATAAAGCGCAATCTTCCATTAAAAAGATCTTCCCCAACAAGGTTTTTGGCGGGGCCGGGCGAGGCAGGGGTCGCTCTTCCGGCCGTCCTTTCCAGCGAGGCCCCAGTTCCTTCAGGAACAACGGTTGGAGGGACGGCAGACAAGGAACTTTCTTCCCCAACAGAGGCAGGGGAAGAGGCAGAGGGTCCAGAAACACGCGAGGAGCATCTAACGCCCCTGGAGGTCCCTCTGGTGAGGCTTATCCCTTTTTCCCCAAAAAATTTTGGAGGGAGATTGAGGTTTTTCAAGGACAATTGGAGGCGCATTACCTCCGACGCATGGGTTCTCCAAACTGTCTCAGGTTTTCAGATAGAGTTCTGGGGTACCCCACTTCAGGAGAGACTGCCTCCGCCCATCGTATTTTCGGCAGAAAACTCAGACCTCATAGAATTAGAGGTTCAGGCCCTTCTCCACAAGGGAGCCATTTCCTTCACTTCCTTTCACCCCACAGGTTTCGTGAGCAACATCTTTTTGGTGGAGAAGAAGGACAAGGGGTTTCGCCCCGTTATCAACCTTCGGGCATTCAACGAATGGGTGGTTTACAGACATTTCAAGATGGAGGGTATTCACATGCTCCGCGACCTCCTCTTACAAGGAGACTGGATGGTTCGTCTGGATCTCAAAGACGCATACCTCACAGTCCCCATTTTTCCGCCCCATCGCAGATTCCTGCAATTCATATGGAACGGCCAGATGTTCGAATTCACCACACTCCCCTTCGGCCTGTCATCGGCACCTTGGTGCTTCACAAAACTTCTCAAACCAATAGTGGGAAAACTGAGATTGCTAGGCATACGCCTCATAATTTATCTGGACGACCTCCTTTTGATGGACCAGTCCAAGTCTCAGTTGATGTTCAATCTGAACACAACTATTGCGCTTTTCCAGGACCTTGGTTTCGTGATCAACCAACAGAAGTCGCAACTTACTCCGACTCAATCGTTAGTCTTTCTAGGGTTTCTAGTGGATTCCCGATCGGCGTCTCTCAGTCTCCCGATGCCGAAGATCTCCAAGATAAAGAAGGAACTGAGGAAAGTCCTTCGACGAGACCACATTTCGTTACGTCAATTAGCCAGGGTGATCGGCCTGCTTTCCTCCTCGATTCAGGCCATTTTTCCGGGTCCCCTACACTACAGAGCCCTGCAACGCTTGAAAGCGTTTCACCTTCGCCGAGGGGTCACGTACTCCGAATTGATCTCCCTGTCTCCAGAGGCAAGGACGGAGTTGTTTTGGTGGCTGGACCACATGGAGGCATGGAATGGCAGAGCCATTTTTGGTGCAGCCCCGGATCTGGTGATCGAATCAGACGCCAGTCGCCAGGGATGGGGGGCTCGTTGCGGAGACATATCGTTCGGGGGACGCTGGACCCCGCAGGAACTAACCATGCATATCAACTGCCTGGAACTCCTGGCGGGATCTTTTGCGATCAAATCTCTCACGAGAGACAAAATCTCATGTGTTGTTCTACTACGGATGGACAACGTATCGGCGGTACATTACATAAATCGCTTAGGGGGAACAAGATCAAGAGCCCTAGCGGAACTGGCGATGAATCTTTGGCATTTTTGCCTTCAACACCAAATCTCAGTCACAGCAGAGTATCTTCCGGGAGTCCAGAATGTGGGGGCAGACTGGAATTCTCGGTTTCTCCAGGATCCCAGCGATTGGCGACTACATCGCTCGGTCTTTCAGCCGATCATGGATCGCTGGGGTCCCTGTTCAGTGGATCTCTTTGCGTCTCGTTGGAACGCTCAACTTCCCCTATACTTCAGCTGGCGACCGGATCCGGGAGCGGCGGCAGTAGATGCGTTTCTCCAGCATTGGGATACCCTTCAGGGTTATGCTTTTCCCCCATTTCTCCTCATCCCGCGGGTTGCGGCTCAGGTTCGCCGCCAAGAGGCGACGGTGGTTCTGATAACCCCCTGGTGGAGGTCACAGCCGTGGTTCCCGACCCTGTTGGAACTCTCGTGCGAGTGTCCTCTTCGCCTCCCGCATTTTCCCTCAATACTCCTGGATCCGTTGGGTTCCTATCACACTCTGGTCCTTCAAGGTCATCTTTCCCTCATAGCTTGGAAAATTTCCGGCATCGTTGGCAAGACAACCGACTTTCGCAGGAGGCTAATGACTTCATCGCACAGGCCTGGGCCCCGGGTACATGCAAACGATATAGATCTGCATGGAACAGATGGTCTCGCTGGTGTGTGGGCAAACACTGCGATCCCATGGGGGCCAGTATTACCGACATCATCAATTTCCTTGCAGAATTAGGGGACTCTGGCTTAGCGTATCGCACTATCAATTCTTTTCGTTCGGCCATCTCGGCGGGCCACCCGCCCCTTAACAATCTCCCGGTCGGGGAGCATCCCTGGATTTGTAAACTTCTTAAGGGTATTAGACTCTCCAGACCTCCGCAGCCCAGATATTCGGAACTCTGGGACGTGAACTTAGTTCTTACTCTCTTGTCCTCTTGGCGGGACAACCAATATTTGTCACTAAAGGAATTGTCAGCCAAATTGGCCGTGCTTCTCTGCCTCATTTCCTGTAAGCGAGTGTCCGATGTCAGAGCATTGGATATTTCCGCTCGTATCTTTACTCCAGAGGGAGTCACGTTTACTGTTGCAAGGAGGACAAAGTCTAATACCAGGTCAGTATCCTATCCCGCTTTTCCTGATTCCCCGAAGCTATGTGTGGTTCGATGTCTCAAAGTCTATGAGGAAGTAACCAGTTCTTGTAGACCTCCAGGAGTCGAGCAGTTATTGATTTCTATAAGGAAACCGTTTAAGGCGGTTTCTTCCCCTTCCATTGCCAGATGGATTCGATGGATTCTCTCTGAGGCAGGAATAGATGTTCAAGTTTTTGGCGCCCATTCTACTCGGGGAGCTATGGCTTCCAAAGCCATACAGGTGGGGGGCAGATTGGAGGACATCATGCATGCTGCTGATTGGTCTTCAGAGTCTACTTTTAAAAAGTTTTACTTTAAACCAATTCATGAAGCAGCCGCACTTGTGGTGAGTAAGCTTTAAACTTGCATAATCCTCGCCTCCGGTCCTGTGATAGAATACGAAATTTCCTAGCTATCGTGAAGGAAAGTTTCAATTCTATTAAGGACACGGAGGCGAGGATTATCCCACCCACATACTCTACGCTGGTATGTCCCCTCCCGATTACATCTACCTCCGTAACAAGGTAGTATACTTGAGTTTGTACATTTATTTGTTGTCCTTTTGATCATGTTCTAAATACATCATGTTGTACTTGATTCAGATGTGATCACATTCTATTTAGTGGTATTTTAAGGTTCATGACTTTATTGCAGTCAGTATGTATCTATGTTTTATCGGATTTGCATCTAATTATACCTTTTTTGGTAGGTTCCGAGACTACGACCAATTGACTCTACCAGGATTCCTTCCGCAGTGAAGTCGAGGAAGTGTGACGCATTTCGGGATACTTATACCAACGTGAAGGAGCGCACCTCATTGGATACTCGTTACCATGGCGGCGGGCTCATGGAACTTGTAGTTTTTTTGTTCATGTTTTGTTTTACTTTGAACTTGCTGTTTAATTAAAAGTGAAGAAAGATCTGCATAATCCTCGCCTCCGTGTCCTTAATAGAATTGAAACTTTCCTTCACGATAGCTAGGAAATTTCGTATTCTTTCCTTCAGGTTCCCCGGGGAAGACATCATACTCATACCTGAGCACGAGGCCTGTAGTCTACATAAGCAGCTGCAGCAAGGCAGTCAGCAATCAGCATACAGTTGTGGTCATCTGGCCGGAATCTCCCTCTAACGTACATGGGTCAAAGTAGTGTTTTCATAGTAATAGAGCTGATGTTCCAAGAAAGGATCCCCATGTAATAGTGTGTATGTTTCTGTGAACATTGGAGACATTGCGTACCACTTTTGCTGGCAAACTATCTTACTACAGCCTTGAGAAAAGCACAGAGTGAAAGAAATGTCTTGTTTAAGAACATAGGGCCAGATGTAGCAAAGGGTTCTTCCCATTCTGTGTCAATGGGAAAATGTGTTCGTACATATGGCCCATAGTGTTGACCAAGGCGAAGAATAGCTAGATAGAGAAAAATAAAACAGGACCGTAAATGTGGCTATTGGTAAAATAATTAAAAAAAAGCTGAATAAAATATATCTAGGTTAACGTGCACAGCAACAGGTCTAGTATGCTAAAATATCACGTATAAAACTATAGCTAAAATGGCTACACAACAGTGTTAAGAGTCAGACAAACCCTCTCATCTACAGCTGGTTTTTATAGGTCTGCCCTGTACCACAAAATTAGCAGGGTCATGCAGTAGTTGCATATGTGTATGTCATATCCTCAATCAAATAGTCTAAAACCCCATTTAGGTTATAACATGCTATTTCACAGCATGGTCCTATTCCTCTATCATAATGTGACATGTAAGGCCTTCCCAAGTATTTTTTGTGCCATTAAACTCGAAATCAAAACATCATATTTCAGCATTCCTATAGCAACTGGTCCATGTGCCTTGACTTCCCCTGAAGTGCTAACTTATATCCCTTTCTTCTATATGGATTTCTATGGACTAAAAACATGTACATTCATTCTCGCTACTAGTTTGCTACATATAGCAAACAATGATTATTATTCAACACAGAGGCTTACTGCTACTTTTTTTCTTCTTCCCACAAATTGGAATTCACATGACCATCTCTCCTTCTAGTCACATTCCAAGTGTTGTGCTTGTAAATGGTCATCAGAGAATGGAAACATTTCTCTCTGGCTTGTTAGTTTGGCTCTCGGAAAAACATGGCAATCGACCATACATTTAATTAGCTCTGAACTTGCACCATGTACTGTAATATATTTACAGTGACCATATTGCATACATACAGGCCTGTTTTGTAGGAAAAATTTACAAATACATATAAAAGCTTTGCCACACATGTTAATGTCATGTGTTTTCTGACAATAGTCAAATAGTAGAAAACATTGGATTTATGTCAAGGCTGTCCCTCTCCTGATCTTAGACCATATTGGGACTTGGTCTCTGTCACCCTATGTGAGTGCATCCCAACTGGGAGCCCCTGGAGAGACTTTGGGACCATCTGTGGAACATGGAAGGGCTCAAAAGAATATAGCAACCCTTGGATGGCATACATGCTGCTGTTTCTTTGAAATTTCATTCTCCTACCAGCTGATATTCTGTAAAAAGCACAGGCACTAAGGCAATGGGAATGCTCCTGTGTAAGTAAGGAAAAGCTCTGCAGGGAGGTATGCTGTGTAGGATGTCCATTTCTCCATTCCACAGAAGATAAGGCACATTCTAGCCTTTTCTGTAGTATGGAAGGGAAGGAGAAAATGTCAGATTTTCAAATATTTTGCAAAAATCCAACCATTGCACTTCCAATTAAATTTATTTAATAATGACTAAGCATCTACATAGTGAAAAAAGTTAGAGCAGAAATAGTCCCACACCCAACAAGTTACATTTGCTAGCATCTACTTCACTCATAGTGTGAAGAAAGATGTGGCACATCAGAAAAAGAAATGTGAGAACTGAAATTAGGTGAAAGAAGGCATACATTTTTTCTCTGTCTTAAATTTCTACTTCTGTTATTATTGCACCCCTGTAGTTAATATTGGATGCAACAAAAAATTCCATTGTTAATAACTTTGTTCTCCTTTGATCAATTTTGTCCCCCAATTTTGAAAGCCCATTTCAGACATTCACCCCACCCCCCCAAAAAAAGTGGTGCTCATTGGTCAATGTAGAGCATAGTAGGTCAGGGGGAGAAAGTGGGAAGGGAGATTCCAAACAAAGGGCCTTTGGTGAATGGTCTACTCCGTATCACACTTAATGGATATTCTGTCTGCCTCATTACAGTTGTTACAGGATACAAACCAAATGGTAATATTCCTAACTTCAAGACTGAAATGGCTAGAAACACTTTGTTTTATAGTTCTTTATCCATTTTAAATTTTAAACAAAAATAAAACTGGCAATGGCAAATGAGTACATTATAAGGATATTTGTTAATTATTCATGAACATCAGGAAATTTAAAAAACTAAATGAAGCATTCTGCTTGCCTGCGTTTCCACAATATTTATGAACAAGGCAGACATTATACATTTTGAGACTGCTATTCCTCAGAATGTTTTTCCGGGCTCAGCCATCTTGAATCCCCCGCAACTGACCAAAAATATTCACGTTTACAGATCAATGGAGGGAAGCTGCAGAAATGGGATGTTTAATACAATATGGTATACATGTCAAACAATAGGAAGCATACTGTGGCACGTACTTTTTTAGGTCAAACTATCTTATTTGTTAAAACTGAATGATGATTGTGATCATTGGGAGACTTTAAAAAAAAGAAAGCAATGTAGTGCAGCGTTAGAGGTGTCCTCATATTGCCCAAAGGTGAATTTTGTTTTCCCCAATAGTATGTTCAAGGATGGGGCAATGTAATCACCCTTTTCTTATGTAGGAGCATAAGGTATTTGGTGGGCTGCAACATTTTGTTAACAAGTGGGTATATTTTTAGACCCTTTTAACAACTGTCTCTCCGTCCCATCCATATTTGTTAACATCCCAGTGTATAACTGTCAGTCCCTTTTTCACCCTTCCCAACATTAGAGTGAAGGAGTGAAGACAGGCCAGGACAGGTAGCAGTCAGTTTCATTCTCTGTTTGGAACGTCATATTGGACACTGACCCTTCTTCACCTCATTTCTTGAAGTAAAATATGAGCCAGGAAACCTAACATGTGCTCCGTCGCCCCCTTTTTAACATTTTGATGCAAATTTGCAGAGGTTCCTTAGTTTTATATCCTAAAACCTATTTGGTTTGCAATCAAAGCTTGGTAACAAAGAATGAATAAAATGTATTACCCAATATCATAGTATAGTTTTGGTTGACCAATACTATACTACTTGATGGGTATGCCAAATTTATGATTTCAGGTGCACCATTAACTTTTGAACTCCTTCGCCTTCTGAAAGAGTTAACCAGCGTTGCATATCTGAGTTGCTTTTTCTTTTCATTGCTCTGTATTGGAAAAAAAGGACTGAGGCTACCAACATCTTAGTAATGGCATTGCAGTATAGAAGGACAGGGAGATCTATGTTCACCTACTTTAATAACAATAATTTAAATGCTGTCAGTTTCCAAATTTGTTCAATCATCTCCAAATTTGGATCACCTAAAGAATAATATGCTTAACTTAAATATATTCCTTCCCTCAATTATTCTTGCAGGTGATTTCAATATCACATTAGATAATTTGACAAGGTATTCTAACAACTTGCAGCATCTATTGTTTAATAAAATATAAGACATCTTACCATAATTAAAATTAGATTGACAGTGTGCTTATATGAGCAGTTGTTCAAATTGTATTTGTGTAGCCCTTACAGCATCCATTTTAGGAAATTCTCAATCCTATCTCCTCATCCCTACTTCTCATCCCTGCTTTTCATCCATCATCCCTACTTCTCACCTATCATACATCATCCCGACTTTTCATTCATCATCACTACTTCTCATCCATCATACATCATCCCTACTTCTCATCCATCATCCCTACTTCTCATCCATCATACATCATCCCTACTTCTCATCCATCATCCCTACTTCTTTTCCATCATCCTTACTTCTCATCCCTGTGTCTCATCCCTGATTCTCATCCATCATCCCTACTTCTCATCCATTATCCCTATTTCTCTTCCATCATCCCTACTTCTCATCCCTATTATTCATCCATCATTCCTACTTCTCATCCATCATCCCTAATTCTCATCCATCATCCCCACTTGTTATCCATCATCCCTATTTCTCACCCATCATCCCTACTTCTCATCCATCATACATCATCCCTACTTCTCATCCATCATCCTTGCTTCTCATACATCATCCCTATCTCTCTTCCATCATCCCTACCTCTCATCCTTCATCCCTCATTCTCATCCCTACTATTCATCCATCATCCCTACTTCTCATCCATCATCCATACTTCTCATCCATCATACATCATCGCTACTTGTCATCCATCATCCTTACTTCTCATCCATCATGCATCATCCCTACTACTTATCCATAATCCTTACTTCTCACCCATCATCCCTACTTCTCATCCCTCATCCCTGCTTCTCATCCCTACTTCTCTTCCATCATCCCTACATCCCATCCCTCATCCCAACTTCTCATCCATCATACATCATCCCTACATCTCATTTATCATCCCTTCTTCTCATCCATCATACATTATCCTTACTTCTCATCCCTCATCCCTACTTCTCTTCCATCATCCCTACTTCTCATTTCTCAACCCTGCTTCTCATCCCTGCTATTCATCCATCATCCCTACTTCTCATCCATCATCCCTACTTCTTATCCATCATACATCATCCCTACTTGTCATTCATTATCCATTCTTCTCACCCATCATCCCTACTTCTCATCCATCATACATCATTCCTACTTCTCATCCATCATCCTTACTTCTCTTCCATCATCCCTACTTCTCATACCTCATCTCTGCTTCTCATTCATACTTCTTTTCCATCATCCCTACTTCTCATCCCTCATCTCTGCTTCTCATCCATCATCCCTACTCCTCATTGCTCATCCCTCAGTCATACCCACACATTTACAGTTTTGTGAAACACACCATCACACTGATTGGTTGGCAACAGCCAACAAGAGTTGTGGGAAAGGGCCTGCATTCAATTTCACTGAAAAGCAGCCTTCTCATTGAATGTGCTGGGTAAAGACGGAGGAGAGGAAATGCAACTGTGTGTTTGTTTCTAGTGAATTCAAGGCTGTACAACATTTAATTTTATTAAACTATGTTTATACAACGCAGTTTTGCGTCCAAAAATTTAATGCAGGCTAACGCCATTTCTTAGCACCACCCGTGCATCAAATTTGTACTTTGCCACACAGTGGCGCTAAGCACAGGTTAGAGTCATTTTTTTTTACGCTAACCATTGCGCCGCGTCGTAAAGCAAAACAACGTTAATGCAGGGAAAATTACTCAAATCCGATTTGCGACGTTGTAAACCGGATTTGTGCCATTTTCCACCGCATTATCACCAAAAAGTGGCGCAACCATAGAAAACAGTGCTAAGAAGACCCAAAATGGATCCCAGAAGCCAGGAGAGACCCCAGGGAGACACCAATCTACCAGGAACCAGCCAGGAGGACACAGACAAGACCCAGGGAAGAGACAAGAATAAAAGGAAGTGTCGTTTCAGTGCAGAGGAGCATGAAATACTGGTCAGAGAGGTGACGGAGCACCAGCATCAACTTTTCATCACCTCAAAATTGCCAATAGGGAGGAGAGAGGCAATTTGGCAACAAATTGTTGACAAGATAAACAGTGTGGCAGAGGTCAGGAGAACTGTCACGGAGTGCAAGAAACGCTGGCATGACTGCAAGCGCAGGACAAAGGAAAAAATGGCAAGGAACAGGAAGGCAGCACTGCAGACTGGAGGTGGGAGTCCAGCACCGCAGGAGGCCCTGGACAAGATGGAGGAGATGGTGGCAGCCGTCATCCCAGAGGAGATCATCACAGGAATTGCAGGACAGTACAGCGCCGACTACCAGGAAACAACACATATGCAGGGTAAGTTGCATGGGGGACCAAAATGCCTAAATTTTAATTGCAAGCAGGGGGAGGTACATACCTACTACACAATGAATGTCAGCCATGGAAATCAGGCAGTGGAAAGGGGAAAGGGGCACAGCACGGGTGCATGGGCTGTGCAGGGGCACCCAGGGGCACAGAACAACACAACACCAACAACCTTTGCATGGGGGTACTCTGCCATGCCAAGGCTGCTGGAAATGCCTTAGTAGACCAGGAGGGTAGGGTAGAACGTAAAACTGGGCAGCTGTCACAGGACAGCTCGTATTGTCAGAACGTGAACTAGGGGACAATGCCCAGTCTCAGGCCATTTCCTCAAGCAACACTTACCATTGACAACAGTTTCCACTACCATCTGTGCTGTGTGTGCTGGTCAATTAGGTAATGGCAGTTAGGTGTCCATGGAACAAACACACCCAAAATAGAGGGTTCAGGAAGATGACTTGATCAATCCCCTTCAATTCCTAACAAAGTGTAAATATTGTCAAATGCTCATGTCTATAGGCGCAATAAACATCATGTATTGTTACTTACATTGTGAAGTACACAGCACTAAGTCCATACCCATGCTGCCCAATCCAGGGTCTACACTGTTTATTTGTTACAATAGCTGTAATGCCACCTTGCAACATCTCAACTGTCATATTGCTAAGACAACAGCATTGAGGGGGAGGACATATGTGTCTAGCAAGTGAAACACACCCGCACAGTCATAAGAGGAAATTTAACACTTCCAGGCCCATCAGTGCAATCCAATGTAGCACACATTGGCAAACATCAACATGACACACTACCAATGCTGACACCTGTACCATGTCATGTCAATGCAATACAGGGTATGTGCTAGATCTCAGCAATTTATAAGTGTATGTGAAATATCATAGACTGGGTCAGTCCCATATTGTTAATATTGTTATGTGTGGTGCAAGTGCCATCAGAACACCAACAGGCATTGCAAGACCTCACCATGCTAATGGAAGTAGAGGGAGAGTTGAGTATGACAAGAAGGTGGCAAGACACAATTTGGACTGAACTTACACCTAGAGGATGTGACGCAGACAATTCCCCAAACTGCTCACATTATATGTGACATACAGATTGGGCATAGGCCTTTGAGAATGTTAATATTAATGACAGGAACAATGAACAGGAACCAATATTAAAATGTTCCACTAATAGGAAGTCAGTTTCGTCACATTACAACTGCCACAACACAGACACATTAATTGTACAATATCTCATTGCAGAGGACGATCGCTTTCCTGTGGATATGCCTGTCCTGGACTACCCTGATGACCTGGATGACCAGCTGACAACCTTTAGCTAGGAAACCCTCCAAGATGTCCTGGGAACCCTCCAGACCCCACCTTCAGTCGCAAGGAGGAGCACAGATGTAGCAGCCATCACAGATGACCCACCCACTACCCCAATAGTACGACCTGCCAGCTCAAATACAGCTGAGGACTCTGATGACACTGGTACCACCTTTGAGAGGACAGTAGTGAGAATACAGCGGGAGCTGGCCAAGGAGGTGTGAGTGGGGATGCAAAATATGGCAGCCAGCCCTGAGGGGATGCACATGTGCATGATGACATCCGCAGAACAGTCATCAGCCATGCAAGTCCAACAATCCCTATTGCAAGGACTACAACAGTGTGTGAGGGACTTCACCACTGCAGTTAGGGAGTTGCCACAACACCTGGCATCCCAAACATCACACTGCATGCATGACTACAATCATGATCAACTCAAGGTCGACCTGACGGCCTACCACAGCGATGTTGCTGCTATACTCAATGACCAGAAGCTCCTCCTTGCTGCAGTTATGCCCTTAATAGTTCCACAGTTGGCAAATACAGGGAATTCAGATTCCACTTCTCCAAACACTGAGGTGTGTGTTGCCCCCTCAAAGCCATCACCACCAAGGACAGAGGAGACTACACACACATCAGAAGATGAAGACGTGGAACAGATCACCTTCATCCGTGGGAGTACCCAGTAGCACCAGTCCATGCCACATGGGCAGTGATCTTCCTATGTCCTGTGCTTGATAACATGCCAGTCTTGCTACAGTTGGTAACATGCACTGTTCTCCAACACACTGTTTACCTTACCTCTATGGACTGCAATTGTTTCTCACTACCTAATTGCCAATTCATGTTCCTCTGCACTGAATGACACTCCATCACAGCATGTCCAATGACATGTCCCTCACCCTTGCACTTGTTTTGCGTCACAATAGAATGTGTCACACAAATGGACTTACAATCCTGGACTATGTAATTATTGCACTACAGCACTTTAAAATAAACAGCACCTACACAACCACTTTGTTTCTGTGTAATGTGACACATCAACTGTGCAGGAGTTTTTGTGATGCATGTAACATGTCAATGGTCACAAAATGTCAATACAATAGTGTAGAAATAATGTAGGCTGATATCTATGCACAACGGTCTGGATTTTATCATCATCTGTGCTGCTTGTAGCTTATTTCTGAAGTTAAAGCATCACAAACAATATAATGCTGTGTAGAAAATGTATATGTCAGGCCCAAAGTATCTACAAGATGAAACCCAATGCAAACCACATCCCCTACAAGACAATCATTGTGTATGTGACATATGACTCTAAACTTAAATAAAACACCCACACCTTACAGCAGGAATGGATTTATATGAGTGTTTGGACAATAACGTCACCTGGGAGTACAATGAGAAAACTCATAGGTGTGATTTATGTATACTGAACTTCATAAGATTATGACACCACTCAGTTTATCAGAGTTCACATGAACATCAGGCTACAGGCAGACATCCCACAGTGCCCAATATTCCAACACAGGACTCTAACAATGACAGCTTTAAAATCACACCTACCTTTACAATACATTGGGAACCATAGTCAGCTTGAGTGGTGGGTTCAATGGATGGCAGATGCATAGAGAAGTAGCTTTGTTGTAAATGCCAATGTGACAGCTCATTTGGAAATGGGACTAACCATGTCAAGAATGGGATGTGGATGCAGGATGGAACACACAGGCAAACACAAATTTGACACTGTCCACTCATGCAAAGGCCCTTATCCACAAGCATATGAAACATACTGTAAAGGAGTACATAAAACTTTATTATATATGTATGAAAGGAAACTTAAACTATGTCAAGCACCTATACTAACCTAACCTATCCGAACTATGCATTACCCACAACTGGCCCTAACTACCCTAAGCTGAACTTACTTACCACATGTAACTAAACACTCTAAACATCAACCTCCCATCCCCTTTTATGATGGGACACGTGTAGGACAACATATACTAACCTAAACACATACTAAATAATTCCAAACATATATATTTTTTGTATTTTTTATATATATTTTTTATTATTGTTTTTATTTTCAAGTGCACATAAACCCCAACATCAACCCCCACTCACCCACCCACAAACCAACAAGTAATAATATAACTCCCCCCACCCCAACCCACTTATCCTAACTAAACTAACAGCCTACTCTAACCTATCACTAAACCCCCTAAACCCACTAAAAAACAGTGTGAGGAAAGAGGAGGGAGGGGACGGAATTAGAAGTGAGGAACAATGAACTCAAAGGTTTGCCCTCCTCAGTATTTTTTGGATCAACCTCAGTCTCCTGCTGTTGCAGGCCACCTCTTGCTGGAGACTGTCCATGCGCCTCATCATCCGTTGCATGTCACATTGGAGGTGGCACAATGCTGCCATGTCCATAACACCTGCTGTGGTAGTCTGTGTTGCTCTCGATGGTGCAGGTGCTGGTGCAATGGTTGGAGGTCGTGGTACAGATGATGCTGCAGTTGGGCCTTGTGCTGCTGAGGGTCCAGCTGGAGTGGCTGTTATCCCAGTATCCACTGTGGCTGCAGTTGGTGTGGTGGCGGCTGTTGTGGCCAATGCTGGCCCCCCTTGGCTAAAAGCCCTCCGTACACATGTGGCTCTTTCCTGACGATACGGCCTTCCCATCATGCGGTAACCAGCCTCCATATCGAGGATGTGTCTGTACTGCACTGCCAGCCTCTGAAACTCACGAATTTCATGTGCATTCATGTGGGCAGCTGTAAAAAAGAGACAGGCAAACATTAGTGTCATCATTGTGTGATACATGTACTGATGATAATCTAACACTTCCTCACAAATAGCACAAGCAGTCCAAATCACAGTACAGATGATAGAATGTCCCTGAGAAATGACATGCCAACACAACCTACCCATCAACTATCTACAGCACAGCAATGCACAACAAGGTGTGTACTTAATTAACTGATCTGTGCATATATGTAGTGCTATTGATCACATAACAAACCCTGCAAGTACTCAACATGTGCCCGGCCAACTAATCCCTATCTTCTGAATCAACTTCAAGGCACACAAGACCTGTGATTTGTATATGGAATTGGCAGGATGGTATTCAGTTGGTAATCATAAAGGGTCATTGTAGTTTGGCACACATGAATGCTTGAATTACATGTCTGTCGTCTACACTGTGACCATCACACCTAGCTACATATATTTTCTCCTCTAACCCTGTGCCTCAGGGGAATGGGCATGCAATACAAATTTTCAACCATCAAGGACAACCACAAAGTTTTGTCCAGCTGTACATGGATTTAGTCAGTGTGACACAGGTAAGGAGGCCTGCCACCTAGGAGTGAGCCAACCATTGGACAATCACAACTACATTCATGTTTCCATTTGTGGACAACCATCATCATCAGATCTCACTGACACATTTCCTAAATCAACCACATTGATGCAAACACACATCTGGCCTTGACCTGCATGCACGCCTATAACATATCACTTAAGTGCCACATAAATGGAGTACCATATGTGGTGCTAGATGCTGGGGGACAGTCACCCATACAGTCCTACATGTTCATTACATTACAGGGGTGCGCAAGTATGTGTGTAAATCTGATTAATCACTGTTTTGTGCGAATTAGTGTATGACTTGCTGACTAAATTATGACACTGGCCACCTCCAAATCAATTGTGGGCATACATGTGGCTACAAATCACCTTGTTCACCTGCCCATGCCTATTGCACAGCACTAGACTCCACTCCCAATATATGACTCTGTACCAGTGAATGTGTAACTCTTCCATGGAACACTATTTCAACCTCCTGTCAAGTCACATATCAGATCACATGCCAGCTCATCATATCTTGCAATGAGTCCAACACACAGGAGTCAATCACACAACAGCTGCAAGCACAACACAGGACAAACATTTTCACACTTACTGGATACATCTGGGTCCCTGAATCGAGCCACTTTACCTATTATGTGTAGGGGGCTGGTCCATCTGTAAAACATGGAAGGGTGATTTATGCTGAATGTCTGATCACTGTACAAACGCGGGAACAACAAATCACTGTGTGTGACATTTTATATGATAGAGCTGCACACCAGGCATGTAGACACCCCAATAGACATACCACTGCAAACATGCGTTGACACTGTCACTCCAGTGAGTGACAGACACAACTATGCACACAGGCACTGGTCCTAACAATCATGTGGTGCCAAACATGACTACACAATTTTGTGGATAATACATACAAGATAGTACTCCATTTCATCATTTGTAATTGGGAGACACATGCAATGCGACATTCCTGGTGCACTGCAATACCAGTGACTCAGGTATTGTGGCTTGTGCATCAAGGGAAAATGAGTAACTGTGTGATGGACATGTGGGTTGATCTGCTTTCAGGAACTATTGTGCTTTCAGTGGTCCATAATAGGTCTGCCAGTGTTGTATGTAGGTTACATATGCCACATTGGCAGTGTCCCCTAAGCCGTATTTGCCCCCTATGACAACATGATGACAGGGATCCTGTGTGTTAATTGATGACAATGTAACGCTAAACATGTATTGGCCACTTTTCTGTTTCCAAACTGCAAAATAATGTATGCTGACAGTGTCTTAGTTGATCATTGTTGACAGAATCCATGGGCACAGGTGTAGTCATTGCACCTGAAATGTGTCACTCAGGGCCATGTGTACCTATATCAGGTATTGTGAATCACACATTGCAAGATTCAGCAACTTGCAATTAGCAAGTTGGGTGATCAGAGGTAGTACACCCGAAATTACACCGTTTGCTAATGACAAATGGGGTAGCAAATGTCCTACTTCTTCAATCATGATGAGGTGAAAACACCTTGGGAATGGCGGCACTCACAGAAATGCTGGCCTGCTGTGCTCAGCAGACCACCATGTCTGTGACTGCCTTCAAACTGAGAAGTTTACATTTGTAGAAATGGTGCAATATTTCAGCAGGGGTGCACAGAAAGTAATTTAACAACCTATTTCTTCACTAAAATAGAATTATGGAAGCAGTCTATGGTCCCTTGCACAACATCATGCTCAAAAATAGTTTGTGATCATGCATTCACAAAGAGCAGGGATCCCATGCTGACCCTTTCGAAAATGAGTTGGCACCAATGTGACACAGATGGTGACTGCAATAGCTCAGTCCCGGATATTGTGCCTAACCAAAGAATATCATAGGGCATTGCTACTCAATTATACGATTTCAACGCCTAATCCGAAGTGCCACTAGATGAACCTGTTTTGTGATAGTGCAATCTGGTAGCATAATGGCCCATTTGGGTTTGGCCATATGAATGACTATTTGTCCTGACGTAAACACACAGATACAGGGAACTTAGGCCCAGATATCTATTTTATTTTGTGTCGCATTTGCTTCATTTGTTGATGCAACAGCTGCGCAAATTAGCAAAATAAATTTGTATGTTGCAAGTGTGCGCTACTTTTGCGTCCAGAAATTACGCAACTGCAGTGCGAACAAAGTAGAAATATGGGCCTAAGATAATAGTGAAGGTTATGAAGAGCTTGATACGAATGGCCCTGAATACTGTTCAGACATGGGTCAACAAAACTGTGGACTGCGTTGTTACCATGTATTACCATGTTTAATACATCCCATTCCTGGTACACTTACAGTTTGTTCAACTTGCAATCCACATGTCCACAAACATTGCATGCAGTGTGTCACAACATCTGCTACTGTCACTCCAGAGCATTTTACTGTACACATTAGTCAATTTGGTACTCACCAACAGGGCCACCAATCACCACACCCGAGTGGCCCAGCAGGTCCTGCTTTCGGGCCACCAGGTCAACCTAGCAATGCTTCAGCTGGTGCTCATACTGTTGTGTGTTGAATATCCTCCTCAGGTGGAACAACACCTTTGCCCACCTCAGCCGTCTTGCCTCCGTGTGATACCCCTGTATCACACGGCCCCCAGCCTCCAACATCATGGGGGAGGAAGTGGCACACTAGCCACACAAATGCCCCTAGCTCCTCCTCATCCATGCGCCCCAGCTGTGGCCTTCCCGACGTCACACAAAACAGTATTTCAAAAGTAAAGAGGAAAAAGCAGGGAAAGGAAGTAGAAAAAGGAAACTTGTCTAACCCAATGACAGCCCAAAACTACCCCAATTAATCCTACCGACAAACAGACTCCCAACAGTACAAATACAAATCTAACTACAATTAAAGACACAAAAACACTTACACAGGACACAAAATACACTTACTAAACACCAAAAGACAAACTATCGACCACACAGGAGACTAAATCACAAAATCCAAAGAGACAATCCAAAACACAGCCACACAGTCTGGAAAAATCACAGACTGCAAAGTGAAAGTGAAAGTACACCCACTGTACCATTTCTGTAAACAGGCTATCCTATTACATCACTTCCTGTCTCATTTGCGGCTCGTTTTTTGTCTTGCGTGCACATTTTTTACGCTTACGTAGTTTGCGTCAAATTTGTTGATGCATATGTGTCAAAATCCTACGCATTCATGGATCAATACATTTTCAATGGATATCCGCATGCCTGGGGTGAGCTGGTGGAATTAACACTAGGGACCCATTGATGTATAATGTGCATCTATAACTGTGTTTGCGTCATTTTCCAAATTTTAACATGCATGCAGCCTACAACTAGACAAAGATAGGATGGTATGACGTGCAGTGTGTGTTCTAGTGTTTGGGCACATGTGGCAGACCATACTACTGCGGCCCATAATACTCACATCGTTGTGCAGGATTAGCTCTCTTAACTGACGCAACAGCAGCACAAACTTTGGAAATTAAAATGGATTTTTTAAGTTTGGGCAGGTATTGCACCAATAGAGGACAGCAAAGCTACGTTACAAAAAAATTATTCATGACCTGTGTGTTTTGTAGTGTGAATTGACTGTCAAAATTATTAGTGTGCCTCTGTGGGAACGGCATGCAATACATTTGGCGTAATGATCATGTATGATTGTGTTACAAATGCAAATGGGTATCACCATCAGATGCCAATCAATGAGGTACATCAATCATAATATGTGTTTGTAATATCTATCGCCTCTCCTGCTGTGTGCACTTGATTGACTTTGGGGACAATACATTTCCCATGACAAACAATACACAGGAAAGATCAAGGATGGCTGATGAGGGCTATGTCAGATATGTTACCTCTCACATCTCATGAAATGTTGGCTACCGCTATATAATCACTTGTGTGTATACTACCCATGAGTCAGACATTTGAACATGTTAGGTAGGTACACTGTTTGTGACACAAAGCCTCAAATCCAATCATAAAATTGTTATGTTCACCACAGTTTGACTAATGTAAATGACCTATGTTACTCCTGTGGCTGTGGTGGACCAGCAGCCCAGGCTGCATGTTCCCATATTTCGAGTGGTTCATGGCACAAAAGTGTCCAGTTCAAGTGTGTGGCCATGTGTACCCTGTTTCAGTGTTGGCCTCCATGGTTACGTGCAGGTCTAGTCAGGAGTCTGTGGAGCCAAACCTTGAATTAACTGAGTATCCTTCAAAGCAGATTTGACCTAAAGCCAAAGATCAGGTAACGGCATAGAAGGGGATAGGGCAGCAATGGTACAACAGAAATTACAGAAGGGTGACGACAGAGCAACCTTGTTGTGGTCAAATACGTTATGGATCAGTAATAGACAAACAGGCAGGTTTCATCACTACATTTGTACACAGGGTAGGGTTCTGACCTTCCCACAGCAACAGGGAACATCAGTACCTCTGTGCAGATTAATCTCACAGCTAGTCACCACACAAGCCACATCAAAAGGTGGCGGCAGAAGTGAATCTGTGTCTGGACCGTCAGGGCACAAACATGTATTGTCCTTACATACACATTAGCAGCCCTTGTTTGTTGGGCTGAAGGCACAGTACCAAATCCAGGCCTACAGCCATAGCACACTGTCACTGTTTGGCATTAATAAATACATGCAAAATCAGACAAAGGATGGGGGCTGGATTTGCCCCCTTCAAAACATGTCCCGGTACAAAAACAGATAAGAAACAAATTAAACTATTCTATACAGTTGAGGACTGATCGTAGACTTACCAGACACAATACCCCAAGAGGAAACGGAGGGAATGGAAGCCAACTATGAGGCAAATGTAGCCACAGGGAACGTCTCTGGTGAACGCAAAGACTGGAACCAGTCTGGCTAACAGGATGCAGGCTCTGTCAGGAACAAACATGAACAAGGCAGAAAAACAGTGAGCAGAGTCTGACTGGAACAAGCAGGAACAACACTGTGGAAACAAAGAGCAGTTTCAGGTGTACTCAGCACTGTAACACAATCCAACAAGGGCACTGGTACACAAATGAATTGTACTCCAGTGCACAACAAGGAGCTTCAGGAAATGGCAGCTTCTAAGCAGTTACAGGCAGCAGCAAGGGCAGGGAAGAGTCAAATGGCTGGGCTGCATGAGAGTGCTCACAGGTGTGTGCAGCTTCAGTCTCTGAAAAGTCCTGGAGTTGATAATCCAGTATAAGGGGCCAACCGGACTTTTCCCATGGGAAGCAATGGACAGCAGATTACAGGTCTTACCGACTACCAGGCAGTGCATTATGGTACCTGAAGTCCATGCAGGCTGATGAAGTAGAACTATGGCATGCAATACTGAAAAGGGAATCACACAGGAGTCAGAATGGGAGTCTGGGTGAGTGTAGATGATGATTCCTAGGGTACAGATAGTCCACTTACAGCGCCCCCTAGAGAAGGTTGGGCAGAGACTTAAAACATGGCAGTGGCAGGACTTATTACCTAGGATGGACTGCGCAGGGCATGTCTTGTGAGCATTGCTTGTCATACCTGGGGCACTCGTGCTATCCATTTTCAGGTTTGTTGCACTGCTTGTCACACATGCTCCTTGCCGAGATAGCTGATGTCACACTTACAGCTGTCAAGAGTCTGGTCATACATTCCTGTTACCAATGCAATTTCACATACACTGCCTCATGTATGTTGCACTTTTTTACCTACTGATTGATGGTGTCATAGTTGGGTGTCATATGCCTCAATGGACCATGTTGGCAACATGAATGTGTCTCATACCTGTGGTCCTATGAAATTGCCCTTCAACTGTGAAATAGACAGGATGTATTTCATAAAGACTGTGTGTGATGTTTGCTGTACATTCATACCCATCACATGTGATGTGGCATCTGAAGTATGCAAATTTGTCTTTCTGCAATTCTTCCTGAGGTAATACTCTGATTATGATTCCAAGAGATTATGTGATGCATAAATAATTACACAGAGCATGAATGAGTGATAAAGTGAGCTGTTTAATTCCATATCGTTTCAAAGTGGTGATAGTGACTATTGTTGGAAAAATGTTTGTACTATATGTTGTCTGTGACGCATACCTGCAGCTGTGTTAGGATGTTCCCCCTCATTTTCCTGGACAGCATCCTCCTCCTCCTCCTCTTCAGGCAGTTGTTGTTCAGGTTCATATAGGGGAATGTTCCTCCTAACACAAATGTTGTGCAGGAAGGCACAGGTCAAAATGATCTTGCAGACTGTCGAGACGGGGCCACTCACCGGAAAAGCAGGATCTCTGCAGTGGCGATGGTATGCCCCCGACCTCCTGGAACACCTCTCAGCACTTCCCGGTGGACACAGAAACACCAGCAGGTGTCCCAAAAGGAAAGGGGGAGTGGAAGAGAAAGAGACAAAACACTGCCACGTCTTGCCGGTCCAGCCAGGCACCGTGTATCTTCAGGGGGCAGTTCGTTGTTGACAAAGTTATAGTAGAGTTAGTGCACTCAACTTCCTTGAAACTGAATCTCTCTTTCTGAAATGGGCACGGCAGCGTTAGAAGAACACCGAGATGCTCCAGCACTTTTCTTGGATAATAATAACTGTTGGCACAATTCCTAACACTGCATTACCAAAACCCAAACTGAGTACCATAACAATAAGTACTGTGAAACTAGGCTGGCTTCACAGAGATTCACTGTTGCACACTACAATTAGAACTGTGGTTGCACTTATCATGCACAAGAAAGACAAACAATTGCATTAATTACATCACACTCAACTTTCCTGCATGCATAGGGTTAAACTAAAGGGAACAAAAACAATCCAAGAAATACAAATGTCCACTCTGGGTTTAAACAGTTAGGGTGACACAGTTTGATTTGGTTTCACTGTGTGTGTGAAAAACCCTTCAAAAGCAAATTCCTCAAACCTGAAACACAGGCATGAATGACACAATTTAAATCCAAAAGTTGTGCTAATAGAGAAAGAAAAGTCACCTAAATGCTCTTTTAAAATTGCACTGTCACTTTTTGTAGTACTTGAGCTCTAGGAGATTTCCTGAAGCACATTTAGGCAAGTAACTACAATAATAATGTAGAATGTTCAGAAATGCATTTGTCTCTTCAAGATAAGCACTCTGCCACAATACGAGGTCTGAAATACACCAGCTGTTCTAGGAAGGCGCGACGCTCAAAGAACAAACTCCCTGGAGAATACTAGTCACTTAGCTGCAGTCTTTTCTGGAGTGCTGGAGGAATGCCTGGTGTCAGCTGGTGCAGGAATGAAGAAAAGAATTGCCTTAAAAGTCCTGAATACGAGGATGACAGCAGGGGCTGGACTGCCAGATCAGATGCTGAGATCAGGAAGCAAAACAAAGCCAAGTAGAGAGGCATGCTTCACTCTGCTATTTATAGCCAATCAGGAAAGCAGTTGAGTTTCTACATGTGGATAAGTCACCACACCCAATTAGAAGCACATGTCTACACCACACCCAATTTAGAAGCACATGTCTACACCTGTTCACATTAGCAAACAAGCATTGGTAAAACAAGCATTGATAAAATCATTTGTGTAACACAGCACATTATGTTTAAGTAGACACATGAAGGTTTAACCAAGAACAGAGAAATGATTTAACCCTTATCCCTGGGGCTGCTGAAAGATAACGCAGGAGGCACCTTGTGGATTCCTTACACAGACCATTTCTGGGGAACATATGAGGCTGCCTCCGGTGATGCCCAGGCACCTGAATCTGGACTTCAGGATGCCAAAAGTCTGTTCAACTATGGTGCGTGTCCTCCGATGTGCCTCATTATAGGCACGCTCTGCGGCTGTGCTTGGGTTGGCAAATGGGGTCATGATCCATTGCCATATCCCGTAACCCTGATCAGCTGAAAGAAAAAATAGAGGTAAGTATTTTGTTGTTGGTTGCACCAGGAATGTCATTATGCATGGCAGTTTTTATCTTGCGTCGTCTGTGACTCATATGTGTTTGTGGTATTGAGTGGGATCCTGGGCTTCTGTGAAGTTCTTTCTGCATTGGGTTATTTGACTTGAAAACCTTGTGTTTGGCTAATTGACCTGATATCTCTGGTATATTTTCAAACTTGCATTTCAGTGTGTATCTCCCATGTGTTATGTAGTGACCAAGATGTTTTCGTGTGCATTCACTGGAGGTGACATGATACTTCCACACACACAATAGATTCCACTGTGGTGGTTACATGGTTGCACTTTGAGGCCCTTTGAAACGGCTGAGTGACAATGCACAACACATCTCCGTAGGTTGGCAGCACTGAGGTGTTCGTTTTGACAATGCACAATTATCCCATGTGTGACTAGTTCCATGCAAACCTGTTTTTGTTCCCTCACCCAGTTGGTGCATGTGCAACCGTGCACCTACAGTACTGAACTTGCTCCAGGTGAGCTGGCTAACTTGGTTGTGAGGGTGGATGTGTTTGTGTAGGAAGGTCCATCTCCCTGTACATCTTTTATGTAGATGGGAAATTGTCTCTTTTCAGTATGTGTAGCAGTGTGCACTTTGTATCAGTGTCACATCAACATGTTTTCATTGCACAGTTCACTTCCTTATTGCTAGCTGGCAAGGTCACCCCAGGAGTGATGTGGGATGTTGGTAATGCCTCAATAATTCCATGTCACCTTCATTTGAGTCAGCGTCATCATGCCATGTGTCTCAGGGTGTTTGACCTGCAGCAACACACATTGCACACCCCTTACACAGTACCTATTTCTTGGAAGGGTGTGGGATTGACTATATGGCCTTGTGTGATATTGAATGGTTCATCTTCCAAGTTGTACTGCCAGTTAAGGCCATGTCATTGTCACTGTGTGGTTTTAAATTGGTCCCTTGTGGCTCTAGAGTGGCATCTATTGTTATTGGCAGCCGTCATTTGTCCATAGGTGTGAATCCCATTAGGTCAGGATATCAAACATAACTACTAGTGTCACACCTCAGTGTCTTCCTGCCCACGTGTCAATTAGTGGTGTATGTCTTATGTGTCCTACAGGGTTGCTGTGCTGTGTGTGTATATTACTAGGTTTCTGGACTTACCAACAAGAAGGCCATTGCCATGTCATCTATCCTGGAAGTGGCAATTGATGGTGCTGTGGCGGAAGATGAAGGAATCATGTACACTCCCAGGATACTTTGCCATGATGTTGGTGAACAATCCTTGGTGATCAACAATGGCCTGCACATTGATGGAGTGGATGAGCTTTCTGTTGCGGTATAGGTACTCAGTTGCAGCAGGTGGCACAATCCGGACATGTGTGCAGTCAATGGCACCAAGCACATGCGGGAAGCTATTAATTTGCTAAAACCCCTGTTTGGTCTCCTGCTGCTTCTGCTGTGTGTTGGGGAAGCTGATGTGGCGGGGCGTGAGGGAGATGATGGAATCAAGTACCTTGGGCAGCTGCTGTATGGCTTGCCAGTTCAGTCTGTACCTCTGGATGATATCATGTTCCCTGAGGCCCAGGAGGGTTGTCCTACCTGAATAGCCTCTCCTGCCTTCTGCGTTGCCTTTGAAGTCCACGTTGGTGTGGTGGTAGCTGCAGCTGTTGGTCCTGTGCTCTGCGTCTTCTGGCATGCTGCATGAGTAGCACCTCCATGTCGTCCTTCTTGAGCAATGATGTTGCTTGTGTGAGTTTTCCTTAAGTGGTGGTGTGTTGACCCCATTTTAATGCCTGGCCTGACCCAGGTGTTAAAATTTGATGCAAATCGGGATTTGCATCATTTTCCTGGTCCGCTTCCCAGACATGCGTCATTTTTGCCCGGTTGGATAGATAAAGTGCATGGGTGTTTGAGTAATTTTTTGGATGGGAACACCTACCTTGCATCTCATTGACACAAGGCGGTTTCACACAGCCAGGAAATTATGCAAACTCTGAAATTTTTACGCTGGATGGGTCTAGCGTCAAAATATAAATATGGTTTGCACCGGATTAGCGTTAAAAAATTACGCTAATCCGGTGCAAAGGGAGTATAAATATGGGCCTAAGAGTTTTTTCTGTTTACACAGGTCTCTGCTGAAATCTCTGCTGGTTTGGGAAATACAAGGAGCCCACAACTTGGGCCATAAATCAGCTCTTGGAGAAAGGGTTATAGAGTTCATTTACAGTTCAACTAAAAACCTTTCTGGTTTCAGTTTCATATGTAGAAAGAAAATGTTTAAAATCAACCCTGGTGACAGTGCAATCCTCATCCAAACCCTTTCTGATTTCATTTTTATTTGTAAAAAATAAAATGTTTAAATCTAAGGCTGCTTTTATCTCTGAGAGCTGTTTTCTTTTCTTTTCTGAAACAAACTAGAAAGGTTTACATTTAACTGTAGATGAACTGTATAACCCTTTCCCCACCAGCTGACTTATGGCCCAAGCTGTGGGCTCCTTGTATTTCCCAAACCAGCAGAGCTTTTTGCAGAGGCCTGTGTTAACAGAAAAACACTTAGTTGAAAAAAAAAAGAAATGTTTTACAGCCTTGAATTCACTGGAAACAAACACACAGTTGCATGTCCTCTCCTCCGTCTTCACCCAGCACATGCAATGAGACGACTGTTTTTCAGTGAAATACAATGCAGGCCTCTCTCACAACTCTAAGGGATGACTGAGGGATAAGGAATGAGGAGTAGGGATGATGGATGAGGAGTAGGGTTGATGGCTGAGGCATGAGAAGTAGGAATGATGGAAGATGGATGAGAAGTAGGGATGAGAAGCAGGGATGAGAAGTAGGAATGATGGAAGAGAAGTAGGGATGATGGCAAAGAAGAATGGATGAGAAGCAGGGATGAGAAGTGGGGATGATGGAAGAGAATTAAGGATGATGGATTGGAAGTAGGGATGATGTCTGATGAATGAGAAGTAGGAATGATGGATGAGAAGCAAGGATGATGAATGAGAAGTAGGGATGATGTATGACAGATGAGAAGTAGGGATGATGGATGAGAAGCAGGGATGATGTTCGATGGATGAGAAGTAGGGATGATGGAAGAGAAGCAGGAATGATGGATGAGAAGTAGGGATGGTGTATGATGGATGAGAAGCAGTGATGATGGATGAGAAGTAGGGATGATGGATGATGGATGAGAAGTAGGGATGATGGATGAGAAGTAGGGATGATGGATGAGAAGTAAGGGTGATGGATGATGGATGAGAAGTAGGGATGATGGATAAGAAGTAGGGATGATGTATGGTGGATGAGAAGCAGGGATGATGGAGGAGAAGTAGGGATGATGTGTGATGGATGAGAAGTAGGGATGACAGATGAGAAGCAGAGATGAGATGCTGGGATGAGAAGTAGAGATGATGGAAGGGAAGTAGGGATGATGGATGAGAAGTAGGGATGATGTATGTTGGATGAGAAGTAGGGATGATGGATGAGAAATAGGGATGATGTGTGATGGATGAGAAGTAGGGATAATGGAAGAAAAGCAGGGATGATGGAGGAGAAGTAGGGATGATGGATGATGGATGAGAAGTAGGGATGATGGATGAGAAGCAGGGATGAGAAGAAGGGATGAGAAGGATGGATGAGGAGTGAGGAATGAGGATGTCCTAAAATGGATGCTGTAAGCCCTAGCTCAGTATTTTTATCTAATGTTTTAGTCCCTCTTCCACCTCTCCCACTATCCTCCAAGCTTTGATTTTAGAGGTATCTGTAGCACAATTTACTAGTTATTTTGCCTCTAGTTCTTGGATGGAATGAATTATGTTCTAATATGTTGTGTCAATTGATTACATCTATCAAAATCTGTTGATAAGCAGTATTAATTTTAAGGATTCGCTAAAACATTTTATCGACAAGAGACCATGCACCACAAGTTCTATGGATGAGGGTAGAACGTTGAATTGAAATTTACCTGATCCTCCAACGGCCCTGATAAGTGTAATCTCCATACCTTTGAAGGATGCCATGCTGTATTTGAACAATTCATTAACATATTCAAGCTTCTGGTAGTGCAACATAGTTTAGTTTAATATTAACTTTATCTACGGACGATTTAGAGCTCTGCCAGATGTTTAGTGCTTGCAGAGACAGTGCCATTATAGGGCTGCATTGGAAATTATGTTTAGTTCGGAAAGACTTGGGCTTAGCGAAAATCGCACAGGCATGGTACTGAGTGCCTGTGAAGGTTATATTTGGAGCGTCTGCTTTGTTTTAGGTTGCAACATAATGGCCAATTGCATTTTACCAATATGATTTATGTATTTTACTTATTAGGTTGACTGTAAACCTCATAAAGTTGTAATTGAGAGATGTGTCCTGGGCTGAAGCTAGTGTGGACCATCTGTTTTGCTTCGTGGACACTCATGAAGTAAAACTGCATGACAGGTGGGCTTTGCTAGCTTGCCAATTTCAACTATGCTTTCCTATTAGAATTGTACTCTTTTGACTGATAAGCCCCATTCCACTAGGAACTTTTTTTATTGGTCTGAGAAGTTTAGCTGGTCAAGTTAATTCTGTGTTCCTAAACTAGACAAAAGTGATCTGCAAAGAGCTGTTTAGGGTAATCATAAACAGATGCTTTTGAATCTGCATCTGAAATTTCTGAAGATGGTTTTGAAGTGTAGAGGATTTCCCACTAGTTGATCATAGATTGCCTGAGAGTTATTGGAAGGCTGTAAAGAGGCATGTGATTTTAGAAACCTTGTTGCTGACTGTTACGCAGTGCAGCTTGGTAGAATCAAGATTCATGCAGGTTTAACAAACGGTCAATCCAGCAACATGCAAAACTATTAAAGACTGTCAGATCTCAGACAGCATAGGATCCATGTCTGAGTTTGCACTGGTTGCTAAATTCTGGCCTATGACAACTAGCTTCTGGTTGAATTAAAAGACAGAGAGTACTGACAGCCCCACCTCTGATATATCACTGATGGCATACAGCTGGATTTATCAGTAGTGCTTTGCTACCTTGAAACTCTAAGGTGATATAATTGCTGTGGCCAGGTCTGCCCTGTTCCACTTTGTGCAATTCTTATTTGTGCTCTCTTAGTAGATAGCTCTATTATTTTGGTGAGCTATTCTCAATGTGATGAAATTGTGGGTGCTTGTGGTACCTCACAGTACATTCAATATTATGCTGGCCATAGATGGGAGATCAAGCCTCTCGTGGTCTAGTGATCAGTTTTAAAGACGGCCGTCATGGGAAAAGCTCCATGAAGTCATAACTTTTGGGTCAGCTTTCTAGTTTTTCGTTTCAGTGGAGTGGCTCGTAGCCTTTGTTTCAGGAGACAGGCCATGACAGTGGTTCATTATGCAGTCACAGTTTGGCAGTGCCATCCCGATATGGAACTATGCTATGCCATGATGATTTCGTGGAGGTCTGACTCAAGGGTGTGAACGCATCAAATTTCACAAATTCAGTGAGATCATATTTGCAGACCCACTGGGACACAGTCAGTCGGAAAGGAGATTCTATAACCCCTCTGACCTGATAATCGAAGAGGATTACAAAACATACATGCGGACACCGAGCATCCAGGGTCACATCAATCAGGTTCCAACACTAATGCCCCATGCCCAAAATTGTCAAAAAGGATGAGGTGATGAGGAACTTCGAGTTGTCCCCATTTGATGCTACGTTCATGTTTGGGGAGCAACTGCAAAGAGATGCTTCTATCACACTGACATCTTGTGTTAATCTGGTTTCCATAGTGCAGATCAGTGTGACTCTCAAGTACCTTGTGTTCAAGCAAGAACGGGACTGAACCATGGTTCTTCAACTTCCGCCACTAGTGGGAGCTGATCTGTACCCATGAATTAAAGACCAACGCCACTGACTAAACTCTAAAGTGGTGGTTTTGGTTTCATTTTATGTAGTACGTGCTCTAGTAGTTTTACTAAATTGCATTGATGTAAATAAACCCCTACCCTTTCCAAAGGTGCTGAATGTTTTTAACTTGAAAAGAAAGAAATACTAATTTATGCCCAACTCGAGACTACATCCAGAACTTTTCAGAAAGCGCATAACTCACTTTGCTATCTTACTGGACCTTTTAGTGGCTTAGAGGAATGATTATGCATTTAAATGTACAGTACAGACATGGTGATTCCCAGCTGCTCTGAAATCTTTTAATTAGACCTCTCAGCTATGGTAGTATGCGAGAAGCAAACCAGTGCCCTCGGGTGTACTGCTTGCTTCCTAATTACTGATAAGTATCCTGTCAATTAAGAGATGAGGGAAGAAAACTATTGCAAATATCACTCTCATCAATGAATGAGTGCAGCATTTAAATACGATGTCTTCCTACAGTTTAGTCTAGTGAAGAAAACATTTGCCGGAATAAATGCAGACACCGGATCACGAGAAAAACATCTTCTATAAGAGGCCTATTCACAAACGGTAGAGAAGAAAATCGTAAATTTGCCTCTGCAGGATTACTCGTATATTTAGAGCAAATTCCTAACGTTTATGGAATTTAAAAAACAAATTGTAGGACTACTTTCAGAAATTGACAGTTATAATTTTTCGGGACTGCTCGCATCGAATTCCACATACGAAAAAGTGTTCAAAATCTACTTTTGCACATGTACCATTATTTTGTTTCTTCCTCTTAGACATTTCTTCATGTTTCATCTTTGTTAAAAATTGTGAAAGATATATCCTATTACATTTCACTAAAGTCCATGTGCATTCTAAAAGTGTTCCATGAAGCGGGTTTCATGGCACTGTGCTCAGCGGACTGATGAATATCAATGCCACTCAGAACACTCTGACTTCTCTACGCTTGCGATGATTTGAAGGGATGATCTGTTAGCTGCCCGGACTGGCAGGCATAAAGGAGGGTGCAGAAACTCTGGAATTCAGCACAGGACCAAGGATATCAAACGTGGGTTTCTTAATTTACTTAACCAATGCCATTCCTTTTTGGGAAGAGATGTGGATAAGCTATTTAACTAGCTCTACCCAATGAGGTAGCCTCCACATAGGGTGTGTTTGAAGTGCCCAATCCAAGATGAGATAAGACAGTGGAGCCCGTTTCTTTGATGTCAGCTGCTGTTTGAATCATATATAAGGAAGGTAATAATAGGAGAGGTGTTGCAATGCATTTGTTTCCTTAATTTTCCTTGCTTTCCCCTGCTCCCTTCTGGTATTCTATACTTGAAATCAACTCTTTTCTCCTTCTTGATTTCAGGAGAGTCTGATACCGCGTGGATTTATTAGATATTAATGTTCATCTTCAATCAAGAGCTACAACATTTCCAAAGAGGATTTTCCATTTGTGGGATTTTCCTCCTAACTGTGACCTTTTTGAAAAGGGACTTAGGGCCTGATTACGAGTTTGGCAGTCCGAGGACCAACCGCTGTATTATGATGCATGAAGTGACATAGACAACAGACTGCCGCGATACCGCCCACATTGCCCGCAAAAATAGAATATGGTGTTGGCGAGATTAGCCAACATGTCTGTTGGAGCTCGGAATGCCAGAGTAACCCCTGGTCCTATCACGATGTTGCTGTCAGCTGATGTGACCGTGGCAGTCCAACTACCACAACTGAGCTGGTGGAAAGGGAAGTATATAAGGCTGAAACTCACCTGTACTCAGCTTCACACATCCAGTGCCACCATGGAGCCGATCCTACATGTCCTACCACTGCTTGTGCTGCTCAATGGTGCACAAAAGCATTATTGTTGTGGACACAACCAGAGGTAAGCCAAACACATTCCTGTTGCCCACAAATCCACAGAAACTCTCAAGGCTGCCATTGGCATGGTGTGTGGGCTGTGGCCCGTGATCCAAAATATTGTCTGTGCCCCGGTATGGAGTTGTATACAATGGAGGTCACAATCACAGTCCCAGGGCACCCCCTTTGAACAGGTCTCTGACACTGCACCACCACACACTACAAAAATGTCAATGTGTTCACATCCCAGTAAGGGGGATTGTGAAATGTTCATAACATTGTGTCTCACAGCTAAGGGTAGGTGGTGAGCTCCACTCTGCTGTTGGAGCCAACAGAGTTTTTGGCATTCCGCACTCCACTTGGAGCGTGGAGTTTGGCTAAAAACTCTGCTAGCTCGCAGCCCAGTTATGGGCCACACAGCACAAGCACAGACAATCTGCGCTTGCGCTGTGTGGCCCATAACTGGTCTGCACGTTATTCTGCCGAGTCGGCATGGAGCTGCTGCTGAGGGACTGCACTGGCACCAGCTCCTGATTCAGGCTTCCCTCCTTTCACAGTCCTCAGCAGCCCAGAGGCAGAGGGTGGCTGTAAAGAAATGGCTCCCTGTTGCAGTTACCCCCCACTTTTTGCCTGATACCGATGCTGACTTGACTGAGAAGTGTGCTGGGACCCTGCTAACCAGGCCCCAGCACCAGTGTTCTTTCACCTAAAATGTACCGTTGTTTCCACAATTGGCACAACCCTGGCACCCAGGTAAGTCCCTTGTAACTGGTACCCCTGGTACTAAGGGCCCTGATGCCAGGGAAGGTCTCTAAGGGCTGCAGCATGTCTTATGCCACCCTAGGGACCCCTCACTCAGCACAGACACACTGCTTGCCAGCTTGTGTGTGCTGGTGGGGAGAAAATGACTAAGTCGACATGGCACTCCCCTCAGGGTGCAGTGCCAACCTCACACTGCCTGTGGCATAGGTAAATCACCGCTCTAGCAGGCCTCACAGCCCTAAGGCAGGGTGCACTATACCACAGGTGAGGGCATAGGTGCATGAGCAAAACCTTAGACATTGTAAGTGCAGAATATATGGTCTGGGAGTCTGTCAAAAACGAACTCCACAGCTCCATAATGGCTACACTGAATACTGGGAAGTTTGGTACCAAACTTCTCAGAATAATAAACCCACACTGATGCCAGTGTTGGATTTATTAAAAAATGCACACAGAGGGCATCTTAGAGTTGCCCCCTGTATTTTACCCAACTGTTCAGTGTAGGACTGACTGGTCTGTGCCAGCCTGCTGCTGAGAGACGAGTTTCTGACCCCATGCGGTGAAAGCCTTTGTGCTCTCTGAGGACAGAAACAAAGCCTGCTCTGGGTGGAGGTGCTTCACACCTCCCCCATGCAGGAACTGTAACACCTAGCAGTGAGCTTCAAAGGCTCAAGCTTCGTGTTACAATGCTCCAGGGCACTCCAGCTAGTAGAGATGCCCGCCCCCTGGACACAGCCCCCACTTTTGGCGGCAAGTCCAGGAGAGATAATGATAAAAACAAGGAGGAGTCACTGGCCAGTCAGGACAGCCCCTAAGGTGTCCTGAGCTGAAGTGACTCTGACTTTTAGAAATCCTCCATCTTGCAGATGGAGGATTCCCCCAATAGGAATAGGGATGTGCCCCCCTCCCTTCAGGGGTGCCACCCTCAAGGACAGTAGCCTTTGGTTACTGCCCTCCCAGACCTAAATACACCCCTAAATCGAGTATTTAGGGGTTCCCAGAACCTAGGAAAACAGATTCCTGCAACCTAAGAAGAAGAGGACTGCTGAGCTGAAAAACCCTGCAGAGAAGACAGAGACACCAACTGCTTTGGCCCCAGCTCTACCGGCCTGTCTCCCACCCTTCTGAATAAACTGCTCCAGCGACGCTTTCCCCAGGACCAGCGACCTCTGAATCCTCAGAGGACTGCCCTGCTCTAGAAGGACCAAGAAACTCCCAAGAACAGTGGCCCTGTTCATCAAAGACTGCAACTTTGTTTCCAAAGAAGCAACTTAAAGACAACTGCATTTCCCGCCAGAAGCGTGAGACTTGCAACTCTGCACCCGACGCCCCCGGCTCGACTTGTGGAGAAACAACACTTCAGGGAGGACTCCCCGGCGACTCCGAGACTGTGAGTAACCAAAGTTGTCCCCCCTGAGCCCCCACAGCGACGCCTGCAGAGGGAATCCCGAGGCTCCCCCTGACCGCAACTGCCTGACTCCCAGATCCCGACGCCTGGAAAAGACCCTGCACCCGCAGCCCCCAGGACCTGAAAGATCGGAACTCCAGTGCAGGAGTGACCCCCAGGAGGCCCTCTCCCTTGCCCGGGTGGTGGCTACCCCGAGGAGCCCCCCACTTGCCTGGCTGCATCGCTGAAGAGACCCCTTGGTCTCCCATTGATTCCAATTGAAAACCCGACGTGTGTTTGCACACTGCACCCGGCCGCCCCCGTGCTGCTGAGGGTGTACTTTCTGTGCTAACTTGTGTCCCCCCCGGTGCCCTACAAAACCCACTGGTCTGCCCTCCGAAGACGCAGGTACTTACCTACTGGCAGACTGGAACCGGGGCACACCCTTCTCCATTGAAGCCTAAGTGTTTTGGGCACCACTTTGAACTCTGCACCTGACCGGCCCTGAGCTGCTGGTGTGGTAACTTTGGGGTTGCTCTGAACCCCCAACGGTGGGCTACCTTGGACCCAAACTTGAACCCCGTAGGTGGTTTACTTACCTGCAAGAACTAACAATTACTTACCTCCCCTAGGAACTGTGAAAATTGCACTGTCTAGTTTTAAAATAGCTATATGTGTTTTATTTGAAAAGTATATATGCTATTATGATTATTCAAAGTTCCTAAAGTACTTACCTGCAATACCCTTCATGCAAAGTATTACATGTAGAATTTGAACCTGTGGTTCTTAAAATAAACTAAGAAAATATATTTTTCTATACAAAAACCTATTGGCCTGTAATTGTCTCTGAGTGTGTGTTCCTCATTTATTGCCTGTGTGTATGTACAACAAATGCTTAACACTACTCCTTTGATAAGCCTACTGCTCGACCACACTACCACAAAATAGAGCATTAGTATTATCTCTTTTTGCCACTATCTTACCTCTAAGGGGAACCCTTGGACTCTGTGTATACTATTCCTTACTTTGAAATAGTGCATACAGAGCCAACTTCCTACATTGGTGGATCAGCGGTGGGGTACAAGACTTTGCATTTGCTGGACTACTCAGCCAATACCTGATCACACGACAAATTCCAAAAATTGTCATTAGAAAAGGCTTTGGAAAACAAAGTGATGCGTTGGTTCATTACTGCGCAAGGGAGGTGATACGTCAGTTCCTTACTGACAGGGGAGGTGATGCACCGATTCTCTCCTTGCAGGAGAGGTGATATGTTGGTTTCTTACTGGCAGAGGAGGTGATGTATTGGTTCGTAACTGGCAGGGGAGGTGATGCATCGGTTCCCCCCCCTCAGGAGAGAGGATGTGTCAGTTTTCAGTCACGCAGACTCAGTTCCTTGCTGCGGTTCGGGGTCTATGCAAAAATAATGCATGGGGACATTGCATGGGAAAATCCAGATGCACTGTGATGATAGAGGCATGGTGGACAGGCGCTGTATCAGGCCTACAGGTGCTGCATCAATTCTTCAACCGCAAGGCAGGCACTACATTGATTTTTCAGACACAAGGCAGGGGCTGTGTCAATTTTCAGCTGTGGCGATCCAATGAATGGATTTTCTTCCTCAGGATACCAGTTTTCACTTCCAAGGGCACCACTTGGCAAGTCAGGACTCTCAGCAGAAGAGTCCAAGCAGTGGCAAAGGATGTCTTTGATGCCCTGATACTTCTAACAGGAGGCAAGCTCAGTCCAAGCCCTTGGAGATGATTAGAAGCAGGATGCAGAAAGCAAAGTCCAGTTCCTTCACTCCCAGGATAGAAGCAACAAGCATCAGGCCAGCACAACAAAGCAACAGCCAAAGTGACAGACCCTCCCACGGCATCCAGCTCTTCTTCCTGGCTGAATGTCCTGAGTTGTGGTCTCAGACGCCCATTACTTATACTCATTTCTGCCTTTGAAGTAGGCAAACTTCAAAGGAAAGTCTTTATAGTGCACAAGGCCCTGCCTTTTCTGCCATGGCCCCAGACACACTCCAGGGGGTTGGAGACTGCTTTGAGTAAGGACAGGCACAGCCCTATTCAGGTGCAAGTGTCAGCTCCTCCCACCACTCTAGCCCATGAAGACCCACCAGGATATGTAGGGCACACCCTAGCTCCCTTTGTGTTACTGTCTAGATGGAAATCACAAACAGCCCAACTGTCACCCAGATGTATATTCCACAGACAGGCAGAGGCACAGAATGGTTAAGCAAGTTCAATGCCCACTTTCTAAAAGTGGTATTTTCAAACTTATAATTTAAAAACCAACTTCCCCCAAAAATGTATTTTTAAATTGTGAGTTCAGAGACCCCAAACTCCATATCTTGAAAGATATTTCAAGGCAATCCCCATGTCAATCGATGGGTGAGATAGGCCCTGTAATACTGAAAACTACATTTAGCAGTATTTCACTATCAGGACATGAAAAACACACCAGTACATGTCCTACCTTTTAAATACACTGCACCCGGCCCATAGGGTTGCCTTGGTCCTACCTTAGGCGTGACATACATGGAGTAAAAGGGATGGTTTGGGCCTGTCAGGTGGGTGCACTTTGCCATGTCTAACTGGCAGCTAAGGCTGCCCACATGGACACTGCAGTGGCAGGTCTGATACATATGTAAAGGGCTACTCATGTGGGTGGCACAATCAGTGCTGCAGGCCCCCTAGTACCATTTGATTTACAGGCCCTGGACATACACTTTACTAGGGACTTACTGGTAAATTAAGTATAGAAATCATAGATAAACCAATTACCAATGAAATTTAGACAGAGAGCATTTGTACTTTAGCACTGGTCAGCAGTGGCAAAGTGCCCAGAGTCCTAAGCCGGCAAAAACAAAATCTGGCACAGGATCAAGATACATGAGGTCAGAAGCCAAAAAGACAGGGGAAACCACACCAAGGGCTGACAGATCTAACAGAATAAGGGCCACATGTACAAAGATCCTGTTTTGCGACTCGCAAAACCGGATATACAACAATGTCAATGATACTGTCTGTGATGAATATTCATGAGGTAGGTCACAATTTGCAACCCCATTAGGAATGGCGGCACTCACAGGGATGGTGGCCTGCTGGTGTCAGCAGACCACCATGTCTGTGACTGCTTTTAAATAAAGCAGCATTTTCTTTTAAATGCAGCCTGGTTTCCTTAAAGGAAAACGGAGTGCAATTTGAAAAAAAGTAAACAAAAGCTTTCTTTTCATTTTTTCAGAGCAGGCAGTGGTCCGTGGGACCACTGATTGCTATGAAAAATGTTTTTGCATGTGTTCACAAAGGGGAAGGGGCCACATGGGGACCCCTTCCCTTTTGCGAATGGGTTAGCACCAAGTTGAAATTGGTGCTAACTGTGATTGTTTTGCGACCGCATTTGTGGTCACAAAACAATCATATATACCATTTAGATTCGGTATTAGGGAGGGACGCCCTTGACACGCCCTTCCTAATACTGAATCGCAAAACCCAAACTGCGATTCAGTAACAAGTTACCGAATCACAGTTTGGTCTTTGTACATCCCAAAAAGCCTTTTTCTAGTTGCAAACGGGCCGAATTTGCAAAGCGACTCCTTTGTGACTAGAAAAATGCTTCGTCCATCTGGCCCTAAATCACACCTATCCATCCAGCATCTATCCATGTCCAGGATGACTCCAACACTGGTTCCAAAGTCAGATCTTCACCACTACATCAAATGACTCAACAAGGGTTAAACAAACACAACTGCAGTCATACATCACAAATTATAAATGAACTTCAGAAAGGTAGAAAAGTAAGGGCAGGGCCAAAGTTTGGCACAGCAACCAAATTAACTTTATTGACAAAACTCCAAAAATGGAGTAAAGGTCAATGGCCACTACATGAAAACATGTGCATAGCACACTGCTGTGCCCCAAAACTTCCCTCACTAATCACTGGCAAAAGAAGGGCATCGAATCGGCATTCCAGGCACCTCAATGATCACCCTTAGGTAGGGGTGGGAGGTGGCATTGGGTTTAGGATGGGCGCGTTTAGATTTGGAAGGGTTGGGCTTCACTTTGGGAGGAGTGTGTTTCTTCTTGTGTGTGGGTGGGATATGGCTGGGCCCAGTGGGGGCAGGTGTCACCAGCGAGGACTTGGGTGTGGAAGGGCTGGGTTGGGTTGTGGGCTGGGTCCTTTTGGGTTTGGGAGTGGGGGATTCCACAGGGGTAAGGGCAAGGCCAAAAAGGAAACTTTCCTTGGGAAAATGGGGAGGGCGTACAGGAGGGATTAAGGGTTAGGAGGTTGAGGAAGGGCCTGTGTCTGGTGTGGCTTTGTGTGTTGTTGGAACTGTGTCTGAAATATGTTTGTGTTTTGTTGGTGTCTGTTGTGTATGTGAGTGTGGGTGTTTGCATTTTATAGTGGGCTGGGATGTGATGGGTAAGGTGGGAGTGATAGGTGTGTTTGTGTGTCTTGAAGAGATGTCTGGGGGTATGGAGTGAATGGTGGCAGGGTCTGTGGATGTTGGGGTGGTGGCTGGGTGTATAGCTGGACTGGTGGCTGGGTGTACTGGGGTGGTGTTGAGGGTATGGGGTGAGTGGTGGCTGCACCTCTGGGTATTGGGGTGGTGTCTGGGGGACAGTGTGAGTGGTGGCTGTGTCTGTGTGTGTTGGGGTGGTGTCTTGGGTATGGTGGATGTGATGGTGGTTGTGCATAAGGTCAGTTACCGTTGAGTTCTTGCGTGCTTGTGTGTTTTGTGGTGTTTTTGTTTATGTGTGCTACTTGTGCTGCTTGAGATGTGTGCATGCATAGGTGTGAGTGTGCTTTGGACACGTATGGGAATAGGGAAATTGGATTGGGAAGAGGACAGTGGTGGTTGGAGGACTGCGGGGGGTAGACACCTGCTGTGAGGGAGGAGGCCACAGCCTGAAAAGATCTCTGTAAGCCAGACAGAGCACTATGAATTCCTTCCAAGTGCACAACTATTTGTTGGAGCTGGATGCCCTGCACCTGGATGCCATTCAGAATGGCAGTCTGACCCACAAAGATGCTCCTCAGGAGGTCAATAGCCTCCTCACTCAGGGCAGCAGTGGTAACAGAAGCTGGGGTTGAGGTGTCTGGTGCGAAGGAGGCGCCGACCCTCTTGGGGGAGTGGGCCGGTCAACTGAGTGGGGGACAACCGGGAGGGTAGAAATGGAACTGGGGTGGTGGACAAGGGTGAAACAGGAGCAGGTCCTATGTGTTCTGCAACCACTAGGTAGGGTCTACTGGAGGTTGACTCTGAAGATGATGATGTGGAGCTGGTATCCTCCCTGGCACTCCCCTCAACCTCTGAGCCACTGGGTCCTTCCATGTCTGTTGTCTCATTACTGGAGGTACTGTGGCCAGCTGCTTCCCCACTGATGTTGGTCCTGTTTCCTTAGTTTGTCTTGAATGATGCTGAAATCACAGATACAAAAAGGGTAATTCCATGTCCTCAACACACTTGAACAGCAGCTTTGATCACAAAACATTACCAAAATGTACAGTAGCCCCCAGCCACAAGGTCCTCCAAAGTGCCTCCGACATTTTCTACACGACATGCATGCATGCTACATGAACTGTAAACATTTGCACACAGGAAAATTAGACTCACATACAACTTTAATTGCATGAGTGAAGTTGTCCAATCACAGTACCCATGGACCAAATAGGAAACCTTGTTAGCTTGAATGGTTTGGCTGTTGTGGCATTCCTCACTAATCTGTTGTCATCAATTATTCATTTTCACAGGTTCAACACAAGGTCCTGCAATCAGCATATGCACATATACACAATACCACATCATGAGGAATTGTTGGGCCATGTTGCAGTATAAAAGTACAGTAGCAGCAAAAAGGTGATATTGACACACCCATGTCACACTGTAATATCTCACCAATGGTTACTTCACAATATTGTACATTGTCTGAACAATCTCATGGAAGTTGTACTAATGTTGCTTTGCTAGAAGACACATCTTGCACTGACATGTACAATGGAGACAATCTGGTTAAAATGTCTGGGAGATTTGTCCAGAAATATCCACAGCACAATGAATCAGCTAGGCCTAGTCTCACTTGGTACTGCTGAGAACACCCTTCTAACATTGCTTAACTTAAAACCAATAGTCCATTGAATGTGGTTGTGGCTCAGGAAATCGCCATCTACTGAAGAGGGCCTTTAACACGATTCACAATGGGAAGGCACGTTACTGTACCTTTTTGTCATCCTAACACAGATCGCATTGGATTTCTGAGTGTACACACTCACAAATGACTCCAACATTTCTGCATGTCAATCCCTGATGCAGGTCAATGGTCAGGTAACAAACCTAACTTAACTGACATGTGTTAAGCATGTAGCCAAATGACTCAACATCAATGGGATGCAAATCCACGTTGTTAGTAAGTACTGTAGATCTGCCTGTCATGTCCATCATTGCTCCTGCAATTGTTCGAGAGAAATGACATGGAGTAACGGCTTAGGTTATGTGTGACCCAACAAACAATGTCAACACACTTCTGTCTGTGGTACCACATGAACTGTATATCCATCATACACAAATATTTTCCAAGAGATTCTTGCATGCACACATATGTGATGGAATCAGATATCATTCCATCAAGACAGGTAGAACATGTTTGAAACAGTAGTGGACATGATACTACAAAATTGCAAGGTACACATGCTAACATGTCAGCACAAATTTTGTTGCCTGCGGTGATGTCACCCAATTCATGTAACTGTACTTTCACTAATTACCACGGGAAAGTATTGTTCACTGACTGCACGCAAAGGACAGTATATGCCATGTCACATGTATGATGGCCTTCATCACATGAGAAACAGTAGTGAGGCACCAACGTTTATGATACACTGAAAACAAGTGGCTTGCTGGATACAGATGCCAATATGTTCACTTGCTGAGTACAATGATCTATTACCTCATGTTGTTTAATGTTGGGGCTGACACACAGAAAACAAGGGGTCTGTTGGGTGCAAATCACATGACACAACATGAGATGATTGACTACTGGACTGGTACCAACCACCATACCTACACAAACAATGACTCATCTTGTGCATTGCACATTGGCCATTTCCAAAATTCATGGGGAGATGGCTGCCTTTAATACATCAACCTGGCAAAATAACAGGACTCACCTCTTGTAGCTGCTGTGCTTTCCTCAAACACCAATCAAGCTTCATGTAGGCCATGGCCAGTATACGGGCCATCATAGGGGTTGGGGTCCAGCATGCACCATGCCCATGTTGGGAAGACAGCCCCAGCTGGACCACTACGATCTTCTGGGCCCAGAGCCTCAGGTCCTCCCACCTTTTCTGACAACGGATGCTCTGCCTCCAATGGATCCTCAGGGTCCACACCTTCAGGTGATGGCTCTCCAAATCCCTTGCGTCTGAGGGGGGTTGCCCTGAATGGATGCAATAGACAAATGATGAGGTCACTATTTAATTGTTTCAATGGTTAACTGGTTGTTTTGTACACATCTTGGAAACACATAGCACATGCATTTTATTTAATTGGCAATACACTACATGTGTAAAGCACACATTGTGATTTGTACATGGACACAAATACACACTTTCGGAGTCATCTGCTGACTATCCACAACCCTGGTCATGGCCTACACTGACTAAGCAACCCACTGACATCATGTAGTCCAGGCACAAGCAACCTGTTCTGTGATGTGAGGCACAATGATACACAGCACATCATGGTGACCTTCTGAAGGGCAAACTACTTGTGAATGGTTGTACAGACACCTTAACGTCCAGACACAATGACTCACTGCATACAGTTAATACAAGCAACTACCAAGTAACCGACTACACCCGAAGACACTGAAAGCTTCTCCTCTGTCGATGTGTCAACAAGTTGTCTACCTAATGGAATCTCATACCGCTTCTGAGTGGGTTTGTGTGGGAAGCACTGGTATCACAGGAGGCACCTATTACCATATGCGACACACTGACACAGATGACATCCAACATAGCAAAGTATGCTTGGTGGGATTGGGTGCATGTTACAAAGCTAGTGATTCACATGCCATGATCTCCCCTGATTTTAACCAGCTATCTGCACTGTGTGTTTGTCACTTGTGCACTAGGCGTGCAACATACAAACATGATGTGTGGAAAGGTGACAACCAACCTGTGGGAGTAAGGGAGGTGTCATAAGTCAATATCACACATTGACAATGAGGGTCAATGGAAACGAGTTCCATTTGAGGTGTTTACCGCGTTCCCCATTCCTAAAGTAGTCAATGTAAAAGCATTCAGGCCAAATGTTGCCTGTGAAGACTCATTTTTGACACATCCAAGGATCTGAAGGTCTACAGGGAGTGGGTCCAGTGCCTCAGCTGCATAGACACAGTTACTGTGCACCAGCCTGGGCTATGTCCCATACTGGAAAAGGCTTTGACAGGCCTTGCCCTCTGCAGGCTGAGCATACATGAACATCACATTTCGATCACTTCCATTCATGACAGTACATCCTGAGTCCATCCCATATGTGAGTTCATGGTTGTGTGGCACTCGGAAGCCATCCATGAGTTTTACTTTGTTGTCATACCACAATTTGCCAAGGCCAGATCTGGGCTGAGTGATCAATGAGACTTTACACGTTGTTACCAACATCCTCAACTGACTCAAAAAGTATACACACACTGCTCATGCTGTAATGCCAATCCATTTACTGTGTCATTTTTCATCATCAGATATTCACATATATCATTATTTGTTTTAAAGAGCACTTGCATATACATGAAAGCAAAACAAGGAGGATCTAGGGCTTATCACACTTCAAACACAATGGTCATTTGAAATACACAGAGTATAGCACCCCACACTCCACAACCTGTACATCCTATGTATGGACCACAGATTGTGACAACAGGCACCCAAATAACTCACAGGGACTCAGAGGCACATTGTAGCCTGTGAGGAAGGAAAGGGTGGTGTTGAACAGAATCAGAAATGCCAATGCAGTAGTTACCTACTCCTCTGGTGAGCCATAGAGCTGGCCATTCAGGAGAATAAACTCTTCCAGCTTCTCTGGAGAGAAAGCAGGGGCTCTTCCCCCTGCTTGGCCTGGCATGATGGCTCCCAGAGGTGGCACACAGCAGCTGACTTGATGGAGGTGTTAATGGCAGCAGTGTCAGAGGCAAGTGAGTCATTTTCCACAATGCAGCGTACATGCATGCCACATATGCAGTCATCACCGTGGATGGCCACAGCCATTGGCCCGGGACCATCACAGTCAACAATGTTAGCCTATGGCTTTGACTGCTGCGGTTAAAACCGTCCACCAAGCGGTCAACTTCCGATGGTGGAGGGAGGTTCCTAAAGTCCAAAGAACTAGGTCAGAAATCTGCCATTATGGCGGGTTAAACTTTTGCAGACTGTAAAATGCATCACAACATGTATAAATATGCACTGACATCTCAAAATATGTCAACATCCCTTGACATGTAGATTCCCCTACACAATCATTAGTGTAGTGCATTGCTGATCACAGATGCCATATTACCACGGTGCACTGTAGCCCGCCGATGATGGTATTTCTTGTGGTGGGAACATGCTTTACAACATCAAGGGGCACAAGAGGAGCAGATAGGTGTGTTGTGTGCACATATACATTGCAGATACATGTTTAAACAACCATGGGGATCATAAGTGGACCTTGAGTAGCAGCCTGTTTTGATGTGTGATGAGTATGATGTATTTTTTGTCAGTACTGTTCTGTCATATGACTTGTTTTCACTCATCATATATGTTATTATGGACACAGTAACTAATGCTCCAAATCATTTGATTCCATAATTAGGTACCCTTAGAGAGGAAGCTGGTGACAACCTCCAGTCTACTTGTAAGTATGTCATGAGATGCCATGACTTTGACTGAACAATGAACTCTTGTTATGATGATGTGAGGACAATAATTGTAGTACATGTTAGGAAACTAAAGCTCTGGAAAAATCTTGCAAAGGATGTTTGTTGAGGAAGCTTTTGACACAATCACACATTGGTAATGTTGCTTTGCTTGAGTGAATTTGTTTTCATGACTGCGTTCTACTGACGTTTGCTATGTGAAGTGTGTCATATGTATGGTTTCATAACTATAGTGTTTGGTTTGTGTTTATTTAGGTAACCTTACCATGACATATTCATTTGGACATTTTAGAGTTGTGACATTGGCAGGTACATGATGCTGTTGGGACATACAATGTGGACATAGATTGTTCCTGGGAATGTATGTCACAGACTTTGGGTGCATAAGTCCTGTACCAAGACAGCTTGCACAGTGATGGGATGGAAGTTGGGGAGGCTCAGTTTTGGATTTGTTTCTTGTTGTGTGGTAACCAGATGCATCATGTGTGTCATTAGGTAGTCAGCAAATATGTATTTCTACCCCACATTCATGTTAGTTTCCCTTCACATTGGTGAAACACTCTTTTTGTATGAACTGTATGTAGCTGTTGTAGTCTTTCATCATTGTAGGCCAAAGTGCCTGTGGCACATCACTGACATTTGTTTGTGTCATGCCACCAGATGCAGATACACTGGATTGTAATGATCCTATGATCAGGAACTGTTGTTCTGCCACCTGTCTGAATCTTGCATGTTATGATGCTGGTATGATTTTCTGAGGTAAACAACATCGCTCCACCAGATGAAATCAACCCAGTTCATTGTTTGCCTTTTCTACAGGACAATACCTGATATATCCCTTCAATCCATGTTCTAGAGGCCTGTCCCTATACATTTGATCATGTACACAGCATGATTCCTACCTGTATGATTTCCTATATTTCTGACATCATGACAGTCTAAGATTTGGACAATGTGAGAAAATTATTCTTAGATAAGACACTTGTATGTATGTGTTGGTGTGGCATGGTTGTGAACCTAAGCTAAACACTGTGTAAATGCAACATATCCATGCTTCCACAAGTAGCTTGTTTTTTCATTGTATAGTCCACATGTTCTTCAATAGCTGCATTGCTAAATGTGACATTTAAGACAACAGACAATGAGTTTCTGACTGGTGAATTTATTATAGTGCTAATGGTGAAAACAAACGTGTGTGAAAAAGTAACAAAACTGAAAAGTGAAGGGGTCAGTCAGGGTGAATGAAATCATAGGAGTAAATGCCACACAGTCCAGAGTACTCCTCCCATCAGAAATACAATGGGGTGCAGCATCAGTCCACAGAGTGAATGTGTGACACACAATGGAGGACATTAAGGATGAGGTTTCTTTCTGGCAGTGGTGGGTGTCTTGACATCCGCACCTCTTGGATTCTTACATGCACATCCCTGCTTGTGAGGTTTAGGGGGGATTCAGCTGCTGCAGAGGCAGGGCTATCTGAGAGTGGTTGGTCCTCTGTTAGGGCCTCCCTTCCTGTGTCTGCCATAGATGCATTTGGGCTTGATGTGGGTGTCCCCCAGCAAGGGGTGGATGGTGGTTGAAAAGCCCTGCTCAGGCTTGTTTTGGATGTTAAGGTACTCATGTTTGGATTATGGGCATCCATTAATTGGATCTGGTCTCTCTGCAGCTGATTTTTTCCCCAGAGTTCAGTTAGAACCTGGCCAAACACGCCTAGGGACTGATGATGGACCCCCAAGACTTGGCTGATGGCATCCTGGTCAGGAGCGAGCCTGTTGGCCACACTCTGACAGCCCACAACTTCCCTCCCACAGACCCCACCCTCACAAGCCTTTGCCCTCGGCACAGTGTATCCTCTCTAACTGGATCCTGGACCCTCAGTGTCAGGATTGTTGATTTGCTCCTGAGGATCAAGGACTGGGGGCACAAGATGGTAGCAACTGTGCTAGGTACACAGGTAGGGGGCTCTTTGTCATCTGTGATGTTGATGCAGCTGGAATAGGAGGTGTTGTTGTGGGCACAGTGAGACTCACTGTAGATATCTGACCAGGCTGCCCAGATGGGCCAGGAACAGTATCAACATCCACATGTCCAGGAGTGTCATCATCACTGAGGGGTTCATCCAGAGCTGTGCCAGCTCGACCTGTGTTGAGAAATGAAGCAAATTGTTATTGGTTGAAATGTGTAATCTACATCCAAAGGCTTTGTGTCACTGTAAGTAGGGAGCTTGGGCATTCTTAAGTGGTAGAGCAGCTCATTGTGCTATATTGCCATGGTACTGTAGTTGTTGAACTGATGTGTGAAGCTTGCAGAAACTATTAGCAGCTCATTAGATGTGCTGATCAGTTGCACTTTAGATGAGGGAATGAACATGATATCTTTAAAAAGCACTTAAGCTAACACAGTGGAGAAGTGACACGTGTATTTGACCATTCTAAAGCCTAGTTGTGTGAGATGCAGGCAAACACACAACGTTGTTGTATAAGTAGCTGTAGCCATCATATGAGCAGTGCTGCATTAATGCATTAGCTTCCACTACCAATCTGATGACGCATCTTTATGCCTTGATGGACAAATTTGGTAAGGTGTCATTCTCGTCCTCAATAGTTTCATTTTGGGATACCAGAATAAGTGTGAGCTAGGTAGACAGACATGTCTATGAGTTGAGCATTATATACAGATTGCTCACTCCTAGGGGAGTGGACATCATTTGAGAAATAGGAGGCAGGTGTACTTAGTCAAGTTCAGTATGGCCTGTTGTTTCATGTTACAGAAACAGGGCCTCCTGGTAGTTGAAGACATGTCACTTGCTAGCTCCCAATACCACACAAATGCTAAAATCAAGGGGGAGGGTACATCATTTGAAATACAGCACAGAGGTGTATTTGTTCAAGTGCAGGGCGGTCTGTTAGTGTGTGTTGCAGAAATAGGGCCTCCTGGTAGTTGTAGGCATGTCACTTGCTGGTTCCCAACATACACAAATGTTAAACTCACAGGTGAGGATACATCACTTGAAAGGTGGCACAGACATGTATTTGGTCAAGTGCAGTATGGCCTGTTGTGTTATGTTTCAGAAACAGGTTCTGCTGGTCGTTGTAGGCATGTCACTCTCTCTTCTTCCCAACTGTGACGGGTTGATTGGAGATCACCCTCACCCTTCCAGGTCCTGTGCTGACTCTGCCTCTGGAGACCGTTGCATGACCCACTTCCCATCCCGTGATTGGTGGAATACTCAGAATCAGCGGGTTGCCGAGAAGTTAAAGACTCCTCTGAACCTCCCGAGGAGAGAGAATGGTTTGGAGGAAACGGACAGACGAGTATCAAAGGCGGAGAGGAACGAGCTACCGGAGGTCAACAGAGTAGATGACGGGAGGCACTTCGAGGCCCAGCAACAGGAGGAAGCCGCCGAAGACGTCCGACGGATCCCGCGGGAGTAGGCAGCCGGGAGGACGAAGCGCTAATGCCCGCCGCGCTTCTGGAGAAGCGCGGCGAAGCCAGGTATGTGGGATCACAGACCTGAGGGAAATAGGGAAAAACTGAGAGTGAGAGAAACGTAACAAAAAGGCCGAAAGGGGAAAAGAAGAGAAAACGGGAGTTGGGAAGGGGGAAAGGGAAAACAGAGCACAAAGACCTCTTCACATCGAGCACATAACAGCACTTTAATTTTGTCTATAAGAGCACAAGGCACTTGAAGGGCACCGCATCTACAAAGGCATAAAAGAGTATCTAAAAGAAGCGAAACAGCAGTAAAACGCTAAGAATAGGTCAAAGAAGGGTTTCAGGTGACCCAAGAGACATAGTGAGACAGTAACTAATGGTAACTGCACAAATAAGACGTGTAGAGATTAGAAGGGAGAAATAAAGGGAAAACAACTTCAGTAAAGCTTCGGCTTAACCTCTATCCTCTGTTCTTTTACATGTACCTCCCGGGACCCCTACATATCGAGGACGCAAGAGAGAGAGAGAGAAGAGTGAGAACAAGTCCAACAAAGAAACAACCACCCACCCAAAGGAGAAAAATCCCTTTAAACCTATCTGCACCGTACCTCACTGTTTTTTTTTTACTTACCATAATAAAACACTGGCCCACCTGACCAACGCGTTTGAGTAGTCCTTCAACACAGGAACGAATCACAAGTGGTGTCAGGAGTGGGATTTGATAGAACCCCATCATGGAAGAAAAAGCAACCATGGCTGATGTGATTGCGCAATTAGCAGAAGGACAACGCCACCTACAGTTAATCTGGGAGCAACAAATGAAAAAGGCAAAGGAGAAGCGGGAGGCATTACAAATGGCCCTTAAGAGTCAGGCCACGATTATGGCAAATAATCAATTGGTGCATGAGTCCTCGTTGGGAAAATTGACGGACACTATCGCACATACTAAAGTCCATCCTAATGTACCGAGCAGTGTGTTACAGCGGTATCAAGAGCAGGAAGATCCCGATTCATTTTTTACAAATTTCGAGAGGGTAGCTAACACAGCTAATTGGCCCGAGGATAAATGGGGCCAGTACATCGCCCCACTTCTCACTGGACATCTGCAGTCAGCATATCAAGCAATTAATCCGAGCGGGACTCTTCCTTATAGAGACATCAAAAAAACTATTTTGGAAAGAGTGGGCCTCGATAGTGAAAGCTACCGAACCAGATTTAGACAAATGAAATGGCAGAACCAGGAGAACCCTTGTACTCTGTATTATCACGTGCGACACGCAGCTGGCAGATGGTTACAGCCCTCGGAGACACCTAGGGAAGAAATGTTTGATATCATAGTCCTAGAGCAATACTTAGACGCATTACCCTCTACTACTCGTAATTGGGTAAGACAACATCCCGGACTTACTAATGAAACGGCTATGGATCTAGCCTGTGCTTATCATAGGAGTCCGGACTTCAGCGCTACAGGGAGAAAAGTTCCTCCCCCTCCAATCCGCCCAAGTGTGTCTAAAATGGTTTCCTCTCGGCATGTGGCAAGTCACGGAACGACCTCAATCTATGGGTCCAGTCGGCTCCGGATACCCAGGCTCAGGCCCACAATGTTATAACTGTTCTGAATGGGGGCACATAGCCAGGTTTTGTCCCCACCGGAAAGACATGGAAGAACCCTTGGAGATTGGCCTGACAAAAGGAACAGTTTTCTGGACGGGTGGGAGACCACCCAAATACACCCTCCCTATCCTTGTTAATGGTATGGAAAGAATAGCATTAATCAATTCAGGCTGCAGCCAGAGTGTAATACGAGAGAATCTGGTTGTACCCGGCCAAACAGACCCGGAAACCCAAGTACTCATCGCCTGCGTACACGGTGATCGACGATATTACCCCCTTGCCAAGATCTGGTTGAAATGGAGTGCACAAGCAGAAGAATTGCAGGTCGGGGTACTTCCTAAGTTAGAGGAAGACATCATACTAGGGACTGACTATGAGGGATTTTCTGCTCTCTTAGAAAAGAGCATGTGTTTAAAGACTGGTGGAAGGAAGCACCCAGTGGGGTGGTAACAGAGAGCTTAAAACCCATGCGGCCTTATCTCAGTAAAAGACAAAAAAGGGAACAACGGCCTTCTCATGGGCAGAGGAACACCTTCCAGGAGAAACCTACAAGTACGGGAATGGTTTGTACAATCACTGGGGATTTCCGACGGAGTCAGAATGAAGACCCCACATTGAAACATGCATGGCAGCAGGCAAACGTCGGGGCAGTACAAGGGGTAGGTCCCAGATTCTTGATCCAAAATAATTTATTATATAGGAAACCCAACAATACAAGAGGAAATACCCTGCAATTAGTAGTGCCCCATAGTCACCGCCAACAGGTATTACAGTTAGCCCATGGGGATCATGGGGAAGGTCACCTGGGCAGAGAGAAAACTGAGGAAGCTGTACTGAAACGGTTTTATTGGCCGGGTGTTTATGGAGAGGTTCATAGGCACTGTTCAGAGTGTACAAAATGTCAGTTATACAATCCCTCTAATACACGACCTGCTCCCCTACAACCCCTACCTATCATAGATATTCCCTTCACTAGAGTGGGAATGGATATCATTGGTCCCCTCATTCCTTCAACTAGAGGTAGGCAGTATGTATTGGTATTAGTGGATTACGCCACGAGGTATCCAGAAGCGATTGCCCTCCCCAGTATGCATACAAAAGCAGTTGCCCAAGCAATGATAAAGTTCTTCTCAAGGGTAGGCTTCCCGAATGAAATTTTAACAGACCAGGGGACTCCGTTTATGTCCAGACTAATGACCGAGGTCTGTAAATTACTAGGAGTGAAACAAATCCGTACTTCGGTATATCACCCTCAAACAGACGGACTAGTGGAGAGATACAATAAAACCATTAAGTCTCTCCTACGAAAAAGTATAACTGAGGCAGGTAAGGACTGGGAAAAGAAACTTCCTCTGGTCCTTTATGCTATCCGGACCCATATACAGTTCTCTTTAGGTCATAGTCCTTTTGAAATGTTGTTCGGTCGCCAACACCGTACATTGCTAGATATGTTAGTTGAACAATGGGAGGAGACTGAAGAAGAGGTTAAGGATTTATTAACCTATACCCGAGAATTGCGAGATAACCTCAATACTGTATGGGAAGAAGCACACTCTGCATTGCGTGTGGCCCAGCAGAAGCAGAAACAGACATATGACACTCATAGTGTTGTTAGAACCTTGACAGTGGGAGATAAAGCACTGGTCTTACTTCCCAGTACCGATAATAAATTATTGGCCCGATGGCAAGGTCCCTATGAAGTTACTGCCCAAATAAACCCCACCACGTATAAGTTATCCATGTCCCAAAATGGTAGAAGAGAACAGATATATCATATCAACCTGCTTAAGAAATGGATAGAACCCACTGATGAACATACCGTCCATTATATCACCACGGAAGTAAATGAAGAGATTCCCTATCCCATACTTACAAAACCCCCTGAATCCTCCCCATGGAAACCCTGGATCAATCCTGATCTAACCCAACAATATTTAAGTCAGATGCAGGAACTGGTGACCCAAAATCAAGACATATTCTCTAAATATCCAGGAAGAACCTCCCGTATACAACATCCCATTCGACTTAAAGAAAATACGGTGTCTAGACAGAGACCGTACCGCATCCCTGAGGCCAAACAAAAACATATAGAGGAAGAAGTCCAGGCCATGTTAGCAGCCGGTATTATAGAGCCCTCAGCTAGTCCCTGGTGTTCGCCAGTGGTATTAGTTCCTAAACCCGATGGCAGCACCTGATTTTGTGTTGATTACAGAGGTGTCAATAACTTAACATATTTTGATGCATACCCTATGCCTAGGATTGACGAGTTAGTTGAAAGGTTGGGACAAGCCAAATTTCTTTCCACGCTGGATCTCACGAATGGATACTGGCAGATACCCCTGAGAGAAACAGATAAAGAAATAACAGCCTTTGCCACTCCTTCAGGTTTATACCAATTCACTGACTTGCCATTTGGTTTACATGGGGCTCCTGCCACCTTCCAAAGACTCATGGATGACATATTACGACCCTATAGGCAGTATGCGGCTGCCTATCTGGATGATATAGTTATCTATAGCAGAACATGGAATGACCACATGTCTCACCTTGAGACCGTTTTAAGTGCTCTTAGAAAAGCGCAACTAACCGCCAACCCAGAGAAGTGTAGACTAGGACAAACTAGCATTAAATATCTGGGTTATGTGGTAGGAGGGGGTAAGATAAGCCCACAAATAGAGAAGCTATATGCCATTGCACAGATGACTTATCCGAGAAAAAAAAAAGATATTAGGGCATTTTTGGGACTGGTTGGCTACTACAGACGGTTTATACCCCACTTTTCAACTATAGCCGAACCCCTTACTAACTTGTTGCGAAAGTCATGTCCCAATACACTTAAACCTCCTTCGGATATCGAGTTGGGTAGTTTCGAAAAGCTTAAGACCGCTCTGACTTCCGCACCAGTCCTCTGCTGTCCTGATTTTGACAAATCTTTTGTGCTATTAACAGATGCCTCAGAGGTTGGACTTGGGGCTGTGTTAATGCAGAATCAGGAGGATGCCTCTCTCCACCCTCTTCTGTATATCAGCCGGAAACTTCTTCCCCGTGAACGTCACTATCCGGCTATTGAAAGGGAGTGCTTAGCCATTAAGTGGGCTATTGAATCCCTTCGATATTATCTGTCTGGTCGAACTTTTACCCTGGTCACTGACCATGCCCCGCTCACCTGGCTCGCTCATCGTAAAGACACTAATTCCCGGGTGCTACGCTGGTTCCTTTCCTTACAGCCTTTTTCGTTTCAGATCCAGCACCTCCCGGGTAGCAATATGGTGACAGCTGATTTTTTGTCTCGGTATCCTGTATCCCCGTGTCTCGACAGTCCACTCTCTAGGGGGAATGTTTGTGACGGGTTGATTGGAGATCACCCTCACCCTTCCAGGTCCTGTGCTGACTCTGCCTCTGGAGACCGTTGCATGACCCACTTCCCATCCCGTGATTGGTGGAATACTCAGAATCAGCGGGTTGCCGGGAAGTTAAAGACTCCTCTGAACCTCCCGAGGAGAGAGAATGGTTTGGAGGAAACGGGCAGACGAGTATCAAAGGCGGAGAGGAACGAGCTACCGGAGGTCAACAGGGTAGATGACGGGAGGCGCTTCGAGGCCCAGCAACAGGAGGAAGCCGCCGTAGAAGTCCGACGGATCCCGCGGGAGTAGGCAGCCGGGAGGACGAAGCGCTAATGCCCGCCGCGCTTCTGGAGAAGCGCGGCGAAGCCAGGTATGTGGGATCACAGACCTGAGGGAAATAGGGAAAAACTGAGAGTGAGAGAAACGTAACAAAAAGGCCAAAAGGGGAAAAGAAGAGAAAATGGGAATTGGGAAGGGGGGAAGGGGAAAACAGAGCACAAAGACCTCTTCACATCGAGCACATAACAGCACTTTAATTTTGTCTATAAGAGCACAAGGCACTTGAAGGGCACCGCATCTACAAAGGCATAAAAGAGTATCTAAAAGAAGCGAAAGAGCAGTAAAACGCTAAGAATAGGTCAATGAAGGGTTTCAGGTGACCCAAGAGAGATAGTGAGACAGTAACTAATGGTAACTGCACAAATAAGACGTGTAGAGATTAGAAGGGAGAAATAAAGGGAAAACAACTTCCGTGAAGCTTCGGCTTAACCTCTATCCTCTGTTCTTTTACATGTACCTCCCGGGACCCCTACATATCGAGGACGCAAGAGAGAGAGAAGAGTGAGAACAAGTCCAACAAAGAAACAACCACCCACCCAAAGGAGAAAATCCCTTTAAACCTATCTGCACCGTACCTCACTGTTTTTTTTTTACTTACCATAATAAAACACTGGCACACCTGACCAACGCGTTTGAGTAGTCCTTCAACACGGGAACCAATCACAACAACTCTTGACAAATGTTTAGTCTTATATAGCTGCTGTCACACTTCAGTTAGGTTGGCCCATGCATTCACATGTTGACGCATATTATGGGTCCTAGGATGAACGTTTGATATTGAAACACTTACAGACCCATTAGCACATATGGCATGAAATGGGGATTGATATATGTGATGTTCTGTAGGACAAAACACACTGACAAGCTTACATCTCTGCTAATCTGGGTGTTGCATTTTGAGAAAGTAGTTGAACAACTCTGTGGCAAAAGGTGAGATGTGAGTATACAGGACATGAAGATTTGTGACAGTTTTTGTGGGGTGACTTACCAGACTCCACTCTCGCAGCTTTGCCTGTCAAGCCCTCAGGATGCAAGATGGCCAAGACCGTCTGCTCCCAGGGAAAGAGTTCTAATTGGGCACTGGGAGGACCACCACTAGTCTTCAGGGACTCCAGGTGTTGTCTGTAGGCCAGAGAATGCACCTTCCCCCTGAGGCAGTTCCACCCCTTCCTGATGTCTTCCTTTGTGTGCAGGGTGGTGCCTACAGATTCGCTCTGTCGATGATCCATTGCCACATTTCCATTTTCCTACTGAGAGGAGTATGCTGGACGTAGGCTTCAAACAATTGTGGCTCTATTCTTATGATTTCATCCACCATGAATCTCAACTTATTTTCTGAAAAAATTGGATTTTCAGGATGTAACATGGATGTACATTAAAGTGGGTGACAAGGACTTACTAGACAGGGAAAGTGCAATAGGGAGTGAATGGAAAAAAGTGGGGAATGATATTGTGTAAAAAAGGGGAGGCTAATCTATCTGTGGAATTCAGTAGTGGTTTCTGGTGTCTGTCTTACTGTGATGCAGTGGAGAAGCAAAGGATCATGGTCTAGGAATTGGTGTGTTTTACAGTGTGATTTACAATTGTGTTCACTGGACCAATGTATGTCAGATGTGTTGTTTTTTAATTCATGCAATGGGCACTTGTGCTGTTGCTTTGCTGAATGCATACCGCGGAGGCTGACCACCGTCAGCTGACAACCGCTAGCAGACCACTATGACGACTGTGTTTTTGTAATGGGCATGGTGGTTCCACATGGCCGCAACGGAGTGCGCAGCAGCAAGGTTGCTGACCACTGCGTAGCTGGCAGGGCACCATTTGTCTTGGTGGTCAGTGGTTCAGCCTGCATACATTGTGATATGATGGTCTGAGACAGACGGCGCAGCGGTCTGGCAGTCCGACCCCCAAACTTGTAATCGGTCCCTCAATCTTTACATGTATAATATTCAACACATAGTGGCATCATGGCTACTACGAGGAGTCACTTATCCCTCGCCCCTCAGTGTCCAGTCCTTGACACTCTCCCATTTTCATCTTGTAAATGGATATGCTCCTGGCCATGACAGCAGTAAATATGTTTGTTTTTTCAGCATTACATGGAATGAGTTCATGCTTACGTCCTGCAGTTACTCCCTTCCTGAAATGCCTGCAAATCTGCACCTTACCATAAATTTGTGAATTAAGGAAATTCACCATGAAGAGGGAGTTAAAATGTTTGCAATTCCTATTTGTATGGGAAGAATATGACCATGTCACTCAAATCCTGATGAAACACCACTGGCTCCCCTTGATGGCCAACACCGTCTTCAAAAATGCCTGGTGGCTGTCGGCAAACCCACATCTGGACTCCATCTGACTAGAGGGAACAAAATGTGAGAATGAAAAAAAGGACCAGTTGATAAGATTGCACATATCAACTGGAATAACAGTCCGTCAGGACCATTCAAGGCTGCTCCAATTTAGGACAGAGCTGAAACACACCTCCTTGAATCACAGTACCTTACAATGCTGTAATATTTCACTTCTGCTCTCCAAACCCAGCTACCTTATTGACTGGATCTTTACATGTGATATTGTACAGCCATTCACTGCCTTTTAGCTAGCCACATGCATACATACATACATATGTACATACTTACATACATACATACATACCATTCCACACTCACATTGGACCGAGGTGAGAAAACAGTGTTATGAAATGGGGCACAAGAGCTGCACTGCACATCTTTAAGAGTTTCTGCCAGGTGCTTAAGATGCTTGTTTAGCAATGTTAGATATTACATTTCAAACTAGGTTGCTTACTCTGAAAGTCACAAAGGGGGTTATTCCAACTTTGGAGGAGTGTTAATCCGTCCCAAAAGTGACGGTAAAGTGACGGATATACCACCAGCAGTATTACGAGTTCCATAGGATATAATGGACTCGTAATACGGCTGGTGGTAAATCCGTCACTTTACCGTCACTTTTGGGACGGATTAACACTCCTCCAAAGTTGGAATAACCCCCAAAGTTCTTGAGGAGGAAATTCAGCAGTTCATGAATGAACTGGATAGCAGGCTTATAAAATATGAAGAATAAATAAAAGCTAAACTGAAAAGAATTCTGGAACACTATCAAGATCTCAATTATCCAGTTTCTAGGCATTGGCACAGGTTTTATGAGCCTAGTAATAAAAAGATTTCATTTTTTGACACCAACAGGGTACCCTTGAACCCAAGACGAGGGTACAGAGAACGCGTTTCGAGACAGCTGAAGTCAGAGTACATAATCAGACTTGGCAGCAAACATCCTGGTGGCCTCAACATGGAGGTGAACTACTTGTGCATATAGGTTGACTTGAAAAGTCTTTGGTTTGATGTTCAAATGTTTTGTTTTAATATATGTTTCACATGCATATTATCTTATAGACAAATTGGTTGTACAATTTTGTTTGGGTTATTGAATGAATGATTTTCTGTTGGCTATAATTAATCACAGTGTCCACATTGAATATTAAGAGATTGTTTTGGCATTTGATTTTAACGGAGATTCCCTTCTCAAAAAAGATTTATTTATAGAGGTCTTGGCTCCACAAAGATACATTTTCGATGTGTTTTTTTGATTACTGTCCAAGCAATTTATTTTGAGTCACTGGACTTATGAAATTTTTATTTTAATATTTTTTCTCATCATTTTCCTACAATTGACTTATCATACTAAGGTCCTCTATGTGTGCTTTTTCCTCCACTTGGCACTTTTTATGAATATGCTATATATACATTTTGTGTCATGAATAACTTTGAATTGTAAATTACATTGATGTTTTTGTCATGGCCAATAAAATTATGAATTTTTAGATGTGGAATTATGGGCAGCAAATTCAGAAATGTTTAGTATTTTTTCTATGTTCAGAACACGCTGGGTGTTTATTCTAAAGGTCACGGAGCTTGTTCCACACAGAATGTGGCTCTGAGGAAGACCGGAAGGTCGATACGTGTGAGCCTTAAAATTGATTTGATAAAAGCAACATTTCGGAGTGCAATCCCCGTTTCTTGGAGGCAGATTCAGTCAAGACGTTTGTTAATGGATTAGTAGGTCCTGCGCCCACTTGCCTGCGAAAAGCAGAATTTTGGTCATATATAAAAAAAAAAGTATATATATATATATATATATATATATATATATATACATATTTATTCACCAAAAAACCGAGATATTACAGGGAACAGAGTTAGGTTGACGTTTTACCCATACACAACCACAGAAATTCAGCAGTTATAGTCGTACCTATAGTTATGCTCATGTTAAAAAACTATGGCCCTCATTATGACCCCATGGTCATCTGCCACTTCTCAACTCCAACCGCCAGGGCGGTAACGACCGCTGGGCTGGAGACTTCGGTCGTCACCAGACTGCCGGCGGTATCAGGACCCTACATACCGCCATGGATTTCGGGTGGATTGGAACCGCCAGGAAATCCATGGCTGTAGGCACTATCAGTGCCAGGAAATTCCCTCCCTGGCACTGATAGGGGTCTCCTAAACCCCCATCCCCCACCCGAGTCCTCCCCCACTCCCCCTGCCACCCCCAAAGGTGGCACGCCCCCCTCCCCACCCTTACCCCCAACATGCACAGACACACACCCCCTCCCCACCCTGAACATGCACAGACACACACCCCTATACGCACACATACACTACAACAACACATACCCGCACACATACAAACAGACATGCACAGAGACCGACCCGCACACATTTCCCACACACACAACACACCCCTGCATGCATACACGCACTCACACACCTCCTCTACATACTCACACGCACACCCCCATGCACGCACACAACACACAACACCCTCCCACACCCCTCCCCCAACGGACGATCAACTTACCTTGTCCGTTGATCCTCTGGGAGGGGACGGGATCCATCGGGGCTGCTCTGCCGCCAGCTCGCCGTCACCAGAACACCGGCACACCGAATCATGGAACGTGATTCGGTGGGCGGTGTTCTGCTGACGGGGCGGTGGAGGGGGAGCAGCCTCCACTTCCCCACCGACCGTCAGTATGGCTGCTGGCGGCTCTCCATCCGAAAAAGGAGGGAGGGCTGCCAGCAGTCATAATACGCTGCGTGGAAAACAGCCTGCACTGGTGGTCTTCAGCGTCGAAATGAGGGCCTATAACTCATTGCCCATATATATATATATATGTTGCGAGAGAGAGAGAGAGAGAGAGAGAGAGAGAATGAAGAAATTAGGGAATTTCATAACAAATAAGTGTCCCAAGATGGCCACCAGAGAACAAAGAGCCGAAATGGAGCACAAATATCACCCAAAGGTAGCCCAAGTATAGCCTAATGATAAAAGTGTGCAAAACACTTTAGGCCCCATTGACGAAGAAGTGGCATAGCACAGCGCTGCACCAAAATTGGCAGTGCTGGGTCATTTCAGAAATGCAGGGCTGTCTGTATTTACAACCTTACACCATCCCGCTCCTAAACAATCATTCATGGCGTTTTGCTCTTTCAAACAAAAAAACATAGAAATCCAGCTTTTCTAGATAGAGTTATTTCAAGTAACCGTAACTAATGCCCCAAGGTAACTATAACTCATGCCCTCACCATGCACTGCTAATTACCTCAGATATTACATCCCTCATGACATTTTACATGACATTATCAATAATATCACTGTAACATTTGCAGTCAAATTATTGATGAGAAATCTTTGCATGGCAAGGGTGCGAGTTGCAGTGACCTTAGAGCACAACTTAGAGTTACTTGCAATAATTCTAACTATAAAAGGTGAATTTTGATGGTTTTGTGCATATAAAATCTGAGCCTATCTATAACGCCCCTGTAACCTTTGTTTTTTTAGTGGAAATATATATATGTATATATATATATATATATATATCTTTGTGGCAGTTGCCACTAGGTAGTTATAGTTAGGACCTAGTTTCTATAGAAACAGCTGTTTTTAGCTTACCTATATCTTGTGGCACCACTTGACGAATCTTCACAACATTTTCCAAAAAACGTAAACAGTCATGTGAACTGCTGCCTAGAAAGTTTCAAAGTGGTCTGTCAAGTGGGGCCAAGATAAAGGGGTGGTGAAATTTAGAGCATTTTCAAAGTTAATTCCCATAGGAAAAATTGAAGAGCAATAGCGCAAAAACCACTGGGTGGAATTACACCAAATTTGACAGAAAGGTAACTCTTTGTCCAGAAAGAGCCCCTTTTGGTATTTGGTGTAAATTCATTCAGTCGTTTTTGAGAAATTTAAGGAAATCTAAATTTTATATCTAGGGTCGCGACCTCTCCCGATCTCGTGCTGAGATCTGATTGGCTTCCAACACTTCAACAAGGAAGTGTGGGCAGGCATCTTAAAAATTATAAAGGGGCCAGGGTATGAACACCCTGACCCCTTAGCTCTGGTGCTGGAGTCCCAACAGGACCCCCCACCACTGGGCTAAAAAACATTTCTAAAAAAATATTTACCATGAATTTCTAACGACCTCATGAATCCGGGATAAAAATGAATAAAAACATGCTTTTAAATAATCCCCTGGGTGGGCCAGGTCCCGGAGGCACTTTTTCTAAAAAATGGGGGGCTTCTTGCCCCTCCCCATCCTGGGGACCACCATCCCTGGGCATTTAAAAAATTGGGTGCCTAGGGGCTACATGGGACCCCTGCAACCCCAGGATCACCACCTTCCCAGAGCTAATACCAAATAATGTAAAGGGGGTCCTTTTCGGACCCCCAAGCCCCAGGAACCACCACCTCCACGTTGAGGGTTTGAGTCCAGCCAAACTTGTTTGTCTCCTCTTTTTTTTGCACACATTTTTAAGGGTCATATGAAAGTTGATTTTACTTTTTTTAAATGACAAATACATTTGTCTTTTTAAATTGTGCAGAAATATCTAATTCGAAGCATATCATACAACAAAGCCTAAAAATCTCTCTAGATCTCTCCCTCTCACTGTCTTTCTCTCTGTCTTTCAGTCTCTTTCTCCCACTCACAGACCCACACAGACACTTATGCACTGACTCACTGACCCACTCAGACCCTCATGCACCAACTCACAGACCCACTCAGACACTTGTGCACCCACCCACAGCCTCAGTCAGACCCTCAAGCACCCATTCACAGACCAACTCAGAGAGTTATGCACCCACTCACAGACCCACTCAGACTCCCACACTCCACTCACAGACTCACTGACACCCTCATGCACCTACTCACAGCCACCCACACACACCGATGCACCCAGTAAAACACTGTTGTACTAACACTCACACCCAGACAGACACTCTCACAGTCACTCTCAACCCAGATACACCCTCTTACACCATTTCTCATTTGCTGAAAGCCCGCAGCTAACTCCCACTGTGCACTGCCACAGGGCTGTGCACAGCATGGGGTTGGGTAGCTAGGTGGGGTTTGCCACAGGGTCTGGCTGTGTTCCGGGTTTTGTGGGCAACCTCCGCTGCACATAAGTGAAAGCTGCACATGGTTCTGTGCTTTGACGGGGTTTGTCGCAGGACCTCCCCACAGGCCAGACCCTGTGACCAACTGCCGCTGCACACGGCCAAAGGCTGTGCGCGGCAGTGGTTGGATTAACATATGTAATGAAAATTACTATACATTAAAAAACAGAGAAATTCACTGAATAAATCCAAAGGTTACAGGGACATTATAGTTAGTCTCATATTTTAAACGTACAAAACTCATGGCCTTGCAATGCACTGCTAATTACCCCACAAATTAAGGCACTCATGACATCTTTGATTACATCATTGAAAAAGTCACTGTAACATATGCAGTAAAATTAGTGATTGCATACTTGTGCATGGGGGTGAGTTATGGTTACCTCAGGTCACGAGTTATAGTTACTTGAGGTAACTCTTACTATACCTATTGAATTTCTATGGTTTTGTACATTTAAAATGAGAGCCTAACTATAAAGTCACCAAGCTGATGGGTCTTTCTCAGCTAGATAGGTGGGAGGAGCTGACATTTATTTCTGAACAGGGCTGTGCCTCCCCTTCCACAAAGGGCTAAATACCCCACTTAAGGTATCTGGAGCAACGAAGGGCAGGAAAGGGACCTTGTGGTCTTCAAAGGAAGGTCTGGCAGTTTCTCCCACCTTCCAGAACCTGGACACCAAAATATAAATACTGGATCCCAAACCCCAGCAAATCAGATTTCTACCAGAGCCAAGGACACGCTGACAAGAAGAAGGACTGCTGTGCTGCCAGGAGGGACTGGCACTTTGCTATGTGTTCTGCTGTGTTGGCAACTGCCTGCTGCTTTTGCTCTGCAGTGTGAAGGGCTGGACTTATCTCTACATCCTTGCAACCAAGAATCTCCAAGGGATTGCTGGCTTGCTCCATGTACTTCTGCAGTCTCAGGGACATCAAAAACTGCAACTCTCCTGGTGCTGGTGGACTCTGCCAACTATGAGTCTTATCCCTGCCTGAGGCCCTCCCTCCAGTCCTGGGCATCTGAACTGGGTTTTTGCAGTTGACAACTTCAAAAAAGCAATGCATCAACTCAAAGGCCCGGGTGTGGCAGAAAAATACTCGCATGGCAATCCCATGAAAAACATAGCAACACAGGCTAAACCACTGCACAACCCAATGATAATGCTCTGCTTGAACCACCACCAAGTCATTACATTCACTTACATAGGAGCCTGACGACGATGTACCCCCGAGTGCAGCAGATATATTGATAAATCAACTCACTGCCATTGACGCATTGCTCGTAGCAAAGTTACTGTTCAGGGGACCCTGCATGGGTTCTGTAGCTGACTTCCCTCCTTCGGGATCAGCCTGGATTTTGACTTTGCACTTATCCCCTGTGACCTAAAGTAACCTTTCTACTGCTATAGACTTCTAAGCACTGTTTTCACATTTAATCTTTAAAAATTGATACCTTGGCTTCTACTGATTGAATTTTTGTCATTTTTATCTTGTTTTACTCAGATAAATATTCTCTATTTGTCTGACCTGGTGTTGCTCAATGTGTTACTGTAATTAAGTGTTGCACAAATACTTTACTCATTGCCTCTTACGTTAAGCCTGACTGCTCTGTGCCAAGCTTCCATGGGGTGAGTGCAGGTAATTTTAGGGAGTGTAACTGACTAGGATGGTGGTCCATACATGCACAGGGTGCAAACCTCTGCCAACTGGACACCCAATTTCTAACAGGTGGATAGACAGGTGGTGGATATGCAGGTGGGGAGGGTGTGCTTAGTGGTGAGCGTGGATTGGGCTGTTAGCAGTGGTGGGTGGGGAGAACCTACCGCCTCTGCCATGATTTGCATGGCGTGTGGCCCACAGTCTGCTTTTGGGCCACTTGCAAACTGCTCAGAGGCACTACCACTGCCTGCTACCACTACCACTTGGGCTGAGGCCAGGGGTGTGGGCCCAACCAGAATTGTCACAGCATCTCGCCACTGTCCACTACTGCTGGGGCCAAGGCCATGGCCGGGAATCTGACTAGAAGCCTCACAGCATCTTGCTCCTCGCGATCTCCAATGGCCGCCTTCAACCATCCCCTCTTTGTATGCACCATGAATTTCTAGGGTTTTTCTAGTTCTGTTTCCGAACTATAACATCCCTGTAACTGTATATATATATATATATTTTTTTTTTTTTGTTCACTGAAAAAAAAAGGTTATAGGACGTTATAGTTAGGTTCTGAATTTACTCCTACAAAACCATAGAAATTCGGCAGTTACAGTTAGAATTATTTCAACTAATTTTAACTCACACCCTAAGATAACTCTAACTTGCGTCCTCACCATGCACAGTTTTCTTATCAATGATTTTATTGCAGATGTTGCAGTGATGATATCAAAGATGACATAAAAGAGGTCAACAGTGATATAATATGTGGAGTAATTAGCTGTGCACGGCAGAGGTGTGAGTTATAGTTACCTCAGGGCACAAGTTATATTTACTTGAAATAACTCTAACTATAACTGCTGAAGTTCTATGGTTTTGTATGAGTAAATTCAGAGACTAACTATAATGTCTCTGTAATCTTTGGGTTTTTCAGTGAATTTCTATGTTTTTTTAACGTGAAGCCCTTATAACCACCCAACCCTGTGCCACTCACGGCCTTTGGCCATGCACAGTGGGGGTTGGCCACAGGGTCTATCTCTGTCACTGGATCTCTGAGTCGGTGTTTGAGTGTCTGAGTGGGCCTGAAAGTAGGTGTGCGAGTCTATGAGTGGGTCTGAATGTGTACATGAGCAACTGAGTGGGTGTGTGAGTGGGTGCATGAGTCTTTGAGTGCATGTATGAGTGAATTAATTAGTGTATGAATGAGTCTCTGAATATTTTTTATTTAATTTTTTTGCATATTCTTGATTCAAGTATATTCTTGAATGTTTGTAAGTAGCTGCATGTTGAAGAAAAATCATTTTAAGCCCATAATTTGACCCTCAAACACCCCTATATCACATTCTGGGAGTCAGGGTACCATCATGGTGTATAAATATATATATACATACATACATATTTAGAAATCTCAGGATTCTAATGACACCACTCAGCCTTGGGCCTCATGGAGTGGTTTATGATGCCAACAGAATCCAGAACTCCTTGATGGCAATATTAGACCATATTAAATACACAGACACGCACAAACATGGAACATAAAGGATTGTACGGATTACACTTAAATAGTAAAAAATACAGTAAACTTAGGGATACCTTACATTTTTTTATTATAAATACAATACAATTAAATGGAACTTCTGAAAACAACCAATAAGTACTTACCAGGCTGAAATAGTAGTAATCTTAAATAAATGATCCAAAATAATGGCAATCTAAATAGAAATAGTGGCATGCTGCTGAAAGACCAGCCGATTAACAAAGTTTTGCTGTATTGTGGAGCATTTAAAGATAGTAATTAATTTGTGGTGCTTCTGCTTCTGCCTGGGTACCTGCCAATGAATACACTAAACAAGGAGCTTAGTATTACTCATCTTTATTCGTCTGCTTGTAACCACAAGCTCAACAGTGTAAACCTGCATTCACTTCACCATGTTCTAATACTTACGTCACAGCTGCACCGAGTCATTCAGGAACCGAAAGGGATTCAATCATACTCACACAACACTACGGGCCTGATTCTAACTTTGGAGGACGGTGTTAAACCGTCCCAAAAGTGGCGGATATACCACCTACCGTATTACGAGTCCATTATATCCTATGGAACTCGTAATACGGTAGGTGGTATATCCGCCACTTTTGGGACGGTTTAACACCGTCCTCAAAAGTTAGAATCAGGCCCTACATCTCTCCAGCTGATAAATAAAAACATTATTTTTTTTTACAAATATATACACAATAATAGCTCTTTGATGAGCCTTCTTGGTGCTCTGATTACTCGTCCCAGTCTTGTCTTCAGAAACTGGGAATTGGCACAGAGAGAGTCCATGATCTGTGTAGGAGCAAAAGCAGTCTGGGGTTTTCCAATCATCTTTTCTAAACCAATCTCTACATTGGCGACAGTATCTGATGAGTGATGAGCCACATGTCTGAAATGCGAGGAATGTCGTATAAAAGATTTCACAGAATGTTGGGCAGTCACCATGTGTTCTTTGCTGGAATGGCTCAGCATTAAATGGAGCTGCGGACGAGCACTCAATCTCCTTTTGTGAAGGCAATGTCTTTTGCATGTTGTTTCTTGACTGTATGGGCCTTTATTTTCTCTTTACGATCCAAGGAGCAGATTTAAAAGCCCCTAGCGCCTCCTCGCACCACATTAGCATACTTTTTTTTACGCTAATGTGGCCCAATGAGGTCAAAATTGCCGCACCAAATTTACAAACTGGCTCAATGCATGCATTGCACCACTTTGTAACCTTTTTTGCTACATTGTGCCTGTGTCAGGCATAATGTATGCACAGAGAGCGTCCCCCCATTAGGGGGCTCGAAGAAATGGTGCAGAGATTTATTTGCTTAATTTTTTTGGCCACTTTTAACACCTGCTAAGAGCTAATCCTGCAAAGCTCCGATCTAGCATAAAAAAGTTTGACGCTAGTTCCCTAACGACCGGTATTGGTGTGCTGTATCATAGATATGGAGCACACATGGTGGTGCTAAGGGGCACAAGAAAAGTGGTGCTGCACTGGGTGCAATGCCACTTTTCATAAATCTGGCCCCAAGTCTCCTATGCGGGTTTCTTTCTCCCGTTCTTGATCTGTTGGTCCATCGAGGTAACTAGGTCGTCAGTGTTCTCTCAAACATCAACTTTGCAGGGCTTTCACCTATGGTCAAGTGAGGAGTCAAATGGTAAGCTCATAGGGTAGGCTTCAAGATGGTCTTGAGGTTGAGCTTTTACAATGCAGTACACTGAACAGCTTTCTTTAATGTACTCATGAAACGTTCAACAAGGCCATTAGCCTGTGGCCAAGGAGGTGTGCTCTTCTGATACCTCACACTAAGCAGATTGAGAAAGTCTCTGAATTCTCGATTATTGAAAGGTGGGCCATTGTCAGATATAAACCTCTCTGGATTGTCCCATGTCGCAAATATTCAGTCAAATACCTAAATCACTCTTTCCTGGGTGATAGATGAGTGAGCTTCTATTAATGGAAAATGTGAGTACACATCCCCAATCACATCAGGTGATGCCCATTGTCAAGTAGACCAAAAAAGTTAACAGCAATTCTTTCCCAGACATGCTTTGGCAACTCTGACATGCTTAAGGGGTGTTGAGTGGTTTGCGATGAAAGGCAGTTGCTTAAATGACAGGCCTTTAATTCTCTTTCAACTCTCATCGAGATGAGGAAACTAAACCCGATATTGGAGCCCTAATTTTGGGGCAACGATTGCATTTTGTCTTTCATGGGCCACTTCAATTATCTGTTGTCTCAGATTCTCTGAAATGACAATTCTTGAACCGCTAAGGATAATGCCTTCTAGTGTTATGGACAGTTCATCTTGGACATTTTTAAACTTCTGGTATTCACTGTCACTTGTAAGAGATTGGGATGTTGGTTCCCTGACTGATGTGTAATAATGTGTTTCATTTTTAACATTTCACTATCTTGACTCATGGCAGTTACAATTTATTCTAATCAAATGGTAGCAGGTATGTTTGATTTCACAATTAAATTTGTGTAGGCTGCAGCTGTCTTAGAAAGGGTACCTTGACACTGTATGGGCACTCTGGTGAAATAATGAGCAGGTTTTTGATCTTTCCCTGAATGATGCACAATTGCATTCAATCCGAGGCGGCATCTTGGCCTTTGGATTGCCAAAGAGATTCAGCAGTGCTTGATGATCTGTCACAAGCGTTAAAGGTTTTGCGTAAAGGAACACATGGAAATGTTCACATGCCTACATCACTGCTAAGCTCTCTTTTCCGGGTTGTGAATAAGCATGTTCAGTCTGGGCCAAACTTTTGCTTGCATATGCCACAATATCTCTTGGAGCATTTGAGTGTCTGCCGTGCTTTGCAAGGATTGCGCCTAACCTGACTGGGCTAGAGTTAACAACTTCTGTGGGGAGCTTTGGATCATTTCAGTAGCTTTTAAATAGCTTGTTTGATTCTCTTAAAGCTTTGCTTGGATTCATGTGACCAGTGAAATGAGACATTCTTTTTGTCAACTCTCTCAATGGAGCACTCACAGTGGCAAAGTCTTGCATGTATCTGGAACAGTAAGTGGTCATGTCAAGGAATGAGCACAACAGGGAAACATCTTGTAAGGGACTGTCAGTTGGCCACACCTTTTCTTTAGCTGGATCTTGTGTCATGCTCCCATCAGAAAAGATATGGCCAATTACTTTTAGCTTTGTCGTATTGAATTCACATTTCTCAGCATTAAAGGTTAAACGTGCATCAACAAGTAAACAGCACACTTTCCTGAGAGCTTTACCATGCATCTTCTGTGTAGCTTCAAAAACGAATATGTCATTGCTATAGTTGAAGCTGTTTATGACAGGCTGTATGATACGTCAAATGACCTCCTGAAAAATATGTACAGCTGATGGTACACTAAAACATAGGGCCTTATTACGACCTTGACGGAGGGGTTTCCTCCATCACAAATGTGGCAGATATTCTGACCACCGTATTATGATCCCATTATATTCAGATTTAAGTCACACACAGTCCAAATTATCCTGTGCCCACCCTTCTGGTAACTTGGCACTGAGCAGTCAGGCTTAACTTAGAAGGCAATGTGTAAAGTATTTGTGCAATAAGTCATGCAATAACACAGTAGAAAATCACACAGTGTTTAAAAAAATATTTATCTGATAAGATGCAGGTCAAAATGATTAAGATGCAATAAGTATATGTTGAAATATCACTGTAAAAATGACATAAAGGTGGTAATTCTGACCTCGGCGGTAAAAGGCGCCTACCGCCGGTCAGAAATCCTCCATAATCCCGCCGCGGTCGCGGAAACCCGCCACGGTCATTCTGACCCGCAGAAGGCAAACCTCCGAAAATCCGACCGCCACAACAGACCGCCAGACCAGCGGTCGGCGGAAAGGTGGAGGTGACCAAACCTCCACCGCCACGCCAACAGAAATACGCCCATCCCATTACGACCCACGAATCCACGCGGCGGTCATTCAAACGTGGTATTCCATTGGCGGGACACACCGGCGCGGTCAGAATACACACAAACGAACAAAACTCACCCACATTGGACGATTTGAATCCCACACACCTGATACACATACACACACCACTCCCACACACACAATACAATATAAAACACACACCCACATCACCCACAAACCCCTACGCTAAAAAATTCTGAACGAAGGCCAGAGCGAGACACCAGCATCCACAAACTAACAGCCACAGCCACTCAACACCATCACCCACACACTATTCACACACAAAACAACACACACCACCACACTCAACTCACTTAAATACACATACTCCACCCCACACATCATACACACCACCCCATGGCACCCCAAAGACAACCCCGCTTCACAGACGAAGAACTCAGGGTTATGGTGGAGGAAATCGTTCGTGTAGAGCCCCAGCTGTTCGGCACACAGGTCCAATACACCAGCATTGCCCGGAGGACGGAGCTATGGCAGAGGATTGTCGACAGGGTGAACGCAGTGGGACAGCACCCCAGAAATCGGGAAGACATCAGGAAGCGATGGAACGACCTACGGGGGAAGGTGCGTTCCATGGTATCCAGGCACAACATCGCCGTGCAGAAGACTGGCGGAGGACCCCCACCTCAACCCCCACAATTCACATCATGGGAGGAGGAAGTCTTGAACATCCTGCATCCTGACGGCCTCGCAGGAGTCGGCGGAGGAATGGATACTGGTAAGTTGAAGCTTCAATACTGCTTCCCCCCCACCTGCATGCCAAATCAGACCCCAACCCTCACCCCCATCCTCGAACCCCACACTCACCCCCACCCCCATCCTCACCCCCACCCTCACCCCCACCACCATCCTCACCCCCACCACCATCCTCACCCCCACCCCCAGCACACCTATTCCCTGCCAATGTCTCACCATCACAACCCACACATCCCAAAACCTAGGCCTGCATGCGTCCACTAAGCATGGACACCCATCACCAAAGCATGCCCAATGCATATACACATCCCCCCCACAAGCCACCCTCACCAAAGCCCCCACACACGAATGCCAGCACTTGGGGACACGGGAACCCACAGATACACCCATATGCCACACATTGAAACTATAACCATACCTCTATACCCCTGCAGGACCCGACCGTCAACACACCGCGGCGGAGGGGCCAGAATTATCCACACCCCCCACCCAAGAGGCCGTCAGCGATGACAGCAGCTCTGTCGATCTGGACACCGATGACCAGCCCGGACCATCGGGGACCTCTGGACAGTCGGTTCCCCTCACACAGGCACAGGCCACTATAGACCCTAACCCCTCTGGGAACACCAGCACAGCTCCCACCCAGCGGGCCCATGCCTCTGTCTCCAGGGCGCGTCAATCTGCGGTGTGTCTACCACTACAGGGCACCCAGGATAACCCACCACCCCAACAACAACAGGGACCTGGGGGCAGTGGTAGTGGGCACACCGGCCAGGGGGCAGAGGCCCAGGGAAACAGGGCAACTCGGCGGGCAGCTGTGCGACAGGGGGGGGAGGAGAGGCCCAGGGAACCCACTCTCCACGAGGTCCTCACCACCATCATGGGAGCATACAACCGCTCCCAGGAGACGATGGCGACGGTACTGGCCCGGTTCCAGGAGATCCAGGTGCTGCAGGAGGAACACTATCGGGGGTACAGGGAGGACATCCGAGCCATCAACACCACCCTGGTTACCATGGTAGGGCTGCTGCAGGACCTCGTAAACAGCAGGGCGGACACTGAACAACACCCAAGGGCCCCTGCCACTAGCCGGGACCAAGAACAGCCATCCACCTCCGCCGGCGCTAGTGGACAGGAGGCCCCCGCACAGCAGCAGCCCACCAGACCCCCACCTCCTGCAGGAGAAGAACCACCCCGCAAGAGGGCCCTGAGATCTCGCAAGACAGAGTAGGATGTCAAGACCCCCGCCAGCAATGGATACCACCTGATGTCATCCCACTGTCCCACATTGTCACCCTGTCCATCCTCGAACTGCCCATGCTCCATCTCTCCACAGGCCTCTGGACAATGCACCTGTGTGACTGTTACTCTGGACTCTGCCATGGACATTCCTTCACCATAGCCCCCACCCACTTGAAACCACCCATCCCATTTTGAGCACTTCAATAAACACCTATTTTGCACCAAAATATCAGGAGTCTGGCTGTGATTTCAATAGATTGTAATTGACATGACAGTGCAAATATGTCCTTGTACATGGTGAAGTCAACAAACAGCTGCCACAAAGCTGTAGTCCATGGGGAAACGAAGCACAGGACTCGTAGTGGGGACCCCAGATCTGAAATAGGGAGGGAAAAGCCAAAACTCAGTCATCATACACTGGGGCAAATAGACAGGCAGCAGAGATGCTGCAGAGTAGTTAACTTTTACTAAATTATCTTTGAAATGTTACCTGTGTCCTATTGGAAGTACTGTTCAATGATTCTGTCCCTGTTGTCTGTTTCAGCCCCGTCGTCTTCCTCCTCGTCACTCTCCTCAGGTTCCACCGCTGCCACAACACCACCGTCTCGACCATCCTCCTGCAGGAAAGGCACCTGGCGGCGCAAAGCCAGGTTGTGAAGCATGCAGCAGGCCACGATGATGTGACACACCTTCTTAGGTGAGTACATTAGGGATCCACCGGTCATATGCAGGCAGCGAAACCTGGCCTTTAGGAGGCCAAAGGTGCGTTCGATCACCCTCCTAGTACGCCCATGGGCCTCATTGTACCGTTCCTCTGCCCTGGTCCGGGGATTCCTTACTGGGGTCAGTAGCCACGACAGGTTGGGGTACCCAGAGTCCCCCACTAGCCATACACGGTGTCTCTGTAGCTGTTCCATCACGTAAGGGATGCTGCTATTCCGCATGATGTAGGCGTCATGCACTGACCCTGGGAATTTGGCATTTACATGCGAGATGTACTGGTCAGCCAAACACACCACCTGGATGTTCATTGAATGGTAACTTTTTCTGTTCCTGTACACCTGCTCCCTGTCTCTTGGGGGAACCAAAGCCACATGGGTCCCATCAATGGCACCAATTACGTTGGGAATATGTCCAAGGGCGTAGAAATCACCCTTCACTCTAGCCAGTTCGCCCACCTCAGGGAAAATGATGTAGTTCCTCACGGATTTCATCAGGGCAGACAACACTCTGGATAACACCTTTGAAAACATGGGCTGAGACATCCCAGAAGCAATTCCCACGGTTGTCTGAAATGACCCACTTGCCAAGAAATGGAGTACTGACATGACCTGCACCAGAGGGGGAATCCCTGTGGGTTGGCGGATGGGGGACATCAGGTCGGGCTCCAGCCGGGCACACAGTTCATGGATAGTGGCACGGTTAAGACGGTAGGTCAGGATAATGTGGCGTTCTTCCATTGTCGACAGGTCCACCAGCGGTCGGTACACGGGAGGATTCATCCGTCTCCTCGCCCAACCCAGCGGACGGTGCCTAGGAAGGACAACATGGAGCACACAGTCAGGCAACCCACAGGTACGTACTCACAGCTAGCACAGTATACGATTCTCTATGCAGTGAATGGCGTGTATGAGTGGCTATGCAAGGCCTAGGCCTGTGTGACGCAGTTGAAATTGAGCCATGTGAGCCCTGGAAATGGCGGCTGCCTGACCTGTGAAGTGTGACAATGGGATGTGAGGTCAATGCGCTGGCGTGGCACACCGCGGCGGGCGGCGGGCGAAGACCGCGGCGCGAAGCCGCATTGGTTAACATTGAAGCCTATGGGTTTCAGGAGCCAATGGCGAAGGGCGCCGGCGGTGGCGGGACGCACCGCCGCGGTACGCACCGCCGCGGACGTGACCGCCATTTTCTATCTACTTATCCACTTGCGACTTGAACTTTCACAGGAGAGGACCTATACTGCAAGTGTTGCTGTGACCTCGGTCTGGAAGGGACAATGGCTGCTGCGACTGGGGAAAGGGCCCCTGCCTTCACTGGAGAGGAGTTGGAGAAACTTGTGGATGGGGTCCTCCCCCAGTATGCGCTACTCTACGGTCCTCCAGACCAACAAGTGAGTTTAATTCTATCTGGATTTGGGGCCACTGGCTGGCTTGGGGGCCTGGCGGGGATGGGGGGCATGTTGGGCATGGCGGGGGGCCTGGCGGGGATGGGGGGCATGTTGGGCATGGCGGGGGGCCTGGCGGGGGGCCTGGCGGGGATGGGGGGCATGTTGGGCATGGCGGGGGGCCTGGCGGGGGGCCTGGCGGGGATGGGGGGCATGTTGGGCATGGCGGGGGGCCTGGCGGGGATGGGGGGCATGTTGGGCCTGGCGGGGGGCCTGGCGGGGGGCCTGGCGGGGATGGGGGGCGTTGGGCCACTGGAAAGGAAAATGCTGAGTAACTTGAACGTGGTATTTCTCCCTCCCTGTACGTGTCACATAGGTCCGCGCCCATGAGAAGATCGGGATTTGGCGTGCCATCGCCAAGGAAGTCCGGGCCCTGGGGGTCCACCATCGACGGGGCACCCACTGCCGCAAGAGGTGGGAGGACATCCGCCGCGGGACCAAGAAGACCGCCGAGTCTCTGCTGGGGATGGCCTCCCAACGTAGGCGGGGTGCCTGCCGTCAACTGAGCCCCCTGATGTTCCGGATCCTGGCGGTGGCCTACCCTGATTTGGATGGGCGCGTGAGGGCAGCACAGCAGACACAAGGGGGTGAGTACAAGCATCATCTACTCTGTTGTCGTGCAGTGGAGGTGTCTGGGTGGGGGAGGAGGGCTGTGGGTCCCCCTAGGCCAGGGCGATATCTGTAGGCTGGGCACCCCCGTAAGCCCCTGTGTCCCCAGCCACCACCCTCAGTAGTGTGTCAGTACAGCCATCCCTGGGCCGTGTCATCCATGGGTGCAGTTGACAACTCTAGGCGTGTAGGGCATGTTCCACGGAATGCGTAGCGGACCCCAAGTGCGCAACTTAGTGCAGGGGGCATCTGTGTCTGTCATGTCCGCTAACTGTACCGGAGATCCATGTACTCAATATCCCTTTATTTCTCTCTCCCCCCCCCTTTTTGTTTGTCTTTCTGTGCTTGTGTGCATCAGCATCATCAGGCGGAGGAGAAGTGGCATCGGGGCAGGAGGGAGCTGCATCTCACATGGCCCAGGAGGGCCATGCCACAGAGTCAGACTGGACCAGTGAGACGGAGGGCGAGGGGAGCTCCACGACGGGGACGACTGGAGCCTGCAGCGACACGGACACGTCCTCGGAAGGGGGCTCCCTTGCGGGGGTGGCACCATCCGTGCCCCCCGCCATTACAGGTACAGCCGCCACCCAGCGCACCATCTCCGCCCTCCCAGCAGCCCCTCCGCGTTTGCCCCGTGCCCGCTCTGCCAGGAAGCCGGGCATCTCCTTCGCCCCAGGCACCTCAGGCCCTGCCCCTGTTACCCCCGCTGCCCTCAGTGAGGAGGTCATTGACCTCCTCCGAACGCTCATTGTTGGGCAGACTACCCTTTTGAATGCCATCCAGGGGGTGGAGAGGGAGGTTCATCGCAGCAATGCGTACCTGGAGGGCATTCATTCGGGTCAGGCTGCCCATCAGCGATCGTTCCAGGCTCTGGCCTCAGCACTGACGGCAGCCATTGTCCCTGTCTCCTGCCTGCCTCTACTAACTCCCTCCTCCCAGTCTCCTGTTCCTCTGCCTGTCCCACCCACACCATCAGACCAGCCTGCACACACCTCAACACCCAAGAGAAGCTCATCCCAACATAAGCACCACAGATCACGCAGACATTCACACACGCAACATTCCGATGCAGACATGCCAACAGTCACTACCACCTCTGTGACCCCCACCTCCTCGTCTCCCTCCTCCCTCCCTGTGACGTCTACACTCACACCTCCATTCACCTCACCATCAGCCAGTGTTTCCATCACCAGCACACCCTCCACTCCAGTCCGCACACGTGCAGTCACCACCCCCACTGCCATTTACACGTCCCCTGTGTCCTCTCCCACTGTGTCTGTCACCCCCTCTTCCACACCACACAAACGCAGCCACCCACCCACCCAACAGCCATCCACCTCACGACAGCCTATCCCTCCTGCACCTGCACCCAAAGACAGCAAACGTGACTCACCTACAACCACATCCTCTCCCTCCACTCCCATTCCCACTGTACCTACCACTCTCCATTGTCCCAAGAAGCTCTTCCTCGCCACTACTAACTTCTTTCCTGACCCTGAGCCCCCCCCTCCTTCTCGTCGGGGTAAGAAGAGCACCTCAGCCACCACCAGCCCTGCAGCCCCCTTGACAAGGGTGCAGGGGTATTGGAGCCCGCCAGCCCGCATGTCTGGATCTTCGCCCAGCAGCAAGGGGACAGCCAGCCCACCCCCTGGGAAGAGGAGCAGAAGGCGGAAGGGGCGCCGCAGGAGCCCGCCTTCTACATCCCCCCCGGACACCACCCAGAGACAGTCACCTGCCACAGCTCCAAAGGGAGGAAAGGGCCACAGGCCGACGACTAAGGAGGGCAAGGGCAGCAAGTTGGAGAGGTCAGGCAGCAGGCCTGCTGCCCAGGAGGAGCCCACAACCCCCATAGCCGCTGCCCCGGGAGGAACCGGCACAGCTGCCCCGGGAGAGCCCACCAGCCCCATAGCCGCTGCCCAGGGAGGACCCAGCCCAGCTGGCCAGGAGGGCCCCACCACCCACAGCCCAGGTGGGCAGTGAAGGAGCACCATCCCCGCTGCCCAGGAGGGCACCACCAGGCATTTAGCAGTTGGCCATAGACCGTCCGCCGTCTCAAGAACCGCTGAACTGGGCCCTTCAAGGCAAGAACCGCTGAACTGGGCCCCGCCGTCTCAAGAACCGCTGAACTGGGCCCTTCAAGGCAAGAACCGCTGAACTGGGCCCTTCAAGGCAAGAACCGCTGAACTGGGCCCCGCCGTCTCAAGAACCGCTGAACTGGGCCCCGCCGTCTCAAGAACCGCTGAACTGGGCCCTTCAAGGCAAGAACCGCTGAACTGGGCCCTTCAAGGCAAGAACCGCTGAACTGGGCCCCGCCGTCTCAAGAACCGCTGAACTGGGCCCTTCAAGGCAAGAACCGCTGAACTGGGCCCTTCAAGGCAAGAACCGCTGAACTGGGCCCCGCCGTCTCAAGAACCGCTGAACTGGGCCCCGCCGTCTCAAGAACCGCTGAACTGGGCCCTTCAAGGCAAGAACCGCTGAACTGGGCCCTTCAAGGCAAGAACCGCTGAACTGGGCCCTTCAAGGCAAGAACCGCTGAACTGGGCCCCGCCGTCTCAAGAACCGCTGAACTGGGCCCTTCAAGGCAAGAACCGCTGAACTGGGCCCTTCAAGGCAAGAACCGCTGAACTGGGCCCCGCCGTCTCAAGAACCGCTGAACTGGGCCCCGCCGTCTCAAGAACCGCTGAACTGGGCCCTTCAAGGCAAGAACCGCTGAACTGGGCCCTTCAAGGCAAGAACCGCTGAACTGGGCCCTTCAAGGCAAGAACCGCTGAACTGGGCCCCGCCGTCTCAAGAACCGCTGAACTGGGCCCTTCAAGGCAAGAACCGCTGAACTGGGCCCTTCAAGGCAAGAACCGCTGAACTGGGCCCCGCCGTCTCAAGAACCGCTGAACTGGGCCCCTCAAGGCAAGAACCGCTGAACTGGGCCCTTCAAGGCAAGAACCGCTGAACTGGGCCCTTCAAGGCAAGAACCGCTGAACTGGGCCCCGCCGTCTCAAGAACCGCTGAACTGGGCCCCGCCGTCTCAAGAACCGCTGAACTGGGCCCTTCAAGGCAAGAACCGCTGAACTGGGCCCCGCCGTCTCAAGAACCGCTGAACTGGGCCCCGCCGTCTCAAGAACCGCTGAACTGGGCCCCTCAAGGCAAGAACCGCTGAACTGGGCCCTTCAAGGCAAGAACCGCTGAACTGGGCCCTTCAAGGCAAGAACCGCTGAACTGGGCCCCGCCGTCTCAAGAACCGCTGAACTGGGCCCTTCAAGGCAAGAACCGCTGAACTGGGCCCTTCAAGGCAAGAACCGCTGAACTGGGCCCTTCAAGGCAAGAACCGCTGAACTGGGCCCTTCAAGGCAAGAACCGCTGGCCCTTTGGCAGACGTGGCAGGGCAGGATCTATCTCGGGCAGGGCTGCAGGATGTCCTCTGGCCAACTTGCCTCCTCCAGTGGCAGTGGGGTCTGTTATGGACTGTTTGGACTGTGGCTTTGCTCTCCCCAGGATGGCCCAGTGGGCAGGCCACCCACTGTATGGACTGTTTGGACTGTGGCTTTGCTCTCCCCAGGATGGCCCAGTGGGCAGGCCACCCACTGTATGGACTGTTTGGACTGTGGCTTTGCTCTCCCCAGGATGGCCCAGTGGCAGGCCACCCACTGTATGGACTGTATGGACTGTGGCTTTGCTCTCCCCAGGATGGCCCAGTGGGCAGGCCACCCACTGTATGGACTGTTTGGACTGTGGCTTTGCTCTCCCCAGGATGGCCCAGTGGGCAGGCCACCCACTGTATGGACTGTATGGACTGTGGCTTTGCTCTCCCCAGGATGGCCCAGTGGGCAGGCCACCCACTGTATGGACTGTATGGACTGTGGCTTTGCTCTCCCCAGGATGGCCCAGTGGGCAGGCCACCCACTGTATGGACTGTTTGGACTGTGGCTTTGCTCTCCCCAGGATGGCCCAGTGGGCAGGCCACCCACTGTATGGACTGTTTGGACTGTGGCTTTGCTCTCCCCAGGATGGCCCAGTGGGCAGGCCACCCACTGTATGGACTGTTTGGACTGTGGCTTTGCTCTCCCCAGGATGGCCCAGTGGGCAGGCCACCCACTGTATGGACTGTATGGACTGTGGCTTTGCTCTCCCCAGGATGGGCCAGTGGTCATGGAGTCCCCTCGTGGATCTGGCGTCGTGTACTCAAGTGGCTGAGGTGCCCCCCCTTCCCTTCCCCCTGAGGTGCCTGTCCTATTTTCTTTCTGATGCCCCTGCAGTGTTCTCTCCGTGGAGTTCTTGTCGTGGGACTGGGCCTTGCCCCTTTGCACAGGACCCCTGTGATCCACGGACAGTGGTTGGACTACATTTAGTAGCTGTATATATTTTGTACATAGTTTATTTCAATATATCTGCCCGTTTATGATCTCTTCTTTTGGTCTTTGCATTATTTCGGAGGGGGGTGGTTTGTGGGTTGTGACAGTGATCTGTGGGAATGCATTGATGTGTGTGTTGTAGTGGGTGTGGGTGGGTGGGTGTGTGCCGGTAATCTTTTCCCTCCCCTGTGTCGTAGGTGCAGTACTCACCGATGTCTTCCGCGCCGCCGGGCGTGCTCCTGGTATATGAGGAGGAATAGGAGTGCGGGGATGACCTGTAACTCTGGCTCCATACTGCCGGAATCTCGCGTGGAGTGCGTAGAGGTGAGCGTTTTCCCGTTCGTAGTCTGTTTCCGCCGTGTTCTTATCGGCGGTGCTCCCGCCCCGGAAAAGGTGGCAGATTGGTGGGTCGTAATAGGGTGGGCGGTACTTTGTCTGCCGCCGGGCTGTTGGCGGGAACCGCCGCGCTGTTTGTTTGTACCGCTGTGGCGGTCGGAGTGTTAAGTTGGCGGCCTGTGTTGGCGGTTCCCGCCAGGGTCAGAATGCCATTTTTAATACCGCCGGTCTGTTCGCGGTCCGACCGCCGCCTCTCCGCCGACCGCCAAGGTCAGAATGAGGGCCAAAGTGTCTTTACTCTCTTGAAAGCAATAAATGTCTCTTGCAAGCACAAAGTACCTGGTTTGCGTTCAAATTTTCCACAAGGGACTGCAGAGTAGGAAATGCATGCAAAACAGGTAGGTGTGCATCGATTTCTCGGGCCACACATGGCAATGCGTCGTTTATTTTTCACGCAGGGAAGGTTTTGTGTCGATTTCCGGCGCATGATTTTCTCACCGCGAGGGCAGGCAGTGTGTCTTTTTTTGGAGGCTGTGCGTCGATTTTTGACGCACAGGGAGTTCTCTTGTAGGAATGAAGTCTTTTTGGTCCTGAAACATCAGGGAACAGGAGGCAAGCTCTATCGAAGCCCGTGGAGAGCTCTTCTCAGCACAGCCAGAGAGCAGCAAGGCAGCAGGGCAACAGAAAAGGCACCAGTCCTTCTCAGAAAAGCAGTCCAGGAGAGTCCTTTGGGCAGCCAGGCAGTTCTTCTTGGCAGGTTGCAGGTTCTGGTTCAGGGCTTCTTCTCCAGGAAGTGTCTGGATGAAGTAGAGTGTCTACCTCAGAAATGCCAGAGGCCCTGCTTAAATACCCCAATGTGCCTTTGAAGTGGGGGAGACTGTAAAGAGTGGCTTATAAGTGCACAAGGTCCCCTTTCAGTTCCATCCTGCCTGCCAGGGCCCCAGTAGGGGGTGTAGCAGTCCTTTGTGTGAGGGCAGGCTACTGCCCTTTGACATGTAAGTGTCAGGCCCTCCACCCTCCCATTCAATATGCAGATATATGCAAGTGTGACTGAGCATCCTGTGTTTGGGGTTTGTCTGAGTGAATGCACAAAGGAACAGTCAACTAAACCTAGCCAGACATGGATTGTAAGGCACAAAAGGACTTAAGTGCACAGAAAGGCTCACTTTCTAAAAGTGTCATTTCTAAAATAGTAATATTAAATCCAACTTCAATAGTCAGCGGGATTTTGTATTACCATTCTGGTCATACTAAATATGACCTTGTTATCCTTTCAGATCAGAAGCTACCACACAAACATTATATGAGGGTAGCCCTAATATTAGCCTAAGAAAGTAGCAGGCCTCACAGCAGTGCAAAACAAATATAGGAGTTTTACACTACCAGGATATGTAAACTACACAGGTACATGTCCTGCCTTTTGTCTACACAGCACCTTGCCCTATGGTTTACCTAGGGCCTAACTTAGGGGTGACTTATATGTAGAAAAAGGGACGTTTAAGGCTTGGCAAGTACTTTTAAATGCCAAGTCAAATTGGCAGTGAAACTGCACACACAGGCCTTGCAATGGCAGGCCTGAGACATGGTTAAGGGGCTACTTAAGTGGGTGGCACAATCAGTGCTGCAGGTCCACTAGTAGCATTTAATCTACAGGCCGTGGGCACATGTAGTGCACTTCACTAGGGACTCATAAGTAAATTAAATAACCAATTGGGTATGATCCAATGTCACCATGTTTTAAGGGAGGGAGCATATGCACTTTAGCACTGGTTTGCTGTGGTAAAGTGTGCAGAGTCCTAAAATCAGCAAAAACAGTGTCCAAAAAGTAGAGGGAGGCAGGCACAAAGTTAGGGGTGACCACCCTAAAGCTGTCAGGTCTAACATAAATCTTCTTTTCTAACACTTATGTCACAGCTCTTTAGAGTCCTTCAGGAGCCAAAAGGGTTCCATCATTCATACTCACACAACACTAGAAACAATTCATTGAGTATCTTATTTATTAACTACTAGACAGATTAGATAAAATGTGGGGCCTGTGCAAAGGGAATTTTACAACTGCACTCACTAGGCTTGATACTAATATACTTCTCTGTATTTCAGGATGAGGAGTCACCTGCACACTTTGGCTGAAATGCAGGTGAGGGTGACTTTTTTTTGCATAGTGTGCGATGTTCAGGACTATAGAAGCACACATTCAAACAGTGTGCACTTGTGAAGAAGGGTTAGCTGGTTTGCATGTAACATGTTAATCTGCCAGCTCTGTTTGCAACTGTCAGACCCGCAGCTTTTGTAATGTTACACTTTGTTTACCCCTTTGCTTCCAAAGTAATCAATCTTGCCTATGTCTTTTACTGTAATTCTTGAAACGCTACTACTTCATTTCACCAAGAAACATTTCTATATAACACACTGAACTACTGCCAACTCTTCCTAGTATTTAACTGTGTTGACATTTGACACATATCCTCCACAAGTACAACAGACAAACACCTGCATTCTCACAACAAACACTACTCTGTCAACTCCCACTAACACAACCTGCCATCACCCACACAACACAAAACCACACTATACATTTCTCTCAGTCTCAGCCTTCCAGATACACACTCCCTGTTCATACTAACCAGCAACACTATCCTCTGTTTGCTCCACACAGACCACCTTACATCATAACAATGCCCAAGCCCAGCCTTCCAACACCCCATCTACAAACACCCTTCCCTTCCCTTCACCAATTACACACAACCATACAATCCCCACACTTCACTCCACCACACATATTACCTTGTCCAGTCATCAAAACCAACACTAACCCCCCTGACACACATCCATCGCCTCTTACACACCTCGCACATTCATCTCCAAAACACATCAACACCCCATCTAACACTCTAATTCCACTCACCAGCACTATCTCACATACAAATCCCTCACCAAAACAACATCAATATCCCCTCTCACTATTCCACAAAAACAATACAGACCACACACATCAGCACATCCAATCAACACAAACTTTCATTACACTTATCGTCACACCCACTCCCACCCTCAGGACTACACAAAGAATACAGGTCCCGTCCTATCTTTACCCCTACTTTCTCACTCTTCACAAACATCTACCACAAGCACCCCAACCCAGCAACTTCCATCCACTCGCCTCTCCTCCATTGCACAATTTAGAGACTTACATCATGATCCACATGCTCCTCCACCACCCCTAACCCATACTCCATCCACACTAAACAGACGCAAACAAAATAAGCAACATGCCACTCTGAACAACCTTGCATCCCCTTGTGTATTACATAATAAGACTACCCTACAAAAAACAGTACACTCTTCATGTCTCTCTCTGCCACCAAGTCCACCACCCACACACACAGACTCAACAAAATGCCTTCTTAACCTGCTGGAAGAGGAACACTATATTGAAAAGCAAGACTATGGGGAGCCTCACACAGTTATCACAACTAACAACACTCCTGCTTCAAGGTCATATTATACTACTTACCCTTCTCCTAAACAAGACAACACTACCACTAACACACCTTTTCTAAACTGCCAGCTCATAAATGCTCGATCACTCTCAAAAAACAAGCACCACATCTATGACCTGCTCACAGACACACAACCTGACTTACTACTCATAACAGAATCCTGGTTGGGAGATGACATGGCCCCAGTGTTGCACGAAGCCCTTCCCCGGGCTATCAAACCATCACACAAAACCGTATAGGCAAGAGAGGAGGTGGACTAGCTATTATGTTCAAACAGGCAATAAACCTCAGAAAAACAGACAACATTTCCATACAAGGTTGTGAAGCCCTCCTCACCAGATGCCACCCTTCTCCAACTTCCTCCTGTAACTTTCTCCTCCTTTACAGACCTCCACCTAACAACTCCACATTCCCAGATGCTTTTCTAGATAAAGTCTCAAACCTTATTACACTATACTCCAACCTATGCATTCTTGGGGATCTAAACATTTGGTTTGACAAACCCAATATGCCCCATCCAAAAGCTATCACCACTGGCCGACGCATTGAACCTACATCAGATTGTATACAATCCCACACACATCACTGGACACATCCTAGATGTAATTTTTGCTAAGCCTGAACTAGTTAACGTTCATAGCATCACGCCAATCACTTGGTCAGACCACCATTTGATAACTTTCCGACATAAAACTCCACAAATCAACACACCCCACAACTACTTACATACATGCACCTATCGACCATGGAGCAAACTCAATTTGGATGACTTAGAAACGCAACTGACAGCCAACACAGATCTAGATACAATTAATTATGTGCCAAAACTTTATGATTGGCTACAGGAAGCTTTTGATATCCTAATACCACTCAGAAAAACTTAACACGACAAAAGAAAACCAACACCTTGGAGAAACACAGAACTTAAAAAGATAAAGCAACAAATCAGAAAGTTGCAGCGGACCTGGCTCAAAACAAACAACAGTCAAGACAAACTGCAGCTACACAAACTTAACAGAATATACAAATCATGAATCAAAAAAGCTAAAGAAAGGTACTACTCAGACAGAATTCAAAAGGCTCAATCTACAACCAAGGAATTTTATAAAATTCGCAATTAATTTTGAAAACCTACATGCATGGAAGGAAGTCATCCCACTACTCAAGATTTCACAAACAAATTGGCAACTCACTACACAACCAAGGCAGACACATTGGACTCCTATTTAAAATAGAAGAAAACCATCAGCACCAATCCCTTTCCTAAAATACCCTCTAAGAATAAACCAACCCCGCCTCTACAGTCCTTCCAACAAATATTCCAAGGTGAATTTATGGATTTGGTCAAAGCAAGCATGCCCTTCTCACCCTTGCTCACCACAAATCTTCAAGAACATTCTTCTATCTACTTTTGCTGCCACACCTGTAAGAAGAATCATCAACAACTCTTTAACTACTGGAACTTTTCCTGTAGACCTGAAAAAGACATACATATGACCGTTATTAAAGGAAACCAACCTAGACCCGCAAGACCCCAACACCTATAGACCAATCACAAATGGACCTTTCCTGGGCAAATTGATAGAAAGAGCAGCATTCTCCCAGATGTCACAATTCATTGAAGACAATTCTATACTTTCAGACTTCCAAACTGGATTCCGCCCAGGAAGAGGCACTGAATCGGCACTCATAGCAATCTGGGATGATCTTAAAAACACAGTCGACCGCAATGGAGTTGCTGCACTACTTCTCTTAGACCTCTCGGCTGCTTTTGATATGGTTGACCATGACACCCTAATTCAAAGACTCCACGAAGCCGGCATACAAGGGATTGCTCTCGACTGGATTACTTCCTATCTTCAAAAAAGATCTAATATCATCTACTCGCCCCCCTTCTCGTCCAAAAGCAGGGGCCCCCCAAGGATCAATCATCTCACCTTTGTTTGTCAACATCTACATGATATCATTACCAGAACTGATCAATGATTTCCATCTCACATGCTACAACTATGTAGATGACACACAAATACTATTTAAATTAGAATGCCCCAAAAACATTGAAAACTCAGAAATGTTCAGTTGCCTCAGAGCCATTGATCAATGGATGACCTGGAGCCATCTCAAACTAAATACCTCCAAAACAGAAATACTCATTTGTGGTGACTGGAAAAGTTATGACCCTCTGTGCGTCTGGCCTGATGATCTCGGACCACCTCCTCAGTTATCCAAGGAAGTTAAAAACCTTGGAATCACCATGAATTCCAAGTTAACTATGAATGCCCAAGTGGACAAATTAGCACAAACCAGCTTCATCACCTTGAAGACTCTAAGACGCATCTTCCCCACCTCGGATTTCCACACAAGGTGCAAGCTACTATCTCACTTGTACTATCCAAACTGGATTATACCAATGGCCTCTACCATGGATCATCTCTATTATGAAAAAACTACAACGTATTCAGAACTCCGCAGCCAGGCTACTATTACATGTAAAGCCGCAAGCCCACATCTCCCCTGCCTTGAGAGCACTACACTGGCTACCCGTTGCCAGAAAATGCACTTTCAAGCTGCTTTGTATCACCTACAAAACTATGCATGGAACAGGACCGATTTTTATCAGAAACAAAATAACCAAATACATCCAACAAAGAAACCTCCGCTCAAGATTGTCACCTCGCCTTAGAACACCACCATACAAGAAAAAGATGATAAGTGGTACATCCTTCTCCGTTCAAGCAGCCAAACTATGGAAATCATTACCCCCAACTATAGAGCCACAGATAACTTTCTTGTCTTCAGAAAACTACTCAAGAGTTGGCTCTTTCCTTCATAACCACCATATTCAAACAACTATGGACCGCATATGCCTATGTTGATAAATATTTTTTCTGATTATGTGTCTATTTCTATTTATGTATAGTTCTTTAGAAAATATGTATTGCTACTATGTCATAACAATAAAATACACACACACTCTTTAAACCTGTTTGACTAAGTATATTTACCCATGCTTCTAATTATGTATTGTATGTGTGCATATGTGTGTGTGTATTCATGTGTGTAGGTATGTGTGTGTATATGTGTGTATGTATATATATATATATATGTAGGTATGTGTGTATGTTGTTCTGTGCTTGGCATGTTCGTGGGTCATTGCATGGCTCCTGTATGGGTTGTTAGACTAGATATCTATGAATCCCTGCTCTCATCTTATCACACTTATCTACCCCTCATCATATGTCATGTCTCTATCAATCTATCCTCCGTTCCCACTCTGACTCATCCCAAATCCATTCTACTACTTTCAGCTCCTAAATAACTCTGCCTAAGCTCTTCCCTCTGCTTCCACATCTAACTCACCAAACCTCACTCTACTACCATGACCTCCCAAACAGCCCTACTAAATTCTCCCTCATATATCTCACCTTGCTACTATGATCTCCCTACCCCTTCCACAGACTCTTCCCTCCATCCCCCTTTACTCATCCCAAGCCTTTGGGGTGAGTAAATGAGGGATATACTCCCAATTAACACTTCTGGATTTCTTTCCTCCTCCACCCCTCCATTACTCCAGTTAATCTAACTAACAAACTCTCATATCCGTGGCTCAAATTAACTCATAATAATACTAAAACTGTACTCATATTTCCTGATACTAAATCCATCACTAATTCTTGTTGGGTTCTGGAGTAGCGTGCTACTCGCCGAAAAGCGCTTGACGCCTCGTCGGGGTAAGTAAGCGCTATATAAATACTATTACAATACAATACAATGCAATTATCTGCCTACACAAGAATGCAAGTTCTGCATCACATAAAGTGAGCATGGGAGATTCATGACCAGATGTGCTACCTTGTGCAAGCATGGAAAATAGACCCTACCACTGATTGGCTGACATAATTGCATTGGATTTGTGCCATCGCCCTACTGCACTGATGATTCATATGCCCCTGCGTACAGGCTAGGGCACACAAGAGGGTATTTTTACACAGTGGTAGTCTGTAGCACAATGGAAGTTGCTCGCTTTGTATGTCTGCATCCTTCAAATAAAGGTTGATTTTATAAATCTTTTAGTTTCTATATGGTGCCAGTAAGAAAATCTCCAGCACAGGAAGTTGGGCACAGGAAAGGGTACTTTCACTTAACTGAATACTTGTTGTAATTTGCAAAGCACTCCTTGTTAAACAACATAACACATCTTTTCAAAGCTCAGGGAAATCTTCACTTTACAGAATACGTCTCTTGACAATTTGTAGACAGATCCTTATTAAGTGCACTAGGAACATCTTTCAAGAGAGTACATCTTATTTTATCTACATGAATAAATCACTTTATAATTTAGAATTGTTTAGCCTTACATGGCACAGGTGTCCCCAATCTAGCCCTGCCAGTGTGAGCCCCGGAATGCTTACCTTGTGAATATATTAGAATAACAGATGCTACAGTTTCTTTTATTTCTGATAGGATTGGTTCCCTCTTCTCCAGGTCCAGTGGTGGACCCACTGCATATGGCCACAGCCTAACCCAATCATTCAGCCCAGGGCAGGAGTGGTATAGAAGCACTATAAAAAATAGGAATTATTTTGTTGGCAGGAAGGGGCATAAATTTAAGACAATCTCTGAGTGTGGCGTGCTTTGTAGGTTAAGATCTAGACAGATTTTAGCTCTGGTTATGAAAGATTGGTTCAATGGTAGGGTTCACTCGTAGGGTGAGATGGGAGTCATGTGATGCACAGTTTGACAAGCCTGGAGGAGGGCTGCAGTATCATCATTTTCCTATGCAACATGTTTATATTTTGTTTTAATAAAGTTTTTTTCGTGTATCCACATTTTCTGCATTTCAGTAAGAGTTCAATGTTTAACTTGATTTAATTTAATTTAAAGCATTTTTTTACCACAAATGTGAAATGCACAAACTGCCTGATAGTATGCCACCATGAGACCATCTCTCCACAGCTCCTGGTTCTCTTCACTGCTCAGTCTCTCCACAATACCTGGAGCTCTTCACTAACCTGCATCTTGTCACAGTCACATCTCTCCACAGCCTCTGTATCACTTCAGGGGCTCATCTTTCAACAGCACGTGCATCTCTTCCTTGTCACATATCTCCACAACCCCTGCATCTCTTTATTCTTCTCTTTCTTAACAGCAGCTCATTCATCACGCCACTGCCAGATCTCTCCTGTAGCCCTTCAACTCTTCACATTCTTGTTTTTCCTGGAGAACTGCAATTTTGCATTTATTTTTGACATAATATTTACTGTCTGCCTTACATAATGTTACATGTGAATATTTAAATGCATTAATTAAATTCAACTATTTAAAAATTAAAGATTTGAAAACGTGCACTTATGTTCATGTAAAATGCTTACATGTATTCATTTTGTACGTTTCATATTTACATTTCAAGTTACATTTGCAGGAGTAAACATGCATTCTCTTATTCACATTTTGCATTTATTTGGAAAGTTATATGTGTGCACGTATAATCATATATTTCAAATGCACATTAAATGTTTAGTGAAAGTTAGCCTGACAAAAGGCCTTAATTTTGAAACGTATTTTGCTTGGTTACTGTGTTCTTTCTTTTGCAGGTGCAGTCTCATGATATCATAAGCTAGACAAAGGGGTATTTTTGTATATATTAGTTTAGTAATAGTATGCATGAGAAGAGAAATCTTTGCAAGAAAGGTGAAGACCTAATAAGCAGATGAAGCTCCCTATTCATGGCATATCAGGAGCGGGAGACGCTCAAGGTTGCAGTAACTGTCTTAGTTCTGTGGGTGGGAAGATACAGGTGATGTTGCAAATGCACACCATGAGAGGAGAAATGTTTGGTTCCTGTTGGAGTGAGAAGAGATATGGTTGTTGCTGAAGGTCCTTTTCGTTTTAATTAATGTAAATTCCAAAGAAGTTAAAGCAGACTCCCTTATACTTTGAGGGGTACAAACCTCTCTGCTTCCTTTATTCTTGCAAGTATAAAACTTTATGCTAAATACTTCTTGCTTTTTCTGAAGACTTTTACAGACATCTTGACTATGTTGATGCCTCCTTGCATTTCCAAATTTCCTTGAGATGCCCCTCTGTAAACCATCCTTATTCTAATCTTAGAATCTACACTAGAGGACTTTAGAACTTGTTCATGTTTAGGAGGGAGAATCATAGTTTCTTTAAAGAACACCTGTTTCTAATTCTCAGTTTCTGTATTGCTGTGATTATTTTGTATCTTATCCTACTGAGAATTAACCAATATTTTAGTTTGCCAGCTGTAATCTTGTATCTTTTTAATATTCTCTTGACAAGCATATATACTGGACTGATTATTAATAGGTAATAACATGTCTTAGCTTCAATTCCAAGTCCTTATTAGGTGGCCAGATGGGCTTCATGGAAAGTGAATTGTTTTACTATTGCTAGCTCCCTTAATGTCTCAGTCAGCATAAAAATATCCATCAGATGAGAGATTGTAAAACACAGACCTCCACGCTCTCACTTCTAACTAATGCATATCTTCACTGCACCATCTCTCAACATTGGGCCCTACAGCTCTTCACTGCCACATCTCAGAACAGCTCAAACTTGTCTCTCTCTTCAGCAATCATTTCTCCACAGTGCCTGCATATGTACATTTTCACATCTCTCTACAACCCCTTCAGTTTTTAATTTCCCCATCTCTATGAAAGTCCGACATTTCACATTGCTATGGAGCCCCAACATGTCTTTTCAACCTTCTCCACAGACTCTTCATTTTCTGACCTTATTCCATTTCTCAACAGCCCTCTCATTTCTCACAGGTTTGTATCTTTTCAAGCCACAATCATCTCATAATAACCTAATATTTTTTCACAACTCCCTTGTCTCTGAACTCTCATCTCTCCAAAATGGGTTTGTCTCATGTCTCATCAACCTCTGATTAACCCTATCCCAAGCTTTTAATCAAAATTGCAGCATTTAATAATTACAGCTTCATAATGTTTACAAAGCCCAAGCATTTCTTCACAGTAGCAGTATCTTAATGCAATCAGGCAACTATTGACATCACCACAGTCGCTTTGTCTCTCTACAGTCCAGCACATCTCAAAAATAGCATCTACCCCATGCCATGCCTCCTCTCCAAATCCCCAGCAAATTTTACAGCTCAGTAACTGTTCACAACTTGTTCATCTCTCTGTAGTCACATGAATTTATAGCAACATCATCTCTACACAGCTTCAGTATCTCTTCCTAGTCCTTTCTTCTCTCGAAAGCATCTTTTAACAGTCCCTGTATCTCAGTGGAAAAAAGATAACCATTTTTTCCACTGAGATGCAGGGACTGGTAAGAGATGGGCATCAGGGTTGGTAAATTTATTTTAAAGCAGACTAATCTGTGGAGAAGAACTCTTGGCAAGAGCAGAAACACATGGAATGACTCCTGGTGGCCATCAGACGTAGGACTTGTACCCACTCCCTTTGACCATGCCAGAAATCTCCTCATCATTTTGATAACAAGCTCACAGATCAAAGCTGTCTCCTCCACCTGCTTCCTCACTTTGCACCTGCTATGGGAACATGTTCCAGTGGCTACCCACACACACAAGATGAACTGGACGCAGGCCCTAATCACCAGCGGGCTTTACTACAGCAACTCCCTGTACTTAGGAATCACCACACACCTGCTACAGAAACTTCAGACCATATGGAAAGCCGCAGCCAGACATCCTCGACCTTACCTGATGAACCCACATTACACCCCACCTCAGGCAACTCCACTGGCTCCCCATACAGAAGAGATGTCAAATCCAGCTGCTGACCCACACATACAAGGCTCTACACAATCATGGACCCGTGTGTATTTACCACTGTCTGAACTTTCATCAACCATAGAGAAGACTATACTTTGCCTCCCTTTCACTTGCCCATACTCTCTCTATCTACCGAAGCAGAAGTGGAGAACGTTCCTTCTCTCACATTGCAGCAGAAACCTGGAACAGCTTCCCCACGCACCTCCAGACCATCACCTCTGTTCAGAATTCTGAATGGTCCTCAGGACCTGGCTGTTCAAATAAGATTCCTGGACCTGCAAGCGCCTGGATTCCCTAGCAGGTGATTAGCAGCGCTTTATAAATCCTGATGCAATGATTGACAGGAAGTGAAAAGAGCAATTCCCAAACTCAAGGAAGCCTTTAATACTCCACCCTGCTTCCTCTAGTCACAAAACACCCATTCTCCATGTGTGACTGCTTGAATAGGAGCATTAGTGAGCGGTTCGTCACCTGGAAACTGTCAGGCTCCTTGGCACCTTAGTACTAGGACTTCCAAACTGAAGACTCCTTGCAAGGGTTGGGACAGATGATGGGTGGTTCTATGTTCAGTTTCTGGGGTCACCAACTTCACACTTAGACTACATTCAGATTCATTTATATCTGTTGCTGCCCTGTAGATTAATTCTAGCATGTTTGATACTGCTAATGTGCACCTGAACTCTTGTTTATTAATTCACTGCTGTTGTGCTGGTTACTTTTGCTGAGTGATTGTGTCAAGCAGTCATTTTCTTAAAATGAATATATATCCTCTGACATCTAATATTACTATGAGCACTCTTGGCGTCTCTTCCTCTGGAAATACAGATTATGACCCAAGAAAGTTACAGTTAGCTCTTTCACAATGAAGGTAGCAGCAAAGATGTGGCCATGAAAGCCCAGATTTACAATTTTGTCATACAATGCACCAAAGGTTGTTGCTCTATGTTTTATGAGAGGGAAAGAAAAGAAAAGCACCATATTTACTAAGCTATGGCATGATCCTGCTCTCTCCCTAATGCTATTGCACAATCGGTCCACTGAGCGCCACACGCACACCTTACAACCATACTGCAATGGTGTCTGCTGGAGTCTAGCATAAGTTCAGTACTGGAAAGGTGCATTTCCAGTATAAAATACTGTCTATACAAACTCTAAAACTTTTCACATGCTAGGTGTATGCTGTACAGTGGAGCACACATACAAAGTGGGAAAGTTAGGATAAATAAAAGCATTTAACCTTTTTAGCTCCTGCTTCAAAGAGCCATTGTTTTTGGTGCAGAACCCCATCAACTATTCTTCATAAATAGGGTTTTGAGCCAACGACCATGGGTGGCTGCATGGGAACTCCCAGGTACAACCAATGGAATACCCCATTGGTGCAAAGCAGTGCAAAGGGCTACTTTGTGCTACTTGAAGGCACCTTTCCAGAGCAAAACAAGCAAAACAAAATTTTATGCAGGTTTGTGTCACTTATGTGAAACAAACCCAGCACAAAATGTTTGTAAATCGGGGTCAAATTGTTTTATTTCTGAGCCCTTCAAACGCAAACACGTTTTTCATATGCCATGCTCTATGTCTCAGTTCCTGTTTCGGTCCTACTGCTATCTTGGTTGATCTGAGGTGCTCTGTAATTGGATGATGCCACTGCAGCCTTAGTTCATGGGAGCAGACGTATGTTCAAATGTGGAATTCATGAATACACTCTATATCATTCTCAAAGAGTAGCTGCAGGTCCTTTCTTCTTATTTCCCGTTATTTTGCATTAATGCAAATCCATAAAGACAGACAGTGGCAACAAATATCAAGATACAAACTTCATAATTAATAACGCGCTGGTAAATATAAATGCATATTATAAACCCATTTAGAACATTATAAAAGACTTCATCCTAACGGGTGAGTATAAATTTATATTACTCTGAGATGGGTTTACTCACCCTGATATAAAACAATAATTTTAGACAGTTAAAAAGTTAAAAACATATTAAAATGCTACGTGACAAGACAGTCTATTCTGCAATGAAAGATACTGATGAAGAAATCAATATTCTTTATTTAGGCCACGGTAAAGTCTATTCCTGAGTCTGAGGGCACCTGCCAGATAACTAGCCGCATTGTGACAGATTATGGGGGACTGCAACATTTGTAAATAAATCAAGACAGGTTTTGCCTAGCAAAAACCTTTCCCTCTCATCAGAGGCAGGTTTACTCTAAACCGTATTAATAAAAAACGATGATGTGTAGAGTGGATGGCACAAAGGTAGGGCTCCACACTTAAATCTGTCTTCAGAAGTATGTATGACCTAACTGTTGATTTTTGTGGTTCCTTGCTCTCTCTCAGATTTAGCTCATTTCATAAATTGCAGTTTAATCCACAGTACATCTTTTCCCTTAATTTGCTCAGGTGCTACAAAAAAAAGCGGTGCAATTTAGCTTCTCCAGGGAATCCTTGATGTAACACAATCACAAAATACTGAGGTCTTTATCTAGGACAAGTCAGTCTCTGATAATGGCCTGATTTCATTCCAGTTTGGCAACAAAAGTAGGAACTGACTGCAGCAGATAGAGAAATCTTCTTACGAAGGCATTCTCCACTCTCTGTATCTCACCACAGTCCTTGTAGCCCCATAGACAGCTAGCGTAGCTCACTATGGCCAAGCATTTGGTGACGCAGACTTTCATTATTGATGGTACCGGTTTAGCACCCAGACTAACAGCAAAGTCAAAAAGTGAGGTCACTGCCCTGGCCAACACATTTCTCTTTACCTTTCTTTGTGGGGCCAAGGACCCTCTCTCATAAAAAAAAAACCTAAATATGGAAACCCTCGTCACCTCTTGCCCACCCCCAAAGATTTTCTTATGGCGACTGTTTAAATTCCCAAGTACCATACAGGGAGTGCAGAATTATTAGGCAAGTTGTATTTTTGAGGATTAACTTTATTATTGAACAACAACCATGTTCTCAATGAACCCAAAAAACTAATTAATATCAAAGCTGAATATTTTTGGAAGTAGTTTTTAGTTTGTTTTTAGTTTTAGCTATGTTAGGGGGATATCTGTGTGTGCAGGTGACTATTACTGTGCATAATTATTAGGCAACTTAACAAAAAACAAATATATACCCATTTCAATTATTTATTATTACCAGTGAAACCAATATAACATCTCAAAATTCACAAATATACATTTCTGACATTCAAAAACAAAACAAAAACAAATCAGTGACCAATATAGCCACCTTTCTTTGCAAGGACACTCAAAAGCCTGCCATCCATGGATTCTGTCAGTGTTTTGATCTGTTCACCATCAACATTGCGTGCAGCAGCAACCACAGCCTCCCAGACACTGTTCAGAGAGGTGTACTGTTTTCCCTCCTTGTAAATCTCACATGGACCACAGGTTCTCAATGGGGTTCAGATCAGGTGAACAAGGAGGCCATGTCATTAGATTTCCTTCTTTTATACCCTTTCTTGCCAGCCACGCTGTGGAGTACTTGGACGCGTGTGATGGAGCATTGTCCTGCATGAAAATCATGTTTTTCTTGAAGGATGCAGACTTCTTCCTGTACCACTTCTTGAAGAAGGTGTCTTCCAGGAACTGGCAGTAGGACTGGGAGTTGAGCTTGACTCCATCCTCAACCCGAAAAGGCCCCACAAGCTCATCTTTGATGATACCAGCCCAAACCAGTACTCCACCTCCACTTTGCTGGCGTCTGAGTCGGACTGGAGCTCTCTGCCCTTTACCAATCCAGCCACGGGCCCATCCATCTGGCCCATCAAGACTCACTCTCATTTCATCAGTCCATAAAACCTTAGAAAAATCAGTCTTGAGATATTTCTTGGCCCAGTCTTGACGTTTCAGCTTGTGTGTCTTGTTCAGTGGTGGTCGTCTTTCAGCCTTTCTTACCTTGGCCATGTCTCTGAGGATTGCACACCTTGTGCTTTTGGGCACTCCAGTGATGTTGCAGCTCTGAAATATGGCCAAACTGGTGGCAAGTGGCATCGTGGCAGCTGCACGCTTGACTTTTCTCAGTTCATGGGCAGTTATTTTGCGCCTTGGTTTTTCCACACGCTTCTTGCGACCCTGTTGACTATTTTGAATGAAACGCTTGATTGTTCGATGATCACGCTTCAGAAGCTTTGCAATTTTAAGAGTGCTGCATCCCTCTGCAAGATATCTCACTATTTTTGACTTTTCTGAGCCTGTCAAGTCCTTCTTTTGACCCATTTTGCCAAAGGAAAGGAAGTTGCCTAATAATTATGCACACCTGATATAGGGTGTTGATGTCATTAGACCACACCCCTTCTCATTACAGAGATGCACATCACCTAATATGCTTAATTGGTAGTAGGCTTTCGAGCCTATACAGCTTGGAGTAAGACAACATGCATAAAGAGGATGATGTGGTCAAAATACTCATTTGCCTAATAATTCTGCACTCCCTGTAGTGTGGAACTTGGAGTAATTTACCTCCATATCAAGAGAAGACATAAAATCAATGAAAGAGTCAAGAAGGCTTTGGAGCTCCACCACAGTTCTGGCAAGACTGTGTCGTACATATACAGCAATGCTGGTATCATCCATGACCCAACTCAGGGAATATCCTTAGTGGCAGAGCATAGCACTGGGCACAGATTGTTAATATGTAAAGTAAACAACAGAGGCCCAGACTACAGCCTTGCCTCACCCCTTTGTAGATTGATATTGGGCAGTTAATGACCCTTCATAATTATATCTGACTACAGCCCTAAGGTCCTGAACAAGGTCATGCAAGAAATTGACAATACTAATATACAAACTCACATCAATGAACATAGACCATAGCTTGGCTGTATTGACTCGATCAAACTCCTATGACAGATCCATAAATGATAGATGTAACAGCTCTGTTTTGGTTACTGTATATTTGCTCACTAAGAGGTGTAGGTTCAGGCACTGGTTCAGGATACACCTACCCCACCTGAACCCATACTGAAAACAGGGGATTACTTTATTTTGATCTAACCAGTCATTTAGCCTTAGGATCATCCTGCCCAATACCTTGATAGATGAGTCAATGAACAAGATTGGTCTGTAACATCTTGGGTCTAACCATACTCCTTTTTAAAAACTGGGATGATGACTGAGCGTTGCCAAGTAGGGGGAGGGCCTGCTCTCAATGCTATGCTAAATACGCAGGGCAGGACCTTAGTCCAAAGACAGATATGCTGGCAAAATAGATCGGCAGGTACCCCATTGGGCACAGGGGGCCTGTGTTTGGACATGGTGGCAATGGCGGCCATAATCTCCTCTTCTGTAAACCGAATGGGCACATCTTCCCTGGGCCTGATCAAAGCTATGGGAGTCAAGCACTCCTCCGTACTGCCTAAATTACAGAGAAGTGTTAAACCCACTCATCTGCTGGAATGGTACAATCTATAACCCTGTTCAACTAACCTGAACAAAAAGGGTAGTTAATTATTTCCCAAAACATAGCACTAATATTCAGATTAAGAGGGTTCACCAGATCCTCCCAATTTTGTACCCTGATTTATTTTTTACGGGCTTGAATAGCTAGCGTATACCTCTTGAGTGCCACTTTCAGATTGTGGAGGACCTTGGAGCAATTGGAATTAAACCATCTCTCACCAAAGAGTTGACCCTAACTCACAGTGACCATAAGGTTGCTGTGATCTGCTTGCAGCCCGTACCAAAAGCCTCAAGAATCGCTCTAGCATCCCCCATATCATTCAAGCACACTTCAAAATCTAATTTCCATATATTGTAAAGGGTATTTAGAAAAATAAAATGGGAGACATTGCTTCATTTTAATCTACGACCCTGATCATGTGGAGTAATCTCTTTGTTTGAAGGTCCTCTCACCACAAGCCTTTCCTGGCCTCTCATGTTCCCCAATCCATAAAAAGGGCCAGTGGGTTGTGGTCACTATATGCTGACCACTCCACTTTAAAACTATGGACAAACTGTGCCAAAAAAGGTAGAAACAAATTTGTAATCGATTATCGTGTTGGCCCCTCTACCTTTAAAGGTTAGGACTAATGGCCCTTCCATACCTTATCTAATATGTACCAAATTAAAATCTGCCAAAACCTAGTCCAAGAGACTACCCTCAAAAAAGTGTTCAAAGTGGTTGCCCTGCTCAAAGTCACCAACTAAAGAATGTTCAATTTTGTGGACAGAGGTGTAGATTAAAATCACCCAGAAGGATAGTAAAATAAGGGGCTTTATATCTCCCTTCAAAAGACTGTAAGGCAGAATGTAAAATTCCTAAGTGTTCAGTGGAAGATTTCCGCTTATGTGAGTTATAAAAATTTAGCAACAAAATAATTGGCAGACCCTCATAATCTAATTTAACCAACAGCAAGTGCCTGCCATTGAGCACAGTCTGAGATGAGGGACATCTTAAGCTAAGGGACATAAAAAAAAAGCTAACCTCCATTTGATCTACTAATCCGAGTCTGCTCTGCTAATACTGAGAAGTGGTATGCCCATCTAGATGAAAATAGGACTTTGCTTTCCATGTGTCCTGCATGCCCAAAATGTCAAAATCTTTCATTTTCCCTATCCAGGCTTGATCCTGTATCTTATTGCCCAACCCGGCTATATCACAGCTTCCAATTTTCAAATGGGGTAATTGCTTATTCTGAACCCCAACTTGAGAAATAACCCCACTCTGGGAAGGGCCACTAAAAACCAAACTCTGTCAGTCATTGCATTCAAGGTCCCCCAATGGCTGAAACCTCTTCCTAAACTCCAGTGGTGCTAAAGGCCTCCTGTTATGGAGAACTAAACTCCCCCTGAAGAATGATGGAAATTGTTTAAGCCCTTGGCATTTGCCCCCTCGCTGGAGGGTAAAAGAATCCTAATGGGAGGAATTTGATATCTGATCTCCTCCCCACATCAGCTGAAAAGGGGGAGATCAATCGTTCAACTATATCTGACTGACTAAAATTCAACCCAACACATTCTCCCTCAAATAGTTTTTTCCTGATGCCTAGGCAGCCCTCATGTCTGGCCATAATGATGTTTCCACTCTTACACATGAGCATGTCGCCTTCCATGAACACTAATGTCTGGCTTCCTGAATAGGTTCACATGTAGGTTTGCCTACCTCTGTGCTCAAGGGAGAAACATTTGCCAAAATGACCACAAAGGGGGTGGAGGCTGGAGCAAGATGTAACCTAAATGATGAGGCCCGACGTGTTATATGCTGGTTTCACAGAGGCCCCATTCCCAATCCCTCACTGTGGAAGATGCCACAGATAGTTGCTGCTCCCCTGAGGTAATCTGGCAATGGCTCTCACCCAAATTGGGGCATACTGTCTCTTGTCTGGTGCCCACTTCATTCCCTTCATCACAAGTGGGAGGCTAGTCTCCACTTCTGTGCGTGGCCGGTCCCTCTCTGGCAGAGGGCCTCCTGTAATTCCCCCTGCCCAAATGGGCAGCTTTCCTCAACCGCGGACCCAGACAGGTTTGGAGTACCAGGGTTATTGTCTTCCTTCTAGGTGACCAACAAAGGTATCAATGAAGAGACTCCTTATGTGACTCAATTCATTTCAAACAGGCTCTAATAGGGTCTGATTGGGGTTCAATGATCAACTTTAGCTGCTTAAAATTTGTCTCTGAGTCAGTGGCCCCAGAGGTAAGAGAGACTGCCACTTTTGTGCACCCTGCTGCTTCCAGCTGGGACTTCTTCCCTCCACAACAAGACTCCTGTTTCTTCCGCTTGGGAGCTGGTTCAGCCTGTGATGAGGCATTCTCCTTCTGTGGAGGGCTCTTGTCAACTTCAATGGGGAAGGAACCAAACTATGAAACTGTGCCACAACAAACTGTTGAAGCCCCTTCCCCCCATGGTGACCTTCACAGCACCTGGGCCAATTAGACCAGAGAAATCACCCCCTTCTAGCAGACTGTCTACCTGTCCCACGGACAACTTCCTTTCAGCCGCATCAATTTCGTTTGACAATACCCCAATAAACCACTCCAACATTGTGTCAATGCTGATAGGCTTATGAGGAACAGCTGGACCTCAAACCACTTTACGCTTACCCATAATGAGATAAAAAGACAGTTTCTCACCAATTCTTACCCCAACTAGGGTAAAATTGGGACTTCAGCATTAAAGCCCAGCCTGCCGCTCTTGGCCCAGTCTTCACACAGGCATGTGCCCGGGTGCGTCCCACATTTGTCCCACACCGGGGGAGATCAATAGCACTTTTAAAGTGCATTGGCCCCTTCTTGTGCCTCATGGTATGCTGGGGGATGATACACCACCCCAACAGGGTCTGCCAGTCAGCAGAAAAGTGAGGCAGTAGTGGTGTCCCATGTGGTTGGAAATCAATTGTGCTTTTAAAACAGGTTGACCCCTCCTAGTACCTCGGGGTATGCTGGGGGATGACGTCCCACCTCAGCAGGGCCTACCAGTCAGCAGAGAAGTGCAGCAGTAGAGGCTGCAGGTCAGCTCAGTATCCATCCAGGCAATTTAATTTCCGTAACTTACCCTGCCCTTCCCAAAAGTAAGCTCAGCACAATGACTGGACAGCTTCTAAAATGATTGCAAACTGTATAGAGCAAACTAGGCCCCTTGTGCAAGGCACCAGCTATACAACTAAATGCTACACACCTGGGTTCAGCCCCGAGCAAACACCTGTTTTTTGCCTTTCAGATAGCCAATGTGCGTACACAATTTTCCCTCTAACTTTTTTCCTCTGTGTGCGGCAGTGTAAGGTCTCTGTGCGCTGCAGCCAAGGATACGTGCGCCAAGAAATTGACCATTGACTCGAGCGCAGCGCATAACTACCAAGATCATTGGCATTTGCCTCTCCATAGCTTTTTTTCACCACTAAAGCAAAAAAGGCGGGGCATTAGAAGTTAAAAAGAAGAAAATAGTATCTCATTCACATCAGGAGCAGCGGAGGGGCACAGATTAAGTTGAATCAATCAGTGCTTGGTACTTGCTCCACACAGAGGACCGGAAATGATGCTTGGCTTCCAGTGATGAATTACAAGACTGTAAAGAAGAGTTCCACGCAAGCAAACAAATAGTAAGTGACAGGCAGGCTCCAAGCTCTTTACTGTACACAACAGTCTCCCGAGCAAGACGCAAGCGTTAGCACAGGCACTCACAGCAAGCAACAGAATGGTGACAAGAACAGCCTTCCACTGCACGTCTTTATGTGGCTCAAGCATTTACTGCGGGTAAAAGACACATAAGGGAAAGACGGAGGAAGAGAAGAGAAAAACAAAAACGCATCACAATGGGAGAAAGCAAAAAGCTGCAAAAGTGAGCTAAAGGGCCAGGGACTGGCTTTAAATGGATTGAAGAGGCCCAAGATGGCTTCAGTATTTTACTGCCTTAGAATTCCGTGTTTGCACTTTTAATTGCAGCAGCTGTTTGGGAACCAGCACCTTTTTTATTTAAGAGAAACGTTTTACTTGTTGTTTCCTATTATTGAGGGCTGGTGCTTATTTTTCTTCAAGCATTTACTGCAAGTAAAAGACACATATGGAAAAGACGGAGGAGAATAAAAACAAAAAAGCGTCACAATGGGAGAAAACAGAAAGCTGGAAGAGTGAGCTGAAGGGCCAGGGACTGGCTTTAAATGGATTGAAGAGGCCCGAGATGGCTTCAGTATTACTGCCTTAGTATTCTGTGTTTGCACTTTTACTTGCAGTGGCAACATGTTTAAGAAGTGGGCTTTGGACACCAGCAAGTTTTTTTTTATTTACAGATTATGCACTGGAGAGAACACAATGCCCTCAGTGACAAAATTAACATTGCATCTATCAAGCGATCACCCCAGCCAGCCAGCCAGCCTGATGATAAGCATTATTTATTGCCCTGAATGCAGCCCAGTGCCCTCCAGCCAGACAAAGCTACTTAAATTCCGTGACCTGTGTGCTTTACAAACGGGTGCGATCGGACAGCAGAAATGCCCACTAGACACCAGGGAATTTTTATTTTTTGGGGTAATGGACACAAGGGGAGCGACCCCTTGGGCAAGGGCCGCTCCCCAGGGGGCCAAATAATGTTTAGGCCATTTCTGCCCCCACCAGGGGCAGAAAACCCCTAGACACCAGGGATATATATATATATTTTTTTCTTTTATGTGTGAGGAGCGCACATAAATATATTTAGGCTGATTTGGCCCCGGGGGGGCAGAAAACCCCTAGACACCAGGGATAAAAAAAATTTTGTTTATTTATTTTTTCATATGTCGCAAGCGACCCCTTAGGCAAGGGTCGCTCCCTGGGGGGGCAGATTATTTTTCGGCCATTTCTGCCCCCCTGGGGGCAGATCGGCCTAATTATATTAGGCCGATAAGCCACTAGACACCAGGTAATTTGTTTATAGTAACGCATAAGGGGAGCAGCCCCTTGGGCAAGCGCAGCTCCCCAGGAGGATCAAAATAATTTTAGGCCTTTTCTGCCCCCCCGGGGGGGCAGAAACTTCTAGACACCAGGGATATATATATATATATATATTTATTTACTTTATGTTTTTATGTATGGGGGGCGACCCATTAGGCAAGCGTTGCTCCCCTGGGGGGAAAATTGTATTTAGGCTATTTCTGCCCCTCTTGGGGGCATATCGGACTATTTTTGTTAGGCCAATCTGCCCCAAGGGGGGAAGAAACCACTAGACACCAGGGATTGGTGTGTGTATGTGTGTGTTTTGTTTGGGGAGGCAGCCCCTTGGGCAAGGCTTGCTACCCATGGGGGCACATTACTGTTGGCGATATCTGCCCCCCTTGGGGCAGATCTGCCTATTTGTGGAAGGCCGAAAGCCCACCAGAGACCAGAAAATATTTTTTTTTTCAAAATAAGAGGGAGGGGGTATGGCCATACCCCCACCCCAAATGAATAGGGCCAAAGTTTGTTCGGCCCACCAGTGGGCAGATGGGGCAATTAACCCTGATCCACACCCCGGAGGGGCATAAAGCCTACTAGATGCCATGGAATAAAAATAAAAAAATAGTGGGGAGGTGGCTACCAACCAGCATGGGTCTGGTTATGCCCCCATCCCAGCTGAAGGGATAACAGTCTTTCAGCTTTCCCCCGCACACTAAAACATCTTATCCCACGGCAAGCAAGAGGACATTTGATTATTTGGGTTTTGGTTTTACATTTGGGTCATGAGAGCTTGGTAACTCTCAAAATCGTCTGACTTGGAATGGTGAGGGCTGCACTTTTTTGACTTTGGGACGCTGCCATGTAGAAAAATCCACAAGACCTAGACACATCTGAAAACTAAGGCCCATATTTATACTTTTTTAGCACCGCATTTGTGTCTTTTTCTGGCGCAAAATCAGCGCAAACGTACTTTTTTAGCACTGCATTTGCGTCGTTTTCTGGCGCAAAATCAGCGCAAACGTAAAAAATATTTTGTAAGTTTGCGCCGATTTGGCGTCAGAAAACAACGCAAATGCGGCGCAAAAAAAGTATAAATATGAGCCTAAACATCTGGTTGATTCCAGGCTGGAAATCACAATTTTTTCCCACATTTTTGTGATGGAACCTTCCAGAATCTGCAGGAATCCACAAAATTCCTACCAGCCAACATTGTCTCATCTATACCGAGAAATGTTCTGCTGCACTTGTCAGTCTAAAAATGTTTTTTTTTCAAACTGTCCTTTTGGACCCCCGTTGTGGTTCCCCCCTCAATTTGACATGTTTTTGGCTCTTCCCTGTCAAAGACACTTGTCCCGCCTACACAAGTGAGGTATCACTTTGTCTCTCTGCGGTGATCCCACACAGAAATGTGGGAAGAATGTGATTTTTTAGCTAAATTTGAGGTTTGCCGAGGATTCTGGGTAAGAAAACATTGGGGGATCCACGCAAATCACACCTCCTTGGACTCCCTTGGGTATCTAGTTTTCAGAAATGTCTGGGTTTGGTAGGTTTCCCTAGATGGCTGCTAAGCCCAGGACCAAAAACGCAGTTGTCAAACCGCATAAATAGGTAGTTTTGTATTTGATCATTTTGATGTGTCCAGATAGTGTTTTGGGGCATTTCCTTTCGCGAGCACTAGGCCTACCCACACAAGTGAGGTACCATTTTTATCAGGAGACTTGGGGGAATGCTGGGTAGAAGGATATTTGTGGCGCCTCTCAGATTCCAGAACTTTTTCTCACCAAAATGAGAGGAAAAAGTGTTTTGGGGCCAAATTTTGAGGTTTGCAAAGGATTTTGGGTAACAGAACCTGGTGAGAGCCCCACAAGTCACCCCATCTTGGATTCCCCTAGGTGTCTAGTTTTCAAAAATGTGCAGGTTTGGTAGGTTTCCCTAGGTGCTGGTTGAGCTAGAGGCCAAAGTCCACAGCTAGGCACTTTGCAAAAAACAGCTCTGTTTTCTATGGGAAAATGTGATGTGTCCACATTGTGTTTTGGGGCATTTCCTGTTGTGGGGACTAGGCCTACCCACACATGTGAGGTACCATTTTTATCGGGAGACTTTGGAGAACGCTGGGCGGAAGGAAATTGTTGCTCCTCTCAGATTCCAGAACTTTCTGTCACCAAAATGAGAGGGAAAAGTGTTTTTTGGCCAAATGTTGAGGTTTGCAAAGGATCCTGGTCAGATCCCCACAAGTCACCAGATCTTGGACTCCCCTAGGTGTCTAGTTTTAGAAAATGTGCAGGTTTGGTAGATTTCCATAGGTGCTGGATGAGCTAGAGGCCAGAATCCATAGCTAGGCACTTCAGCTAGGCAAAGCATGTCAGATTTAAATGTAAAAATGTGATGTGTCCATGTTGTGTTTCCTGTCGCGAGCATTAGGCCTACTCACGCAAGTGAGGTACCATTTTTATCGGGAGACTTGGAGGAACACAGAATAGTAAAACAAGTGTTATTGCCCCATGTCTTTCTCTACATCTTTTCCTTCCAAATCTAAGACAGTGTGTACAAAAGACGTCTATTTGAGAAATGCCCTGTAATTCACATGCTAGTATGGACACCCCAGAATTCAGAGATGTGCAAATAACCACTGGTTCTAATCACCTTATCTTGTGCTCATTTCAGAAATACAAAGGTTTTCTTGATACCTATTTTTCACTTTTTATATTTCAGCAAAGGAATTGCTGTATACCCAGTATAGAATGAAAACCCCTTGCAAGGTGCAGCTCATTTATTGGCTCTAGGTACCTAAGGTTCTTGATGAACCTACAAGCCCTATATAGCTCTGCAACCAGAAGAGTCCAGCAGACGTAACAGTATATTGCTTTCAAACATCTGACATTGCAGGAAAAAGTTACAGAGTAAAACGTGGAGAAAAATGGCTGTTTTTTTACCTCAATTTCAATATTTGTTTTTATTTCATCTGTTATTTTCTGTAGGCACCACTTGTAGGATCTACACAAATTACCCCTTGCTGAATTCAGAATTTTGTCTACCTATCAGAAGTGTTTAGGTTTCTGGGATCCAGCATTTGTTTCATATCAATTTCTGTCACTAACTGGAAAGAGGCTGAAAGCACAAAAAATAGTGCAAATGGGGTATGGCCCAGTAAAATGCCAAATTGTGTTAAAAATTGGGTTTTCTGATTCAAGTCTGCCTGTTCCTGAAAGCTGGGAAGATGGTGATTTTAGCACCGTAAACAATTTGTTGATGCCCTTTTCAGGGAAAAAAACCCACAAGCCTTCTTCTGCAGCCCTTTTTTCCCATTTTCTTTAAAACAACTACATTTTCGCTGTATTTTGGCTAATTTTTGGGTCTCCTTCAGGGGAACCCACAAAGTCTGGGTACCTCTAGAATCCCTAGTATGTTGAAAAAAAGGACGCAAATTTGGCGTGGGTGGCTTATGTGAACAAAATGTTATGAGGGACAAAGAGTGAACTGCCCCAAATAGCCAAAAAAAGGCTTGGCACCTGAGGGGAGGAAAAGGCCTGGCAGCAAAGGGGTTAAAGTAATTATAAAGGACACACACCAGAAAACAATAACATAACTCAAAGTAAAATAAAAACAAAACGATAACAGAGCATAACACAGCAAATCAATCAAAGCAAAATTCAATCAACATCCACAACAACACCATAACCATAACCCAGTTCAATAATGCAGCAGAAAAACACAGTCACATAGAGAACAATAGAACACTGTGCTGCCAAAGCAAACAAGCAGCAAAAGGCAATACACCAGCTATACACAATTCTTGTCACACTTTTCCACCTCCAGGAATCTGCTATTATGATAGGGTAGAAAAAGGTGTTTACACTAATCACTGGCTCACCACCAAGGACATGCAAGAGGCCAGTGAAAAATGTCTTATAAACTGGCCAATTGTGTACTATACGGTTGATGGTTGTTGATAAGCGGTTTGCATTGGAAGATGTTGAGCTTTCGCCCCTAAGAGGACATTGGCACCCAAGGGGAGGTCGAACTTTCCGTGATTTGTTGGAGACAAGCCCCTTTGGCTCACTGTCTTCATGTCCTAATTTTACAACCACTTGTCACTTTCAGAAAATCTACTTAGCACTTCCAGAATGTATTTAAAATGTGACAGGACGTTTACCAACGCTATTCCCGTTTTATCGAATGTTTTTACAATACTCTGTTTCACTCACTTGGGTACTCCCTGGCTCTAAAACGCTCTGAACTTCACCTCAGGAGAAAAAAGATACTCCTTTATATATTTTTTTGACTTTGCCGTTGTATGCCTATGTTTAACGAATCTGTCTGTCTTTTTAACCTCAGCTTTCCAATACTCTAATCAGTGGTTCAAAACCTGTGTTCCAGGGACCCCTGGGGGTCCGTGAAGACTCCTCAGGGGGTCCGTGACTGCTTAGAAAATTAAATAATATTAACAGATTAGGTCCCCAGCTTTCAGGAATGACTCTGTGGGTGGTTCCCCGAATCTAATAAAGATTCAGTGGGGGTCCCCGGACTCCAGCAATGATAAAGTGTGGGTCCACAGAAGTCAAAAGGTTGGGAACCACCATTCTAACTTCTTTACTCTCTAACACTAGATATTCTCCGATGGCCTGCAGCTAAAGCAAACAAACAGAAGCCCTCTCTCCTTCACGTCATAATCTGGAAATAGGAAGAAGCAGCCTCTCCCCAGGGCTTGCATTTCCATGAGGCGACGTAAGGCAGTAGCCTTAGAACGTCATCTAATATGTTATATTCATTTTTGACTGGCACACTGAAAATACTTGCAATGCTCCTGACCGCCCTTCTACCTACCGTATTCTTTCCTTCATCACATTTCTGATTCCTCCCCTTCATGAAACATGCACTTCACCTTTGATTACTCACTCGTGTTTTTTGCTCTTTGTCTGATTTTCAGCTTTCACTTGGCTGCAGATTGCAATTTTACTATCTCTGCAAGATTTAGGCCATACATACTTTTCAAGCTTCTAAAACACTCATCCTTACTCTATTTCCTTCCCCTTCAGCTAGTATTTCTCTCTACTTTTCGGTCTGACTGCTTATGCCCTTTGGCAAACCTGTATAAATTCTTCTGGACCGCAGTTTACCTTTTTATACTCCCCCTTTTCAGCCCGCATGTTCCCTAAACTCGCCCCAGAGTGTCTCCCGTTTAAGCTTCTTTTCCATTCATTTCCAAGAGCTTTGTCTCTGGGCCTACTCATGGTTCATCTCCACCCATCTCTTTCAACTCTTGACCATCACAGCTCTCTCTGCTCAAATGCAATTTACGTCCCCCCGGAATCCCATCATAGGGCCTCTACTCTTTTCCGCTTTTAAATCTTGCGATTATTTCCACTCAAAGTCTTGCCCTCTATGGTTTCAGTATGCACTGCTCCCCGTACCTTCAACCTTCCATTCTATTCAGCACAGGGAAAGAGTTCGGAGCCACCAACAAAATGACAGCTGATTATCTGAGTGCTTACTCTCCACGAGTAACAAGGTGATTTTTAAGGCCGTTTGCTGCAATCCTGCACCTTGTTTTGCCATTTTGTGGCTGTGGCAAGAGGCAGATACATAAAGTGGCATTAATCGGGGCCACTGGAATTATGCGAATCTGCAGCCCTGGCGATTTTTGCATGTTTACGGATTTGCCACATAATCCGTCACATACCATGTAATCTGCAGGTTTTAACAAAAAAAAATTCTCAAACGGAATAAAAGTTTTGAAAAATAGGGCGACTTTAGTTCCTGTTCACGGAAGGCTTTCTGCAATTTTGACTGACATTTCCAGTTGCCAATTGTTGTATTTGGGTATTAAATTGGTACTAAATATGAAAAAATAAAGAAGTAATACTATCACAAAATATGCCACATAATTCCTCATAACCTGTCTTTTCTTGCCACATAATTTAGCCAACCTTCCACATAATTTGACCCTCCTTTGCCGCATAATTCCAGTGGCCCTGACTGAAATGAAGGACTGACCTTTTTCTGTCTTGGAAAAGCATCTCCGACCAATGACCTAAGCATGTGCCCCTCTATCTAAACAGTTGTACGTCAGAATATGGTTAACAAAAATATCGTTTGACATTTTATCACTCCATTGGGTGTAGGTTTTCTACTATTATCTCCAATGGGAAGATATTTTTTTGTAAACTATATTTAAAACCAGATCTTATTTAAGCATAAATATTTTAGCACCACCCACTGTGAACTTTCTACTTCACTGGCACTGCAACCCCCTTCTGATGGACTTTGCAGTTCGCGCGTTTGTGCTTTATTGTGAGCACTTTGTGAAGGTTTAAGGTATTTGGTAATTGGGATGCCCTATCTTGAAGCAATAATAGATTCATTCATACTCTATCATTGCAGCTGATGGAATAGGCTTGGAACGAGTCTCACAGGCCATATTCAAAGAGCCATTAAAACCGATCAGTGTCCTAAGCATTACTGGATAAATATTGGTCAGTGAAGGCACGTACCACCATGTTCTGCTAGAAACTGAAACCTGCGACCCGCTCCGGCTACATTTACTTTGAAGCTGAAAAATACTAATTTGCAACCAAAACTAGCCCTGTGCTCAAGTTGTAGTGTTTTCTTTTTGGCCATTTTCAAAGGCTCCTTTGTCATATGCTCGAGCGGGTTAGCAATTCTAATTTAAAAAAAAAAAATAACAATCCAGTGTTTATGTTTAGCATCCAACTTGGCATTTGTGTTTTACTGTCTACAGTGCTGCAACTGCATAACACCTTGAATTTCATCAGCTTTAAAGGCACAAAGATGTCACCAGGAAGCCACCACTCACAGACCCAGGAACTGCTCCATTAAAGTCAAATACACAAGATTCTATTTTTATCAGGCGGTAAAATTCAGCTGTGATGTTTTTTTTTGTTTTTTTTTAAACGGCATATCCAGGGCTGATCTATGGGAAACGTTTTCACGGGCCAGCTCTCACCATTGTGCTAAGAGCGGAGTACTGAATGCAAACAATGCTTTCTCTTCCTTGCTATTTATAGATGCTGGGCCTGCCTGTCTGCAGAGCACAGACCACATTGCTGATGTTTACTCTGCAAACAGACATGGGGTAATTGTGTTAAAACGGGTCCTAACAAAAAATGACCTTGTTCAGAAAACTCCTGAATTAATAACGTAAATGAAACAGGGATTCTACTGTCCCCTCCATTTACATGGTCCTAACCGGAACAAGGTCATTGAAAACACTGCCAATACATTTGTAAGTTCAGATACATCGTTTATTAGGCGGCGGAAATAATATGGGCTTTTTTGTATAGCGCCAGTTGCTAGGGAGCGCTCTACTTAACACTTTATTTTACCCAGCTCAATAGTTCTCAGTTTATGCATGTCAGAAGGATGAAAGACTGCGTCTACTCCCTCGGAATTCAATCCTGTCTCCAGCCAATTGCACACACAGTTCGCCGGTGCTTAACTCACTGAACTCTCTTACTAACTAAAAAATGTGTTTTTAGGAGAAAAAAAACATGTAGATAGTTGCACCTAACTCTTGATAATTGCACAAATAATAGAATAGATAAATGATTGAATTTTTCCCGTCTCTATTTGCTGTTTGCTTCCATATCTGTAATATACACGTTCTAACATTCTTTCCATTCACAAGGATGCCCAACTTGAGAACTTGGGAACATTGTGTGTTGAAACCGACAGATTCTGGATTTTGTTATCGAGTGGCATGCTTTGCATTTATTATTATGTACTGTTTTAAAGAGCAACTGAACCAAAAAGGTGGCTGTGTACTGGGAGATGCCGGTCATCCACTAACAAAAAAAATAGCATGAAAATTTAAATTTTAAAGTGAGGTAAACAATTTTAAAGTGAGGTAAAGGCATCATCTTCTAGGACTCGTGATGTCTAGCAGTGCAGTAAATAGATTAGAAGAGGCATGAAGGAGAAGAGAATTGTTCGGAAACTACAGAATAAAGGATGTGAAAGACTTACGCCCTCATCACGAGGATGGAAGAGCAGTATCCCCAGGGTAGTGGGATACTGTTCTGGGATTCTATGAGTAGACCTGCCAACTCACACAGGGCCACAGTCTGTTACATGATGTGGGCTTACTTCACATGGTCACTCGGTGAGTAGTCAGTATCACATGGTGGCAGGGAAAACTAGGTAGAAACCATTGCAAAAGGTGCATTTCCAGCTCGTTTTTCGAGATTTAAACAGCCGATGTCCATTAAAAGGTGTGAAAACACCCCAGGTGATTGGCATTAGCCTCAACACATCTTTATTTCTTGGGAGTAGAAGATATGATTGGGTTGTGGCAAAGTGTCTGCTAGGTACAACGCCTCACCCACTCCAAGGGCCTGTCCCCTCCTCACAATGCAAAACATCATGGTGATGATGAATGGAATGATTGAATTAATCTCAGCCGCTGGCAATCACTCATGCTGCATGCATCACAATTCATTGTTTTTTGCCAACCAAACCACCTCAGTTTGGACTCAGCCATTTGCAAATCAGACTTGGATCAGTGCGAGTGCAGTTACAAAATACTAATACATAGCATAGCAACTTGCAATTAATAGGGGAAGCCCCTTTCACACCCCATTCAATTTGTGTTTCGTAATGGATTGCAAATGCCATTTTACAACTCACAAAATTGGTTTAGTACAAATAAAAAAGCTTGTTTGTGATTACCAACCCTGTGTTTTTGTCAATCTCAAGGTTTGTACCTGCAATCAGAATTTGTACAACCGGACCCCAGAGCTTGCACATCTATTGTGAAGTTAACATTTTAATTTTTTTTAAAGATCCAGAGGACAGTATGACAAAAGGCCCAATTTATATCTTGGCGGTATGTATAACAGATAGTAATGACAACAGAGTGTACGTACTGCCAAGACTGTGGTCCACTTGCCAAATTTATATGCAGGCAGCCCTTAGGTTTATTTACAGTGGAGAACATCCCGTCTTTACAATGATTAGACCCCTCTAAGTCCACCTACGGAATTTAGATTGGCAGAATTAGAGGTCAGTTTTTACTGCCTGACACCCCAGGAAAGCCCTGGTGGTAAAGGACAGTAAAACCTCCTAATTGCTTTGCTCACTATGGGAGAGGACTCCTATGGTGAAGGGAGCATTTTCTTTTTGCTTTTAAAAAAGAAAATCCCACTGTGGGATTCATCCTAAAAAAAGACAGCTTGGTTCAGGGCTTCGCCCTGCACCAAACTGTAAACAGCATTGACAGGAACCACTATAGAGGCGGTTCCTGTGAATGCTTTAGAAATGACTGCCAGCTTGACATTCATTTCTAAATTTATCAAGTAGAGTAATCTCAGTCTGGCAGACTTTAGGCCAACGGAGATTACTCAGTCCACAAAAATTTAAATCATGCCCAAAGACTTTGTAATGCCAGTACAGTAAAGTTAAATAAGCATCCAGAGGAAAATAAGATGATAAATGAACTTCAAAGAGCCACAATTTGTACGAACCTCATAACATGTAAGGCAGATGTTGTGGGCACACCTTTTTCTTTGTGCATACAATTACAAGTGGAAACACCTAAAGATAAATCAGTACTGATCAAATCCACTACTCAAGTCTCTGCTTGATGAAAGGGAACATTTTCTAAGTGCTGCTCTGAAATGCTTCTCATCCTGCGACAGAGAAAGGCAGCTAGCAAGAAAAGAACGAACAAAGTAGCTCCCTGTGCTCCTGTATCAGATTTAGGATAAACCACAGATTTCACAGGCAATAAGTTAAACTGAAAAAAGATGAAATGGTGGCAGCAAAAGGACAACTAGAGCAATAATAGCTTTATGTCCTTCATTAAAATAGGATGATTAAAGCTTTAAGACTGCAGAGTCAACCTTGTTTTAAGGTACAGCTTACTTAGCATAATGCTCCCTCATGCGATCACTTGAACAGAGTATACCTGGAAAGGATTTTAAATTAATATCTTCCACAGGTCCATTGGTTAGTGAGCTCCACAAACAGAAATATTGCCACTAGTCAGAAGCATGATGTCTTTGATTCAGTTTGTGATACAAGTGAAAGAATCTGGGGACAATTGGTATAACAATTATGACTTAGTAGGGGGTGAAGGTGTAATACTGTTGTTTCAAATGCTCATAACATATGATTGTAGAGTTGATCTCATTCCTGGGGCAGTACTTCCATGTAATAGGATCTAAGCTCTTTCTGAGCCAGAAACTCAACATCTGCATAAATATCTAGACAAAATGTTAGCATTAGGATTCATAAGACATTTCACCTCACCTGTTTCTTCACACCTCTTTGATAAAAATGGGGAATTACAGGCCTGCACTGACTATGGAGCAATCAACAAGGCTTTGATTAAAAATCGTTATCCATTACCACTAATTCCTGTACTATTAGATCAGGTCCGTGTCTCCACTATGTACACAAAACTAGATTTACATGGTACTTATCACCTTACATGTGTAAAAGATGGAGATGAGTGAAATACGGCCTTTAGGACGTGATTTGGCCTTTTTTAAATATACTGCAATGCCCTTTGGTCTCTGCAATGCCCCACTGCCATTTCAGTATTTTATCAACAGGGTTCTTCATAGATGCTTGTGTGCTATCATCTATATAGACAATAGTCTGATTTTTTCCAAAACAGAGCAGGATAACCATTCTTGTGGTCAGGAGCAACCGAGCAGGCTTTTCAAACGCAAAGCATAAATTTACAACTGCACCTATTCTGTCGCATCCAGACCCTTATCAGCCACTTTTTGTTGAAGCAGATGTCTCACAAATGGCCGTTGGGGGTGTTATCTCATAAGGATCTGGTCACCTTCACCCCTTAGCATACTTTTCTTAAAAGCTATTCCCTGCTGAAAAAAATTATATGGTAGCAGAGAGGTGATTGTTGGCCAGAAAGGCAATCTTCACAGAAGGGCGTGATCATTTATTGAGGGCAAAACAAACAATCACGATTTTCACAGACCATAAGAGCCTACAGTTCTTCACTTCAGTAAAGGCTTTCACACCTCACCAAATACATTGGCTACATTTTTTTAGTGATTTTTGACATCCGAATTACTTATAGCCCAGGAACAAAACAACTACAATCTGACATTTTGTCTAGTTTAGGGCAGGTAACAGACAAAGGGCACTCTTCTCCACCCTCTAACATCATACCCACTGAGAAGATTGTAACAGTGACTGTAACAGACAGCTTCCTGACTGATGTTAAAAATACACTACAGATGGTGAAGACTGAGGATTGGCTACTAAACCCAAAACGTGGTATAAGAGAGGGCTATCTTTTTCATGGTAATAAGCTGTTTACTCCACAAGGTAAGCTAAGACAACAGGTTATAGAATGGCATCATGCCTCAGCATTAGCAGGGCATCCTGGCATCCAAAAGACCGTAGAGAGCTACACAAAAAAACCCACCAAAAAAAACGGGAGCACACTGCCTCACACTCCAGCATAAAATATCCCTAATGCATCATGGTAAATGCAGTCATTTGTTTTAAAGATAGAGACATTTTATAAAAAGTCTTTCACCTTAAGTAGGTGCAGCAAGTGCCGTATCGCTGGACACGTATTTCTGGCTTTCGGCCGTCATCAGCAGAGAGAAAATATATCTGAAGGGGTTGCTTGAAATGCCGCCGAACGTCTTCACAGGTTTTTGTACCACTCAGTAGGCGAACAGGTGCATCACCAGAGCTCGTCAGCTCGTAGGCTCACGGAAGCCGTCAATTAGACACACACAAAAAAGGGAGCACACTGCTTCACACTCCAGCATAAAATAGCCCCAATGCATCATGGTAAATGCAGTAATTTGATTTAAAGATAGAGACATTTTTCAAAAAGTCTTTCACCTTAAGTAGGTGCAGCAAGTGCCGTATCTCTGGACACGTGTTTCTGGCTATCGGCCGTCATCACCAGAGAGAAAATATATCTGAAGGGGTTGCTTGAAATGCCACCAAACGTCTTCACAGGTTTTTGTACCACTCAGTAGGCGAACAGGTGCATTACCAGAGCTCGTCAGCTCGTAGGCTCACGGGAGCCGTCAATTAGGCACACAAAAAAAGGGAGCACACTGCCTCACACTCCTGCATAAAATAGCCCCAATGCATCATGGTAAATGCAGTCATTTGATTTAAAGATAGAGACATTTTTCAAAAAGTCTTTCACCTTAAGTAGGTGCAGCAAGTGCTGTATCTCTGGAAACGTGTTTCTGGCTTTCGGCCATCATCAGCAGAGAGAAACTATATCTGAAGGGCTTGCTTGAAATGCCGCCGAACGTCTTCACATGTTTTTGTACCATTCAGTAGGCGAACAGGTGCATCACCAGAGCTCGTCAGCTTGTAGGCTCACGGAAGCCGTCAATTAGACACACACAAAAAAGGGAGCACACTGCCTCACACTCCAGCATATAATAGCCCCAATGCATCAGGGTAAATGCAGTCATTTGATTTAAAGAGAGAGACATTTTTCAAAAAGTCTTTCATCTTAAGTAGGTGCAGCAAGTGTGGTATCTCTGGACACGTGTTTCTGGCTTTCGGCCGTCATCAGCAGAGAGAAAATATATCTGAAGGGGTAGCTTGAAATGCTGCTGAACATCTTCACAGGTTTTTGTACCACTCAGTAGGCGAACAGGTGTATCACCAGAGCTCGTCAGCTCGTAGGCTCAGGGGAGCCGTCAATTAGACACACATAAAAAGGGAGCACACTGCCTCACACTCCAGCATAAAATAGCCCCAATGCATCATGGTAAATGCAGTCCTTTGATTTAAAGATAGAGACATTTTTCAAAAAGTATTTCACCTTAAGTAGGTGCAGCAAGTGCCGTATCTCTGGACACGTGTTTCTGGCTTTCGGCTGTCATCAGGAGAGAGAAAATATATCTGAAGGGGTTGCTTGAAATGCCGCCGAACGTCTTCCCAGGTTTTTTGTTCCACTCAGTAGGCGAACAGGTGCATCACCAGAGCTCGTCAGCTCGTAGGCTCATGGGAGCCGTCAATTAGCCACACAAAAAAAAGCAATTCGAGCTGAAATGTACGACAGGGTGCGCCCTTTTTGGATTGTGTATTTAACGGCTCCCATGAGCCTTTGAGCTGACGAGCTCTGGTGAAGCACCTGTGCGTCTACTGAGTGGTACAAAAGCCTGAGAATAAGTTTAGGCAGCATTTCAAGCAACCCCGTCTGCCACACTTTGCTCTCCGCTGATGACGGCCGAAAGCCAAAAACACGTGTCCAGAGATTCGGCATTCGTCGCACCAACTTATGGTGAAAAACTTTCTACAACGTTACAGCACTTGCTGCACCCATTTATGGTGCAAAGAATTTTTCAAATATTATTCAAATTCATTCTAATGACTGCATTTATCATGATGCTTTGGGGCTATTCGAGCTGAAATGTACGACAGGGTGCTCCCTTTTTGGATTGTGTATTTAATGGCTCCCGTGAGCCTTTGAGCTGACGAGCTCTGGTGAAGCACCTGTGCGCCTACTGAGTGGTACAAAAACCTGAGAATACGTTTAGGCGGCATTTCAAGCAACCCCGTCTCCCACACTTTGCTCTCTGCTGATGACGGCCGAAAGCCAGAAACACGTGTCCGGAGATACGGTATTCGTCGCAGCAACTTATGGTGAAAAACTTTCTACAACGTTACAGCACTTGCTGCACCCATTTATGGTGAAAGACTTTTTGAAATATTATTCGAATTCATTCTAATAACTGCATTTATCATGATTCTTTGGGGCTATTTGAGCTGAAATGTACGACAGGGTGCTCCCTTTTTGGATTGTGTATTTAACAGCTCCCGTGAGCCTTTGAGCTGACGAGCTCTGGTGAAGCACCTGTGCGCCTTCTGAGTGGTACAAAAACCTGAGAATACGTTTAGGTGGCATTTCAAGCAACACCATCTACAACACTTTGCTCTCCGCTGATGACGGGCGAAAGCTAGAAACACGTGTCCGGAGATACGGCATTCGTCGCACCAACTTATGGTGGAAAACTTTCTACAAAGTTACAGCACTTGCTGCACCCATTTATGGTGAAAGACTTTTTGAAATATTATTCAAATTCATTCTAATGACTGCATTTATCATGATGCTTTGGGCTATTCGAGCTGAGATGTACGACAGGGTGCTCCCTTTTTGGATTGGGTATTTAACGGCTCCCGTGAGCCTTTGAGCTGACGAGCTCTGGGGAAGCACCTGTGCGCCTACTGAGTGGTACAAAAACCTGAGAATACGTTTAGGCGGCATTTCAAGCAACCCCGTCTACAACACTTTGCTCTCCGCTGATGACGGCCGAAAGCCAGAAACACGTGTCCGGAGATACGGCATTCGTCGCAGCAACTTAGGGTGAAAAACTTTCGACAAAATTACAGCACTTGCTGCACCCATTTATGGTGAAAGACTTTTTGAAATATTATTCAAATTCATTCTAATGACTGCATTTATCATGATGCTTTGGGGCTATTCGAGCTGAAATGTACGACAGGGTGCTCCCTTTTTGGATTGTGTATTTAACGGCTCCGGTGAGCCTTTGAGCTGACGAGCTCTGGTGAAGCACCTGTGCGTCTACTGAGTGGTACAAAAACCTGAGAATACGTTTAGGCGGCATTTCAAGCAACCCCGTCTGCCACACTTTGCTCTCCGCTGATGACAGCCGAAAGCCAGAAACACGTGTCCGGAGATACGGCATTTGTCGCACCAACTTATGGTGAAAAACTTTCTACAACATTACAGCACTTGCTGCACCCATTTATGGTGAAAGACTTTTTGAAATATTATTCAAATTCATTCTAATGACTGCATTTATCATGATGCTTTGGGGCTATTCGAGCTGAAATGTACGACAGGGTGCTCCCTTTTTGGATTGTGTATTTAACGCCTCCCGTGAGCCTTTGAGCTGACGAGCTCTGGTGAAGCACCTGTGCGCCTACTGAGTGGTACAAAAACCTGATAATACATTTAGGCAGCATTTTAAGCAACCCCGTCTGCCACACTTTGCTCTCCGCTGATGACGGTCGAAAGCCAGAAACACGTGTCCGGAGATACGGCATTTGTCGCACCAACTTATGGTGAAAAACTTTCTACAACGTTACAGCACTTGCTGCACCCATTTATGCTGAAAGACTTTTTGAAATATTATTCAAATTCATTCTAGTGACTGCATTTATCATGATGCTTTGGGCCTATTCCAGCTGAAATGTACGACAGGGTGCTCCCTTTTTGGACTGTGACCCTAGAAAGCTGTTTAAGAAAGTTTTGGTAGGAAAGCATTCAAAAAGATATTCAGACCTACATGAATTCTTGTCCTGTGTGTGGTTATAATTAAACTCATCATCCAGCACCCTTAGGTCTTTTGCAACCACTGCCTATCCCACCAACACCTTGGCATACAATCAGTTTAGATTTTGTCACAGACCTATGGGAATCCAATAAGTATACCACCACTCTGGTTGCGATTGATATGCTTTCTAAATTATTTCATTCCTCTCAGAAAGCTATCCACAGTGGTAGAATTTAGTGATATATTCCTTCAGCAGATAGTTAAGTCACATGGACTACAGAATAAATTGTGTCTGACCGTGAACCACAATTCATGTCAAAGTTCTAGAAAGGCATATGTACCACCTTAGGAATTAAGGGGCATATTTATACTCTGTTTGAGCCGAATTTGCATCAAAATATTTGACGCAAATTCGGTGCAAACCTAACACCATATTTATACTTTGACGTCCGAGCCCGCGAATGTCAAAATTCAGCAGTGTGCGTCATTTTCTGGATGTGTGAAACCGCCTGCCGTTAATGACATGCAAGGTAGGTGTTCCCGTCCAAAAAATGACTTTAAGGCATGTGCGCCTTATTTATACTCCCGCGTCATTTGGACGCACAGGAGGAGGTGAGCCTTAAAAAATGGTGCCCAGCCTGATTTTAACACCTGGGTGAGGGCAGGCGCTAAGGGACCTGTGGGCTCATTTCCATGGTCTCTGACCATGGAAGCAGTCCACAGGTGCCCTTCCCTGCCCCCAGGGACACCCCCTGCCACCCTCGCCCACCCCTGGAGGACACCCATGGATGGGGGGACCCATCCCAGGTAAGTAGAGGTAAGTATTTTTTTATTTATATTTTAAGTGGCTTAGGGGGGGCCTAACTTGGGCCCCCCTACATGCCACTGTGTCCAATGACCATGGCCAGGGGACAGGAGTCCCCTGGGCATGGCCATTGGGCAGGGGGGCATGACTCCTGTCTTTCCTAAGACAGGAGTCATTTCAATGGGGGTTGAGTGTCAAAAAATGGCATAAGTCCGGTTAGAGCCATGATTTTTTACTCTAACCTGACTTGCACCATTTTTTGAAGCACAACCCCATTCTTCCCTACGCCTGCGTTGCCCGGTTAGAGTCATTTTTTTTTACTCTAACCAGGCCGCAGCGCCGGCTAACGTCAATCCATAAATAAGGTGCCCGCCTGGCGCATTGGAATGGTGTTAGCCGGCGGTAAATATTTTTACACATTCCAACGCTCTCGCTGGTTTGCATCAAAAAGTATAAATATGGGCCTTAGATTGCTTTTCCCTTAGCCTGTCATCCCCAAACAGATGGTCAGATGGAGCGGGTCAGCCAATCTTTAGAACAGACACTAAGGTGTTTAACATCCACCCTTACTAATTAATAGGACCAGGCTCTGCCATTAGCAGAATTCACATACAATAACAGTGTTCATGCAGCCTTGGGGTGTTCCCTATTTTATTTCCTCACTGGTTTCCACCCCAGAACACTACTAGCAATACTTCCTGACACACCTGATCTAAAGCCCTTAGTCGCAGAATGAATAAAGACATTAGAAGACATGCAGGAAAGAGTCCGGAGATGCTTAGCACAAAACAAACTAACCATGAAAACGGAAACTGATAATCAGAGGACTCCAGAACCCCAGTATAAGAAAGGAGACATAAACCCGGTATTCCATGTCTCACTTATCAAACCATGTAACCCACACACACGTAGGGATGTGCCTCCTCCTCTGGTAGTAGTAGGAGGTTATCAGGAATATTAAGTGCAGCATATCCTAGACGCAAAACACATACATGGGAAACTGTACTTTCTAATTGACTGGAAAGGTTACCCCCCACCTGAACACTCTTGGGAACCGTCCTCCTTTGCCCACGCCCCTCACCTGATCAGGCATTTCTATATTCTGAATCACACCAAACCACGGCTAGTGAGGCAGCCTTTGGCTGGGGATATGTCATGACCTCTGTGCTGAGTAGTACCACGCACTGAGGGATACTAGTAATAATGCACATTCCCCGAGTAATGTTATGCCTTATAAACAGCATACAGTTTTGTGATGCTAACAACTCATTATAAGCATTTTAATGCCGTTAATCATCAGCCAAATGTATAATGCTTATTTTCATATGCGCACGCGCAATGCACCATGGTGGTTTCAGATCGTCTCCTTTACACAGCAGCGTCACATCTTAACTGCCAAACATGCCTAAGACTTAACTGATCCCATGTTATCAACCGGCAGTTATGCAAACAGATGTACCATTGGCTTTCATTGTTGCAGAGCCGTTGCTGCCCTACATGTGCTCTTCTGCATCTGGTCCTGAACAACTATAAAACCTTCCCCCAGAGTTCAGCCCCACCACTTAGCCTCGTTTGGACTGGTAGCAGCACTTACCTGATTCTTGGATCCTCATTGACGGTAGTCATCCCGTCTTGACAGTAGTCTTCCTTGTCCTCCTCTTCGGACCACATCCTCTACTGCAACTCTGCCTTCAGCTACTGTGGTACCTGGAAAAGAAGCACAACATGTTAGAGTTTTCCACATCCCCCCTACATCGCTCCCTCAAGGCAAGAAACACACATGAAAAGTAAAACAAACAAGTTTATTTTTTCAGGGCTGCAATAGCAGGGTTTGAACTATCTTATTTTTTTCCTGGAACAAATATACACATTTGGTGAAGGTGATTAACGAGAAAGCCGTATTTCCCGTAGAAGCTCCTTATTCAGGATTTGGTTTAGACAGTTGGCAATTTAGAATTCTGAACTGTGAAGCAACCACTCACCAACACTAAAAAGACTTGGAGGAGACTGTTGTGATTCTGGTGAACTACTTGGACAAGTGTCTTAAAACGTTATTGTATCGCACACAAAACTTTGACAGATCAAGACTTGAAACTCCTATATGGTTGTTGAAGCTGGCTAGATTCTAAGAACTGTCTTTGTGAAAGTTGCAGTATGTTGTTTTAAGTATTCAAATCTGGGTCATTTATGAATCAAACATTAAGAATATAGTAGTTTGTGCTGTAGGTATATCGAATTGACGTTTGAGTTATGTCAGAATCTATGAGCTGTATTAAATTTTAATGATTTTATTTTATTTCAGGAAATGAAAGTCCAGACCATACTATTGAACCTAGAGCCTTGAATCCAAAACTTTGATGCTGGCCCTCACTTTATCACACAGCCTATAGATTTTATTTTTGATGGGGTTGGCTGTCTCCTGTTTCACTATCATGGGTACATAGATGGGTAATCCCAGGAGTGTAGAAAACGGGGAACAGAATTGTCCCAGCAGCAATTGGTGACAGTTCCTCTATTGTTCTTAAATCAAGGTAGGAGAAAGGTTTACACCTTTCACTGACCCATTCTTCTTTTTTGGAGGCTAAGAGGTCATGGAGAGGTTCACTCTCCTCTTGCCCCACCTTGATCATGCCCTTGAGGGTCTTGTTGAATCTCTCAACAAGCCGATTGGTTTGTGGATAATGGGATGTGGAAAACTTATAAGTACCTCCACACTCCTTCCACATTGACTGGATGTATGCAGACATAAAGTTGTTGGCACTGCCAGACACTCCTTATGGAAACCTACTTTGGTAAAAATCCCCATTAGGGCCCTAGCCACTGCACATTTAGTTGTGGTCCTCAGAGGGATAGCCACTGGGTGCCATGTGGCATTGTGCATCAGAACCAGGATACATCTGAGGCCAGAGGTGGTCTGTGGATCCATGGACCCAACAATGTCAATGTCCACTCTTTGAAAGGGGGTGCCAATGGCAAGTAAGCAATTTCAGGGAGATTTCAGCTTCTGCCCTTTCCTCCACTGGCCTGGTAGGTCAAACAGATCATACAAAAAGAATCTGAGGAAATCTTCATCTGGGGCCAGTAAAAGTTGGGTACAAGCCTGGAAAGGGTCTTGTCATGGCCCAGATGTCTCGCCAGGGGTAATGAGCCAGCCCTATTAGGAAGGTCCTTTAGTGCTGGGAGACCACTGGGCTCTTTTTGCCCTATGCACAGGTGTCCTAAACTCACTAAATAGGAAGCCATCCTCCCAGGAGATGCAGTGATTCCCTGAAGCTTCACCAGCTGCCCGGGCTTCAGCCTAATGCCTCATGTCCTCTAGGGTTGTGCACTCTCTCTGTGCTTGACAGACTTCCTCCCAGTGGGCCCTCCTTCTTCTTGCCATCCAGCAAGTTCAGGCAGGCCACCAAGGGAGACAATACCCTCCTGAATGGGGTCTTTGGTGTCCTCCTCCGGCATCTAATGTACCTCAACTGGGAGACATTTATGGGCTGATTTCCCATGTCCCTTGCCCTTCCCTCTCTTGGCAGCTGTTAGGCCATTTTTCCAGTCTTCAGACTGCTTTGACTCCTTTCCTGGTAGCCATTGGTCTGGTGGTTGCAAACCCACTCAGGCAACCCCAGCATTTCCAGGTGTGACCTAAGCTCCACTTTCTTCCATGTAGTGTGTGCCCCAGGCCATTTCCTAACAAACAGTCTACAGGCATGGCAGAACTCACAACGATGTTCAAAAGACCCGAGACCCGCCCAACTCAAATGAAACAAGGTCTTCTGGATAGTGACCCTCATGGTAGTCAGCTATCACAACGTGGTGGAATGTATTGGGTATAATATGCTTTGGGACCAGTCGTTGACTCCTTATCATAGTCATGCTAGGCTGACATCACTGACTCCCCACTGACTGGGACAAACCCTCTCTAAGCACTACACTCACAACACTGGTGTCTTCCCTCCAGTGGTAGACTGTGCTGTCTTGGGACACTTTGCATCACCCTTGCAATGCCTGTATTCATAGCACTCGTAGTACTTGGGAGTCTTGTTTTGACTCTTCTCAGGGAAACTCTTTTTCTGGTGGCCACATTGGGAATAGGTCCCTTTCTTTGAAAGTTGTTTTGGGGCCCTGAAAAGAAGAACTCTTTCTTTTTATCTCCTCTATCCTTTCTTTGGTGGGAATGCTGAACACCCTTTTGGGAGTCCTCCCCAAATGTTTTCTTGGATACTCTGGTACTGACCCAGAGATCCGCATCTTCAGGAAGCTCCTGGGGTCAGCCTGGGGTCAGCCTGCTTGCTATCAACCAGGTGTTGAGCAGCTCTTGAAACAGATATCTAACGCATGGTCCTTCAAAATGAGATTGTATAGACTAGTGAAATCATCTTCCTTGCTGCCCTTCACCCAGTCCTTCAGTGCCTTGCTGATGTAGTCTAGAAAATCCACCCAGGTCTACCCCTAAATGTTTGCCTAAACCTCTCAGGGGTTAAACCAAATGTCTTGACAAGAATGGCCTTCATAGGGGTGTACTGTGTCTGGTCCTCCACCTCTAGTGTAAGGAGTGTGCTCCTCCCCACAGTGGGCATAAACTTCCACATGCTACTACCCTAGTACTCCTCAGGAATCCTGTACACCCTTAGAGCCACTTCATAAGCTGAGAACCATTTGTCACTGTTGCCTCCAACCTTATAGTTTGATATCACGTCCTTTAATATGTAGACCCTATCCTGTCAATAGGACACTGTAGGTATGCTGCCACCACTATTATTGGATTCTGCCCTTGCTGTCCATTTTCTTAAGCTTAGGCTCATCAGCCAGCATTTTCTCCACTATTCTTAGCTTGGCCAGTTCCATTCTAAGTTTCCTCTACTCCTTCCTGCCCTCCAGCTCCTGTGAGGACAGGCTAACTCATGAACCCTAATGTGGGCCATCCCTCTCTTCTTCCCCTGATAGTGTACCCTCCTGGTCCTCATTGTCATCCACCTCATCATCCAACTTGGTAGTCTTTTTGTCTTCTTTCAACCCTATCTGCTTGAACAGCTTCAGCAGCTCAGCCCAGGGTGTCAAGGTTGCAAGCATCCATATCCACGGTACAAAAAGTAGGTTTAAGGCACTTAAATTTAGAAAAGAACGGAAATAAGCCAATTAAAAAATAAAAAAAAACTACAGAAGAACTTAAAAATGTGTAATGGTCTTTAGTTGTTGAACAATAGTGAACAACAAGTTACTGCACCTTGTCCAAGTAGGAACCACAATCCTAGTCAGGGTAAGTCAAATACACGCCCAAAATTAACCTGTGCGCACCCCCTGATATCTTGGCACAGAGCAGTCAGACTTAACTTGAGAGGCAAAGTGTAAAGTATTTGTCCAATACATCAAACAGTAAAAGAGTGAAAATACCACACAGAAAGATACCATGCCAGGTTAGAAAAATAGATCTTAATTTAATAAACAAAACAAGACCAAAGATCAAAAATCCAATTAGCAGAACTTGCAATATAAATTGTTAAATAATAAACTTAGTTGTAGTGCTTAAAAGCATAAAACACCAACCGGTGCTATCTGGTCACACTAGACCGGGTCAAATTTTAAACATCAAGCCAACCGCGATAAAGCGAGGGATGGATACAGGGACCAGCCTTGGCCCACTGAAACAGTAATTTGGGTGAGAGGTGCGTTGATTTCAAGAGCAAGGTGCGAGGAGCAAAGGAGGCGATGCGTCGGCTATGACCTGCGCAAGGCCGGAGAAGCATTGGGAATAGAGGCAATGCGTTGCGCAGTCGGCAAAGTGATCCTTGCAGTAGCAGCAATGTACCAGCATCGACGGTGATGCGGTGTCCATGAGCAGCAGCGATGCATTGATGACGATTGAGATACGAAGTTCCGAGAACTAGATTAGCACCGCCTGGCATGGCAAGACTTGCAGCAAGCAAAGTCCAGGTGCTGGAGGTGATTCTTTGGAAGTTTTTTGTGTCCCTGAGACTTCAGAATAAAAGGAGGCAAGCCACCAAGCCCTTGGAACCACTTTGGTTCTGTGTTCAAGTGTTGTGGGTACAGTCCTTCTCACCCAGACAAGGAAGGCAGCAGGCAGCAGGGCAGCACAGCAAGAAAGCAATTTTTCCAGAGCAGCTTTAAAGTTGACAGAGGTCCTCCCTTCCTTCCCTGGCTCCGGACTCACTACAGAGGGGTATGCATCCGTTGGTGTGGAGAAAGGAGACTGCCTTTTCAGGTGGATCTGCCCCTCCCTCCCATCCTGCCTAGGATGGCCCATCAGTCACACCTAAGCTCCCTTTGTGTACAGCAGTCTAGAGGGAAGTCCTGGTGCCACCACACCCCAGATGTGTATTGGAGACAGGCTGCAGGCACACAGGGCTAAGAGCAGGAAAATGGCAACTTTCTAAAAAAGACATTTTCAAAATTGTAATAATAAATGTGACTTTACCATTAAAGAGAATTTGTCATTACAATTCCATAGGTACTAAACATGATAGGCCTACTCCTTCTCAGTCAGGAATTACAACTTATTAAATGTAATAAGGAATCCCTAATGTCCTGTGGGGATGGGGTAGGACTCACAGTAGTGAGAAACAAATTTGAGAGTTTTTCACTACCAGGACATGTAAATCTTAGACGTATAAGTAGTGCCTTTTAATTCCATAGCACTCTGCACTATGGGCATCCTCTGGCCTACCTTAGGGGTGACATGTAATAAAGGGGGAGTTTAGGGCTTGGAAAGGGATTCTAATTTCCAGTCAACAGGGCAGTTTAACACAGCATTCAGGCTGCAATGGCAGGCCTGGGAGATGTTCAAAGTGCTACTTAAGTGGATGGCACAAGCAGTGTTGCCGGCTCATGAGTAGCTTTTAATTTACAGGCCAAGGGCATATGTAGTACACTTTACTAGGGACTTATAAGTAAATTAAATATGCCAAATAGGTAAATACCAATCAAACCATGTTTTAGGAAGATAGCGCATGTACTTTAGCACAGGTCAGCCGTGGTAAAGTTGTCAGAGTCCTAAAGTGAACAAAAGAAAATCAGCAAAAATGTGAAACAAGCAAGCAAAAAGTTTGAAGGAAGACCACCATAAGGCTGTTAGGTCTAACACTAAGCTTCTAATCAACTAAAGTCGCATGAATGTAACCTGACCTGGTTTTACCTGGAACTCTACCACCATGTGAAAACATGAGTAACTAATGGGGAAAAAGTAAGTTGTGTGAAATTTCCATGTAAAATATGTGTACTTTCTGAAAAACTGCACAAATTATGTTATTTAACCCAGGATAGTTGTCTGCAACCAGAGCTTTGTTCTGACAAGAGTGACTGGAGTATAAAACTCAAACCACCAACTAAATTTTGTGTAGCTTAGTGCAAGTAATTAGTGCATTTATATCACAAGTATGACCAATTACATCATTGGCACGCCTCTTGCATTAAACATAGTGCACCACAATTTTTGCTTTTTGTTGTTTGGGCAATGCACCTCTGCATTTTTCACTTTAATACTGCATAAATCTTGGTATATCTTGGTCCTAGTGCATTCACTTTGGACACCAGCCATAGCAAGACAGCCAAATCTTGGAACTCTGGTGAAGACTGAAAAAAGATAGACCAGATTGAGCTTTAATATATTTTGGGGGCACAGTGCCTTTTAAGATGAGTATTCTCTATCTGTCTACAGACCAGGATATCTATCCTGATTGGAGTACGTTCAAACTAAGAACTAGTTGATTATTTATTCAGCCGATATACATCAGCAATTCTAATCTTGCTATTCCAAAACAGTAGACACAAGAACTCTGCTGATGGGTTACTCTACCACAAAGGTGACGGATATCCGGTCTGCTGAAATTTAATCCCATAGAAGACAATGGGATTTAGATTTCGGCGGACGGGATATCTGTCACCGTTGTGACGGTGTAACCCACCCACCAAGTTATAAATCAGGTCCTAGGTACTTTACTGGCCATGATGAAATCAGATGCCACTGTGCTTCCTAATCCAAAACCTAGATTTAATTAAATTCCATACTGAAAGAGAATTTAAGTCAGTTATGGGGGACCTGGGCTCATAACTGACAGCAACTGTTGATGTGAAGAGGCATTGCAAAGATCAGGAATGCTTACCAATCATCTCAGACCTCAGAAGTAGGGAACACAATACCCAGAGCTTGAAAAGATTCTCAGCCATTCCAGCAAGACAAATGGAAACTGCACAAAGACTGCTGGGAAATCAGAAAAATATATAAAAGTTCTAGCACATTGTGAACTGGGCTGGACATTTTGAAGATCTTCCAGAGTTTTGTAGTGCATCTTGCTTAAATTATAGATGTATTCTGCCACAGAGACATTGTCCATTTTAATGAATGTGCAGGAATTATCGTTTTTTTTCAATTTTATCCCTGTTTGTTTAAAAGGAAAACTTCCTGCTAAGAGTTCTGATCAAATGACTGATGTCATATTTGGACTATGAGGTTGCTGCATTAAATGCCCTAACCTAAGGAAGCGGCTATTTTTTGGTGTGCCGGCCAAATAGTACATAATCTCTGGCATTTACCCAGCCGCTATAAAATTGTACATAATCTCTGCTGTTTAGTCAGACACAGGCCAAACAGGGGAGATGATGTGCGATTTTACCAGCAGCTTTAAAAAGTATGAAGGAGGTCCTTATTTAACCAGCAATGAAGAAAAAAAGAAATTCAGACAATGGTAGGGTGGTGGGCTTCTTGAACCAGGATAAAGCATTTGTGATGCATTTGAAAGCAAGTGCAAATACTTTGTACAAAGGTAAGTGCATGAATTAAGCTAAGGTGTTTATAGATAAAAAAGAGTAAAATACATTTTGCATAAACCATTTATGTTATTTTAGTATCCAAATCAGAAATGTGGGAATCAAACTTCTGTTTTAGGAGCTTCATGATGTGGCACAAAGGACCTTTGTACTGCAGTCTAGGAGTATTTGGCTGTCTGCAAAGAAAAAGGAGTATGGTTTTAAAGGATGCTACATAAATGTTTCAGTCACTCATTAGAAACATTTCTTTCATGTTCTTGATCCCCTTTTTGATGACTTTTGAGGGCTGGACCATTTTGGGCTTCTTATTGGAGGCCTTGTGTTAGTGTAAGGTTTTTTTTAAAGGTGGATTGTGTTTGCGTAATAGTTTTGACCTGACAACACTGCAGCAGTAGACAAGCAACAGCAAACAAGGAATGCAGATAGACAGGTGATATCTGAGTCTCAGGTGGAGAGACACATACTTTAGGCAATTGGTACTTTGGGAAACAGGGCTTCTGGACACCTGCAGGAGGTAAATTGAGTGATGGGATTCTGTGGGATGAGGTGGTGGTAGGTAAGTAATGCATCTGAGTAATTCACAGGAGGTATCCACTCAGCTGCTTGTCAATAAGCATATTTTTTCTATCATTCAGCAGTAAAGTGGGTTTCAGACATGAATGCTTATTGGTTCCATGACGCAAGTACCCCCTTAAACCAAACTGACATTTTAGTCACCTGTACAATGTATTTTGGTAATAGTGGTTTTGCTTTTTAACATGATAAGCATTGTTTTAGGTAACCTAGTTCCTGCCTCTCCTGATTCCCAATTCCTGTCTTTGACAGTGTTGTCTCAGCAATAGAAATCCGAAATAAATCTGAGTGACAGGCTTTGAGGCTGTCCTTGACTAAAGTCATTTTGGAAAGGTCTGGAAAAGGAAGAAGTAAGACAAGTAGGAGGATGACTGGAATTAGGGGACTAGGGGAAAGGACATTCCCAGTGTCCTCATACCAATTATTTGTTCTCTTCCGAATGTTTAATCACAATTCATTCCAATTTGGTTGCAGAATGGAAAGTGATGAGAGGTGGCCATGCTGGTGCAAAACTACTTATGAGGAGGTGGCAATGAATTAGTGGAGTAAGGTTGATATTAATGCTAGCTGAGAACATTGGAATGACTTGTGATTAAATATTGGGTGGAAAGCGAAAAAATGGTGTGGGGATAGTGGGAACATCAGAGGTAAACTGTAAACTTCGCACTTGTATAGCACACTACTCACCCGTTAGGGTCTCAAGGATCTGTACGCATACCGCTGTGGAACCCCTCCTGGCTTTTCCCTGTGAGGCGCCCACTCCTGGACAGCCCCAGGGTGAAGCCAGGCATCCAAGCGCTGTCAGGGCCGTTGTGGAGATTAAGCAAGCTATTGCCCAGAGTTACAGAGTGGGACCCATTAATTAGATTAGGCACCGAGGCGAGAATTATCTGGTCCAAGGGAATTGAGCCCAAGACGCACCAAGGTGGGAATTGAACGCTGGTCCCGGACCAGATCTCTGCATCAGGGTCTGCCGCTCTAACCATTCAGGTTTGGCCCTAAGAAAATCATTCAGTCATTAATTTGGATGGATTTTAGTACATGTTACACTTGGATCATCATAAGAAGGAGTCCTTTACATGAGGAAGAAGGGGTCCATTTGCCACGAAACACATGTTGACTGTGGCTGCATTGCATATGATACATTTGTTTTTAATGACATGAGATTCAGGTCCTTATTAAAGTAAATACCAATAGAATGAACTGTATGAGGAAATCACCTCTGAATGATACACAGGGTTCTTTATATATGTAAGATTTCATGAATGAGGATCGTATATGTGTTTGGAATGTGAAAAAAAAGACTTTTTAGATGCTGTTTTCAATAAAAGCCAACATAAATGAAAATAGAAGGAATGGTGTACAAAAAATTATTTAAGATCAATAGAGATTGGCTCCCTACTAACAGAGGATATTGAACACATAACTTATCAGTCAGATGGGTTACAGAGATAGTAGGTAATAGTCATGGAAGGGCCTGATGTTGCAAAATCAAAGTTTGTGACCACAAAAGTGGTTATCTTTATGTACAAACTCCTTTTACAAGTTGGAAAACTCCTTTGACTCGTAAAAGAAGTTTGGCAATCATTTTTGGATTACAAATAGAAGGGCTCATGAAAAGGGGTTTTCAATGCCCCCTTTCCAAATCTGATAGGAATTGCTGTCACAAACCTAATGGTTGCTGAGTTGGGATGGTAACTAAATTGCAAAGGGGAAGGGGTCACTTTAGCAGCCCATTCCCTCTGGGAATAATTGGCAGTAGCAGGAGGGATAAGTTTTCTAAAACATTAAACTTTTTTTGAAGCTGCACTGGTTAAGGAACACGGGCTGCTTATAAAAAAAGTTCCATTTTGGAATGCAGTGATAGGGGCAGTGGTATGCTGGCACCTGCAGGTCACTGTGCCTGTGATGAGAGACAAACACAGAGGTAAAAAATTGGCACCTGCATTTTGAATATTAACCTCTTAGGTGCGGGCGTCGGCCACTGGCCGACGCCCACACACCCTCCCTGGTGCGGGTCACGACCAGTGGCCGACACCAGGAAGGGTATTAATAAATCCTCAGGTGCATCGCACCCGAGGATTATTTTTATTTTTTAATCTTCCCCCGGGAGACACGGAACCTTCCGTGTCTCCCCCCCGCCCCCCACCTGCCCCTTTGCGCGCTGACGTTTCAAAGGTGTTTTCCCCATCAAAGCCGGAAGCAGCCTTGCGGCCGCTTCCTGCTTTGATGGGGAAAACGGCCTTTCCCACGTTCGGGAAGGCCTCGTAAGAAAGGGGAGAGTCTCCCCTTTCTTACGAGGCCTTCCTGAAAGTGTTTCCTGGCCCCCGGTCGCAGCTGTGCTGCGATCGGGGGCCAGGAAACACTTTCAGGTTTCCTGGCCCCCCGATCGCAGCACAGCTGCGATCGGGGGGGCCAGGAAACACTTTGAAAAGGCCTCGTAAGAAAGGGGAGACTCTCCCCTTTCTTACGAGGCCTTCTGAAACTGTTTCCTGGCCCCCGATCGTAGCTGTGCTGCGATCGGGGGCCAGAAACAGTTTCAGAAGGCTTCTTAAGAAAGGGGAGAGTCTCCCCTTTCTTACGAGGCCTTCTGAAAGTGTTTCCTGGCCCCCGGTCGCAGCTGTGCTGCGATCGGGGGCCAGGAAACACTTTCAGGTTTCCTGGCCCCCCGATCGCAGCACAGCTGCGATCGGGGGGGCCAGGAAACACTTTGAAAAGGCCTCGTAAGAAAGGGGAGACTATCCCCTTTCTTACGAGGCCTTCTGAAACTGTTTCCTGGCCCCCGATCGTAGCTGTGCTGCGATCGGGGGCCAGAAACAGTTTCAGAAGGCTTCTTAAGAAAGGGGAGAGTCTCCCCTTTCTTACGAGGCCTTCTGAAAGTGTTTCCTGGCCCCCGATCGCAGCACAGCTGCGATCGGGGGCCAAGAAACACCACTAGCCAGGGATTTCACTTTGGGGGGCGGCCCCCTCGGAAAACGGGCCGCCCCCCTGGCATAATTTTTATTAAAAAAAAAAAAGGTAGGTGCCCCCCGGGGAATTTTTTTTTTTCAAAAAAATAAATAAAAATAAAATGACAGGGGGTCACCCGTGGGCAGGGTGACCCCCTGTGGGGCAATATTTTTTTTTTAGATGTTGTAGGGTTTCCCTGGGGGCCATTTTGGCCCCCAAGGAAACCATACAACAACTAAAAAAAAACAGATGTATATATAGATCTATATATATCTATGTAGATGGATATATCTATCTACATGGATATATCTATAGATATATCTATGTAGATAGATATATATATATATATATAGAGGTAGATCTATATCAATCAAAGAGATTTATAAAGCGCGCTACTCACCCGTGAGGGTCTCAAGGCGCTGGGGGGGAGACGGGGGGAGGGAAAGGGGCTGGGAGGTTCACTGTTCGAAAAGCCAGGTTTTGAGGCCCTTCTTGAAAAGAAGTAGGTTTTGGGTCTTGCGAAGGTGGGTTGAGAGGGCGTTCCAGGTTTTGGGTGCAAGGTAGGAGAAGGATCTGTCCCCGGTGGTGGTGTGTTTGATGCGGGGGACAGAGGCGAGAGACAGGTCAGCTGAGCGGACGTTTCGTGTGGGGGTGTGGAAGGTGACTCTCGTTGAGGTAGGCAGGGCCTGTGTTGTGGAGTGATTTGTGTGCGAGGATGAGGATCTTGAAGGTGATCCTTTTGTCAATGGGGAGCCAGTGGAAGGATTTGAGGTGTGGAGAGATGTGTTCGTGTCGGCGGAGGTCGAGGATGAGTCGTGCTGCTGAGTTCTGGATGCGTGTAGGTTGCGCTTGAGTTTTAGAGTGGGGCCGGCGTAGAGGGCGTTTCCGTAATCAAGCCTGCTGCTGATGAGTGCGTGAGTGACAGTTTTTCTGGTCTCTGTGGGGATCCATTTGAATGTCTTTCAGTATACGGAGTGTGTTGAAGCATGAGGAGGTGAGAGCGTTGATTTGTTGGGTCATCGAGAGGGAGGAGTCTAGGATGATGCTGAGGTTGCGTGCGTGGTTGGCGGGGGTGGGTGCAGGGCCTAGCGTGGTGGGCCACCATGAGGGGTCCCAGGTGTTTTTGTGTGGGCCAAAGAGGATTATTTCGGTTTTGCTTGAGTTGAGTTTCAGGTGGTTGGCTGTCATATATATATATCACTTTTGTCAATATGTGTGTGGTTTCCCTGGGGGGAAAAGGGTCCGACTTGTCTAGTGGCAGTTTTAGTGCCATAAAGAAGCGCAGAAGGTTTATATGCCTACTGCAAAGAGCAAATCTGTATTTTATGTAAATAGCTGAGTACATTAGTAAAGTCAGCCATTACCTGCGCTATAATACCAATGAAATGTATGTGCGGGGTGGAGGGCGGCTATGGAGAGATGAAGGGCACTTTTGCTGGGTGGTAATGAGAGAATCCGAGGAGGAGGGAGTGGGAGCACCAATAATGATTGTTGGACTGGGCGCAGGGGGTGCTAAAGACTGTGACGAATGGTATGTGACAAGGTGTTTTTTTGAGTGTCTTGAAAGTACGTGCTGATTGAGGGAAGAAGCGCAGGTAAGGTGGCCTCTACTGTTGCACGTATCTCACACACACCTTCGATTTTGTGACTGTCTACGTAGGCTAGTGTTTTAGAGCAACAGTTTAGCCAATAGCAGAGATGGCATCTTGATGGATGACTGCTGCCTGCACTCGGGTTATAGAGGACCGCTCTGACATAGGATCAGAGACTGAGACATCAGATACTGAGACAGCATCTGAGGGATAGGACAATGGCGCAGACTCTGGGAGTGATTTTTCAGTCAGAGGAGTCCCATTCGATAACTCCTCTTCCAGTACATTATGAGGGAGGTGATGAGGACAGTCCTGCTGTCCCTTCGCAAGCTGTTCGTGCAACTGGGTAATAGTGGGTTAGGCCAACCCAGAGAGCAGGTGAATGTGGCAGCAAGCAGAGAGAGAGAGTGCTCTCTTGGGAGCTCCCCAATTTAGTTCAGCCCCAAATTCCACCACCCAAATCATATTGTGGAGACATCAAAATTATCTATGGCAAAACAAACTGGTTTTGTAAGGCAGGCACCTGTGTTTTTGGTCCTGGATTCGGCGACCATATAGAGAAACACACTAAACCCAAACATTTCTGGAAACTAGACATTCGGGGGAGTCCACAGAGGTGTGACTTGTGTGGATTCCCCAAAGTTTTCTTACCCAGAATACCCTGCAAATCTGAAATGTTGAAAAAAAACTCAATTTGTCTCGCATTTCTGTCACACAAACTACAGGAATATGCTGGGATCCACAACATTCCTACCACCCAGTGACTCCTCACCTGTCCTGATAAAAACACTACCCCACTTGAGTGCCTACACCTAGTGCCTGTGTCAGGAATGGATCACCCCAGGGTCAACAGCTGCCTCACGTAAGGACCAACATTGACCGTTGTGTGATCTATTCCTGTCGCAGGCACCAGGCCTAACCATACAAGTGAGGTATCATATTTATCTGGAGACTCGGGGGAACGCTGGGTGGAAGGAAATTTGTGGCTCCTCTCAGATTCCAGAACTTTCTGTCACCGAAATGTGAGGAAAACTTGTTTTTTTAGCCACTTTTTTAGGTTTGCAAAGGATTCTGGGTAACAGAACCTGGTCCGAGCCCCGCAAGTCACCCCTCCTTGGATTCCCCTAGGTCTCTAGTTTTCAGAAATGCACAGGTTTGGTAGGTTTCCCTTGGTGCCGGCTGAGATAGAGGCCAAAATCTACAGGTAGGCATTTCGCAAAAAACACCTCTGTTTTCTTCCAAAAATTTGGATGTGTCCAGGTTGCGCTTTGGGGCGTTTCCTGTCGCGGGCGCTAGGCCTACCCACACAAGTGAGGTATCATTTTTATCGTGACACTTGGGGGAACGCTGGGTGGAAGGAAATTTGTGGCTCCTCTCAGATTCCAGAACTTTCTGCCACAGAAATGTGAGGAAAACTTGTTTTTTTAGCCACTTTTTGAGGTTTGCAAAGGATTCTGGGTAACAGAACCTGGTCCGAGCCCCGCAAGTCACCCCTCCTTGGATTCCCCTAGGGCTCTAGTTTTCAGAAATGCACAGGTTTGGTAGGTTTCCCTAGGTGCCGGCTGAGCTAGAGGCCAAAATCTACAGGTAGGCACTTCGCAAAAAACACCTCTGTTTTCTTCCAAAAATTTGGATGTGTCCACGTTGCGCTTTGGGGCGTTTCCTGTCGCGGGCGCTAGGCCTACCCACACAAGTGAGGTATCATTTTTATCGGAAGACTTGGGGGAACGCTGGGTGGAAGGAAATTTGTGGCTCCTCTCAGATTCCAGAACTTTCTGTCACCGAAATGTGAGAAAAACTTGTTTTTTTAGCCACTTTTTGAGATTTGCAAAGGATTCTGGGTAACAGAACCTGGTCCGAGCCCCGCAAGTCACCCCTCCTTGGATTCCCCTAGGTCTCTAGTTTTAAAAAATGCACAGGTTTGGTAGGTTTCCCTATGTGCCGGCTGAGCTAGCGGCCAAAATCTACAGGTAGGCACTTTGGAAAAAACAGCTGTGTTTTCTATCAAAAAATAGGATGTGTCCATGTTGTGTTTTGGGGCATTTCCTGTCGCGGGCACTAGGCCTACCCACACATGTGAGGTATCATTTTTATCGGGAGACTTGGGGGAACATAGAATAGCAAAACAAGTGTTATTGACCCTTATCTTTCTCTACATTTTTTCCTTCCAAATATAAGAGAGTGTGTAAAAAAGACGTCTATTTGAGAAATGCCCTGCAATTCACATGCTAGTATGGGCACCTCGGGATTCAGCGATGTGCAAATAACCACTGCTCCTCAAAACCTTATCTTGATCCCATTTTGGAAATGCAAAGGTTTTCTTGATACCTCTTTTTCACTCTTCATATTTCAGCAAATGAATTGCTGCATACCCAGTATAGAATGAAAACCAACTGCAGGGTGCAGCTCATTTATTGGCTCTGGGTACCTAGGGTTCTTGATGAACCTACAAGCCCTTTATATCCCCGCAACCAGAAGAGTCCAGCAGACAAAACGGTATATTGCTTTCAGAAATCTGACATCGCAGGAAAAAGTTACAGAGTAAAACATAAAGAAAAATGGCTGTTGTTTTCAGCTCAATTTCAATATTGTTTTATTTCAGCTGTTATTTTCTGTAGGAAAACCTTGTAGGATCTACACAAATGACCCCTTGCTGAATTCAGAATTTTGTCTAGTTTTCAGAAATGTTTAGCATTCCGGGATCCAGTATTGGTTTCACACCCATTCCTGTCACTAACTGGAAGGAGGCTGAAAGCACCAAATATAGTAAAAATGGGGTATGTCCCAGTAAAATGCCACATTTGTGTTGAAAAATGTGGTTTTCTGATTCAAGTCTGCCCGTTCCTGAAAGGTGGGAAGATAGTGATTTCAGCACCAGAAACCCTTTGTTGATGGCATTTTCAGGGAAAAAACCACAAGCCTTCTTCGGCAGCCCTTTTTTCCCATTTTTTTGGAAAAAAACAAATTTTCACTGTATTTTGGCTATTTTCTTGGTCTCCTCCAGGGAAAACCACAAACTCTGGGTACCATTAGAATCCCTAGGATGTTGGAAAAAAAGGATGCAAATTTGGCGTGGTTAGCTTATGTGGACAAAAAGTTATGAAGCCCTAAGCGCGAACTACCCCAAATAGCCAAAAAAGTTCTCAGCACTGGGGGGGAAAAGGCCCAGCAGCTAAGGGGTTAATTAGGCACGTCGTTCTGCAACCTCGTGCGATTTAGTACACAGGTTGGTTTGTAAAATACTATTCCATTAGAAAAAAGCGTGTGTGCAAGTTGTGACTACATTCTTTGAATTAAATAATAATAAATCAAGATCCTAATTTTCATAAGGAGAGGATGGCTATTATATTTATTCCTTGTTTGTTGTTCTGCATGGTGGTGAGTACCTGTTGAAACCTGCATAAAGCACAATAACAGAAAAATAATAATAATAGTAGTTAAGTTCCTTTTACATTTGCAAGGCTACTGGACTAATTGTGCATACTGTCTACTGTTCATCAAGTCACCAGCTGAATAATGAAGTTTCTTTCCTATTTGCAAGGCCACCCGCTAAACAGTAGAGCTTATCTGATATGTAGCGGGCAGTCGAGTAAATATTGAAATTATCTTTGCTATCTGCATGACTACTGGTGAAATTGTATCTAATTTCTGCTATTTAACCAGCCAAAGTTTAAATAATGTCTGCTGTTTTGGCAACAGCTGAGTACTGAGTGCAGTTTCTTTGCTGTTTGCTTCACTGCTCACCAAATATTACATAACCTCGGCTATTTAGCCTGTGGCAAGGTAAATAGTGAAACTTCCTTGTTATTTGCATAGCTGCTGGGCAAATAGTATTTAACTAGCAGCCATGTAAATAGTGAAGTTGTTTCTACTATTTGCCCGGCTACCGACCAAACAGTGCACAATCTCTTTTATTTAACCATTTATTAATTATTTAGCGAAGCTGGCTATTTTAAAAACCGCTGGCCAAACAGCAAATCATTTCTTCTATTTAGTTAGCGGCCAAGTAAATAGCAGAGAAAAACCTCAGGTTACCTGGCTAAATAGGCTCTACCCTCACCTCAATGCCCCCAGTCAACCTTGGTCCTCCTCACATAATCGTATCAAGCCTTTTAATATGCAAGTGCTCCCCAACTGAATTCTTGGTGCTGCCTGAGTTTCAGGAAGTGGAAACTATTTTAGAGTTTAATGAGCTTTAAAAAACAATAGAAAATCAAATAATTTTCGTTGGCGTCCACAGATTCGATACATATACACAGAAAATGAACGACAAAAACTAAGACTGAGGGCTGCAAATAATAATACATCTTTAAACTTTCATAAAATGAATATATTATTTTATCAAAACAGTAACTGTATATACATCAGAGGTACAATGTTGTAACTGTGCTAATCCCACATAATAGCCACGGATTATTTGTTAGCAAAGTTTAAGACAATTTAGCCTTTGACAACAAAACATACATTCAGATTTTTTTATTTTAGTGATACAAATTTCTTTCCTGACGGGATACTAATTCTACTTGTTACTAATCAGCTTTACTCTAGAAGCACACATATTAAAAACATGATATATACCACCATTAATAATGACATAATGCAACACGTCTTACAAATATTCAGTTTCTTCAAACCTGGGACCAGTTGCTGCTAGCAGAAACAAGGCAGTATAACCCCCAGGTTAGTCATCTCGCGGGTGAACTTGACTTCTCCAGGTGGTCAGACACATCACTCAGTTTAACCGCAAAAAATGCCCACAGGTCACTGCCACTCAAAGTGTACTGAGCAGAAAGGTGGATAGTTCAACTGGCTGATGACGACAGCGCAATCTATCAATGAAAACTTGACCTCAGCATTCCTGTATGACAATAATGATCAAAACGCCTTGTAAAGACATAGGAACACTCAGAATGTTGTTAAACTCATAATCTGCTTCACGTAATCATCACGTATTTAGGTTTACATGTTTTCTAGCACAACATACTTGGGATTCAAAATGCCTAGTGAGTTCTTTTAAAAAACATGTACTAGACAGGATCATATTTATGGATTTGTAAACGTAGAATTGGTACTTGTATATTTATTTTGATGGAAATACGCAATGAAAACTTAACAATGTAGAGAGTAGAAGCGATTGTGCTTGGAATCATGTGCACCAAACCATGTCGCATGCCTCACATTAACTAATGTGCAGCCCCATTTGTAAACTACACCACATGCTAAAATGCGACGGACATAAATTTTGCGCAGCTCCATTCAACAGCACCCACTGACCATCCACCACATCAGAACCCCAGGGTGTACACCATCCTATTGCCACCTACCTGTCAATAGGAGATGTTGAAGTAACTTTTCTTGGCTCATCGTATTGATTTTCTTTAGCTACACCCCTTACTACAGATCCAGCTTACCATGTCAGTCACCCCATCACATCATCACAGGCACATCTGCACACAGGTAGAAGGCACATCTCCGCCAGTTGCAAATGTGAAAAGCAAGGAGTTAAGGGTGTTATATGCCCCAAACGGTCAGTCCCAAAGACCAGGATTGCACATGCTTCTTTGTTCATTTGCTTTCTGATTATTGCACATCACGATGCACTGGCACAATCTGTTCTTTTGTTCACTGTTCACCATGCCCATTCGATTCACCTTGCTGTGGCCTTGCCACAGACCTATGAGTGTATAGGTCAAAACAATACAATGGTGATCGTTCTAATCTGTATTTCTGTTTGCTCCCTTTGGATATTAATTGTCGCTGGAACACATGTTGCACATGTCACAATAGTTTTCCATTCTTGGCCTCATCTGAACCTTCAATCTGCGGCTCATTGCCATCGAAGAAAGCTGGGTTACCTCATTTAAACTAGCACTCCTGCTTTAACATCCTCATATTCCTCGGTATCTCATCCAATGGCCCACCAGTACTCTTCTGTACATTTCTGGTGTCCAACATCTGTGCCTACCATTTCCTGAACCCTATAATTTTTCTAAACTTTTTCTTGAGTCTTTTCTTGGTTATTTAGACCCCTCTCCCTAACCTTCTGTTCTCATATGATTGTCCTGCCAGTTCCTTACATCACATACTCTCTTGCTCTGCCTCATTTTAACCTCTTGAAGATTTGAATTTCCATCTTTCCCTTTTTCCTCCTATCATCTGATTCTTATATTTTACCCTTTAACGTAAGTGAACAGTCTTTCGCATAGTATCTATCTATCCAGTGTCTTCTAGGCCTTGAGCCCCGCAGAGATAGGCTGGTCGGAGGGAAGAGTACACACCCTGGATGGGGGAGCGAGGGGCCGGGAATATTCTTCCTGGGAGACGACTGGATGATGGTGACCAGGGCCCAGAAGGTCTGCATAGACACAACATCGGAGTGGCAATGGATCCAAAGGATGCTAAACTGGACAAAATCCTAGCTACAACTGTGGACACTATACAAGACCTGGGAGGCAATGTGGAGCCCATATCGGTAGAACTTGGCTTACTGTGAGATGATCAGAGGAAACTGGCTGTGCACGTGATGCAAACCAAGGAGACAATCGAACAGCTGCTGCCTGTGGTGTTAGAGCTTGATGGCAAGATCAAGGTCCTCACAGCAAATCCAGGAGTTAGAGAACAGTGCTGAGGACTCAGAGGGGTCATGCTGCAACAATATTCACATCGTGGGATTTCTGGAAGGAGCAGAAGGAACAGACCCAGTGATATTCTTTGACAATTGGCTAGCACAGACAATGTCTCCTGAGGCTATTTCCTCATTTCCTGGTAGAAAGGATCCAAAGGGTGCCATCAAGACAGCCACCACTGGGAGCACCACCAAGACCAGTTGTGGCTCAAATAATGAACTAGAGGGATAAGGAAACTATATTACCAGCACCTCGTGCTAAGATCCCTCTAGCTCATAACAACACACATCCCGGATTAGATCTTGGCTGTTCAGCGCTGTAGAGCCTCACTCCTGGGAGTGAAGAAGCTGCAATCAGCTAGCCTTACCAACTCAAGTTGAAGGTCATGATGAACCACACTAGTTACTTTTTCATTGAACTGGCAGACTCTTGGGATTGGGTTGAACAACATCATTATGAATCAACAGAGCCCAGCACACAGCATGATTGAAGCACATTATAGGCGAAGGTGCCGAAGTCGAGGGAGTGGAGACACAGGAAAGGCGGGAGCACCTACCCCAGCTCAGGCACGCGGAAAACAGATGCAGGCCTTGTCTGCAGCCACCAACATGGGGGTCGAAAGATGCTCACCTACTGGCTGGGATTTTGAAGAGATGCCCTACAAAGATGGGTCTAGTACATCAGGGAGGAGTGCTGTCCCTCCGACAATCACGCAGCATACGACAGATGACACCCCTCCCAGCTTATGCCAGAGCTTAGCCCCTGAAGATGGTTACTTATTGTGCTAAACACACATGGAACAATCCCCCCTCTCGGATTAGGAATGTGGACACCTGACCAGTCATTACCACAATGTGTGGGGTCACTGGACCGAGCCTGGGGGTTGGGCTTGCTGGAGATGACCTGAATGGCTTCATACAACAATGCAGTGATGTACTTCAACAGGGACAAATCCTTTCCCCATCTTTTCGAATCAGATGATCATTGACTCGGTGCGCACTTACTGTGCCAGGTTAGCCTTCCCCCATCACTCTTCAGGTCCATTGAGGTGTATTGCAACATACAGACTGGAGATCCTGTGAATGGGAGTATATATGGTTTGTATGGGCAGTTAGACATTTCTCTGCTGTCCTGAAAATGGGAGTTGGGAGTTCTGTTCTTCATTATGATTGAGCCATGCATCATGATTGTCACCAGCTTGGAGCATCATCCATCTCCTGTAATGGTGTGCCTTGAGAATGCACTTCCGCCCCCTGCCCATTCTTCCCGAATTAGACAGCAGCTAGAATGACTAGGCTGCGTTTTATAACATGGAATGTCCAGGGTATGGGGACAGAGCATAGGCATCATGCAATTCAATACATTAAGAGAAGGGAGGCCCAATTAGCATTCTTACAGGAAGACCACATACCCAAAGGGGAGGGCATATGCTAACAAAAACGATGGCAGGGCCAGTGCTACAGTACCACATATTTGGGGTTTGCTCATCAGGCCCTTATAAGGGGAAGGCCCTCAGGTCCCTTCAAGAGCACGGTAAAAAAGATAGACCTTAAAGGCCCTTATGTATTTGTGGAGGGACAACTGGATGGCAAGCCCTTTTTATTGGGAAGCAATTATGCCCTAAATATGGTGTAACAGACATTTCTAGTCCAGATGTCCACCCTGTTACCAGATGGGCACATATACCTTGGATCATGGGGGGGACATCAATTTCATACTCAATCCACACCTAGACTGATCACACACTCCTCTGTCAACCACTCCTGTGGTTGCTGCTGCAACCTACCTGTCCCAGTGATTCATACATTGGTCCCCAGTAGATAGTTGGTGTTCACTACACCTTACTCAGAGCTGCATGACCTTCACATGCGTCTTGACTCCATTTGTTATCACCCTGCCACCCAAATAAAAGTGGTAAAAGCTGAGTGCTTAGGGAGGGTAGGGAAGGTCCTTTCAGACCATAACCCACTTCAGCTACCAACTAATGTGGGGAAAGCCACTTCGTCCAGTGCCAACTTGGTGATTGCAACCCATTGTACTGGAGGATCTGGAATTCTGGGATTTGGTTAGTATTGCACTGTTGATCTACCTAGCAGACAACTGGGCCACTGCTACCACTAGATTGACAGAATGGGAAGTAAAGAAGGTGGTGATGAGGGGTATTTGCATTCATGCAGTGGTCGGCACATGTGCTACCCTGCACCGTGATCTGACCTAGACAGAGATGTCATTGGGAGCCCTAAAGACTGCTGCATGGCCAGTTTTGGCTGATGCATAAGAGCGCCATTTTTGACTCATCAAACCAATGAGGTGTTTCAACTATAGGGCTTACCAATCTAGGATGCATGCTGAGGGTGATAAGCCTGATTACCTGTTAGCATGGTTACTGAAGACTGCCCTGATAACCACCCCCATAACTGTAATTCGTGTGGCTCCAGATGCAACTTGCCACTAGCCAAGTTTAGATACACACCTCATTCACCATCTATTACCACTCCATATATGATCCCTATGCAGTGGATCATGAGGCCTGGGTGTAATTACAATGCCTGCCATCAAATCGACAGGGAGAGGGGAACTTAACAACCCTCTAACAGAACAGGATATTCGGGATGCCATCTGGGGACCCTCTAAAAGCAAGACCCAGGGATTAGATGGGTTACCTATTAAATTTTATAAAGTGTATGAGGCACTAGTGGTCCCAAAGCTGTTAGAATTATATATTGCCACTCTCACTGTGGAGCACTCGCCCCCAACACTCTGTGAGGCATTACTAGTCTTGCTTCAGAAACGCAGAGGAAGCCTTTGGAGATGATTTCAATGTTAGGTACAGATTATAAAATATTGAGCAAAGTCATAGCAGTAAGACTGCTTGAACACCTCCCACACCTGGTCCACAGTGACCAAAATGTGCTCATACCCGGTTGAACCACAGCACTCAATCTCTGCAGAATACATCTGTATTCAAAAGGAGTGTGAAAAATGTGCACCTATCGCTTTATTTTTGCCTTCTTGAAAATGTCTAAGACAAGATGTGAATTGAAATATTGAAATGACAAGAGAAATTAAACCGTGAATGAGCCAGATGGCAGATGGGATTTTAGCAACAGAAAGGTGACTTTTCTAAACGTTCAATATCAAGCATAGTGGAGATTGCTTCTTTTCTAGTCATTAACTGTTATATGAATATCAAGTGGAAGGCACACAGTTCAGTTGCATTCAAATAATTCTATGACAATCAATTTGATTTTAAAACTTTTAACATTCAACCTAACTGTAAAATCTTCCTCAACTGACTGGCCACGCTGAAGCATATGAGAGTCTTTAAAGACAGTTTGTTCAGAAACCAGAAAACCAGTGAGGGGCTTGTGGAGGCTTCCCAATGTCATGATAAAATTTCCACACGGGAGCTGCAGTCTTTGTCATCTCACAGAAACAGCCAAGACACTTAGCCTGGAACTAGGAAAAATATGGACTATCAGAAAACACACCAATTGCAACTCAACAATTGCGTAGCAGAGACTGCACGGACAAATCACTTGTTCGTGCAGTCTCCGCTACGTGGGCATTACAACAAGAAAGATCAAGACAGGCATCTGCAAACATCAGAGTGACATCAGGTGCAAACGAAATACAACACAGATGACAGAACACTTTCTGACAGAAGGCTGTACCACCAATGACATGAACTGTGTGGTAACTGAACAATTGGAAAGCAGTGACAAGAACACAGAAAGACTACTGTTTGAGAAGGAACAACATTGTATATATAAGTTGTCAACACAAACAATGGCCTAACTGATAATATCCTGTGGAATAGTATCCAACTGCAGCACCTGTCATTTGTAAGACATTGTGGTGCAGATATAATATACTAGGTTGAGACGAACATCAAGAATGGGCAGCTGCCTTCCGTTCACTATCCTGTTACCTACTTTACTCCCTAGAGCCGCTTAAAGCCTTTTGAATTGGAAATATTTCACCTGTTGACAGCGAGACCTATGATAATAGTAAATAGAGGAGCAGATAAGGTGTGCTTCCCTTCACTATGCTCCAAATAAAAGTTACTTTTAGGCCTTTGAATTCTTGAATTCTGAATTTCCATTTGTAAAGACACTGAAATTCTGCCACATTTGTATGTCTATCCTACCCCTGACAATAATTTGAGAAATCCTTCCTCTCCCTTCCCCTTCTCCCCCCCCCCACCTTTTTTTAAAGAAGTTTCCAACATAATCTTCTTCAAATTCCAAAATTGTTATTTTGTATTTCATTTTTATTTTTTATTTTTGGGAAAGGAGGTTGCGTCCGGTAGGAAAGCGAATTATCGGGTTGTAATCAACCCGAATGCACACCATGATATCACAAAAACCTATTTCTTTTAAAAATGTAAATATGGTACTATTTGAATCCACAATGAGCTATGCAGGGTGACTAGTGATACACTGCATTACCAGGACAACTGACAGCATTGGCCCTTTACCCCGGAAGAACTCGGGGAGGCTATGGGGAGCACTTTGGAGGCGACTGGCACGCCTACAGGTACACATGGTTTCAAGTGCTGTTTAAACAGCCGCAGCCTGAGGCTGAGGTACAATGCAGAGCTCCAGGGCTGCATGTTGGTAAACCTCCGGGCAAAAACCCTTGGCAAAGTAAGTAAGGGGACGGGGGCAGATTTTTATTGATTATCCCAAGATTGAATAAGGCTACTAAAGATGCTCATGATATTGATGAAGTATATGACAACATGGCTTTCCCCCAAAGAGCTTCCATGGTGAGAGTATTCACCTTAAAACAAGTATGTAAACAGGACATGCAGACACACGTTTTATCACAGTGGTCTATCCTGTTTTGTATTTTGTATGCTCACATTGTGTGTAACGCCCACATAAGTAATTTGATTATAAGTGACGCATGTGACCTGACATTGCACTGCCACTATCCTGCTCTTTTTACTGTTTTCGAAAAGTGCTATCATGGTGTGGATAATCTCTGGCACTGTTGTTTTACTTGCATGCACATCAAATGGAGTTGTCTCTGTGCAATCATTTTGGTGCAGATAATTCACTGCACATACTGCATGAAGGACACTCTATAGATCCGCGCTGCATAGACTATTGTGACTTCTTAATCATATTAATATACGTGATTGAGAACATGCTGTGGGAACCTTTGCACTGATGATTGTCTTATGTTACTAAAGTCTACTATGATGTCCATCTCTCTTTTATTTCTACACTCTATCCAGACTCAAATGGAGTAAGACACAGATCTAACCAATCTCAAATGGAGAACAGATCGTAAGTTAGGCACTGTGCAAGTTGAGCACAGTGTGGTTATTGCATGCCTTAGTGTGCACACGATTATCTGGTCCTGACAAAAGCCATACTCACCATTGGCAGCAGAGATAATATGACGGAAACATGTTGACATGAAGCTAGGATGTCATAGTTCCCTCCATAAACATCCAGCACTGTTTTCAACTCTTGTTGGAGGGCACTGTGATTAAACTACACCGTCTGGTGGGTAGCCGGAAGAGTATTTTAGCCTCATCTTTTCTGTTATTGGAAAATTGATCAACAAAACTCCTGCTCTACTGTAATCAGGTGTCTGGGGTGGGACCTCAATGATGAAGTATGCCACCTACTAGGATGGTGGGCAAGGGGTGTTTTAAAAAAAACTGAGGTGGGATTTCTTCATTACCTTATGGTGTCTAGAGGTAGAGAGTATGGAGCTTTTCTGATAAAGGCAATACGATTGGTAACTAGCTTGTTTCCTGTGTTTGCTGTTGATCTTTGGGAGGATAAGCCAGCTCTTTTCCTTCTCACTCTCTAAATTGTTTATCCTGAAACATATGAAAACACATTATTCAATGAATATATACGGTTGACAACTTAGTCATGCCATTATCAACAATGTTATTTCCAAATTTTCCTTATCAACTTGTCTAAACCGTTGAGCAGCTCCTTGTTGAGAAAATGTCCCAATTGCATTATAAGTGGCATATTTAATACATTTAGACCACAAAAAATCCTGTACATCCATATCACCTGAAAGGAGGAAGATTAGTGCTGCAATTGAATATATCAACGATCTGGCCTGCTTTCTTTAAACATTTTGAAAGAGTTTAAAAATGGAAATTGCAGCCATTGGTATCATTTGACCATAGTAATCATCAATTTGGACCAGAAATTGAAGAACTGTATGTTCCATTCTGCACCATTTCATTAATCTGTTCTTCTGTGAAATTAATGTACCTTTGCCAATTATTAAAAAATGAAACAAAGAGACTGCTAGGCGTGTTTACATTTTTAGCATTGCCCAAACCAAGACATGTAGGTCCTGGTTTAGATTTCGGCAGAGGGGTTACTCCATCGCAACGGTGACTGCCAAAATCTGAATCCCATACGAAACAAAGGTAATTTGATTTCGGAGATGGGACATCCGTCACCGTTATGACGTAGTAACCTCCTCCGCCGAAATCTAAATCAGGCCCGTAGTCTGTTGTACTGTTTTGTTTAAAAACATCTTTTAACAAAGGATCAGGCAAACCCTAAATAAAGCATTAGTCCCCTGGACCTGCCAGTGTCAAGTACCCTAAACAGATTTTAGTTTAATATTGTCCTTCCAATGCTCATAACCCTTCACCACTAGCTGTGAAATAAATAAGTCAGAAAAAAAATGTTGTTTGTGTGGGCACATTTTTTTTCAGTGGGGAAGGCATAAGCTTATAATATATTAAACTGGGTCTGTGGAGACATGACAAGAAAAATAAGGGTACTTCTTAAAATATGTCATAGACTTACCTACAGGTGGTGTCAGGCAATGTTCCCACTGTGTATAATTGAAAACAGCATGTGGAATATTGGCTCTCTATAGATAATGTTGTGAATAATGATGGTAGGAAAACATTTTACCATCATTTCCACAATTCAAATTCAAATCCTTAATTTCAAATACTGATTATGATTTTAGTTCAGACAGCATATTAGAAACAGTCACAACATCCCATTCATCAGAAATGGAACCTGGGGAAATCATCCATAGCAATTTTAAACACACACAGAATTTGCAAAGTCTTTGTGGAACCACAAATGTTATAGGTGACTTTATCCTAAACAATACCTTCATGGACATTAAATGCAGTAACATTCACAAGGAACAAGTCCTTTCTCACTTTACATGATGAAGAATGGGGTGTAAGCACCTCAGTTACCAATTCAGGTGTGTTTTAGCCAAAAGAACAGTACATGTGGACCACTTAAGGAGGTAGGTGAAGAACTTAAAGAAAAATCAACAATGTTGACAAAGTATCCAGAGGCACTCTTAATAAAAACAGAAACCTAATCTGGCAAAGGAGATCAGGTAGGCACCTCCAAACGTGGTTGATGGTACATAATTTCATTGCTTGGAGCAGCAGAAAACTGCAAATTCATGTTAGAAACACATCCTGTGTTGTCAACAGTAACTGTAAGACTGAAAGTTCAGCGTCTGAAGTCCCCATTTGAGGAGTAGAAAGATCAGGAAAACTTACTGTATGTAGAAGGATTTCATGCATGGTAGGGAGAGGTGACAAGGAACTACCCAGAAACCCATGTGGCCTACTACACAGAACTGGCCACATAAGGTAACTTCAAATCAATAGAGTCTTGTTGTTTCTGTTTGCAACTTGCAGGCGGTGGCAAAATCACAGTTTTAGTACCTTGAACAGCAAGGACAGGCACTGGTGCACAGTAGGACAGGTCAAACTCATTCTTGTCCGCAATCTTCTCTCAGACTAGATCCCCAACTTTAGGAATCCAGCCAGAAACATCTGGTTGCTCCTTTACTTTATCTATGGCAGAACGTTTAGAACTTAAATTTGAGTTGTCATCTCAGAAATATTGTAATTCCTGTAAGACAGCGAAACATTAATTGATGTCAAAGAGCACATCTGCTGCCACTGTGCCAGAGTTATCAAGATCTGTAGCAAACATTTGGTACCCAAATAACACCTCATAGGGAGCCCTGCCACCCAACAACTATCCAGAAAGATTGTTTAATGGTCTCTGGACCATATACAGCTGATAGATAAAACTACGACTTGAACCTAAAACTCTAGCTGTTATGGACTTCATTAAGTCATGGTTCTTCTGTTTCACTATTCAAGGTCCCTCAGGATGATAGGGGCAGAATAATGCACAGCAGCACCCAGGGTCCTATGGTATCTGGTAAGCCTTGGAGACGAAAGCCGCTCCCTGGTCTTAGTGGAATGCTGACATTGCATGTGTACTGATAAAGACTTGCAGAGCTTTAATAACAGTTTGAGTGTCAGCCGATCAATGTGGCCACACCTATAGAAATCAAGAACAAGAATTAACTGCCACTATAATAAATTTAAGGCACCATTCGAATTCAGTGGTCTGTGATGATCTAAATAGACACATTGCAAAACATTTGAAAATAAAAGTAGAGTCTGCAGTGGGTGAGCAATGGTGAAACTTTTAATTTGTTGACAAATGTCACAGCAAAGGACAATTATTTTAGTCTGTTTTTAAAGGTCTTGCACCAGTAGCATTTCTGTAATAAAGAAACTGTCTCCGCACACCTGCATGGGCAGATGCCAATCACTCATGAGCAGCTTTAATTAACTCTAACCTTTGGTCCCTGTTGGGTAGCACTTGATCACCCACCCCGGGAATGTGGGCAAAGGGAACATTTTAAGGACTCAAAAGATAGGAGTTTTTTGCTGAATAGCCTTTTGGTCTGCCACTAGCTAAAGCAGTGACCACAGCCATGTTGCCATCATCTATTCTTGTATGTGAAAGAGACTCACAGCTACTAATAGAGTCTGAACAGTTGCCTTGGCAGCTTCATAAGCCCACAAATTCACAGCAATGTGTACACCAACACGTTGATGACTCTATGTGTGGATCACATGAGCAAAGCATCTTTCAGTGCCTCCACCTGACCAAAAGAATCTTGTGTTGTTAGCAGTACCTTTAGAATCTCTGAATCCATTTAAGCATCAATAAGGTAAATTATCATTAAAGGACTGGATGCAGTAATAGGAATTACACAAAATCAGTGTGGGAAAGTCTGGATCTGTATTCTGCAGTAACAGAACCAAAGGTTTCACTCAGCCAACTGAGTGGTACAGGCTATGTACATTTTCTGTATCTGAAATACACCATCTTTCATGACATCCCTTACTGCAGCATATGCAGCCAAGTACGTGTAATTAGTACCAGCTAATGGCTGGGCTGAACAATAAGTTTAGATGATGAAAGCATACTAATCTAACTTTCACTAGGCATGGGTAATTCTTCTTCATACTGGAAATATATACCTGTGTTCTCGAAGTAGAGTTAAAAACATAGGGGCATATTTAGGAGCCCCTAGCACCATTCCAACACCACATTAGTGTCATTTGTTTATGTTAATGTGGCGTTAGAAGGGCAAAAATGCAGCAACATATTTTTCAAAGTAGCGCAATGCATGTATTGCACCACTTTGTAACCCTATGCGCTACAGTATGCCTGCGCCAAGCATAATGTATGCAAAGAGGGCATTCCCCTGGTGGGGGGGGTTAAAGCAGGTGTTAAAAGGAGGCTTCCATTGGTTACAATGGGCATCTGGGTGCTTGGTAGGATTAGATTCCTAATGTTTGATGCTAATCCTGCAAAGCGCCGGACTAGCATAAAAAATTCTGACTCTAGTCCCCTAACTACAGCTCTGGTGTGACACATTTTTAATATGTCACACACATGGTGGCATTAGGGCGGCGCTAAGGGGTGCACAAAAAGAGGCACTGTGTGCAGCGTCACTTTTCTTAAATATACCCCTTAATCTACTTCAGGCTCACTGGATCCATCGTGAATCTAAGGCTTTTGTGTTACAAACACTGGCCTTAGTGACAGGCTCTAAGGTTGAAACAGGAGAAAAAACAACTATGCATTTCCACTGAACCTATGGTCTTTGCTTCAAGACAGTTGTTTGAACTGCAATCAAAAAAAATTCTGTTGATGCAAATCACATTTCCCCATTGGAATATAAATCTGATTTATAAGCAATTGCTGTTGTTTCTCCTACATTGAATAAAACATAGGTGTAACCATCCAAACACCTAATTATGCAGATTACTAAATTGGTACTGTTAACATGAGTATGTAAGTGTTTAGACTCAAGCATGCCTGTTTGTAAGATTCTGAGAATAGTAAAATGTTCAGTAATCCAAGGTTTATTAAAAAAATCAGGAAACTTAAATCGTACAATGATTTAACTTGTTGTGAATAATTTGGTATATAAATTCAAGCAAAATTTAGGAAGCCCAAAAGTGATTGAAACCTTTATAAGGTATTTGGTGGTTGCAAAAGAGCATGTTTTTCCAAGAAATGTTGTGCAAGGCTTTTGGTTTCATTTGATAATTCATATCTCCAAAACATGACATTTACAGAGGCAATATCTGAATTTGTAGCCATGGTCAGTGAATTCCAGAATTATACCATTCACTCTGACTAAATATGAATTTAAACAGTCATCTGTGAGGTAAATGTCATCAACATAAGAAACTGCTTCTGGGGCAATTTCTTGAACAATTGACATTACACAGGTAGCAAACAGACCTGGTCTGTTCTTATACCCTTGTGGGAACCAACAGAACCTTTGGTGAACTCCTAGCTATATGAATGTGGTCAAATAGCGATTGTCAGGTACTATCTTTTGATATAAAAAGCCACTGGAATTCTCCAATGTAGTTTTGTATTATTGCAGTGTTATTTACTAAGCCTGTGCTGTGCGACGTTTCTACAACAAAAGTCAGTTTGTAACTGTATAAATGTCTATAGACCAAAACAATATAATATGAATGATCTGGTTTAATGAAATAATGGATGATTCATAGGGGAAAAACAAGGCTCAATCACACCTTGATATTCTAATTGTGCAGAATCTCCCTAACAGGGTGTTCAGCTTCATGTTTAATAGGCCATTGGGCTTGCCCTTGCAGTTTTGACCTTATAGTGTTGTGAGGTTACTTTAGCTATTCCACATGCACATTATTTTAGCTTAGGCCAGCATCTTGTGCCCATTCACTCCGAGGCATGCATTTTTATTCTTTTATTAATTTAGCAAAAGCATTATTTAAGTGGAGATGTTTTTAATATTTTATCAGCTTGTCTTTTCACACAGAATTCTGTTATTCTTTTCTATGCACACCATTTTAATTCTGTGCTCTATTCAAGGCTGTACGTGATAAGTTATGAGTTATTGCAGGCACAAAGTACTCATCACGTCACCAACTCCCATACACAGAAATATATGTGTTGTCACATCAGGGCACCAGATGTTTTATTATAAAACACCCCATGGCCTCCTACATGATAAAGGGGAATTCCAATCAGTTGCCATTGTACACTGTATGCCGCCTTTGCAGTTTCAGCTGAGATCTGACGCAGTCTCTCCCTACATGTGGAGGATTTGCAGTGGACTAACAGACCTCCTCTTTCCCTACAATCACAGGTCTGGGGGATGGTATTCTCGCTGGAGGCCTTATGGGCAGGTTAGGGCTTACACTGCCATGCTCTTGTACAGAATCCTAGTACTGCAGGTAGGGATTCTAGAACCATTGGTGTGACAATATGGTAGGACTTTTCTATGTTTCACTTTCCTTGTCACTGCCTTGCTTTTATTATGTTTTATCATCCTTATAATCGCAATACATGCCTTTTTATGTAGAATGCAGTTGATTCAATAAAATCTAATAATGAATCTAGTCCCGTTTCTGTTTTGCCTTTGTATGTAAAAGACGTATATGACAGAGAGAAAGGGGTAAGATCTGTTCCACTACGATTTCCTTGAGAAATCCAGATGTAATGCGAAGGGCTGCCACAAATCACCTTTTTCCCTTGGGTACTGGTGAGGTGCTGCTGTGGGCGTGCGACCTTATAAAATTAGGCTAAGGTGACACATAATAGAGCAATGACATCTGCTACCCTCAGAGGTCGACTCGAATCGTTTGACTCAGACAGGAGAACTAATAACCATAAACAACAACAATATTCAATAAGGAGCTAGAAATGTATATGCACTATGACCTATGTGGTCATGAATCACCACACTAATTTAATGAAATGTAAACATTTATTGCTCTTATATTAAAAATGCTAAAGTCATGTAAATAATGTGAAAAACTAAATGACAGAAATACAGAAACAGCACAGGCTGTCCAAATCATCTGAAGTATCTCAATCTTATAAGAGCAATTACCATTAAACACTCCAAAGAATTATTCAGAATACTAACAGAATTAGTTGAGAAATAGCAAAATATTTCACTAATTTTGCAGTTGAATCAATCATAATCTATTAATAAACATTTAATTTTGGGGCAGACATCCTTGCCATCAAATTCCAATTCGAAAAGCATGTGTATGGCTGGTCTTTGGCACATGCAAAAATTCAAAATAAGACAAAAATGAATTTGAAAAGCGTCTAACTATGGCGCTAACAAAAATATGCAGTTGGATTTCTAAGGAGAAAAACTGGAAAAAAACAAATGTACATTGGTTATACCTCGTCTAAATGAATCAGCCGCCAAGCAGAGTCTTCATCAGCATAGCACAGGAAAAGCAGGTCCTCAGAAGTCGACATCAGGAACATGGAAAGGGCAACAGTTCAGTGATGTTGGGCCTAAGGTATCTAAATTGTTAAAATCATAAGTAGCTGGACAGAAGAGCTGCACAGAACTGAAAATAGACTTACATCACCTAAAACTTTGCCAAATTATAGTCCCAAAAAACAGTAGCTAAACTTCTATTGGACAAAACAATGAGGTGTGATAGTGAGCAACCAATTGAATTATGTATTTTTTCATTTTTTATCTTTCTTGATTCCTTCTTTAAGATAGATGTTAACACTCCTCTCCAGTGTAAGTTTCTGCAGAATAATAACATTGTAGAAAACAGCACAGAACATGACATTTAGCTAACATTACTTACTACCGGAAACTAAGGCCCATTGTTCAAACTTTCAATTATTATCACAAGGAAGTACAGAATGAGCAGAATAGAAAAATCAGTGGATTTCCACTGTGAGCTTTCAATGGGATGTCCAACAAACAATGTTCGCAAAAGCATTTCAGCAAAGTCAGCATAACACTTCAACATTGTGCTTGTGGAATAATATTAAAACGTAGGCCATTTAACTAATGCCAATACATGAACAATTTCACATTATTAGTTTTGCTCATTAATATTAATCATTTTCTGTCAGTACGTGTAGTTATTATTCATCGAAATACATTTTCACAGTCATTTATTATTTCACATTGAAACTCGATGTAGGCGGACACCATATCAACTACATTTCAAACAAATATTTCTAGTACAAGTTTCTCTAGTTAGGCCTTTTAGTATATATTAATTATAATGTTTTGGTTAATGTTTGCTCTATAACACTGCCAGTCGGATGGGTTAGGCCGCCAGTTGTCGCACAACACAGGATCAGACTCAGTTCCCTGCGCTCAGTGGTGCTGCTACCAAAATCGAGCAGACTCATTACTGTAACAAAAGTGTTCACGACAATAATCATAACATGATATGGTCAGTTTTTATCCCAACCTGCCTGATTGCGATATAATGCTAGGACCTCTGCAAGAGCTCATTCTGCAGCATATGCTGCTTTAACATCTACAAAAACATAGAAAGAAAGTAGTATTAGGTAGTATTACATCTTCCCCTTGTGTGATTTTTCTAAAAAACTCTGCGGCCACCCAGTCTCAGCCAAGAGAATGTCATAGTGACTTGCTAAATGTTGCTAGAATATTACTTTGATAGTATGCCGTTAGAAATGGGGTCTCTAGTTGGCAGTCAGTTTGCACCCTGTCCAAGTAGGGACCTTCACTCTAGTCAGGATAAGGGAGATACCCGCTGATATAACCACTGCTCACTCCCTTGGTAGCTTGGCACGAGGATCAGGCTTATCTCAGAAGCAAAGCATAAGCATTTGCACATAACACACAGTAACACAGTGAAAGCACTAGAAAAGGACACCACACCAGTTTTAGAAAAACAGACAATATTTATCTGTATGAAACAAAACCAAATACAATAAAAATCCAACATACAGTAATAAAAGTATGAATTCTGCAAGATTTACACAAAAACCCAGTTCCTTGAAGTTGATAGCTCCACCCGGGGCTATCACTGTGTCGTGATCAACAAAACCAACAGTTCAGGCCAGCCACGGTGTCGTGGGCCAGATACGGTGTTGGGAATACCTGCAAATAGTACCTTTGGAATTTCAGGGCGTTGTGATCCTCGCGGTGAGCTCCGGAGATTGGCGCTGCTGCAATGTGATGTCGTTTCTGGAGTTTGTGGAGGAGCCGTCGGGCCATTGAAATCACACGTGGTGAGGATCGAACTCCGGGTTGATGAAGTCAGGAGAGCTGGCGTGGATGGCGTCGGAACTGTGGTGCGAAGTGGGACGATGCGATCTGCGAAGCCCACAGGTCACCGTGCAGTCAGCAGCTCATTGATGGCATCCAGCGGCATCAGTGAGACCAGGCTTGCGATGTGAAGCAGGGCAGTGCGACATGCGGTGTCACCAGGTTACGTTGAGGCAGCAGTGTCGTTGTTGCTGAAGCGCAGTCATCGGTAGGCCCAAGCCGGCGGTGAGGGCGGGGACGGTGCTTTGTGACCCTCAGTAGTGGTGTCCACAGGCCACAGTGCAGGCAGGGATGCCTGTTTACATCATTGGAGTCGATGGTCCTGGAGTCTGTGGACCAGGGCCAGCGGTGACAGACGGGATAGTGCTTTATGCTCCTCACAAGCAGTGTCCACAGGCCACTGTGCAGGCAGCAGCACTGGTGTCAGCAGAGGTGGCGTTGTCAGCGATGCCCAGGCTGCAGTATGAGGAAGGCGATGCCAGAGTGCAGGGCCCACAGGTCACGGTGCAAGTAGCGGCTCGGTGAAGTCATCTGATGACAGTGTCGGTGAGACCAGGGTCGAGTGGTGAAGCGGGGCAGTGCGGATCCATGCTGCATTGGCAGGTTGCAGTGGTTTCTCCTCTTGAACAGCACAAAACACCCAGTTCCCAGTGTTGCAGGTCAAGGAAACTGAAGTCTTTGGTGTCCCTGAGACTTCCAACAGGATGCAAGCTCTACTCCAAGCCCTTGGAGAACTTTCTCAAGCAGGAAACACAGCGAAGTTCACCCTTTGCACTCTTTTCAGGCAGAAGCAGCAACTGCAGGCCAGTCAAGCAAAGAAATACAGCAAAGGGACAGTACTCCTCTTCTAGCTCTTTTCCTGGTCAGAGGTTCCTCTTGATTCCAGAAAGATTCCAAAAGTCTGGGGATTTGCGTCTACTTGTTATACCCCTTTCTGCCTTTGAAGTTGGCAAACTTCAAAGCAAAGACTCAAGTGCTTGCAAGATCCTTCCTTGTCCAGGCCAGGTCCCAGACACACACCAGGGGGTTGGAGACTGCATTGTGTAAGGACAGGCACAGTCCTTTCAGGTGCAAGCGACCACTCCTCCCTCCACTCTAGCTCACATGGCTCATCAGGATATGCAGGCTACACCCCAGCTCCCTTTGTGTCACTGTGTAGAGGAGAGGTGTAAACAGCCCAACTGTCAAACTGACCCAGACGGGGAATCCACAAACAGGCAGAGTTTCAGAATGGTTTAAGCAAGAAAATGCCTACTTTCTAAAAGTGGCATTTTAAAACGCGCAATCCAAAAAGCAACTTCACTAGAAGATGAATTTTGCAATTGTGAGTTCAGAGACCTAAACTGCACATTTCTATCTGTTCTCAAAGAGAATCTGCACTTTAAAGTGATCTAAAGGGAGCCCCGTGTTAACCTATGAGAGGGATAGGCCTTGCAATAGTGAAACCCGAATTTTACAGAATTTCACTGTTAAGGCACGAAAAACACACCAGTAGATGTCCTAGCTTTTAATTCAATTGCACCCTGCCCAAGGGGTTACCAAGGCCCTCATTTAGGGGTGCCTTACATGTACAAAAAGGGAAGGTTTGGGCCTGGCAAGTGGGTTCACTTGCCAGGTCAGAATTGCAGTTTAAAACTGCACACACAGACACTGCAGTGTCAGGCCTGAGCCATGTTTACAGGGCTACTTATGTGTGTAGCACAATCAGTGCTGCAGGCCCATTAGCAGCATTTGATTTATAGGCCATTGTCACCTCTGGTGTACTTTACTAGGGCCTTACCAGTAAATTAGATATGCCAGTCATGGATAAACCAAGTACAATTTACCTAGGGAATACTTGCACTTTAGCACTGATCTAGGCTGTAATAGCCTGGTAAATTACACAGAGACAATAAACCAGCATAAACACAGTGCAGGAAACCCTAAAACAGGAGGTCAGAAGGCAAAAAGACAGGGGAGACAGGCCAAAAAGCAGCCAGGTCCAACATATGTCACCCTCAATTTGTGTGTCCAAGTAATAAAGTCTATCAGGAGTACTTAGCTGCTGATCTGGACTTTCAACTTGTACATAGTCATTAATAGGTCTTGCCACCAGAAACTCTTGAAGAGTCTGGTGAACTATTGTGACCTTTGCTGTGCTGTCGAAAAAAGTTCTCACCCATGCTTTGTTAAGAAGAAGAGTTCTGAGTATTTGTGGCATATTTAGATGTAAATCGCTCCATTTTTATTTTTAAACTGTGCTTTTTGTTGTGGAAGTTTCTCTTCTTTTTTTATGATGAGAACAGAGGAGCTCTGTGAGTCCATTTTCAGTTTCACATACTGTTAATGTCTGTGGTTGCCTCATCCCCCTCTCTCTGAGCACTTGTCTGTAGAGTACGGTAAGGAATGAGTAGGACGTGTATCAGAATACTGATTCCTACCAGGTTGTTTAATGGTATCACGGTTGCATACTTTGTAATGTTTTTCTGAAGACTCTGGTAATGGAGATCCAGTCTGTGTTTCAGTTTTAACTTTATTTTTGTCCCAGCTTTTTCAGAAGACTCAAGTGCCTTCCTGGCAGTATTGGCATCAGATGTGCCTTCAGGTTGTGGCTTATTAGGTATCTGTAACCGTATCGGCACCTATCACTCAGGAATCGCTTGTTCTATGTACAAGGTGTTTTTATTATTAGATTTTAGTGGGTTACAGTCCAGGTAGGTTTAAGTCTTTCTTCTGCTGACTTGGCTATGGCGGGTTTAAATATCGTAGTCTGTTCTTCACTCTTCTCTTTTTGTCTCCTCGTCTCATAGGTTCCCCGGGAAGCGTATGTGGAGAGAAAAGAACAACAGAGGTAAGTGTTCAGGGTTTGCTACTCAGGAAGGTTTATTTTATTCTCTTTTCCTGTCTCTTTTCTTGTTGTCCTTGTTTTGTTTTCTCTCCCCTGTGGTCTCTTTCCTTCCTGGTACTCGTTCTCTGTTCTTTCTCGTTTACGGTTCTTTCTAGGGCTATTCTTCTCTCTCTTTCTTCCCTTTCTTTTCCTACTTATCTCGGTCTATTCGTCTACTATAATCTTCTGTGGCTGTAATAGCCTGTGCGCGGTGCCTTGGTGTGGTAACTATACGTGGTGCTATACTGTTAGTGAGGTTCAGTGGTAGTGCTCCCCAGCCCACTCTTTCCCTTTCAGTTACCCTTTCCTTCGAACCCCCCACCACTCCCTCAGGGCAGTGCCCCCACGCACCTGGAACTGCCACGCTTTTCCAGAAGCATGGTGGGGTGCAGCATTCCGTCCTCCCGGTTGCCTGCTGTCAGGGATCCCGTCGGAGGTCTCCGGTCCTCTCGCTGGGATGAACACCGTTCCCCGTCTCTAGGTTCCGTTTGTGTCTCCGACTTCCTCCTTCCTCATCTTCTTGGTCTTCGCCGTCTTCTTCAGGAACACCGGTCCCGTCTCTCCTTCCTCCGACATCCGCAGGTTCTGTTTCTGGGCTATTTGACCTCCCGGCGTCCCGCGCCCACAGTCCCTTCAACCAATCATGGGAAGGGAGGCCGGGAAGGCCCGGAGCACTAGCGGCAGCGCCAGCACTAGTCAGGTCCATGTGCGGGCGATCTGTAACAAGCCCGTCACAGTATCATTCACAAATATCATGATCTATAGATGTATATGTTTCAGAAATTATTTTAGATCACTCACATTCCTGATCTGCAATGGGAACCAACACAAGCCTTTGACGTATCACCAAAGAAGCTGCCTCCCCTTTAATATTATTTAAAATTATTGAGGACACTGTGGCAAAGTTGCCAATGAGTTTCATCTCCAAATCCAGGGCAGGGACCACTTTGTTCAGTCTGAAATGGTTTAAGAACTTCAGGTAAAACTGCAATTGAAGGGATACCATAAGTAATGGTGTAAATCACAAGAAATACAGTATCCCATGTATTTCACTCCTCAACAAGGGGAATTGTACAAAGTGGAAGACACATAGGGGGTCATTACAACCCTGGCGGACGGTGTTAAAGCAGCGGATATACCGCAAACAGGCCGGCGGACAAAAAAAGGGAATTATGACTCTGGCAGACACCGCCAACAAAGACAGCCACTTTAACACTTCGCCCGCCACGGCGGTACAGACAAGCAGCGCGGCGGTCCCCGCCAACAGACAGGCGGAAGACAATGTACCGCCCACAGTATTACAACCCGCCAATCCGCCACCTTTTCCGGGGCGGAATCACCGTGGATAAAAACACGGCAGAAACAGCTTTTGCAATGGGAAAACGCTCACCTGAACATATCCCACGAGGAATCCATGGAGCCGGAACTACAAATACTCCCTGCCCTTGTGTTTCTGCTCCTCTATGACCAACAGCTACGTAGGCGCCGCAGACAATGGTGAGTACTGCACCTACGACATGGGGGAGTGGGGAGGCAAAAGTCAGGGGGACACACACCAAACACCCCCACCCCCACCCTCGCATATTACAACATACACACCAATGCATTCACAAAAATCACAGTAACAACCCACAATCCCCCCGGAAGAATGAAAACACAAAGCGAAAATCGATCAAACAATGTAATGTGCCAATATACATGTCATACAAAAATATACAGATATATATTTGAAAATCATTCATAATAAGATACAATACGAGAAGTAGTGGAGATATGTACATAACAATGTCCGTGCACCATCAGTCCAAAAATGCATGAAGTGGGGGCACCTCAGCCGGATGACTGCAAAGCCAGATCCACGTCAGGGCTCCATGATCATTGATGTATCCTGGGGAGTCCAAAGCCACAGTCTCACAAGCCTATACAGTGGGTGGGTTGCCCACTGTGACATCCTGGGGAGTGTGAAGCCACAGTCTCACAAGTCTATACAGTGGGTGGGTTGCCCACTGTGCCATCCTGGGGAGTGCAAAGCCACAGTCTCACACGTCTATACAGTGGGTGGGTTGCCCACTGTGCCACCATGGGGAGTGCAAAGCCACAGTCTCTCAAGTTGATGCCGGTCTCTACTGGTACTGGGGGGGACTGGTGCCCAGACTGGATGAGTCTCCACGTGAAAGGTCGTGTCCTGTCACTGTCCCAGCTGCACATGGGATAAGGATGCCTGATGTGGCGGTCCATTCATTCCTACCCGGTGCATTGCCCTGTTCAGCGGTGCTTTGCCATGGCGGTTCAGGACTGTTCAGCGGTGCTTTGCCATGGCGGTTTTTGCCCTGTTCAGCGGTGCTTTGCCATGGAGGTCTTTGCCCTGTTCAGCGGTGCTTTGCCATGGCGGTTCAGGACTGTTTAGCGGTGCTTTGACATGGCGGTTCTGATAAGGACATTGGTGTGTGGCATGACGTTCTCTACACTGGGCATTGGTGTGTGGCATGACGTTTCATCATTGCCCTGGCTGTGGCAGCCGGGGCCCTCCAGGGCACTGACTCCGGCGGTGGCGGTGTTCTCCTGACCAGTTACGATACTTGGGCCCTCCTGGGCTATGACTCTGGCGGTGGTCTCCTGACCAGTGACGATACTTGGGCCCTCCTGGGCACTTACTCCGGCGGTGGAGGTGGTCTCCTGACCAGTGACGATACTTGGGCCCTCCTGGGCTATGACTCCGGCGGTGGTCTCATGACCAGTGACGATACTTGGGCCCTCCTGGGCACTTACTCCGGCGGTGGCGTGGTCTCCTGACCAGTGACGATACTTGGGCCCTCCTGGGCTATGACTCCGGCGGTGGTCTCCTGACCAGTGACGATACTTGGGCCCTCCTGGGCTATGACTCCGGCGGTGGTCTCCTGACCAGTGACGATACTTGGGCCCTCCTGGGCTATGACTCTGGCGGTGGTCTCTGGACCAGTGACGATAGTGGGGCCCTCCTGGACTGTGACTCTGGCGGTGGTCTCCAGACCAGTGACGATAGTGGGGCCCTCCTGGGCTGTGACTCTGCCGGTGGTCTCTGGACCAGTGACGATAGTGGGGCCCTCCTGGGCTGTGACTCTGGCGGTGGTCTCTGGACCAGTGACAATACTTGGGCCCTCCTGGGCTATGACTCTGGCGGTGGTCTCTGGACCAGTAACGACGGTGCTGGCGGTTGTGTCTCGACCGCCGGAAATGATGGCGCACTTCTCCGCCGTGACACTCACAACAGGCTGGGCAGACTTCCTCCGGCCCTTCCCCACCTTTGGTGGAGTCACAGCTGACTCTCCAATCCCCTTGGAACCCATGTCAGTTTTTTTCCCACCAGGAGTCTTTACAGGGTCCCATCGTCCACTCTCCAATTTAAGAGCCTTTACAGGGGGTGGGCTGCCAGTGCCTTGGCTCCGGGTCCTACTGCCTTCCCTGGTGGCTGGTGCACTCCAAAAACCTTGAACAGGCACCACTGGTATTGGAGGCTTTTTGGCTGAGACGCTACGACGGGACTGATGAATTGGAGGGGGGTGGGGGCAAAAAGGTCAACTTTACACAGGGACAGGTTCTGACGAACACTGGGATGGGTAGCTGGAGGGGGTCTGGGAGTGGAGGAAGAGGAGGTGGTTGTCGGAGGTGTCATTTAGGTGTTTTGGGTGCAGGTGCAGGTACTGGAGGCTGTCGTGAGGTGGATGGATGTTGGGTGAGTGATTGCCGGCGTTTGTGTACTTTGGGAGGGGGAGTCACAGACACACTTGGAGAGGACACAGGGGACGTGTAAATGGCAGTGGAGGTGGTGAGTGCAGGTGAGCGGCGTGTGGTGCTGGGTGTCCTTGTGCGATTCATGGTGCCTGTAGATGTGGTGCATGCAGGTTTGTGTGTAGACAAGACTGGGAGGGAGGAGGGAGAAGAGGAGAAGGGGGACACAGTGGAGGCAGTGGATGTTGTTGTGTCTGTAAGTGGGTGAAGCTTGCGTGAGTGCCTGTGGTGTGTGTGGTGCCTATGTTTGCTTGAGCTACTTGTGTGTGTTGACTTGTGTGCATGCTGGTCTGTAGGTGTGCTTGGGATGGGCTGGGGTACAGGAGATTGGGTCTGGGTGGAGGAAGTTGGAGGGGGGAGGCTAGACACAGGGACAATTGCTGCCATCAGTGCTGAGGCCAAAGATTGCAGGGTTCGCCTGACCAGAATGAATGCCCTCCAGGAGTGCATTACTGTGTTGCAACTCTCGTTCTACACCCTGGATGGCATTCACAATGGTAGACTGCCCAACAGTGAGTGACCTGAGGAGGTCAATGGCCTCCTCACTGAGGGCAGCAAGGGTGACTGGGGCAGGGCCTGAGGTGCCTGGGGCGAAGGTGATGCCCACCCTCCTGGGTGAGCGGGCACGGGGCGAACGCTGAGGGGCTGCTGGGAGGGCAGTGCTGGTAGGGGAGGTGGCGGCTGTACCTGTAGAGGTGGGGGGCACAGATGGTGCCACCACCACAAGGGAGCCCACATCGTCGAACGAGTCCGTGTCTCTGGCTGGTGATCCAGTGGCCGACGTGAAGCTCCCCTCGCCCTACGTCCCACTGGTGCATTCAGAGTCCGTGGTGTGGCCCTCCATGGCCATGTGGGATGCAGCTCCCTCGTTCTCCGGTGTCCCTGTACCTCAGCCTGTTGATGCTGATGTACAAAAGGACAGGGAGAGCAGAAAAAGGGGGGAGACAGAAGAAAGAGGGTTTTAGTGCATGGCATACTGCTTCCGTTGGTGGTCAAGACAAACGCAGCTGCCCCCTGCATTACGCAGTGCTCCTGCCCTCTGCACATGCAATTTCTGGGATATGGCCTACATGGCAATGGTGGACATCAGCGCACATGGATGCCACAGGGGCAACTATACCTCGACTTGGCACTCTGCTGAGGTGGGGTACAGTGCCACATGGCCTACATTACGGAGGGGCCTTGCCTACCTAACTCGCCCTGGCCTAGGGGAACCCACAGCCCACCTCCCCCACCCACACACCTCCACTGCACGCAAAGTCCGCAGAATGAGGTTGTACTCACCCCCTTGTGTCTGCTGTGATGCCCTCAAGTGCCCATCCAACTCCGGGTAGGCCACCGCCAGGATCCGGAACATCAGGGGTTGTCATGGTCCGACGGGCACCCCTCCCACGTTTGGAGGCCATCCCCAGCTGAGCCTCCGCCGTCTTCTTGATGCAGCGGCGAATGTCCTCCCATCTCTTACGGCAGTGGGTGCCCCGTCTCTGGTGGGCCCCCAGGGTCCGGACCTCCTTGGCGATGGCACGCCAAATGTCCCTCTTCTGGTGGGCGCTGACCTACATGACATGCACAAGGAAAGAGGAACAGTCATTACCAACTGCACCGTCTATGAACTCTGCCCCCTTCCCTCGTGCAACCAGCCCTCTCCACCCAGACCTAGCCCATACAACGTGCACCCTGTGTACTAACCTGTTGGTCTGGAGGACCGTAGAGTAGCGTGTACTGGGGGAGGACCCCGTCTACTAGCTTTTCCAACTCCTGTACAGTGAAGGCTGGGGCCCTTTCCCCAGACGCAGCAGCCATCGTCGCTTCCAGACCGAGGTCACAGCAGCACTTGCAGTGTAGGTCCTCTCCTGTTGAAGGTCAGGTATCTAGTGATTGAACAGATAAAAAATGGCGGTGACGTCCGCGGCGGTGCACATCATCACCGCTGGCGCACCTGTTCATTGGCTCCTGGGACCCATAGGGTCCAATGTTAACCAATGCAGCATTGCGCCGCGGTCTACGACCGCCTACCGCCACGGTGTGTAACGCCAGCGCTGTTACCCCACAATCCCATTGTCCCAGTTTAGAGGTCAGGCAGCCGCCATTTCAGAGGCCCTCATGGCTTCATTTACTACTGCGTCACACATAGCTAGGCCTACACTCAACACACATACAGGAAGGGTTTTGTGAGTGGTGTAGTCTTGTGTGTAAGTGTGGGTACATACCTGGAGGAATAATGACTTGTTCTTCGATGTTGTCCTTCCTAGGCATCGTCAGCTGGGACATTTCAGGAGATGGCGGAATCCTCCGGTGTACCGACCGCTGGTGGACCTGTTGACAATGGAAGAGAGACATGTCATCGTAACCTACCGCTTTGACCGTGCCACAATCCAGGAACTATGTACCCAGTTGGAGCCAGACCTGATGTCACCGATCCGCCATCCGACTGGAATCCCCCCTGACGTGCAGGTGCTGTCAGTGCTCCATTTCCTTGCAAGTGGGTCTTTTCAGACAACAGTGGCCATGGCATCAGGGATGTCCCAGTCTATGTTTTCCAACGTGTTGTCCAGAGTGTTGTCTGCCCTGCTGAAACACGTAAGGAGATACATCATTTTCCCTCAGGTGGAGGATTTGCCTACAGTTAAAGGTGACTTCTATGCCATGGGACATATCCCCAACGTCATAGGTGCAATTGATGGGACCCATGTAGCTCTGGTCCCCGCCCACAGGAGTGAACAGGTGTACAGGAACAGGAAGAGTTATCATTCCATGAATGTCCAGAAGGTCTGTTTGGCAGACCAGTACATCTCGCAGGTAAATGCTATGTTCCCTGGCTCAGTGCATGACGCCTACATCCTGCGGAATAGCAGCATCCCTGATATGATGGGTCAACTACAGAGGCACCGTGTATGGCTATTGGGGGACTCTGGTTACCCCAACCTTTCCTGGCTATTGACCCCAGTGAGGAATCCCAGGACCAGGGCAGAAGAACGGTACAATGAGGCCCATGGGTGGACTAGGAGGGTGATTGAACGCACCTTCGGCCTCCTGAAGGCCAGGTTCAGGTGCCTCCATATGACAGGTGGATCCCTATTCTACTCACCGAAGAAGGTGTGTGACATCATCATCGCCTGCTCCATGCTCCATAATTTGGCTTTGCGACGCCAGGTGCCTTTTCTGCAGGAGGATGATCCAGATGACGGTGTTGTAGCAGCTGTGGAGCCTGTGGACAGTGATGAGGATGAAGCTGATGAAGAAGACAACGACAACAGGGAGTCAGTCATACAGCAATATTGACCAGTGAGACACAGATGAGAACATTTTCATTTTCAGCATTACATTAACTTTCACAGGTCTACCACTATCCTGTTTTTTGGTTTAAATCACTATTTGGTAACTGAGTTGTACCCTTACCATTACGGTTTCACAGGTGTGGTTACCTAGTGTCAACTGCTTGCATCCTTCAAGGGCTTGTGATGTGTGACATAGGTATGTTAGCCTTACAATGGTACACCCATTATGACACTGTCATTGATAATACATTTTTACTAGATCACAGACTGACTCCAGATTGTTTTGTGTTTCAAGGGTGTTTATTGAAGTGCTCAGAAATGAGAGGGGGTTGTAAAATGGTGATGGGTGATGGCGGAGGAATGTCCATGGCAGAGTCCAGTCTATTAGTCTCACAGGTGCACTGCCCATCTGGGCATAGGAAGTGGAGCTGGGGCAGTTAAAGTATGGACAGGCTAACAAAGTGGGACAGTGGGAGGACAATCAGGGTGGTCTCATTTCCTGGCGGGGGCCTTGCCATCTTGCTCTGTCCTGTTCCTGGATCTCAGGGACCGCTTGCGTGGTGGTTGTCGGTCTGCAGGGGGTGGGCTGCTGGTGTGTTAGTCCTGTGGCGGGCGTCCTGTCCACTAGCGCCGTTGGAGGTGGTGGGCTGTTCATCGTCCTGGCTAGTGTCAGGGGCCCCTTGGAGTGCCACGGTGTCCCTCAAGGTCTGCTGAATGTCCTTCAGCACCCCTACGATGGTGCCCAGGGTGGAGCTGATGGTCCTGAGCTCCTCCCTGAACCCCAAATACAGTTCGTCCAGCAGGCGCAGGGTCTCCTGCAACTTGTCCAGGACCGTGGCCATCGTCTCCTGGGAGTGGTGGTATGCTCCCATGATGGAGGAGAGGGCCTCGTGGAGAGTGGGTTCCCTTGGCCTGTCCGCCCCCTGTCACACAGCAGCCCTCCCAGTTCCCCTGTGTTCCTGTGCCTCCGTCCCCTGGACCGTGTGCCCACTACCACTGCCCTCAGGTCCCTGTTGTTGTTGGGGTGGTGGGTTACCCTGGGTGCCCTGTAGTGGTGGACACAGCTCTGATTGACCTTTCCTGGGTAGGGAGGTTTGGGCCCGCTGGGTGGGTGATGTGCTGGTGTTACCAGAGGGTGGAAGGTCGGTGTTGGGCTGTGCCTGTGCAAGAGGAACCGACTGTCCCGAGGCCCACGATGGTCCGGCCTGGTCATCAGGATCCAGTAGGGCAGAGCTGCTGTCATCACTGTGGGCCTCTTCTGGGGGTGGAGTGGTGTTGTCTGGACCCTCTGGTGTGGTGACGGTCTTTCGGGTTCCTGCAGGGGCATAAGAGCGTGATTGTTGCATGTGTGTGTTTCATGGTGTGCAATGGGTGGGTGTTTGTGTACCCCAGTGCAAGCATTCCTGTGTGTGGGGTTGTGTGGTGATGGTTGGGGGGGTGTACTGGGTATGTGCAGTGGGCATGCTTTAGTGATGGGTGTCCATGCTTAGTTGTGTCATGCAGGGATTGGTGTTGGGATGTGTGGTTTATGTTATTAGTACATTAGTGAGGAGTTTGGGTGATAGGGGAGGGTGTGAGGGTGGGGGGGTGTGATAGCATGCAGGTAGGGTGGGGGATATGATAGTTAAAATTTGACTTACCAGTGTCCCATCCTCCACCGACTCCTGCGAGGCCCTCAGGATGCAAGATGGTCAAGACTTGCTCCTCCCATGTTGTTAGTTGTGGGGGAGGAGGTGGGGGTCCGCCGCCAGTCCGCTGTACCGCGATGTTGTGCCTGGAGACCGTTGAACGCAACTTTCCCCGTAGGTCGTTCCACCTCTTCCTGATGTCCTCCCTATTTCTTGGGTGCTGCGTTAACCCTGTCCACTATTCTGCGCCATAACTCCATCTTCATGTGTGCTGTACCTGTGAGCCAAATAGCTGTGGCTCTAACCGTACGATTTCCTCCACCATGACCCTGAGCTCCTCCTCTGAGAAGCGGGGTGTCTTTGTCGTGCCATGGGGTGGTGTGGGTGATGTGTGGGGTGGTGTATGTGGTGATGAGTGTGGTGAGTGTAGTGGTGTGTGGTGTTTTGTGCGTGGATGTTGTGTGGGTGATGGTGTTGTGTGCCTCTGTGTAGTGGGGTTGTCTATTCTGTGCTCTCTCTCTGTCGCCTTCATCTGTAATTTTTGGTTGTAGGGGTTTGTGGGTGATGTGGGGGTGTGTTTTATATAGTATTGGGTGTGTGGGAGTGTTTGTATGTGTATCAGGTGTGTGTATTTGTAATTGTCCAATGTGGCGGTGTTTTGGAGATGTGTGTGTATTTTGAGCGCGGCGGTGTGTACAGCCAATGGAATACCGCGGGTGAAAGACCGCTGCGAGGATTCATGGGTCGTAATAGCATGGGCGTGCTTCTGTTGGCGTGGAGGTGGAGGATTTGTTTCCGCCAGTTTATCACTGACCTTCGGTGTGGCGGTGTTGTGTGGGTGTCTGAATTTCGGCGGATTCCAAGATGTGTGTCCTAATAGCTGTGGCGGAATGCCGCCGCCGCCGCGGTGTATTGGCGGTCTTCTGCACGGCGGTAAGCGCCTTTTACCGCCAATGTTATCATGACCACCATAGTGAAGTTTAAAATGTTATCTTGAGGTCCCATATGGGGAAGTACAGCTTCAAGATGGTTTGTTTTTTGTACATTCCATTAGGGAAAAAAAACACTTGGTAGGGATTTTTACCCATATTGGCATTAATAACAGCTGGATTAGTTGCAGGCACAGCTAACTGCATATGCACAGCTTGAACAACCCTTGCTGGGGCAGTAGTTAATGTATGCATAATGAAATGCATCAGACATTGATACAGCCTAAGCTAGTGATTTGAAAGAGCAAGCATTTCACGTTGATTTAAATTATTTGTATGAGTATAAGACCTATAGCCTGCTGACTGGCCAGGTTGCCCCTTCACTACTGAGTTGACCCAGTCCAACATTTTAAAGTGCAGTGGAACAAATTATGATGTTCCTGATAAGTTAAAGGTAGTTCTAAAAATTCATAAGGTCTATGTGCACCCAGAACTGCATCCTCAGTATATGTGTGAAATATATGTGAATTGGCATCAACTGCAGGATAATTAACCCTGGAATAAAAAAACTTAACATTTATAAGCTTTGTGTGTCTCAGTTTTAAAGGTAATTCCTCCACTGACATTGGCAATCTCACATCAAGTTAAATAATTAGTGACAGCTTGTCTGCAATAAACAGCAATATTCACTGGTTGTACCATATTTAATTAATGGAATTCAGATATAGGAATCACTGTATAGTGGTAATGCTTTTTAAACGATCAAGTTTGATCAACCTAAAGCTATAACTAGGTGCTTCCCATTAAGGTTCAGGAGCTTTAAACCTTATCACCACAGACATCTCCATATAGAGGTGATAAAGGAGCCTTAGGCACATGCAAGAAAACTACTAGAGAGACCCATTAAATATATGAAACCTAGAATGTTGGTGGCGCCATGTTATAGGGTTCCTCTGAATTTAGTAGCACTGTGTTTTAGGTCAACAAAAGTTCACATTAAAGAGAGTGAGTCTTCTTACATTATCAATAAATGTTAGTTTGTTTGGCTAGGTCACAGCATAGTGCCTAAAAACCCCTCACTTTTCAGGGTGATAGATGTTGCAGTAACTTCAAACATTATCACTCCTTTTATTTGCTACTTTTGCATGCCCGAAATGTCATAAAAAAGATATGAGAATACCTTGTCAAATATTTATTGAAAAGATCTTACCCCTGTAAATAACACATGAGCTGCAATTATTAAGCAGATGAGACATATCATTGTAATAAGCATTATTAAAATAGCGAAAAACACGAACAATTCAACCACGTTAATCATCCCTAACATTGCCCCTATCTGTCACTAGTACATATATACTAGAAGGAGCACAGTAGGACTACCCTTCTGCCAGACCTGTTGGAATGATCTAACCCTGTATCTTGGAATTAGGTGTCAGCAAGCCAGCCTTAGTGCATTAACAAATGCACCCATCTAAGTATGCCGGCCTGCACACTTCTCTGCACGGCTACCTCCCTCTCAGGATAAAGGCCATGTCCAGCAGGACTGCATCTCAGTCACAGCTAACCGGAGTTCAGTGATAATCTTGGTGTGAAGTGTCTTACACTGAATTTAGTATGGACGCTGTTTAAATAATAAAACACTATCCTCATCGTACTGTGCCTGTCAGAGGTGCATAACAGCATCTTTAGTTAGTCTGTAGAGAAAAAGTAATCTCCCACGAGCACAGAAATATAACAAAGGCATTGCATTCTAAATGTGTGACCATTGAAGTAATTGTGCAGAATAACAATGCCTATTAATAATAAATGTGTGTGTGGCACATTTCCGCTTTAGGGGAAATCATGTGCAAATCACAATTGGAAAAAGGAAGCTAAATTAAAAAAGGAAGCCAAAATGGAGGCTAAATGTAAGCTCTACAACAGATCATTACAGGAAAGAGTAAATCTCTGGCTATTTTAAATACATTCTAAGTCACAGCATTTCTTGTTCTGACATATGAGACTATTTGCAACAAACTACTAACTGTTTTTTGGTTTATGTTTATCAGAACATATTGCACTTTTTTCTGCACCTCTGCAACCATATTATCTCTTTTACAAGAATGAGGAAGGCATCAAGGATTTGTTCTGCAACAAAAGAAAAGGGCAAGAATGCACAGTATCAGATACTGCACATTCCTGTCCTCTTCAACTGCACTGGTGCACAATTGGCTGCCCTGCACCAATCCAGACGCCCTTGCATCATGGTGCAAGGGTGTCTGTGTTGTAGGAATTATAGTTTTTGTGCAGGAAGAGATGCCTTCCTGCACAAAAACAATCAATGGAGGTGTTTTCCTCCTCCTATGCATGCTGCAAAATTCACCACATATAGAAAGAGGAAATAAACGGGAAGAAATAAAGTTATTTTTCCTTGTTACACCTCTCCTGGGGAGGCGTATGCATTTGAAACAAGTCCTTGTAAATCTGGGACTGCATCAAAATCCACGGGTGCCGCATGAGAAAACCTACTGCAATGCCCATGGAAAGCCTCTTTGCTGCAGAATAAGGTAATGCAGTAACCTGCGCTGCTTTGCATTACTCCATATCAACGAGGCCAAGAAAAGCCACACAAAGTTGCTTTGCATGGCCTCGTAGATACGGGTCTGCACTCTGCGCCACCAGTGCAACAAAAAGGCGATGCACCAGCGGAGCAACAGGCTTGTAAATAAGCCTCCTGATTTGCTTTGAAATATTTCTATCTAATTAACATTTGCATGACACTGTATTTTCCTGGATTCCTTGACTACCTTTACACAGTTTACTACTTTACCCTCTCCTCTACTTTTTGGTCACTTATAGCCTCGGGGTCTTTGTTGTGTTCTACAGATCTTTCTCATAAGTACTATTCTGTGCCATGAATTAGGCCTTATTCAAATTCTCTCCCTGGTAATTAGGGAATCTTCTTCTGGTTTATTCTCATATTGCTTTTTTTACATGTACACCATATTCTTCATCCATTCTCAAACTATGATTATGTTTTACTCTTCTCTTTCGATTAGAAACTTCATTTCTTCCACTGCACGCATTTCCAAATTGCAGTTCTATAAAAACCAAAGGGACATCTCTTCTAATTTTCCAAGCTGTGACATTGTTAATTATTATTTTTGTATTCTGTCATCTGCCCATCTGTTCTTCTCTCCTTCTTGCCACTCTGCCAGTTTCCTATCCAACCTCATTGAGTATCCACTACTTCTGGTTACTCTTTGCCTCTTTCACTGCCCGTATCACTCCCTCCCATGGTTTTGTTTTTCACTCTTGTTTTTGCACCATTTTTTCAATATTGTTTGTAAATTTATGACGTACGTTCTCTTCTTGTTACTGTTTATCCCACTGCTTGAAATTTCCCTTCTGCATTTGAAGTTCACCTAACCTCACTACTGATCTTCCTCGTTATTTGTCCTGTTCACCAAACACTGATTTTCTGGCCCCTTCCTCTGCTCAATCTACATCCCTTATGTGCTCATTCTCTCTTTTTGTTTAAGAGTATTTCCTGTATTCTTTTTCCTGATCTTTACCACTCCTCTATGTTGCTTCTGTAATGTATTTCCATTTTTAGGGTCAGTGTGCAAAGAGCTCTGTCCCTAGTGTAATCTCTTTATGGACTTTTACCCACACCCAGGTCACGCCCATCGGTTTTGTTGGTTTGTGGGCTTGCCTTTTAAATTTTGCTTGATTTCATTAGTGAATGTCATTCACATGTCATGCCTTTTCTGGTGGTCAGCCGTCCTCGAGCGCACCAGCCAACTACTGAAAACATACGTGGCTCGATGTTATCCATATGGTTTCTGGACTACTTTTTATTTTTATTTCGTAGGCAGTGCAATCTCGCCAGGCAGTAATTGAGGGCTTTGCATGAGATCAACCCTGTTAAATGGATAATTGCACTTTTGCTGGTTACATGGATAATTGCACTTTTGGCAACATTTCACTGCGAGTAAACATCTGTTTCCTTTTGTGTGTCTGCTTTGCGCTCATGGCAGCCGTCGGCTCGCTTATGTGAAACTGTTTTACTTTTCAGTTAATGTGGCAAGAAAAGTCCGGTTAGGAGTTTAAAACGCTAATAACTCTAACTCGAGCAAACGTGAGATCCATTGCATTGTAAATGCTTGTTTAACACTTGGCCCCTGTTTTTGGACTTGCAGGTTTATAGCTCTAGCTCCATAGTCGTGCAAAAGACCCGAGACGACACTCAATCCCCATAGAATTGAAATGCCATCAACATTTATGGCATTGTGAGCACACAAAGACATATGACTTGCATAGGTGTCTAAATGTGTGAGATCCTTGAATTGGATATATTATAAAGTATATTGTCGATCTACAACTCTTTTGCATTGTACACACACCATTGCACTGTTTTATTACATTTCACTTCAGCACAGACCACTTTCTATGTTTAGTCTACTGATGTACTTTTTACAAAATTGAATATAAAATTATATGTGAGTCAATCTGGCTCAAAGCATATATAATTGATCATTGATGTTTTACCTGATCCGTTACCTTGCATCAATTGCAATTGCAAATCACCTGTTCCACTAGAAAGTTTTGTTCTTTCACATGTCTATACACCAGATGGTTATTGGGCCATCCCTGTTTTATATAAAGATGTTGGATTACAAATGATGAAACAAAGACATTGTGAACCGAGCAGAAGTATCTCTAACCTAGTCAACATCTACCATAAAAAGAGCCCTAAGGAAAACTTAAGGTTTAGGCATGAATTGATATCTACCAGAATTCCCATATTGAATCTCTCTACTAATTTGCGTTTAACTCCTATAGCATGCACCAATGTAAGTTAATATGAATCTTGTAAAAGCTGAAGTAAGCATGTGGCCCTTAAACACTTAAAGTCCCATTCTGAAAAGTAATTTATAAATAAATTAGAATTACAATTAGTGGCCCTATGAACAAGCAGACTTTAATATGTGAAACCAAGAGCTTTTAGGTCAGCAGTGGAGCAAAGCTAGGGATCAAACCCATGTCTGTAGTTCTGGTACCACAAGAGCCAAGAACTGTGATGACCTAGACTTGTCAATCAGAGGAGGCAAGCCCCATGCTCTATACTTCTCAATAGTCAACAATGTCTATTGACCAACTCTAGTCTTGATCTTTCATCCAATTTTGAGGTTTCTGCCCTGACTGAAGTCCCATTGTTAATGCACAGAGTTGTATTCTTGGTTGGGAAGTATTTATTGCCAATTAATCCACTGAATTCAGGGATTTTTCCAAGGCCTCCGGTTTATCGTTCTCTCAGATTTTGCCATCAATGGTCACAAGCGTCATTGTAGGTTCCAAAAGTCCAAACCTAATTTGGCATTCCTTGCCTAAATAATATACAATTCCTGTTGATGGCATTGGAGGCACACTAGCATTTTTTGAAAGCCTCTTGTATGCTGTGAGAAGTGTGGGTGTAATCTGTACGATCACTGAAATTCCAAAGACAGTTCAAAGGTCACATATAAGTGCTGAAGAAGAAATGTAGAATGACTGAAAGCATGCCATTAGCAACAATTTGTTTCAGGACAATTAAATCCAACAGTTAATTCACATACTTCTGTCCTCCAAATCCACCACTCTTTTGTTTGAATGCCCTAACCCAGGGTCCCAATCTTGAGCGGAATCCAGTCTGTCCTCAACATCTTTTAGCACCTCTTCTCTATGACCTGCAGCTGTCAAACAAGGTTTTATTTCCATGGAGTGACTGGGTTTCCATATTTATTTTGGATGCAAATGAATAAGTGGATCCAATGGACAACTTAATGACCGTGATTATTCTAAAAAAGGATTCCAGTGTGATTTCCTGGGACATCAACAAGGAAGGGTCCTGCAGTTTTTTTTTTAGCCTATGGTTCACAACCTTAAAGAAGCATAACTGTCTAGAGGATTCTGGTGTGTTTTAAGTTTATAGCTTTGAACAAAAATACTAGGGCAGAGTACATGGTTTGAACGCAATTGACAGAATGAAATGATCCGGGGTCATACTGATCCAGTACTGTGAGCTGCTGTAGGCCCCCCATTGCCAGCCAATGCATTGTTTGCATTTACAGTTGTTAATGTAAGTACAATAAAGCAAGCTAACAAGCACCTTTTAATAGCAGTGAGCGTTGGTATGTTATGTTATCTTTTATTATGTTATGATATGTTATGTAAATTTGTACAGAGCGCATGTCATCTGCAAAGGTATTGGGATACTAATAAAAAAGGGAAACTCCTATTTGGGGCCTTTTAAAAGAGCCAGGCTTTTTGTTTCTTCTGGGATTCTAGTACTGTGCCTGTGGCTCTGAAATGAGGTGGGATTCTTCTGCCTTTTAGGAGCCACGTACAAAAAAGACATGATACCCAGGTCTGGATCTTGGGATCTGGGAGGCAGATGCGAGCAAGTGATTGGAAGAGTGGTGGTGTCTGGCAGGGGTGTGGAAGCTGACGTGGCTCTTAAGTTAAGTAAAACCTAGGATATGCAGTCTTTGTACGTGTGTGAGTAGTCTTAAAAGGGAGCATTTGTGGACGTGGAGCCAGTGGATGTTTTTGAGGTGAGTGGAAAGGTAGGTGCAGGTGAGGGAAGTGTAACTCTGACTGCTGCATTCTGGATGATCTGGAGCTTTTTTGTCAGTTGAGTGAAGAGTATTGCTGTCGTCTAGCCTGCTGGTGATAGTACGATAGTGTTGTGTAGCCATTTTAGCTAGAGTTTTTCGATGCCTTATTCCAGCAAACTAGGCCTGCCGTTGTGCACTTTAACCTAGATATGTTTTATTCTAGCTTTGTTATATTATTTTAATAGTACACACATTTGCAGTCTTATTTTATTTTCTCTACGTAGATGTTTTTCACCTAGGTCAGCACTGTGTTCTTAAACAAGACATTTCTTTCACTCTGTGCTTTTCTCAAGGCTGCAGTAAGATAGGATGCCGGCAAAAGTGGTAACGCTTTGTCCCCAGTGTTCACAGAAACATACACACTCTTATGTGGGGGTCCTTTCTTGGAACATCAGCTGTTTTATTATAAAAACACTACTTTGACTCATGTACATTAGAGGGAGATTCCAGCCAGATGACCACGACTGTATGCTGATTGCTGATTGTTTTGCGTTTGGGTGCATCTTTGCATCACACCACTGCAGCTTTATGGATGGTGACAGACCCCTTCAGTCTCTGGATTTTTTAGCAGAAAGGAGTCAGCTCTTGCGTGCTGGTATTCACTGTCCGCTGTAGGCTCCCATGTCTCACATGAGCATGGCATTCTTTTGGAGGTCTTAACAGATTAAAGGCACAGAGTCCTTTGAAAGCACTAGAGGAATGCAGCAGTGTTCCTCAACATCAAGCCCTATCTCTCCTTGTTTGTTTATTCAATGCAGCAGGCTTTTTCAAAATATTATAGTCAGGACTCAAAATGCAAGACAGACCTACCTACTTTCCCAGTGCTTGTTTTTCTATAGCCTGAACAATATACTAGCAAAAACACTTAGTTAATGTACTAAAATAAATTATGATGAAACTGTTGCAATTCTGGAATAGCAATGGACACAGCTGTAAGCGAGAAGCTGCAGTCCAACTCTCCCTTAATGAGATTACATTCCAAGATGTCCACCAAACATATTCTCCACTCCAACATCGGCACTAAACAACAGCACCATTTCAGTATGCCTCTTTCTGGGACCAGCGAAATCCAGTCTGATGTTGTCTGTTCAGAGATCACTCCTTCCTGCCAAGCAACTCTTGTTCTACCAGTGTATAAAGAGAATCTTATTAGTTTACCAGTGCGTTTCAATTATTTTGATTTTCTGTTTCTATTGGATCCTTCACTCCTGCTCAGCTCCGGGTTAGCTCCAGCCCCAGCTCTGCTCTAATCGTGCACTATTCCAGTTCCTGCTCTACTTGATGTTTTGCTCTGCTCTTGTCTTTCCAGCTCCATATCTGCTGCAGTTTTGCCAGTACCAGCTCTAGTGGTGCTGATCTCACCTATATCCAAAACTCCTCCAAACCTTTGTGCGCTTTATTTTTTTTCCAGAGCGCATCCTCTCTGTAACTCATGCCTCATCCTGGACAGAGGGTGTGGCTTCTGGAAGTGGGCGACCTTTCCCCAGATCTTAAAAAAAGAAGAGAAGGGTTGTCTGTTACATCCAGCCCTTGACAGAAATAGAAAGGGGTTCACAGAATAGGTTCTGGAAGTAACACTATTACTGCTCCACTAGCATTTATCAAAATTCTACTCTTGACGGATTTTAACTGCAAAGTAACAAGGAACAAGGAAGAAGCAACAAGCAACAGGCAGCCAAACTGTTCTTTAACACCACCTGTGGGTCTGAAACAAAAAGCAGACTAGAACGTGATTTTTTACTCTCTAACCACATTTTTCCAAAGTTTGTCCTCATTCCTATAATTGCTCATGGCTTAACTCCTTCACTGCTAAACGTTTTACAAAAAGCACTTTCTGAGAGATGTCAGTATTTAAAGACAACATCAATGATGTATCTGCTTCCTACTTTAGACTTGTGTATATGTACAGGCATGTGGCACTGAAGGATTTGTTCAACTTGACAAAAACAATGGGAACCACACTTCTGCCCACAATCCCAACATTCATCCTCAACTCAAAGCCATGATGCCGTGAGGTAATGTCACATGGTAAAGTTGATCAATCGTCTTTTTTCAAAATTATACATTTGCTCTACACTCAAATATACAACAATCTCACTATAATTAGCATGGGATAGATCTAAAATCCAGCAAGCTCAAGTCATCAAAAACCAACGTCATCTATTTTCCAGTCACATATTTTGTACCCCTCATTACTCAACCAGTCTCCTCTTGTGCAATGCCCTTGCTTCTTCTCCCTCCTACAGGACTTTCAGGGTGCTGTTGACACGAAAATATGAATAAGCAATAGAACTCCAGTTGGATTTAACTTTTGAATCTTACAAACTGTTCACCTTAAGAAGGAGTTTTCTTGATCACTAAAGAATTCAAACAAATGAAAGAAAAAGCTAGAAAATTGTGACTTTTTGGATGTCTCTTGATTGGGGACTGAGTGCAGTGAAAGGCCAAGTTATCCAAGTGGCTAAGAATTAAACTATTTGTCAATGTGGTTTCCTCATTATCACGACTTTCATTGGCACCGCTTTCACTTGATTGACGAGGGTTAAAGGCAATGTATCTGCTTGCCAGCACAGATGAATGAGGTGTGCGTGGTTGTGAAAATGTGCCTATATTCTTTTCATCTTCACTACATCATAACTGATAGATATTGTTTGCTCCATATCCGAAAAAGTCCACTCTTAACCCCCTTTCTGTGTGAAAAATGGAAATATGAAAGTAGCAGGACCTGAGGGTCACAATGACTCTTGACACAATCACAGCTTGGACACCATAAGAGTGGCGGCATTCTTGTACCCATCAGCACCACCCCAATGCTGCTTACATTTAGGAAGGAGCTGAAGACCCAGCCCTTTAAGGAACATTACATCAAAATGCAGTAACGGTGAACTTCAGCTCCAGGAACCTAGCAACCTCTTCAATCTGTCACTGGCTGTATCCTTGCTTTTGACTACCTACCACTCTCAGTGGCCTCTTGTTTTGTGTTGAACAAATGCATAAAGGCACATGCATACATTGCAATATTTATGTCCTCGGGGGCGGCTTCCATGTAGCTGTCTGTGCTGTACCTTTTATAGATGGTTGAGATGTTTTCCACGCAGCTGCCCCAGTTTTCCCACTTCTGGCTGTGGAGCTTTCTGTGCTGTGCCTGTTTAGAATCAGAGGATGCACCTCTCTTTGTCGTTGCTGTTCTGGATGTGGGATAATTTTGAGGTTCATGCTTGGGAAGTTTACCATGCAACTATCTGTGCTGTAACTGTTGACTATGTTGGATAATCTAGTTACAAAACTGTTAGTGCTGTGCCTCACCTATGCGTAAGTAAAACCTACACTGTAAAACGCCTGTGCTGTATCCATTCTGTAGCAGAGAAACTTGTCCGTTGGCCGCCTGCGCCCTACCTTTTCTGTGAGTGTCACCGACTCTTGAGAAAGCCATTTCCTTATACTACAGTCCAAAGTATCCACTTATCAGCACTCGCTTTAGTTTATTTTGTCTCGTTTGGTTTGTATTTTCCTGACCTGGAAATTATCCGGAATGAGGAAAGGGTGTGGAGGAAGTGCACATCATGCACAACTGGCCGAGGGAAAGACTGAGTCGGAAACTGGTTTCTTTCCCTGTTTAAGTCTATTCAATTTGTAGCACAAAACACACACGTTTTACTTTATTTCTTATGATATTTGTTTTTACCTTTCTCCCCAAAGCAGTATTCTATTTACTTTATTTATGGTACTTGCCTGAGCTTTAAGCTAATGTATGTCTAAAAAGACCTCTTGGTAGTGGACATGTGATTTTACCTTAGAACAGGCAGACAGGGGCGTAGCTTGGTTAGTATGATTAGAGAGGGGTTGGGTGAGGGGGGAGGGAGTGTTGGCTTCAGATTCCTAGACACTCATGTTGGCACAGGATGTTAAAGTACATTATACGACAAGCAAGCTACAGGAGAGGGGCTTAAAAGGTAGTGGAAAAGTGAGGGATGTGAATTGGTGGGTGTACTAAGTGAGAGAGCACATTATTTTGTGAAATAACCAACATGTTTAAGTCTTTATAAACAAAGAGAGGAAAAGAGTTTGTGTACGTTTTGTGTGTGTGTGTAAAAAGTCCTGGTGAAATCCGACAGACACCTCACTGTATCCGACTGAAAGCCCCTACACCCAACTATTTAGCCCAAAATACATTTATTGGGGGGGGGGTGTAACACCCCACACGCCCCCACTGAAGCTACTCCGCTGCAGACAGGTAATACTAACCTGGACCCCCACTTCCTATTCATGACGTTCATAGTGCTCATTTTCTAGCACCGGGGTGTTAAAATCATCTAAAGTTACCATTTAAATTCGGAATTGAGCATAAAGAGCACCGCATACTAAAATAGTTTTATTTACAGAATAATTACCTCTCTCTTGGTATCCTGACTCGCTCTCCGGGCGCAGCATCTTTAACACCAGGAACTATATCATGGTCCCTTCTTCTGCGTTTCTGTTTCCCATCTGAGGCGAATACATACATTAACTTGGAAAATCGCTGAATGGGTGCATTGGCTAGAGACCGCACAGCTCAGAAACACAGGGCAATTATGTCCACTTCGTGCGTCCAGATTCTGATGTCAGCCGCACATAGATGAATTCGGAGATGCGCTGAAGAAAGGAAGAGGAAATGCACAGACTGCTTCTGCATGGGCACAACACAAAGAATGGGCTCGTTATATGGCCATGGGCCCATATTACAGATATGGCGCACTGCTCACGTCTGCACTACGGTGCACCTTGAAAACATATCTTTGGTGCATTGAATGTGCCTGTTACCACTGAAATCTGCTGTTAAGTGCCGGTCACAAATTTAAATTTAAGCAAAGTTAAACAGCCTTGCATCCATCCAAGATTGGAAAATTGGAAAATTGAGCACCAATATCTTGGGCAATAGTAGCACCTTCTATCTATAGTCTTCAAAGACTGCAAACACTAAGAAGTTAGTATAAAAGTCCCCAAAGTCAAACGTGTGAAGAACAAGAAGGGTGAACTTAATCTACTCCAGACAATAGAATGGCCTCTAAGAAGAGGTTCCGAGGATATACAATCTCATGGTGCACTGGAGACAGTGTTAGACATTGATGTGTCAGGTCTTCATTTTATTGATTCTTTAATTTTATTTTTTGGTACTGTTTCTTTAGGCCAGCTCTTGGGTCTAGACTCTAGCCACAGTCCTATTGATGATTAGACAAAACATCTGAGAGAAAATATTACGTGGACAAAATATTGTGTCAAGAATATCGAGGACAACAAAATCGTGAAGGTAATTTTATATAGGTAAGCAAAGTTTTACTATGTATAACTCCACATATATGTACCTTGACGATATATATGCCTTCAAGGTATGTAGATGTGGAGTTAAAAATAGTAAATCTATACTGTACTATTTGCACTTACTTTCTCGATATTTTGGTCCTTGAAATTTTTGACCCAGTATTCTGTCCACACAATATTTCTGTTTCAGGTATTCCGTTGGTGATTGTCCTATTGAAGTCATGCTAAATGTCCCTTACTTCTAGCGCCCAGTCAGTGCTCTGATGTCTTTACTAGGTCTCTTTCGAACTTTACAAATGGAATGGAAAGTATGACATTTCGGCACCTCTTGTATTGGGGCCCATATTTATACTTTTTGACGCAAACCAGCACCGGCGCTGGTTTGCGTAAAAATTTTTACCGCAGCTGATGCCATTCCTACGCACCATGCAGGTGCTTTATTTAAGGATTGACATTAGCTGGTGCTTCAGGCTGGTCAGAGTAAAAAAAAAATGACTCAAACCAGGCAGCGCCGGCATAGGGAAAAATGGGGTTTGTGCATCAAAAAATGGTGCAAGTCAGGTTTGAGTAAAAAATCATGGCTCAAACCAGACTTGTGCCATTTTTTGACACACAACCCCCATTAAAATGACTCCTGCCTCAGCAAAGACAGGAGTCATGCGCCCTTGCCCAAAGGCCATGCCCAGGAGACTTCTGTCCCCTGGGCATGGCCATTGGGCACAGTGGCATGTAGGGGGGGGGGGCAAATTAGGCCCCCATATGCCACTTTAAAAAATTAAAAAAATTATACTTACCTCAACTTACCTGGACTGACCTGGGATGGGTCCCCCCATCCATGGGTGTCCTCCAGGGGTGGGCGAGGGTGGCGGGGGTGTCCCTGGGGGCAGGGAAGGGCACATCTGGACTGCTTCCATGGTCAGAGACCATGGAAATGAGCCCACAGGTCACTTAACGCCTGCCCTCACCCAGACGTTACAAAAACGGCGCACATCAGGCTGTGCACTGTTTTTTAAGGCCTGCTCCCTCCTGTGCATAAAAATGACGCAGGAGTATAAATAAGGAGCACAGGCCTTAAAGTCATTTTCTGGACGTGAACGCCTACCTTGCATGTCATTAACGCAAGGTGGTTTCCCGCATCCAGAAAATTATGCACACGGAGGATTTTTGGCGTCCGCACGGTGGGGCGTCATAGTATAAATATGGTGAAGGGTTTGCGCCGAATGTTCGTCAAAAGTTTTGGTGCACATTTGGCGCAAACGGAGTATAAATATGCCCCTAGGTGTGTTCCAGTGTTTTCGCAAGCAAGTGCATTATCATTATCATCATTATCAAAAGCGAAGATTCTCGACCACCGAGACGCCCACCCAGCTTCTCCTCAAAACGTACACAGCTGTCAGTACCAGAAGTTAGATAATAGCTCAAGTGCCATGCCCTGGCATGCGGACCACACACAGGCTTGCAAAGCTGTGCCAAGCACTTCCCAAAGAGCACCATCCAAGCCATGGGTTATTAGTGGCTGCCTGCTAAGTCACTGCCTCCTAGCTCACACAAAGCCTCGGGTCCAGCTTGACGGGTAAACATGCTTCTTGATGAAAACAGAGCAATGTGTTTAATTCGAGGTAATTTTCAGGAGGGCATGGTTTCTGTCAGGGTTCTGGAATATGTCAAACGGAAATTCCCTTAAGGCCATGCCACTGTCTGAAAACCACAATACAGACTAAGGAAAAAGTGTTGCAGAAAAACATGAATGCAGGTTCTCACGTGGAGTGCAGGGAAGGAAGCGCCGTGCAGTGCTAGTGTTGGCAGTTCTTGGCGCCTTTATAAATAGTCCGCAAAGCAGAGTTATCATATAAGGAAGTATTTAAATTATTCATGTCCACAGTTCTGAATATCCACATCGGATTATGGTTCTATCCGCCCTGCTCTCCATATTCGAGCTGATTCCCAAAAGAGAGATACAATAATGAACACAGACCAGGTCTCCCTGATCATGAAATCACAGTGTATAGATGGGAATGACTCAAAGGGTGCCCCAGCCTGTCTCAACATTTGCATTCTTTCCGTCTCTTCCCCTTCCTTCTGCTCCTGTTTCCAGTTGAACATTAAACGGTAACCTGTGCCTTCAAAAACACCTACCAGATTCTGAATTATGAATAGCTAAACCAAAACTGCTAAAGCATATAGGCTTTGCTATGATTTTTGTCAATACTGGTCAATACAGACAAAAAGGAAAAGAAAACAGGCATTGGCAAAGCCAATAGGTCCCCCTTAAATATGTTTTTTGCTTGTTGTCTTTGCATAAGGAAGTGAGTTTATTAAAAGCTAGACAGTATAAAATATGAATGATTGTTTCTATTATTATTTTAATAAGGTATGTAAACAATGTGTGATTGAATCTGTGTGGAAGTGAATGGATATACTGCAAAGAAGAACAAATGCCTATTGTTTAAGACGTATTTAGCAAGTGAACATTAAATTGGTCACATAGAAAAGAATAGCTTGCAAAATGCGATGTGTTAGGGAGTACACCAGCTATTGACTTCATTTGTTGCTTTTGTGGTGGTGTCGTATTTACACTGTAAAAAGCACTGTAGCTTCCACATTCCACACAGTGACGCTCCGCGAACTGTGAAATATTCCATGTAGGGCAGTCATACGTCACACCTTTTTGCAGCATAAGTAGTGAAAGGAGCAGAAAAGGGGTAATGTTAAATGTAAGTGGACTGTGAGATGTGAATGGAAGTTCCAAGGAGGGAAAATAGCAAGCAAAAAGCAAAGACCAATTGTGAAGAAAGAGTAGCAGACAAGTTAAGAAGCCAATGGGAATATGAAGGTGTTATGGATTAGCTCATGACAGAGACTGTGAAACGTAGTATATAACAATTGAAAACAATGTGAATGGAAAGTAAATACCTTTATGTGAACTCCTGGGACATAGTAATCTTCATTACTCTGATACCTGGTCTTCCCAGTACTATTAGCAAGACATAAAAATGTTTGGCATCTGAGTCAAATATTCGCCAGCATAACACTTCTCTATGACACAAGCCTCTGTCCCACTTATTTAGGCAGAGATGACATGACAATACATGCAAACTGTTAGTTATAAAGTATTTTGGAGGACCCACTGCTGCATTAATGTTCTCACAAGTTACGGTGTACTCTGCAACTGGAGAGGTTGTGATGCCAACCCTTTCCTGCCTCTGGTCCGAACATACAATTTTATCTGTCTGATTGCCACCTTCCAACCTGCTTAATCGCCCCTGGTGACAAACCTTCCTGACAAGCAGTGGTAGCAGCTCAATTCTAAATGAATGCATTGACAATTTCTGTCAAGGGTATCCCACCTCTGAAAACGCCCACCTCAGGACACTTCTGTATTAAAATTGGGTGATAGGATAGCCATCCTGGTGAAGAAGTAAGTATCCTGGTTGTTTGAGGTGCAATATATGTCCCAAGCAGCTCTATTGGTAATACTTGGGGTCTCCCAATCTGGTCAAATGCACCACTGAGCCTTTTCCCTTCTGGTCTGTTTCCAAATGCCTCACTGTCAGTTCGGCCACATTTTGACCCATTTTGAGGTCGCCCAACCTTAGTGCCGTATATGCTGGGTCATTCTTTCCTTTTGTCACTAGCTCAGAAATCCTGAAGGCCCCAAAAAAGGCTAAGGAAAAAGTGGTAGCGAATAACAGCTCCTCATACTGTGAGCTACAGATGGCCGTGAGTGCCCCACCAAACTCTATAGTATGTTCAAATCAATGGGCACCCTCTAGTCTGGTGTTTTTACCTCGTGCCTAGCCCAACTCTTCAGGGCTGCCCTTAATGGGAAACCTGCAGGTGGGTCTTCCTCCCTTTTCAGTTTCGTAAAATAGTCAATTGCCATCATATGTGAAGAAACCCATGCAAATGACTTCCTGTTGTCTTTGGCCCAAAGCACAAACTGCTACACTCCTCTGGCAGAGAGACGTCCCTCCCTTCATCCCAGGGAATGGGTCACTGACATAAACATGTTGTAACATGCACGGTATCTGGCACGGATCTCAGGGGCCAATGATAATTCTCCTAAGGCCGCTATCCTTTGCTCCACTGTACCATGAGCCACCATTCTGCCTTGAAGGTTGCCATCTCTTCCATCACCTGGGGTGAAACACCCGGAGTTTCACCCACTGAAAACAAGAAAAAGTGTCAGCTGCAACATTCTTCAGTCCTTGGACATGGTGCACTCGAAATTCTACATTTCCCAACAAACAACCTTTTAGCAACTCCCTCAAAAGCCCCACCAAGACAGGGCAACTCCCGGACTGGCAATTAATGGCCTGTAGTGCCACCATATTGTCTGACCAGAATGCAATGCTTCTGTTAGCTAGTACTTGCGGCATTAGCAGGAGCAACAAAGCGATTGGGAACATTTCCAGAAAAGTTATGGTTTTTGTAAGCCTATGCTTCCTCCCTGCATTAGGATATTTTGCTGCACACCACTCCCAGCCCAGAATGAAACCCAAACCCTCTATCACTGATGCCTCTGTGAAGAGCTGGAGCTGCTGACCTCTGCACCACAGAGTCTGCCACAACCGGGCACCACTGAACTCCTTCAGAAAGGACAGCCACATGTGCAGGTAATCTTTCAGTCCCCCACTAAGGCGCACTAAGTGATGGGCTTTCGTAACCTTTAATGTCTGCTAGCTAGATGCTTGGCAAAGATTCTACCAGCTGGTATAATCCTGGATGCAAAGTTTAGCCTGCCCAGCAGGCTCTGAATTGTGGCTAGTGTTGCTTTGTTCTCAGCCAGCACCTAAAGAATGTCGGATTTTGGAGCACCAAGCTTACCTTTTGTCAGTCTGCAAATCTCTTCTGTAGATTCAGTTTCAATGCCCAAGAATGCCAAACACTCACTTGGTCCCTGAGTCATCTCTTGTGCTAAGGGCACCCCAATGCCTAAATCATCCAAACAGAGCAGCAAGCCAAATAGTCCACCTGCACCTCCCCCTTGTCCCAAGTGTTTTGTATTGTTGTGCACCCAACCTGTAATGCCTGACTAAGGTGCTGAAATGCATGGAGGGTTTCACTGCACTCACTGGAATCCCCCTTACTGATGAAGAGGAAGTCATCTAGAATGAACTACCTGACGGGTTGCTCTGCCTCAGTGCCCACTCGTATTTATTGTAGAAGTACTGTCTTTCTCACTTCATCCCTAGGATGGACTGGGAAGAGGTGGAACGTGCACTCAATATCAGCCTTTGATACAATAGCACCCTTGCCTGCTGCATGCACTAGACCGACTGCCTCATTGAAAGAAGCATAACAAGCCTAGTGTGTTCCTTCTTCCATGTAGCCATTCACTAATGACCCCTTGGGGTAAGAAACTGTCAAATCATTCTGTACTTGCCTTGCTTTTTCTTGGGAGCAATTTACAGAGGAGACACAATGAAATATGGAAAGGGTGGCTGGGTGAAAGGCCAAGCCACCCATCCTAAATTACACTCCTTGACCTACTTCTCCTGGACCACCCCCGCAGCTTCTATAGCTGTGAGTAAATGATAGGCCTTCCTTGTAATTGTGGGGCCAGGGTATGGAATCCTAAAGCCCTAACTAAAACCCTTGAACAACAGTTCCCCCTCTGCTGATCCAGGGTAGCCTTTAAGGATATGGGCCATGATACGAAAGGATTTGGGAGATGGTGCGATCAGTGTTGCGACTCAGGATGATTAGGGCTGCTTTGCACTGTTGCTGGCACATATTGGTTTATCTGTCTTACTTCCCTTGCTGCAATTGGTAGATGAGTGCCACCTGCACACTTGGAGCAGGTGTGAATACATTTACATGTGGTGCCCCAAGAGCATGCCCTGCTGTTGTATAGCCTGCATGGGTTGTTGGTCCTATGCTGATAGCCCCCTCCCTCCTCTTTGAGATGGCTGGTATCGGCTTAGGGAATGTTTCCCTGATTACCTTGGATAGCATAGCAAATGCCTCTAACCAGTTCTCTATTGTCTCCTTTGGCTTAATCCTTGTTAGAAATGGGGTCTTTGGTCCCAAATGGCATCACCTTAAACTGAAAGTGCCCATCTGGGGTAGAAAATGCAGACCTCTCTTTGGCCCCCTCTCTTAAGCCAATCTGCCAATACCCAGACCTTAAATCAAACGTGCTGAGGAAGGTGGACGCTCCCAACCAATCTATGAGCTCATCAGTTCGGGGGATGGGGTGTGCATCAGTCTTTCTGACTGCATTGAGTCCCCGGTAGTTCACACAGAACTAGAGTCCTTGAGTGGCACCAGGTTCAGTGGTCTTTGGGACCAATACCACAAGGGTAGCCCAAGGACTGCTGGACTGCTCAATAACCCCTAGGGTTAACATTTTGGATACCTCATCCTCAATGCTAGCCCTGACCCAATCAGTCACCCTGTAAACGTTCTGTTTAATGAGTGTACTGTCCCCAGTGTCCACATCATGTGTGCACAAGTATGTGACCCCTGGGATCAAGGAAAACAGTGAGGCGAACTGTCACAATACCTGGTGACAGTCCTTCTGCTGCTCTGCAGTCATGGAGGGGGAGAGGATCCATCCCTCTATAGACCCATCTTTCTCTCCTGCAGACAGGAGTCAGGCAGAGGCTCACTCTCCTCCTCCACCCCATCATCTGTTGCAAGGAGCATGGACAGTTGAATCTGCTCAAAGTGTGGCTTGAGCCAGTTAACATGCAGGACCCTTAAAGGGCTCCTGGGAGTCTGCAAGTCCACAAGGTAGGTGACTTCACTCTTGCACTCCACCACCTCAAATGGCCCATTCCACTTGTCTTGGAGCACCCTAGGCTCCACTAGGGCCATCACCAACACTTTTTGACCAGGTTGAAACTTGGCCAGAGTGGCATTCTGGTCATACCAGTGTTTTATATCCTCCTGGCTTGCTTCCAGGTTCTCCTGTGCAAGACCCCTGAAGCGGGCAGTCTGGTCTCTTAGAGCCAGCATGTAGCTAAATACATCATGAGGGGGTTTACCAGGAGCTTTTTCCAAAGCCTTCTTCACCAGACTTAAAGGTCCCCTCACATGGTGGCCATAGATCAGCTCAAGGGGACTAAAGCCAAGTCCCTTCTGAAGGCCCCCCCTGTAAGCGAACAGAAGGCATGGCAAGAGGACGTCCCACTTCCACCTCAAGGGCTCTGACAGGCACATGATCATGCCTTTCAAGGTGTGGTTGAATCTCTCAATCAGACCATTGTTTTGGGCGTGGTAAGGTGTGGTGAACTTGTAGGTTACCCCACACACCTTCCACAGAGACTTCATATATGTAGATATGAAGTTGGTACCCCTATCAGATATAACTTCCTTGGGGAACCCCATGCGGGTAAAAAAAAACGTCAGTGCATGACCCACCACAGGGGAAGTGATTGACCTCAGAGGAGTGGCTTCTGGGTACCGGGTGGCATGGTCCACCAAGCCCAGGGTGAACCTGTTGCCCATGTATGTCTTGGGATCCAGAGGCCCCACAATGTCAATAGCAACCCTCTCAAAGGGGGTACTAACTACAGGAAAAGGTTGCAAGGGAGCCTCACATTTCCCCCCTTACTCTTGCCACTTGCCTGACAAGTTTGGCAAGACCTACAATGAGCATCTGAGTGCCTGCGCATTAGGGGCCAGTAGAAGTGGGTGACAAGCTGTTCAAAGGTCTTGTCCTGCCCCAAATGTCCTGCTAAGGGCACATCATGAGCCAACCCCAGTAGGAAGGCCCTGAAGCACTGGGGTACCACCAGCACATGGGCTGACCCAGATTCGGGAACCTTAGGCTCACTATATAGGAGGCTGTCCTCCCAGTAGATCAGGTGAGATCCTGGCTCCTTACCAGCCACCTGGTAAGCCTGCTGCTGCAAACCCTCTAGAGTTGGGCATGTCTTCTGTGCCTCACAGAATGCCTCCCTGGTGGGGCCCCCTTCCTGCTGCCAGTACGACCTCAGGGACCTCCCCCAGTTCAGCCACCTGTTCCCCTGTAGGTCTCCGGGGTGTCACCCTCAGGCTCCGCCCCCTCTCAGACCGTGGGAACTTCTGGGGCTGGTTTCACATGCCCCCCGCCCTTCCTCTTTTTTGTCGGTCCCCTGGGCCACTGTTTCAGGCTCCAGCGGCTCTTGACCACCATGACGGGCTGCCATTGACCTGGTAGATACGAATACCCACCCAGGCAGACCCAACATCTCCAAGTGTGACCTGTGTTCCATCTTCTTACAAGGGGAATCCTCCAGGTCATTGCCAAGCAAACAATCTACAGGCATGGTTGGACTCACAGCTACTTTCAAGGAACCTGAGACTCCCACCCCATTCAAAGAGAACCTGTGCCACTCTGCACAGGCACTCTGAGTTGTCCACTGCAACTACTTGGTGAAGTACACAGGGATCAATCTGCTCTTTAGACACCAAGTGACTCCTCACTGTAGTCACACTGGCTCTTTTGTCTCTCAGAGCCTCCACCCTCTATCCATTGATGGTCACCCACTGCCTGTTCTTCTTAGTATTCTCAGGCACAAGGGTCCATCTCACTGTCTCCTAGTGAGACAAGGGTCATCTCATCTGGCTCCCACCCACCTGGAACCAACTCCTCCCCAAGCGCTACACTAGCCAAACTCTGGGACTGTGCACCAGTGGGTGCTGGTGTACTCTTGGGGCATTTGGGGTCCCCCCTCACATGACCCACTTGGTCACATGCATAACACTTATGTGATGGACCCCCTGCTACTAGTCTCCATTTGGAGAGCCATGTTTTCTTTAGAGTGGGGGGCTTGGAATCCTTCCCCTGGGAATCAGATTGGGGTCCTTTAGAGAACTCCCCCTGTTTACCCTTGCCCCATTTTTCTTAGAGGGACCCTGCCTACCCTTGTTGTGGTCTCCCCCATACCTCTTTTGGACCCTGGTGCTCTCCCAGTGGTTTGCATCCTACACAAGCTTCATGGGGTCAGTCAGCTTGCTGTCAATTAGGTGCTGGCGCAGCTCTGGAAAACATAAACTGTACAAGTACTCCCAAGCTATCAAATTGTAAAGCCCCTCATATGTTGTTACCTTACTGCCCTTCACCCAACCATCCAGTGACCTGGAGAATGAATCAACACACTCCAACCATGTTTGAGATTCCTTCCTCTTATAGGACCTGAACTTTTCCTTATACTGCTCAGGGGTGAGACCATATCTTGTGAGTAGGGCATCCTTCATGATAGAGTAAGTGAGCCTGTGAGAGTCCCCTAAGGATATCAGAGTATACCTCCCCTCTACCTCAAAGTGCTTTCACAGTCCTGCCCCCAATGAGCTTCAGGGACCAGATTCATATGGAGAGCAGGCTCATACCCCTTGAACCACAAATATATACCATCCTCCCTCTTGTAATCCTTCACAAGATCTTTAGAAATGTGCACCCTCATCTCAGGCTGCACTGTAGGATTGCTGCCACCCTCTCTAGTAGATTGGCTCCTCTGATTGAACTCCTTCAAGCTAAGCTCATGAGCCAGCATTGTCTTCTTTTCCTCAATGGCCATCTTTCTCTCCTCCCTCTCCCTCTCCATCTTGAATTTGAGCTTCTCCATCTCCAATTGGTATTCTCTCTCTGCCTGCCTGTCCTGCAATTCTTCAGGGGTCAGACCCTTGGATGACACACTGCTACCTGCCCTGGAGATTTTCTCCCTGGACATAAGAGGCTCACCCACTACACCATTGTGAATGGATTGTACCTCCTTCTCCTCCTCCTCCTCCTCCTCTGTGTGCCCCTCAGCTTCTTTGGCTATCACCAAGGCACTCAGCACCTTTTGCAGCTCTTCCTTCTTGGTGGAGCCCTTAATGGGACAGGCAACATCTTCACAGAAGTGCTTCAACTGAGCCACTGTACAGCTCTCTAATTTCCCTGGGTCAAAAGCAGCTCCAGCTGATGCATTTCCAGTTTGGGACATGATGAAAAGTCAACAAAGTGCACAGTTCCAAAGGCAGAAACAAGTTCCCAATGAAGTTAAAGAAAAGTCAATCAAAGGATCAGCAAAAATATGGAAATAGAATTTTAAAAAGTCCCACAGAGAAAAAGTAAAAACCACAAGACAAGTAGTATGTGGGTCATGTAGTGGTCTGCAGAGAAAACGGTAGTGTACAGTTAATCACTGTATGTCAAGTATAAATACAAGTCCAATCCTAACCGTTGATCACAAATGTTAGAAATGGGGTCTTTGGTTGGCAGTCAGGTTACCCCCTGTCCAAGCAAGGACCCCCACTGTAGACAGGGTAAAGGAGAATCACCCTCAGCTAACCTCAGCTCACCCCCTTGGTTCCTTGGACCGAGCAGGCAGGCTTAACTTCAGAGTCTAGGTGTAAAGTATTTGTACCAACACATACAATAACTTAGTGAAAACACCACAAAATGACACAACACATGTTTAGAAAAATAGGAAATATTTATCTAAACAAAACAAAACCAAAACAATAAAACAAAAATCCATCATACATAAGTCAAGTTATTAATGTTAAAAGCAAAAGAGTCTTAAATCCCTTTGTAAACAGTAAAAACACTGTTAGCGTTGAAACGTACCTGGGTAGCATCAAAATTACACGCACAGGCGAGTGTGTGTCAAAAAAGGTTAGCGATGCCTCGATTCCTCACCGCAAGCAAAACCGTGTGTCATTTCTCCTTTTTCCGGTCAGGTCTGCGTGCATTGTTTTTCCTCTCCTCAGGAGAGCAATGCGTTGATCCAGGCAAGCACTTGGGTTCGGGCAGGCATTGCATAATTTTTCTGTGCCCAGCAATGTTTGCGTCAAAAATGCTGCAGCAAAACCACGCTGTGTGGGTTTGCGATGTTAGCCTCCGTTAGCAGTGTTGCGTGTCGTTTCTCCAGCCGCGTGCGTCGATCTTCCATCTGCGCTGCAGACGGAGCGTCAATTTCAGCCACGAAGCTGGCGGCGCGTAGTTTCTTCAGCCGCCTCTCAGTGTGTGTGTTGGAAATTTCCCCGCACGGCGGTCTGTGCGTGGATTTTCAATCTTGGTTTGCCAGCTTCATCTGTGAAGGCCCCAGGGACTGGATAGGGCACCGCTTGGCAGGGCAGGAGTCTCAGCAGAGAGTCCAGGTGCTGGCGGGGGAAGTCTTTGATGACTATGAGACTTCAACAACAAGAGGCTAGCTCAGGGCAAGCCCTTGGAAATTTCTTCACAAGCAGGAATGCACAAAAAAGTCCAGTCTTTGTCCCCTTTCACCAGGCAGAAGCAGCAAGTGCAGGATAGCTCCACAAAGCACAGGCCGGGCAGCACTTCTCCTCAGCTCTTCAATGCTTCTCCAGGCAGAGGTTCCTCTTGATTTCCAGAAGTGATCTAAAGTCTGTGGTTTTGGGTGCTCTTCTCATACCCATTTTGGCCTTTGAAGTAGGCATACTTCAAAGGAAAGTCTCTCTTGTATGTGAAATCCTGCCTTGCCCAGGCCAGGCCCCAAAAACACACTAGGGAGTTGGAGACTGTATTGTTTGAGGGCAGGCACAGCCCTTTCAGGTGTGAGTGACCACTCCTCCCCTCCCTCCTAGCACAGATGACCCATCAGGATATGCAGGCTACACCCTATCTCCCTTTGTGTCACTGTCTAGAGAGAGGTGCAAACAGCCCAACTGTAAACTGACCCAGGCAGGGAATCCACAAACAGGCAGAGTCATAGAATGGTTTTAGCAAGAAAATGCCCACTTTCTAAAAGTGGCATTTTCAAACACACAATCTTAAAATTAACGTTACTAAAAGATGTATTTTTAAATTGTGAGCTCAGAGACCCCAAACTCCACATGTCTATCCATTTACATAGGGAATTTACGCTTTAATCATATTTAAAGACAGCCCACATGTTAACCTATGAGAGGGATAGGCCTTGCAACAGTGAAATCGGAATTTAGCAGTATTTCACTGTTAGGACATATAAAACACATTAGTATATGTCCTACCTTAAACACACAATGTACCCTGCCCATGGGGCTACGTAGGGCCTACCTTAGGGGAGTCTGACATGTAAGAAAAGGGATGGTTTAGGCCTGGCAAGTGGGTACACTTACCAAGTCGAATTGGCAGTTGAAAAACTGCACACACAGACACTGCAGTGGCAGGTCTGAGCCATGTTTACAGGGCTACTAATGTGGGTGGCACAACCAGTGCTGCAGGCCCACTGGTGGCATTTGATTTACAGGCCCTGGGCACCTCTAGTGCACTGCACTAGGGACTTACCAGTAAATCAAATATGCCAGTCATGGAAATCCAATTACATACACATTTTATGTAGGAGCACTTGCACTTTAGCACTAGATAGCAGTGGTAAAGTGCCCAGAGTAACAAAAACAGCAAAAACAGAGTCCAGCAGACATCAACAACCTGTGAAACAGAGGCAAAACGTTAGGGGAGACCACGCAAAGGATGCCAAGTCTAACAATATTCGTCTTCCACTTATGTTTATCCACATCTTTACTGGACACCATTATGTCTGCGTCCTCCATGGTGAAAGTAAGCAATGCGAAAATGACAATGAATTCCCTGTTCCATATTCTCTACCTAGCTTCTAGGGGAACTCTTCATGACAGGGATGAAGTTCCTGTCAGCAACAGATGACCAGGCCTGACCAAAGCACCCCTGTTACTCCCACGTGTGACAATGTCTGCAACACCTGCACTTCTGGAGGAGAGCTTCTGTCCTGCCCCCACACCTGACTTGTGCCTGCTTGCTTGTGCTGGGACCCTGTACCTCCATGCCCAACCCATCCAACGCCTTTGCTGAGGACATGAAGCTGTGCATTGCTTCCATCATCTTACCTAGTCCTTCTTGCACCTGACCCAATGCTCCCGCGGTTAAGCTGGTGGCCACCTTCTGTGTGGGTTGGTTGGTCTGAGTCCTAGCAGTCAGCATGTTACTCAGTGGATCAAGTCCTCCTCCTATGAGTGGAACACTATTCACAGCAACAGAATCTTGTTCTTCACTGTAAGTCTTGTCCCACTCTGTTCTGCTCTTTTTTTTCAAAGTTGAGGGACTTTCGTTTAATTCCTGATCAACACTATCTTTCTTGGTTTTCTTCAATTTACCCTTGTTGGTGACTGTTCCTGGTCTCTTCATTTTGGCAGGCTGAAAACCAATTTCCTGGCTTTGGACATCCAAGCCAGGGTCAGATGGCTGTACCACATCAGTGTCTCTCATGGCAAGTGTTGCTGACTGCTGATGCACCCCCTTGTGCAGTGAATATCTTCCTTGCCCACTCTAGACCTTTCGCCTGCCCCATGGCCATGAACTTCAGAATGTGACTTCCTCTTGGTTAGCCATAGGTGAAAAAAAGATGGGAAACTGTGGTCTTTCATCACACCAAATGGGAGTGGGAGTAAAATAAATAAATCTGCAAATAGAAGTGTACAGCTTTACCATTGTGTGCAAGCAAATGTGTCACCAGGGTTATGGACTTGTTAGCCATTGCATAATAGGGTTAATAGGCTTGTGCACATCCACAAGTATAGCAAGTTTGTCTTGGAACAGATATAACAATATCTTGAGTCCTTAATTGGCTTGTGCCCTTCCAAAGCTCACTCTGACTCAACAATGCAGACATATAATGAGATACAAGACATGGCAACACTACCTTTCATAATGGGCTCGTGCCATCTGAAAGTCACTCTGGATTAGGTACCATAGTCCAGCCTGAAACTTGGAAAAACTTCAACTTGATAATGGGCTTGCGCCGTTCTGAAAGTTGCTAGGATTAGCTTCGCACCACTGTGGGTCAGCATCTCACCACTCCTTGAACCCGATACCTGTGCTACCCTTGGTCCCAACGCTTCTGCTGGTGTCTGCATTGGTTTCGAGTCTGGCTGTCCCTCACTTCCAGCTTTGCTGTGCCACTCTCTATCCCCATTCCCTGGCTGGAATGTGGTTTAAGATTTGCCGCAGTCACCTGCAAAATGAAGCTACATGCTGTGAAACTGTGCTCTTGAAATTGGTACCAGCCCTTGGCAGCCAATTCCACCTGCAAAGAGATGCTTGAACAACGTTTACAACCGGGTGTCCATGATGCCATGGTCCACCCGGTATTTATGGCGGGAGAAAATGTGTGTCCATGCATTAGTGTGAGTGACGAGTGCCTTCTCAGGTAAGAGGATGGTGGGCAAAGCCATCAGCCAGTCCTCTGCAATGCCTACTCAGTGCATTCGGTAGAGATCTACATACTTACCAAGCATATTGTGGTCCAACCCCGCTTATAGATGGCACAACATGTGAAATGACTAAACAGGTGGCCAGCCATCTGAAAATTGACTGGTTTTAATAAGAAAGCTTTCCAATAACAAACCGTTGCGGGCAATACCACAAAGGGACTGGTTGGCTAACCCAATCCCGTTGTGACTGGCCACCTCTCGCATATGGGGCTTTGCATTTACTGGCTTATCAACAGAGGAAAGCTTGCATTATGTTAGATTGCACTAACTAATACTCAGTACCATTCCCACAAACAGCAAACCCCACTTTTAACATTTAATTGCCCTCTCCTTGACAAACATTTGCACTTCGCTTGCTCATGAGTTATGTTAGTTCCATTCACATTGCTTGGCAAATTCTGGGGTCTCCAAAGGTCGAAACCAATGTCCGCCCAACACTAAGCTGAATCGACCATGTAGGTGAGGAGGCAAAGCCAGTCCCCTACTGCCACAGCAACAGTGTTGTGGGATCCGCATCAATAAGAAAGCAATCATAACAGCTCTTGTTATATACCCAGCTTTACCATGACAGCAACTGCCCCCAACCTGTCTCTGTAGTAAGCACTATATCACAGCCATACAAAAACAGTACTTCAGATAACACGCAAACATTGGAGTCAGCATGTCTGTATACTTAAAGGACAGATCATCACAGGGAAGGAAAGTGCTTCCACTTAGGGTTGCCACCTGGTTGGCTCCTTACCGGTACTACCAGTGTTTTAATGCCCCAGCTGGTACAATATAAGCCTAAAGCTGCTTGCGTTTTTATTTATATTAGAAACGTTTCACTAAAAGTAATTATTTACAAATAAATACATACAGTTTTGTTAAACGTCATGATTTGTATCACATAGCGGCTGTTGCAGACTATAAAACAACAATAAATGACAGTACATCCCTCTTGAAAAAGATGGCACATTTATCCACATCTTATCCACGCAGTGCGCAATAAACTGGAACATCATCCAGTACATATAGCAGTATGTTTAAAATGTATACAAATCTCCCCAGCCTTCTCCTGTTAACAAAATTGGCCACTGCACAGTTCATCAATTTCCCCCTCATGTGGTCCATGTGTAATCATTTGTAATTCAAGCAAGACAGCCCATTAATCAACCCCTGCTCAGACAAAACAGCTTCCCAGCCAGAGCCTGACCATGGCCATGTGTCCTTGGTGTTCCCTGTTGTTCATTCCCCGGTACAATGTAAAGTCCCCTACCCAAGTGACTCTCCTTCCCTTTCTAGGATGAGTGCACAGCAGACTGAGGGGGTCATTCCGACCCTGGCGGTTTCAAACCGCCAGGGCCGGGGACCACGGAAGCACCGCCAACAGGCTGGCGGTGCTTCCAGGGCCATTCTGACCGCGGCGGTAAAGCCGCGGTCAGAAAAGGGGAACCAGCGGTTTCCCGCCGGTTTTCCCCTGGCCCAGGGAATCCTCCATGGCGGTGCTGCTTGCAGCGCCGCCATGGGGATTCCGACCCCCTTCCCTCCACCCTGTTTCTGGCGGGTTTTCACCACCAGAAACAGGATGGCGGGAATGGGTGTCGTGGGGCCCCTGCACTGCCCATGCCACTGGCATGGGCAGTGCAGGGGCCCCCTAACAGGGCCCCACAAAGATTTTCACTGTCTGCTTAGCAGACAGTGAAAATCGCTACGGGAGCCGGCTTCCTTGTTGCAGGGTCTTTCCCGCTGGGCCGGCGGGCGCCCTTTTGGCGGTCGCCCGCCGGCCCAGCTGGAAAGTCGGAATGACCCTCGCGGTCTTGTGACCGCGGAGCGGTCTTCCGTCGGGTTACTTTGGCGGGCGGCCTCCGCCACCCGCCAAAGTCGGAATGACCCCCTGAGTGTTTTTTTAAGCTAAATTGGGCTCTAACTTGATTGATCCCTTAGAGCATGCAGTTCAGAATCCAACACCCAGACATGTTAATTAATTGTTACCCCTTATCAAAGCACGTAATACCATTGTGGTCCTCCAGCCCCGAACCCCGCCGACCTTAATCTTTTAAGCAATTTCATGAACAAGCATTTCCAATGCAATGGGTCTTGCATTTGCTCAACTTAGAGCTATTAGCATTGTAAAGTCCTAACCAGACTTTTATTGACACATAGATTGAAAATGAAAAGTAGTACATTTTTATATAAGCAAGTCCATTTAAAGTGCCACACCATGAGCATGAAGGAATACACAAAAGGAAACAGAAGTTCGCTCACCATCAAACGTATCAGTAAATGTGCAATTATCCATTTAACATGGTCGATGTCATTCAAAGCGCTCAACTACTCCCCAGTGAGATCATGCTGCGTAGGAAATGTTAAAAAAGTAGTCCAGAAGCCATACAGAAAACATGGAGCGTCGTAGTTGGTTGGTGCGCTCAAGGAGGGCTAAACACTGGAAAGGGCATGACGCATGCTTACTTTCACAAATGAAAGCAAGCAATTTTTAAAAGGCAAGCCCACGTACTAATGAAACTGAGGGTGTGCGATGGGCATGGTTGAAAGCCCACAAAGAGATCACAGCAGGCTAGAGGCTTTTTATGTATAACATTAGAAGTGTGGCAGTTCGATTGCCTCAAAGTAAGGGATTCTCCCATGGATGTCATTTATGGTTCACCAGGGGTCACAGCTGTGATCCTTGCCTTGCCCTTTGCAACTCCTGGCACTGCCTAAGTGATCCCTGGCCTCAGAGGTGGAAATTCAGTTCCACGGACACCATGGCAGCTCGTCCTTATAAATGTCAGTCAGGGATCCATTCTTTATGTTTTCTTTCAATATTTTACTACACTAATATTGAACAATAACTTGTTATTCACTATTTGTGTAATAAAAAAGGGATGCAATAAGCTGGAATATGTTCTGAGTGTGTTCATGTGAGAGAGTGCATGTAAGTATGTGGTTGTGTGTATGTGTAAGTATGTGTGTGTGATTGAAACTGGAGATCAAAGGACATCTGATGTCAGTTCCACTACCCCTGGCATTTTGGTGATGTGACATCCATGGATTTTCCCTTTTAAGATGGCGACCAATTTGACGAACATCCCAACAACATCCCGGCCTCGCACCTGTGGTGCTGTTGTTTGTGTGCACAGCCAGCCCTGGGCCGAGGTGTCAAAAGCAAATGGGATCTGATCTAGAACGATAATTTAAACTTCTCCCCTTCTGCCCTTGGATGCTGGTGACTCACTTGAGGTGTCCGCATTAGGCAGCAAGTTTAAAAATTAATACCGATCGGGCAGGGCACAAGCGAAACAGCATACCACCTACCGGAGGCTAACTAGACCAGGTAAGGAGCAGCCCTGCACTTCAATGGAATGCCTACTGGTTATAGTGTCTGGTACATTGTAGTGCCTGGCAGATACAGAGGATGAGGAGGGGGATGTAATTAGAGATCACAGTCCTGCTGTATTTGTATAAGAAGTTGAGAGTGAAAGGTTCCCCTTGATGCAGATTCTGCAAAACCTCCATCATGCCTGTGGACCTCACAACACAGCACAGCAAATAAAAGTGGTCTTTCCCAATCCGATGCTACCTCCTGCCCTCGCGGGAATCCCTAATCATTGACACCAGCCTCATGCCTGGCTCCCGTCTTTGGCAGAGCCGGAGACCCCTTTCTTTCCCTTTGCTCACCTCCAAACACAATGCCAACATGCTCCAGATGCCACTTCCTGCACAATGTCCACTGCCTTAATGCTGACCGCCAGAGGCCCGGCCCTGGGAGATGACCTCTTATGAGACCTCTTGGTTTTACTCCTCTCCTCCTGATGCCCAGGGCAATAAAAAAGAGGGGTGGCCAAACCTCCCCGCCTATGGAGCTCCATGTGCTCAGCCTCCATCCTAGCAGGGGAGCAACACTAGGATGCTGTCCCCTCTATGTCGCCCTGCGGGTTATATGTCGGAACCATGGGTGCTTCAAGCACCCATGGCTCAACAACGAGGTTGGAACAACGACCTCGTTCTAATCACTAATGCCTTTACCACAAATGCATTTACAACAATTTTTCTGTTGTAAACGCATTCCTTGTAAAGGCATTAGCCATCAGCATGCACGGTTCCAGCATGCTTCCCCCCTAGCCCCCCAACAATTACCGCGACCCCCCATCACCACAACTACCCCACCCCCAAAATTACCAGAACCCCAACCCTCTCCCCTAAAACCTAAACCACCCCAACCCACCCCTTAAACCTAAATCCTGACCCCCCCGAAACTCCCATCACCCCCAGCCCCCACCCCACCCCAAAAACTAAAAATACCCCGAGTCCCCAACCCCACCCCTAAAATCAAAACCCCCAACCCCCAACCCACCCCTTAAACCTAAACTCTGACCCCCCTCCCCCTAAACCCTAATCACCCCAAAACCCCCACCCTACCCCACCCCCCAAAAAAAACAGCCCCAGTACCAGCCCAACTTACCTCCTCCTTCACCGCGTCGACTCCGACTCCCTTCTTCTGTACCTTAACCATGCATGTACGTGGTTCAGGCATGCGTGGTTAAGGTACCAAAACCTGGAAGTCGTGGAAAATTAAAACTTTGTGGTTTCGAAGTTGTTGTTCTGGGTGTTTCCCCGCCCTGTGTGCTATGTGGCAAGCTACAGTCCTGTAATCCACCCATCCTTCCCTGGGTCCATTGATTTCTGTTTTTATTGTTTTAATTTTGTTTTCTGCTTGATTATTTCAGGAAGTCTTCTTACCTCATTTCCTCCTTCATGGTCTTCGGGGAGGTTGGTGGCCATCTGGGAGGTAGAAATCTTGGTTGGGGTAGGTAACAATGTCTGTAGGTCCAGAACTCAGCAAAGTATGGACGAGAAAGACTGACGAGGTTGTTATGTGAAGTTTAATTGTTAGTTGTGGATAATCTGATTAGGTCACCAATTGGGTTTCAACGAAATAGAGAAACAAAATGTTGATTGAGGTATGTGTGTGAGTGGGAGCAAGAAACAGAGGAGCAGGGATCAAAAAGCAAAGGAGCTTGTGTAAGTTTATCTGGCAGTAATCGAACACCAGACATACCAAACCTAAAAGTTAACGCAATAACACAGAGCTGAAAACGAATGAAAAACCGAGGCCACTAAAACAAGTATAACATGAACAAATTAAGTGGCAGCAACAGCACGAAGGCGAGTGCGCAAGCAGAGAAGGAAGAGTGTACCACTCGACAGTGTAAATCACACAGGCTTGTAAAAACAATTGGGATCCCAAAGATATATAATCGACCTGATTTTTAAAAGAAACGTCTCGGCAAGAACGAAGGACGTATTGCAGTGAAAAGCTGGAACCTTAAAAGGCAACGACTGTAGCAGCAAGTTAAAACCAAATGAAGCTGTGGAACAGTGGGGCCGCTGGGGGAAAACCACCCCATGCTGCTGTACATGAGGTAGACAGCACGCTTTGCTCAAGCCTCCTTGCTCAGCAGCGCTTGCTCCCCAGGATGTTTGCTTGATCAGAGCCGTGCTGGTTTGGCAGTCAGAGGTGCGGTTTTGGTATTTACCCGATGCCACGCTTTTCTATTGTGTGAAGCGCAATTGATGGGCAGGGGGAGCTGCACAGTCATAGAACTTGTATACAGCGTCAAACAAGTTGTCTATCCACTACTTCACGGCGCTTTTAACATTGTGCGGACATCAAATGTTTCACCTATCCAAAATGGAAAAAGCCTATTTTCGATATAGAGGTGATTTTACCAGATTAACCATTGTTGTTTAAGTGAGACAAGCTTCTGTCTCGGGACAGAGGAATTACGTTTTTGTGCCCATAAAACAGCCTGGAGAACAGAACTGTGAGCAACAACAGAGAGAGAGTGAAAAAGTAGATAAGAAGAGTGCAACACTTGAGAGTGTAAATAACACAGACATATAAAATGTGTGACCCCAAACATATGTAATCATCCAGATTTGTAAAAGATACAGCAGAGCAAGAGTGCATGACAAATTGCAGTGAACAGCTGCCGACTTCACAAGCATTGGCAAATCCAACAGGCCTCACCTATGCAAGAGCTATTGGCTTTGCCATTGTGTTTTAGCCATGTTGTTCACCAGAGTGGCTGCTGTTCAGCATGGCTAAAAGTTGGTGGCATACAGGAGACTGGTGTGGAGTGTCCTAGTGTGGAATGATGAAGAGTGGAGTAGAGTGTTGTAGAGGAGAGTGGCTGAGAGTGTAGTGTATTGGAGTGGCATAGTGTAGAGTCGCGTAGAGTGGCATACACTGGAGTGGCATAGAGTGGACTGGTGTAGAGTACATTGACATAGAGTGCTACAGAGTATAGTGGTGTAGAGAGCAGTGGCATTGAGTGAAGTGACATTGAATTCAGGAGCATACAATGCAGCGTAGTAGAATGCAGCAGCATAGTTCAGAGTGGTGCAGAGTAGAGTGGAGTGGGGCAGAAGAGTGGCTCAGAGAAGAGTGGCACACAGTAGAGTGCAGTGGCGCAGAGTGGAAAGTGGAGTTAAGTTGTATAGAGTGCAGTGACATAGAGTAGTGCAGAGTAGAGTAGCATATAGTGGGGCAGTGTGGAGTATAGAGCTCTTGCGTGCAGTGGCATAGATTGTAGTGGCATAGACTGGAGTAGTAAAGAATAGAGCAGCATAGATTACAGTGGCAGAGAGTGAAGTGGCATAGAGTAGATTGTTTCAAAGTAGAGTGAAGTGACTTAGAGTGCAGTTGTGTAGAGTGGCATAAAGTGTAAGGGTGTAAAGTGGTGTAGGGTGCAGTAGCATAGAGTGCAGTGGTACAGAGTAGATTAGAGTAGCATAGAGTAGAATGGCATAACGTGCAGGGGAATAGAGTTGAGTGTTACAGAGTAAAGTGCATTGACATAGAGTGTCACAGAGTATACTGGCATAGTGAGCGGTGTTGAATGGAGTGGCATTGATTTCAGTGGTGTACAATGCAGTGTAGTAGAATGCAGTAGCACAGAGTGGAGTGGCGCATAGTAGAGCAGAGTGGCACAGAGTGGAGTAGGAGAGAAGAGTGGCTCAGAGAAGAGTGGTACACAGAAGAGTGGAGTGGCGCAGAGTGGAAAGTGAAGTTGAGTGGTATAGAGTGCAGTGATGTAGAGTAGTGCAGAGTAGAGTAGCATACAGTGGGGCAGTGTGGAGTATAGTGCCCTCAAGTGCAGTGGCATAGAGTGTAGTGGTGTAGACTGGAGTAGTACAGAGTAGAGTGGTGTAGATTTCAGTGGCAGAGAGTGCAGTATTGCAGAGTACAGTGTCAGAGTACAGTGGTGTAGAATGGAGTAGAGTGGCATAGAGAGCAGTGGAGTACAGTGCAATGATGCAGAGTAGAGTGCTATGACATTTAATGCAGTGAAATAGAGTGCACTTCTGTAGAGTGCATTGACATAGATGGCAGTGTTGTAGTGTAGTGTGACAGAGCGCAGTGGCATAGAGTAGATTGTTTCAGAGTAGAGTGAAGTGACTTAGAGTGCAGTTGTGTAGAGTGGCATAGAGTGTAAGGGTGTAAAGTGGTGTAGTGTGCAGTGGCATAGAATGCAATTGTGAAGAGTAGATTAGAGTAGCATAGAGCAGATTGGCATAGAGTGAAGGGGGCATAGAGTTGAGTGTTACAGAGTAAAGTGCATTGGTGTAGAGTGTATTGGCATATAGTGCAGTAGATTGGTGTGGCCTAGACTCGAGTGGTGTAGAGTGAATTGGCAAAGATTGGAGTGGTGTAGAGTAGAGTGGTGAAGAGAGCATTGGCATAGAGTAGAGTGGTACAGGGCAGAGTAGAGAGACATAGCATGAAGTGGCATAGAGTGCGGCGGTGTGGAAAGGTGCAGAGTAGAGTGCAGTGGTGTGAAATGGTGCAGAGTAGAGTGGGGTGGCGTAGATTGGAAGATTCATGGTGTGGTCACACACTGCCAATACAGACAACACATTTTCAATTGAAATTACCATTACATTTGCCCTGACATACAGTTTAAAAAAAAAAACTATACAGTGCACAAATGAAAACATGTTGACATTGCATCACCTAGTTTAATGATTTGTTTTGATCATATTAAAGTATTTGTTTCCAACACACCAGAAGTAACAAAAAGTGTGGTTTATTTTTGCGTTCATAATTCTGATATAATCTGAAAAATTTACACAGTTCATTTTAATGTTGTTGTGTGCTAGAAAAAAACTCTTTCCAACCGCCAGTATCCAGTAAGATTGTCACATAAATCCTCTCACTTTGAATTCCGAGAAAGAAAAGTAAACAAGTGCCCTTGGAAGACATCGCCTGACATTTGATCTTGGTCTTTGAATGTACAGTAAATGTGACAAGATAAGAACAAGATTTAAAGGACTGTTAACAGAAAACAAGTTTGTGGAAAGATACAGAAAACACGGTTTAGGCAACATGAGGAATGAACTGAACTTGGAGAGCCTAAGCAAGTAAAGCCACCAAATGGAAAGCCAGAAAGTGTAAGAGACAAAGCATAAGACCAATGGTAATCAAAGAGCGGAATGCATTCCTAGACCAACTTTCTGAAAGTCCCCAAGATGTTATTTAGCAAACCAGATAGCTGTGCTGTCTAGTAGGCTGTGATCTAGAAAGGAACAGATGTAGCATCTACATGGAAAATGGGAGGCGAGGATGGGAGGACAGAAGCAATATGGAAGAAGGAACATGGACAAAGAAGAAAAAAATAGTACCTGAATCACAGCTCAAGCAGTGGAAGGACACTAATCAAAACTAAGCAATCTATATTTGATCCAGGCTCCACATGAAAGAGGCAGCGGAGCTGGCCAATTAGGAAGCAGCAAACAATGAAGTGACAATGAAGCTAATGAATGGTAAGCAGTGGTGTGGGCTGTAAGTCCTTTGCAGTCAACAATTTATTTTGCATGCAACAGCGCATGCTCAGTGTTATTAATTGGATTGTTGGTTGACTGGGGTATAAACCTTAGTCAAACAGCAACCGCCATCCTAGTCAGGATAAGTGTCAGGCAAATCCTACATTAGCCTTTGCTCACCCTCTGGTAGCTCTTCACAGAGCAACAGGCTTAACATAGATGTAGTGTGGAAAGTATTTGTGCAACACTTCAAACAGTAAAACAGTGAAAACACCACACAACATGAATCCACACCAGTTTTGAAAAATAGAGTATGATTTAGTAAATAGAACACAATGAAATTTATAAAAATCCAATATATCAAACTTGAGTTATGAATTTATAAAGATTAAGATGGAAAATAGTGCTTAGAAGAAAGAGTGCTAAGCAGGGAAATCTGGTCACGCCAGACTAGGACCAAGTCAAAAGTTCAGGCTGACCGTGATGTAGTGCTAGCCAGCTACAGGGAACCAGTTGGCCCGCTGAACTTAAGATTATGTAGCATTCTGTTGGTCCCGAACCATGCCATCTGGGAGATGCATCGATTTTCACCATGCAGTTGAGGAGATGCTTTGAAATTCCCCACGCAATGATGGAGATGCATCGTTGTCCAGATGTGGTAGAGTTCGGGTGAGAGTTTAGGCTATGTCAAAGTTGAGGTGATGCAAGGAGTCCGAAGAGCACAGAGGCTGCAATTTGGAGTGCTGTCATCTTCGTTAAAACTGTCATCGACAGGGATGTGGGCACTTCATGTCGAAGGAAGCAATGCAGTGTCAGTTCTCAAGACAATGCACCAGTTCTGTCTGCACAACAGCTACGATATGTCAGTGCTGCCCATGCAATGGAAGAGATATGTTGATTCTGCCCATGCAGCAGAGCATGTGTCGGTTCCGCTGGAGCAAGCATCTTAGGTCCACTTCCAACTGTCCAGGACAAGGGTGGTACCACTTGGCAGGGCAGACTCACAGATGGCGGAGTCCAGGTGCAGGACCAAGTTGGTTGGAAGTCTGTTATGTCCTTGAGATTTCAGATCAGGAGGCCAGCCGATTAGCCCTTGGAGTTACTCTGGGTTCAGTGATGTAGTCCAGTCCGTCTCACCAAGGCAGGGGAACAGAAGGCAGCAGGGAGGCACAGCACGGCAGGACTCCATCAAAGCAGCAGTCTAGTAGAGTAACAGTGCTTCAGCAGCACAGCAGTCCTTCTTCCTGGCAGAGTATTCACAGGGGTCCAAAAGTATACTGACTTGGTGGTGTCAGAGGTCTGGTACTTATACCTGGTTGGGCCTTAGACATGAGGGAGGCTTCAAAGACAGGCCTTTAAAGTGCACAGGGTTCCTACCCTTCCTGCCCTGGCTCCAGAGTCACTACAGGGGGTTATGCAGCCTTTTGTGTGGGGACAGGACACATCCTGTTCAGGTGTAAGTGAGGCCGTGGCCAGCTCCTGCCTCCCATCCTGCAAAGATGGCTTATCAAGGTCCATCAAGTCACTTCTTAGCTCCCATTGTGTGTGGCTGTTTAGGGGAAATACACAAAGCCCAGCTGTCACTCATTCCAGACAAGTGATCAGGGAGAGGCAGCAGGTACCAAATTGCTTAAGTAAGAAAATGTCAACTTTCTAAAAGTGGCATTTTCAGAATAGCAATTAAAAATCCAACTTCATCATAAGGTGTGATTTTAAATTGTGATTACAGAGACACCAAACTCGAAAAGTTTATCTCTTCCAGATTTTGAATTACACTTATACAATGTAATAAGATAATTTCAATGTTATCCTATGGGAGAGATAGGTCTTGCTGTACTGAAAAATGACTTAGGGTGGTTTTTACCACCAGGACATGTAAAACTTAAAAGTACATGTCCTGCTTTTTAAAAACATTATGCCCTGCCCTCTGGGATGTCGAGGGCCCACTTAGGGGTGATATTTATATAAAAGAAAGATTTGGGTCTGACAAAAAGGTCTGACATGCCAGTGGAAAACTGCACTCACAGGCTCTGTAATGGCAAACCTAAAAGATGGATATAACGCTGCTTAAGTGGGTGGCAAAATCAGTGCTGCAGGCCGGCAAACAAGTAGCATTTAATTTACAGTCCCTGGACACATGTAGTGCACTTCACTAAGAACTTATAAATAAAGTAAATATACAAAAAATTTGGAGATAAGCCAATATTACCATGTTTAGGGGAGACAGCACAAATACGTTATCACTGGTTAACAGTGTTAAAGTACACAGAGTTATATGGTCAACAAAAATGAACTCAGAAAAAATAGGAGGAGCAAGGCAAAACGTTTCGGCATGACCCTGCAGAAGACACTAGGTTCAACACTCGCTATCTTAGGTGAGATCTATAAATGGTTGTTGCCAATGCAGATCTTATCGGCCAAAAATAAGGCAAGCATGGTATATGTATAAGGGCATTCATCACCACGTATGTCAGTGCGTGTGTCATGATACAGTGGTACATTTTTACAAAAGGAGCATGAAAACGTATTTAAGCAAATAAGTGGCATGGTAGCATATTGCAAATGCTGGGCCCTCCAAAAAAAACTTGATGTGGAGGAACAGAAGAGCGGGAATGGGTGTGTTTTTGGAAAGTGAATGCCGTCCACAAGCAACAGAGAGCAGGGAGGGCAGTGGAGCAGCAGTGGAGGTGGTTGAGGGATTAATTAAAAAAGGAAAAGCTGAGTGGGGAGAGATAGAGAAGCAAAGGATGAGCTGGCGATTGGGAGAGCAATACAGAGAGGATGAGGGGGTCAGGGTCTGAAGGTGAACACAACACACAATACAGAAGGAGAGAGAGCAAAAAAATACATGGAGTGAAAAAAGTAGTTTACTACATATAAGCAATGAAGGGTACATGTCATCCAACCAAAAGGATGGTAAACAAGATATGCTCCAGGGGAGGGACAAACACAAGATCTAGAAGTAAAGGTACTGAATAAGGAGCAAGCAAATGAGACTGAAAATAAGACCAAACAATGATAGCCAGTGCCCTAATCCAAAGTCCGCTCTGACTACTGGTATTGTACACAATAAATCTTTTGTTAACATACACTTAAAGCTGTCTGTAGGTGAGACCTAACACCTCTTTACAAGCAGATCTAGAGAGCACGAATATATGCAGAATAGAGCATATCCACAATGGCTAACATTTATAAGCAGGCATGATATTTACCCAATAAAAGCCAAAAAAAAAGCTATTTATTATATGTAAGATTTTAGAAAGATGCCTTCCAGATATATATTCGTAAACCTTATGAGAACAAAAACATAACTAGCACACTGGCATTGAAAGATCAACTCAGTTTTAAATAGGTCAAGTGCTCTTTCAGTCTCCACTCGTTTTGTTTTACCAGGGTGAGCATCTTCAATATGGCAGTTAGCCCATCTACTTGATGGGTTGGCAGAGGCCCTTTTCTCGTACCTTCCAGGGAGGGACATCTACCACATTTAGAGTTAAGTGCCATGTTCACAGAGAGTGTTTCACATTTGAAAAAGCTGAAATGTTGCCTGACCGCCATGTAATGGTGGCCAATCAGCATTATTTTGCTTTGCAGAAGCAACCTCTCAAACTAGGGGTTAATTTCTGAACCATGAATGATTTATCCTTACACATGGGTATCATTGTTTTGTTTTATGCATTACTGAAATGGCTGTCATTGCAGTTTGAAAGGCCTTCTGAGTCTCTGAATCTGAGAGGCCTGTGGGAGGTTGGCTGACGGTAAAGCATGTTCTGTAGCCAAGCCGGCAGAGGCCGCATGTTGGGAAACCCAGTAGTTCTTCACCTCTAAAGGAGGCTGTGGAACCATGAGCTTGGTGGAGCAGGAGAAACACTGATTTATAGCTGTTCACCCATTCTACCAAAGTGTAAATGACCCTAAAAATGTCTATTAACTAAGTGATGTCAATGTCTGACAATTCACATGCCTAGCCAGATGTGTCAATACACCCTCTACCCCCTTTCTTTTATTCATATCCTTTACTTGTTCTGAAGCACTGACATATCTGGGAAAATTAGACACTATTAAGTGTCAATCTGCCCCATTAAAGAGGTGGGTGTGGCTTCATTTCCTTGTGATGTTACGTATGACAAAATATTTTAACTCTTTATTACAATGTGGTCAGTTCCTCATATTTTTCAAGCGTGAGGTCACAACATCATTAGTTGAAAACATAAACTTTGATCCTGCATAACTGATTTGATTGTACTATATAATGATCATAAGTCAACTTAATAAGAAGTTGGCCACCACCCAGTTACAAGCACACCTGATAAACATATCCTTTTGGATAAACACTAGACTGGTTTCCCAATTTTACATAGGACTGAAAACACCCTACAGAATATCATGGGCAATATAAAGCAAATAGGAGACATTTATCCTTGCTTATCCACCTACACCTGTCTGTGGTATTTGATGTTGTCATTCGTGACAACTTACTAGGACGGTGTTTGTCTTCTGTAACAGGATACAAGTTGTTGACATAAGTAGTTTTTCTCCTGTCCTTATAACCATTACCCTAAATCAGTGCCTAATATGCACAAAATAATGTGCCAATCTACATATTTTTAGGTCAAAGCCTAGAAGACAGTGTAGCTGTCTGGTTTGCTAAATACATCTTGGGGACATTCAGATAGCTACTCTGGGAATGCATTCTGCTGGTTGCTTACCATTGGATTTGTGGTTTGTAACTCACATTTTCTGACATTCTATTTGCTGACTTTATTTGTTTTAGGCTGGCCAGTGTGAGTTTGTCCCTCCCAAGGAGCAAAGACTTTTCACACTACCTCTCCTTATATTCTTCCACAACTTTCTGAAAACATCCCTGTAAATCCTATTTTTCTCTTATCACATTTGCTGTGCATTCAAAGACAGAGGCAAAATGTCAGACTCTGTCTTCGAGGGAGCTTACGTGAGGTTTACTGTTCTTTCTCTGACAAAGTGAATGGATTTATGTGACAATCTTGCTGGATACTGGGGGCTGGATGTTCAAATTTCAGAATATATCAGAATTAGTAACACAAATGAAGGACATTTGCTGCATTTTTTGAAGTGTGTTGGAAACAAATACTTTAATATGATCAGAACAAATCATTACACTAGGTGGTGCCCTTTCTACACATTAGCATTTGTGCGCTGTATAGTTTTATTATTAGAACTGTATGTCTATGCAAATGTAAGGGTCATTTCAATTGAAAATGTGTTGTCTGTAATGGCAATGTGCCTTCCACACCATGTATACCCCACTCTATGCCATTTCACTGTACTCTGAACCGCTCACACCACTGTGGTCTGCTCTGCGCCACTCCACTTAACACCACTCCATGTCACTGCACTCTACTCTACTCTGCCCCACTCTGCTCTTTGCTACTGCACTATATGCCTCTTCACTTTACGCCTCTCTACTTTGCACCAATCTACTCTATGCCAATGCACTCTACACCAGCTTACTCTGTATCACTGCACTCTTTGCCACTGCTCTCTGTGCCACTCCAGTCTAGAACATTCCACTCTATTCTGAATAACTCCACCTTGCACCACCCTATAACTCTACACTCTACACCACTGCACTCTATGCCACTGCACTCTTCCCTATTTTACTCTATGCCATTACGCTTTATACCACTCTACTCCATGCCACTGCATTCTACCCTGCACCACACCACTCTATGCTACTTCACTCTACTCTGAAACAATCTATGTACAATATTACAATCTATGCTGCTGTACACTACGCCACTCTACTCCATGTCACTGCACTCATAGCTATTCAACTCTAATTCACTGCACTCTTTATCAATACACTCCATGCAATTGTACTCCAAACCCCTGCACCCTACACCAATCCACTGTAAGTCACTCTAATCTACTTTGCACCACTGCAGTCTATGCTACTGCACTCTACACTACTTAACGCTATGTCATTACACTTTATGCCACTCTACTCTATGCCACTGCACTGTACTCTGCACCACACCATTCTTAGCCACTTCACTCTACTCTGGAACAATCTGCTCTATACCACTACACTCTATGCCACTGCACTCTACACCACTCTACTCCATGCCACTGCACTCTATGCTATTCTACTCTAAACCACTGAACTCTATGCCAATGCACTCTATGCAAATGTACTCAACACCACTGCACTCTATTCTGCACTATTCTGTTTTACGCCACTCTACTCTATGCTACTCAATCAAGTTGAGAAGATTTATAAAAAACAAACACAAATAATTGCTAATAAAAATACATTCACTATTAATTTTGAAATATACATAAATCGGTACAACTATAACAAACAGAAAGCATTAGTAACTGTATGAAAAAATATTAATGAGGGCAACAAATGTATCTGTTATTTGTTTATTTATAATTATTTATACATTTTTTAAAGATTTTGTTGTCACGAACTAGGAAATGAAGTAGACATGTCTCACTGTGGGTATAGTTCCCTCTTTTCCTCATTGTCGTCAATTCAGCAAAATGTCAGAGGATGTAGAATCAATACCTTGCTCCCTCTGACCCCCAATGCCTGCTGACAACAAAGGTTGATACTCTTTCCCACCTTAAGCCACTCATCAGATCCCTTTTTGTGAGGGGATGAGGGAATAATACTGTGGTGAAAGTTGCAGTGAAGAGGGATCTGAAAATCCTTCCACCTTACTCACCCTGGAGATGAGGAGTAGCTAACACAATTCCATTGGTAACATAGGGCAACCCAAGGCCAGCAACTGTTACCCTTGGCTTTCCAATTTATCCTACCCGAGTTGTATATTTCAACGTTGTGAAAATGGGGAAATTTCCATAAAATTGTATATTTGAGTACAGAAGTTTAACGTTCGAACTCGCCTAGTTGTCCAAGTAGACTATAACAATGAAACATAGAAAATGCATACTGAGAATGCATTTAAAACAATAGGTCCTTCCTAGATTAAGATTGCCTGTAAATAGTGTAATTTCTCCTATGCGAGTCAATAAAAGAAGGTTGGAGGCAGAGAAAAATGTTAACAGGCCGTTGAAGGCCGCACAAACTATTCAATGACTGCTTCTAAACTGATTTCTCTGTCGTTTAAATAGTTTAGTGTTTCTGAAGAAACCCTCAAAACATGTTTCCTTTTTCAATATACAATAAACTATTTTATAGCACATGCAAGCATTGAAAACGAAAATTACATCAAAACTTCATTAAAGGAGCTGATAGTCCTAAATTCAAGAGGTTTCTTAATAACTCCATTGCCTGTTTCCTAGTTTAGTTTGATATTTTATAAACAAGGTTCACAAAAAAGTTCCTTTTGCTGGTAAAAATCATATACAATCAAAAAGCACCTGCTAATTGGAGAATTTACATTTCAAGGGGGCGTTTCAACTCAGCATTCAGCTTTATGGATGGCTTAAACCATTGAATTTTTCTACCAATGGCTCATCCTTAATCGACATCCCAAAATCACATTTCTCAGGTTAGGAAACAAAGTTAAAAAGTAAAAAAAAATAATACAACCAGTTGAACTTAAATATTGTTTGGACAGTGCTACATACAGATTGTTTAGAGTCCAAATAGCGGCGATCTTCGATATTACTTTTTCCATTAATTTTGCAAGGATTATTTTTCTGGAACCACAATGAGGTCCTCGAAAGCAGGAAAAATCTTTAATTTCTTAAAAAATATATATATATAAAATGGTATTTGTGTTGGTTTGTAAGAAAAAGTAAGCACTAATTTGGTTACTCTGCATCAAGGGGAAGTTTCATGGGTGGTACATGGGCTTTCCTGTACAACCACCCCGGTTTTTTAATGCAAAACACTATGGGCCAGATGTAGGAAGCCTTTTGCGCCTCGCAAACAGCGAAAAACGCAGTTTGCGAGGCGCAAAAGGCCTATCGCGATGCACAACCGCAAATTGCGAGTCGGTACCGACTCGCAATTTGAGGCTGCGACTCGCAAATAGGAAGTGGTGTTCCCTTCCTATTTGCGACCGCATCGCCATGCAGAGTTGCTTTGGGACCGCAAATGCAGTCGCAAACCTACTCGCAGTTACCATCCACTTGAAGTGGATGGTAACTCATTCGCAAAAGGCAAGGGGTCCCCATGGGACCCCTTACCCTTTGTGAATGCCATTGAAAATATACAAACAAAACTAAATGGTTTTGGATTTTTTTCTTTTTGCAGCTCGTTTTCCTTTAAGGAAAATGGGCTGCAAAAAGAAAGAAAAAAACTGCTTTATTCAAAAAGCAGTCACGGACATGGTGGTCTGCTGTCTCCAGCAGTCCACCATCCCTGTGAGTGCCTAGACTCGCTATGGGGTCACCAAATGCGACTCACCTCATCAATATTCATGAGATGGGTCTTTGCGACCCCATAGCGAGTCGCAGAAGGTGTCTGAGACACCTTTCTCCATTTCAGTTTGCGAGTTGCAAATTGCAAGTCGCTAGTACTCGCAATTTGCAACTCGCAAAATGAAACCTACCTACATCTGGCCCTACATATTAACAATAGTAGAGACGGGTTTGCACCCACAGTTAATGCCACTAGAAAGCTTACACTAAAATGAAGAAATGCTTTTATTTTCCTAACTTTTCCCACTTTGCATGTGTGTTGCACTGTACAGAACACATGCAAAAAGGGAAAAGTTTTCAAGTTAATCTAAGCATGGTATTTTGTACTGGAAGGGCGCCCTTCCTGTACAAAACCTGTGCTAGACTCACACAGACACCTTTGCATTATGGTGCAAAGGTGGGTACGTACCTCTCATCAGACTGATTGTGCACCGGCAATAGGAAGAGCAGGATAAAGCCATCTCTGTAGATATGGAGCTTTTCTGCTCAGTTCTTGTCAGGCAATGCCGCACTTGCATTTTTGGGTGTTGCACTGGGTTGTGTATCTGGACCACAGTGTTTTATTGGTTGCAGTAGCCTTCCTATGCTGACGTGACACCCTGATTTGCAGTGCATTAGAGAAGTGGTTCCCAACCTTTTGACTCCTGTGGACCCCCACTTTATCACTACTGGAACCTGGGGACCATCACAGTCATTACTGAAAGCTGGGGACCTAATCTGTTAATATTATTTAATTTTCTGAGCAGTTGTGGACCCCCTAAGGAGGCTTCATGGACCCCCAGGGGTCCCAAGACTACAGATTGCAAACCATTGCGTTAGAGGGTCTCTTCTACTTCTCTCTCTTTTTTCCCTTCACTCCTTTCCCCATCCCACATTATTTTATTGCTGTCCCCTGTCCCCCGCTCTGCTCGCCCCATCAGTCTCATTGCTGACTCTGCCGCCTGCTACTCTGTCAATTGTTTTTTTAACCATTCTAAAATGGCCACGACACGAGTGCATGTGCCATATGCTCGGCAGGTGTCTTTCAATTACATTTTTCTTTGAAAAAGTGTGTGTTCACACATCAATCAGTAAGTGAATCTCTTTACCAATGTCTCCATTGTGCCTTTCCCCATCTCCCCAAAGTACCTGATGGCTGCTGACACCCCATAGCCCCTTCCATTTTGAACACACAGGCACTTGCCTCTGCTCTCCACTCCCACCGTGCACTTCTGTTTTATCACTTGCTCCCTCACCATGCATCTTCTTTGAGCCTCGTTTTCTCCCACCCCCCAAATGTCTGTTTGCCTTCTGTGCTCCCTTTTCTCCCAGGCTGATAGAAGCCCTTCTTAGAAGATCTGATGGCTGTCCACCCACTCGCTTTTTGCCATCCAAAGTAATCCTGGTCTCCAACTGCATGAATGTCCCATCTTTTCTCTTGTTCCCACAGGATGGCCCAGGTGCTCCCCCATCTCCCTCTACTTTCTGAGAGTGCCAATCAGAAGATTGCGCGAGAGGAGAGATGAGGAAGGCCTCCCGGAGTAGCAGCTGAAGTCTGAGAGAAAAGTCAGTTGAAAATGTTTCTGTACTGTGTGTGCGCATGTGCGTGTTTGTGTGTGTTTCTGTGTGTTTGCAAGTCACTGTGCGCTTCTCTAATGATTGTGCATATGTCTGTGCGCAACTGCTTATGCACATGTCTGTGTGTTGATATATGTGCATGTGTGTTTGAGTTTTTTGATAGTGCCTATCTTTGTTTTGTGTGCACATGTGAATGGCAGTGGGTGATGGTGAAGTGTGACTGTTTTTCCCCCTTCCTCCATCAGTGAAAAGCTGGACCTTGCACAATGGTTGTAATTTCTTGCAATCTGTTGTCCCTGATACAACCAATGATCGTATTTCGCAGACACTGACACAATTGTGGAAAATCTTTGCAGAACTCTATCACTGAAACAATGATGGTAACCCCTGTCATCAAGCTGACCATGGCACAATGGTAGTAATTCCTGGGGCATTTGCATAGAGTTAATAAAAAAGCATTTGCAAAGCCAATGGCTGAGCAGTTTAGAGCCAGAACCTACTGGCTTTGCCAATGCTTGTTAAACCACGTCTGCCACAATACTCAGTAACATTATTCCTTTGCAGCATTAACCAGTCCAGCCCATATTGTAGCAGCCACCAAGACAATATCTACCGGTCCTGCTTCCAGTAGCCACCACAATTGAAGAGCCTCTCTCGCTGAAGGTAGTTCGTTGATTCACAGGATATTATTTAAGAAAAGCGTCCAGACAATCACAGGCACAGAACAATATAAAATACATTCTTTCAAACTGCATTACACTGGGACAATGTAGGCACTAACGGCTTCAGTATCAGAATTAAAGATTAAAACAAAAATAAAACGTTTGGGAATTGAAAGAAAAGAGTTCCATGTTTAGTGAACCTCTGCACTGAACACTCAGCATGGCAGGAACACACCATAACGAGTCACCCTTCTCAAATGGTCTTAAGGCTTTGCTGTTCCCTTAGATAAATAAGCTGCTTTTTAAGATATGAAAAGTTGTCTTTGCTTTAAATTGTGCCTATTTTGTTTTCTCTAATTTAAATGTGAACAAATGTAAATTTTAGTGGGTTTGGTTTCATTGGAGTTGCAAGGTCTAGAATTTCCATTTGATTCAAACTTGGTCCTGAAGCCGTTATTGACCTCGAGTCGTATGTGGAAGTTATGGGGCTTGCCATTTTGCACTAGACACATTGCCCTCTCCCTGAGCAGAGTGGCTTCCCAATCACCATTCATACACAGCTCTGCAATTAATAAACAACTCCCTACTTATGACATAATTGCATTGCGCTATCTGAGAATAAATTGTCACATATCTACATACACAGATTAACAGACCTAGGGAAGATGATGTGGGTTTACAGCCAGAGCTGCAGAGTTCGAAACTGGGGAACCAGGTTTGGATTCCAGGCATTGGCTCGATAAACATGTACTATCTCCCTGCCTAAAAAAAAAAATCTGAAATTATGTGCTAATATTGAAAATGTCTGTGTGATGTATACTATGATATGTTCAGATATAACAACAAAACTGCATCTCTGTTAGTGAAATCACCCCTCGTGAACTCTCCATCAACCCTGACCCCAAAGTACGTGGTCAGGCAGGCTCAGAAATCTAAGCCTGAGGTTACTGTCTGACAGGTCACAGGTGGGGCAGCACCTTGCCAGAAAACAAGCGTGTGAAGAGGAAACTCAAGATTGGCCCACAGATAGGAGCAGCAACACCACAATGGTTCCAGTAGACTGGCACCAATAAATCACACATGCCAGAAGGATGTGTACATTCCCAAACACCATAAAGTCCGATGTCATATGTCGTTAGGAATACTCAGCCAAGCAGAACACAGCATGCATAGTAACACACCACGATCAGGTGCCCTCAGGCCAGACATCTGAACACATTATCCACTGGCCCTCATTGTGTCCACAGAAGGTCATGGCCCACATGCATTTGTTATCAGGATCTTATTGATGACTCCAAGACAACTGTTCACATTCTTTACCTTAAAAGGAATGCTGTAATTGTTTTATAGTATCAAAGAAATATATAAAACACAGCTTAAACCAACTGTACCTTGAGATAGTCCTCAGACACTGGGTCTGTAACTGTTCTCCAGGGAGTAATGTGTAATTATACAAACTATTCCTGCTTTGCCAAACGCCTCTTTTCTTTCGTTTTCTTCACTGTAATTTCACATTCGAGCAACATGTGTAATATAATCTGGAGCTCTGCTTGTGCAAAACGCTCTAATGGGAAAGGTCCGCACTGCATGAAAAATGCAAAAAATACAAAATATCTATAACTAATCCGTAATTGCTTTAATGTGATTTTTCCTCTGCAATACAGTTACTCCTCAGCAGTTTAGAAGTTTTCCAAGAATCAATTTATAAATCTGACAAGCACAGATCTGGCAAGGGATTCACAAAAAGAACTTTCTGAAGTGACCAGCTGCACAGGACAGCACTGTGCTGCTTCTTCCTCCATCCATGAGTAGTAGGGGACCACCTCCTTCTAGGTAAGTACGGACACTGCTTCTAGTCCAGGACTTTTGCATACAGCCTAAAGCACTTAGGGGGCACTTAGCACTTAGCAGACACTGAAATTCGCGACGGGTGCAACTGCACCCGTCGCACATCCTCCACTCCGCCGGCTCCATTCGGAGCCGGCATCCTCATGGAGGGGTGTTTCCCACTGGGCTGGCGGGCGGCCTTTTGGCGGTCGCCCGCCAGCCCAGTGGGAAACCCAGAATACCCGCGGCGGTCTTTTGACTGCGCAGCGGTATTCTGGTCAGAATGACCCCCTTAGTGTACTGCAGACTGGGTTTTGTTCCAGTGTCCTAATTAGACTAGGACATCTGAAGTCAATGATTTGTAAGGGTGCGGTTCAGAATAATTGACACTGTCCATAATGATCTGGAGTGAGATTGTCACCCTAGTGGGTGCCTAGTGAGTAACCTGCTGGTGACAGGAGGCCGCTGTTTCTGTGCCTCAGCAACCTGGAATTTCTCAGATTTTGTCCTTCTAGTCCTTTGTTGGGTGTGTAATAAATATTTGGAAACACTGTTAAGGAGCGATGAGCATGATAATTAGTACTAGTGCAGCACCTGACATGTGAGTCAGGACTGATCCTGGGTTGGTGTGCTCTGCTAGAAACTGATGCACTTTCAGTAGTGATCAATGACATGCTTGATAGTGCATCTCTTCAATAATGTGGGAATCTGTGCCAATACCCATGATTAGATGTGAATTCACAAATACTGCTTCTGAATCCCTAATGCTCGTGCTTTGGTACTAATCTACTACTATGCCACCTCAACTGTGTACTCAACTGTTTTGTTAGCTTTTTTTCTTTTTAACTGAAGTTTAGAGAGGAGCTAAGTGTGGGTCTAATTGGTGTGTGAGGGGCCATGTTATGTTATGTTAAACTGCCTGGTATAGTGCACTAATCGCCTGAGAGGGTATCCAGGTGCTTGGGCAGGTGCATAGCTGTGAAATGCTGAAGGTGCTTACTGGAAAAAACTGTTCTTTAGCTTCTTCAGCTTCTGCATAACAGTAAGGAGGAAGCTCTGGAGTGTGGAGGGAGGTTGCTCCATGTCTTGGATGTAATGTAGAATGAGCAAACTCTAGTGTTGCTTTTGCGGATGGGGGGAATGTGTGCGAGTGAGAGTGAGGCAAAGGATAGATATCTAGTGGAGTATATGTGGCTCTTCAGGTGTTCTGGCCCTGTGTTTTATAGGGCTTTGCATGTGTGAATGTTAGAAATTAGGTTTCCCCCACTCTAGTCAGGGTAAGGGATTCACACAACTAAGATAACCCCTGCTTACCCCCTTGGTAGCTTGGCTCAAGCAGTCAGGCTTATCTCAGAGGTAATTTGTAAAGTATTTGTACACACACACACACACACACACAGTAACACAGTTGAAACCACAACAAAAGTCCACACCAGTTTAGAACAATACCCAATATTTATCTGAATAAAACAAGACCAAAATGACAAAAATCAAACATATACAAGCAAAGATATGAATTTTCAAAAGATTAAGGGGGTTATTCCAACTTTGGAGGAGGTGTTAATCCGTCCCAAAAGTGACGGAAAAGTGACGGATTTACCACCAGCCGTATTACGAGTCCATTATATCCTATGGAACTCGTAATACGGCTGGTGGTATATCCGTCACTTTACCGTCACTTTTGGGACGGATTAACACTCTTTCAAAGTTGGAATAACCCCCTAAATCTCAGTTAAGCACTTAGAAACACAACAGCTCCAACTGGTGCTATCATGATGCCTTGACGGAGTTGCGAGGTAATGAAGGTCAGTCACAGAGTTGCATGGACCCAAGTACAGTACCTTGGAAAATGAGGAAACAAAGACGTTGCACGGAGTCAGGGAGCTGAGGCATCGGTTCCCTACTGCAATGCAGGGGAGGTGAGGCGTTGGTTCCTTGCAGTTGCAGAGGAGGTATTACAGAAGTTGTTGGCAAGGCATCAGTTCCTTACGAAAAGGTGGGGTAGCTGAATCCAGCAGGTCAAGGCGCAATGCGTGTACATAGTGGTGTCGCGATCACACCACAGGGCCACAGGTGCTGCGGTGAAGTCGAGTGTCATGGACGTCGGTGACCCAGCACTCGGGACTTGCGCGGTGGCAGGACTTTGGAGGTGCTGCACAGACAAGGAGCCTTTGATGGCAGTTGCATTTGTTGCACTCAGCGGGTACCACAGCTCCGGTGCAGGTAGCGGCACAGAGATTGACAGCGGGCCAGTTCCGAAGTCGCTTTGGAGTTGATGTGCTTGTTTCTTCTTGCTTACAGCAGAACTCACTCCCAAGGGCCCAGGAACAGGAACCGGATTTGGCACCACTTGGCCAGTCAGGACTCTCAGCAAGAGTCCAGGTGCTGGAAGATGAAGTCTTTGATGTCCCTGAGACTGCTTAACAGGAAACAAACTCATCCCAAGCCCTTGAAGAACCTTTGGAAGCAGGATGTAGAGCGCAAAGTCCAGTCGTTTCACTCCCAGGACAGAAGCAGCAGGCCTGCACAACAAAGCTGCAGGCAGAGTTGCAGTTCCTCCTGCAGCGTCCACCTCTTCTTCCCAGCAGAATGTCTTCAGTCCAGAAGGATTCTAACTATGTGGTATCAGAGGTCCAGTACTTATACCCACTTCTGTCTTTGAAGTAGGCAAACTTCAAGGATGTCTTTGTAGTGCACAAGACCCTGCCCTACCCTGGCCTGGCCCCTGACACACTTCGGGGGGGGGGGGTTACAGACTGTTTTGTGTGAAGACCGTCACAGTCCTATTCAGGTGCAAGTGTCAGCTCCTCCAACCACTCTAGCTCAGGAAGGCCCATCAGCCCAGTGACGGGCCATCAGGATATGCAGGGCACACCTTAGCTCCCTTTGTGTGACTGTCTAGAGTGAATACACAAACAGCCCAACCGTCATCCTGACCCAAACGTGTATTCAGCAGACATACAGAGGCAGAAAATGGTAAAGCAAAAAAATGTCCACTTTCTAAAACTGGCATTTTCAAACTTACACTTCAATAACCAACTTCACCAAAAGATGTTTTTTAAATTGTGAGTTCAGAGACCTTAAACTCTAAATCTCAATCTGCTTCCAATGGGAAAATACACTTAAAAGATATTTCAGGGCAATCCTCATGTTACTCTGTGAAGAGATAGGCCTTGTAATAGCAAAAAACAAATTTAGCCATATTTCACTATCAGGACATGTAAAACACACAAGTGCATGTCCTACCTTTTAATTACATTGCACCCTGCCTATGGGGCTGCCTTTGGCCTACTTTATGGGTGACTTACATGTAGTAAAAGGGAAGGGTTGGGACTTGCAAGTGCGTCACTTGCCGGGTTGAAATGGCAGTTTAAAACTACCAACACAGACATTGCAGTGGCAGGTCTTTGCGATGTTTACAGGGCTACTCATGCAGGTGGCACAATCAGTGCTGTAGGCCCACTAGTAGAGTTTTATTTACAGGCCCTGGGCACAAATAGTGCACTTTACTATTTAGATCAAGTATGCCAATGTTGGATAAACCAATCACCAATACAATTTAGACAGAGAGCATATGAACTTCAGCACTGGTAAGCAGTGGTAAAATGCTCACAGACCTAAAGTAAACAATACAAGGTAAAAACAAATAGGAGAAAGAAGGCAAAGGTTTGGGGATAACCCTGCAAAAAAAAACAAGGTCCAACAGGTGGGCTGGTGAAAATATATGCAGCTGTTCAGGTATTCTGGTCCTGTGTTATGTAGGGCTTTGTATGTGTGTGAGAAGTTTATTTTGGCTGCACTTGTAAATGGGGAGCTAGGGAAGCTTCCTGAAGTGTGGAGTGATGTCAGTGTGGCATGGGAGGTGAAGTGTGAGTTTTGTAATGGTCTTCTGAATGGTCTGGAGTCTGTGTAGGAGTTGTTTAGAGATTCTAGCATAGAAAGTGTTTTGCTGTGCTCCAGCCTACTGGTGATAATTGCTTGAGATGGTCCTGCTGGTGTTCTGAGGCAACCATTTGCAGATCTTTCATAGAACGCGTAGGATGTGGAAGTAGGGGATGCACACTTCATTGATTTGAGCTGTCATGTTGGGTTTGTTGTCGAGGATGATCTCTAGATTTCTTGCGTGGTCTGTGGGTGTTAATCCGAGCTCCAATGGCCACCAGATGGAGTTCTATGGGGAGGTCTTGTTGCCGAAGACTGGTACTTCTGTCTTGTCGGAATTGAGCTGCAGGCAGTTGGTTTGTATTCAGTCTCCTACCGTCATCATTGGTGAAGTTGGTCCTAGTGGTGGTTGTCTTGTCCATCAAGGAGAGGATGACTTGGGTGTCATCAGCGTAGGAGATGACAGTGATATCTTGTGATCAGATGATGTTGGCTACAGGTGTCATATATTTTTTGAAAAGGGTGGGGCTGAGTGTGGAACCTTGTGGGACTCTGCATATTAGTCTCTTGGTCTCTGACATGAAGGGTGACAGGCTGAACCTTTGAGTGTTTCCTGTGAGGAAGGAACAGATCCATTTGAGAGCAAATCCTTTCAATGTAGCCTTGTGTAGCCTTGTGGAGTATTTGATGAAGGCTGCAGAGAGGTCAAGCAGGATTAGGATTGATGTTGATCCTTGGTCTAGGATACCATCAGTGGCTGTGATGAGTGCTGTGTTGGTGCTGTGTTTTTTTCTGAATCCTGATTGAGTGTTGATTAGAAGATGGTAAAGTTTGAGGGATAGAACAGTAAATTGTAATTTACCAGGAAGCCAGATTTGTGATATACGGTCAAGAAACATGACTTCTTAAATAATATATAACAAGTATAAATAAATAGAATAAATGCCTATCCAAATGCCTATTCATACAAGCTGCACATAAGCAAAATCAGGCAGCAAACAACTGTACAACCTTGAAAATAAGAAAGAAAAATTGTGGTAAATTGTACTAACAATCAGGTCGCAAAAGTGATCGTAAATTGCATATTGCCTTTTTGTGATCTGTCTTTGCTTTTGTAATGCAACCTATGTACATAAATGTTGTGAAACTCCAGTTACAGAGGGATGAGGAATAACCTGGCAAATTAATATTAATTAAGCATGTCTCTCTTTTGTGACTGTCATTGGCTAAAAACACATGGTTGGTGGCCTGCAAGGAAGAGAGGACTACCATCCCTCTGTCTGCATTACCAATCTGAAAACCTTTTTTTTTCAAAGAAGCTCATGTTCCTTAAAGTAACTTGTGCTGCTTTAAAAATAAGGTTTCTTCAGAGTAAGGAGGCAGAAGTCCCCTGAACCACTGGTCACTCCACCCGAGGTCACCGACACCATTTCCTTGGACACCTTCCCCTTTTTAAATTTGTTATCACTCCAACAGAGGGGTCTGTAACTCATCAATGTTTTGCAACCATTATTATAGATAAAACCATTGATACATGCCATATCAATTCTCAGTTAGGACGAGGCACCTCTTTCATGTATTTTCCTAGCTATGATTTAGTGGTAGTCGCTAAGCCCATTTTGCAAATCATAAAGGTTTGTCAGATTTTCCAAATGGATTTAATACATAGCTAAAAGCCATTTTGCACTTGCGAACCCTGTGAAGTTATGAATCACAAGGTCTGTAATCACAAAATGACTTTGTACATCTGGCCCTTGTTGCAGAAATCATTGAAAAGGGAAATTAATAGAACAAGCAAATAAATGGAGATCTCAAAAAATAAGATGTGAAAATTTTCCAAAGAATCCAAACTGTCGTTATATGTATGTGACTGTTCATGTATGTGCTTTCGTACCGTTTTTTTGTATTTTTACTTGTTCTAATTGCTCTTAACCTCCTTATAATATTTTTTTTTAAACTTCTTTTTCACTTTAAGAATTTGGTGGGAACATGTTGGGAATATAGGCCGCTGTCTGGGAATTGTTGGGGAATTGTGGGTTTCTGAGGTTTTTTACTAGTGCTGAAATCCTTTTGCGCTCAAGTGTGGCAATGCTACGTTTGTGGCCATCTTGGCGTTGTGAGTAACCTACTGGTTACCATACTAGCCCTCAGCATATTCTTCCTATTTAAAATGGCCAGGGAGTGGACATGCAGCGGCAAGACTGGGGTTTGGAGGTGCTCCCATACCCGTTTTGGGTGTTTTTACTTGTTCTAATGGCTCTTAATCTCCTTTAATTCTTTCTTTTGAAAAACTTATTTTTCCTTTTTAAAAATTGGTGGGAATGTGTTAGAAATATAGGCAGCTGTTGGGGAATTGCAGGTTTCTGAGGTTTTTACTAGCTCTGAAATCCATTTGCACTCAAGTGTGACAACCCAACTTTCACAGCCATCTTGGTGGTGCCAGTAGTTTCTGCTGGTTACCATTCTAGCCCCAGCATTTTCTTCCTACTTAATATGGCCGGAGAGTGGATGCATGCAGCAGATGCACCGTTGGTGCGCCGAAGGTGCACCAAAGGCAAGCCTTTTTGCGCCCGTCCACATCTGGCTGGGGCCAGGAGCCAGAAACCCTGGTCCCTTTCAATGGGAGAGGATGGTATACTCTGCGGTTCAGTTAAAGGCATTGCACCCTAACTGCCCTACAGACCGTTGGGTGCTTGTTCAAGTTTTGATATCAGTTGTGGTAGTACTGTCTTACCACGAATGGATGACAAAGGCACTAATTTAATTGTGAATACTGATGGCTGTATTTCTTGGTCGACAGGGTTTAGAACAGAATAGGAATTTCCACTTTTTCAGTTTGAACTGCTGGTCTCTTCCAAGACACTAACAGCATTTTTTTTATTTCTAATGGGATCACAACCCAGATGCTGTGTTTCTTACTGAGAACTGGATGCAAGAGGGTCTCTGCACCTGATGTAATTGTAGCTCTCCCCCCTGGTTATTCTATATTTTGAAAAGACAGATATGATAGAGCAGGTGGATGAATTGTTATTGTTTATAACAATGACTATTGATGTAAAATTGAAGATTTTGCCATTGCTGCCTGCGCAGCTATGTTCATTGCACCCTCTCTCACACACACATTTAAATTATGTGGGGCACAGATTTATCTCCCACCAGGATTTACTGGAAGGGGGTTACCCTTTTCCCAGATTTAATAGTCCCCCTCATATTAAACTCTGCTAATTTTACTGTACTTATAGATATTAATAATTTGGAAGACACCAAATGCAGTCAGAGAGCTACCTTGATAGAGGACTTGGGTGTCCTTGGCCTTAAGTTGTGCAATTCAGCACCCTCTCATGTTACTGGCCCTCTTTTGGATCCAGTTTTTTTCTAATGTGGTGGATCTGGTTACTGATCCCCCTCTTCCTTTAATGTGGTCCGATCATTCGGTGGTAGCGTTCAAGGTTAGTATCCCCCATGACCTTTGTACTACACAACCCAAGTCTTCCTCCAATTTCAGAAATTGGTCAAAACAGAATATAGCAGCTCTTAGTGAAAGACTTAAGTGCTCCCGGCCTGTTCTAAATTCAATAATTGGAAAGATCAGGATTTGGTTTATAACTGCCTCATGGATGCCGTGGAGGAGGTTCCACCAGCCACAGAAAAATGATCTGGACAATGCCATTTCTGAGTGCCTGGGTTTAGGTATACACTGAGACTGGAAAAAAAACAGTGTAAAGTTTTGGAACTATGCAGAGGAGGACAAAGCTATTTATAAAATAGGGCTTAAGGAATATCATGGGGAGTGCAAATCGGTTTGTGCAGCGTTCTACTCCAATAAAACAGGTGCCCAGAATTGTCCTAAGACACTCTTTAAGGTAGTGCAGGAACTGTTGGACCCCCAAATCAGTCCAACAGCCTCCTTCTGTCCCAGACTCAATGCGAGGAGCTGGCTTGTTTCTTCACTCGCAAAGTCGACAATATACTTGCTCCGTTAGAGAAGAACTGTATTAGCGGAGAGCATGCAACTAATTTGGCAGTAGATGCTGACAACTGCAGTTCCACCCTAACAGGGAATAATGATACTCTACCTAATTCTGCTTTGAGTATCTCAATAGGGTTGTGGCCCTCATTAGATATGGTGACCTTAATGTCCACTTTGCAATCCATTACATCAGGATCTTTGTTGGACCCTCTTCCACATAGTAAACTTGGGTCATTGGATGCCTGCCTACTACTAACAATCTTGCACCTCTTGAACTCCTCCTTGTGTGAGGAGTATATTCCTCAGAAGTGGAAGCATGCAATGGTTCTTACGCTGATGAAAAAAGCTCACCTGGATTCAACTATCTGCTCGAATTTTTGCCCCATCTCCCTCACAGAGGCTCAAAATGTTTTGCAATCTTCTCTGTCAGGCTTAAGGGCTGAACACACCACAGAGTCTGCCCTATTGAGTGTAACTAGTTTCTTGAGGCTGCGTCTGGATAAAGGCGGTACAGCTGTGCTTATTTTACTTGATCTGAGTGCAGCGTTTGATACCGTGTCTCACCCTATCTTGTTGGACAGACTGGTGTCATTAGGGCTCAAAGGTTCGGCCTTGGCGTGGATCAGTTCTTTCTTACAAAATCGCTCATTCCAGGTTTTTTCAGTGGGCATCAAGTCAAGTTCACAAGCTTTAACTTCTGGAGTCCCCCAAGGCTCAGTCTTAAGTCCCCTACTGTTTAATTTGTATGTTTGTTTGTTGGCAGACTTAGTGGAGAGCTGTGGTTTTACCTTGTTTAGCTACGCAGATGACATGCAGATCATTTTTTCGCTGTCATCAGCACGGAGTCATGCACCCTGTGATTTTGACCTGGGCTTGTGTTGGATTTCCTCAGAAATGAATAAAAACTCACTCATTGCAGGACCATGACATCTGTCTTATCCCCAAACACCCCTCGCTTTGTGTCACTCAACACAGGCCGGGTTCTCATGGGGCTCTACCAACTCCTTCTGCAAAAGTTAGAAATCTGGGTTTTTGATGGATAATCCATTACATATGACACCTTAAGTGTCTAAAGTGCCCACCATATGTTTTGCTGTGCTTAAATGGCTTAGAATGATCAGTTGGAAGACCCTATTTCAGCCCTAATGACTGCTATTTCGACCGTAGTGCTGTCTAGGCTGGATTATATAAATCTGCTTTACTTGGGCATAGTCAAGGCATCCATACCTCATCTGCAGTTGGTACAGAACGTGGCTGCCAGGATTCTCTACCATTTTCTAAATTCTGCCTCAGTTTCCCATCTTTTTTATGAGCTGCACTGGCTTACAATTCCCAAACACATTACGTTTAGAGACTTGTGTTACATGTTTGAGGCCGAAGTTGGTTCAGAAGCCCACTACATTCAAAACCTGGTGGTACTCTACCAACCCCCTTGTACTTTGAGACCTTCGAATCACACTCTCTTTACTGTGACTAGATTTGGCCTGTCCCTCATGAAAGGGGGACCTATCTCCTACCTTAGCCTGAAATTAGGTAATTCTCTTCCAGGGCCCCTAAGAGCTTGTACGTCACTACTCTCTTTCCATTACGGCTTGAAGACCTGACTTTTCTAAGCTGTTGTCGCCACGTTTTTGCTGTCTGCGCCGAGAAACCTCTTGGGGGTAGCTGTGCGCATTACAAATCTGTTAAACAGAGAAATATATAAATAAATATTTAATTTCTGATCCCCAAATGTGTTTAATTCCAGTCTATACATGTAAACAACACTTCCTTGAAGCACGCGCTAATAACGAGAAATCTATTAATTTCTCCTGAAACCCCATGTACTCCATGTGTGCTGAAGTTCAGAGCATACTTAACATACTTACAGTGCGTGGGATCCTTTTATGTTTGTCCAGACATTGCAGTGGGACAGTATGCTTCCAGTACAAATCCTAAGGCACACAGCGCACATTCTCTTCCGCTGGTCTATGCATCATGCAAGGCAGCCTATAAGACCACCAGCGTCGCCGAAGACAGTAACAACGGGCGGAGGCTAATAGATATGCTTCTTCATTGTGTTTTTCTCTTGCGCAATGGAACACATTTGGTTGCTGTGCCACATTGCATTTCACTTTAGAAAATCTGCCAAATAGATTACTATCCCGCAGCAGTTCAGGTTTAAGATTTTCCTTAATTCAGAAACTCAGCAGTAATAAACTTGCAAAGCTCCACCAGGCATATACTGTATGTCCATGTGTACTGCAAAGCGAATCAAGCGATTTTTGTAAAGGCTGCACATTCCCCAATTATATTTTTACAAAAAAATACAATAAAGCACGATGAATATTGAGACTGGTGTAATTTTTTTCCTCCATGAGGGAACAGCTTCCTTGCCTAGAATTACTTTTCCATTCTCCCTCATCAAGTTTACTGGTCATCGATTCCTCTTGCCACCAGGCAAGGGGATTTATTCCAGCCATCTGCTGGAATAAAACTGACCATTTCCAGGGTGGCACAAGGTCAGGTAGGAGTTTGAGAGTTCCAAAAGCGTACAAGGTTGTAAGTGCTCAATAACTTCCATCAATGGCATCACTTTTCTCACCTTTCCTGAAATTATCACCATGGGTCCCATGTAGAAACCACTCCCTGTAAACCCTATTCAATATAGCAATGTTTCAGCAAAATAATTACATATCATCCACATGTAAACCTTGAAAATAGTTAATTCATGTCTGTTCCTTGTTCCTTCACACCATTACCGATGCATGGGGCCTACCGCTGCATACATCTACATACTGCTGATGAATTACACTCTAGTAAAACCATTTAAACGTAACAGGTGTCGTTCGTTGTGAGTATAGATATGAGGATCGATATGGGCGACATACATCTGTGTTTCCTTCCATTTTACCATTAAACATTTCCTGGCTAAATTGTGGTCTAATAAATTAATCCCTGAAACAAATATTTCTGAAGGGCTCCATCTCTTTACCAGTAATCCGAACGATAACTAAGATATATCTTCGATAGCAGTTGTTTTTCGAAAATGATTGATCTAAGGGAATTCCAACAGAAGGTGGAACGAAGAGCAGGGACCTAATGATGAAAACATGTTTGAATTAATTGTTTCTCAAATCAAATGTCTACTTAACAGTCAATTAATAAAAATAAAAAAATATGTAAAATATTTGAAAGAAAGCAAAGGCTGTTAAATTGCATGTGCAACTCCACATTCCATACTTCAATAACCCACACCTCATTTTCTTGACCATCTACCTCAATGAGCACGTAATAAGCTTATATATCCGGGGATGGTTACAGACCCCAGTTTTAAAAGTTAAATTTTACGATAGGCACCAGAACGCACTCTATGGCTGTGACTGTCCTGAGGTGAAATCATCACCACTCTGCTTGCCCCCTTACCCAAACTCTGCCCTTAACTTAAAAAATAGTGCTGCTCTTTAACCAAACTCTTATCTTTTCTTGTTATTAAGGCAGATGGGTTCGGGATGCATTAAGGATGTGAAGCTGTGATTGGCTAATGTCGCGTGCCTCTTAGTTCTGAGCGTTTTCTTGCTTTTTTCTTTTTTCCTGTATGCAGGATACCCCCGTATTCCTGCTTTTCAGGTTTCCTCTTTATGGGACCTACATGTTGAACCCTCCTTGTTTTCTCCAACCCTAGGCCCTACCTTCTCATGTCAAGTATTTCCCTACCAAGCCCCATCCCTGCATAATGCCGCAGTATAGCACAGGAAGGAAATGAACGGTGCTGCGTTGTGCACGGCACAAAGCCTGCATACCTCTCTTGTTACGACGTCTACGAGTGCATACGAGCAGTCAGACTTGAAAGTCTTGCTTAGAAGTATCCTTAACATGTCTCGTCTTTAAGCTGATTTTTTTACAGTTTATGTGTTTATTCGAACATCATTTATGGCCAGTTTTACAAGGTCCTAGCACCGCTTTGCCTCACCCTAGTGCCATTTTAATTTACGCTAATATGGCGTTAAGGAGGCCATTCTCAGTCATATTTACACAATGGCGCAGTGCTTGCATTGTGCCACTTTGTGACCCCTTGCACCACATTATGCCTACATCAAGCACCAGAATTACTACAGGGGGTTAATCAGCTCTTTGTGTGGAGACAGGCACAGCCCTTTTCAGGTCCAAGTGTCAGATCCTCTTTCCCATCTAGTTCAGGATTCCCATCAGTCTGATGATAGTCCCTCAGGATAAAAATGTCACACCGCAGCTCCCTTTGTGTGTGACTGGCTAGAGGGAATGCACAAAGCCAAGCTGTCACCCAACCCAGAAGTGTATTAGGCACATAGGGGTTAAGAGCAGAGAAATGCCAACTTTCTAAAAGTGGCATTTTAAAAGTTACAATCATAAATCCAACTTTTCCTTTAAAGTGGATTTATTATTACAAGTCCATAGGTACCACACACAAACGTCCTACTCCTTATCAATCAGGAATTACACTTAAAGGTATCAGGCAATTCCCTATGCTATCCTATGAGAGGGGTAGCCCTCACAGTAGTAAAAAATAAATATGGGAACTTTCACTACCAGGACATGCAAAATTAAGTAACACATGCCTTGCCTTTTACTTGCACAGCACCCTTCCCTAGGGGCTGCCAAGGGCCTACCTTAGGGGTGTCCTATGTGTAATAAGGGGTGCTTAGGGCTTAGAAAGTGGTTTAAAATGCCAAGTTGAAATGGCAGTGAAACTGCATACACGGGTTCTGCAGTGGCAGGCCTGAAACATGTTGAAAGGGCTGCATAAGTGGATGGCACAATCAGTGCGGCAGGTCCACTAGTACCATTTAATTTACAGGTACGGGGCAATTATAGTGCACTTTACTAGGGACTTAAAAGTTATTTAAATATGTCAATTGTGAGTACACCAATGTTACCACGATTTAGGGGAGTGAGCACATGCACTTTAGTACTGGTTTGCAGTTGTAAAGTACCCAGAGTCCTAAGGCCAACAAAAACAGATCAGCAAACATGAGGTGACGCAGGCAAAAGGTTTGGGATAATACCACCCTAAGCCAATCAGGTCTAACAATTGCTTTTTTCAGTGGCCTGTTTATAGGATACAAGTTATAAAATGAGAGAAATAGCCCAGCACCACACTTCCTAGAGAAGTGTGCCCAAATACAACCACATCACATTGTTTTAAAACTACAGTGCTTATTAAGATTTTTAAATTTTGGCAGAACATACATTTCAGATTATGCACAAGACATCAAGGCCCTCATTCTGACCCTGGCGGTCGGTGATAAAGCGGCGGCCAAGCCGCCAACAGGCCGGCGGTCTAAAATATGCAATTCTGACCCTGGCGGGAACCGCCAACACAGCCCGCCAACTTAACACTCCGCCCGCCACAGCGGTACAAACAAACAGCGCGGCGGTTCCCGCCAACAGCCAGGCGGCAGACAATGTACCGCCCACCCTATTACGACCCACCAATCTGCCACCTTTTCCGGGGCGGGAGCACCGCCGATAAGAACACGGCGGAAACAGACTACGAACGGGAAAACGCTCACCTCTACGCACTCCACGCGAGATTCCGGCAGTATGGAACCAGAGTTGCAGGTCATCCCCGCACTCCTATTCCTGCTCATATACCAGGAGCACGCCCGGCGGCGCGGAAGACATCGGTGAGTACTGCACCTACGACACAGGGGAGGGAAAAGATTACCGGCACACACCCACCCACCCACACCCACTACAACACACACATCAATGCATTCCCACAGATCACTGTCACAACCCACAAACCACCCCCCTCCGAAATAATGCAAAGACCAAAAGAAGAGATCATAAACGGGCAGATATATTGAAATATGGACACCAGTAATCCCAATAAATAAATAAACTATGTACAAAATATATACAGCTACTAAATGTAGTCCAACCACTGTCCGTGGATCACAGGGGTCCTGTGCATAGGGGCAAGGCCCAGTCCCACGACAAGAACTCCACGGAGAGAACACTGCAGGGGCATCAGAAAGAAAATAGGACAGGCACCTCAGGGGGAAGGGAAGGGGGGGCACCTCAGCCACTTGAGTACACGACGCCAGATCCACGAGGGGACTCCATGACCACTGGGCCATCCTGGGGAGAGCAAAGCCACAGTCCAAACAGTCCATACAGTGGGTGGCCTGCCCACTGGGCCATCCTGGGGAGAGCAAAGCCACAGTCCAAACAGTCCATACAGTGGGTGGCCTGCCCACTGGGCCATCCTGGGGAGAGCAAAGCCACAGTCCATACAGTCCATACAGTGGGTGGCCTGCCCACTGGGCCATCCTGGGGAGAGCAAAGAAACAGTCCAAACAGTCCATACAGTGGGTGGCCTGCCCACTGGGCCATCCTGGGGAGAGCAAAGCCACAGTCCATACAGTCCATACAGTGGGTGGCCTGCCCACTGGGCCATCCTGGGGAGAGCAAAGCCACAGTCCAAACAGTCCATACAGTGGGTGGCCTGCCCAATGGGCCATCCTGGGGAGAGCAAAGCCACAGTCCAAACAGTCCATACAGTGGGTGGCCTGCCCACTGGGCCATCCTGGGGAGAGCAAAGCCACAGTCCAAACAGTCCATACAGTGGGTGGCCTGCCCACTGGGCCATCCTGGGGAGAGCAAAGCCACAGTCCATACAGTCCATAACAGACCCCACTGCCACTGGAGGAGGCAAGTTGGCCAGAGGACATCCTGCAGCCCTGCCCGAGATAGATCCTGCCCTGCCACGTCTGCCAAAGGGCCAGCGGTTCTTGCCTTGAAGGGCCCAGTTCAGCGGTTCCTGAGACGACGGGGCCCAGCGGAGCGGTGCTTGAGACGGCGGGGCCCAGTTCAGCGGTCCTTGCCCTGAAGGGCCCAGTTCAGCGGTTCTTGAGACGGCGGGGCCCAGTTCAGCGCTCCTTGCCTTGAAGGGCCCAGTTCAGCGGTTCTTGAGACGGCGGGTCCCAGTTAAGCGGTTCTTGAGACGGCGGGGCCCAGCGGAGCGGTGCTTGAGACGGCGGGGCCCAGTTCAGCGGTTCTTGAGACGGCGGGGCCCAGTTAAGCGGTTCTTGAGACGGCGGGGCCCAGTTCAGCGCTCCTTGCCTTGAAGGGCCCAGTTCAGCGGTGCTTGAGACGGGGGGCCCAGTTCAGCGGTTCTTGAGACGGCGGGGCCCAGTTCAGCGGTTCTTGAGACGGCGGGGCCCAGTTCAGCGGTTCTTGAGACGGCGGGGCCCAGCGGAGCGGTGCTTGAGACGGCGGGGCCCAGTTCAGCGGTCCTTGCCCTGAAGGGCCCAGTTCAGCGGTTCTTGAGACGGCGGGGCCCAGTTCAGCGCTCCTTGCCTTGAAGGGCCCAGTTCAGCGGTTCTTGAGACGGCGGGGCCCAGTTAAGCGGTTCTTGAGACGGCGGGGCCCAGCGGAGCGGTGCTTGAGACGGCGGGGCCCAGTTCAGCGGTTCTTGAGACGGCGGGGCCCAGTTCAGCGGTTCTTGAGACGGCGGGGCCCAGCGGAGCGGTGCTTGAGACGGCGGGGCCCAGTTCAGCGGTCCTTGCCCTGAAGGGCCCAGTTCAGCGGTTCTTTAGACGGCGGGGCCCAGTTCAGCGCTCCTTGCCTTGAAGGGCCCAGTTCAGCGGTTCTTGAGACGGCGGGGCCCAGTTAAGCGGTTCTTGAGACGGCGGGGCCCAGCGGAGCGGTGCTTGAGACGGCGGGGCCCAGTTCAGCGGTTCTTGAGACGGCAGGGCCCAGTTCAGCGGTCCTTGCCCTGAAGGGCCCAGTTCAGCGGTTCTTGAGACGGCGGGGCCCAGTTCAGCGCTCCTTGCCTTGAAGGGCCCAGTTCAGCGGTTCTTGAGACGGCGGGGCCCAGTTAAGCGGTTCTTGAGACGGCGGGGCCCAGCGGAGCGGTGCTTGAGACGGCGGGGCCCAGTTCAGCGGTTCTTGAGACGGCGGGGCCCAGTTCAGCGCTCCTTGCCTTGAAGGGCCCAGTTCAGCGGTTCTTGAGACGGCGGACGGTCTATGGCCAACTGCTAATTGCCTGGTGGTGCCCTCCTGGGCAGCGGGGATGGTGCTCCTTCACTGCCCACCTGGGCTGTGGGTGGTGGGGCCCTCCTGGCCAGCTGGGCTGGGTCCTCCCTGGGCAGCGGCTATGGGGGTGGTGGGCTCTCCCGGGGCAGCTGTGCCGGTTCCTCCCGGGGCAGCGGCTATGGGGGTTGTGGGCTCCTCCTGGGCAGCAGGCCTGCTGCCTGACCTCTCCGACTTGCTGCCCTTGCCCTCCTTAGTCGTGGGCCTGTGGCCCTTCCCTCCCTTTGGAGCTGTGGCTGGTGACTGTCTCTGGGTGGTGTCCGGGGGAGATGTAGAAGGCGGGCTCCTGCGGCCCCCCTTCCGCCTTCTGCTCCTCTTCCCAGGGGGTGGGCTGGCTGTCCCCTTGCTGCTGGGCGAAGATCCAGACATGCGGGCTGGCGGGCTCCAATACCCCTGCACCCTTGTCAAGGGGGCTGCAGGGCTGGTGGTGGCTGAGGTGCTCTTCTTACCCCGACGAGAAGGAGGGGGGGGCTCAGGGTCAGGAAAGAAGTTAGTAGTGGCGAGGAAGAGCTTCTTGGGACAATGGAGAGTGGTAGGTACAGTGGGAATGGGAGTGGAGGGAGAGGATGTGGTTGTAGGTGAGTCACGTTTGCTGTCTTTGGGTGCAGGTGCAGGAGGGATAGGCTGACGTGAGGTGGATGGCTGTTGGGTGGGTGGGTGGCTGCGTTTGTGTGGTGTGGAAGAGGGGGTGACAGACACAGTGGGAGAGGACACAGGGGACGTGTAAATGGCAGTGGGGGTGGTGACTGCACGTGTGCGGACTGGAGTGGAGGGTGTGCTGGTGATGGAAACACTGGCTGATGGTGAGGTGAATCGAGGTGTGAGTGTAGACGTCACAGGGAGGGAGGAGGGAGACGAGGAGGTGGGGGTCACAGAGGTGGTAGTGACTGTTGGCATGTCTGCATCGGAATGTTGCGTGTGTGAATGTCTGCGTGATCTGTGGTGCTTATGTTTGGATGAGCTTCTCTTGGGTGTTGAGGTGTGTGCAGGCTGGTCTGATGGTGTGGGTGGGACAGGCAGAGGAACAGGAGACTGGGAGGAGGGAGTTAGTAGAGGCAGGCAGGAGACAGGGACAATGGCTGCCGTCAGTGCTGAGGCCAGAGCCTGGAACGATCGCTGATGGGCAGCCTGACCCGAATGAATGCCCTCCAGGTACGCATTGCTGCGATGAACCTCCCTCTCCACCCCCTGGATGGCATTCAAAAGGGTAGTCTGCCCAACAATGAGCGTTCGGAGGAGGTCAATGACCTCCTCACTGAGGGCAGCGGGGGTAACAGGGGCAGGGCCTGAGGTGCCTGGGGCGAAGGAGATGCCCGGCTTCCTGGCAGAGCGGGCACGGGGCGAACGCTGAGGGGCTGCTGGGAGGGCGGAGATGGTGCGCTGGGTGGCGGCTGTACCTGTAATGGCGGGGGGCACGGATGGTGCCACCCCCGCAAGGGAGTCCCCTTCCGAGGACGTGTCCGTGTCGCTGCAGGGTCCAGTCGTCCCCGTCGTGGAGCTCCCCTCGCCCTCCGTCACACTGGTCCAGTCTGACTCTGTTGCATGGCCCTCCTGGGCCATGTGAGATGCAGCTCCCTCCTGCCCCGATGCCACTTCTCCTCCGCCTGATGATGCTGATGCACACAAGCACAGAAAGACAAACAAAAAGGGGGGGGGAGAGAGAAATAAAGGGATATTGAGTACATGGATCTCCGGTACAGTTAGCGGACATGACAGACACAGATGCCCCCTGCACTAAGTTGCGCACTTGGGGTCCGCTACGCATTCCGTGGAACATGCCCTACACGCCTAGAGTTGACAACTGCACCCATGGATGACACGGCCCAGGGATGGCTGTACTGACAAACTACTGAGGGTGGTGGCTGGGGACACAGGGGCTTACGGGGGTGCCCAGCCTACAGATATCGCCCTGGCCTAGGGGGACCCCCAGCCCTCCTCCCCCAACCAGACACCTCCACTGCGCGACAACAGAGTAGATATTGCTTGTACTCACCCCCTTGTGTCTGCTGTGCTGCCCTCACGCGCCCATCCAATTCAGGGTAGGCCACCGCCAGGATCCGGAACATCAGGGGGCTCAGTTGACGGCAGGCACCCCGCCTACGTTGGGAGGCCATCCCCAGCAGAGACTCGGCGGTCTTCTTGGTCCCGCGGCGGATGTCCTCCCACCTCTTGCGGCAGTGGGTGCCCCGTCGATGGTGGACCCCCAGGGTCCGGACTTCCTTGGCAATGGCATGCCAAATCCCGATCTTCTCATGGGCGCGGACCTATGTGACACGTACAGGGAGGGAGAAATACCACGTTCAAGTTTGTCAGCATTTTCCTTTCCAGTGGCCCAACGCCCCCCATCCCCGCCAGGCCCCCCGCCATGCCCCCGCCAGGCCCAACATGCACCCCATCCCCGCCAGGCCCCCCGCCATGCCCCCCGCCAGGCCCAACATGCCCCCCATCCCCGCCAGGCCCCCCGCCATGCCCCCCGCCAGGCCCAACATGCCCCCCATCCCCGCCAGGCCCCCCGCCATGCCCCCCGCCAGGCCCAACATGCCCCCCATCCCCGCCAGGCCCCCCGCCATGCCCCCCGCCAGGCCCAACATGCCCCCCATCCCCGCCAGGCCCCCCGCCAGGCCCAACATGCCCCCCATCCCCGCCAGGCCCCCCGCCAGGCCCCCAAGCCAGCCAGTGGCCCCAAATCCAGATTGAATTAAACTCACTTGTTGGTCTGGAGGACCGTAGAGTAGCGCATACTGGGGGAGGACCCCATTCACGAGTTTCTCCAACTCCTCTCCAGTGAAGGCAGGGGCCCTTTCCCCAGGTGCAGCAGCCATTGTCCCTTCCAGACCAAGGTCACAGCAACACTTGCAGTATAGGTCCTCTCCTGTGAAAGTTCAAGTCGCAAGTGGATAAGTAGATAGAAAATGGCGGTGACGTCCGCGGCGGTGCGTACCGCGGCGGTGCGTCCCGCCACCGCCGGCGCCCTTCGCCATTGGCTCCTGAAACCCATAGGCTTCAATGTTAACCAATGCGGCTTTGCGCCGCGGTCTTCGCCCGCCGCCCGCCGCGGTGTGCCACGCCAGCGCATTGACCTCACATCCCATTGTCACACTTCACAGGTCAGGCAGCCGCCATTTCCAGGGCCCACATGGCTCAATTTCAACTGCGTCACAGAGGCCTAGGCCTTGCATAGCCACTCAGACACGCCATTCACTGCATAGAGAATCGTATACTGTGCTAGCTGTGAGTACGTACCTGTGGGTTGCTTGACTGTGTGCTCCATGTTGTCCTTCCTAGGCACCGTCCGCTGGGTTGGGCGAGGAGACGGATGAATCCTCCCGTGTACCGACCGCTGGTGGACCTGTCGACAATGGAAGAACGCCACATTATCCTGACCTACCGTCTTAACCGTGCCACTATCCATGAACTGTGTGCCCAGCTGGAGCCCGACCTGATGTCCCCCATCCGCCAACCCACAGGGATTCCCCCTCTGGTGCAGGTCATGTCAGTACTCCATTTCTTGGCAAGTGGGTCATTTCAGACAACCGTGGGAATTGCTTCTGGGATGTCTCAGCCCATGTTTTCGAAGGTGTTATCCAGAGTGTTGTCTGCCCTGATGAAATCCGTGAGGAGCTACATCATTTTCCCTGAGGTGGGCGAATTGGCTACAGTGAAGGGTGATTTCTACGCCCTTGGACATATTCCCAACGTAATTGGTGCCATTGATGGGACCCATGTGGCTTTGGTTCCCCCAAGAGACAGGGAGCAGGTGTACAGGAACAGAAAAAATTACCATTCAATGAACATCCAGGTGGTGTGTTTGGCTGACCAGTACATCTCGCATGTAAATGCCAAATTCCCAGGGTCAGTGCATGACGCCTACATCCTAAGGAATAGCAGCATCCCTTACGTGATGGAACAGCTAGAGAGACACCGTGTATGGCTAGTGGGGGACTCTGGGTACCCCAACCTGTCGTGGCTACTGACCCCAGTAAGGAATCCCCGGACCAGGGCAGAGGAACGGTACAATGAGGCCCATGGGCGTACTAGGAGGGTGATCGAACGCACCTTTGGCCTCCTAAAGGCCAGGTTTAGGTGCCTGCATATGACAGGTGGATCCCTAATGTACTCACCTAAGAAGGTGTGTCACATCATCGTGGCCTGCTGCATGCTTCACAACCTGGCTTTGCGCCGCCAGGTGCCTTTCCTGCAGGAGGATGGTCGAGACGGTGGTGTTGTGGCAGCGGTGGAACCTGAGGAGAGTGACGAGGAGGAAGACGACGGGGCTGAAACAGACAACAGGGACAGAATCATTGAACAGTACTTCCAATAGGACACAGGTAACATTTCAAAGATAATTTAGTAAATGTTAACTACTCTCCAGCATCTCTGCTGCCTGTCTATTTGCCCCAGTGTATGATGACTGAGTTGTGGCTTTTCCCTCCCTATTTCAGATCTGGGGTCCCCACTACGAGTCCTGTGCTTCGTTTCCCCATGGACTACAGCTTTGTGGCAGCTGTTTGTTGACTTCACCATGTACAAGGACATATTTGCACTGTCATGTCAATTACAATCTATTGAAATCACAGCCAGACTCCAGATATTTTGGTGCAAAATAGGTGTTTATTTAAGTGCTCAAAATGGGATGGGTGGTTTCAAGTGGGTGGGGGCTATGGGGAAGGAATGTCCATGGCAGAGTCCAGAGTAACAGTCACACAGGTGCATTGTCCAGAGGCCTGTGGAGAGATGGAGCATGGGCAGTTCAAGGATGGACAGGGTGACAATGTGGGACAGTGGGATGACATCAGGTGGTATCCATTGCTGGCGGGGGTCTTGACATCCTACTCTGTCTTCTTGCGAGATCTCAGGGCCCTCTTGCGGGGTGGTTCTTCTCCTGCAGGAGGTGGGGGTCTGGTGGGCTGCTGCTGTGCGGGGGCCTCCTGTCCACTAGCGCCGGCGGAGGTGGTTGGCTGTTCTTGGTCCAGGCTAGTGGCAGGGGCCCTTGGGTGTTGTTCAGTGTCCGCCCTGGTGTTTACGAGGTCCTGCAGCAGCCCTACCATGGTAACCAGGGTGGTGTTGATGGCTCTGATGTCCTCCCTGTACCCCCGATAGTGTTCCTCCTGCAGTGCCTGGATCTCCTGGAACCGGGCCAGTACCGTCGCCATCGTCTCCTGGGAGCGGTTGTATGCTCCCATGATGGTGGTGAGGACCTCGTGGAGAGTGGGTTCCCTGGGCCTCTCCTCCCCCCCCTGTCGCACAGCTGCCCTCCGAGTTCCCCTGTTTCCCTGGGCCTCTGCCCCCTGGCCGGTGTGCCCACTACCACTGCCCCCAGGTCCCTGTTGTTGTTGGGGTGGTGGGTTATCCTGGGTGCCCTGTAGTGGTAGACACACCGCAGATTGACGCGCCCTGGAGACAGAGGCATGGGCCCGCTGGGTGGGAGCTGTGCTGGTGTTCCCAGAGGGGTTAGGGTCTGTAGTGGCCTGGGCCTGTGTGAGGGGAACCGACTGTCCAGAGGTCCCCGATGGTCCGGGCTGGTCATCGGTGTCCAGGTCGACAGAGCTGCTGTCATCGCTGACGGCCTCTTGGGTGGGGGGTGTGGAGAATTCTGGCCCCTCCGCCGCGGTGTGTTGACGGTTGGGTCCTGCAGGGGTATAGAGGTATGGTTATAGTTTCAATGAGTGGCATATGGGTGTATCTGTGGGTTCTCGTGTCCCCAAGTGCTGGCATTCGTGTGTGGGGGCTTTGGTGAGGGTGGCTTGTGGGGGGGATGTGTATATGCATTGGGCATGCTTTGGTGATGGGTGTCCATGCTTAGTGGACGCATGCAGGCCTAGGTTTTGGGATGTGTGGGTTGTGATGGTGAGACATTGGCGGGGAATAGGTGTGCTGGGGGTGGGGGTGAGGATGGTGGTGGGGGTGAGGATGGTGGTGGGGGTGAGGGTGGGGGTGAGGATGGGGGTGGGGGTGAGGGTGGGGTTCGAGGATGGGGGTGAGGGTTGGGGTCTGATTTGGCATGCAGGTGGGGGGGAAGCAGTATTGAAGCTTCAACTTACCAGTATCCATTCCTCCGCCGACTCCTGCAAGGCCGTCAGGATGCAGGATGTTCAAGACTTCCTCCTCCCATGATGTGAATTGTGGGGGTTGAGGTGGGGGTCCTCCGCCAGTCTTCTGCACGGCGATGTTGTGCCTGGATACCATGGAACGCACCTTCCCCCGTAGGTCGTTCCATCGCTTCCTGATGTCTTCCCGATTTCTGGGGTGCTGTCCCACTGCGTTCACCCTGTCGACAATCCTCTGCCATAGCTCCGTCCTCCGGGCAATGCTGGTGTATTGTATCTGTGTGCCGAACAGCTGGGGCTCTACCCGAACGATTTCCTCCACCATGACCCTGAGTTCTTCGTCTGTGAAGCGGGGTTGTCTTTGGGGTGCCATGGGGTGGTGTGTATGATGTGTGGGGTGGAGTATGTGTATTTAAGTGAGTTGAGTGTGGTGGTGTGTGTTGTTTTGTGTGTGGATAGTGTGTGGGTGATGGTGTTGAGTGGCTGTGGCTGTTATTTTTTGGATGCTGGTGTCTCGCTCTTGCCTTCTTTATGAATTTTTTAGCGTAGGGGTTTGTGGGTGATGTGGGTGTGTGTTTTATATTGTATTGTGTGTGTGGGAGTGGTGTGTGTATGTGTATCAGGTGTGTGGGATTCAAATCGTCCAATGTGGCTGAGTTTTGTTCGTTTGTGTGTATTCTGACCGCGGCGGTGTGTCCCGCCAATGGAATACCGCGTTTGAATGACCGCCGCGTGGATTCGTGGGTCGTAATGGCATGGGCGTATTTCTGTTGGCGTGGCGGTGGAGGTTTTGTCACCTCCACTTTTCCGCCGACCGCTGGTCTGGCGGTCTGTTGTGGCGGTCGGATTTTCGGAGGTTTGCCTTCTGCGGGTCAGAATGACCGTGGCGGGTTTCCGCGACCGCGGCGGGATTATGGAGGATTTCTGACCGGCGGTAGGCGCCTTTTACCGCCGAGGTCAGAATGACCACCCAAATCTTTATGCAAATGAATTCATCCAGACTTCTCAAGTAAACATTGGACACCAGAACATTCACAAATTCTCAGAACACAACAGACTGACATACTTGCAGCACAATATTTACATACATGTGAAAAATAAAACAAATGTGGTCATTGGTTTCACCTATGTCACATTTAATGAAGGTGACACAGTGCCAATTCCCTATAAATCACATCTATTCAAATGCAGAAATTAGTTTTGCATCCACTCAGAAATTCTGATAGTGGTTCAGGTGGCTGTCATATTGGAAAGACCATTGCTCAAGGGACACGCATAATTTTCCTTACTTCCGTCCCATCCTTTAAGACTGTCACAAAGGCCAGAGCCCTGAACACAAAAGTCTTACGCGAGATGGATACAATGGGCTACTTCCCTGATGGCCAATGATGTGGATTATGGGCCTCATTGAGACCGACAGGGCCGTGGTGGAGGCCAGACCGCTGCCAAAGCAGCGGTCTGACCTCCACATTACTACCATGGCAGAGCCGCCGATGTCGGTCCGCCGACACCTCCAGGTTGCTACCAACCGACAGCTTGCCGGTGCCGGCGGTCTCAATCGGCCAGGACAGCCCTGCTGGCAGCCCTGGGGATTATGAATCCCCTTTTCGCTAGCCTTTGCATGGCGGTAGCTCGACCCAATCAAAAGCCTCTGATTCCCATAAGGCAGATTTGCCACTGGTAGACGAAACGGATTATAGATAAACCTACTGGCGTCTGGTTAAATAATTCCGGTATTGAAACGCAAATTCTCTTCTAGAATGCCTGGAATCAATTTAGATATTTACAGACAGCAAAATAATAAGGAGCTGATTTAAAAAAGTGGCAGTGCACCTAGTGCAGCACCACTTTCCTTGCGCCCCTTAGCATCCCCCCACCGCTACCATGTGTGCACCGTATTTAAAATAAGGTGCACCATGGTGCAGGGTAGGGGGCAAAAGAGTCAGAATTCCCGATGCTATTGATATACAGTAGTCGGCGGGCGTAGCACCAAAAATATGGTGCTACTCCTGCAGAGTACATAGGGGCCCGTTGTATTCAATGCTCTGAACTGGCGTTAAAGGTGTAAAAAAAAATGGCACAAGGAAATCTCCTAGATTTCCTTCTGCCATTTTTTCAGCCCCCCTAATGGGGGAACACCGCCTTTGCTTACATTATGCATGGCACAGACATAATGTGGCGCAAGGGTTAACAAAGTGGCACAATGCATGCATTGTGCCACTTTGTAGATATGGCGTGTGTAAAAAGCCACTTTACCGCCGCCTTAGCGTCACAAAAATTACACTATGGTGGTGCTAGGGCCTCTTAAGTCAGGTGCAAAATGTTTTAGAGTCTGCATTAAATAATTTATGTAGGTATTTTCAACCACCTTTCATTCAATTTTTGCTATCTTCTGGAAACATTGTAATGCAATACAATGTCAGAATTCAAGTATGGTTGATACATTTTTTTATAATTAAACCAATGCATACATTATGTGGTATCTCTTACAGAATATATTGATAGGTACATGAGTGTTACTGAGGAAGCAATTCACAGTGGAAGCTTTGCCCTTGTTTGTTTCTAATGTAACCTGTGACATTAGCTTAAATAAAACATTTTCAACAGCATGTACAGATTTGTTTGTGGTTTAATGATAGTAATGGTAGAGTAGCACTCACAAATCTGCTGTGGACTTTTGGGGTCTCATTCACAAAAGTGTTTGGAAGGAGGTAAATATTAATCCTTATCCAGATAATCAGTATTGCAGAAAATTTACCCTCACAGATGATGTCTAAGAGTAAAGATATTGACTTGAAGTTTACAAAGCATGATGAGCACTTTACAATTGAAGGGGGGGAACAAGGTAGTAGTTTTACTAGGAAATCAGGCACCAAGAGAAACATATCAAAACGTGTTCCTTTCCCTCCCCAAAGTATTTAACTTTGAATGATCTATTATTGGGTCTAGGGCAATCTGGCCGTCTTCAACAGGGTATTTGTTTGTTTTAACCTGTATTGGGGCATGTACTGTTTTTAATTAACTATGGGCCAGATGTATCATCAAGGCCATTTGCGATTCGGAAATAGAGATTTTTAGGAAATCGATATTTCCGACTCGCAAAGTGCCATGTATCACATTTGCGAAGCTGTAATAGTGATTTCTTAAAAATCGCAAATGCTATTACCGATTCGAAAATTGCGATACCGGCCCCATTCGCACCTATGGGCCTCTTGGCCCATATCTGCAAATTTTTTGCATTTCCAAAATTGCGATTTCTGAACCAGAAATCGCAATTTCGGAAATGCAAAACCCCAGGGTGCTGGGGGCCTAAGGCCCCCTCTGCTGCACCCCAAAACAAGTTTTGGGGACCTGTATGGTGCACACATGCCAAAAGGGCATGTGTGCTTTACATGTACAATTTAAAAATGCATTTTAAATGCATTCTAAAATTTTGCACATGGTTACCACCAAGTTCACCTTGGTGGTAATTAGCGATTCCTAAATGCCAAAATCGCATTTAGGAATTGCTTCATATATATGCTAAGGAATCGCAAATAAGGAATCCTTATTTGTGATTTCTAATTTAGAGAGTCGCAATTTGTGACTCTCTAAACAGGGTCGCAATTTTAAGGAATCGCTATTTTAGCGATTCCTTAAAATTGCATTCAGAATGTATTTCATACATTCTGAAATGGCATTTTGCATTCGCAAACGGGCATTCGCACCGTTTGCGAATGCAAAATTCTTTCATACATCTGGCCCTATGTGTAGTAAATAAATCATTGAATTGAATTGACTAAATAAAAAAAATGTTAGAAGTGCCCATGCTTACATCTAAAGAGTAAATGTAATTTGAGTGTCTTTGCACACTTTTAATCTTGCACAGTTTCAAAAACCTTTACCTTTGTTACATTGTTTTGGAATAGTTAGAATAGCCATTCGCTTGACAAGTTAATAATTAAAATAAGTCATTAGTCAACATGGATTTTTTATGTGTTTCCAAAGTGAGTTTGAAAGACTCAAAAAATTATAACTATCTCTGGCCCTCATTACAACCCTGGCGGTCGGTGTTAAAGCAGTGGTAATATCACCAACAGGCCGGCGAAAAAAAAATGGAATCACGACCATGGCGGAAACTGGCAACATAGACAGCCACTTTAACACTCCGACAGCCACGGCGGTAGAAACAAACACCGCAGCGTTAACCGCCAACAGACAGGCAGAACACAATGTACTGCCCACACTATTACGAGAGGCATATCCGTCATCTTTTCTGGGGCGGTACCAATGCTATCAAAAGCACAGCGGAAACAGGAATTGGAACGGAAACCACTCACCTGTCGACACCCAAAAAGGAAGCAGGACACCATGGAGCCTGAACTACAAGTCCTGCCCATGCTGCTCTTCCTCCTCTTGTATCAGGAGCAGGAAAGACGCTGTCGACGACCACAGTGAGTAATGCACCTACCACACAGGGGAGGGTGGGAGGGAAAAGCGAGTGACACAAACTCGCAACACGCAATACCCCCACCCCCACCCTCACCCACAACACCATACACACAAATACATGCAGCAACATTACATATACACACCCACACACCCTGGAAGAACGCAAGGACAAAAGGAAATGGTTGTAACAAGTGTAATCAATAACAATCAGATAGGGCAATTTAAAAAATCAGTATATACAAATATGTACACCAACTACACAAGTCCAGATATTAATCAAACATCGTCCGTGGATCAGTGTCCCAAAATGCATGGGTGAAGGCCACACAAGATACCTGATTTGAAACGGAGAGAACACTGCAGGGACATCAGATGGAAAATAAACAGGCACCTCAGAGGGAGGGGAGGCACCTCAGCCGGATGAACGCACGATGCCACTGCTCCACGAGGGGGCTCCATACCCACTGCTGAATCCTGGGGAGTGCAAAGCCACAGTCTCTCAAGTCTCTCCAGAGGGTGGTTTGCCCACTGCGTTATCCTTGGGAGTGCCAAGCCACAGTCTCTCAAGTCTCTACAGTGGGTGGTTTGCCCACCGCATTATCCTGGGGAGTGCAAAGCCACAGTCTCTCAAGTCTCTCCAGTGGGTGGTTTGCCCACTGCGTTATCCTAGGGAGTGCAAAGCCACAGTCTCTCAAGTCTCTCCTGTGGGTGGTTTGCCCACTGCTTTATCCTGGGTAGTGCAAAGCCACAGTCTTTCAAGTGGATGACAGTCTCCACTGGTTCTGGAGGGGGCTTTGTGCCCAGAGTGCTTCATCCTGCCAAGGACTGGGGTAGTGGATGCTTTTCTCCACTGGCTCTGGAGGGGGCATTGTGACCAGAGTGCTTCATCCTGCCAAGGACTGAGGAAGTGGATGCATTTCTTCACTAGTTCTGGAGGGGGCTTGGTGCCCAGAGTGCTTCATCCTGCCAAGGACTGGGGTAGTGGATGCTTTTCTCCACTGGTTCTGGAGGGGGCATTGTGCCCAGAGTGCTTCATCCTGCCAAGGACTGAAGAAGTAGATGTATCTCTCCAGTGGTTCTGGAGGGGGGTTGGTGCCCAGAGTGCTTCACATGCAGTGTGGCAGGTCCCATTCCCTCACCTGGGTGTGTGTGCCACGAGATTGCCTGGGAACAGGTAGCATGAGACGCCATGGAGGCAGAGACACACTCCACCCTGCTGCAACTTCGCCTGCCACCTGCTGGTACAAACATTGCTGGGAGTCATTCCTCATGGACACCGGGCAGGGTCCAGGATGTCTCCAGCAGCCTCGGACGGCTACCCACTGGGGATGATTGCCATGTCAGCTGTGGTGGCACTGTCTGAGCACGTCGCAGGGCTGGTGGCGGTCCTTGCGGTGGTGTCTGTGGCGGAGGTGCTGGCGGTGGTGCATTTTTCTGCACCTGTTGAGGGACACAGCAGGATGTCTCCTGCAGCCTCGGACGGCTGCCCACTGGGGATGATGCTGGGGACTGTTGGTGAGGCAGCAGAAGTGCAGGTGGCGGTTCTGCTGGTGGTCCTGGTGGCGGTTCAGGTGGCGGTGCAGGTGGTGGTGTCCACCGCTGTACAGGTTGATGTTCTGGTTGACAGAAGGGGTGACTCTGGTCCCTCAGCCGGAGCCCCTGTGTCCTGTCCTGACCTGCTCTTCGGCTTGTGTCCCTTCCCCACCTTTGATGTTGCTGCTGGTGTCTTGCCACTGTCCCCTTTTGGTTTGGAGGAGCCCTTGCTTGCTGGTAGGTGCGGCTTCTCCCTCGGGCATGTGAGTACCTTCTTCACCTTGGCAGGTGGCGGAATGGCCTGTTCCTTGGCCTTGCTAGGTGGCACACTGCAGCCCTGATTGGGTGGCGCCTGCAATGAGACCGGACTTGCTGTGACCACTGTGCTTGGGGATTTGGTGGCTGAGGTGCTGGGCTGGGACCTGGACAGTCTGGCCCTAGGGGAAAGACAGGGGGGGAGGTGTAGGGAAGAGGTCAATGTTAGCCAGGAAAAGTTTCTTAGACACACTGGGATGGCAAGATGGAGGGGGTTTGGGAGTGGAAGAAGAGTTAGTGGTTGTAGGAGGTGTACTTTTGCTGAATTTGGGTGAAGGTTCATGGACCGGAGGCTGTTGTGAGGTGGATGGCTGTTGGATGGGTGTGTGACTTCGTTTGTGTACTTTGGGAGGAGGGCTCACAGACACACTGGGAGAGGACACAGGGGATGTGTGAATGGTAGTGGGGGTGGTGAGTGCATGTGAGCGGTGTGTGGTGATGGGCGTGCTGGTGATGGCGGTAGAGGATGAGGATGTAGTTCATGCAGGTGTGAGTAGAGATGAGACAGGGAGGGAGGAGGAGGACCAGGAAGAGGGGGACACAGTGGAGGCAGTGGATGTTGCTGTATCTGCATGGGTATGGTGCTTGTGTGAGTGCCGGTGGGATGTGTGGTGCTTATGTTTGCCATGTCCACTCTTGTGTGTTGATGAGTCTGCATGCTGGTCTGATGGTGTGCTTGGGATAGGCAGAGGTACAGGGGATTTTGACTCTGGGTGGAGGAAGTTGGAGGGGGGAGGCTGGACACATGGATATTGGATGCCATCAGTGCTGAGCCCAGAGCCTGAAATGCTCTCTGTTGGGTCGCCTGCCCAGAATGAATGCCCTCCAGGTATGCATTGGTTTGCTGCAAATGCCTCTCGACACCCTGGGTGGCATTCAAAATGGTAGATTGCCCAACAGTGAGGGATCTCAGGAGGTCAATAGCCTCCTCACTGAGGGCAGCAGAGTTGACTAGGGTGAAGGAGAAGCCCACCCTCCGTCCCACTGGTGCCTTCGGACTCCGTAAATTCACCCTCATGGGCCATGTGGGATGCAGCTCCCTCATGCTCCGGTGCCACTGCTCCTCCGCCTGATGATGTTAATGCATGCAAGAACAGGGTGACAAAACAAAAAGAGGGGGAGAGACAGAGAAGACATATGGTCAGTGCATGCAACACCACTACCGTTGGCAGACACAACACACAGGCAGCAGCCCTATGCACTAAGTCATGCACTAACAGTGCAGGGGAAAAGCACATGCCCAAGGAGGACTCTGTCTAGACCCATTTCATGCACAGCTGGAACACATGGGAGCCTGACTAGGTGTAGAGGACAAATACCCCCTTTAGGGTTGTAGTGGGAATGAGGCTGCAAAAGAATTGATCTACCTTTGCGCGTCTGCCCTTGCCTAGGGGAACCCACAGGGCACCACCCGACCCAGACACCTCGTCAAGCGCACAGAGTCAGCTGAATGAGAGTGTACTCACCCTCTTGTGACTGCTGTGATGCCCTCAAGCGCCCATCCAACTCCGGACATGCCACCACCAGGATCCAGTACATCAGGGGGTCATGGTGCAACAGGCACCCCTTCCACGTTGGGAGGCCATCCCCAGCTGGGCCTCCGCCGTCTTCTTGCTCCAGCAGCGCAGGTCCTCCCATCTTTTCCAGCAGTGGGAGCCCCCTCTATGGTATACCACCAGGGTCCGCACTCCCTTGGCGATGGCAGGGCAAACACCTGTCTTCTGGTGGGCGCTGACCTAGAGGAAAAGTGAAGTAATAATGGATGTTACTCTCCCATACAGTTCTCCTCACACATAGTCTAAAAACTTCCCACCCTGGCCCAGACGTACATACACACACACTATCCTCACATGCTGGCCTGTCCCCCCTCCCTCTTCCATCCACGACACTCCATAAAATCATGTGCCATCCACCATGCTCACTGTGTACTCAGCTATTTGTATGGAGGACCGTACAGTTGCGTGTACTGGGGGAGGACCCCATCCACTAGTTTCTCCAACTCCTCCGAAGTGAAGGCAGGGGCCCTTTCCCCAGATACTGTAGCCATTGTCGCTTCCAGACACAGGTCACAGCAGCACTTGCAGTTTAGGTCCTCTACTGTTGAAGGTCAGGTATCAAGTGAGTGAACAGTTATAAAATGGCGGTCAGGACCGCAGCGTTGTGTACCGTCACCGCCAGCGTACATCGTCATTGGCTCCTGGAACCTATAGGGCCCAATGTTGACCAATGCTGAATTGCCCCACGGTCTTCAACCGCCTACCGCAACGGTGTACAATGCCTCATTTCCCCTTTTCCCACCTTAAGGGTCAGGCAGCCGCCATTTCAAGGGGCCACATGGCAGGCCCAATAACTGTGTCACACCTATTTAGGCCAGGAATACGGACAGACAAAGGCACATGGAGAAAATGTAAAGTTTTTGCAAAACAGCATTGTGATACCTAAGTGTTGTATGACCCTCTGCTCACCGTTCTCCTCCATAGGGCACGTCCACTGGGGAAGGTGATGAGATGGCGGCATCCTCCGGTGTACAGACCCCTGGCGGAGCTGTCGACAATGGAAGACAGACACATCATTATCATTTACAGACTTGATGTGTGCAACAATCCATGAACTGTGTGCCCAGTTGTAGCCAGACCTGATTTTTGCTCTCTGCCATCCCACAGGAATACCCCTCTAGTGCAGGTCCTGTCTGTACTCCATTTCCTGGCCAGTGGGTCTTTTCAAACAACAGTGGCCATAGCATCAGGGATGTCCCAGCCAATGTTCTTTAACATGTTGTCCAGAGTGTTGTCTGCCCTGCTGAAACACATGCGCAGTTACATCGTTTTCCCTCAAGTGGAGGATTTGCCCACAGTGAAAGGTGACTTCTATGTCCTGGGACATATCCCCAACATCATTGGTGCCATTGATGGTACACATGTGGCATTTGTGCCCCCCACAGGAATGAACAGGTGTACAGAAACTAGAAAAGCTACCATTCTATGAATGTGCAGATGATGTATTTGGCAGACCAGTCCATCTCCCATGTGAATGCCAAGTATCCTGGCTCAGTGCATGACGCCTACATTTGGAGAAATAGCAGCATCCCTCATGTGATGAGGCAACTCCAGAGGCACCGGGTGTGGCTAATAGGTGAGCCCAAGGTCCCAATACAGTTGTCATAGGTGTCTAGGTATGGGAGATTCCCTAATGTTTGGAGTATGTCTAACAGTTGTCCCTCGATATTTGCAGGTGACTCTGGTTACCCCAACCTGTCATGGCTACTGACCCCAGTGAGGAATCCCAGGACAAGGGCAGAGGAACGCTACAATGAGGCACATGGGTGAACTAGGAGGATAATCGAGCCCACCTTCGGCCTCCTAAAGGCCAGATTCCGGTGCCTCTATTTGACAGGTGGATCCCTATACTACTCACCAAAGAAGGTGTGCCAGATCATCGTGGCCTGCTGTATGTTGCACAACCTGGCCTTGTGACGCCAGGTGCCTTTTCAGCAGGAGGATGGGCATGATGCTGGTCTTGTGGCAGCTGTGGAGCCTGTGGACAATGAAGAAGAGGAGGCAGAAGAAGATGATGTAGACAACCGAAATAACATCATCATGCAATACATCCAGTGAGACACAGGTAAAAAGATGGAACTGCTTCCCACATCTCATACTATTGTAGGACCTAGCATAAATCTGCCTTTTTAACTTTGTGTATGGACCCTGACTTGTCACTTTGGCTTTCCATTTCACAGATCTGGGTCCCCATTTGTGCCCTCTGCTATGTTTACTCCTGGCCTACAGCTGTGTAACATTGGTATGTGAACAAGTCCATTGACATTGCTATATTCCAGAAATTTTGCTATTACACATTTGTGAAAGCACAGACTGACTCCAGATTGGTTTGTGATTCAAGGGTGTTTATTTCTGTGCAAATAAGTGGAGGGGGTGTGCAATGGGCTGGGGTGATGGTAGGGGAATGTCCATGGCAGAGTCCAGTCTCTTGGTCTCACAGGTGCATTGTCCAATTGGGCATAGGAAATGGAGCAATGGCACTTTAAGGTGGACAGGGTGACAAAGTGGGAGAGAAGGGTGACATTCAGGAGGGTCTTATTTCCTGACGGGGGTCTTGGCAATGTTCTCTGTCTTGTGCCTGGATCTCAGGGACAGTTTGTGTGGTGGTTCTCCTTCTGCAGGGGGTGGGGTGCTGGTGGCCTGTTGTTTCTGTGGTGGTGCCTCCTATCCACTAGCGCAGGCGGAGGTGGACGGCTGTTAATCATCCAGGCTAGTGTCAGGGGCCCGTTGGTGTGCCACTGTGTCAATTATGGTGTTGACAAGGTCTGTCAGCACCCTTGCAGTGGTGACCAGGGTGGTGTTAATGAACTTCAAGTCCTCCCTGATCACCAGGTAGTGTTCCTCCTGCAACCGCTGGGTCTCCTGAAACTTGCCCAGTTCTGTGCCCATGGTCTCCTGGGAATGGTGGTAAGCTCCCATGATGTTGGAGAGTGCCTCATGGAGTGTTGGTTCCCTGGGCCTGTCCTCCCCGTCGCACAGCAGTCCTCCCAGCTTCCCTGTTATCCTGTGCCTCTGTCCCCTGAACGGTGAGCCCACTGCCAATGGCCCCAGGTCCCTGATTGTCTTGGGTTGGTGGGTTTGCCTGGGTTCCCTGTAGTGGTGGACACACTGCTGAAGTACGTGCCCTGGGGACAGAGGGATGGGCCTGCTTGGTGGGTGCTGTGGCGATGTTTCCTGAGTGGGGAGGTTCAGTGGTGGTTTGGCACTGTGTCAGGGGAACCGACTGGCCCGAGGTCCCTGATGGACCGGGCTGGTCATCTTGATCCAGGCGTGCAGAGCTGCTGTCATCTATGTGGGCCTCTTCTGTGCCTATGCCTAGCACCTCAAGTCTGGTGGCGTTGGGTAGGGGTCCTGTTGGGGTGTAAATGAATACTTTTAGTATTTGCGTGTGCCATCTTGTGCATTGTGTGAGGTACCCTCTACTCCTGTGCTTGCATAATTGTGTTTGCCCTTTTGTGATAGTTGTTTTGGGGTCTGTGTTGGTTTCTGTACTGGACCTGCTTTGGTGACGGTGGTCCATGCATAGGTGTTGCATGCAGGGCCTTGGTATTGAGATGTGTGGGTTGTGATAGTGGGACATATGGAGATGATGGTTTGATTGGGTGAGGGTAAGGGTGGGGGTATATGATGGCATGCAGGTGGGGTGGGGGATAAAGTAGTTAAGATATGACTTACCAGAGTCCAGTCCTCCTGCTACTTCTGCAAGGCCCTCAGGATGCATTATTGCCAAGACTTGCTCTTCCCATGTTGTTAGTTGTGGGGGAGGAGGTGTGGGTCCACCGCCAGTCCTCAGTACAGCAATCTGGTGTCTTGATACCATGGACTGGTCTGCGACCTACGGGGGAAGGTGCGTTCCGTGGTCTCCAGACACCACCTTGCGGTACAGAGGACTGGCACCGGACCCCCACCTACTCCCCAACAACTAACAACATGGGAGGAGCAAGTCTTGGTGATTCTGCATCCTGAGGGCCTCGCAGGAGTAGATGGAGGAATGGACTTTGGTAAGTCAAATCTTAACTATTACATCCCCCACCCTACTTGCATGCTATCACATACCCCCACCCTCACCCCCACCCCCATCACTCCAACTCCTCACAAATGTCCCAACATCGCAAACCACACATCCTAACACCAAGCCCTGCATGCAACAACAAAACATGGACACCCATCACTAAAGCATGGCCAATGCACATACCCATACACCCCCTTAAACCGCCATCACACAAGGACCCACACAGGAATGCAAGCACTGGGGTACACGGTCACCCACCCATTGCACACCAGGGCACACACAGATGTAATAAACATCCTTTTATACCCCTGCAGGACCCCTACCCACCGTCACCGGACAGGTGGGTCCACACATGTCCACACCACCAACAGAAGAGGCCCAGAGTGATGACAACAGCTCTGTCCAACTGGATCTAGATGACCAGCCCGGCCCATCTGGGACCTCTGGACAGTCGGTTCCCCTGACACAGTCACAGGCCATCACAGGCCTTCCCCCCTCTGGAAACACCAGCACAGCATCCACCCAGTGGGCCCATATCTCTGTCCCCAGGACACGTCAATCAGCAGTGTGTCCACCACTACAGGGAACCCATGCTAACCCACCACCCCAACAACAACAGGGACCTGGGGGCAGTGGCAGTGGGCACACGGTCCAGGGGACGGAGGCCCAGGAACACAGGGAAACTGGGAGGGCTGCTGTGCGACAGGGGGAGGACAGGCCAAGGGAACCCACTCTCCACGAGGCCCTCTCCAAAATCATGGGAGCGTACCACCATTCCCAGGAGACAATGGCAACGGTACTGGCCAAGTTTCAGGAGACCCAGCGCCTGCAGGATGAACAGTATTTGGGCTTCAGGGAGGAACTCAGATACATCAATTCCACCCTGGGCACCATCGTAGGGGTGCTGAAGGAAGTCCTCAACACCAGGGGGGACACTGTGGCACAATAAGGGGCCCCTGACACAAGCCTGGACGATGAACTGCCCACCACCTCCGCTGGCGCTAGTGGACAGGAGGCACCGCCACAGGGCCACCACACCAGCACCCCACACCCTGCAGAGGGAGAACCACCCCGCAAGCGGCCCCTGAGATCCAGGACAGAGACAGAGAACGATGCCAAGACCCCTGCCAAGAAATGAGACCGCCCTGAATGTCATCCTTTTGTCCCACCTTGTCACCCTGTCCTTCCTCAAACTGCCCCAGCTCCACTTCCTATGCCCATTTGGGCAATGCACCTGTGAGACAAATAGACTGGACTCTGCCATGGACATTCCTCCACCATCACCCCTCACCATTTCACAACCCCCTCCAATATTGAGCACAGAAATAAACACCCTTAAAGCACAAAACAATCTGGAGTCCGTCTGTGATTTCCAAATAGTGTATTAGCTATTACAGTGACAAAATGCTCTTACAATTGTAATGTCCACATACCTATGTCACACAGCTCTAGTCCATGAGGAAACAAAGCACATGTCACACAGTGGGACCCACATCTGTGAAATTGTATGGGAAAGTGACAACTCAGTGACCATACACTGGGTGAAAACGACAGACAGTAGAGAGGTAATAGTGTTAAAGTACATGTAGTAGGCATGTTTGTATTCTTACCTGTGTGTCACTGGAAGTATTGCAGGATAACTGAGTTCCTGTTGTCGATGTCCTTTTCTTCTGCTTCCTCGTCTTCACTGTCCACAAGCTCCACAGCTGCCACAACACCGCCATCTGGACCATCCTCCTGCAGAAAAGGCACCTGTCGTCGCAAAGCTAAGTTGCGAAGAATACAGCAGGCCACGATGATCTGGCACACCTTCGTTGGTGAGAAGAATAGAGATCCACCTGTCATGTGGAGGCACCGGAACCTGGCCTTCAGGAGGCCGAAGGTCCGCTCTATAATCCTCCTAGTTCACCCATGGGCCTCATTGTAGCGTTCCTCTGCCCTTGTCGTGAGATTCCTCACTGGGGTCAGTAGCCATGACAGGTTGGGGTAACCAGAGTCACCTGCAAATGGCAAGGGCAACTGTTAGACACACACTAACCTGTAGGGATATCCCCAAACCCAGACAACCATTCCCGCTGACTTGCTTCCAGGTGCTCACCTAATAGCCACACACCGTGCCTCTGGAGTTGACCCATCACATAAGGGATGCTGCTATTCCGCAGGATGTAAGCGTCATGCACTGAACAAGGGAATTTTGCATTAACATGGGAGATGTACTGGTCTGCCAAACACACCATCTGCACATTCATGGAATGATAACTCTTCCAGTTTCTGTACACCTGTTCACTCCTGTAGGGGGGTACCAAAGCCACATGTGTCCCATCAATGGCACCTATGATGTTGGGGATATGTCCCAGGGCATAGAAGTCACATTTCACTGTAGGCAAATCCTCCTCCTGAGGGAAAACGATGTAACTCCGCATGTGTTTCAGCAGGGCAGACAACACTCTGGACAACATGTTGGAAAACATAGGCTGGGACATCCCTGATGCTATGGCCACTGTTGTTTGAAATGACCCACTTGCAAGGAAATGGAGTACTGACAGCACCTGCACTAGAGGAGGGATTCCTGTTGGATGGCGGATAGCTGACATCAGGTCTGGCTCCAGCTGGGCACACAGTTCCAGGATTGTGGCACGATCAAGCCTGTAGGTGATGATCACATGTCGTTCCTCCATTGTCGACAGGTCCACCAGCGGTCTGTACAACGGAGGATACCGCCATCTCCTCACATGTCCCAGCGGACGGTGCCTATGAAGGACAACAGCGAGCACAGTCAACCAACTCAGAGGTACGTAGCCACAGCATGTGGGCCCCTGAAATGGCAGCTGACTGACCTGTAAAGTGGGACAATGGGATGTGAGATAACTGTGCTGGCGTTGTACACCATCGCGGTAGGCGGTCGAGGACCGCGGCGCAAGTCTGCATTGGTTAACATTGGACCCTATGGGTCCCAGGAGCCAATGACAATGTACGCCGGCGGTGACGGTACACAGCCCCGCGGACGTGACCGCCATTTTCTATCTGTTCAATCACTTGATACCTGATCTTCGACAGGAGAGGACCTACACTGCAAGTGCTGCTGTGACCTCGGTCTGGAAGAGACAATGGCTCGTGCGTCTGGGGAAAGGGCCCCTGCCTTCACATCAGAGGAGTTTGAGAAACTCGTGGATGGGGTCCTCCCCCAGTACAGGCTTCTCTACGGTCCTCCAGACAAACAGGTAAGTACACTGAGAGCATGCTGTATGGGCTATGCCTGTGTGGAGTGTGGTGGATGAAAGATGGGGGGGGAGATTGAGGCGTGCATGAAACGACGGTGAGTGCATGTGCCACATGGCAAGGGTAGGGATGGGGCCAATGACTGTGACGGTGCAGTTGATAATTACTTTTCTTTTCCCCCTGTACAATTCATGTAGGTCAGCGCCCATCAGAAAAAAGATATTTGGCGTGCCATCGCCAAGGACGTCCGGACCCTGGGGGTCTACCACAGACGGATCACCCACTGCCAAAAGAGATGGGAGGACATTCGCCGCTGGAGCAAGAAGACGGCGGAGGCCCAGCTGGGGATGGCCTCCCAACGTGGGAGGGGTGCCTGTCGCACCATGACCACCCTGATGTTCAGGATCCCGGAGTTGGATGGGCTCTTGAGGGCATCACAGCAGTGGGACGGAGGGGAAGGGGAGCTCCACGGCAGGGATAGGAGCTGAGACCAGTGATAGGGACTCGTCCTCTGATGGGATCTCCCTACCAGCACCGCCCTCCCAGCAGCCCCTCAGCCTTTGCCCCGTGCCCGCTCACCCAGGAGGGTGGGCATCACCTTTGCCCCAGGCACCTCAGGCCCTGCCCCAGTCACCCCTGCTGCCCTCAGTGAGGAGGCCATTGACCTCCTCAGGTCCCTCACTGTTGGGCAGTCTACCATTTTGAATGCCATCCAGGGTGTAGAAAGGCAGTTGCAACAAACAAATGCATTCCTGGAGGGCATTCATTCTGGTCAGGCGGCCCTTCAAAACAGCCTCCAGCGCATGCACCTTCACCCAAAGTCACCAAACGAACACCTCTGACAACCACAACCTCTTCCTCCACTCCCAAATCCCCTCCAGTGTTCCCAAAAAACTTATCCGGTCCAACCTTGACCTCTTTCCCTCACCTCACCCACCCCGTCAGTCTCCTAGGGCCCGACTCTCCAGGTCCCAACCTAGGACCTCAGCCACAACATCTCCGGGACCAGTGGTGCCTGTTGTCACCGGAATCTGGAGTGCACCGGGCACCAGGGCAGCCAGTGTGGCACGGAGCCACAGCACGGACAGTCCCCCACCTGTGAAGCATCAAAAGTTGGCCAGTGCTGGGCAGGAGAGGGGGAAGACTCCAGCCACCAAAGCCGCTCCCAGGGGTACAGGTGGGAGTGTGGAGTCAGCTGCGACACCTTCCATGGTGGGGAAGGGCCACAAGAAACTCAGCAAGTCTGGGAAGAACAGCACAGCGGAGAAGACCGACATCATCCCTGCTGGGCCATAAAGGACCGCCAGCACCAGCCCCGCTGGGGCATAAAGGACCACCAGCACCAGCCCCGCTGGGCCATAAAGGACCACCAGCATCAGCACCACCCCCGCTGGGCCAGACAGGACCGCCAGCAGCTGAGTCACTGCCAAGGACCCCGCTGCCACAAGCACCGCTGAACAGGACACTGCCGCCACAAGCACCGCTGAACAGGACACTGCCGCCACAAGCACTGCTGAACAGGACACTGCTGCCACAAGCACCGCTGAACAGGACACTGCCACCACAAGCACCGCTGAACAGGACACTGCCGCCACAAGCACCGCTGAACAGGACACCGCCGCAACAAGCACCGCTGGCCCATGAGCGCCAAGGGCACTGTCGCTACTGAGTCCGTCACAAGCAGGATGAAGCACTCTGGGCACAAGGCCCCCTCCAGAAGCAGTGGAGAGATACATCCACTACCTCTGTCCTTGGCAGGATGAAGCACTCTGGGCACAAGGCCCCCTCCATAACCAGTGAAGAGATGCATCCACTACCTCTGTCCTTGGCAGGATGAAGCACTCTGGGCACAAAGCCCCCTTCAGAACCAGTGGAGAGATACATCCACTACTTCTGTCCTTGGCAGGATGAAGCACTCTGGGCACAAAGCCCCCTCCAGAACCAGTGGGCACAAGGCCCCCTTCAGACCCAGTGGAGAGATACATCCACTACCTCTGTCCTTGGCAGGATGAAGCACTCTGGGCACAAAGCCCCCTCCAGAACCAGTGGAGATATACATCCACCACCTCTGTCCTTGGCAGGATGAAGCACTCTGGGTATCATGCCCCCTCCAGAACAGTGGAGACTGTTATCCACTTGAGAGTCTGTGGCTTTGCACTCCCCAGGATAAAGCAGTGGGCAAACCACCCACTGGAGAGACTTGAGAGACTGTGACTTTGCAGTCCCCAGGATAAAGCAGTGGGCAAACCACCCACTGGAGAGACTTGAGAGACTGTGACTTTGCAGTCCCCAGGATAAAGCAGTGGGCAAACCACCCACTGGAGAGACTTGAGAGACTGTGACTTTGCACTCCCCGGATGGAGCAGTGGGCAACCCACCCACTATAGGGACTTGAGAGACTGTGGCTTTGCACTCCCCAGGATGGAACAGTGGGCAACACACCCACTGTAGAGACTTAAAAGACTTTGGCTTTGCACTCCCCAGGATTGAACAGTGGGCATGTGGCCCCCCTCGTGGATTTGGCATTGTGCACTCAACCGGCTGATGTGCCCCCCCTTTCCCTTCCCCCTGAGGTGCCTGTTTTATTGCTATCTGATGCCCCTGCAGTGTTCTCTCCGTCATGTTCGGGGATTAAGTGTGGGCCTCGCACATGCTGTGTAGGGCCAGTGTTCCACGGACTTCAATGGAGCACTACCTGGACTACTATTCTTGGTGTATATATTTGTTTATAGTGTATATATATTTTTGCGTACTGGATTTTAATATGTTACAATGGTTACACTCATTTGCTTTTGTCTTTGCATTCTTCTGGGGGATTTGAGGGGTGTAACTGTAATGTATCATGCTGTATTTGTGTGTGTGTTGTGGTGGGTGAGGGTGGGGGTGGGGGTGTTGTGTGTGTGTGTCATTGTTTTTTCCCTCCCCCCTCCCCTGTGTCGTAGGTGCAGTACTCACCGTGGTCTTCGCTGCCGGCGTTCGTGCTCCTGGTAGAGGAGCAAGAAGATGAGGGCTGGCAGGATCTGGAGCTCTGGTTCCATGGCATCATGGTTCCTCGTGGGGTGTGTAGAGGTGCGCGTTTTCCCTTTGAAGTCCTGTTTCCGCCGTGTTTTTGTTCACGGTGAATCCGCCCCGGAAAAGGTGGCGGATTGGTAGGTTGTGATACTGTGGGTGGTACATTGTCCTCCGCCTGTCTGTTGGCGGTGATTTGTTTGTACCGCCGTGGTGGTCGGAGTGTTAAAGTGGCTGTCTTTGTTGGCGGTTTCCGCGACAGTCGTAATTCCATTTTTTTTCCGCCTGCCTGTTGGCGGTCTTACCGCTCCTTTAACACCGACTGCCAGTGTTGTAATGACCACCTGAATTTCTTAACTAAAACTAGGCCTGAGCGGAACCCATGGAGTTTTACTCTGTGGAATTCTATGGAGTTACAAAAAAAAGCTCTGTAAGATTGTGCAGAATTTCCGCCAATGGATGGAAAACACTTGCCTGCTTTTCACGCTGCTTTTTCCACACCAGTAGTGCATTCTATACTGAAAAATCAGCACGAGTGGCACCACACGATGTGCAAGGGTGCTGCCATTTTGTTTTGCCTTCTCTTGTTTCTCTCTCCTTGTAGTCTGCCTTTTCCTGGTTTTCCAATCCATCCACCCCATTCCAACCGCATCTGATCTTCCAGTTCCCAATACCAACATTTTTTATTTGTTTGTGTTACTGTCTCAATTTCCCTGTGTTTATATTGTTGTATTTATTTGAAGTTTCTGTGACTTTTTCGTACTTTGTTTTTTGATTTCCTTTCATGACCTGTCCTCTTTGTCTGCATTCCTGTTTCTTTTCTTCCCATTTCCAGTCCAACTTTCTGCTGAGTCCCAATGGCAGAAGGAGGCACCACTCGACTCCCCTACGGGAAATGCAGGCGGATGGGGTGTGGCCCCACCCAATCTTCTGCGAGGCAGAGGTGGTTGCACTCATTTTCTGGGTGCAGTGCCAAAACCCGGAAAGGGATAAGCCTTAGGTGCTCTGGGGGCGAGTGTGGAGGTGTATGTGTTTCAGCACTGGCTTCGCACACACCCAGCAGCAACAGAGGCACCGCTGAGCAGATCTACTTGACAGGGAGCAGGAGCTGCTTGATCTGCTGAGTGTCAAGGTTGAAGGGCTTTGTGAGTACATATTTTTGTTTTCTAAAAATTCTATGTGTATATATGGGTGTAAATATATATATATGCGTTTATATATATATATATATATATATATATATATATATATATATATATATATATAGAGAGAGAGAGAGAGAGAGAGAGAGGGCGAGAGAGAGAGAGAGAGAGAGAGAGAGAGATATATGTATGTATATGTGGAAACTGCAACTGCAACCATGGGCAAAATGCAAAAAATCATGGAGCATATTACTTGCAAATCTGATTTTGTGGTATTTGTGTTGGAATGTCTGTGTAGCTTACAATTTGTTGGTAGCACCACATTACAGGTTAAAAAGAGAACACTTGAGCATTAATGCACCATAATAACAATCCCAATGACCTGGTGGCAACACATTTCTATTGTCACCATGACAGCAATAGCGACCTTCTAAGATACTATGGTATCAATAGAGTCATGAAAAATATTTAGGGTGGCAACCGAGAGAAGCTGTTGAGAGTAATGGAATCTCATTACATTATCAAATTGAACTCCAAATTCTCACATGGATTGAATGGGTAAGAGGAATTGACTGTACATATTGGTGAATAACCCATTTATGTGTCTCCTTATATGTTTTGCACTTTTCTTGCACACTTTTGCCCTATTCTTCACACTGAGGGGCCTTTCCTTAGGATTTGATTTGGGAAAGTTGAGACAAGGCTCTTATTATCAATATTTGGTGATGGTAGGCGCATATTAGTTGCCCAGTTTAATTAAAACAGTTGCCATTTTTAGGGGCTTTTGCCCATAAATCTCTTAGCAGGATGAAAAAGTTAAACATTTAACTAATTAATCTTTTATGTTATATTTTGTTTCAGAGTGTACATGATTTTCTGGGTGATTATGTATCTAGAGTCTGATCCAGGATTTTTGTGTTATTTCACGATATTTGATCAATAAATTGGCTTCTCTTTTTAAGGTCATGTGTGATTGGAAATATGAGCTGCCTCGCTCAAGCTAATATGCCCCCTCCATTGTGCAGGTACATTTTTTTGCACTATAATTTGAGCAACGTGACACTGACAATTTGTTATCACTTAGCACGTGGGATCTATTGTGTGCCTTTATGATTCTATTAGAGTTGGAAGAATTACTAGTATTTTGAGAGACTGAGGCCCATATTTATACTTTTTGACGCTAAACTGCGCTAACGCAGTTTAGCGTCAAAAAATTTAGCGCCGTCTAACGCCATTCTGAAGCGCCATGCGGGCGCCGTATTTATGGAATGGCGTTAGCCGGCGCAAGCAGACCGGCGCTGCCTGGTGTGCGTGGAAAAAAACCACGTAGACCAGGCAGCGCCGGCGTTGGGAAAAAATAACGTTAGGGCGTCTTAAAATGGGGCAAGTCAGGTTGAGGCAAAAAAATCGCCTCAACCCGATTTGCGCCATTTTTTTACGACGCCCAGACGCCATTTCATGACTCCTGTCTTAGTAAAGACAGGAGTCATGCCCCCTTGCCCAATGGCCATGCCCAGGGGACTTGTGTCCCCTGGGCATGGTCATTGGGCATAGTGGCATGTAGGGGGGCACAAATAAGGCCCCCCTATGCCACCCAAAAAAAATAAAAAAATATATAAAATTATACTTACCTGAACTTACCTGAATGTCCCTGGGGTGGGTCGCTCCATCCTTGGGTGTCCTCCTGGGGTGGGCAGGGGTGGCAGGGGGGGTCCCTGGGGGCAGGGGAGGGCACCTGTGGGCTCATTTTGAGCCCACAGGCCCCTTAACGCCTACCCTGACCCAGGCGTTAAATAGTGGCGCAAATGCGGGGTTTTTTGACCCGCCACCTCCCGGGCGTGATTTTTGCCCGGGAGTATAAATACGACGCATTTGCGTCGCCGTCATTTTTTTAGACGGGAACGCCTTCCTTGCATCTCATTAACGCAAGGAAGGCGTTCACGCAATAAAAATCCGCTATTTGCCCATACTTTGGCGCTAGACGCGTCTAACGCCAAAGTATAAATATGGCGTTAGTTTTGCGCCGAATTTGCGTCGAAAAAAATGACGCTAATTCGGCGCAAACGGAGTATAAATACGGGCCTGAATACCTTGTTTTACTACTTTCTATATCATGTTGATTTATGCTAATGAAAGTATATATTACAATTTAATTATATTTGCCTAGTGAATTACTGTTACACTTCTTGCAAAAACAAAGTATTTTCTTTATGACCTTACTCTTTGTTTCAGTATGTTTTTCATTTTGATTAACAACCGTAGTTATATTAATGGTGCATAGAGGAATCCCATAACTTGACAAAGGCTACTGCGTTGCCAAAATGCGTTGTGCTGTTTGGTGGTATGAAGCAGTGGTACAGGATTCGGTGTGTTGTCTTCCTTACCGGATAAGCTGTTGGCGACCCTCCTTTTGAAAGTTCTGATGGAGTGTGAGCTATACATTCTGCAGCATAAATATATATAGTGAGTTGTAGTCATTGATATATATATATATATATATATATATATATATATATATATATATACATCTCAATGACCACATCTCACATTTTCAAGCAAGGAACGTGCACACCTGCTGCTTCTTACCAAGGTGTTTTGTTTGTAAGAAGCGTGAAATAAATATGAGCATCGAAGATCGATGGGCTATGCTCATGTATTTCTACAGGAGTGTATGTTCCTTGCTAGAAAAAGTGAAGTGTGGTTTTTGAAACTCCCAGGTGCCTCGCCCAGATGTGCACCTACACCAAGAGGGCCCCGGCTGAGAGGCAGCAGGAGAAGTTAGTTAGGACCTAGTTGCCATAGGAAGAGCATTTTTAGTTTTGCCAATAACTTTGGCGCAGCTTGACAAAACCTTTTTTTCAAAACTAAAACAACAGTCAGTTTAGCTGCCGTCTTGAAAGTTTTGAGGTGATCTGTCAACCAATGGCAGAGAAAAATCAGGGGTCCCAAAATTCATCTCACACATGCAAAGACAAACAGAAGCAGGGAATGGTTCAATAAGATTTATTGGACCAGCTGCTTCTTAGATAAAATAACATGAAATGCAAATATTAGGATGATGACACATACTAGAAGCAAAATGGTGACAAGAGAAGTGAAACACAAGAAACGTCCTACCATACTGTCACTATGCAAGATATGTGATTCCTAACAATACTACAAATGTTCTATTTTAGAGCACAGCAGGATAAGCCCTAATCCAGCCTTCAGGAACCACCCCCTCAGGAAGACATCAGCCCCCATACCTGAATATGACAGTAGTGAAGGAGCCTGTTGTCTATAAGACACAATCCCCATATAAGCCAGGAAACTGATGGTCCCAACAAGCAGCTATAATGAAGTCAGACAGCATGTGGTCATCTGGCTGGAATCTTCCTCTAACATGCGGGTGACAGAGAGATGTTTTAATAATAAAACAGCTAGTGTTCTGAGAAAGTGTTCTCATGTAAAACGTCTGTTTCTGTGAAATGTTTGAGGCTAGTGTACCACTTGTGCTGGCAATCCTATCTTGTTGCAGCCTTGAAGAAAGCAGAGAGTGAAAGAATGGTGTACTAGGAAATGTAAATGCTTTCCTGGGTGAAAGACCAGCAAGATAAAGGAAAATAAAACATTACCTCCAAATGTTGCTGTGTCTAAAAGACTAAAATAAAATAAAAACTTCAGCAGGCTAAAGGGCGCAAGCAGCAGGTCTAGTTGCTAAAATAACGTGCTACAGCCATCACTAAAATGGCTCTTCAACAAAGTTAGATCTTGGTGCACAGGTTGGGCTTTTTGTGATTTGGTGTAAATCTATTCAGTAGTTTTGGTAATATTAAAGATCAAAAAAGATAAATATCTAGGTATGTGGATCCTCCATGGATCTAACTGTCCCTGTTTTAATATCTGATTGGCTGCAAACACTTCAACAATGAAAGTGTTGGCAGTCATTTTGGCCAAGGTAGGGACACCCAGAACCCTTAGCCATGGTGCAGGGGTCCCCCAGGGGCCCTGCCAGGGCTAAAAAGCAATAAAAAAAAAAGATTCTCAGAAAAATCTGTGAATGGATAAACTGAGTTTTCAGAAATTAAAAAAATATATATATCTCCTGCACTTTTCCTTTACTTTGCACATGGCCCCCCCTCCTAGAGCTTATGGTAGCCCCAGGGACCACCACCTCCCCAGGGATAAGATATAAAAAAAAGTGAGGGTTGCGTGGTCCCCTGTGGACCACCAACTCTCTGGGGCAAAAGTTAATAAATGAATGCACAGGGACCGCCACAGCCCTGGGGACTGCCACTTCCCAAGGGCACACAATCATATGTAAGCGGGTGGGCCTGCATGTGGCCAGGGGGTCACCTATATATATATATATATATATATATACACATATATATATATATATATATATATATATATATATATATATATATATATATATATATTTTTTTTTAAAGTTACCGGGATGTTCTAGTTAGGTTCAGATTTTGCACACACACAACTATGGAAATTAAGCAGTTATAACTATTTATAGTCGTACTTATGTCAAGAATCTATAACTCATGCCTACCCTAAGGTAACTATAACTTGCGCTTTTGCACTGCACAGTTTCTTCATCAAGAATTTTATTTGAAATGTTTCAGTGATATTAACAAAAATGTAATTTGAAGATATCGTGACTAATGTGGGATAACTAGCAGTGCATAGCGTGTGCCAATTTAATTTACCTTGAGATTGGAGTTGTTATTTCTTGAGATAAGTATAACTATAACTGCTGTATTTCTATGGTTTTGGGCCCAACGTTGAATTAATGGGGGAGGGGACACACATTCCCTCTCCCCGGGCCAATTTCAGCCCCAGGGACCATATCTCCCAGCGCCGTGACACACAACCCCCGTCCCTGGGCCAATTTGGCCCTGAGACACCATCCCCTGGGGCTCTGCATTTTTTTAATGGGGAGAGAGGCACACAGCTCCCCTCTGCTGGCCAATATTGAACCCAAGACCCAATCCCTCTGCTCAAAGTACCAAAAGGGTTGAGGGGTGCATGACCCCCCTCCTCAGGTCAATTTTGCCCAGGGGAACCCATCCCCCTGTGGCCCGGCCAATAAGGTGTGGGTGCCCTGGAGCCCATCCAGGTCACCCACCATATTCTTGTTAGGAGCCCCAGCAGGAGCCAGCATTGCTGCTCCCTGCAGGAAGCAGCTCAAAATGCTGCTTCCCACAGGGAGCAGCTAAAAATGCTGCTCCCTGTGGGCAGGAGTAATCTTTTTATGTGTCTCTCTTCCCACTTCAGTGCCGTCAGGGAAACAGATGAAAAGTTTGCTCCCAGCAGGTGGGAGCATTTTTCATGTCCCAGCCGGCTGGGATTGGATTTAGGGCCAAATGTCTGAAGTTCTAATTTTACATGTCCTAAATAGCGACTCCTTAGAAACCAATATATACAGAGTAGAAATCGCTATCAGGAAATTGCTATTTAAGAAACACTAAACCATTCCTTCCAATGGACCTAATGGCTTATAGGTAGGAATGGTTTTGCATTTCCTAATTTGCGATTTCTTAATAGGAAGTCGCAAATTAGGAAAGGCAATACCAAGGGTGCCTATGGCCCTAAGGCCCCCACTGATGCACCCAAAAACAAGTGAACCACATGTGACATGTACAAATACCCTAGGGGCATATGTGCTACAAGTAACTTTAAAAAATGCATTTTAGGTACATTTTAAAAATTGCACATTGTTGCCATCGACTTTGAGTTGATGGTAATTGCATTTCCTAAATTTCTATTTTGCATTTAGGAAATGCTTTGTACATATGCTTTGGAAATCGCAAATAGGAAATTTCTATTTGCGATTTCCTATTTTGGGATCGCAAAATGCGATTTCTCCTGGATAGAAATCACATTTTGCAATTCTCTAAAGGCCTTTGTACATGGGCCAACCCTTGTGGCTAATCCCTCCCGCACACGGACAAAGGCTGTGCTTGACATGGTGTTGGGTGCGTATAGGGTTAGGCGCTGTGGCTAACCCTCGCTGAGACATGCGTGGCGTGGGATTCATGCTTAGAGGGGGGTAGGCCTATAACTTTAACTAAAACTTGCGCCCTCGCAAAGCACTGCTAATTACCCCACATATTACATCACTTATGACACTTTTGGTAACATCATTCATAATATCAATGTAAGATCTGTAGTAAAATTATAGAGGACAAAACTGTGCGTGGTGGGGGAGCAAGTTATAGTTACTTTAGAGCACAAGTTATAGTTACTTCAGCTAACCATAACTACAGCTGCTGAACGTCTCGGTATCCTTTAGTTTTTTTTAAGTGAACTACTTTGTTTTTTTCTTTAAATTCTATTTCCAGACTCCATAATTATTGTTTTAGTTATAGTTAGGACCTAGTATCTAGAGAAAAAGCGTTGTTTTTTGCTAACAACTTTAGAACAGTTTGATGACTCTTTAAGACATTTTCCAAAAAAGTATGACGCTCACTTCAGCCTCTGTCTGGAAAGTTTCAAGCTGATCCTTCAAGCGGGGACAGAGAAAAAAGGGGGTCTCAAATCTAATTTCCCACACATTTTTCACAATAATAGCGCTTGAACCACTAGATGGAATTACACCAAATTTGGCAGAAAGGTAACTCTTGGTCCAGAAAGCGACCTTTTTGTTATTTGGTGTAAATATGTTCAGCAGTTTTTGAGAAATTAAAGAATATCCAAATGTGTATATATGGTGTGGTGTTCATCTGTCGTTGTCAACAATGACCAAGGACATCATGTTGAGGAGGTTGACTTGGTACTGTGTGTCCGGCTGTGGCTGATCAGTCTGATTTGGGCTAGGAAAGCTCTGCCGCACGTCGGGCACAAATGGTCTGCTGGGTTGGTTGGCAAAGAGTTCGCTATGAATTTGCACAGCTCACAGTTCTTCTGCACCTCTGCAATCTTGCTCTGCTCGTAGGAGGTAGAGACTTTGCTGGTACAGCTTCGCCAGGCAGGGCAGTCTTGCGCTGGGATTTCCCAGGAGTCTGGGTCAATGGCAAAGCTCTTCAGAAAGACTTTCAGCATGTCCTTGAAGTGCTTTTTCTGAACACCATTGTGTGCCTTTGCCTTCTGCCAATTCATCATAGAATAGTCTCTTGGGGAGGTGTATGTCTGGCATACGTACAAGGTGGCCTGCCCATCTGACTTGGGCTCTCCTCAGCAGGAAGTAGATACTTGGCAGACGACCTTCAGAGAGGACATCTGTTTCTGGAACTTTGTCCTGCCAGGTAATTTTCAACAGCCTTCTTAAACAGTTCATGTGGAAGCAATTCACAAATCAGCTTTTTAGTATGATGCTCATACACAGTCCATGTCTCACAGGCATACAGTAGTGTATGCAGTATGACTACCTTATACATCTTCAGCTTTGTGGACAGTTTGACGCCTCTCCTCTCCCACACTAACTCCCTCAACAGACCAAATGCAGAGCTTGCTTTGGCGATGTGTGTGTCTACCTCATTGTCAATGTTCACAGATCTGGAGAGTGTCCTGCTGAGGTATGTAGACTTGTCAACAGCCTTCAGGGTTTCTCTTCAGCAGGGGTAGCTCTTCTATAGTGCAGGCTAGTGTAAGACCTCAGTCCTCTTGGTACTAATTATGAGGCCGAAATTTCTGCAGGCAGTGGAAAAGTTAATGCTCTGCTGCATCTGGGCCTCTGTGGCAGCTATGGGTGTGCAGTCATCTGCACACAGGAAATCGTGCACAGAGTCCTCTTCAATCTTGGTTTTGCCCTGTTGCCTCTGCAGGTTGAAGAGCCTGCCATCAGCCCTATATCTGAACTTGATGCTGGTTTCTTCGTCATTGCAGAAGCCATCTGACAGCATGACCGAAAACATCATGCTGAACAGCGTGGGTGCCAGTACACAGCCTTGCTTGACTCCGTTGGTGACTGGGAAGGCATCGGAGGAGTCTCCATTGTCCAGTACACGAGCAAGCATGCCGTTGTGGAAGTGGCACACCATACTGATTAATTTTCCTGGGCAGTCAAACTTCTCCATGATCCGGTGCACCCTCGCCATTCACTGCTAATTACCACACAAATTGTGACACGCATGACATCTTTGATAACATCATTGATAATATCAGTATAATATTTGCAGCACAATTTTTGGCAAAAAAGATGTGAACGACTTATAGTTACTTTAGGCCACGAGTTATACTTACTTGAGATAACTTTAACTATAACAGGTGAATTTCAAAGGTTTTGTACGTTTATAATGTGAGCCTAACTATAACGTCCCTGTAACCTATGGCTTATTTAAGTGAATTTATTTATATATATAGGTATATATATATATGCACACACATATATATATAAAATACATGTCTCTATATATATATATTATATATGTATATATATATATATATATCTATGGAGAGATATATATATACACACACACGTATATATATATATATATATATATATATCTATATACACATATGTGTATATAGATATATATATATATATTCAAAAAACAAGATTCTCTTTCTGTTTTAGCAAGAGAAAACCGCACTCTGTCGTTGTGCCAAAAATACCTTAACTTTTAATAAAATAAAAGCGCCGAAATTAGCACACAGGAAACACCTGTGAACAAGGTCTGGTGAGACCGAAACGCGTCAGGGGATTCCTGTTTGTTTGTTTATGATCTCACTAATGTATTAAAAGTTAAGGTATTTTTGGCACAACGACAGAGTGCGGTTTTCTCTTGCTAAAACAGAAAGAGAATCTTGTTTTTTGAAAATATGGTTGTCCTGCCTCAAACCAGCACCACCGGAGAATTAAGTGCGCCGTAACACGCAGATCAGGACATCTTTTCTTTCATATATATATATATATAGATATACATATCTATCTCTCTCTCTCTCTATATATATATATATATATAAAGGACATTTTATTAATGAGTGTGGTACCATGTTAATACAACAGGGTTTTTTAAATGTTAGTGTGAACCACTCAAATAAAAGCACTTTTAGCATCAGAGAGTGCTTGCAGTTGAGTCCACTGTCCTTGTTCCAAAAGTGGGTGTATGATATAATAATACACTAGGGTATATCAATACACTACTTAGTGCATCAGGCCAGGGTCCAGAGTTATCAAAATTCTGTGCAGGGCAGCAAGACAACTTGCTGTCCTGCATCAATGGGAGAGGACAAGAATGTGGCATTTATTTATTAAGATGGTTCATTCCTGCTCTCTCCCTGTGCTGCCACACCATGTGCTGCCTAGTGCACCAATGCAGGCACCTTTGCACCATGAGGGTGAAAGGGTACCACACTGCACGGCACAGCACCCTGAAATGTTTTGTGCAGGAAGGGAAACCACTCTGCACAAAAACAATCCTTAGATGCAAGGGAAAAACAAGCCATTGATAGAATAGTGATACATGGTGCCAGCCTGATGGGGAGGATGTAGGAATTGAGGAATGTAGGAGGGGAGTGGAAGTCAAGTCAATCATACTGACAGGATTCTTTTCCAGTGTGAGTTAGGCAAGTGCTTACTTGGGCTATTTTAGGACATAATTGTCGCCTCATCTTGTCACTCACCCTTACAATGGTATAACATTGGGGTGATGCGTAACTTGCGTTCTTCTCTGTGGCTTTATGTAGCTTGTAGTCTCAGTCTCCTGGATGTGCAGTATTCAAAGGGGGACACACTTGACCCATCAAAATGGGGCAGAGAAGTAAATATCATTCTTTGGAATGCATGAATAGTTCAAAATATTATTTTCTGAGTTTTAGGATTAAAAAAAAGGACCAGGCTATCTGATTTCCAAAAATACAATGCTGCAATTGCCAAAATGTCATTGTACAGAGTACAAATCATTATTTTTTATCTTCTTTCTTAAGCACCCAAGGGCAAGAGGGCAACTAGGCTCGCTGTCACCACCACCAGGGCTTTAGCGGGTCTGACCGAGGTGACGACCGCCACCACCAACGCCACAGCAGATGGTTCTGCTGCCTCCTGTAAGTCATTTCCATTATACGTGCTAGTTTTTTCAACTACAATTGGATTTGGCTTGTTATTCCTGCATTTCCCTTTGTTTTTTCTATATGTCCTGTTTCCACAGCTGACTTTCCCCTGTTTGTAGATTTCCTCTGCTCCTATTTTTTTGTAAGCTTCCCCTTGCCCCTCTTTTACATTTCTTGTGTAATACTAAGAGAGGAAAAGATTTTTGGTAATGTAAAGAGGATCACACAGCCAGCTCCAAGTACTCTCGTCACCCAACATGATGGTGGTGTTCTGGATCAAACAGTAAAAAAGTACAGGGTCAGTGACAGAGTGGTCATCATGGTCATGGACAACCAATTGAAGTATACCCTAGCAGTTTCCATGACAGTGCAACATGGCAGGAATGAGATACCACAACCAATACCATATGTCCTTTGGATTTCCTTCTACCTCTTATCTATTCATAGCCTTACCTTATGCCCTTCTTTGTTATCTCTCAATTAGTAGAAAAATATTTTTGGTTATGACTACCTTTTTTGAAATGTTGTGAAGCAGCAAACAAAGTAACACAAGCCTCCCAAAGTGATCACTATCAATAGTAGAAGATGCTGATAGATAACCTAAATGTTGTGAGGTATTGCTGTTGAGCCTTGTGCAAAATAAATACTTAGGTAGCTATCTGGTATCTAAAATGGGTGCAATAAGTTTTTCTCTAGGCACATAGCCCACCAGCAGTGCCGTCACAAGCTCAGAGATGCAGGAGGAGGCCCAGCCAATTGATGGAGAGGAAGAAGTCCCAGTGGTGGCAGGGCAAAGTGGTAAGTCACCTTGCTTTCTTATTGACAATACTGTATTTGTTAAGGGAGGCAGATTTCCCGCCCATCCAGGCTGTACACTCTGCATTTCACCACAGAAAACTGGAGCACAACTTAATTTTATGCTGCAGTGCAGTCGGTGAAATTATTTGCATCTGCTGCGGCACACTGGCATGATGGAACTAAGGGCTTGATTTAGAGTTTGACGAAGGGGATTACTCATCACAAATGTGACCGATATCCCTTCCATTGTATTACAATTCTATTGTAATATAGTGGATAGGATAGCCCTCACATTTGTGATGGTGTAACCCCTCAGCCAAACTCTAAATCAGGCCCTAAATCTGCAAAGCACATACCAGACAAAGACAAGGTTTGTTTCCTAGTGTCCACTCAGTAACTTAAAAGTGCTACAGTTGACCATTCTGCCTTTCTTTCCCAGCCTAACTAAAAACGAAAATCTATTGCTGCAATTGCCCAATTGAAGTCATATTTAATGGATTCCATTACCGATTGACCGTTCCAATATACATATAAATATATGCCTTGCTCAGTAATGGCAGGTAAATCATGTGTTAATACACATAAAGTGTCTGTTCGGTTTCACTATGAAATACTTTAAACAAAAATCACGTTTTGATTATGTTGGTGTTCTGGCTTAATTTCTAGCAGTTAGTGCTATGATATGATGCATGGGGAGGTGGAATTTGGCCCTGGCGATGTGACTAATCATCACATCCAAATTAAATTCCCTTGGCCCAAGGGCACCAACAATGTTCTGCTACTGTGCCCCTATAAACAGTATAAACAAATGTTTGAGCTAGAGCATCAACATGTTTGTTTTTGTTCTTCTTACTTTCTTGATGTAGCTTCTCCTGCTGCTGGAGCTTACAACAAGCAGCAAGTATCAGTGCCACCATGGCATGAGATAGACGCCCGTCTGTGGCAGGAAAAGTTTGAAGCTGTGGCTGTTGAATATCCATGGCCAGTTGCCTTGGAGGAAGAAGAGGAGGAGACATAGACCTCCAATTCCTTGGACTGCCAGCCAGGCCTGCCCCCAATTCTGCCAAAACATAGCCACTCCTACCTGCAGTCAGGGTCCACTGCCACCCGTACCACCAGCCCTCCCGCCTCCTAGGACTCATTATCACACTTCCCCAATTGCATCCTATGAGAGCATGTGAGGTGTGAGACAGCACTGCTTAGTCACAGGCAGCAGAACTTAGCTCAGCAGATGGCCAACATTTCCACCAAACTGGGTTCCCTCAAACTCCTTTTCTATTGACTATTTGGTTCAACAGGAGGGCATTGTGTGGGTAGACAGGGTGGGTAGGGAGGGAAATTGGTCAAAGGGTGGAAGGGTCGTTTTTTGCTTGAGGGCGGGGGTGGGCCTGTTGCGGTTGGACAGGGTGGGTTTGAAAATTGTAAAAAATAAATGAGTTTTAAAATTTTCTCTTTGTCATTATCTGCCTTTCCGTTGCTATTTGGCATTGTATAGCATTGTGATTTTGACAGGAGTGCAACAAGAAGTTAAAATTGTCACACATTATACATTAACTTTTCCCCCTAGAATTTCACATAACTGAAATCAGCCCTGACCACATGTACAACTATATTTATATTACCTAGTAGCCATCACCATCACTAGGTAGTTAGAGTTAGGACCTAGTTTCTAAAGAAAAAGCATTTTTTGTTCTGCTAATAACTTTGACACCGTTTGATGAATCTTCACAAAAGTTTTAAAGAAAATACAGTGGTCACTTCATTGCTGTTGAAAGTTTTGGAATGATCCATCAAGCGGGGGCTGAGAAAAAAGGGGGGGGGGCAAACTGTGTTTTCCCATTCCCAAAACCACAGGATGGAATTACACCAAATGTGGCAGAAAGATAGCTCATGGTTCAGAAAGAGGGCATTTTGTTATTTGGTGTAAATCCATTAGCAGTTTTAGAGAAATGAACGAAAATCCATATTGGCATATATAGGGATGCAAAGGAATCTCGTGCTGAGAACTGATTGGCCACCAACACTTCAAAAAGAAGGTGTTGGCAGCCATGTTGGGACTCGGCTTCGGCTCAGTGCCAGAAAAAAGTGTAAAAAAAACAAAAGGGTTGAGGGTAGAGTCACCCTGACCCCTTAGCTCTGGTGCTGGGGTCCAGAGGGATACCCTCCAACCCCCCCACCCCAAGAGCAAAAAGGCATTTTTGAAAAGAAATTGCACTGCGATTTATGGTAGATTCGCTGAACCAGCGAAACCTTTAAAAAAATGGAAGAGTGGGCCACCTCAGCCCCTGGGTGGGCCAAGCCCCAGGGGCATTGTTAATTTTTATTTGAGTGGCCTCCTGCCACCCCGCCCCCACAGACCCAGGGACCGCCACCTCCCTGGGGCTAAAAACCTGATGTGTGGGTGGTGCCACCCAGATCCCCGCAAACCCCGGGACTGCCATCTCCCTGAGGCGTAAATGCAATTTAATGCTGAGGGCCGTGCAGACCCCCTGACTCCCAGGGGAACATCATCTCCCCAGCGCATAACTATAATTCAATGCAGGTGGGGTCCCCTGCAGCTCTGGGGACCACCACCTTCCCAGGGCACTAACTATAAACATCGCAGGAGCTGTGTGGCCCCCGCAGCCCGAGGGACTGCTACTTCCCGGTGCAGTAATTATAAACAGTGTCCGCCCCCCCTGCAGCCACAGGGACCACCACCTCTCAAGGACACAAAAGACAAACAATGTGGGGGGCCACACGCCCCCCTCAGCCCCACAGGCTGCCACCTCTTGTGGCAGCAATTATAAACAGTGCTGGGCACGCCCAGCCCCCTACAGTCCCAGGGACCACCACCTCCCTGAGGCAACAATAAAAAAGTGAAGGGGGTCCATTTTGGACCCCCACAGCCCTGGTGACCACCACCTCTCGGGGCTGTACCCATTGGACAGGGCCACAGAATACCCCTCGAGGAGCCACTGATGGCCATGGGAACTGCCACACCCCCAGGGCCGGCTCCTGCTATGTCCAGGGTTGCCCATCACCGCAACATAGCTGTTTGCTTTTACTTGGTGGAAGCTGGGGTCCAACCAAGCAAAAGCAAACAAAGAATGGTTTCTGCAAGAGAAAGCTGTCAAACAGCTCTCCCTTGCAGAAAGCAGAGTTTTCATCTGTCAAATATATCGTGCAGGAAAGACAGATGAAACTATTGCTCCCACAAGCAGGGCACATCTTTAAAAGCAGCTCCTTGTTTGTGGAAGCAATGCCGGCTCCCACAGCATGCGGGGAGCCAGCTAGAGACTCCTCCAACTGTCCTGTCACTGTTTCTATCTCTCTCTTCTGTCCCAAAATGGGATGAGAGAAAGAGAGAGAGAGGGAGAGAGAGAGAGAGATAGTCATTGCAATGGTCTTTCCATGCAACAATTATAACAAAAGTCAACCGTGGCCTAAAGGGTGAGGGTCACTCACCCTCACACTGCAAGTTGAGGGTTCTTGTCCAGGTGTGCCTGTGGTCATTTCACTATTTTAATGTATTTCAAACTGCAAAAGTTTAAGGTTGATACTGAAAGGTGATCTCACTCTATTTAATTGACACATTATTTTTTTACTTTTCTTTTTATCCAGAAATATCTCAGTCCACGTATATCATTTAACAAAGTCTAATAAACTCTCTCTCTCCCTGCGATTCATGGCAGATTCGCTGAACCAGCGAAAACCTTTAAAAAATGGAAGAGCAGGCTACCTCAGCCCCTGGGTGGGCCAAGTCCCGGGGGCATTGTTAATTTTAATTTGGGTGGCCTCCTGCCCCCTCCCACAGACCCAGGGACCGCCACCTGCCTGGGGCTAAAAGCATGATGTGTGTTGGGTGCCACCCGGACCCCCACAACACTGGGGACTTCCACCTCCCTGCGGCGTAAATGCAATTTAATGCTGGGGCCGTGCAGACCCCTGACTCCCAGGGGAACACCATCTCCCCAGGACTTAAATGTAACTCAATGCAGGTGGGGCCCCCTGCAGCTCTGGGGACCACCACCTCCCCAGGGCACTAATTATAAACAATGCAGTGGCCATGTGGCCCCCTGCAACCCAAGGGACTGCCACCTCCTGGTGCAGTAATTTTTTAACAGTGCAGGGCTTCCTGGCTCCCCTGCAGCCACAGGGACCACCACCTCTCAAGGTCACAAAAGACAAACAATGTAGGGAGGGCACACACCCCCCTCAGCCCCACGGGCTGCCACCTCTTGGCGAAGCAATTATAAACAGAGCTGGGGGCACCCCCCCCCCCACAGCCCCAGGGACCACCACCTCCCTGAGGCTACAATCAAAAAATGAAGGGGTCCTTTTTGGACCCCTACAGCCCTGGTGACCACCGCCTTCCCAGGGCTGTACCCATTGGACAGGACCACGGTATCCCCCTCGCAGAGCCACTGATGGCTGTGGGAACTGCCACACCCCCAGGGCCGGCTCCTGCTATGTCCCGGATTGCCCACCCCCGCAACATAGCTGTTTGCTTTTACTTGGTAGGAGCTGGGCTCCCACCAAGCAAAAGCAAACAAAGTCTGGTTTCTGCAAGAGAAAGCTGTCAAACAGCTCTCCCTTGGAGAAAGCGAAGTTTTCATCTGTCAAATATGCATGCAGGGAAGACAGATGAAACAATTGCTCCCACAAGCAGGACACATCTATTAAAGGCAGCTCCTTGCTTGTGGGAGCAATGCCGGCTTCCACAGCATGCAGGGAGCCAGCTAGAACCATGGAGGTTTGAGGCTCCCCCAACTGTCCTATCACTGTCTCTATCTCTCTCTTCTGTCCCAAAATGGGATGAGAGAAAGAGAGAGAGAGAGAGAGAGAGAGAGAGAGAGAGAGAGAGAGAGAGAGAGAGAGAGAGAGAGAGAGAGAGAGAGAGAGAGAGAGAGAGAGAGAGAGAGAGAGAGACAGTCATTGCAATGGCCTTTGCATGCAACAATTATAACAAAAGTCAACCGTGGCCTAAAGTGTGAGGATGACCCACCCGCGCACTGCAGGTTGAGGGTTCTAGACCAGGTGTGTCTGTGGTCATTTCACTATTTTAATATATTTCAAACTGCAAAAGTTTAAGGTTCATACTGAAAGGTGATCTCACTCTATTTAATTGACAATTTTTTTTTTACTTTTCTTTTCATCCAGAAATATCTCAGTCCACGTATATCATTTAACAAAGTCTAAAAAACTCTCTTTCTCCCTCTCAGTTTCTTTCTCTCTCTTTCAATTTATTTCGTTCAATCTTTCTCCCACTCGCACACCCACTCAGACTCTTACGAACCCACTCACAGACCCACTTAGATCCTCTTGCACCCACTCACAGCCCCACTCACACCCTCACGCACCCACTCACAGACCCATCCAGACTCTCACACACCCAGTCACAGACCCACTGGAACCCTCAAGCACCCACTCACAGACCGACAAAAACAATGTTGCACCCACTAAGACACTGATGCACCCACTCTCACGCCCAGATACTCTCACAGCCACTGTCACACTCAGATACACCCTCTCACACCTATTCTTGCACCCAGAAAGACAGGCCATGGCCAACTCCCGCCACGCATGGCCAAAGGAGTGGGTGCAGTGTGGGGTTGGGTGGTTAGGGGGGTTGGGCGCAGGGTCTGATTGCAGGCCAGGTCCTGTGGCCAACCCCCAGCGTGCACGGCCAAAGGCTGTGCGCAGCGGTGGTTGAATTAATGTAAAGTAATGAAAATTACTTTACATTGAAAAAATGGAAATTCATGTAAAAATTTCGGACAGTATAGTTAGGCTCACATTTTAAACATACGAAACAATGGAAATTCACCTGTTATAGTTAAAGTTATCTTAAGTAACTATTACTCGTGCCCTAAGCTAAGTATAACTTGCGCAGTCGCCATGCACTGCTAATTTCTCTCCAAATTACGACTCTTATGACATCTTTGATAACATCACTGATAATATCAATATAATATTTGCAGTAAAATACTTCACAGAAAAACTGTGCATGGCAGGGGTGTAAGTTACAGTTACCTTAGGGCACGAGTAATAGCCACCTGAGATAACTCTAACATGTACATTTCTATGGTTTCATACATTAAAGTGTGAGCCTATCTATAGAGTCCATGTAACCTTTGTTTTTTTAAGTGTGAGTATATATATATATATATATATATATATATATATATATATATATATAAATATATATATGTATACACACACAGACTCACATATGTACGTATATATATATATATATATATATATATAGGTATATATATATATATATATACACACACATATATATATATATATATATATATATATATATATATATATATATATATAAATAAATACCTTCAGTAGGTTGCTTACTGTTAGACCTGACAGCCTTAGGGTGGTCATCCCCCAACTTTTTGCCTGCCTTCCTCCACTTTTCTGACATTGTTTTTGCTGGTTTTAGTAATCTGCGCACTTTACCACTGCTAACCAGTGCTAAAGTGCATATGCTCTCACGCTTAAACATGGTAACATTGGCTCATACCCAATTGCCATATTTGATTTACTTAAAAGTCGCTAGTAAAGTGCAATACATGTGCCCAGGGCCTGTAAATTAAATGCTGCTAGTGAGCCTGCAGCACTGACACTCATATGATTAGGTAATCAACCATGTCTCAGGCCTGCTATTGTATAGCCTGTGTGTACAGTTTCCCTGCCACTTTGACTTGTCATTTAAAAGTACTTGCCAAGCCTTAAACTCCCTTTTTTCTATGTATAAGTCACCCCTAAGGTAGGCCCTAGGTAACCCATAGGGCAGGGTGCTATGTAGGTAAAAGGCAGGACATGTCCATGTGTGTTTTATATGTCTCCTAATTTTGTTTTGCACTACTGGGAGGCCTGCTCCTTTAATAGAGTAGCATTAGGAATGCCCTCATATCGTAGATTCTGATCGGAAAGGGGTAACTAGGTCATATTTAGTATGGCCAGAATGGTAATAGAAAACCCTACATATTTGTGAGGTTGAATCTTATATTACTGTTTTAGAAATGCCCATTTTAGAAAGTGGGCATTTCTCTGCAATTAAAATCATCTGTGCCTCACAGCCTGTCTCCAATCAACATCTGGTCTATGCTGGTTGACAGCTCCCATGTGCATTTCACCCAGACAAACACAACCACAGGACACTCAGTCACATCTGCATTCATCTGCATACTGAATGGGTTTTTCTGGGCCGGAAAGGTGGACGGTCTGGCACTCACATTTCAAAGGCCATTGGCCTGCCCTCACACAAATGACTGATAACCCCCCACAAGGACCATGGCAGACAGGGCTGGGCTGAAAGGGGAACTTGTTCACTTCAAAACAACTCTTTGAAGTCTCCAGCACTACAAAGGCACTTTTGGGTATCTAAACTGGATCTCTGATCCCCCCCTCAGCCCTGACACTTCTGGACCTGAACTCTCTCAGAAGGCCTTCCTGACTGCCCAAGGACTCTCTGTCTCTGTCTTCTGTTGCCTTGCTACCCTGCAGGCCTCTGACGGTGCTTGAAGGACTCTGCCTTCCCCCAAAAGTGCTCTCCAAGGGTTTCGATTCAGCTTGCCTCCTGTTCTGAAGTCTCAGTGACACCAGTGACGTCACAGCCTGCTCCTGCTCCATGGACTTTGCTGCACGCTGCAATCACGGCCTGCAATGCAAGACCGACATTGCTATGACTCCGCTGACGTCACTCACGATCATCACGACACTGCAAAGTCGACACATCATGTCCTGATGGACCCAGACCAGCGACCTCGCCGAGTCACACGGAATCTACGCATCGCGGACAATGCTGCATCATCTCCCCTGCATCCAGACAGAACCAATGCCTTGACTCCACGTGCTTTGAAGCACAGAACAGATGCCTCTTTCCTTGGAAGCCATAAGGGACTGACGTCACTGACTCCAGCGATGCCTCTTTCCAACTCTATAAGACGTCCTTGCTCTTCCTTTTCAAAAGGTACTGTACCTGGGGGTCCATGTGACTCTGTGACCGGCACCAGTGGTGTCCAATTGTTGGGGACTACTCCATCAACAATGCTGTGATAGCCCCAATTGGAGCTATTGTGTTTTCTAGGCGTTTCAGTTGGATTTAATTTTTAAAAAATCATAACTTGCCTTGCGTACATTGGATTTTCATTTATTCAACATTATTTTATTCAGATAAATATTCTCTATTGTTCTAAACTTGTGTGGTGTCTTTTTGTGATATTTTCACTGTGTTTTTGTATAACGGCTGCACAAATTGTCTCCTAGGTTAAGCCTGACTGCCCAATGCCAAGCTACCAGAGGGTGGGCACAGGATAATTTGGATTGTGTTGTGACTTACCCTGACTAGAATTGTGGTCCCTACTTGGACAAGAGTGTATACCTCTGCCAACTACTTCTGTGAGTATTATTGAACACTAATGTGGTCTGTCAACAACATACAAAAAATGTAATATTACATCTACTTCCAAAGGACACTGCATTACTAAGCTATTAACTAAGTTCTTCGAGTTCTTACCTCAAAAGATTAAGCAATGGTACCTCTCTCAATTTTCCCACAGGTTGTTGCAGGTTTTCCCAAAAGGAGATTGTTAATCTTGGTGGTATTAGTGTTCTTGTGTTAACAGGGAAGCCATTACAAAGCGAGGTGCCAATCCCACCTATTCTAAATGAGGTGAAATCCAACTGCAGGGTTATTTAGAAAGATGATCCATCACAGATAGCTAGACTGAAAGAAAACACAGTTCTAGTGAGTTATCAAAGACTGAGACCAGACCACCATTACAGAAAAACTTATATTTCAAAAACTAGAACTAATAACCTCTAAACAATCCAGGGGCTAATTTATTTTAAAAAAGGAATACAACTAAACTTACAAAATCCTTGAGCCAGGAATCAGGACTCAAGAGGAGAAGATGTTGTTATGTCATGCTGCATATATTTTGCAAGTAACACAGGGAAGGCCTAATTCGCTAAGGTTAAGGTACACTTTTGGTGTTAGTTTACTGACTCCTGCAGTTCAAGTTTACAACTAGTAACTTTTCAATCAGTAACTTCATGAGTAGTCACTTTGTGAATAGTAAGAAATCTCTATCACTTTTAATGGAGTTACTACTACTAGTTAATTACTTCTCGGAAGGTTACTACTCATAATCATAAAGTTCTGGTAGTTCAGTTGAACTGGAGGGGTAAATCTTCACCAAAACTTTACCTTTGTGAATCAGGCCAGATTGTTACATGTGTGCACTGAAGTTGTTCTGACTCTTCACTATGATGATGTTATCCTTTTCATGCCTGATTGGGGCAGGAGTGGGCTATTCAGGTAAGAAGATCCTTCTGTGAGTTGGTGTTGCTTTTCACCACATCTGCCCCACCAAGTGTGTGACCTAATCATTGTGTACATTCGTAAGTCACACCTCAATAAATCACACATGACCTCCGTGGCCCACACTGTCAGATCTCATGGACTGAACATCATCTCATATGGTGGTGACACTGAACTCATCCTCTCACTGTCAGAAGACCCCTCCACCACCATAGCCAACTTCCACAGATGTATGTGTTCAACACAGACAAGATGGTAGTACTCATCTTTGGGAACAACACCTCACTGTGGAATTCAACATGGTGGTCCCCTGAACTTGACCCTTCCTCTGCCCTGACAGACCATGCCCACAGACTTGGCATCATCTTGGACAGCAAGCTATCCATGAACAAACAGGTAAACACAGTCTCATCTACCTGCTTACACCCCCTTTGTATGCACCCCAACATTTTCAGGTGCCTCCCAGTCAACACCAGAAGGACCATCACTCAAGCCCTTCTCAGCAGCAGGCTAGACTATGGGAACACACTCTACATAGAAATCAACGCACACCTCCTGAAGATACTACAGACAATACAGAACTTAGCTGCCAGACTCTTCCTAGACCTGCCCAGATGAACTCACATCACACCCCACCTCAAGAAGCTACACTGGCTCCTAATCCAGAAAAGATGTCAGTTCATGATTTTTACCCACGCATACAAAGCCCTGCACAATGAAGGACCAGCATACATCAACAAAAGCAGGACCTTCCATAAACCAACCAGACACCTACAATCTGCCTCCCTCCTTCTCGCAGACACCCCCCCGGATCCACTGAAGCAACAAAGGAGGACACTCTTTCTCACACCTGGCAGCCAGAGCTTGGAACAACCTTTCCCCACACATCAGGACCGCCTCATCGCTCCAGCAATTTAGGACAGGGCTCACGACCTGGCAGTTCAAATAAGTGGTCCACCACAAAGCAGCTAGCAACTCCAGGGCCTTGAGACCCTCAACGGTGAGTTGCATACTCTACAAACCTCTTGAGTAATTGATTGATTGACACAGCCTTGGGGAAGAGGGTTAGGGGTTTGATGAATGGACAGGAAAGGGGAAGTGAGGAAAGGTTTGAGAAAGACAACAACAACAATATTCATCAGGTTGATAAGAGGTAAATCATCATCATTTATTTTGTAGGAGGAAATGAAGAGATGACACAGTACAGTCAATAAATGAATTGCAAACAGTACTTCAGCCCCACAGTCTCAAGTTATTATCTAATTGTTCTGACACCTAAGAGGTTTGAAAAATACAAATTAAGGAGACATGGACCCACACACTTCTAAAAATTATTATTGGTAAGAAAAAAATATATACTTTATATAAATGTCAAATCAAATAGTACACCTGCATTCTTCTTCTCAGAATGTCCATCTTGGGTGCTTGGCTGAACCAGTCTGGTAAGGTAAGGCAGAGTTTTATGGAGCTTTCATGCAGAAGAACAGAATGCCTCAGGAAAGCAAAACAGTAAATGTCAATATTGTAGAGTCAATGAGAAGGTAAGCTTCAAGAGGACTAAGAGCATTGGCTAATGCAATCGTGACTCGTGTGGGATGAACTGAAAAATGAAGACAGTTTTACAACCAATCCCCCATAAGTAGCTACAATACCTGGCTGATCAATCTCAATCTCAATCTCACAACTGTCATTTAGCCAAGTGCGTCCATCATGTGACATGTCTCCAGTTACTGCCCCCATATGACCTGAACCACTTAATTAAGTTTGACATTTGAGTCAGCACACTACTCATCAATTCCAAAATCAATGCACTTCCCCGCTCCACAAGGCTGAACAGGCCACTTTGAGTCATGTTGATTTCTCTTTGAAGTAGACAGACATTATTCAGAACGTCCTTCTTCTGACTTTTGAGGTAGTCCTGCCCTGAGTGCTGACTCTGAGTCCCAACTCTATCCCGACCTAATTGAAAGGAGTACACCTGTAGGACACTGCTGTTAATGAACAAGATGAACAAAAGAGTTTGTGCATTTTATGTAGATTTGTTAACAAAACTGACTGATCTGGTCTCTGAAGAACCTGAAAAAAGTACAGCAAAGAGTGGACCATGTAAGTACATCTAGCTAAGTGGGAAAGGGGCAATTACATTCAGCAGAATCACTCATCATGCTCCAAACATTGTAAATTGTCTAAATCATTCAAGTTTTAAAATTACTTAAACATCTTCACTGCCAGCTGCCACATGAATCATCATGTCTCACACTCACTCAATATGTATTACTCACTGAAGCAATAGTCACCTGTTCCAAACATTATAGTACGCATTTGCCTATTTTGTCCCGTCTTTTCCTATGAAAGTAACCAACAATTGCACTTTTGTAAATTAATGACCTTTAATGGGGCAGCCCAGCTAGAGAATGAAAAAAATAAGGAAAGGGATGGGAGGCATTGTCTTCATGTCCTTTAAGTGAATGGGGAGGCTTCTTCTGTACACAATGATCCAACTCATATCCAGTCCATACATATGAATAAATGATGGGGGTGCATAAGTCAGACATCAAATCTATAAATGCTCCTCTAGCTATATCTTTTTTTTTTAAAGCAGTTTGATGATAATGTAAAAGTTCTATTGTGGCCTACTCTGGAGGGGGACTGGTGCCCAGAGTGCATCACTCACCCCGTGACGGTCCCTGTTGCGTCACTGCCCGTGCCGCAAACGGGCTAGCAGTGCTTTCCATGGCGGTCTTTGCCCTGTTCAGCGGTCTTTCCCCTGTTCAGCAGTCCTTGGCCTGTTCAGCGGTGCTTGAGTTGCCAGTGTCTGACCTGTCCAGCGGTGCTTTTCATGGCGGTCTTCGCCCTGTTCAGCGGTGCTTGAGTTGCCAGTGTCTGACCTGTTCAGCAGTGCTTTCCATGGCGGTCTTTGCTCTGTTCAGCGGTGCTTGGCCTGTTCAGCGGTGCTTGAGTTGCCAGTGTCTGACCTGTTCAGCGGTGCTTTCCATGGCGGTCTTTGCCCTGTTCAGCGGTGCTTAAGTTGCCAGTGTCTGACCTGTTCAGCGGTGCTTTCCATGGCGGTCTTTGCCCTGTTCATCGGTGCTTGGCCTGTTCAGCGGTGCTTGAGTTGCCAGTGTCTGACCTGTTCAGCGGTGCTTTCCATGGCAGTCTTTGCCCTGTTCAGCGGTGCTTGGCCTGTTCAGCGGTCTTTGCCCTGTTCAGCGGTCCTTGCCAAGGCGGTCCGTCATTGCCCAGCAGGGCTGTGGCTGGCGGTCCTTCATGGGTCAGCTGGGCTGTGGCTTGCGGGGCCCTCCTGGCCAGATGGGCTGTGGGTGGCGGTGGCCTCCTGGGCAGTGACTCTGGCGGTGGCCTCCTGGCCTGTGACGATGGGGCTGGCGGTGGCCTCCTGGGCAGTGACTCTGGCGGTGGCCTCCTGGCCAGTGACGACGGTGCTGGCGGTGGCCCCCTGGGCAGTGACGATTGGGCTGTCGGTGGCCTCCTGGGCAGTGATGATTGGGCTGGCGGTGGCCTCCTGGCCAGTGACTCTGGCAGTGGCCTCCTGGCCTGTGACGATGGGGCTGGCGGTGGCCTCCTGGCCTGTGACGATGGGGCTGGCGGTGGCCTCCTGGGCAGTGACTCTGGCGGTGGCCTCCTGGCCAGTGACGATGGTGCTGGCGGTGGCCTCCTGGCCTGTGACGATGGGGCTGGCGGTGGCCTCCTGGCCAGTGACTCTAGCAGTGGCCTCCTGGCCCGAGACGACGGTGCTGGCGGTGGCCTCCTGGCCTGTGACGATGGGGCTGGCGGGGGCCTCCTGGCCAGTGACTCTGGCGGTGGCCTCCTGGCCAGTGACGATTGGGCTGGCGGTGGCCTCCTGGCCAGTGACTCTGGCGGTGGCCTCCTGGCCAGTGACGATTGGGCTGGTGGTGGCCTCCTGGCCAGTGACGATTGGGCTGGCGGTGGCCTCCTGGGCAGTGACATTTGGGCTGGCGGTGGCCTCCTGGGCAGCGGGGATGATGGCGGTCTTCGCCGTGCTGCTCCTCCCAGACTTTGGAGATTTCCTCTGCCCCTTCCCCACCCTGGGAGGAGTCACAGCTCAGTCGACACTCCCCCCGGGACCCCTGTGAGCGGCTTGGCTGGCTAGGGTCTTCCCCCATTCCCGCCGGGTACTGTCCAACGTCTGGTGCTTCACAGGGGGGGGGACTGGCTGTGCTGTGGCTCCGTGCCACACTGGCTGGCCTGGTGGCCGGTGCACTCCACATACCTGTAACAACAGGCACAACTGGTCCCGGAGATTTTTTGGCTGAGGTGCTAGTACAGGACCTATGAGTTGGATGGGAGGGTTGGAGGGAAATAGGTTAAGGGTGGACAGGAAAAGTTTTTGGGAGACACTGGGACGGGTAGCTGGAGGGGGTTTGGGAGTGGAGGAAGAGGTGGTGGTTGTAGGAGGTGTAGGTTTTGTGGTTTTGGGTGCAGGTGCATGGGCTGGAGGCTGGAGGCTGTCGTGAGGTGGATGGCTGTTGGGTGGGTGTGTGCCTGCGTTTGTGTATCTTGGGAGGGGGCGTCACAGACACACTCGGAGAGGACACAGGGGATGTGTAAATGGTAGTGGGGGTGGTGAGTGCACGTGAGCAGGGTGTGGTGGTGGGTGTGCTGGTGCGGGACGTAGTGGCTGTAGTGGTAGTGCATGCAGGTGTGAGTGTAGACGAGACTGGGAGGGAGGAGGGAGATGAGGAGGAGGGGGACACAGTGGAGGCAGTGGATGTTGGTGTGTCTACATGTGTGTGATGCTTGCGTGAGTGCCTGTGGGATGTGTGGTGCTTATGTTTGCCAGAGCTTCCCTTGTGTGGTGAGGTGTGTGCAGGCCTGTCTGATGCTGTTCTTGGGATAGGCAGAGGTACAGGGGATTGGGTTTGGGAGGAGGAAGTTGGAGGGGGGAGGCTAGACACAGGGACAATGGCTGCCATCAGTGCTGAGGCCAGAGTCTGAAGGGTTCGATGAAGGGCAGCCTGACCAGAATGAATGCCCTCCAGGAATGCATTTGTGTGTTGCAACTGCCTTTCTACACCCTGGATGGCATTCAAAATGGTAGACTGCCCAACAGTGAGGGACCTGAGGAGGTCAATGGCCTCCTCACTGAGGGCAGCAGAGGTGACAGGGGCAGGGGCTGAGGTGCCTGGGGCGAAGGTGATGCCCACCCTCCTGGGTGAGCGGGCACGGGGCAAAGGCTGAGGGGCTGCTGGGAGGGCGGTGCTGGTAGGGGTGGTGGCGGCTGTACCTGTAGAAGTGGGGGGCACAGATGTTGCCGCCACCACAAGGGAGCTCCCGTTGGAGGATCAGTCTGTGTCGCTGGTTGCAGATCCTGTGACCGCCGTGGTGTTCCCCTCGCCCTCAGTCCCACTGGTGTATTCTGAGTCCGTAGTGTGGGCCTCCATGCCCATGTGGGATGCAGCTCCTTCATGCTCCGGTGCCACTGTACCTCCGCCTGATGATGCTAATGCACACAAGAACAGGGAAACCACAAAAAGGGGGGGATGACAGAAGAAAGACAGGATGAGTGCATGGCTTACCGCTAGCGTTGGCGGACAATACAGACACAGCAGCCCCCTGCACTACGTCGCGCTCTTGGGCTCTACAGATGCAATTCCTGGGAAAATGGCCTACAAGGGTATGGACGACATCTGCACACATAGGTGACACAGGGGCATGAATAGCTGTACTTGGCACTCTACAGAGGTAGGGTGGGGGGCCACATGGCCTTCCTTACGGAGGGGCCTTGCCTACGGAACTCGCCCTGGCCTAGGGAAACCCACAGCCCTCCTCCCCCACCCAGACACCTTCACTGCGCGCAAAGTCAGCTGAATGATAGTGTACTCACCCCCTTGTGTCTGCTGTGATGCCCTCAAGAGCCCATCCAACTCAGGGTAGGCCACCGCCAGGATCCTGAACATCAGGGGGGTCATGGTTCAACGGGCACCCCTCCCACGTTGGGAGGCCATCCCCAGCTGAGCCTCCGCCGTCTTCTTGCTCCAGCGGCGAATGTCCTCCCATCTTTTACGGCAGTGGGTGCTTTGTCTGTGATGGACCCCCAGGGTCCGGACGTCCTTGGCGATGGCACGCCAAATATCCTTCTTCTGGTGGGCACTGACCTACAGGAATAGTACAGGGGAAGAAGAGAAGTCATTACCAACTGCACCGTCAAAGTGAGTGGCCCACATCCCTCCCCTTGCCATGTGGCACATGCATTCACAGACCTTCATGCACGCAGAACTGTGCCCCCTTCCTTCTTACAACCAACCCTCTCCACACAGGCATAGCCCATACAGCATGCTCCCTGTGCACTTACCTGTTGGTCTGGAGGACCGTAGAGTAGTGTGTACTGGGCGAGGACCCCGTCGACGAGCTTCTCCAACTCCTCTGCAGTGAAGGCAGGGGCCCTTTCCCCAGACGCACGAGTCAGTGTCTCTTCCAGACCGAGGTCACAGCAGCACTTGCAGTGTAGGTCCTCTCCTGTTGAAGATCAGGTATCGAGTGATTGAACAGATAGAAAATGGCGGTCACGTCCGCGGCGGTGAGTACCGTCACCGCCGGCGTACATCATCATTGGCTCCTGGGACCCATAGGGTCCAATGTTAACCAATGCAGCATAGCGCTCCGGTCTTCGACCGCCTACCACGACGGTGTACAACGCCAGCGCAGTTACCTCACATCCCATTGTCCCACTTTACAGGTCAGGCAGCCGCCATTTCAGGGGCCCACATGGCCTAATTACCAGCTGCGTCACACATACCTAGGCCTTGTCTCACAACACAAATACAGGCCACATTTTGAGTATGAATGGTGTTCTGTGTAGACTGTGGGTAAATACCTCTGAGTTGTTTGACTATGTGGTCGCTGTTGTCCTTCATAGGCACCATCCGCTGGGACATGTGAGGAGATGGCGGCATCCTCCGGTGTACCGACCGCTGGTGCACCTGTCGACAATGGAGGAAAGAAGTTTGATCATCACCTATAGGTTTGACCGTGCCACAATCCAGGAACTGTGTACCCAGCTGGAGCCTGACCTGATGTCAGCAATCCGCCAGCCCACAGGAATCCCCCCTCAAGTGCAGGTGCTATCAGTGCTCCATTTCCTTGCAAGTGGGTCATTTCAAACAACAGTGGCCATGGCATCAGGGATGTCACAGCCTATGTTTTCCAACGTCTTGTCCAGAGTGTTGTCTGCCCTGCTGAAACACATGCGGAGCTACTTCGTTTTCCCTCAGGTGGAGGACTTGCCTACAGTGAAAGGTGACTTCTATGCCATGGGACATATCCCCAACATCATAGGTGCCATTGATGGGACCCATGTAGCTTTGGTCCCACCCCACAGGAGTTAACAGGTGTACAGGAACCGGAAGAGTTATCATTCCATGAATGTACAGATGGTATGTTTGGCAGACCAGTACATCTCCCAGGTAAATGCTATGTTCCCTGGCTCTGTGCATGACGCCTACATCCTGCGGAATAGCAGCATCCCTTATGTGATGGGTCAACTCCAGAAACACCGGGTGTGGCTATTAGGGGACTCTGGTTACCCCAACCTGTCATGGCTGCTGACCCCAGTGAGGAATCCCAGGACCAGGGCAGAGGAACGCTACAATGAGGCCCATGGGCGGACTAGGAGGGTGATGGAACGCACCTTCGGCCTCCTGAAGGCCAGGTTCAGGTTCCTCCATATGACAGGTGGATCCCTATTCTACTCACCAAAGAAGGTGTGCCAGATAATCCTGGCCTGCTGTATGCTTCACAACTTGGCTTTGCGACGACAGGTGCCTTTTCTGCAGGAGGATGGTCCAGATGGCGGTGTTGTGGTAGCTGTGGAGCCTGTGGGCAGTGATGAGGAGGAAGCAGAGGAAGAAGACATTGACAACAGGGACTCAGTCATCCAGCAATATTTCCAGTGACACACAGGTGAGAAAACATTCCTGCCTACTACAAGTACTTTAACACTTCTACCTCTATCCTGTCTGTCGATTTCACCCAGTGTATGGTCACTGAGTTGTCATTTTCCCTTACGGTTTCACAGGTGTGGTTTCCAACGTGTGTCATCTGCTTAGATTCCTCATGGACTTGAGCTGTGTGACATAGGTATGTTGACATTACATTTGAAAAAGCATTTTGTCACTGTAATTGCTAATACACAAATTCGAAATCACAGACTGTCTCCAGATTGTTTTGTGGTTTAAGGGTGTTTATTGAAGTGCTCATTATTGGAGGGGGTTGTAAAATGGTGAGGGGGGATGGTGGAGTATGTCCATGGCAGAGTCCAGTCTATTAGTCTCACAGGTGCATTGCCCACATGGGCATGGGAGGTGGAGCTGGGGCAGTTCCAATATAGACAGGGTTACAAAGTGGGACAGTGGTTTGACAATCAGGGTGGTCTCATTTCTTGGCGGGGGTATTGGCATCGCGCTCTGTCTTGTTCCTGGATCTCAGGGACCGTGGGGTGGTTCTCCGTCTGCAGGGGGTGGGGTGCTGGTGTGGTGGTCCTGTGGCGGGGCGTCCTGTCCACTAGCGTCGGCGGAGGGGTGGGCAGTTCATCATCCATGCAGTGTCAGGGGCCCCTTGGAGTGCCACAGTGTCCCTCCTGGTGTTAGGTATTTCCTTCAACACCCGCACGATGGTGCCCAGGGTGGAGCTGATGGTTCTGAGTTCCTCTCTGAACCCCAAATACTGTTCCTCCTGCATGCGCTGGGTCTCCTGAAACTTGTCCAGGACCGTTGCCATCGACTCCTGGGAGTGGTGGTATGCTCCTATGATGGAGGAGAGGGCCTCGTGGAGAGTGGGTTCCCTTGGCCTGTTGGTTACCTGGTTGAGACCTCTGTAGTCTACACAAAACCACATTTCCTTCTTTCCATCCTTGGAATGAGGTTTTGGTACAAGTACCACAGGAGAAGCCCATGGACTTTCAGAGTGCTCAACCACTCCCAGTTCTAACATTTTCTGCACCTCTTGCTTTATGCAGTCCCTGACATGGTCAGGCTGCCTATAGATCTTACTTTTGACAGGCAAGCTGTCTCCAGTATCTATAGTGTGCTCACACCAAGAAGTGGTACCTGGCACAGTAGAGAAGAGTTCAGAAAACTGACCCAGGAGATTTATGCAATGGTCTGTCTGCTCAGCAGTCAGACAATCAGCCAAAACTACACCTTCCACTAGAGCATCTTGTTCTGTGGAAGAGAAGAGATCAGGTAGAGGATCACTGTCTTCTTTCTGTCCCTCATCAGTTGCCATGAGCAGGGTGAGATCAGCCCTGTCATAGTAGGGTTTCAGGCGGTTGACATGGAGCACCCTAAGGGGACTCCTGGCAGTGCCTAAGTCAACTAAATAGGTGACTTCACCCTTTTTCTCAACAATTGTGTGGGGTCCACTCCATTTATCTTGGAGTGCTCTTGGGGCCACAGGCTCCAAGACCCACACTTTCTGCCTGGTTGGTACTGAACCAAAACAGCTCCTGGTCATGCCATTGCTTCTGGAGCTCTTGGCTGGCCTGAAGGTTTTTACTGGCCTTTTTCATGTACTCAGCCATCCTTGATCTGAGGCCAAGTACATAATCCACAATATCTTGCTTTGGAGCTTTTAAAAGTTGTTCCCAACCCTCCTTGACAAGTGTTAGTGGACCCCTAACAGGGTGTCCAAAGAGGAGTTCAAAGGGGCTGAAGCCCACTCCTTTCTGGGGTACCTCCCTGTAGGCACAAAGGAGGCATGGTAACAGGATATCCCATCTCCTGCGGAGTTTTTCAGGGAGACCCATAATCATGCCTTTGAGAGTTTTGTTAAATCTCTCCACCAGTCCATTTGTTTGTGGATGATAGGGTGTAGTGAACTTGTAAGTCACACCACACTCCTTCCACATGGCCTTTAAGTAAGCAGACATGAAATTGCTTCCCCTGTCTGATACCACTTCCTTTGGGAAGCCCACCCTGGAAAATATTCCCAGGAGGGCCTTTGCCACTGCAGGTGCTGTAGTGGTCCTTAAAGGAATTGCTTCAGGATATCTTGTGGCATGGTCCACTACCACCAAGATAAACCTATTGCCTGAAACAGTAGGAGGGTCAAGGGGGCCAACTATGTCAACCCCTACCCTTTCAAAGGGAACCCCAACCACAGGCAGTGGAATAAGGGGTGCCTTTGGGGTGCCACCTGTCTTGCCACTGGCTTGACAGGTTTCACAGGACTTACAAAACTCTTTTGTGTCCTCAGACATTCTAGGCCAATGAAACAAGGGAACAAGTCTGTCCCAAGTTTTCATTTGTCCCAGATGTCCAGCTAGGGGAATGTCATGGGCTAGAGTTAGGAGGAACTTTCTGTACTCCTGAGGAATCCCTAACCTCCTGGCAGTTCCAGGTTTAGGATCCCTTGCTTCAGTGTACAAGAGGTTGTCCTCCCAGTAAACTCTGTGAGAGTCACTGACATCCCCATTAGCTTGTTTGACAGCTTGCTGTCTTAGACCCTTTAGTGTGGGACAGGTTTGCTGTGCCACACTCAGCTCCTCCCTGGCAGGCCCCCCTTCACCCAAAAGCTCAGCAGTGTCTGCTTCCAGCTCCTCTGGTGTAGGTTCTTCACAGGGTGGAAATTCTTCTTCCTCAGAATTAGAATCCACTGTAGAGGGAGGGATAGTAGGAAGTGCTTTACTTCTACTAGCCCTAGCTTTAGGGAGCACATGGTCCATTGTTCCAGGATCCAAGTCACCCTGTCCTTTTTGCTTTTTGGCCTGAGCCCTGGTTAAAGCAAAAATATGCCCTGGGATGCCCAGCATTGCTGCATGGGCCTCCAACTCCACATCTGACCAAGCTGATGTCTCCAAATCATTTCCTAGTAGACAGTCTACAGGTAAATCTGTGGCTGCCACAACTTTCTTTGGACCAGTAACCCCCCCCCCCCAGTTGAGATTTACAACAGCCATGGGGTGGCTAAGTGTGTTGTTTTGAGCATCGGTTACTTGGTACTGGTGACCAAGTAGGTGTTGTTCAGGGTGGACCAGTTTCTCTATCACCATTGTGACACTGGCACCTGTGTCCCTGTAGGCCTGAACCTCAACACCATTTATTAGGGGTAGTTGCTTGTACTTATCCATGTTAAGGGGACAAGCAACCAAGGTGGCTAAATCAATAGCCCCCTCAGAGACTAACACAGCCTCTGTGGTCTCCCTAATCAGACCAACCCCAACTAAGTTACCAAAAGTGAGCCCAGCTACTCCCTTGGATTGGCTATTAGTAGGTTTGCTCCCACCACCACTGCTATTAGTAGGGACACTAGGTGTAGCAGTAGGGGTTGTAGTGGTACGAGGCTTGGTGCTTTTCTTTGGACAACTGGGATCTGTTGTCCAATGGCCTTTTATTTTACATAAATAGCACCATGGTTTCTTTTCTTTGTTTTGATTAGAAGAGGATTTGGGCCCACCACCCCCACCAGAGTGTTTTTGTGGGCCTGATGAAGACTCATTTTTAGATTTGTTCCCACCCTTGTCAGAAGACTTACCATCCTTGTTCTTGTTGCCATCTTTGTCACCCCCTGTATGAACTTTTCTGTTCACCCTTGTTCTGACCCATTTGTCTGCCTTCTTTCCCAATTCTTGGGGAGAGGTCAGATCAGAGTCCACCAAGTACTGGTGCAACAAATCAGACACACAATTATTAAGAATATGCTCTCTCAGGATCAAGTTATACAGGCTGTCATAATCAGTAACTTTACTGCCATGTAACCACCCCTCTAAGGCCTTCACTGAATGGTCAATGAAATAAACCCAGTCTTGTGAAGACTCCTTTTTGGTCTCTCTGAACTTTATCCTTTATTGTTCAGTGGTGAAGCCATAACCATCCAGGAGTGCATTCTTAAGAACTTTGTAATCATTGGCTTCACTTTCTTTCACAGTAAGGAGCCTATCCCTACCCTTTCCACTAAATGATAGCCATAGGATAGCAGCCCACTGCCTTTGAGGGACATCCTGTACAGCACAGGCCCTCTCAAGTGCAGCAAACCACTTGTTAATGTCATCCCCCTCCTTATAAGGGGGAACTATCTTGTGCAGATTCCTGGAATCATGCTCTTTTGCAGGATGACTATGGGGAATACTGCTGCTGCCACCATGGGTTTCTAAACCCAGTTTCTGTCTCTCTTTCTCTACTTCTAAGGTCTGTCTATCCAAATCCAGCTGTTGCTTCTTGAGCTTCAATCTGGTTTGTTCCACTCTCAATCTATTGAGCTCCCTTTCTAACAATCTGTCATCAGGGTGGGTGGGTGGGACATGCCTTGAAACAGAAGTATGGTGAGAATGGACAGAAGGAGACCTATCCCTTACAGAAGGCACCCTAACAGCTTGGTTAACAGAAACATCACTTCTACTGTGGTGAGAAGGAATACTCTTGCTATGATGTGAGACAACACTATCTGTATGGTGTGACTCTACATCAGTACCAACTATGCTAGACTGTCTAGTAATGGGCAGGCTAGGAAGTTTCTTTCCTGAATCTTTTCCTAGGGGAGTCCCTGGGTCAGATTGGGAACCATTGGCTACTTTTTCAACAGATGGGGCCCTTCTGGCCTTATCTTGTTCTCTAAGCATGTTAAGCAATAATTCCAAGGAAGGATTCTTCCCTACACTCAAACCTCTTTCTATGCAGAGACTCCTTGCTCCTTTCCAGCTAAGGTGATCATATGCAAGTTTGGACAGATCAACATTTTGGCCTGTGCCAGACATTTTTAGAAAGTGTTTAAGTGACAGAAAAAGTGAGAAAATGTTTTTAGAACTTTTTAAAGAACAGGAAAAAAACTTTTTAAACTTTTAAGAACTTTTAGAAAGTTTAGAGATACTTTTCAGCACTTTAGAAAAGAGGTGAGAAAAGAAATGCAAAACTTTTTGGTTAGGTGCACATACACTGAACTTGTTTTGTATATTTTTCTCCTTTGAAAAGTACAATGACAAGAGTGGTAAGTAGTCTCAAAGCACTTATCCCACCGCTCACAACCAATGTAGGAGGCTGGACTGGCTTGTAGTGAGTACCTAGGGGTACTTGCACCTTGCACCAGGCCCAGTTATCCCTTATTAGTGTATAGGGTGTCTAGCAGCATAGGCTGATAGATAATGGTAGCTTAGCAGAGCAGCTTAGGCTGAACTAGGAGACGAGTGAAGCTCCTACAGTACCACTAGTGTCCTATGCACAATATCATAAGAAAACACAATACACAGATATACTAAAAATAAAGGTACTTTATTTTTATGACAATATGCCAAAAGTATCTCAGTGAGTACCCTCAGTATGAGGATAGCAAATATACACAAGATATATGTACACAATACCAAAATATGCAGTTATAGTATTAGAAAACAGTGCAAACAATGTATAGTTACAATAGGATGCAATGGGGACACATAGGGATAGGGGCAACACAAACCATATACTCCAAAAGTGGAATGCAAACCACGAATGGACCCCAAACCTATGTGACCTTGTAGAGGGTCGCTGGGACTATTAGAAAATAGTAAGGGTTAGAAAAATAGCCCACCCCAAGACCCTGAAAAGTGAGTGCAAAGTGCACTAAAGTTCCCCAAAGGACATAGAAGTCGTGATAGGGGAATTCTGCAGGAAAGACACAAACCAGCAATGCAACAACGATGGATTTCCAGTCGAGGGTACCTGTGGAACAAGGGGACCAAGTCCAAAAGTCACAAGCAAGTCGGAGATGGGCAGATGCCCAGGAAATGCCAGCTGTGGATGCAAAGAAGCTGATACTGGACAGTAGAAGCTGAAGGTTCTGCAGGAACGACAAGGGCTAGAGACTTCCCCTTTGGAGGATGGATCCCCCATGCCGTGGAGAGTCGTGCAGAAGTGTTTTCCTGAAGAAAGACCACCAACAAGCCTTGCTAGCTGCAAATCGTGCGGTTAGAGTTTTTGGATACTGCTGTGGCCCAGGAGGGACCAGGATATCGCCAATTGCGTCTGGGAACAGAGGGGGTGTCGAGCAAGACAAGGAGCCCTCTCAGCAGCAGGCAGCACCCACAGAAGTGCCAGAAACAGGCACTACGAGGATGCGTGAAACAGTGCTCACCCAAAGTCGCACAAAGGAGTCCCACGTCGCCGGAGGACAACTTAGGAGGTCGTGCAATGCAGGTTAGAGTGCCGTGGACCCAGGCTGGACTGTGCACAAAGGATTTCCGCCGGAAGTGCACGGAGGCCGGAGTAGCTGCAAAAGTCGCGGTTCCCAGCAATGCAGTCTGGCGTGGGGAGGCAAGGACTTACCTCCACCAAACTTGGACTGAAGAGTCACTGGACTGTGGGAGTCACTTGGACAGAGTTGCTGGATTCAAGGGACCTCGCTCGTCGTGCTGAGAGGAGACCCAGGGGACCGGTGATGCAGTTCTTTGGTGCCTGCAGTTGCAGGGGGACGATTCCGTCGACCCACGGGAGATTTCTTCGGAGCTTCTAGTGCAGAGAGGAGGCAGACTATCCCCACAGCATGCACCACCAGGAAAACAGTCGAGAAGGCGGCAGGATCAGTGTTACAGAGTTGCAGTAGTCATCTTCGCTACTTTGTTGCAGTTTTGCAGGCTTCCAGCGCGGTCAGCAGTCGATTCCTTGGCAGAAGGTGAAGAGAGAGATGCAGAGGAACTCGGATGAGCTCTTGCATTCGTTATCTAAGTAATCCCAAGAGACAGAGACCCTAAATAGCCAGAAAAGAGGGTTTGGCTACCTAGGAGAGAGGATAGGCTAGCAACACCTGAAGGAGCCTATCAGAAGGAGTCTCTGATGTCACCTGATGGCACTGGCCACTCAGAGCAGTCCAGTGTGCCAGCAGCACCTCTGTTTCCAAGATGGCAGAGGTCTGGAGCACACTGGAGGAGCTCTGGGCACCTCCCAGGGGAGGTACAGGTCAGGGGAGTGGTCACTCCCCTTTCCTTTGTCCAGTTTTGCGCCAGAGCAGGGCTAAGGGGTCCCTGAACCGGTGTAGACTGGCTTATACAGAAATGGGCACCATGTGTGCCCATGAAAGCATTTCCAGAGGCTGGGGGAGGCTACTCCTCCCCTGCCTTCACACCATTTTCCAAAGGGAGAGGCCTGGCTGGACCCCAGGAGGGCAGAAGCCTGTCTGAGGGGTTGGCAGCAGCAGCAGCTGCAGTGAAACCCCGGGAAAGGCAGTTTGGCAGTACCAGGGTCTGTGCTACAGACCACTGGGATCATGGGATTGTGCCAACTATGCCAGGATGGCATAGAGGGGGCAATTCCATGATCATAGACATGTTACATGGCCATATTCGGAGTTACCATTGTGAAGCTACATATAGGTAGTGACCTATATGTAGTGCACGCGTGTAATGGTGTCCCCGCAATCACAAAGTCCGGGGAATTGGCCCTGAACAATGTGGGGGCACCTTGGCTAGTGCCAGGGTGCCCTCACACTAAGTAACTTTGCACCTAACCGTTACCAGGTAAAGGTTAGACATATAGGTGACTTATAAGTTACTTAAGTGCAGTGTAAAATGGCTGTGAACTCAGGCGTTATTTCACTCAGGCTGCAGTGGCAGGCCTGTGTAAGAATTGTCAGAGCTCCCTATGGGTGGCAAAAGAAATGCTGCAGCCCATAGGGATCTCCTGGAACCCCAATACCCTGGGTACCTCAGTACCATATACTAGGGAATTATAAGGGTGTTCCAGTAAGCCAATGTAAATTGGTAAAATTGGTCACTAGCCTGTTAGTGACAATTTGAAAGAAATGAGAAAGCAGAACCACTGAGGTTCTAGTTAGCAGAGCCTCGGTGAGACAGTTAGTCATAACACAGGTAACACATTCAGGCACACTTATGAGCACTGGGGCCCTGGCTGGCAGGGTCCCAGTGACACATGCAACTAAAACAACATATATACAGTGAAAAAATGGGGGTAACATGCCAGGCAAGATGATACTTTCCTACACCTTTGGTGTGGCGGAATTGTGTGGGTGTCTGATTTTTGTCGGATTTCGGGATGTGGGTCATAATAACTGTGGCTGAATTCCGCAGCCGCGGCGGTGTGTTGGCGGTCTTCTGCACGGCGGTAAGCGGCTTTTACCGCCAATGTTGTAATGAGGGCCCAAATTTGGATCCTGACAGAAGAGGACCTGCAAAGGATGGGGACCAAGTACAGTTCGAGTTGGAGTGTCCAGTGGTGGCATGAGCCACTACTCACCATTCTGTGGATGAAGGACCAGGCCGACAGTGGATGAAGAAGGTCAACTGTGCAGCACTAGAGCAGAAGAGGAGTTCCAGGAGTGATGCAAGTGGTGTCTCATATTGGCATTCTGGTTGCAGTCAGTTAGTGGTGCTGGAAAACCACAAACAAACCTTGGCAAATGCAAGAGTCAGAGGAGAAGGTTTTGCATGGCTGAAGAGGACCAGCAAGGTCCAGGGGACTCGACCTGAAGTACTGGGTTTTTCAGAACCCAGTGGTGCCAGGGAACACACCCTAAGACTTCGAGTCCTTCCTGTTTCAGACTACAGAAACACAGAGTCTTCTTGGTGAAGTCAAAGATCTTGTTTATTGGCTGCAGCCAGTAACAGGTATCCTAGAAGTACAACACGGTGTATATTCTCAGGAGACTGTTCCCTTTGCAAAGCTAACCTTCTCTTTTATACAAAATATTATGCTTTAGGCAAACATTCCTTATTTTACAGTTGAACATTCACATATTTTCACTACAAAGAAATAGCAGGTTTATGATGACAAGCCCATATTTCAGTTTGTCCAGCCCTCAATCAATTACCCGGAAAGGCTTAGTACTTTCATCAGATATCGACGGACCCCCAATAAAAACGGGCACCTCCTCCTTGTAAAGCAAGTCATAAAGAAAGAAACAGGGACAGGTGTGTGTAAGATTAGGCATGGTTTGTGTGTGATGAAAGGTTTATGATGTGTTGTGCCTTGATACTAATCTCATTCGGCCACTGGGAAAGAAACTGGCCGAACAGGTTTGGCTTCAGGCAGTGGAGTCAGCTTGCCCAGGTCACAGAGGAGTCAGCAAAGATGTACGTGTCCTTCAGACTCGTTTTCAGCATTAGACATTGGCCTATGTGAGGGCAATCATAAAATGGCTGTCGTTTAAATGGAACACGAGGGTTCAGGACGGAAACACTGATATTCGGGTGATTTTGTTACCCGAATATGAATACAATGCTTGTGATACGACGATGTTTATAACACAGGTCCAGAATTTTCAGTACCACAGACCCAAGGAAGGGAGTCTGTGGTGACCCTCAGCAGCTGGGAAAGTCACAAGAAGAGGAGGCATCCACCACAGGCAACCCACCGGCAGCAGGCACAGGAGTCACAGTGAGGCTCACGCAGCACACTTAGGAGGAGTCCCACATCACTGGAGCAGCAAGCAGGAGACTGTGCTTTGCAGGAAAAAGTGCTGGGGTCTAGAGCTACAAGGGGCCTGAAGATTCCTTGCAAACAAGTCTTGGTAGCTGCAAGAGTTATGGTGCCTGTCCTGCAAGTGCTTACTGTCTCCCACATTGGACAGCTGATAGAGAGGACCTAGAGGACCACTCCAGACTACCATATGTGATGCAGGATCCACCGGCTCCGGAGGAGAGAAGATCCACGCAGTCGGTTGTCATTGCAGTTAATGCCTGCAGATGCAGGGGAGTGACTCCTTCACACCAAGGGAGATTCCTTCTTGCTTCTTGTGCAGGCTGAAGACTAGTTGCCCTTAGAGGATGCACAGATGGGGAAAGTTGCAGTTGCTGGAAGGAGACTTTGAAACAATGTTGCAGAGCAGAGTTGTCGCTGAAGTTGCAGATTGGCAGTTCCTGGAGGGTCCTGTTGCAGTCCCAGTGGCCAGAAGAAGAAGTAAATGATTCAGAGGAATTCTGCTGGAATCTTGCATGTCGAATCTGTCCTGGGTACCTAAGTACCATCTATTAGGGACTCATATGGGAGCACTAGTACACCAATTGTGGGGTGTGTAAAGTCCCAAGCAACCAAATTTAGAGGGAGAGAGCACAGACACTGGGTTCCTGGTTAGCAGGATCCCAGTGAAAACAGTCAAAACACACTGACAGCAAGCAAAAAGTGGGGGTTACCATGCCAAGAAGTGTGCAGTTTCCTACACCTGGGATGTTGCTGACAATATTGTCTTTTTTTAGAAAGTCTGGCACAATCAGGTTGTTGCAATGCACCAAACACAGGACCCTGACATATACACCATCTGCAATGGCCTTGACTATATTATTGCTATTGTCCGTGGCAACAAATCTAATTCTGAGACCTCTGGGTCACATCCATTCAAACACCTGAAAATCTTCTGAGTTGTTTGCAGTTGTATGAGATTTCTCAACAGTGAACATTACTTCTGTTGCATGTCATTGAAATCCCTTAAACCTTTTTTCATTGCTAACACCTGCAGATAGCTGTTGATAAGTTCCACAAAAGAGATACAGTGTTCACTGATACACATGGAATTACTTGCTTGACAACTGCTCCATATGTCTGTTGTCACATGGATGGTGTGAATAGCACTTTGCTGCAAAGTTTGTCCAACAAATCGCAGCACATTATGAAGGACTACTGGAACAGCAACTCTGGTAAAATAGGTCCTGCAGGGAACCTTCTGTACTTGGCAGATTAGCACCACAACTTCTAAAAATCCCACTCCTTCCATAAAAGAAAAAGAGAGGAGCTCCAGCACTAACATTTTAACCAGCTTCCCATTGTACCAACATTTCACTGGGTGGTTGTGCTCATAAGGCCCCTCTTGCCTGGGGGGCGTGTCCAACATGGCGACCGGGTCGGACGCATAAGCCATAGCTCCGATCCCGGCCCTAAACAAATATCCTCACCTAGGCGCCTGCACATACTGGAAAGGCAGGCGCTGAAGATCCTTTGAGGTGGGGAGCCGGTGTTACGCGAGGCGTCCTGCCGGGAGCCGTTGGGAGCGGTGTGAAGACCTGCCCGCCTGCGGTGCTGACCGGCCGCGCAGTAAGTGTTGCAGCCTACACGGAATCAGCGCCGGCCCGAGCAGCTCCTGCGCCGTGCAAAGAAAGCCGGCTTGAGCCATCAGCGCTTACCCCGTGCCGTGATTGCGGTCGGGGATGCGGGCGTGAAGCTGCGCTGCCGCGTCGGCTCCGTGACCCTTGGCCGTGGAGATCTCCCCCGCTGGGGGGAAGACCGGAGCCCAGGTGCGGCGCGCGAGCGCCCTGTCAGCTGACCACTCCCTGCCGCGAATCATTGAACCTGAGGTGGCCGCCGTGGGGGCCATTAAGAATCCTGGAATACTCCTGTGGCCCTGTGGGGGCCTAAATACATAACGAAGCGCTGGGACACATCGTGCCCTTTTCGTCTGCAGGCAGCCAGTAAAGATATAAAGCAGCATTCAGACAACTGCAAACAGGAACACACACAACGCGCTTAACCGGCGACACAAAGCGAGTCGCAGCGCAAAGACATGAAATTCTCCTTTAATGAACACAAAAGCATGCAGTAAAGCAAACTTCTGCTGGTAGCAACTCTCCCAAAGCAATTTGAAAACAAACGCCCGTAAAATTGAAGTTGGCAGTTTACCACTACTAGCTAACCATAACAATACACAAAGGCGGAGTGTGTTGGAAGTAGGAAAGAAGAAAGAAGGGAAAAAAGAAAGTAACATAAACACCTTGTGTAACACGCATTACACAATTAATAGGCTGTCCCAACACACATTTATTATCCAGTACCGTCTGCCCCAAAGGCTTAAACAGTTGCACAGCACCCAAGGAAGCCGAATAACGAATTTACAAAGTCTGAGTACCTATTATAATAATTAAACCAATCATTCACTGCACCCGAAGACCTGAACAATCTAAAACTTTATTGCACCATCCTAAACAAGGTGCCCACATAATAACAGCAAATTATTGCAGCACCAATCAATCAGCACAGCATAGAATCCAGCTACCAACAACAATACTACATAACAGCCAACAAATGGGCAAACCAAAGCCGCTATGTGGGCCCCCAGGAGGCATGGACTCAGGTGCTTCGCCCCCGCCTGCGGAGGCTTCTGACACATTCCAGGCTCTGCAAAAAATGGATGCAACTCTACAAACACATACAATACAATTTGAAAAAGTACTGCAAGCCATACTAGACACTAAAACTACCTTGGAAACAAAAATAGGCTCAGTAATTGAAGATGTTAACCTGCTACGCGCAGATCAACAAGCGCTGGCTGAAAAGGTTGCAGGACTGGAAAAGGACACGTCACACCTCACACCATCTATACTCGAACTCAAATCACGGATGGGAGCCGTAACAATGGAGGTGGAAGCACTAAAACGTAGAGCCGAAGACGCAGAGGGCAGGTCTCGCCGCAACAACATCCGCTTTGTAGGTTTTCCCGAGCGGGCCGAGGGCCCGAGCGCAGAATTGTTCATCGAACAATGGCTAACTGAAACGGTCTTAAAGAACAATGTCCCAAAGTTCTTCTCCATAGAACGCGCCCATAGGGTCCCTGGTAGGCCCTTACCACCAGGTGCTCAGCCTCTGCCCCTAATAGCAAGACTCCTTAACTATCGGGACAGAGATCTCATATTACAGCTATTCCGAAAGTCAGGCCCAATACGCTTTGAAAGTACCGTAATTTCGGCCTATCCAGACTTCACGGTGGAGGTACAGAAGAAGCGCAATTCATTCTATCGAGTCAAAGAGCGTCTAAGAGACCATAACATCAAATATTCCCTGTTGTTCCCCGCTAAACTCAGAATACAAGATAACACCCGCACTCTCTTTTTTACTACTCCGGAAGACGCGTGGACGTGGCTTCACGCAAAAGGCCTTGCTGACCCGATATCCGTGAGTAACCCCACAGTCAAAAGTCCTCCACCAATGGATAAACGGAGAACCCGCAGAAAGCAAGACACCAGACCTACCCCTGAGCAGTCTTGTGAAGAACGCTCACTACTACTACAAACCACATCGCGCTTTGCTTCGACATCACCAACATCAATGTCTGCGCAGTCGGAAGCAGACCCTGAACCAGAAGTATACTCTGACTCTGCGGACTCGGCCCGTGGCCCCAACCTCACTCCACGGACAGCGGACGATATCTGTTAGCTCCCTCCCAATTTTTTTATTTTTTATTTTTTTTATTTATTTATTTATTTATTTATTTATTTTTTTCTCCGCTCTGACACGCCACTGTGTCACCATCTTTCCCAGCTATATTATTTTGCTGACTGTGGCTCCCGGATAGCAGCTACACCACCAAGTGTAAAATGGGCCGGGATCAACGCTGTCTTGCACCCACCAACCTAAAGCACCCCCCACTCCATATGGACCGTTACAGCAGGTTGGCAAGTTCCGCACCAACCTTGTGCTCGTCACGATTACAGTTAAAGTTAACTACGGTAAAAGTTATTGTTAAAACCAAATGGGACGTTTCCCGGTTACATGAGTTAATCAATGTCAATACCAAGATGGTCTACCACAATGTAAACATAAAAAACATGCTAGGTAAATCTAAGGCAAAATGGCTGAGCTCAATAGGCACAAAGTACATCATCAACATATGGGAAGTTAGGCATGCGAAATCCCTATGCGCTCGTGTAAAACCACATATACACCATGGCCTTTCAAAATCAACGACATATCCCACATTATAAAATACTCACATGGAATATAAGAGGCATGGCATCCATTAGTAAACGACAACGGATCTATGCATATCTCAGAAGACACCAAATACAAATTGCCATGCTCCAAGAAACACATCTGGATGCACCCTTGCTTGCAAGCATAAAAACAAAATGGAGGGGACAACTATATGGCACCGCCTTTTCAACATATGCACGAGGAGTGGCAATCTGGATTGCCCCCGGGGTCCCATATATTGTGTCCCAAGCTCAAAGTGACCCAAATGGTCGGTACGTGATCTTAGAAGGTGTATTAGACGGTAACCCTATAGCATTGATAGCAATATACACTCCCAATGTAAATCAACGGGAATTCCTCTGGTCACTTAACAACAGTAGGCTCGGAGACCCTGCGGTAGATGCAGTATGGGGTGGCGACTTTAATTGTGTCTTAGACACCCAAAAAGATCGCTCCATCCCCCCATTACCCAGTGCCCCAACTAAACGTGCATCACTCGACTTGATAGAATGGGCCTCTAACAATGGGTTAAGCGAAATCTGGAGAACTGGCCACCCTACATTGCGCGAGTACTCTTTCTATTCACCAGTACACAAAATTTACACTAGAATAGATATGTTTTTCGCATCACCCAACATAATCTCGAAAATAAGAACATCCGGCTATCTGGCCCGCACCATATCAGACCACAACCCACACTACGCAACCTTGCTATGGGGCTACACAAATACCCGCATCCCTACATGGCGCCTACAACCAGACGCCCTAACTGATCCTCCCTTTAATGCTGAAATAACTAACTGGCTATCGGACTATTTCTCCCTAAACAGAAATTCAACACTAACACGCGCTACGGAATGGGATGGCCATAAGGTCGTAATCAGGGGACAATGCTTGGCAGCCTCCGGGGGGGTAAAAAAAACGCTCACTAGGGAACTACTAACGCTGGAAGCCAAAATACATAGAGCAGAGATTGAAGCCTCAACAAGCAACACCCCATCAGTAACACTAAGGGCCTGATTCTAACCTTGGCGGACGGCGGAGGCCGTCCGCCAAGGTCCCGCCGCCAAATGACCGCACCGCGGTCACAAGACCGCGGCGGCCATTCTAACATTTCCTCTGGGCCGACGGGCGCTCTCCAAAAGAGCGCCCGCCGGCCCAGAGGAAATGCCCCTGTAACGAGGACGCCGGCTCAGAATTGAGCCGGCGTAGTTGCAGGGGTGCGACGGGTGCAGTTGCACCCGTCGCATATTGAAATACTTTGCGGGGCCCTCTTACGGGGGCCCCTGCAGTGCCCATGCCATGGGCATGGGCACTGCAGGGGCCCCCAGGGGCCCCGCGGCACCCCCTACCGCCATCCTGTTCCTGGCGGGAGACCCGCCAGGAACAGGATGGCGGTAGGGGGTGTCAGAATCCCCATGGCTGCGGAGCGCGCTCCGCAGCCATGGAGGATTCCCCCGAGCAGCGGAAAGTCGGCGGGAGACCGCCGACTTTCCGCTTCTGACCGCGGCTGAACCGCCGCGGTCAGAATGCTCGTGGGAGCACCGCCAGCCTGTTGGCGGTGCTCCCGTGGTCGGTGGCCCTGGCGGCCACCGGCCGCCAGGGTCAGAATAACCCCCTAAATCTACTGAAGGCGAAATACAGAGAAACCGATGATAGACTTGGTAGACATGACTATAGACACTTTAAAATGAAACAGCACGCAGAAGGAGACAGATCAGGAAGATTGTTAGCATGGCTGGTACGACAACCGTCGCAATCTCTGCCAATAGGTGCGGTTAGGTTACAATCAGGTGATATGGTTAATACTCAGGTAGACATAAACAGAGCCTTCTATATGTACTACCGTTCTTTATATCAACCTACTACCCCTCCAAAAGACCAACAATTGACCGAGCTATTGGCACAGATTCCCCAAAATCCAAATATCACCAACAGCGCAGTTATACTTAACGGTCCCATTACCATTGAGGAACTTCGCTTGGCTCTCTCTCAAATGGCACGCGGCAAGACCCCTGGCTCAGATGGCCTGCCAGTAGAATACTATAACTCACAAGCCACTCACCTTCTACAACCTCTGCTCGAGGTGTTTAACGAAGCACGTAATAGAAAACAGCTACCAGACTCCATGCGCGAAGCATTAATAGTAGTCCTGCCAAAACCAGGCCGTGACCCACTAGACGTCAGATCCTACAGACCACTTTCCCTTCTGAACTCCGACTGCAAACTGTTAGGGAAGATCCTGGCAAATAGATTGCTCCCTCATCTATCGCACCTCATACACTCAGACCAATCAGGATTTATCCTGGATAGGAACACCTTCTTAAACATCAGCCGGTTAATTCGCATCATGCATAATACCACAGAACCAGAAACGGTGGCTGTGTCGTTAGATATAGAAAAGGCGTTTGACACGCTCGGTTGGGATTACCTCTTCCGCACTCTTAAAGCGTTTGGTTTCCAGAGCGGCTTCATTAGCTGGATCGCAACATTATACTCCAAACCAATAGCTCGTGTCAAAACCGGTCAAGTAATATCGGAAGCATTCCCCATCGGTAGAGGCACTAGACAGGGATGCCCGCTCTCTCCGTTATTATTTGCAATAGCCATGGAATCACTGGCAATTAAGCTTCGCAGCTATGCTAAAAAATGGGGCATCCAGGAATTTAAAACATACCACATAATATCCCTATACGCAGATCATGCCCTGATATACTTACGCAATTATTCTACCTCTCTATCTAGGGTTATGCAAATATTGGATACTTTTGCTCTTGTCTCTGGCCTACGTGTCAATTGGACTAAATCATGTATTTTCCCCCTCACTCGTATACCCACCGAGCAGCAAACGACAATCCCTAGTCACCAGTTACAATGGGCTTACCAGACCTTCAAATACTTGGGCGTTCAGATATACCACTCTTTGACAGACCTACGTGAAGGCAACCTAGATCGTTTACTCCGATCCACCCGGGGCTCCCTGTCATTTTGGAGCTCGCTGCCCTTATCACTAATGGGCAGGACGGCCATAGCCAAGATGCTAGTGCTACCGAGATTCCTATATTACTTTACCGTGCTCCCGATACCCTTGCCACGCTCGTTTTTTCACAAAATACACTCACTACTAACTGACTTACTCTGGGGCAAGGACAGGCGCAGGGTAGCACTAGCCGTTACGCAATACCCACAAGAAGAAGGTGGGCTCGGCATGCCGAATCTAGAATTATATTACGTGGCAGCCCAACTGCAATGGGTCAAAATGTGGCTCAACGAACCGACCATTCCGGAGAGCATAGCGATAGCTGCTCACACAGCACCACAAGCGATACTGACCTCTTTGCTGGCAGGACCCCCCTACCCAGCAAAGTATTCACCTCTATGGAACACAGCCAGGCACTGTTGGCAGAGATACGTACAAGGCAAGGCACTGTCCCCCCCCTACTCCCCCTTGCTTCCACTGTCGCAGGTACCGGGCATACAAGCTCTTTCATCCTATCACGATATACGCGTGACCAATACCTTGAACCTGGGAGACCTCTACTCGAGCTCCAAAGCAAGAACGTTTGAAGAATTGGTAGCGGCAGATATAATACAACCTGGGGCTTTCTTGACATACAGCGCCATCGCTAATCTTTTACACAACCTATGGGGACGTAGCCCCAGCGAACCTAATGAATCCCTTCCACTTTCAATGGGCAACGCAAAAGGTTCCATTACCAAATTATATAAAACGCTTCTAGCAAGCAACTGCACTGCCTTAAGTCAGGCTAAATACCGATGGGATTCAGTCCTCAATACACCAATCACTCAGGAATCCTGGGAAGCAGCCCTTACCTCTATTAAGTCCGTATCTCGTAATACTAGGCTAAGATATACGCAATTTAATTACATACATCAATCATATCTTTCCCCGGCTCGTATCCATAAAATATATCCAAATTCTAAACCAATATGCCCAAGGTGCGCCACCTCCGCAGCTAACTTCTATCATATGGTTTGGGAATGTCACTCTATAAATACTGGTTGGTGTCACATTATTGAAACCACGGCAGACATAGTGGACCACGCGTTACCACCCACTCCGGAATCCTGCCTGCTTGGTATACGACACCGCGCTAAGGGAGATAAATATACCCACAAGTTTGTGGACCTGGCATTTGTGATATACAAGCGCCTGATCGCCACCCACTGGAAGGCCCCAAATGCCCCTCCTCACTCCACCTGGCTGAGAGACTTACATAGTTGCACAATAGCAGAGGCTCAAACACTTAGACAACTGCAACTTAAGGGACAGATACAGGAAGGCGCTGCAAGTTGGGATATGTTCGTAGTAAAAATAGAGTCCAGAGATGACAAGTACCCTCCCTGAGACACCCAAAGTAATGTACGTCCGTTAGTGGACCCCCTGTCCGATACTCAGCAAACACAATACCTGCATCCTCACCCCTCTCCCTTCCTTTCGCTATGCACTAATAGGCTGACAGGATATCATCACATCCAACCAAAGCATAAAGGACACGGAGCCGAACCCTAAGGCGTACTGCAACACCACGCTCGCGCACCACTAATCTTCTGGCCCTGATCCGATACCACTAACTACCCACGCCAAGCAAACACAAAAGATAGTTACCTTTCGCACCTATACAGCCTAACGTAAACATCATTACCTCTGACACTGACATATAGACCTATGCATATTGATTGACAAGACTAGTATTGAAAGTTACACAATGTTAAGTTATACGCCAGTACGCTAAAAAGAACCTGTATTATACACAAACTACTAATATGCACGGATATACATGAGTAGTAAAGTTGTGTATTCTCTCGCCAAGTTAAGTGGAATGTACTGCAGTTTTTGTATTATGTTTTGAATAACGTTGAATAAACAGATTTTAAAAAATAAAAATAAAAAAATAAATAAAAATAAGGCCCCTCTTGCCTAACGATGCCCATAGTGGTAGCTTGGATTTTTTGTTTGTGGTGACACAGGCGACTTCTGGAGAGAACCTGGAGGTGGCAGACACAGTGTGCATCTTACAGGAATTACTGCATGCAGTGGTGTCTGCATCTGAGTCTCGTGCATTTGGAGGTTGCTGATGTAGGTGATACAGGCACATTACTGGGGACAGGTCTGCTTTGTGTAAAGCTGTCATCCTCTTCTCTCTCATCACCTCCTTCTATTACTGTTATCAGAGTTGCTTTCCCTAGCTCATCACCACCACCACCAACACCACCAAATGTTAACTCTTTAATGTGCCCCCCTACCAAATTGCTTCTCCAATATCATGACACACTTTATTGTCCCCTAGCCTTAGACTCCAAGGACTATATCTTCATCAGCAACCTAAATTTCCACATAACAGCTTGAACAACAACAACACTGCACACCTCCTTGACAGTATGAGCAACCTTGGATTGACCCAGATCATCCACCACCCTACACACAATGCTGGAACACACAGGACCCCATTTTCAACTCCAGCAAATGCATCAAATACAGCCATGTCACAGAACTCACATGGACCGATCACTCCATCATCCACTTCAGCATCTCTAGCCCCTGTACCTCCACCCCCCGGATGACCAGCTCCCCCCCACCGGAGGTGGAGCAATACCTCAGAGAACAGCAGGGCGGACACCCTTAACACCTGAAACCCCTCAACCGCCACCAGCCTCGAACTCGGAGTGAAAAACTTTAACATCTGGATCACCAATTATGCTGACATCATACCCATCAATACCAACATCCAGCAGAGAAAATCCTCCAAAAAGACCCGCTGGTATACCCAAAAGAACTCAGATCAGAAAAAAACAAGATAGCAAACAGCTGGTGAGAAGATGAAGTGCTTGCAAAGAAACCTCTGACAGAGCAGCCTTCAAGACCTCCCTGAAACTCTACCTCCACCTGCTGAGGGCAACAAAGAAGACAGTCCTTGCTGCACGCATCGGAACTAGGGCCAACAACACCAAGGGACTTTTCAACATCATCAAGGAATTCTCCAATCTGGCTGCCAGTGAAAACAACATCACAAGCTCACAGAAGCGAGCTGTGTGACAATCCCCCATTTCTTCCATGGCAAGATGGCAACCAAATACAGAAACTTCGAACCCTAACCTACACCTACGGACTTCCTCAGCAGATACATCACCGTTGTAACCGACACAAACCACACACTGACCACCTGGATCATTCTCTCCACTCAGGACATCACTTCCACCATGGAATCCATCCACTCGGGAGCTCCCACAAGCCCATGTCCGCACCTTCAACCTTAGAAACCAAAGGATCGGCCTCCAACTCACCACCCTGCTCAACACCTCTATCACCACCTCAACATTTCCTGGTGCCTGGAAACATACCAAAGTAAGACTGCTACTCAAAAAAACCTCCTCTGACCCCAGTGAACCCAAAAACTACTGGCCAATCTCCCTGCTCCCATTCCCTGTGAAGGTACTGGAAAAGATAGTCAACAAGCAACTCATTACATACCTGGAGCAGAACCAGCTACTCGTCGCCTACCAATCTGGCTTTCCATAGCAATCACAACACTGAAACTGCCCTGATCGCAGCCACCAATGAAATCTGAACCCTCCTTGACTGAGGAGAAACATCAACTTTGATCCTACTTGACCTATTAGCAGCCTTCAGCACCGAAGACTCCACTACATCAGCTTGCAGGGGCACACGCTCAGATGAATCTCTTCCTTCCTCACTGGAAGAACCCAGATAATCCCCCTCACACCTTTCACCTCCAAACCCAAGGAGATAACCTTCAACGCACTAATTAACCCCATTGGCCAACATTGTCATATCCTACAGTCTCAACATAATTTTCTATGCAGACAACATCCAACTAATCCTCTCACTCACCCACGACCCCTCCACCACCAGAACCAACATCCACAGATGCATGACAAGTGTCACGGACTGGGTGAAGAACAACTGCCTGCAGCTGAGCACAGACAAGATGGAAGTACTGATCTTTGGCAACAGCAGCAAAACATGGAACAACTCCTGGTGGCTATGAGACCTAGGACCTGCACCTACTCCCTCCAACCATGTCAGTAAGAATCATCATTGACAACAATCTCACATGAAATCACAGATCAAATCTGTCTCCTCCATCTGCTTCCTCACTTTACTTATGCTACGTAAGATCTTCAAGTGGCTACCCCTACACATGAGACACACTGTGGCACAGAACCTCATCACCAGCCAACTGCACTACGGCAATGGCTGTTATGTAGGAATCACCGCATACCTCCTACAGAGACTTCAGACCATCTACAACACCCCAGACAGACTCATCCTCGACATTTCATGATGAACCCCTGACACACCCCACCTCGGGCAACTCCATTGACCCCTCGCACAGAAGAGATGCCAATTTAAGCTGCTGACCCATGCACACAAGTCTCTACACTACCAAGGACCGACGTACATTAACCACCACTTGAACTTCCACCAACCGTCAAGAAGACTACACTGTTCCTCCCTTTCACTTGCCCATACTCCCCGCATCTACCAAAACAGAAGTGGACGACGTTCCTTCTCTCACATCACAGAAAAAACCTGGAACAGCATCCCCATGCACCTCCAAACCATCACCTCATTTCCGGAAGTCCGACGTGCCCTCAAGACTTGGCTGTTCGAAGAAGCTACCCTTTAGGGTTATTAGCCGTGCTTTATAAATCCAGATTGATTAATTGATTGATATGAGACATTTTGCCTCTGGGATCATAGTATGAACCAGGCTTGCCTCAATAAAAACTTGTGTGGCAAACGGAGCATATTGCAATGTTATCCTCCTGCTTGCTAATCGTAAAACAGTCCCAAACTAGGGAAGAGAACTTTTTTAGTGTGCCACTGCCAATGCCTGAAGAACTGAAGGTAGGTAGGTATGTTGTTTGCCTCTCTACAGTGCGTACTTCGACTAAGGTAGTGGTGGATGCAGGTCACAGCGGGCCTTACAAATATCGAAGCTGGCGGTTGTGGTGTTGGAACCAGTGCCACATCCCTCTGGGCAGGTTGAATAGGAAGGATAATCTTGGTGTCCTCTGAGCTGCCTTCATACTGGATCGTCCTCATCACTGTCACTTTTCAGAATTCTAAGTCTTTCAGGAACTTTCCTTTTCCCTTGTTTCTTGTGGCAGGTCTCCGACTCTGTGGGGGTCCAAACCATGTACACGTCATCAGCTGGGGGGCTTTGAGGAGATGATGGAGTACCCTTTATTTTTCTTACTCGAGATCGAAAAGCAAATAGTTCAAGAGCTACTTCATTTACAGCAGGAAACTCAACCTCGTCTTCTGCTCCTACTTCAGGAAGCACTGTTGCTTCCTGTGCCTCTTGTTGTCCATTGTGCTCAGTTTCCCGCAACAAATGGGTACTTTACATATGAGATCAATTCAATTCAGTCTCACTGGTGTTGCTGAGAGGCATGACCTTTGGTTTATGTGGGGGTGTTGCCATTGATGTAGGAGTGCTGCTCCCAACTTGCTGCCCAGAGGATGGTGCGGTAGGCACACCATGTTTCCTGAAAAAGTGGAGGGTGGCAGGCCAGTAGTGTCAATCTACTTCTTCTTCCCCTCCTCACTGGCCACTTTCTTTGCAGGAACACTTTTCTTTGGGACCATCTTTAAACTCTGTCTCTTGGCACTTAGCTATGCAAGGGGACGCAGAGGATTGGTATGGCATCATTTTGCGCCAGGTTTACGTCTGGCAGCACTATGGGTGATGTCTCTTGGGCATCCAAAACAACAACAAGAACAACATTCAATGAAACGTGGCATTTTTGCAGTTTCAATTATTCATACAGACAATATAGTTTGGTCATCCCAACCAATTAAGAACAACACTGTACTCATTCCAATCCAAACTATAACATATTATTACAATTAGGAAAACCACATATAATCCTTAAAAATGAATGCTGGTGTGTGCTTATGGCCTAAGAGACCAATGGGGGCCAGGGGAAATGGAATAATGTATAACAAAATGAATGCTGGTGTGCGCCCATGGCAGGCAGGGGTAGCAGGGGAAATGACATAGGGCCTGATTACAACTTTGGAGGATGGTGTTAATCCATCCCAAATGTGACGGATATACCACCAGCCGTATTACGAGTCCATTATATCCTATGGAACTCGTAATACGGCTGGTGGTATATCTGTCATATTTGGGACGGATTAACACCTCCTCCAAAGTTGTAATCAGGCCCATAATCCTTAAAAAATTAATGCTGGTTTTCGCTTATGGCAGGAAAGGGGTACAGGGGCAAATGGAATAATCATTAAAAAATTAATGCTGTTGTGCGCTTATGGCCTACGAGACCTCTGTAAGACGGGGGTGCAGGGAAAAATGGCATATTCCTTAAAGAATGAATGCTATTGTGTGCCTACGGCCTAAGAGACCTATGGCAGGCAAGAGGTGAAGGGGAAATGGAAAAATCCTTTAAAAATGAATGCTGGTGTGCCTATGGTAAACAGAGAGTGCAAGAGACAAATTACATAATCCTTAACAAACAGAATGCTGATGTGGGCCTAGGGGCCAACAAGATGTATGGCAGGCAGGGAGAGCAGGGTAAAATCAAACAATGTAAAAAAAGTCATTGCTGGCTTTTCACTGGGGACAAGAAGGCAAGGAGGCAAGGAGGTGCAGGCAAACAAAAAATGAATATAATATTATATCAACACTGGTTTAAAAAAATGAGCAAAAAAACAAAAAGGCATATCCATCTTCTACCAATGTCCCTAGAAAATGGCTTTGAAAACTGTAAAAAAAAAAAAAGGAGTTAACAAACTGGCTTATACACACAAAAAGGCCGCCTGCCACATGGTTCAACCAACAAGGAAGAAGGCATGGACAACAAAGAACACATGCAGGCATATTGCATAAACACACTGGTTGGCTACACAAAATGGACATCAGCCACATGTTCAAACAATAACAAGTAAGAATGCATGGACAACAAAAAACACATGCAGGCCTCTGGTAATCACACACTGGCTGCAACACAAAAAGGCCACCAGCCACATGTTCAAACAACAACAAGCCAGAAGACATGGACAACAAAGAAAACAAGGAGTCCTATGGCAAAAGAAAATAGGTTGGCTACATAAAACAGCAGCCGGCCACATGTTCAAACAACAACAAGCAAGAAGGCATGGACAACAACAAACACATGTAGGCTTATGGCACACTGGCTGGCTACACAAAATAGCCACCAGCCACATGCTCAAACAACACCAAACAAGAAGGCATGGATAACAAGGAGCATGGGCAGGCCTATGGCAAAAGAACACCAGCTGGCTGCACAAAATGGCCACTGGTCACATGTTCAAAAAACAGCAAGCAAGAAGGCATGGATAACAAAGAATACATAAATACCTCTGCCAAAAGCACACTGGCTGGCTATACAAAATGGCTGCTGGCCACAATGCATGGGGAAAAAAAGCAAAATGGTGGCCCACAGCACACACACTGGCCAAAGGAGGCATGGTAAACGAAGAAGAAAACACTACCATTCAGCAATATCAAAATCAAAAATTAAGTTAGCTATAAAAAATTTCCAACAACCCACATCCTCCCAAAGCATCAAATATTATTACCCCACCACACTTTTTGCTGAAAAAAACACGAAATATGAAAAAAACACATTTTGCATTTAATCCAATGCCATCCCTGACCTACAGCAAATATGTTTTAAAACAGCATATACCACAGAAACAGTTGTTTCATGTACCCAATACCTAGTAATGGCTGGTCAAGTCACAGTGAGGGCAGAGACAATGCCTAGTAATGGCTGGTCATGTCACAGTGAGGGCAGAAACAGCACCAGCGAAGCAACCAGCAGCGCCTAGACCCAGGAGCATAGTGTTGGTGGTCAATCTTTGGGGGAGGCAGCCATCATCGCGTCTGGCCCTAAAAGGCTCTAAAGTGACTGCCTGAACTCCAGCCTGCCCAGCCCAGCTCCAAAGGGGTGCGAAGGCATATGAGGAGTGGAAGCCCATATCGAATGGCCATCAGCTGGGAGTAGTTTTTGGGGGAGGTGAGATGAGTTGAGCATGGCCACAGAGTTAGAGCTACTACCCTAGCGTTGGGCTGGAGTGGTGCAGAGGCAGCTGGGTTAGGTCCCAGTGCAGCCTGCATCAGTCCATGAGCTCCCGCAAACTCCTGAACCCTCTGCCCTGCACGACTACCCACACAGTCATCGTCAAACTTGTCATACTGACAGCAAAGTCAGTCGGACCTGCCTATGATTGCAGACTGGTCCATAAGCTCCTTCACCTTGTTCTGTCCTCACAGACTTAGGGGCAGAAATAAGAAAAGTGGTGCTGCACCGAGTGTAATGCCACTTTCCTCATGCCCCTTATTGCCCCCCTACTGTCCCCTACCGCCATCATGAGTATGCTTTTTTTTTTAAACGGCGCACCATGGCGCAGGGTAGGAGGCAATAGGGTTAACATTTTCAACGCTATTGATGTACTGTTCAGGGTTAGTGCCAACATTTTGGCACCAACCCTGAACAGTACATAAGGCCCATTGTAGCCAATGGTGTGCCCCCTTTTGACGCCTGAGAAGACGTTAATAATAGCCGCTAAATTCTTTTGCCCCCCCAACAGGTGAACACCCCCTTTGCATACAGTATGCATGGCGCATGCTTAATGTGGCACAAAGAGTTACAAAGTAGCGCAATGCATTCATTGCCCAACTTTGTAAATATGGCACCTCAGTTTTTAAAGCCTAATGCCACATTAGCATCAAACAAATGACGCTAATGTCGTGCTAGAGCTTCTCAAATCTGGGCCTTACTTTCCTCAGAATTAGTAGTTTCTTGGTAGGCTGCTGAGCTGTGCTTATGCCTTTGTGTGGATCCAGAGGACCTGCACAGCTACCTTGAGTCTTGGATCTTTTCCATTTGAGCCAATTCAGGGTGAAAACTAGGCCACAAAAGATAATGGGGTGGAAGCAGGGAAAAACAACATCAACTGATTTGCCATCATCAACTAAGTCACCAATGCCTGTACCGATGTCAGCAGGGAATACCGTGGAAAAATAATTACAAATTCTTCCCCTTTGTTTTTTTCTGTACTTCCTGGTTCGTCACCTTCTCCAACTCGTTCCACTCCCTCAAAGTTAAGTTCTTATAATGAGGGTGGGAATGCAAAAAGACAAGCTCTGATTATGTTTTCTGATTCTGAGGGGGGGTTACTCCTTCAGTGAATGTTGATTTAAATTGCTTAACAGGCTCAGCAGATGCAATGCTAATTGACTCACCTATAACCGTGCACCTTTAAACTTCAGTCTCTGGGATCTCTGATGCAGGATGTAATGCAGAACCTGACGCAGGATCTTCCATTGTCTCTTTTTTGAAGTTCAGAACTTTTACCACGGCTATCATTGGTACTGTACCAGAAAATGTGCATTTGTTTGTCTGTGTTCTAGATGAGGCCTCTGACTCTGAATCCATCTATGGAGTTGATCTACAGTTAGAAACACCTGAAGCATCTGTGAAGCAGGATAGGCACAATCAGATCTTCAGAATAAGGTATTTTATTGATCAAGAAATAATCCAGGACGGGATTTTGTGTTTTCCAACTCAATGAATGATTCAAGCCTGCCACATGATTTAGCAAATTTGCAGGAGGATCGATCTAAAGAAACAGCATTTAACACGTCGAATACTTCCATTACATCTCAGAAGGACATAAATAGTCAAATAAATGGTTCAGCACTGCAGGAAAATCCACCCGCCCCAGCCTATTCAGTCTTGCAGGCAAATGGGCTAATTGACCTTGACTAAAATGACTGACAAGAAGCATAGTCAATTTGCTGGCTGCTCTGAACAAACAACTCTGTTGAAGGACATAAAAAATGGGATCTAAACAGTGCCTAATCTTCAGGAGAACTTCCTACAAAATCAAAAATATCTGGTAAAGCTGGAATTTTACCTTTCAAACCTGACGAAACTGAATGATATAGTCAGGCCATTACAATTATTTCCAGAAAACTACAAAAACTTTACACCTCACAACTCAAATTATCCACATTACAACTTAAGTCACCCACAGAAGCCAAGCAAAGCATTGGTGATGTGATGAACAACAGGGCTCAATGTCAATCTAAGCATTCACATCTCTAACCCTAATGATCAACTGATTATCAATCATCATCAATTTGAGAAGGATGAAACATCTGAGCCTGAGTCACTAACCACCTATCCAGATTGTAGGAAAGTTTTAACTATTAATCCAGCATCTCCAACTGAGGAGGAGTTTAGATCATACATTAGTAAATGTTGCCTAAAGAAATTAAGGACATTAAATACAAAAACAAACTTTGTGAATTCTATTAATGTTCAGGCACCCCATATTAATAACAAATCTAAAGTAACTTTGTTTCCAATTTTTAATCAGAGAGAAAAGGCTGCAATAAAAAAGGATCCAGCATCTAGAACAGCTATTGAGCCTGGAATCAACAATGATGATAATGTCGGTAGGATTAGCGGATATAATGTCGGTAGGATTAGCGGATCTACTGGAACCAAAACGGAGAAATCGGTAAGTGCAACCTCCTCTCTTAGTTGTAATACATTTGCTGAAAATATGGCCTGCCTGGGATTTCCACTCTGGATCATCCTAATAAAAAAGACAATTGAGATGAGGTATCTACAAATATTTCCAAGACTATTGTGGATGGTTTTTAATCTTGAGCAAATATACTATCTGGGGTAGTTTCTAGCACGGGTACAAACATTAATCAGTCGGTCTAGAAAAGTGAGTGAAAGCAGAGAAACACAGTGGGACAGGATAAACCGCTGGAAGCCTTGGCAAGTATTTTGCAGTCACTGCTGTGTATTCCCAGTATTACACCATCCCTCACTGCAGCTTTGATCAACAATGCTACAATGCTGGATTTTATTCCGGAATATTTTTCACAAGGTTTGTGATATATTTTGAATTGCCAAATTATTTTGAAGTAACTACATTATTTTCGCAAATTAATAGATATCTCTTCAGCAGAAGTGTCCAATATATACAAAATGTCAGTACTTAAAATGAGTTCAAAAGAACAAATTGGGCTAGTGAAGAAATATGTAAAAGGTACTCGCATAAAAGGCTGAGTTAGCACTGTGTGGCATTATATAATCAAATCAGTAAAATCAAAATATCCATATTTATTATAAGAGAGACTTGTGCATCATAGACCTATAAGTAAATTAAGTTACTTCTTGAACTGCAGCTAAATCTAGGAATAAACAGCAAGGCGAAGAGAGGCAAGGCAACACAAGGCTGACAGGCAAAAATTAGCAAGCTAGAGTGGAATATTACTAAACTGGGTACACAAAGACAGGCAAGGCACACAAGACTAACTGGGCAAAGGGAGAATGAAGGCAAAAAAGGCTTACTGGGCAGGAATGTAAAGTAGATAAAAAGGCCTGACTGGGCACATGAAAGACACAGAGGCAAACTAGGCAAAAAAGGCTGAATGGGCACATGAAATCAGCATGCACCCAGAGGATAAAGGCAGTAGCAGGCAGGTGGGCAGTGGTGGTGATGGTGGCAGGACTAGCACCATTGCTCAGTAGGTGTCAGAGGAGCACTGGAGAGACTGTGATGGGGAGTTGGCACAGGATCTGAGCCCCTTCCGCCTCAGGACCTACTTAATGGAAGCTGCAGCATGGTCGAGCAGCAGACATACGCATCAGGAGTGTTGAAGGTGCTAAAGGCAAGCCCATCTGTACCCATCCATGTCTAGACCATGCCCAGCACCAGGAAACCTGCCCTCTGACCACCCACTCCTCTTCAGAGCTCCAGCCCGTGGACCCCGGACACCACAACAACAACAACTACTGGATCACATCACCCGATCTACAGAAGGACCCTTCACCTGCTGCCACTGTCTCTTCACCCGCAATGCAGCACCGCACATCTGCACAGGAACCCATGCCACACCCACCATAGAGACCACAAATACCCCGGACAGCTCCAGTGCATTCTACATAATGCCAAGTCCCTCTGCAAACATGCCACAGAAATCTGGGACACTATCACCACCCTCACCCCGGCGTGATTTTCATCACCAAGACCTAGCTCAACCTCTCCACAACCCTGACATTGACACAGCAACAACCAATGCTTACAAGATGATACACCAAGACCACGCCAACAAACACGGAGGAGGCATAGCCACCATCCAAAAGGAAACCATCCGATGCACCACCGAAGACAACATCACATCAATCATGGAACATCTCAATTTCCAACTCCAGACAACCATGAGGGGAAAACTCACCTACAGCTCCCAGGGACCGCAATCTGTATCCTGCAACACCATCTCTGAATTCATCAACCCTCTAGCTATCAACTCAAAGCACTACATCCTACTCAGCGACCTCAACTTCCAATTTGATGACCCCAATGACACCAACTCCACCAACCTCCTGGAAAGCTTGAGTGCTGTTGGTCTCAACCAACTGGTCACAGACCCCACACACAGTGCAGAACACACACTTTACCCGATCTTCACATCCAGTGACAAAGTCAAGTACAGCCACGTCAAAGTACTCACCTGGACCGACCATGCCATTGTCCACTTAACCCTCACAGGTACCTGTCCACCACCACCAAGCCCATGAGCTCCTTCCACCAGAGCTGAAACAAAGTGACTGAGACACTCAACGCCAGCCAGTCCCATGCCGCGCCTGACATAGAACACGCCATCCAGAATATCTCTGACTGGATCACCAAATGCACCGACAGAGTCATCCCCAAGATTCCAGCTAAAACCCGCAGATCATCAAGACCAACCAGCTGGTGCACACCTGAGCTCAGAACCATCAAGCACATTTGTAAACGACTGAAAAAACAATGGTGACCCACTTAAGATCCCACCAAACAAACCTCCGTCCAATCAACGCATCAAAGAGAAAAAACAAGTCGTCCTCACAGACAGCATCGAAACTGGTGCCAACCGCACTAAGGAACTCTTCCAAATCATTAGAGAATTCTCTTGGCTGTAAGTCACCGAGAACACGATTTACCCTTCCCAAGAACTATGCAACACCCCGTCGGAATACTTCTACAGCAAGGTAGCCACCATCTACAACAACTTCGACCCCCCCACCCACTGACCTCGAATTCAACGACCTTCTCCCACCTATGGACACCTTCCACTTGACCTCCACACGGAACGTACTCACCACGTAGATCACCGCAGACAGCATGTCCTCCATCTACTCTGGAGCACCCACGGACCCTTGCCCCCACCATTTCTTTAACCTCAGAGCCAAAGAAATTAGCACTGAACCCAACAACATCCTCAACACCTCCATCACTACTACGACTTTCCCCGCAGATGGAAATAGGCTGAGGTCAGACCCCTCTGGAAGAAATTCCCCCAGCAATTCCCCCAGCAAACTAAACAATTAGCACCACATCTTGCTGCTTCTGGTCCCTGCCAAAGTGCTTGAGAAGGCCATTAACCATCAGCTCACCGAATACCTTGAAAAAAACAACCTGCTTGGCGAATGCCAATTCAGCTTCCACATCAACCACACCACTGAGACTGCCCTGACAGCTGCCACCAGTGACATCAGATCCCTCCTTGACAGGGGTGAAACAGCAGCCCTGATCCTCCTCGACCCCTCAGTGGCATTCAAAACCTTATCCCACCATACCATCATCAATAGACCCAGTCACATCATTGTAAGGTGGGATGCCCTTAAATGGATTACGTCCTTCCTCACAGGATGACTCAGTGAGTCTGCCTGCCGTCTTTCACTTTAGAACCCATGAGTACCATCTGCAGGATACCCCAAGGATCGTCCCTCAGCCCGCTCCCGTTCAACACCTCCATGACATCCCATGCAGACATCATGAGGTCACACAAACTCAACATTATACTCTGACAACACCCAACTCATCCTCTCTCTCAGCGAATACCCCTCACCATGACCAGTGTCGCCGACTGGATGAGAACCAGCTGACCAAAACTTAACACATGACAAGACGGAAGTGCTGATCTTCAGGAAAAACACCTCTCTGAGGTACAACAGCTGGTGGCCCCACAAGCTCAGACCCACATCCACACCAACAGATCATGCTTGCAACCTTGGCATCATCCTTGACAGAAAACTCATCATGAAGTGTCAAATCAACGGAGTCACCTCCTCCTGTTCCCAAACTCTCTGCATGCTCCGCAAATTCTTCAGATGGATTCCCACCATCACCAGAAAGACTGTCACACAGGCCCTCATTACCAGCCGGCTAGACTACGCAAATGCTTTCTATGCAGGCATTACCACCCAAATCCTCAAGAGACTCCATACCTTACAGAATACAGCAGTCATCTCATACATGATCTCCCCAAAAAGACCTGCATTCCCCCACCTCAGGAACCTTCATTGGCATCATGTCCAAGAGAGATGCCAGTTCAAATAATGACAGACATCTGTAGAGCCCTACACAACAAGGGACCAGCATATATCAACCACCGCCTGAACTTCATGCTCGCGGAAGCCACAGCAGAGATCATTCTTTCTCCTACCTTGCCGCCAAAACATGGAATGCCCTACCACTCCACCTACTAACATTGCCCTCCTTGGCTCAATTCAGAAGAGGACTCAAAATCTTGCTATTCAACTGAGATCAGAATAACCTCAGTGACCGGATACCCTCAGGGGTGATGAGCAGTGCTCTATAAACGTCTGATTCATTGATTGGTATATTTTTCATCTCCAAAAGTACCCAAGAAGGGTATTCAAATGAACTGGAATCAATCCTTGATCAGAATGCCTCAAATATAGTAAAGATAACTGGTGAGTTCAATAAAAATGTATTATTCTACCAAAAGCCTTCTTCCCTGGATGATTACGCTCCATATTCAGTCTAGAATATTACAATGCCAATTAAGGGAAACTAATGGGAAAACCCAAGACCAAAATGTCTTTCAAGTAGTAGATTTTTTTTAGATCTAGAATTTTGTGTTATGGAAGATGTGTGTCTGACCAACCAGTAAACCCGACCTTTCTTTCTGTAAATTCACAAAGTATTATTGATTTTACTCTTCTAGACTGCAGTTCCTTTTCGCTGTGTCAAGACTATCAGATCATCCCACGAAAAGAAAGTGATCAGAATCCACAACAGATAACCTTGGCTCTTGACTATCATATCAGGAGGCAATGTGATAGGTATTTAGATGGTATCAGTAATTCCTCCATCTAAGATCAAGTAAGAGGAATGCTTATTTTAATAACAGAGTAACATTTTTAAGTAAACAAAAATGTATAAAAGTGTATTTTTCAAAACCATCTATTAAGTGGATTAATTATTAGGAGAATCTGTTACACAACACATTTTATTTCATTTCTACCACTTCAACTAGGAGGATTGTTCCCAATAGTAAGGACCATCTGACAATTTTAGCAAAAAGAAATCATCAGAAAGTATTAAGAGGAATGCTGAAGGAACAGAGATATAGATTGAGAGACCTCGCAATAAAAAGTAAAAATACGGCTTGAGATTCAGGAACTACGCAGCAGATCTTAGTATTTCGCCTGGCCAAAAATGCACTACTCTATTAAACCCCACATCTTGAGATTATTTTGGACTTTGGTCAGATGTGGTACCAAGTCTATAAAATCAGCAAACAATTTCTATATACCTAATGAGAAATGGAAAAAGCATGTTGATAATAAGCGTGTTGCAGCTCCACTTTCTTTGAGCCACCAAGTTATCATAATACTGACCTTTGGATCTCTAAAGAGGAAATAAATGTGTTAATAGGGAAATCTCGAGAGCTGCGGGTCCGAATGGCATACTTATTGATATGATTAAAGCTGACCTTCTGCTTTGGAGTGAGTTACTTTATGTTTTGTAATGAAGATCCCTCTTGGCAATAAAACACTGCATAAAAAGGTTTTAAATCAGCAGGTAATTGTTATCTTTTTGCTTTGTTGTATGCTGAAGGAAAACGTTTTGCAAGATTTCTATGTGATAGCTTATTATGATGTGTGTTCGATTTTAACTCAATTCCTATAGAGCATTCGGGATTCAGGTAAGGATGCTCAACCGTTGATAATATCATGACACTAAAATTAGAAGTCAACAAAACCTTAAAAAGAAACCTTAATATATATGCATGCTATATCGACTATTCATCAGTGTTAGATGAAGCTAATCAACAAAAACTCTGGGAGACATTGTGGATTTATGAAATCAGTTCCACTATCATACATTTTCTAATGACTCTCCATGATAAAACATGGCTGCATTTTTAGCTGACAAACAATGTCTTGTCACCAAAGATTTCTACAGATAACTGGTTGAAACAGGGATGCATTTTAGCGCCACTTCTTTTTTCGCTGTACATTGCAGTTTTTAAAAAAATGTTACATTCTTCAGTGGGATGAGCCCCTAAATCAGGGGGTAAACCAATCAGTTTTTTGTTATATGCCAATTATATTATTTCACTTTCACTAATCCTATTAGTACTTCAATCACACTTACAGGATTTACAAAAACTGAACATCGAAAATTACTGAAAAGTTAATTCCCAGTACAATAAAGGTTATGATCTTTGGGAAAATCCAGAATAATGTTAAACTAAAAATTGATGGCGACACTGTAGAAGAAGTACTGACATTTCATTATTTGGGCTTAGCAGTTGACAATAGACTAAGGTGGATTAGTCATCTTTCCAATTTAAAAACAAAGGGCCACACATTGTCTCTCTCAGTCCAAAAATTCATGAGAGCTCATGGAGGACATGTGGTCCCTCAATCGATAAGGGTGCTAGATACAAAACTATTACCTAGCTTACTGTATGGAGCAATAGTTACGCCTCAAAAATACATTTGTGATCTGGATAAAATTTATATAAAAGTGCTCAGATCTTTATTGAATCTTCGTTCATCAAGTCACCATTGTATAATGTGGTTAGAGCTATCCTTGATTTCAATAACTGTTCATCACTCAGCAGCGATGTTGAATTACTCCTGTGACTGTGGAAGAGCAAAGAAAGATTCATTGAGATTTTTTATTTATAATGAGGTAGCAAACTATCAATCATTCTGTCTTGGGCTGAACTTGGCATCTATTCATAAAATAATCATAGAAAATAATTTTCTAAGCCCATGTAAAATTGCCCTGATTGGACCAGAAGAGGTTAATTAGACAGACTCTCCGGAGGAACGCAAGAGCTGCAGTTTTGTTGACATCACAGAACTATTGATATACTCATGATACACTGGAGCCATATTCTAGAATGAAACAAGACTACTTAGCCTCTTAATTAAATATGTGATGCAAACAAAAACTACATTAGATTTTTCTTCATGTTAATATCAATAGATCAAATTGAGGGGCCTTGGAATATTAACTGTTTACCCTTAAAGGCCTCCCGCTGTGTAACTACAAAGAGGAGTTGATTGTGCACTTCATTTGTTTATGTTGTAGTTTATGAGATCTACAAGAGAAATACCTTAAAAAACAGTAATTTTAATTAATTGTACATCTGTCACAGGGGCAGTTGCCTATTGCTTTTCCACAACAGATTGTCAATTTATTGGGAAATTCACTACATTTGTAGATTATATCTACTGTCATCTTAAGGAAGTGTTGCTCTCATTGAATTTTTGTAGAGGTAGTTATGATATTAATGTATTTATTATTGCGCTGAAAATGTAATATATTTTCTGCAATAAATATATTCAATAGTACTGGCTGGATGGACAGTGGGCTGACTATGCCACATGGTAAAATTAATCAATAGTGCACATTTCACAAGTATGGACAAATTGTACTTAACTGTACATCCTTTTCCCCTTATAAAAGCTAAAAATTGATTACCATATAGACCCCTACTGCAGCTCCAGGCCACCCACCAGAACCACAGTCAAATGTAAAAATTTTATAAAAGGTACAAATATATACTGATTCATGCCTTCTATCAAACTATACCCTTATCCGAAAGTATTTTTTTACATAATTGTTGTGATGTCACAAAAACAAAGTCCTTAAAATTCAATGGTATATATGCACCAGGAATTGAAGAAAAAGAGAGTGGTCCTTTCACCTCGAAATCCAAATGAAAAGTGACCAGGTGATGGGCAAGCAGTGGGAGGAGCCATCTGGACAGGAAGAGGAAGAGGAAGTTGGAGTCTCTATGGCACTTCCTTCCTGTTGAAAAAAAAAAAAATACAAAAATGCTTTTTGCCTTCTTGACTAAAAAGCTACCCGAACTGTCTGTCTATGGAGAATATTCACTTGAAAATGTATTATTGCGTTGATTTAGGTGCTTCTGGAGTAATAAATCTACTCAAGGAGCAGCCCTGACTGCTCGTGAGCACTGGCGTTACAAACTAGTGATGGAAGGCTCTGTGGCATCTGGAAATTGTTCCCAGGGCTGGCAAATCTCACAAGTGCAAATTGACCAATTGATGGACCGTTCAAGTCAGCCGGAATTACAAAATGGCACTGGAAGGCTCTGTGGTGACCAGAAATTATGCCAGGGGCCAAAAATTCTGGTCCATGCTCACAAGCCCTCATTGTAGAGCCCCCACATTGTTCCTGTAAACATTGCGGGATGCAAATGTCAGAATATTTCTGCCACAGGCTGATTGGCAGAATTTGGCTAGAAATCTGCATTACAGACTCAGTGCAGAGTTATGAAAGTCCAGGAGCGGAATTATAATTCTGCCCAGACCTATTCAAAACAAGAAAAAACGGCCTACTCACTTATTTAAAAACTTTTAATCATCTGCCCGCTAAGTCAGAGTGGCCAGAGCAATAAAGAGCCTCCCCCTTTTATCATGGATTAAAGGATAACCCTCCAGAATCATGCAAATATCTGACAGATTTAGTAGTAATATTAGATCACTGAATAATGAGTGGTTTGTGAAAAATCAAATGCAAGGATTATGGTAAAAAATATAAGAAATCAGAAGTGTAACAAAAGTTTAATGACGAAATAGAACCAATGAGAACTGGTGATCTGAAAGGCCCTCTTATAAAAGATGTACAATTCCAGGTTTATGTTTGTAATGCAAGAAGACTGCACATTTCTTTCAAACATTGTACTGGAAAACCTAAGGCCAAAACTACTCTACCAGCAATGAAGGAGTCAGGAATTGACATCACCCAGTAGTTAAGGAGACCCCACTTTCTGGAATAAGTAACACATTTGTCTCACATTGACTAAATATATTTAGCTGTCCTCATGAGGTAAACGTTTTCAAATTCCAGATGCCATGTCTTGGCATGCAGGGAAGAAGATTTTGATTGATGTGCTGCTGGGTTTGAAACAATAGGCAGTTTTGTGATGATTCGCCATGCTGGGAGCTTGAGGTAAAATACGGAAAAGAAAGAGAAGCCTGAAATATTCCATTGATAGAGAGGAATTGTTATACAGACCTATAGTTTCTGGAACTGGAGTTTTATAGTTATCTGTTCATGAATCTCATCTAGAAGAATGACATTCTGACGTAATCAATGCTCCACAGATCAGAGCAATCCTAGGTTACAGGAGCACAACCTGAGATCATTTGGACCACATGACAAATGCGATTGTAATTGTTGCTTTGGCAGCGACTTAGATGAAAATGTGCCAATTCAATCCACAGTTAATGTTGTGAAACAATGTGCCAAGGGATAGTGGAAGTGTTCGACAAGGCTATGGTGTTATCAATATACAGGCTCCTGGATTCCATGAGGCAGAATATATGCATTAACAGAAAATGAAAATCTACATCTATGACTGCCTCTTCATAAACTGTTTGAAACATGATTTGTGCATCCTTCTCATGCACCAGCTTCTTCATCACTGTTATTTGTCACTGAGATGGTGATGAACTAAGAACATCTATCAATTGCAGGACTCTGAATTGCATAACTTTTAAAAACAGATTTCTACTTCCTTTATTTTCCACCTTGATTGATAACGTGAAAAAGGCAATAATATACGCTAGACTGGACCTGCATGGAGTGTATCACATTATAAAGATACTAGAGGTTGATGAATGGAAAGCGACATTCCAGTTCAGTTTGTAGGAGTACCTTGTCATACCTTTCAACCTGTACTATGCTCCTACAGCATTTCAGGTCTTCATAACTGATGTTCTTCGAGAGTTTGTAGACCATTTCATTATTGTCTATATTGAAAATATTCTGACTTTTTTACACTTCAAAAAGGAGCACACAGGACACATTTGAAAGCTCTCTTACTAAAGTTCTGTGATAACCATATGTATCTCACACTGACAGGATAGCTGCATCCAGTTGCATACTGACCTATAGAAATAACCACAGCAGAGTGGAGTTATACTGTGGCTGATAGAGAACTATTACCCATAAAAGAAGCCTTGAAGAGTCGCTCACTACCTATTAGAAAGCTAACATACTGCCACCTTTTTGACTGGCCATCAAAACCTTTAGGGCCTCATTTACAAGACACCGGCATATTGCTATCGATCCACCGGTTTTCTTGTGCTGCCCTGCGCCACCTAAAAGCGCAGTGGGAGTGCTATATTTACAGTAAAGTGCTCCATGGCATACAGTGTCCACAGCTGCATCAGAAATTCTGATGCAGTTGTTGTGCTAAACTGTAGCATTGCTGGACTAGCATCAAACTTTTGATGCTAGTCCAGCAATGCTGGGGGTGGGGAATTGAAAACAGCACAGCGTCACTTTAATGCGTGTCCTGAGCAGGTATTAAAAAAATGACACTGTGATGGTGCAGAATGATGCAGTGAAATATTGTAGATTTCACTGCTCTATTTCTGCGGCCCTTTTTGTGGGGGAACCCCTACCTTGCGTACATTATACCTGGCACAGGTATTATGTGGCGCAATGCTTTACAAATTGGCCCAATGTTACAATTGTACCAGTTTGTAAATGCAGCGCTGATTGTGGGACTGTTTGCCCCACCACAGCGAAAGTCTGCCCCATTCATGCCTGCACGGCAGTTACATTGACACAGTTTTAAGTGACTATGCTATTGTCATCCAGTTATGGTTAAAAAAAAAAAAATAGAAAGACTGATACCTTATCTAGCATTTTGCTATGGTGTGACAGAATGCACCTAGACGGAACCATTCATTATTCTACCAGAAATGTTTGAGTATAATTACATTGTTAGTATTTTTCGAACAATTGGAAAAAGATTAAGAAGAACCTGAAGCCGAACAGAAAACCTTACAGTAGAAAATAAAATTATTGACAACTCATGTTGTTTTAAATAAGCATTGTACTTACCTGCATAACATTTTCAGGGTCTAGCATTGCAGTAGTGTCACTCAAGCCCACTAGTAAGCATCCAGGAGAAAACCAAATCTGGAGACAACACAACTATCTTTTGGTGACCATTAATTTTCGTTGATACAAAGAGATTTGTAAAACAAATGAAGTTTGTGCTCAAGGGAAAATGTTCCCGTCTATCCCCAGTCTGAATTTTACAGCCTCTACCAGTCCCACCAAGACCTTGGCATACTGTGTCATTAGATTTTATTGTTGAATTACCCAAACTAGTATTCAGTGCAATATTAGTGGTTGTAGATCACCTGACTAAGATGGTGCATTATGCACCTTATAGAAAATGCCAATGGCAAAATAATTAGCCACTGTATTCTTACAATCTGTTGTGCAACAGGAAATCACAAATTATTTCACATTTCTGGAAATTCTTCTTCCCAAATGGAAAGTGATGCCAGTCTTTTGTCTAGTCATCACCTACAAACAGATGGACAGACGAAGAGAATCAACCAGTGTTGTCTTCAGTAGTATTTGCTTTGTTAATTAGTAAAAGATTATGAGCATTGGGAGCAGCCTTTATAGGTGGCAGAGTTCATACACAACAACTCTCATTAGTATTTTCAACATGGTATTGTGCTAATTGTGTTCACCCTAGAATACTTAGGGGGTGATTCTAACCCTGGCGGTCATGGACCGCCAGGGCCGGGCTCGGAGGATGCACCGCCAACAGGCTGGCGGTGCATCAAGGGCAATTCTGACCGCGGCTTAAACCGGCGGTTTCCCGCCGGTTTTCCCCTGTCCCTGTGAATCCTCCACGGCGGCGCTGCAAGCAGCGCCGCCATGGGGATTCCGACCCCCTTCCCGCCAGCCTGGTTCTGGCGGTTTTCACTGCCAGAACCAGGCTGGCGGGAACGGGTGTCGTGGGGCCCCTGGGGGCCCCTGCAGTGCCCATGCCAATAGCATGGGCACTGCAGGGGCCCCCTAACTGGGCCCCACATTGATTTTCAGTGTCTGCCTAGCAGACACTGAAAATCGCGACGGGTGCAACTGCACCCGTCGCACACCAGCAACTCCGCCGGCTCCATTCGGAGCCGGCTTCCTCATTGCTGGTGCTTTCCCGCTGGGCGGGCGGGTGGCCTTTTGGCAGTCGCCCGCCAGCCCAGCGGGAAAGTCAGAATGACCGCCGCGGTCTTTTGACCGCGGTACGGTCTCCTGGCGGTTCCCGCTTGGCAGGCGGCGGTCAATCAGGGCCTTAGTCTTGAGGGAAACCATACTCAAATAATTCCAGCCATTCCATAACTGCATATAAGAAGGACCCATAGGTCTACACAATAGAATCTAGAAGTTGCTAAAAAAGATGTAAATTCGTTGCTGCCAATCATACAAGATCAGCCATAGATTTTTGATAAGTTATGGTTGTCTACAAAGAATGTGCGTTTGACCGGTCGAAATATGTTTGAGCCTACATTTGTGGGATGTTTCAAAGTACTGAAAAGAATCAGTCAAGTAGCATAAAACTAGAATTTCCAAGTCAGTTACCAGTGCATCCGGTTTTCGACATTTCAATATTGAACAAGTTCTCTCAGGATCAAATCCCTTCTCCCATACCTCACCAGTTGATGTTGATTGACATGCAGAATATGAGTTAAGGGCAATCTTAGATTAAAAAAGAAAATTGGGGGAAATTCTTTTATCTCATATACTGGAATGGTTACAGACATGAAGAGAGGACCTGGGGACCTGTGAGTCATGTTCATGCATTGCGATTGCTTGGTAAATTTCCCAACCAAATCCCTACCAAGCCAGAACCTGTGGGAAGGGTTTGGGGAGAGGTATACTGTCATGTCTGTCCAACACATTTACACATATAATTGAGGTACAACAACTAGTGGCCCACTGGCAAAGTGAACTTGGAATAGGACTAGAATTCACTGAGGAGCATACAAAGGAATGGACCCTTGTGCTTACCTTATTGAATCAATTAGTCAACCTGACCCATCCTACACTTTTCAGAGAGTATTCATTGCCTAACAAAGTTACCTCAATTGTATATGGAGTAGATGCACCACCAAAGCCAGATCAGGGTCCTATTTTGTCGACCTCAGTAATAGTTATAGACACTGTTTGGACTAAGGTTTAAACAACCAACTGTATTGTCCTCACAGAAAGGAATCAACATTTGTATTGAGTAAATGATCGAATGTAAATGGAGAGCATGCAGATACAGAATTTTTATCGTGGTCCACTTAGTTGCATTCATATTATCCTTATTCTTTTTTTGTGAATTGAATATAAGATCCACACAAGAACGGCTGGAGGAGGCGATTTAAAGCAGCACACTGATTGGCATCCCAGTGATTGGCCGATACTGACATCATGGATGCCCTTGCTTGCTTGAACTGACAAACTCCACAGAATTATTATGAGCTATTGTTGATCCTATAAATTGCTTTGTTGGTACTCCTTACAGGAGAGCCCATTAAATAATACTGCGCCCAGAATTACCAGTACCGTGGGGGTACACAATGATTAGGTTTGGTACTGCTGCATAATTACAGTTTTTCATACTTTTAGCGAGGAAACACTGTGAAAATATGCGTTGGGTTTCTGCATTGTTCCCTCATTCTGGGCTCTTTCCCTTTATAAATACAAGTAGTTGAACACTGTCTGGCGAAAACCCAAACCCGCAGGTTTTCCGTCAGCAGTGGTGTAGCAAGTATCTCCCATTAACAGGCAAATTGTGATCACTCCAGTCTGAAAATACGCACCCTAGTATCTTCCGTTTCCGTAATGGCAGATAGTGCTTACCATTCACTTTTGTGTCTCTAATAAATGTAAGACTTTTTTTCAGATTTACAAAGTTATCTGCATTCCATTCCCACTAGTATGTGAATCTGGAAATTCAGCTACAAAGTACAAGCTTTTGAATACAGTAGAACAACTATTAACTCTGATTACACTCAAGACTAAGAAGTCATTACCCACAACCACTATGATATACAATATTATAGATTCAGCTCAACCGTATTTACAGGATCTCTTCAGCAAGGTAAGGATAGCATAAAATATCAGAAACTCTTTGCTATTCCATGCACGAAACCATTGTATTTTGACTCTTTTGAAAGAAAGGTGTAACTAAGTACATTTAGCTCACAGTTCTTATATCACGTCCTGCAATTCAATCTTCATGAGAAAGGAAGTGCTTGGGACGCTCCTGTACTGATGATGTACATTACATCCTTTCAAGACCCCCACTTGATGTTACTTAACCTTTTATTACATGTTGTCACAACTCTATTCTCAGTTTCTTCCCAGCAGATAGGGTTCGGATACAAAGTGTGTAGAGAAATCTTGACTTACATAAGTGCATTGAACCTTTTGTTAGGTCCTCGGGCTGTACTAGCGTGAGCCTGTAAAGGACAGTGTTGAATGTATGCTACTTTGCAGTATTAAAGAGCTGGCTGCAGGGCTGACAAATACAGGTATTAAATCTAAGCATGTGCTGTTCTTCTAAGGTTGGTGTCATGTTCTCTTCGATGTTTAGTGAGTTATGTCCAGCAAAATTACCTGGCTATTCAGTGCTTGAAATCAGCAACTAGAATTTATTACGTGGAACTAATTATGCACAGCAATTCGTTATAAAGCGCAAAATTGGCGACATTTTTATACATTTGACAACATACATCTTAGTACTCTTTGGCGTTTAATAACTTGCTATTGTTGTTTTTCCAGTTTGCTATGGAAGAATAAGCCCGATGACAGCAGAGTTGGACTGGAATAGAAAATATGGCCAGGCACAAAAATGAACAAAGGCATGCATTAGTGAAAAGGATAGCAACAAAATGGACCATGTTTGCAAATTGGGGCAGTTTTGAACGTGTAAAGACATGCTATGTAAATGTTTTACAAAGTATGTTAGACTGCATGGATTTGCGCTGGCTACAGGAAATGTTTGTTTCTCTATCAGAGAAATCAACAGTAAAAAGCTGATCCAGCAGATTGTAAGCAACCTTTGACAAAGCCAATAGGTTTCCCCTCTGAAAGAGCTATTGACTTTGCCTACATAGATTGGAGTGACATGATGTAGAGTGCTGAGGAGTGGTGTAGAATGGAGTGGTGTTGAGTGGCTTGAAGTGGCATAGAGTGAAGTTGCGTAGAGTGAAGTGGCGTAGAGGGAAGCAGTCTGGAGTGGAGTGGTGTCCAGTGGCATAGGGTGGAGTGATGAATAGTGGAGTGGTGTAGAGTGGAGTAGAGTGAAGTAGCATAGAGTGAAGTGCATAGAGTGGAGTGGAATAGATTGGAGTGGTGCATAGGGATGTATGGTCAAGTGAAGTGGTACAGAGTAGAGTGGAGTGGTGTAGAGGGAAGCAGTCTGGAGTTGAGTGGTGTCCAGTGGCATAGGGTGGAGTGATGAATAGTGGAGTGGTGTAGAGTGGAGTAGAGCAGAGTGGCATAGAGTGAAGTGCATAGAGTGGAGTGGCATAGATTGGAGTGGTGCAGAGGGATGTACGGTCAAGGGGAGTGGTAAAGAGTAGAGTAGAGTGGCATAGAGTGGAGTGGAGCAGACAAGAGGCATAAAGTGGAGTGAAGCAGAGTGCAATGGAGTAAAATGAAGTAGCATGGCATAGAGTGGTATGGAGTAGAGTGGACTAGAGTAGTGTGGCGTACAGTGGAGTAGAGTGACTTATAGTAAAGTGGCTTCGAGTGGCATAGAGTAGAGTGGTAAAGAGTAGTGAGGCATTGTGTGGGGAAGAGGAGTGGGGTAGAGTGACATGGAGTGGCACTGTGCGGAGTGAGGTGGCATAGAGTGGAGTGGCAAAGAGTGGCATATAGTCCAGTGGAGTGGCACAGAGTACAGTAGAGTGGACTGGTGTAGCATGCAGTGATGTAGAGTGCAGTGGTGAGGAGAAGAGTAGACAGCAGTGGTGTATAGTGTAGTGGTGCAGAAGGCAATGGCTTAGAGCGCAGTGGCATAGAGTACAGTAGCTTAGAGTGCAATGGCATACAGTAGAGTTCAGTGGCATTGTGTGGAGTGGTGTGGAGTACATTGGTTCAGAGTAGAGTCCCATTGAGTGTAGTAGCATAGATTGCAGTGGTGTAGAATGCAGTGCAATTGAGCACAGTGGTATAGAGTGCAGTGACATACAGTAGACTGAGGTGCAGAGTGGAGTAGAGTGAAAGAGAGTGATTTGGCATAGAGCAGAGCGATGTAGAGTAGAGTGTAGTGGCATTGACTGCAGTGGAGTAGAGTGCAGAGTCACAGCATAAAGTAGAGGTACATATAGTGCAGTGGTGTGGAGTGGTGAAGAGTAAAGTGACATAGAATAGAGAGGTTTATTGTACAGTGGCATAGAGTAGAGTTGTACATTGTAGAGTGGGGTCGGATTCAGTAATGAAGAGTGTAGTCGTGCAGAGCAGAGTGGCATAGAGTGCAGTGGTGTTGAGTAAAGTGGAGCAGAGTAGAGTGGTGTAGAGTACAATGGCTGTAAAGAACAGTTGGATAGAGTGCAGTGGAATACACTAGAGTGGGACAGAGTAGAGTTCAGTGGCATTGACTGCAGCAGAGTAGAGTGCAGACTGTCTGGAGTGGCATTGAGTGCTGTGGTGCAGAGTAGAGAAGAGTGGCATCTAATGCAGTGATTATAGTACAGTGACATAGAGTAGAGATGCAAAGACTGCAGTGCTGTGGTGCAGAGTAGAGTGGCATAGAGTGTAGTGGTGTAGTGTGGACTGTTGCAGAGTGCAGTGGGATAGAGTAATATTATGCAGAGTAGAGTAGAGTGGCATAGGGTGGAGGAGGGCTGAGTAGAGTCGAGTGGCATACAGTGGAGTGGTGAAGAGTGGAGTGGCTTATGTGCAGTGGTGTAGAATAGAGTGGTGCAGGGTAGAAAAGAGTGACAGAGTGCAATGGTGTATAGTGCAGTAGCAAAGAGAAGACTGTTGCAGAGCACAGTGGTGTAGAATAGAGTGGTGAGAGTAGAGAAGAGTGGCGTAGAGTGGATACATGAAGAGTTGAGTGGCGTAGAGTGCAGTAGTCTGGTGTAGAGTAGAGTGGTGCACTGTAGAATGGAGTGACAGAATGCCCTGTTTACAGTAGAGAGGTGCAGATTATAATAGATTTGTGTAGATTGGGTGGTGTAGAGTGCAGAGGGGCAGAGCTGAGTAAAGTGACATAGATTGCCGTGGGGTGGAGTGGTGCAGAGTAGAGTGGCATAAAGTGCAATGGCATAGGGTGCAGTGGCATAGAGTGGAGTGGTGCAGAGAAGAGTGCAGTGGCATGCAGTAGCAACAGCGCAGTGACATAGAGTGCCATGGCACAGAGTAGGGTGACAAAGAGTGCAATGGTCTATAGAGCAGTGGCAAGGGGTGCAGTGGCATAGAGTGTTGCACAGTAGGTTAGAGTGGACTGGAGTGCATTGAGTGCAGTGGCATAGAGTGGAGTGGTGCAGAGTATCATATAGTGGTGTAGAGTGCAAAAGCATATAAAGCAGTGGTGTAGAGTGCTGTGGCATAGAGTCAAATGGTGAAGAGTGGAGAAGCATAGAGTCAAGTGGTACATAGTAGAGAATGGCATAAAGTAGAGTGTGTAGAGCAGAGTAGTGTAGAGTGCAGTGGTGGAGAGTAGAGTGGTGCAAAGTAGAGAAGCATAGAGTGGAGTGGCACAGAGTGCAGTAGGGTAGAGTGGAGTGGTGCAGATGGAGTGGCATGGGGATGTGCTGAGTAAAGTAGAGAGGTATAAATTACAGTGGCTTGGACTAGTATAAAGTCAAGTGACAAAGAGTGGAGAGGTGCAAAGTAGAGTTTAGTGATGTAGAGTGCAATGGCATCAAGTGAAGTTGCATGGAGTGGTGTGGAGTGTCATAAAGTGCAGATGAGAAGAGTAAAATGGTGTAGATTGGAGTGGTGTAGAGTACAATGATACAGAGTAAAGTGTGCAGGGTAGAGTGGAGTGGTGTAGAGTGAAGTGGTGTAGAGTGCAGTAGCATAGAGCGTAGTGGTGTAAAGTAGAGTAGAATTGCCTAAAGTGGAGCCGCAAAGAGTGGAGTAGCATAGAGTTCTGTGGAGTAGACTGGAGTAGTGCGGAGTAGAGCAGAGTGGTGTAGAGTGCAGTAGCTTAGAATACAGTATCATAGAGCAAAGTGTTGCAGAGTGCAGTGGCAAAAAATAGACTGGTACAGAGTAGAGTAGAGTGCAGTGGTGTGGAGCAGCATACAGGGTGAAGTGGTGCAGAGTAAAGTAGAGTGGTGTGGATGTAGATGAAGTGGTCAAGAGTGTAGTAGCATAGAGGGCAGTGCCATATATTAGAGTGATGCAGTGTAGAGGAGAGTGATGTGGAGTGCAGCGGTGTAAAGTAGAGTGTTGCTGAGTGCATTGGCATAGAGTGGAGTGGTGCAGAGTAGAGAAGAGTGGCATCTAATGCAGTGATTATAGTACAGTGACATAGAGTAGAGATGCAAAGACTGCAGTGATGCAGAGTAGAGTGGCATAGAGTGCGGTAGAATAAAATGCAGTGGTGTAGAACAGAGTTGTGCAGAGTAGAATAGAGAGGTGTAGAATACAGTGGCATAGATTAGAGTGGAGCAGAGGAGAGTGAACTAGTGTAGTGAGCAGTGGCATAGAGTGCTGCAGAGTAGAATGGCAGAGGGTATAGTGACATAGATTATAGTGGCACAGACTAGACTGGTGCAGAGTGGAAGGGTGCAAAGTTGAGTGGTGCAGAATGGAGTAATGGAAAGTAGAGGGTACCACTCTACTGTAGAGTGGTGTGGAGAAGTGATATAAAGTGAAGGGGTGGGAGTGCTTTGGCAAAGAGTAGAGAGGAGCAGACTGGAGCGACACAGAGTGCAGTGGCTTAAAGTAGAGTGGTGCAGAGTGCAGTGGTGTAGAATGTAGTGGCATAGAGGGCAGTGGTGTAGAGTAAAGTGATGCAGATTAGAGTAGTGTAGAGTGCAGTGGCATAGTCTAGATAGGTGCAGAGTAGAGTGGTATAGAGTTCAGTGGTCTAGAGTAGACTGGAGCAGAGTAGAGTGGCAAAGGGTGCAGTGGCCATAAAGAGCAGTTGCATAGAGTGCAGTAGCATAGAGTAGAGTGGTACTGAGTAAAGTACAGTGGCACAGTGCAGAGTACAGTGGGATATAGTGCAGTGGTGCAGAGTAGAATGCAGTGGCATAGAGTAGAGTGGTCCAGAGTAGAGTAAAGTGGTATAGAGTGGAGTACTGCTGAGTAGAGTGCAGTGGCATACAGTGAGGTGGCATATAGTGCAGTGGCATCGAGTGCGGTGACTTGGAGTGTAATGGCATAGAATAAGTGGCACAGAATAAATGGAATGGTGTGGAGGGCAGAAAGTACAGTGATGCAGAGTAGAGTAGATTAGTGTGTGATGGCATAGAGTGGAGCAGCATAGAGTGGAGTGGTGCAGTGTAGCATGCTGTGGTGTACAGTGGAGTGGTGTGGATTGGCATTGAGTGCAGTGGTGCAGAGTAGAGTGGCATAGAGTGCAGTGGTGTAGAGTAGACTAGAGTGGCATAGAGTGGAGTGGTGAAGAGTGGAATTAGTTATGTGCAGTGGTGAAGAGTAGAGTGGTGCAGAGTAGAGTAATGTAAAGTGCAGTGGTGTAGGGTGCAGTTTGTACAGCAGAGTGCTGCAGAGTGCAGTAGCATAGAGTAGAGTGGTGCAAAGTAGAGTAGAGTGGTATAGAGTGCAGTAGGGTAAGAGTGGAGAAGTGCAGAGTAGAGTGGTGAAGAGTGGAGTGACAAATACTCAAGTGGCGTAGAGTGTGGTGGCATAGAATAGAGCAGTTCAGAGTAGAGTAGAGTGATATAGAATGTAGTGGTGTAGAGTGGAGTGATGGAGAATAGAGTAGAGTGGCCTAGAGTGAAGTGTCACAGAGTGCAGTGTTGTAGAGTAAAGTGGTTCATTGTATGGTAAAGTGGAATAGAATGGAGAGGTGTAGAGTGCAGTGGCATAGAGAGTTGAGTGGTGCAGAGTAAAGCAGACTGGAATAGAGTAGAGTGGCATAAAATGGAGTGGCAAAGAGTGGAGTGGCATAGAGTGCAGTGGTGTAGAGTAGGGTGGGATAGAGTAGAGAAGGGTGACATAAAATGCAGAGTGTAGAGTAGAGTGGTGCAGAGTATAGCAGAGTGGGGTAAAATGCAGTGGCATAGAGCTGAGTGGTGCAGAGTAGATTAGAGCAGCATATAGTGCAGTAGTATAGAGTAGAGTGGTACAGAGGGGAGTGATGTAGAGTGAGGTGCCTTAGAGTGGTGCAGAGTACAGTGGTGTAGAGTACAGTGGTAGAGTAGAGTAGTTCAAAGTAGAGTGCAGTGGTGTAGTGTGCAGTGGTGCATACAAGAATGGCATAGAATGCAGTAGAGTAGAATGGTGGTACAGAGTAGAATAGAGTGGTATAGAGTGCACTGGTATAGAGTGCATTGGCGTAGAGAAGAGTGGTGCAGTGTAGAGTAGAGTGACATAGCGTGCACTGGAGTACACTAGAGTGGTTCTGAGTTGAATAGAGTGGTTTAGACTACAGTGACATAGGGCTAGATCTATCAAGATTTCGGTTAGCAATTTCCAAATTGCGATTTTTAAGAAATCGCTATTTTAGAAATGTAAAAAGCGATCTATCAAAATTAAAAATCGCAAATAGCGATTTCTTAAAATTCGCAACCGCAATTTGCGAGATGCAAATACAGAATCGCAAAAAACATTGCTATTCGGTCAATGAAATTGCAAATAGCGAAAACGGCAAACCGGAACAGCCTGATGACATCACAAGCAGGAAGTGAGTCAGCCCATGCTGTTTCCAGGAGCCACACCCAAAGGAGCAGTGAGAGAGACACAGCCCAGCACCAGGGAGTCAGCATTGTGAGGAAGCCAGGAGCAAACTGCAACATGGCCAATGCTGGCAATGGGAAGGAGAAAGAGACAGGAAGAGGAAGCTAAAATTTGTTGAGAAAGAATTGGAGGTGCTCATTGAGGAGGTAGTTGTGAACCATGACAGACTCTTTGGCAAGAGCTCACTCCAAGTACCTGAGAGTGAGAAGCGGAAACTCTGATCTGACATACAGACAGAAATATGCACAGTGGGTATTGTGCAGCGCTCTATCGAGGAGATACACAAGCAATGGTACGACTTGGGGTCCCATGCCAAGGAGAGGGTGGCCAGCAGGCTTAGGGAGGCAAGGAGCACCTGAGGCGGACCATCCACCCACACACCCTCCACCCCTATGGAAGACCTGGTGGAGTCCACATTGCTGCCAGAAGCTGTCAGTGGTGTAATTGACATTGACACCTCAGGAACGCCCAGCACCAGCAAAGGTAAGGCCAGTGATTATGTGTATCCCCACATCTGCATGTACACATACCCCTTTGGATATAGAACCTAGCGTGATATACAATGAAAAGTAGTCCATGTCACATCTTACATGCAACACAACAGTGCCCTCTGGGAGTGGTAGTACACAACCCTAAGGTAAATACACCACATAAATAGCAAGATAGTGGACAGTCACATAGTGAAACCCCACAAATGATTCAGGGTGACACAATTTATTTGTATATATCAAGCAACACTGTGGAACTCTGTGACAAATGCTAGAACTGACATGCTGTACATTATCCTTGCAGATGACTCGGTCCCTGCTGCTGCAGGATCAGAAAACGTGGGGGAAGCAGAAACACAGCCACAGTCAGACTCAAATACAAGTGGGTCCTACAGTATTGTTCCAACTAGATGCAGGGCAAGGGTGTTACCACTGCCAGAGTACAACCTGGACTCAGATGAGATGCCAGAACATGACCCCACACCACCACCAGAGCCGAGTCCCACAGGAAGACAGCAGTCAATGCACCAGCGCCAGTCTACTCTCCTCAGGAGGCGTCACGATGCAGGCAGACAGGGCACAGAAGAAGGAGTGGGCCCATAAATCTTTTGGCGGCCTGGAAGCTTCCATGCTGAAGGTGCAGCACCTGCAATGCAAACATTTGAAGTGTCTGCACAGACAGTTTTTGTCTCACAATAACAATATGGGGTTACAAAACAGGCACTTGGAGACCCTGATTGAGGGACAGCAAAGAGTTGCTATGAACACCAAGGAGTTGACACAGGCCATTGGGGAACTATGCTCAGAGATACGGCAGGAACATGTCAGCCAGCGCAAGCGCCAGCACCAATATTTGGCTAAGTTTGACAGCTTCTGTAGATCAGTCGATCAGCTTGCAAGTTCAACAGCCCTGATTTCACGGCCTGCCGTTGCCACACAGGTGGAGATGCACATTGCAGTAGGGACATTGCACAGGGACTGGTGCAAATTACCAACATAGTGGATGCCATGCAAACAGCACACAGTGTCACAACCAGCAAACTGGGTGTTGGTGACAGTGAGGAGTCCGCTAGCCTCAGCAGTCTGACAGTCCCTGTGATTGATCCGAGGCGTCGCAGTGCCAGACACAGTACTGCAGGTGAACCTGCTACTAGAGGTGCCAGCGAGGGCACTGAGCACTCAAGTGGAGTGCGTGGACGAAAGAAGTGATGTTGAGAGCTACAGGGGACCACCTCAACATGTGTAATAAAGTCATGCTATGATGCTAATAGTGTGACACTGTTAATAGATCATGTCTGCCCATTGTGAATAGCTATGTCCTACTGACACAATGCTTACCTGAAGTCAAGGTAATAAAGATGCTAACTACTGAGAAACATAGTATTGAAGAGTATTTGTCATTACTTACATCAAAAATGGTTGCGTGTGATGTCAGCCCGTGGGTCCTGTCTGCTGAGTACATTTGCTGTCTGACGTTATGCTTACATCAATGCATTATTGTGAAGTATCAAATTACCTAGTAGATATCCTTCCCCAAACTCCCCAGCTAGCAGTCTTGTGTGAATCCCGCTGTGGCGAAAGATGTAGGAGTCATGTGTGCTCCCTGGGTATCTGGTCACAAGATCTGTAATAATGTAGGAGGCATTGCATATCACCTGTATGTTCATGGAATTATGTTTTTTACGGTTGCGATACACATACTCGCTGGCTGATGGTGGACAGATTGCTACATGTGTCCCATCTGTGGCACCTAGGACATGTGGGAACTGTGCTATCTGGTAAAAATTAACTTTAGTTTGTTGTTCTGCCTGTGGGGTGTTGGGGAGTCTGATGTACAGTTGTATTCTGCTCAGCATGGCATTGAAAAATGCATTGAAAAATCTAGAGAGGAAACTCTGTGATACCCCTCCAGCTGCTGCTATGACCCCTTTATAGCTCCCTGAGGCTAGTAGGTGCAGGGAGCATAATACCTGCACATGGGTGGGTATGCTATTGGTCCTGTGTGTTGTGCGCTGCAGCATGGGTTGTAGCTCAGCTATCAGGTCAAGTATCGTGGCTGAGCTTCACCTGTACTTATCATAGATTTCCTCCTCAGTCTGGTCAAAAAGGGTTATGCGCACTCTGAAAATGCGCTCCTGTCTCCTCCTCTCTCTCCTCAAACCTGCCAAGATCCTCATTCTCCTCGCCATGATGTAGAGTGCAGCCATTGTGGAAAAGGGGCTGAGGCATTCTGGGCCTCTTTATATATGTTGCACCTGGTTACCACCTGCTTTCAGTTTGTGGTAATTTGCATGTGCAAATGGCCATTCTGGGAATAATCGCAAATTGCGATTTTTTGCTACATCGCATTGCAAATCCATTTTTGAGTGTCGCAATCTGCATCTTGCAAATAGCGGCACAATTTTGGAAATCACTATCTGCGATTCGCATATCTGTATCGCAATTAGCGCTTCGGTAAATCATGTCGCTATTTGCGACACGCAAAATCGTCTCTCATTCGCAAAAATTCGCAAATTTTGCGATTTCTGAAAATCGCACTGCAAATGCGTTTCATATATCGTGAAACGCATTTTTGCATTCGCAAACGGACATTCGCACAGTTTGTGAATGCAAAAACCTTTGATACATCTGGCCCATAGAGTGTAGTGGTGCAGAGTGCAGGGGTATGGAGTGCAGTGGCATACAGTAGAGTGATGCAGAGTAGAATAGAGTGGTATAGAGTGCAGTGGCATAATGCAGAGGCATGGAGTAGAGAGTCGTTGAGTGTAGTGGAATAGAGAGCAGTGGCTTAGAGTGCAATGACATAGAGTGCAGTGGTATAAAATTGGTGTAGATTAGGGTGGCATAGTATAAAGTGGCATAGTATGCAGTGACAGAGTACAATAGATTGCTTCGTCTGCTTTATGGTTTGAACTGTGTTTGAAAAGTGTATGTAGCCCTCATTTTTGGCTTCGAAATATTTATTAGTTTAAGTGCACGAAGAGCAATATATTAATTAGCTTAGATTCTGTCCTTACCTGTATGGTTAAAACCTTGACCTGCAAAGAGTGGATTGAGCCTGTCTGTTCGCAAGGAGATTCTGGTCTTCAGGAGCATCCTCTCTGCCCCCGGGCCATCTGTCTGTACTTTAGGGCACAAGCTCCTTATATACGTTTCTCATTGGTTTATATGTCTGGAGTTCCTCTTGGACTTAGGTAAAGAGTTAGGGTTCTGATTAGCAGATAGGTTTGGGATTCTGATTGGTTCATGAGGCAAGGTTTTCTATGGGACTTAGGAATTAGAGTTAAGGTTCAGATTGGTTGCTAGGAATAGGGCTGTGATTGGTTGCAAGGACCTGGTCTACTATTAGTCCTGGGGCATAGGGCTAGTGTTCTGATTGGTTAGGGTTAGGGCTAGGATTCCCATTGGCCAAAGGTGTCACTTGATCATTAGGGCTATTTAAGCTTAGGGCTCATGGCGTCTCAGCCAGGCGTTGAGGCTAGGGACAGAGAGGACAAGGACAGTTGCCTGTTTGGGCCTGTTCAGGACGTATCATGCCTAGGGCCAGAAATACAGCCCTTTTTTCCACACAGCAGCTCCCACCTGAACACATCTCAACCCACTCACAGCAAATGCACCCCACGCATTTACTGCAGACTTACACTAACCACATTCACCATCTCAACAACCACCAAAAGCCCCAACTAACCACACTTAAACACCCTTCTACCCCAACTACCACACAAGGGCATGTTCACTCACACACAAACCACCACTTCATCCTGTACCATTATGTAATCCACACACCAACACAACCCAAAACCACACTATATGTAATTATATCCCATTCTGACACACACGTCCGGCTCGGACAAAGGATCTGCTTTACCCTCTACCTACTTCCAACAGGCCCCTTTCTGTCACAACCAAACCTATACTCAGTTTTCCATCATTTCATCCACAAACAGGCCAATAATCAAATCTAGCACAAACACTCTTAACTCTTGTCCATCCCCTCTCACAGACCACATACACTCTTTTCCAAACCACATCACTACCCCCTTTACCTTTCAACTTCCACTCGTCAACAATACTTTACAAGCAAATACCTCTCAGAAAACAATACATTATCATCTCCTCACACTACTCCTCAAAACCAAAACCTAACACACACACACCAGCACAACAAAATATCACACACACTCTACCTCATATTACTTTCAATCACAAACCAGAAATATACACCCACTCCCACCCTCCTGACTACAGATATGGTACACACCCTAAACCAACTCTTCTGCCATGTTTGATGCAACAACTCTCTTCTAACCACCTCTCATTCATTGTCAATTTAGACCATTATAACATGACCCACATGCTGCACCACCACCCATAACGCATACATCTTCCACCCTAAACAGACGCAAACAAATTAAACAACATGCACTTTTCACAACTTTGCATCTCCATGTCTACTGCACAACAAGGCTGCTCTACAAAACAACCCAGCTCACCAAAACACTCTCAACTGTCATCTCCACCACCTATATATGCAGACTCATCAAAAAAATGCCTTCTTAGCTTGCTGGACCAGGAATATGATACCGCAAAGGTCCACTATTGCTATCCTCATTCAGCTAATACCAGCACTAATGACATGCTTGCTACAAGTCCACAAAATACTGCTCACTCTTTTACAAAACAAAGTCACACTATCACCAAAACACAACTGCCTATTAATAAATGCATTGATCACTCTCTAAAAACAAGCATCACAACTACAACCTTCTCACTGACATACAACCTGACTTACTCTTCATAACTAAATCATGGTTGGGAGATGATATGGCTCCAGTGTTGTATGAAGCCATTACTCCAGGCAATCAAACTGACACACAAAATATTATAAGCAAAAGAGGATGTGGCCTAGCTATATTCAAGCAAACATTAAATATCACTTAAGCTGACATTCAAGGAAATTCTTTCATCTACCTCTGCTGCCACACCTGTAAGAAGAAGAATTCCTTATCTATAGGAATATTTTCAGAAGACCTAAACAAATCATACATATGCCCATTACTAAAGAAAACAAACCTGGACCTACTTAAACCCGACAAGTACAGACCATTTACAAATTGACCTTTCCTAGGCAAACTGATAGAAAAAGCAGAATTCGCCCAGATGTCACAATTCATTGAATATAATTCTATACTTTCAGACTACCAAACAGGATTCCATCCAGGAAGAGGCACAGAACCTGCCCTCATTACCATCTGCGATGGTCTGTGATGTTCCGAAGTACACAGTTGACCAGAACGGGTTGCTGCACTACTTCTCTTGGGCCTGCCTGCTGCCTTTGACACAGTTGACCATATCATTCTAATACAGAGACTCTATGAAGGCGGCATGAAAAGGACTGCTCTCGAATGGATCACACCCTACCATCAAAACAGAACAAATGTCATCCATACCACCTCTTTCTCATCCAAACCATACTTCCCGAAAGCAGGGGTCCCTCAAGGTTCTACCATCTCATTTCAAGATCTACATGAAGTAATTACCGGCACTGATCAATGAAGTTTAACTCACATGCTACAACTAGGCAAATGACACATATACTCCTTAAACTGAAAAGCCCCAAAGACATTGTAAAACTCCCAAGTTTTCAGTTGCCTTAGAGCCTTGATCAGTGGATGACATGGAGCAGTCTCAAATTGAATGCCTCAAGGATGGAAATACTTGCATGTGGCAATTGGCAAAATTATGACCTGCTCGCCACCCGGAATGACGATCTGGGAACACCTATTGGCAATGTACCAGACTGTATCCTTGACTGAAGCACAGAGCGAGCAAGAATGTATTGTTTGAGAACTCCGGTGCTGAAGTAAGCTAAACAGTGTGATAGAAAAAATAAAACAAGACCGTGAAACTGGTTATTGAAAAATAACAGTGCAAGGCTAAATAAAATGCATCTAGAACAAAGTGCACAAAGGCCTAATGCTTTAAGCAAACGAGCAAAGGTTATATTAAAAATGGCCACACTACACCCTCCCCTTGTCGATAGAAAGTGGTTCAAATCTACTATTATAAAAATTAACTAAAAACCATATAATTTCAACAAGTCAAGAGGACACCAAAGCACACTAATCCTCAATTTTGAAAAATATGCATGCGGCCAAGAGCCAAATTCATGGAACAGTGTAAATTTTAGACCAAATCCAATCCAAACGGTAGTTATGGAAAGCAGGAGGTTCTCCACTTCGGCAGATGACAAGACCGGAAAATCCACGCCAAAGACTATTAAGGAGCAGGTGTGTTCCAAAGCCTCAGAACCAAGCAAGGCGGCATCCCGTGCAGGGTCTGTGAACGAGTTAATATCAACTTCCTCCAGGAAGGGTATTTCGTAATCAGCCTCACGAAGCAAACGCAGCCGCAGCGCGCATGTCTGGGAATTAGCCCTCATCAGGAACATCAACAGATCAGCATCAACCACTGGGGGGCGTTACTGTGAGAGACAGACGTCTAGTGCATGTTCAAACGAGCACCAACGGCATCGAAACACGGGCTGCACACAATCCAAAACGGGTCTGAATGACAGAGACCAGTCACACTCCAAATGTTCCAGGAGTGTTGCTCCGAAGTGCTGCATCATGCGTTCACAACACAGCTGCGCTGATGGGAGCGCCCACATTCGTTCTTGTTGCGGCGGGACAACCCTTGTGGAAAAACAACAGCAACAGCAAAACGCTGGCTAATAAAGCCAAAGTGATCGGAAATCCCCCAAAAATGCTTCCGAAAATTGAATGAATAGCCGAAGGTATCAAACCGAATATGGAAAAGAAGGTATGAACAAAACCAACACCTACGGCTTTGAAACAATGTGCCAATCCAGCTGCGCTGGACGCATTAAATATACGGCCCACGAGTTCACCAAAGTGGCTCGGAAAGTTGGTATTTAACAGGGACTGTATTTCTGCTGATGACCTTGCCACCTGAAGTGCATAGGTCTCGCGTGCAGATGTAAGGGCCACATGCTTTTGAAACAATAAAGCCTTTAGTCTACTTAACTTGTTGAAATTTACCTTGGAAGTAATAATGTGAGGCCAGATATCTGCTACCTCCCTTAATTTAGTGGGGGGAAACAACACATTCCCGCAGCAAGTAACGACCTTGGTGACCGAAACAACATAAACAATTCCGGCCCGCATGCCACAACAGTCTTCACTATTGAGGAGGACGTAGCTGCCATTTGAAAGCACCTGGAATGTGTGTTTAATCAAGGGGACCGGAACTCCCTTCAGATAGCAAGCCAAATTTGCAACCGAGGCATTACATGCCCCATGTAAAGACAGCTGCTTACAAATCATCGAATGGCTGACAGAAGTCTCGCATTCACTATCGCTAAGAAAAACCTCTCTCATGCCATTAAGACATTTGTACAAGAAGGGAAGTTCCCACACCTCATGTATATAACTATCTCCCAGTTTTTCATATATGCCTACTGGAACATGTTTCAAACAAGAAGTGACTTGTAGTGTAGAAATAGGCAAATGAATAACCCCGTGTATCAACCACTCAGCTGAGGGAATGTCGGCCACGGTAAAAGGCAATCTTTCCAATTTTTCAATGTTGAGCATGACATAAGTCACCTCCTTCTTAGCCATCAGTTGTTGTTGACGTGTCAAATTAAAGGAAAAAAATATCTCCCTGGCTCTGATGTGCTGCCACGGAACGCGACCCGCCTTCAGCATTTGAAGTGTCCAACCCAACTGTATAATGGACCTTGTTTGACTTTGTCCATGATATAATGAAGACATGTCAGATCGTATAATGTCTATGGCAGAAGAAACAATGTTGTCAATGGTATATATTCGGTCGGACAGGGTGTGAATTCCATTATCCACAACAGCTAATGCCTTTTTCAAATTTTCCTGATCTATTTGCCTTAACCGGGCCACAGCCTCTTGTTGGGAAAGGTTCCATATTTCATTGTACACTTCGTACAAAAAACGTTTCCTACGTGGTGTCTTCGGGCCTGACAAAAAATCTTGCAAGTCAGTGTTATTAGACAGGAGAGTGAGATGTGTCTTAACTGCATCTAGCATAGATGATTTTAACCATTGTTGACACAATTTTCCCACGCTATATGTAGTTATACTTTCAGCATGTTCAGGTGATATGTAGCGAGGGTCTGCCCTACTTGTCCTGAAACCCCCCGAGGAGGTGACAAAATGTCGATGACACCCGTTGGTGTCTATAGACCACAATAACCACCCGCCTGGACGTGACAATGAAGTGTTAAATGCACCAATCTGGACCCAGTCTGAAAGTTCACTAAAAGTGGCATTGATATATTTCTGCCAATCCTTCATTTTGGTAGGGACAGGTATACCAGGCATATTCAATTCTCTAATCGTTGCTAAGCCCAAACAGCTAGTCTGTTGCACAGGCTGATTTAAAAAAATCCTTTAGACGGGAATGAGACATGCTCTAAACAATGTTTCTCTACCCTGTGTCTGCCAATGTGTTGTCCCCCAAACACTTTTCAAATCAACATTTTTGGACCAATATTCATAACCTTCAATTGACAGTCGGGAAACAAAAGAATCTGAGTATATGAATTTCGTATTAGTCAACAACATTTGCTTATGTTTATACGGAGTTAACTTAAAATATTATGACTTAGCATTTATTTGATGATGCCCAGAAAAATAAGCAAATTTGTCAGAATATGTTTTATAACTCCCTCGAGGGGGAGTTGGGCAATGCTCCCATTGCATGTAGTCAAACATTGTCTTGGGACTACTGGCTTTATGTATAAAGTGGTGCCCATAATAATTATAACAAAACATGTCACCATAATTGTCTTTAAACTGGTAAACATCTTGATTCTCATAGACAGTATAATATTGTAACTCAGTCATCATGGATTCAACTGTCTTCACGTCCCAATCATCAGATACAATGCCTGGTATCACAATATCATTCATAGATAACTTTAGAACGTACAGTATTTGTATTATTTCAGTGGGACGGTATATATCAAACATCACTTTATCCCACACAATCCCATCCAGAATTGTCACTGCAGAAATGTTCACAAAGGACAAGTCTCTTCGAACCTTTTGTGATGAAAAATGCAGCTTCAACACCTCCTCCACCTGTTCAACCGCTGCTCTCTCAGGAAGAAAATGACCATGTATCAACAGAAAAAGGTAACGACAAACCCTATCCACAGAAAAAATGCTATCATAGTCAATAAGAGCCACAGATAGTTCCAAGGAAAAACAAAATACGTATCTTTAAGCCAATAAATCAGCTTACGTGGACCTGGGTCAGGTGTTGAAGAGGCAAATGAGTCCGATAGACCAGTGTCGTTGTTGGCAAAGTATCCAGAGGCAGTTCTTGCAAAAGGTGCCGCCGTATTCAATGGAGGAGTAGGTGTTTCTCGCGGTGGTACACTGTAGATAACACCACCTGCAACATCAGCAGTCATGGTGACTCGATCAAATGTTTCCAAATTGTTTACTGTCAGTGGAACTATCGCAAGATCATCTTCCACCCTCCCCAAGCTCGGAGAGGCAACAGTGTTGGTATAAATACTTGGAGCGGAACATCTTCTCCAGTAGTGAGAGGGATTCAGGAACTACTGGACGTTCCTCTTGGTCAGCTGTGCAGAATCGGCCACATGTTGTAACTTGACATTGTCAATGGAAACAAAGCGATTTTCTTTGGCACCTGGCAACGGTGGTAAAATAACAGTTCTTGTTCCATGTATCCCCAACAGAGGGACTGGCGGTCGATAAGAAGGGCCAATTCTTTTTTCACTGCGACCTTTTCTCGCACAAGATCCCCAACTCTGGGAATCTAACCAGTAGGTGTTACTGGCACATCCTTAATTCCTGTGGAGGCAGCACTTTTAGAAGAGTTATCTTCATGGAACTGTTGTAAGTCCTGCAAAACAGTGACACAATCATTTATGTCAAAAGGCGTTTCCGCCGCCTCCACACCAGGACCATCTAGACCTGGAACAAACATTTGTGTTCCGAACAGGCACTCATATGAAGTATGGCCCTCCAGGGACCTTCTAGGCAAGTTATTCAGTGCTCTCTGTACTCCATACAGGTGGGTTAGCCAACTACGACCCGTACCTGAAACTCTTGCCGTTAAAGATTGCTTTAAATCACAACTTAATCACTCCATGAAAGAATTTCCCTCGGGATGAAATGGAGACGAAAACTGGAGCTGGACCCCCAACTAAGCCATGGTGTCCCTGAATGCCCTTGAGGCAAAAGCAGGCCCCTGGTCCGAATGGAACGCCGCAACTGCATATGTACAGACAAAGACATGCAAATCTTTAATAACAGTTTGAGCGTCAGCCGAGCGCTGTGGCCATACCCACACAAATCTGAAGCAAGAATCAACAGCGACTAGTACATATTTGTATGCACTGTCTGGTGTGAGTGGACCGCAATGATCCAAGTACACACATTGTAATGGTCTGTTTGATATTAAGAGGGGCGTCTGCGGCGGGCGCTTAGCCATTAAGACTTTAATTTGTTGACAGATGTCGCAACAAAGGACATACTGCTTCGTCTCCTTATAGAGACCAGACCACCAATAACGGGCCTGTAATAGTGAAATTGTGGTTGCCACGCCAGCATGTGCAGATGCCACCCCCTCATGCGCTGCATTAATCAATTGAGGTCTTACAACTTTATGGGGAATCTAGCTTACGCCTACGCCCAGAATTTTAACCTCAGCATTTAGCATACTTCTCATAAAGTATTGATATTTATTAGGAAATCCTTTGGGATAAGGCGTGCCATCAACCATAGCTTTTATGGCAGCCAGAATCTCTGTGACTGGTTTGGAACTCGAACGAGTAACTGCTGCCACAGTGGCAACTGCCGCTGCCGACTTTGCGGCTTCATCAGCCAAAGTATTCCCAGCAACGTGTATTCCAACGCACTGGTGCCCAAGAGTATGTACAACATGGACTTTGGGTAGCGTCTCCTTCAGGTCTGCTACCTTCCCCCACAGTAGTCTGTGTTTTATGGTGTTGCCCTTTGAATCTCTGAACCCATTCAGTCGTCAGTAATGCAGGTATTCATTAAAAGACTGGACACAATAATATGAATCACAAACAATCAGTGTAAACTGTGTCGGATCCGTATGTTCTAGGGCCATCAATAGAGCTTTCAGCTCAGCCAATTGTGCCGTACAGTCCCGTAATGTTTGTGTCTAAGTATGTCGGGAGCAGAATTTCTCCCCCTCCATATGGCCGCTCACTAGTGCACATGCAGCAGAATATTGATGTTTTGTCCCCACCGCCGGTTGCGCAGAGCCATCGGTGTACATGACTACTTGACAAGTGATCAATAGGCAACGTGTCAGAGGGAACTGGATATTCAATTTCGTATTGCAGAAATTCCTGTGTCTGTAGCTTTGGGTCCAAAATGTAATCTACATCAGTGGCTGTTAAAGACATAGCCCATTGTATCCATCGCGGGTGTAATGCTTTCGCATTAGGAACACTCGCTTTCGTAACAGCCTGTAGGGCCGGAATGTGGGAAACAACTATAATGCGTTTGCCCTGGGCAAGAGGTCGTTCTTTAATAACAGCCATCTGTACAGAAGTGAGAATTTTCTCTGTTGGCGTGAATCGTTGTTCAGCAGCCAAATACAAGTGAGACTTGTATCCTATCGGGACTGTCTCACCTTCATTAAAGGTGACATACGTAAACCCAATGGCCCCAGCTATTACCCTGATGACCAAATGTGTCTTATTGTCCTGTGTATGCAAATGTTTTTGTGTTCCCATCAACTGCTGGAAATGTGACCCAAGAGTAAAACAATTCTATTCTATAGGCTGCATGGGCGGCCACCACAAACGTGACTGGACCCCCCTGGTTTGTAAGACCATGTGCAAGCAAATGCGCTGTGAGCGGTTGTCTCATATTAGGAGATATTTGTATTACCTGGAGATTCGCCATTAGAAAAACAGCGACTGTTCATAGAAGGCACACCAAAAAACGGGGTCTTTCCTTTTAAGGTTCAAGCTTGAACAACCATCCGCTAAATCTAGGATTACCTATATCGCAGTGGTGAAAGTCCTCATTGCCACGGACGTCTCCATTAAAGGAACTGAGGGATCATTATAATATATGAGACCAAGAGAGACTGGTGGACCTGAAAATTAGAGCCAGACCAATCGTTGGCGGCACCATGTCACGTGGGCTCTCATTATCCTAATGAGACTACTGGATTTTTGGGTAACAGGGTCGTTCACAGTGTGGGGGACTTAGTCTAACCCACGGCGAAGGACCCTTGTCGCCCTCAATCCGGTTTTGCTCTGGCTAACTAGCAGTGCCTCATCTCTCCCAGAGGGAAGGGATGATTGGGCAGCCGAGCGCAAGACATCTTAGTGCTTCCCAGGGAAGTCGTGGTCACTCAGATCCCAAGCAGTTCTCTCATACCAAGTGTGGTCTCATATACAAATGACAGAGGCAGTTTAAGTTTTACAGATTGTTTTAATAAAACGACTGCATTTTAGATAACAAGGCGTGAGCCGCAATAACCAGAACCATACAACACAGTAGGATTGAAATAGTAACGAGGAGAGTGAAACATAGGAATAACGCTATCATAGTGCTACTAGATTACGTTCTCTCTTCTAAGTTCTATTTTAAGCACAGCATGTTACGCTCTAAGCCTGCCTTTCAGGTGCCCCGGGAGGACATCAACCCTCATACCTGAGCAAAGGCCTGTGATCTGGATCAGCATCTGCACCAGGGCAGTCAGCGTCTAGTTGTAGTTCCCTGGTCGGAATCTCCCTCTTATGTGTACTAGGACTAGGAAGTGTTTTTATACTTAACACGTTGGTGTTCTACGAAACGTCCCTCCATAAGAGTGTGTTTTCTACGAACCCTAAAGAATAAACTCCTGCCACGTCTATCGGCAATGTACCAGACTGTATCCTTGACTGAAGCACAGAGCGAGCAAGAATGTATTGTTTGAGAACTCCGGTGCTGAAGTAAGCTAAACAGTGTGATAGAAAAAATAAAACAAGACGTGAAACTGGTTATTGAAAAATAACAGTGCGAGGCTAAATAAAATGCATCTAGAACAAAGTGCACCAATGCCCAATGCTTTAAGCAAACGCGCAAAGGTTATATTAAAAATGGCTACACTACAACATGTACATGAAATGTCATGTGCGCAGTGCTTGTCATAGGTGTGGCACTTGTGCTGTCTATGTTCTGCTTCTATGGAACTCTTGTCACAGATAGTCCTTGCAAAGACAGGTGCTGTACGACTTACTGCTGTCAATGGTCTGGACATACATTCCTATTACCAATGCAATACCACATCCACTGCCTCATGTATGAGGCATTTTCTTCACTTATAGACTGATGGTGTCTTAGTTGTGTGCCATATGCTGCGATGAACCATGTTGCCAACATGTATGTGTAAAATAGGTGTGGTCCTCTGCTATTGCCCTTCAAAGGTAAAATGTACAGGATATATGTCATTTCCAGTGTGTGTGTATGTGACTGTTGTATAATACACATCACAATTGCTTTGGAAATTTCTGTGTCCTGATCGGTATATCAGCAATGATCCATGAGGCGACACTGTTATTCTGATAGTTAGAGATAAAGGTGAGCAAAAATGATTAGCCAGACCATGATATGGTGATTATTATCGGTGTTTATTTACATTAGTTGATACAGTGGTGATGGTGAGTTGCTTTAAAATAAATTGTTCACAATATGTTGGCGCCTACGCAATCCAGCAGCTGTGTTTTGTTGTTCCCCCTCGTGTTGCAGGCCAGCATCCTCCTCTTACTCCTCTTCAGGCATTTGTGGCTCTGGTTCTAAGAGGGGAATGTTCCTTCGTATGCAAATGTTGTGCAGGATGGCACATGTTAAAATGATCTTACAGACCATTTCTGGTGAATACAGTGATGTCGAGGCACCTGAATCTCTGACTTGAGGATGCCGAAGATCCTCTCCACTATGGTGCGTGTCCTCCTATGTGCCTCATTGAAAGCATGCTCTGCTGCAGTGCTTGGGTTGCCAAATGGTGTCATAATCCATGGCTGGATCCCATACCCCTGATCAGCTGAAAAAGAAAATGAATGGGATCATGTTGATGTAGCTTATCCCATTGTTATGACCTTGCTTGGCAGTAGTTGTCTTGTGTTGTCTGTGACTCTTTTGTGTTATTGTGTTCCTTTCTAGGCTTGTATGGTGTACCATCTGCATTGTGTTGTTTCCTTGGCTGAACGAGTGTTTGCCTGCTGACCGGTTGTCAGCAGTATGTTTGGGTATTTGCAGTACAGTGTGCACTCCCTAGCATTGTGACTTGTGATACAGGTGTCCCTGTGTCTTCACTGGGGGTGAGATGATAGTTCCATACACAGATTCAAAATTACAGTAGTGGTAACATGTTGGCATCTATGTACCCTGGACACCATACCTTTAGACTTATGCAATGGATTAGTTTAAACATCAGTGAGACGCTTTCATTTTGCAAGGTGACAATTAGCGAAACCTCTCCATACGTTGTGATCATTGACGTCTTAACATTTGACTGTACACTAATTCAGATGTCTGACATGTTCACTGCAGACCTATCAAACATGGCTAGCGATGTCACGACCTCAGTGTGCTCCTGGCCACATATTGCTGTTGTGGTGTTTGTGTTGTGTGTCCTAGAGGGTTTCTGTGCAGTGTGTAAATAAGTAGGTTTTTGTACTTACCAACAAGTTGTCTATTGCCATATCGTCCATCCAGGAAGTGTTGATTGATGGTAGAGTGACGGAAGATGAATGAGTCATGGACACTCCTAGGATTCTTTGCCACGATGTTGGTGAACAATCCTTGGTGATCCACAATGGCCTGCACATTTATGGAGTGTGTGTGCTTCCTGTTGCAGTAGAGGTGTTCAGTTGAAGCAGGTGGCACAAGGTGTACATGTTTGCAGTCGATGGCACCAAGGGAATCCTAAATGAGGTAAAACCCCTGTTTGTCTCCTGCTGCTTCTGCAAGGTGTTTGGAAAGCAGGTGTGGCGGGTGTGAGTCCAATGATGGCATCCAGTACTTTGGGCAAGAAGGCAGAGAATGATGGCTGTGATATTCCGGCAACCAGGGCGCCAGTGCTTTGAAAGGAGCCACTTGCCAACATGTGAAGTACTGCTAGCAGCTTGGTTTCTGTTGGGATGGTGCGGGGTGTCAGCAAGGTGGGTGCCAACTGTGGCTCTATATTGCGCAGCACCTGCTGAATGGCCTGCCAGTTCAACCTCTACCTCTGGATGATTTCATGTTCCCTGAGGCCATGAAGGGTTGTTCTGGTGTGGAATATCCTCTCCTGCCTTCTGTGCTGCCTTTGGGGTCCCTGCTGGTGTTGTGGTAGCTGCTGTTGTTGTTGCTGGGCTCTGTGTCTGCGTGCACGCTGGATGAGAAACACCTCCATGTCTCCCTTTTGCTGCTCTGCTGTTGCTTCTGTGTGTTCTGATTAAATACAAGTGTGTTTGCCCCATTTTAATGCCTGCCCTGACCCAGGTGTTAATTTTTTACACAAATCGGGCTGTGCCTCCTGGCCGTGCGGCATTTTTGCCCAGAAGCATAAATACAACGCATGGCCGTTTAAGTCATTTTTTGGACGGGAAGGCCTACTTTGGATATCATTAACGCAAGGCGGTTTCCAGTATCCAGAAAATGACGCACACAGCGGGATTTGTACATGTGCAGGCTCGGGCATCAAAGTTTAAATATGGGGCAAGTTTTTCCCCAAATGTGCATCAAAATGTTTGACGCACATTCGGCGCAGACGGAGTATAAATATGCCCCTATGTTTGCCAGCTATCTGCGTGATTTCGGTTAGGTGAGTGGTGTTTCCCTATTCTCTTTTATTTGGAAATTTGAATAGCAGAATTAGAAATCTTTGACTCCTCAGCAGAGATGTCCTTGTCCTCCTCACAGAGATGTCCACATACCTGGAATCCATTGGTACAGCTATTTATAGTAACATTGAGGTCAAAATTTCAGTTGCAAGTTTCTCCATCCCTAAGGTGTTGGAGTGGAGAGTCTTAATCCTACTACTTGGGAGATATTTCTGTCCATAAAAAGTGAATAGCATTAGTGTAGAGATTTCTGCCCAGATACCGGGAGGTGTGTAAAGAGGTCCGCATGTAGATTTACCTATGTGAATAGGGTACATTGTATTTGGCACAGATCCCTAAAATAACAACTCACAGATCAGGCTCTAATCAAATGATTCTCAAAATTAGCAGTCCTCTCTTTGCAGTACACCTCTCGTGTGGAATTGCATGAAAGGATGCCCTGATACACTGTAATGTCTGTCCTAATGCGTGATGCTGTTCAGTTCCACAAACCTTGGACAAGAGGGTGCTCTGCCATCTTCAACACCCATTACTGTTACCCACGGGGACAAAGACTAAGGGGGTCATTACAACCCTGGCGGATGGCGGAGAACCGGCGGTAAGACCGCCAACGGCCGCCGGGGTCTCCAGCCCGGCGGCCGTCAGTATACCGCTGGCGGTATTTGGACCTGGCTTACCACCATGGATTTCCACCGGTTTCAACCACCATGAAATCCATGGCGGTAAGCACTATAGGGGTCTGCCCCACCCCCACCCCGACTCCCTCCCCTACACCCCCCACCACCCCTGCCACCCCCCAAAGGTGGCAGGGCCCCCCTCCCCACCCCGACCCCCAACATAACATTACTCACACACACCTGACACGCATGCAGGCACCACCAACACACACACGCACACACCCTGACATACATGCCTACATCCACACACACAGTCAGACACGCACACCCACATTCAAACATACATGCACACATCCATACAGCCATACCCACAGCCATACACACACTCATTCCCATACACACAACACCCCCGCAAGCATACACGCACCCACACACCCCCTCTACATACACACACCCCCATGCACACACACAACACACAACACCTCCCCACCCTCCTCCCCTAACGGACGATCAACTTACCTGGTCTGTCGATCCTCCGGGAGGGGATGGGAGCCATGAGGGCAGCTCCGCCGACACCACACCGCCAACAGAACACCACCATGGCGAATCACAGGACGTGACTCGCTGGGCGGTGTTCTGTTGCCATGGCGGTGGAGGTGGAGCAACCTCCACTTCCCGCCGCCCGCAAGTATGGCTGTTGGCGGCTCTCCGTCGGAATAACGATTGAGAGCAGCCAACAGTCATAATACGCCGAGCGGCAAACCGCCTGCACAGGTGGTCTTCCGCACGGCGGTCCCTCGGCGGTCTTGCAAAAAGACCGCTGAGGTCGTAATGACCCCCTTAGTCCGCCCACCAATCACAGCCATGAAAGAAGATATGCATCTAGGTAGAGAATGGGTTTTTCACAGTCCTCAGCATGCTCTGCCCCTTTAAACTGTAATTGAACGTGTTGCACCATACAGAATGCTATCTGGATGATTGAGGGTGATTCAGGTAAGTTCTTTCAGCATTAGAATAGTATTAGTATAGTGTGAGTGATACGATCTTAGATAAATGGACTCGTTTAAATCCGATGTTCTGCACAATTCATTCCTAAATATGGTGCTGTAGTCCCATCAAACTGGTATTAATTATGAAAGATTTAATATGGTTTAAATAGCTCGGAAAGAAGCAGGCCGCCTTCGCACTCTTGTTAATTTGAGGAGTGGTTTAAGCTTAATTGACCATGCACGATATCACATTTCACGATTAACCACAGTATCATAACATACATCATGAATCCCATAGTGTGAGTATGTCCAATACAAACCAAGGACGCTATCAATCTTCACACAACAGAGTAAGAGAAATACTTGCAGAATACTGATTAACAAGAATATGCTCAGAGTATATTTATGTTGATCATAATGCATCTCTATGTTTAGAATAAGTGAAAAGTAGCTTGATCTGCCTATTTACTTTGGAATGGCTGGGGAAACCACAGAAATAAACACTAAATTAAAGAATAAAGTACTTTTGGAGCTTTTAAATTTAATGGACTATCATTATCTCTCAAGTGAATCTGCTTGTTAAAAGTAATGTATAATAAACTGCTGTCTATAACAGAAAGGGAAATTATTCAGTTTTCCTTCCTGAGTTTTTCCTGTAGTTAATTACCATGTTACAGTTCCATGTCAGCAGCAATACAAAGGGAAACTATCGACTTATTAGATAGTAATGTTCCCTGTATGGCTCAGAAGAGAGTATGCACCAGCATTAAATTCATCGTAGCAAGCTGCATATTTTGAGCCCCATCCCAGCACATGGAATGATCATGTGTGTGTATAGCGGACATTTGTGACAATAATTAAGACCCAGTGTGGGGCTCAGTGGTCTGGAAGGGCTTACCATTTGCACCCTTCTACCTAGCATGAATACTGTCAGCTCACTTCGTCTGAGGACTTCGAGGAGTGGTAGCACTAATAATTATAATGTCAAAGCATGCCATTTACATGTCCCTGCCAGGGAGAGTCACACTCTGCCCTCTCCCACCTATTTAAATTGGCATGCCCGTCCACTACTATCTGGTCCTTCACCCATGCATGTGGGGCATGAATGTTGCCTGTGTATACTGGTCTGCACATTCAAAAGAAGTGTGTGGAGCATGTATGACACTTGTATATGCAGCCACACTGGAATCCATTTTGTATTTACTACATCTAATTGGTACCTAAAATGGAAGGTGAGAGATAACCCAAAGGACAGATACAAGTTACAGGACTCCTCCAGGACAATCCGGTAATACTTTGTTGGAGGTCAACCGTTTCGATGTGGAGCAGAGTAAACTTGGGGCCCATCTGAAACCAATGAGTTTTCTCCAGTGTCCTTTCTTAGCTCATTGTTCACTAGAAAGCTTGTTCCACACAGGTCAACAGGTAGTTAAATGGGTCAGAGTCCCTTTATTTCTTACCATTATTTTGGGTTTCTCCTGACATGAGACTCCTAGTTCCAGACTACCATCCTGCTAGTACCAACAAAGATCTTGCAAGACTTGTCCGAGTGGAATAAGCAAAAAGGGACAGAACCGGTCTCAGAGGTGACTGTTGGAATATTGTATGCAATTTCAGTATAAAGAAGGGATGGAGACTTCCAACCAGTGTCATACGTTTCTCTACTGGAAACTATGGCACACCAGAGGTGACAATAAAACTCTCAGTGCTCCACAACTGGGTTAATTACCACCAGATCCCCTTGCAGGCATGGGACCACAAACCTGGGATATTTGACCAAGGCTGACAGGAGAGGCTGTTTAGAGACTGTCTAGACTATGCTTTGAGGGAGGAAGCTGACCAACTGCTCAGGGGCAATGAAGGTGCACTTACATGAGGGAGGCACTGGACAGAAAGCGAGGATCATGAAGGAGCGAAAGAAACAAAAGCCAAAGCATTCTCCTGCAGCACCAGAGTGCTAAGATAAACTCTTTAACATATTGCAGTTCCCACAAAACATAAGCAGCAGTTTCTGAAAAAAACTACATTGATGAGAGAGGCCCGCATCAAGATTCATTTAGTAACCAAAGATAGGCACATAGCTTGATTAAGTGGTGTGGTTTGTGTCTGGAACCAGGGAAAAGCCCAAGCTGCAAGTTCCACCAAACCAGGGCCTGTTGTTCCACTTCAGTTCAAAGAAGTTAATCTTGAAGAAAAGTAAGATAAGTAATGTGGGGCAAACTTCATTGTCAATCAATTCTCTGGCATCACATAGTTCCAAAGACCAGATTACGAATGCAAAAGGGTGCATAAAATACCAAAAATATGCAAAAACCTGTAGTTCTTCATGCAAACACAGATCTACAAACGTAGTATGGGCTGGCTTTACGTGAAATCTTAGTGCCAAATTAAACTAGATGCAAACATTTGGAGAAAATGATATTCTCACGCATAACGTAATTTATACAACATTTCACTTTCTACATCCTTGCCCAATTTTCATTGAGTCAAAATTTGTAAAGAAGAGGGTATCCTAAGAACAGATATGATGTCTGTTCTTGGTAGCTCATCTTTACACTGTTGCGCAATGCTTAATGTTGTGCAAATTAGCATTATTCTGTGAACCAATCTGGGGAGTCCACTTCCATGACTTTTATACACTGTTGCTCTGTTCGACTTTCACTAAAGGAGGGCCCAGGTCATTACGCTTTTTGCACAAAATCTGTTGCCTACCAGATCTTCAGATCATCCCAGTACAAACGTATTCTCTGAAATACAAATCATGTCCTAATTATTATTTGGAAAAATATTGTACCGCTGAGTATAAATGTTCCCCTTTTTCAGCTCCATTGGGGCGATATTTCATCACATCATATGACCTGTCTACATTTGTTCTTGTTTTTTTACTTTAAAATAGATCCAATTTTCTCTCTGAATCACAATAAATAGAATTAAATAACCTTCAGCGCTCTTTCCATGCCCTCTCATTTTAGAAATGTTTGAATGGAAAACATATATATTTACATTATAAAGCCATACCTAATGTACCTGAAGGGTGCCTGAACGTTTTAGCTTAAAGCTTCCCTACACCACCACCAGAAATGATAGAACTTTTCTGCAGTATTAGTGGCAGTTGACACTAGGTAGTTATAGTTAGGACCATGTTTCCATAGAAAAATCATTTTTTGACTTGCCTATATCTTTGGTGCCATTTGGTGAATCTTCATAATATTTTCCAAAAAAAGTGTTTGGGGGTGATACATCAAGCGGGGCCAAGAAAAAGAGGGAGTCAAAAAAGTTGTGTTTCCCCTGTTAATTCCTATAGGATCTTTAGACACATCTACAGCCTGAATCACTGGACAGAATTACACCAAACTTAGCAGAAAGCTAGCTTTCACTACACAGATTGATCTTTTGCTTATTTGGTGTAAATCCGTTCAATAGTTGTTGAGAAATGTAGGGAAATCCAAATTTTTATATCTCTGGCCCAAAGAATTTGTGAAGAAAGAGGAGTTTGTTCAGGGAAATCAACAGCTCTGATTGGCTGCCAACACTTCACACCTGGAAGTGTTGACAGCCATCTTGGGACTCGTCTCCAGCCGAGTCCCAGTAAAAAAAGAAAAAAAAAAGAAAATGAGCCAGGGTAGGGACACCTTGACCCGTTAGCTCCTCCTTCCCAAAGACCACCCAAAGCAAAAATGCTTTTTTCTTTATTGTGTGTTTGCCTCAAAATTGAGATATTTGCTGCAGTCAAGCCACAGCAAGCAGCCTGCTGTTTGACACCAGGTCCTGTAAAGCAGGTCCCGCTGTCAAGGAGCGGATCTTTCATGTCTGTCCCCATCACGCGTGCAGGGAACAGAGATGAAATGTTTCAGTAAGCAGGGAGCAGCTGTTAAAGCAGCTCCTTGCTTGCTGAAGCAATGGCACCAAGAGGGAAGCCTTAAGGCATCCCCCACAGAACCAGATAGCCCGTAAAGGGCACTTTGTAAAAATAAATTGAAATTAAAAACATAACTAAATAACTACATATGTGGGGACCACAGAGGGCTCCCTTGCAGTCCCAGATAGCCCATAAGGGCTAAAAAAAAAACAGACCTTCTCAATAAGCATTGAGGGTTTGAGTCCAGCTGGACTCATTACAATCTTTTGTTTTAAAAAAAATAAATTACAAATTAATTATACTCTTTTTTAAATGAGAGTTATAGTTACCTTAGAGCACAATTTATAGTTACTTGAACAAACTCTAACTATAACTGTCGAATTTTATATGGTTTTGTACGAGCAAATTCAGAACCTAACTATAATGTTCGTGTAACCTTTAGTTTTTTCAGTGAATTTATAAATATATTTTTACTTTCCCAAGGCGAGCAAGGGATGCTTAAGATGTATTTTATGTCTTCAGGCAGACTTTGGTTAAAGGAGGACATGTCACATTACAAAGTGTTATCTGCAGCAAGAGTAATGGCATTACGGAAAGTTTAAATGTGAGAATTATAAACTGTAGTAATTACGAACTGTGAGCATTTGTGTCAACGGGATAAACTGAAAAACTGAAACTTTGATATTTATAATGGAAAGTTTAAAAATTTGAATTATAAACTGCAGTAACTACAAACTGTGAGCATTTGTGCCAACGCGATAAATTAAAAAACTGAAACTTTGATATTTATGGTGTACTGCAGTTTCAACAGGATCAATATTACTTTCCTGGTGCATTATGGAGAACTAAGGATTTGTGGACTACAATGTTGTTAAGCAGTTAATTTAATTGATTTTATTGCTGACTCTTGCCAATGATTAAGGCTGACGAACAGCCAAAACGCGTCTGGGAGTGATTAAGCAGTACCACCTTGTTATTAATAAAGGACGAGCTTCCTCGAAAGTCAGTCTCCAGTTGTTTGCTGTTTGAGCAGGTTGCTCCATTCCTGCTCACTAGAAGCCACCCTGTAAGGGTTGGGGGGACCCCCAAATCAGAGATGATTTGTGCCGGATATATATATATATCTAAACCGACGTGGGCAGCTGCCATCAGGAGGCACTTCGAATCGGAAACAAACCGGTAAACTGAAGAATTACAAATAGCTACTGCAGACGAAGTAGCTAATCTTAACAACGACGAGCTGAGTGAGATAATAAAAACATTTAAATTGTTCCTCTTGCACATGGCAGATGAACGGGACCGTTAATACAGGTTGGGCATATGTCATTATTAACCTGTAACAGAGAGGTGGAAGTTGTTCTAACAAAGTAAAAAAGTGAGCTCTTTTGGCACAATTAGTTGTCAGAATATGGATGAAAGGGAAGCATGGACAGCAGTGGCTGCAGAAGTTTTCAGTGAGGTGGCCAGTAGTTCAAATATGAATGGCAATTATGGCGGTGCAGTGCAGAAACAAGGTGGTGTGAAAATGAAGCTGCGTGAATGGGAAAAACTATCCCGCAAAGAGATCAATAAATGGTGGGAAGTTTTTACCTTGAAGAAATATGTGGAAGTGAATAGAATACCAAGAGATTTGCGGATAGGCATCATGCCCAGTCATCAAGATGCCAGTAGTGCGCTTTTAGAAGAATGGGGCGCACATATTTTGCATTCTTCAAAGGGCTTAATTTTAATATTAATAAAACACGCGGAAATAGCACTGATTAAAATCTAGAGCCAATTAAGGATTATAGAACAAGAAATAGAAAATATGAAGTTAACAGAGGAAGAAAGTAAAATCAAAAGTGACATTTGCTCTAAAATCCAACAACATGAGGAAACTGTGAAAACACGCAAGCAGGTTAAGTTCCAAAGGGACAAAACAGATTATGAGGAGGGGAGAATTTTCACATTTGCTACAAATTGATATGTCCCAAATGGAAAAATCTGAGAAATCTAGCATGGAATCAATGTCAACTGATAATGAATCAAGTGAAGGAGAATCAATCCCAATAAACACACAGGGAGCAAAATTAACTCTATTTACCAAGATGCGCCTCGCCCTCCAACAGCAATCTAAAGTCCAACAAATCAAAACAAGAGGGAGTGGACGAGGACGGGCGCAAGAAGAACAAACGCACAAGAAGGGGACAAAGAGGAAAAACAAAGAAAAACCAGAGCACAAACAGCAGCACTGTTCAAGAGTTAAATATTATTAATCTATCCACCAGGGAAATGTCCCCGGCGGAGGAATCTGTTTTGAAAAAGGGATTACATTTTTGCCCTACTACCAACTGAGATCTGGTACAAACACGAATAGATTTATATAAATACATATGCAAAATCAAACTTGCGAAGACATTTGCAGAAGCTAAGATTAAGGAGAAGAAAGATTCGCCAGCACCAGGAGACAAACCATTTGAAGAGAGTGAAGCTGTGGTACCTTTGGGGGCAAGTCTCACGGGAAAAAGACCGCAATGCAAGTTTTATCCGGTACTACCAGCTGGTAACAAGATTGATCTGTTTGCTGACATGGTAATTCATGATTTATATAAAAAGTGCTGGCATGAAAATAAGGATAATCTAACTTTATTGGAGAAACAGGTGCTTCGGAAATTACAAATGGATACCACTGTGGAAATTAAGCTAGCAGGCAAAGGGGGCAATATCGTGATACAAAATAAACAGGATTATGTGAAAGAAGCCAAGCGGCAACTAGCAGATACAACATGTTATACACTGATTGGTGATAACCCATTAACACAATGGAAGGAGAAGATCCAATCCTTCATCACAATATGGGAGGATTCAGGTCTTATTGATCAGGATGAGGCTAAATACTTAAAAGTGGAACATCCAATGATTCCAACTATGTATTTTCTCCCCAAAATCCATAAAGATTCAACATATCCTCCAGGAAGACCGATAATATCTGCCAAAGCATCTTTATTAGAACCGATGTCAGATTACATTGACTTTTTTCTAGCACCTTTAGCAAGGAATTTGAATTCTTACTTGCGAGATACAGGGGATTTATTGCAACATCTGGAAGGCATACCATGGCAGAATACCTATAGATTGGTAACCATGGATGTGGTTTCACTTTATACAAACATTGAACATCACATATGTATTCAGGCATGTAAATTATTTTTGAGTCAAATAAACATTCGTTTCTCCCAACATAATGATATGCTTTTGAAGATGATTAATATTTGTCTGACCAATAATTATTTTCTTTTTAATCAACAACTGTATCTGCAAATGAAGGGTACAGCGATGGGTTTCTCTTTTTCTCCTAACTTGCTAACTTAACAATGGGCTGGTTTGAACAGTGGATTGCATGGGCGGAAGAAAATTAGACATATCAGCAAAAGGTGGTGACTTGGCTCAGGTTTATTGATGATTTATTCTTCATTTGGGATGGTACAGAAGAAGAATTTGAGGCATACTTCAGGATATTGAACACTAATATAGCAAACTTGAATTTTACATGTGAAATTAGTGCTATACGGGTGACATTCTTAGTCACAGAAATTTATATAAAAGGTGGATCAATTCAGACGACATTAAATAGAAAAATAACATGCAGCTTTCACCCTCCTAAAACAAAGTGGAATACTCCCTATGGTGAATTTCTTTGAATAAAGAAAATCTGTTTGGAACCTCTGGAATGCGATAAACATCTCAGATCATCTGAAGATAGATTTGAAGCCAGGCAATATTAAAAAAAATGTCTAACTCAGGCCAAACAACGCTTGAATCAGTTTTCTAGAGAACAGTTAATTCAGAACACAGGTCATCCTCTTAAACAGGATACACAGTAACAGTTGCGGTTTATAACTACTTACTCACAAAGTGCTGCACAAGTTCGAACATTTTTGGAGAATCATTGGCCAATATTATTAATGGATCCTATAGTGGGAGAAATTATGGGACAATATCCGCAAATGACATTTAGGAGAGCACCCAATTTAAGTGACAAGTTGACACACAGTCACTTTAGGTCTAAAAAACAGAATTGGCTACAGAAGTCGGGATTTTGGAAATGTAGTGACTGTAAAGTGTGCAAAATTGGGAAGAATATGAAAGAATATCGGACGAGTAATGGAGATGTGAGATTGATTCGACAATAATTGACTTGCAAAAGCCGATTTACAGTGTATGATATTGAGTGGCCCTGTGGTTTAAAATTCATAGGGAGCACCATATGTGAGACTAAAAAGAGGATTTTAGAACACATTCGAGCACAATAAATTTGGACAGGAGTTATGCTACTGCTAGGCATATGGAACAGAAACACAGTAGCAAATGGGAACTCATGAATTATTATGTAATTGATCAAGTACCAAAACAGGAACGTGGGGGAGACAGAGAGAAGAAGTTGCGTCAGTTGGAATCTAGACATATATTAGATATTCGTTCTTTAACTCCGCTTGGGCTTAATCAGGATGAAGAGTTATTTGTACACTTATAAGGACAATTAGAATCTGTTACTGTAGTAACTGGCCACAGCATTTGGAGTTAATAGGTGGGAAGTATGTACCCCCTTATGGTTAGTTTGTTGTCTTTTTAGTTTCCTTGTTTGGTTTCCACATGGTTGTACTGAAGTTTGAATTTGAGAAAACACCACAAAAACCTCTCATTACCCGGACATAATGCAGATATAAATTCTGAGAGTTCAGAGGTCTTATTCTAACTATATATACTTTTAGTATTGTGTGGGGAATAATTTGATAAGTGCCTTTTGACATATGAGGCCAATTAATGCAGTAATATATCTAACTTTGGTTTTATATATTTGTCTGATTTAACATAACAAATTGGCAACTAAATTAACCAGAAGTCATTGGAAATTCTTTAGGAGTAATTAAGGAAACTGTGTGATAATACATGGTTTTTAATAGAGTTTCTCATATTGATGAGAGTTTAATATATTTTGTGATGCAATAAGAGGGATTTAGGTTAGTTTTACATTTTGTTTTTGTGGTTTATTTTGTATATTTAAATTTGTAAAGGGGTTGGACAGGAAGTACCTGTGAACAAGGCCTAGGTTAGACCGAAACGCGTCAGGGGATTTCTGACAACGAATGACTGCCTTTGAGCTCGTAAGTTAAAGCAAGAAAATGAACAACTTCAGAGTGCGGTTTTCTTTTTGTACATCAAAAAGAATTAGTGAATTTAACGCGGGTGTCCTACCGAAGAACCAGCACCACCGTGAAATGTAAGTGCGCCGCAGCACGCCATTCAGGACAACATTTTTCTTAATATATATATATATATATATATATATATATATATATATATATATATACACATATATATAGACAGTCGCCAGTAGACAGTTATAGTTAGGACCTAGTTTCCACAGGAAAAGCATTTTTTCTTTTGTCAATAACTTTGGTATTGTTTGATGAATCTTCACAAAATTTTCAAAACTAGTGAGCCACACTTCAGCTGTTCTCTCAAATGTTTTGGGGTGATTTGGCAGTGGGTGGCCAAGAAAAAGGAAGAGTCTCAAAACACAGTTTCCTCATGCAACTTCCTATAGGGATTTTAGACACAACTATGGCCCGAACCGCTGGATGGAATTACACCAAATTTAGCGGAAAGTTAGCTCTTGGTCCAGAAAGAGCCCTTTTTGTAATTTGGTGTAAATCCATGCAGTTGTTTTGGAGTTATTAAAGGGACATCTAGGGATGCGAATCCTCCATGGATCCCAAAGATCTCATGCTGAGATATGATTGGTTCCCAACACTTCCACCAGGACGTGCAGGCACCCATCTTGGAACTCAGGCTCAGCCAAGTCCCAAGAAAAGAGAATTGAAAAAAAAAAACAGAAGGAGCAGGGTAGTAATACCCTGACCCTCTAGGTCTCCTGGTGAGATACCACAGGCACTCCGTTGAGGTCCAGAAATGTTGTTTTCAGTTTTGCTGCAGATCCCCAAATCTGGGCTCCTGCGTTTGCTTTTTAATTTCCCCCCAGGTGGGCCAAGTCCCTGGGGTGTATTTATGCACACTCGACTGCCTGCTCCAAACACCAACTCTGAGCACTGGTCAGTCCCAGGAAAAAGCAGGTACCAATGCCGAGGTTAGCCACGCTCGACTGCCTGCTCCTAACACCAACTCTGAGCACTGGTCATGGTCAGTCCGGGGTAAAGCAAGCACCAATGTCAAAGGTTAGCCAAGCTTGACTTCCTGCTCTGATCTGTCAGCAATAGCGTATTGACCACCAGGGATTGTTTTTCATGTTTCTATTATCCGTTGTATTACTAATGGCATTTTTGATGGCCTGCGCCTAGAGGTTAATTTTTTATGGTCGACCCTGCAAGAGCATGCGCTAGCTTATGGGTCTGGCTTGTGAGACACTATTGTATATACTAAGGGCTTGGGGTCTGCCTGTGTCTTACTGTTTGTCTGCTTCTGCATCACTCTTCTTTGCAGCCCTCTTCATTGGCCAGTGCAGCCGAAACATCACTTTCGATGCTCGCTGTGGAGCAGGGACAAAACACAGGTTGATTAAGCTCAGTCAGTTATCTTTCGCTGCTCGCGATGTGATTGATTTACAATTTTTTGCCTCCTCCCAATCTTGCCCTCTGCTGCTCCATCCATATTGCCTGCATGTGTAGTTGCACTCCACATTCTTCCTTCTCCCGCCCCCCACTCACCCTCCTCCTGTGCCTGCTTGCCTATACCTCTCCCACCATAAAGGGGTGTTGCTTGCGCCTGTCCTCCTCCTCCTGCTTCCCCTAGTGCTTGCAAAAAAACATCCATCATTTCTTAAAGCCCTCCCATCTCGCTAGAAAATCAGCATTGGCAAAGTTCTGGCAATGTTTTACATAATTTTTTCGCAACCTTATACAGCGCCATTTCGATCCAAATGTATTAGACCTCTTTGTGTGATCACCAGTTACTTGAGCACGTTCTCTCTCACCTGCTGCTTGTGACGAGATTAAAGCAGACTCAGGTTTTATTTTGGTGCTGTTGTATAGCTATTTTTGTCATATTTTAGACATGATGTTTGGCTAACTGGACCTGCCGATGTGCACTTTAACCCAGTTACATTTTATTTAGCATTGCTTTATTTTTCTAGCAGTAGCCACATTTGCGGTGTGTTTTATTTTCTTTATTTCATTGTCCTTTCACCTAGCAAAGCATCACGCTCTTAGTAGGACATTTATTTCACTTTGTGCTTTCTCCAAGGTTACAGTCAGATAGGCTTGCTGACAAACGTGGTATGATGTATCTTCAAAATTCACAGAAAAACACACACTCATACGTGGGGACCATTTCTTAGAATATCAGTTGTTTTATTATAAAAACACCCCTTTGTCCCAGACACATTAGAGGGAGGTGCCAGCCAGATGACCAAGACTGTATGCCAATTGCTGATTGCTTTGCTACAGCTACTTACCTAGACGGCCGAACCCCTGATCCACACAGGGACGGTGTCTCTCTAGGTATGAGGGATGATGTACTCCCAGGGGGGAACCCGAAGGGCAGATTAGGCTTATTATGCTGTGCTCAAACATAGTGTAGGTAGGTGAAATATAGCTCACTCCTAATGACAGTATGGAGGACTGTTTTTGTGTTTTACTCTTTTAGTCACCTGCTTATTTCTATTGTGTTTTATCATCCTAGTTATTGCAATATATGCCTTTTTAGATAAGATGCAGTTACTTCAATAAATCCTTTGCTTATATGAGTCTTTGGTAACTGTGAGAAAGGGATGAGATCTGATTGACCACGATTCCACTGAGGAGTCTTTCTTGTCATGCGCCCAGTTGCCACAAACATCTCCACGAGAGATGAGGTGCTGCTAGTTAGCTGGAAAACCCAGATTAGGCCAACAGTTGTCATGTGGTGTGGAATCATACTTAGTAACCAAAATCCATCTGATCCTGCCGCCCAAATCCAGTAGCCTCATTAGCATAACAGTGTGGTTACTTTAATTCCCCCCAACCTTCTCAACATCATTTTCAATCAAATTGATTTCAATCCCTTGCCCTCCTGTCATTGTTTCTAATATTACCACCCTTCTGTTGTTGTTTTCAATTCTCAACCCACCTTCCTATCATTTTCAGTTCTCACTCCTACCCTTCTATCTTTTTTGATTCCCCCATCATCCTGTCATTTTAAGTTCTTCCCCCACCCTCCTGGTGTTGTGATCCATTCTACCCCCCACCCTCCTGTTATATTTTTTAATTCTTCCCCACAACCATCATTTCAATTCCCCCCACCCTCCCATCATTTTTTTCAATCAACCCCACCGTCCTGTGATCTTCAATTCTCGCCCATCTTCCTGTCATTTTCAGCTCTTTGCCCACCTTCCAAGTGTTGTGTTCAATTCTACCCCCACCCTCCTGTTATTTTCAGTTCTCCCCATCATCGGTTTCAAGTCTCCCCTACCCTCCCATCATTGTTTTTAATCACCCTCAGCCTCCTGTCACCTTTAACTCTCCCCACCTTCCTCTCAATGTTTTCAATCACCCCACCCCCCGTCGTTGCTTGCAGACATCCCACCTCACCCAACAACCTTGCCAGAAAAAAAACATTGGCAGAGCGTTTATGTATTTATTTATTGCAGCTTTATATAGGTCCAATTTAATATGATGGTATTTGGCTACTTTACAGGAGCATGTTACATTACACATGATCCCTCTCACTGCATGTGGTGAGTTTATAGCTTACTCTGGTTGCTTTCAATCCCCTTTACCCTCTTATCTTTGTTTTCAATCACCCAACCTCCTGTTGCTACTTTAATTTATGCCCAACCCTCCCGTCTTTGCTTTTAATTCCCCCAAACCCTCCCGTGGTTGCTGCAGACCTCCCACCTCACAAGAAAAAAAGCATTGGCAAACCTTTGGCAATGCTTTTATTCATTTAGTGGAGCTTTATATAGTGCCAATTTAATGCAAAGGTATCAGACCACTTTGCACTAGCACCGAAACTTTAGCTCTTCTACCTAAAAGTGATATGAAGTGGTCAGCTCTAGTCACTTCATAGCACTTTTTTGTATCATCCAATTATCCACAACCAACCAAACCCTAACTCTTGATAGCCATCCCCACCCGATTGAGGTCGACTAGCCCGCTTATGGCGACTAATGAAAAAAGATCAATTGATGAACAGATGCTGAACAATGTCAAACATTCAGCCTGCAGTGCAGAGATCCCCCCCTTCATGATAAAAGTATACATTTAATTATGACAAAGTTCAGTGGAATAACATAATCGGTGTTGGTTTGGGAATTAAAATAACAGGGACAATATAGTGCTATGCATACGTAATGCCAGACGACAAAAATAAGACTGACAGAATGACTTTTTATTTTTATGACTTTATTATTTATCAGACGAAGAGCTCAAGCAGCAAAATTACATTTTGCCTGCTGCTCAGAACATCTACGCAGTGTTGCAGAAGATAATCTTCTAATTAGTTGCAATTTTGAATTCTGGTAGCAGTAAACCTGATGTAATGATGGAAAACAAGATGCCATATTGCCAACATTTTTTGGTGCATAAAGGATGAATGTTCTCTGCAGGGAAAAAGTGTTCAGTGTGAATTCACTGATCTGCTACATTTACAGATATGGAAATATACATCCAAGAGTAACAGTTGCATTTTATGAGGAGCACATCTGGAATTCTTTGTGAATTAGAAAACATTATTCCATTTCATGTCAAAATAAGAGTAATCTTTGGGGCTTCAAGACTGACATATGAAGAGTTCTAGAGTTGCCAAGCACAGTAACCAACTAAAATGTACACAACAGAGCCTGTGTTGCTCTCCTCTCCAAAAATGCAAACTAACGTGACATTGTTGCATTTTGCAACACACATCCAAAAAGTATTCAGCTAAAATGTAATAATTTTTAGGTCGAAGCCTACCAGATTGCACAGCTGTCTGGTTTGACAATGACATCTTGGGGACATTCTGAAAGCTTCCCAGCTAATGCATCTTGACCATTTCTTATCATTAGCTTTGTGTTTTGTAACTCATACGTAATTGCCTTCTGTTTGCTGGCTTTATTTGTTTTAGGCTGTCCAGCCTGAGTTTGTGCCTCTGGTACAGCACAGCCTATTTACAGTATTCAATGACACTTAACTCTATGACCCTCTACACCACTCTATGACACTTTGCTCCACTCTATGCTATACCTCAGCACTCTACGACACTGCACTCTATACCCCTGCACTCTATGTCACTCCACAGTACTCTACTCTACCACACTCTACGCCCCTCCACTCTCTGACACTCTACGCAACTTCATCTACACCACTCAATGTCATTTTAATGTACTCTACTGCACTATGTGACTCCACTCTGTCACTCCAAGCTATGCCATGCAGCTCCACCTTACAACACCCTACTCCACTCCAAGACACCTCACTCTATGACACTCTATCCCACTCTACGATACTCTATGCCCCTCCACACTATGACACATTACACTCTATGCCACCCCACTCTACAACACTCTACTCCAATCTACACCCCTCTACTCTACACCCCTCCACTCTATGCCCTACCACTCTACAGCACTCTACACTCTTCAAGACACTTGCAACACTCCACAACAATCTATGGCACTTCAATGTACTGTATGACATTGTACTCTACTCTATGCCACTCCACTCAATGACACTACTCCACTCTACAACAGTCTACTCCACTCTACTGTACAGCACTCTAATGCTCTGTGCTCTGCCACTCTTTACCCTTCCACTCTACTCCCTCCATAAAACTCCACTCTACGACAATCGACTTAACTCCACACCTCTCCACAACACTTCATGCTACTCTACTGTATCCCATTCTGTGACAGTCCACTCCACTCCATAACACTCTACAGCATTCCATTCTATGTCACACTACTCAACTCAGCTCCCCTCTACTCTACACCCTTTAACACTTTTGTACACGTCTTTGTACAGCAATTAGTGTTAAATTCACAACTCATTGCATCCCACACTGATCATCAAGAGGACAGCATTAGAAAACAAGCATTTGCAATGCATTGGGTATCACGTTTGCTCAAGTTAGAGCTATTAGTATTGTAAACTCCTAACCGGACTTTTCTTGCCACATAAATTGAAAATGAAAAGTAAAACAGTTTCACATAACTAACCGGACTTATCTTGCCTTAAAAAATGAAAAGTAAATGTTTCACATAAGCGAGCAGATGGCTGCCATTAGCGCAAAGCAGACACACAAAGGGAAATAAAAGTTTGTTTGCAGTGAAACCTATTGGTAAAATTGGAATTATCCATGTAACCAGAAAAAGTGCAATTACTTATGTAACAAGATCGATGTCATACAAAGCGCTCGACCCCTGCCCAGCGAGATCGCACTGAGAAATAAAGAGAATAAGTATTTCATAAACCAGATGGAAAACATCTAGTCTCGTATGTTTTCAATAGATGGTCGATGCGCTCGAGGAGGGCTAAACACCGGAAAAGGCATGATGTACGCATGCTTTCATTAATGAAAGCAAGAGGATTTAAAAAGGCAAGCCCACAAACCAATGAAAGTGACTGATGTGATATGGGCGTGGTCAGAAGCCCCAAGAGAGATTACAATAGGGGACAGAGCGCTTTGTGCTCGCCCCTAAAAACGGAGTGCCCATCCAGTAAGTGGCCCAGAGAGCTTGGGTCTAACAGTACTGTGGAAATGTAATATTTGTCATGTGACATGGCTGTTATCATAGCAGGAAAATATACCTCCCCGGTTGGCACCGGTGATAGATAATAATGCAAGTGTGTACCAGATGCCTCGTTGCTCTTTGACACACTCACGCCTTTTCTAAAAGCCCTAAGTATCATATATCGCCATTACCCACTTGAATGGTAATTTACAGACACAAGAAGAATGGATGGCTCAGTTGGCCCTAACTAGCTTTAAATCAATACAGGCAGGGCACAAGTCGGGGGTGCACACAGGCACACGGCGTCCACCCACTGGATTGACAGGGTGGATGTCATCCATCCTGCAAGAAGAGGGCCCCAATAAAATATGCTCAATGTGTCCAGGTGTAATTTGCAGACACTGGGACACATTCAGCAGTGCCTGCACCTTGTCTGCTCTTGTTTTGAGCAGCAACATGCAGGTGGACAACATATTGCGACGGGTTGCGTCATAATTTTGGCACAAACCAGACACAAATTCTCATTTGTTAAATCTCATAGTGTGCTCAAATATACTCATGATAGCCCTGCGAAACGTGTGTGAAGAGTTAAGGTCTAATGTCAGTTCTTGTGATGTCACTTCCGGTGAGGTCATAGGTTGTGATGTCGCACTACAGTATCACAGACCGTGATGTCACTTGCATACTGCTAACTTGGTTAGCCCCCCCACTTCTTTTTTTTAGGTCTTCTGCCCTGAATACAGGTGTCAGTCGACCCTAGGATGACGTGGGCATGACCTGTTTGATTTTTGTTAAATATACATTCTTTTTAATCAGGGGCACGATAAGTGCATAGCAGTCACCTTGATGACCTAATCAGAGGTTTCTGGCAACACCGACTGTGTTCCATTTAATGCTGCATTTTTGCTTGTCTTGTGTGTCATGTCCACAGAACACGTTAAAGTATCGCCAGTAAATGCATTGGGCCAGTGTCATTTGCACAGTTCAATATATCAACACAGCACGGCCCAAATTAGATTTATTTGCTCATATGGGTAGCTGATAGCCAGTAATTCCTCAGGTATTTGATACATTTGAATTCATCACTTGAATAAACGTTTATGTAAAGATGAGTGTGTGCAGTTTCACTACTGGAGAAGTAAGGGCAATGCTCTAGGCCCATAAAACCTCAGAGGTCTTTTGTATTAAAGGAGCATTCTCAGCTATATTTTAGTTATAACAAACTAGTTAGCGGAATTCACGCTTTAGGTCGATGAATCTTTTGTGCTGCTTCAAAGAAAACATCAAAGACATAAAGTCAGTTTCTAAACAATGCAATATACATCATCATAAAGTCAATAAAGAACACACCATGATCAATGAGACCATGAATGACCATACCAGATTATTAAGAACTTAAAATGTTTATTTCAAAATATCAACAAAGCTAAGGTCACGAATATTAATTTCAAAATCAATTGATACATGTAAAGAAGCAATATAGGCTGATTGAGTCGGCGAATTAATAGGAGCTTAATCAATGCAATGAGAATAATTATTTAAATAGAAAGTACACAAATTAATAGCAATAGTATTTGAGCAAGAGAAATTGAATATTTTGAATCAACAAAGCAGATGTCAATGACCGTTCATAAGTATGAGAGTAATACCTCACTAACCGTTACTTGGCATTAGCCTGTTGGGATTCATGCAAAAGATTTAATAACACAAATTTGTAAAACACTAAACTACATCATTATAAACAATAAGCAGTAGATTGGTACCTGTAAAACAAAGGACAAAGAACAAGACATTATATTACATAATTACCTATTATAATAGAACAGCAAATGGCTCACCTTCATCAAGGGGACAGCAACATCAGGAACAGAACAGGAACAAGGAAAGAGGAAGATAGTTTAGTAGTTTGGACTATAATGTGCCTAAACCATCTGACTATTAGTTCATCATATAACAAGAAAGTTAAGCTCAGAAAATAATAAAATATCAAAAGTCAGTACACTATATGGTTAAAGAATGATTCAAAGTATGATTAATGACTTCTGTAGATGCCAAAGAATGGCTAAGAACCATTCTACAAAGAAAGGACCCCAAGAATCTGAGAGTATTCTTGTTATATTAAAAGGCAATAAACTTTTCTATTGGACAATAAAGTCAGGCGAAGAAAGAACAACCAATTACAAAGACATTAGATGTCGACAATATATTCAAAGTTTTTCTTTTAGATGTTCACAGGACTCTGGTTGGATGGGACTCTGGTTGGATGCATCTCTGTTAAAGTATCCTTGTAGTTTTCTTCTGTCTGGTTTCAATGGTGCCTTTTGTTCGACATTGCCGGATATGTTACAAACATTTAAATACAGTAGGAACAGGATGTAATGTTGTGAATCCTCAAAAGAAAACAAGAGTTAGAAACATGTTTTTTACATAGATGGATTGAGCTAGTGGACATGAAGTCATAAGAACAGAGTACACTAGAAATATTTAATACAGATAACATTGCACAGTGGCCTCGCTCAGCTTCAGGCCCAGCAGAGAACAAGACATACACGTATTATTCCAGAAAATAAATTCTACAGATGACAATTTAACTCCTAACATTTCGCTAGTCATTCACAGTTGGTTTTCATGTAGGCCTCACGTTCGATGGTGGCCAATTCAGCAAGCACATTCTGTGCAATACATAAAATTTAACTTCTAATGATATATATGTGTATATATATATATATATATATATATATATATATATATATATATATATATATATATATATATATATATATATAGGAATATAAGTATGATTACGTATGAGGAAAATATTAGTACAAAATGTATGCGCTCACCTGTGCGTGGTCTTTGCTTCCTTCACAGGGTAAGGATATATGAGAGTAACAGGGATGGCCTCTTTCGATCACCAATCAGATGACTTTTAGTGTTTCTTCAAGCCGGATATATTTAGTTCAGAACTTTCGAGTGTCCTGTGTAATAAGAGCAGTGCGTAAATATGTGGCAGGCTGTGGAAGAACTATGCGCAAGCCTCTAGCAGCCTGGCTCTGTGGCACTACTTCCAACAGACACATGTATTATTTTTAAACTGTGGTGCTTGGCACCTATGGCAGTGGAGGGGTGGGTGCGAAAAATCAATAGTTCAAGAAATAAAAATAAATAAAAAGTCACTTACCTGCTAGCGCAGACCGGTCATCCTCACTCCTCTCCTCTTCTTTTCCTGATGTCACGTCCAGAACCCTAGCTAACTTACTTAAACAGTCCTGGCACTGCTCTCATGCTGTTAACTGATATGAGAGAAGTGGCAAGATTGGAGGGAGCAGCCTCTCTTGGCACTCCCAAAGGCACTCTAGGCTTCTGCAGGCTCTCAATCCAGCCGTCTTGCGACGGCCGGTCAAAGTGACATGCGCACTATAAACTAGTGCAAAGGCACCTCATTGCTGCTGCCACTCAGGAGGCCACACCCCATCCTGACACTTGGTTCTGGACAGGTTGACAAAAAATAAAATGGTAGTGAATTATCTTCATTGCCATTTTATCTTTTGTCTCTGGGACATTTCTCGTGTCTTTTTAGTGGGGCAACGCTCCTCCATTGTTGTGGTAAAACAGTACGGAGAAACATGTGGAGTCTTTCAAATGCAAATACTGACAGAGGACCATCTTGCGAAATCTAATGAACCAATCTCACCAAAGTAATTTGTGGATCACCACTAAGCTTCCCCTCCAGCAAGAGCTGTTGTTTCAGGGCTCTCCTCCCGGTTTTGTGCACCAAATCACACACAATCACTATAACTGAAACCCTATGGGGATTTGTGGGGTTCCCTGGAGCGGCAGAGTTCTCTCCTTTGATTAATCAAAAACACGAGAAATTGAGGACGAATTAAAGGTCTAATCCATCTGACCCATCACACCTACTTCTGACCTGCCCCTCAGAAGAAGAGTTATTGTATATCTTGAAATGGTGTGTGTTGATCTCTAATGTTTACTCTCAAACAGAGGTAATGAGGGCTTTCTGTCAGATAACCAAAAAAACTCAGGACAACCATTTTGGGTTCAAACTAACCTGCCCCTAACACTGGTAGTTAAGGTAAAATGCTGGATCTTTCAAACCAGAGTCAAGACAGCCACTTTCAGGTCAGCGCAGCAGGCCCTCATCACAGAAGAGTAGTATTTCAGGAGTAGTACTATGATGCACCAAGCAAAAATAAACAATTACATGTATACCTGTACCCTCGTACCTATGCTTAGTTCTTAGAATAAGGAAGACCGACCTTTAAGAAGACTACACCCTTCCAGGAAGTCTAACTTTCTAGGACTTGCCCAAAATGCTAATTTTTTGATTGGTATGTCATCCATTAATCACAGTACTTCCCAGTGCAGAGGCCCTGTAGGTAGATACTGACAAACACCTTTTACCTTTTAGTCTGTGGGTTATTTTTATTTTGTATTTATGTTGTATGCAGTGACAATGGATAGTTGTCGAAATAGGCAATGGACAAGCATATTTATCATGTGATGCTAACTATAGGACAAATGAAATGACAGGCCTCAACAAAGAAGACATGAACTGACTTAGATATTCAGAGAAACAGAAGTACAACAAGCCCGGAAAATACTGAGTTCCAATCAGTGCCTCTGAATACATCTGCCACAACCTTCACGATGCCCCCAAAACCACACACCTGGATACCCTCTCAGGTGATTAGTGCACTATACAAATCAATATAACAATATGTGTAATTGGGAGAGGGGATGCACATGGCTCCCTTTGCCAAGCCGATTTCGGACCTGGTACCCAGAGGGCATCACAGCCTCCTTCCCGGGCAATTTCAGCCCAGAGACCCCATCCCGGTGGCCTGGCCATATTAAGAAGGGGGAGGAGAGAGCAAATCACACACCAGCTCACAGATGGATGCAACCACTCACACAACCGCTCACAGTCTCATATAGCCACTCACACACCCATACAGCCACTCACACACACTCACAGACCAGGCCAACCATTCATACACCCACTCACACACCCACTTACAGACCCATGCAACCACTTACACACCCACTCACAGACCCACACAGTCACTCACACACCCACACATCCACTCACACACCCACTTACCACCCATGCTGCCACTTACACACCCACTCACAGACTCAAACAGCCACTCGCACACCAACACAGCTACTGACACACCACCTCAAAGACCCAAACAACCACTCACATACTCACTCAATGACCCACAAAACCACTCACATACTCACACACCCTTAAAACTACCCACACACCAACTCATACACCCCTACAGACACTCATAGATCCATTCAGCCACTAACACACCTACTCATAGGCCCATATGGCCACTCACACACCCACTCACCTACCCATACATCCTCTCATACACCCACTGACTGATCCTTAAAGCCACCCACTCACATACCCATACAGCCACTCACATACTGACTCACCATCCCATAAAGCCACTCACACACCCTCACACACCCATTAACAACACATACAGCCATTCTCACACCCACTCATGAAGGTAGGAGAGATGTTATAGTTAGGAAATAACATTTAAAAAACCTTAGAAATTCACACAAAAAAAGAATTCACAGGGACATTGCAGTTAGGAAATACGATTACAAAACCATAGAAATTCTGTGAAAAAACAAAGATTACAGGGATGTAATAGTTAGGAAATAGTATTACAAATCTTTAGAAAGTCACTGAAAAAACAAGTCATAGTTAGATTCAGATTTTACACACACAAGACCATAGCAATTCAGCAGTTATAATTAGCTGAGCTAACTATAATTTACACCCCCTAATGCTCTGCTTATGACCTCAGATATTACATCACTCATGACATAGTAAGTGACATCACTGATGATATCCTAATTGACACCATAATATCTGATGATAGTGGACTAATGTAGTCTAAGTAGCATGTAGCTGTTGGTTGCTTTGCAGCATTTGGGGCTGTTTTACTTGTTTTTAATATTTGTTTTTTCAATGTCATTTGAGATGACAGTTCGGGGGACAATTTACTTTGAAAGAAGCAGAAGATCTATTTAATATATCTGAAGTGAACTATAAGATTTTCTAGTGCCAGGATTCAGGTCTCATCTTTTGAAATAAGGTTTATTGGGATTTTTTTCTTAGTTTGATGTTTATTTTTGGTGTTTTGTTTCAAGAGCACTTGAGAGGTATTGAAATGTAAAAAAATGCATTCATGTGCCGCCTTGGGCTGGACTACTGACTGATATTGAAACACCTCTACAAAGAGCTTGTATATTGCTTTCCTGACTAAGGTTATGTGTCTTACTGGGCTCTGGAACAATGCAAATAGAGGTATTAAGGCATAAAGTGCCGCACATGCACTACAACAAGTGATTTTTTACCACAGGGACACATTCTGAAATGTAGCGCTTCAGATAACAGAGTGCTTGAGATTTTAATCTCTTTTGTTTTTTCTTTGGGGGATCTCATTTGATCTTTTGCAGTCCACCACAAGCAAATATAAATGTTGTATAACCTTTTGGCATCATTATATTCAGAAGGGGCGATGTTACCATGCCCTGGTAACTGGAGAGAATTTTGTCACATTTACAAATGATAATCATGATTACACCAAAGAATTCTCATAAGAAGTAATAGGGAAATGTGCAATATAGTTTTTGTAAACGTGCGCTCCGTTCAGTTGAAAACATGAAACTTTTGCTTGTATCCATGATGACGTTGAATACATGTGAATATATTAAAACAAAGTAAGATATGGTGCACTACATTGACAAAGGCAGAGTTCCTGCTGAAACGCGTTTGTACGTGTGTGCTGCTGGAATAAATAATATCCGAAATACCCGGAGTGCATGGCGTCCTTTTGACACTGAAGGAGAAGTTGCAATATTCAGCGCGATGGAGAGGCTTGGAGAAAAGGCACCTCTCATGGTATGTATATATATATATACATATATATATGCATATCTATATATATATATATATATATTTATATAGTCACTGGAAAAAAACAAAGGTTACATGGCCATTGTAGTCAGGTTCTTAATTTACTCATACAAAATCTTAGAAATTCAGCAGTTATAGTCATAGTTCTTTCAAGTAATGATAACTAGCACCCTAAGTTAAATACAACTTGCACCCCCACCATGCACAGGTTTTTCTTCAAACATTGACTGCTAATGTTTAATTTATACGTTTAAAGGCGTAATAGAAGTTCTCATGACTGCTGTAATATCTGGGGTAATTAGCAGTGCATGGCGAGGGCCCGAGTTATAGTTACCTTAGATTGCGAGTTATAGGTACTTGAAAGAACTCTAAATAACTGCTGAATTTCTATGCTTTTGTCTGAGTAAACTCAGAACCTAACTATAACGTCCCTGTAACTTTTGGTTCTTTCAGTGAATTTCTAAGGTTTTCTTCATTACTATACATTAATCCAACCACCACCGTGCGGGCAACCCCTATACCAACCCAACCCCGCACTGTGGACAGCCTCCGGCCATGCACTGCATGAGTTGACTGCAAGGCCTTGCCTGCAGCCAAGCCTTGCAGCCAACCCCTATACCCACCCAAACCTGCACTGTGCACAGCTATCAGCCATGCACAGTTGGGTTGGCCGCAGGGCCAGGCCTGAGACCAGGCCCTGCGGCCAACCTCTAACACAACTCAACCACACCCAGCCCACCTCCCTAGGCTAATCACGGATCTTGGGACCCCATCCCCCAGGTGCCCAGCCTAAACATTACATTTTTGGGGGGAGGGGGAGCGCGTGACCCCCCCAGGCTGATCTCGGCCCTGGGGACCCCATTTCCACAGGTCTGGCCTAAACAGGTTTTTTGGGGGGAAGGGGGCCATGTGGCCCCCTCCCCAGACAGATCTTGGCCCTGAGGACCCCATCCCCTGGGGCCCAGCGTAAATGTATAATTTTTGGGGAGACAGGGAGGCCGCGTGACCACCCCATCCCCAGGCCGATCTTGGCCCTAGGGACCCTATCACCCTGGATGTGGCTTACTTATTTTTTGGGGGAAGAGGGCCATGTGGCCCTCCTTCCCAGGCTGATCTGGGCCCCAGGGACCCTATCCCCCGGGGCTCAGCCATGTGACTGGGTGCCTCCGAGGGACCCAGTCACATTAATGGGGATTGTGGGGGGAGCTTGAAGGCCCCCATGGTCCCAGCTGTTTCCCCATCTCCTGCAGGAGCTAGCATCGCTGTCACAGAGAGGGAACTGCTAAAGAGAGCAATTTCCTCTGTCTTCCTGCCTGCATCTTTGCAGGCTGGGAGAGAGAGGAAACCTCTGCTCAGCTCTCCCTTGCTGCAAGCAGAGTGTTTGCTGTGGCTTGTCGGCAGCTATGAATCTGCAGCCAAGCCACAGCAAAGAGCTACGTCCCGGGGTGGGCACCACGGGACATAGCAAGATCTGGACACGAGGGGTGGCTGTCCCCAGGGCCATCAGTGGGTCCACAAGGGGGCCGCTTGGTCCCCCTGCATCTAAAATAGCCCAGGGAGGTGGTGGTCCCTGTGGCTGCGGGGGTCTAAGACTGACCCCTTTTTCTTTTTTTAATATTGGTCCCTGGGGATGCCTGGCGGCTGCGCGGCCCCCAACTCATAGTTACAGGAACACCCTTGGGAACTGGTGGTCCCTCGGGCTGCGGGGGGGGGGCACATGACCCCTGCATACAACTTAAGAAAGGGAGGTGGAGGTTCCCTGGCCCACACAGGGGCTTAAGAGAAACAAGCACTGGAGCCTGCTGTTGTTGTTTTTCTTTTTTTAGTTGATGCAAACTCACAAAGTCCTTTCAATTGTTCTCTTAAATTCTAAAAATCCATCTTCCCTATAATGAAGCATTCTGGATATCGTAGTCAAAATAAACATGATAGCTATCTTAAAAGTGAAAAAAGTGATAATTTAAAAACATACGAAGGAAGTTTTTTGGGTGCTCAATTTACAGCTCCACATATCCTCCATAATAATACATTTTTTGTTTTGATTATACCATTATATTAAGCAGTTTGTGATATAATACAATTAATCAGTCTTATTAAATAAAGGCCTTCTATCTCTCTATATTTTGATTCTCAAACTATAGAAAAGAGACAAAAATGATAAAGTGAACGGATAAACAATTAAGTATAACAAATTATATATACATATATATAATCTCAAATTAAATTCTCTCAAAGTCAAGGCAAAGTGCCTAATGACCATACATATAACATTCTTTATGTCTGTGTGTCTCATAATCCAAGATTGTTTTCAATGTATAATTAAACTTAATCATTAATGCACACTATGATGACTCTATCATTCAATTAATTGTGTTCATATATTGCATGACAATAAGACTGATGATGTTTTTATTGATGATATTATAATTTCTACACTACTACCCCCGTATCCATTTTTATTGGAACCTCTACAGGTTACAAATTAACAAAAAGTTATTTGTCCATATTCAATCCATACAGAGTCTTTGTTCGAAGTTGAATGATATATTTACTCTCCAATTGTCGCAATTTTATGGTTCCACCTCCGCCTCTTTCGTCTTTATGTACCTGAGCTAAACCCAAAAATATAATGCTCTTCCAATCACTATTGTTCATTGTGCATTGACAATTTATTGATCAGTTAATTAAAACCATTACAAATACAGGTAAGAACACTCATGCGATGCAAATTCATATTAAAACAAATAAAAATTAAAGCAGAGAAAAAAAAAGAATCTTGTTTGCAACAAGGGAGTGCTTACACGTGGTTGGAGCCCTTGTGTGCTCTGCTATCTATTCGGCTGCCTGGGCTAGCAGCCTCCTGAGAGCTGTCACATACTTTGCACATCTGGCCAGCACCCAGGACGCGGAGTGTGAAAAGCAAAGGTTAGATACCTCCATACATGAGCGTGCTCCATGAGCCAACGCCAGTGGAATTATTAGTTGTCTTCTCTCAGCTGCTAATCTGGGACAGCAGCACAGCAGGTGTAGCCAAGTTTACGGGCCAAGAAGGATTTAAGGACCAAGAAGGATTTAAGTCCTTAATTGGGAGGACTAGTGTTCGCATGTGAAGAATTTGGTGCTGGATGCCTGCGTTTACTACTGCTAGGAGGTATGGTTGAGGGGCTCCAACCAGATAAGAATCATTTAGCGCAGGCACAGTTGTGGATAATTTAGTTAATGATAAATCAGACTCTCTGGAGAGTTCCTTTGCTCTTTTGTTAGTCAATATTTTACAGACAGAGTAGGTCACTGAGTCTGATAGCTGGATGGAATCGCCCATTTCAAAAGTCTTCTGTGCCTTACTTAATTGCGTGTGCGACGGGTTGCCAGGGGTCTTGAATAACGTTCTCAGGTGATGTTTTTATGTAAATGAGATGGCTTTTCTGAGACTGATGTAATATTTCAAGATTGCTGCTTGGCAATCTATCTGTTGTGACTTTAGGCCCATTTCCAATCTAAGTCTGGTGCAACGTGTATACTTTGGTTGTTGTAGAATTTTTAAATATACTCTGCAGTGGGCCTGTTCTATAGTGGATTCACAGACCCCGGAAATGTCAGGTAAGCATATTGCAGAGCGGGTAGTAATGTTGCGTTTGTTACTCTCAGTATTGGTGAAGCCAAGGCGCTTCTGAGTTGATTATTCAGTTTGGCCAGCTTGTATGCGATGACAGCAAGCTTGTGTCTGATTGCGTTTTTCTGAGCCCCTACCCTATTGTTTTCTGTGACCCACACCCCCAAGTAGTTGTATCTCCTGGCTGTTCGGAGGATCTGACTTCCCAATTGCCAGGATGTGAGTTTTTTGTTCTTGTACCTTCCTAATATAAGGACTTTTGTCTTTTCTTGATCGACTTGCAACTGATTGGCCTTGTTAAAAATATTCAGGGCATTTGAAGCTCGCGGTAGCCCAGTTTTCGTACAGTCCATTATCACAATATCATCCACATACTGGATGATTTAGAGTCTTCTGGGGCCCAACTTCGGTAGACCAAACTGCTAGCTTTTAAGTATTTCTCCAAATCTGCAGTGTAGAAGTTAAACAATAGCAGGGCCAAAACACACTCCCGCTTTAGGCCTCTGTTCGTTTCTATTTGAAACTGTCCATGATAGTGACCCAGGCCCAGTGCGGACCCAGACCCAGGTAATTGAGTAGAGTGAAATAATGGCTTTTAAGAGGTGTGTAGGAATTCCTCATAGTGACAGCTTCTTCCACAAGGAGTCACGGTCAACCCTGTCGAAGGCCGCGCTGTAGTCAACAAAACAGCGAAATAGCAGCCGACGACCGAAGTTGACTGCCTGATGCTATAAGTATGCAAGTGTCACAAAGTTATCCACTGATGAGGCCCTCGCTCTGAAGCCAGATTGAAAGAATGGCTGGATTTGGTGCTCTTCAACCCAGGCTTCCAGTTGATCCGACAGCAGTCGGGCGTACATTTTAGCCTCCACGTCCAGCAGGGCAATTGATCAATAGTTTGTTGCTAGAGAGCGGTCCCCCTTTTTATAAATTGGACACAGTATAGAACCTCTCCAGGACTCTGGAACTGTAGTCAGGCAGTACGTGTTATTAAAAAGGTCTGTCAGCTTCTCTGCCCAGTCTGTTGGGGCACATTTGAACAGTGCAGCAGGTAGGCCGTTGGGTCCTGGAGCCCCATCCTTCCTAGTCCTTTTTATGACATTCTCTGTCATACTCTTGGAAAAGGTAGTCAAAGCTATAGGAGAGAGATTGTCGCTTTGAGGGGTCAGAGGGCACTGAACGCTGTCCTGGCTGTTGCTTGGAAATCGTGATACTGGGTCGGTGTTCGTATACAAAGTTATTACATGCAAGACCCATGCAGACTCTGATACACCATTCTCTCTTGTCTTATGGTCATTTTTTAGCTTATTTACATAGTCCCAGAAGCGGGCATGATTTGGGTTGTTAGGGAGCTGGAATAAGATACCCCATTCCTTCCTATCTTTTTCCCCTTTGAGCTCCCATATCAGTTTCTTAAGGGAACTTCTGCTGTTTGATACATGCACCGCTGTGTCCTGTGTGGGCTTTTGCTTATGTCTGCATAGGGCTCTGCGGAGTGCCTGCCTTTTTCAAGCAAGTTGTTGTCCATGTGAATTGTTGTGCTTCTGCGGACCGGGTGAGTAACTTGTGCACGCTGAGAGTTACCCAGCAGCAGCATGTGTAAATCACCCACTGACTTTGTCCACCATTCTAGGGATGCAGTTGGTACCCGGGGCAGGGCTCTTAGCCATAGGATTATTTTAGAAGCATCTTCAGATCTCCATTTGATTCTTCTTACCAGATGTACTTGCTCTGTGCCTGTTGAAGCCCCTACTACTACCTGCTGTTCTGCTGCTTGCACTCTCCACCATCTAGGTGATTTGAAAGTGGCTAACGCTCTGCTTGAGCTTTTCCAATAGGTAGATGTAATCAATGGCAGAGCCGCCCTTAAATGACGGAGGAAGGAGGCTCCCATTCCGATAGTCCCTATGCTCCTGTCAGGCTGATGTTAAACTAAAAGTTGTAAAGAAGTTTTGGAATAGTTGACAGCCTCTGTCCAGAGGGAGGTTCTCTGTATTTACATCAAGCCCATGTACGTTGAAGTCACCCATCATAATTATTTCATGGCCGGGGAGGCTGAAGATGACTATTTCCAAGGTTTTCAGAAGTTCGAGGATTGTTACTGCTTTGGATTTCCTTGGGGTATTTATGTAGCAGATGATTAATATGAGATCCATGTTTTGCTGGTCAATGTTCATACCACTAATTGTTACTACTTGGGCCATTTTACTGTTGATGGTGAGCTCAGTGGTTACCAGACGGACCGCATGTTTAACGAAGATGGATAATCCACAGGACGGCTGACCAAATATTCTGGGATGCGTGGCTGACTGGAAGATTTCATAATAGCCTGCCAGTAGAGAAGGAGCACATTCCCAGGCTTCTTGCATGCAAATAATGTCATTGGAGTTTAAGTAGGACGTGGCCTCGCCAGATCTGATGATACTCCTAAGGCCTGCCACATTCCATGACAAAATTGACAGAGTTTTCCATGGTTGTGAAGGGTGGTACTCTATGGTCCCCTTGGTGCTAGGGCCAATACCTTAGCTCTCCCTGATCCCTCTGCTTGCTTTACGGGTGTGGTTGTGTGATCGTATTAACCTCTCTTCTATTTTGTGCGCAGACTATGGTTATGGTCTGCGGAGCCATAGTTGTATTGATCCCATGATTCTGCCCCCCACCAGAGCCTCCGCTCTTGTGAGGGACCAGTGTTTAAGAGAATGAATGGATATTTATCGAGTGGGGGTATATATAGTTCGATTCCCCAGTCTGCGAACAACTCCCTTGCTTCCCAGACTGCTCTCCTCTGTGCCACCGTTTCCCAAGATGTTTTTGTGATCTTGTTTATTGCATTCAGTGCAGGGGGTTCAAACCTTACCCATTCCATGTTTTCCGAACTGATGTGCCTAAGAGAAGGAATTTGAGTAAATAGACACAATAAGTTCCCTCTATTTAAAATATCTATGTGACCTTTTGAGGTATAATGTGGGATAAACATCAGGTCCAGAGAATTCTGTTCTACAGGGTCTGATGTAGCTTGACACACTGACAGTGCTTCCGAGCTAACCCAGTGAGTGGGATCTCTGCCAGTGGAGACGTGATGAATTGCATTTACCACTGAGTAGAGAGCATGCTCTCTTTCATCCACAGAGTGTTGGAAAATGGGTTATTGGTAGGGCAGGTAGGTACCTACACCTAGCAACAAGCCACAAACCTCCACAAAAGTACAGTTAGGTCTCAGTAAATTAATCCCAGCTCTACCCTTGGTAGCTTGGCATCGAGCGTCAAGGCTTAACTTAGGAGACAAAGTGTAAAGCATTCAAATATCACAAAACAGTAAATAAATAAAACACAGGAAACAGTTTAAAAATCCAAAACCAATTTATAAAAATAGCTTATATTTTTATCTTTAAAATGACACAAAAACGATTAAAATCGGTTCAGGGGAACCGGAGATATGAATTTTTAAAGTATTATTATTTTCTAGCGCATAGAAACAAAAAGCGCCAATCGGGTCATCTGGTTGCACCAGGACCGGGACAAAGTCAAACTTTCAGGCCGACCGCGATGGAGCCCTGCTCGGATACAGGTCGCGGGAAGTCTCGGTTAAAAAGTTACCTTCTGACTTAGTCTTTATTTTGAAGTTTTTCTTCACCGGGACGAACCTGCCAGTTGGATCCGACCTCCTGGAGCCCTTGTCCGGATACGCGAAGTCGGTTTCCTCAGTGGTGATTTCTACCTTCGGACTTAGTCGTTTTTTCGAGATGAAAATCCTTCGACCGGGGTAAACCTGGATCTTGATCCGACGTCCGTGGAGCCCTTCTCGGATACGATGGCTGGAAGGTCCCGGTCAACTTTTTATGTTCGGACTTAGTCTCTTTTTCGGATGTTTTTCTTGACCGGGACGAACCACGAAGTCAGGCCGGGTCGCGGTTGAGGCAAGCCGGCTAGAATTTCCGCGTCGAGTCGGTCACTTTATGGAGCTTTTTTCTAAAATTTCTCCAATCTTTTCCAAACTTCTGGGGCTTCACCCAGATGTTCTTTTAAGGTTCTTTTGGGGTCCACAGCTCACCCCAAGGGTCCAGAAGTTCTGTGATGGTCCTTGGGAAGTGCGGACTTCAACTCCCAGAGTGCACCTGGCGCAAACTCCTTTTTGGCCACTGGGCAGTGGTCAGCTGGTCACTTTTTCAGGAGTTGGTGCAGGGGACTCTGGTTAGCAATTTTTCACCTGTAGCAAACAGGGAGTCCCTCCTTGAACCAGTGGAAGCCAGGCAAAGTCCTTCTTGTGGTGAAGCCCAAGTGTGCAGCTGGTGCAGTCTTTCTGAGTGCAGGGTCCAGGTGCAGGCCAGGGGTCCAGCAGGGCAGTCCTTCTTCTCCTTGTAGTTCTTTCTTCTTGAAATTTGGTGGGGATCTGAGGCGTGGGTGCAGGTCTGCCAGTTTTATCCTTGCTCCTGGGTGAAAAGCAGGGGGGCCCTGGTCCTCCAATCAGGGACAGGGTCGTCCCCCTGTGATGACCACTTCCTGGGAAGTGTGGCAAAAATCCATCCCAGAAGGCAATAGTCTCTAAAAATCCAAAATGGATGAATCTGATTTTTGGAGGAGAGATCTGGCTGAGCCCACCCACTGGTGTGGCTAAAAATCATAAACACACCCCTCTCCTGCCCTCTCCTAATCTAATCAAGGGGGCACCTAGCTGTCTGGGGTTGCAGGATGTGGGGGTGTTGCTGGGTGCTCCAGATGTCCTTCTCTGCCTTTGAAGACCAGTTTGGCAGCCCTCCCCCTTCCTGCTTCCCCATCTGCTGAGGGGAGATTCTCTCCCCCAAGCACATTCCTTTGTGTAAAGCCAGGCCACTTCACACCTCATTAAAGTGGCCTGGCAGAAGCTGCTGCAGGCTGGCCAATCAGAGCACAGCAGTAAAAACAATGCAGAGCTGAAATTGGCAACTTTTTAGGTAAAGTCTAAACTTTTTACCTGCACTAGTTATATTAAATCCAACAACTGGAAGTTGTGGGATTTATTATAACAATCAATTTGATACCAAATTCTTGGTATGTAACATTTAAGGAGACTTTAAAATTTAAAATAAAGTCTGCCCATTCTAGCCTATGAAGGCCATTTACTTCAATGAGGGAAAAACGAATTTGGCTGTTTTTACCTCACCAGGGCTTATAAATCTATTTTTATAAAGTCCCTGCTTATAGTTACATGGCACCCAGCCCTAGGGGCACATAGGGCACACCTTAGGGGTGACTTATATGTAAAAATAAGGTAGTTTAAAACTTTGGAAGCACCTTTAATTCCAAAGTCGAATTTGCATATAACTTTAATTTAAAAGCAGCCAGCAAGGCAGGCTTGCTTTTAAAATGACACTGGGCACCTCAGCAATGCACCTAGGTGTGCACCACCTATGCTGTGGTCCCTAAACCTACATGCCCTACCATATACTAGGGACTTATAGGTAGGTTAACTTAGCCAATTATAATTAGCCTAATTTGCATATCCATTTTACACAGAGCACTGGCCCTGGGACTGGTAAGCAGTACCCAGGGCACAGCCAAGAGTCAGTAACCACCAGTACCTATCCAGAAAGAGTGGGGGTGATCAGGCAAAAAAAAAGGACTTTCCTACACTGCCCCCCCCCAGATGAAAGGTGATGGGTACTAACCTACACCCTGGTAGTCCTCATCAGCTGAGTGGAAAAACCTGGAAAGGCCATCTGCATTGGCATGAGCAGTCCCAGGTCTGTGCTCCACTGTGAAGTCCATCCCCTGTAGGGAAATGGACCACCTTAACAGTTTTGGGTTCTCCCCCCTCATCTGCATCAACCATCTGAGAGGTCTGTGGTCAGTTTGTACACGGAAGTGAGTGCCAAACAAGTAAGGCCTCAACTTCTTCAGGGACCAAACCACAGCAAAGGCCTCCCTCTCAATGGCACTCCATTTTTTCTCTCTGGGGAGTAGTCGCCTGCTGATGAAGGCAACTGGGTGATCATGGCCCTCTTCATTAACTTGTGCTAACACTGCCCCAATCCCTTCCTCTGAAGCATCTGTTTGCACTACAAATTCCTTGCTATAGTCAGGGGCCAGTAACACTGGTGCTGAACACATAGCCTGTTTTAGGGTGTCAAAAGCTTTCTGACACTCTGGGGTCCAAATGACCTTCTTGGGTTGTTTCTTGGAGGTAAGCTCAGTCAGAGGGGCCACTATGGTCCCAAAATTCTGAACAAACCTCCTGTAATACCCAGTCAGGCCAAGAAAGGCCCTGACCTGAGTCTGGGTTTTTGGAGCCTCCCAATCCAGGATAGTCTGGATCTTGGGCTGGAGAGGTTGTACATGGCCTCCACCAACAAGGTGACCCAGGTACACAACAGAACTTTGCCCTATCTGGCACTTGCTTGCCTTGATAGTCAGGCCTGCTTGAAGCAGGGCCTGAAGCACTTCCTTCAGGTGGACCAGGTGGTCCCTCCAGGTGGAACTAAATACAGCTATATCATCCAGATAAGCTGCACTAAAAGATTCCAACCCAGATAGGACTCTATTCACCACCCGTTGGAAGGTGGCAGGAGCATTTTTCATCCCAAAGGGCATCACCTTGAACTGAAAGTGGCCCTCTGGTGTGGAAAATGCTGACCTCTCCTTAGCTCTTGGACTTAAGGCAATCTGCCAATATCCTGAGGTCAGATCAAATGTGCTCAGGAATTCGGCAGCCCCCAACCTGTCAATGAGCTCATCAGCTCTAGGTATGGGGTGAGCATCAGTCCTAGTGACTGCATTTAGACCTCTGTAGTCCACACAGAATCTTAATTATTTCTTCCCACCTTGGGGATTAGCTTTGGGTACCAGTACCAGTGGACTGGACCAAGGACTATCAGAGGGCTCAATTACCTTCAGGTCCAACATCTTAGCCACTTCAGCTTTGATGTTGGCCTTGACCTGGTCAGACAGCCTGTACAGCTTGTTCTTGACAGGCAAGCTGTCACCAGTGTCAACATCATGGACACACCAATTGGTGAGTCCAGGGGTCAGGGAGAACAGACTAGCAAACTGTCCCAAGACTTGCTTACAGTCTTGTTGTTGCTGATCTGTCAGTTTGGGAGAGAGTACCACTCCCTCCACTGACCCATCTTTTTCCTTTGAGGACAGGAGGTCTGGCAGAGGTTCACCCTCCTCCTCCTTCCCTTCATCAGTGACCATCAGCATGGTCATGTCTGCCCTGTCCTGGTGGGGTTTCATCCTATTAACATGCAGGATCCTGTGAGGATTCCTGGGGGTGCCAAGGTCCACCAAGTAGGTGACCTCACCTTTTTTTTCTAGGATTGGATAGGGCCCAGTCCATTTGGCCTGTAGTGCCCTAGGAGCCATGGGCTCCAAAACCCACACCAGCTGTCCTGGGTGATACTCAGGCATGGTAGCCTTTTGATCATGCCAGAGCTTCATGAGCTCCTGACTGGCCTCCAGGTTTCTGCTTGCCTTCTTCATATACTCAGCCATGCGAGACCGCAGGCCTAGTACATAATCCAGCACATTCTCCTTGGCTTCCTTGAGAGGCTTTTCCCAAGACTCTCTCACCAAGCACAATGGGCCTCTTACAGGGTGCCTAAACAGTAACTCAAAGGGGCTGAATCCAACCCCCTTCTGTGGCACCTCCCTGTAGGCAAACAGCAGGCATGGGAGGAGGACATCCCATCTCCTCCTGAGTTTGTCAGACAAACCCATGATCATGCCCTTCAGGGTCTTATTGAATCTTTCCACTAGACCATTGGTCTGTGGATGGTAGGGTGTGCTGAACTTATAAGTAACACCACACTCCTCCCACATGGCTTTCAGATAGGCTGACATAAAGTTTGTGCCCCTATCTGAGACCACCTCCTTTGGGAATCCCACTCTGGTGAACACACCAAGTAGGGCCCTAGCCACTGTGGGTGCAGTGATTGTCCGGAGGGGTATTGCCTCAGGGTACCTGGTGGCATGGTCCACTACCACCACAATGTACCTGTTACCTGAAGCAGTTGGTGGGTCTAGGGGACCAACAATGTCAATCCCCACCCTCTCAAAGGGAGTCCCAACCACTGGCAGTGGAATTAAGGGAGCCTTTGGCTTGCCCCCTGTCTTGCCACTGGCTTGACAGGTGACACAGGAGCTGCAAAACTCCCTGACTTTTTCTGACATTTCAGGCCCAAAAAAATGGTTGACCAGCCTGTTCCAGGTCTTGGTCTGTCCCAAATGACCAGCTAAGGGGATATCATGGCTTAAGGTAAGGAGGAATTCTCTATACTTTTGGGGGACCACTACTCTCCTAGTAGCCCCTTCTTTGAGGGTCCTAGCCTCAGTGTAGAGAACTCCATCCTCCCAGTAAACCTTGTGGGTACCACTGGTATCCCCTTGTTCTTGCCTGGCAGCAGTCTGCCTCAGGCCCTCAAGAGTGGGACACTCTCTTTGTCCCTGGCACAAATCTTCTCTGGTGGGCCCACCTGCCCCTTGCAGTTCTGCCAAGTCAGGCAGAGTTTGCAGGGAAGGTGTCCCTCCCTCAGAGTTCAGATCCACCCCCTCAGGGTTGGATTCTTCCTGACCCTCTGTACTTGTTGGGGCTGGTAAGCCAGACCCAGTGCCCTTTCTCTTCTTCTTGGAGGCTTGGCCCATTGTTCCAGGGTCCAAGTGTCCAGCATTTCCCTGTTGTGCTGCCTGTGACCTGGTCACAGCACACACCCATTCAGGGAGATCCAGCATCTTTGCATGGACCCTTCTCTCCACTTCTGACCATTCAGATGCTTCGAGATCATTTCCCAGCAGACACTCTACTGGGAGGGCAGGAGCTACAGCTACTTTTTTAGGGCCAGTCACACCTCCCCATTCCAGACTCACCATAGCCATGGGATGGAGTTTGGTTCTGCTATCTGCATAAGTCACCTGGTGGAAGACACCAGGTAAGACCTGCTCTGGAGAAACCAGTTTTTCTGTGACCATTGTCACACTGGCTCCTGTATCTCTCAGAGCTTCCACTTCAGTCCCATTGACTTTAGGCCTCTGCCTATACCTCTGCATGATGGGAGGTAAGGTGGCCATAGTTGCAATGTCCACCCCACCCACGGATACTAAGGTGACTTCAGTGTACCCTGATTCCACCCCTGGGCCAACTTCCACCCCCAACCCTACACTAGCAATCCCCTGGGATTGCCCACCAGTGGGGGGCTTCTTGGTGCAGATAGCATCTCCTCTTTTATGTCCTGGCTGATAACAGTCAAAACACTTGCCGGCCTTAGCAAGCTCCTGAAACTTTCCTGCTTTAGCAGGATCAAAATTCTTTCCCTGATACCCTTTCCCTTTAAAAGTGAATTGGCTCGGGGTTCCCCCTCCCTGGGAAGTTTTTGGGGACTCTTGTGAGGACTCTTTGGGTTTTTTGTCATCTTTCCCCTGGTTCTTCCCCTGAGAAGAACCATGTCCTCCCTTTTTCTGATCACCCCCTGGGGGTCTCTGGTTAACTCTAGTTCTTAACCAGTCATCTGTTGCCTCCCCCAGCTCTCTGGGGTTGGTCAACCTAGAGTCTAATAGATACTGGCGGAGCCTCTCTTGGACACAATTAGTTAGAAGGTGCTCCCTCATAATCAAATTGTACAGCCCCTCAAAGGTACTTACCCTGTTGCCCTGTATCCAGCCCTCCAGTGCTTTTACTGAAATGTCCACAAAGTCCACCCAGGACTGGGTGCTTGTCTTTTGGGTGTCCCTAAACTTAAGCCTATACTGCTCTGGGGTTAGACCAAACTTCTTAGTCAAGCAACTCTTCATACTGGGGTATGAGTCTGCATCCTCCCCACTCATGGTTAGGAGCCTATCCCTCCCAGAGTTGGGAACTAACTCCCAAAGGAGTGAACCCCAGTACTGAGGCTTGACTTTCCTCATCTGGAGGGCCCTCTCAAAGGCCCCCAGCCACTTATCTATGTCATCCCCCTCCACATAGGCAGGAACCACCCCTTTGGGTAATCTGGGGGCAAAACCCCCACCCAGGGACACCTCAGTTTCTTTCTCGCTGCTTCAATCTTTTTTTTCTTTGCTTGCCCACTTTTTCTTTTCTAGGGCAAGCTTCTCTGCCTCCAAAGCTATGTAGGCTAGCTGGGCTTCCAGCTCTCTTTCCCTGATGGATGGGTTCTCTCCTCCTGAAAGGACCCTCTTCCTACCACTAGCTTTGGGTCTGCCCCTAGTGACTGTGTCCAGTGAGGACCGTTCCTCCTCTTCCTCACTTGGGGTCTGATGCCTTTCCTCCCCTGAGTGGTTAGAGTTAGCATCATCCTCTTTTGGTTCTCTTTTGGTTCCTCCTCTGGAGCTTCCTCTGTCTCTACCTCTTGGGCCTCAGCCCATGCTGTCAGGGATTTAATCAGGAATGCAGGCAACCCCCTCTCAATACACAACCCCCTAAGCTGGACTACTGTCAGTGTGGGTAGGCTAGCCAGATCAAGCTCCATGGTTCCCTAGTTTTGTGTCAACAAAAACTTTTTGCAAAAATTGGAAACAAGAATTTAGAAAAATTACAAAAATTCAATAATTGAAATTAATCCAAATTAGTTACAAAAAAAAAATTAAAATTAAAAATTAAAAACAATTTTTGCACTAGGACAATTTAAAGGATTTTTAATTTGTTTTATCTAAAACTGTAACGTGATATTGAACACAAGTACAGGATCCCGTCGCTGCTTCCAATTATGTTGGAAAATGGGTTATTGGTAGGGCAGGTAGGTACCTACACCTAGCAACAAGCCACAAACCTCCACAAAAGTACAGTTAGGTCTCAGTAAATTAATCCCAGCTCTACCCTTGGTAGCTTGGCATCGAGCGTCAAGGCTTAACTTAGGAGACAAAGTGTAAAGCATTCAAATATCACAAAACAGTAAATAAATAAAACACAGGAAACAGTTTAAAAATCCAAAACCAATTTATAAAAATAGCTTATATTTTTATCTTTAAAATGACACAAAAACGATTAAAATCGGTTCAGGGGAACCGGAGATATGAATTTTTAAAGTATTATTATTTTCTAGCGCATAGAAACAAAAAGCGCCAATCGGGTCATCTGGTTGCACCAGGACCGGGACAAAGTCAAACTTTCAGGCCGACCGCGATGGAGCCCTGCTCGGATACAGGTCGCGGGAAGCCTCGGTTAAAAAGTTACCTTCTGACTTAGTCTTTATTTTGAAGTTTTTCTTCACCGGGACGAACCTGCCAGTTGGATCCGACCTCCTGGAGCCCTTGTCCGGATACGCGAAGTCGGTTTCCTCGGTGGTGATTTCTACCTTCGGACTTAGTCGTTTTTTCGAGATGAAAATCCTTCGACCGGGGTAAACCTGGATCTTGATCCGACGTCCGTGGAGCCCTTCTCGGATACGATGGCTGGAAGGTCCCGGTCAACTTTTTACGTTCGGACTTAGCGGGTCATTCCGACCCTGGCGGTCGGTGGCCGCCAGGGCCACCGACCACGGGAGCACCGCCGACAGGCTGGCGGTGCTCCTACGAGCATTCTGACCGCGGCGGTTTAGCCGCGGTCAGACGCGGAAAGCCAGCGGTCTCCCGCTGACTTTCCGCCGCTCGTAGGAATCCTCCATGGCTGCGGAGCGCGCTCCGCAGCCATGGAGGATTCCGACTCCCCCTCCCGCCATCCAGTTCCTGGCGGTTCTCCCGCCGGGAACCGGATGGCGGGAGGGGGAGTCACGGGGCCCCTGCCGTGCCCATGCCTATGGCATGGGCACGGCAGGGGCCCCCGTAAGAGGGCCCCTAAAAGTATTTCAGTGTCTGCAAAGCAGACACTGAAATACGCGACGGGTGCAACTGCACCCGTCGCACCTTCCCACTCCGCCGGCTCTATTACGAGCCGGCGTCATCGTGGGAAGGGAGTTTTCCCCTGGGCTGGCGGGCGGTCTTGCGAAGACCGCCCGCCAGCCCAGGGGAAAACTCGGAATACCCTCCGCGGTCTTTCGACCGCGGAGCGGTATTTCGGAGGGGGGAAGTCTGGCGGGCGGCCTCCGCCGCCCGTCAGACTCAGAATTAGGCCCATAGTCTCTTTTTCTGATGTTTTTCTTGACCGGGACGAACCACGAAGTCAGGCCGGGTCGCGGTTGAGGCAAGCCGGCTAGAATTTCCGCGTCGAGTCGGTCACTTTATGGAGCTTTTTTCTAAAATTTCTCCAATCTTTTCCAAACTTCTGGGGCTTCACCCAGATGTTCTTTTAAGGTTCTTTTGGGGTCCACAGCTCACCCCAAGGGTCCAGAAGTTCTGTGATGGTCCTTGGGAAGTGCGGACTTCAACTCCCAGAGTGCACCTGGCGCAAACTCCTTTTTGGCCACTGGGCAGTGGTCAGCTGGTCACTTTTTCAGGAGTTGGTGCAGGGGACTCTGGTTAGCAATTTTTCACCTGTAGCAAACAGGGAGTCCCTCCTTGAACCAGTGGAAGCCAGGCAAAGTCCTTCTTGTGGTGAAGCCCAAGTGTGCAGCTGGTGCAGTCTTTCTGAGTGCAGGGTCCAGGTGCAGGCCAGGGGTCCAGCAGGGCAGTCCTTCTTCTCCTTGTAGTTCTTTCTTCTTGAAATTTGGTGGGGATCTGAGGCGTGGGTGCAGGTCTGCCAGTTTTATCCTTGCTCCTGGGTGAAAAGCAGGGGGGCCCTGGTCCTCCAATCAGGGACAGGGTCGTCCCCCTGTGATGACCACTTCCTGGGAAGTGTGGCAAAAATCCATCCCAGAAGGCAATAGTCTCTAAAAATCCAAAATGGATGAATCTGATTTTTGGAGGAGAGATCTGGCTGAGCCCACCCACTGGTGTGGCTAAAAATCATAAACACACCCCTCTCCTGCCCTCTCCTAATCTAATCAAGGGGGCACCTAGCTGTCTGGGGTTGCAGGATGTGGGGGTGTTGCTGGGTGCTCCAGATGTCCTTCTCTGCCTTTGAAGACCAGTTTGGCAGCCCTCCCCCTTCCTGCTTCCCCATCTGCTGAGGGGAGATTCTCTCCCCCAAGCACATTCCTTTGTGTAAAGCCAGGCCACTTCACACCTCATTAAAGTGGCCTGGCAGAAGCTGCTGCAGGCTGGCCAATCAGAGCACAGCAGTAAAAACAATGCAGAGCTGAAATTGGCAACTTTTTAGGTAAAGTCTAAACTTTTTACCTGCACTAGTTATATTAAATCCAACAACTGGAAGTTGTGGGATTTATTATAACAATCAATTTGATACCAAATTCTTGGTATGTAACATTTAAGGAGACTTTAAAATTTAAAATAAAGTCTGCCCATTCTAGCCTATGAAGGCCATTTACTTCAATGAGGGAAAAACGAATTTGGCTGTTTTTACCTCACCAGGGCTTATAAATCTATTTTTATAAAGTCCCTGCTTATAGTTACATGGCACCCAGCCCTAGGGGCACATAGGGCACACCTTAGGGGTGACTTATATGTAAAAATAAGGTAGTTTAAAACTTTGGAAGCACCTTTAATTCCAAAGTCGAATTTGCATATAACTTTAATTTAAAAGCAGCCAGCAAGGCAGGCTTGCTTTTAAAATGACACTGGGCACCTCAGCAATGCACCTAGGTGTGCACCACCTATGCTGTGGTCCCTAAACCTACATGCCCTACCATATACTAGGGACTTATAGGTAGGTTAACTTAGCCAATTATAATTAGCCTAATTTGCATATCCATTTTACACAGAGCACTGGCCCTGGGACTGGTAAGAAGTACCCAGGGCACAGCCAAGAGTCAGTAACCACCAGTACCTATCCAGAAAGAGTGGGGGTGATCAGGCAAAAAAAAAAGGACTTTCCTACACAGAGGCAGTGATATGAGCTGACTCTGTGGGCTGGAATGGTTGTGCCCTCCTTGTGGCTATTTGCTGATTTTGGTAGTTTATCTGTGTGCTATGTGGCGTGGCGTACTCCCTTGCCCCTTCCCCGCAGGTGCAATCTGTTATAGACCTTGCCGATAATGTTTGCGGAGAGGGCCTTGCATGTGAATCATAAGGTCCTTGGAGGAGTGCTGAGCCCCTGGGCTAGTAGCTAAAGCGATTGGGCCGCTATTCCTACTAGCTGAAGTCGCAGCCCACCAGATGGTTTCTCCTGCACTGTGGTCCTTGGGGGTCAGCGTTGTTGGTGTTATTGTTTGATCTTGCACTTGAGCCTGGGGTGATGACCGCGGAGAGGCAAGTGTCAGCGTTGGTGCCCAAGCTGAGGCTTCCTCCTCCCCACATCGTGGGGCCGTCATCAGATCGGCCTCTTGGTCATGTTGCTGGGCTATTGGTGCGTGCCTGAAACATTGGGAAGTACTTCACCATACCCCTGACTTCTATAGCTTCTGAGACGTTATTTGTTTTGTGCCCTTTGAGTGATCTGGCTTGGGTCCTATGTTTCCTGCCTTGTTTTTCAGTTTCTTTCTTGCTCTTCTTGTAAGGGCTGTGGATGGCTCTTGTGTGGGCTTGACGTGAAAAGTGTGTGATATTGTGGTTTCACCGAGAGTTGTAATCACGCCTTCGGCATTAGTTTCCAATTTTTTGCCTGCACAGGACATTATGGGCCTCATTACAACCCTGGCGGTCAAAGACTGCCTGGGCTGTTTTGGAGGTTGTACTGCCAACAGGCTGGCTGTACAAACTCGGTCGCACCGCCGGGACCGGTGGTTTACTGCCATGGTTGTCTCAGCAGTTTTAATCCACCAGGGTAACGCTGCTTGCAGCGCTGCCCAGGGGATTACGAGGCCCCTTCCCACCAGCCTTTCCATGGCGGTAAAGACCGCCATGGAAAGGCTGGTGGGAAGGGGAGTCGCGGGGCCCCAGGGGCCCCCAGGCACAGCCCCACACTGCTTTTTACTTTCTGCACAGCAGACAGTGAAAAGTGCGACGGGTGCAACTGCACCCGTCGCACGGCCGCAACAACGCTGGCTCCATTAGGGGCCGGCTCCCATGTTGCGGCCGACATCCCCGCTGGGCCAGCCGGTGGAAACTCTGTTTCCACTCGCCAGCCCACCGGGGATGTCATAATTGAGCTGGCGGGAGTGCAGCCGCATTGGTGGCTGCACAGCGGTTACACCTTGGCGGGCGGTGGTTGCCACCCGGCAAGGTTGTAATGAGGCCCTCTGTCTCTGCCTGCGCTAGGAATGGTGGCCAGGGGGAGGCCTTCAGCCCCCAGAGCTAGACATAGTGAGCTTCTTGAATTCACTCTTGCTATAGCGGTATTTTGGCCTTGAGTGAGGGCTGTTTAGGCAAGGTGACCCCTTTGGTGAGGCAAGGTGGTTGTAGTAACTTTGTCTGTGCTTGGTGTCATCTTGACTGCTTTGATTATCACGCAGAATGTTTGGTAGGATACATAACTTTTCAAGGATCGGAGAGCAAGGACATTGAACTCCCATCATTGTAGTAGCAAGGAGATTCTCCATATTTATTACCTTTGTTCTAATTTCAAGCAGATATGTGGCCAGAGACTGAAATAAGTCCAGTTGAAGCTCCATCTTGTTTGACTGACATAGAAGTGCCCTGGCCATAATATCCTGGGAGGCTCCGATGGCTGCTAGCTCTTGTGCATTTGTGGAACACTCAGGAGTTGTTCCAACTGATGGACCACCTCCAGCCTCATCCTTTTCAGCGTGTTTTGCTGCTGTTGTTGCTGTTACTTTTGTGGTAAGACAGAGTATTCTGTTAATGTGCTCCTCTAGGTTGTTGAGGAACTGCTCAGATAGTGCCCCTAGCTCCTGGTCTGTGAGACTAGACCTGCCCTGGATAATTGGCAACACTTTTGGTGTACCACAAGGTGCTGATGATAGCTCTGGGAGGTTGGCTGGCTCCGTCTGCTCCGCTTGCACCGGGGACCAATCGAGTTCACCACCTACTTGTGCAATTGTAGTCACATTGTTTACTGCAGGTTTATATTCCTCTGGCTTGTTGGCGTACTGGTTGGCCATATCTGCTGTAACTAATAGGTCTTTCTACAACGATGTTTGCGTTATGAACCCAGGAGGGGAGCAATCCACAGCGGAATTGTAATAATGAATGGCACTGTCTGCTGTGGTGGAAAAAACTCTGTTCAAGGGTGGCAGTAGTGCTGTGCCAGCTTGTGACAGGGAGATGTTGAAGACTGCTGAATTGTGGTGGCCAGTTGTTAGCGCTGGGCTTGAGAGGGATCTATGGTCCCTCCTGTAGGAGTGTCTATATCTGTAGATGTATCTGGCGAGTTCGTGCCATGTGCGGGAATTTGTTCCTCCATGCTAGCCTGGCTGTCAACTTCCTCCTCTGTTGCATGCGGCCTTATGTACTCTCTCCTCTGCTCTGGACTCCCTGTTGCCGTTCTGCAAACGAACCGGACTATGGAGTCCCTGCCTTCAAGTCGGACCTGTCGGGCATGTGCTGCCGCCTGGTCTGGGAGCGTAATCTCATCTTGTCGGCCGTCGGGTTAACGGTGCACCCTTCTGTGCGTTTTGGTTGTGGGGTCAAGCAATCCCCCATCCCTTGTTGATGAGTATTTTATTTCCTTTTGGGCATTGCCCTCGAGGGCTGCATGTTCCTGTGGAATTTGGTGTGCAGGGTGGACTTGGTGACCCACCCCTCACCTTGCGAGCTGCTGACGCCCCTGTCACTGGCCGTCTGCCACACCATGTGCTTTGGCCGAACTGGCTTAGGTTGCTGAGCGCTGCCTCTCCTCCACGTCCGTGAAGTGCAGCCGGCACCAAGTTGGCACTCGGTGAGTGATGGAGTCCATAAGGGCGCACGAGCACGCCTCCTGGAGATGAGGCGAGTAGGTAGCGGGAGGGCTGCAGCATTACTCCTGGTTTCCCCACGCCCTACCCCCAGCACCTCCGGCACCTCTGGAACCTCTGGCACTTATGGCACTTATGGCACTTCTGGCATCAATGACACCAATGGCACCTCGGGCGGCCCCCCTGGACCCCCCTACAGCCTGCTCCCAAACTTTGCTGTAGGCTGGGCTGGGCTATACTGTGCTATGCTGTGTCCCGGGGGTCGGCGGGAGGGGGAGCACTGCTTACCGGTGTGCTGTGCTGTACTGCGCAGGCTGAGGAACTGAGCTCTGAACTGATCCGATGCGGTACGATCCGATCCGGTCCACCTCGCGTCCCCCTCACTTCCAGTGGCAGAGGTGTGGGCAGGAATGCCGGGAGGGGAGATTGGTACTTGGTGGAGGTACCTGGTGGCGGAGGTGGTGGTTGTCTCATGCGGTGGTAAGAGGGGCTGGACTCCCCCGCTTCCCCAGCAAGCCGCCCCCAGTCAGGCTGCTTCTGCAGGGGTTCGCGGGGCTACTGCTGCTGCCGTGAGGTGCCAGGTGTGCCCCGGAGCTCTGGCGGGAGGAGTGTGCGAGTCACTTTACAGAAGGTCCGTGGCAGGGTCCGGTGCTCGAGCTCCAACACGCCGCTAGGCTCCCCTGACACTCCTGGCGTACTGCGCAGTGCGTAGCGTGTTTCTGGTTCCGGGTCAGTCTCTCGTCTGTCAAAATGCATCAAATTATACCAAGTAAATGCAAATCTCGAAATGCACATTCCAATCACTAATGTGATGTTTATTGTGATGTCTCACAATGGCATAATTGTGATCTTGATGATGGATAGATCGTACATATTCCAATATTCTCTTTTTCAAAGGACAAATTGTACTGCCTATATACCGTAAGCCACACTCACATTCAATCAAATATACAACATATTGGCTGTTACATGTTATTCTTTGTGAGATACATATCTCCCTTCCTTTGTAATCTCTTATAATTTTCACATTTTTGTCTATTTGACAAGCCTTATAATTATTGCATTTATATAATCCCAATGATCCTTTCTCCCGAACCCTAAACCCGAATATTGCGACAGTTGGAGAGTAAATATATCATTTGACTTTTAGCAAAAATACTGTATGGATTGAATATGGACGAATAACTTTTTGTTCATTTGTAACCCGTAGAGGTTCCAATAAACATGGATAAGTGGGCAGTAGTGTAGAAATGATATTATCATCAGTAAAAACGTAATCAGTCTTATTGTCATGCAATATATGAACACAATTAATTGAATGATAGAGTCATCATAGTGTGCATTAGTGATTAAGTTTAATTATATAATGAAAATTATCTTGGATTATGAGACACACAGACATAAAGAACATTATATATACAGTCATTAGGCACTTAGCCTTGACTTTGAGAGAGAAAAATATATATTATTATAGGAACTGAAATTAACTTTGAGATTGAATTTACAAATTCGAGGTTGGTCCCCCTCGCCACCAGCCGTAGAGTGCGCCGTCAAACTTGTTTTCGGATCTTTGTATTATATATTTATAAGGGTGCTTAACTATAACATCCCTATAACCCTTGTTTTTTTAGTGACTATTTATACCTATATATATATACCTATATATATATATATATATATATAGGTATAAATAGTCACTAAAAAAACAAGGGTTATAGGGATGTTATAGTTAAGCACCCTTGCCATGCACAGTTTTCTCATCAATAATTTTACAGCAAATGTTACAGTGATATTATCAATGATGTCATAGAAAATGTCAGGAGTGATGTAATATCTGGAGTAATTAGCAGTGCATGGCAAGGGCACGAGTTCTAGTTATCTTAGGGCATGAATTATAGTTTTGTGAACTAACTAACTACAACAGCTGAATTTCGATGGTTTGTGCATGTAAAACTGAAGCTAACTATAAAGTCCCTGTAACCTTTGTTTTTTAGCGACTTTCTAAAGTTTTTTTTAAATTCTAGTTTCTAACTATAACGTCTCTGTGGCCTCTGTTTTTTTTTTTTCAGGGAATTTCTATGTTTTTTTAATGCATGCAGGCCCTGCTGAAACCCCTTTGTGCATCCAACACCCGATCGTACATCCAAACACATGCCGTGCTCAGCTTTCGAGGGAAAAGCAAGTACAAGGCACACAAAAAACAGAAGTGTTGTGCATGCCTGCTGCGTGCCTTTCTCTCATTCTCACTACTTTCTCTTTGCTCGCAGCCTAGTTTTGTGCGTGCCTGCTGCTTGCACTTCCCTTGTTCTCACCGCTTTCTCCTTGCACTCAGCCTTGTTTTGTGTGTGCCAGCTGCTAGCTTTTTCCTCCTCACTGCTTTGTCCTTGCTCCCAGCCCCATTTTCTGTGTATTTGCCGCTTGCCTTTCTCTCATTCTCACTGCTTTCTCCTTGCTCCCCTATTTTTTGCATACCTGCTGCTTGCCTTTTACTCCTTCTCATTGTTTCATGCCTTCTACTTGCCTTTCCCTCCTTCTCACTGCTTTCTGTCAGCCCCATTTTGTGCATGTCAGCTGCTTGCCTTTACCTCCTTCTCACTGCTTCCGCCTTGCTCTCACCCACGTTTTGTGCATGCCTGCTGCTTGCTGTTCCCTCCTTCTCACTGCATTTCCTTCCTCACCGGCCTGTTTTGTGCATGCCTGCTGCTTGCCTTCACCCTCCTATTCACTGTTTTCTCCTTGCTCTCAACCCCGTTGTGTGCATGCCTGCTGCTTGCTTTCTCTTTGCTCTCGGCCCTGTTTTGTGTGTACCTGCTGGTTGCCTTTCCTTCTTTCTCTCTGCTTTCTCCTTGCTCTCAGCCCTGTTTTGTGCATGCCTGCTGCTGGCCTTTCCCTTCTTCTCACTGCTTCGTCCTTGCTTTCAGCCCCTTTTGTGGATGCCTTCTGCTTGTCTTTCACTCCTTCTAACTACTTTCTTCTTGCTCTCAGCCCCAGTTTGTGCGACCTGAAGCCAAGTCCAAAAATGGCTGCCAATACTTCCTGGTTGAAGTGCTGGCAGCCTATCAGATCTCAGAAAAACATCTCAGAGATCTGCAGCTCTAGATATCCATATTTGTTTTCCCTTTAATATCTCAAAAACTACTGAATGGATTTAACCCAAATGACAAAAAAGGTGCTTTCTGGACCAAGAGCTACCTTTCTGCCAAATTTGGTGTAATTCCGTCTAGCAGTCTGGGGTGTGGCCGTGTCTAAAATCTCTATGGGAATTAACATTGGAAAAACACTTGTTTTGAGCCCCCCTTTTTCTCAGCTCCTGCTTAGCGGATCACCCTGAAACTTTACATGCACAACGAGACCCAACTTGACACTTATTTTGGAAAAATTCATGAAGATTCACCAAACAGCACCAAAGATATAGCCAGGTCAAAGAACACTTTTTCTGTGGAAACTAGGTCCTAACTATATCTACATACTGGAAACACCATCACAAGGACACAGGTACATGTCAGCATAAACATATAGCCCCAAATGAAAACATAATAAACCAGTCCTGAACAGTAAGACTTGTTTCCATTGCCATGGTACCAAAGTGACATACAGTTCTATGCCTCAACTTGATTTTAAGATTACATATTGCTTTACAGTTGACTTTTACAATCCAATGGTTCCTCTGCTGTTGCCTAAATACTCTACAAAATTATGTTTTACCCAAAGATTATAATTTTTCACCATAGACAAAAAAGTCTCAAATAATAGGCAGCCCAACTTTAGAAAGTTTGATTTGACATTAGACAACCAGGGAATGGACAGCCCTTCATCACAATTAAACAGTCCTCTATATTTAGGTGGTTTAGAGTTGCATAGGGATTCAGGCATAGACAAATCCATAGCGTTAAGATATCCAACTTAACGTAGTCCTCAAAATAATTGAGGCCAAGTTCCTCATGACAAAGGTAATTCAATGTGCAGGTGATACAAAAAGAAGCCGTCTGCAGAAATGATTCTGTTCAGATTGTAATGTAGATGGGTTAGAATAGCCTCCATCCCCAGCCCTATATGTTGCTGTAGAAATACATTGTCATTTATATATTTCTAACATGAGTGTGATGGGCTTAATGCCCAGCTTAGGGGACTGTTTTAGTAAAGTGTTAGTCGAGAGAATATATTTCTGGTGCTGTACAGATATGTTAAGATTCCAGGATAGACGTCAAAGATTAGCCCCAAATTTGGATAGGTGTGAACGTTTGTCAAAATGTGAATGCCTGACTTCCAAGTATGAAAGGTAGATCTCCCACAGCTACAGGGCATGATTTACGATGTTGTGAAATTAGCACTCAAATCCAAGTTTGGCAATCAAATCGTTAAAGACATTTACTAACGTCTTCAGTGCCCTTGGGGGAATGGCTAAAAACACTGCTTACCTGCATATAATAACACAGGAATGGCAGTTCCATAATCTTAGCAACATCAACCTCACATTTTAAAAGATGTGAATAAATATTATTAATGCATACAATGAATAAAAGTGGTGATAAAATACATCCTTGTTATACTCATATTTTTAAGTTAAAATGTTCTGCCACCTCCCTTTTCGGCCCACACCTTACCGGTGTCATCAGATTACAATGTAATTCAGTGGGGAAGGAGACCTATGCTGCATCAAGACCTACTTCTAATAGATGTGACAATAACTTTGAAAAGTTTGCATGGTCAAAGGCACTGGGTCTATCCATAAATGCTAGTAGTAATGCATATTGCTTAGCAACGGTGCATATTAAAGCGTAATGATTAGCCAGTTAGTAATTCAAGGATTAGACATGTTCAACGATGTTCTCTAAATCCATGTTGACAGATACTTAGGATGTTCTCACCATTTGCCCATTCTAACGTTCTGTTGAATGCTACCCTGCTGTTTGAAAGGGCCCTCTATGCAGGATCACCCGTCACAACGTTTGCCTATTTTCCTCCACTTTTTGCTAAATTTGTTTTGGTTAGCTTTAGGACTCAGTACACTTTACAACTGCTAAACAGTGCTAAAGTGCTTGTGCTCGCTCCGTAAAACATGGTTTGATTGGTATATACCAATTGGCATATTTATTTTACTTATAAGTCACTAGTAAAGTGCAATACATGTGCCTAGGGCCTGTAAATGACATGCTGCTAGTGGGCCTGTAGCACTGCTTTTGCTACCCACTTAGGTAGCACTTCAAAACATGTCCCAGGCCTGCAATTGAAGCCTGAATAGAGTGTTACACTGCCATGTTCACTTGTAATTTAAAACCCCTTCCCTACCCTTATACTCCACATATTACATATGCCACTCCTAAGGTAGGCCCTAGTTGGCCCATAGGGCTGGGTGCTGTATAATTAAAAGGAAGGCATGTACTTTTAAGTTTTTCATGTTCTGGTAGTGAAAAATTCCCAACTGGAGAAGTTTGAAGGTTATTCAGCTCCCAGTTTTGGTGGGAGCAGCAGCAGAAAGTGGTTGCTGCTGGTGCCAAGACGCTGCGAGGGACCACTTAAAAAATCATTGCATATGTGGATTTAAAGGTACGTCCGGTGGGTCCCCTTGGAGTGTTGTGGTCGCAAGGTATGGAGGACACTTAGGGCACAGCTGGATCTTTGGAGCAGGGCACAGGGTGGCCAGGTACAGAGTGAATCAGTGAGCCTGGATCTGTGCGCAAAGGTGCCCTTGGAAACAGGAGATAGGTCTCTCTGGTGGTCACTTTGCAGGTCAGCAGGGGCACTCTAGTGGGAGGTCCTGGTGGGATCTGAAGTCCCTTGACTGGGACTTCCTTTTGCTCCTTTTAAAGTCCAAAAAGGACTGTCCTTCTTGGTGTCTGATGTGAGGTGACCAGTACCTAGGGCTATTGCATGGTCTGGCCACTGGAGGGCACAGTACCACCAAACTTGGCACACTTGCAGGGTTTATCCTTATTGTCCATTGGATGGAGTTAGGTTAGGCTGCGGCATCCAGTTCCTTGGTCAGTAGCAGGTCAGTAAAGTCGCCTTAACTGGGTCTTTGGTTCCTTGTTGCAGTAGAGAGATGCCTTCATTCTGAAGGGAGATCTTTGATGATTTTCTAAGAGTTGAGGTCCTTTGGGGATTTGTAGAGTCTGTCTGATGTTCAAGCAACTCCTCAGTGGCTATTGTTGAGTCCTGGGTGCAGCAGGCTGGGTTTGGTGCCCTTTCTTGGTGCAGCAGGACTTCTATTCTCGAGCCTTGAGTCTTCTTTGTTGCTGGTCTTCTTTCATCCTTGGAATCTGATTTGTTTGTCAAGGGATGCCCACTAACTACTGTATTTAGTGGGCATTTAGGGGAGTACCTGGTAGTGACCAATGGGTCATCCTCCTTAGGGTGGCTACACCTACTAAGTGACCACTTACTTTAGGCAGAGGTCACTTCCCTACACCTGATTGGCTATTGTCCTTCCATGCAAGATGGGAGTGCTGCAAGCCAGGACTGACAACTCCTCCTGTCCTTTGCCTAGTTTCCTGCTGTTGCACATTCCTGAGGGAGAGGGTGTTAGCACCTTCACCAAGGAGGGACATTGTTTTGGGTCCCAGAGAGCAGGATCTCTCACCCTAGGAGCTCAGAATTTTGTCTGGTGGTGGCGGCAGACTGGCTGTGACCAGCCAACAACCATGCCAGGGTAGTTAGCTTTTGCAGGGGGCACCTCTAGGGTGACCCCTGGGTACATTTTGTAATAAATCCAATACTGCTACCAGTTTGGATTTATCATTCTGAGTTGCTGTTACCAAACAACCCGGCATTCAGAGAAGCCATCATGTAGCTGTGAAACTCATACGGACTAGTGTCTAGCACATACACTTAGAATGGCTGCTCTGTTCACTTACTATGTCCCAGGTTTGGCAAGCACTTAGTAGGGGCATATTGCTCATGCAGCTATGTCCTCCCACACAGTACATGGCACCCTGCCTTGAGGCTGGAAGGCCTGCCAGAGGGGTGACCTACCTATATTGTATGCCATGGGTAGTGGGCAGGGCACACAGGCTGTGCCACATTGAGTTTGTCTTTTAGGATTGGATCTGAACACTCAGCCTGCAATTGCAGTGCTGGATGTGTCTGGACGCATGGCCCATGGCCATTCAGGGTGGCACAATCTGAACTGCTGCCCTTGGGGGCCTACCCTTAGTACTCCATTCCCTGTGTAGCTAAGTACCATTTAGGTGTTGCCAATTGTACCAATGCATCACAACAGTTTTGGGATAGAGATCTGGCCCAGGGAACCTGGTTAGCAGAGGCCCTGGGCACTAACAACTTTAAAACTACATCAAATACCTCACAAATAGTGGATGCCTACCATGACAAAAGAGGCCGTTTATCACACCAACCCCCTATAATTACCCACCCTTGGCCATGCACAGTGGGATTGGTTGCAGGGCCTGGCCTGGCAGGTCATAGAACTCTGCCTCAGCTGAATTCCATGGAATTTGTTTTCAACTTGGCAGAATTCCACGGAGCTGGACTCTGTTTATTGTGCCCAGGCCTTAGATATGCCCTATGAATAATGGGAAATTGGATAAATTTAAATTTGGTATTTTGGGACACCTTACGCAGGTATTCAAGGACCATCTCCCAGACTTTGCCAAGAATGTTTTGGCTATGTCTGTTTCCCATTTTTCTCATAGTGAGACTAAGGGTACCGTGAGGTGTGTTCTGAGCCCCTTATGTAGCCATCTTATTAGATGTTGCCCTTGGCCCATTGTATGTAGTGCCCTTAGTAGTTCATGGATCGAGAATTCTTGATCATCTAGCGCCCATTGCATGGGTATGAATCTGAGGGTACTAGCATGTGTTAGGAACAGGGTGTTTGGGAGGTTGTGTGTGTTTATGAAATCTTCATGTGTCATCAAGGAGATCTCCAACAGTTGTTATCCCCTCCTGCTCCTAGGGTTCAAGTCTATGGCCCTCATTATGACTTCTGTGGCTTTTACAAAGACTGCTGAAGCCGCGGGCGCCAGAAGACCACCTGTGTTGGTGGTCTTCCGACTGCCATATTACCAGTGCTGGAGGATTTCCGCCACAATTTGAGTGGAAATCCTCCAGTAGACGTGGTGGTGGTTGGAAGCACAAAGGCGGTCCCACCACTGTCACTGCCACGGAAAAGGACTCCGTCCACCGTATTACAAGCAGTAATATGGCATGATGGTGTCCTGATGGCGGGGCGCTGTTGGCAGTTGAAGCACCTGTTCCTGTTCCCAGGTGGACGACCTCCTCGCTAGACAAAGTAAGATAATCGCCTGACAGGGGAGAGGGGTGGAAGGGTGGGGGGTGTTGTGTGTTTGTGTGTAAGTGGCTGTTGTCTGCGTGTGTGAATGTAAGTGTGTATGTATATGTGTATGCATGTGTGTATGGGTGTTTGAATGTGTGTTTGAATGCGTGTGTGATTGTTGAAGTAAGTGCATGTTGGAATGTTTGTGTGAATGCATGTCTGTTGGTGCGAGTGAATGAGTGTATGTATGCATGTGAGTGAATGAGTGTATGTATGCATATGAGTGAATGAGTATATATATGGTATTGGTGAATGCGTGTCTGTATGTGTGTTAATGAATGCGTGTATGTAAGTGTTGGTGAATTAGTGTATGCGGGGTGCGTGTGGGTGTGTGTGTTTGTGTGCTTGTATGCGAGGAGGGACTGCCATCATCGGGAAGGGGGGTGCGGTCATGGAAGGAGGGGTGGGATGTATTGTAATTGCAGGGGGGTGGTTGGGGAGTAATGTGCGGTTACAGGAAAGAAATTTCCTGTCACCAGTAGCCTTTCCGCCAGGGTTTTCGTGGCGGTGCTATCACCACAGAAACCATGGTGGAAAGGAGACTCATGATACTGACCACCCTGGCGGTAGCAGCTGGGATTTAGCAATGTTCACCGCCGGCCCGTCAGCAGTGGGACCCCCACCACGAGTCTGGCAGTTAGAAGACCGCCAGACTCGTAATGACGGTCTATATCTTGTTAATGTGACTGATGTGGTGCGGAGGCCCCGTAAGGGGATATTTGGGGTGTATGGCACCCAGATTGCCTTGTAATCTTTGCTAGTTTCCAATATTTAAGCACTATATGCAAACGTAGTGTATATGACGGTGATGTCTGGGTGTCCATGTGGAGCAGGCAGTGTTGGTGGCCATGTTCTAGTTGTGTCATGGTGCAATCTATTTCAAAATAGGAGAGCCATTGTAGTTGGTTTGTAATATCACAGGCCTTGAAATCCAGAGCCCCCACTCCTCCACGGTCTGTGGGGAATTGCATTTTGGCTCGATTAACTCTGTGATGTCCCTACCCCCATATCAGATCAGTTAAGATAGTATTTGAGTATTGGAAGGTGATCGTGTGGATGTTGATTTGTAAGTTTATAAAATGGTATAGTGACGCTGTAGCATCACCATTTTGGCCATGCCACTCATCCGGCCATCGATAATGGCAATGTGATCCAGAAAGCCAATCGTGATTTAAATGCTGCTATTGCATGCAACAGGTTGCCTTCCAAGAGATCTGAGCCGGTTCGATAGATTTGGATCCCAACTTATCGAAAGGTACAAGGGGCCACTGGAATATAGTCCTTGAAGTGAAATGAGAGCTCCATATAGTTATCGGCAAATGAGTACACCCATGATTTGTTGGAGTGAATGTGTAGGCCCTGAAAGAGCTCCAAAGGCAGCAAACAGTCAAGCCAATTCTGTTTTTGTTTCCTGGAGATCTCTAAGGTAAAACAACATATCATCCGCATAAAGTGAGACACTGTGGATAACATGCCTAGTCATATCCCTGTTTGTGTCATTTCCTGATGGATTATCTGGGCTACGGGTTCTACCTCTAGGAGGAGACAGCTGTGTTGTGTGCCACGCCATATTGGGTGTGCTTGGGATATGTGCGGACCTGTCCATGTCCAAGCAGTGAGGGCTGTACCTAATAATTGGACACATTTAATGTAGGCCTGGGGTATCTCATATTGGTGTAGTACTGCAAGCATGAAATCCCAGTGTAGTGTATCTAAGGCTTGCTAAATATCTAGTGAGATGCAGTCTGCATATAGGTAGGTCTCATTGCTTGAATCCATTATTTTAAACAGTCCCCGAATATTCAGGGAAGTGTTTCGGCACAGCACGAAGCCCCATTGGTCTACATGTATTAGCCATGAAAGCAGTTTAAGCAGTCTACTAGCCAGGATTTTAAAAATAATTTTGCATTCGGTGTGCAGTGTGGACAATGGGCGGTGAGAGGACAGTGCTATGAGGGATCTACCTGGTTTCAATGGTGACATCACCAGTGCTTTTCTAGAGGTAGGCGGGAGTTGGCTAACGTCCAGAGTCGAGTTGTATAGCCATACCAATTGTGGGCATAGCTGTGTTGCATAATGGAATAAAACCCCACTGGGAGACCATCGGACACTGGTGTTTGTTCTTTAAAGGCTCCATTGATTTTGTTCACCTTGATGGGAAAGGAGAGGACTTAGTTATAAGTGGCTTGTATTTTAGTTAGACGTTCTTGCTGCAGAAATTCCTGCATTGTGTGCTCATCTGCTGGCGGGTGTGGGGAGTATAGTTCCATATATTAATCATGGAGGACAATGTTGATTCCTAACTGGGTCGTTACCGGGCCTTGAGACAGAGTGTCAATTGTCAGGATTGGTGTGGGGGCTATTTCATGACATAGTAGGCTTGCCAAGAGTGTGCCTGATCAAGCCGCCTCAGCATGCACCTTTTGTGTATATAGGTGATAGTTTATCACTCTAAGGTGTTCTAGTTGAGCAGCGTATTGTATTCTGGTTTCTTCTAGTTGGAGCATCTTATTAAGATCGTTCAATGCTGCTTGTTCTATGTGGCCTAGCGAATCCTCAATTTCCTTTAAGTCTTGGTGAATCACCTTCCTAGCCCCCACCACTGTGTTATAGGCTGTTTCCCAGACCACCATCTTAAAGGCCTCCCACTCAATACTAGGAGGGGAGGCGGTGTCCATGTTTTCTGCAAAGTATGTACCAGAGTATTCATGAATACTGGGTCCTCCAGTAGAGTGGACTGCAGCTTTCATGTGGGGCTATGGGTGGGAACTCGGCCCCAACAAAAGTGTATCTTTAGAGAGTTATGGTCTGATTTGGCCTTGCCCAGATAGGTGAGGCCAGTGACATTTGTCTGGAGTTGTACTGGGCACAGAAAGCGGTGCAAGCAGGAGTGTAGTGCGTGTGAATGTGAGTAGGAGAAAAATGTTATCAGGCCTTCGTTTCAGCTGTGTCATACATTTCGAAGATCCCATTGTTTAATTATGGAGGCCTTAAGAGCTAGCCCAACTCCTGGGAGAGGGGAATGAGATCTGTCTAGAGTGGTAGCTAGGATTGCATTGAAATCCCCTCCTAGTACCCATTGTTAGTAAGCCCAGTCCGACTAATACCACTGATAAGTGTGTGTAGAGGGAGTCTTGGTCAGTGTTAGGTATGTAAATGCACCCTAAGACTATGGATTCACTATCCAATGTCCCTAACACAGCACATATCGCCCCTGCATGTCTATTCTTGTGTTCTGGACTACGAAGTGGACCCCAGCTCGGATGTAGATCACCTCCCCTCTTGATTATGTTGCGTATGATGTGTGAAATAATTGGCCACACCATCATTCATGTAGAAATTCAGCTGTTTTAGTTGTAATTATTTCAAGTATCTATAACTCATGCCCTAAGTTAACTATTACTTGCCCCCTCACCATGCACTGCTAATTATCCTAGTTATTACAGCACTCATGACATATTTCTTTGACATCATTGATAATATCACCGTAACATTTGCAGTAAAATTATTGATGAGAAAACTGCACGTGGTAAGGGTGCAAGTTATTGTTTCCTTAGGGCATGAGTTACAGTTTCTTGAAATAGCTCTACCTATAACAACTGAATTTCTGTGGTTTTGTGCATGTAAAATCTGAACCTAGCTATACTGACCCCGCAACCTTTGATTTTTAAGTGAAATCAAATATATATATATATTTTTATATATATATATATATATATATATATATATATATATATATATATATATATATATATATATATATATATATATATATATATATATATATATTCACTGAAAGCACCAAAAACTTACGGGACATTATAGATAGGAAATGGAATTGAAAAAATCTTAGAAATTCATATTAAAAAAAACAAAGGTTACAGGGACTTATAGTTAGGTTTGGATTTTACACACAAAACAAGATAGAAATTCAGCAATTATAGAGTTATCTCAAGTAACTATAACTCGCGACCTAAGGTAACCATATATATATTCACTTAAAAAAACAAAGGTTACACCGACGTTATTGTTAGGGTCGGATATTTACTCACACAAAACCATAAAAATTCAGCAGTTATAGTTAACTACAGTATAACACGCGCCCTAAGGTAATTATAACTCATGCCCTGCCCATGCGCAATCTTTTCTTCAATAATATGACTGCCAATGTATCCACCTACGGCCAGGCGGAAGTCAATGTTCTGCCCACCATATAATGACATGCCAAACTGTCACAGGGACCAGGAAGAGAGCAAATGATGGTTCCAGTTAAGTCTGTTTAATTACTACTACAATGCAGACACAAATACAATTAAGAAAATGATCACAAAGCATTGGCATCTTGTTAAATTTGACCAAATGATTGACTCTGACTTATCATCCTACCCATCTGTTACATATAAGAAGTTGCCCCTCTTAAGAGATATGTTGGTACACAGCTACATGAGCCCACAGAAGGATCAAGTGGGGTGGCTTACGCAGCAAGGGTTTTTATTAAAGTGGACATTGCAAGCTGCTGTTTCAGGCCTCTTGTGCACCAGCCTGCCCATGGGACAGGCCGGTGCACAAAAGTCCTGAAATGGCCCTGTCCTGAAAGCGCTTCAGCACGGAAGTGCTAAGTAGGGTCGAGCCTTGCTAACCAGGCCCGACCCTGCTTAGCGCTTCAGAGATCGGGCACATTCTGGACAGGTTGCCACTAGGAAAGACGGCAGTGACTCTTCGTCTTTCACGGAACTCCGCCGTCACAAAATTCCATGGAGTTTTTCATCAACTCCGCTGAGTTCCACTGAGTGGAACTTTGTGAGCTCCGCCCACCCCTAATGTAAAGCCAGTAAAAATGTGAGGACTTATTCTCATCCACTGGGAAAACGAAATGTATCACTACATTTGTAACTTGTAGCAGTGATTTTTGCATTTATGTATTGGCAAGCCTCTGTGGCCTGAATTATGTAGGCAGCACTGTCTTTCCAGTCCGAAAAGGAACACATGCAGGCCATTAGAAATGTTGATCAGAGTTACACTGTGATGAGACATTGGTACATAATCAGAATGCTGATGCCTTATCTTCCTGTGGTATTGACAGACTCATCCTCAATAACAGGGGATAAGAAACTCCGAATCATGAAATCTGAATATATCATCCAGTTAAACAGCCGCATCCCTGTGGGATTGAATTCAGATGAGGAACTTTTTGTACCTATTGGTTAGTTTGCTCTTTTGTAAAACGTTTGCATAGCAATTTGTATCTAGTCTCCATGTACACTGAATTATGTTTGTTTTTGTTTTTGAACATGTGCACAATTTTTGATAGTTTTGGGGGAAACAGATGAGGTCTATTATCACGTTAGGGAAACTGATTAGGCCACTTGGCCCTGATTGAGACATGCGGACATGTATTTCAAGTAATTATGTGATTTGTGATAAGTGCACAGTATGGCAGTGCATGGTTTAGTTTTTGAAGGTTTACATGCATCCTTGTGGCTATTAATGTAATTGAAAGCTTTGTTTATCTTAAATAGAAGCCTCTCAGCGCTAAGTATTGTTTATACAATGTACGATTTAGTTGCTTATTTCATTTTTATTTTTGCAGAAAAAGCAATGTGTCTGTCTTTTTACTTTGAATTATGAAAGGAGCAGTCTGTTTTCACTTTCTTCTGATTTGTATGCACTATGTGCTTTCTAAAGTGAGTTGGGCACAGTTCCGACTATGGCTGTAATAAAGATCTTGTTGATTGAAATGTGTTCCCAAAATAAACGCTTTGCTTAAAGAGCCTGTTCAAGAGTGCAAGTTTGGTGTCCCCAGTACTGTAACTGCACTTTTTTGGTTGATATACATATGCAACTGCATCTTATCTGGAATCCTTCTTGGGCCTACTAGGCCCTGTGATACTCAACGATAACAAGGCCTGTTTGTTGAACCACTCATGACCTAGGTAAACTTAGTTTACTGTTAAACTCAGAATGCATTATGATGCAAGGCTTGCTATCAAGACAGCCTTCATGAAATATCATTGTATGCTAGCTGAAGCAATACGTATGAAGAAATGTACTATCCTGTGTACGTGCCATCTGTGTTAGATGGAAGGCTCCACCTTGCAGTATGATACACGTAGACTATGGCCCTCATTAAAACCCTGGCGGTTGGTGATAAAGTGGTGGTAATACCGCCAACATGCTGGCGGTAAATACCGCCAAATTATGACCATGACGGAAGGATCTCCGATAGACAGTCAATGTAGCACACTGACCACCAGGGCGGAAACAACAGCCACCATGGTGGTAGCCGCCTACGGCCAGGCGGAAGTCAATGTTCCGCCCACCATATAATGACATGCCAAACTGCCACCTTTTCCAAGGTGGTACCAACAAAATCAAAAGCATGGCAGAAATAGACCTCAGAAAGGAAAGGACTCACCATTGAAGACACAGGGAACAACCATACCACTATGGAGCCCGAGCTGCATGTCTTCCGCATGATTTTCTACGTGCTGCTCCACCACGAACACCAACGTCGGCGAAGATGACGACGGTGAGTACAGCCGCCTAGCACACAAGGGAGGGAGGATGGGAGGGAGGAAAACGACAGTCACACACACACACGCCACCTCCCCCCACACCATAAACACAATCAGCTGCAATACTACAACATTTTAACCCGTACCTCGGATGACTAATGCAAGGACAAAACGAGTTTGAAAAAAGAAAAGTGAATGTAATGAGAGCAACACATCAAGGTAAATAAGTGAGGCAATTTGATAGATATATACATATGTACACAAAAAGGGACCCAGCCCAGTACCCAATGTACGTTGTCCACATTGCCACAGGCCAAAGCCCAAGGCCACACATGGCACCTGCATCAACATGCAGGGCCATCATTTGGGAATAGGCAGGCACCTCAGGGGAACGGGGGGCAGGGGGGCACCTCAGCCAGGAGATGGAACAAGACCACTGGTTCTGGAGGGGGCAACATGACCTGCGCTAGGCCCTGGGGATTGCAAGGCCACAGTCTCTCAAGTGGGTGTCTTCCCCACTTGCTATGGAGGGGGCAACCTGCCCTGTGCTTGATCCTGGGGAGTGCAAGGCCACAGTCTCTCAAGTGGGTGACTTCCCACTGGCTATGGAGGGGGCATCGTGCCCTGTGCTCTTGATCCTGGGGAGTCTGGGTTAGGTGGGTGTCTTACCCACTGGTTCTGGAGGGGGCATTGTGCCCTGTGCTCTTGATCCTTGGGAGTCTGGGTTAGGTGGGTGTCTTACCCACTGGTTCTGGAGGGAGCATTGTGCCCAGTGCTCTTGATCCTGGGGAGTGCAAGGTCACAGTCTCTCAGGTGGGTGTCATACCCACTGGCTTTGCAGGGGGCAGGCCGCACAGCAGCTCATGGAGGCAGGATTACATACTGTCCACCAGAAGTGATGGCTGCCCAGTGGTGGTGCTGCTGCTGGTGGGGCGAGGCTCCTGCCCATCCACTGCAACCTCGGACGGCTGCTCACTGGAGGTGTTGGTGCTGCTGCTGGTGGGGGGATGCTCCTGCCCATCCCCTGCAACCGCGGATGGCTGCACAACCATGGTTGGTGGTGAAGGCTCCGTCACAGGTCCTGCCCCAGGCCCCTTGATCTTCCTGCTTGCGGGTGCTGGCTCATTGCTCTTCCTGGCAGCTGGAGCAGGCTCCTTAGTCTTCCTGGCAGCAGCTTGGGGAGGCTCCTTGCTTTTTCTGGCAGCTGGTGCAGGCTCCTTTCCCTTGAGGCTGCCTTGTGCAGGCTCCTTCACCTTTAGGACATATACCCTGGATCCTTTTCCACCACAACTGGGTGTGGTGACGAATGGGCCCGTGGACTGGGTGGCTGAGGTGCTTGGCTGGTTTCTTCCCACCCTGGCCAGACGTGCAGGACAGGGGGAGGGGTAGGGATGAGGTCAGTGGTGGATAGGAACAGTTTTTTATGGACACTGGGGTGGGAAGAGGGAGAAGGTTTGGGAGTGGAGGAAGAGGGAGTGGTTGTTGGAGGTGTCTGTCTGCTGATTTTGGGTGCAGGTGCATGGGCTGGATGCTGTTGTGAGGTAGATGGCTGTTGGGTGTCTGAGTGCTTGCGTTTGTGTACCTTAGGAGGGGGGGCAGACACAGCGGGAAAGGAAACAGGGGAAGTGTGAATGGCTGTTGTGGAGGTGTCTGCCAGTAAGGTGTGTGTTCTGCTTGGTGTGGTGGTGATGCTGGTAGTGGATGATGATGTAGTGCATTCAAGTGTGAGTTTAGATGGAACTGGGAGGGAGGTGGAGGAGGAGGAGGAGGAGGAAGAAGAGGAGGAGAGACAGTGTAAATAGTGGATGGTGGTATGTCTGCATCTGCATGGTGTTTGTGCCTGTGGGATGAAGTGTGGTGCTTGTGTTTGCCTGTACCACTCTTGTGTGTTGTCTTGTGTGCATGCTTGTCTGCCTGTGTGCTTGGGATAGGTTGGGGTTGAGGTGAATGGGACAGGGAACAAGAAGTTGGAACGGGGAGGGTGGAAACAGGGACAATGGTTGCCATCAGAGAGGAGGCCAGAACCTGGATCGATCTCTGTTGGGCTGCCAGCCAGTGTGAATACCCTCGAGGAATGCATCAGTCTGTTGCATCTGGGCTGCGAGCCCCTGGATGGCATTCACAATGGGTGACTGTCCTACAGAGATGGATCTCAGGAGGTCAATAGCCTCCCCAGTCAAGGCAGCAGGGCTCACTGGGGCAGGGCCTGAGGTGCCTGGGGCAAAGGAGATGCCCACCATCCTGGGTGAGTGGGCACTAGCAACTCGATGAGGGGCTGCTGGGAGGGCGGTGCTGGTACGGGGGTGGCGGATGTACCTGTAGCTGGGGTGGTCACAGAAGTGTCCGCCACCACCAGGGAGCTTCCATCGGAGGAGGTATCTGTGTCAGAATTGTCCCCTCCAGTCTCCGCTGTGGTGCTCCCCACACCCTCTGACCCACTGGTGCCCTCAGTGGACTCTGCCTTCTGGGTCCTGTGGAATGCAGCTCCCTCCCTCGCCAGTGCCGCTGCTCCTCTGCCAGATGATGCTAATGCACGTAAGGACAGGATGACAAAACAAGAAAGGGGGGCTGGGAGACAAAGGATACACAGGGTCAATGGCTGCACCAAAACCACCATTGGCGTACATAGCACCCTCACACACAGGGAACAGCCCTACGCAACATGCCATTGCACTGGCAGAGAAATAGTTAGCAGCCAAGCCATGGGGAGGGGCACGCACCGCCAAAATGCAGCACAGCTGGGACCCTCCCAGCCCTGACCAGTAGTGGATGCCTAGAGCTAGATAGCAGTATTATCCCTTCAGAGCCCTAGCCACCAGAGGACCCACGCTGCAATGCCAGGCCTGGCCTACGGGCACCCACTGACACACATCCCCCACCCGGATACCACCCTACTATGTGTAAGTTGTAATGATGGGCACTGTACTCACCCCCTTGTGGCTGCTGTGATGCCCTCAAGTGCCCATCCAGCTCTGGATAGGCCACTGCCAGTATGCAGGCCGTCAGGAGGGTCAGGGTTCGACGGGCATCCCTTCCTCATTGGGAGGCAATCCCCAGCTAGGCCTCCACTGTTTTCCATGCCCAGCATCTCAGGCCCTCCCACTGTTTCCAACAGTGGGTGCTCTGCCTGCCATAGACCCCCAGGGTCCGTATCTCCTTTGCGATGGCACGCCAAATACCCTTCTTTTGATGGGCGCTGACCTGCAGAGGAAATACACACTGGAAAGTAGTATTAGTCAAACAGTCCTGCCTGTTACACTTATGGCCCACCATACCCCTTCACGTCACCATTTCCACACACATGGCCAAGAACACAACCAATATGACTTCCAGAGGACATCCACCCACCCCCTTACCTGTGGCCTTCACACACAACTCCATGCATTCATGCCACATGCATCGTGCCCACAGTGTACTCACCTGTTGGTCTGGAGGCCCATAAAGCAGTCCGTACTGGGGTAAGACCCCAACCACCAGTCTCTCCAACTCCTCCAAAGTGAAGGCTGGGCCCCTTTCCCCAGTCACACGGGCCAAGGTAGGTCCCAGACACAGGTCGCAGCAGCACATGCAGTGTAGATCCTCTCCTGTTGAAGGTCAGGTAGCAAGTGAGGGATGAGATAGAAAATGGCAGTCACATCTGCGGATCTGCATACCGTCACTGCCGGCATAGATCACCATTGGCCATCGCACGCCATAGGGCCCAATGTTATCCAATGAGGAGTTGCACGGCGGTTTCCGACCACCTCCTGCTACGGCGCACAACATCAGCAGCATTACCTCATTTCCACCTGTCCCTCCACACAGGACAGGCGGATGCCATTTCGGGGGTGGGGGCAGGCCCTATATATTTGCTGTGTCACTGGTGAAATTTGGACATACTGGACAAATCACACTTACCTATTACCAGTTAACAGCATGCTAACTTCTGTTGTAGCCCCATTGTTCAGTTTGTGACCAGCTCCTCACTCTTTTGCCCTATATATTGCTACCGCTGTGGATGAATAGGAAATGGAGACATACCCCTGTGTACAGACCGCTGGTAGACTTGGCAACAATGGAGGACAGGCACATCATCCTCACCTATAAACTTGACAGGGCCACAATCACAGTGCTGTGTGCCCAATTGGAGCCTAACCTGATATCTGCTATCCGTGACCCCATTGGGATCCCCCCTCTTGTGCAGGTTCTATCAGTTCTCCATTTCCTGGCAACTAGTTCTTTCCAAATTACAGTGGGCTTGGCAGCAGGAAAATCACAGCCAATGTTCTCAACAGTGTTGACCAGAGTTTTGTCTGCCCTGATTAAACACATGTGAAGCTACATTGGATTTCCCCAGGTTGAAGATTTAGCCACAGCGAAGGCCGCGTTCTATGCATTGGGACATATCCCCAGCATAATTGGGGCGATTGATGGAACACATTTTGCATTTATCCCCCCCATCAAAATGAACAGGTGTTCAGAAATTAAAAGAGTTTCCACTCTATGAATGTACAAATGGAGTGCTTGGCGGACCAGTACATCTCCCACGTCAATGCTAAGTATTGATGCATGATGCCTTTGTCCTGAGGAATAGCAGCATCCCAAATGTGATGTCCGAACTACAGAGGCACTGGGTGTTGCTAGTAGGTGAGTCCCATATGTTGGTGTATGGGTATGGTGCTGGCCATATGGGATAGTTTGTGACTAAATGTTGTCCCTCAATATTGTAGGGAACTCTGGTTACCCCAACCTATCATGGCTGCTGACCCCTGTGAGGAATGCCAGAACAAGGGCAGAAGAACGTTATAATGAGGCCCATGGGCGAACGTGAAGGATAATAGAAAGGACCTTCGGCCTCCTGGAGGCCAGGGTCAGGTGCCTCCATCTAACAGGTGGATCCCTGTGCTACTCACCGAAGAAGATCTACCAGATAATACTGGCATGCTGCATGTTGCACAACCTTGCCCTGAGATGCCATGTGCCTTTTCTGCAGGAGGAGGAGGCTTGAGATGCCAGTGTGGCAGCAGTGGACCCTGTAGACAGTGAGGATGAGGAAGCAGAGGATGAGGATGAGGACAACAGAACATCAGTCATCAGAAAATACTTCCAATGACACACAGGTAAGACAGTGTTACTTTACATTTCAATTACATTTTTGGGAATTTCGGTGGCAGTGGCATGCTGTTATTTCCCACTTCAATGCCCACTTACTGTACCCTTTGGCAATTCATTTTGCAGATGTTGGTGACCTCACATATGCTCCTGGTGTAATCACTGCAGCCAGTTACAGGTCATAAACCTATGCTAATTTTCTGCTCAGTTGAATTGCAATTTCTGTACCTGTTTCAATGAATACATACTTAAAAAATTTGGCACACTCCAAATGTATTTTTTCCAAAGGTGTTTATTGAAGTGCTAAAATATTGAGGGGATAGTGCAATGGGATGGGATGATGATGGAGGAAAGTCCAGGGTATTGTTCCAGTCTGTTTGTAGCACAGGTGCATTGTCCAAGGGGACATAGGAAGGGGAGCAATGGGGGTTCAAGGTGGACAGGGTGACTTGGTGGGACACAAGGGTGACAATCAGGAGAGTCTCATTTCCTGGCAGGGGTCTTGGCAAGTGTCTGTGGTTTCTGTCTGGATCTCAGGGAACGTTTGTGGGGTGGTTCACCTTCTGCAGGGGGAGGGGTGCTGGTGGCCTGTTGGTTCTGTGGCAGACCTCCTGGCCACTAGTGGCAGCAGAAGTGGAAGGCTGTTCATCTATCTGGCTAGAGGAAGGGGCCCGCTGGTGTGAGACTGCCTCCCTCATAATATTGGACATGTCTGCAACCACCCCTGCTATGGAGATCAGGGTGTTGTTGATGGCCTGCAAGTCCTCCCTGATCCCCTGGTACTGTCCCTCCTGCAGCCGCCTGTTCTCCTGCACGTTGTCCAGGTTCTGGCCCATCGTGTCCTGGGAATGATCATATGCTCCCAGGGTCTCTGCAAGTGCCTCCTGGAGAGTTGGTTCCTGGGCCTGTCCTTTCCCTTGCACACAGCAGTCCCTGGTGGCCTGTGCCTCTGTCCCCTGAACCGTGTGCCCACTGCCACTGACCCCAGGTCCCTGATTGTCTTGGGGGCGAGGTGTGCCCTGTAGATGGAAATGATGTGTTATTGTTTCTGTGTCTGACATAATGTTCATCCGTGGCTTGCCCTCTTTGGTTGTATTTGCCCTGACAACTTTCACTTGTGTAAGTTGGTATATGGTGGGGTAGCTGATTCTCTCTAGTGTGCATGCTTTAGTGATAGGTGTAAATGCAGGGCTGTGAGTGGTGTCCATGCATTGGCATGGTATGCAGGGCTTGGCTTTGGGATAAGTGTAATGTGATGGTGGAGTGTGTGGGATGTAGTGGAGTGATGGGAGTGAGGGTGAGGGTATGTGATGGCATGCAGATAGGGGGTAGTAGTAGTAGAGAGTTGACTTACCAAAGTCCAGTCCTCCTCCTACTCCGGCCAGGCCCTCAGGATGCAGGATTGCCAATACTTGCTCCTCCCATGCTGTTAGTTGTGTGGGAGGAGGTGGGGGTCCACCGCCAGTAGTCTGTACAGCGAGTTAGTGTCTTGCTGTAATGGAACGTCCTTCCCCCATAGGTTGTTCCAACTCTTCCTGATGTCATCCCTATTTCTTGGGTGCTGTCCCACGGCATTGACCCTGTCCACGATTCTCCGCCATAGCTCCATCTTCCTAGCTATTGATATCTGCTGCACCTGTGCTCCAAATAGCTGTGGCTCTACCCTGCTGATTTCTTCCACCATGACCCTTAGATCCTCCTCTGTGTATTGGGGGTGTCTTTGTATTGCCATGGGTGTTGTGTGAGGTGTGTAGGTGAGGGTGTGTAGGGTGATGTGTTGGAGTGTATGTTGTGGGGTGTGTGGGTGGTGTATAGGTGTGTATAGTGTGTGGCTCTGGTTTTGTCTGTGGTCTTGGTGTCTGTCTCGTTCCAATGGTTTGTATTTGTAAAGGATTGTGGGTACTGTGGGTGTGTGTTTTATAGTGGTGTGGGTGAGGTGTGTGTATGCGTATCAGGTGTGTGTTGTTTGAATTGTCCAATGTGGTGTTGTTTCTTCTGTGTATGTGTATTTTGAGCATGGCGGTATGTACCGCCAATGGTTTACCACCATTGAATGTCCTCCGTGGTGATTCGTGGGCCATATTGTGGTGGGCGTGGTTCTGTTGGCGTAACGGTGTGGGTTTTGATACCTCCACTTTATCCCTGACCTTTGTTGTGGCGGAATTGTGTCTGTGGCTGAATAGTGACGGATTGGTGTATGTGTGTCATAATATGGTGAACGGATATCCGCTGCAGCGGCGGTAAGTAGGCGGCAGTCAGCATGGCGGTAAGTGGGATTTACCACCAATGTCATAATGAGGGCCTATGCTCTGTAATTTCCTTTCTATATTTTACCACACCTTATTTGGTGCGCTATAAAGAATTAACAGTAATACTTTCCAGCATTGTTCAAGAAATGATCACATGTTAATGTTGAGAATTAATGAGATGCAAGAACACGCCTTGTGGCTTGCAGAAAGAAAAGCTCATATATGGCTTCCTTAATTTGGACTGCTTGGACCTGGCCTCTCAAGCCAGTAGTCTGTGTGCAGGTAAATAAAATATCTTTCTTTATAGTCAAAGGGCTGGTTGGTCTTTGGCTTTGTTCCTGAACTAAAAAGACTTAAACATCTTAGTGAAGAATGCGGTGCCTGGATTGACATTCTCCCTTGCCTGGTTCCTAGCGGTTTGGGGGGGGGCGCTGCACCTATGGTTTTCCATGCTGTGCTCGGAGCGGCCCTCCCTGAAAAGAGAGCCAGTCCTGTGGTGAGTATCTGTCACTTCCTGGTCGCCTCTCATTTTTTGTTTTTCCTTACATTCTTTGGCTGTTTCTAGATCAGAGAGGAGTGGAGTAATAAGGGGTGAAGTTGGTTCCATGGATTCTGTTTTTGTTCCGATTTTTACCATTAACATCTCCCTGAGCGGTGTTTTTGTTTGGGTTCTCTTTCTCCTCTGACTTTGGCGGCATGCCCATCACGCTACCCCCGCTTAGGTGGCTGCTCCTGACTTTGCATTGGTGGCCGTCTACCACAACTCAGATTCTGGGATTCTGTGATAATTTGGTGCTCTCCCTCTTCATATATTGTTTACTATCCCCTTTCATCCTGGGTTAACAGTTGTGTTTCTTTGTTTTTGTGTTGTGAGCGAGTGGCACTCTTTGGTGATATTTGCACCCATTAGGGCTGTGTGGCGTAGACAACCGGAGGGGTTGTCCCTGGTCACAGCTGGAGGGGCTGTGCCAGTATTGTCTTCAGCCAGTGGGGCTGGGACGCCATTCTTGTGGACAGTCAGTGGCGTTGTCTCTGATCACAGCCGGAGGGGATCTGACAATAGTGTCCTCAGCCAGTGGGGCTGGGGAGAGACATCTGGCCAGAAGGGGTGGTAGGGGTCTGGCCCAGTTTAGCAGGCAGGTGATGCTCTGCTGATTTGCCTACCGCCACCTCAGACAGGGTCACTTCTGCCCCTGTCATCCAGATGTCTGCATTCCGGGGGTGGGGGGAGGCTCTGATTTGTTCCCAAGGACCACCCTCCGCCCCAGGAACAAGGGGTGGGGTGGCAGGTGGAAAATTTTGAACACTGTTTGTTACAATGATGATTTTAGGATCTTTTTACTATTGTTTGCTGTATATACATCTGAAGTTTCTTTGAGTGTTGTCAGTGGATTGTGTATCATGTTGGATTATGTGAAATACTGGATTTTGCATAACATTGGATGGCTCTTGAGACCGCATGCCTGTGGACTGTATGTTTACATGATTCTGGTTAGGAACCAACTTTACTTTTTGGGGTATATTGACATTGTATAGATACCGGACTGCTATCAGTGTTTCCATTTTATTACTTTGACACACATACAGGCTGCAAATGCTGCCTGGCGACAGGTCCTCTGCAATTGACATATTTTTTCATATTGTCATCATTTGTATCAACTGCTTTATCACCTTGTTCGTACTATGGCTCCTGTTTAGCCAACGGGGATGCTAGGAATACCCAGTGCAAAGGGTAGAATGAACAGGCATAGTTTAGGGATAGGTCCCCGCTTTCTGTATTGTATCTGTATGAATGTAAGTGGGTGCAGGGTTCACCACCTGTTGCCACACCTGTGTGCTGCTGGCCGTTGGGTCAGCTGGTTTTAATTCCATACAGACGCGCCATGCCTACAGGCGGGAATGCAAAGATGTGGAAATCCTTACCATCTTTCCCTACTTTTCTGTCATCTTCCTTCCTGGCAACGTAAGGATGCCGGCAAAACAGCACCTTTGGCCTCTACTTATTTCCAACTAATGAACGCTCTTGGTGAACTAGTACCAAGTGAAATGTTGCCAGATTGAAATCATCTCTTCACTTTCACTAACACAATATGTTGTTGGTAAATAAGTACCTGACTGCTTGTAGTATCCACTATCTCAGCCCTTCATGTTCCACAGATATTGAGCGATGAGGACAACATGTAGACACCCTTTTGTTTCCCCACGCTAAAAACAGCTGAATTGTTTGCATAGCACAACTAGGTAAGATTATTTCTCCCACCATAGGTAACCCTTTTAGCAAAAGGGATCTGGATACAAATCGGTCTACAATGCCAAAAGAATCACTGGCACACCAGGTTGAGACCAGACAAGGCCTTGGTGCCTTACTATACCTTGATAAGTGGCACAAGTTGATGGCCAAAAGACTAGACATGCAATTCCCACAACTGGTACTTATGACATAACAAGGTTGTCCTACTTACGACAGATTTTGGTCTTGAATGGGGAAAAAGACTAGGCCCCTGGAATGGGAAGCGTTCTGGATGTGGGATGCTGTGTTGCGTGACTTGCATACAACTAACGATGTGAAGGAGAAAGTACAAAATACATTTTTGGAACTGATAAAGGGATTCTGGACTGAGAAAGTGGGGAAGGAGGAAATGGAGCGTCTGAGAGGCTGTTCGTTAGAAGTAGTTGGGACCCTCCCATCTCTTCCTGTGGTAGGTACACAATTGTAGGGACAAGGTACAGAGGGGGATGAGGAAGGAGACCCATTGATAGAAGATATATTCATGGGGAGGGTAGGAAACACCCGTCAGACTGCTGCCCCCGACACCAAAGACACTCCCAAGCACTCCGCAACAGTGATTCAAGACTCTCAGCTGAGAAGGCAGCTTGCCACGTCTTGGTGCAGCACCTGGTAAAAGAGGAAGTTCTGAGAACAGAGCTCGAGAAAGTGGCAGACACCCTGTCGCTGATAGAAATAAAAGTGGAAGTAGCTCACGCTGCAGCAAAAACTAAGCAAAATTAGCACTCGGTTGCAGAAAGAATGCAGGGGGAAGGGGAGTAAGCTGCACCTTCTGTTCAAAACTAACTGGGCACAGAACTTCCAAGATGACTCAGGGAATAGTGCTATGGAGGTTGAGGAAATGTGGCAAAGAATTTGGGAAAGATGCATTTATAGACACCACACCCAACACAATATAAACATGTTGACAGAGGCTTTACAGGGCACCACCACCACGCCTAGGAACAGAAGATATAGTATCTCACATCCTCCGTCTAAAAAGCTCACCAGCCACACTATACCTCGCAGCTCTCCTGCAACGCAAAAGAAAATGATCCTCAAGGCAGCCAGCAGCAAGTGTTGCACCTTAATGAGAGATCTGGATGACAAATGGACAACACTGGCAGATGTAAACGAAAACCATAATAGACAACATAGGGAGGAAATACTAACATTAGCGCATGCTGACCTGATGGCCCAATATCCTCAAGTACATCGCAGCTATACGCAGCATACCAAGAATGCAGCCCCTCTACCACAAACATACACCTGGGACACATCCCAGCTCAGTTTCACAGACAGCGAATTGCAGTCTTGGGATGATGCTAAATTAACATACAAATTGCAGCACTCCATAGTGAAGTTACAAAAATGGAAAGAATTATTTGAAAGCATTACAATAGCCCAGGTTATCAATGACATTGGTGTCAGCACCTACCCGGTATTAACAAATACAGCATTGACCATGCCCCTCAGGGAGATCTGAACAGTTTCATCAGGGAACAATCACTCACCAGTACCGTCTTATGTTCATGTACCGTGAACTAGGTCTGACTTAATGTAATTCACTAAAGACTTTCCAAAGCTGAGATACAATGAGTTAAATAGAATACTAGCAATGGGAGGGCTGTTACGGAGAGATCTGGACACTTTGTTCAATATAATTATGCCAAAGGATTTGTGGGAGGGTTGCAAGAAAGTGATGAACTGACCATCAGACGAGCCACCGATGCAAAAGAGGTAAGTACTGGGAGAAGAGGTAGAGAAGGCAAGGAAAAAGGTGATGAAATATATAAAGAGAAAGGTGCCAGAACATAAGGTAGACTAGTCGAAAATAATACATACAAAGCAGGAGAGAAATTAAAGTGTGAATAGTTATTATGGCCATCGTCTTCAAGTCTTCCAGCACAGCAGTGGATCAAAAATCCACTAGGTGAGTGTTAGGGTTTGTACACAGCAAAGAGCATGTCCCCTCTCACTGCACTAGTGGGTTCTGTAATAGCTCCCTTTTAAACTTACTATTGAAAGCCTTTCTTGTTATCTCACCTTCCCCCCCCCCCTAGGCTTCTGTGTATGTTGTTTAATGTGCTGTTTTGTTTACACATTGGGCCTTGCTTTTACCAAGGCTTCTTTAAAACACTCCTCTCTAGGCCATGTGTTAATCCAACTCATTTGCATAATAACTGAAACTCTGCACACCTTTCAAGAACATGTGCAGCATGTGAGGACCACACCCAGCTCTTCAAACCACACCCAGCTCTGCACACCTTCCAAGAACATGTGCAGCATGTGAGGACCACACCCAGCCCTTCAAACCACACCCAGCTCTTCGAACCACACCCAGCCCTGTCTATAAAAGGCATCCCCCGAGCCTCACCCAGTGCTTGTGCTCGTCTACCTCCCGCTTACCTGAGAACAGATCCCTCGGCGCTGGCACTCCTGCTCTTTACAGACTTTCATTGCCTTCAATGGGCGCAGCTGCTGGCTCTTCCTTCTTCCGGTTTCCGGTTCCTCCTTGCTTCAGCCTCTCTACTATGAGTAACCTGCAAAAGAGAAAGAAGACAAGGTTAGACTGATCAGTATCTCTTGCCAGCAACAAGTAAGTGCAAAACTTTTTATTACCTGAGGGAGCTTTGACGGCAATTTCTGGATTCGTGTATAGACAGTTTGAGGCGAAGTGCCTTCCACGAGCATTGTGATTCAGGCTCTTTGTTGCAGGAGTATTTTGCGGAACTTTGTGAAGTGGACATTGTTTTTTTTAATGGAACTTTTGGGAATCGAACAGTGGAAACCATTGACAGCAAGGCAAACAGTAAATCAAGGACTTGCACAAATTACATGCTGTATTTTGATGTAAAAGTACAGTATTTGTTTTATAAAAGATTCTGGAAATATGGGAAAAGTGAGTCAGCTATTGGGAATTTAGGCTTTCGTTATATTATGTTGAATGTTTGATATTGGTAATTCTGATAACGGTATTTGTTTAATGTTTTAGAAGCTTTACAGTAATAGAAAACACATCCCAGAGCAGTAACACATTCCAAACCTGGAAACTAGAGACCAGGATCCAAGAGGTACTTTTAGAAGAGAATTTCTAATAAATAAAGGGATAGTCAGGAACCCATTTAGGAATAGGTTTCACTTATCTGTTCTTTGTTTATGTTTCATTAGGCACCAGTTTCTACAGAAGTCAGAAAGGGCCGCAGATTTGTGCAGCACTTCAACAGTGGAAACGCAAGAACGGTGTTGTCTCTCTTTTTTTTATTTTATCCACTTCCCCCCTTCCCTTGAGCTTCTGTTCTTAGTGCACTGTTTTAAAAACTAGTGTGCTGGAACAAGCAGTTTCAGGGTGGGGTCGGATTGTCTTCAACCTCCATCAGAACTGAACAAGAACTCAGGTGAGCTGGGCTTTGACAGAAGCACAAGCCTTAAAAAATGTCAGTTCTGGTGGACGATGAATACCGGGGAAGAAATAGAGGGCATTGACGTCACGGATATGGCGCAGGCACTAAATGAGGACTTGGCTCATAATGAATCAGTGTCTGGCATCTTGCAACATATGCAAGAGGAAATAGAGAGATTAAAGATGGAGAATACCTCTTTAAAACAGGATTTAAGCAGGTATAAATTTAGGGGATCTCAGTGGAACACAGCTTTTACGCCTTTGTTTAAAACCTCCTCAGAGACAGGGGCGCCATCAAAACATACAACTTTGCCTCCCCCAGTTGAGGTTACTGTTAATGTTCCTAATGTTGTGCCCTTAGCAGCACCTGAACGTTTTCATGGAGATAGTAACAAATTCCATTTTTTTTATCAATCAATGTCAATTACACTTCATTTGTAAGCCACAACAGTTCCCTACTGATGATACGAAAGTGGCATTCGTCTTGTCTTATTTGGGTGGCACAGCAGCCAATTGGTCAATTCCTTTCTTGGATAGAGATGATCCCATCCTCCATAATTGGAATCAATTTAAACGGACCATGACCAGCCTTTTTGCAAAACACACTTTCATGCAGGCAAGTGATAATGAGCTTTTAAATCTTAAACAAGGTAACAAGGATTTATTGACCTATCTCACTAGTTTTAATCGTTTACTCACCGAGACACAGTGGCCAGAAGAAAAGCGTGTCTCCCTTTTTTATAAAGGTTTGAGAGACGAGTTAAAAGACGCGCTGGCTTATATCGTTGATTTGCCAAAAGACTATTCGGACTTTGTAGATTTAGTTGTGAAATTAGAACATAGACTAGGAGAAAGAAAGGGAGATAAATACAAACTGGAATCACGGTTAACTTTTATTAGACACGAGAAGAAAGACACAGATAATAAACTCCCTGAACCTGAGCCTATGCAAATAGGGACACTCAGAGGTCCACTCACATCAGAGGAAAAAGAAAGAAGGAGAAAATTTCAATTATGTTTATATTGTGGCAGGGCAGGTCACTTTGCCAGAGAATGTCCAGTAAACCTAAAACTCCACGAAAGGGTGCTGTTTCCTCCACCTCCTCAACTGAATCGGGAAACGATTAAGCTCGACAAGGGGAGAGGTTACTTGTTCGAGAAAACATCTTAATCAAACCTCTAATGCTGCAGCCTTCAGGGTACCGCACATACCTAGACATTTCATAATTCAGGTCGTTTTAATTGTTACTACCCAAGTGAGGCATTCTCTCCCTGTCCTACTGGACTCAGGCGCGACAGGAAATTTTGTGGATAATAAGTTAGCTGAAATCTTAGGACTTCCTATGTGCCTAAAGCCTTGTCCAGAAGCAGTATGTGCAGTGGATGGGTCAGAATTGACCTCTGGATTAATCACAAAACAAACAAGTCCACTTGTTATGGTCTGTCAGAACGGGCACACAGAGGTAATTAGCTTTGATCTGATAGATACTCCTAATTTTGGTTTGATTCTCGGGGTACCCTGGTTAACAACTCATAACCCAAAAATTGATTGGGTGAATAGAACTGTTACTTTGGATTCCTCTTTCTGTAGAACCAATTGCTATCAAGAAGCAGGTACAGAACAGAGCACCGTATTACACTGTGCTAGTGTTACACAAGATGAACCAAGTCTCCCTCCTGAATATTCTGACTTTAAAGACGTCTTTGATCCAGTAAAGGCTAGTGTGCTGCCCCCACATCGGTCTTATGACTGCCGTATAGATCTTATCCCAGGGGCCCCTTTACCTAATAACAGAGTATATGCTTTGACTGACGAAGAAACCAAATACTTAAGAACCTACCTAGATGACCTACTACAGTCTGGGTTCATCCGTCATTCCACATCTCCGGTGTCATCTCCACTCTTTTTTATCCCGAAGCCGGATAAATCCCTGCGCGCGTGTATCGATTATAGAGGACTAAATAAGGCTACAATAAAGAATAAATATCCTCTTCCTCTAATACCTGTGTTGTTGGATCAATTAAGACATTCTACTGTATACACTAAACTAGATCTGCGGGGAGCTTACCACCTGGTCCGAGTAAAAGAGGGGGATGAGTGGAAGACAGCTTTCAAGACAAAGTTTGGTTTATTTGAGTACACAGTAATGCCCTTTGGGTTATGTAATGCCCCTGCGGCCTTTCAGTTCTTTATAAATGAGGTCCTACACGAATTCCTGGACGTTTGTGTCATAGTATACATAGACGACATCCTCATTTACTATAAGAACTCAGAAGAACATACCCAACATGTTCGTGCATTATTATCAAAGTTAAAAGAAAATCATCTTTTTGCTAAGTTAGAAAAGTGTACTTTTAATGTCAACAAGGTGGACTTTTTAGGATACTGCCTGTCACCTCAAGGAATAACTATGGATGTAAAGAAAATCAGTGCTATTGCTGATTGGCCAGAACCATCCTCTGTAAAAGATATTCAGAAATTTCTGGGTTTCGCCAATTTTTATAGGAGGTTTATTGCACATTTTGCAGACATTGCGGCCCCAATAACTACCTTGTTGCGGAAAGGGCAACGATTTCTTTGGACTGATGAGGCGGCACACGCCTTTCAACTCCTAAAACAAAAGTTCACTTCAGCCCCAATTCTGAAACATCCTGATCCTGACTTGCCCTTTTTTGTTGAAGCGGATGCTTCACAAGTAGCTTTAGGAGGAGTTCTCTCTCAACGAGATGCAGTAGATGGCCAGTTACATCCTATAGCCTTCTATTCCAAAAAGTTATTGCCAGCTGAACAAAATTACACTGTGGCTGAAAGGGAACTACTAGCTGTCAAAGTAGCCTTTTCAGAATGGAGGCACCATTTAATGGGAGCCAAGTACCCAGTTACAATCTTTTCTGACCATAAGAACCTACAGTTTTTTGGATCACTTAAAGCACTAACACCACGTCAGATGCGCTGGTTAATTTTTTTTAGCACATTTGACTTTGTTATAACCTATAGACCAGGTGCACAACAAATTCAATCTGATGTGTTATCTAGATACGGACATACCTCAGACATGAAACAAGATAAAATAGGAGAACCCATTATTCCTCCCCAAAAGTTGTTGGCACCAGTACAACAGAAGGATTTCATCACAGATCTATATAATGCACACATGCAAATAGCACCTCAGGATTGGTTAAAGGATTCCCATAACACAATACAACGAGGTTTATTGTATCACGACAACATGCTGTTAGTGCCCACCTCTGAATTACAAACACAGGTGATAATTTGGCATCACGCCTCACCGTTGGCAGGTCATCCTGGTTGGGTAAAAACCCTGGAAAATGTGCAAAAACACTTTTGGTGGGACACTATAAGAAAGGACATTAAGCAATTTGTCACTACCTGTCCAATTTGTGCAAGACATAAATCTTCTCATAAGGCTCCTGACGGCTTGTTAATACCAATGCCAACACCCAAACAACCTTGGCACACTGTGAGCGTAGACTTTATTGTAGGTTTACCACCTGTAAAATCCTTCACAACAGTGTTGGTTATAGTGGATTTTTTATCTAAAATGGCACATTTTGTACCATTACGGAAATTACCCACGGCAGCAGAATTTGCTGATATTTTTATAAGGGAAATTGTGCGTTTACATGGTTTGCCAAGCAAAGTGGTGTCAGACCGAGGGAGCCAGTTCAACTCCAGATTTTGGAAAAAATTATGTAAAAAACTGAAAATAGATGTGGCCTTATCCACTGCTTTCCACCCAGAGACAGATGGACAGACTGAACGACTGAACCAAACCTTACTTCAAACGCTACGTTGTTTATTGGCTGATTATTCTAGTGAATGGTTGGAAGCTCTTCCTGTAGCAGAGTTTGTTTATAATAATACTGAGCATTCAGCTCTACTTTGCTCACCATTCTATTTCTTGCAGGGGTATCATCCAAGAGCTATACCCATTTTGTTAGAAGATTCCCTGTTGCCTACAGTAACGGATAGACTAACGAGGTTAGGTGACATACAAGACAAAGCCAGGAAACATTTATTAAAGTACAAGGAAAGCATGAAAAGACAAGCAGACAAACACAGGTCTGAGGCCCCAATGTATAAAATTGGTGACAAAGTATGGCTCTCCACAAAGAACCTAAACATAGAGAGATCCCGAAAGCTGCAACCACGTTTCATTGGACCCTTTAGTATAACTGCCATAGTAAACCAGGTAACAGTAAAATTGGATTTACCAAAAGAATATCCAGTACATACTACATTCCATGTGTCCTTGCTTAAGCCGTACAACTCAAAAACCCGACCTGAACCACCACCTCCACCCATACCAATTAAGGGAAATCTGGAATATGAAGTGAAAAGCATAAAAGACTCAAAAAGAATTAGAGGAGGTCTGTTTTATTTAGTAGAATGGAAAGGATATGATGAATCTGAGAATTCATGGGAACCAGCATCATATGTACATGCCCCACAGCTGATTAGACGGTTTTATTTAAAAAATCCAGGAAAACCCCGTCCTGTAGGAGGGCCTTTGAGGGGGGCAACTGTTAGGGTTTGTACACAGCAAAGAGCATGTCCCCTCTCACTGCACTAGTGGGTTCTGTAATAGCTCCCTTTTAAACTTACTATTGAAAGCCTTTCTTGTTATCTCACCTTCCCCCCCCCTAGGCTTCTGTGTATGTTGTTTAATGTGCTGTTTTGTTTACACATTGGGCCTTGCTTTTACCAAGGCTTCTTTAAAACACTCCTCTCTAGGCCATGTGTTAATCCAACTCATTTGCATAATAACTGAAACTCTGCACACCTTTCAAGAACATGTGCAGCATGTGAGGACCACACCCAGCTCTTCAAACCACACCCAGCTCTGCACACCTTCCAAGAACATGTGCAGCATGTGAGGACCACACCCAGCCCTTCAAACCACACCCAGCTCTTCGAACCACACCCAGCCCTGTCTATAAAAGGCATCCCCCGAGCCTCACCCAGTGCTTGTGCTCGTCTACCTCCCGCTTACCTGAGAACAGATCCCTCGGCGCTGGCACTCCTGCTCTTTACAGACTTTCATTGCCTTCAATGGGCGCAGCTGCTGGCTCTTCCTTCTTCCGGTTTCCGGTTCCTCCTTGCTTCAGCCTCTCTCCTATGAGTAACCTGCAAAAGAGAAAGAAGACAAGGTTAGACTGATCAGTATCTCTTGCCAACAACAAGTAAGTGCAAAACTTTTTATTACCTGAGGGAGCTTTGACGGCAATTTCTGGATTCGTGTATAGACAGTTTGAGGCGAAGTGCCTTCCACGAGCATTGTGATTCAGGCTCTTTGTTGCAGGAGTATTTTGCGGAACTTTGTGAAGTGGACATTATTTTTTTTCATGGAACTTTTGGGAATCGAACAGTGGAAACCATTGACAGCAAGGCAAACAGTAAATCAAGGACTTGCACAAATTACATGCTGTATTTTGATGTAAAAGTACAGTATTTGTTTTATAAAAGATTCTGGAAATATGGGAAAAGTGAGTCAGCTATTGGGAATTTAGGCTTTAGTTATATTATGTTGAATGTTTGATATTGGTAATTCTGATAACGGTATTTGTTTAATGTTTTAGAAGCTTTACAGTAATAGAAAACACATCCCAGAGCAGTAACACATTCCAAACCTGGAAACTAGAGACCAGGATCCAAGAGGTACTTTTAGAAGAGAATTTCTAATAAATAAAGGGATAGTCAGGAACCCATTTAGGAATAGGTTTCACTTATCTGTTCTTTGTTTATGTTTCATTAGGCACCAGTTTCTACAGAAGTCAGAAAGGGCCGCAGATTTGTGCAGCACTTCAACAGTGGAAACGCAAGAACGGTGTTGTCTCTCTTTTTTTTATTTTATCCACTTCCCCCCTTCCCTTGAGCTTCTGTTCTTAGTGCACTGTTTTAAAAACTAGTGTGCTGGAACAAGCAGTTTCAGGGTGGGGTCGGATTGTCTTCAACCTCCATCAGAACTGAACAAGAACTCAGGTGAGCTGGGCTTTGACAGTGAGGTGATGCCAGCCTTTATTATCACATTTGTATATGGGCCACTGCAGCCCATCCAGGCATTTCTACTGACCACATTTCTCTGTTGGCAGGAGGAACCCATAGACAAATTACTGGCCACAGCCAGATACCTCGCAGACTACCAAACACACCTGCAAAAGGCAGAAGAAGAAAAAACAAAACGGGAAAAAGTATAAAGTTGATGATGGCACAGGAGAAGTTCTATAGCGGCAGACAGGGAAGAAGTGGAGGTAGAGGATGGGGCAGGGCACAATATGAGAGAGCATCCTCTCAACCTTCCCCCAGGCACAACATGTTTCCACTGCAACCAGCAAAGACACTGGGAAGCCAATTTCCCCCTCCTAGGTAGGGGACCTAAAGGTAGAACCCAGCAGAGTCAACAACAATGTACACCACCCCCACCTTACACTGATAATGTATTTGATGCTGCTGCTAATACTACACAGCCCTGTCAGGATCGATCACAGGGCCCCCAGCCTCTGCCACCACCACAGAGGGGCGGCGGACACTGGACTAAGGAGGAGAATGGTTTCCCCACCCCAGAAACATACTTTTATGGGTGCATCATGAACAAAGTGTGTCTGATGGCCCCAGCAATATCAGTGGACCAAGAAAGCCCATATCTAGACGAGACTGTATTATGTAAGACTGTCCCCTTTCTGGTTGATACTGGGGCGACAAGGTCAATGCAAAAGGCATCAGACACACCAGATGTACCACAATCAGGAACACAAATAACAGCAGTGGGCATGACAGGAGAACTGGTCAATGAATATTTAACAGAGCCTCTTAAGTTAGTAGTTGGCCCCATTTCTGTAGACCACCAATTTGTTTTCAGACAATACTGTCCTGTTAGTTCGATGGGAAAGGAACTCCTATGCGAGTTTCAGTGCATCATCAGCTGCTCACCTGAAGGGGTAGTTCAAATTGACTTTTACAGGCATTCATGAGATGTGGCCCCCAAGGGAAAGAGCAAGGAATTTCCCCAGAGCTGCAGGACATGATGTGGCCGCAATATGTATTCAATGGTGGATGAATTGAGGTTTTGTCTGTTTTCTATGTTTATGATTAACTTGGGTTATTTATTTGGAGTACTACAGCAACAATCTATCCGTGATAAAGGTTGCCGAAACGCGTTGGATGTTTTTGCTGAAATAAATTGAATTCTCATGTTGGAGGTGTCCTGGTTCTCCTGATAAATTAAGGGAGTGTTGGAGGATATATATATATATATATATATATATATATATATATATATATATATCCTCCAACACAAAACTACTGCATAGTACTGTGGTAGAGCAAGCTCCAAATACTTGATCTGAATGGCTGGCCTCAACATGAAGAGAAAGTTGTTGTGCTCGCCATTGTTTGACATGGTGACTCGGTCCCTGTATTGTAGAAAACACATAAGAATAAAGAATAAGGGGCACCTTGAAACCATGTTTTTTGTTTGGGGGAGGTCCCAAAGGGAAACCCCCTGGGGTAAAATTACATTATTTTATTTTTCATTGGGCGTGGTAAACAGGACTCTCCATGGGCTCATGTAATTGTAAGGTTGTATCGTGGGAGGTAAAAAAAAAAAGAAAGCACATGCAGGCTGGCCAGGAACAGGGTCTTGGCCATGTGCGATGGGGGTAGGCCTAGTTAGGTATGGTAATAACATATTACCTTACATTAAAAAACCCTAGAAATTCACTGACAAAACACAGGTTTTAGTGACATTATTGTTAGGTATGGTTATAATATCTTTCTTTACATTAAACAAAAACTGAGAAATTCACTGTGCAAACCAAAGGATAAAGTGTGAATAATTAGGTCAAAATATCAGTTAAAAGATTACATTATAAACAAAAATAAATTGAAAATTCTACAGTTTTAGTTAATAATATAGAATATAGATACTGATGCTTGTCTCTCATTTATGTTGTTTCATACACAGAACACTTTAAATGCTTGTATTATGTTACAATCCCCATCAGTGATCAAGACATCATGCCAAAGCATGTTGGGTGAGATGCTGGATTTGAGAATCTAAATAAGCACAGTATTCACATATCTGGGTGGGAGTGTGCTTCCTGGAGTATAACAAGTAAATCTTGAATATATATGTAAATGTTTAGGTTAAAGTTTTCATATGAAGAGAGGTTTTTGTTTTGCTGATAACTGGTGCCGTTCAATGAATCTTCACAAAACCTTTTGAAAACAAGGTTCATCCACTTTTGCTCCTTCCTGGAAAAATTCATGGTGATCAGTCAAGCAGGGGACAAGAAGAAGGGGGTCCCAAAAGCAATGATTTCATTGTAATGCCCATAGGAAATTTTGGGAAGTGATTCAGAAAAACACACCTTAACAGAATTGCACCAAATATTCAGAAACGTAGAACTTTATTGAAAAAGCATGTTTTTGTTACTTGGTGTAGATCTGGTAAGCCACTTCCATAAATTTGCATTTCAAGAAGTGTTGGGTGGTCATGAAGGGGTTAAAAAGTAGGCATATCATGACTTTTGATTTCCAGATGTGCTCTGAATAGGCACTTTAATGGACGGAGACTAGTCAATCATGATTGGGCACAACCTGAAAAATATGTTGTGGCAGCTGGTACAGTATTCAGATACATAGTCCCTGCATCATTAAAATGAAATATATATTTAGGACCTAAATTCTATAGAAAAAGTGTTTTTTTTACTTGTCTATATCTTTGGCAGAGGTTGACGACTCTTCATGAAAATTTCTAAAAGAATTTGTCACTCACGTCAGCAACTGTCTGGAAAGTTTTGGGGTGATCAGTCAAGCGGGAGCTGAGAAAAAGGGGGGGGGGGAAAGGAGTGTTTCCAGTGTTAATTCCCATAGAGATATTTAACAGGTGTACAGCCCGAACAACTGGACAGAATTACACCACATTTGGCAGATATGTAGCTCTTGGTCCAGAAAGCATCCTTTTTGTTATTTGGTGTAAATCCATTCACTAGTTTTAGAAATATTAAAGAACAACCAAATTTGTAGTATATAAGGAGACAAAGTCTATGCAAACCTTCCCAGTCCTGTGCTAAGATCCGATTGGTTGCCAACACTTCAACAAGGAAATGTTGACAGTCATGTTGGGCCTCAGTTTCACCTAAGTCCCAGAAAAAAAGATTAACAAAAATAAAAGGGGCCAGGGTAGGTATCCCCAGAGCCAAAAGGCATTTTTTGTTGCTGAGAGTCACTGTGGATCTGCAAATCACTGTGAAAGTTTTACTAAAAGAAAATAAAAAAAACTTTAAATGAAGCCCCAGGTGTGCCAGGTCCTGGGGGCATTGGAATTGTGAATGCAGGGGGTGTGGCTGCCCCCCTGTAGCCCCATGGACCTCCACCTCCCCTGGGCTTATGTCTAATTATATGCGGGGGGACAACCTGGGCCCCTTGCAGCCCGAGGACCACCATTTCCACGGGGCTGCAACTACATATAATCTGGGGGCTTCAAGGCTCCTGCAGCCCTGTGGACTGCCACATCCCTGGGACTGTGCAGGGGGGCACCTGGAGCCCCTGCAGCCCCGGGGACCGCCACCTCCCCAGGGCTCCAATAAAATGTAATGGGGGGGCCACCAACCCCTCCTCCCCCTGAAGCCCCAGGGACTGCCACCATCCCGGGGTTTAAAACAAATTGAATGTGTGGGGGGTGGTCCCCCGCAGACCACCACCTCCCCGGGGCTAATTGAATCATTGGAGGGGGGCCACACGCCCCCCTCATGGAGCCACAGATGGCCCTGGAGACTGCCACCCCCTAGGGCTAGCTCCTGCTATGTCCCAGGTTGCCTGTCCCTAGGACATAGGTGTTTGCTCTGACTTGGCGGGAGCTTTGACAGCTCCCGCCAAGTCAGAGCAATACTTCAATTTCTGCAAGTGAGAACTGTTAAACAGTTCTTTCTTGCAGAAAGTGAAGTTTTCATCTTTTTCCCTGCATGCAAATATGCATGCAGGAAAACAGATAAACACATTGCTCCTATAATCAGGGAGCTGCTTTAGATAGCAGCTCCTTGCTTATAGGAGCAATGTTTAAAGCAGCTCCATGCTTGTGGGAGCAGTGCCAGCTCCTGCAGGATGCATAAAGTCAGCTATGTCGGTGGGGGCCTTGAAGCTTCTCCCGCAGGCCTGTCACTCTCTCGCTCTTCCATCCCATAACGTGACAGAAGACAGAATGAGAGAGATTGTCATTGCAATGGTCTCTCCATGCAATGACTTCAAAGAGTCAGTCTAGTAAGATGTTTAGTACGAGTGCTATAGTTAGGTTTGGATGCAGAGCAGAATAGAGTCACTTCTGGCCTAATGGTCCAGATCTTGTGCTGTCAATCAGTAAGATGAATGTTCAAACACTAGTATCGCTTGGCAGTGTGTCTGTATATTTTTTTGTGTTTTCACTATTAAACATTCCTTGTGATGGAACATTAAAGTCTTTTTCCCCTCAAAATCTGTGCGTTGACAGTCATAGCTAAGTCTGGGACTGCATAATAAGAAGTCACCTCTGTCCTAGTGGTTAAGGTCTCAGACAAGCACACTAAAGGTTAAGGTTTCTAGTCTAGGTGAATCTGTGGTCATGTCCTGCTTTACCTTCTTTTCAAATATAAATACCTTAATTTTGATTGACAAAACATTTTTCTTTTCAATTTGTCAGGAAATATCTCATTCTAAGTCCACTAATCAAAGTCTAAATATCTGTCATTCTATCTTAATCTCGCTCTCTCTCAGGGTTGAGTGGTATGGGGGGGTTGGCTGCAGGGGGTGGCTGCAGGTCAGGCCCTGCGGCCAAACTCACCAAGCATGGCCAAAGATCATGCATGGCACAAGGTTGGGTGGTAATAGGGGGTGGCAACAGGGCCTGGCTGCAGGCCAGACACTGCAGCCAATAGCTGCTGTACATGGCCAAAGGCCATGCGCGGCGGTGGTTGGATTAGCGTATAGTAATTAAAATTACTTTAAAACCATAAAAATTCACTGAAAAAAAACAAAGGTTACAGGGACGTTATAGTTATGCTCACATTTTAAACATACAAAACCATAGGAATTCACCAGTTATAGATATCTCAAGTAACTATAACTCGTGCCCTAAGGTAACAAACTCCACCCTCGCCATGCACTGATAATTATCCCACAAATTAATGCACTCATGACATCTTTGATAACATCATTGATAATATCAAAGTAAAACTTGCAGTAACATTGTTCATGAAGAAAACCGTTCCTGGTGGGAGTGCAAGTTATAGCTACCTTAGGGCATGAGTTATAGTTACTTGAGATAACCCTAACTATAACAGGTGAATTTAGATCGTTTTGTACATTTAAAATGTGAGCCTACAAGAACGTCTTTGTAACTTTTGTTTTTTAAATGAATAAAGAATATATATATATATATATATATATATATATATATATATATATATATATATATATATATATATATATATATATACGGGTCATGATGAGCACACTACATGACTCAGGGGCATGCTCTCTTTTGAAATGAATTTTAATGAGTGGTTTGTGGGCCAAAATAATAGCACATAACAGATGGCAAACACTGGTAATAACAGATTATAGTTTGTACATTATTTATTTTTAGCAATATAAATAATGTGTTGGTGATACCATGCTTACATCAGGAATGGTGGTGTGTTCTAAGTTGATTTTACCCAGTGGAAAGAAGCTGGTCCTCATGTGGGATTTAATGAACCATGTTTGGGAGAAAATATTTTTTCTTTTGATATTATCATAGAGGTTATAGAAGGTGCTTCAAAAGCTAAATTGAGTGCACATTCTCTATAAATGAATGCAATCTTCCTAGGCCATGTGAGAATATAGTCGACACAGTGAATAAAGCATGAATTCCAATAAAACCATCAGCCTGTCATTGGTTCCCTGGTGTTCTACTGCAGCCTCCTACAGTGTTCTAATGAAAAGCTAAAGTGCTAATATTATGTACTTATTATACAAATGGGGCACACCTGAAGCCATCTTGATGGATTCAAAGTTCTAAAACCTGAAGCATTTCCTTTAGAAATGAGCTAAATAAATGGGTTTGTTGTATAAAAATAACTATAGTTCTCAAATGCATTTCTCAGTCATGTCAGTACAACATGCTGACATTTAGGCTGAAACATGCACTTTCAACAACAACAGAAGTCTGTTACAGACTCCCACCCCATGGTCTACTACACTTTCCCGCAGCATTCTAATGAACAGAGTGCTAACATTCTGTATTTATAACACACATGTGGCACATCTGAAGAAAGCTTCATGGATTCAAAGCTTTAAAATGTTAAGTATTTCCTTTAGAAATTATCAAAACGAGGGGATTTATTTTTCATAAAAAATATGGTCAGGGCTCTAGCAAGCTATGAGTTCGCAAATTATTTGTTATCCATGTATACATGCCAATAGGCCCGATCCAGGAGGGAGAGTTCCCATTTGTGAAGCCAAAAGTGGCTTTATTTTGGCTGTCTTCCACCTGAAATTGCCTGCCCTTCAATAGACATCAATGTAATGAGGGAAATACAATCTCACAATTATTTTTTTACAATCTTCATCTTTCCTTTTGTAAAATGTTGGCATGCACGTCCATGTAAGTAAAATACTCTGAGATGCAGACTGAAACATGCACTTTCAACTCTAGCAGAGGCCTGTCTATTGACTTCCCAGCTCCCGACAGTGCAGCACAATGAACTGCAGACAATAGGAGGCAGGGTGCAGGGGAATGAGCAGGTGCATTAGAGGGCAAGCTGGTATAGGCAGCGAAAGTACAACAGACCATAAAGGGCGGGAAAGAGCCTTGCTCACAGAGATTTGAGGGACGAGGGGAGGCGGGGGCAGAACGTTTACCACGAAGGGCAGGTGGGAAGGGGCAGAGGCATGCAAGTAGTGAACAGAGGGCAACTGAGAGGGAGCAGGGGAATCATGCTGACTACAGGGGCGGGAAGGCCGAAAGGGCAGCACAATATACCACAGAAGGCAGGAGTGTGGGGGCAGGGGCAGTAAGCTGACCCAAAGAGCAGGAGTGAGGCATCAGGGGCATGCACATAGTGAACAGAGGGCAGGCAGGATGGGTGCAGGGTCAGGGGCAGCAAGCTGACCACAAAGGACAGGCTGCTGTGGGTTGACCTCCTGCAGGGATGAGCCTTGGACAACCCCTGATGCAAATGGCTGGAGGCAGTGTGCAGTTTGAGTGTTGTCTGAATAGGATAACAAAATGTACTTAAAAAGCACAGAAGTTAAAGAGACGTTAGAATTAGGTATGAGGTATAAAGGTTTATTTATAGGCTAGGGTAGGAAATTCTGATCGGGGCAAACATCTCTTAGGACTATGACAAGGAAGACTTAGATTCAGAGTAATGAAGATTACAGGTAGGTAATAAAGTCAAATGCAGGAATACAGGCTGCCAATAAATGTTTGCATGGAATTAGCAGTCTTGTGCTACATTCATACAATATCCTCGTTACACTGGCTCGTAATCAGTTTAAGGTATTTTTCTTACATATTAATGCCTTCACCATCTGGAACTTGAGCCTCTAGTACTTCAAACTAACCAGTCCCACCTAAATATTCCTCAGCACAACATAACTACTAACACAAGTTGATCTGTCTCCATCCAAGTCTCTTCCACCTGGAACATCCTCCCTTTGGAGGTTAGAGGCTATGTTTCACTGCTGGAATTTAGAAAGAGGTCTTGGTTGCAATAAAAACAGTGCCAAGAAATCCCTCAGAGTGAAAGAGTATTATATAATGTAGTTAGTCGGGAAGCCTCTGTGAGCATCACACTTTTCCCAGTGCCTACTAGGCACAATCTTACAAAGAGAGCTTGACTCCAAGTTTAACATGGGTATGACCAGCAGCTGAAACCAGTGTGGCCTGGATGATTGGCCTTACCTTTGATAATGTCCTACCGTAGCCCCACTCCCTCCCCCACCAAGCAGACAGGGCTCATATTTGCCTTTATACAGCAGTCACTGGGCACAGAGCACCAAGTTGTGGGACTCACTGCACTTAGAGACCTGGCTCTCATGACCTCAGTGATGTCATCAATGGTGATGTCACCAGTGATGTCAATGTTGATGCTATCAGTAACATGTGAGTTTAACAGCAATGCTTTTGCGGGGTTCAATGCTACAACCCTCATCATAAGTAAACAAATGTGTAGTTTTTTTTTCCCCATTTTGGATCCTAACTATAACGTGCACTCAACTGAACTGTTTGTTATGGACATGTCTATATTTTTATTATAACAAACAAATATTCGCTTATGGCTTCACTTTACCACAGGTTTCCACTGAATAAATATTTGCATAACGTAATTATGATTTGCTCATGCACAAAATTGCCACATTACATTTGTTTAACTCACCAAATCGTGTGGCAAATGCTCCATGCGACTGCGCAAAAAAGCATCTGGAAATGTCTCACTTTCAAAATCCATGTTGCGATTAAACAAACCCACATTTTGACAATATAGGGCTATCGTTAGGAGTTACAGTTGATGAATGACATGTAAGAAAAGCTACATATAAGAACACACGTGTTTACATATAACAGCTCTGTCCCTCAGAAGGTTATGCCCTGGAATGCAGTAGCTTTCTGGCAGGCCACTATGTATGCTGCAAATAGTTCTTTTGCTTTGAGAATATTATATATGCATCCCTAACACCCAGCCTCTAAACTTACAAGTGCTTCACCGACGACCTTGGAGTCAAACATCTCTTCCGTACAATGGCCGTCACTGTACTACACTGTGGGTCTGAGAGGGAGCAGAAGTAGTAGTCTTCGAAACAAGAGGGCATTGATTCTTGTACAACACGAGGACTGAAAAGAATGTCTATGTCCAGTCTCCCCAAACATGCTGTGCACCAAAGCAGTGCCTGCTGCCTCCAGATCCGCGACTCACAAAGATGGGCATTGTATGACGGAAGGAGGGACATGCTCTGGGCTAGGCTTTCTGTTGCATCGGCTGACTTCACCCTTCCGGTGATGGCAGGCAAGAACTGGGGGGAAATGCGGATTCTTGGCCGGCCAGCACTTGGTCCTTGCCTGCTTGCCGTGCGAGTTGGCTTTCTGGCGTTTGTTCAGGCCGAAGTCACGAAGGAAGCCTGTATAAAATCAAGCAAGGTCATCATAGTTCACAATACTGAGCAAACACCTCTAGCAATACTTTTGTGTTGCAGTTGTTCACAGTGGGGTTCTTCAAAACAGCTGTGCTCTATGAGTGTTCCAATTTAAAAATAAAGGGCCGTATTTATACTCCGTTTGCGCCGAATTTGCGTCGTTTTTTTCGACGCAAATTCGACGCTAAACTAACGCCATATTTATACTATGGCGTTAGAGGCGAATAGCGCCAAAGTTCCCGGAATGTGCGTCATTTTTTAGCGTGAACCCCTTCCTTGCGTTAATGATATGCAAGGGAGGCGTTCCCGTCTAAAAAATGACTCCCAGGCCTTTACGTGGTATTTATACTCCCGGGCAAAAGAGACGCCCGGGAGTGGGCGTGGCTAAAAACGGCGCATTTGCGCCGCTTTTTAACGCCTGGGTCAGGCATGGCGTTAAGGGACAAGTGGGCTCAAAATGAGCCCAGAGTGCCCTCCCCTGCCCCCAGGGACCCCCCCTGCCACCCTTGCCCACCCCAGGAGGACACCCAAGGCTGGAGGGACCCACCCCAGGGACATTCAGGTAAGTATTTTTTTATTTTTTTTTAATAATTTTTTTTGGCATAGGGGGGCCTGATTTGTGCCCCCCTACATGCCACTATGCCCAATGACCATGCCCAGGGGACAGAAGTCCCCTGGGCATGGCCATTGGGCAAGGGGGCATGACTCCTATCTTTACAATGATAGGAGTCATGTTGATGGGGGATGGGCGTCGAAAATAAATGGCGCAAGTCGGGTTACGACGATTTTTTCGACGTAACCTGACTTGCCCCATTTTAAGACGCCCATGCGCCATTTTCCCCCTACGCCGGCGCTGCCTGGTGTACGTGGTTTTTCTCGCGCACACCAGGCAGCGCCGGTCTGCTTGCGCCGGCTAACGCCATTCAATAAATACGGCGCCCGCATGGCGCTTCAGAATGGCGTTAGCCGGCGCAAAACTTTTTGACGCTAAACTGCGTTAGCGCAGTTTAGCGTCAAAAAGTATAAATATGGGCCAAAATGTCATTGTATATCAAAAAATATTTTGTAACTACAGCTGTAAAACATCAATGATCAGATTTGATTTTTTCACACTTTAAATGTATGTAAAGTGATTCACAACATTGGTAGTTGGTTATATCATGCAATGCACGAAGATATTCTGTTACAGTGTATGTTGTTTTTTGGAGCAGTCCAGCATTATTTGCGTATAACTAATAGAGGATTCCACTTTACTTACTGATTGAAAGAAGGGAGCAAATGGATCACGCGCCTCTCCGAAGGCCATTGTGATGAAATGTCTATATGCCAGTGCAGGGTCTTCATTTGGCTTTGGCAACACTGGTGATGGTGGTACCGAGTGGCTGTATGTCGCGATTCCTGTCCTTGCACCACAGCTGATTCCATTACCTAGATGGAGCTACAGGACATCAATGCCATAGAATGGGCACTTGGTATTCATTAATCACAGGAGGTACACTGGGAGATGAATCTCTTTCCTTGCGCCAGATCGTTCCGGCATTCTGCCAACCATATGCTTGTTTGTAGTGTACTACCTGTCACCTGGACCTTCAGTCCCATGGTATCTGTGTGAGTAAACCACTGCCAGTGCATGCACAACTTACCCATCTTCATTTCAGAGTATATCTATTTGGGCCCTTGTGCTGAGCCCAGGAGGGTGTTGATGATACACCAAATCTGTCGCTGTTACTCCGAGACACCATAACTGCATGTGGCGTACACAGGATGCTCCCGTGTGCTGTCACTACAAGGAACATTAGTGGTTCCACTGCTCATGTCACCTTAATCTTCCTTAAGTGTGTTTCAATGTGGAGTGATTGTCGGTTGCTCCCAGTACAGAATACTCCGTATAGGCAGTGGCATGGCAAGGGCGCCAGGAGTCCTACTTTTGTTGTAAAAGACAACAATAATTGAGTTGGGGTGGGCTTCTCCCTTTCCTAGATCCCGACAGCACCAGACTAGCATTTATAGCTATGCCCCACAGAAGAATGAGGCAAAAAGTCTGAGAGCAGATGGCAGCACAATCCCCCAAACAAATCTCCCTTACACACTGAGGATTTTTAATGGGAGTGCCATCCCTTATCCCAGTGCCATCTCACGAATTATGTTGCCAACCTCATCAGAAAAGCAGCTTTCTTGGGAGGTTGGAAAGAAGGAAAACACAAAATAGACCCAGCGTGTGAGTTACCTAATTTTTTTGGAAGGAAAGGTGTGGAGGCTTTCATATTCCCATTGCCTAATGGGACAGTCTGCTCCCCTGCAGGCGAGGCCTTGAACTCCTAACCAGCTACTCCCAATGGTTAAAACTAGCCATAAGGAAAATAATGTTTGCCATTTTAAAAGGTAGCTATGGGTTCATTCCTCGGCTTAGAGCTTTACCTCTCCCCCATATCTGGAAGCCTCAGTGAGCTTTCCCCGGGTAGGGTGGGAAGGACACACAAGAAAAGAGGAACGCTATTTTAGAAATATTGGAGCCACAAAAGCTTTAGTCCCTTCATTCCCCCGCCTGAAGGAAAATCAAATTCCTTTATTTAGCCACCATGAACAGGAAACCTTGTTTTCACACTAAAAGGGCAAACACAGGAAGGATGGCCCTCTTAAACGAGGGAAGTCCTTACTCTGAATTCCTCAGCTTCCTGGCCAGTCACCGCCTGTGAAGGGCCGCTTCAGAATATACCCCTTTGTTTTCCTCCACGAGCGACCAGCCAGGAACACATAGTTAATGGACTTGCCACAAAAAGTCAGTACGTCCCCCATGTGCTAGGGTTTCACCCCAATCCCCTGAGACTATTCCATTTTTCTGGGAATGTTTGAGTAGGGCGTCCTTTTACTAAATAAAAGGACTGACATTAAGAACTATGGCATAACGTGGAAGCTTGTGAAGCTATTAACATCTATAAACTAGACTTTACTGGAAATCTCTTCTCACATAATTTATCACGCACGTCTTGGAACGCAAAGTATAGTATTTCAAAATTCGGATGAGTTTTGCAGTACTCTGGATGTGAGATAATCTCTAGAAAGAACAATGATTGGCGTTCAAAACAAAATGAGTAGATTGGGCATAAACGGCTTGTCAATGAAAACGTCGAGCCATCTTTGTTGTGAAGAGTCTCACAGATGTCTGCTATCCTTCACCGAGGAACCTCTCACAAAGAGGTATTTTTAAATTGTATTACATGCGAGGAGATAATCTCCCTGTAAAACATGTAATATCTAAATGGATGTGTGCTTTGACATCCGAACAGGTGCGCAGTAAAACTGAATGTAATAGAAGAATTACTATCTTGTTACAAATGAATCGAAATGTCAATAGCTCAGATTTCATGGGCCGACTGTATTTTGAGCCCCTCGCTGTTACTCTGCACGATATCTTCAGTGGAAGAAGGGAGTCCTGTCACATATTCCAAGAGGCCTAGACTGGAGTAATACAAGTAACCCGGCGAGAAAGCTCTAAGCATCCCCACTTCAATCGTCTCCTCGTGCCTGCCATCCATTCGTCTGTCCATTCTCTGACCGTTTGCTCTCTGTCTTCCTCCGCCCTCGCGCTCTTGAAGGCCTCAGTACCTGGAGCAAATATCGTGGCGAGTTGGGGAAGTGACAGCGGCCCTAGGAGCAACCACGGGCTTTAAACAAGCATTTGCAATGCAATGGGTCTTGCATTTGCTCGAGTTAGAGATATTAGCCTTGCAAATTCCTAACTGGACTTTTCTTGCCACATAAAATGAAAAGTAAAACGTTTGACATAAGCAAGTCAATGCAAAGCGCCACGGCCGGCATGAGCGCAAAGGAGACACACAATCGGAAAAAGAAGTTCCTTGTAGTCAAACATATCTGCAAACATTATCCATGTAACCGGGTCGATGGCCAAGGCAGTAGCAAAACTGCCCCACGGAGGGACAAACTTAAGGCATCTACCAATGATAACACGGGAATTTTTGGGGTGGCAAGCCCATGAAGGAGTGATAGTGATGGGGTGCTCTGGGTGTGGTTAAAAGCACCCAGATAGGTCACAACATGCTGGAGCGCTTGCGCGCTCGACCTAAAAACGGTGTTCAAGGGCTCCGGCCCACGGGAAAAGCCATGTGGAATGAAATGCCTGTCCACCCTCTGTTCCAGAAGCGCCCCAAGAAGGGCCAACACTCTTTGCTTACAGAATGCATCGACTTCCTTGTCTGCTCCGCCTCCACTGCCGAGCTCATTGCTCTCCAACATATGCAACGCGCCAGGCCAGCACGCAGGCAAGATTTTCTTCTGCACTGCTCGTGCTATTATTTTTTTTTAGTAGTGCCATGTTGCAGTCACCAGAAGAACATCAGACGACCTGAATACATCGCCTGATTCCACGTCACGGTAAAGCAGAAAAAAGCAGCATGCAGCCTTTTCTCAGTAAACATGTACCTTTTATATTGGAGCTATGCGCGACACTTACCTGATAAAGGCATTTTTTTTTTTAATTTTGGAATTTAGAGACCTGCGTTTAAACAAAAACAAAATGACAATCTAAAAGTCCCGGATTCTAAAGTAAAACCGTGACATGGCTATGAAAACAAATGTGTTGTATTGGAAACTAAAGATGTAAGATTACACGAAATAAAATACTGCTAGCTGCAGATAATACTGAAGATAATCCGACATCCCTGGCGTCATAAAGGAATCAAGCCTACAGCCTCGTGACTCTTTATATAAACGTACTTCTTGGTGTCTTGAAATACATTTACATTCTGCCTTTAGGAAAGCCCTTTATGCCAAGCAGCATACCCAGCCAATTCATGTTGGAAAGGCCCCATGCAGTCAATTTTAATTAATCCCACATAGCATGGATACAATGAAAGAGGCGCAGTCACCAGACTTCGCTCAGATCCTTCGGGCAGACTGAAGAACATTCTCACCACCTTGTCTGCCCCAGTATTGCTCTCTGAGCGTCTATACCGCATTGAGAGAACACACACATGTGAAGCATGCAGAGGGAATATTTGGGTTTATGGAATACAGTTTTTTTGGGCCCACAATATAAACTGAGCTATCATTCTGTGCTAAATTAATATATATCGTCACTCAACTCAGAAGTGCACTTTTATGGTTCAATAGATATGTATTGCTTTTTTTTAAAGACTTGGACACATTGGGCGAAGAAACGGTCAGTGGCTTCTAAAAATAAACAGAGCAAAGCACAGTCAATCAAACCAAGATATCTCCCTAAAAGATCGTCTGTGCTATCATTTCAGCCCCCTTTGTCATAGCAACTCTTTCAAAGAAACAAATCAAGAAACATAGGGCAATATTTACTGAAACACGTTTCATAAAATGATAATGTGGTGAACCCATGTTTCCGCCAACTAGCATCTGCAGACAAATACTTAGGATCAATCCTAGAAAGGCAAATTAGTTACTCGTCCTTCCAAGTTTCATAAAATGATAATATTGAGTTGTGTTATTACAGCATCTATATTTCAAGGGTCTAGAGAGAATTCAATTTGAGGCACGCATAATATAAATCAGTAAAAAAGCTTTTATAAAACACACAGATGTTCCTAAGAGTGTACTGACCAACAGCAGAGGACAGTTAAGCCAGAGTAAATAACCAGTTTTTCAGATTTATAAAAGACTCAAAATCTAAAGAGTGGAGTTCAAGTGGGAGTTCATTTGATCCCTCACCGCAAGATAGTAAAAGGAATGAACACCCCTACTGGCTGGTCTGATCCTAGGGACTACAGCCAAAAAACTCCAGGAGGAATGCAAAGCCCTAGCCAGAGAATAGAATAAACGGGGCCTGATATAGATCTCGGCGGACGAGTAACTCCGTCACAACGGTGACAGATATCTTATCCGCCAAAATCTAAATCTGATTACGTACTCTGGGATTTAGATTTCAGCAGATGGGATATCCATCACCATTGTGATGGAGTAACCCGTCCCCCGAGATCTAAATGAGACCCAGAGTCTTGTTGTCAAATTCTGAGCGCCGACCTTGAACAAGACCCTATAAGCCATTACATAAATATTCATACAGAAATCTACTCTTTACAGTAGCCAAAGTAAATAACACAAATGTGAAGACATAAGTGTATGCCGTCCCATCAGCCTAAGAATGAGCAGAGTGGCAGCACTGTGAACAAACTGAAATCTAGTAATCAAATAGTTAGGAAGTCCCAAATAAAGGGCATTGGTATGATCCAGCCTTGAAATAATAAGGGCGTGGACCACCGTTTTCCTAAAAGACAAATGAAGAAGAAAGAGGAATTCTTTCCAAGTCGGAACAAGCACTGGCAGAGCTAATAGGTCTCGCCTATACAAATGCTATTGGCTTTGACAATGTGTTTTTGCCTTGTTGTACATCAGCACAACTGCTGTTCAGGATGGCTAAAAATTAGTATCATGGAGTGTCATGGGGTGGACTTGATTTGTTTGGGGTGGTTTGGATTGGTGAGGGGTGGATTTGATTGGTGAGGGTCGGGGTAGTGTGAATTAAGGTGGATTGGAGTGGGGTGAATTGGGGAGAAGTGGGGTGGATTATGGTGGACTGTACTAGACTGGAGTGGGGTGGGATAAGGTGGAATGGATTGGAGTGGGGTGGACTTAACTGGGGTGGTGTGCATTGGACTGGGGTGGATTGGGGTACAGTGGGGTGGATTGGAATAGAGTAGGGTGGATTGGAGAAGAGTACAGTGGGGTGGATTGGAGTAGAATGGTTTGAGGTGGATTAAGTGGGGTTGGGTGGATGGGAGTGGGGTGGATGGGAGTGGGGTGGATTGTATAAGGGTGAGGTGGGTTTGATTGGGGGGTAGTGGGGTGGATTGACGTGGGGGAATGCATTCAGGTGGGGCGGATTGGAGTGCAGTGAGTTGGATTGAGTGGGGTGAATTGGATTGGAGTATGGTGGATTGGACTGGAATGGGGTGGACAGGATTGGAGTGGGGTGGACTGAAATGGGATGGATTGGACTGGGGTGGAGTGGAGTGGGGAGTACTTGACTGGACCCCGCTGAATTGGATTGAAGTAGGGTGGATTAGATTGGTATGGAGTGTGGTGGATTGGATAGGAGTTGGGTAGACTAAGGTGGTGTGGGGTGGATTGGATTTGAGTGGGGTGGATTAAAGTGAACTGGATTAGACTGGGGTGGACTAAGGTGAATTGGATTGGAGAGGGATGTGTTGGAGTGCAGTGAGCCTGTTTGATTGGAGTGGGGTAGATTGGGTTAGACTTGACTGGATTGGGTTGGATTGGAGTAGCTTGGATTGGATTGGAGTGGGGCGGGGTGGTCTGGACTGAAATAGGAGGGTTGGACTGGTGTAGGTTGTATTGTGGATTGATGTGGGGTTGATTGGATCGGATCAGATTGTGTTGGATTGGAGTGGGGCAGATTGTCTTGGATTGGAGTGGAAAAGATTGGATTGTAGTGGAGCAGATTGTTTAGGATTGGAGTGGGGTTGATTGTTTTGGATTGGAGTGGGGCAGATTGCTTTGAATTAGAGTGGGCACATTGGTTTGGAGGCAGACTTTTTTGGATTGGAGTGGGGTAGATTATTATGGATTGGAGTGGGACAGTTTGTTTTGTATTGGAATGGGGAAGATTGTTTTGGACTGAAGTGGGAGAGATTGTTTTGGATTATGGCAGAGGGTTTTGGATTGCAGCAGGGCAGACTGGAGTGGGGCTGATGGATGTGGTCTGGAGTGGGAGAGTTTGTTTTAGATTGGAGTGGGGCACATTGCTGTGGATTGGAGTAGGCAGATTGTTTTGAACTGGAGTGGGGCAGATTATTTTGGAGTGGAGTGGGACAGACTGGAATGGGGCAGATTGTTTTGGATTGGAGTGGGGTAGATTGTTTTGGATTGAGGTGGGGCAAATCGGAGTGGGGTGGATCAGACTGGGGCAGATTCGATTGGGGAGGATCAGACTGAGGTGGATCGGATTGAGGTGGAGTCGGATGGCTCGGGGTAAGGTGGACGTACTGGAGTGAGGTGGATTGGTTCGGAGTGCGGCTGATTGTTTTGGATTTGACTGGGGCACATTGTTTTGATCGGAGAGAAGCAGATTGTTCTGGATTGGAGTGGGGCAGATTCTTTTAGATTGGAGTCGGGGGAGGATTGAAGTGTGGTGAACTGGACTGGATTGGGGTGAGTTGTTTGGATTGGAATCGGATGGAATGGATTGGAGTGGAGTAGGGTTGATGGGGTATACTGCACAATTATGCGTAAAAGCATAATTAAAAAAAATACACGTAAAAAAGAAACAAAGTTGCTTTGCAATATTTATAACAAGCAATAGTCATCTTTTGAAGCACCAGTGAGCAAAAGCAAAAAACAAAACATGACTGCAAAGTGAGAAAAGAAGACTTGGCAAAATAAAACAAAACATTAACTATAGAGAATACAACTTTGCAAATTGTTTTGTCCTGCTGAGCATGTTTTATCCAGTCATGGCCTTTTGTTGGCAGGGTACTAGAAGTTAAAAAGAACAAAAAATAGTACCTCAATCATGTCGGGAGCAGCGGACAAAACTGATTAAGTTGAATCAATTAGTGCTTGATCCCTGCTTCGTGGGCAGGAACAGAAATTATGATATGCCAACCATGACCAACTGTGAGGAACTGTGAGGATGTAAAGAAGAGTGCCACACAATCCAGCAAATGATAAGCAATAGGTTTGCTCAAAGGCAATTTTTTTTTAAATACAACAGCATCTCGCAAGTGAAACGCATGCGCTAGAGGATGCTAACCCAGGGTCGCCCAAAAAAAAAATTAGATTGATGTTTTGGCCAGCATAATGCATAGAAGCAGTGACAAATTGAGGTAAATTCGAATCAGACACTCTATCCAACAGAGCAATAGTGTTGTTATCTGACACACAACATGAATATTAAAATCCCCAAGTACAATTAAATGTGCATACTGCCCAGTAAGATGGGCCAATGCCACATCAAGTGACTTACTGAAATCTCCAGGGTGGCCCGGGAACAGTTCAATAAAATACCCGCTAGAGCCTTCAGATAAGTAAAGGATAAACAAAAGCCCGGTGACTCCACCCTCTCTATCTCCTTCACTACAGATATGGAGCACCAAATAGCTTATTTGCATACAAACGCCACCCCTCTTCTTTTCCTGTTGGGCCTATTCAGGTGGTGAAAAGTACAACCCATGGGGATAGCCGCCTCTTCATCAAGCAGAGTGGAGTACAAAACCAAATTTCCATCATGAACAGGATGTCAGGCTGTTCATTACTCAACAGGTCAAAAACATCCACCACATGCATATGAAGTGAGCAGTCATTACCTAAAACTGACTAACTTTCAATGAGATGAGATGGACCATCCTACACCTCTACCACTTGAATCTTCCTCTAGTGTCTTTAGGCAAGGGAAGAAGGAGAAAACCATTCAACAAAGCATACAGGAAACTTCTCCAAGACAGCTATCAACCAAAAGCTTTGCCTGGCAAGATGCTTGTGGATGCAAACCCAGGACCTCGGATGCAAATAACGGCAATAATAGGGAGGGAAAGCACCACAGACAGCATGGCTGGCACTGGCTATGGAATGGACGTTCTTGCCTTTAGCACACCCACTGCGGGCATCAGCACCTCAGCCCTCCTCACAAGGGGAGGTTTTGAAATCTCCATGGGTGATGAGTGCGCTAACCAACCAAAATGGCATATTTAGTCATTCCATAAGGAGCAAAAATTACTGCACTAGTTCTCAATGACCAGGGAAGAGTCAGAGATCTATGGGGGTCATTTTGACCTTGGCGGTCTTTTTTCAAGACCGCCAAGCGGAAGACCGCCAGTGGTGGCGGTTTGCCGCTCGGCCTATTATGACCGTTGGCAGCTCTCCGTCCTTTTACGGACAGAGAGCCGCCAACAGCCATACTGGCGGGCAAGTGGAGGTTGCTCCACCTCCACCGCCACGCCAACAGAACACCGCCCAGCGAATCACGTCCTGTGAATCGGCGTGGCGGTGTTCTGTTGGTGGTGTGGTGTCGGCGGAGCAGCCCCCATGGCGCCTGTCCCCTCCTGGAGTATTGTCGGACCAGGTAAGTCGATCGTCCGTGAGGGTGGGGGGGGTGGGGGGTGTTGTGTGCGTGCATGGGGGTGTGTTTGTATGTAGAGGGGGGTGTGAGTGCGTGTATGCTTGCAGGGGTGTTGTGTGTATGGGAATGAGTGTGTGTATGTCTGTAGGTATGTCTGTATGGATGTGTGCGTGTATGTTTGAATGTGGGTGTGCGTGGATGTTGGCATGTATGTCGGTGTGTGTGCGTGTATGTGTGTTGGTGGTGCCTACGTGCATGTCGTGTGTGTATGAGTGATGTTATGTTGGGGGTCGGGGTAGGGAGGGGGGTCCTGCCACCTTTGGGAGGTGGCGGGGGGGTGGGGTGGATAGGGGAGGGAGTCAGGGTGGGGGAGACCCCTATCAGTGCCAGGGAAGGAATTCTCTGGCACTGATAGTGCTTACCACCATGGATTTCATGGCGGTTTCAAACCGCATGAAATCCATGGTGGTCAGCTGGGTCCAAATACCGCCGGCCGTATAGTGACGGCCGCCGGGCTGGAGACCCTGGTCTCCAGCCCGGCGGGCTGAACGGAGAACCGGCGGATGACCATGGCGGTAACCGCCATGGTCATAATACACAGAGGAAAGACCACCAGCCTGTTGGCGGTCTTACCGCCGCTTCTCCGCCTTCCGCAAGGGTCATAATGACCCCCTATGTATTTTCACCAAGTTCTGTAACTTAATTCAAATCCCCAACTAAATTCATTTGCTAACCCATGTAAAATAAGATCCAGCACTGCAAAGAAATGTGATCATGATAGAAAAATGGATACCATAACTATGGAGCGAATCACAAATTCATTAAAACATAATTCATTAGTAACTAAATAAAAATTCATCTCGTCTTTAAATTCATAGCGGAGAACACCTTAAAGACATTAAAACGCCATGAGGGCTGAGCAGTCAGGTGTGTGGCATTCCTTATAAGGGGAGTGCCCATAGGCTCCTTGGGAGACTAGAGTGCTAACCAACCAAAATAGCATCTTTATTCATTCCACAAGGAAAAATGGCTGCACTAGCTGTCAACCCCAGAAGAGTCAGACAACCAAGGACAGAAACTGTAAATCCTTTCACCAAGCCCCATAACTTAATTCAACCCTGCAACTAAATTAGTTTGCTAAACATTGTATAATAAAATACAGCAGTGCGAAGAAATATGATCTGGATCGAAAAATTGATATTATGACTAAGAAATCAATCACAAATTCATTAAAACACCAATTCATTCATAAACAGAGATTGTTTGAGGGATATTCAGTGCTAGGCACAATCATAGAGGAACTATCAATCTGGCTGTGTAACACCCATTCTTTCTGCTGTTTGGGGAACCCCCCTCTCTGTTAGTTGGTTCTACTAACTAGGTGTTACATGAGCTTAACGGATACAGATGATAGCTATCTTCATGATTTAACTACTCAGCATCTTTATCTTCACTCTACAATTACCTCTTTTAGACATTCATCCTGTCTTCCCCTCGTGTGCTTTGTTATGTCTAGCTCACATCCTTCCGTATTGATTGCTCATTTTACTCCTGTAATTGGTTAAAAAAATAAAAAAAAAGCACTCTCAAATTGTTCCAGACAATGCTTCTTGTGCTCTTTCTGAAATTGTTTCACCATATGTGTCTTCTACTTGTGTTATTTCACCATTGCCATTTCATCATTGCTGAGTCCTACACAAACGAATGATTACTCCCTTCATGGTAATGCTACCCCTCTCCCAGTTCAGTTGCTTCTACTCCTTCTATGGCAGTGCTTTGTAATTCTATCTCTAGAGCCTTCTTTAACTTTTTTTTTTTTAAATGTCTTTTGCAGTGCTCTACAGCTGGGAAGGGTTGAGTTTGCATGGTTTAAAAAAAGTCTAGTTAGTTACTGTAATTCCTGTCACAACCTCACCAGCCACCTCCTAAATTATATCAAAAGCTGCAGGTAGGCTTGCATGAAAATGTAGGACCTTAAGAGTCCCAGCTCAAAAATCTTTCACTTGCTACCTTTCACATCAAACAACTCACAATGGACTGGATCTTCCAGAAAAATATCACTGGCTAAACTGCAACCCAAGTCCCCAAACAAATAATTACAAAAAAAGGCTAAGTCTACCGTGCACCAATCTTATACCCCAACCAAACCTCCTTGTGCCCAGCTTGCTTCTAAACATGAATGCAGCATTCCATTTAACCATCTGCTCTTCCAAGACAAACTCCACAGTGCTACATCTCACCACTTCTAGTTTTAATTAAGAAATAGTTGGTAAATTAGCTTCGAGATTAGGAAAGACGTACTATAAAACAAAATATTAGAAGGGCATTACCTTAATATACCCTATCCTTAAATAAAACTTCAGTGTTTATTCATGACATGTTTTGACTACTGAAAAAAGTAGGATTTATGGGATTCCAGTAAAGGAAAGAGGTCACCTATGATACGTAGATTTTGTTCTCATTTTAGAGCTCTGGATTTCTCGGAGGGTGATATATTCTCATAGGCTCGATCACATAATGATATCAACAGAAGTACTAAAGTAAGGAGTCATAATGGTCTCTCCACTTTGCAAGAATCCTCAAGTCAAACAAGTGACAAAACCTGCTATAACATGACTGGAATACACACATGGTCTGTATAATGGAGTCTCGTGATGTCTAATTACCGCAACATTACCGCAACGTGCCTTTACTTGAGCACTCCTACTCCACATACGTTGGGAAATCCACGCTTCAAATCTTATATATATGTGTGTAGATAAATCCTAAAATCGACAATTCTGAGTTTGATTTGTACATGTCCCAAATTCTGTTATGGGGAAATAAAGCGAGAAGAATCTTTTTGATGCCCTCAAAATTAATAGAAATGAAACAATGCTGGGGTATATGGTAGTTTCTCCTCTATTTCCCCATCTGAATGCACAAAGGCATCACGATCTTTCCTATTCCTGCTGAATGAGACTGTGCCTTTATCTGGCACTTAAGGAAGCAGTCCTTCCTCTATTCATTTTCTCACAATGGGGTTTCCTTGGTGTATCATATGAGACTGCTTTATTCTCGCCCGTTGAAAGTGCACGTTTTGTGCTCTTACGCTCTAGGACATCAGTTCAACATGTTGGTTTATCCTTCTCCTATTACTCTGCTGCAGTCCTCATTACAATGTTAAGAACAGCCCCTTATTACCAGCTTTCAGAAAATGCATTTAAGGGTATACACAAGTTGGCAGGTTCTGTAAAAAGTATTTAAAGTGCTTAGTTGGGGTTTCAGGAACAATGAGTCTCCTACCTTCAGGTTAAAGGCCTCTCCCTCTCAATTGAAAAGTATAGACTTTAATGACCTATGACCAAGGCAACTTCCGACCTCACTCAATATAACCCTCCACTTGATTTCCTTTCACTCATTCTGTGACAAAAAGAAAGGACTGTTGGGGAGGCAGGGTGAGGGACTGGTCTCTGTTAAGTTTTCGGAATGAAGATGAAAGACAGCAAAAAGTTAACGCTTTATTCAGTCCAGGGTAGCTGCCATACATTACTCCATCAAGTGGTCAGTTAGATGTCCCAATCGTTTCTCTCTCCCCCTGCACTCATGCAAAGAAGGACATTCTATTACAATGGCCTACATCATATCAACTTCCAACAAAATAAAAGGACGGACATACAAGAACACCCCAGTCTCGACTACACTCAACCTCAATTCTGTCTAGGGTGTCTATGAAAATAATGTGTTTTTGCTAGCCTTTCTTTACAGTCCAGGAAGTAATTATGCCTTAACCTGAATTAGTAGGTCCTTTGTGTTTGGTTTAAGAGGAAGCAAAGTAAGGAATGTTATGGCCTCGCTGTATCACTGAAAGAAATCCCACCGGCAACAGTGAAGGATCGAGTATTTAGAGGTTGGTTTCCCACTGACCTGTGAACTATGTTACTCCTGTAAGACCAAGCAGTGCCTCGAAACCGTCACACTTCAGCATCAGGAGGAATAATCCTACAGGCCCCATGATGCTGCAGCAAACGGTCGCACATGCATTCTGACACACTTGCATTTAGGACGTGTGGAAGATCACATTTCTCTGTTGAAGCAAAGTGACTAAGGGGGTCAAGAGATCTGTGGTGGTGGCAATTAAGAAACACCATTAAAAAACTAACTAAGCAGAGGTACTCCACCGAAATTGACGTCACAATTACTGTTATCACTAATTATCACTAGAGATGCCAGTGTGGTAGTTCATGGAACCACCATGGGGCAGGAGACTTAGGATCTCTAAACTAAAAAGCAGCAGAAGTTGTGTTAAGGTGAAACTTGAGTGAGCAGTTTAAACATGTCAGCATTTCTAGCAAGGAGTAACTGCATCTCCTATCGTTATGGTGAACAATGTTCAAACAGACACGCTGACCTGAGATCCCCATCACAAACTCCGTATCACTTCTGATATTTCTCATGTGGTATGTTAGAAGTTTCAGTCCCTATGTGTGGACATATTTTCCTCAGTCGAGATGATGGCATTATGACGTTTGTTCTTAGAATACATATTCTAAAGCATGCTGGTTATATGCCATGACAGTGAAATTATTAATGGGTCTGTTATATGCCTCCACCCCCACTCATATGTTCAATTGTAGACTTACAGGCACTGATACTACTGTAATTTCCAGAGGCAACAAAGGGGTCTGTTTCCCCATCTTGAAGAGAACAGCAACCCCAATGTGAAGAAATGTTGTCTCTTTCCTTTACTCTCCTTCCTGATCCACTGGCAGTTCACCTTTTAGGTTGGGAGGATGCGTTAACAGGAACTGGCTATTCTGTTTTGTGCACCACTCTGCAGTCCAGTGTTCCAAGGACAAGCCTTTCTCTCCCAACCTGTAGTTTTCAGGAAGGCCTGCCATTTTTTACATGATGGATTTTGTCCTGGTATTGTCCCCGTTGCCCTGTGTGTTCTGTAGGCATCAGTTAGGCCAGTTACAGCCACATGGACCAAGGAGCAAATGAAACCCTTGGATCCACGTCTTTAGCAGCTGTTCATTTGCCAGTTTGTTTTTAAGAGCTGGGTACTTGCTTGGAATCAGCCTTACAATTTTCCATACCACCTGTGAACCATTTGTTCTCTGGATATCAGCTTCTTTCTTCATATGTGTGTCTTAGTATCAATTACATACGAGATCATTGCTCTGTATGAGGGACTTTGGTAGTTTCTTCAGATTCTCTGCTACTCGAACTAGATCCTTTGGGTCCAATGTGGCCATGAAGTTTTCACCTCAGAAGGTGGTACTGCCTCTTCCTTCTTCCTAGATGCTCCAGCTTCAGAAGAGCGCAGTTCTACACTCTGGATAATGCTTGTTCAGGACACCAAAGCAAATATTGTGAGGAGGAAGCAGGATACCGGGTAATTCTGCAATTATTTAACTCCATCTTTCATTTCCCTTGCGTCTCTTCATATCCTTGCCACCTACCCACCCTACCTAGTGTGAATCCTATTCCCTGTAGCATTTTGCTACTGAAATAGGGTGCACGGTTCGACAACTCAAAATCAGAGCTGCTGAAATTGCTCTTAGGATATGGAAATGACAGCCAAGTAAGAAATTGGATGAGGAAGCGTCTAAGCAAGTGAGATTACCAGTGCATAAATTGAGCATATTAGAACATTTAACTTAAGTAAAAAAAATTGTTTTAAGTAGGCCATGCCTTTGTGAAACACTACAACTGACTGCAGCTGCACAATAGGCATAGCCAACTTAGTAAGTCGTGCACAGGTAATTTATTTGAAGATCCAATTTTAATTGACTGCATCACTGTCGAGTTTCGATATTAGCCCATAAGTGTTTCAAAATGACAAGCTGTGCCTCACCGTGTGCAAACTAATACATAGTATTCTCTCCATGACTACACCATACTTAAGGAAGTGCAATGCCGGAATATGCATTCTAACAATTGATCAATTATTCAAAGGTGTTCAGAAGTAGATTTAAAAATGTTAACTCATCCAAGGCCCTTGAACATGCTTCAAGAAAGACACTAGCAGTATGGCAGTGCATAGAAGTCTTTATTTAGAACAATAAAGTATATGTATATAAAGTAATTCCAAATTCAAACTAGTAAAAAATAAATCTGGACATACATCTATTTTAATGACAAATATATACATATCACATTTTTATAAAAGCTCTCTTTGACTTCAACCTGCAGTCCGAACATGCGGCCATCCGTATTGTAATGTTGAAAACTCCCTCAAAATAGGTCAACACTCCCTCACAGTACATAACCAACAATAAATATACTTTATCTCAAACATTCTAAACTATTCAGGAGTCACTGAAATATTCAATGCAGTCTCAGCAAGCCATATTACAGTCTGTGTTGTTTCAAATGTTCATGCAGAAGGAGAGTTTATTACATGGAAAATGGATTAACTTCATTAACATTCAAATACAAAACAAATACAGGGGCATGAATCATTGAGAACAAGGTTATAAGGACTGTTGCATTGCTTCCCCTCATCCACGTGGCAGTAGTGCCCCTCCAGGCTACAAAAAGTGCAAACATCAGATAGCATTACTGCTAATTACCATTAAGAGGAGAAGCACTGTGCCAGCCTGTAACTGTTCAGCCATTTACTCTCATTAAAAACCCCAAACACTCTCTCCAGAAGAGTTCCTGCTGTTGGACCAGCCTATTCACAAGAACATCTCGCCTTCCCTCAGGGGACATATTCTTCCCAGAAGAATATCCTGCAGCATAATGTGAAGTGTACTGTGAAGTCAACCAGAAGATTCAATTAGTCTTTCATATGGTCTTACTCTCGGTTTGCTTTATTTACAAAATACACTCCCAAAATGTATTGGAAACACGAGTTTCACAGAACTGTGAAAATGTTAATCGAGGAAAGGGTCTTTGAAAATGAATATCATTGTATTACAATAGTGTTTGCATTAGAATATACGATTTATAATATATTAATGCTTTGGGCTGGGAACATTGTTTTTGCATTGGCCAATCGTTCAGGTTACCTGTCAGATACACAAGAGTGAGAGGCCAACACAATACAACTGCCTTGCACCCAACTATATGTATAAACACACGATTTAGTATATCGCAATTACACAATAGGTTAGAAAATATTAACCTCTTGTAAAAAGTTCCTTTACATAAAAAGACAGGTGCAGTACCATTGATCTGCTTGCAAGACGTTATTATTAAATAATAGACATTTATACCGTGACACAGTTCTGCAGTGTACTGTACCATTAGCCGGCTGTTATGAGCACAGAAAAGCAGACATAAATAGTATACAAAAGTGAATCTAAAACCATGGTCTCAACTAAATGCACAGAGATTACAGAAGACTTTTGGAATGACTGCAGAAAGGACACTCTAGATATACGTGGACATGTGTATACATGGCACTGAATGGAAGTTCAGAAACTGCCTTCTTGCCGAAAGGAGGAGTATTATGCACATCACGGTGGAAAAGGTGACATTTCTGCAGCTGAGATCCATCTAAAAGAGCACAGCGAGGAATTCAGGCACAGAGCAATAAACAGAGGAAAATAATATGGGAGGGCATAAGGGAATTCACAACGCAAGGGCAGTAAAACCCTGCCAATTCCTAAAGGGGGAGAATACTACTCAGAGGTAAAGCTCACCCCATCGATTTAGTTCAGTATAAACGCGCCATCAGATGTAAATGCTTTATTGTCAGTAACACCTCTTACATAATCAAATGCCAACACATCATGGCTGAAAGTACTATCCATCTCGAGACCTGTTCTCCTAACATTTATAACATTAGCAGGTGCTACAATTCGAAGGTGAATCAAAGTTTTGTCACTAAGCACTCTAGTTGTGAAGTGTGATTGTTTGCTGCAGTGTTACTTCATCTGCCATGGAGTGGACGTTTCAATAAAATGGAATTCAATAAAACAGATAGGCCCACAGCTATATTTTTAACATTGTCTGTAATTACACTATGCTGACGGGAGTTCGTATTTGTAACACTGCAGGGTTTACCACCCGGAGCAACAGTGATCTCATCAGAGCAGTAATTTCTTATGCAAAGAGGCTAATTAATGTTTGTAGCAAGCATTTCATCCCTCCGTGCTATTCGTATAGTTAAAAGAGATGCTCATATTGGACAATAAAATCCAAACAACCTACATTCTTGCAGGTGTCAGTGATCACAGGAAGTATAATACATAGTAAAATAATTCATTAAAATTAGATACCTAAATTTGTTTGTGAGGAAATCACCTAAATTTGACTACATGGATTAACTCCAAGTATTCCAGTGCACAAAAAAACATAGGTTTGTATGACAATCTTTGGTTTTACTTGTTAGACATGGTAGCATTGACATATTAAACCTAGCACAACGTCACTTGACTAATTAGAAGCACACTTTAAAAAATTTCAGGAAGCGGTTTCTTTTTCGAATGCTAATCAATTCCGGTCTGATTATTAAAAAATGAATTACATTTTTTGTTATTATTAGAAAAAAAATATGTCAATAACATCAGACCTTTGAGGCAAAGGATGAATCAGAAGAACTTTTGATATGGTTTAAAAAACACAACTGGCCCTAAACAAAGTTATCAAAGAACTTTACTGGTTTAAACAAACCAGCGTGGAGACTTGCGGGTATTACACGTTTCAGCATAAAAACAAATGTTGCCTTCCTATCCCAATCCAAGCCATTTCAGTGTCTTTATTGAACAGTGGCTGGTTCTTTAGGGCTATGGCATGACCAAAGACATAGAACGCCACAAACTAGCATCTCAGAATGCAAATGAATCCTGATGATAGCTTGGATACGACCCAGGGTTCACAAACAAAGTAGTATCTCAAGTAACCTACGAAGTTGCAATAGTTAGGGCACAAGATATGCATACACACTAGTATTGGTCATCTACTTTCTTAAATGTTGAAGTTTGATTTTAGGATAAACCAACATGCAGAAGGTACATCCTTCATAGTCAATATGCATCAGATGACTCAACACGTGCCTGTGATGAGTCATCTGCTTGGTATGGAATAATAATGAATACTCTTAAGGGTCTGTGCAGGTTGTAATTGCCATACAGATATGCTCACCTTGAAAAATCACTACAGTGCAAACGGGGACAACTACCTGCTTAGACTGGGATGCACATCAGTGCTCGCCCCTACACAAGTTGCTTCCACATTTACACAGAGTCAACTGAAAAATTGTGAATATGAGGTTTATGGAACTTCAGCAGCGGAGAGAGAGAGTAGAGACCACCAGAAAGGAGGGCACATTTGAATTAACTAACCCAATGACTTTATAAAAACCAAAGAGTATGTTAAGGCCATCACAGAAATTCTTCGGTCTAGGAAGGGCAGAAGGTAAAGTTTAACAAGCATGGAAATTACATTTTTTTTATAAGCATGTGCATAATTGCCGAGGCCTCCCTTAAAACACGGTATACAAAGCTGGATGCCCCCTCTACAAAAGGAGATATATTGAAGACATTCCAGATAAAAACTAGTGTTACTGTTAGGGGTTTACAACAGATATCTTATGAAGTAGGACAGCAAGGACTACTGGGATGCAAACTGTGAGCTAGGAAGGGAGATTTGATTGGGACATTTTGATAATTGTGAAGTAAACATTAGACCAGGTGCACACATTAAAAAACTGTGGTGATTCAAAATGGTGGAGGCTCAGAATGAGTAGAAATGAGCACCTAAAACAAACTTTAAAAATGTCTGGAGTAGATCCACCCCGCGAGTGGGAGAGACATGTCAGTCCAAGAAAGCGCAAAGAGCTGGAGTAATAACAAGGGGAATGTCATGAGAGCCAACACACAAGAACACTGCTCAATGTTCTAACAGACAAGAAAATTGGTAGCAACATGGGCCTAGTAGTCTTCATTGCCAGTACCTAGTAATGCGCGGCATTAACCATAAAGTAAGGCATCAGAACGAAAGTGTAATGGAAAAATGTTCTAGCTATTCAGCTAACATATTAAACAAAATAAGTTTGTGTCGCAAGTGAAAAAAAACAATTGCCTCCATTTTTAGAACATGTACAACATAATGGCATATAGCACTGAAATGTTTGCTCCATTTCTTCTGCAAACTAAAACGACCTCTCTCCTTTTTGGGGGCACCCAGGAAACGTAGGTATTTCGGATGTCCTCAAGCTGGAACCCAGCATTGCGAGGGGCCCTCTGCATTCAAAGCATGGCTAAGTTTGCCCACCTAAATCTGGGGTAGGTAGTCTATTTGCATGCTTACAGTAAGACCTATTACATCTGTTTTTCTCCGCTGGGTGCACTGCACAAATGCATTTAATAGGGTTTGCTTTTTTAATTAGCAGCAGTCCGTCTTTTGCACAATATTTGGGAAATTTCCAAGCTTGACGTTAAACACAGCCAATAAGATGCAATTTTAGCGGAGGGAGTGAATGAAAAATTAAATCAGAGAGCAGCAGTTTCCCAGTAGAAAATGTAGGTGTACCCGTTTTGAGGACATAAACGAAAACGAAAAATCAAGGCTTTCTAAATACCATACAGAAATGTTGCCATACTAAAGGTAAGATGTGCAGCAAATACGTTAGAAGGACTCGCTCTAGATTCTTTAATTGAAATTTGTTATCATTGTTTTGGCAAGGAGTGCTAACAGAAGGCCCTGCTATTTCTGCAAAAAGGATGAATCTATAAAATATTTGCATATTGGAATACATTTGTAGATCTGAAATGCCTCCACGCACAATGGGATCATTATGAGAAATTACCACAAAGTAACATGTCATGAGTTTCCTAACATGGTTGTGCCAGAAACCTGAACAGAAATTAGAGAAGATACATGCGTGGTAAATATAATGGTGATGTGGTACCAAATACATTTCACACACACTGACGATTGTCTTAAGGCAGTTTTTGTTTCAATAGCCCTTGGTTCCGCTCTTTCCTCTGGCAATGCACAATGTCATGACATGCCAAGGAAAACCACTTTTTAAGCAGTGGCCAATTGAACAATGCATTTGTCTGTCATTTTTGTGTTTTGCTGTTAAGTCTTCTGTTTAAAAAAACCTTTTGTTGAATCATTCTTCCTGTCCAAGGCAATCACTAGACACTCTTTATAACTGTATCTGGCTTCCACCTACTGGAATCAGCTCATCTTGTCGCACTGGATTCTACCTAACCTTACCCCTCAACCCATTCAAAACGTGGCTCTTCACTGCATCCATTTCATTTATTTAAATTAGTTGTGATGGACAACCCAATTCGGATCAGCCATGTTACTTAAACCAAAATAAAGCACTGGGTACAAATATACAACTAATAAACAGGTACACATCCTCCCTCCGGTCCACTAATCTTTTTATTAGAGGAGTCTTTCAAAATAAAGAACATTATTAATTTAACCAATGGATACAGGCTTTCATTAGTTCGTCAGCTGTGGAGAGAATCTGCTACCAGAGCGGACATACCTTTGCATTGCTTTGTCATCCTCAACAAACCATGTGCTCTGTGGCTTGTAACCGAAATGCAATTCAGAATACGTTCCTTTACATTTGCTCACAATATTTAAGATGAGGGATGGGGATCACACACACAACAAAATCTCTCTGTACAGATAGATATACCCAGTATAAAAATATAAAAATGCATCAATTAAGGTACTTTACAAAAGCAAGATTTTTAAAAAGGGAGGAAAAGGAAATGTGTTCAAGAAAAAGGCCATATGGCACTGGTTAAAAATAACATACATTATGTCACGGATCCATGTTAAAAAAAAATAAAAAATAAAAATAAAAAAATCGTTCAGCAAAGTCTTTCAGTGCCACTCCATGGGGCTATCACTGAAATCCAATCAGGGCATAGCCCAAGCAGATACTGGACAGATCCAAATTGCAATGTAGCTGTCCGGGGCAGATCATTAAACAGGAGCATCTCATAAATCCAGAATACACCATCAAATGGAGAATATCACAAGTCATCTCCTTAGCTCAGATTCTAGCCCAACTTGCTGCTGATCTCCACGTATTGCACAATACTGCCTTCTGCTTTTTTATTCATGTGTCAACCCAACAAGAAGGCAGGAAGGGAGAGTTGGGTGGAGGAAAAATAAAATATATATATCACATAGCAATGGTGCATAAATAAAGTGTCAGAGTGGGTAAATGAACCTTTGGATCCACTGGAGGAGAAATATCGAACTAATATTAGGAATACTCTTTCATAACCCACGCCACAAATTTCACTCTTGGGCCATATACATTGGCAACTCATCTACATCTGCAGTTTCCAGTGCATAAGCAAGGAAGTTCAATAACGTCTGTATGTACATATCAAAAACATTAAACACAGTTTTATCCTCTGGGCTTGTAAATGTAAAGCCATTTTAACTCGTTCAGTTTGTGGTCATGGTACAAAGCTGCAAGGGCTGAGAATTTTAGCCGAAAGATATTTCATTAGAAGTTTTTTTTCATCATGTAATCAAATATTTTGGATGCTTTGTGACGCAAGCTTTTGTCTGCAAACATCATTGTCCTGCATGCAGTTTCAGATATTTCCACATCTGTGTGCACGGAAGGCTACAGGGTGCATAAATAGTAATCTTGTCCAGCACGTATGCACGTCCCGTGCTTTGCTCATGGCTTGATTCCCTTGTGCGAGCACTTGAGTCCTAATCTTTGAAAAGACTATTAGAGTCGCAGTCGATCAGATGAAGACAATATCAGGCCAGATGGGATCCGGGTGTGCTTTACATGGCTTCATTTGTGAAGCAAAATGTAAGAACTGTTACCTGTGGAACAGAGAAAAATAAAAAGGACAAATGAAACAGTACTAAAATTTGTGACTATGCATGTCATTATCGGATTACTTTTAAATAGATCAAAAAGTGACAAGTGATACACTTATGATACTCAACCAATCAACGCTAGTTAATGACACTGTTGTAGAGGACTAGAATAATACAGCTTTGTACACAAGGGAGAGACGCCAGACATGCCCTTCCTGTGGTCTATAAAAGCAAAAGAAAGCAGGTGTAAGCAGATAGTGACACCAGGCGTGTGTGGGCGAGACTAACGAGAAAGAAGGATTCCATAGTCTTAAAATGCACATAATAAATTGTGGTTAAAAGAGCATGGGGTCTCCAACCTAATCTATAATGAGATACTTCTGTTCAATAAAAATAGTACTGATCTACTAATGCCATTGGCCATTGTTGCCCTAGTGAGCACATCAGATCTGACCACAAAAGTCACTACACCCAGCACCAGATGTATGTCACAATATAGAGTGCAGCATATTGTCAGCTAAAATTTCGTATCCAGAATATTAACGGAAATCATAACTGTCGTTTACTGTTCTCAGTTCCATTTCTCTAGGTCTTGAATAAAATATATATAATATAATATACACACATATGCATATATGATAAACGATTTAGCAGTTCTTGATATTTTAGATACAATATTTTTGCAGGACAATATGTAAAACTCGATATGGTGATAGAACACTAACCACACCCCAAAACTTAAGAGTAATGTTGACAAAAGCTTTATCAATATAAATGCCTCCGCATGACTAATGAATTAACAGCGAGTGTCCAATGGGACATAGGAAATGCTAACAGCAGTAACTCTCCCAAACATACCATGAATTATGATTCAAAAGAGCAGCTTTAAGTATGCTTTGGATTTTCAATCATTTTGTTTTCAAATACTCGCATATCTTTTTGTCAAAATACACATTTTTCTTGTCTTTTTCACGCACTGTTTGACGGAATGGGATTGCAAAGTGACATATAGGCATGTTCCGGTGCCAAACTGAGATTGTGACTATTGGAAGTCTTGCAGGTTGTCCGAGTTTGTATCCAAGCATGTTGCTCTACCATTGGTTTGCCTGGCTGTCACTCTAAGGATCCAGAGTTGTTTAGCGTTATCTTCTTCAATATGGCTAGACCCTCTCAATCACAAACTATATGCTGGGCCGATTCTCATGGAGTTACTTTCAGAGTACTGTTGGGTTATCAATAGCTGCAGAGCTACCAAATGGAAACCGTTCTAAAAATGTAATCATTCCCCATGCAGTATCAAATAAATATGTTGGTACCAGCCTGAGATCCTAGTTTTCACAGGGAGGGAACAGAGGGGCGACTGTCAGTCAGGAAAAAAACACGTTGGGGATATTAAGGGGGGGGTGGGGGAGGAAGGTTTTCTAAAATCCACCTGTGTCACATTTTTCTGAGAGTAAACTGGTGTACTTTGTCGAATGCTTAAAATGCAGAAGGTTAAGGCAAAGAAAATAAAGGAGAATCATTTGAACACTACACCTTTGCTGTATTTTTGTTTTGTCAGTGATAGGTTACACCCATTGGACCAGCAAAGCTTAGCAATACCCCACGCAAATGCAGCCTGCAAACAGCTATAGTTTCCCCCACCTTCCTTACTAAATCCAAGTACCGTGTGTCTATAATGAGCATGAAACCAGGAAGTGGGAAAGGAAACAATGCCTGATCTAAGGAATGTGAGTGGCCTGAAAGCTTCGTCTGAGCTTCCCGTGTGAATTACATGCCATACACTGCGGACGCTTTATTTATACACTGCATTGCAGCATGGAACCTGGGTACACTAAATTTAAGGTAGATCTATTGCACTCGACTAATAAAAGGTGTGTTGGGTTTGGAACAAAGTTCTAACAAAAAGGGAAAGAGGAAGCAACAAAAAGACAAAGGGTAGATGATTTAGAAGCACTGGACCCTTTTCCAACTTTAAGCAAAATGATCACTTAAGTATAAATCAATCTCAGTCCATACATTGGCCAGAGGAAGGTGAGTGGCATTAGACTATTAAAGACGGCATGAGCGGGCCTGAATTTGTGAAAGGATGGGTTCAGGTATCTGAAGCTCTGCTTACAAGCCCGAATTAAACGTTGGTGCGCTAAATACCAGGGCTGGTAGCCTTAAACCACAGCATGCCTCCTATATACACTACTAAACGCTCCTTTAGCTCACTCTTGTAGGTTCCCACTGTCTTCCTTTGTAACGCTTTTCATCTTTCTTTTATGCAGTCCTTCAGATTTGTGTGTTTTTCCCTCTCCTGCTGTTGAGATACATCTTATCCAGGAAAGTAAGTTCTGGTTCCCAAAAATAAATGCTGGCGGCCTCATCGGCAAACACCAGCTTAAATTAAACTCCAAGCAGGAGGCTGGTTAGCATATGATGCATGAGACTAGCTAATAAATGTGTTGGACGACTGTCCTCCACTCTGTTCCAACTTGCGTCTCACCGCTCTTCAGACTCTAATGCAAGAGACAATATGCTTTGTGTGAGATACCAAGAAATACACAAAAGCCCCGTATATCCTTTTCTGTAAATGCCTTACGAGATATGAAATAATTCACAAAAAAATAAACTCACCAAGTAATTAAGTGGTAACAAAGTGGATGGGAATGCTACACCAGATGGACTGCTTTGGCGGGTTGATTTAACATGCTGGAAAAAAATAAATCAAAATGCTTAAGAAAACACTGAACTCGTAAATTAAAGATAAACATTTCTATAACACAATCTAATGTGAGTGCAAAGGAGTTGGGTTCTTACTGCCCATGCATTAATATGTACCAGATCTGTTTTACATAGAAAAGATGCTGCGACACTGGTAGTAGTAGTAGTAGTAGTAGTAGTGTTGGTCAAAGGCTCTAACCTTTTGACCTCCACTGAATCACTACTGAAACTTGGGGACACCGGTCTAAGCAATTTCTAATTTAACCTCAAAACAAACCACAAAATCAAGAAATAGCCATGTATCAAACAAATACACAAATTATGAAGTATTTTATTCACAAGCAAAAATATACAAAATCGAGAGGAGGTTGTGCTATTCAAAATGTGGATTCGTTTCTAAAAGACAATGGATATAGAAGATTATAGCATATCGGTTTGTCTTTTCGGTTTCTAGAACACGTTCTCCATTGGATAGGGCATACCAATGCGTCAATTGAGGCCACCAATTATCCAAACTAGATTCTGCATACTGTACTTACTTTGCTTCTACGAATCAAGCTAAGAATATCGATATCAATTTTAGCCTTTAATTTCAAATTCCTTCACTTTCACATAGCATTTTCAATTTTGTTTTTATAAAAAGTCAGCATTGCCCATAACATGACCAGGTGATGGAGCTCAAGTCAATATCAGCCAAAAACAGGTCGATAAGAATGGATTGATTCCTCAAAGTAGAAGATATGACTCCTTGCATTTTAGGAAAAAGCATGTCCTAATTAGTTCTGAAGCTCAAGTTTAGCATTTGCACCATCGTTTAAAAGTGCTTCATGTATCCAAGTCTGTCTTTCCTAATAAGTTCAGCAATATTAATACAGAGGAAGATGAGAACTGCTGACATATTGAAAATGGTTGATGTACCTTGTGTGCTCAGCATCCTTCCGCACTTCGGGGCAGTGTACAGGTGGTTCACATGCCAAACCAGACTCTCTCTGTTTGATCTGTGGGATAAAAGAACAGAGTTAACTTCACACAAGGATGCCATTTTGAAGCAATATAGAGATTACAGGTTCAACTGAATTCATTTTGTCCCTATTTACACAATATGAGAAATATTATAATCTGCCGTCCTATTTGTGCAAATGCTACTGAAAGTAGTGGTGGTGACCACTCAGTAGACATGGTTCAGCACAACTTTGAAAGGCATTTTTTTTTATTTGCCTAGAGCTCTGGCATGCCAATGCTCACGTCTACACAGGGAGCAAAATGGAGAGGGGTTGAAAAAAATAGTGTTTTCCATTTTAACTACCATGGGAAAAAAATAATAAAGACTAGATTTGCGCCAAATTTGCCAAGAAAATAAACGTTTACTCAGAATACATGCTTTTCATGGCTGGTAAATTCGAGATACAAATGGTCCTGTCTGTACTTGAGAAGGGTTACCACTTTTGTATATATTGTTGGTTAAAAGCGTACCTTAAAAAAAATGCACATATTCTTTAAATCACACCTGAATTTTTCAAGACTTGCGATAGTCTGGTGATGGAATAGACTCAAAAGCAATTTTCCTTCTCCTTCAAAGTGTAGGAATTTACCAGTTATGGCAGACAAAGGGTTGTATGTCGGAACAATGCGTCCATTACTATGTATACTCCTTTTACCATGCAAGCCTTTATCATGCGTCTTTACCATGCATGCTCTTACAACGAAAAGGTAAGTATTTTTATAGGTAAGTAAAAGGGATATATATATACACACATATACATACACACATATACATACACACACACACACACACACATATACATGCATACACAAATAACCCCACCCACCCTAAACCCTAAAAATACCCTTGCTACCCAAATACCCCACCCACTCTAAAACCAAACCTACAAATACTAAACACCCAAATACTCCTATCCAACCTACACCCTAAAATACCCTTGCCAACCAAATACCTCCTTGCACACCCTCAACCCTAAAAATACCCACCAAAATACCCCTGTTCACCATAAAACCTACAAATACCCTTGCCACCCAAGTAATATTACCTACCCTAAAGCGACCCTTGCCACCAAAATACCCTGCCCCACACTTAAACCCTAAAAACACCCACACCACCCAAATATCTTCACCCACCCTTAACCCTGAAAACTGCTTTTTCAATGTATATACACACACAAACACACATATACACAGTACAGTTACTTGCAAGATACTTACATTTTTGTTGTAAAGGCAAGTGTGGTAAAGGCATATACGCTGTACTGGATGAGTGATACAGGTATTGAGTGGTAACAGCTGTGTTGTAAAGGCAGTTCCCCACACAAAGCACAACTACAACTCATGCTCCTGTCATGTTTGTTTTTTGCAGAAAACGTTTTTTCTTTAACATTTTTATCTGGCAAAGGAGTATGTTGAGCATGGCAGGGTATGTGGCTTATGTGTTCTGCTTAGCATAACATAACTGTCAAATATAGTTGGTTTGTAGGTTTGCTGAATCAGAATTAGGAGTGTTTTGTTAGTGCAGTGGCTCCGAACTTGTGGTCCGGGGACTCACGAGGGTCCGTGAAGCCTCCTCCAGGGTCCACGACTGCTCAGAAAATTAAATAAAAAGAACAGCTTAGGTCCATAGCTTTCAGTAATGACTCGATGGGGGGAGATGGGGGGAAGGAGGCCTGTATTCTAATGATTCATTGGGGGTCCCCGAGTTCCAGTAATGAAAAAGTGGCGGTCCACAGAAGTCAAAAGGTTGGGAACCACTGTTTTAGTGAATACATTATAAATATATTGCACATGTAGAGCTGGCTCATGAATTTTACCTGGATTAAGTCTGATAGTGGCCATTCATAATAAGCACGGCTCCATGTTTAAAGTCATGTCTATCTGTGATAGTCTAAGCAGTAGTTTTGAAACAGGCATTAGAAAGACGTTCCTAAAATGTTACATTCCAACCATTTTAGTGAATCTGTCCCACAATTAAGTGACTATGGGCTTCAAGGTGAGAGCTTTATTTTGCCTCGTGTGCACAGTGCAGTTAGAGGGCAGATGTCACCTACTGTGCTTTAAGTACTAAAGGGCCTGGAGCCAGATCCATGGTGACTATGAGCCATTTTGCCTACCTCTAATGTTTCACCCATTACCTTTATTAGAGGAATTTCTGCCCACGGGAATGGTGTGAGCACAACTAATTTTCAGCATGCCACTAAAAAGCCAATCACATTTGTCGCACACAAGAGAGTGAATTAGACTTAAAACAATGTGGGGAGGCATAGGGCGGAGCTGTGGGAAAAGCCACTTGCTTTCTCAACCACTCAGCATAGCAGCAGTGGCGCTTGCAACAACATATACGCTTAGTACAAATTGTTAAAATAATGTATCCTTATTTTGCATTTGGCAAATGCTTTCACCCATCCCAATTTTTTATTATTTGAAAACACAAAAGAAAAGAAAAAAAATAAATAAAATCTAATCATTAAGACACTCTGATACCCATTATGTCCTAAATCAATTACACTTTCCTTCTCAGACTGCCTCCTTTTGGGGCGAGGGTTAAGCAAAATGAAGTATATCTCCATGGCACACGAGCCTTCATGGTACATAACATGAAATGCACTGAGGCACCCGTTGAGAAAGGACCCGTTCCAAGAAGGGTTTCACTGTGATACTTCCGTCTTCACTTCCCTCGGCCTGCCCTTTGATGTCAAGTCTAACACATGCTGAATGCATTTCACAATCCATGCAGCTTCACGACGCTTCACGATCCATACACCCAAAAAAGTAGGGTGGAGGGTCCAATCGCTGGGAAAAAATAAGAAACAGAACCTGGGAACATCTGTTGCAGTCCCACCTTCACTGCTGATTTGGGTCTTTCCCAATTACGGATTAAGGGGGAAGGTGTGGCCATTTTCAGGATTAAGCTTGATCCTGCACCAATTTGCACTACCTCACCTGCAATCTCCCACACCCACCCCTCAGCCACTGTGAATGCAGCAGCCCTGCTTTACTTCAGACCAGCAACCGCGAGGCCTGTTCTGCTAATGGTTATGTTTAGTATCTGCATATTAATAGAAGTCAGGGGTCAAATGGACATTGGATTTTGTAAAGTGTCGAACATCTTCTTATCTCACTTTCTATTTCATTGTGTGTATTACACCAATTTGTAAAGGGACCCTTGCAGTAAGCAAGGAGGTTAAGGTGCTAAATCCCCAGTGTGCCACACGGCTACATTTTGAAGATCAGAAACTGCCTGTCAAAGTGAATGTTCTTTTGGGAGGCATTTCAACAAGAGGATCGAAATTCATACATTTGCACGACTAACAGTGAAGCAAATTCTCTTATTTTGCTTGTGTCAATGCAGCAAACAGAATTTGTTTAATGCCGTTTGCATACATAAATGTGGGGGGTGGAGGGTTCGAACAACGAAGCAATTACAAAAATTGTATATTTTTTGTTTATGCATTAAACCTCATTTTGCCGACAATAATCCATAACAAATACTATGTATTTTTATGCTAATATCAATTTACCAAATTAACCCCCGGGGTAATTATTCAGGGGGCCAATTATGTGTATTTTTGTCTGAGTAGAGTGCATGCCACGACACTCAGTTCCCTTCATTAAAGAAGTGAAAACGTCAGGCTGAAAGGAGAACACAAATGCCTACATTCTAAAACTGTGAAATTACTTTTTACATATTGCGAAAACCAAACAGCTAGCATACTGGTGATATGAATGGCGAGAGTCAGAGCGCTTGGGTGGTGCACGGACACAATGTAGTTAGAGATTTAGGCAATTAGTTTTAACCCTTGGAAAGCATGCTCAGTGTAAAATATGCGAGAATCAGCACCATTATGATATTACATATTTAGCTTGACTTTTTATTCTCAAAGTAGAGACTTGGAGAAGATGGTATTCCTTTCAAAGCTCCTGCTACCTTCCCTTAATGCGGGGCAATTTCACCCATCTCTCATGTAAAAAAAAAAAAAAAAAAATCAAGGAGATCGTCCTGCTCCAAATTCCACGAATTAACAGTTTTTTCATGGGTTTGACAGCGGTTGACATATTCAGTGCGCTGTTAGGTGGCTGTGAAAACAGCAGTGTGTCAGATTCCACTGAGGGGACTACATGGCAAACAGGGCTACCAGGTCCCAATCATAATAGTGGAAATAGTTTGCCACCAGTGTCCTGTCCTAATAAGGTTCTGCAAAATAGGTCAATTACAACCTTTTATGCACTGGACTCTAGGGGTTGCAAGGGTAAGCAGTACCATGCTTCTCAGGAAGGTAGTGGGAGTTCGAGCTCAGAACTCGACTATCAACCCAAGAGACACGAAACAACTGCCTAGCTCAGTGCTGGTCTGACTAAAATACTCTAATAACATAGTATTACTCAATAGAAGGTTAAAATCCAGACCAGTCTAGGCACAATATTGTACTGTACCCACCCTCAGCTAGCAGTGTCACAGCAATTCATATCCTTCATTTCTAATCGAGGACACAGCATTGGCTAGGCACAGTCCCTCATTCACCAACATGGTGTATGTGCACCAACAGTTCCGTTAGCTTTTCCTCCAATAGAATAGCTTTACCCACTTGTTATTCTTTTCACACACACACACACACACACACACTACAGTCCTATGGTTACCTGCTTCTGGCAGATGGACTCCTAGTGGGTATGGAACAGACACTCTGAGCTTCCAATGCAGAGCTACTTTGGAGGTGTCTTGCCACAGCGGTGCTGTTGCTGGGGATGTGGAAACTTCAGTGATCTTAGTGAGACTGCTTCCTCCAGCATGTTCAATCAATCAATCAATCAATCAGGGATTTGTAAAGCATGGCTACTCACCTCTGAGGGTCTCAAGGCACTGAGGGAGGTGGCGTGGGGTGCTGAGGATCAGTCGAAGAGCCAGGTCTTGAGGTCCTTCCTGAACTGAGACATGGTGGGACATTGCCTGATGTGGATGGGGTGGGGTGTTCTAGGTCTTAGCGATGTGGGAGAAGGATCTTCCTCTGGCTGTGGTTTTCCAGATGCAGGGGACGTCGGTGAGGAACTGGACAGTGGAGCGGAGTTGTCTGGCAGAAGTGTAGGAGAGTCTGAGGTTGAGGTAGGCTGGTCTGACGCCATGTAGGGCCTTGTAGGCGTGGGTCAGGAGCTTGAAGGTGATTCTCTTGTCGATAGGCAGCCAGAGTAGGTCTCTTAAAAGGGCAGAGGTTTGGCTGTGTCGTGGGGCATTCCTGATGAGATGGGCGCAGGCGTTCTGGATGTGTTGTAGTGTTTTCCGAGTCTTGGCGGTGTTTGACGTAGAGTACATTGCCGTAGTCGAGGCAGCTGCTGACAAGTGCCTGGGTGACTGTCTTTCTGGCTCCGGTGGGGATCCACTTGTAGATTTTTCAAGGCATGTGCAGGGTGTGGAAGCAACCCGATGAGACTGCGCCCACCTGTCTGTTCATTGAGAGTGATGAGCCTAAGATGACGCCAAGGTTGCGGGCGTGGTTGTGGGGGCGTTTGAGGGCGGTGGGCCACCAGGACTCGTTCCAGGTGGAGGGTGTGCAGCTGAACAGGTCTGAATAGCCAGAGAAAGCAAACATTCGGGGGGGGGGGGGGGGTCATTAAATAGTAATCCTTGAGAACTGCATGAAGCCTGTTACAAAATAAAATAAAAATACTGAGCATAATTTCCAGGCTTTGGTGGTTGTGGCCTTCCTAGATTGGGGACTGGGAGAACACTGGTTCTGCATGTATTGGCTTTAAACAGAGTTAGACTTTGCAGGTAGTCTTGGTAGTTGTGGCAACTGGGATAATCCTGGTGGACACCTCTTTAGTGCAGGAGCACCCGTGCTCTGTTGACAGACACATCTATCTTTCATCCACAGAGGACTCCCAAATTTTGCTCAGTATTTTTTTTGGTAACAGGCTTCATGCAGTTCTCAAGGATAACTATTTAGGGAGACAGGGGAGACCAGGGGACCCTACCCCCCGAATGTTTGCTTTCTCTGGGGATTCAGACATCAGGAAAATGCTAGGCTTCTCCTCCTGCAGGATCAAGCTCAGGCCTTTCCTCTCTAAGAAGGCAGGTTTCTTGGTAGACCTCAGATTTTCTAGCAGAAAGTGCAGACTTCAGCTAATGCCCTCTCACCTCTGGGAGACTGGCTGTTAGACACCTGTCCTGGTCACAGTAGTCCGAGGAATACACTGTGGTGCACTCCATTCCTTGGCCGTGAAAAACTTGGATCTGGAACAGAGTAGGGTTTGTACATCCCACATTTTTTTTTTTTTTTTTATAGAGAAAAGAGGTGGATCCACTATCAGAGGTTTCAGAACAGTTTGAGCTGGTTCTCTTTTGAATGTCCTTCTGGACTGCTCTCCGTACACAACCTTTATGAAAAGTGATGGGGCTGGCCCCAAGCAAGGGTGCAAGTCATGAGGAAAATTAAGTGTTGGTTTTCTGCGCATGGCTGTCATCAGCTGGACAAAAAAGCAGACCCTGCCTAGAAACTTCTTCACCTTGAACAAACTGTTTGGCCCCTCACATGTATGATCTAACAGATCTCAGTGCTCAGAACAAACATCAGTAGTCGTTTGCTAACAAAGACTTCATGGAATTTCTAAAGGGGGCCTTAACTCTCTCATCTTCATTTCAGTGTCTGTGTCTCCACCCTCTAGCTAAAGGAAAGCACACAATACAATCCCACTCTCGGGGGAAGCTGTGCTCATCATCCATCTTGTGCCATGCTAAACCAGGAGCATCAAAAATAGATGGCCTAAGCATTTGTACTAACAACACACAGTACTACCATCATACATGTGCTATACATGCACTGCACACACTCAACATGCACACAAAATGTCAGTGCCAGATTCAAGGCTTTACATCATAGCAGAATTTTAAAGCAGTGTAGTTAGTAGACTGCACTCACTGACACAGGGAAAAGGTCTGGTCATACAATAAATAGTCCACTGCTTACTATGAAAGAAGACTTGTTTTCCGCTCCAGGTCCCAGGGCCGGTCCTAGACCTCACATTGTTAGTGAAAGGCCTAGGTAGTTGCATAAACTACTAGATGAACTTATTGTCATGCACAAAATAAAATTTAGAATACCAGTTACAGTCAGGCACTCTGCGCAAAGGTACACACCAATTTACTATGCAGGGGACATTCCTGTCCCAACTTACTGCATCCCAATTTTATTTGTATTGCGTATGCTACTGTGGTCATGTTCATAACATTGTAAATAAAATTAATATTGTCCAACGTAATGTCTCACTATTTATTGATCTTGGAAGGATGTAAAGACAAATTATTCTAGCCAGGATTTGAATTTCACATCAACTGGTCATAGAGAGATCTCAACAGCGTGTGCTTAAATCACTCTGGTACCTTACCAGGTCATTAACACCATCGATATTGTGACTCCACTGGATTTATGTAATTTGATTCATGGTGCACAGTTCACCATTTATAGTCTCTTTGCACCTTCTTCTCTCTCAATTAGCAGTATCTCACCTACTAGTTGGGACGATTGCTGTGAAAGTTGGAGAGTCCCAGTAGAAAGGGGACAGAAGGGTTGGGGAGTTTAGCTTATATGGCCATTCCAGCTTAATGAGAGCAAGGACGGATTTAATTTTATTTTCAGATTTGGTATCTATTAATAGCCTTACATGCCTTGAGAACTATATGTCCCAATATTACTATTCTGCCTCCATGACCAAGTGATGGTGTCGGTCTCCGGTCCATGTCTTCATGTCAATTTGCAACGTGTGTATTAGTGTGGCACTGTCGGTTCTACACATCACTCAAATCTCTAAACAGTCACCCAAGAGATTTCCATTAAGAGTATTTGGGTGAAAGTTAATGAGTCAAAAATGGTCCTTAACCATGCTAGATGGGTCTAAAGATCTTGCTGGGGCTCAGTGCTATGCAACTTCCCCTCCCAGTGTTGATTTCCTGCCCAGTGTCAGGGTCAATGATAGTTTCCTATGTTAGAATCTTCCGGACCTCGCATTGGTGTCTTGTCCCAGAGAGAGCATCTTCTTACCCAATGGCTTGCTGTCCTTACACTTCCATTTTACAACCCCCGTCCTCTATGTGACAGACTTGATGCCCCCAATTGTTAATGGGACTGCAGGACAGGGAGACTGCAGTGGAATACATCTTGTTTTACTGTCTGTGCCCCTGCCACACAGGAAAAGTATACATTTCATTGCAACATAGATTGCAAGATAATTGTAATGTCAAACATTTAAATTAACATTCGGCATATAATTATATAAATACTAGCTAGAGTCCAGGGCAACTACGATTGAGTGAAATAATTTAGCGACATTTTGATATTTTTCCCTAAATAAAGCTTAAAAAAAAAAATCACTCGTGTTTAAGTGGATAATTTGTAGCAAGATGTCTCAAAGTTTGCACTTATTCAAAGTTTTGAAATCACAAATCAATCAATTGAAGGATGCTACTCAAGGTTATATCTCAGAATTCATTACCATTGACACTTTGAATTTGGAAAAAGGATTCTGCAAGCAGACTAAACTACACCATGAGATCCACAGAGAAACGCAGGTACAGGGGAAACTGAAAAGTAAAAAGCAAACAATAGAAGTATGAAAAACACAGGATGAATACATTACAGCAGGAAGGAAGCATGAGAAGCAGTCCTGTATATGGCTCAGAGTACAACCATTGGTATGTTTTAGGGGCACTACTAATAACAGAGGAAAGGGATGTGCTACCACAAGGCTGTAGGGGTCCTCAGTGGCAATGAAGAGGAAAGAGAATCTCCTGGATTGTGTCCTCCTGACCTACGTCTGAACCCCATCAGGGATGAAGTATCCTCAGTGACCGGTCTAGACTCCCTCGAGGTGTCTGCATGTTCTGAAACCACCAATGCCAAAGCTTCACAAGGGCCATAGGTCTAATCTAGAGTAAGATGCCTTGCAGGTTCTGAAAACGTAATCTAGGTATGTTTTCATTTTGGTGCTCAGTTAAACACAGGTACTAGATAGTCCTACTGTCCTCTTTATGCACCTTTATCTTTGTTGCTTTGGATCTAAAATACAGCCAGGTGCAGGTATCAGAACATACCTGTTGGATTTTAAAGCCATAAAACCATAGTACCTCCAATCATACATATAAGCTAAAAGGTTTGGCATACTCCAAGGCCCCTGCTGTCCAGCATTCCCATACCACTTACAAAGGACAATGCCTAGGTCTTACCTTCCAGCACACAACTCCAATGATGAATCCCACAACAAGACAGGACATTGCTATCAGTGCCACGTAGGTCATTTCCAGCACGTGACTACCGGTAGGCTCAGGCCTCTGTTCTCTGGCTGGAAGTAAAACAGAAAAGCATGTGACATCAATGGCAGATTTGAAAAAAAAAATGGTTTTGTGCATTTATGGATCACATTTTATACAATCCCTACCATACAAAGGACATGCGTTTGCCTTTTAAACAATGTTAAATGCATATATTAGTGAATGGTAATAGACTAGTCACCCATTTACCCCATGTGCGGATTAAATAATCTTGGTTTTGCCTACAACCCCGATGCAGATAGGCAGAAGACCTTCTTGTGCATGGCATGAGTTTTCAGTAATTAGAGAAAGGAGTCATTCTTTAGGAGATGACGAACTATTTCATACATCACTGTTCCTGTTAGAGTTCATTTTGCCTTCTTATGTGTTTAAGATCCTGAAACCATGGTAATGCATTCTCTATGTTTGCCTGAAAGCTCATGAATATTAGGAGCTGCTCCCACAAGTGGGGACAGACCGTAAACTTGTCCTGCTTTTCAGTTTTAGAAGGAGACTCTAATGTAGGGGGCAGAGTACGTTAACTAAATGGACTTAAACTCTTGCTTGACAAATGAAAATCACCGACATATGATCAAACGTCATCATGAAGGTACACATAAAAAAAAAAAGTAACCACATAACACGGCCTCATCAGTACTTCTGTTTAGAAGTCAATATTAAGAATTATGGGGCAGAAGTCAGGCAGCTAGTTCATGATGCATAATTAGGCACCACCCTACATGCCACTGCTAGACCACTACTGCTCCCATGCGCTCAACTACCTGACAAACCCCACAGGCAGCAACAGATGTGCGTGTCATAGGAGCTGAATACTTGACAATGTGTGCCAGGAGCAAATTAATTACAAATTCTTGTTCCATCGCCAGTGCATTGTATGGGTGACAAGCGGAACAAAAGTTGTTCATTCCCAGAAGGGCACTGCTCTGACTAAGCAGTTGCTAGTAGATACTGTGTTCAGTGGACGTCCATCTCAGTTGAGAATGCCTTGTGCCTGGACCAATGAAACTGAAGAGGAGAAGCTTTGCATATTTCAAGGATAAGGATTAGTTAGTATTGCGTACTGCGTTGACAAATAGCTACTTTGAGGCTGTTTAAGAGTAGATTACTAAACGAAAAAACCCACTAAAACTAGATACCTATGGACTTGTCATGTGGTATTGAATTAGATCTATTTCAGTTGTATACAAGCTGAAATGCAGTCAGATTGTTTCCTATGCCAAATGTATTACACAGATCTTGAGTATGGGTAGCTATAGCATTAGAGGACGAGTGTACTACTCTATATCACAATAGTATTTGGGTGACTGCAAGCACTAAGGAGTCCAGCCATCCAGCATTATTACAAGTTTATCAGTGCCTCAATTTTCAGTTCAAATCATATCTGGAAATTTCAGTTTTCTGATAGATTCAAGATGTTGCAGCACTCTTATGAAAAGGTGGAAGGCATTCCTTAGTCTGGGACCCTGACCTCCTAGAGCTTTACCAGGTGTCATCATTTCCATTCATTCTTGCAGACTATTTGTTTATTGACTGATAGATTTATTAGTAGTTTGGGCCAACTTCACCCTTTAACTAGAAGACCAACTCCAGAACAGCTTATGCTTGATACATACAACTTTGAATGAACATACGACTTCTGCTAAGAGCATGATTAACAGCTTTCATGGTGAGGATAATGCAACCACATTCCATCTGGTTGAGGCCCAAGCTTCCTGCACCATCCTGCAAGCACTGCGTGACAGAAAGCCACCTATGAATATGTGAAGGAACAAGTGCAAATAGGCCGGAAGTTGTCTCAAAGTACCAGCCCTTCACCTCATCGTCCAATCTACGCTCCCCCTCACCTCATGCCGGCAGCTTTGAAAGCAACTTTACTTCTCAAATCAACACGATAATCAGAGAAACACATTTCTGAGCCTTCTTTCGCTATAAAATCCTTAACAACGCCAAAATGATCACTATTTTCAGGTGACATGAGCTCTGGTCAAGGACCAGTAGAACAACATTAATGTAGTACACAGTGGCCTCTGTAAACACATTGCAAGACTGTAAAGGGTACACAAATCAGGCAGTCAGAACATTCAGAGAAATAGGGGACCACTGGGCCAACTCCTATAGCTTTCCACTGGACCCTCTCGGAATTCATAAGTTCACAACAATAGTTATTATGAACAAGGCATATTTAGACAATGTCCTAGCTACCTTTAAAGACTGGCAGTCTGCTACAATCAAAGCCAGGAACATGCCCTCTTTCTTATCTCATTTGATTCAGCAATGTGCCTTTGAGACATTAAATTATTCCATTGTTGGCTCTTCCCAGCACAGGAATCTCCATTTGAATTCCATTTGTTGCCAAAGCAACAAATATGGGTCGCACAATTTGTGATGCTGCTTAGAGTCTTGGCTTTAAGAAAAAAAAGCAGTTTCCTGAATTAAGAAATGTTAGACTCCTGCTTCAACAAGAACATAACATTAACGTGAAAATGAGGTAAGGTTGCAGATCAAAATTAACCTTAAACCTGTTGGGCTAGCTGTAGTTTTCCTAATCCAAAAAAATAATATTTTGCATTGGTTTGCAGATCCAATTTTATCATCACTAACATTTAGGGCCTGATTACATCTTTGGCGGAGGGGGTTAATCCGTCCCAAATGTGACGGATATCCCACCCGCCATATTACGAGTTCCATAGGATATAAAGGACTTGTAATACGGCGGGCGGGATATCCGTCACATTTGGGACGGATTAACCCACTCAGCCAAAGTCGTAATCAGGTCCTTAAGTGAGCACGTTTGAAGACTATAGCTGGCACATGGCTGTAAAATGGAGCATTGGTCAGCGTGTGACTATAGAGTTAAAGGAAAGTGGGTTTGAATTGGCATCCATAAGGAACAAACAGCCTAAATACATGTTTATGCAAGGAATATTGCATAAAGTACCAGCCAAATCTCAATTGTGTGACTGAGTAAGTAACAGGAACAACATCTCATCACACCCCTGTTGAAAGAAAACGCCCTGGTCTCGTTTTGATTTCCGGATAACATTTAAAACGCTGACAAAACAAAATCATAATGCTTCTTGGCAACACAGCTTTGGGGGAGAGGAGACAGATCTGCTCACAAACAAAGAAATAGCTTCTAGGCTCGGCAGGTAAATTACCCTCCTCTTAGGCAGATGTTTTAACCAAAAAACTCTCATGGTAGAAACCTATTAGAGCGGAGCCTAACAATGCAATTAGAAATGACACAACATTTGTAAGTTGCACACATAAACCTAAAGTACTCCTTAGAATAACACACTGAAAAGGATTGTCCAACCAAGGTGCACAATATATTCGTCTGCTTTAAGGCATATAAACCATTTGTAGACCGAGAAGTACTTCAACAGGATATTTCAATTACACAGGAGCTCAATATTTTGGCCAGGATCTCAGCCACAACACTTTTGCCAACAGAAGGCAAGCAAGAGTAGTAACGCTTATAATAGTAATAGAAACATCCTTCCACACTTGCGCAGGACGATTTAGTGCACTAACTCCAAAAATTGGTGATATTTAGACATGGAGTGTCTTAGTAATTCTGTGAGACATGAAACAAAAGCCCACGTTCACTCATGTAACATACAACCTAAAGGAATTAACATGTTTGATCCAAATACCCGTGCAGGCAAAAAATGGCTTTAATCAGTGACCAAGTGCCAGAGCCTTTCAGAGGCTGGTAGGATTTTTGTGTGTCCCATATCTCCCTAGTGCTGGGTGCAATGCATTGCAAATTGCCAGCATGTCCATAAGGCAAGATAAGGCCGCATCCTCAGGACACCTCCTTTGTGATAGCACCAAATTAAAACATGCTATTATTTTGACTTTTTGTGGTAGTGTATGGCGAGGGGCCCAGCACGCAAAAATACTGCACTCAAATTCTGTGCACAATTACACGTTCAGAAACAATTCATTGTGATAAAAGGATCAGGGGAGAATCCGTTTGCCATCTTTGAAAATATTTTATTGGGTGAGAGTAAACAGGAGCTTAAAGGGGCAGGGTCTGGCTGGGATTTGAGCCCATCCTATTTTGCCAGCCACTGGCAGGGCGAATAGACTGGCACTACCCCCAGCCCTATTCAATGCCCAAGTAACAAAGGCTTCTGAAGCTGCTGCTGACTCCTGGAGGAGGTTGTAAATCCCCCGATGGTGCCGGAAGCCGAAAACCACCAAAAACGAGCTGGACGCCTAGCCTTTCAGGGGTTGTCAGTTCACTTTATGTAAACTGTGTGATATGAAGTCTTCACTAGGAGACTGGGCGACACAATGGCAACGTGCAGCTTGGCAAGTCTGGAAGAATACGCTGAACAGGGAACGATTTGCACAAGCGCCAGTTAAAACCTACTGCTGAGGCCACACACATGTAAAGGACTCGTCAGTAACAACCTAAACACGTATCACCCACTAACGGGCTGCACCAAACTTAATGCTGCAGCACACCAAAGAAAAAGCTGTAATCGTATTTTATGTCTTTCAGGAAAGAAGCCCGCGCCTCTTGCAATAGAATAGATAAGCAGAGTTGGCAATGCCATCATTTCCCGAGGGGATCATATAACCACATGTCAACTGCAGCTGAGCCCGTGTCAGACAAAGGCCTTCGAACAGTCCTGCAGAACTACAAGACACTGATATGACTGTGCAAACGCCCAAGTGACAACTTCCACTCCATTTGGGGTGGGGGGAAGTCTCTTGCTGCTTGATTTTCCTGGCCACATAAGAGACAGTCGGCATATATTTAAGATAACGACAAAGCAGTCATTAAACAAGAGAAGGAGAGTTATACAATTGTACAAAGAAATTAGAAGATAAGACTGCCTTTACGAATATTTAACTTAATCAACCTTGAACATTTTAAACTGTTCTTAGTCATTGACACCGTTTCTTAGCTGTAACATAAGCATGACTGAAACCTACCACCTTGCATTCATTTCTTAACGTGTTCCAAAAGTACGAACACAAGACAGATGCCTTGGGCCTTGCAGCAATGTGTAAAGAACAGGCAGACTGAAAACACCACCTGCCCTTATCAGACTACATCGACATAACAGCTTTCATTTTTTACGATTTTTGACCAAGTGACCAATTAAAATTTAGATCTTGGTAGGCTGGTTAACCACAAAAATTTCATCCATACAAAAAGAATAGTGTCAGAAGAAAGCCACTCACTCAAAAAGCACAGAAAAAACATCCAGGATACTATGCACATCAGGAGCCCTATTATACAAAGTGCCTGGGGTGCAACAGTCAACTGCACCTGTTTTTTGCACTCTACTGTTTTGTTATTACAGAAGAAACAGATGATTTTATCACTAATGCAGATTGTGCTGGCACAAGAGATACGCTGGTGCAATGAGGAAGGGGCACTCCCTTATTTACATGAGGGTGTGCCCCAGAACAAAGGAGGACCCCTCTGTCTTTGCACCTTGGCTGTATTACAGATATGGGCACAGAGTTAATTAAACTGTCAGAAGGTGCACAGACAGCGTGCCAAAAATGAGGTTGGGCACAGCCAATAGACGCCCACGCAGGTGCCCTTTGAACAGGAGGGAGTGAGTGCCAGGGACCTCCCTCATGCATATCTCTCTAAGCTGGAGCAGTCACACCCTGTGCTTATCTATGGAGTGATCTCTGCCTTCTTTTGAAAGGGAGGTCAGGTCCAACCCTGCATAAAGAGAGACCAGAGCTTCAAGCAGCCTGTCCACCTTCTACTAATACATCGTTCCCAGTGCAAGCTCGGGTTCGTGTCAGCACAGGAACAGCACATTTGCTGGGTGCCCTGTCCTGGGCTGTGCCTGGTATGTGCAGTTTAAAAAAAAATCGGCTCAAAGAGATGCTGCTATGTTCCATGTCCTTGGTGGAAAGTAAGATCGGGCTTGCTGCAAAACATTTTACCACTGAATTATGAAAGATAATTTGCTGAGGTGGTAGGTTATATGACAAGAAGTCAGACTGCAGTGTAGATACATCATCAACAAACCTTTTTACAATGCAATAATAGCAAAATGCAACAGCATTACATTGACAACGCATTAATTCAATGACAATACAAGAACACACCAAAACAAACAATACAAACACCACACATTAAAACACTTGAGTTACATTAAGATGTGATTATCTTGTGATAGTGAGGGTGAATAACGATTCGGAAAATACATTAATTTTTCTAAGGAGAGTGTTCGTTGTTAGTCAGTTTAGGTCCAATTTTCATTTGGAGAATACTTATATTTTGCCATTTGCTTCTTACAAGATTTCCATCTTGAACACTCAAAGCCTCACATACAAATGATGGGACAGGCACAGCAGCCGAAAAGAAGGGGGCCCTACTTCAAGGGACTGGCAGTAAAGGGGAAATTTACAAAAGCCAAAACATTAAACTAGACAACCATGAAGGGAGGGCTGGCTCTAGCATTGACTAGCAAACATAACCTCAAAGTATTGTGTGCATTCCCTAACACCACTCAAATTCAATATGAGAAGAGAGTCTTTGGAAGTCAATGTAAGTCCATATCTCCTTCTGTTTAGATTATAAAGTCGCAAATATAATGTAGAGCAAAACATTGAGCTGTTAACCTTCAAATATTTGAATTACTTTTTTTTGCTGTAGATACAACCTCAATATTGGTCTTATGATAAAAGAGCCAACTGGATCATTAAAACACACACACTTTGTTTCATGTAATCTCCCAAACGCATTCATGACTGCTTACAACCCGAGTGTGGAAGGTGCTATTGCCACCATCCATAGCTTGTTCCATGCGTTACAAGGTGAACACGTGCAGAAGGTAGTAATTCTAAGTATGTATTTATTTTCTCCAGCCAATGGAGAGGTTTTATATGCTGCTACCACCCAAATCTTTATTATGCAACAGCAGATATACATTCCTATTGCTTTCCAAAAGTACCATATCCTGCCAAATAACAATACTTCAATTCCGAGCAAATATAACAAAAATAAATTTAGAAAACAGATTGCCACATCACAGAAAATAGGCATTGTACATGCATGTGGGAAGCAAAGCAGTGAACAAAGTGTGCATATCTGGTATCATCCCATCTGCTCCCAATTGATGATACAAAGAAAATCTGCTTAGTCACCAGATTTGCACATTTACATATCAAATGTAGCTTCTGCTAATTTAAAAACATTTACGGAATCAGTAAATTTGTTAATTCCAAGTTCTACCTTTATTTCTGCATTACTGCTGTGCTATCTTTTATTAGCGAAATGCTTATCCAATGTTAGTGAAATGGATCTTATTCGTAAGGCACTTTCTACATAGCTTCCTTTAGAAAGAGACTTAAGGGTCGTTTCAACTACAAAATGGTGGGCGCTGCCAAATTCACATTTGGGAGAGCATGCATAGTTGATTACATTCCCAAATAGGCAGAGGTGGTACAATAAGATAGGGTATGTGCTGAATTACAGGAACTATGTATATCTTTTGAATTCATGTTGAAGATTTGTAAACATGTACTTCCCTACACTTCTAGGAGAGCTAGCTGGCCAGCAGTCCAATACATAGCAGGGAGGAGGCCTGGAAACAGGTACCCAGCTCCTCTGGAAACACCAGAGTGCCTTGCCGTTTCAAAAACGACAACCAAAACATTTGCTCAATTCACCCAGGAAACGACGAATCCATTAATTATTAAATACAACTTTGGTTCCATTGTAAACTTCTATACATTTGTATGAGAGTTTTTTTCTCTTACATAGTATGTATTACGACCATTTATGTCACATTCCTAGGCTAAATGTTTTCTGTGGCATTTAAATCACTGCCTGCCTCTGCTGATCTTGTGTTTCACCCCTTTTCATTTTATTTCTCGTTTTACTTCAGGTTGTGTATTGTTCCGTCTGTAGGAGCCACGAGGCTAAGTTAATTCCTGGCATTTGTTGTGCAGAATCCATAACAAATACAATACACACAGACAGGGCCGGCTTTTGGCGTGGGTGTCCAGGGCGCCTAGATTTAGAGGGGGACATGCCAAGCTGACATTGCGAGCTGCCTTGAATAATGGTTTCATTCCAAGCTACCTGTCCAATTCATTACCTCCAGGCTGGCTAAAAAATCTTGTTTTCTTTTCTTCCTGTAGCATAGTTCCTATTACCTTTACCTCACTTTTCTTTCCTTCTCCCTTACACCCTTGCCCCCTCCCAATGACTTACCCCCAGCTTAGCAAATGACTAGGTAATTTAGGTCAGGGTACAGGGGCCAAATGGCTGTTCACATGCCCCGAGATATTCAGCTAGGACACGACCTATGAACATAAACGTCCCCTCTACCCAGACCACCAATGGCGAGGATCACGAAGAGTGCCACATTTAGTTTCGATCTGGGCCCTGTCCAAGGAAAGGCCGGCCCTGAATGCATGCCTCTTGTTGCAGCAAACGTTTCCGCAAACCTTCACAATTATATCATTTTGTCTGTTGTCCATTTCTGTAAACTGCTGTGCAACTCTAGGCACGTCACCATCTGCACTGTGAGAACTAGCAAGATTAAGGCAAGCTCACTAAAAGTGTGTTGCATATGTTTGCTCATGATTTGAACACAGGGACTAAAAATTAATTAGCAGCAGAGTATCAACAGACCCAATGACTAGGGTGTGCAACCCACTTCCAGTGGATTAGAGTAGTGGTTCCCAACCTGTGGTCCGGGGAACCCTGGGGGTCCGCAAAGCCTTCTCAGGGGGTCCACGAGAGCCTAGAAAATTAAAAAATATGAACAAATATTGACAAATTATGTCCCCAGCTTCCAATAAAGACTCAGGCGGGGGTCCCCAGATTCCCATGATGATTCAGTGGGGGTCCCTGGGTTCCATCAATGTTAAAGTGGGGGTCCACAGAAGTCAAAAGGCTGGGAACCACTGGATTAGAGTAAGAGAACAGGCAGTATAGTGGGGTACAGTCCCTACTGGGGAGCCTGCAATGATATTGTTTAAGAAGGAGCAGCACATGCACGTAATTCCCATTATATAAGTAGATTGCCACTTATTGGCGACTACTTCACCATTTCCATGTCTGCTGTTACACTACAGGTGTTATTTGCTGTTGAGGTCTATTATTCTGTGGATGTGTTGCTACTGATTCACCATTTTGCAACATTTTTTTCAATTCTGGTATTGATTCCAGGCCCCAAGTTCCATTCCACACATTTAGAACTGTGCATGTGATAAGCAGACTCTTCCCTATAAAATTAGTTTCTGATGAGCTCGTTTGACCTCTCTACTGAAATATGCTCTGCCGTGATCTCGCTGGATATCCTTATCTTGTGAGTGAACTGTACCCAGAAACACCCTTTGTCTCCTCTGTCAGTGCAACAGTTTGTATTCTAAATTACCACACTTGGACAACGTAGAAAATCCTGAAAAATAGTTTTGCTTAAACCAGAGCACATCCCATACCTCAAGTTCTCAAGGTTCCAAATTCCAAGTGCTTGCTCTCCTGGCCTAGGTGCCTCTAGGACTTGGTCTGGTTTGCCCATTATAATTCTTTTAAAACAAAACAGGATGCAAATGAAGAAAAAAAATGAAAAAAACACCTTTTAAAGCTACTTGTGCATGCACCTGACAAACTTGAAAGCTCTGCTTACCAGCTTTCTCCCAGTTTCCAAGTCTTGAGTCACACAGTAATTCGCAATTAGACTTGCCTGGCATGTTCTCTACCTTAGTGAAGCCAAGCTCCCTATCATCCAGTCAGGCTATTGAGGAGTAGTTAGAGTCACTAATTTCTTTTTTGTGTTTTCATTAAATAGTAATCACCGCATAGGTCAGCAAGCCTTGCCCTATAGTTGTCTGCTCCTTCCCCACACTCATTTTCAGTTCCTGCGAGTGGTAGTAGTTTTCATCTTCAATTGAATAGATCTAAGTTTTCAGTCAATAAAAAAAACAGGTTGTGAATTGCTTGTCCAGTCTCGCCGTAAATCCCACTAGTGCACTACAGTATATTTCGTGCCATCCCATGATCCATTTGTCATTCGAATATTTACGATTGTTAGACGAATGCAATCATGAACCTCACCATATATCAAAGTCCCTTCAATGGGTTGAACTGCTATTCAACATACAAGGTGTTTGTGTGAACATTTCAACAAACGGTCTGTTCACTATTTTTGCGTTTCTTCATCTTGCCAGATTTTGCAATCAATAGCAAAAAATGTATTTTCACACTCTAACACCAGAGGAACGAGGTGAAATCAACCAGGTAAAATCAGAACAGAAAAACAATCATTCTGTAGTTCTTTCATTGCTTTTAGCAGCTATGGGCTAACCTTGTAAGGCTACTACAAAAAACAATTAGTACACGGTACCAATGCAGAGTAAATTACTCATCTACTCAAACCTTCCTTCAGTCTCAAATACTCAAACACATCTACGTGCAGGCAACAGGACGATCTGGGTTTTCTCTAAGGAAATATACATAAATGAACTCTTCTCTGAGTAGCAATATCCTCAGCAGATATATTATAGTCTAAGATCCTCTCCCCACAAACTACACAGTTGAACGTAAACAAATGGCAAATGTCTCTGTTAAAAGGGAGAGCTTTGGGGGTGTACCTGGTACACTTCCTCATCTTGCGGTCTCGATTTACGTCCTCTCCTGCACAGCCCCGCCATGCTGCAGAGACAATGAAAACGAGGCTTCCTCCTACTCTGTGTGGCTGCTAGAGAGAGGTGGGAAGGATCGTAGTCTATCCCAAAAATTGGCTGTAGGGGTAACTGTGTGGTGTCTGGCCTTCAGCCCTTAAGTGTTGGCACGGACACCCCTGCAGTCCTTGCACCACTTTTAACAGTAAAAGTAACAAATGCATTTCCAAAAACCCTTTAGCTGATTGCATGATGTTATCATTAGTATCCTATTATGTTCTAAGCACGTTTTTAAGTATATTATTTTTGGAGTATCTCCTGTATTGTGTCAGGTTGCAACGTCTCTGCATCGGAACCAACCCTTACTAACCTTAGGGCTAAGGGTTCATCTTCTAACCCTAGGACGCCGGTACATGACGCAATTGGGAACATCAGTTACCTGTGCTGCCACCCCTCCCTCCCCAAAGAATTAAAATGTTTAAAAACTCACAAATCACAGGTCCTACCGCCATCTAAAGTCTTATGAACTCCTTTAAGTGCGACAGTTTCTTCAGGTATCAAGATGCTTCAGAATGTAACAAATCTACTCCCAAATTCGCCTTAGATGTGCCTAATGCATTGGCTGCCGAGCATCACTGAAGAAATATTAAATTTCAGTTGTAATAAGAAATGCCCATTAGTGTGTACACAGTACTTGAGTTTTGAATGTTTGTGTTAATCAACTCTCCATACAATAACAAGGAGGAGGATTTCCTTAAAAATTCAATTCACCTATTGTAGAGAAAAACGAGAGATTTGATTAGAAACCTACACATCTCTGTTCATCCGTCTTCCAATTCTGTAAATGGACTGTGCGAAGCTCTAAACCTCTGCCCCAGACATCTATGGATCAATAAAACCTGCAGGATAAAGCTCTGATGCTTATACTGGACACCGGGGAAGTCAATTAAAGTCATCTTATATCGCTGCATGACTGAGTTACTGATGTACAAAGCACTGTCATTATCTGCACTGACGAAAGATTAACCTCTTCCTGGAAGGATCAGGTCAATAGTGGAGCCAACCAGCAGCTTGCTGTGCATCACTAAACAACGTTTTGCTGTACACTTTCATAGCCGAATTAAATATAGTATTGTGGACGCATGCTTACAGGCAGATCTCGTCACAACAGCAGATGGTAATTTTACCCAACGCCAAGGGTAAAGGGTGCAGGAACACCCGTAGGCTACTTTACACAGGCAGCAAAAAACAGAGGGCTGTTTTTCTCTGCTAGCAACACAGGCGAAGATGTGCGATAGACCATTCGGACCTTGTTGGTGTTGAGCGCCAACATGGAGGGTTCTGAAAGGACAACTGGTGTTAGATGCAGGGACTGCACAAGCCAGAACGAAGGGGGAACCTTGTCACCAATGAAAGGCGCACAATTGTGGTTTATACACAGGAGACATGTGTACTGGCTACTTAGTAGTGACATGGTTAGTATTCAGATAGTCCAGACTATTAGTGCATTAGGTTTGATGCACAATATTTATTAACAAAGAGCTACAGTAGGGCTAAGCCACAGGACTGGATTTGAGAAAATTATCTTCGAGCTGCACAAAAAATACTTCGAACTCAGCAATTTCAGTTTATTGCTTAATCAAGCTAAACTCTCCAGGGCGAGGAAATAAAACTCTGGTGATATTACATGTCTATCAACAGAATGGTGGGGGTGTTACTCAATACTGTATTGGATCAGTTTAATGTAGAATCGAGTGGAGGAGGGGCTTTTAAAAAGTCCAATGACAAATACCATTTGGAAGACTTGCTACAACAGTACCACCCCCACAGAGTGGTTTACGGGAATAAACTGTCCTTTACTTTTTGGATTATTAAATAACTTAATCCTGAACACGAACACTTGTCTAGCCATTACAGTGGCCATATAAATATGAATTGCCCTTCTACAGCTAAATGCATAGCTTAACTGTTAACCAAACAACAGACTGTGTGAATTAACTTCTGATGTGACATAAATCAGAAATGCTTGTAAAAGGTAAGTCACAACAGTTTTTTTTGTTTTTTTACCAAAGGTCAAAATTAGTGCAACTTTCCTCAGAGAAAAAGTGGGAGGGTAAACGCTCGCCTTTGGGACCATTTTATGATGCAATATTCCTGAGGATGAAACATGAAACATACCACAGTCTACACCAATGATGGTCTTCTCTTATGACACCACCAAGAGAGGTACCACCCATCAAAGAAGAAGGTCAGGGCCATGGAAATGTAGTTAGTTTCTAGGTACAATTCACTATAAGACATGCAAATATCATCACATAAAGGTACTGTTTAACAAACTCAAGAGTAAAGTTCATGATATTTAGTTTAGCCCCTCCAGAGTTATAGATGTGTTTCAAAACAGAATTTATAAGTAAATGGTAATACATTTTCTGGCAAAAAAGGAATCAGTTCCTATCAGATTTAGCAAGTAAGAAGCTAGGTACTTATATGACGTCCGATTGGCTACTATTCTTGCACCCGAACCACACATCCTAACAGATTCCTCAAAAATTTCATCTGGATGCAACGTCTCTCAAAATGGTGGCCAAATGCATGGTTTGTGCCCGGACAAAATAATATTTGCCTTCATCAAATGAAAACATGGACAATGTAGAAACAGCAAGGCAATCACGAATATGTTGGGAGGCAGCATGGAAATGAGAACAAAAGAAAAAAAAAACTTCAAACAAATGTCTCAGACAGGATTTCAAATCACATACCCAAAAGTACCTGCTTTGAAACCATTATAAGTGTTTATAGCACTCCACAAAAACTCAATCTAATTTTGTATTTAAAGAATTTCCAAATTAATGTAAATAGTAACATTGACATCGTGGTGCAGGAGGTTTTGGCTTATTATTGTATCATCCTATATGATTGATCTGCCCTGTTGAATTAGCAAATGCTATGTGTATTTGAAGATAACATTCCTACCTGAATACTTTGATTATTCCAAATATTGTCGAAGAATAACTTACTAAAAAAAAAAATCCATCTTTAGTCTGCTTGCGTCATATTCCAACATCTCCTGTGTCAAGAGCCACCTTTGTAAAGTAGCACTCATGTATGATGTTTATTGACTGGCATGTAGAAAGTAGGTACATCCAAAATTACATTTAGTGAAAAAACAGCAGGCTAGCAGATCGTCCTGCTTTTATCCGGAAATATCACTGTGCAGCACAGAGAGGTACACATGAAGGATAGTGTATTACAACTATAGGGCCATGTGTATAAACTCAATCCTAGGAATGCCGTTGCTTAAAAAGCCAGTTGAGGATTCTCTGCTGTCTTGGCCTCAGTCCTCGCCCAATCTGCATAGTCATAGACTGCACACTTGTGGAGGGCAAATTCATTAAGAATTGTACAGGAAGTTTGAGCGTTTTTGTACATAGTTACAAAAACACCAGGAAAATAACTGAAGGGTCACCAACTGCAGAATTTCAAGTGCAAAATTTATATGAGCAGCACAGCTTACACCTAACCATCATGAGCACAAATTTAACTAAGATATCCTGCACAAGCCTAAATTTGTTGTACCACCAGCTTACTGAAACAAAATGGCAAAAAACAAACATCCTGATGTGCACAATCGTAAGCAGGGTGGTTGGATTATTCACAGTGAATTTAGAGTCACATGCAAATAAATGCTGCATAAAAGTTACTGCTATCAAGTGCGGTGCTGCGTCACTCCACCCATTCCACTGTCCTGCACCATCAAGTCCACACAAACGTACAGAGCTTCTTCGTAGTAAAATATTTTGACATGTCTTTAAATGGACGCGCTCACGTCATTCGGTTGTATATGCATAAACTAATTAGTTATTGGGTACATACACTGGGTGGTCTCATTACTGAGGTGTGTTTTATGGACGAGCTGCTTAAAGAATAGTCCTCTGTATTAAGGATAGCCTTAAGCAAGTATGTTAAAAGGGGATTTCTCTATATTGGCTTTTCAATTAGCCATTTCATTTGCTTTTCATTTGAACAAAGACTCCTTGTGGTTCATCCTGATCAGACTTGCCCTCACCAGGGCAGACTGGAGGCCCCACAATCGGAACTAACTGGAGGTTTTAAAAACACAGCACCAGCTCAATGCAACCCAAAACAAAAGGAATACATAGCCCTGTGACAGATACACGCCCGCACGAGTAAACATTAATTGGATGGTCTTTGCATCTGTGGGTTTAATTAAGTAGTTTGCACCTTTCTGGCCTGCCACACAATGTTTACCTATCCGATGGCACAGTACCAGTCAGTTTCCTGCCATTGTGCCAAGAAGTGTGGATTAAACTTATTACACAACACTCACATCAATATTTCCCTTTACCTCAGACTTGAAGCCTTCTTTAACAGACGGCCATGGAAATATTGGTAACCATGCTGCAAGGCAAAATAACTCATTGTACATTTAGTCACCAAGGCTGTACCATATTGTTATAGCGCCTTCAACAATCTGGAAGTAGCAATATCATTTCCATTTTGGGTCACAAAGTCAAGAATTCAAGCAATGTGTACAACAGTAAAAGGAAGCTTACACAATGGTCCTGGGTATTTCAATATGAGGAATATCAGAACCAGTCTGCTGGCTGAGTTTGGCAAGCTGATGGAGGTTATTCATTATTGAATTAAGTATCCAAAGTGCCACAATATTTCTCTAAAGCATTCCCTCAATACTGCTCTCAGTTAACAAATATAATCCAATCTTGAGGTATTCTCCACAAGATAATTAACCAATAGCATTTAAGAAACAGAGGGCATTGCCAGCTGGAGCCAAATGGTCAGCTCCATCATCTCCCGCATTAGAAAGTATTTAAGGACAACAAGGACATGGTCTGTGGCTAGCTCACTCACGCCCCCTTGTGCGTCCAGAAGATATGTGGGGGAGTGGATGAGCACAATAGGTGGTGAAGCTAATAGCGTTTTTAGAGGCATCAATGTCAATGCTTGGGGCAAAGACATTAATTCAACAGCCAAGAAACCTTGAAAAAGCTCAAAACTGACGTACAGGGAAGGGCACTGCCCAGTGTAAATAACTGGTTAGTGAAACGGGACACCTAACCCAGTTCAAGTACCTTCGAGCATACAAATACTAAAATATGTTTGTGAACCAAAGCTAGTCATAAGAACCAGTGCCTCAGGAGGACTTACCAAACAAAATCCCCTTTCAGTTTACTGAACTCCGAGTGTTCTAGGTTTATGGGATGGGATAGTAGTTCATTAATTTTGAGGAGAGCATTCTTGATGACTCATTCAGATAAGCCAAGTTTCGCAAAACAAATGAACACCACTTCAACTTAGTGAGGTTTGATCATTTACAGCGTAGCAGCTCAAATTGCTATGAATCCAGTCTTTCTGCAGGTAATTAAAAATGATTAAAGTTTCAAGTCATGCATGTGTACTGTGTTTTAGCCAAAAAAGACAATCTACTTCATGTTAGACCATCACTAGGTTATGTGTTTTAGCCAAAAAAGACAATCTACTTCATGTTAGACCATCACTAGGTTACCCAAACATCATAAGTTCACTATGTCCAATTGTGAAGAAATGTTTTCAGCTCATGGGGCTGATCTTAAAGCGTATAATGCTCGCAATACGCGAATGTCACTTCCCGGTAAATCGTAATTGGGTCTATAAGTTGACTGTGTCTGAAAAATATGACCAACTCATATTGCAGACTCACATGCGCGCAATACTTAAAATTTAGAAATCTGAGAATTAAAAAAGATTACAAGAACACCAAACTTGAGCCCGAGAAAGAAAATACATGCCATGCCAACGAAAGCTTCACAAAATGTCTTACATCAAAGCACGGACATCTTTAGAATTTTGGGAGCCCTGGACCAAACGTATTTTTGGGGTCCCCATTCGGAACAGCTTTGCGTTTATGATCCTGTTTGACCAGCTCACTGACAGGGTTTACATCTAATATTCAGGGAGAGTGACGTTGGATTTTAATATTTTAACACAGCAGCAGCTGACTAATATTACTTCAAACAATAACTGTGACACTCTCCAATTTTTTATGTGAGGTCTTGTGTTGATTTAAGATAAACTTTTCTTATGGATGTTGCATGAAAAACACATTTCTTCTGCAAATTGTAATAGATTCTCTTACTTCACCCACAATAAAAATAAATTAAAGGAAAACGTTATTTACAACAATCTGTTTAAGATTTAGTCAAGGTAGGCAGGTCAAGACTCTACAGAACAGAGCTGGGTCTCTCAGCCCCCACACCCCACCCCGAAAGGCTGGGTCCCTGGGACACAGCCCACTTTGCCCATGCCTTAAAACGTCTCTGCATCAATGTGAACGATTAAACGAATTTGTAGAGTGCACATATAGAGCAAACTCCACAATAAGGAGGGACTAGAATAAGGGGACTGTAGTTCTAGAATGGAAAAGTGGGGAGGGGAAGCAGAAAGCGAAGCAATGTGCATAGGAATAGTAGACAATTAACAATCTAAAGCTTCTCTTAAGAAGCAAGGCCTTGAGACTTTGTGAAGTAAGTGTAGGCCAGATGGCTCCTGAGTACTGTGATCTGAGGGTAACAGAATTCGAGGTGTCATATTCCTCATATCGAAAGAAGTGACCAGTCAGTAATGGCTGCCTAAATGAAGAATTCTGATAGAAACATTTCCTTGCTTAATAGTCAAGCAGCAGAAAAGGCTCAGAAGGGCCTGGGCACCTTCATGATACAGCCCAGATGCTTAAGATGCTTAATACCAGCATGACTGTGCTCCATCTGGGAGTCCACTGCTCGTGTAGTAAAAGGTGATGAAGCATTTGAGAAGACCAGGTTGATTTGGCATAGTACTTAATCATTTTAAACACCAAACTTTATCCACAGTGTCACAGGCTTGAATGAGGATGTTTGTATAATAAAAAAAAAAAAAAAAAAAAAAAAAACACAACACCAGGGATTTGTAGGTTTTCTGGCAAACAGATGAAAGTGGATTTCAGTGCCATTTCCAGTTTCTTAATTTCATATTAAATATGGACCTCTTATTCCTTTTGACTTCTTGTATATTACTATAACAACTGAAGGCTCAAGGGTACTGAAAGGTAAATGGCTCTACCATTGAACTAAACCAGAGCACCTGCAACAGCGCCATTCTTTCACCAATGGCCACCAATGGCCAAGAGCAATCAATTAAAATGAGGAGATCAGTGAGGAGTGCAATTGGGATTCGGATAAACACTCCCCTATAACAAAGTGATGGCCTTGACGGGGATCCACAAAAATACTAGGGTTGGTCAAGTGACATCACACATCCTTTGAGAATAGTGCAGGGTTGACACCCTAGAACCTCAACATACTCTTGTTTACTGCTGAGGGACTAGGTTAGGGACAGGGAGTGGAAACTATATAAACGAACCATGGTTTACTTTTGGCTCTTGCTCGTTGCCTCTTGAACCAGAGATCTGGGGTCAGTGCCAGAGGTACTAAAACGCAAGCTGTGGAGGCAGGGAATCGAATAGCAGGTGCTACCCCTAATTGACGACAGCTGTAGAAATGAGCAAATTTGATAGGTTCGATTACGTGGTATAATAATTTGATTTCCACTGCATGTTGAGCTGTACATGCCATGGCGTATTCCAATACATCCAAAATTTCTTGCAGACCTTGGAAAGATTCAATCCATTATATAAGTTAAAAGACCTGATAATTTTTCAGAATGGAATCCTAAATAAACAGGTTATAAAAGGTCTCAAGTTTTTTTTTTTTTTTTAAACTAAAACCACGAAGAGAGAAAGAGAAGGCTTTTTTGGATACAACACCTGCCTCTAATCCATCACACAGAAAAGGAAGCAGTCCCCACTCAATCGGGTACTTGAGCCTTTCTCAATGTCTCCAACTGTTTTGTATGCTGGTCTACTTGTGCCTATTTAACTACCTCCATTCTGGGCAATTCCATGAGTCTAGTATGAGACAGCTGTAAGAGGGGGCTAAGGAGGAATCAAGAGGGTGACTCTCATTGACAAATGAGGGACAACAGGAGGCGCCCACCCCCCTACAGACCATGAGGAACAGGGCCTAAACAAACCTAGGTTAATTGTTCTGTTATGAGAAGAGGAAAGGTAGTTCCTTTCCCTTATTACCACATATGAATTATATGACAGAGATCGCCAGCAGCCCTGAAGAATGCCTGAGACCCGATTAGGCTTTAAAAGGGGCAGAAACATGTTGGCGTAAGAAAGGTACACAAGTGCCATAATACCCAGTGTTGTCCTCCCATCAATGCTTTATGGTATTTTTTAAGCATACCAAGGGTACTGCCAAATAAAGAGTAATCTTGTGGGTTACCTGCAGGTAATTTTCATAGGCATAACTGGATACATTTCAGGGATCCAGGTAAGACTATTTCTAAGAACTCCCTCAAGAAAATTCTCCCTTGAGGTCAAGTCTGCCCTGGTAGTACTAACTTAACAGGATGGGGTGAGGTGGGAAAGGATTAAGCATGCCACATTACATAAATGAGCCCACCTCATCCAATTCTTGGAATAGCCCCAAACTGTAGTAGATGCATAAACATAAGTAGACCAGTATACAAACTAGGTGGAGAGATTGAGAAGGGCTCAAATACCTGATCAAGCAGGGACCCCATCCTTTTGTGTGATCAAGCTTTTTACCCCTTTTAGATACATGCAAGGAGATCTAGGGCTAAAAGAGCTAATTCTCCTGATACGCATTATCCCACTCCTTATTTATATACCAGGCTTCTATGGGTCAGCTGCCTCCCATAGTCACACCTGACACAAGCAATAATTGTCACCCTATTGAAAGCTATGTGCAGAGGTAAAGAGCCTATCAATACCATCCATTCCTTTAAGCTTTGCCCATGGATAAGTTGACTTTGCAGCGCATGGTTCAAGCCCTTGCTTAAGGCAAGTGGGACGAGAACTGTGCAGTGTTTCTGGGGATCCTACAGATCACAACATACCGAGTGGTATGCATCATGTTTTTATTGTAGAAAAAGTATGAAAAAAGCAAAGTCCCAGTTTATTTCTTCACTGAGGAGCAGTTCGAAGGTGGTAAGAGGAGGCGGTGAGGAAGGGAATGGCAGTTCCAAGGTGCTGAATGCGAGACTCATTTGTGATTGACTTCAAATACAACATAACATCAAAAGAAACCTTCAACCTACTCCATAACCCACAACTTGTTTACTCACATATATTTAGTAAAAAGTTTTAAATTAACATGTTATGCCAAAATTTGTTCACTCACATCTAGCTCGCATCATATGAATTTTGTGCTTCATTTTCCCATGGAGTAGGTTGAAGTTCTTTTTTTTTCATAATGCAATACTGCATCAGGGTATATACAATGACGATGTTTATGCCTTACTGGCAGTTAGCATTCTGCAGATGAGATTACAATGTTGTCCTAATCAGTTATTTGGACGATCATGTTTTATGCTTAAGATTTATTCTATTGACTCCATGTACATTATTATACATATTGTTATTTGATATACAGGTGTAAACTGAGCAATATTCAATTGGAAGCTGCAACTAAGATGGTGCTGACATTTACTGGCATGTACACTTGCAGGGGTAGTTTATGCCCCCCCCCCCTCTCCACCACCATCATCCCCCTCACAGGGGGACTAAAGGGGAGGGGCAGTGCCTGCGGAGGGCATGGCCTCCACATATAAAGTACACCACAAAAGGGTGATATTACCTAAAAGCAAGATATTTGAAAAAATATATCATGTAAAGTACAGAGGTGCGCCATTATTTCAATAAAGTGTTGTCAAATAAACAGACAATGAGAAATTATTGCACGGAAGCTAAATTTACTTTTAGAAATGTAGATCAGAAGGTATATTTCCACAACAAGCCCTTGACAATGGGGTGGAAGCAGGGGCGGCCTGACTCAGTAGTTGAAAACCAAATTTGAGGAAAAATAAATCAATTTGACAAAAGTTAAATGAAACGAAGTAATCATTTGAGTGGACCTTATTTTCCTCGGATGAAAATTATTTGTTAGCAACTCTACAGACAGCGCTTCGGTGAATGTGAACATTTAAAACTACGAAATTACAAAAATAAAATGGAAACATTTTGGGAGCGTGGGCTATGGCTTTGACATTCCTAAGTAAAAAGTACTTCACATCCGCTCATAATAGGGGAAAACTTTACACACACACAAACTTTTAATCACTTCATAAGGTGATCAAAAGTGCCCTTTGTTAAACTGCGTGCAAATTTACAGCTCGGTCGAAATGACAGTCTTAGTTGTGCAACGCCTTTAGGCACGCTTTGAACCTTAGTTGGTCCTTTAAAACAAACAGGCACGCTTGCCCAATCAGAGCAGTACACTAAAACATTTTGAAAGTATGCACTCTCTGTGCAGTGTTTATGCTACAGGCTGACAAGAGTTCAAGATTGACAGACATATGGATCAAAAGGTCGCCTACTTCAGGGCCCCTAAATATACATTTTAAATAACAACACAACAAAAAAGAAAATTGCCTAGTGTAACTTTCAGCTTTGAGCTGTTACTGGAGTTAATTGGGGTGTTTTTTTCCCACAGCATTAAGTACATTTTCGGAAACCAGTAAGCTGGCAACTGGATTAAGTATAAACTATCTACAATTGGTGAACTACAACATACACCAAGTATATAGCAAACCTGCCACAGAGTAGTACCGCATTTGCCTTAGGATTTGACTACATAGAAATACAGAGAGCACAACCTTTAAAGTGTATGCTTACGAACAACACATTTCAGCAAGAGTCATTCTGCTGGAGCATAGGCATCAAAGCATTTCCATATTTGATTAGATTGTTATGGGAATCTTATGTGATGGTAACAAGAAACAATGAGAATCCGGCTATCCTCCAAGAGAATACAACGGTCTCAGAGAAGGAAAATGTATTGTTTATTTTGAATCACCTGACATTGCAAGGTTAGTTTACATGCCACATTTTACAAAAAATACACATTTAAATTTGCCTTTCATTTTACGTAGGCAACTGTGCATTTCCAAACTAAAAGTCCGTTCTCCGATTTAAAGATATGAATGTGTTTACAGCTCTCTAGCAATGCTGCTGCTTTAATACCTGTAGAATGAAAGATACCAGAGAGAACAATAAAGATTAAACTACAGGCAAGCTTTTGTAAAACACGGCTTGGAACGGCTGTAAACCAATTACCAGAACATGTTTGACAGGATATTAGTGGCAGTAACATTCTGGAGTTACAGTGTAGCTTCCTCTGGTGGAAAATCAACAAAGAGCAACAACACAAAAAACAAATAAATACAAATTACACCCGAAATACTTGAGTTTTGTTTCCCTGTGTACTTACTTTCATTGACATTCCTTAGACGGCTGGGCATAAAAGAAAATTTTGCATATGGTTTTGTCACTGAGATTGTTGACGCTAAAGAAGAAAAAATAGATACACTTAATGGATGGTTTAACATTTTGAATAAATACAATGGCAAGATATTTATGCTACTTCTATAGTATCAATTCACTTTTTCAGAGGGAAATAGCTGAATACTGCCAGAGACTTGAAGTACATTGGTTAAAAGGTCTATAAAACACACGAGCAAACCTTAAACCCCAAACATTTAGTATGAATAGAATTTAGTTAGGAAAGTTCTATATTTCCTAACCCTTGACCGAATTGGTTAATCGGACATACGCTTCCCCGTAACTACCCATTCTAAAAAGGAGCCCTCCACTAGGGGTGTTCAATCTTGATCCACTAGGGACGGGCTCATTAAAATCCGCAGACAGCCAATGACTACTTACAGGACTTCTATTAATTAAAAGCAAGTACATCCCATGTGGACATCCTGAAAATGTGGTATGGATCTGGCTCTCCTAGATCACTGCTTGATTTCATTGTGCTGCACAGAATACCCAAGGATAAATAGGACATTAGAAACTACATTTTACCCCTTACTTTTTAACACCTTCTCTAAACATTCCTTTACTAGTCCTCCTCTTTCTCAAGAACACCAAGTCGTAGTGGGCTCTGAGGGAAAAGCCATCAATCCCAACTGGCAAGTCTTAGAAATACTGTGGAGATTAGAAGACCATAAAAAGTTGAAGGTTCACATATGCAGAGAATTAAACCTACTAACATCACCACATTACTTATCCATTTCCCACTAGTCACGGTTTGCTTTCTTTAATAAGCCAATATACCACTCCATCTTGAGAGTTAACAAAATTTTAATCTGTTGGACAACCAGCAACTGAATGAAAAATATTGTTGAAGAAGTTCTAAAGGTTCTACACTCAGGCCAAAGGATGCAAATGATAGTAAAGGATTGCCTAGGATAAAAAACAAAAAAAAGATATATATTTAAATAGGATGCCGTGATCTGCATACTGGTTCCAGCAGTGTGTCAGAATTTGATTATTTTTCACCCAAAATAAATTCTTGGAGGTGGTAGAGTTGCTTTCATAATTTAAACCACATGCATTTTCGATATATAATGGGGCAATCTACTCCATCACATTAAAATGTATTTAGGGTTCCAAATTTATTCCATAACATATTTACTGCCCATTCTTTTAGGGGGTAAATCATACAATATTTAATCTATTTATAGCTCCGGTTATTAATTTTCAGGCAAACGAGAAGTTGGTTTAGGCCAATTCTTTGTCATCTAACATCACAGCCAGCTAGAAGTAATGGCTAAAAATATTTTTATGAACATGAGATTATTACGTTGTGTGCTCTCTCTGTTCTCTCAAACCACAAATCTACATTTCTGCAATCAGGAGAGTTGTTACAAGATAAATACTTCTAAAATCCCATATTTTAATAGCAAAGCATCAAAATGTCGACATGGCAAAGCATCATTTTCATGCAAAGCATCAAAATGTCGGAATGGCAAAGAATCAAAATGTCCACATCTTTTAGCCATTTTATGTTATGCAGCAGGATGCTTGACTTTATTAGTAACAGAGATGTGTTTCTATGTAGGCTGCAGGAAACCGGTTGAACACATGTTCATATTAAATGGTCAAAAGGTGTTATTTAAATAAAGGCAAAACTCCATGGGACCCTAAGACAATTGGGTTCACAGGGAACTCTGGCTGGTCGTGCAGGCTTTTGTTGAGACATGCTTTAATTGAGTACCCCCTTTAAGAAATCGTTGTCCAAGTTAAGTGCCAAACAGGAAACAAGCATTCCCATATTTTAGGTAAAGACATGCAAGCCCAGGAATAGTCAGTGTCACATGCGTATCACCAATTGCAGCTTTAGATTCTAAATCAAGCCAATGTATTGTGCAGATCTGGGAGGGTACTTGCCACACTTCAGACAGTCAAAGAGACATCCGTTAAGAATGTGACTTTTTTTTATTTTTTATTGTTAAACATCACTTTTCCACTTGTAAGACACAGGCGACATATTTTCTCCTTTCCCTCCCCTACACCACAGTTAACCAATTTCTTAAAAACCTACTACTTGAACACCCTTTATTGAAAAGCTAACACCAATTTAGATTGGCATGAACTATTTAGACTATAACTATAAGAATACCATCATCCGACGCTGCAGGTTTGGCAAAGAGTAAATTGTCATATTTTACAGTGTTGAGTATAATCTACTCACTGTATAATCAAGCCTTACCCAACATTGGCATTTCCGTTGTTGTGGGTAACACACAAATGCTCTCGTGGTCCATATGTTGAATGTCTGTAAAGAGCAGAATTGTCTTGGACACATATTCAAAGTACTTCTTGGGGACAAACTGCCCATCATAAAAAGGAAAATCTTCAATAAAGTCCTAAAGAAGGATGACAAAAGATACTTAGAAGATGGACTAATTACAAAAATAGCTGTCATAGCATTTGAAAACAAAAGGCACCAAAACAGATACATTTTTTGCTTCTAGAATATTGCACAATTTCCACCAGTCGACTAGTCTATGCATTGGGTTAGGTTATGGAGAGGGGGGTGAACGTAGTCTTGTTTCAGATCTTGGTTAAAAAGCTAGAAATTAAAGCAGAGCTGCCAAATTGCTTTTAAAATTATACAAACACATGCCCTTGGAACAGTTTTAAGGTGGCAGGGAGAGATATCTACCATTGAATTTGGAGACAAAGTGCTTCAGCCCCTCTCCCATCATTCCCATCAACTTAAACAAGGTCACTGCACTTGCTCAAGCGTGGGATGATAACTGTATGGACGGCAGTGCTGAGGTTCATGTGTCTGCTTTAATTGTGTCCTCAAGGAGTGAGGTATGGATAATAGGTCCCCCAGGTACAATGGGTCCCCCTAGGTCCAATGTACTAAAGCGTGGTCCACCGTCAAAATGATTTACCTATATGGGCGCAAATGACGTGCAGTGTGAGTGTAAATGGGCCTGTACTTGGAGCAAGCTTCAGTCCATGTGAATCGGTCCAATAGTTTGATTAGCAGCATTTGTAAGGGGGGGAAACTGCAAGTTGACCCCTCTCCAGAGGAGTGTCAGCATATTTAGAGATTTCAACATTTCTTGAAAATTTGACATGTGATTTCTGCTCTTCGTAGCTTTATTGTAGCATTATTATCCTAGAAGAGCAAAATGCATAAATGGCACAAGTCTTGGCATCTGGAAACTACAGACACCTGGCGTTCCATTTTTAAACACAGGATGGTATGATGTGTGCATGAAAAATAATCACTTCAGCAAAAGTAAGCTCTAGCAAGCTATCACCTAGAAACACACAAATACTAGACATAAGCACAAGTGTTCCATGTGCGCAAGACATCCTTCAAATGAAAATACAGCCCACAGGTGTTTCATCAAAAAGACTTTTTCTAGGCCAAAATTCCACGTAAGCGCCTCATCAGAACAATATAAAGATGGATTCAAATGTCCAAATGCGGATTTTTCTCAAAGACGAGTGCTGCACGGATGATGACGGCTTATCAGGGTCGTTTCATTGTTACATTCATGATGCTTTGAAGTTAATGTATTTATGGCATTATAATACATTTGGAGGACATTTGAATGGAATGACGTGGAATTTTGGCCTTGAAAAAGTATTTTTGACTAAACACGTGTCGGCTGTATTTTTATTTGAATGATGTCTTGCGCACATAGAACACTTGTGGTCTACACCGGAGATGTACAATTAAACCAATGAATTAAACTTTTCTTGATTAATTTTACTGCGTTGACATACGATTCTTGACAACAACACAAAGGACTGATTTATGGACTTTTTGGTGGTGTGCCGCGATACTTTATGTTTGAGATTGGGTTGTTTCTCAACCTGGATTTTGCACATTAAGTGGCTGGGTGTGGTATTGCTCGGCACCCACGTGGTATTGTATTATAATTATAGTAACTTAGCTGGTATTTCAAGGAAGTGCGAACCTTTATTGCACAGCCGCTGCCATTTGTTTGTTATAACTAGACATAAGCAGTTAGTGTGTGGGAGGAGACAGTAAATGAAAGTTTAAATGTAGCTTCTTAAACCTGTAGCAAAGTTGTATTTTTCCAGCTAAAGGCATCAAGTATTACATTTCTTTGAAATGTGCAACTTCTGGTTTGCTGGAGCTTGAGAACGTCTTCATATTACAATCCGAAAAGTTATAAAATGGACTGAGAAATGGAAAGAATGCACTGTTGGTGTAAGCATTTAACAAAAGTACTGAGATAAGGGCATGGTTTGCCTAGCTTAATATGTACGGAAAGGGAACCTGTCCTAACTCAAATCTTGGAACATTTGTCAGTGAAGCTTAAAACAAGGCCTCAAAGGGATAGTGGTTACTACTGCTGACCAGTATAAAGTAGAGTCACTCTGGGGTGGTATTGTGAAAACCACTCCCCGAGGGAGGAGGGGTTATGCTTGTTTCCGGTGCCCCTAGTTCATTTTGTTATTACAAAAGGTGTCACAGATGTTTGCATGGCACCCTTCTCTAATATACATCATGAAGGCAGCATTCCCTCTTTTGCTTGGTGGTGGGGCCTCATGCAAATGAGGAAACACGCTGCTTCTGCACCTACGCCACATTACACCTGCAGGTACAGAGGTAAAGGAGGTGTCGGAACTCACTCACTGTGGACCACAAGTGAGGTGGTAGAGAAAGTGCACACCGAGGGTGCCCCTGAAAATGTGGAAAGCAATTCCTATAGACTATCAGAATTCCCCCTGCCAATGGGTACAGTTACTCACTACACTTGCCTGCAGGGAATCTGACTCCATTTATATTGCAGGATGTGTTATTGACCATAAAGAAAAGATACGTCTGCTTCAAACAGCCACTCCACCTTTTACTAATGCATACCCTCAGGCGAGGTGCGAGTTTGCAGCTGCACTTGGTGCAGTACGTCAACTGTAATAAGGAATACTGACCCGGTGTGTGCACGCCGCACCAAATGTAAGGTGCGCCATAGTGCAGACCGGGACAGTGTGCTTTTAAGCAATACGGTCCTTGGTACCCTAACACTGGTAAAATAGATTTTATCATTTCAGTTGTAAAACATTAAGAAGACAACATTAGGTTATGTGCATTTCTAAACTTTTTACTTCTATGCGTGGTCTTGTAGTGCTTTTGGAATTTGAGCACAGCTTCTAGTTCTATGACACACATTCATAAGACAGAACCTTTTCTGCTGGCATTGTTGTCGGTTGTGTTTCTTAAACTTCAAAGATGAGTAGTAAAAGGACAGATAGACAAAACATAGGTACTCCTGTTTGAGATCAGTGGATCTGTGTTGAAGCCAATGGTCATCACAGCCTGACAGCTGTGCATGAATACATATTGAAAGCCTTTATATTTGTATTCAAATTTTAAGGCACGTTCGGAGACCATTCAGGTCAGATTTTAGCCACTCTGAACTCCACTCCATTTATATCAAACAAAATCTTTGCTCTGGTCGAGATGTATCATTTATCTATTTATGTAAATAGGTTCAGGTTCGGATAGTAACATCCTTTTCTTGAATATCTGGCCATGATAGGTTGGTCAATCTAGGGATAAGAGTTGTGCAGCCCATGAGTACCGAATAAATTAGTAATTTTAGCAGTGAGGCTAGAAAGGGAATTTCTACTCCATGTAGGATTAAAAGCTCACAGAAGGGAAACAAAAGCTGGTTGCTGCACCCAGTCACATACCCTACAAACAGGCTGTTTTCCAATTGATGCTGCAAAAATGAACTCTCAATTGCACTAAAAAAAAAAAAAAAAAAAAAACTTTTTGTGGTGTACAACCCCACTTTCCATCTGTCTCTAGTGCCTCAAAGGAGCTCTAGACAAAAACATTTCCATGCAGGCCAAGCCTTATGTAGTACCCCTATGCATCGAGGAAGGGGCTCTTCCCCACATGGATCTATGCCCCATTGCATTGTAATAAGTTTTACGAAGACCTGCACACACCACATAGGAAAACGCAGCCATATGCTGGTCTGAATGTGGGTGGTGTAGATCTTCCAACAGGGACTATGCAATACCAAATTGATTCTCAGCCCTATTGTTGAAAGGTGCTGTACTAATTTGTAGGTTTCTGTGCCAATGCAGCATCTTTCACTTGGCACAGGTGAGGAGTCTCGTGTGATACTGTGTGGAGCAGCCCACAATGGCACGGCTCAGCCACTACTCCTTTACACAACTGGGTCCAACGTTACTTCTGATAGGTATACATGCAAAGTGTAAAGCAAAAGAACATAAATCTTATGAGATAAATACACTTTTACCCATTTGAGAAAAAGGGAGTTCAACGTTTCCCAAATTCCATGCCATTCTTATAGTGCTTTAAAAATATAAAGCCACTCCTCTACCCTATCACAACTGCAATTACAATTATTCGCCAACAGCCGACTCAGAGAATGTATCTTTAACCCTTGTGCTGCTATTCATCAGCAACACAAAAAACGGCCGTATTTTGCAGAACTACCTTGGAATTTCTTCTTATTTTACTGCACCAAAGGAAGAATGGGGCGGGGCGAATGCCTGATTGACAGGTGCTTTGTACTTTAATACTGCTAAGGTCAGGGGAGTGTGTGTTGCTGCCACTGGATTAGGTAATTTTTTTGACTATAGTCTGAAAATGACAGAAAACATGTTGCTCACAGTAGGCCGGCAATTAACGTTAGGCCTCCAGACATCTTATTCTCAGTGGGGGACACCTAGTGCATGCCTGCTTGGCTGAGCTTTTGTTTCCCTTTCTTCCAGGTGCTTTAAATTTTTGACAGGTATGCGCAAAATGTTGTTCCAGTCCATTGAAAAGCACACGTTGCCTCTTTGTCATGGTCTCTTAGGAATGCACAACTGAAACAACTCTGGCCTTCAGTAGTGGGGAGACTTGTTCCATGAAATTTTCTTGACTAGTACAAATGTGCCCTCTTGCTCCGCCGTCGTGTATTTTTCAGTGGTACAAGGGGAATATACTGAAAACAACCTAAGAAGGAACCTTTGGAGATTTGGAGTGATTCACAAGCATATACAGTCTCCCGACGCCCCCCACAGATCCCCCCCGCCCCCTCGCATTTCCAGGCAGGAATAAAGGGTTCCGAATGGCAGAAACACGGGAGGGAAGGGCCAGCTTTGCCTCCCTGAGTGGGAAGTTGTGTCCACTATGCCAGTAACTCTCTATCGCTTGGAAGATTAGCTCTCCTGATTGCGCCTACCACAGTTTATCGTTTGTTGTAACTTGAAATTACAGATAAAGATATTTATAGAAAAAAAACATAGTGGGGAAGGCAGGGCCGGCCAGGTTCCACAGAGAAGGGCTGCCTAGTGCTATAAACAAAATGTCTAAGTTTGGGAGACATGTAATAGCAGAGAAGTCCAGCTGGCTGTTGCACTGGCTTATTTCTTCCAAGGTAGCAGGACAAGTTATTATGGGTTTAAAAATACAAAACTGCTACCTTTCCCTATGCGGACCTGCACTTCCATACAGGGTTTTTATGTGCCCGGTATACAAATAAGAGAGATACTTAAAATCAACAAGTTAAAATTAGTGAGAAGTTGAAATGTAATTCATGAAAACGTCACAAACTTGTAACGCTATACATTACCGCGTTGTTGTCGAGCTGGGAAGTAAGGCAATGCCGGATTCCATGGAGAATTGCTGTAAGATTACTCATGATTGAATAATTTTGTGAAGTATTTGCGAATTTTTGAATTAAACTTGTGAGGCTGTTAGACACTTTGTGAACCATCAAATACACCCAGCACTGCTTTGGCTGCAAGGAAGAAAAATACAGCATTCTTTAAACCCGGCAGGTAAACTCTGAAAAGTACAGTTTGCATTACTATATTGAAACAAATTCTTACATTTCATCAACGTGGGTGAGCTCTTTTGTAATCAATCAGTGGCTTATTTAGTGCATAGTCGGAGTAATTGTGTTATGAACTGGAAGCTTAATATTTCAGTACACACATTTTCCATCTTGTACTCCTCTTAACTCTAAAGTTCAATTGAACACTTTTGAAAATTGCAAACAAATTTAGGCGGTTATAGAAAACCAATGTTGTGGTTAACATCATCTAGCTTTCCAAGCCTTATCGGTGGCCAGACCAGGAAAAAATTTAATTACAGACCAAAACTCACAAATGTACACAAATTCGATTAAAAAAAAAGCATGCTGGTTAATGCACTTAAAATCAAGTCAAAGTAGGATGCACAGGTATACAGTTTTCCATTTTAAATAAGGAGAGCGTGAGATGAGAAAGAGAGGTGCGGAGAGAAAAAGAGGGGAAAGAGAGAGGAAGAGAGAACGAGGGAGAAAAAGAAAAAGAGGGAGAGTGAGAGAAAGGGAGAGAATGCAAGAGAAAGGGAGAGAGAGCGAAAGAGAAAGAGGAAAATAGAAGGAGTGAGGGAGAAAGGGCAAGAGATTCTATAAGGTTAGTACCCCAAAGCTGATGCGGGCACAGAGTAAATTATTTTTCTTTTAATGTTGAAAATGATTTTTGTCCTTGAGAAAACGCCCGATAGCTCCTCACAAGGGGCGCGATAAAAAGGAGTAGCTCACGCAGGGCCACAGGAGATGGAGAAGCCGTATCTCATAAATGAAATTAGAATGGTAAGCACTCTCATGGATGGTAAATTCGTACCAGTAGAGCTGCCCGCCTGTCTAGTCACAGACAAGTCCACATTTACATAGAGATTGACCAGGCAAATGTGGTTCCTGCCAGCTTCGTAGGTGTTTATGTCACCAAGAAATGTACAAGTATTTAGCTGGTCTAAATCTGGGCTTCGTGGACAGTGCATTTCAGACACTGGCGATTTTCCACAAGATCTACTAGTGTGTCAGGGAGATAATTTGGTGTCACAGAGCATTTATGCTCTAATTCATTTTGGGGAATTGCCCAATAAAAGGGCTCCCTCCATGTGGAGAAAATGCACACTATGCAGTCTCAATCCACATGTCCCTTTTTTCCTGTCCCTGGCATAAAGATATTACTTTATGTGAACCCCGGATCCCCATTTGTTAGGAAAGACCACCAAGTGGGGGAATTCACTATTCACATATAGAGTGGCAGTGAAATTTACGAACAGCCTAGTGTGTACGGACATAAATAGAGATTACTAATCTTGAAACGGAAACGTTCAATAAATGTAAAAAGATTAATAGGTGTGGTCTATTGGTAGAAAGGGATTTGTGCCATATTGGCAGGGTCATCTATGCACTCATTTATTCCTTAATGTATTTAGATTGTCGAAATATTACTGGGACCAGTCATGGCCTTGAGGGATCTGAAACAATAATGGGATCCGGGCCAGAGTAAATTATCAGTTTTCAAAATGCTATATTGATTTGTATAGTATATCCACCTGTGCTTGGCTTACAAAATTGGCAATTTTGTTTAAATTGCAACCATTTCATTCTGGAATACTATAGGATATATTTGTACACTTCAAGCCCTCATTTTTACAAGGATTAACATGGTCAGAGTTGCAGAGTCAGAGGAGATGTGTTTTAGTTACCAATTTGAAAAAGTAACTCGCTAAATAGGGCATGCATATCATAACGGGGGAGGGGGCAGGATCGTGCTTACATATGAGATCACAACAGGATTAGTACATGTGCTTTTAAGTTAAAGCAAAATCTTAGTTAAAAATATTTTCCAGTTAAAAGTGTAATGAAATTAAAAGCATTTTAGCAACAAGAAACCCATTCTATTTAAATGCAGAACAAACATCCATGGAGACAGAACACTCCCTTGATGAAGGACCAGGCAAACACAATTAGCCTTGTGTCATGTTTATCAATTTTGTGTTAGACCCAAAAACAAAATGTGCCTCTGTGAGCTTTTCGCAGCACCACATAAGTGGTATATCTGTGCTATTTCACTTCACTACATTAAAGAGACCTATTCTAATTACATCTTCCATTGAAATGGACATACTGCTTCACTTACCATGTATACCTTTACTGCCCTATGGATAGGCAAGTGTAACTCATACAAAGGTGAACCTGGCATGTACACTTCTGGTCTCTGAACAACAGCTAGAAAGGGTTGCTTTACCACAAATTGTGCAGAAACCACTGCTCACAGACTGCAGAAATTCTGCAGTCTGCTCAAATAAGGGAACCACCTGCATAGGTCGGCAAATAACAGGATGTTATGGATTTCTAAAACATTCCACCTTTCTAATTACCTTTATATTTTTTTAAACAAACATCAATCAGTCAAATACTAAAAGGAGTTGGGTGGTTGTGAAATCTGCAAACTGCCCCATCTAATGGGGAAAGAAAATTAGCCACGGACATCAACTCACCAAAATGCCAGGGGTCGTGGAAGTGACATCATTTGCCCTTTGAACTCTACCTTCACTCACTCACACATACCTACTTACACATGCACACACACTCAAATAAACAAACACTCTCACCTGCAGGCATACATACAACATATATTTAAAAGCATTTTTACTTACCTCAGCTGTCATGCAAGGGCATATTTCAGTTAACTGTGCCCCATTTTTATTACAGTAATGGTGATAAATATTATTCACTATCAGTGTGGTAGAAAATGGACAGAAACTCAGTGGAACCCCAGCTGAAGGACGAGCTGCCACTGTGTTCCTGGCACGGAGGCCAGGGGTAGCAGAGGGCAAGCCAGGGGTCGCAGCTGCGACTCCTTAATGACATCCAGGAAGTCAGCCCTAGCCATATTTCTTCACCCACTTTTAACAAGTCTGAAGCCTACTAATTGCAGCAAATTCCTACTTCAATTCAGGGGTTAAATGGTTTTAAAAAAGGACTACAAAGAATTGTTCAGCTTCAAGAACTAAAAAATTTAGACCGGTTTCCATGCTTTTAGGCAGAATTGATGAACCGAGCTTCCATTTTCTTTCCTTTTTTATTCCCGTTTGCTAAATGTGGTATTACTGGTATTAAACTTGTGGCATATTCCTTGCATCAAACTGATGGCCACCATTGTAGCCATCTCACAAGATAAGAGAAGACTAAATATCGATTTCAATATAATTAATATACCTATTGTTTGTCTGAGCTTAAACAAACAATCAAAGAAGACCCCAAGTAGCCAATCCTTAAAATAAACCATATTTCTAAGCAATTACATTAGCAGGTGGAATCTGACATTTGCTTCACATTTACGCCACAGGCCCTCCATCTAAACAAACCTCTTCATCGAAATGAAAAATTTGTGTGTAATGATTGAGTTGTGAAGTGCTCCTGCCCTTTTCTTTCTTCTGGTATTCGTCAATTATATGTATATAATAAGAATAATAACAACAACAACAAAAAATTAGATGGATTACAATTTGAGGTCGTATCATTGACAGGTTTTTAATAAAACTAGTGAAGAAAACCAAAGCCATCAAAATTCACTGTGCATAACACTTGGACTATTTAACAGATAAGCGTGATCAAGGCCCGGCTAGGCCAAAACGCGTCTGGAGGAGCCAGTAATAAATTATTGTTGCAACCTCTGCGGTGTTCAGGCACAGCTATACTCGCAAGATACTGTGGATTAATTGTGCAGGCAGCCAGACCTGTGCTTGGGCTGCTATTATGGGTCTCAGAACACCAGCGCTGCGTGTGTGTGCTCAACAGATACAAAGTAAATTTTATTTGCTCAGCAGCAAAATTGCTAATTTGTACTGTATACCATGGGCCACCCATCGCAACTCAAATAGGCAATTTACTGCAATTTATGCTTAGGGTGAACACCTTGAAAAATTGATGTATGTGGGATCAACCATCAGCATAGCCGGTGACTAGACTTTTGTGATAATAAATCATACACAAAATATTACTTTAATAACAAACACCATTATGATCACTTAAGTTAGAGAAGTTGTACGTACCAAAGATGGCATGTCTGGTACATATTCCAGGGATATATTGTAGTCGTTTGGGAGATTTCCAACCTGGAAGAAATACAACCTTATTAAAATGTACTGTAAATTCAAAATGACATCTCAATCTGAGCCAACACACATTTTAACTGCCTTTTTAATAGTCATGCACTGCCAAATATAGATCGGAAGCTATCATTTCAGCAAGTTGTTCCATGACAATTCTAAATAGGATCACTGCTCCAACATAAAATGAACGTCCTGGACAATTCAGTTTTTTTTTCGCACTTTAAACAAATTCACAATCATTGTACTTAGAAGGTTCTATTATGATTAAATGCCATATTAGAAGACATCACGCTTATTCCATAGATCCATCTAATTCAGTAGAAGCACCCCTTACTAATGTTAAATCGCAAAGGATGGGAGAACACATCTGTAAGATATGCAAACTAAAATGGTACTGAAATGCACCCACTTTGGCTTACCCTACCACCATTTAGAAATGTTTTGGCAATCAATGGTGAAAACCCAGGCTCAATGAATTTCACTTCAGACTAGGAAAAACTATGACTGGATTCCTGGGCTATCTATCCTGGGCTGGTCTATCTGCAATCAGTGGCAATTTATGCAATATTACCTCTGGTCTCAGTGTTCATAAAGCAGTTACTACGAAAGATTGGAAGAGCTGGAAATTTCGCAACACTTTTACATAGGCAAATATGGAACAATAATTGGCTGTTTGTGTAGGACATCATCTGAATGTTCACTGGCTTAAACACAGCTCCCAATTTTATCATATTAGATAATATGCAGTAAGGCAACATCATGCCAACCGTCTGTATCACAAAAAGTAGAATAGTCATACAAGTTCTAAAACATTGCTGAACGTTCTTGAATTGCAAACACTCCTCTGAATGCTGCACCAAAGTGATGAAGATTCACTTCTCACAGCACAAAGATACATTATAAATGGGTATAAAGGTTTACTGATCACAACGAATGCTTTCCAAAACTAGTGCAAAACCAACGGTATTGATTCTTAAAATAAGTGCAGCTTTAGAAAAACTCAAAGAATTATCAAATAACCCCACAAAACGGGCAAACCGTGAGCAATGATTCAAAACCAGTTCACCCCTGGGATGCTTGATGATTGAAGTCAATGATGGCATGTATTAGTATCTTTGTAGGCCAGTTCACGTTGTACTAGAAGATCTCCTCTGGGGCTGGAAAGGTTACATGTAACTAACCATTTGGAGAGAAAGCATGAAAACTGATCTACTCTGTGGTGAACCAACCACATTTCCAAAGGATTTGCAATTTAAATCATGTGTTAGAATAGACAACACACCTTAAAAGTTCAATCAATGTGGAATCGTTCCTCCATCTAAAAGCTTGATTCAGGTTTATCTGAAGGGGTCATGTTTAACGTTTTTTACAACATGTATGTACCATTAGTGCAGCCTACACCAATGTTTAGCACTGTGCTGTCATAGATGCTGTGCTCATAATTGGCCACAGCACTGCTAACATCAGGTTTGGGTGTTGTGTCAGGGCATGTCCAAAGTTTTTCAGAGTACAACTGATAGTTATCCATCTCTAGAGTGTAGCTTGGCCCTTCATTGTCAATAAAGAAATTGCATGTTGAAGAGTAGCATACTGCTATTTCTATTGCCTTTGGCACGATTGTGGTTGAGTGGTATAGGTGTACATTTGGGTAGATGCCATTTATACTGGTTAATCTACTGAGGAATGCTTAGCCATCAATGTTATAGTATGCATTTTGTTCATTGCCATATGTTGGATTGCTAATGATTGTAAACTGTAGCCATGGGGCAATAGACTACTAGGCATCTATCAATTCAGAATTAAATATGAGGCCCAGTAATCTGGAGGATATTTGCAGAAGCTATTTAAATGTATACATAAATTTGCATATTGCCAATTGCCATGGAGGAACAGGACAACCTGGAGCGGGCAAAAGGCTCCATATTTCCAAATGCTTTCATGAATTGCTGATAATCAGTCCAGAAATTCCTAACTAAGTCATGCATGATACACTATTAGGACTTGCCCCCACCTCAACCCACCTCCCCCCAACACACACCTGTTAGGAGTTTATTAAAAACTTAGTGTGGCTACCGCTCTTGCAATCCAAGATGGCTAGGCCTACATCTTAAAACCACATTGGCTTTTCTGCTCCCACTAACATCCCTACAGTTCCAAAACTTGATTTGGACATGGGAGGCCTTAGATACAACCTTTGTCGGATTGCTTTATGCTGTTCTGTGACAATACAAAGTTGCATTTTCTAACATAACCAGTACATAATAAAATCTATACATTACTATGTTATTAAGAAAGGGTATTGACAACTTAGAACATATGCATCCTTACAGTAAAACTGGTATACATGCACAGCGTTTTTATACCTACACATTTCATGAGAAAGATGTTGCAAAAGTCAATGGAAAGCCCCACAGCAGCAAGTGCTAAGGAAGCAATGAAAAAGTACCTACAATGATTGTTTCAGGTTGCATGGTTAACAAAGGACACACATGATGCCATTGACTGTGGCCTTGTGCGGGCAAGCCTGCACTATTTGAGAAACACATATCGAAAGGGCACACGACATCAATAGAGCAACTGTTGCCAAAATCTTTTCTGCCCATTCATTTACTCCAGCAGTCGTTAGGCTGCATCCTGCTAAGAGTGACATTGCCCACTGGCATTGGCAGATATGGGGCCTGTGACTGCCAGTACCCCTGTGGGAAATCCTCTCTGCTGGCACTAACGCACCTACATGTTCCACTGACAGGAAATTCAGTCTTGTGTGTCACACGGTTACTACAAACAAGATGCTGGCAGGTTCCAGCTATTATAGGAGTTGGACAAGTAAGCCCTCCATGGGGCTCACTTTAAATCCTAATTTGGCAATGATTCTCAAACTCTTCTGTAGGAACACAATCGAAGAAAAAACGGTTGATGGCACGAAATATTGTGCAACAGGTAACATTTTAATTTGGCTGTGGCACAACGACAGGTGAGCAGAGGGATTCTTGCTCATAGGCTCCGTTAAACCAGTTTAGCTTGTACAATTACACAGTCACAAAGGGAGGTCAGTTAGAGTGCCTTTACGAAAGGGTTTATTGCGGGGAGAAGGGACACAGCTGCCCACAAAATCCCATGGATAACTAGCAATTTGGTGAACTCTCCTCAGTAGATAAAAAACCCTTTTAGGCAACGCCAAGCAAGATTAACCAGTGGGTCAAAACAAGAAAGTATAGTCTAGTTCATGAACTGTTCTTGGAACATCTTTTTCTATTGACCAATCTGCAGATAGAGCAGGATATACGCTAAATGCAAACCCATTTAAACTAAATTAATCCAAGTCGAATTATCTACAGACGTTCATTCTAACAGACAAATTGGTTTGTAACTTTTAGCCTAGTGTAAACGGAGGGCATAGGACAAACACTGGGTAAATTGGCGATTTATCACGTTCCCAATTAAATTCAAGACAACTTTATGACAATATAGAAGATTTTTGCTGCTGGAGCTCGTTAGTCTGTAGCCATCTGCAAATGTAGGACATTGACATTGAGGTAGCACATGAAGAGAAAATACTAAGCCAGAGACAAAGTCACAGTGGCTCTTTAACTGAAAGACTGACATTGCCTGTTGACTGGGCTGTACTAAAATATACTATAGAAGAATATTCAACAGAAAGACCAATTTCTTAAAGGCAATGTTCATGGTAATTGTAAGACTAAACACATCTTCCAGAAACTTTAGTTAAATTAAAAAAAAAAACGAAAAAAAAAAAAAGTGAGGTGATTGAATCATCATTAATCTATAGCAGAAGTTGAAGTCTTCAAAGATGAGGTCCAGTATGCCTGGATTAATGGTCATGTGGTTTTAAAGAGGAGTTTGTCTCAAGATGTCATACTACACTGTCCATTTCCTACACTTCCCAATTAGGGAGAACTAGAGGATCATTAAATCATTAAAAAAGTGGTGTATTCCCCCACACGCAAGACACCTGTGAAGTGTTTTTTCAAACAATGGATGTTAAGTTTGAACTCCTGCGACTGTCTCTCACTTGCTTACACACACTCACATTGTTGATCAACAAAATATAATATATTAATAAAGACCTGATATTTGTATCTTTCTTTTTTTTTTAAACAAACTAAAAACGTTACTGATACCAGTCACCCTGCATCACAACAACCTGTATCCGAACTACTGATGCAAAGAACACACATTTGAACAACAAGCGGTCTTACAGCTGACCAGAGAATGTCAAGTTAGCAAGCCTAGAATCTTAAAGCCTCAGACTGGACAACTGTACTTTAAATGAAAAGTAACACTGACAGAAACCTCCTGTTAAACAGTTTGTCAAATAACTGCTGCCAGGGGCTTATGGTGGCAGAGGTCCATACCATTACCAGTATCCAATAAGATGTCTGATGACAAAGAATTCCTGCCACATTAATGATACTTACCAATGTGTGAAATTTAGCAGGAAAGTTAACTGGCAAAATAGTGCTGTTGCTTTGGAGGCTTCCAGCAACATCTCCTTGTCTAGAAAGCATAGCAGAAAAGGTCCCACTTTGGCTGATAACATAATGCAAGCCAAGAGAATCATTGTGATGCACACGAGGTGTCTAACTTGGAGAATCCCATATGGACCCACCTTGACCCATATGATGTTTTACTGTTATATGGCACCCTCAAATGTCCTCCTGGTTGATAATGGAATCAAGAGCCATCAATACGTAGAGCTGGGCAGAGCCACTGAAAGCTCGAGGTACATGCCTGACTTTGACTCAGCTAGAGGTCTTCCTGGACCCTAGGGACCAAAATGAGAAGAGCTTTCATGTGGCTTCTGCCTGCCAACCAAGAACTGACAAAACAATACCCACTGATGTAAAACGGAAGAAGGAAAAGAATGCCAGTCTAGTAGATGAATGGCATAATGCAAAATCAGGAAACCCGGGGCTTTTCCCATCTTCCCTGCCTGACCAAAATGTGTGATACTAGGAAAATATTTTATTTCACCATGCTTCCTTTTTCCTTATTCCATTTGAGAACACTTTGAAATAAGTGAAATAAGGAGTGTGCTATACGAACTCCTCTCTTGTGTCTGATGTGAACATAATATAATGTTGCTCCATGAGGATCTAGGCCGCATACAGTGCGAGCATGACAAATGACCTGCCACTTAATTCACTAATGGCATTGCTGTCATGGTGAGGGGTGATGACATGAATATTGTTAGGTACATTTTTTTATTTTTTTTTAAACTGCCACTTTTAATAAATGCCCCTCTATGCAGTGATATAATCTGATGAACTAAGATGAAACACTTCTGCGTGTTATCAGTTTTATTTGGTATTTTTTGCACAGTTTATGTGAAAAACATTTTCAGGGCTCGGCTCACACATGGACTCTTGGTGTTCAGTCATATCCTTTGTTCGGCTCCATCGAAGAACAAAAAAATATTCGCCGTTTTATGTAGTGCAAACTAAACCCAAAGGCATTGGAGTGCTTTACATAAGTACCAGTTACATTAAACAAGGACACATTCATTTTTGTTTAGGCATGGCGAAATGAAGTGATTTGCCTAGAATCACAAGATGTTGAGCAAATGCCAAGGTTAGAACCCAGTTTCCCAGTTCCAAAGTCGGCTGCTCTAGCCACTATGCCACATTCTCTGTCCAATCTTAATTTATTGGCTCACACACGTCGATTGGTAAGCCTACAACACAAAGGTAATCCTACAACATAAATTCAGCATGCCATAGGTTATGATCATCCATTGCTTCAAGCCCAGAAAGAGATAGCTGTAACATTTGATGTTGTTTTCCGAATTTGTTTTTTAGGAATGAAAATGCATGAAGGAGACAACAAATGCCACAGGAAACGTTGTCCGGTCATCAAAGGAATAAAAGTGGACAGCTTGGGAGGTCCAATATGTAATCATAAAACACAAGGTTGATGACTGCTGGCAAAACAGGAAACCACTTTCGTAATAAAAGTTCAAAGATATACAAACTTCCTCTGGATTTAGATACTGCTAATCTAATTTGTGCTGTACGGACATTCTGGGGCTGTGCTCTAGATCAACTATAAAGCCAAAGCCAGGCAGCCGCTATGAATTAAAACTGTTGAAAACCTTGACATCCGACCCAGATTAAAAATTAAATGCGCTCCAAATCACTAAACCACACAGGAGACACCCTGCACTTATGTACATAAATGTGAAAGGGTTGTGGAGCCTCACTTACAGACCATTAACATTTAGCTGCTGAGATAATATATTGGAGTTCTTGAATCGGCTCCAAAATAGAATGAAGATGATTAAAAATTGAAGAAGGAGATGTTTACGTAGGAGGTTTTGCTGGAGGTCAAGTCTGTGCAGAATAATCATAGTGATTAGCTGGCAAGAAAGAGGTACAAAAGGTGTAGCATAGGTATTTACAAAGTGTGTCAAAGTTGGCATAAGAAAATCCATTTTCTGAAGTGACAAGGCAAGCATGTTGCCAGAGTACACTAGGTCTTCTGAAGTTGTATTGTCAGCACATGAGCACGAAAATCTAGCACATAGTTGCATGTCTATGTGGTTGATTTTTGGGCATGATGCCAAGCGGTGGTTATGCTGCATTGTAACAGGTAACTTCAGCCCCCCATTGATGTGTTTAAATACGGGCAAGGGCTTTCTTTAGACCAATAAGCAGAGGCCTACAGTGCCCCGCCCCCACACGACCAGGGCTTCTGATAGACAAATGTCTATCAGCACAAAGTGCTCTCGCACTTCGTACCCAGAACAGTAGGCATTGTGATCCTTAATGTACTTCTTTTGCTCATTGGATCCCCGTGGAGTATTACATTTGTAATCAAATCCCCTCAGACAGCACAGCACGCACTCTCATTTACAAATTGGCCAATGTGCCCGGAACGTTTTAGACCACAAACCCAATTAACAACTCCTTGCAATTTGTTAGCATTCCTGACGTGTTTGGGTGCAAGGGCTTGTTGGAAGCTCTGCAGAAGGTGTATGCAGACTGTCATAAATCAGAGACAGTGGAAACTGGGCAATGGTTCAAGCAAATCTGTCGTACTAGCACCACCCATTGTCCCTAGGAGTCATTGCTTTCCAATTTGAGAGACAGCAATGCAAGCAAAATACTGCAAGATTTTGAGCATTGGTGTAGTGGGTGGAAGTGTACCTGGGAGCAGAGCGTTGTCCTCTTGAGAATCATAATTGTGCAGACTACCACTATTTTGAGGAATCTCTAGGATTCACATGCTAATTCCTTCATAGAAGGCTTCGAATCTGTTGCTACCTTTCATAGACAGAGTAAAAGAATTTAGAAAGGTTAGTAGTTTGTTGATTTTCAAAGGTGAATTTACGTGAACTGCCTTTTTTTAAACTAGAAAATGGACCACGTTATTACACGGGAGATGACCACCAGGGCCGGCTTTAGCACTACTGGCACTCTGTGAGACAGTGATTTTTGGCACCGCCCCCACGCCATGACCACTTCCTCGGATTCACTCAATACCACCAAGTAAATTAGTCCCTCATCTCTCCATAGCCCATCTCTCACATACAGTCATTTGTTTTAAAGCGCTTGTAAAGGCTGGTTTTACAAATCCACTCAGCTATCCACATAAAATATAGTTCTGTTCTTTGCGGCAGGTACATTAACCACCTACGCTATGTTATGGCGAGTCAAAGCTGCCACTAGACAAAACTCCTACCTCTCTCCCTAGCAGGAACATTTATCACAAGAGGTATCTTGACTTTCATTGTTTCTTGAAGGCTGGACGCACAAGGAACTTTTCAGCAGGTGCTTTCAAATAGCAAGTTTCCTAAGTTATTGCTAAACACAGACCACCCCCCACCCCGAGATCAGCGCCGCCCACTCCAGGTCAGCACCTAGTGTGGCCCACTGCTCGTACTGCCCTAAAGGTGGCCCTGCACACCACCAACCAATGGCCAAATCATTTATAATGTTAACTGTGGGTTTCTTGAATGAAGTTACTTCTATGGTTGCTGCTGCAAAACTGGCAGGTCACAAAGACATGAATTGATGGATACAATGGTGATTTTAGTGTCAACGAATGAGAGAAACAGGTGGTACAAGTTTACTGTCCCCAGCAATGCAAGCCATGAACTTGACTGCATGTACCCTAGACCACATTTACAAATTGACTTTTATATTTGCATTCAGTTATCATGACAATTTTGATAGCCATATAACAAACTCCAGACACAATCTGCTTAATGGATTTAGGGCTTTAACTCTGTTGGTAACCCACTGATTTAGTATGCACAGCATAAGGTTCACAAAAAACACAAGTACTTCTACCTAGCAGAGACCAGCATCAGCAGGCTTGCAAAAGGTACAAGCATAAAATTCACTGCTAATCGTCACTCGTGTTAAGTCTGGCTACAGCAAACATGGAAGAGATAACACAAATTCTTCAATACAAGTACAATAAAAAGTAGAGAGAGTGTAGGCTTTAGATCAGCCCACATCTGTCAGTGGTGATCATGCAGTGGGGGCTGGTTATTTTAGGAGGGCGGGCAGGACACACATGCACACTCACACATTTACACACAAGCATCCATTCACAACACTCATTAACAAACATTCAATCATGCACGCCCACACCAAACATTCATTAAAAATGTAACACACTTTTTTATTTTTTTATTTTTACCTTCAGCTCTGGGTCGGAGGTCCCAGGAGGGTTGGGTCTGCTGCCTTCCCTCTCTGGCTAAGGTCAGCTAATGAAGGAAGGCAGCAGTCCCAAGTCATCACAGAGTGGAATGGGTTCAGTGAGACTGCTAACCCCACCCCACTCTGTGACAAGGTGCCACTGATTGACATTCGCCCTGGGTGCTTCAGGGCTTAAACCTGAAGCACCCAGGTCAGAGTCAATGGGTAAACGTTTCCTCTCATCACAGAGCGGCAGAGCCATGAGGCACTTTGCTGAGCTGAGGAGGTCATGCCCACAGGAGCTGTTACATTTTCAGCCCAGCAAAGTTCAGCTCAGGCAGGTGGGAGCCTGCACAAATCATGCAGGTCTAGCTCCTGGCTGCCTGACCTGAAAACGAAGAGTGCCTGTCAGGCTGACCTTTGCTCAGCCTGACAGGCACTCTTCATGCAGGGCTGAAGGGTGAGGGGGCGTGGTCCCTCAGCCCCAAAGGAAGGGCTGCGGCTGTGCTCATGTGATATTTATGGTTTGCAATTGGGCTGTCCGTCAAGGCCATAGCATGTCGGGGATGGTTATCACACATTTTTTTCCACATTTTTGTGATGGAACCTTCCGGAATCTGCGGGAATCCACAAAATTCCTACCACCCAGCATTGTCTCATCTATACCAATAAAATGTTTTGCCGCACTTGTCAGCCTAAAAATGTTTTTGTTTTTTTTTCCAAACTGCTCTTTTGGAACCGCTTTGGTTCCCCCTCAATTTCAACATGTTTTTGGGTCTTCCCTGCCACAGGCACTTGGCCCACCTACAAAAGTGAGGTATCATTTTTACCGGGAGACGGAGGGGAACGTTGGGTGGTAGGAAATTTTTCCCGGTGTGGTGATCCCACACAGAAATGTGGGAAATGTGATTTTTTAGCTAAATTTGAGGTTTGCTGAGGATTCTGGGTAAGAAAACACTGGGGAGCCATGCAAGTCACACCTCCCTGGACACCCTCGGTGTCTAGTTTTCAGAAATGTCTGGGTTTGGTATGTTTCCCTATATGGCTGCTGAGCCCAGGACCAAAAACCCAGGTCCCCCCACCCCCCAACAAAGAAAAACTGGTAGTTTTCTATTTGATAATTTTGATGTGTCCAGAAAGTGTTTTGGGGCATTTACTTTCTCAGGCACTAGGCCTACCCAAACAAGTGAGGTACCATTTTTAATCGGGAGACTTGGGGGAACACAGATTAGCAAAACAAGTGTTATTGCCCCATGTCTTACTCTACATTTTTTCCTTCCAAATGTAGGACAGTGTGTAAAAAAGACGTCTATTTGAGAAATGCCCTGTAAATCACATGCTAGTATGGGCACCCCGGAATTCAGAGATGTGCAAATAACCACTGCTTTTCAACACCTTATCTTGTGCCCATTTTGGAAATACAAAGGTTTTCTTGATACCTATTTTTCACTCTTTATATTTCAGCAAATGAATTGCTGTATACCCGGTACAAAATGAAAACCCATTGCAAGGTGCAGCTCATTTATTGGCTCTAGGTACCTAGGGTTCTTGATGAACCTACAAGCCTTATATGTCCTGCAACCAGAAGAGTCCAGCAGACGTAACGGTATATTGCTTTAAAAAATCTGACATCCCAGGACAAAAGTTAGAGTAAAACTTGGAGAAAAATGGCTGGTTTTTTTTCACCTTAATTTCAATATTTTTTTATGTTCAGCTGTTATTTTCTGTAGGGAAACCTTGTAGGATCTACACAAATTACACCCCCCCCCCTTGCTGTGTTCAGAATAGGTTTATCTACTGTTCAGAAATGTTTAGCTGTCTGGGATCCAGCATCGGTTTCACACCCATTTCTGTCACTAACTGGAAGGAGGCTGAAAGCAAAAACAAAAAATGGGGTATGTCCATGGAAAATGCCAAAATTGTGTTGAAAAAGTGGGTTTTCTGATTCAAGTCTGTCTGTTCCTGAAAAGCTGGGAAGATGGTGAGTTTAGCACCGCAAACCCTTTGTTGATGCACTTTTCAGGGAAAAAAACACAAGCCTTCTTCTGCAGCCCTTTTTTCCCCATTTAAAAAATAAATAAATTAAAAAAATGACATTTTCGCTGTATTTTGGCTAATTTCTTGGTCTCCTTCAGGGGAACCCACAAACTCTGGGTACCTCTAGAATCCCTACGATGTTAGAAAAAAAGGATGCAAATTTGGCGTGGGTAGCTTATGTGGACACAAAGTTTTGAGGGCCTGGCACGAACTGCCCCAAATAGCCAAACAAAAGCCTGGCACCTGAGGGAAAGGGGGGGGGGGGGATGGGGAGAGGTCGGAAGGCCTGGCAGCGAAGAGGTTAAAGTGTCTGTTGGTAAGCCCAAAAAAAAGATGAAAAGAAAAAAAAGAAAAAATAACTTAGAGTAGCCTTACCAGTTTTTCAATATCATTCACAGCATCAGTGACTGGATTGCCGCATGGATTGCCGAAAGTTACACATAGGATTAGCTGAAGATAAATGAATGTGGTAATCCAAGTCTGCAATAACAAAAAATGAGAAAAGTAAGTTTTACATTTCACAAAGAATAAAATAACCATACTGACATGTACACTGCGAGAAAGTGTTAGGAAGTTAAAGTCAACAAACAGTATGATATGTTAGGAGCTTTTTCCAAGAGGACATCTCGAGAACAACTGATAAGCGCTACAGTTGAAGTAAATAAAAGAAAAATAAAGGAGTTTAGAATACAAAGTAGGCTTTCTGAGATTGATGGTTCAAAAAAATAAAAAGTTTTTCAATATATTAACAAAATTACTTTCCTTCCTGTCAATAAGTTACTTTGTGACATGCAGGAGTAATTTTGTGCCCTAATGTAGGAGGCCTCCAAATAATGCAAAAGGTGGCACAAAAGTTATATTATGTTAGAGATGTGAAGTGTATTCTATCAGTATAGCTTTGCAACAGTCATGTTCAGCTACCCTCAAACCTTAGCTTTCAAAAAATCCATCACAGACCTGAGCCTCGTTTCAATTTAAAGTGGAATCACCAAAAGTGGGGAATGAATCAATATTTGGCCCAAGGTTTCTGTTGCAAGTGTGTTCATGTAGTTCAGAGTGAGAAGACTAGTCCATGTCTGCAGTTCAGCAATGCTTGTATACGATTGTGTTAGATTAAATGTCATTCCCTACCAATATTTTAAATATCAAAATGATTGCAATGCGAACATCAGATTTGCAGTTAGCATGATCCAGAGGAGCTCTTGCTTTGACATGTGAAACAGCAGAACCCTACTTGGAATCAATACTTAACTAATCAAAAACATCAGTTATCATACGGCACTCAAACCCATCTACTCTGTGAACGTGGCTGATGGAATTATAGAAACCACAACTCCAGTGGTACCACAGATCATAGAAGTGCATACATCCAATAATTGTCGAGCATACAAAATTCAGGGATACTTTCTGGGTCAACTTCATTTGTTGTCGAACCCTGTGTGAATTCTTACAAGGAGCGATACATTGCCTTTAAAATGAATTCAACAAATTGGATCAGAGTCTGTGTGCAGTACCGAGGAACAGGTGACTCACCAAGAACACTTGCATGTGCTTCCATCGAAGCCCTTCGAATAGGCTTTGTTATGGTGTCTGGCGTTACCATAACTTGGAACGTCAGCACTGGCAGAGCAGGTATTTGCAGTAGAATACTAGTGTTCTGAGCAACACTTTTAATGGGTCTTTCAGGAGTTCGGAGTGGATATTTAAACGAATGATTCGAAACAGGATGTTTTAAGAGTCATCACCACAAGGAAGTGGTGTCCAAACTGACTGGTTACATTAATCAGTCCTGGGGTAAGGTCATTATTTGATGTGCAATATGAAACCATTTCTTCACCTAATGAATCAATCAGATCCTCAAAAGACTGAGAATTAGTCATTGTAATTGTACAAACAGATTCTTTAAAAGCAGGTAGTAAGCAAAAGTATGTTTAAACAATTCAAGCATCTACTAAAACAAGCACCAAAAACAGGATTTTTTTGGCTAATATGGAGGCAAGCCAGTATTCCACTGTAAAGCAATTCTGAAGACTATTATTCCCAAACCACAAGTCACAGGAACTAATACACCTTTACCTGATGGTTTATCAAATGAGACCAGAAGAGTCTGGTACTTGTAATTGCATTTATATAGCACTTACCACCCCTGATGAGGCTTTGAAGCACTTTATTAAGATGTAGAACGTTAGGCCAAAATCCAAGGTTAGCGATTAGACCAGTGGTATTATTGGCTGTTGATATTAGCTAAATGCTTGCAAGAAAATAAAAAACATGCATTTACTCCAGTTTCTTTGTGGTAAATTAAAATTAGTACCAGTTAGGTGTGATCGTTAGTGGGGGCTATGTGATTTAAGGCAAATGGTTGGTGAGATAAACAGGCTGGCAGAAGATCAGATATCGTTAGGTTGCAGGGATGGGTTTTAATGAAGGAGAGGTTGTGATCTATGAAGTGAGGTTATGAGTCATTTGCAGAAATACAATACCAGAGTTTAAAACAGCCATGCATGTGATTAAGAGAAGGCTATACTCAGAAATACATCACGCAGAGGGTTGAAGGTAAATAGAGGATCACTCTGAAGAAAGAAAGGACAGGAATCAATCAGAAGTAAGACAAGGTCAAATTTTCATGCAGGGTTTTAGGAGTATAGTAGGGGAAGGCTTTGAGAGAGAGCCAGCAATCTGAGGATGTAAGGTGTAGAAAGAAACATTACATACAGTCCTCCATATCCTGGGCAAAAAGCTAAACATGCAAGTCCAAGAACACGCTTTGGTTAAACGTTAAGAGCCCTAGCCTGCTACATGCCAAGCTTAGAACAGACCTTTTAAACATATTTTGGAGTATCCCAACCTTGGTACAGGGTCTTTCCACTGCACAAGGGGAGTTTGTGAAGAAAAAAAAAAAAAGAAAGAAGTCTCAGTTAGTTATATTCCCCCCCTCTATTCTGTGTTAAAGATTATGGGCCTGATTACAACTTTGGAGGAGGTGTTAATCTGTCCCAAAAGTGACGGATATACCACCAGCCGTATTAAGAGTCCATTATACCCTATGGAACTCGTAATACGGCTGGTGGTATATCCGTCACATTTGGGACGGATTAACACCTCCTCCAAAGTTGTAATCAGGCCCTATATCACTCACTCACAAAAAATGTGTTATTCAGTACTAGTTGAGCTAATATTGCCAATGTGCCGTCAGATGTACACCGCCTTAGGTTGTTTCTGCAGTACAGGAGAGCAACCCTAGGTATGAAAGTTACCTAGCACTAAAATCCCAAGTGTATGTTTTGTGTGTTTATGTGGCCTGTGTGGTACATGCATTATATGCACAAGTGAAGCAGAGTAATTAAGGCCTATGGCTTCCACTTTCGAAGCCCTTGGCCGGTCAATGTGCACAAGATGGGGGTGAGGTTGCTTTCCCAGACAGTGGAAGTTGTTTGCTGACATTCCTGAAGCAGAAGGGAGGAGACCTAAAGACTGATGTGAAGTCACAGCAGACAAAGATGCTTCCGAAATTCAAATTGCTCCTTTTGCTGGGAGTGTCTGCTGATAAGTCTTCCTTTAGCACAGACCCTTGATAGATGGCTGGTTCGTGGAGAAGTGAAGGGAGTGACTGCAGTCTCTATTGCTCAAGGTGAGAATGGTCCTTTAGTTGAGACCAGAGTTTTGTTTCCTTTTCTAATTATGGTTAAATGTGACTGTTATCCCAGGTGATGAAGGTTCACACCTCTTCGTGCGTCCTTATGTGACAATATTTTGCTTTATTTAGCCCACCCTATATTTTTATTCAAGCCTTTACTCCCACAGCCCTAAAACATCTTTCCTGAAATCTGCTGGAAAATGATGTGACTGTTACATGACACGGTACAATTAACTTACAATTTGAGTCTTCCTCAGAACAAATATTGATTCAAAATACACCGACAGACAGTGATATGTTGGTTTTTAATACGATAATCTGCATATTAAATATCTATAGGTGGATTGGGTTACAAACTAGTGGCTACCCTATGTCATGGGGGGGGGGAGGCTTAGGAGGATACATTGCTTAAGGCATTCTCTGATAACGGAGATAAAGAAATACACTGTTCCTCACTGAGTGGCAATAGGTATTCTCTACAGTAAGGATAGTAGCTGCAAAAATTCATTTCTGCTCATAATTACTAAAAGTATAACAAAAAAAAATATGTATAATTCTTAGAGTTCAAGACATTACGTATTCATTGGTTCATTTGAGGCTTGAGAGACGGGGGTTTTAGTTTGTCCCTTGTTTCTGGGAACCAGCACTTATTTCGTGCGACCCATAGGCACCAGTTTAATGATTTAAAACACTCCAAGGCATTTAATGTCTAAGAATGTCATTTGCTGCCTTGCTGTACAGTACGCTTTAGACCCTGTCAAGGTTGTTCTATTATTGAGTGGTTCAACGTGCAATTATGATGAGAACATGATAGTTTATTTCTTTAACAGGGGACAACATTTAACTTCATTATCTGGCACCGAATCAAGATGATTTTATTTAGATGTGATAGTTTCAACGTACATTGAAACATTTATGCCCCTTCACTGCCTGGCGACAATGCTATGAGTGTGAAACGTCAAGTGTCATGCACACCTTAAGCGTGACCCAGTTTATTATTACAGATGGTGCAACATTAATGTATTAAAGTATATACTGGAGAGGTTTTTGTACGACACACATGCTGAATTGGTGTACATGAAGTGTTCTAACGTGATAAAGGACAAGGAGGGACAGTAACAAAGTAATAGCCTAGGATCACATCATTTGGTCAAGCAGAGAAGCCACATTTTTTTAAATTCTTTATTTATTCATTTAATGAAGATTAACATACAACAAGGAAAGCCCACTATGGTCCCTATGAGGGAAATGTAAACCTCAACTTCCGTGGCACCCATAGAAAACCATCACTGAATTGGTCTAGAACAGAAATCCAATCAAAATGTATTCAGTTCAGTAAAAGCAATGAGGGTTAAGATACCTTTTTTGTAAACATAATCTTTTGTAATGAGGTGCTCCAAAAAAATATTACGGAGCAATGAGAGTGAATAAAAGTGTGCAAGTGCAATACAGAGAGTATATAAGTGCCTGATATGTATACATTTGTTGTCACACGCCACTCTGTCAGAGGGTCAACTTTCCAATCAAATTAAAAAACAGTCCACTAATATTTTTGTCGATGTTTCGACCCCATAAGTTATTTATATTAGGGTCAACATAAGGACGGGAAATGATTTTTGGAAGCACCGAAAATCGTGATAATTCCTTTTATAAATTAGTAGTGCAGCGAAGGTAGAGTGATAAATCCTAATCAAGCTCTGTGGCAAGCACAATCATTAAATTGATGCAACAATATTGAATCGAACAGCCCATTAACTGTCAAGAGATCGGTATGATCCTGACAGTATCAATGGGTGAGGATAGGTCTGATTATATAGGAGAATTGCCTAGAAAAATCAAGTTAACAAAAACTCACATAGAGGATAAGAAAAAAGTAATCCCTGTCGATCCACTTCCATACTATTGGTGTTGTATGTTAAGCAAAGCACTCAGTGGTCTTCAATTATTTACATAATTACCATTCAACACCAGACCGTATGATGGTGGCTTTATCAAATCAACAGGGATTGTTTTTACTGACATTGGTGCAGCGCTAAAGCTTACGGCATTGTACACTCAAGCAAGTGGTGGAGCCTGTGGTGAAAGTGGGTGGCACCAGTGAGTAAAGTGGAAAACCACCTCAAACAAAATATTTTGGGCATCTACACTTATTATATCATTATAATTATTTTCTATGACTTAAGCACTAAAAGAATTAGGTTTAGTGGTACAAGACTAGATGACCCACAATGGACGCTTAAAAGTGGTTGTCATGTGGTACATTTGAATACAACAAAAACCTTTCTAACTGCCTGTCACTTCCAATCTTAGTTGCAACATATCAGCATTAGGGTCAGAGAAGGAGATCAGGTAATGCCTTCATAAGAAATTAGGTTACTATTTGTGAAAGCCCCACTCAAGTAATGAACACAATCTTTCCCAGGGTGAACAATGAAAGTCACCAATTAAACTTGTGCTAAAAACCCGTGTGGCTTGGCAAAAGTAGTCAGGCTTAACTTAATAGTAACGTGTAATATGCAGTACTCAAACCACAATAAGGTGAAAACATAACTACTTAAATCCAAAACCAATTTAGAAAAAGCTAATTTTAAGTTAAAAAAATGACACCTAAATGACAAAAAAAGTAGAATCTAATTTGAGTTTGAAAGTTATAGGTGAAAATAGTGCCATAAAGCAAAGTAAAACTTGTGTCGTACTAGACCGGGTCAAAATCACAAGTTTAGGCTGACCACGATGGAGCGCGGATCAAATACAGGAACCAGATTTGTCCTACTCGAGAATTTACCTTCTCAAGTTCACACAAGAAGCAGCAGGAGGAGGAGTTTTGCATTGGCAGCATGATCGGTAGCTGCACAAGGAGCAGCCTGGGCTTTGCAGGCGCTTGCAGTTGTGGAGCAAAGAACCAGCCATCACTGGAGCTTCGTGTTGTTAGATAACAGACTTTTGCTGCCGACAGTCTCATGTCTGATGTGAATAGCAGGCATTGCTAACGGTTAATGTCAGAGAGTGTCAGGGTCGGTCATTCACTGTGAAGAGTCTGTTTGCGAAGAGCCCAAAAATTCTAGATTTTCACCTGTAGCTCAGGAGGCATACACTCTGATGCTACCCATCGGTCCTGGATGTGGGAGTGGGCACCTCTAGGGAGAATCAGGACTCATCCCAGCAGAGGCCAGCACCAGGGCACAGGAAGATTCAGTTGGTGCAGGTCAGCTGGGCAGTTACAGGGAGGCCTCTGAAAGCTTGTTGAGTCCCTGTAGCACAGACAAGTCAGCCAACTGACCAATTAAGTCACTTCTTTAGAGCCTGGGATCAAGACAAGCAGGATCAGTCTTCCTTTTTTAGACAACAGGAAAATCCCTCTTCTGAATCTTCCACAGGTCCTGGAGAGTTCTGATCAAAGGTTCTGATGGTGCTATTCTTATACTCAATGGCAGGCTGTGGGTGGGGATTGCCCACTTTGTATACCCTTCTCCTTTTCCTGGGTTTAGCTCCAAACTGTGTAGGGTAACAAAGGGCAGGCAGGCCTAGGTGTGAGCTGCATTCATCAGAGGCAGGGCAGGAAGTCCTTAGAAGTCAGGAAGGGGGTTATCATAGCCCTGAGTATATCCCCTCAGGACAGCCTGCTCAGGAAAGGAACACCATGCCAAACACCCAGGCCCTTTTTTATCCCCATGTCTGAAAGGGGCACACAACACACACAGAGAGCCATTTACAGTCATGCAACTCTGGACATTGACAGAAAGACATTTAGTTCAGGCAGAAAAATGGCAACTTTCTAGGAGTGGCATTTTCAGAATCGTAACTCTTTAATGTTAAATTCACATTTTTAGTATTTTAAATTACAATTCAAATGAGTGGAAGAACCCAGTCTATGGTTGGTATAATTTTAAAAAAGTGAAAAACAACTTTAGGTACATGCCGACAGTGAAAAAACCTGAACACATGCCATACCTTTTAAATACCATACACTCTGCCCTAAGAGTGGCTTGATCCTACCATAGGCGTGACATTTTGTTACTTTAAAGGAAGTTTTAGGTTTCTCAAAAAGGTATATTTTCCAGGCCAAAATGGCAGTTTAAAGACTGCAGGGCTACGTTAGTGGGTAGCACAATGAGTGCCACAGCCAACTAGTAGGATTTAATTTACAGGCCCGAGTACATGTAGTATGTATAAGTAAATTAAATATACCAATAAGGTATAGGCCAATTTTACCATGTTTAAGGGAGAGAGCACAAGCATCTTACAACTACTTAGCAGTGGTAAAGTGCACAGAGCCTCAATGACAACAAAAACGAGTTCAGCTAAAACAGGGGACTGAAGGCAAAACGTCTTAAAGAATGCCATTCTAAGAATGTCAAGTCTAACAGAGTTATAGTGCATATGTTAGGCTGTGGCATCCTTTATGAGGTTTTGGCAAACTGGGAGTTACAAAATAATAGACAGATACTAACTCGTATCTCGCAAATCCACAATAGAAAGCAGCACAGATTTTTCACAAATCACAGCTTACTCCAAAAGGAATCATAGCTCTAGGATGCCCCTAAAACAGCATCAGACCGGGGCGTGGCCGAAATGGCGGCCGAGTCGCACGCTTTCTAAACAGCTCTGTCTCACGCCCTAGCATTATCCTGTCAAATCCTGCTCATCCGGCCGTCTTGATGCACATGTCAGATGCCCAGCCACAAGCAGTGCTGCAGATACGTTTGCTACTTGCTTCATTTTCCAGCGGAGCATGGAAATCGAGGAAAGCTGAGGGAAGTATCATAGGCCCGAAGGCATGGCCTATCTTGCTGTGCGGTGCGGTGGTGCTCACGCTCGACCAGTGCCTCTGTGATCCAGCCTCCTTGAGCCTGCTCCCGGCCCCCTGCTGACATGGGTGGGTGCTTGGTAGAGTTAACGGCCCCTGAGAAGTGGCACCAGGGTTCACCATCTGGTCGTACTGGCCCCAGGAGGAGGTGAGCCTAAGGGAGGCGTGGCGGCCTGGATTGTGCATGGGATGCGTTTCTCCTGCAGGGCCCCTGGCGCTTGAGGGGACACTTATGACATCAAATAGTGGCTGGGGGCCCATGTGGTGGTGACTGGCAGCCGCTATCGCCCAGGCTCACCCGCCTTACATCTTGGGAAGTCCGGAGGAGGAGCAGTGACCATGGATGGTGCTGGGGTGTGCTTTATCTACTGAGCTCCAAGCGCTTAGGAGGCAATACGATTACCCCGTAGACTTTTCACCCACACTGATAGTGAAGGTATAACACTGGTAAGGCCATTACACATTGTAAACCTCACAGCAACAGCACTGTTTAGCAGGTGGAGGAGGGATATCTGCCATATAAACTGACCCAAAACCAAATCTACCTCATTGTGCACTATGGATGTTGACCACCAGACCTGCTGCTAAGGTGAAGACCGCTCTGGATCTCGATTTGGCATGTTTCCCCCAGACAGAGCATCAAAACATAAAATAAAACATACATGTTGCAAGATGCGGCACCAGCTGCCAACCACCCACACATTTCTACCATGGACTGTGCTCAAGACATGGTGCTGTAAGTACTACACCTTTATTTGCGCACATCTAGAACTTCTGCACAATAGTCAGCACTGTTGCGCTTGAAAGAGACGTACACCTTGGAAGCTGCTCTTAATTATAGGAATCTTGGTGATGCCAGAGTCATTCCTGCTTATAAGACCCTAGTCGCGCAGCCTGACTCTTGTTACATGACTCGGAGTTTGTTGACTAACAGAACCTATAGGGAATCATAACTGCAAGATGATCACTCCACACTAAGTGCTCTGCTTGTTAGGGCACATGAGACTGTGACCGAAGTGGCTTCAGCATTGCTGTAAATCACAACGGCATACTTGCTCCCTCACCAGCGGCGCCAACGCTAACCTCGTTATGCACTACAAATACTGGAACTCTTCCACATACCCAACTGGGTGGCAAGCACACCCAACAACATGAGGATCAAACCTAAACTTCCAAAACCTCCGCCGCAGGAATGCCTGGAACAACCTCACTCTCCATCATCCTCACTGGATACCTCATTGGTGCTGCAACAGGTGGAAACCACGCTGCTAGTGCACTTCACTCAGTTTGAAAAAATTCTGCTACCTATTCTGGATACTAAAAACTCACTAGAAAACAAGATTGATTCTGTTTCTCAAGATGTCAGCTTACTCTGTGCTGACCACTGCAAACTGACTTACCAAGTGGAAGATACCGAGTCCTCCTTGAGCACCATAAGGCCCACCATCCAAGAAATGTAGGCCCAGATGAAATAGCTTAACACAGAAGTGGCAACCCTGCATCACAAGGTGGAACATGTGGAAGGGCGCTCCAGTAGTTTCTGGACTTCCCTGAAAAGTCAAAAAGCTAATGTATGGTACTCTTCATAGATAACTGGATAATGTACTGATCGGCAAGGCCCCTGAAATTCTTCTCGATTGAGCATGCACACAGGATCCCAGGTAGGGCGCCCCCACCTGGTGCCCCGGCTCACCCAATCATTGCCCGTTTTCTAAATTATTGGAACCAGGACTTATTATTACGACGCTTCAGAGTTCAGGGTCTCCGCTATCACAGCTTACCTGGACTTCACGGCAGAGGTGCGGGCCAAAGGGGCTCCTATCTGAAAGTCAAGCAATGCCTCAGGGAATAGGACATTAAATATGCCCTGCCGTTCCCTGCCAGGCTCCAGGTGACAGACAGGGAGAAGGCTCTCATTTTCTCTATGCCCGAAGATGTAAGGACCTGGATGCACGCCAAGGGTATTATCCAACATTTAACAGCTGACAATGAAGCAAGTGAGTGGCAGATCCCTACCACACATCGCCGACAGTGCAACAGATCACAACTCAAGCCCACCAAACTCAAGCAGCAAAAGAAAGGGCCAAAGCTCTAGAAGAGACCAAGCAATATGCTGCGAACACCTTCGCAGAGCTTAGGGAGTGACACCACTCAGACATGGACACAGGAAGCTCCCGAACCACCTTATCGAGTGTGGCTAAGGGTGCAGATGTCACACCTCGCACAACAGACCATCTCTGACTGCTACAAGCAACACTAACTACGGGGACACTCCACACTTCCTGTTGCACTGTGCCAGGCAGAGTAAACTCGCAGTGTCCCAAGTACGAGATGTGGGGGACCAGGCAGTGTACAGTTGTGGGCTCTGGATAGTCCTATTCCAGTACTCATGCTTGACCCACACATCTCTCTCATTGATATGGAGCCGGATGTGGACTCATTGTCTAGGGCTGCGACATAGAGACACAACACTTGTTGAGACACCACACCCCGACTAATGTCTTCCACATGGACAAGTTTTACACCCAGCTACTATTTGTTAGGTATGTGTTGCAGCATGGGGGTAAGTAGCAGTATATGCATTTGCCAACCGCCTCAGAGGTTCTTGTTTACATTTAACATGTTAGTTCAGATTGTTTTTATTTAGCAGAATTTGAGGGATGAGATGTGGACAGGGTGGGGATCAGCACAGTGGGGGGAAACCTGTCTCAAACTCAATTATTAAAGGACAATGCCTCCCAAGGGGGCACTCTCCATGCCCTACATTCCCACAAGAATGGTATTCCTATAGATGTCCACACTACTAATGTTACACTGAGTTATACTGTTGTGACATGGAACGTACGCATTATGACTACACCAACCAAAAGATATCCCATACATACAGATCTTAACCGCTACAGGGTGCAATCTTCCAAGAAACTTATCTCTTTGACATTTAACTCTGTAAACTCAAGTCCAAGTGGCGCAGGCAAACATATGGCACATATTCATCTGCGTTTGCCAGAGGTGTGCTGATATGGATAGTGTCTGGGGTGCCTTACACTATATGCATTCACATAAGACGGATGATGGGGGCGATATGTTGTTGTGGAAGGATTTTTAGATGGCTCACCTCGAACAATTGTGAGCGTCTATATCCCCAATCATGCTCAAGGAGATTTCCTCAACACACTTACACCTGCACTCTTCCATGACCGACTGGCCCCATGCGGACATTAACTGCATGCTAGACATGGATCTTGATCGCTCACTTCCCCCATTATGGGGAGAGGCAGCTGGGCACCTTTTACTCCCCAGTACATGACCTCCACACTAGGATAGATTTACTGCTGGGCACCACCTCCCTAGAACAAAAGACAACGCGCATGTATTACCTTGTCAGTACCCTATCTGATCATTGCCCATTATTGTTAGAGCAATACTGGGGCAAAACACCCCCCAAAATACCTACATTGCATCTGCAGACTGATGCCCTGGCTGATCATCCCTTTAGGGAAGAGCTCTTCACCTGTATTGCACAATATCAAGAACACAATAAATACTCAACCACTCTCTGCACCGCTGAATGAGGTGCTCACAAACTGGTGGTGAAGGAACACTATCTCTCAACCAGCTGGGGGGTTGGACACACACTGCATAAGGAAATAATGGCATTAGAACAGCAGATGTGCCCGAAGGAGAAAGCTATTGCGAGCAGATTGGCCATTCCAGATAATCTTTGTGATCTCGGCAAACTATCTGGCGAGGCCAAAATACACCTCCGCAAACATGTCTACGAGTTCTACTTAACTAGATTGCACGCAGAGGGTGACTGACCAGGGAGATTATTTGCATGACTCATTTGTGACGAACATCAACAAACCCCAATAGGAGCCATTAAACCACATGACGGCTCCATGGCCACCACACAATCTGCCATTGAAGTCTTTCGAGACTATTACCACGCTTTATACCAGGTGTTCCCATCCCCTGCCTCTGCACAACTCGAAGCGTTTTTAACAGATGCCACCCTGACTCAGCCTTCTTTTCAAATAGCTGACCTTGAGAAGCCCATACAGCTTGAGGAAGTATGTGCAGCTATTGCTCAAATGGCCCAGAATAAAACGCCAGGCACAGCCTACCGATAGAATATTATGAGGCATAGTCCGCACATCTCACACAACCTATATTAGAAGTGTGCCAAGAGGCCTGGACATGTGGAGAGCTACTGGTATCACAAAAGGAGGCACTGATCGTAGTTTTGCCTAAACCAGGTCGTGATCCAACAGATGTGCGACAATACAGACCACTGTCTCAACTTAATCTTGATTGTAAGATATTGGGCAAAATCCTAGCAAACATACTCCTCCACCTCATCAAGGTGCTGGTCCATGAAGACCAATCTGAGTTCATACCAGGCCATAGTACGTTCCTAAGCATTAGGCATTTTATGTGTATAATACACGAGACCCCATCTGAGGCGTACGGCTGAGTTACAGCGTCCCTGGATATTGAGAAAGCGTTCAATACCCTTAGCTGGGAGTTCCTGCGTACAGTCCTACAGCATATGAGCTTCAGCCAGAGATTCCTGAAATGGGTCCATATTTTATACACTAAACCAACGGCCAGGGAGAAAACAGGTAAATTTAGATCTGATAGCTTTTCAAACTCCAGAGGCACCAGGCAGGTTGCCCACTCTCGCCACTGCTATTTGCGCTTGCAAAGGAATAATTGTTTATGGATCAATTGTATTCACATGTTTATCCTCCGCACAATTAGGTTATATTATTTGAATTTTGCATGGAGATCAATTTGGTGTAGGCTGCTTCCCTTGACATGCCTCAGGCTAACTCGTGACTGCTGTGGTTAAGAAGGCAGTGACCGGAACAAAAGTAGATGGTGATCCAATAACACAATTTGCTTGAATCCATGCTAATTTTTTGCCCTTTTAATTAGCTCCTCTGCCATGAGGAGGAGGTTGTTGATTGTCTAAGGCTGATACAAAGGGGCAAATCTTTTAGGTCATCATGATCAATGAGGACACAACGTCACTTCCAAACATGGAAATTCAGTGGTTCCACGCCCATGCAGATAAGTCTGTATTTCAGTCTTAGAGTAGCGACTTGGCAGGCAGAAATTGCATTAGACTCCCGGACAGAACAGCAATGAAAAACCTCATGTTACCCGGTTTCTAAAATTTTATTTCCCTCTGTTAAACTATTTAAGAGATGACTGACTGTCTACCCGAGCGTGCAAGAGTCTAGATATAACAAAATGTATGCATGGAAAGCAAAAAAACTAAAATATGGTAAAATTTCCCAGAATGTTTGCAAGACATATTTTAAACAAACCTGGAAATGTCATGACTAGTAACACCTCATGAGAGAACAAGTACATAACATGGAATAATGAATAGGTCCAAGTTTAGGACTTGCTCCCTCTGGGCTAAGATCTATTCTTCTAGCAATGAGAATTTAAAAAAGATGCTGGTAGGAACATGGCATGCCTATTACTGGCAGATTTGTGACGCAATTAAACGTCAGCAATTAACACTAGCAATATGTTTCCATATATGGTTTCCTAAAATGATTTTACAATGTTAAGAAATACATTCACTATCTCTCGGCCTTTTGGTTGGCGGAAAGAATGACGATGGCTACCAAAAAAAGGGGAATACGCCATGCATTCTCTAATGTTGATACACAATGCTTGTTACTATAACAGAGTATCCATCCTGCAATAGAGCTCCAATCAAGTTTATTTTTTTTATAAAGACAAAAAAAGGTAATCGTGTGTTCTGATAATTAGATGCAAACTACTTCACAGCAACAAATGCCATACACTGTTCAAGACAATACCCACATTTTTGCAAAACACAAATAAGTCGACAGATGTATATGTTTATACCGGTGTGACTGCACTATTAACAATCAAACGCAAGATGGCAAGATGTAAACACCACACTGAAAAACATAGGAGCACATATTAAATTCACAATAGAAGAGGGGGAAAAAAAAAAAAAACACACACACACATACATAAGAGATAAAATCCCTCACTAAAACTTCCCACCGATTTGTTTCCCTCTCAATGTTTATGATCTTTCCAACGATGTGACTGGTTGCTAGGAGCCAAGAAATATTTGGATAGCTGACTGTGTGCAGAGATTTTGCACAGGGCAAAAATGAGCCTGGTATTCAGTTATTTGTTTGCAGGATCACCCCAGTCCGGGAGCCCTCTGCATTCTCAGACGCCTTTTTTATTATTGTTGGTGACCTTGTTCCTTGCAGGTTTTGCTTGCATAGAAGCCAACTGTTTACTGGCTCAGCTGAATAATGTATGCACTGCAGAGACCCATGTTTAAAGGTGAGGCCACAGGGGCGTAGCTTGGTCAGTAAGATTCCAGGGAAGGAGGAGGCGGGTGCTTCAGATTTTCCAACAGTTATGTTGGCATATAATGTTGAAATACATTATACGACTATCAGGGTGCATGAGATGGGCTTAAGGGGCAGTAGAAATGGAGAGCAATTCGGATTGATAAGGGTACTAAGTGAGGGAACACTCAAACATTTTGTAAAACGAACTTTTTGAAGACTTTCAAAACAGAGAAAGATGCAAAGAGAGCAAGAGTGTGTTTTTTGTCCCTTTGTATGTGAATACTTTTTGGTGAAGTCTAACCGAGACCTCACCTTACCTGGCGGAAGGCAGCTGTGCCCAATCAATTTACAAGGAAATACATTTATTAGTGGGGTGCAGCACCGTAAACTACTCCCCTGAAGCTAGACCCCCGGAGTCCACAGATTCTAACACCCAGCAAATCCCCCTCAGCCTTGTATTACTAAACTAGTGCTGAATTCGTTAACACCAGTGAACCACACCAAAGAAGGCATAAATGCTACTTATTAAACTCCTGCCTTGTCAACCAATTGGCACACCACATACAAATATAACTGATGGGCTCAATCTTTGTTATTTACCTATTTGCCACGGTCATACTTGTATGGCTTGCTTTGCATAAAGGGGACTCAAACTTTCTCTGAAGCACCTTAGAAGCAACCTTGAAGCCATACAGGTTATCCTAATTTTCCCAGAAATGAACTATTTTTTAACATTGCCTACAGATTTACCACACACAAAACCTTCCTGGCTGTTAAAATGGGCCTTTGGCAGCTATTCTTAACATTGTCAAAGAAGACACTTCTACATTACCTTAACTGTAAAGATAAAAACGCAAATAGAAGCAGATTTGAAATGTGTAGTACCAGATTATCGTTTAGCAATAAAATATTGTACCCTAAATATAACATTTTCAAACATAGAATAAAAGAGTTGCTGCATTGGAGAAAACAAAAAAACTACACCCAAAGGGACCATGTTTTTAAAGCAATACTTCCTACAAGTTACTCACGTTAGACGATATCACTTACAAATTATGCTGACATGCAACCAAACCATTAGAAAAATACTGGTGCACTTTGCTATAACTGATACATATTAAAATAAAGCACTGATGAGCAGCAGATATCTCAAACTGAAGTCATGTGTTACTCTAAAAAAAAAATTTAACCAAAATACTGCCTTAGCAGAAGTAGCTTCCTTTCCACTCCCTGCCCTAAACCCTCACTTTGCTTAACATCCACTTACAAAAACAAAATGACTGAATAATTTATCTCCAAAAGATATCAGAGATGGAATCAGACCAGTTGCGGCTGGCAACTTTGCAAAGTGGTGGTGGTAGTGGGGTGGGGTGGTGGGAACACAAACTACAAATAATTGAAAAAAATATATATACACAAAATTAAAAGTACCTTAAAGTCGCTGCCGCCGCACACCCCGCACTCTCCAGGCACAGGCTCCCAGCCTGCCCTGCGCCAATCACGAAGCTGCTCAAAGCAGTATTATGATTGACTGGAGCGCCCTGTCTGGATGCTCCAACGCAGACTAGAAGCTTGGGTCATCTCTCTCCAACTCAGCAACAGAGAGCTGGGTTGGAGAGAGAAGTTGTGCACATGTGTTTAGCTGGTCAGAGACGGTCGGCCAAACATACATGTGCACTAAGGGGAATGCTATGTACACTCGCCTCACTGCTTATCACCCCCATGGCCCTGTCCCTTTAAAAATAAAACGATAATAAATAGCTGTTATCGTTTTATTTCTAAAGGTTTGCAGCTCCTGCGGGGGGTGGGGCGTACAGAAATAATACTGTATTTAACAGATGCATATATTGTGGAAGTACAGAATTTGGGGTATAATGACAATATTTTACGTTACAGTCAGGCACTGTATAAATGTGGTGCATCATTTCCTCAACAAATAAGTAGTGTTAACATTCAATAAATCACGGTGCTCCATGATACAATTACTGTAAAAAGATTCTAGTATGGGAGTTATCCAAATCAGAAAAGGAGAATATTAAAAGGAGATTGGATGGAGTAATAATGATTTCATTTTGAGCAAGAAAGAATGCATCATTCCAAGATAATTTGATACTTGCCAGACCCAGCCAATTTTTTCAACACTTTTAAAAATGTTCAAATTAATGGAATATTTAAGGAGGGGCATTTTTACCTTGCCATGAAATACTCAGACCCTAATATTTTGCTCCATGACTCTTTCCCATAGTCTCAACTCTTCATATTTAAGAATGGGTATCCCGTTTAAGGACTAACGGCATTCTACACATATACAGATTGGTACAAAGCTGGGCTGTTACTTCTTACATGCACTGTTCCTACTAGTATACTGAACATAAGGAGGTTAATAACTGTTGTTACTTGTATTAAAGATGGAAAAGTGAGAAATAGTACATGGAGTGTGAGACGTGAAGAAGAACTCAGATACCTAAAGTTGAATTTCTAGTGTTTTGTACAAGCATACTATCATCCAACTTTCGAATTTTGCATATTACTTTTGCATGCATAAATGTTCATTATTTTAAAAGAGGACTCTTGCTCTCAAATGAAGTAACTTTTGGTTGCTGTGCACACCCAAAGACTTTCGAAACAAATTAAGACATGCACATTTAATTTTAGAACTCGTCAACATATTGAATTATAGGTCTCTGTGTCAGGCATGGGTTTCTCTTGGCTTGGCAATGCAAATGACCAAATTGCAGACAGTTATAGAAAAGACATACACATAGGTGAAATCATCATCCCCATAAAGTTGATTTGAGTAAAGAATAACAATGATTAAATCAGAATGTACTGAGTCAGTCATGTCTGCACTCTTCCAAAACGAATCCCTAATAATCATGGATAGCCAAGAATCAAACTCAAAGAAGAGTTTGCCAGACAAGCTAATACAAGAACGTGGTCCCTTGCCTTAGAAAGAACGCCAAGAATGTGATGGTTGTGATGTAGAGTCTCTCCCAAAAATGTAATAGAGTTTTCAAAACACATTAAATTGCATCTTCACACCAACTCACAAGAAATGTAAATTCCCTCAAAAAGTTGTTCAGGTCTCTCTCTTTCTTACAATGTTTTAACCTTGGTCATTTCCTGCCTTACTTCCATAAACAGCATTTATCTTGGCCTCTCGAACTATCTCTTGTACCTCATTCAGCATCTGCGAAATGCAGTGGCACACACAATCTAAAAGCTTAGAAACACTTCTTTCCAGTCACATACTTGCTGTGTTTGTTGCGTGTGTGCCCATCAAACGGTGGCGCACTTGCTATATTATATTGTTCATGGACTGTTCCATGGTCTGAGACCCACCCATTTCTTTCCTCAGAACGTCAGGCTTAAAACACAGCCTTATAATGTTGCTCAATATACGTTTCTCTGCTATTAGTGTCAAAGTAACACAAATGTTAACATTTTGGATAGGACTTGGCATCTGCAATATTTTTTCATATGAAAAAGACATTGGATCCATGCATTGCCATTTTGGATTTGAAGCAGGCAGAGGGCCTGTTTTGAATGAAACACCCACCCAAAAATAAGACTTGCATGCAATTTATGACCTAAACTGGAGACAAGGAAATCTGCTGGCCTTCTTCTCAGGTGTGGCAATGCCTTCACTAATTGCTTCACTTTTTACAATATCAGCAGATACCCAGCTGCAGGCCACCACCCTAAGGTTTTGCAATGACGATAAGAATCCTCTGTTAAGGTGAGCAAGGTGTGCTCTTGCTATTCAAAAAGCTACTTTGTGTTAAAGGATTCTTCACAAATGATTTACAAATCATTTTCCTGACAGATCAAAGGTCATTCAAGCTCTCTTCCAGTCACTCCTGCTCAGCCTCTGAAATCTAAATGGAAAACTGCAATAAAAATAGACCTGATCCAGCAGCTATCTGCACATGTCAAAACAAACCATGGCTCATTCTGGAGTCTGCAGCAGTTAATAGTATCCCTTAGTTGACTGAAGAGCCATGCCCTGATTTCCTTGGAAACATGTTATGTTAACAAGTTCTAAAATTCAATTTGCATGTCTTAATTTGTTTCGTAAGGCTTTGGGTGTGCACAGAAACTCCTTTCATAGGTCTCACCAAGTACCTGCTCAGGACAGGCAAGCGCAAAGCCATAATATTTTAAACCAGAAACATGACCATGTGATAGTGTAGCATTAAAATCTGCTACTGTCCAACTCTAAGCTTCAACAGAGAATGACAACATTTATCTCTTTGGCTTTTAATGTTAACACACCTGCGAATCCCGTTTAAGACTGTTTACTCACATGTCTTAACAGCAGAGCATGTTAAGTGATACTTGTAGTTGCCCGGGACATTTTCTAGGGATTTTCTTTTAGTTCCTTTTGTAGAGTAAGCTGCTGAAGAGGGCAACAATATAGTATGGCATAGAAAACTACACTGTTCTGGTTTCTTGAACTCCACTTGAAATTCCCAGCTTTCTCGGAGTGTTCACCTTGCATCTGAGCAGGTCTTGATGTCCCAGTGTATAAACAAGATGAAGGAAATCAAGGCACGGTAAACCTGCTGATAAGATTCGGTGGAGCGATGTTAATGTTTGTCCTAGGATACTGGGCCATGCTGCATGTGTGGGGTGGGTTCATGGAAGACACGGACTACTCACAACTACCGTCTGAAAATGATTCAACCTTATGTACTGTTAATTCAACACTGGTTGAAGTTATTTCCAGAACAGTTATCCATTATGGTCACATCTGTGCAGAAGCAATAAATCTTGTTTTCCTGTCTGAATGGCAGTCAAAAGCATTTTCATACATTGACAAAAATATATATATATATATTCTATACTGGATCACAGGTGGGTGGTTTGGTTTCTTATGGTATTCCAGATCTCCGGGATTCCACATTAAGCTAAGTATATCAGGCCCTGGATGTGGCCAGACATTTTCTTTATTTGGTTAGTCAAGGTGGAAACAGAGTGGGAAGACTAATCAGTAAAAGACTAGAAAGTACAGCCACTGGATCTGATAGGCAGGTGTGGCTGTAACTTAAGACATAAAAAGCCATCAGTAACACAGCCTTTTCGTTTTCACACGCAATGTATTGGCCAGAAGAAGGTGGCAACGGAAGAGAGATCACATGGGGGAATGAGAGCTATACATATACTTAAGATTTCAGACCATGAATGTGGAAATCCTAGCCCTTGTGTCTTCCATTTTGAATGACAATTAAAGGTCCAGTGATTCATCCGGGCACTTCTCAATGCCCTCACTTATACTAGAGAGAGACAATCTCAGGAAACACCTCTTGTCTTTCATGGGAACAATCAATTGTATTCTAGCTGTAGATACATTGCACTGCAGTTTGCAAACAGTGCTAAACGTGAAAGATCATTCTGTATATTAAAAAACCATCTTTCACGCATATATTACTGGCTGATCTGTAAATGTAAGTACACAAACGAAGTTGTAATTGCACAAAACAGTAAACTTAGCATTGATCTTTCTTATACTTATTCCCTTTGCATCTAGCTTGGCCTACTCTTTGCCGATGCACATGGTCCACTTTTCTGAAGGACTCCTCTTGAAAAGCATTATTTAGTATGAAAATACATGTTTAACTTCTACATTAGGTCGGGTGGTGAAACTATGCGCCTAGGCTAGCGCAGGTAATCTGCAGTGGCTTTAGCCTACCCGGAGAATGAAGTGCTGAAAGCTATGGCCTACAAGTTGGAACATGCACATAGTACTTCAGGGGTCTTAAAACTAGGGGCTGGGGGCACAAGCTATGGCCAAAGGAAGTATTATGCAGATAAATGTGCTTTATTTTTTTGAAGAAAACAATTTCTTGCATTTTTAAAAAGGTCACATAACTTAACTGCAATATCTAAATAAGGCTAGACATGTTTAAACACTGGCATCCTAACAGCATAATTGCACAAAAAAAAAACCTGAGGGGGACGATGATTTTTATTTTTTCACTGGAGGGATGGGGGTGGGGTGGCGCGGCATTCAAAAGTTTGAAAACCACTGTAGTACTTTGCGGTTAAGCTCAAAAGGGGCATGTAGGAGGCTGGACTGGCTTGTAGTGAGTACCAAGGGGTACTTGCACCTTGCACCAGGCCCAGTTATCCCTTATTAGTGTATAGGGTGTCTAGCAGCTTAGGCTGATAGATAATGGTAGCTTAGCAGAGCAGCTTAGGCTGAACTAGGAGACGTGTGAAGCTACTACAGTACCACTTAGTGTCATATGCACAATATCATAAGAAAACACAATACACAGTTATACTAAAAATAAAGGTACTTTATTTTTATGACAATATGCCAAAGTATCTTAGAGTGTACCCTCAGTGAGAGGATAGGAAATATACACAAGATATATATACACAATAGCAAAAATATGCAGTATAGTCTTAGAAAACAGTGCAAACAATGTTTAGTTACAATAGGATGCAATGGGAACACATAGGGATAGGGGCAACAAAAACCATATACTCCAAAAGTGGAATGTGAACCACGAATGGACCCCAAACCTATGTGACCTTGTAGAGGGTCGCTGGGTCTATTAGAAAATAGTGAGAGTTAGAAAAATAACCCTCCCCAAGACCCTGAAAAGTGAGTGCAAAGTGCACTAAAGTTCCCCTAAGGACAAAATAGTCGTGTTAGAGGGAAAATGCAAGGAAAACACAAATCAGCAATGCAACAACGATGGATTCCTGACTGAGGGTACCTGTGGAACAAGGGGACCAAGTCCAAAAGTCACAAGCAGCTCGGAGATGGGCAGATGCCCAAGAAATGCCAGCGGTTGGTGCAAAGAAGCTCTTACTAGGCTGAAGAACTGTGAATACTGCAGGAACGACAAGGGCTAGAGACTTCCCCTTTGGAGGATGGATCCCCCACGCCTTGGAGAGTCGTGCAGAAGTGTTTTCCCGCCGGATGGACGCCAACAAGCCTTGCTACACGCAAATCGTGCGTTTGGCGTTTTTGGACGCTGCTGGGGCCCAGGAGGGACCAGGAGGTCGCAAATTGGACCTGCAGAGAGAGGGGACGTCGAGCAAGACAAGGAGCCCTCACTGAAGCAGGTAGCACCCGGAAAAGTGCCAGAAACAGGCACTACGAAGATGCGTGAAACGGTGCTCGCCGAAGTTGCACAAAGGAGTCCCACGTCGCCGGAGACCAACTTAGAAAGTCGTGCAATGCAGGTTAGAGTGCCGTGGACCCAGGCTTGGCTGTGCACGAAGGATTTCCGCCGGAAGTGCACAGGGGCCGGAGTAGCTTGCAAAGTCGCGGTTCCCAGCAATGCAGCCCAGCGAGGTGAGGCAAGGACTTACCTCCACCAAACTTGGGCTGAAGAGTCACTGGACTGTGGGGGTCACTTGGACGGTGTCGCTGGATTCGAGGGACCTCGCTCGTCGGGCTGAGAGGAGACCCAAGGGACCGGTAATGCAGCTTTTTGGTGCCTGCGGTTGCAGGGGGAAGATTCCGTCGACCCACGGGAGATTTCTTCGGAGCTTCTGGTGCAGAGAGGAGGCAGGCTACCCCCACAGCATGCACAAGCAGGAAAACAGTCGAGAAGGCGGCAGGATCAGCGTTACAGAGTTGCAGTAGTCGTCTTTGCTACTATGTTGCAGGTTTGCAGGCTTCCAGCGCGGTCAGCGGTCGTTTCCTTATCAGAAGGTGAAGAGAGAGATGCAGAGGAACTCGGCTGAGCTCATGCATTCGTTATCTAAAGTTTCCCCAGAGACAGAGACCCTAAATAGCCAGAAAAGAGGGTTTGGCTACCTAGGAGAGAGGAAAGGCTACTAACACCTGAAGGAGCCTATCAGCAGGAGTCTCTGACGTCACCTGGTGGCACTGGCCACTCAGAGCAGTCCAGTGTGCCAGCAGCACCTCTGTTTCCAAGATGGCAGAGGTCTGGAGCACACTGGAGGAGCTCTGGACACCTCCCAGGGGAGGTGCAGGTCAGGGGAGTGGTCACTCCCCTTTCCTTTGTCCAGTTTCGCGCCAGAGCAGGGGCTAAGGGGTCCCTGAACCGGTGTAGACTGGCTTATGCAGAATTGGGCACATCTGTGCCCAACAAAGCATTTCCAGAGGCTGGGGGAGGCTACTCCTCCCCTGCCTTCACACCATTTTCCAAAGGGAGAGGGTGTCACACCCTCTCTCAGAGGAAGTTCTTTGTTCTGCCATCCTGGGCCAGGCCTGGCTGGACCCCAGGAGGGCAGCTGCCTGTCTGAGGGGTTGGCAGCAGCAGCAGCTGCAGAGAAACCCCAGGAAGGGCAGTCTGGCAGTACCAGGGTCTGTGCTACAGACCACTGGGATCATGGAATTGTACCAACAATGCCAGGATGGCATAGAGGGGGCAATTCCATGATCATAGACATGTTACATGGCCATATTCGGAGTTACCATGGTGAAGCTACATATAGGTAGTGACCTATATGTAGTGCACGCGTGTAATGGTGTCCCCGCACTCACAAAGTTCAGTGAATTGGCTCTGAACAATGTGGGGGCACCTTGGTTAGTGCCAGGGTGCCCTCACACTAAGTAACTTTGCACCTAACCTTTACCAGGTAAAGGTTAGACATATAGGTGACTTATAAGTTACTTAAGTGCAGTGTAAAATGGCTGTGAAATAACGTGGACGTTATTTCACTCAGGCTGCAGTGGCAGGCCTGTGTAAGAATTGTCAGAGCTCCCTATGGGTGGCAAAAGAAATGCTGCAGCCCATAGGGATCTCCTGGAACCCCAATACCCTGGGTACCTCAGTACCATATACTAGGGAATTATAAGGGTGTTCCAGTAAGCCAATGTAAATTGGTAAAAATGGTCACTAGCCTGTCAGTGACAATTTGAAAGTAATGAGAGAGCATAACCACTGAGGTTCTGGTTAGCAGAGCCTCAGTGAGACAGTTAGGCACCACACAGGGAACATATACATGCACACCTATGAGCACTGGGGCCCTGTGTGACAGGGTCCCAGTGACACATACATATAGGCCACAAACCTATGAGCACTGGGGTCCTGACCAGCAGGATCCCAGTGACACATAACAACCATACTGAAAACATGGTGTTTTCACTATGAGCACTGAGGCCTGGCTATCAGGATCCCAGTGAGACAGTGAAAACAGTGACAAACACCCTGACATACACTCACAAACAGGCCAAAAGTGGGGGTAACAAGGCTAGAAAGAGGCTACCTTCTCACAGGGCAGGTTACAATAACGAAAAGGGTAAATTACACCCACCCTTGCTTTACTTTTTCAATGGTTCATATAAAATGTATTTATTTTTTTAAATGTTAAATGTTGAACTGTTATTAAAAGGTAATGAAGCATGGGACTGGGACAGGGCGTGATGCCAGAATGCAGCTGAAGACAGCTAGCTGTATTAACCCATCTCACCTTACGAAACGCCTAATCAGAACCTTTCTAGATCAGGGATACATGCTAAATGTGCATGTCCAACATTGGCTTAGTACAGATAGATCTAGGGAGAACATTTAAGATAACCATTGGTCGCATTTAAGCAGATTCCCTTTTCCTTAATATAGTTCACTTCAATTCCTCCAAAGGAGGAAACGTTTTCAACTTAATAAGAAGTGAAATATTAAGATGTATTACCCTAAAAAGTCGTCTCTGAGTGAAAGGTTTTATCATGCACAGCCTGAACCCTTTCATTTCATTTATTGGAGTCTGCATACCTTCTGCTGCTTAGCTGGAAAAACAAAGTGGTGTATGTAAACAGTGCCTTTTTATTCTCCAGGAAAAATAATAATAAAATAAGAACATGGGAAAGCTCAGCTCCGATTGTGGTTTATACAAAAGCCAGGTTTCGGCTACTTGGACATCTCCAGCAGACTTCAGAGTTAGAGGGTGAAAGGTACTGGAAAAGGGCCTGGTATTCAAGACTTGAGAGCTGTGTAGATGGCTACTTTATAAAGGCTAATCCTGTCTCCATTAGAGTAAAAGCAGCTTTGGTTAATGCCTTGCTATTCACAGTACCTACTGAATTAAAGTACTGTACTAAGACATTTTCAGTAACATTTATGTTAATGCCATAGTTGTCACACACACCATTAAATAATATTTCCAGATGTAAAACAAAACAAAAATGATGTAAGATATCAATATGGAAATGGCCGTATTTCTGCAGAAAGGGATCCCTTCCCCTTTGAGAATGTTAAAGAAAATCATTTTAAGAGCATGTAGGGATCCCACAGACCCATGTGACGGCTATCAGTCCTAATGTTCAAAAACTGCGATCTACCTCATTAATAATTAAGAGATCATTGGTTTGTGGACTACTAGAAATTAATAATTTAAAAATAAAAGATTCATACTTTAGGAATAGTGATTTCCTAGCTGTGATCCGGAGAGAAACTCATTTTGGAAATCACTATTCCCAGTTTTAGTACATCTGGCCGACAGTGTAAAAACTGAAGCAGTAGAAAAGATGAAGCATTATAAAATTAGTGATAGGAAGTGATAGATGGCTTGTCAAGACCAAACACCAGCATGAAGTTGAAAGGTGAGATTTTGCTGATTAAAGTCATTTAGTCGAGCGACATTAATGCACTGATCAGGACAGTTTTAAGTGGATTCGGTGTTGTGAGTTTTTCTAGTGCAACGTTTGTGGTACTTCTTTCTTATCTAATGCATTGTTACCGATCTAGATACTACGGATAGCATGCTGCCCTAGGTTTTTGTTTCCCTGTCTCGTTGGAACAGTTTTTTGTGTTCTTGCAATGTTTGATATTGGGTGCAAAAACCTAATGTTGTTCCCGGCCTGGCTGTTGCAAGAAGAAATATGTTATACATACACACCGGTAAAACGAAATATGTTGTGCACGCGAACACACACACACAGAACTCTTACAATACACAGGGCTTTAGGAGGATAAAAAATGTGGGGTTGGGAGGTATCTGAAGCAGGTGTGTTCTATTTATTAAGGGTGTGGCTTAAACATGTAAACTACATTTCTGTGATCCCTCTAGTGTGCCACCCGATTAGCATTTTTGTGGAAGATTAAGTAAACCACGTCTAAAGTGCACAGGAACTAAACTGCAGACATGGTTTACCTTAACATTTTTTTCCCCATGAATTGTTCAAAAAAAGATCAATGATATTTGTCAGTATAGTTAGGACATGAGGCCTTATAGGGACCCATTTCAATGTCCAATTTGAATTACTAACAGGTTTGAGACCTGGAGCGCCTCACTCCACAACGCAATGCCAATGGGTAGATTGTTAGTACACCAATGAACCCTCTGTATTGACTGGCAAGCAAAGCCAGTAATGCTATATTAAATTTGCGCAACAATAAATGATATCAGCCCAGGTAGGGTCAGGCTGGCCCACGGGGCAGTCAGGCAGTGCTTGATGGACTGGTCTGGCAAACAGTGTGTGGGCCTGTTTTATGGCATTTTTCCAGCGGGGTTTTCACTACTGATTTAACCCGATTTTACCACAACTATTGCGTGCAGTAAAATACAAAAGTGTGCAGTCTCCCACACCTTGAAAAATACTCCTATTGCGTGACTTTACAAGATCAAAACTTAACCTGATTTTTCAACGTGGACCCTTCCTTTAGATATCCAATTCCTAATGGGGGCCACTTCGATTATAGTGTATGGGGTGATTTTTGTTGTCCCAGTCCGTCCCTGAGCCCAGGCACATTTTAACCCTACTTCTCCTATCGTTCATACCAAAATATTTCAGCTTAGATTTTTTCGGCCCGTGAAACTGGTTTTTACTCCAGGAAAAAGTACTATCTCTAGAAGAAAAAAAAAAACAATCACGTTGCACCACAGACATTTCAACCTGTCCGAGGAGTTGTCAATAACCATTCATAAGAGCTATTGCGCGGGAAGGCAAAAACAGGTCGTGTGTCCCCTCACCCCGACAAATGCTTAAGCGTGCTTGCAGAGCAAAGGGCTCGTTTTGTTATCTGCTCGTTGGTCTGTGCGATAGCATCGAACATCCGTGACTGGCATGCTAATATGTCTCGCTGTCACTCTGACCAAGTCAAGAATGCAGCCCCTCCTCTGCCCCATAGGGGTATATTGTGTGTACGTGTGCTCATGGCTCAATGTACGAACATGAATGCGGAGGTTCTCGAAAAATACTGCCTCTTTCCAAATTCCTTTCTTTGGAGGCGTAGGCATTCGGCATTGCCACCATTAGAAGAAGAGAGAACTGGAGTCTCAACCATCAGATAAAGGAAAAGGTCTCGCCCTCAAACGCAGAGACTGCCTCCTAGACCCCCAGGCGTCAGTCAGAGCTAGGAACAGCCATTGTCTTCCAAAGCAAAACAAGCATTAGCAAAACAAGTATTTGCAATAGGTCTCGCATTTGAGAGAGAGTTAGAGCAGTTGGCGGTGTAAATGCCTAATTGGACTTTTATTGCCATATAAATTGGTCAACCCTGACTCATAATTTGGTCTTTTCCATCCACATAATTCCAGTGGCTCTGCATATAACTACAACACTTACATTTACCTTCTTCCTCCATCTGCAACAAAAAATGAAAATGCTGCCATTTATCATCCTAATATAAATGTGGTATGCATGTTACAATAGAATACCTCTTTCACCATCCCACCATAAGAGTTTCTGTCTGGCTAACAGAACCCCCCCCCAAAAAGACACAAGACAGCCATGGAGGAGTAATGAGAGAAATACAACTAGAAGTGTCAGCCAAACATATTAAGTAACAAAAGGAGTTAAAATCAGTAAACTATTTACCTATCTACATAAAATAATCCTGGAGGCTTTTTTAATCCAAAACTGGAACTGCACAAAAAAAAAAAAAACACATCCCTCCAGCAAATGCTTTAATGTCCAGAGTTATTTTTTTTTTTCACAATTATTATTCTTCTTCCTAAGATTTGCTGGGCACACAAAGATATCTGCAGCAGGTGCCTTAACCCTACAAGATATTATAAAATATACATTTTTCAAGCAATTAAGCAGAACAGATGTACTGTAAGATTTCTCTTTCCCGCTAATGTATATATTGCAGAGTTTTATCAAAATGAACGCATAAATTGAGGCTCAGACCTCTCGTTGGGGGTTCCACAGCTTTTTTGGCACAACCCTCATCCAAAATCTAATTTGGTAAATCTTGTAAAGTGTTCAAATGTACTCATAATGGACATGCTAAAGATCTGTAAAGGGTGTTAAGATCGGCAGTCACTTCTTGGGATGTCACTTCCTGTGAGGTCATGGGTTGTGATGCCACTTCCTGTGATGTCACGTGCTGTGATGCCACGTGCATACTGCCTAGCTTAGTTAATCCTCCACTTCTTTTTCAGGACTTGTGCCCTGTGCTCATGTAAAGCACTTCAATACCTTTGGGTTGAGTTTGTGATAACTAAAATGGTGGGGGAGAGGGAGGAGGTGGGAAAAGGTCAGCCAGTTCAAGGCCAATGATTTGACCCTTGTATCACACAATGGCATAAGACACTGTGCATTGAGGGTACCAAGCCACACAGATCCGTAATGGTTCTCGACTGGTCCAAACCAAAGCCCAGCAGTACCTTAGTACCATGGACAGTCCTGAACCTCGCTTCAAGCTGGTAGTTACATTTGAACACGGGCAGATGTCAGTTTACTTTCTTTCTGCTAGTTTTGCTGATAAAGTGAGATGGGTTGAAAGTTAATGAGGGCTTTAGAATCTGCTTTAGAAGAAGGACATCTAGGGCTTATTTCCTCATTAGGGGAGTTGGGCGCAGTCCAAAAAAAAAAAAATTGTACACACGTTTGAAAAGTTCAATACGAGGCTGAGTAAAATGCTCCCAGAGTGCTCTCTGATTAGATGCAAATATGTTTGCAGAAGCTTGTAAGCAAGAGTGTTGATTCTTTGCTTTCAAAATAAAATGTTCTGAAAAGATGCAAGTAGGAAAAAAAAAAAGTTTCACTACTATGACATTTTAGGGGCTATTTCTTTGAAGCACCATTTAGTAAAATGTGCTGAAGCATGCTAGTATTTCCCCCAAAAATATTACTAATGGAAAAACAGTGTAACCATTTTCAACAACATTATGGGAAGCATGAAAATAAATAAGTACTGGCAAAGCCAACCGGTCAGACTTTTTTTGTGAGTGTTTTGATTTGGTCAGTGCGTGTCTTGTTTTGAAATGCCTTTTGTAACACTTTGTCATGGGAGCTGTGAGGTCTTCACCATTGTAACAAACACTTGCAAAACGAAAAAAACAAAAATTTGGGTCCCAAAAAGCACACATTGCCACCAGTGGTGTAACAAAGGCCCTGCAGCCCCTCTCTGGTGGCCCTCCACACAGCACCTGCCCTGAGTGAGTTGGAGCCCTCCATGTCCTTTGCAGGGCGGGCTCCCTCCAGTTTTTTTACACCACTGATTGCCACAGTAGTTCCTTGCACTGAACAAAACTACTTTGTGTGCCAATATGCTCCTTGTGGAAGAGCAGAATGTGATTACTCACAGCAAAGCCAAGTGATAGATAGAGAAATAGAAGTTGAATTAAAAAAATGTCTTTCTTAACACCAGACCTAATTAGGGACCCAATTCTTAAAGAAAGTCACAGAGTGCACCCATGGTATGTGTCTCTGAATTAGTGGCTTTCGTGAATTCACAAGAACTTACAGCAGTAGACCAGGAAATCGTAAACTATAATGATTGAAATTGCAAGTATTCAATCCCTACTATAGTAGTAGCCTTATGTAATCAAATGGCTATTATAAGAGCTGTTACAGAATGAGATTGCTGCCATAATTTGTCGTTACACTACATGGCACCAAAGAGACAAGTAGATTTTTTTACAGGACAAGTAGATTCAATACGCAACCTGTCCCATGGACAAGTAGATATTTTATTAAATTCCACAACCCTGCAATGTCTTTATTAACCATCTCTAAAGAATTAGCAGCATGGAGCATGGTATTAGTATGTCTAGGGTCGAAAAAGACACGTATCCTTAAAAAACAAAAAAAACAAAAATAGCACCTCTGTGACGTGATGTCACATGCTAGAATCCTAGGAAGAGGCAATCTCTAACTTCCATCCCACTGAGGTGGTTAAATTGGAGCACCATTCTTTCTAATACCTAATCAAGTTATTTTAAATTATTATTCCTATGCTACAGCGCGTGAGCATTAACACGCCAATACAAGAACGCATGTGCCAGCTGCACTGAAGTAATTTTGAATGCAGTCACATAACACTTTGAAGCTGTAATGTTCGCACAGGAAAACGGAAACAGTCATTAAAAATAAATTTTATGGCACTAGGTGGAATTAGGTTACAACATTGCTACACTTTAATTAGATAAGATTCAATGGTCCGGTGCCAAATTTAAGTCTTGCTTAATAATATGCATCCTGACGGATGTTGCAGTGAACGGAACAATGCGTCCAGAGGGCAGATTGAATGGTATGGCAATCGTACAGCTTCCCATTTTTTTTTTTTTTTTACCATGAACACATTGCTTAATATTTGCTGAGTCCATTGATTCTGCCAGTTTCCAGTGAAAGGAGGCAGACTTGATTATACAGGCAGCTACATACCACTACAGCAGAGCACAGCACAAGTCTCATCCCATTCTTACTTCCGCATTTGCTCCAGTTAAAGATGTTTTTCTAATCCTCTTTGCAGATGACCCTAACAGATGCCACCAGGGATGCACCGGCTTCGCCGTGGCCCTCTGAGCACTGCTCCTTAAGCGCAAGTAGTTTATAAATTGGTTTAATAGACTCATCTCTGTGAAAGGTAACATTTATGGATTTGGCGTCGGAGAAATGTGGAATAAGCATTTCACAATGTGCGTTAGGAATCCAGTCGTTCCATCTGTAACATTTCAAGGGCCTAGTAAAGGTTCCATGCTTTTCACTGTGAAAACAAGCCGGTGTCTGCCCACTCTCCCACCACCAGGACTGCACTCAGGCACACTCAGTGCAGAGAGCTGACAAAGAGATAACAGCAGGGTTTACAGCCTTGGTTACAGCGAAGCTAAGCTGAGAGCAAGATTGCTCTGCAAATGAAAACTGAAGCTTCACTGAACATGAGCAGGAAGCAAAGAAAAACAAAGGCACCCTAAAGAAGAGAAACGGGGCAAAGTGCAATTATACAGTAGTTGGTCCCTGCTCTCAAAGAGAAAAAGGAGGGACAAAGAGGCATGACGGACCGCTAGCAAGGAAGGATTTTTAAATTACATTGAAATGAACAAAAGAAATGGCTTTAAGCCCACAGAACTATACTAAAAGTATACAAAAGGCCATATAGTTGTGCCAGTCAGCAGAGTGTTTGCCATCTGTACAGGCCATATTTTTCAGTTAAGACTTGTTTACTTATTTCCCCCGTAGAAGTGGCCTGCATTATTCAATTACAATTGAAACGTTTCAGTAAATGTCATTCTCACATGAGCATAAGTGAGCTCTACCACTTACTAGACCTACACAGAACGGCTTAGTAACCACAGCTGTAAAGTTGTTCGGGTCCATTCGTGATGAGCTGCTCCAGGTCAACCATTTAAAAAATATATATTATTTGAGTTCTGGAACTTGTAGTCCCGGTTTTATAATGATATACCTCAGACTACCGGCCCCAGAACTCAAAGGAAAAAAGAAAGGTTGGACTGGAGCAGCTAGATAACTCCTGGACCTGGAAAACTTGGAAGGGCTGTGTTAGCAAAAAAAAACACAAAGCACTAACCAAAGTCGAGGTCGTCTCATAGAGGTTATACCTTCCATGAACTACTCTTTTACAGTACGATAGCAAGGCAATCATTGGGGAATATCACTCCAGCAAATAATATGAAGGCAAAGCACTTCAGGCCTTGGTGTCATAAATGATAGTGCAACATTGGTCCTCACACACATTTAAACACTACTCATGTAGGCCACACGAAAGACACATACACTTCCAACAATAGTACTCAGCGGAAGTAACATGCAAGCCATCCACAAATGCACTTTGGTCCCTCACCAGGGGTATGACTTGTTTTGAGATGTTGGGACCCAAAGTCAGCCATAAGCTAGGACTCGAAAGAACAAATATTTCATCTCTACTGCATAAAACAAGGATCTACATGTGATGGACACCATAAGACCCTACAGAAACGAGATTACTCAAAAAGGTTCTGGGTGTTCTTCACAGCATGCCACCGGTATTAAACAGCCTGAAGCAAGAAAGAAGCTCTTTCAGTCAAAGCCTATGGACAATCTAAGAACTTTTTGGATAAACTGACCCACTTTCCTGAGACCATGGGTTAAAATGACAAAACAGAGTGGATTCCTGCATGCTGATTTGGAGACAACCTACATACATTTTACATAACATGTGTCTGACTGGAAACTGAGAGCACTGTCATGAAATCGAAGGTACTAAAGAAGTCTGATTAGTTATACATATTGAACCAGGTTACATTTTTCTGACTATTTCCCAAAACCCTCCTCTCTCACTATCATATTAAGACTAGCTTCCATTGGTCACCCCATTCTGAGCATAACCCATCTTGACCACAGCAGACTAGGAGCTGCCACACTAGATGTGTTCCTTATAGATCCTCCAGGTGAGTCTGCAGAGGTCTTTGTTACGCCACTGCTGAAGGACAGTGACAAGAAATTAACTTTAAGCAGCCACCATTTAAGTGGATAAACATCTTTGCTCCTCCCCATCAGACTCCCATTTGGGAATGGGGCCCTAGTTTGTTCCACATAAAACGTCTTAAAATGTTTAAGAATTACATATTTATAAAAGACAACATAAAAAAAATGTTACATTATTTAACCCTCCATATTAGTAAGTACCAACCTGAAGTACACACTTACAACCAATTTTATTTCATCATCTAAATACAAAAAAATAATCATGCTTGCAGGTGACAAGAAAAAATGTAATATCTAATCACTCGTCTGTTTACAACAGTGTACATTCAAGAGAAACACATCTATAAGCGCACCATTCAAAACGGTAAATGCTAATTTGCTTAGTCCATGAATAAGTGATGGCTGAATCAGGTGTTGCATTGTGACCATAAAAATACTGATACTACATCAATTTGATGCAAATAGCAAAGACGTTTTAGTCCCCCCCTCACCACCACAAATTCCTGGAAACGTCATGACAAATGAATACACAAAAGGACACCATATCCGATAATCAGACTTCATTATTCTTTTTACTTACTCATGAAAAACGGTATATCAAAACAAGAGGATATATATTACCATTAGTATTTAAATCTACCAAGTACTGATATCTGTCTAAAGATCTTTTTTTAAGTTTACTTATTCAGTACAAATATATTTGGGTCTTCTGGCCATCCATTCTTAGAGCAAATGACAGAGTTGGCAAATTAATAAGCACACATTTTCTATAGAATGTCCTATCACGGTCTCACCATTCCTAAATTAGTGCATTTCATCAACTGCAATGAAGAAACAATGATGTTGTTTATAACAAACTGACTGAGGGCCAAAACTGCTTACATGATCAAAACATATCTGTTAATTCAATAATTACCTATTAATGGATGGAGCAGCTCAGAATTTACTAATATTTTGAACGTTACTTGTTCTTTTACTTCAAGTACACAGTTCCTAACAGGATTCGAGATCGACTCCTTTAGTTTAAGTGTTCTTTTTAAACCAATACTACAGATTCTCCTTCCTCAATATAGGAAGCTATCCTTACATTAAGATTACACAGGTGCTCATTTAGAACCCGGGGGGGGGGGGGGGGTGCAGCTGGCTGACCTACCAGGTCAGAATAAGTTATGTAGATGGTCTTCCACTAACTGATTAAAATCACAGCATAGTAAAATTATTTTTTCTGTGGTTAACTAGTTTAAATTAGCAGTTTTACATAACAGCTATTCAAGAAACTGAAAATGTTTCAATTGGCAAAGCTTAAACACTCCTTCCCAAATCCTAAAGAATATGTTTTGAAAAGTTTGAATCTCATTTCACAGCAATGAAGTGGGGGTACAAATCAAATCTGTTCAGACTCTTGAGATCTTTCAAAACACAAAGGTCTACTTAACTAGGTTTATTCTACTCGGTAGCCCAACTGACACTGAACCATTACAATATGGTTAACCTTCACCACATCTCCATGAAAAAGGTGAATACTACTCCAAACCTGCCCTCAAGTACACATAGTAAATGTAAAGCTCACAGAAATGTGTACAAATAAGTCAATCAGCAGCAAAAAAGATTATGTAAGTTAGTCACTAACCATTCTGTATCATGGTGTCCCTGAAATCAATTTTCCAAACTTGGGTTGTCTGCATACTTAAACCACACCTTAAAAGAAAAACAAAAAGAAAAAAAGGTCATAAAAAGTGCTCGTAATGATCCATGTGTATTGCAAGTGCTAAACCATGCAAATGTTTCAGGAATCTTCATTTTGCCATACATCGCTCTATATTTTAAGTGAGTTTTGCAAGAGACAGGGTGAATTTTGATCTGGACAAAGGTACATTGTGATAAAATGCATTAAAATCAACCAATGTCCATACAAAACAATAGGACTATCAGGGCTCATATTACATATAAGGCACACTGTCCTTCTTTGGCGCCACAGGGCGTCTTTCAGCTCGTGCCGCTGGAGCAAACGAGGACAGTGTGCACTTTTCCAATGAATACACTGCCCCTAGGGCAGCTGCGACCTCATGCTGCCCTGGGGGCAGCACAGTCAGTGAAATACAGTGCGGCTGCGTCAGAGCGACTCCACGTTTCTCTGTGCAAGGGGCAACTCACCTGCATTTTAACAAGTGGTAAGATGTCCTGGGTGACTGGACCTGCCTGCAGGAAGATGTCTAGGAGGGGGTCCAGGGCACCCCCTTTTCCTCATTCCAGTGGGCTGCTCTTAGAGGACACACTGACACTGAAATCCCTTTCTGTGCTTCACTTTCACTGCACCTCCTCAGGGTAAATATGCCTCTGCAACCTCATTTGTAATATGACATGGGTGCAGAGGCAAAGTGATTGCCCCATTTGCATGGGGGCATGCCCCATCCACATAAGGCAATGTCCTATGAAGATACCGCTGACCCTACATGTGCACCAGCAGATCAGTATTACAGAAGGGGCCGCACAATCATCTTCAGCCCATTCTTTAATATCATAGTACCCTGGAGTGCAAAGAGCAGGCACACACATCCATTGAGCTCCTGGGGCACTATGTATAATTTGGCCCCTAGTGGTTTAAAACGGAAGGGACCATGTAGAATGCCGTGGAGAAAGGCTATTTCTGCCACCTCTCACACCTTTGTCCAGATAACTGCTAGAATAAAGCATAGAACTGTACGCTGTGAACCTTGATATTGCGCTGCATTACAATATTCAGATCAGTTGCTGAAATTTCTCACCGAATCACGAAATTGCAAAGAAACCGTGCTCAGAATGGATACACCACTTTTTTTGTGGATAGGTTCAGCTGGCAGATTTGTGGAAGTTTGCTGATTTCACATAATTGATACATACAAAAGAAGTGCAAACTGCATCATTTTGTAGAAGTTAGAAAGTAGGCTTCCATACAAAAAAATAAAGAAATAAACAAAGTGCAAAAGGTCAAATCAAAAACATTCACATAAGCATTCACAAGTGAAAACATAGTTACAAAGTTTGAATTTAAGTATTGAATGTGCTTTCCTAAAATAAAAAAAATAAAAAAAACAAAAAAATAAAATCTAATCTTTTGAAAACCTCAGCTTTAAATTTACTATAATTTCAAAATCCATTATAGTATTGTCCAGTAAATTTCAAAATCAATACATTGGTTTAACATCAAATTTGAGTAGGCGTGGTGGGAAAGGATGAAATATACCTTGAAGAAACTGTAAAGCACATCAAATGTGTTCAACACAAAGGAGCCTGATGACGGTGGGCCTGCTAAAGAAAAGACACTGAAGGAAAAGTGTAAACTATGCACTACCAGAGTCAAACGTTCTGGACCAAGACCAATTAGGTTTTTACATAAAAGAATAAAATTCCTTTCACAAAACTGGCACTTGGGTGTAGTGGTTAATTGAATATTATTAAACTGATCATGACATGCAGAGATCAGACTTGATTACCTAATAAATCACTTTGCCCTCCTCCTTAGTGGTGTTGGTATCAGATGAATGTCATTTACTTAGCATGCTATTTCCTAAAAGTGAACCTTACAGATTTGTTTTATTTAACCCTGGATGCTACCTGGAGCAAATCACAACTTTATTACAATGGTCAATAATTATAGTTCCCCAGTGTGACGTTTCTGGACATTCTATCAACGTCAAGCCAATGTCAGTATCTGGGTTCAGGGTCCTCTGACTCCCACATCAACAGAGGGCGCACAGATTCACTCTCACAATGCAAGCAGGGATAATAATGCATCAAAACAGAAAAAGCAGAATCAATATCTTAGCTAGGGAGAACACATAAATGGGATTGGCACTACCAGCATCCACATGTACGGGAAATAAAATTTGTCATTGGGGTAGGGGATGAACATCAGAGAGAGATGGTCGATAAAGACGTGTATTCAGATTTGGCTTCAATTTCATGTAGTTTATCACTTTAGACATCCTCTTGGGAAGGAGGGACTAGCAACAGATTTACAACTGTGGAAAGTATGGGGTGAAAAGAGGAAATCTGTTAAATTGGTGGCAACGAAAAGAGCCTTTACATTTTCTGAACTCTGACAGGGACCAACGTTTTCAAGGAATCACCACACACTGCTCAAGAACTGAATCAGAGGTTGTGAATCAGAGAACTCCACCAGAGCATTCTGTTAATTATTTTAAAGTTTTTTAAAAAGGCCAGAATATATAGGCCTGAACACATTTGCCAGAAAGTTATGTGTTAATGTCTTAGGGCCTGATTACGACCTTGGCGGAGGGGATTACTCCTTCCCAAATGGAACGGATAAACCACCCGCCATATTATAAGTTCCATTATATCCTATGGAACTTGTAAAACGGCGGACAGGATATTCATCACATTTGGGATGGAGTAATGTTATGCACATTTATATAGCACATGGCTACCCAAAGGCCTCCCAGCGCTAACAGCAAGACACTAAGTCGACAGAATATTATGCTTTAAACAGCCAGGTTTTAAGAGCCTTCAGGAAGGATAGTTCATGGCTGATCAGGCGAAGGCTAGGTGGTAATGAGTTCCATATCTTGGCCCCATGGTATGCCTGGGAGCTTCCACCCCATCTAGACTTCTTTACTCTGTGAACCACGACTAGGGATGCTGTAGAAGACCTAAGTTGTCTAGAAGGTGTGTAAAAAGAGGCCAATGTCCTAAGCAAGGGAAGACCTCTATTGTGCAGGGCTCTGTGAATGTAGCACAGGGACTCAAATTCTATCCAGCATGCCACAAAAAGCCAATGAAGAGAGGAAATTTCTGCTTTTACAGGTTATATTAAGAAATATATGAGGTGAGGCATTCTGTACCACCTGCAACTTTTTAATCACAAATCTGGGAGATCCAATATACAGAGCATTACCATAATCCAGTCGTGAACTAATCATGGCCTGCATATTGAGTCTTTTAGCAGCAAAAGGAAGAATTCTAAAAACCTTCCTCAAAAGCCTAAGCAAACCAAAAGAGAGTGCGGTGACTTTGACCAGTTGAGCCATAGTGAGTTGGGGATCAAACCAGATGCCCAAACCTTTAATGAGTACTTTAGGAGGCTGAAGTTTTCCCAAGCCTTCCAGGACAGAAGGATTAGATCTAAGCTGTGAATGATGTCTAAGTATCATCACTTCAGTCTTATTATCATTGAAATTCAGCCTACTTTGTGACATCCATGCCACCACAGCTTGAAGGCATGGGGCAAGTAGTGAGCCATTAACACTGGAGTTCCTGGATAGTGATACTACCAGCTGTGTACCATCCGCATAAGAAACTAGGGATATCACAAATGGCTTGACAACTTCTGCCTGAGGTAACATATAAATATTAAATAGTGTAGGACTCAGAGCGGAACGCTGTGGCACTCCGCAACTATTCATGACAGGAGATGAAAAATAGGACCTGTCCATGACCTGATACGATCTACCCTTAATAAAAGACGTTACCCAGTCTAGGGCGGGTGATGATATTCCGATCTCTTGTACTCTACCAAGTAGTATGTCAGGGTCCACCGTGTCAAATGCAGCACTAAGATCAAAAAGAATGATAGCTGTAACAAAGCCCTGATCCAGACGACTTATCGCCTCTTCAGTAACTGCAATCAAAGCGGACTCAGTGCTATGGAGGGATCTAAAACCCATCTGAGGAGAGTGGAAGATATTGTTATCCTCTAAGAAACGGGACAGTTGAGTGCTGACGTGCCTTTCAATTATTTTGGACAAAGCAGGCAACAATGATATAGGTCTATAATTACTGAGTAGTGTAGCATCTAAGTTAGGTTTTTTCAGAAGAGATTTGACAATGGCATGTTTCCATTATTCCGGTACTGTGCTCCAAGATAATGATGAATTCAAAAGATTAGTGATAACGGGTGCCATCACTGAGGCACCTAAAGCCACCACTTGAGGAGGAGCTGGATCATGGGGGGGAAATCAGACTTAAGAGTGGGGAGAGATTTCAGCACCGAATCTTCAGATATGAGAAAATAATTCTGAGAAGGTGGCGGAGCACACGGAATTCTGTCCCATCTCCTCCAAGGGCTGAGCAGTATCTGTAGGGAGAGTCGAATAAATGTCTAAAACTTTTTGCTGAAAGTAAGTTCAAGGTTATTACTATGTTATTGGGATGCGTCCACGAGCACTGAGTTTTGTTGTGACTGGGTGATCTCGTTAAAAATCCGAAAAATCTCCTTAGGGGAGTTTGATGCCAACTCAATTTTGGATGCATAATAAATAGAATGTGCTATTTTAATTTCTGCATGATAGGATCTAATGTCTGTTCTGTATTCTAATTTTAAAGAATCATCATAGGACTTTTGCCAACTTCTTCCCAATTTCCTACATTCTCTTTTGAGCTGGAGAAGATGTGGGCAAAACCAAGGAGTGCCCTTCCTGCGACATCCTCTGGATTAAGTGGAGCAGGGCAGAAGCACATCTAGGCTACTGCTAATCCAGCTATTAAAAGTTTCTAGCATGTCCATACTATTGTCCTTAATGGGGGGTTTCAGCCTCTCCAAAGTAATCATCCAGTCGCTGGCATTAAGTTTATGCCAGCGTCGGAAAAGTAGAACTAGGTCATGAGAGAGTTTTCTGGAAGTGGGAATGGCTAATTTGAGGGTTATCAGACAATGATCAGAGCAGGCCAGAGGTAGGGGCGACATAGTAATCAACCCCACCATATTTGAAAAAACTAAATCAATGGTGTGTCCCTTCACATGCGTAGGGCCCTTAATCAACTGTACCAGATTTAGAGCATCCATATCCAAAAGTAATGATCTGGTGGTAGAACTATCTGTATCCTCTGCATGAATATTAAAATCACCCAGCAGCGTGAAATAGAGCATGTTAGCTTCGCAATATTGTCTGAAAGAGGGTAGAAAGTTTTCAGGTGGGCCAGGAGGGCGATAAATCAGAGCACCTGAAAAAGTAAACTGAGGTTTCAAAGTAATCCTCTCCACCAAGGTCGTAATCAGCCCCTTAGTGCTAAGCTCAAGTGACTTATCCAAGCTTTGCAGATAAGAGTGCAGTTAATGCTGGGATCCATGAGGGTCCATCAGTTTAAATTTACACATTTATACAATTTCCCATGAATTTTCTGCCAAGAATCCCCAGACATTCCATTTTTATGTGATATAAGGCTGATACTGAGTTCATGGGATTGACTCTTAATAGGATAAATAGAGATCTCTGGTCAAACCAGAAAACAGAATAGGCTATTTCAAATTAAGGACAGTAACGGCAGAGAGATGGGCTTAATCTAAAATAAGCCTTTTGTCTGCTATTGAAACCCTGGACAACATACCGCATGAAGGAATCCTTTCAAAATCCCTTCTCAAATCACACTTCCCTTTTGCAGGTAACATGTACTGCATTTTTCTTACATTGTTCACCCCCTTTATGAAAACACACAGCTGAACGCATGGCACCTCCTACCCAATCTCATTTTCCTTACCATAGCAAAAACCCTAGAAAAGTGTTAGACATTATGCCAGGAATGCAGAGCATCACACACTTTACAATTACTATTCAAGCTTCAGACAGTCAATGTATATAAGATGCCACAGATAAATAGTAGAGCCTTGTGGCCTCATTCTTGGGAACTACCATACGATCTCAAAATTTTTCAAACTTTGCAGACTGCTCTGACTCACTGTGCAATGTCTAAAGTCGATAGGTTTCTCGGGTACTGCCCTAATGTAGATCACATTATACCTTAAACATCATAGCCCAAAGACTCAAAAGGAAATTTACAAACAAATCCTTACATTTATGCCTGCTGACAAAGTGATTGAGCAGCACCTTTAAATACTCAAAAGAAGTCAAACTATATCTAGAAGTCTATCAGTACAGTTTGACGAAATACTCACTTAACTGTGATCATTCCAGTACAAAGACCTTAAATAGTATGATTTGATTCAGGCCAGGATTTCTCCCCAAACTAAAATCTGTAATAAAACAGTAACACTTAATCAAGTTGTGAACTCTGCTCCTACACACTACAGGTGGAACTTACGAGATATCCATGTAGGTTTCGAGAAGGCTATTGTTGCAATCTACATAGATCCCCCAAAAATTAAAAAAATAAAGAATCCAATGAACAGAGCCAAATAAAGTACAAAGACAAGCGTCCAGAAAACATCTCAGCATGAAAAAGTAAACACAATTTGCACATTAAAAACACTCATTGGGCAGTTGGTAAATATATAGCTTGCAATGCAGTGTTCTCTATGCTTTAGACCACCGGCCTAGTGATATAAGGGTCCCTGGAACCTATAGATGCCACCTCCCTGGGAATAGCCTTCCCAGCCACCTCCGAGGGGGCCATACCCTTATAATCCTGCAAATAAATAACAGATACACCATGAGCACGTTTTTAAGGCACAGGGCCTCTGACATTTTAAGACATCATTAACAACCTAGCTAAGCGACATGCTATTTCACTAAGTTCTGAGGAAACAAGCATCACAGTCGGGCATTGATCTACAGCCGAACCTCAACCACTATTTTATCAAAATTGTAATAGTCATCTGTGCAGTGAAGCAAAGCAAAGTCAGTCAAAACTAAAACATTCTGCTTTACCAAAGCAGGCTAGGTATGCAGAATATGTGCCCAACCTCACCTAAGTCTTAGCTCAATAGAGCAGGCCACATGGACACAATAGTTCCTGATTGGCCAGTAACATTTCAAGGACAGTCGCTCCAATTCATCCCCAGAAAAGTAAAGCGAAGTGGTTGGTTTGAAGAGTGGGGATAGGGAGGGGCCCAGTCATCAATAGACTGTTGTGGTGGTCAGACAATTGAAGCACTGCTATCAAGCAACAGCAGCAGTCCTTCCACTGCTTCTATATAGTTACCCACAACTCCCAAACATTAAAAAAGTAAAATTGCCAAAGTGTGCATTGGCAGATGCTTCCACTACACTCATCCCTTGTCATAATACATGCTTATAGGATGCCACAAAGTTAAGAGAAATCTTTAACAGTCCAATGGTTTAACTTGAGTAATTAATCATAGTAAGTTACCTTCCTCCAGACATTAACCACTGGCTGTGGTCAGTTCTCTGAATTGGAAGAGAATACGTTATCTGAATGGAAATAAATCAGTGTCAAAATTTCACTTTTTCCAAAAGGCAATTTTCTCCGCTGCAAGTCTATGCTCTGTTATGTTCTATCCACCACACTCTTATTTTCCTCATCAACCTATCATAATAGATGCAACTCAGCGTCACGTCTGGAACTTTTTGCCAATATTTGTCAAGGCAGATCACTTCGATTTTTAGAGACAATAAAGCAGAATGAAGATACTTATGTGTTTCAAATCCATTATGGTCCATGGATCAATCAACCAGGAATTTCACACTTCAAAAAATAACTTAAATATTTCTTCAATAAACTATTTTTTCACTGTATTCAAGCATTTAAACTCTAGAAGCACCACTGAAAAATATATATTCTTTTACAGTGAAGCAATCATGTTTGTGAAGGATTTATTATGTTATGAGAGTTTTCACAATCATGAAATAAGTTATATTCCCAGAACTAAACAAAATGGTTTGGGACAAAGATTCTGCAGAATGTATCCTGTTGAATACCGACTTAACCGGAATCAGTTCAGAATGCCAGCTTAATGTCCTGAGGTAATAGTGAGGTACCTTGTTCCATCTCCACTTATATCCCGCCTGTGTTGACTGACCCAACATAGCCCATGTGTTCTATCCATTTGTTTCCACAGTGCCAATTTTAAGGCTTTGAGAAACTTTTCCACGAGTGACAGGTCTCCTTCCCATACCAAGAATTCAATGATTGGATTCCTGGTGAAGCAAAAGTGTTAAATTGCCCATTCTTTGCAAACTTAATTCTGCTCAGCCAAGGCTCATTATTCATTAGAGTGGAGTGCGCTTAGGCTGTCATCACCACATTGGGCATGACTGTCTGATCATTCCACTCCAAAGAATGGATCTGCAATCCACAGTTAATGCATTCACAGAACCCTTTTACGCTATAGCAAATACATCTATGCAGAATACAAGTTTGATCTAGGTTAACAAAGACTGTTTAGTTTATTAAGATTTTCAAAACTCACATCTTGTAGAATTGACTATGACCGTGCATAATGCTATATTCGCCCATGCCACTGAAACACTAAGTAATGGCGAACGAGACACTGTGTGATTAAAATGGTTTAACTTGTGTCAGACTAGTTTGGAGTCTGGGATCCTCGCTTGAGTAGGAGAGAAAGCCAAGTTGAAGTACAATGGAGCCAAATAATGCTGCAGAAGAAAACTGTGCCTTCTTCCCGACAGTCAGTGAAAAACAAAAGATTCAGCATGGATTTTTCTCAAATATTCCAAAAGCCAAATCAAAGAGATCCCGAGTGGCATCACTGATTCAGCTTGTCTAAAATAACCCATGATGGAAGCACTAGACATATCATTGTTAAACCAAGCAAGTCCTTGCTACGATTCGGTTTTTGGCATCATGTAGAAATGATGTTTAGTTCAACAGGTTTAATTCGTTGGGAACAGTGCATTACTATCAGACCGTAGTCGGCAAGGCAACAATTACTCAGTGAAGCCACTTAAGAGTTACAGTTCCCAATACCAAAATCAGCGTTTAGAGATAGGAAATTCTATCCTGGGTCCAGAATGGCAAGAATACTGGAGGCATCCAGAAGATATATGCAATAACTTTGAAAGTCCTAAATTGAAATACTTTGTCAGAAGAGAGGTGCCAGTCACTTGTCCACTTGGACTACCCAGCTATAATCTAATATATCAAACTTCCATTCTTCGAATTTTTTAATGTACCTTAAGATTAGTAGGTTAAAAATCAATGGCCAATTGCAAAAAAAGGGCATGAATGATAATGTTTTCCCTATCAGATATTAACATTATTTGATTAACAGGAGAGGATGGAGGCATTCATGAGTGTTCGACTTTACAGGGAATATCTACAATCACAGATCAAGACTGCCTAATAAATGAATACAAAATAAAAAAGGAAAGTCACCTCCTCTGGCCCTCTACTCAGGGTAACGAAATCATGCCAGGATGTTTGTCTAGAAGAATCCATGTACATCGGAGAGGAACAATGCAGAAAACCTAAAAATGTTAGATAATCCAATACCGCTAGCGGACCCAAACATCTTAATAATAAAGCCTGATCACATAGAAAAATGAAACCCTAAAACAGAGGCTTACAGCCTAATTTATCATTGTTATGCTTGCAAGTAATTCAAAAAGTGATTCCTGGTGGCCGTAGGTGATTATACAAGTGAGGACATCTTCATCACGAGTAAGAAAAAATCCAACTAATACACAGGGGGAAAGGGTCATTCTAAGATGTGCCTTGGAAGGTATGGAATGTCCATGAACTGGATGTTTAGTAGTTGTATGTTGTAGTCATTCCAAAACTACAAACCAACCCTCTATCAATATGGAAATATGAAGAGATTTACTCGAGCCAAGGGCTGGATTAACGACCCTTCCCGGGTGGGAAAGGGAACAATCATCCCTTCCTCCAAATTTGGTGGGGGTGCTGTGAATGGCTCTCTCTGAGGAAAATGTTTACCCAGCAGAAGATAAAATAAGCATTGGCAAATCCAATAGGTTTCACCTATGAGAGATCTATTGGCATTGTCAATGTTTTTGCAAGGGAAACGAGTGACGCGGGGGGGTGTGCGTGCGTGCGTGTGCGTGTGTGTGTGTACGTGTGTGTACGTACAAAGTAGGCCTTAGGCCTGTTTATCAGGTTTTTGCAGAGGTGGTTAAAAGCAGTAGGTACCAGCACATTTTATTAGAACTGAGACTACATGCACCATAAGACAAAGTGATGTGTAAAATGTCGCGCACAGCTGAGTCACATTTGACATGGTTTCACCTCTTAGCTTCGTGTCCAGTGAGCGCAATGCCAAAAAGAGGATGGTCTTCACAGTGTGGTATGTTGTTGCACATGGGGCATCTAAACATTACGCCACGATAACACCCCTGGCACCCTTGCAATGCCAGCTTCGTGGGCCCACAGGAGGATTGTGGGCAGTCAGGGTCACAATAACTGTCATGTGCCTATGTCCCATCCCAGTCACATTCGGGCACTCTCTCTGGTCACCAAACTCATGACACTATACACGAGGCCACAACACTGCATCTTCATACGAGTTCATTTGGAAGAAAAGAGAAGTACCACCAGGATGAACAATGTGTGGAATTTTCTTCACATTGCAAACTAGAAGTAAACATTTAAAGTGTTTCTACTTTAACATATTGTTTTAATTAAGCAAATCTGCAACTCAAAATTTTCCAGAAGAAAACATTATTTCAGCAACACTGGCTACTTTGGAATTTTTCAAAACAATCTGGTACTCCGTTGTTAAGGATTGTTAATACCTTTGAAAGAAGCAGGATTGGACAAAAGATCATGAACAGAAGAAATGCATATGTCCACTTTTCCATATTTGGATTAATACTGGGTACTTCCTGATTTTAAGTCATCCCGTTTTTGGTAGTTTATGGCTAGAAACACATGGATTGGCCCACGTTTGCACAATGCGGACAAGTAAGGCAGCCAGCGCTCCTGCTTCAAAGCAAGATAATTAGCCACCACATCAAATCAGTTTGTCGCTTTCTATTTGGCTTTCAAACTGCCATCAAACCAGGTTGTGGATGGCAAAGAAAAAAAATTCATAGAGCTTTCATCGGGTTTGCCGAAGAATCTAAATGCTCCTCCCTGATGACTCTTAAGTGTTCTTTATTTGACAGAAAGGCAGAATTAGCACATGCCACACCTCGGTCAGGTGAAAGTGTGTAATGACTGAACTACCCTCTTTTCTATTTCACAAGCAGGTGGTCACACATTTAGAGCTTGGACATAGCCAATGCAGCCGTCATTTGCACCTGCACCAATCAGCCACTAGATGAGAATAATGAGCTGCATTTGAGGTTTGGATTCAATACCAGGTATTAATTCACAACCTCCACGCATCATTGACCGTGCATCTTACATTGCCGCGGCTCAGCTGCAAACAAGGCCATGTTGATAAACTAGTTTCTTTCATCTTGAGTCCCCTTTGGTCACCACCAATCGCTTCAGGTTTCAAGCCTTGAGAGTAGATGTTGCACATGTTCTTCTTTTCAATCTGTTCAACACAGAAATGTTGATGCAAAAGACTCCAGCATTTATATCCATTGCTATCTGGCAGTGTGGATTGGGACTACTCTTTGGTACATGCCGGTATGAAGAGAAGATGGCCTACTGATGCGCTTCCATGGAGTGTGTGAAGACGAATAATATATTAAAAAAGTAGCTTCAGGGCATGTAGGCAGTGGATGGACACTGGCCAGTAGCCAGTGCTCAGCAGCTGTCCTTCATACAAGAGCCAAGCAGGCAAGGATGACAAAGTAACAGAGGAAGTGCAAGTGACGACATACAGAACTACATGCTGGCCAACGAGAAGCACATTAATTAGAACGACACCGAAGTAAACCAATGGTAAGTTCGGAGCAGATTCTAAGCCCCTTTTAGGATTTTTCTCTTTTTTTTTTATTAACAAAAGACTTTGCAAGCCCAGCATACAAGCGTGCACAGTGGAGGAAAAACCTAAAGAAGGGCTCTACATTAACCTTCCCTTTCCCCAAAATCCCTGTGTGGACCTCGCCTATGGAGAAGACGCATGAGGAACAGGCCTCTGACTGGTCACCTAACATTGCCTGCAGAGTACCTGAAAAGCTACGAATGGGAGAGTTTTGAGTGTACTAGTGGGAACATTAAGGAATATTAAAAAATAGTATATCTGCACTGGCAAACATGAATCGATGGGTGCAGGTGTATTACTTTTTTTCATGAACCTGGCTCTTTGTCTCTTGTAAAACACATAGCAGCAACACAGAGGATGGCTTCATCCAGTAATGCAGAAAGTTTTTAGCTATTGGTGAAGTCCTGGATAATAACTTCCCCTGCAAAAAGGACTTTGAAACCTTATGTGTCTGACTTTGACCTTTCTAGAAGAGATTAGGCTCACTGCAGGCGTTGAAAGGAGGAAAAGGGGTAGCTAGTAGTGGACTCAAATCTATGACCAGTCCATGAGGAGGTACGTGAAATAAGCATGGTGTCAATAGATACTGAAAACTGTGTTACTTTTAAAAGGAAATACTCTAATTGTGCCGGGATTCTAACAGCTGAATTACATATCATAAGCCAAGGCATTCTCTGGAAAAGCACTGTTGCCCCCACCATACCCCATTGCCTAGGTCATACTTCAAACAACAAAGACTGTATTTAAAGGTTTACCAACACGCTCAGGAATTTTCTGCATGCCTTCTATTAACTTTATTCTGTTGTGATGTTGTTTTATTGATAACAGAAGAAGTCGGTCAGATAAGCATGTTATAAAACACGTATCATAATCTTGCGGTCACTCGGGATCAACTTAAGGAACAAATAAAAAAGGGAACTTTAATGGTCATTCCAAGATCGATAACACTTACTGCTCTTGATGGTGTACAAGGCTAACTTTATTTATTTGTAGTCATAAATTACGTGCACGGTGAATCTAATGGATTAGATACAAAAAGCTTTGAGTAAGAGAAGAAACAATGACCTTCCAAGTACACCACTTAACAGCTATTAAAGGTAAGATAACGATTGATTTTCGAGTAAGGGCAACTGTGCTTTAACAGATATTACAGGTGGTTTCTAAGCATGCTACAACTTGTGGCACTGAACCTTTGAAATATGTATCGATTGTTATACACGTCGTTACCAGGGCCTCATATTACAAGGGTGACCATCAGGCAATACCAGCTCTTCCACCAACTCCAACGCTCAAAGTTTTCCATTTTCCCAAATCATGATCCTCAGGGTCCAAGCACCTATCCTTTATGTAAGACTGCAGGACCTGCTCACTTACATCTGATATTATCACTGCACGGCACCACCTTGCAATTGGAAAAGCATAGGGTAATTGCTTTAAAGGATTCACACACAAACACACCTTCCTCTCCCCAGTAAAGGTAAGGGAGCTCCGTTTTAGATTTGTACCCTCTGTGCTAGGCCGAGCAAAGCCTCATTCTCAAAGTAACATCCCTTCTTATGGGTGCTTATTAATAATGTTTCTCCTATTGAATGGTGCATTTCTTTATGGATCCTATGTTTAAAAGTTCTAAGGATGACCCATATACTAGTGCTGAAGACCGTTTCAAATTTGTATTTTAATTAACTTTCCGCCCTTACGTACTCCACATGTTTTATAAACCCGATAATTTAAAGGTTCTTCAGTTTTTAAACAAGTCCCAACCTCTGACGATCCTTGATCTATTTTATTTCATTTGTTCTCTATTGCCAACCCCGGTGCTTCACTGGCAAAACATTAAATAGAAGAGAGCAACAGTAAAAAGTTACCAATGTTTATAAGAGGACTGCATTTAAACTTTTCGGGTCAGCTGTGCAAAACCTGACTTTAGGTACTGAAAACCATTGCCAAATATGGACTTATACCTGCACGTGACTGTTGCCCCAAACAGACTAAATGATTTTAAAAAATGTTTTAAAAAAGAAAAACTACAAAAGTGGGTTTTACGAACCTGTGCCAAAGCATACAAGAGCTGCTTAAGGAAACATTTCAGCCTGCTCCTGGACCTCAAATCACTGAAATTATGAGATTCCACAATATTTGGGATTACAGAAGTGAATGACCACTGACACATAATGCAGCAAGCGAATACTGAATAAATTGCAGATTTAATACACTGAGTTTTTTTGCAGCTCAAATGAATACAATCTCAGAGCACAGTTTTATGCAAGAAGCATTTGTTTAAAGCAGGCACTCAGCATTCAGAGCTTAGCCAACCACTAACTTTTAGAGGTTTGATGTCGTGTTCCTTCAAGTGTTTTTGAGGGGAATGCTTACACAATCAATTTGCAATACTGCTTTGTGAGACCTGCTTCATTATGGAGAAGGGCAATTCCAGGAGGGGTATAGTATGAGCATGCAATGACAGACTGCCTATTGAGCAATCAGGCAGTGCCTGATGGTCTGGTCAGACAGGTCAGTGTGTGGTCCTTTTCTTTCTGGCTATTTGTGAGTCGGTTATGTTCTTATGGGTCCATTTTAACTGTTGATTTTCCCCCATATTAAAACAAACATTGCCTGCAACAAGCTCAAATTCACACAGTCATTCATACCTTGCAAAACACATATACAGTGTGTCTTTACAAGTTTAAAACTGCCCCAACTTGCAAACATTGGCCACTTTTTATGTCGAGCCTAAGCAGCAAGCAAGCGCTGTCTCTCGACATGTAATCTACATCCACGGGCTTTAGCCATGCCCATCTCACGCCTACCACATTCATTCATTCCTTGGCCTGCCTTTCAAAATTCCTTTGATTTCAACATTGGAGGGTGCAGTATCTCATGTGGCCAAAAGAGGTCCCAAGGAACACCTAGGGACAGCCTGTAGTAGTGCACCCTGCTCATTACAACAGTAAATGTTGCAGGCTTTTTTCAGCCAGCATATTAGAAGTATAAAATTGGTAACGTAACTAGGTTGTTCCTATTTACATTTCACATGCTTTACTTAATCTTGCATTTTCTGAGTGTTCGCTTTTTCCAAGATGTTGTAACTTTTTATTTATTTTTTCCACAGACCGGATATTTCTTGTCTCCCCTCTCTCATAACCTATTTCCCATGTTATGGTTCTCCAGCACAGCAAGGTCATACAATTGGCTATAGCACTGTGTAAATATCATCACTCCAAAGCACATAAAACAAAAAAAACCAAAATTTTCAACACCAACAACTCTCACTTTCATAAGCGTGAGACCTATTGCATTGCAAATGGCTGTTTTTTTTGTTTTTGTTTTTTTTTAGGTATCTAGTTCACTAATGTGGGGGTACTTTTATTTTGACAGAGCTCCTAGAATAACATAGGTGCTCCATTTATTACAAAAAAATGTGCACAAGTAGGTTTACAATCTGGGGAATATGAAAATGTATGTTTTGCATATTCTACTCCACTCACTAAGACAGAGAGCACACTTGATGAAATGTTGTTCCTGAATTTCCAAGCATGATAAAATCATAAACCGATGTCAGGTTATCTTTCTTCAGAAACCGTTACTTTCTAAATCATTGCAATCCACGTTCTAGCAAAATCTGTGTTTAAGTCACAAAAGCAGGATAATTCGACAGAATTGCCTATTAACCTTCCTTGAACTTAAACACAATTAATCACAAAGGTTTTATTAGGTAAGGAATGAAGACCAGAGAATAATACATTAAGATAGAGTATGAAATGAGTCAGCATTGCTTTCTTGGTGGAGTGCCATACACATAACATGCACTGGCAAACCAATACATCTTGTCTATGCAATAGACTTTTGACTTTGCCCGTCAGAGTGGAGTGGCAGTGGGCATCATAATGGAGTGGCAAAGAGTGAATTGTTGCAGTGTTGTAGAGCAGTGGCTCCCAACTTGTGGTCTGGGGTCACTAGGGGTCTGCAAAGTCTCCTCAGGGGTACGCGACTGCTTAGAAAATTAAATATAAACAGATTATTAAAGTCTATATAAATAAAGTGGCTAAATGTACAACTGAAAATTTTAATATGTACTGTAAATGTCAAGAAATTTGAAATTGGAGAGTAAAAATTAATTTAGATTGATTAGTGGGAGCAGTGCAGGTGCAAACAGAATATAGTACGGAGAACATGTGACAACTGAATTTAGAAAAGCTCCAATCTTCCTAATAAACCCAATTTTTTAATTTGCAAATTAAATAAAATGTGTTATAATTTGTGTATGTGATTGTTAAATGCTTGTTTCTATATGTTTTGTGTGCATTGTATTGCGTTTCAAATCACTGACAATGTTGACAATGTGAAGGCCGGGGGTCACCGGATTCCGGTAATGACTCAGTGGGGTGGGGGAGGTCCCTGGGTTCCAGTAATGATTCAGTGGGGATCCCCAGGTTCAGTAATGATAAAGTGGGGGTTCACAGAAAATCAATAAATTGAGATACCATTGTTTTAGAGTGGAGTGTCATGGAGTGGCGTGATATAGAGTGGAGTGACGGAGTTAAGAGTGGAGTGGGCTAGAGTAGAGCGTCATAGAGTGGACTGGCATAGATTAGCATGGAGTGGTGTAGCGTGTAATGGCTCCGGGTGGAGTGGCACAGTGTGTTCTTGAGTAGAGTGTGTAGGATAGAGTGTGGCACAGAATAGAGTGTCATAGAATATACTGGCAGAATGGAGTGGAGTGTTGCCAAGTGGAGTAGTGTGTTGTAAATTTAGCGGCGTGGAGTGGTGTGAAGTGTCAGAGTGGTATCAAGTGTAGCAGGTGGATTGGTATAGAGTGTTGCAGAGTGGCATAGAGTAGCATAGTTTCGTAGGGTGGAGTGGCTAGGAGTGGAGTATTCTAGAGTGGAGTGTCAGAGTGTGATAGAATGACAGAGTGGTGTGGCATACAATGGAGTGGAGTGGCTCAGAGTGGAGTATGCATGGTGTGGTAGTACACTGCCATTAAAGATTACTTCTTCAATTGAAACGACCACTACATTTTCACAGAATGAAAACTATGCAATGCACAAAATGTGCAGAAATGGCAGTACAAAGTGTATTGATCATATTAAATAAAATTTGTTTCCACCCCACTTCAGAACTATAAAAACAATTGCTAAATGTGTGCTTTTCTAATTTGCATATATTCTGAAATACCTGAACAGTTTTTACAGTTATTTGCATTTTGTTGTATGCTACAAAAAAACAGACACTAAAATCTTCCTTCAGCACACCCTCAGCACCCAGCACAACTGTCACTTAAATCCTCTCACTTTGAAATCAGAGAAGGAAAAGTAATAACCAAGCTCCACAGAAGACTGACTTTTGACCTCGGTCTTTGAATGTGCAGCAAATGTGGCAAGAGAAGAACACAATTTAAGGACCTATTTACAGAAAGCAAGCACTCATGGTATAATACAAGGAGCGATGGTGAACAGATGATGCTCTATGGGAGAAACAAAGACATGCTGGACACCCTAAAACAAAGCCAGCAAATAGAAAGCAAGCAAACGTGAGCTAAACCAATGGTAGTGAATACGTGGACTGCATTCCCACAGGCACTTTCAGAAAGTCGTCAAGAAGTCTTCAGCAAACCAGAGAGCTGCACTGTCTGACACATTAACAGCCGATAGATATTGTATATTAATAACTTGGAGTAGGCAACGAAATAAGGAGGACATAAAAGATATCACATATGTTCAGGTACAATGTTACCCTATAAAAGCCTGGAGTATGCATATTTATATAGTTTAAGCAATATTGTTCTCTCCTTTTCTTGAATTTGGAGGAAAAAAAAATACTACTGTCCTATTTGGTAATATTGTTGACAACTGTCAACATAAAATCCTCAATATAACTTATTTGTTTCCCTCGCACATTAGCTCCACTCTTGATTACAAGGAACAGCCCTGTGTTCCTCTTCTTTTCCAGTATCATCCTTTCATCTGGGGAGCTCCCTTTAAGTGCCCTTCAATCATAGCACACTTTTGGAATGTTATGAGTCTCCATTAATGGATTTCCATAGGCTTTGCAGCTTTAAATTATAATAATACTTCAAAATTGCCCTCTAATGTTTAATGTCTTGTGATTTTTTAAACTTTGCACATTCCATTTTTGTACATTTTACCTAAGCTTAGAATAGTGAAGTCCCTCCGTGCCTGGCCAAATTCCTCTTGAAAGAGTACCTTCCATTCTTGCTAGCTATTGTTCAAATGCTGCATATAATTGAATATCCACCCTTCAAGACTAAGGCTATGGGATATCCAAGCTATGGAATTGCTGACCACGAAGGGGAGCGATTGGCACTAAACGAGAATATAAAATGTTTCTTCATCAGATGGTCATGTTCAAATATGACTGAATGTACAGAAGTTTTACATTGATAGTCATTGGACCCTTTAAATGTTAATCTGTCTGCATTTGTACTTTAGAATATTGTGGTCAAAATATAGACCACAAAAACATAATGAAGGCAAGTATTTATAGGCGAGTGTAAACTTCTCCTATACAGTTACCTTCCTGATAGTCTGGTAAACTGTTATGGCCAGAATATTTTAGAAGTTAGATATTTCAATGTAGATATTCTGGTAGTAAACCCTGCTGTTATTTTTCCCAAAACATTTACTAAATGGGAGAGTTCTTCAACCATGAGTTAAGGTTCCCAATCCACTGAGGGGAGAAGTTCAGCTATCCAAATCATACATTTTTTAAATGCTCTGTTGACAATCCCACCAGTACGTTACACAGAAATGATTGCGGTACAGGAGATAAGGGTGATTGTAGGGTTTAGGAGTGGGTAAAGAGACGCAAGGAGTACTTTAGGGGTGAAAGGTACAACTTGTGTATATATATATATATATATATATATATACATACACATACATATACACACACACACACACACAATATATATATATATATATATATATACACATACATACACACATATACACACACACACACACACACACACACACACACATATATATATATACACACACACACACACCAAGCAGGTTGTAAATGTGTTTATTAAGCCCCCTTAGGAGAACGAAATACTGCACAGTAATTGGGTCTGCACTGTTAGTTGCCAATCTATGCGTTTAACTCAAATACCGGGTACTGGGAGTGCTACCACACAGCAACAGTAACATAATTTGCAAAGTCTGCACTCCACTAGTACGCTGCAGCTCTTAATGACGGCAAAACAAGCCTAATTCATACATTAGTTTATGCTCTATCACAGTGGACCCTACCCCTTCTCAGTTGGTGAAATGCCCCTCCCCTCTCCCAAGAAACCTTAATTGTCCATCTGGTCTAGGGTGATCGCTGATGACACAGAGTATAGGAACAAATCACATAAGTGACAGATAGATGGAAGAAACTGTTGCAACCAAGAGACACTGAGTAGTCAAAGTGCTGCCAAATCATTGCGACACAAAAGACAAAAGCTTAACAAAAAAACAAAAAAAACACACCTGTAGATTAAAAGTTGAAGTGATTGGGAACTGTAGAGTTACCACCATCATTGTGTTTGGTGGATCGTAAGGAAAACCAAAACGCCCACCTTTTAAACAAAATATATATATTATTAGTAATAATAAAACAATAATACATATGCTAGCAGACAACAGCCACCCACACTGGAGACAACTCCAGATGATATTACAACAAAACTTTTCTAACTTGAAAGGATGCACAGAGACACCAACCGAACAAACATAACGGAGATAAACTCTTGCTTCAAAGTCTCATTCAAGGGTTCGAACGTGCACACTTAACAGACATTTGTGGTATGGCGTCATGAGAACGTGGCCGTTTGATTAGGTAGAGCACTAATCTTAGCATACTTTTTTTGTGTCACTATGGAAACAGCCATTGCAGAATAAACACTAGTCAAGATATCACAAGTCACACCTAGGGTGCAGTGTGGTGGTGTTACTCATGAATCAAGCCAATACATCTGTGAGCGAATTTTCAAGCAATATTACATTGCTAAAAGGGCTTAAAAGCAATTCGCTGAGATAAGACTTGTAAGAAAAAGTAGCAAGTGTTTGCAGTGGCAACAGAGTCTTACGTGTGTCAAGCAGGTCAACCAAAGCAATTGGAAACCACAGGGTTATTTGTAACACTTGAAAAGTTAATCAGTCTGAAAAGCAGCCAACAGAGGGAACAGCAATCCAGGAGTCAAAGGAGCGTGTGATCCGCACTAGGCCACTTCAGCCATGGAAAGAATGCATTCAACATCAGGTCTCACTTCCAAAACCTTGATACTATCCCAGCCACAAAGTGCAAGGGTGACTGACGACCCAGAAATGCAGACAGCTTCATTGCATGACTGTGGGTGCCCAATTATCTTCAGAGAGGGAGTCTTTTGGTAAGAGACTAAGGGCTCAGCAGACGGGTTATTGCGTCAGGACGGTGGGGAATATCCTGTCCGTCGAAATATAAATCCCATTATTTCCTATGGGATTTGGATTTCGGCGGACAGGATATTCGTCCATCATTGAGAGAGTAACCAGTCTGCTGAAATCTAAATCAGGCCCTTACTATCATTAGCACATAAAGGACTGGCCACATGCATCCCCCAGGGAATTAGCCAGAAAAAAACAAATAGCACCAATTTTTGAGGCGCATTGCTCTACATGAGTCAGTAAAAGGCTATCCAAACCCCTTTAAAGATGTACCACGGGAATTCTTGCATCGGTTTTTCCTTTCTTCCCCTATTTGTTTCTCTCCTTCTTTGAAATCTTCTTTCGCATTCTCACTCCATTTGCTTCTTGCTTATTTTTTTTCTTTGCATGTTTTCGTATTTTTCTTTAATTGTGTTTAGTTCCATTGCCATCCTCTGCCCCATACCCCAAACCTGTGCCATAATAACTTCTTTCTTGCAGTGTTATTTTCAAACTTCCGTTTCTATCTTGGGAACTAAAGTCACAGTCCAAAGTTTATAAGGGTCATAAGAACTACTTAGTCCGTCCATGGCAAGCCTGCTGAGGCTTCTTAGGTGTTTTGGTATCTTTCTAAGGAGCAGAGTCGTTTATGTTCTGCGGTTGGAGCATAAGGTTCCAAATAAACACATTTGTAAACGATGCTAGTATGCTATAGTGGCAGCTCAGGCTAGGATGCGACGCTGGCTGGACGTCTTTGCTGTAAGACTGAAATGTAAGTAAGGAAATTGCTTTCTGAATTATTCATTCCGTGTGGTGATACAGATGTGTTTGACAAACCACTACTTTCATCGAAACCCACGGTGGTTCACTATGGTTCACTTATCTCGTAGTGAAGGTCAACACTTTATGAACCACCAAAGACAATGTAGATGTGCCTAAAGCGGGGTAAATCAACCATTACTGTAAACAGGCTGCGTCTCTACCGTTGGTGTACAGTTGGACCTTGCACTTGTCCAGAATGAATGAATATATGCTGGTTCATTTTACTCCTCTAGCCAAGAGCTTCCTAAGTCAGTAAAGCCAATTCACACTCTATGGGTGCAAACACTAAAACATAAAGTACTAAGAGATAATAGAGAATTATCTATAAACTTAGCTTACACAAAACTCAGATGTGCTAGCTTTATTATTATTATTATTATACAGTAATGACTTATTTCTGCAGGTAACTCAAAAGAATGTTTGTCATATTGTAGTACACTGCCACATGTTTTGGTGCTGGACACAGCATAATATCATATACGCAAGTGCAGAGTGTAACAACTCCATTTTTAACATACAATTTATAACAGGCCATTTAAACACTTCACTTTAAGAGATTCACTACACCAATTCGCACTACACCTATACACACTGTCAGGTTTGAGATATCATTTTCTCTAACCTGGCATTGAGATCTAGGTTTCTCCCCTCTGGCATATTTGAAAACTCCCAGAACAAGGGCATTACAATATTGAACACTACATTTAGGTTTGACTATTTTAACGTGTGTGTTCCTTGTTAAATAAATTATCTAAGTGTTCCCTTTTAATGGTACCGTAAATATCAGAGGTTAGTGTTGGCCAACTAAGGGCTTCTTTGCAGGCGTGGAAATAAAAAAAATGGGAGTTGCACAAAAATTGTGTGCAGGAAAAAAAACTTTACCTCACAGTGCCATATTACTCCCTCCCACTCCACACATATCTACAACCCTCCCCTCAAAGTCAGAATGTCAACTTGTCAGACAGCACTTAACTAACATTTTTCACTATTTTGGCAGCATCAGTTCATCCTGGCATTGCCTGACCGGAACTTCATGGGGAAAAAAATGGCTGTCACAGCACAAGTAGCATGAAACACGCATAATCGGGTATAAATAACGCTTTTATTAAATTTAACCCCGACTGCAGTGCTCCAATAAGCGGTACTCCGTTTACCAACTTCAAAAAGAGTGAATGGTTGTTGCCACTGCCGGCATTCCATAACCTCTTGGTTGAATAAAGATCTTAGCAGAGAAAGCCAACTCACAAAGCCATCTTACCCGCATGTAAACACACAAGTCAACATGACCCTTGAGACCTCTCCCTTCCGAAAAGCAGTTTCCCCCTGAATAGCAAGAGCTTCATCTGATGGGGCCGAGACTAAAGTGAAATCCCATTGTTCTAGATGACTAAAGCTGATAGCCTGGTTTTATCCACCTTTTTATAAACTGCACAGACATACTAATGTTATTGAAATCGGTACCTTGAAAAGGTCTAGAGCAGTGGTCTTCAAACTAGAGGCAGGCCTGAACTGTTCAAAGCGCAGAAGGGGCTGGGGGAGTTTTTTTGTGAACAGAAGAGTAACAGTGTCTGTAGTGGTCCATAACAACATCTTGTGTTACACGTCATGGCTAGGAATAGGTGTTAAATCTGTGAAAACCAGTGAGGGGTGGTGAGGTGAGAGATGGAGGTGGGGGAGGAGGAGTAGGACTTCAAATAATCCTCAAAATTCCTAATTTGCGATAAAGGGTCACTATTGCATAATTCCAATTGATTCCTTGGCAATTGTAGATGTAAGTAGTAATAACAAGCATTTGCAATGCAATGGGTCTCGCATTTGCTCGAGTTAGAGCTATTAGCATTGTAAATTGCTAACTGGACTTTTCTTGCCACACAAATTGAAAATGAAAAGTAAAACAGTTAACATAAGCGAGACGATTCAAAGCGTCATGGCCACCATCAGCATGAGCGAGGAGAGACACAAAAAGAAAAAGAAGTTCGCTTGCAGTCAAAAGTATCAGCAATCTTGCAATTATCCATATAACATGGGCAGTTTGCACGGCGGTAACGAAACCGCCCCAAGGAGGGATAAATGTAAATCATTCACCAATGATAAAGGATTTTTGAAAGGCAAGTCCACAAACAAGTGAAAATGATGGGTGTGCGGTGGGCATGGTTAAAAGTCCACCATACTTACAACAGGTCAAAACGCTTGCGCGCTCGACCTAAAAACAACCTATTTAAGCCACCCTCAATGTGATATTGTTCATTTGTTTAACTGGCTCATGGGAGATGGGATACCTATGTTGGACAAACTCCTAGCTTTTCCATTTTGGGAATCTGAGAACTGACTGGTAGTGAAGGTATGAGAGAATGGCCATGGAGTTTAAGCTTTATTTATCATCATGCAACGTTGGTTCAGTTTCAAATCTATCCTCGAAGTAGCACTTCATTGTGATCTGCCCCCTGGATGGTGCATAATGTAAACCAGCTGCCTGAAAAGTCAGCTACAGCCCATCACCTTCAAAAAAGGCAAAACTACTTGTGCTCTAACATTATTGGAAGAAAAGTCCTCTGCAAAAACGCGACCAGATGCAAAGCCCAGTCCATAGAACAGAAGAAAAAGACTACTGCCTTCTGGCCCACACAACACAAACTCATCAATCCAATTTCTGGAAGAGAAATATGGAGTGGAAATGTCCCAAGATAATCCTTCAAAGTGTAACAACAATGAAAGGTAGAAGAATTGTTGGCAATTGTTCAGAGTTCATAACATGCCAGTGGCTCACCTAGACCCAAATGTATTCTCTCGTGATGATTCAGGCACTGTGTTGGGGGGGTGGGGATAAGCGTATATTTCTAATGTACACCACTCCATGTGGCATCCTGGGGTCCATTAAGTCAAAGATTGGGTCAAAGAATTATACATATTCAACCTGGACAAATAAATATTGTGCCAGCTACTTAAAACCATTCATAAACACTACGTTATTGACACTGCTAAATGGTATCAATGGGGCAGAAATATGCATTAGAAATACCTTAGTCTCACACCCTTTAAATTAAATAACTAGCTTCTGGTGACCATTGTGCATCATTGTGGAATTTCTACGTTCAATCAACAATGAAGACAGTTCTGTCCATGGCAGCTGAAACCCCGTATTCAAGGGGTAGACAATAGTAATTAATGAAATCGAAGGTCCTGCAATGTGACTAGCCATAGAATGGACCCTTCAGATCTTTAAGGTCAATAGGACAGCATGGTGGAGAGGTATGAGTGGACCTTTATGCCCAGCAAGGAGAGGGGTTGAGGGGAGAGAACAGAGACGTGACAGAAAGGGGAGATCATCAATACAGATTTTCACATTGTTCGTACTAGATCATGTGCGCCTTTAAAGCTCCATAGCTGTGTGCTTAAATTCGTCAAACCCAAAAGCCATTGTTTAAAATGAAGTCTAGTCTGGCAATCAAGAGACTGAGGAATAAGCATGCACGAATTAAGACAATCCAAGGAGAATATGCAACCTAACTCGATGCTCTGTCCATCTAGAACAGAATACTACACTTCCAATATGCACAACCGAGACAGCTCAAATGCCAATGTTCCATGGCAATAGTCCAGAATGATGACTACAGTGACCCACTCCAGCAGTATGTGGCTGAAGATAGGCCTTTGACCCATAAATTAAGAGACCACTCTTGATACAAGTCAAAGCAGAGGTCTACGATTTGGAGTAGAAATGATGCCATACGCGATTTGCTACTGCAGATAAATGATGCTCCACTGCACTGAAGAAGTGAACACTGAAGTACTGGAATATTTTGGGAGCTTCTTTTCACAATTACTTGCAGAACATGTGGCTTTTTGGTAAATACATTTGGATAATTTTGCTAAAACTTAGTTGTTTGAGCCTATTTTTAAACAACAAAATATTTGGCAGGCAGAGAGATTCCCCGCCCTGGTCTCCCCTCTTCCACCCGAGAAAGTCTTAGTTCAGTGGGGGAGTGACACAAACCTTCCTGAGGGCTCTTTGTGTCTACCAGTCTGGGCCTGCTCACATGACCTGCTCTGAAGCAGAAATGAGGCACTAGATATTAGCTACATTTGTGATCATCAGCAGGTCAAGAGTTCTAATTCTAGCAAGGCCCACTCACCCTTTCCTTTGGCTATCCAGTTAAACAAGTACCATTAAAACAAACAACCCGTCTGTTATTTGCAGCGCTTAGAAACGGCAGATGTGTGGTATGAAAAAGGTGTACATAAAGGCACATAATGTAAACGTCGAACCTCCCCCTTTAAATGAGCAGTTACTGTCCAGAGTACCTGAAATTCTTTAATGTGAAAGAGTTGCTGCACTTCTTAGTGCTGCTACAACACCTGTAACTGGAGGGTACCAGCAATTCTCAGGAGCAAACAGATGGTGTGGATAGCGAGTACCTGCACCATCATATTCCCATTTCAAAATCTGGCCTCATTGAAAGCCATTTCGGATCCTTTGCATGTACCACTGCTGGGGGGGGGGGGGGTGGTAGCTCAGGCGGCCATTTAAGCAGCCTCGTCCACACAGCACCTTTCTAACCCCATCGCTGCATGGAGATTAGGCGGCCACATTTCCATTACGCTTTCCACATTTTTTTCCAGTGCTTGTTCCCCACTTAACGTGGCAACTAATTGCAATGATTAGCGCACACAAGGTTTCCCGAAAAGGTTCTCACGACGGAAGGTTAATGGCATGACCCGCCGGGGTAAAAGAGCGGGAGAACCTGCTGCTTATCACGCACAATATAAAGTACACTGAAGTCAGCTGAGGGGCTGATGGAAATGTAAGCAGGAACGCACAGCCCGCAGCTTGGTAGCAAGGGGCAGAAAGGAACCAGCGTAACGAAGGCCTGGAAAAGGTTTAAATACCAGCCCCGCACTGCGTAAAACAAACACTATCGTCATGTAACATATCTCAGCTTTGGAAAAGAATAACATAATCTCTTACTTAGAACCGCTTTACAGAAAGTATTTTGTGCAACTGTTATTAACCACTCGAAATTGGTAGTCATTTTGCTGAGAGCAGAGGGATGAAAGACAGTTGACTTTGGTGGGATTTAGTTCTCCAATAGGCAGATCATACAAATCTCAAGAGCTAGCACTGAACTCACTGATCTTTCTTACTTGCTAAAAAAGATTTGTTTGGCACTGTATTCCACACTTTAGCTGCTTCTAAGCACTGTAAATAACGTGTGATATTTTTTTTTACTATTAGGCAATTTGTCAACATCAGAAACATACGAGGCAGGGTTGGTCTTCCAAGGGTTAAACCTTGAAACCTGCAACAAAGCTCATTATAGCCAGTCTAGGCCTGATTTCGACTCTACCAGTAAAGCTTACAGCATACATGACTGCATGTATAATCCAACAACGACTAATTTATATATATATATATATATATATATATATATATATACACACACATACACACATATCTTTCCACAGAGCGTGAAGATTAAATGTCTTAACTTTACTCATGCTACTGAAACCACAGCCCATATGTGCCATATTTCTTCTTTTAACCTTTAATGGTTAAAAAGCTCAGCAGGTCCACTTGACAACATTTCAATTCTAAAACCTGAACGAGCCAAACCAAAGAAAGCTAGGAAAACTTACTGAAACATGTTCAAGCAGATGCACTTGACATCTGATGAATGGCCGCAGCAGCAGATGTCAAACAAGCCTTTGTGTGAACCTGGAGATTTGAGTGAATTGTTACACAGCTCTTTGGTGAGCGAAAAGCACAGAGACATCTGGGAGCGGGACATCAATATAAACTGGGCCGGCTTTAGCGCTGAGGACGCCCGGTGCGAGAATGTTTGTTGCCATCCCCAATGGCCACCTTTGCCACAGATTCCCTCACTACCACCTTTTGCCCATGCCCTAAAGTCTCCATAACCACTCTCTCTCTCTCAGAAGCATTTAATTATTTCTATTACACCACTTATACTAGTGTATCTTGTCAAAACATTTTACATCACAAACACATTATGAGGCAAATCAATCATACGTGGTAAATCAGTGAAGACAGCAAGATGTAGGAGTCACGTCATACATAGTGGTAGGTAGTATAGTATAAGAGTGCTTGATCCGGAGAAGCACAAACTCAGAATTTAAAACTACCACCATAGTTGGTGGTTGTCTTCGCTAATAGGAATTGATTTCCACCCATATGCACCCTTATTGCAACATTAGGATAATGAAAGACTAGGGAAAAACCATAATGATCTAAAACCTATACCTTGCAGTTTCCACGCAGCTCTTTGATGACAGTTTCTAGCTCACTGTTCTATGTTAGGATATTAACTACCTTATGATGTGTTATAACTTCAACGAGCCAAAACCCGATCTCTCTCCAGAAGGTCCCATTTAAATTGTTGAAACTTGTAGGAGGTAAGGAACGCAGCAACAGGTTTTTTAAAAACCATTATATACTTGCGAACATAGCACCCCCAACCGAAGTAAAAGCCAGGTGCGGTTGCACTGGTCACACCACCCTAGAGCCTGCCCCGAACCCAAACCACGCCTCACGTCGGCCTATAGCTCTTCTGAATTCTGTGACAGCACTATATGCATCCTGAGAGACCAACTATATTCCTAGGCCTTCCCACTAAAGGTGGAACTCGTGTGTAGCACATATTTCCGGCAGGGCATAAGGCAGACCCCTTCAGCCCTTGCAACTGGTTGTGGGTGACAGGCGGGCAGTTGGCACTCTCCAAGGGCCTCCATTTAATATAAAACGTGAATTTTCTCCCAGTGCATCATATTTTCAAATAATGGCAGCACTTCAAAAAGGAGGAGGGGGAGTTCTATAAATACCCATTCTAATTATATGATTGATATATTATATACACACACACACACACACACACACAAGCGATATATTAGGTAGGTACTAAAAACCCATTTGTGTTTCAGCTTTCCATTTACCAGCATCTCTCAGCAAGGCTGCCATACTTCTACGATGCCAGAGAACCTCGGCAGACCTAAGCAGGACACTTATACTCCAAAGAGTCAAACAATACTCGGGTACAATATTCTAAAAGGGACATAATCAGCACTACTCAGAAGGGTGGTTGCTCTTTCAGAGACACCTAACAGCTTCCCCTCACTTTGGATCAGATGTGGTCCACACGTGTGGGCAGTGTGAAACGCTTGCAGTGCAGGACGTCTTTCCCTTTCAAGACCTCTTGCTTACGCTGTCCATACCCTATAAGTACAGCTCCATTTGTGCCGGGGGTTGTTGGTGATGGCACTGATACTCAGTTTCCCGACCTGAAACGTATTTTTAGATCTTTAGATTTTGCCCCAGACTAAAACAGGAATGCAGAAAAGAACAAAGAGCATGGTAGGAAACAGTGACGAAAGGGAGAAAACATGAAAGAAAAAAGAACCCAGAAGAGTAAGGGAAAGAGAAATGAGGCGTGAGACATAGAGGAAAGACATGAGTAAAACTAAGCAGCATTTGTATTCAGCAACCCTAGCATTCAGCATCACCAGTAGTCGGTGACCAAAGAAAAACTTTGAGCCCCAGCAACCTTCTTAATTTTTTTTCAAATTAATTTTGCAACTTTAGCACCGCCAACAAGTCTTTTAGAGGCACCAGCCTACAAGGAAGAACAAGCAAGGCCTTCCAGTGAGGCTGTAACCGGCCGCACAAAGTCAGGATTATCTCAGATACTGGTACGAAGGGAAATCTAGGATGAAGAGTGAATTTGTTTGATCAGAACTCTGCACTTACTGAGCAGAACCCAATAGAAGATAGCCTGACCATATGCCTGTGGCACATCTGCACTTTACAAGTTGTATTCAACCACTGAAGTGACATCCCATTCCGCTTTGAAACAGAGCTGCAATGCAATAAATTGGCCGATATTGGCACTTGTCAGGTCATTATGGGTGGCTTGTTGTGAATGAAACAGTATTTGCAATACTAGTCAGCACGGCTATACTTCGACTGTGAGAGGAGGATTTCTTGGTCGTGCTGCAAAACATTACATTTGCGTATAAAGTAAATCACAGTACTCCTCTTCCTGTAGTCACAGAGTACAGGACATGTTCACGTTACTTTTAATGAAAGAACAGAGTACCATCTGTCACCAGAGTCGTTCTATTTATTCGAGATTACTGGTACTTTTACATTGGCGAGGGGACCTTTTACTTAGGCAGGATTATGGAGACAGAATAGGAAAGATAAGCACTTTTAATAGGATTATTTTACTTATAATGCAATCTTAGCACTTCTCAGCAGGGGTACCACATGCTTTATGGGACAGTACCAGCACTTCTCAGGACTGCCACTAACAATTTTTGGCAGAGGCGCCACACATTTAATGGGACACTGGCACTTCTTAGCAGGACTACCACATGTTTAATGAAAGAGTACTGACCCTCCTCAGCAGAGGTGCTACATGTGTAATGCAAGGGTACTGGCACTTCTCAGCAGGGATACCAAATGTTTAAAGAGAGAGGACTGACTCTTCTCAGCAGAGATGCCACACTTTTAATGCTAGAGTATTTGCACTTCCCTGCACGGCTGCTATTACTGTGAGGAGGCATATGAACACTTCTCTGAAATATTGACATGGCTAATGGATCAGTAAATGCTATGAGGTAGGTAGGTCCATGAAGCCCCCTCTGGATAAATAGCACATTTTAGACATTAAAAAGGTACTCTACGGGTAGGTGTGTTGGTAAAGGAGAGCTGTAGGTTTGGATGGGTCTCTGAAATGAGCCCGTCTGGTTAAGGTGAAGTGAGTACTTGCATCTGTTCCTGCTCGAACCATCTTGTCTAGAGTATTTTATGGCTGGGTGAGCCTCTGACTGAGTACCTCTCCTGGATCAAGATCACCTGCATGCTTGGATCCATCGCTGCACTGAGCTCCATGTTTTGAACAAGAGGTGGTGCAGAGTTTGATCAGTCCCAGCACTTAGATCCTCTCATTGGCAAAGGTGCTATTTAGTTAGGCATGTCCCAATCAAACCTTGCTCTTCTAAGCCCCACCCTTGAACTGTGAGTGACTTACCTCAGTGTCATTCTTCGCACCCCCTTTTTTTTGCAAATCAGATGGCTTAAACAGCCCGACACTCCACCTGGAAACAATTTGAATCCCCTTGTTTCTCTTCCTTCTACCAGAAGAGACAGATCTTGTGCCCTTCTATACTCTCTTTGGGGACCAACGACACCTAACCTGGTGGACTGCATCCTTGTCAGGAGGGAACACTTGGCTGCTGTCCCCCCAAGCCACCCAGAACCATTTGACACAACCGTGTATGAACACAAGCATATACCCAGTGTCATACGTCAAAATGAATATAGCTGTGCTTTAACCAAAAGGAGTAACAACTCTAAGGGAGTCATCTACTGGTTGGGGGCTGTGGGACATTTAGCAAAAACTGCATGTCCCATTCACGCTAGAGAGTATACATATGTCTGTATTCTAAATTGAGCAGACAGAATATCCTCCATCTTTTATCAGGTTCCCCACACCCATCAGAATCTAAATCCCTCAGGCTTGTGTGATATACCTGCATGATTATAAAATGAGTGATGGGCCTGTCAAGGTGGCATATGAACCTACAGACTGCTCTCTTGACCACCAAGTACTTTCTTAAAGCATTATGTTCAGGTTTTTACAATTAGCTTCCTTGTGCGTCAACAGCCTGCACTGTCCATCTGGATTTCCAGCATACTGAGACAAATTGTATAACACAGATGTAAAGCTTTAAATGCTTCTAGAGTACCACACACCATTTAGTAACAAATGTCCATATACATAGTTCAACAGCATCCACAGTTACTAAATTCTCCCACCATGGGAGAGACAGAGGCCCAGTGACATGGGGACACAAAGTGATTTATCCAAGATCAGACAGACAGTCAAATGCAGAAGCCAAAATTGGACCGTAATGCTCTCCCTCCCAGTCAGCAAACTGGCAGTAGATCAGGTGTCCTCCCCAAGGAGTGGGAATGAAATTCCCGAGCAAAGCATGTACTTTATAAATCAGATTAAAAGACATTTGAGAGCAACATGAAATATCTTGGTGATAATAAACGGTGTATACCAAAAGAAACATCCAGGAACGAAAAAGTATTTACATCCCATCTTGGGCTGTTTACCTGTTCTAGAGATTAGGACCGCTGTTCCAAAAAGATGTGGAGGCCACATGGTGTAAACCATAAGTCAAACAGGAAAGTGACCCATGTTGCTTATATTCACATTTTATCTGGACTTCGGGATGCTTATGCTCTCATCTCTTTTTAGGTCTGACTAAATAGGGTAGCTGTACAGAGGTGTGAGGGACTATGTTACAACTCAAAAATACGCTAAATCACACATAAAATTATTTGTCTTACATCCACTGCATACATTGAGCAATCTTTTTTGCTTTTCGCTGCACCAGGCTTTTTAGAACGTTTAGTCAGAATTCAAAATGCAAGCAAGGCCGACTGGTTTTGTCAATGCTTGTTAAGAGCATATGTGCAACAGTTGCTATGCTTTTTTTTTTGTTTAACTTAAAAAAACTTTTTTTTTTTTTAAATAGTTGCAAAAGGGCCCGCACATCATTTCTAGTCAGGCATGAAAAAAATAGCAAGCAAAAGAGGGACAAGTAACAAGTTTACAGTCATTAGAAGCAAGATTGTGGTTAATGACATGAGGAACCTGCTTTCGTTTTTTTTTTTGTTTTTTTTTATTCGAATGATGTAAAGTTTTTAACTCCTGCGCGATAAAATCAAAGTAACTAGATGGCTATGGAACATTTTTTTTCACAGGGGCCTTTCTGTATTTTAATAATCTTGTTTTGCAAGTGGCATAGTTTACGCTAGCATCATGTTTAATAATTAAAAGAGGCGTTTCATTTTACCGCTGGTGAAGTACTTTTATGGACAGGATTCTCACTAAACTGAACGCCTGGAGGCCTTAAACAGCCTTAGACATGCCACTTGGAGAGATCTCTCAGATCCGTGACGTACGTTTTTCAAAGCTGTTGAAACCACCTTTGGACAATCTAATCCGAATTGCAATTTAACATCTCTCGCCACTTGCAACGCTTATAAAAAAGGAGCGATTTTATGTAATGCATGACCTTCCCCAGCGAGAATATTCATAGTAAAACAATGCAATCACTGTTTGGCAGAGTATATGCAAACATGGCGTTTAAAGCACTGGGGCTGGGGGCCGAGTTTGGCACAATTTCAGGAAAAAAAGAAAAGAAAAACGTAGAACGTGTTGCAAAAGTAAACTTCTGCTTATCAGACTCTGCATTCCACGCCACGGATTATCGGGCATTGGAAAGTGCTCTCCTTTAACCAAGGAGGCAATTATGCGGTCGAAAATATAGCTGTTGACGAAGTGGGCCTGCCCTGGCGACTGACTGTTTTGCAGATCTGCCCCAATGCACTCATTGGAATGTAGATGCACGTACACGCCACGCCATCCCGCATTCCACGTATTATGAGGGTAAACTAAAAGGACTCCAAAATGGAGGCCCTACCTCCTTCCATTACCAGTGGCGACCGGCATACGTTTACTGTCTGCTATATTTTAATGGTTCCACGTGCCCAAATCATAAATGTAATGTACGAGAGAAGCTTTACACCAGCCTAACAAATGTCCAATGGCCAAACCGGATGTTTGACTTCAAGGTGAGAGCTGCACCACGCGTGCCAAACTATCAAAACAGTAGCGAGCCTAAACTCACGGCGAGGCGCACCAAAGGCAGGTGCCTCTCGTCTCAGCAGTATAAACCAGAGATACGCGATGCTGAAACCAGTAGTGAACTAGAGGTCTCAATTGGAGTTAAGTTACAGCGGAGCTAGGCCGTCTTCTCGAGAGGCCACTTTTCACGCGTCGAACATGTTCTGTTCTTTCACAGGGAGTGTCCCCAAAATGTGCAGCTCCATTACCCCCGTCGCCTCTCAGCCTCGACCTAAAGTCCAGTTCCAGCAACGCCGACAGAATGACATACAGCGGCTTCTTATCTCCTTTTTTTGCCTAGGGAAGCTGCACCTCCCATTGTTAGCTACATATTGTATACAAGGTGCGAATGCAATTATTGTTAACGTGTGTGTGTGTACACACATATATATATATAAACATATACACACGTACACACACACCCATACACGTTTTCTTACTCTATTAATAACAGTCGCACAAATTATATTTATGGAAGCTCGTCCTTATAGAAGTGCCACGATCTACTGTGCCTTTCTCCGTACTTTTTAAGTATGGACGACGCTATCTAAAACTTTTAACAGAAATACATCTTTAGTAGTCCAATTATGTATTATTTTCACATCTACAGTATACAAAAGGTCCTGCAGTATGGTCTGTGGTATTACTCGGTACCTCTGATGCATTGTTGTCACACCAGCTTTGTAGCAGGAGCTTTTATACGCACACTAGTGTTTCACAAAAGCACTGTATGCATCTCCTGTGTACAAGACATCCTTCGTTCAAATCCCAAGTGCTTCACGGACACATTTTAACAGACCTGCAGAGTACCACAGGAGTATATTGTGACGTGTGCAGTATTACAGATTATAACCAGTGCTTTAAATGGGCCGGTTCTGTCCGGTACGGAGTACCGGCACGTTTTTATTTTATGAGGGAGAGTACCTGCACTTTTCAAGAAAAACGTAATACTTTTATTTGGAGAGCAACGGCACTTCTCAGAAATAAGCAGGTACTCTGGTACAGAGTAACTGCACTTCTATATTGCCATTTCAAGCACTGGATATAGCAAGTGCTTAATTTGTGCTTGATGTGTCCGGTGCTGAGCACCAGCACTTGGGGCCGGGGCTTATTTTTCTGCCTCAAGCATTTGCTGCGAGCAAAAGACACATGGGAAAGATGGATGAAGGGAAAACCGAAAAAGCGTCCCAAAGGGAGAAAGCAGAAAGCTGCAAGAGTAAACTGAACGGGCAGGGAGTGGCTTTATATGGATTGAAGAGGCCCGAGATGGCTTCAGGATTTCGCCGCCTCAGTATTCCATGTTCACACATTTAATTGCAGCAGCCGTGTGTTTAAGAGGAGGGCTTTGAGCACCGGCACCTTTTTCTTTACAAATTAAGCACTGGATATAGCGTGTTCTCGTGTGTTATACACGGTTCCTTTGTCTCCACGCCAAAGGTAGACAAGTCCACGATTTAACAACCATTAAGTAGACCTGCACACTAGATTTCAAACGCAGTGGTTGCAGCGCTGTGCAACCTATCTGTCCTCTTATTTGGACTAAACACAAACTAAGCCCCCCAGGCCTTGGGCCCACCTGCCTGGCTTAAGGCTTTCCTTGAAAAAGTCTGACTCCACCCAGTAGAACCTGCCAACCGCGCCTGGAGGGTGGCGGGGATTGATGAAGGCGGAGGTCAAAAAGACAGAGACTGCTATCAAAGGTGAGTCAAGTGGACACAAGTGGTCAGTATCCTGTGGAATGCAGGGCCTGGCTGGAGAGAGGGGTTGCAGGAAAAGGAGGGGCGGGGGAGGGCCCGTCGAAGATTCACGATGCTAATCAATACTAATACACCTGTCACCATTGAAACGTCGGCCTAAATTACCTTCAGCAAATTAAACGTTTGTTACATAAAAAAGACTGCACAGCACGGACACCTCGGTGTAATGCTTGACGCTGTGCAACCTCGTGCAGTCGCGGTTACTTTCCGATTTTTCGCTGGCCGCACACTTGTTAACGAGCTGGGGAGTGGCTTCGCTGGAGGCTTTATGCAGCTTCTTATCCACATCTCAATCTCAGGGTTTTCACTGATCTTTCTGAGACCTACTACGCCACTAGTGGCGGGAATGTGCAGGAACACCCCCAAGGCAGCCTGCAGCCTGGCCTAGTGGTACGCTCCGTTCAGGTGCAGAAAACGTCCTCATTAATCTGCAGCTGCTGACACCCTGGCGTCCCAACAGGGCCAACTTGGACGTTCAGCCACCCCATTTCGACAAGCCGAGCACCATTTCAGTGAGTTATATTAAACATCGGAAGACTGGAATTACGTGCATCGTTTACTAAAAAGTATGTGATTGTATTATATACGCCATTTCAGCGCAGGCATCCGGATCTTCAAACCTTAAATCTAATTTTACATTGTTTCCACCGATTTTTTTCCCCCCATTTAGCCGATGTGTAAGATCTTTCGTCGGTGCAGACCTCGTCATTGAGGAGCATAGTGCACAAGTCATTTGAGAGGGATAATATAAACTGACCAGGAAGAGAAGCCTGCGCTAGAACCCCGGCTAGCCCGCTCCACACAGTCGACCAGGTCTGGATTGAGAACACCTAAATTTAAGAGAATCTGGACAACCACCACGGATACTAAACTAATTCGAATACATTCATTTATGAAGGCCAGCTTGAAGGCAAACTGTGACACAATGGAAAAATATCACTAAGACAAAACGTACAGAGCTGTTACTTATGCAGTGAACCTAAAAATGTTGCGTTAACATGCTTGGCCGATAAAGACCATACAATTTGTGGAAAGGAAAAGGAGGTGAACATACAAACACACAAAAAGTCACAGTGACAGGCAAACCCAGGCGAAGCAGAGCTCGGGAAAAAAAAAACGCAACAGGATATACCGCTAATGGAATAATATAAATACCATTTTATGCGACCAATGCGATGCTGGACAGGAGCCACCTGCTCTTCACGCACTGAAGCTGGTGCATCCTCGCACATGTACAGGACTGCCTAGTGGCTACATGTCATTCACGGCACCTTCTGCCAGACCTGGCCTTTCAGGCAACACAACCTTGCACACCTCTATTATATACGCGTATTAAAAGATTAAACTGCAAGTCCCACAATGCTCTTGCTAACAAAAAGGACAGAGTTGCCTGGCTACGTGAGACAAGAGTTCACTTAGTACAAATAACTGCGTTTAGACTTCAGCACGTCAGTGTGTAAGACAGGCCCAATGGTTAAACACAGGAATCTTCCTTTGTAAAGACCAATAAAGAGGGGCGGGGGCACTAAACACCAATAAAGGGAGGGGGGCATTACACACTCTCTGCAAAGGGTCAGAAGTACCTCGGCACCAAGCCTGAGAGGATGAATGCTGCACTTGGGACTGTACTGGCCCGACTGTTTCTCTGCCCCTTGAGACACAATCTAATCCTGCCTGCAGGAAAGGGGAAAAAACTTCGCAGGCTGGGAAAGGTTTGGGCACAGCTAATTGGAAACATCGGACCACAAGCAGCGCAAAAATAAGAGCGCTGCCCGGTGGAGCTGTTCCCACCGCCCCCACAATCTAGCATTCTACACAGAAGAGAGCAAAGCACGCCTCTCTCACCCTGGTGCCACGGCCCAGTACAGCTATTCACACCAAAAGGGCGCCCCACTGGAGGTGGGGCAGTACGCGCGGGCTGGGGTTGTTAACAAATTCCACCGCCCAGTAATTTGTCACAAGATCCCATGTCAAATGATGTCCCCCGTGGGGCGCCTTGGGTGATCATGGGCCCGCGTGCTTGGTTCGCCACATGGCGAGCGCAAGGCTGCCTTGTGGGGTGTCTCCTGTCTGGCTCCCCAGCACCTCACCCATTGGCCTCGCGTCTGCACTGTCCCCTGAAGTCCACAGAATGGAGTTCAGGATGCTTCACACTGTGCTACAAGGTTGCGGGCCCCGTCACCCTTTTACAGTGCCCCGAGCGTAGTTCACCAGAAGGCATCACACCCCTGCACGCGGGCCGGCCGGGTCCATTTCAGTCACATTTCTGCGCAGTGCCTCTCAATGCACAGCCCCACTTTCACCACCACTGCAGCAAGAAGGGCGAAACAGCCTGCTGCCATCTCTCCACAAACACGAGGTAAAAACATACGACAAAGTCCCAGCAATCCACAGACTTACTTTTGTCTTCTTCATAAGGAAAAGCAGCAGCAATCCAGCCTAGACAAGGTATCAAGAGTCCTTTTAGCTGTTAAAACCCCCCAGCATATTTGGGCTAGTCCGTGCATTGGCTTCCCGGGTGCTGAGAGGGACGCGGTTCCAGTGTGGCGGCAGCTGTGAGCGCTGACAGGACGCTGGCGGGGTCTATTGCCTGCTGCTGCAGAGATTCGTCTCTGTTCCTTGTTATCTGCACAGTGATCGGGACCTGTTCTGCGCGTTTTCAGTTATATAGGGATTTTCCTTCTGTGGCAGCTAGAGGGAAGGCACGCCCCCTGCCCGCCCTCTTTCTCCTCCTCGCTCCATTTGTGTCAATAGCGATAAAGGGGAAGTCGCTCCCCAACCTTTTCTTTCCTTTCTATGGCGTGTGATGGTGCAGGCACATCTGCATAGAGCTTGGAAGTGTGTGCAAAACTGATAGCGTTTTATTGCAAACTTAATGCATCAAAAAGGCTAATCAGAGCCTCCGCAGTAAGACTTGGCTTGCTGAAAAATCCATACAGCCAAGGCCACCGGAACTATGCTGAATGGGAGGATCAAATTACGCCACAGGTTTGAATAAATTATGTGGAAAGAAATAACAGATTATACGGCGCATTTTGTTATAGTATGACCTCTTCATTTTGTCATTTCACACATGTTAACACTATTGAGCGAAGGTTTCACTTCGTTAGTGGCAGATTTTTACCCCCTCCCCCCAACTGTATCAGACTGGAAGAGCGACATGGCTGAATGGACGACTGCAGAAGAATATTATATGCTTAAGTCTAGTAGAGACACAAAACCTGTTGATGGCCTGCAATCCTGGACTGCCATGCTGGTTAACTTACTTAACTCTTCGGAGATCGACCCTGTGGGATCCCGGAGGGGTGAGGGACACAAACACATTGTGATGAGGGAGGCAGGTTCAATACGAATAACTGATGGTGATTTATTAAACATAACACTTCAGGGTGTTGATATAATGTCTGTATTCAAGATGTGAGTTGCTGTGTTAGGCCGGAGTGACTACTATTGCTGATGGTTTATATTCTATACAATATGTCTGTTTTTGCTAAAGAGTGTCATTATATTGTTCTCGAGGCTTTAAAAGGCCAATAAAACCTAAACTTAAAAAAACAAATGAGAGTTGAGATCTTGGAATAAATAATGGCTAATACTAACAAGCCTAGGTCTACTGGCCCCAATAGCATCCCAGCTACAATATCAGGAAGAAATCCCCTTTGGTGGGTTAATTTGTTACTTCCAATATTCCATTCCTACAGAAGGACTGGCAATGTCCCTGATTCAAGGAAAGGGGCAATTATAAATCAAGATTCATGAAAAAGGCTAGAAAGATAACCCCTCTTATTACAGATTAATTTTGTAAATAGAAACTGTGGCTAAGGTATATGCGCTGAAGCATCTTCAGGTTTGGGTATCGGAAGCCAGAATTTTACTATACGAGCTAGGGGACTTCCAAGATAACCACAGCACAACTGACCAATTCTTTGGACTGGTCCTTGACTAAAAGTGCAATTGAAATTCAGAACGCTTTGAACTTCTGCAATGTGTATTTTTCTCCTCTTTTGATTAAAGCCTGATTATGAGATACGTTAAGAAGGTGGAATATTCCAGTGGTCTACTGAAGGTTCTTCAAAGTCAGGTAACTGGGTTCAGGCAGGATGTGATCTTGTGGTAAACTGTCCTGATATAATAGTGTAAATTCTGGTTTGAAGCAGGGCTGCATATCAACACCAGATTTATTCTGTGTACTTTTAGATGATTTGATAAATGCCATAGCTAAGATATTGGTTTCTCCCATAAAAGAGGGTTTTCACACATTGTATTTTTGCTCTCTGCAGACAATCTAATTGAGAGAGATTCCTGCCAGGTTGAATTCTAAAAAAAAAACAGGCAACCCTTGCACAAAATTGCAATTTATGTAAGTTAGTGATTTTCCAATATAAAAGAGATGTATTGATGTTTGCTAAACTATGAAGGGAAGGTGGTTGGAATGGAGAAAACTTGCAGTGGCTTTGGTGTATGACAACTTGGGATTATTATTAGTAATAATTTATCAAGGGATCCTCATTTTCATGATAATGTAAAAAAATAAAAGTACAGTCAATGCGCTTAAAACATTGATAAATAATATGGGTCTTACTTACACCAGCCTATTTTTGAGAGAGAGTGAGGGGCAGGCTATACCACATGCTTTTTATTGGGCCGGACTTCTAGCACTCAATGATGGATGCGATTGTAAGGATATCGAAAATTACAGTTTGAAATTACTATATAATTCAACAGTTCAGTGGGGTATGATCCTGTGGGCTGAAGGTTAATTTAATATAACACACCTTTTGCTTTATTGCTTACTGTTTGAAGATCAGAGAAATAGTTTTTAAGGACTCGTTTTTTTTTTATAGAATGTATAGTTGCATATGCCATTCAATGGCTGATTTATTCATTTCACAGATGGCCTATATGTGATTACTGCTGTAGCTAGATTATTCATTACTATTTTTAAATTATGTATTGCTGAGTGATTAATTGTATTTACTTTTCTATCATGCTAATAGTTTTTCCTATTGTTTTATAGGACAATGTCTTGATAAACCGAAATGGAGTGAAACAAATAGTAATTTATAGTAAACATTTCCACAGTAAATGGTGGCACGATTCAAAAACTTTCATGGGTGAAATACGAATGAGCTTCTGCAGTCATGGAGGTTTGGGGTGATACAGTGCATATTTGAGATAGTGATTCTATAAATGTCAATTGGTGGCTTATGGACCTTAGATAGTTGAGGAAATGGTAATTCTACCATTACTTTGCACTATGCTCAGGCCTCAAACACACACTATATATCCATAGTCGGGTAAATGCCAATATCATTTTCAGTTGCCTAAGAAATGGACCTTAGGCAATACTTATGAATCCCATCAGAACACAAACAATGTAAATTCCACTTTCCAAGCTCGTGGTTTGTATCTCTCATTCCAAGATGACAGACAATATGGGGGTCATTACAACATTGGCGGTAAAAGGCACTTACCGCTGTGCAGAAGACCGCCAATACACGGCGGCGGCATTCCGCCACAGCTATTATGACACACATCTTGGAATCCGCCGAAATTCAGACACCCACACAACACCGCCACACCAAAGGTCAGTGATAAACTGGCGGAAACAAATTCTCCACCTCCACGCCAACAGAAACACACCCATGCTATTACGACCCACGAATCCACGCGACGGTCTTTCAACCGCGGTATTCCATTGGCGGTATGTACCGCCGCGCTCAAAATACACACACATCTCCAAAACACCACCACATTGGACAATTCTAAATACACACACCTGATACACATACAAACAACACTCCCACACACCAAACACAATATAAAACACACACCCACATCACCCACAAACTCCTACGACCAAAAATTAGACACGAAGGCGACAGAGAGAGAGAGAGCACAGAATAGACAACCCCACTACACAGAGGCACACAACACCATCACCCACACAACATCCACGCACAAAACACCGCACACCACTACACTCACCACACTCATCACCACATACACCACCCCTCACATCAACCACACCACCCCATTGCACGCCAAAGACACCCCTGCTTCTCCGAGGAGGAGCTCAGGGTCATGGTGGAGGAAATCGTCCGGGTAGAGCCACAGCTATTTGGCTCATAGGTACAGCACACATCAATAGCCAGGAAGATGGAGTTATGGCGCAGAATAGTGGACAGGGTGAACGCCGTGGGACAGCACCCAAGAAATGGGGAGGACATCAGGAAGAGGTGGAACGACCTACGGGGGAAGGTGCGTTCAACGGTCTCCAGGCACAACATCGCGGTACAGCAGACTGGCGGCGGACCCCCACCTCCTCCCCCACAACTAACAACATGGGAGGAGCAAGTCTTGACCATCTTGCATCCTGAGGGCCTCGCAGGAGTCGGTGGAGGATGGGACACTGGTAAGTCAAATCTTAACTATCATATCCCCCACCCTACCTGCATGCTATCACACAGCCCGTCCCTCACCCCCTCCCCTATCACTACAACTACTCACTAATGTACCCATGACACAAACCACCCATCCCAACACCAAGCCCTGCATGACACAACTAAGCATGGACACCCCTCACTAAAGCATGCCCACTGCACATACCCAGTACACCCCCCCAACCATCACCACACAAACTCACACACAGGAATGCATGCACTGGGGTACACAAACACCCACCCATTGCACACCATTACACACACACATGCAATAATCATGCTCTTCTGCCCCTGCAGGAACCCGAAGGACCATCACCACACCAGAGGGTCCAGACAACACCACTCCACCCCCAGAAGAGGCCCACAGTGACAAGAGCAGCTCTGCCCTACTGGATCCTGATGACCAGCCCGGACTATCGTGGGCCTCGGGACAGTCGGTTCCCCTTGCACAGGCACAGCCCAACACCGACCTTCCACCCTCTGGTAACACCAGCACAGCACCCACCCAGCGGGCCCAAACCTCCCTACCCAGGACAGGTCAATCAGCTGTGTGTCCACCACTACAGGGCACCCAGGCTAACCCACCACCCCAACAACAACAGGGACCTGGGGGCAGTGGTAGTGGGCACACAGTCCAGGGGACGGAGGCACAGGAACACAGGGGAACTGGGAGGGCTGCTGTGCGACAGGGGGCGGACAGGCCAAGGGAACCCACCCTCCACGAGGCCCTCTCCTCCATCATGGGAGCATACCACCACTCCCAGGAGACAATGGCGACGGTTCTGGACAAGTTGCAGGAGACCCTGCGCCTGCAGGACCAACTGTATTTGGGGTTCAGGGAGGAGCTCAGGACCATCAGCTCCACCCTGGGCACCATTGTAGGGGTGCTGAAGGACATACAGCAGACCTTGAGGGACACTGTGGCACTCCAAGAGGCCCCTGACACTAGCCAGGACGATGAAATGCCCACCACCTCCGCTGGCGCTAGTGGACAGGACGCCCCGCCACAGGACCAACACACCCGCACCCCACCCCCTGCAGACGGACAACCACCACGCAAGTGGTCCCTAAGATCCAGGAACAGGACAGAGCAAGATGGCAAGACCCCCGCCAGGAAATGACACCACTCTGATTGTCCTCCCACTGTCCCACTTTGTTACCCTGTCCATACTTTATCTGCCCCAGCTCCTCTTCCTATACCCAGATGGGCAGTGCACCTGTGAGACTAATAGACTGAACTCTGCCATGGACACTCCTCCACCATCATCCATCCTCCTTTTACAACCCCCTCCCATTTCTGAGCACTTCAATAAACACCCTTGAAACACAAAACAATCTGGAGTCAGTCTGTGATTTAGTAAAAATGTATTATCAATGACAGTGTCATAATGGGTGTACCATTCTAAAGCTAACATACCTATATCACACATCACAAGCCCTTGAAGGATGTAAGCAGTTGACACGTAGGTAACCACACCTGTGAAACCGTAATGGAAGGGTACAACTCAGTTACCAAATGTTGACTTAAATCGAAAAACAGGATAGAGGTAGACGTGTGAAAGTTAATGTGATGCTAAAAATGAAAATGTTCTCACCTGTGTGTCACTGAAAATATTGCTGTATGACTGACTCCCTGTTGTCGTTGTCTTCTTCATCAGCTTCATCCTCATCACTGTCCACAGGCTCCACAGCTGCTACAACACCGTCATCTGGATCATCCTCCTGCAGAAAAGGCACCTGGCGTCGCAATGCCAAATTATGGAGCATGAAGCAGGCGATGATGATGTCGCACACCTTCTTCGGTGAGTAGAATAGGGATCCACCTGTCATATGGATGCACCTGAACCTGGCCTTCAGGAGGCCGAAGGTGCGTTCGATCACCCTCCTAGTCCGCCCATGGGCCTCATTGTACCGTTCCTCTGCCCTGGTCCTGGGATTCCTCACTGGGGTCAATAGCCACGAAAGGTTGGGGTAACCAAAGTCCCCCAAAAGCCATACACGGTGCCTCTGGGGTTGAGCCATCATATCAGGGATGCTGCTATTCCGCAGGATGTAGGCGTCATGCACTGAGCCAGGGAACATAGCATTTACCTGCGAGATGTACTGGTCTGCCAAACATACCATCTGTACATTCATGGAATGATAACTCTTCCTGTTCCTGTACACCTGTTCACTCCTGTGGGGGGGGGCCAGAGCTACATGGGTCCCAACAATAGCACCTATGACGTTGGGGATATGTCCAAGGGCATAGAAGTCCCATTTCACTGTAGGCAAATCCTCCACCTCAGGAAAAATTATGTATCTCCTTACGTGTTTCAGCAGGGCAGCCAACACTCTGGACAAGACGTTGGAAAACATAGGCTGGGACATCCCTGATGCCATGGCCACTTTTGTTTGAAAAGACCCACTTGCAAGGAAATGGAGCACTGACAGCACCTGCACGTCAGGGGGGATTCCAGTCGGATGGCGGATTGGTGACATCAGGTCTGGCTCCAACCGGGTACATAGTTCCTGGATTGTGGCACGGTGAAACCGGTAGGTTACGATGACATGTCGCTCTTCCGTTGTCAACAGGTCCACCACCTGTCGGTACACCGGAGGATTCCGCCATCTTCTCATATGTCCCAGCAGACGGTGCCTACGAAGGACAACAGCGAAGAACCAGTCATTAGTCCTCCAGGTATGTACCCACAGTCACACACAAGACTACACCACTCACATAACCCTTCCTGTATGTGTGTTGAGTGTAGGCCTAGCTATGTGTGACGCAGTATGAAATGAAGCCATGTGGGCCCCTGAAATGGCGGCTGCCTGACCTCTAAACTGGGACAATGGGATTGTGGGGTAACTGCGCTGGCGTTACACACCGTCGCGGTAGGAGGTCGTAGACCGCGGCACAATGCTGCATTGGTTAACATTGGACCCTGTGGGTCCCAGGAGCCAATGAACAGGTGCGCCGGCGGTGATGATGCGCACCGCCACGGACGTCACTGCCGCGGACGTCACCGCCATTTTCTATCTGTTCAATCACTACATACCTGACCTTCGACAGGAGAGGACCTACACTGCAAGTGCTGCTGTGACCTCAGTCTGGAAGCGACGATGGCTGCTACGTCTGGGGAAAGGGCCCCTGCCTTCACTGCACAGGAGTTGGAGAAACTGGTAGACGGGGTCCTCCCCCAGTACACGCTACTCTACGGTCCTCCAGACCAACAGGTTAGTACACAGGGAGCACGTTGTATGTGCTAGGCCTGGGTGGAGAGGGCTGGGTGGAAGAGGGAAGGGGGCAGAGTCCATAGAACATTAATGCATGGGAATGAATGGGTCACATGGCCAGAGTAGGGAGGGGGCCACTCACAACGACGGTGCAGTTGGTAATGACTGTTCCTCTTTCCTTGTGCATGTCATGTAGGTCAGCGCCCACCAGAAGAGGGACATTTGGCGTGCCATCGCCAAGGAGGTCCGGACCCTGGGGGCCCACCAGAGACGGGGCACCCACTGCCGTAAGAGATGGGAGGACATTCGCCGCTGCAGCAAGAAGACGGCGGAGGCTGAGCTGGGGATGGCCTCCCAACATGGGAGAGGTGCCCGTCGCACCATGACCCCCCTGATGTTCCGGATCCTGGCGGTGGCTTACCCAGAGTTGGATAGGCGCTTGAGGGCATCACAGCAGACACAAGGGGGTGAGTACAACCTCATTCTGCAGACTTTGCGTGCAGTGGAGGTGTCTGGGTGGGGGAGGTGGGCTGTGGGTGTCCCTAGGCCAGGGCGAGTTAGGTAGGCAAGGCATCTCCGTAATGTAGCCCATGTGGCACTCTACCCCACCTCAGCAGAGTGCCAAGTCGAGATATAGTTGCCCCTGTGGCATCCATGTGCGCCGATGTCCACCATTGCCATATCCCAGAAATTGCATGTGCAGAGGGCAGGAGCACGGCTTAATGCAGGGGGCTGCTGCGTTTGTCTTGTCCGCCAACGGTAGCGGTATGCCATGCACTAAAACCCTCTTTCTTCTGTCTCCCCCCCTTTGTCTGCTCTCCCTGTCCTTTTGTACATCAGCATCAACAGGCAGAGGTACAGTGACACCGGAGCTGCATCCCACATGGCCATGGAGGGCCACACCACAGACTCTGAATGCACCAGTGGGACGGAGGGCGAGGGGAGCTTCACGTCGGCCACCGGATCACCAAGCAGCGACGCGGACTCGTTCGCCGATGGGAGCTCCCTTGTGGTGGCGGCACCATCTGTGCCCCCCACCTCTACAGGTACAGCCGCCGCCTCCCCTACCAGCACCGCCTTCCCAGCAGCCCCTCAGCGTTCGCCCCGTGCCCGCTCACCCAGGAGGGTGGGCATCACCTTCGCCCCAGGCACCTCAGGCTCTGCCCCAGTCACCCCTGCTGCCCTCAGTGAGGAGGCCAATGACCTCCTCAGGTCATTCACTGTTGGGCAGTCTACCATTGTGAATGCCATCCAGGGTGTAGAACGAGAGTTGCAACATGGTAATGCATTCCCGTAGGGCATTCATTCTGGTCAGGCTGTCCTTCAGCGAACCCTGCACTCTTTGGGCCTCAGCACTGATGGCAGCAATTGTCCCTGTGTCTAGCCTCCCCCCTCCAACTTCCTCCACCCAGACCCAATCTCCTGTACCCCAGCCCATCCCAAGCACACCTACAGACCAGCATGCACACAAGTCAACACACCCAAGTAGCTCAAGCAAACATAGGCACCACACACACCACAAGCACTCATGCAAGCCTCACCCACATACAGACACAACAACATCCACTGCCTCCACTGTGTCCCCCTCCTCCTCTTCTCCCTCCTCCCTCCCAGTGTCGTCTACACTCTCACCTGCATGCACTACATCTACACCCACTAGGACTCGCACCAGTACACCCAGCACCACACCCCGCTCACCTGCACTCACCACCTCCACTGCCATTTACACGTCCCCTGTGTCCTCTCCCAGTGTGTCTGTGACGCCCCCTCCCAAAGTACACAAACGCCGGCAATCACTCACCCAACATCCATCCACCTCACGACAGCCTCCAGTACCTGCACCTGCACCCAAAACACCTAAAGTGACACCTCCGACAACCACCTCCTCTTCCTCCACTCCCAGACCCCCTCCAGCTACCCATCCCAGTGTTCGTCAGAAACTGTCCCTCTGTAAAGTTGACCTTTTTGCCCCCACCCCACCCCCTCCAATTCATCAGTCCCGTCATAGTGCCTCAGTCAAAAAGCCTCTAATACCAGTGGTGCCTGTTCAAGGGTTTTGGAGTGCACCGGCCACCAGGGCAGGCAGTAGGCCTTGGAGACAAGGCACTGGCAGCCCACCCCCTGTAAGGGCAATAAAATTGGAGAGTGGACGACAGGACCGTGTTAAGACTCCAGGTGGGAAAACAACTGACATGGGTTCCAAGGGGATTGGAGAGTCAGCTGTGACTCCACCAAAGGTGGGGAAGGGCCAGAGGAAGTCTGCCCAGCCTGTTGTGAGTGTCATGGCGGAGAAGTGCGCCATCATTTCCGGCGGTCGAGACACAACCGCCAGCACCGTCGTTACTGGTCCAGAGCCCACCGCCAGAGTCACAGCCCAGGAGGGCCCCACCATCGTCACTGGTCAGGAGACCACCACCATAGTCACAGCCCAGGAGGGCCCAAGTATCGTCACTGGTCAGGAGACCACCGCCAGAGTCACAGCCCAGGAGGGCCCAAGTATCGTCACTGGTCAGGAGACCACCGCCAGAGTCACAGCCCAGGAGGGCCCAAGTATCGTCACTGGTCAGGAGACCACCAGAGTCAGTGCCCAGGAGAGCCCCACTATCGTCACTGGTCAGGAGACCACCGCCACCACCGGAGTCAGTGCCCTGGAGGGCTCCGGCTGCCACAGCCCCGCTGGGCAATGATGAAACGTCATGCCACACACCAATGTCCTTATCAGAACCGCCATGGCAAAGCACCGCTGAACAGGGCAAAGACCGCCATGTCAATGCACCACTGAACAGGGCACAGACCGCCATGGCAAAGCACCGCTGAACTGTCCTGAACCGCCATGGCAAAGCACCGCTGAACTGGACAAAGACCGCCATGTCAATGCACCGCTGAACAGGGCAAAGACCGCCATGGCAAAGCACCGCTGAACAGGGCAAAGACCGCCATGTCAATGCACAGCTGAACTGTCCTGAACCACCATGGCAAAGCACAGCTGAACTGTCCTGAACCGCCATGGCAAAGCACCGCTGAACTGGGCAAAGACCGCCATGTCAATGCACTGCTGAACTGTCCTTAACCACCATGGCAAAGCACCGCTGAACTGTCCTGAACCGCCATGGCAAAGCACCGCTGAACAGTGCAAAGACCGCCATGTCAATGTACCGCTGAACAGGGCAAACACCGCCATGGCAAAGCACCGCTGAACAGGGCAATGCACCGGGTAGGAATGAATGGCCCGCCACATCAGGCATCCTTATCCCATGTGCAGCTGGGACAGTGACAGGACACGACCTTTCACAGGGAGACTCATCCAGTCTGGGCATCAGTCCCCCCCAGTACCAGTAGAGACCTGCATCAATGTGAGAGACTGTGGCTTTGCACTCCCCAGGATGGCACAGTGGGCAAACCACCCAGTGTAGAGACTTGAGAGACTGTGGCTTTGCACTCCCCAGGATGGCAGAGTGGGCAAACCACCCACTGTATAGACTTGAGACTGTGACTTTGCACTTCCCAGGATGCTACAGTGGGCAAACCACCCACTGAATAGACTTGAGAGACTGTGGCTTTGCACTCCCCAGGATGGCACAGTGGGCAAACCACCCACTGTATAGACTTGAGAGACTGTGGCTTTGCACTCCCCAGGATGGCACAGTGGGCAAACCACCCAGTATAGAGACTTGAGAGACTGTGGCTTTGCACTCCCCAGGACGGCACAGTGGGCAAACCACCCAGTGTAGAGACTTGAGAGACTGTGGCTTTGCACTCTCCAGGAGGGCATGAATGGGCATGGAGCCCCGTTGTGGATCTGGCTTTGAAGTCATCCAGCTGAGGTGCCCCCCCCTTCCCTTCCCCCTGAGGTGCCTGTAGAATTTCTATCTGATGCCCCGGCAGTGTTCTCTCCGATTGTGGTCAGGTATCGTTTGTGGGCCTCGCCCATGTATTTTTGGACTGATGGTGCACGGACATTGTTATGACATATCTGCACTACTTCTCGTCTTGTATATAATTCTGACTGATTTTCAAATATGTATCTGTATATTTTTGTATGACATGTATATTGGCACATTACATTGTTTGACCGATTTTGCTTTGTGTATTCACTCTTCCGGGGGGATTGTGGGTTGTTACTGTGATTTTTGTGAATGCATTGGTGTGTATGTTGTAATATGCAAGGGTGGGGGTGTTTGGTGTGTGTTCCCCTAACATTTGCCTCCCCCCATGTCGTAGGTGCAGTACTCACCGTTGTCTGCGGCGCCTACGTAGCTGTTGGTCATAGAAGAGCAGAAACACAAAGGCAGGGAGTATTTGGAGTTCCGGCTCCATGGATTCCTCGTTCCTCGTGGGATATGTTAAGGTGAGCGTTTTCCCATAGCAAAAGCTGTTTCCGCTGTGTTTTTATCCACGGTGAATCCGCCCCGGAAAAGGTGGCGGATTGGCGGGTTGTAATAGTGTGGGTGGTACATTGTCTTCCGCCTGTCTGTTGGCGGTGACCGCCGCGCTGCTTGTCTGTACCGCCGTGGCGGGCGAAGTGTTAAAGTGGCTGTCTTTGTTGGTGGTTTCCGTCAGGGTCATAATTCCCTTTTTTTGTCCTCCGGACTGTTTGCGGTATTTCCGCTGCTTTAACACCGTCCGCCAGGGTTGTAATGACCACCTATGTCTTCACGACAAATTCAGAATGGCAACCAAAAGTATAAGTTGCTTGAAAAGGCTTTCCCCGAAACTAAGGAAGTAGATTGTGTATCTAGAAACAAACTGTAGTCATCCTGTTCCTTAGAGTCTACCACCATTCAAAGTGGTGGACTGTATGCATTTGGCATAACAGCCTATCCAAAATTGCCAGCTGGAAGAAAGTTCTGCTTCAGAGTATTTATTCATTCCTTGCTTCCATGCAGGAGTTTGAAATAAGCTATGTGTCTGTGGATGCTTGTCTCAGCAACACCTACTAATATAGGTTAGGCATTAGGTCCTAGACCTCATTCATCACATTTATTCCTGGTTTGTGTTTACTTTGGTGCTTTTTGAGCATGGGTCTCATAACTCTTCAAGATGAGCCATTTAAGGAGTTCTGTCTTATACTTCTTAAAAGATAAAGCTTGATAGGGATCACATACATTTATAAACTGTCTTTTTCTTCCTGGCACTGTATGAGTTTGACTAGCTTGGAAAATACCAAATTGGATTGAATGGCAACACTGATAGCAACTCATTTCAACATAGACATCAGCTTAATCCCCTACAAAAACGAATGGGTTGAGTGTGAATGGCCTTGGAGGCTTCCCAGAAATAAATGGGCCAACAGGTTGCTGCCATCCATGACATGTCTTTTACGAAACCAGGCCAATGATCTATTCAATTTGTAGTCAGATCCATGTTAGCCTGTGGTCAATTCACAGAAGAAATTGTCAGGTTGCTAAAGACAAAGTGAGCATCATCTTTAATGGATTGCCTGTTATTTAGTATCAGGGCATTAACCTCATACCATACTGGATATACCTTAGCAAATCCAAGACACCCTTAATATAAGCCACGAATCCTGTGCTATAAAATTCTAGTTTTCTAATGATCTTAGCTGCGTGTTGATTCCCCAAAAGTCCACCACTTTCTGCTACATGGGGCATACGGATATCAACCATACATGGAGAAGTCACAGAAGAATAGCACTATTTTGCAGATGTGTTGGACAGCAAGGAATAATTCTAGCTACCAACACACTCTTTAGCTGACTGGACCAGCCTCACATGGAGTGCTGAAATAGCCCATGGCCCTATGTATATGTCACCTGAAAAATAGAACACACTTATTGGGGATTACAGTTATGTCAGTCAAGATAAATCATTCTGAATAGTATATATATTTTTGTATTTGTTCATTTTTTAAAATCTATATTTGTAAAGCACTATAAACAGCAGAATCTGTCTATGGGGGTTGTATGATGGAACCACGCATGTGGCAACCACTCATGTCTGAACAACGCGGTCGGAATTCTGACCACGTTGTTTCCACGCATGCCTTTACAACGATTTTTCATTGTAAAGGCATGCCTAGTACAGGCCTGTGTGGAAACAGCATGCATGGTTGTCGCATGCCATCCCTCCACCCTAAAAACAGAAGTACCCCGACCTCCCTTAAAAACTACCCGGATACCCCCACCCACCCTGAACCCTAAAACCAACCCCCACCCCCAATTATAAACCAAAAAGTACCTGGACCCGGCCCCTAAAACTACCCGACCCTAAAAACTTAAAATACCCTGATCTCCCCCACCCCCTAAAACCTAAACTACCCCAGCCCCCACCCCTAAAAACTTAAAATACTCCAACCCTCCCACTCCCGCCCCTAAACCTAAACTACCCTCACCTCCAAAAACTAAAAAATACCCCGACCCTCTGTCCCCCTACATAGAAAATAGCCCCAGCCCCACCACCCCACCCCTAAAAACAAAATACCCTACTCCGCCCGTTAAAAAAAAAAAAACTTACCACCCCAAGCCCTTCACCCCCCTGCCCCGCCCCTAAAAACTAGCCCCAACCCTGTCCCAGCCCCACTTACCTGACCGCATCCTCTCCCAATGGATCTTACTTTTTCTTTGCCTTAACCACGCATGTGCGTTGTTCGGCCCATGCGTGATTAAGGCAGAGAAAAAGGCCTGCGTTGTTCAGGCAAGCGTCATTCCAGGTGATTTGGCTCTGCATTGACCTAAAGGTTGACAAGGGGGATAGATAGTACCAAATAGTGTCTTCATTTTTGTGTGTTTATTCAAGTGTCCATTAAATTGGGCACCTTCCAATAATTCTTCTAAAGGCTAAATGTCTCACAGGTTTATTACTGCTGCTGATTTCTCTATAGCGTGACAATTGCTGTATGACAATATATTGTATATTAATTTTGTGTTTTGATGATTGTTTTTGGCTTTTATATTCATGTAGTCAGATCTTGCATAGTGTTTTATTGTCAGTTAGGAGAGCCTGCGTAAAATGGGGAGATCATTGTCGTGAGTTTTTTCTCATGTTAAGTCACAAATGAAGATTATATTTATTTTACAGCGGTTTTGAACATCATTATAAAAGTATTATTTTGAGTCCTCCCAGGAGAGAAGAACATATATTAAGTCCCGGGCAGCTTGATGTCTTTCCGTTAAGGATGCAGATTTAGAACACAATGGCTTCTCAAAAACATACACTGTCTTTGCAGGCAGCTCGGCTAATTCTCAATAGCTAGGATTTAAATATAAAGGGGATTTATTTTGTATATATTATATTTTTGTGTATATAATATTTACCCTTTTTCATTTGTAATTGCTACAAGTATTTCAATATTTTATATACCAATTTTACACATGCAATGCATTCGATTGGCTTCAAATAAGGCATTATAAATGAAGTCTTACCATATTTTGTATTCCCTTTATTGGAGAAAGTGAAAAGGCAAATCAAATAGAACCGCATGTCTCTGACAGGTAGTATTGTATTATTTTTACATTCCAAATGTGAACCCCCTCTGTCCAATTTGCGCAGCCCGGTTACTGACTAGGTCTACCAGTGCTTGCCTCAGGCCCATGGCAAATGTAATGGATATGATCAATATTGAGCCTTGACATGCAGTAGTAGATATGAAGGGATTAGATTTTTCAATCTTCCTTGACACCATACTGCCTTCCAATCCATAGCAAAATATAAAGCAGTGGTTGAGAAATGTTAGACTGGCATCTTTTGGGGTGGTCTCCTCTAACTTTTTGCTTTCTGACCTGTTTTGACTGTGTGCTGAACTTCGATTTGCTGGCTTAATGACTGTGCACTTTACCCCTGCTATCCAGTGCTAAAGTGCATGTTATCTGTGTCTAAAACATAGTAGCATTGGCTTCTCAGCAATTGACATATTTGAATTAGTAGTAAGTCCCCAGTAAAGTGCACTATGTGTGCACAGGGCTTATAAGTCAAACCCTACTAGTGTGCCTGCAGCACTGGTTGTACCACCCACCACAGTAGCCTTTCAAACATGCATCAGGCCTGCCATGGCAGAGCCTGTGTGCGCAGTTTAAACTGCAATTTTGACCTGGCAAGTGTACCCACTTGCCAGATCCAAACCTTCTTTTTTATTACCCATAAGCCACCCACTAAGGACCTAACATAAGCCCAGGTTAACTCCAAGGGAAGGGTGCAGTATATTTAAACATTGGACATGTACTTTTAAGTTTAACATCTCCAGGTGGCGACCCCTACATTTCAGCTGCATACTGATGGGTCTTCCTGGGCAGGAATGGTGGAGGGGCTATCACTTCAAAGGGTAGTGGCCTGACACCACACAAGGGACTTATAAACCCCCACAGACCTCCTGGCAGACAGGACTGAGCTGAAAGGGAACTGGGGCACTTCAGAAACACTCTTTTAAGTCTCCCCCACCTCAAAGACATAACTGGGTATAAATACTGGGCCTCTGACACCATATACTCAGAACACTTCTGGACTGAGGACATTCTACCAGGAAGAAGGATCACTGGGCTGTCAGGAGGGACTGCCACTTTGCTGTTTGCTCTTCTGTGTTGGCCTGCTGTCTGCTACTTCTTGCCTTGGAGTGAGATGACTGGATCTAACTCTACATCCTGCAATTTAAAGTTTCTCCAAGGGCCTGACTAAGCTTGCCTCCTGTTTTTCAAGTCTCAAGGATACTAAAGACTTCACCCGCACCTTGCTACCAGCACCTGGGCTCATCTGCTGTGAGTCCTGCTCTGCCAAGTGGTGCCAAATACAGTCTTGGGCCCTTGGAGGTGAGTGTGGTGCTACAACACAAAAACTGACGCAATGACACCAGCGCGTCATTTGGAACCACTCCCTGTATTGAAGTAGCAGACACTGCTCGCCGACTGCGTGACAACAACCCTGACTTACAACGAAGCCCCAGCTGGGTCAATGCAGCACCAACACATCAGAACCTGTACTCATCGCTTCTGGACATCGACACGTCAACAACTTTGCCCTATCAGGAAACAATGCTTCTCTAGCTAGCACAATGCATTCCTTCCTCTGGATCAATTCATCATCATCGACGCAACAAAGGAACTGTCAGCAGGACTACATGACTCCTGTATTCAGCCCGCATGCCATCGCGGTCAGACTGCACTTTTGGATTTGCCCCAGTCTAGACAGATAGTTCTGGTTGGAGCTATTGTCTTTTAAGCACTGCATTTTGATTTAATCTTTGAAAATTCATAACCTGCCTTGTGTATGTTGGACTTTTGTTGTTTTGGTCTTTTTTGACTCAGATAAATATGACTATTTTTTTAATTTGGAGTAGAGTCCTTTAGTGGTGTCTTCACTGTTACTGTGTGTGTGCACAAATACTTTACACACAGCCTGACTGCTCTGTGCCAAGCTACCAGAGGGTGAGCATAGGTAAACTTTTAGTGTGTATCTTACTTACCATGACTAGATTTGTGGTTCCTACTTGAAGTGAGCGCAAAACTCTACCAACTAGCGACCCCAATTTCTAACAAGAGACATGAGCATTAATAAACAGACCCTCAGGTTAGAAGATGATAGAGGCCTGTGTTAGGCATCTGATGTGCTAACACTGCATAAGACAAAAGGGCTTACTCTCAGTGTTTACCAGGAAACACAATGTACAGGCATGGCGGAGAGCAGCCTATCCAAAGACTAATCTGAAGTAGTGGAGTTTCAACTTCTTAAATAATTTGAGGACGAGTTCTTCAAGTTAGATTGGTACAGGAGGGGCATTTCAGAGTTAGGAGTCCTACATTTGAAGATCTGCCCCAAAGCTATTAAAGTTGACTGGATGGGTGAGAAGTGCATTTTCTTGTATGGCTGATCTAGTAAGTCTGGGTGGCTGAGGGTGCTTAAAGAATTTAGACTGGAATTATGGCATTTGGCTATAGGATACCTTGTGAGGGAGGCAGAGAGGTTTGAACCACACTTTTCCTTGCTTGGTATGCAGTGAGGTGTTCTCAAAGTTGGTGCCTAGCCTAGCCAAGCCAAGCCAAAACGTTTTGTGCTATTTGGAGTTTAGCTAGATTTTGTGTTGAGAGGCACCCATGTACAAGGGGTAATAAAGCCTAGAAATCACAAGTATGAGTTGTGAATTTTATAGCACAAATTTCATACAGATTGACTAAGAACCCAGAGGTCCTTGAAGTGGGAGTTTTGAAATATTTTAATAATTTGCAAGCCAACCCGTACCCTCATCAAGGGTTATTGGGGATTCTGGCTCTCAATGATGGGCACTTTATTTGAGGACGATTCTAGCCCACCAGTAGGAACGCCTCTAAGTGTGGTGTCCACCCTGGCTGACCTATCAGCTTGAATTAGAGAGATGGGGGTTGGTACGTTCCAGACCAAGGCACCATTTTGGACCACTTTGGACTGAAAGAATGTGTGATGTACAGCACAGGTGCTGAACTGTGCTGGGGATCTTCTTGTGTTCATGAAAGCATTGGTGGTAAAATATTTGATGTTTTCACACAATTTCCAAAAATGGAGGCTACAGTATTACAGGCAAACAGTCTTTTTATGCAATTTGAAGTGGCCTCTCAATTTTAAAACTATATATATTGCATTTGTTTTTGTTTCTCTTCATTTTTAACTCATCCTGTCCCTCCCAAGTAAAATTTAGCCATATGTCATAACTGCAATTCTACCTGGGAGGGTCAGGCCCAAAAAATGAAAAAGATTTACAAACCTCTCAGTCATATACTACTGGCAGCAAAGGTGGACACATCAGACAATCTCATAAATCAGTGCTAATGCTAGTTTACACAGAGCTTTTACGGGATCTGAAAGCGGGCAGTTTAGACTTAACTAACTTGCTCAGTACCCAGAAAGTAGCAGTAATATAATTGTGAGATTTTCTAATTTAGATGATGAAATGCCTTCACACAGGCCATGAAAAACATAGCATTAAGTGCACCGTGGTATAAAGGAACCAACGCCAGCAGTACGGTTCTTGAACTCTGTGGAACTAACCTCAGATGTCAGCTTTATGTACACTTCTGAAATGTTATAATTCTGCTTACAATATGCTAAAAGTATAGCCATTTGCGAAATGCAAAACGTTTATTTTTAGTCTAGCCCCAATTCCCAAAACATATTACATTGTCACAATAAAACAATGTGTTTGTCCTGAAATACAATATTTCCCTTTTTAGTAAATACACGTTTAGAGCCTAATCAACACCTTGTCGCTTTCACCGATAATTACATTTAATTTATATTTTTTTGCTGTTCATGCCCATTCATCACCATCGTGACATATCAAAGACTTTTACTAGAAATCCAGGACAGTGTGTTTTATATCAACAATGGCTACAAAAAATCGAGGATGAACATCATCATTACACAACAGAGAGCCAGTTATGAGAAGAACACTTACAAAATGTCAAGACTGGGCTATTAATATGTTAGGATCAACCATATTGTTGCCACACAAGCCCCCAATATGTCATTGTAAGGAAATGCCTCCTTGGCATGGTTGCCCCCTGACTTTTTGCCTTTGCTGATGCTATGTTTACAATTGAAAGTGTGCTGAGGCCTGCTAACCAGGCCCCAGCACCAGTGTTCTTTCCCTAACCTGTACTTTTGTATCCACAATTGGCAGACCCTGGCATCCAGATAAGTCCCTTGTAACTGGTACTTCTAGTACCAAGGGCCCTGATGCCAAGGAAGGTCTCTAAGGGCTGCAGCATGTCTTATGCCACCCTGGAGACCTCTCACTCAGCACAGACACACTGCTTGCCAGCTTGTGTGTGCTAGTGAGAACAAAACGAGTAAGTCGACATGGCACTCCCCTCAGGGTGCCATGCCAGCCTCTCACTGCCTATGCAAGTATAGGTCAGCCACCCCTCTAGCAGGCCTTACAGCCCTAAGGCAGGGTGCACTATACCATAGGTGAGGGTACCAGTGCATGAGCATGGTACCCCTACAGTGTCTAAACAAAACCTTAGACATTGTAAGTGCAGGGTAGCCATAAGAGTATATGGTCTGGGAGTCTGTTTTGCACGAACTCCACAGCACCATAATGGCTACACTGAAAACTGAGAAGTTTGGTATCAAACTTCTCAGCACAATAAATGCACACTGATGCCAGTGTACATTTTATTGCAAAATACACCCCAGAGGGCACCTTAGAGGTGCCCCCTGAAACTTAACCGACTGTCTGTGTAGGCTGACTAGTTCCAGCAGCCTGCCACACTAGAGACATGTTGCTGGCCCCATGGGGAGAGTGCCTTTGTCACTCTGAGGCCAGTAACAAAGCCTGCACTGGGTGGAGATGCTAACACCTCCCCCAGGCAGGAGCTGTAACACCTGGCGGTGAGCCTCAAAGGCTCACCCCTTTGTCACAGCACCGCAGGACACTCCAGCTAGTGGAGTTGCCCGCCCCCTCCGGCCCCGGCCCCCACTTTTGGCGGCAAGGCCGGAGAAAATAATGAGAATAACAAGGAGGAGTCACTGGCCAGTCAGGACAGCCCCTAAGGTGTCCTGAGCTGAGGTGACTCTAACTTTTAGAAATCCTCCATCTTGCAGATGGAGGATTCCCCCAATAGGGTTAGGATTGTGACCCCCTCCCCTTGGGAGGAGGCACAAAGAGGGTGTACCCACCCTCAGGGATAGTAGCCATTGGCTACTAACCCCCCAGACCTAAACACGCCCTTAAATTTAGTATTTAAGGGCTACCCTGAACCCTAGAAAATTAGATTCCTGCAACAACAAGAAGAAGGACTGCCTAGCTGAAAACCCCTGCAGAGGAAGGCCAGAAGACAACAACTGCCTTAGCTCCAGAAACTCACCGGCCTGTCTCCTGCCTTCCAAAGAACTCTGCTCCAGCGACGCCTTCCAAAGGGACCAGCGACCTCTGAATCCTCTGAGGACTGCCCTGCTTCGACGACGACAAGAAACTCCAGAGGACAGCGGACCTGCTCCAAAAAGACTGCAACTTTATCCAAAGAAGCAGCTTTAAAGAACCCTGCAATCTCCCCGCAAGAAGCGTGAGACTTGCAACACTGCACCCGGCGACCCCGACTCGGCTGGTGGAGAACCAACACCTCAGGGAGGACCCCCGGACTACTCTACGACTGTGAGTACCAAAACCTGTCCCCCCTGAGCCCCCACAGCGCCGCCTGCAGAGGGAATCCCGAGGCTTCCCCTGACCGCGACTCTCTGAAACCTAAGTCCCGACGCCTGGAAAAGACCCTGCACCCGCAGCCCCCAGGACCTGAAGGACCGGACTTTCACTGCAGAAGTGACCCCCAGGAGTCCCTCTCCCTTGCCCAAGTGGAGGTTTCCCCGAGGAAGCCCCCCCTTGCCTACCTACAGCGCTGAAGAGATCCCTTGATCTCTCATTGACTTCCATTGCGAACCCGACGCTTGTTCTAACACTGCACCCGGCCGCCCCCGCGCCGCTGAGGGTGAAATTTCTGTGTGGGCTTGTGTCCCCCCCGGTGCCCTACAAAACCCCCCCTGGTCTGCCCTCCGAAGACGCGGGTACTTACCTGCTGGCAGACTGGAACCGGGGCACCCCCTTCTCTCCATTGAAGCCTATGCGTTTTGGGCACCACTTTGAACTCTGCACCTGACCAGCCCTGAGCTGCTGGGGTGGTAACTTTGGGGTTGCTCTGAACCCCCAACGGTGGGCTACCTTGGACCAAGAACTGAACCCTGTAAGTGTCTTACTTACCTGGTAAAACTAACAAAAACTTACCTCCCCCAGGAACTGTGAAAATTGCACTGTGTCCACTTTTAAAATAGCTATTTGTGAATAACTTGAAAAGTATACATGCAATTGAAATGATTCAAAGTTCCTAATGTACTTACCTGCAATACCTTTCAAACAAGATATTACATGTTAAATTTGAACCTGTGGTTCTTAAAATAAACTAAGAAAATATATTTTTCTATACAAAACCTATTGGCTGGATTTGTCTCTGAGTGTGTGTACCTCATTTATTGTCTATGTGTATGTACAACAAATGCTTAACACTACTCCTTGGATAAGCCTACTGCTCGACCACACTACCACACTACCACAAAATAGAGCATTAGTATTATCTCTTTTTACCACTATTTTACCTCTAAGGGGAACCCTTGGACTCTGTGCATGCTATTCCTTACTTTGAAATAGCACATACAGAGCCAACTTCCTACAGTCATGCAGGGGCTACCGTTATGCCAGAGAAAGTGAGACTCTTGCCAAAAATAACTGGAAAATACCACACCCTGTGCTCACTGAAATTTAAACACCAGCAGAAGCTCTGGTTGAGCGGGATCTGCAAAATAATTATATGCTCTGTGAGGAGGAGACCTATAGAGGATGGTACAACACCACAGAGGCAAATTCCTGAACTACAAACATTTTCAGATGGAATCAAAAGATGAAAAATATCAGTTGTAATAAATTGGTGTCTCGCAGGCAGACAATGACAGCCCTTTGTGTGGGTCATCATTGGGCTCACTTGTTACGGGTTTTACACAGCACCAAAATTCTGTGTTATGATGTTTGCAGACCCTATCTAGTCTCTAACCTGTACCTCACAATCAAATGTAATTTATGCTTAGTACCTCACCCTCAAAGTAAGAGATTCAATTACAAATGTCATAAATGGTCTTTGAGGCCATACCACATTACCATTAACTTTATTGTTTGCACAAATATAAATTTAGTAATATTTGTTGTTATCAGTATGGATGTTATGTAATGAAGTGCTTTTAACTGTTGTTTCCTATTAGTATACATTTTGTGAGGTCATAAGCATTGTGTTTGTGATGCGAGTTTGCATGGCTCTTGTGCTAATTAGAGAGTGTGAAGCTAACTATAACCACTGAATGTCAGTGTTTTTAAGCTTTGTTTTGACATGTCTTGAATGTAGTTAGAATGCATTTCTGACATAAGAGTTTTGAGATGCACTTGGGTCTGTGTTCCACTTTGGAGTGTATACCTTTAAATATTTAGAAGTCAGTTATCTCTGACTTACCTTCTGGTGACCATATTCTTGAATCCATAAACAGGCCTTCTTATGATCTGTAACATGAAACCGTAATGGTGATTGTTTGGAATAAATTAGCAAGATGAACTTTGGGTGGATTCTAAAAGTGCTTGCCTCTGAATACATTTCTGCTCCTTGATGGAGAGAAGCCAGTCCTTCAAGTGAATTGAAGGAGAGGCCAGCTCAGGATACATCGAATCAGACGAGGACACAATAGGACACATCAAAACAATGGTCTGGCCCAACATGAGCAGCTCTTATGCATGCCGCTGCACAATGTCACATTCAAGCTGAAGGCTGAAGAAAGGCAACCTTGCTGTTGAGAGGAAGAGAGCACCAATAGCATAAAACAGGAATTTGTCAAGATGTTGATTACACCTAAACATTTGTAGCACACAAATATGTAGCATATCTGAAGTCGCCGTCTGGCACCATCTTGGAAGCAGCTGCCAGCAATGTGTTTGAATCTTCCGGAAGAAGTGTATTTTAGAGCAGTGTTTGGGAATGGGAGTAGAAAGGGTTTTTACCAATTTACCAGAAATAGTCCCAGCAAAATGTGAAGACGTAGATGAGTATATTAAAAAATTAGGAGTTTGAGGAAATGCCTCCCTGTACATAAACACTTGTATATGGATGGTACACATTATTCACTAGAGAACCATTGGCTGGGGAGAGATATATTACCACGCTGAGAATCCTGACATTGCGTTGTGAATTTTAGCACATTACTGAACCCTTACGAGATCATGTTGTATGCATCGACACAGAGTCAAGAAAGTTTGCTAACATGTACAAATCGAACATTACAAGATACTTTTGATCTAGCATGCAGAGTTCTCAAGGAGAAGCAAATTAGATTAAAGAATGACAATGAGAATGTAGCAGCAGTGAAAATCGCTTCCAAGGATGGAAGAGAAAACAAATGGGTGAAGAAATGACTAGGGGTAACAGCGTCTGTTAAGCATGTGCTTCTTTGAGATATCTTCCTAGTTCTAAATTTTGCCCTGAACTTTAGAAAACATGGAACAATTGTGCTATTGCAGAGCACTTGCTGCTCGCCAAATACTACAAGAATGAAGAAGATGGAGTAGAACGCTTTAGGAATGAACTGTCTAGTGTTATCTGTTGAAGTGAGCAAACAATTGTAACTAAATAAAAAGTGCGCGATTTTATGGGTGAAATTTTTATTGATGGTACACGCGTTTAACCTGATGTTGACCTCATCGGCTAAAATAATTACTTTGTTGCCTAACACATTTGAAAGGTTGTGGAGAAATAAAGAGCTGGTGCCATCAGCTGTAATGCCCACAGCTCATGCTGCACAGAAACTCGAAATAGATGGCTATTTTACACCTTCTCTACAATTTAGGGATAAAACAACTGAAAGGAAGATACATGTTTTGAAGATGGGACACAACATTTTGGGTATGATAGATATTGTGCTCGAACTAGTGACAATTTCAGATTACAGTGCAACATGCTGTTAGCCTAAGTAAGAATATTTATAAGAGTCTGTGAAGTGAATTGCGTGGAAGTGGCGGTAGGCTGTGCACAGTTGAGACTTTACTTTTACTGTGGTATTTTTTGAGACTTTCTGGGATTTTTATGATTCTCTATTAAAATTTAGGGAGCGAAATGCGTCATACCCCCTTCCCCCAGAGACGGCCAGTTCCTACTGTGCACAGCAGCTTGTGGTCTTGGGTCAATTTTACCAGAGAGATCCTGGTCATTGCTGAGCAGATGGCAATGCTTATTAAAATTTTTAATGATATCTGGACTTTCCTTTATCTGGACTTTCCTTACTGTAGAAAAGTAGTAACCTGATTGTATTTGTTACAGCTGTTGATAAGACCACAAGTCACTTATAAAAAAGCAGCATCTCTTGGAGACAGATTGGTCAGAAGCCACTTTTGCGACAACATACAACAGACTTGGCTAACAACTGAACAGACAGGTTTTGTCGAATGTAGTAAAAGTAAGGCTTGCAGAATTGGTATGAGCACTAGAACAGTTTGTGATTTCCACAACAGAAACATTACCATTAACCAAAGAATAGCATGTGAAACCCAGTATGTATATCGAATGTGTATGCGGACTCACATATGGGGGGGAAGTACCACAAGCTCTTTAAAAAAAGAGAATATTAGAACACATACAAGCTGTACAGAATAAAGACGCCAGTTATTCCAACACAAAACACTAGCTTCAGAATCATGATAATAACTGGAAAACAATGAGATATTATGGAATTGTTAGTGTTCCCAAGAGTAATAGAGGAGGTGATCAAACACTAAAACTACGTCGCTTGGAATCCAAATTCATTATGGCACTCCGCGCAAAGGTTCTGTTTGGCCTTAATATGGATTAATAGGATGAAGAGCTGCACGTACATATCTATAGTACCTCATATTAATAGATATCCAGAAACTAATATCCTGAACCGTGAATAATGAGTTCTAATGTATCAGACATATGTGGCACTATTGCAAGGACTGTGAAATATGTGGCATTATAGGAAGGTCTATGATTACGTGATGATAATCTGACCATTGGCAATTAGCCAGCCAATTAAGTGATGTACATAATTCCAAGGTATAGACACTAACAACTTTCATGACTTGTTACTATGCTGGCCACGTCTCAATGTGATTTGGATCTTATTGCATAGTTAGCGATTAGAGCTGTCAGTGAGAAAGTATTATACTGTGACTCATGACATACTAAGCATATGTGACATTAATAGCCAACATATGATCCTGCGAGGACAATGTTATTGGGCACTTAGCCCTGCAATGAGTTACTCCTTTAACAACGTATCACAGACACCTCATGATGCCTAGAAATGTACAACAATCAACAATTCATGCTATTGCATGAAAGTCAAACGCCCACTTAGCCAATGAAAGTAGTATAACTATGTGACAATACTGGGGGGTATATATTTATATCATCTATATTTTCAGTTTATGTGCATTGCATTTTCTTCTTCTTTCAGTGTTATTTTACAAGTTAAATGTAGCAGTTGTTATTGTTTGAGTGCATTACCCATAATGCTTCATTAAAAGCAGGGGGGCAGTATGTATAAAAGTGACAGCAAAGAAGGACTTAGTAACCCTGAGAACGACTAACCTTAGTTGACACATGTTAGTGTTTGCCTTATCATTATCTAAATAAACCCTAATATTGGAGTTTCTGGAGTATGGTGTAATTTTTCGCTTTGTTTATTTAAAAAAAAAAAACCAAATGTTAAAGTGACGTTATTGTTAATAGTGGGAGGGCGGAGTCCCAGGACCCCTGCTGGCCCACCAGGTGGGGGCCAGTCACTTATTTGTCGGTGCTCTGGTGGCCATGTAGGGCACCCACATGTCTGTACTTCATTCCAGCCTTGGAGACCTGCAGGGCCCTAGAGGGCCCTGCTGTCTCCCGTGGTGGGATCTGCCCACATTGATTCCATTGGGGAATACAAGGAGGGGCAAGGCAACCGGCCAATTTGTAGTCAGCACCCATTGTGATCCTGGCAGCAGGTAGAACAGTAACTTTGTTCATGCACTGGTGACAGCAACACAACAGGGTGGAAGCAAAGTTATATTCTATGCTACATAGAGTGCAGGACAGAGAGCACCAGTGTCCTAGAGGATGAGTACTCTGGGACACCGGAGTTGTATCAAGACCTGGCGGATGGCATTCTGGGGAGTGTGCTTGGCTCGGAGAGGGAAACAGCATGTCCACCCTCTGCAAAATTTAATTTTGGCCGGGCAGATTGGGGTCCTGGGACCTAAATGGGGCTAGGGGAGTGAACAGCGTGCCCCTCCTCTAATTATCATGATCAGCCCCAGGGGAGGGGGTCCCTGGTACCTCTGTAAGGCCCGGTGAGGGGAGCCACCCACCCGTCCCCCTTTTAATACGTTCCCTAAGGTAACTATAACTCGTGCCCCCGCCATGCACAGTTTTTTCCTATTATTTTTTTACTGAATAATATATATAATATAGATATTAAATTGATATTTTCAAGGATGTTATCAAAGATGTCATCGGTGCTGTAATTTGTGGGGAAATTAGCAGTGCATGGCGAGGGCGCAATTTATAGTTACCTTATGGTATGAGTTATAATTACTTGAGATAACTCTAACTGTACAGGTACATTTCTGTTGTTTCATACATTTAAAATGTGATCCTAGCTATAATGTCCCTGTAAACCTTGGTGTTTTAATGAATTTTCATAGTTTTTCCAACATAAAGTATTTTTCATTACTATATGTTAATCCAACCACCACCCTGCACTGTGGCCAACCACCCAAACCCACACTGCACATGACCCTTTGGTCATGCACGGCAAAAGTTGGCCGCGACTTGTCTCTCTTGGTGTGAGAATTGGTCTGAGATGGTGTATCTGGGTGTGAGAGTGGCTGTGAGATGTCTGTCTCGGTGTGAGTGGGTGCATTAGTGTCTGTGTGGGTATGTGAGTGGGTGCATGAGGGTGTCAGTGGGTCTGTGACTTAGCATGTGAAATTGTAAGTAGGTGCATGCCAATTTCGGTTTGAGAGTGGGTGCATCTTTGTCTTAGTGGGTGCATCATTGTCTGTGAGTGGGTGCATGAGGGTTTTAGTGGGTCTATGACTGGGTGTGTGAGAGTCTGATTGGGTCTGTGAGCGGGTGTGTGAGAACCTGAGTGGGTCTGTTAATGGTGCGTGAGGTGTGAGTAGGGCTTTGAGTGAGTGAGCAAGGTTCTCAGTGGGTCTGTGAGTGGGTGCCTAAGGGTCAGAGTGGGTGTGTGAGTGGGAGAAAGAGATTGAATAAGAGAAATTGAGAGATGGAAAGAGAAAAAGAGCGAGAGGGGGAGAGCGAGAGATTTTTAGGCTTTGGTGAATGATATACTTAGAATGAGAAAACTCTGGACAAATTTTAAAAAGAAAAATGTATTTGTCAAATAAAAAGAGTAAGATCACATTTTAGTATGAACCTTAAACTTTTAAAGTAATTACTGTAGGGAAATTACTACAGATAAACCTGGACTAGAACCCTCAACTTTCAGTGTGAGGATCTGTGACCTTAACCACAGGTGTCTTTCTCCTGTAGTGTGATTATATCTTTATTTTCTATAAGCAATTCCATGGAGAGATCATGCAATGACCCTCTCTCTATCTCTTCTATCCTATTATAGGATGAAAGAGAGAGAGTGACAGGACTGCAGGAGGAGCCTCATGCCCCCCATGGTCATAGCCAGCTCCTCATGTTCTGTGGGTGCCAGTATTGCTCCCACAAGCAGGAAGCTGCTTTAGGTAGCAGCTTCCTGCATGTGGAACCAGTTTTTACATCTGTCTTCCCCGCACGCATACTGGCATCCGGGAATACAGAAAAAAATCTGCTTTCTGCAAGGTAGAGCTTTTTGACAGCCCTCTCTTGCAGAAAGCGAAGTTTGTTTGCTTTTGCTTGGTTGGAGCTGTCAGCTCCCTCCAAGCAAAAGCAAACAGCTATGCCCACCCAGGGAAATAGCAGGAGCTGGCACTCTGGGGTGACGGTATCCAGGGCTATCATTGGCATTTCAAGGGGGGCAGTGTGACCCCCCTCTGATTTTAAAGCCCCGAGGATGAAGTAGTCCCCAGGGATTGGGGGTCTGAAATGGATTAAATATGATTTTAAACCCCGGGGAGGTGGCGGTCCCTGGGGCTGCAGGGGTAAGAGGGTTCCCGCAGACCCTGCATCATATTTATTTCAAGCGAGGTCACCCCACATTAAATTTGATTTAAGCCACAGTGAGGTGGCTGGCCCCGGGGCTGCAAGACGGGGCCAGGCAGCCACCACATTACAATTCTTTAAAGCCCTGGGGAGGTGGTGGTCCCTGTGGCTGCAGGGGGCATGTGGCCCCCACACACATATAATTTTTTGTTGTGGGGAGGTGGCCGGCAGGCCTGACTGCATTAAAATGGGAATGTCTCCGGGGGCTTCAAAGTTAGCATGCATGGGAGCCAACGCTTGTATGTTTTTTTTTTTTTTTTTTTTTTTTTACATTTTCACCAGATCCGCGGACCTGCTTAAAAAATAATGATGATTTGTTTAAAAATAAATGCTTTTTAGCTCTATGTGTCCAATTTGGGGCCTCAGCACCAGAGCTAAGGCATCAGGATGTCCCTACCCTGAACCCTTTTGTGTTTTTTTTTTTTTACGTCTTTTTTCTGGGACTCAGCTGTAGCCGAGTCCCAACATATGGCTGCCAACACTTCCTTGTTGAAGTGTTCACAGCCAATAAGATCTCAGCACACTATCGGGATGGTTTGCATAGCCTTTGCGTCCCTATATACACAAATATGAATTTTCTTTAATTATTCTAAAACTACTGAATGGATTTACACCAAAGCACAAGAAGGTAACTTTCTGGACCAGACCCTAGCTTTCTGCCAAATTTGGTGTAGTTCTATCTAGTGGTTTCTGCACTATAGCTGTTCAAAATCCCTATGGAAAAATGAATAAGGAAAAAGCCTTTTGTGACCCCCCACCTTTTTCTCTGCCCCTGCTTGACAGATCACCCCAAAACTTTCCTGAAAGCAGCTCACTTGAGCATTGAATTTGGAGGGAAAATTATGGAGAATCATCAACGGCACCAAAAATATAGGCAAGAAAAAAAATGCTTTTTCTATAGAAACTAGGTCTTAACTATAACTACCTAGTGGGGACAGCCACTAGGTAAATATAAGAAGGGTTAAGTATTCTAACTAACCATAAAAATCTTCTTTGCGAGTGGGTGCAGCATGGTTTTACATGCTTGTACAGTGTAACAGTAAAGGACATTTACCATGTGATGAAGAAATCCGTCATTGATTGCAGATGTGTGATGTTTTGACATTCCCTATGTTTGTATGTTCTTCCCCTCATCTATCCTGTATATTATGAACACATCAGTCACCCCTGCTCTTTTCTAGTTATTATAAATTACTTTCTGGAACTCACTTTTTACATAATAATTGCACACCATGATAAAATGCTTTATGAAAAGATCATGGTCCTGATGAATGTCTTTTGAACTCATTGTGGGCAGGAACATGTCAACCTCTTCATAGGTTCCAGGGTTATTAACCACTTGGCTATTAAGGTTCTCCTGATACTGAGACATTTTGGTGGATGTTTGGGGCAGTTTGAGTTTAGGCACTCATAACGTTTTTTTCCCACAAAATGTATCAAGCAAACCCAGGTTTGTGGATTCCCCTTGAGTGAACCAAGATATAAGCTAAAACATAGCTATTGTTTTTTTTTAATTTATTTTTTTCATAAATGGGAAAAGATGCCATGCATGAAAGCATATGTTTTGTTTGTGAAAAGGCCATGAATTTAAGGTTTGCTGTGAAATCACCTTCTTCTCAATTTGCAGGAACAAGCATAGTTGTAAATAAAAAGCTTAATAACTTTTTTCCATTTTTCCTCAACTTTTTTGCATTTGTCTTACTGGTATTTGTGATAAATTGGGCTACTGGCTGACTGAGGTGTGAGCCCTGGTCAAGCAGCAACCACAATCATTGTACGGGTAAGACACAAGCAAACTGCAAATTAACCTGTGCTCAACCCCCTGGTAGCTTGGCACAGAGCAGTCAGGCTTAGCTTAGAGGCCATGTGTAACGTATTTGTGCAACACTTCAAATAGCAAACAGTGAAAACGACACACACAAAAAGATTCCCACACCTAGTTAGAAAAATGTAATACATAAAATAAGACCAAAGTAACAAAAATCCAGTCAGTGGAACAGGAGTTCTGAATTTTTAAAGAATAAAGTGTAAAATAGTGCCTAAAGAGCAAAACTGCAACTGCGGTTATCTAGTCACACTGGACTGGGTCAAATTCAAAAGTTCAGATTGACCGCGATGGAGCGCAAGTCGGATACAGTCCCAGAGTAGTCTTGCTGAAGGGTTACCTTCCCAAGTTTTGTGCCAAGAGGCGCCGCACGCTTTGGAGAGGGCCTTGAAGAGCAAGGAAAGCGTCGCAGGAGGCTGTCGGCATGCTGCGAAGAGCATTCAGGGCATCACGGATGGCCGGGATGAAGCTTTGCACTGGTGGTCCCACATGAGTGGTCAATGCTGCAGTGCAAATAGATGGACTGGTGGCACTTCACTCTGATTTTTGGTGTAAGCGGCATGGTCTCAATGCAAACTGGCCTGTACATGAACGCTATGAAGGCAAAGGTTCCAGAATCTTTATTTAATCTTATTGAGCCACACTAAGGGTCCAGAACCTGAGGGGCACCACTTTGGGGTCAGGAACTTGCTCCAGGTGGGTCCAGGAGATTGTGGCTGGAGTCTTATTGTTTCCCTGAGGCTCTGAAAGCCAGGACGCCAGCAGAAGGGACCTTGGAGACACTCTGGGATCATGGGTTCAATATGAGTTTTCAGGTCCAGTTTTCCCTCCCAGCAAAGAGGGCAGCAGGTGAGCACAGCAGGTCAGTAACTCAGCCAGAGTAGCAGTCCAGCAGAGTGGCAGTCCCTTCCGCAGCATAGCTGTCCTTCCTGCCAGAGTATCCACAGTTCCAGAAATATACTGAAGAGTTGGTGTCTGAAGTTCAGTATTTACACACAGTTGTGCTTTTGAAGTGTGGAGGAGCTGCTAGAAGCATGCCTCTGAAGTGTATAGATGCCCTGCCATCCTGGGTCTGGCTTCAAACTAACAGCAAGGGGAATGCAGTCCTTTGCCTACATACAGGTATAGCAAATTCAAGTGGAAGGGGGCTGGACCCAGCTCCTCTTACCCATCCTTACTCTAGTCACACCTAAGCCCCCAGTGTGTTTGGCTCTCTAGGAGGAATTCACAAAGCCCACTGTCAGCTATTACAAGCCATGGACCCAGAGACAGGCTGCAGGCACTAAGTGGCTGAGGCAAGAAAATGCCAACTTTCTAAAAGTGGCATTTTCCGAGTTGCAATTTAAAATCTAACTTCACCATAAGTTGGGATTTTAAATTGTGATTCTAGAGACACCAAACACAAAAACTGGATATCTATTCCTATTTTAAAATTACACTTATAAGATGTAGTAAGGTAAGTCCAATGTTATCCCATGAGAAAGATAGGCCTTGCAGTAGTGAAGTACAAATTTAAGAGTTGTTCGCTAACAAGACATGTACAACTTAAGAGTGCATGTGCTACTTTTTAGAAACATTCACCCTGCCCTCCTGGTGGTCCAGGGTCTACCCTTGATGTGACTTATATGTATTAAAAAAAGAAGCTTGGTCCTAGTAAAATGGTTAGTTTGGCAGGTCAAAATGGCAGTTTGAATCTACACTCACAGGCTCTGAAATGACAGGCCTGCAACATGTTTAAAGTGCTACTTAAGTGGGTGGCACAACAAATGCTGCAGGACTACCTGGATGAAGAGCTCTAACTGGGGTGAACTGGTCCTAGGTTGCTTGTGTGCCATTTCAGGGAGGACCTGTTGTGGAATTTTGTGGTACATTGTTGCCATCAGAGAGCAAGGTCAAGACTGACTTTTATATGACTAGGTCCAAGCTGAGGTGGCATGGTGGGCAAAAAAACAATGGATTGGGATGTGGCCCAAGCAATTGCCAATGCCTGAGATTATTTCAGACATTTCATCCATCAGCTTGTTGTTTTTGCATTTGCCTTTGTAAGTGCCTGGGGTATGCCCAGACGTGGGTCCCGGGCTCACTATGCTACTGAAACCAAGCAAGAGCCCTGATTAGGGTGAAATAAGCCCGAGGTTACTTATAATCTGGTTCAGGGAGGACCTTGCCTGGTAGTCTGGGCTTGACTGTTCCCATGAGGAGCAGGGCCAAGACTGATTTGCATATAGCTAGGCTCAAACTAAGGTGGAATGGTAGGCAAAAAATCTATGTATTGGGTTGCATCCCAAGCAATTGCTAGTGGCTGAGATTAATTCAGACATTCCATCCATCACCTTGTTTTTGCAGGCCCACTAGTACAATTTAGTTTAAGGGCCCCAGGCACATGTAGCGCCATTTTACAAGGGACTTACAAATAAACTAATATGCCAGTTGGGTATAAGTCAGTATTACCATATTTTAGGGAAGGAGCACAAGCATTTTATCACTTGTTAGCAGTGGAAAAGTGCACAGAGTCCTAAGGCTTGCAAAAACAAAGGTAGCAAAAACAGAAGGTCTGAAGGCAAAAGATTAAGGGAAAACCACAGCATTGATCTCAGGTTTAACAGTAGTCAATTTTTGCATTTTTTGTGTTTTGAATATTGAATTCAGCAATGAGACATTTGTGTAGATTAACCATGGATTTCACTAGTTGCTGAAATAAAAAATAAAAATAAACATTAGTAGAAAAAAAAAATTGGTAACAATGTTTTTAACTGCAATTTCTGGCACTGATGACTGATTTACAAAAGTAATACCCGTTACTTCCGTAAGGCCCTTCTTATCACAGGGATATGTAGTGTTTGTTGTTAGTCCAAAATATGCATATCTAACAACGTAGCTACAGTCTATAATGGTTTTCCATTATTCAGCATTTCACTTGATAAAATTTAATGAACGAAAAATAGTTATAGAGAAATTCTACATATTTTTTAAATGTGCACAGGACCCTGAGTTTAGGACCAATGGATATTTCTACACTTCTCAATTTGGGGTTGCCCATACTATTGTGATTCAGGAAGCAATTTGTAAAATAAAATGTGTTCTTTCTTGTAGCCTGGCATATATTTGTAAGCCACAAATGGAAAGGAATACAATTGGTAATGGCAAATGTTCTACTATTATGCACTACCATTATTCCGATAGAAGGTCCTCCCTCTTGTGTTGGTGGGACTCACACCCGCCACTAGATAGGGTCCCAAAACCCTCTGTGGAGAAATCCGATTTTCGAGATCAACAATTTTTTATATCTTTCTATCTAGATAGCTGAGGATTTTGGGTGCAGGCTCAACGCCACCCAGGAGAACCTGCCAAACCTAGACATTTCTAAAAACTGTCATTCAGTGGAGTCCAGACTGATCTGGCCTGCATGGATCCCAGTAACGTTTCTTATTCACAGCACCCTGCAAATCTCAAACGTTGGATAAAAGTACACATTTTCCTGACATTTCTTTTGGAGAAAGTTCAAGAATGTGGAAGGATCTACTACATTCCCACTGCACAGCATTTCCACATTTGTCCTGATAAAAAACAATACCCTACTTTTAGAGAGGGCCTAGTGCCTTTGACTGGAAAGGCCCTTTAACACAACCAAGAGAGAACAAGGTTCCCCCCCCCCCAAGTCTAGAATGACTCTTGATTCACTATGTGGATAGCTGTGGATTTTAGGCCTGTACTCTGCTGCTACCTAGGGAAACTTACCAAACCCAGGCATTTTAAAAACTGGACACAAGCGGAGCCCAGGGTGGTCTGGATTGTGTGGATCCTATCTTTTCTTACCCATAATACCATGCAAACCTCATACTATGGCTTCAAACACACATTTTCTTCATGTCTGTGAGACAAAGTACCACAATCAGTGAGAATCCTAAAGTTCATATTGCCCCACATTCTCACTCTTCTCATTGTAATAATGCTACCCTACTTTGCTCCATTTACAAAAACCACTCCCAAAAGTACTGAATATTCCTCTCACTTGTCATGGGGATAGAAATGCTTTAGTCTTGGTGGTGGGGGCAGTAAGACTGTTGGAGCCTTAAGGGTGGGGGTTCTACCTGATATAAAGACAGGTCAGCTGCCACCACATTAGTACCTTAAAGAATATTAATGACATCCAGTGAGCATTGTGCAAATTGTTAGCAAACCAACCCATCTGCCCCATGATGATAGGGGTGGGGTGGAATCACAGGCTATACAGCTGTATTGCCCCTTTTTGGATGAGGGCATGCCCAGAGGCTAGGGTGGATGTCTCATCCCCATTTTGACCAGAGAAAAGTCCCTTGTGTCTAGTGGCCTTTCTACCCCCTGCAGCCAATTGGGGGCAAGCTCCCTAACTGCTCCCAAGAAGGGTTCAGAAAGATGCTATTGTCTCTTTTGGTGTGGAGGCATAACCACGTCCACCCCATGTGTTTTCCATTATGCAGATATACCTTGTGTCTAGTTGGCTTCCTTCCTCCCGGGGACAATTGGAGATAAATACTCCCTATCTGCTCCCAAAAGGGAGCAGAAACATGCTTTCTGTCCTTTGGTGGCAGACTGGGAAGCCGTACAATCTGACCCTAGGGGGGACAGAAAAACTGTATTGCCACTTTTGGGGTGGGGGCAAGGCCCATCTCTTTATTTCTGCCATGTATAAATCCATAGTATCTTATGGGCTTTCTGCCGGTCTGGTGGGGGGTGACAGATGAATGCCCTAAACCTGCTGCTGAGGGGGCAGAAAGATTGTTGCACCTGCTCTGGGATGTGGTCGCAGCCGGATGCCTGTGTGGGCCACACCACCCTCTCATTTTCTTGGACCTTTTCCCCTTGGTGTCTAATGGAATTTCTACCACTCGCTAGTTTTAAGTGTGTGAATAAATTTGTGCTGTGGCCCTTGTCAGGTGGCCACTGCAGCTTGCACCACCCACAGACCCACCAGCACTGCCAATTACAGTACCCACACAACTACTGTCACCATCATGCACGTTTGAAAATTCAGACTATTCCAGGCCCCCAAAGCTATAAGAATGGCTTGGGCAGCAGGTAGTAGTAATTTTTAGGGTATACTGAATTTGCAAACAATTGTTATTGTGCTTGCCTCTATATTAGACAAACATTGCCACCATGTGGCAGACTAGCATAAGCACTGGTGTTGACAATTAAGTCCTGGTGCTGACCACCAGAAACCACCAGCTCAAGTTAGGCACTGCCACTCATCCTCCTCTGGAGCAGAAATACTGTTACCATCATGTTGGGGTGGAAATACACCCTTATGCCTGAGCGGGTTGCCTCCACCAATTCTTTCTTGTTGGCCGTTTTTTCTGGGTGTCTAGGTGGCTTTCTGTCTACACCAAAGGGAATTTTCTGCTTTAAGCGTTGACGTGACATGACCTGCATTTCAAAAGCTTCCAGCTGAGAGTGCTGTTGATGTGGAGGTCACACTAAGAGCATTGAAGCAGTTTATGTACACACTGGAGATGGGAATACATTTTATAGTCAATCAGCAGTTAGTTTTAGGGTTCCTTGTTTCTTTCACCTCTGCTTCTACAGATTAAGGCCTCTCGAAAATTAAAAACATATATATCGGGAACAAACCTGTTCCCCATCAAGAGGGGAGTAGCCCACATTAATACACATACTTGACCAATATGAGAAGGAGCACTGTGATGGAGCATGCCTACCTTGGGTGGGTGAGGGCTTACTTCCTAATAAAGGACAGTTTCCTTCACACTTTAAAAATAGGTATTTTCATCTTTTCAGTTTCACATGGAGTACTAGTTGTTATATAGTTGTAGGTTTTCGTAGGGAGGCAGTGGGTATTCCCTGTGTTCCCCTCCTCCCCCTTTGTTACAAGTTCTTGTGTAATACTTAACATTAATTGTGATCCCACCCAAAGTATGTTTTGGCACATTTGTTCATCCTGAGATTTCAAATGCTTTTCAAAGATTTGTATTTACGAAATACTGGAATGTCATGCAATATAACCTTTCTTAGTGTTCTATTTCCAAATAACACATGGACATTGATTTGGATGTCAGCTATGAGTCAAATGAGAAGCAATGGGCCACATGTATCATCACGGCCCTTTGCGATTCGGTAATTGCGATTTTTAAGAAATCGCTATTACCGACTCGCAAAGTGCCATGTATCACATTTGCGATTCGGTAATAGCGATTTCTTATAAATCGCAAATGCTATTACCGAATCGCAAATTGCAAATCCTGCCCCATTCGCATCTATGGGACTGTTGGCCCATAGCTGCGAATTTTGTGCATTTCCAAAATTGCGATTTCTGAACCAGAAATCGAAATTTGCGAAATGCAAAAGGCCCGGGTGCTGGGGGCCTAAGGCCCCCTCTGCTGCACCCCAAAATCATTTTTTGCAACATGTAAGGTACACACATGCCAAAAGGCCATGTGTGCTTTGCATGTTAAATTTAAAAATGCAGCTTAACTGCATTTTAAAATTTTGCACCAGGTTACCTACTGGTTGCATATCATGGTATTTTGCATGTGCAAAATGCCATTCTGCGAAAAATCGCAATTTGCGATTTTTTTGCCGCATCGCCATGTGACCTGGATTTTGCGAATCGCAAATTGCGACTCGCAAAATCCAGGTCGCAACGCAAGAAATCGCTATTTTTGGCGATTTCTACTTTGTGGTCTGCGAATGCCCTTCCTGCATTGCAGACCACTATTTTGCATTCGCAAACGGCCGAATTTACCGATTCGCACCGTTTGCGAGTGCAAAATATTTTCATACATCTGGCGCAATATCTTGTCTCATAACTATAAATCTGTTAAATGAAAGTAAAGTGAGAGACAACAACAGTCGGTCATTTCCGTATGGTTGCAATAGAGAACTGAATGCAAGTAAGTGTATTTGAAGGCCCGATTTTGATATTGATTTTCACAATTTGTGAGGGAATAATAGCAGCTCATCAAGACAAACACGTGGTACTGGGCACTAGAAGGATCAGGTTAATCCAAATGGAAATTCCTTGGTTGATTCTTTACGAAATCAATTAACAAATGTGTCCTGGAATATATAGCTTGCATGGGAGCCACTGAAAGTATGCAATGTAGGAATTACTTGAACAAGACCTGGAAAAGAGCAAATGCTAATCGAACAAAAGCATATATTCTAATAAACACTTAAGTTAAAACTAGATTTGTACCGTGCAGACAGTGTGGTTCAGATGCACAAAGTACCAAGGCAACAAGCGAGTAATTTGCTCAGACAAGGATACCTCTACATATAAAGCAAACTTTAGGATTTGTTTTAGAGATCCACAAAGAGTCCCGAGAGTGGACTGTGAAATCTATGGCATCTTGAGACTTGTTTAGTAATTGTGTTCATCTAATTTTAATGTGCGTAGTCTTTGTAAACAAAACACAAATATGTGTTCTTACATGTAATATTTTTCTCCCCCTTAGCCCTTTCCCCTATACCTCCATTATTTCTCATTTGCCAGTCTGGAATGTCACTTACCTCTGAGCACATTTATGTGATTTTTCACTGAGGGAAACTACCTTCAAGGGGTACGTGGTTAACCATAAAATTGTGGGACTGTGGGGGTGTTGGCCTACCTGCGCAGTGTGTATAACATAGGAATAAGCGCAATCCACTATTTAACGCTAATATTAGTAATGTGCGACGTCCCAAATACTGGTGGGTTTTTCGCGCACAGATCTTGTGAATGTGACATTCCAATAACTTTGATTTTGAGAATCAATAGCTGTAATTTATAATGATAAAGTACTTTTTTGCACACCTAGTTAACAAATGTACAGAAAAAACTTGAGATTTGGATATAAAGATTAGGATTATTTTCTTTAGGAAGACCTAGACCTCTTTGTTTCTCAAGAGGAGGATTTCTAGGAATTAACATTCTGTCTGATATGTTCGCCCATTAATTTGAATGTAATATCATTTTCAGTCCTTACTCACTGGAAGAAAGTTCAGTACGTTTTTATGAACCAAATTATAAATGGATCAACCCTGTCAGAGAAAACATTTCAAAAGCAGATTGTGCCACCATGGCACAAATTAAACAACCACCACTATTTGAACTGCAAATATTATGTTAAGATGCTAACATGTCAAGTAGTTGTTCTTTGGAATACACTGTTTCTTTTTATTATATACAACAATAACTAAACTGTAAGCTAAAAGAAGCATCTCAATATATCGTTTGCCAACATTTTCGCTTTAATAAAAAAAAAAAAAACACGTAGCTATTAAGATACAGCCACCCTTCAGTGCAACATCAATTGGCGGATAAAGCCTGTGTCAATGGCTAATTATTAATGAAGTCTCTAGTTGTGAAAAGATGGGGAATTATTTATTCCGTGACAAATAGGCCGCAAAATGAGGATTGATTTTGCCCAAAAAATGGATCTCTGACTGTTGTTGCAGTAGTCAGGCTACTAAAGTTCTGTTTCTCTCTGGTCTAACCCTCTGTGCTGCAGGTCTAGCCTTGTTACCCGAGGACAGTACAACTAAAGGTGCGAGGTTTTTCCTGGGAATCCGTGGGCATAACACCGTCTTCTGTTGCCTCTGCAGTGCAAGTGCGGACAACTCTTCCCCTCGGGCCCCCCTCATTCAGCCCAAACCCAATTAATATCTGTGAGGTTTGAAAGTAAAATAATTGTGAAAAGTACTGAGGGGGGGGACAATGATTTTTATTTTTCAACTGGGGGGGGCGCGGCATTAGAAAGTTTGAAGACCACTGTTCTACAGGGAGTGCCCCATCATTACGCTTTACACTACTGTGGGAACCCCATTGAGGCTACAAGGTGTACTGTGGCTAGTGATAAGAGATTGGCAAGGATTAACGAATCTGAATATCGTTGGCAAGTCCCATAGACATTTCACATTTGCAAATTTCTCTCTTATTGACTGTCTCTTGAGTTCCTATCAAAACTTTCTCTTGCTATACTTTGAGCCTCCTGTGAACTTGCTTCAGGCAGTCCAATATATCTGCAGCTTTCAAGCACAAGTTCATGCACGTGAACAGTGTATTGTTTACACTTCCATGCTTCCCCTGTCATTCCAACACTTGCACTGTGTAAAAGAATCAATTTCCTTACACACGAACATTTTAATTCCAGCACTGTGGTTTATACCATGGCTCCCTTCCCCAGTCTGACTACAGACCCCTGACCCCAGTCTCTTCGCCTCTTCGCCTCTACCCCGTTGCTGCTGCCCAGCTCTTCGTGACTACTGTCTTGCTTACAGCCGCCTAGACGCCGGTTCAGTCCTGCTGTCCGCCAGGCCAGTTATACAGTTAATTCTGAATTTGTAGCTTCCTTCAGTTTTGTTACGTTTTTGCTTCTGTAGGTCACCATTGTATTGGTATTTGTTTTTGTTTAGCATTTATTTTTATTGGGCATTCTATATTTTATTGGGCACATTACTACTTACTTTTATTTTCTGCTGGCCAGTGCCCGCTTTCACCATTTTTCCTGCCTTTCGGGCTTTCTCCTCTGCACCGCCCTCCTACGTCCCCGACAGCCACTCCCACGACTAGTTATGGAGGTCGCTGTATGACCTCCCGTAAATAGCCTTTGAACCCAGTCTCTGCTCCTCTTCCTCCAGCTGCTGTTGCCCAGATCCTCGTGACTACTGCTTTGCATGCAGCCCCTAAAGATGCCAGTTCAGTCGTGTCCGCCAGGGCAGTCAAACTGCTATTTCTGTATTTGTAGTTTAATTCTGTTTTGTTCCATTTTTGCCTCTGTAGGTCACCATTGTGTTGGTATTTGTTTGGCATTTGTTTTTGTTTCGCATTCTATATTTTATTGGGAACTTTACTATTTACTTTTATTTTCTGCTGGTCAGTGCCTACTATCACCGTTTCTCCCACCGTTAATTTTTCTCCCACCCTCTGCCCTCCCTACTAGCCACTCCCACCTCCCAGGACAACTTAGGGAGGCCGCTGCATGACCTCCAGTGAGTAGTCTCTGACCCCAGTCTCTGTGCCTCTCCCTGTGCTGCTGCTGCCCAGCTCCTCATGACTGCTGCCTTGCTTGCAGCCTCTGAGGATGCAGGGTCAGTCCTGCTATCTACAACGCTAGTCATACTGCTATTTGTGTATCTATAATTTTGTTCTCTTTTGTTATGTTTTTTCATCTGTAGGTCACCATTGTATTGTTATTTGTTTGGCATTCTGTATTTTATTGGGCACGTTACTATTTTCTTTTTTCTGCTGGCCAGTGCCCGTTCTCACCGTTTACCAGGCCTTTTGTTTTTCTCAAGCCCACTGCCCTTCCACCTTCTTGCCAGCCCCTCCCAGCTCCCAGGACTACTTATGGAGGCTGCTTGGCAGCTGCACTGCTAGCGCAATAAAAGCGCAGGAAGGGCAAGCCCATCTGCTCCCGTCTGAGCCTGGACCACACCCAGCACCAGGAACCCTGGCCCATCTCACTCCCACTGACCTCTGTACCCCGGATGCAACAACAACTGCTGCCTTGCATCGCCACACTCAACAGTTGGACCTTTCACCTGCATCTGCTGCTGTCACTCCTCCACCCCAGGACCGACCACCATCACAGCTACTAATGTCTCACCAGCCCCGCAAACGGAGACCTACCTGGAACAACTGAGATGCCTCCTGTTCAACACCAGATGTAACATTCATCGCAGAGATCTGGCTCCCACGTCAGCACCTTACATTGCCATGGCAACACCCATTGGCTACAAGATGAAACACTGCACCAACAGACACAAGATGACATCACTATTGTACACAAGGAATCTATCACCGGCACCATCACCAATGACAAAACCACACCAATCACGGACACATGAATTTTCAGCTCCACACTGATGACAACACCACCATCAAAGGCACCCTAGCATACAGACCACCAGGATTATGAACTGGCCTCAGTGATGCCATCACAGAATTCATCACCTCATTCGCCATTGAATCCGAGCACTACATATTCCCAGGAGACCTCAACTTCCACCTAGACAACTCCAATGAAACCAACTCTACCAACCTCCTGGAAAGATTAGACAACATCAGCCTCAAGCAGCTGGTCACAGACCCCACGCATAAAGCAGGACATGTGCTGGACCTCAGCTTCATGTCCAGTAACAGAATCAGATACAGCCACACCTCAGAATTCCCCTGGTCAGACCACTCCATCATACACTTCACCTTCGCCTGACCCCTCCTGCACAGCCTCCAACCACCACCCCCCCTTCCATAGCCGAACCAAGGTAACTCAGAAACAATGGACTGACGCCCTTAGCACCACACAGCCCAACGTCACCACCGACCTCGATCAGGCAGTGCAGAACTTGAACGACTGGACCACCAATGCCACTGAACAAGTCGCTCCAGCCAAGTCAGCCAAAACCCTTAGAACCTCCAAACAAACCAGCTGGTACACCTTGGAGCTCAGTGCATCAAAATGCAGGTGCAAACAACTGGAAAGAAGATGATGCACCAGCAGAAACCACACCGAACAAGCCACCTTCAAATCAGCCCTCATCGTCTACCACCACTCGATGAAAGCCACAAAAAAGGAGGAGCTGACTCAAAGGATCGAGACCAGTGGCAACCAAAATAAGGAACTCTTCAACATCATGAGAGAGTTCACTTGCCCGACTGCCACAAACAACTCTAACCCCTCCTCACAGGAACTCGGCAATGCCCTCGCCGACCACTTCCACAACAAGTTAGATACCCTCTACAGAAAATTCCATCCCCAACCCTCAGACCTCCTCAGCACCCCGCCCGACACTTGCTCACTACATAAGAACAACTCAGCACATCAAACACAACCGCACTTATAAACCTCTTCCACCCTGGAGCACCAACTGACTCCTACCCCCACTGACTCTTCAACCTCAGAAGAGATAATATCAGCTTCCAGCTCACCACCATCCTCAATGCCTTGTTAACCACAGCCACCTTTCCCAAAGTCTGGAAGCATGCAGGGATCAGACCTCTCCTCAAGAAACCCTCTGCAGACCCCAGCGAGCTCCAGAACTACTGCCCAAACTCTCTGTTCCCATTACATATCAAGGTCCTGGATAAGGCCAACTCACAGAACACCTGGAGAGACCTGGACCTATCTCCATCAAGGTTCAGAGCCAACCACAGCACCAAGACAGGTCTGATCACTGAAACAGATGACATCCGCACCTTATTTGACAGAGGAGAATCAGCCGCCCTGATCCTGCTCGACCTCTCTGCAGCTTTCAACCCCGTCTCCTACCAAACACTTATCAATTGATTAACTAGATTGGAATTGCAGATGATGCACGATGGATGGCATCCTTTTTCATGGGGGCACCCAGAAAGACTGTCCCCTCTTCTCCTCACAAGCTAAGCTCCATCTGCGGTGCCCCGAGGCTCTTCCCAGAGCTTAACATCAACATCATCTCCTATGCTGACGACACGCAGCTTGTCCTCTTGCCCTCAACAGACCCCACCTTGATGAAGACCAACTTTCAAAACTGTATGAAGAAGATATCAGCCTGGATAAGGGGCAGCTGCCTGAAGCTCAACACAGCGAAGACTGAAGTTCTGATCTTTGGCAGACCCACGGCCTTCTGGAATGACTCCTGGTGGCTGTTGGAACTCAGACCCACCCCCATGCCAAAAGACCACATCCACAATCTTGGCATCATCCTCAACCGCAAACTCTCATGAAATATCAGGTCAATGCTGTCTCCTTAGCCTGCTTCCACACACTCTGCATACTCCGCAAAGTGTTCAAGTGGCTCCCCATCTGCAAGTGGAAGACAGTGATGCAGGCCCTCATCACCAGCTGCCTGGATTACAGCAACGCACTCTTTGCAGGCACCACCACCAAGCTCATGCAAAGACTCCAGATGATCCAGAACGCAGCCACCAGATTGGTACTCAACCTTCCAAACAAAACTTGCATCACCCAGCACTGGAAGGACCTCCACTGGCTCTGGATCCAGAAACGATGCCATTTCAAACCCCTGATCCACCTCTAAAAGGCCCTCCACAACAAAGGACCCACCTACTTGAACCACTGCATGCATTTCCACCAACCTCCCAGGAATCTTTGTTCCGCACACCACAATCTGACACTGATACCTCGTGTGTGCTGCTGCCGCTCTGAAGGTCATTCCTACTCCCACCTCGCCATCAAAGCCTGAAACACCTTACCCCTCCACCTCCGCATGACTCCCTCGCTGTCCCACTTCATGAAAAGGCTCAAGGCCTGGCTTTTCGACTGACACCGCAGCAAGCACCTGGATACCCCTGCAGGTGACCAGCTGCGCTCTTCAAATACGACTTGATTGATTGGCAGCCTATCAAATAACTATTTTCAAACAACCAGTGAGTCTTTATTTTGCTGCAGAGAGCCCAAACCAAGAGAGGGGACACTAGGTCCTCTAATGTAACAACATCATTTGTTTCCAACTCATCTTATGGTGTGGGCAGGAATGAAGAGGACATCCCTCACATGGTGGTCTACAATGTTTGTAACAGTTCTGATTTGTTTGTTTGGCAAGTCTGGAATATTGGAGAGCACAGTATATTGCGAAATAATTTTTCATTAGTGTAATTTGATTCAGCTATGTTTTTCTGCTCATGTTATCAAAAGCTTAAAATAACTGTCTGCATCTGACATTTTGAGCACCTCTGTAACTTCTTGAACTGAGATGAGAAAGTGTTGATTGGATTAGCTTGCTCAAGCAAAATATTTCCATTCTTGTTACTAACTGAAGGTTGTCCTCTTCCTTTCTCATGATATTAATCTTCAGACCCCTGTATGTTCTCTTATGGGTCACTGTATCACACCTTCAACCCACTTGCAGAACTGTTCATGGAATGCTGTAAATATGTGCCTTGCTTTTATTTATTGAGCATGCTCTATCCCAGTTGGACCAGTGACTATTAATGTTTATTTAGTTAATAAACCCTTTCAGACTCTGACTGGCATGTGAGCAGACGTTTGTAAACAAAAGCTTTACAAAAGCATAGATATAGCAAGGCACTGTATTACTGGTGCAGGTTGGTCTCTTGTTATCACTTCTCTGCTAAGCCAATCACAGTGCACAACCCCTGAAGGGACATCAGCCTAGGTAGCTATTGTTTAAGCAAGGATGAATATTCAGGGGACTTACAAGTTGAGCATCTGCTGATCCTGATATAATAATTGATAGTGTATAAAATCAGTTGCAGCCATAGTGCTCAACAGTATAACTGGTCTATAGATAGCCTTTATCAGAACTGGGCATCTATAATTCAAATAAATATCCCTTGTAATGTGCATGCATGCCAGTGTAAGACTACACTGCCCCTGCCTTTATCAACAAGCTAAGTGATGCAGTTTTAAAGTCCTACTGGTACAAATTAAAAGTAGTACCTGTCTATGGTCAAGTGTTCAAGAGTGCTGCCAGTACAATTGATCCAATTGAGGGCGGGTCCTTGGATGCCTGTTTCATGCAGTCTTCTCATCAGGATGGAGTGGGAGACTATGTTGATGGCTTCTGAGAGGTAGAGCAGTATGAGGGCTGCTGTTTCACTATGGTTCAGGATTATCCTGATGTCATCTGTTGCTGTGATGAGGGTAGTCTTGGTGCTGTGGTTGGGCCGGAAGCCCATAATGTTTGGTGTCTAGGAGTTGGTGTGTCTTGACGTAGTGAACAAGTCGTTTGTTGATAGCTTTCTCAATGACCTTGGCTGGGTATGGCAGAAGGGAAATCAGTTGGTATCATGCTAGTTGAGTGGGGTCTGCTGAGGGTTTCCTTAGCAGTGCATTGACCATTGTGTGTTTCTAGGTATCGTGAATGTTGCAGTGTTGATAAAGATGTTCAGGATATGGGTGAGGTGCCCAAATTGTTGATTTTCCTCATGATGTTGGCTGTTTTATCCCTGGTGATTGCTTCCCAAGTAGTCAATTAATTTTCGTGGTTGTTTATGGGTAGGCTAGAAAGAGAGGGTGCAGGGGTCTGTCTGAAGGGCAAAGTTTTTGTAGATGGTTTTGATTTTGCTGCTGAAGAATTCTGAGTCATTATGCCGTAGGTTTTGTGAGGAGGTGATGCTGTTCATGTTGAAAGCTGGTGGGGTAAAGTGTTTGATGATCGAAAACAGTTCTTTGCAGCTAGTTGAGCTGCTGTTTATCACTCGGTTAAGGCCTTTCTCTTGGTTTATCTGATCATTTTTGTGGTCGTTCGTTCTCCATCTTCTTTTCAGTTGTTTGCAGTGTTGTTTTGCCAAAGTAGCTTAACACAGAAAGCATGGGTGAAACTAAGGAACAAACGTCTCATAGACAAAGACTGGCCGGTGATTCTGCTGCATTGTAGAAATGATGCAATTTTGAGGAGAGTGTTGTTCATGATCTCCCAAATCTTGCATCTTTAGCAGTTACCGTGAGTGCTTCAGTTGAAAGTCAGTTGTTTGAAGTGAAGAGCACACGGTTAAAAAAGACGGTGAGCTCCCAACTAGTTTCTAGTTGAACATTGTAGATTTACACTAGGCATAGAATGCAGGGAGGGGGAGGACATACGAGAGGGGAGGGTGATTCAAGAAACCTACTGGGAGGAGAACCAATAGCTACAAAGTAAATAATGCACAAGCTAAATTGTAACACACACCTTCCCTTTTCTAAAAATAAAAGGAGACATGAAAAGGAAAAGTTATACAATGTCCTCTAGATGACGAGGCCTTTCTACTTTGTCTAGTGCTTTTTCTCAACTTTGCAATCAGGATCTACACTGCCTGAAGGTTTGGTTTCAGCTCATGCAAACTTAATTACTGCATCCTCTCATTTACTGGCATATGGTTTATATTCTTTAGAGTAGACAATTTAACTATTTGTCTGAGTAAATAGCCTTCGATAAGACCTGTTGGTGAGATTGTTTATAATCAGACTCTCAATCGAATTCATTGAAAAGCGACATAAAATAGTAATTGGATGGAACATAGTGACCCTGATGCGCAATTCTGCAATGGAGTGTTTTGATCCTTTTTATGTGGCCGAATGCAATACCTTAATGTATGGGAATTCTCTTGTTAGCTTACACCGGTGGAAAGTAATGTCCAAAAGTGTTCCCCACTGTCTTCATGATACTTAAGCATCTTTATTGTATCACTCTGTCTGCTGGTCTTCGCTTAAGAGCCGCAGTTCCACTCCTATACTTACGATAATAAAATTATTATGACTTTTTCATACTCTCTGATGTGCCAGTATAGGTGGTTGCATAGATTAGCAATAGTGACCTCAGAATGGACAAATCTGTAAACAAAGTTCCATTACTGGACCCCTAACAAGTCCCTTTCTGAGCCAAAAAAGTACACCTCATTATAATACCACCTTTTGTGATGTTCCGAATATATATAGACAGAAAAATGTTAGATAGCTATATTGGTCAACGGTTTAGGACTTGTGTTTGTGTGATACATTGAAGCAGCTCAGTGGCTGCCAAAAAAACAGTTTGAAGGACTGTCAGAGTATCCAGTGGCCTGGTCTTTGCTTATGCAAAAAACAACATCAGCCACATTTAAATGGTAAACATTTGTATGATTTCCATCTTGGCACCGGCCCACCTTTTAAGGCTCACATAAAGAAAAAAGTTAATCTAATTCAGAACTACCTTTTTGCACAATATAAATATCTTCTCTGCACTGTCACCATCTAGGACAGTCCTGTCACAGCATTCACAATCACATTATTTCCATCTTAACATAACTTCTTTGGCTTTCCTTCTCTGCATGCATACTGTTCAAGGTGTGCTGCAGGACCTACAATGCCATCCATAGTAACAAAACAAATCACCGTGATATAAATTCTGCATTTCTGTCAGAAAATGGATAATGCCCAGTGATGAAATCCATAATTAATGCTTAAAGAAATGTAGAAACATACACACCTTCTGTCACTACTTCTCAAATCTCTAGACTTACCATTGTCTGAATCTCACAATGTCCATAGCCTACCACATCCCAGAAAAGAGATTAAAAATCTTCCTTTTGCCGTGGTTGGGGCAGTATTTTATATAGGATTCAATTCCCAGGTCTGCGCCATAGCGCACATTTAAATAGGTGCACTGGGTGCAGACCTGGTAAGTGCGCTATATTAAAGACAATGCGCTGCCCACACTAGCTCGTGCCTGCCCGTGGGGTAGCACATTAGAGAAATGGTGACCTGCTATTTGAAGAAGATGGCCCTTCTTTCACTGTAACGATGGCACCCAGCCTACTTTTGAAAGAAGGTAAAGACACTGTTTCAGGCGTGTGGAGTTAGTAACTGCACTGGCCTGCAAGAGGAAGTTACAGTTCTACTCAAATTATCAAAATCTGATTTCACTATTAAATCAGAGTTTGAGAATTAAGCAGGAAATAACTTTATAGCATTTTCTAGCTTTGTTTCTAGGTGGGAAATCTTTAATCCAATCTAAGTCTGTGCAGGGAAAAGTCCAGAAAAACCTACTTGGCATAATAGCTTTGGGGTTTACTTGACTGTGAGACCACCCTAACCCCGATTTTCACATATTAGCTCCCTGGCATTTGAACTTAGAAGCCACACTGTAGGGGTGAATTATGAATATATAAAAGTAGGTTTTTCCTACACATAAAAGGAACTTTTCCTTGCCATACGTTACTGCATTTAAACCGCAGCCCGAGCATGGTGGTGCCCCTGCAAGACATATATTTTTGCCATGTATGTGGGTGGTGTACATACTCCCTGCAGCACACATATGACATTTAAGTCTATGCCATATTTACATTTTTTGTGCCACCCGCAGTGGTCTTACAGGACAGTTAAATAGACCCATTGGGTGAAACAGTTTGTTTAAATAGCATTTTAGGGCTAGAGGACATTCACTGTTGCAATGTATAGTGATGTTAAAAAAATCTTGCCTGACGATGCTGAAAAGGTGAATTTGCTAGAAATGATGGGCTGACTCAAAGCCCACTGTACTTATTGGCATTGTCCACAAAGGAGCTTATATCAACAGACTGCTAATACAGTCTGGAGGCGAGACTAAACATGCTTTCAGCATATTTTAATTACTCTGCAAAACCAGTTTAAAAATCCAATTATGAAGTTTCACATGTCTGTGCAAAAATATTTCACGTTCAGCAAATACTAACTTTAATTAACTGTTGAACTATAAAAATCATAAAGTTCGAATTGAAGTTTTACTACAAGAGTTAGTAAGGTCACTCTTTTGAAATTGTATTCCTCAGATGACACTGCTTACTATCCTCTTTGCAATTATGCAGCTGTTAGTGGCTTTTATACGGGTGGGGGGTCTCTGGAGTCTGATATCCTTTAAGAATAAGCAGGCCAGAAAAAGATAGGCTCTCTCGAGCAAGAAGTAGGAGAACAAGAGGCGCTTCTACTGGTACAGAACCCACTGGTAGATAGATACCAAGTTGTTAAGAGGTTGGAAGAAGCACAAGTAAATTACAAAATCAAGGGAAGTGTAGAGAGAAATGGCGAATCGTGCAAGGCGTTTCGAGTATGGGTAGAGGAGTGGCACATTATTTGCATGGAAAGCAAGAGCGGAGAGAGCTACAAATAACATAAAGGAATCCGTAATTAACCCTCAGGAAGAAATCTCTAATAAGGTGGGGAAAATAAAGGAACATTTGGTAACCTTTTTTCTCATCTCTCTATAAAGAAGAAGCCCATCCAGATTTAACAAAGCTTAGGGGATGGCTGAGGGATAGGGACCTCCCTGGGTTTACAGATCTGGAGACTAATTCCTTGGCAGCTAGGATTATCGAGGCAGAAATCTGGGAATATTTGAAATGAACTAAAAATGGAAAGTCAGCAGGTTCAGATGTCATCCCCTCCTGTTCTATAAGATATTAAAGGAGGTGATCATACCTGTATGGGAGAAGTTGTTTTACTCCACTCACCTCGAGACTGCCCAGATATCTAAATCCTGGAAGTAAGCCACCATAGTGTTACTATTAAAACCTACCAAGGGCCCCAAGAAGGCAGACTCACACCAGCCAATTTCATTACTGAACACTAATTATAAGGTTTTCACTAGTATTCTTGCTGGTAGACTGGGAACTTTAACACCCCAATTAATCCATCCGTATCAGAAAGGTTTTATTCATAAACCACAGCCGGCTCTGTCAGAGGGCCGTTGACCAGGAGATGTAGCATCTCCAGAGGTACTAGTTAAGGCTGCCTCCTCTCCTTATTGACATCTATATAGAGCCATTTGACCAATTGCTTAGGGGGGATCAACTAGTAACTCCTTTTGTATTACAGGGTTTTAGCACTAAGATAGCTTTGTATGCTGATGATTTGATCATTTACTCAGTGGACCCAGCTAAGACCATCCCTACAGTGGAGGGGCTAACAGATGAGTTTGGGTTCTTGTCTGGACATTGCATCAATGAAACTAAATCAGACGTTATGTTGGAATGTAATAGGCCTTGATAGGGGGACACAATCAGAGATAAATTATTTGGGTATTTCTATTGTTGAACCCTGGAGGCAACTCTGACACATAACTTAGGGAAGGTCACTAGAAACATTGACTTGCTGCTCACTAAGTGGAGGAACCTTCCATTAACAATATATGGGTGGTTTTACATGATCAGAATTTCTTTCCTACCTAACCTGACATACCTTGTATTTCACCCCCTTTTCCTGAAATACTAATTTCAAAAATTCAGGGGTAGCTAACAATTTTCATTTTGGCCTCTGGGGCAGTTAAATTGTCTTGAAAGATTTTGAGATTCAGATTAGGGAAAGGAGTTCTTGCATTAGCCGATTTGAGAAAGGACTGCGATCCTTTCCAGTTTAAGAATTATATGATGTTTTTAGGGACCCCAGATGGTTCAACCTGGGACCAGTTGTTGACTGCAATTATCTAGGAACGTTTGGATTTCTATACAAGTTTGTGGCTCCAAAATATTTTCAAAAAGTTTGACTGAAGTTATTAAAGTCTGCTCTCAAGCTATGGTATAGAATCAGGAAGACTTTGGGTATCAAATACTGTACAGATGTCTTGCCCATTTGGGATTCCCCAGCACCCAGGAATGCCTATTAGATGCTTGAGTCTCCCTTTGATGGATAGTGGTCTAATGACATTGGAGGGACTCCTAACTGTCCAGGGCCTGCTATCTTGGGAGACACTGATGGAAAAGACCAAGGGTTGTTTATCAAGATTTATCTTTATCAGATCTTTATCTGTTCTCTTGGTATGTGATTGAAAAACAAGAAGTCCCTAGGAGATCGATCGAGTTAGGACTGCATGATACACAGCCTAAAAAAGAAGAGGCCCCTATGTGGTACTGGATGTTGGTGGATGCTGAGGAAAGGAATTTGAAGGCCTTGTACTTGATCTGGGAAGGAATGATGCCGGGCCAGAGTTGCAGCATTTATGGCATATATACCTAAAATGTTTATACCATACTGTTAAGCCGGCCAATCTAAAGAGGAATATTTTTTTTACCCTCAACAGGATCTTTTGGACTCCTCAAAAGATTGCAAGATTGGCAAAAAAATAGGCTTTTGGGTGTAGAAGATATGGTTGTCTCGAAGCGAATGATAAGCATATGTTTTTTGCCTGTATCTCATTATTTTGCATTTTAGACAGTGTGAATAAGATCATGGCTGGAATTTTGGGAGCCTCATTTGTGGTCAATTGCATGCTGGTTCTGTTTGGCATTGATACTACAACATATACTCGCCATGATAGATCTCAGTGGTCCCTATTATTCTATCAGCAGCTTCTTGCCAGAAGGAGATTTGTAAGAATTGGCTTAATCCCACACCTCCTTCCCAGAGACATAGTTGAAGGCCGTCTATCGGACTTGTAAATTGAACATTGAAGGTGCTTATAGTGGGGGATAACCATTTGGGCTGGTTTTTGGATATGGGAAGGTACAGCATCATGTAAAACCAGTCAATCCTATGATTACACCACGATGCTAATGTGATCTGGGTTTTATAGCCTGTTTCTATGGCTGCTGCAATTATTGGCACTGGGCTTGTGGTTGGTCACCATTGCTTATGTGCCTGAGGTAGCCTTTGGCACAGTAATATAAGGACAATAGGTTTTTTAAAAAAAAGCCGTCTTCTAATTTCCTTATTGATGTTGTGTTGTGACATCTCTAGTCATATGCAATAACAAAATAACGTGACTGTTGAATTTTAATAATTATGCAAATACAGGTCTTGGAGCATCATTGCAGCTGCAATTTAAACAATAAAAATGAGCACTGTCTTTTCCTTCACCTGCTCTATTTTCTTAAAACAAATAATGATCAAAGGAAAAGAGCTATTTAAGGCAAGATGTTTCTTTTTTTGCACACTATAGGTCATTACAGGAAATCTAGAAGCTCTGCATGTGTCTACACATTCTGAGCAACAGCATGATTTTAATCTATCTAATTTACATTACACTGAAAATGCTCTTCTTTCCAACAAATTATTAAATGTTTTTTGCTGAGCATAATTTTGCACTAAATATTTTGCTTTTATTCATCATGTCTGCAACCATACAAAAGAGCAAGACATTAAGGATTTAAGGATTTTGTGGGAAGAGTGATGGTGAGACCATGCATTATGAGGATTTAACTACCCCCTGAAATTAGTTAAAAGGATGTTGCAAGTGACCGCAGAACTCCATGATCTTTTAAAGAGACTCCTCAGTAACTTGCAGTATCCTTATAGTGTACAAGAGCGGGTACTTTATCCCATGTATTACATATTAGTGATTTGTAATACACATATGCCATAAAAACAGTTTCTTCAAAGTAAGTGTTGCACCACATCTAGCTCCTGGAGTTTGAGACCCTAACCCCACCAAACTAGAGCAGGTTAGCTTGGTACTGTCTTTTGTGATTGGCACTAAACCTTAAGTGCTTATATGAGACATTGTTGCTGGACTGAACCTAATAGAACCACATGGAGATGCACTGTCAGAAAAAATAGTCAATGAAAGCTGTTATAATAAAAGTATAAACATCTCCAGTTGGGGTGTTTCATGTGCAGGCTTCATTCTACACTACCATGAGCTCTCTCTTACCTTATTGAGTTCTGGAGTGCTGCCATCTGATTATTCTTTAGCTGGAAGTTATTGGTGTCTTCAGCACTGGCTGAGGTAGAATGATACTTAACTTCCTTCATCCAAAGACCCTTTGTGCTGTGCATGGAAGAGTAGTTAAATATAACTGGAACAATGCTTGCATTGAAGAAGGTGCGCTGATTAGAGTGGAGCTTAGATGAGCCCCCGATTTGCAGACATTTGTACTGAGAAGGGAAATTGTTGTGACTAATGCTAGTTGTAACGGGCTCACAACAGTCTTGATCCAGGTTGTTGATGGCAATGAGAAGGCCATTGCTTGTTTCTCCAATGCATTGAAGGGGCCATGAAGAAGTCCCAGATTTTATTGTTGGGTAGTGTGTTCAGTGTAAGATCTGATCTTAAACCTTTGTGGGAGATATTTCCATCAAATCATTTAGATTGTGGTTCAGTTAGAATTAGAAAATGGGTTGTAAAGCTGCAGGAGTACACCTTCTCAGTAGCTTCCATTCCTGGTGTTAAAATGAATGCTGCTGACTGTTTATCTGACTGGTCATGCTAAAGAACTCTTAAATGTGGGTTCAGAGGAGGAGGTTTGGTTGGGAGAGAGAGAAGTGGTGGTGGGGGGGAAGGTTCTATTTTGAAGAAAGAGGGGAAGGAAGAAGATGAGCGTGATAGTGTGTTCAGGCTTTGCTCTCAGTATATTGAAGAAGGTTAGCCAGAATGAAGGTTGATCGATAAGACTCTCAAATCCTAATGCAGCCAAGGGGAACTTGTCAGTGAAGGATGATGTTATTTTTAGGGGACTTAGATTGGCAGCATTAGGTGGTCTCAAAAAGAGAATTTGGAGTCTTGCTCTTGAAGGGCACTTAGGAATGATTACTTGCCTGACACAAGAATCATGTCATGCAAATGGTATATAGTGACTTGCCGGGGGAGCTGTGGGAGGATGTAGCAGTTGAGACTTTGGGTCCTCTGACAGGGGAGAACTCTATGCTCTATGTGATGGTTATAATGGTTAGGTTCTTCAGATGGCCAGAGGCTTCGTATGAAAATGCCATATCCTAAGGGGCTGTGATTGCATTTGTGGAATGTATGCTCAGGAGAGAAGGGCTTCCCAAGAGCCTATTAATGGACGATGGTGCCCAGTTTTATGAAAGAGAAGTGCCTGAGTTTTTGCAAAACATGGCTTGGTTTACAAGAAGCTTTCAGTGTGTCATCCCCAAACCAACAGCATGGTGGAGAGGTTTAATAAACAATAAAGGAATGTGAACTAATTCAGTTCAGAAAATTAGTAAACTTGAGAATTATTTGATACCAGCAACATACACAGAGCTCCCTTGCTGCTCTCCTTTAAATACCGCAGGACCGCCTTCTAGATTTCCCTAACACACTTTAGACCATTAAACCTCAAGACATGCTGATGGCATAAGATGATGTCATGCAATGGCAATTACCAATGTGCATTAGTAATGATGTTGCCCTATCTCATCATAATGCATCTCCTTTCTTTACAAAAGAAAAATATGAAATGAGAAAGCAGGAAAACAAATTTGCAAAACTATAAATAAAAACAAACTTGCAAACTTATAAAAAAACATCACCTTACATACAGCATGAATTAAAACATTCCAACACAGAAAAGTATCAGCAAAAGAAATTCTAACATGTATAATTTCTAATTTTAAAATCTTTAAATCTGATGTGAATGTGATATTCTCTTCCGCCCCTAACACGTGCACTGCTAACTCTGCTTTGCACTGAAGCACCTCCTTTTACCGATCCCAACTCATTCATTCCCCTTTAAGTTACTTGCCCTCAATGAACACTGTTTCTTCCATTTGCCATTTTGTTGTCATTCATCAACATAGATGCATTGCAAAGCCTCATGTCCAAATTTCTTCCCTCTGGACCACTTTTTGCAGATTACTCTTTTTTATAATGCAAAGTAACTATTCTCTTATTCCACCTTTGCCCATTTTTCAAAACAACATGCCAATTACGTACACTCTTCACCTCCATAGGTTCAGAAAATGTGTTCACACCATCACCTTTCGTTCCCAATTGATTTTCACATAATATCCTATCCCAACTCTACCATCTCTCTGCTCATCTTTCCTGTCTGTCAGAATTATTCTCTCTGTCATCCACTATGGAGAAAGTTTTGTTTTTGGCTGTCCTTCCCTTAGATTTACAGAAAGTAATTTGCCTGAAACCCAGTTAAGGTGATGTTGTATGTTCATATCATCTGCTCAACATACTCTTTCACATCCTTCCTGCCACTGATTGTCATTTGTATTGTCCCTTCTATTACACATTTAGCCCTTTTCACAATACCATTTCCTATTAGGGTTATACATGGGTGTGCAAATATTCTCAATCCCATCAACCTTTCATCTTTGTGGATGTGAGTTGTGCCACATTGTCAGTTATGATGATTTTCAGACACTCCTCTGTTACACTTTCTGAAGGGATGTTTCTCATAAATTCCACAATCATCTAGCTTGAAAATACATCCACCACCACTACCGGAAAACATTCTGTTTTACATAAGTTGTCCATGGGAACTACGGAGTACACACAAACCTTCACTCAAGCACCACCAGCATCATTTAAAGAACTCATTTCTTCACCACCAACCTTCAAAGAGTTTTCACTCTTCCTACACAACATACATTCTTCTGCTCACTCTTTCACATCAATATCCATGCTTCGCCATCAAAATGTATCTTTAACTGTCTATTCAGGAGTGCCTAACCAGCCTAATACCTTCTTTACTCCTTCTGGGGTTACAAACTTCTCACCCTCATGACTAATGCACCCAAATTAATTTATCTTGCAGTTTCACATAACTGCTCAATGGTGGTATTGCAAAAGATTCTCTCCTGTATCCCTGATTTGTGTTTCTTATTGAGTTTTGAAATGCTACATCGGCTTTCACAGCCCTTTTCCATTCCTCCCATGTAATGGCACAATTTGCTCATTCCAAAGCATCTTCAATGCTTGCCACGGCACACTCTACCTCATTGGCACTGCCAGATTCACAGACAACATTCTCTACACCTAGGGGTAATCTAGACAAACAATCAGCTTGTACAATTCTTCAGTGAGTCACATATTCCACCTCATAGCTAAATGCATGTAGACGAGCAGCAAATCTGGCCAACCTTGCAGAAATCTTGTCATCACCACCAGGCTGCAATACTTTGAGCAAAGGTTTGTGGTTTGTACATACTGCGAAGCAAACACCCCATAAGTATGTCCAGAAATATTCAGTTTTCCATACAGGTGCTAGAGCCTCTCGCTCAATCCCAGCATAATTGCATTCTGTGATATGTAAAGTTTTTGAATCAAAAGGAACCATGTATTCTACACCCCTTTTGAATTGTGATTAAATAGCTGCCAGACCATGAGCATTAACATCTACAGTTAAAATGCTTGAGCTCTTGGGTTCAAATGGAGATTATTATTCTTGAATTTTCAATTTATGATTTCATTTTAGGAAGCGCTTCCTGTTTCTATTCCCCCCACACAACTTCCTTCCCCTTTCTTAATAACCCTCTTATGGATTCCATTAAAAAAAATATTGCTCACAAATACGACATGACATTCGATTGTGCCCATGTAAGATTGTAAGTGATCTTTCTTTTGAGGAGCTGGAACTTCCCTAATATATTTTACAATATCTTCCTTTGGCTCATCACTGCACTTTTCTTTGCAAACTCTTAACCCTGGATTCCTCAATACATTCAATGATTTAACATGCACACTATTGTGGTCTTCCTCCATTGCTGCAAAGATTAAAATAACATGCTGAAAGCAACGAACATTGGGCATGTCTATTTTATTCAATAATACTTTGGAAAACACTAGACACCGACACTTTGGGCCTGATTACAACTTTGGAGGAAGGTGTTAATCTGTCCCAAAAGTGACGGATATACCACCAGCTGTATTATGAGTCCATTATATCCTATGGAACTCGTAATACGGCTGGTGGTATATCCGTCACATTTGGGACGGATTAACACCTCTTCCAAAGTTGTAATCAGGCCCTAAATCTTGTAAATTGGAATAATCTTCTATTGTTACAACTGCAGTTACATTTTTAGACTTAGGGTGTAATTTAATATAGTGCTATGCACATTTCAAGTCTAACCTAGTAAAATATTTTGCCTTGTTTAGCTGTAGTATCAGCTCTGATATACTTGGAAGTGGAAAACTGTCCAATACTATACACTGGTTCAAGCTACTCAAATAGACAAAAAAAAATTTAATGACAATCTCCTATTTTAGTTATTACAATAGGAGAAAGCCATTCTGCAGCTTCAATTATTCCCTGTTTTGCATCTCCTCCAATATTTTCTAAAATTCTTCCCAGACAACAATAGGAAATTTCCCAATCCCACGTCCTATTGGAATAATCTTTACCTTTAGCCTTATTTCACATATGTTAGACCTGGCATCTTTGACGTGGTTTCCCCCTAATGTTTTGTCTTCAGCCGTCTGTTTTTGCTGACTTCATTTTGCTGGCCTTAGGACTCTACCCACTTTACCCGTGCTAAAGTGCATGCGCTCTCTCCTTAAACATGTTAGATTGGCTTATACCCAATTAGGATATTTAATTTACTTGTAATCCCCTAGTAAAATGGCACTATCTGTGTCCAGGTCCTGTAAATGAAATGCTACTAAGTGGGCCTACAGCACTGATTCTGCAACTCACTTAAGTAGCACATTAAACATGTCTCAGGCCTGCCATTGCAGCCAGTGTGTGCAGTTTTAAACTGCCCTTTTCGACCTGCCAAAATAAACTTTTTGCAAGCCCAAACCTTCCTTTTCTAAAACATATGAGTCACCCCTAGGGTAGGCCCTGGACAGCCTAGAGGGCAGGGTGAAGTGTTTTTAAAAAGTTGGACATGCACCTTTTAAGCTTTATATGTCCTGATACTGAAAAACTCTTAACCGCTTCTGTGCCTTGGACGAGATGATCTCGTCCAAGGCTACAGTTCCCCTGTGCCTTGGACGAGATCATCTCGTCCAAGGCACAGGGGAACTTGGGGGAGCGCTAGCGCGCCCCGTGCACCCCCCTCCCCCCCAAGGCGGGGATGGAAGGGGAACACCTTCCCCTTCCACCCCCCCACCCCCTCCTGTGATGTCAGCGTGCGAGCGCGCGCTGATTTGTCACAGGGGCCTCCCCCATGCGATTGAAAGAGAAATGCAAAAGCATTTCTCTTTCAATCACTGGGGGAGGCCCGGAGGGGCTTCAAAGGGAAGGAAAAGTATTTCCTTCCCTTTGAAGTCTCTCCGAGGGTTTCAAAAGCCGGATTGCTTGCAATCCGGCTTTTGAAACCCCACTAGACACCAGGGATTTTTTTTTTTTTTTACAGAAATTTCCATAAGGGAGCGACTCCTTGGGCAAGGGTCGCTCCCATGGGGGGCATTTTTTCGGGAAGGCCTTTCTGCCCCCCCTGGGGGCAGATCGGCCTATTATTAGGCCGATCTGCCCCCAGGGGGGGCAGAAACCTCTAGGCACCAGGGACCATTTAAAAAATATATATATATTTAATGTTTCATTTTATTTTTTTAGGTGGGGAGCGACCCCTTAGGCAAGGGTCGCTCATCTTGGGGGAAAATTATATTTAGGCCATTTCTGCCCCCCCTGGGGGCAGATTGGCCTATTTTGATGAGGCCAATCTGCCCCCAAGGGGGGCAGAAACCACTAGACACCAGGGAGTTTTTTCTTTGCGTGAATTTCACGCAAGGGGAGCGACCCCTTAGGCAAGGGTCGCTCCCTGGGGGGGGGGGGAATTTATTTTAGGCCATTTCTGCCCCCCCTGGGGGCAGAAACCTCTAGGCACCAGGGAAATTTTTTTTTGTGTGTTTTTTTGTTGTTGTTTTTTGTTGTTGTTTTTTTTAGAGATGGGGAGCGACCCATCAGGCAAGGGTCGCTCCCCTGGGGGGAAATTGTATTTAGGCCATTTCTGCCGCCCTTGGGGGCAGATTGGCCGATTTTAGGTCAATCTGCCCCCAAGGGGGCAGAAACCACTAGGCACCTGGGATTTGTTTTTTGGCGCCAATGTCACGCAGGGGGAGCGACCCCGTAGGCAAGGGCCGCTCCCGGGGGGGGATGGGGGTTGGGGGGGCAAATTTATTTTAGGCCATTTCTGCCCCCACCACTAGGCACCAGGGGAATTTTTTTTTTTGTGTTTTTTTTTTTGTTTGTTTGTTTTTTTAGAGATGGGTAGCGACCCATCAGGCAAGGGTCGCTGCCCTGGGGGGCAAATTGTATTTAGGCCATTTCTGCCCCCCCTTGGGGGCAGATTGGCCGATCTTAGGTCAATCTGCCCCCAAGGGGGCAGAAACCACTAGGCACCTGGGATTTGTTTTTTGGCGCCAATGTCACGCAGGGGGAGCGACCCCGTAGGCAAAGGTCGTTCCCGGGCAGGGGGGGTTTGGGGAGGGGTGGGGGGTCAAATTTATTTTAGGGCATTTCCCCTCCCCCCTCCTGGGGCCGGCTGAGCTAGAGGCCAAACTCCACAGGTAGGCACTTTGCAAAAAACACCTCTGTTTTCTGTGAAAAAATATGTTGTGTCCACGTTGTGTTTTGGGCCATTTCCTTTCATGGGCGCTAGGCCTACCCACAGAAGTGAGGTACCATTTTTATCAAGAGACTTAGGGGAACGCTGGGTGGAAGGAAATTTGTGGCTCCTCTCAGATTCCAGAACTTTCTGCCACAGAAATGTGAGGAACATGTGTTTTTTTAGCCAAATTTTGAGGTTTGCAAAGGATGCTGGGTAACAGAACCTGGTCCGAGCCCCAAAAGTCACCCCATCTTGGATTCCCCTAGGTCTCTAGTTTTCAAAAATGCACAGGGTTGGTAGGTTTCCCTAGGTGCCGGCTGAGCTACAGGCCAAAATCCACAGGTAGGCACTGATTTCTTTCAAAAATTTGGATGTGTCCACGTTGCGCTTTGGGGCGTTTCCTGTCGCGGGCGCTAGGCCTACCCACACAAGTGAGGTATCAGTTTTATCGGGAGACTTGGGGGAACGCTGGGTGGAAGGAAATTTGTGGCTCCTCTCAGATTCCAGAACTTTCTGCCACAGAAATGTGAGGAACATGTGTTTTTTTAGCCAAAGTTTGAGGTTTGCAAAGGATTCTGGGTAACAGAACCTGGTCCGAGCCCCGCAAGTCACCCCTCCTTGGATTCCCCTAGGTCTCTAGTTTTCAGAAATGCACAGGTTTGGTAGGTTTCCCTAGGTGCCGGCTGAGCTAGAGGCCAAAATCTACAGGTAGGCACTTCGCAAAAAACACCTCCTGTTTTCTTCCAAAAATGTGGATGTGTCCACGTTGCGCTTTGGGGCGTTTCCTGTCGCGGGCGCTAGGCCTACCCACACAAGTGAGGTATCATTTTTATCGGGAGACTTGGGGGAACGCTGGGTGTAAGGAAATTTGTGGCTTCTCTCAGATTCCAGAACTTTCTGCCACAGAAATGTGAGGAACATGTGTTTTTTTAGCCAAATTTTGAGGTTTGCAAAGTATTCTGGGTAACAGAACCTGGTCCGAGCCCCGCAAGTTACCCCTCCTTGGATTCCCCTAGGTCTCTAGTTTTCAGAAATGCACAGGTTTGGTAGGTTTCCCTAGGTGCCGGCTGAGCTAGAGGCCAAAATCTAAAGGTAGGCACTTTGCAAAAAACACCTCTGTTTTCTTCCAAAAATTTGGATGTGTCCACGTTGCGCTTTGGGGCGTTTCCTGTCGCGGGCGCTAGGCCTACCCACACAAGTGAGGTATCAGTTTTATCGGGAGACTTGGGGGAACGCTGGGTGGAAGGAAATTTGTGGCTCCTCTCAGATTCCAGAACTTTCTGCCACAGAAATGTGAGGAACATGTGTTTTTTTAGCCAAATTTTGAGGTTTGCAAAGGATTCTGGGTAACAGAACCTGGTCCGAGCCCTATAAGTCACCCCATCTTGGATTTCCCTAGGTCTCTAGTTTTCAGAAATGCACAGGTTTGGTAGGTTTCCCTAGGTGCCGGCTGAGCAAGAGGCCAAAATCTACAGGTAGGCACTTCGCAAAAAACACCTCTGTTTTCTTCAAAAAATTTGGATGTGTCCACGTTGCGCTTTGGGGCGTTTCCTGTCGCGGGCGCTAGGCCTACCCACACAAGTGAGGTATCATTTTTATCGGGAGACTTGGGGGAACGCTGGGTGGAAGGAAATTTGTGGCTCCTCTCAGATTCCAGAACTTTCTGCCACAGAAATGTGAGGAACATGTGTTTTTTTAGCCACATTTTGAGGTTTGCAAAGGATTCTGGGTAACAGAACCTGGTCCGAGCCTTGCAGATCACCCCTCCTTGGATTCCCCTAGGTCTCTAGTTTTCAGAAATGCACAGGTTTGGTAGGTTTCCCTAGGTGCCGGCTGAGCTAGAGGCCAAAATCTACAGGTAGGCACTTCGTAAAAAACACCTCTGTTTTCTTTCAAAAAATTGGATGTGTCCACGTTGCGCTTTGGGGCATTTCCTGTCGCGGGCGCTAGGCCTACCCACACAAGTAAGGTATCATTTTTATCGGGAGACTTGGGGGAACATAGATTAGCAAAACAAGTGTTATTGCCCCTTGTCTTTCTCTACATTTTTTCCTTCCAAATATAAGAGAGTGTGTAAAAAAGACATCTATTTGAGAAATGCCCTGTAATTCACATGCTAGTATGGTCACCCCAGAATTCAGAGATGTGCAAATAACCACTGCTCCTCAACACCTTATCTTGTGCCCTTTTTGGAAATACAAAGGTTTTCTTGATAGCAATTTTTTACTCTTTATATTTCAGCAAATGAATTGCTGTATACCCGGTATAGAATGAAAACGCACTGCAGGGTGCAGCTCATTTATTGGCTCTGGGTTTCTCGGGTTCTTAATGAACCTACAAGCCCTATATATCCCCGCAACCAGAGGAGTCCAGCAGACGTAACGGTATATTGCTTTCGATAATCTGACATTGCAGGGAAAAGAGTAAAACGTAGAGAAACATTTATGTTTTTTTCACCTCAATTTCAATATTTTTCTTTTTCAGTTGTTATTGTCTGTAGGAAACCCTTGTAGGATCTACACAAATGACCCCTTGCTGAATTCCGAATTTTGTCTACTTTTCAGAAATGTTTAGGTTTCTGGGATCCAGGATTGGTTTCATGCCCATTTCTGTCACTGACTGGAAGGAGGCTGAAAGCACAAAAAATTGCAAAAATGGGGTATGTCCCAGTAAAATGCCAAAATTGTGTTGGAAAATTGGGTTTTCTGATTCAAGTCTGCCTGTCCCTGAAAGCTGGGAAGCTGCTGAGTTTAGCACAGCAAACCCTTTGTTGATGCCATTTTCAGGGGAAAAACCACAAGCCTTCTTCTGCAGCCACTTTTTCCGATTTTTAAAAAAAAAAACGAAATTGTCCCTGTATGTTGGCTAATTTCTTGGCCTCCTTCATGGGAACCCACAAAGTCTGGGTACCTCTAGAATCCCTAGGATGTTGGAAAAAAAGGACGCAAATTTGGCTTGGTTAGCTTATGTGGACAAAAAGTTATGAGGGCCTAAGCGCGAACTGCCCCAAATAGGCAAAAAAAGGCCTGGCACAGGAGGGGGAAAAGCCCTGGCAGCGAAGGGGTTAAATTTGGTTTTCATTACTACAAGGCCTACCTTTCCCCTAGTAAATCATTGGAGTTATCTCATTACATGTAATTTTCAAATGCAAACAGATGCCTAGTTCATGTCTTTTGAATTGTATGGAAAATCCGAACTTACGGTAAAGTCACATTTTTAAATTAAAATTTTGAAAATTTAACTTTTAGAAAGTTGGCATTTTCCTGCCTTACTTATTTGGTGCCTTCAGCCTGTCTTTGGGTAACATGACTGGGTGTAGTTGAGAGTTGGGCTTTGTTTATTCCTCCTGCACAGCCACATACAAGGAGGAGCTTAAGTGTGACTGGTTGGTCATTACTTGGAAAGATGGGAGGGAGGAACTGGACGCAGCCCCACATACACTTGTGCCTTGATTCCACACTCTCAGGATCCAAAAGAGGAACTCTGGACAAAAACACCATGTAGTGTGTCTTACTAAATGTGAAGGTGTTTCAGATCGAAACCGAAGGACAAAAGGTTCAAAGTCATCAGGTTGAAGAGCAGAATTAAACAAGGAACCTCAAGATGGCCACCGTCAAGCATTTAAAAGATGAGCTCTATTTCTCACTCAAGTAGAAAGTAGGGTGCTCAAAGCAGCGCACTTCACTGAGGAAATTCGTCTTTAAATACCTCGGAGCAGAGAGTGTTTGTTCCATTGTTCTAGTTAGATAGGGTAGTGGCATTGTTTTATGAGGCATCGTCTAAAGAGTCTCAGGTTCATATAGTTTTCAAGTAAATTGTGTTCTGGGTGGACCTACGTTAAAAAAAAAAAGTGTCTCAAGTGCAGCACCGACTCTTTCAGTAAAGTAAGTGTCTCATCGTCGTGCTGTCTCACTACCTCGACTTCCTGATCTCAGAGCAGCTTCACAATGAAGAGTCTGAACTAAGAGGCAATGTCTCCAACCGTGCACCGACTCGTTGTCAAGGAAGTGTCTCTCCTCACCTGTCACCTCAAATCTTCACCACGCCACGTTTCTGACTTCATAGCAACTAGAAAGTAGCATCTCAGAAACTCTTGTCTTCCTCGGTTTTGTCTAACAAGGGAAGGTTAATGCAGGATTCATTTCAAAGACAATTAGTAGAAACACTTACATAGTCAGGAAAGGCCATTGTTCTTGAACTTACTCAGCTGGTTCCTGTCAGAAATCATCAGCGCTTCCAGAAAACAAATCAGCAGACAAGCAGCTCCTTATTACACAAGTGTAACTGTTCGGACATAAGTTCTATAGATGGAATGTTTTCCATAGACATATTAAAGGAGAATATTGCATGTTAAAGTAAATTCATTACAATAAATAACAAGCATTTGCAATGCAATGGGTCTCGCTGTTGCTTGGGTTAAAGCTATTAGCGTTGTAAACTCCTAACCGGACTTTTCTTGCCACATAAACTGAAAATGAAAAGTAATACAATTTCACATAAGAGAGACGATTTAAAGTGCCATGCCCTGAGCATGAAGGTGTCTAATCAGAAAAAAAAGACCAGTCCGGTTTCGCCTTTGCATAGAAATGAAAAAAACAAAAAAACAATTAGGGCAATCGAGCTGTGTAACACCTTCAATTCACGAAGGAGTGCTAGGATAAACAATAGAATTAAACTGGTAGTCATGAAAAGCGCTCAATTAGTGCTCAGCGAGATCATGCTGCCTACAAAATAAAGAGAAAAAGTAGTCCAGAAATCATACGGAAAACCTGGAGCCTCCTATGTTTTCAGAAGGTGGCCGGAGCTCTTGACGAGGGCTAAACATCGGAAAAGGCATGATGTATGCATGCCTTTCACTAATAAAATCAAGTGAATTTTAAAAGGTAAGGCCACAAACCAACAAAAGTGATGGGTGTGACATGGGTGTGGTTAAAAGCCCACAGAGAGATTACAACAGGGTTAGAGCGTTTGCACGCGCAATCCTAAACATTGAGAACCGGCTACAAGGTATATTACTTGGAGAGTTGAGGTGTTCTGGGAGAGTCATTGAGATATTGTAATCATTCCGCCCCAGTGTAAGTTAGGTATTTTTGCAGTGTCCACCTTGACACACAGGAAGGACTCCATACCCCCTGTAGTTAGTCTGGAGCCAGGGGCAAGAAGGCAGGGCACCTGTGTACTTCAAAGGTATGCCTCTAAAAACTTCTCCCCATTTCAAATGTATGACTGGGTATAAATACTGGACCTTAGAAACCAACTTTTCACTACACTTCCGTATCTGTGGACACTCTGGCAGGAAGAAGGACTGCTGTGCTGCTGTAAGGACTGTCACACTGCTCGACTGCTGCTCTGATGGACTGCTACCCTGCTCTGCTGACCTGCTGTCTGCTGCCCTCTTGCCAAGGTGAGAGGGAGTGGGCTTGCATCTCTTGAACCTAGAACCCAGAGTGACTCCAAGAGCTAGTTGACTGGCCTCCTGATCTGAACCCTCAGGGACACAACATGCTTCCAACTACCTTTTCCTTGCACCTGGACTCTCACATCTGTGAGTCTACCCTGCCAAGTGGTGCCACCCAGTCCTGGACCCTTGGAAGTGGGCTTAAGGTGCTCTGCCAGCCTTTGCGGATCCAGCAGAACCACTGCATCTCCTCTGGTGCTCGGCACAAACCTGAGCTGAACCGATATATCACTCCCACGGCGTGGATTGTACCCATCGCAAAGACCCTCATTGCATCTCAGCCCATCAGAATCACCACTGTGTGACACATCCTTGGCACAGGCCATCCTATCCCTCTTCGATGGCAGCCTCGAAGACGATGCTGGACTCCGCAGCACAGCTCCTCAGAACGGACACTTTGCCTCGACTGCCCGAAGCATCGTTGAAGCTAGCCTTTGCATTGCAAGCCCTCATCAAGAGCATCCTCAATAACAATGCAGGACCCTGCACCGCAGCCTCACTGCATCTCAGAACAGATGCATTGTTTCTGTTGTGTGATGCATCTTTGATGCGGGTCCTCACAATACTCCTTAATCCAGGATTTCATTTACTGTGTTCAGCGGTCCAAACTGGGTCCCTGTAGCCAGCCCGCACTCCACTGTGGTCAGCCTGAGCTAGTGACTTTGTCCTCATCCAGGATGGCCAGATATCTACAGTTGACACTTTGTGCTTTTTGGTGCTGTTTTCTCTAAGATCTTTAAACTGCATAGCTCTGGTTCCACTGGTTGTTTTTTCCCATTTTGCTCTTGTTTTATTTATTAAAGAAAGTCCTATTTTTTCTATTGTGGCATGGGATTCTTTTTGTGTGGTGTTTTCACTTTGTTACTGTTTGAAGAGCTGCACAAATACTTTACACATTGCCTCTAGGTTAATCCTGACTGCTACCAGAGGGTTGAGAATTGGTTAATGTAGGGTTGCCTTGTGCTTTAACCTGGCAAGGATTGTAGTTGCTGCAGCTTGACCAGAGCTCACACCCCAGTCAACCAACAACCCAATTTCTTAAAATGTACATATCCATTCAAACATCCATTTTTTTCACTAAAAACATCTCTGAAATGACTTCCAGTATGCCTCCATCTTGTATTGCCTAGACCGGTTCCGCAGACATGGGATTAAGAACTAAATGCGCATAATATTACTGTACCCAACCCAAAATGGCCAGACCCATTTGCGACATATACAGTTTTCCCATAGCCATCCACAGAGCCTAAAATATTAATTTCACAACCCCTATAACCATTCGGATGAATATCACTTGGTAGAAACAAGGTGCATGGCCACATTTAATCAAACAAAGCTTTTTGTATGATGGTATAGATTGATCCTGAATCAACCATTAATTTTACTCTATTCATTACAAATTCAGCTCCTGTGTGTTTTTTTCTCACACTGTCATAACTGTCAATGCACAATACTTCTTCTGAAACTTCATCCTCACCATCCATATGAGATGCTCTATTTCTGTACAAATATTTGCAAACTCAGGCTTAATGCCCCTTCTTTCCACACTTGGGACAATCCTTGTCATACGCAAAACACCCCTTGAAATTGTGAGCAGGTGAAATACAGTCACATCTTTACCATCCTTTAATCACTGTCTTGTTGCTATTCATAGATGTTTGAGTTCTCCCGGCTCTACCCTTCACTTTCTCTGCATAAGCATTTTCTTTGACACCTGAGAATTTTGCATATTCAGTGTTATTTCCTTTTTCTATAACATTTACACCTTCAGGTCTCCTCGCATCAATGTGCTGCATTTCTTTCATACGAGAGTCTGACTCTTCAATAATCTTCGCACTATCAATAGCTTCTTTCAAATATGGGTTTCTCGCAGACACCTTTCCTGTATTCTTTTGTTTTTACCATTCACAATGATTTGATCACTGCTCATTTGGTAAGTCATGTTTCCGGAATCATATTTAATAGCTAATTCTCATAATCTTGTCACACACTGAACCACCATTTTGTGACTGTTTTGATGTTGACTATAGAATTCATGTCTTTGCATAACTGTGTGACATGTTTTTCAAAATGAATCTCTAGTCTTTTCTTAGCAGCCACATAAGCAAAACCAATGTAAACACCATTTGGGTGACAAATGGTTGGTAAAAAAGAAAAAAATGTATTTTCCCAATACATTAAGTACAAAAGCCTTTTTACTTGCTGTCCTGAAATTCAATCCATCCATGGCCTCAAAGTGTTGTGGGTTGCCTCTAGGCACCTAGATTGTGTACCTTTATTTTAGACTTAGTCCTGTAGACTGTGCCCTTTGTGGTTTGACACATTTTTTTCATGTCATATGTTTTAGCACAGTCAGCTATAAGCTTATTGTTTTGATATTTTACTCAGTTGCTTCTTTCGAGAAAAAAACATAGTTGTTCGCTCTGCACATTTTATCAGCCCTTTGTATGCACTGCACACCGTGCTTTGCTCAAGGCTGTCAGGCACGGTACATGACATACTAATGTGTATTGCCACTCCAGGAGCTCAGGAGTCAGGCCCAATCTTCTAGACACATCGGTATGTCAGTCCTGTCCTTAGAACTCCTCAAGGGTTATCATATAAACATTATATAGACCGTAGGGGGTCAGAGGTCATTCCTGTCATGGCCATTCTGGGACACACCTGAAGCAAATGAGAAAAAGAGACCCCACCTCCAAAAGAAGGTTCTAAAAATAGAATCCAGCAATTGTATTGTGTAGCCTGGTGTTCATAGTCAGCCCGTCACACAATAGTTACTTGCAAATGGGCTTGCTAATGGGGGTGGAGATGTTATGTTCATGGGAGAGGCACACAATGCATACAGAACAGAAATTATCTGTTCATGGGTTACGTTTCCTGCACTTGATGCAAGTATAAACATTTTTCATAAGATACTATAGCAAACCCACCTGCATCTTACAGAGCTTACCAGTATTTAGAAATACCACTTACATATCACGAACATCATAATTGGTTTCAAGGCACCTTCTCACATGTTATTGATCAGTAATGGTGGGGCTTTTTGGCCAGTTCTAGCTGCTTATGCACCATTTCCAAACTTACAAAATTTACAGGCAGGCGATCTGCGCTCATTGTATAATAATTTAGTTAGAATATATAGATGCTTAATACAATTTGTAATGAGGACTTTGAACACCGCCTCAGTGAGGCCTGGTCCAGCTGCTCCACAATTAGCTACAGCTGGGATAAATCCTGTTATTATTAACGCAGCTACGGGTAAGTCTCCCACCAAATGCAAAGAAATTCAATTTTCGATTGCACATAAACAAATAATCTGGAAGCAGTGTTTTCCTCTACGGCACCTCAAGAAAAACACAGAATGCACACTATATGCTTGCCATTTGCAATGTTTCCCTCTAGAGATAACTGCGCCTCTTTGGACACAGTATTTGCTGCAATTTACACTATGACACATGGTACACTGACACTGGTAACTTTACTGGATGTGCTCAAACAAATCTCAAACAAATCCAAAATGAACACGGGGTGCCTTTGCCCTGGATTTGGGGATTAAACTGATGGGCAATTTTGAAGCAGTCTCCTTAAGTAACATTAAAGGGGGAGCAGCAGCACTCGCAATATTTTAGCGGCTCCGGGACGTTCCACAAATAGACTAGGGATGAGAGCTTCCAAGGATTATCTCAGAGACTTATACTACTATAAGTTGGGATAGTCTGAGGGCCAGACCAATTAAACCCCAATTTAAAGGTAATTCCAAAAAGGATAATGTCAAGCAAGTGTTGGATGGTTCTAAGAAACATTGGGACAAACAAACATCTAATAAAGATGAATTAAAACAAGGAGAATCTCTCCATTCTGAGACCTCAGAGAAATGCTATAATCTTGGAAATCATGACAATTTGAAACAACCTGACAGGTATCAGTATACTGATACATTCCCTTCCTGTACCTTTCAGGACACATCTGACAAACAGAACGAGAGAGATGGGCAGTCAGAACACAGAAACAAGTATGTAAAACAAAAAAGAACTCACAACACTTCTCCAATGTCACAAAAAAAGGAAGAGAAACTTCCTCAACACAAACCTCAATTCAAAAAGAAGAAGGTTGTGGCACTATTGGCTAAGTATGGCACACATATTGAGAACACTACTGAAGAACAGGACAAGGACAGTGACTCTGCTAGATAGCGTGGCAAAGGTCACAATAGTTCACCGGAATCTTCAAGAGATTCTGGATGTGCCAGCAACTAATGATTATCTTGAAGTTGAAACCCCAGGAAGGTGTGTAGCCCCACCTGACAGGGTATATAAATTAAAAATTCAAATTGAGTGGGAAATCAAGCATCCAATTAAAGTATTTTTCTGGGAAAGATTACAGATGAGCTATGACATTCTTCTGGCAGAAAAAGATTAGCCTCCTGAGTTTGTCCAAATGGTCCTGCTCGAAATGCCCTTTGTGGAGGGTTATCCCCAAACCTTCTCCTGTTTTTTATGATCCTGTGCTGAATTTCATTTCCGTTGGCTTTAGGACTCTGGGCACTTTACCACTGCTGACAAGTGCTAAAGTGCATGTCCTCCCTTTGCAAAGTGTGATTATGATTGGTTATCCATGGATTGGCATATTTGATATACTAGTAAGTCCCTAGTATAGTGGGCCAGGTGTGCCCAGGGCTTGTAAATCAAATGCTACTAGTGGGCCTGCAGCATTGATCGTGCCACCTACATGAGTAGCCCTATAAACATGTCTCAGGCCTGTCATTGCTATGCCTGTGTGTGAAGTGTTACACTGCCATGTCGACCTGCAAGTGCACCCACTTGGCAGGCCCAAACTTTCCATTTTACTACATGTAAGTCAACCCCAATGTAGGCCCAAGGCAGCCCCATAGGCAGGGTGCAGTGTATGTAAAAGATAGGACATGTACTGGTATATTTTACATGTCCCGAAGGTGAAATACTGCTAAATTCAGTTTTCACTATTGCAAAGCCTATCTCTCCCATAGGTTAACATGGGGATTGCCTTGAAATATACTTTAAGTGTAATTTCCTTTCGGAACAGATAAAGATATGCAGTTTGAGGTCTCTGAAGTCACAATTTGAAAATACATCTTTTGGTGAAGTTGTTTTTTAAATTGGAAGTTTGAAAATGCCACTTTTTACAAAGTAAGCATGTTCTTGCTTAACCATTCTGTGCCTCTGCCTGTCTGTGAAATACACAACTGAGTCAAGATGACAGTTGGGCTGTTTGTGAATTCACTCTAGACAGTCACACAAAGGGAGCTGAGGTGTGCCCTGGATACCCTGATGGGTCCTCCTGGGCTAGAGTGGTCGGAGTACCTGAATAGAGCTGTGCCTGTCTTTACACAAAGCAGTCTTCAACCCCCTAGAGTGTGTTTGGTGCCAGGACAGGAAAGGCAGGGTTGTGCACTACAAAGACTTTCCTTTGAAGTTTGCCTACTTCAAAGGCAGAAATGAATATAAGTATTGGACCTCTGAGACCAGAACATTAGAACACTTCTGGATTGAGGATATTCTGCCCGGAAAAAGAGCTAGATGCCATAGGAGGGACTGCTAGTCTGCCTGTTGCTTTGCTGGCCTGCTGCTCCTATCCTGAGAGTGAAAGGACTGGACTTTGCTTTCTACATCCTGCTTTCCAAGGTTCTCCAAGGGCTTGAACTGAGCTTGCTTCCTATTAGAAGTCTCAGGGTCATAAAAGAGTGTCTGCTATCACCTGGGCTCTATTGCTTGAGAGTCCTGACTCACCAAGTGGTGTCAAATCCAGTTCTTGCACCCTTGGGAGTGAGTTCTGGTGTGATCAAGAAGAAATATTCACTCCAGAGCAACTTTGGAACTGGCACAGCTGTTTGACTCCATGCAGCTGCCTGCACCAGAAGTAGTGGTCCCTGCTAAGTGCCACAACTGTGACCAACGCCACAGGCCCAACACCACTGCAGCACCTCTAAAGTCCTGCCACACTGGGAGTCCTGAGTGGCATGTCTCCGAAGTCCGGAACACCTGACTCCACTGCAGCACCTGAGGTGCCGTGGGGGGATTGTGACACCGCGAAGTTGACGCCCCATGTCTTGACCTGCTGGACTCATTGACAATGCCAGATTGTAAGATGCCTCGTCACTGACACCACATCACCTACGCTGCAACTGTAAGGACCCACCACCTCACCACCCATGTCTCGCAGTAAGCAACCAACCCATCACCCCCCCCGGTGGCAGTAAGGAACCAATGCAGCACCAGCTCCAGCTACGCCTCACCTCTTCGACTCTGTGCAACTTCTTTGTTTCCTCATCATTTTCAAAGGTACTGTGTCTGCGTTCCATGTTACTCCGTGACAGGCCCTCACTCCCTCACAAATGGCATTGGACTGTTGTGCATGACACTGTCAAGATGTTGTGATAGCCCTAGTTGGAGTAATTGTTTTTATAAGCGCTTTACTGAGATTTAATCTTAAAAATTTGTATCTTTACTCTTGTACATTATATTTTTGTCATTTTGGTCCTGTTTTACTCAGATAAATATTGGCTAACTGGCATGGAGTACAAGTTACTGTGTGTGTGTGTGTGTGTGTGTGTGTGTGTGTACAACTACTTTACACATTGCCTCTGAGATAAGCAAGACTGCTCGTGCCAAGCTACCACAGGGTGAGCTATGGTTATCTTAGCTGTGTGACTCCCTTAGCCTGACAAGAATGAGGGTCCCTACTTGGACAGGGTGAAAACCACTGCCAACTAGAGAACCCATTTCTAACAACTCCCTCCAGGGTAAGATATCATTTTGCCTTCTTTCTCAGTCCTTGTTACAGAACCAGTAAAGGAAGCCACAGATTGGGCTTTGGCACAGGCTCCAGCGCTGTACCGCAACCATGTGGGTTGGGCTAGGGACTCTCCTTGACACATTATACCAATCCACAAGTACAAGCTTGATAAGCAATAAAACATGGTGCAAAAACTCCAGTGAGGGAAATTCTCTCACAATTAGAGCACCATGGTGTAATTGAATCCTGCGTTTCAGCTATGAATAACTCTTTTTTTCCTGAAGCTCACCCGGACCATTCTCACAGAATAGTCTGAGATTACCGACATTTAAACAGTCATGCATGCACATTTGCTGAATAAAATTCACATAGCACAGCTCTCATAAACAACATTGTCTGCAAAAATGCAAAACAACCCAGAGTATTGACAGCAGGTTTTTCTGCCAAAATCTAGAGACTGACAGTCAGGATCTAAGTGCATTCTCCACAATACGCTGTCAGCGTTGTTTTTGCCAAACTTTCCCAGAGGAATTGTTCTTAGCCCCAAGGCCATCAATAATACATAATATTGATCCCGAGGAGTTGTCTTATGTAAATTACATTTATCTGACGGATGAAAACCTCAACACACATCTAGCCATGGTAGATCGCATTGTACTGGGATTTGCCCACCATGGCTACAAATTCAATTTTAAGAAAACTAAAATTGAATTTCTCACTGCCCTATTTTTAGGATACAAGCTACCAAAGGATGGGAAACGTCTTAGAGAAGTGTGCACAGCTACAACCACCAAGCAATACCAAAAAAACTACAGACCTTGTTAGGATTGTTTTATTTTGGCAGAACATACATTTCATATTATGCACAACGAATAAAAACATTTTATGATTTGATCCATCCTGATTTCTCAAGCATACTTTGGACACCACAACATGCATACGTTCTGAGATCATTAGAGACTGGCATGCTAGAGGCAAAACACTTACATGCATGTGAAAACAAAACAAATTTGGTGATCCTGGGTGCCATTGGTTTCAAATATGTCACATTCAATGAAGATGACAGAGTACCCATAGCAAAAAATAATTCTTGTACTCCAATGCTGAAATGTGTTTTTGTACCAACAGCAAAAATACTGACTGCCATTCAGATGGCAGTCATCAAGGAGAGACCACTGGCCAAGGGAAAAACACATCATTGTTTTTACCTCAATACCAGCCCTTGAGGATGTTAGCCACAAAGGCCAGGAAGACATAGTTGTTCACACTGTACATTTTATCAGCCCTTTCTACACAGTGCACTCTGTGCATTGCTCAAGGCTTTCACCTACGGTCCATGATATATTAATTTGTATTGCCATTCCAGGAGCTCAGGAGTCAGACCCCCACTTTATAGACAAGTCAGTACATCAGGCTTCTTTAGAACTCAGTATGGGTTATTATATAAACAATACATAGGCCTGAAGGAGCAGAGGGCATACCAGTTATGGCCTTCCTGGGACGCACACCATTCCAAGGACAGCTGCCCTGATCCTGAAGCTGACTCTTCAGGCATGGGGTTGGGGTTATTCCCTTAAATCAGGAAAAGCAGAGGGGTTACCACCGCTATGCTCTCATACCCAGACATAGGGTGTAGGAATAAATATCTAGACTCTCTAGAGTCATACAACATGGTTGAGTTGTTTATCTTCTTTGCTCTGGTTGTAATGATAATTACAGTGCTATGTTCCATCTGCCTCATTGTTGCAGCTATGGTGCAATTGCTTCAATAAATGCATTGAAATCCAGTTTGCATCACGTGTGCCTTGTCATGTGTAAGTCTCTGAGTAACTGAGCGAAAGAGATGTGATCTGTTCCTCTCAACTTCCCTGAGGAGTCAGTGTGTCAGGTTTGGGTTGCCACAATTCACCTTCTTCTTGAGAGGGTTGGGTGAGGCACTGTGGGCTAGCTAGGAGTCAGGCTGACAGCTTCCATATGGTGTGGAGTGGATTTAGTCTCCCACACTCAGTGGTGCTGCTGTCCTAAACACGCAGTCTTATTACCATAAAGGGAAAAGAACGACAAAAGTAATTTTTTAATTCTCAATCGTTTCCTCCCATTCAATTGATAGTACTCCAGCTTGCATCAGAAACATAGAAGGAGAAGCTACAGCAGGATTCTCCATAATGAAGGACAAGAAAATTAAAAAAAAGCATTTGAAAATAAAGGTGTGTGCTTTATCTTCACAAAGTTATTATATGCTTTCCTTTTAATGTCTAAATATGTTGAATGCAATTAGAAAATAACCTCTTCTCTTAAAATAGTCTTATTTTTTTATTCATGTCCTATGACCGACTCAGTGTCACAACAGACAAAGCGGAAACCACATCAAAGCAGAGTACAGTTGACAGAAGAAGGTAAATCCTCCTTAATTTAAGGTGAATCACTGTATGGAAATACATTTGTCACTTGTGCTGTGTGATCCACTCGCATTTCACACACAGTATGATGAAACAAGGCACCTAGTTCTCCTCACACTGAACTCACCTGCACTTGTTGAACACCAACCGACAAAGTACACAACGGTCAATATGCTGAGCTCCTTATGCACATACTATTCCAACATTGTTTCTAAGGGTAGAATAACACCATAATGATCCAAAGACTCCCCAAAGTGACCTTTGTCTACCATCAAAAGTACTAGAATGCCCTTTGCAGGCGGCTCCTACTAGTAATGCCAAATAGAAATGTAATCCCATTAACTCATGCAGGTTATACTCCACCCAGGTGGCTTCTCTGGCTGGCTGGAGCTCGTCTCCAAATTGAAGTAATATAGTTGAGAAAATATTTATTCTAATACCAGGAATGAACAAGAGCTCCCTCACCTACTCTCCTCTAACTCGTGCACCACCACCTTCTAGAATTCTTTGAGACACTTTTTCGAACATTAAACCTTGAGACAACCTGAGGGCATGAGATGATGCCATGCCACGTACCAATGTTCATTAGTAATGATGTTAAGCTGCCACATCATAACAAAATGCATCCAACTGGCCAGAGCTAATGGACTGGACTGTACTGGACTGGACTTAGGAAGTGGAGAATCTTCTGGTTGATTACCACCTTGCACTTTACTCTACCATTGACTGTTGCCCTTTTGAAATAGTCAGAGGAAGGAAGCCCAATTTCAAATTGGTCCCTGGGTAGATGGAGGGTGGGGTGAAGGTCTCAATGAATGATGTTTGAGGGAAACATGAGATATGGAGAATGACTAAAAGAAAATATTACTTCCATTGTAGGAATGCCATTTAAAATATTGATTTGAGAGAAGGAGATTGAATTACAATTCATACTACTGTAAGAGCAAAAATGTGGTCAGAATTATCTGAACCTCGAAGGGTGATTAGACTGTTTAAAAATACGCTTAGCACAGGCTGATGAGAGAGCTTAAAACACCAGCAGAGTGGCCATGCCAAGGCGAAATACCTTAGTGAAAGATGACAAGAAATTTCTGAGAGGTGGGTCACATGAAATATTTGATAAGGGTGATGCTGTGGGTGGTTCATGATTCCCTGTGAAAGAAAGAAGGAACCAAAGGAGAATTGGTTACCTGATAACCTATGTTCAGGTTCTTTTTCTTATGGTTTGCTCTGAAGGACTGTGTTTTACACGTTTCAATATTTCAACATTTGTTATGGACTCCTGGTATGGTGTTTGTTTACTGAATGTGTATTTAGATTTTTCTAGCAAGTTTTCTGTGGTATATTTCAGGCTTTATTTGTTGTTCTCCTTAGCTTTCTCTTGGGGGCACTTTGTTTAGTTATGATGGGGTCAAAGGAATTTCTTCATGTTTATTTCTATTACAAAGGGAAGATGTGTGGTGTTTCACATGCAGGCTTTTATCTCTGCTGCAGTGAGCTTTCCTTTACCTCTAGAAGTTCTGTAATGCTGCTTTCTGAATGTTCTCCAGTTGGCAGTTATTGGTGTTTTCAGTGGTGACTAAGGTGGGATAAAGTTGACTTAATTTTGTTTATCCAGAGACCTTGCATGCTTCATTTCACCAGCCTTGCCTCTTTATTTTTATTTGGTCATTTGTTGTGCGAAACTACCCCTCCCAAAGGAGCATCCTGGCACTGTAGCAGACCGAAGATAGACAAAAAATCTGCTTAGGGAAAGAAGTCTAGCCTAAAAAGGTGAGCAAAATTCTCACAAAATGAGGGAATAACACAGAGTATCTGGGATCTCAAAGATCCATGTTTTAAGTTGCTTTTGGTAGCTGGGTTCTTCATTTATGAACCTTAGATATCTATGCAAAGAGTTCCAGGCTTCAATGCCTAAGGTGGTAAAAGAAATTACCCCCTCTGGGTTTCAATCTAAAAAATGCTATATTGAACAGATTGGCCTGTAAGGACCTTATAGTTCTGCTGGTCATATAATGGGTGAACCTAGGAGTGAGAAATTTAAGTCCAGTCGCCTTGAATGCTCTGTAGTTTATTAAGAGGATTTAAAAAAGAATCCTTCTGTGAACCATCAGCCAATAAAGAGCTTGTAAAGCTGCCAAAGCCGAACATCTTGTAGGTAGTTTGAGGATTGCTCTGGCAGCGGAATGCCGAACAACTTGAAGTTTATGATCCACCTGTTTTGCAGAGCCAGCAAACAGGCTGTTACATTAGTCAAGACTGGACATAATAAGTACAGAGGATACAGTTCTCCTGGCTGGGAGGGGCAGAAGGTCAACAAATTTCTTCAGGGATTTGATTATGTTAAAACAAGTCCCTGCACTCGCCACGGCCTAGTGATGAAATGACAGGGTAGTGTCAAATTTTATATCAAGGTTTCTGACAACCTCTACTGTGGCGGGGATAGTTGGAATTGCATCTGACCACCATTCAGAGGGCACAAAATCATTTGACTTACCCAATAGTTTTACGATGTCTGGACACAAGTTGTAGGAAGAAATTCCTTTATTAAGTTCCTCTGTAACAACCACTGAACACGTCCTCTCTTCACAGCAACTTCCTACTTCTCTGCTGACTTACACTCTAGAATCCGCAGTTGCCTAGATACAACATATCTCCCTCCTTTAAAATTTGATGCGTATAATTGTATCTACTGACAACAATAAATAAATATGCATATATGTACTAACACTGTAATAAAATATTTACAACATTCCGGTAACTAAACTGCCTGAAGATTATTCACATACATAATCATTATGCCAGACAGGTTACCTTTTCATGCACTCACTTTCCCACTTTTCTGTGTTGGGCACAGACTCACTTGAAGATACCTTGCTTTTTCCCATTTGTTCCTTCCACTTTTTACATTCTAGATCATTACACAATGTGACTCTTCTAATATTCCATCTTCTGTTGTCATCCAATAATACACTATTTCCAAACACCCTTTTCACCTCCTTGGGTCATAACCATTTTGACACACAAGAATTAGGACAACCCATGTGAGAAGTCTGTACCCAATCCCCTACCCTAAAACTCTGAGATGCATTCTTCAACTTGTCATTGTGTCTGTCAACATATTTCTCTTGATACTTGTTCACTCTCTGAACCAGTACTTCATTATCAACCGCGCTTGACCTATCCGTGCTGATCCACAATGGGGTCACTTTTGTGCCTGCATGCCTGTTTTTCAATAAACAAAAAGGAGTCTCTTTTGTTGCTGAGTGTGGTGTGTTGCGATAACTCCACAACATATCCTTGACTGCCTCCTTAGCATTTGCTCCACCCACCACGCTCAGTTGTACATATTCCTTTGTAACTTGGTTAAATCTCTCAACAGGGCCATTTTCTCTAGGGTGATATACCGCTGTTCTGTGGTGAGTAACACCCACCTTAATCAGGAACTTTTGAAATTCATCAGCAGTGAATTGCGGTCCATTGTTCGTAACTATACTCCCCCTGGAGTAACCCTCTCTCCTGATCACTTCCTCACAAACATTTCTTACACTGTATGCTGTAATTTCACTGACAAAAGCCACTTCCGGCCATTTAGAGTAATAGTCTATTAAAACAATAGCATATTTCCCTTCTATGCCTTTGACACTGAGTGTCCCACATATATCCATGGCTAATTTTTGCCAAGGCTTCTCTGGTAGTTCCATGTGTGATATGGAGGACTCCTCTGACTTGCGGGATTTGTCACTGCACAGACATGCTTTGCAGTGACGCACAAACCTTTCAATATCTTTATCCATGCCCAACCACCAAAAATCAATACGAGCCCTTCTTTTCATGCGTGACATGCCACAGTGACCTTCATGAGGCAACTCCAGCAATCTAGATTTTGAACTAGTGGGCACCAGCAGCCTTCCACTTCTCAAAATACTGTCAACTGAGGACAATTCACACCATATCATCCTATAGTCCCCAAATTCCCTCCTTACATGTCCTGCCTGGCTAGAACTGCTGGACAAACACGTCCTAAGTTGTTTCAAAACTTCATCCTGTTCAATAGCCTGTTTCCACACTTCTTCTTTTATTGCACCCACACAAAATTCAGACACAATGGCAACTAACCATTCCTCATCCTTGTCCATATCTCCATCTTCACCCTTGTGTTGCAATGGTAACCTAGGCAAACAATCTGCATTCCAATTTTTATTGCCTGGAACATATTTGAGTGTACAGTAATACCCCTTTAGCCAGTAAATCCACTCGGCAGTACTCAGTGTAGCTCTTTCTGCCCCTTTTGTTGTGAATATGTCAATCAAGGGTTTGTGGTCGGTACGCAAATCAAAAGCAATTACCCAGATATATATTCTAAAATGGCTTACACCCCTCTTGATAATGTATGGCCAAGATAATCCACTTGTGGCACCCCAAACTTGCATTTTTCCTCACTAACAGTCAACCTAGCCTTTTATAGCCTAGTTAGTACATTGTTCATAGTGGAATCATGCCCTCTAACATCCTTGCCCCACATTAAAATATCATCCTGGAAAACTAGCACATTTGAGGCACCCTTCAAAACGCTACTCACAACCCTTTGGAACACAGCCGATACCAACGCTAATACGAATGGCATGCTTATATATTGTAATGCACCCTCTGGTGTGATAAAAGATGTAAGATGTTTTGAGTCAGGATGCAATTGTATTTGGTGGTATGCATTTGATAAATCGATCGAAGGAAAATTATCTTGAATCCTTAACACTAAAAATCATTTCATTTATGTGGCAGAGGATGCCGGTAAATCCGTATGCACTGATTGAGGTCCCTTAAATCCACACACATGCGCAACTTGCCATTAGCCTTCCAGGCCAATACTATGTGACTTAACCAATCTGAAGATTCTATGGGTTCTATTATTTGAGACGCACACAATCGATCCAACTCTTCTTTGAGTTGGGTTCTTAAAATTAAGGGAACATTCCTCACTTTGTGAACTTTAGGGGTACTATTGGATTTTAAAACAATACGATGCGACAACCCATTTTCTCAGCAGCAGCTTTGGAAATTACATCTTCCAGTTAGCTTTCTGTGCATCCTCAGTAAGTAAAACCTTCTCAGGATGGTTGGGATCAAGTATGACTCTCAATGTTTTTTGATCTTTTCACACTAAAAAGGCTCTGCCTTTTTGTACCACGTAAACCTTCCCATCCACATGTCTGTCGTTATATGCTAATTTAACCTTGAAATACTCCAACAAAGGCAACTTCACACCACAATAGTCTTCAGATTCAATGTCAGGTACACATAAATCGCAGTTGCCAAACATTTCCCAGTTATTCTTGTCAATTATAGTATGTGGAGAACAAGAGTTAGTCCATCCATTGACCTCCTTCTCATTGATTCTTACAGTACACTTTGGTGGATGGTACCCTTTCTTAATCTCCCTCACCCAGTTGTCATACACTGCCAACACTTCCACATCGTTGTTTTCCTCATCACTCAAACATTCATTACAGCATTCGTTAATTTCATTTACCACATGTCTGTTTCCCTTGCGGTTTTCAGATTTGCAGACACAAGAAAAATGGCCAATTTTCTTACATTTGAAGCATTTCGCTCTAAATGCTAGACATGTCCCAGCATCTGCATTATGTCTTACACTACCACATCTGTAGTCTGTTCTTTTATCACTGGAATATTTATTTTGTCATTTCCTGCAAGTCTTTTTTCCTCCTTGCACCAAATTTACTTTTGCATGATCTCATGTCCCATTCTCTGGTTCATTGTTGTCTTTTCTAGTCTTCGCATTATGGTTATTGTATTTTTTTTATATTCGTCAGCCACACTCTCATCCGACACAACACATCATCCCCATCACCCTCCTGGTTAGATGTGGTTGCACGTGCCATAGGCAATGTCTTTAGCACCTTCCTCCCTTCAATACCCAAATTATGTTTGAGGAGAGCTAACTTGCAGGATGCAACATACACCCCCCCGTGGCCTCAACATAAGACTCAAACGACCCACGCCACGCCTCCCACAACATAACTGGGGTACCTGGGGTTTGTAAATATTTTGGAGGTGCAATTATGGAAGACATATCCATTTCAACTATGTACTAAGCACTATTGGTTTCACCGGTATCAATCAAGTCAAAATAAGCAAAGTGGTGTGAGAAGGTAGCCTCTTTCTAGCCTTGTTACCCCCACTTTTGGCCTGTTTGTGAGTGTATGCCAGGGTGTTTGTCACTGTTTTCACTGTCTCACTGGGATCCTGATAGCCAGGCCTCAGTGCTCATAGTGAAAACACTATGGGCCTGATTCTAACTTTGGAGGACGGTGTTAAACCGTCCCAAAAGTGGCGGATATACCACCTACCGTATTACGAGTTCCATAGGATATAATGGACTCGTAATACGGTCGGTGGTATATCCGCCACTTTTGGGACGGTTTAACACCGTCCTCCAAAGTTAGAATCAGGCCCTATGTTTTCAGTATGTTTGTTATGGGTCACTGGGATCCTGCTGGTCAGGACCCCGGTGCTCATAGGTTTGTGGCCTATATGTATGTGTCACTGGGACCCTGTCACACAGGGCCCCAGTGCTCATAGGTGTGCATGTATATGTTCCCTGTGTGGTGCCTAACTGTCTCACTGAGGCTCTGCTAACCAGAACCTCAGTGGTTATGCTCTCTCATTACTTTCAAATTGTCACTAACAGGCTAGTGACCATTTTTACCAATTTACATTGGCTTACTGGAACACCCTTATAATTCCCTAGTATATGGTACTGAGGTACCCAGGGTATTGGGGTTCCAGGAGATCCCTATGGGCTGCAGCATTTCTTTTGCCACCCATAGGGAGCTCTGACAATCCTTACACAGGCCTGCCACTGCAGCCTGAGTGAAATAACGTCCACGTTATTTCACAGCCATTTTACACTGCACTTAAGTAACTTATAAGTCACCTATATGTCTAACCTTTACCTGGTAAAGGTTAGGTGCAAAGTTACTTAGTGTGAGGGCACCCTGGAACTAGCCAAGGTGCCCCCACATTGTTCAGAACCAATTCCCTGAACTTTGTGAGTGCGGGGACACCATTACACGCGTGCACTACATATAGGTCACTACCTAAATGTAGCTTCACCATGGTAACTCCGAATATGGCCATGTAACATGTCTATGATCATGGAATTGCCCCCTCTATGCCATCCTGGCATAGTTGGCACAATCCCATGATCCCAGTGGTCTGTAGCACAGACCCTGGTACTGCCAAACTGCCCTTCCTGGGGTTTCACTGCAGCTGCTGCTGCTGCCAACCCCTCAGACAGGCATCTGCCCTCCTGGGGTCCAGCCAGGCCTGGCCCAGGATGGCAGAACAAAGAACTTCCTCTGGGAGAGGGTGTGACACCCTCTCCCTTTGGAAAATGGTGTGAAGGCAGGGGAGGAGTAGCCTCCCCCAGCCTCTGGAAATGCTTTCTTGGGCACAGATGTGCCCAATTCTGCATAAGCCAGTCTACACCGGTTCAGGGACCCCTTAGCCCCTGCTCTGGCGCGAAACTGGACAAAGGAAAGGGGAGTGACCACTCCCCTGACCTGCACCTCCCCTGGGAGGTGTCCATAGCTCCTCCAGTGTGCTCCAGACCTCTGCCATCTTGGAAACAGAGGTGCTGCTGGCACACTGGACTGCTCTGAGTGGCCAGTGCCACCAGGTGACGTCAGAGACTCCTGCTGATAGGCTCCTTCAGGTGATACTAGCCTGTCCTCTCTCCTAAGTAGCCAAACCCTCTTTTCTGGCTATTTAGGGTCTCTGTCTCTGGGGAAACTTCAGATAACGAATGCATGAGCTCAGCCGAGTTCCTCTGCATCTCCCTCTTCACCTTCTGATAAGGAATCGACTGCTGACCGCGCTGGAAGCCTGCAAACCTGCAACATAGTAGCAAAGACGACTACTGCAACTCTGTAACGCTGATCCTGCCGCCTTCTCGACTGTTTTCCTGCTTGTGCATGCTGTGGGGGTAGCCTGCCTCCTCTCTGCACCAGAAGTTCCGAAGAAATCTCCCGTGGGTCGACGGAATCTTCCCCCTGCAACCGCAGGCACCAAAAAGCTGCATTACCGGTCCCTTGGATCTCCTCTCAGCACGACGAGCGAGGTCCCTCGAATCCAGCAACTCTGTCCAAGTGACCCCCACAGTCCAGTGACTCTTCAGTCCAAGTTTGGTGGAGGTAAGTCCTTGCCTCACCTCGCTGGGCTGCATTGCTGGGAACCGCGACTTTGCAGATACTCCGGCCCCTGTGCACTTCCGGCGGAAATCCTTTGTGCACAGCCAAGCCTGGGTCCACGGCACTCTAACCTGCATTGCACGACTTTCTAAGTTGGTCTCCGGCGACGTGGGACTCCTTTGTGCAACTTCGGCGAGCACTGTTTCACGCATCCTTGTAGTGCCTGTTTCTGGCACTTCTCTGGGTGCTACCTGCTTCAGTGAGGGCTCTTTGTCTTGCTCGATGTCCCCTCTCTCTTCAGGTCCAATTTGCGACCTCCTGGTCCCTCCTGGGCCCCAGCAGCGTCCAAAAACGCCAAACGCACGATTTGCAGCTAGCAAGGCTTGTTGGCGTTCTTCCGGCGGGAAAGCACTTCTGCACGACTCTCCAAGGCGAGTGGGATCCGTCCACCAAAGGGGAAGTCTCTAGCCCTTTTCGTTCCTGCAGAAACCTCAGCTTCTTCTGTCCAGTAGAAGCTTCTTTGTACCCGCAGCTGGCATTTCCTGGGCATCTGCCCATCTCCGACTTGCTTGTGACTTTTGGACTTGGTCCCCTTGTTCCACAGGTACCCTAGATTGGAAATCCACAGTTGTTACATTGCTGGTTTGTGTCTTTCCTGCATTATTCCTCTAACACGACTACTTTGTCCTTAGGGGGACTTTAGTGCACTTTGCACTCACTTTTCAGGGTCTTGGGGAGGGTTATTTTTCTAACTCTCACTATTTTCTAATAGTCCCAGCGACCCTCTACAAGGTCACATAGGTTTGGGGTCCATTCGTGGTTCGCATTCCACTTTTGGAGTATATGGTTTGTGTTGCCCCTATCCCTATGTTTCCCCATTGCATCCTATTGTAACTATACATTGTTTGCACTGTTTTCTAAGACTATACTGCATATTTTTGCTATTGTGTATATATATCTTGTGTATATTTCCTATCCTCTCACTGAGGGTACACTCTAAGATACTTTGGCATATTGTCATAAAAATAAAGTACCTTTATTTTTAGTATAACTGTGTATTGTGTTTTCTTATGATATTGTGCAAGTGACACTTGTGGTACTGTGGTAGCTTCACACGTCTCCTAGTTCAGCCTAAGCTGCTCTGCTAAGCTACCATTATCTATCAGCCTAAGCTGCTAGACACCCTATACACTAATAAGGGATAACTGGGCCTGGTGCAAGGTGCAAGTACCCCTTGGTACTCACTACAAGCCAGTCCAGCCTCCTACATTGGTTGTGCAGTGGTGGGATAAGTGCTTGAGACTACTTACCACTTTTGTCATTGTACTTTTCATAAGAGAAAAATATACAAAACAAGGTCAGTGTATATACACATAGCCAAAATGTTTTGCATTTCCTCTTTTCACTCTTTTCTAAGTGCTGAAAAGTACTTCTAAACTTTCAAAAAGTTCTTAAAAGTTTAAAAAGTTTTTTTCTGTCTTTCCAAAAAGTTCTGAAAACTTTTTTCTCTTTTTCTATCACTTTAACACTCTCTAAAAAATGTCTGGCACAGGCCAAAGTGTTGATCTGTCCAAACTTGCATATGACAACCTTAGCTGGAAAAGAGCAAGGAGTCTCTGTATAGAGAGAGGTTTGAGTGTAGGGAAGAATCCTTCCTTGGAACTGTTACTTAACATGCTTAGAGAACAGGATAAGGCCATAGGTGCCTCATCTGTTGAAAAAGTACCTAATAGTTCTCAATCTGATTCAGGGACTCCCCGAGGAAAAGATTCAGGAAAGAAACTTCCTAGCCTGCCCATTACTAGACAATCTAGCATAGATGGTAATGATGATGAGCCACACCATATAAATAGTGTTGTCTCACATCATAGCAAAAGCATTTATTCTCACCATACTGGTAGTAATGTTTCTGTAAACCAAGCTGTTAGGGTGGCTTCTGTAAGGGACAGGTCTCCTTCTGTTCATTCCCATCATAGCTCTGTTTCTAGGAATGTCCCTCCCACCAACCCTGATGACAGAATGTTAGAGAGGGAACTCAATAAGTTGAGGGTGGAACAAACCAGACTGAAGCTTAAAAAGCAACAGCTGGATTTGGATAGACAGTCTTTTGAATTAGAGAAGGAAAGACAGAAGTTGGGTTTAGATACCCATGGTGGCAGCAGCAGTATTCCCCATAGTCATCCTGCAAAAGAGCATGATTCCAGGAATCTGCACAAGATAGTTCCCCCTTATAAGGAGGGGGATGACATTAACAAGTGGTTTGCTGCACTTGAGAGTGCCTGTGTTGTACAGGATGTCCCTCAAAGGCAGTGGGCTGCTATGCTATGGGTATCATTTAGTGGAAAAGGTAGGGATAGGCTCCTTACTGTGAAAGAAAATGATGCTAATAATTTCCAAGTTCTTAAGAATGCACTCCTGGATGGTTATGGCTTAACCACTGAACAGTACAGGATAAAGTTCAGAGAGACCAAAAAGGAGTCTTCACAAGACTGGGTTGATTTCATTGACCATTCAGTGAAGGCCTTGGAGGGGTGGTTACATGGCAGTAAAGTTACTGATTATGAAAGCCTGTATAACACAATCCTGAGAGAGCATATACTTAATAATTGTGTGTCTGATTTGTTGCACCAGTACCTGGTAGACTCTGATCTGACCTCTCCCCAAGAATTGGGAAAGAAGGCAGACAAATGGGTCAGAACAAGGGTGAACAGAAAAGTTCATACAGGGGGTGACAAAGATGGCAATAAGAAGAAAGATGGTGAAAAATCTCAAGATAAGCATGGGGATAAGGGTAAAACCAAAGATCCCACTTCAAATCTTAAACACTCTTCAGAGGGTGGGGATAAAACAAATTCTTCCTCTTCTTCCCAACCTGCACACATTAAAAAGCCTTGGTGCTTTGTGTGTAAAAATAGAGGCCATAGGCCAGGGGATAAGTCCTGTCCAGGTAAACCCCCTGAGCCTACCACCACTAATACATCAAGCTCTAGTGCCCCTAGCAGTAGTGGTACTAGTGGTAGGACTGCTGGCAACAGTCAAGCAAAGGGTGTAGTTGGGTTCACTTATGGGTCCATAGTAGAAACTGGGGTAGTCAGTCCCAAGACAGTTTCTGTCACACCTAGTGGCACTGGCCTTGCCACACTGGCTGCTTGTCCCCTTACAATGGATAAGTACAGGCTGACAGTTTCAATAAATGGTGTTGAGGCCGTGGCCTACAGGGACACAGGTGCCAGTTTCACTTTGGTGACTGAAAACCTAGTGCCGCCTGAACAACACATCATTGGACAACAGTATAAGATTATTGATGTCCATAACTCCACTAAGTTTCTTCCCTTAGCTATACTTCAGTTTAGTTGGGGTGGAGTTACTGGCCCTAAGCAGGTGGTGGTATCACCTAGCTTACCTGTAGACTGTCTCTTAGGTAATGACCTAGAGGCCTCAGGTTGGGCTGATGTAGAGTTTTATGCCCATGCAGCCATGCTGGGCATCCCTGAGGAATTGTTCCCTCTCATTTCAAGTGAAATGAAAAAGCAAAGGAGAGAAGGCCTGAAAACTCAGGATCCCTCTCCATCAACAGGTAAAAAGGGTATCACAGTATCCCCTAACCACCCTACCATTCAGGATACTATTCCTGTGGTGGGAGAAACCTCTCCTGGGGTGGCACCTGTTCCAAGGGAATCATCAGCTGCCAAAGCTGGACTCCCTGAGGTGGAAGTACCTCTCTGTGGGATAACTAACATTGGTGAGAAAAACAGCACCATTTTAGTTAACATGGAGCATCCCTCCAACCCTCCCAGAGAAACTTTAGTGCAGAAACCCTGCACTACCTCACAACACTTAGGACATCATCCCTGCCCTAGTGTGGAGCTCATAGGACAGCATCCCTGCCCTGCTCCAACTCAAGAGAAACAGCATCCCTGTTCTCTCTTCCAGCCAGATGGACAAAGTTTTTGCCCAGCTATGGCTTTTCTGAGACAGCATCCCTGTCTGGCATTTCCATCACTACAAATAGGTTCAGTGGACAATTCCCACTGCTCTAAACTAAAACTTACTGATAGAAACTCTGAAAATACATCTTCACATTGTTGCTTAGCTAAAAAACTTCAAACAGGGTGGTTTACATCCCCACAGGGAAGTAACCATATAGTGGATGATAAAGGGAGTAACCAGTCTATTGCAGAGCTACTCTCTACTTATCACCACTTAGACAATAAAGTCTCAACTGGCCAAGGTTAGCCTTATTGTCCTTCGTTTGGGGGGGGGTTGTGTGAGAAGGTAGCCTCTTTCTAGCCTTGTTACCCCCACTTTTGGCCTGTTTGTGAGTGTATGCCAGGGTGTTTGTCACTGTTTTCACTGTCTCACTGGGATCCTGATAGCCAGGCCTCAGTGCTCATAGTGAAAACACTATGTTTTCAGTATGTTTGTTATGGGTCACTGGGATCCTGCTGGTCAGGACCCCAGTGCTCATAGGTTTGTGGCCTATATGTATGTGTCACTGGGACCCTGTCACACAGGGCCCCAGTGCTCATAGGTGTGCATGTATATGTTCCCTGTGTGGTGCCTAACTGTCTCACTGAGGCTCTGCTAACCAGAACCTCAGTGGTTATGCTCTCTCATTACTTTCAAATTGTCACTAACAGGCTAGTGACCATTTTTACCAATTTACATTGGCTTACTGGAACACCCTTATAATTCCCTAGTATATGGTACTGAGGTACCCAGGGTATTGGGGTTCCAGGAGATCCCTATGGGCTGCAGCATTTCTTTTGCCACCCATAGGGAGCTCTGACAATCCTTACACAGGCCTGCCACTGCAGCCTGAGTGAAATAACGTCCACGTTATTTCACAGCCATTTTACACTGCACTTAAGTAACTTATAAGTCACCTATATGTCTAACCTTTACCTGGTAAAGGTTAGGTGCAAAGTTACTTAGTGTGAGGGCACCCTGGAACTAGCCAAGGTGCCCCCACATTGTTCAGAGCCAATTCCCTGAACTTTGTGAGTGCGGGGACACCATTACACGCGTGCACTACATATAGGTCACTACCTATATGTAGCTTCACCATGGTAACTCCGAATATGGCCATGTAACATGTCTATGATCATGGAATTGCCCCCTCTATGCCATCCTGGCATAGTTGGCACAATCCCATGATCCCAGTGGTCTGTAGCACAGACCCTGGTACTGCCAAACTGCCCTTCCTGGGGTTTCACTGCAGCTGCTGCTGCTGCCAACCCCTCAGACAGGCATCTGCCCTCCTGGGGTCCAGCCAGGCCTGGCCCAGGATGGCAGAACAAAGAACTTCCTCTGGGAGAGGGTGTGACACCCTATCCCTTTGGAAAATGGTGTGAAGGCAGGGGAGGAGTAGCCTCCCCCAGCCTCTGGAAATGCTTTCTTGGGCACAGATGTGCCCAATTCTGCATAAGCCAGTCTACACCGGTTCAGGGACCCCTTAGCCCCTGCTCTGGCGCGAAACTGGACAAAGGAAAGGGGAGTGACCACTCCCCTGACCTCCCCTGGGAGGTGTCCAGAGCTCCTCCAGTGTGCTCCAGACCTCTGCCATCTTGGAAACAGAGGTGCTGCTGGCACACTGGACTGCTCTGAGTGGCCAGTGCCACCAGGTGACGTCAGAGACTCCTGCTGATAGGCTCCTTCAGGTGTTAGTAGCCTGTCCTCTCTCCTAAGTAGCCAAACCCTCTTTTCTGGCTATTTAGGGTCTCTGTCTCTGGGGAAACTTCAGATAACGAATGCATGAGCTCAGCCGAGTTCCTCTGCATCTCCCTCTTCACCTTCTGATAAGGAATCGACTGCTGACCGCGCTGGAAGCCTGCAAACCTGCAACATAGTAGCAAAGACGACTACTGCAACTCTGTAACGCTGATCCTGCCGCCTTCTCGACTGTTTTCCTGCTTGTGCATGCTGTGGGGGTAGCTTGCCTCCTCTCTGCACCAGAAGCTCCGAAGAAATCTCCCGTGGGTCGACGGAATCTTCCCCCTGCAACCGCAGGCACCAAAAAGCTGCATTACCGGTCCCTTGGGTCTCCTCTCAGCACGACGAGCGAGGTCCCTCAAATCCAGCGACTCTGTCCAAGTGACCCCCACAGTCCAGTGACTCTTCAGTCCAAGTTTGGTGGAGGTAAGTCCTTGCCTCACCTCGCTGGGCTGCATTGCTGGGAACCGCGACGTTGCAGCTACTCCGGCCCCTGTGCACTTCCGGCGGAAATCCTTTGTGCACAGCCAAGCCTGGGTCCACGGCACTCTAACCTGCATTGCACGACTTTCTAAGTTGGTCTCTGGCGACGTGGGACTCCTTTGTGCAACTTCGGCGAGCACCGTTTCATGCATCCTTGTAGTGCCTGTTTCTGGCACTTCTCCAGGTGCTACCTGCTTCAGTGAGGGCTCTTTTTCTTGCTCGACGTCTCCTCTCTCTTCAGGTCCAATTTGCGACCTCCTGGTCCCTCCTGGGCCCCAGCAGCGTCCAAAAACGCCAAACGCACGATTTGCAGCTAGCAAGGCTTGTTGGCGTTCTTCCGGCGGGAAAACACTTCTGCACGACTCTCCAAGGCAAGAAGGATCCGTCCACCAAAGGGGAAGTCTCTAGCCCTTTTCGTTCTTGCAGAAACCTCAGCTTCTTCAGTCCAGTAGAAGCTTCTTTGCACCCGCAGCTGGCATTTCCTGGGCATCTGCCCATCTCCGACTTGCTTGTGACTTTTGGACTTGGTCCCCTTGTTCCACAGGTACCCTAGATTGGAAATCCACAGTTGTTGCATTGCTGGTTTGCGTCTTTCCTGCATTATTCCTCTAACATGACTACTTTGTCCTTAGGGGGACTTTAGTGCACTTTGCACTCACTTTTCAGGGTCTTGGGGAGGGTTATTTTTCTAACTCTCACTATTTTCTAATAGTCCCAGCGACCCTCTACAAGGTCACATAGGTTTGGGGTCCATTCGTGGTTCGCATTCCACTTTTGGAGTATATGGTTTTTGTTGCCCCTATCCCTATGTTTCCCCATTGCATCCTATTGTAACTATACATTGTTTGCACTGTTTTCTAAGACTATACTGCATATTTTTGCTATTGTGTATATATATCTTGTGTATATTTCCTATCCTCTCACTGAGGGTACACTCTAAGATACTTTGGCATATTGTCATAAAAATAAAGTACCTTTATTTTTAGTATAACTGTGTATTGTGTTTTCTTATGATATTGTGCAAGTGACACTTGTGGTACTGTGGTAACTTCACACGTCTCCTAGTTCAGCCTAAGCTGCTCTGCTAAGCTACCATTATCTATCAGCCTAAGCTGCTAGACACCCTATACACTAATAAGGGATAACTGGGCCTGGTGCAAGGTGCAAGTACCCCTTGGTACTCACTACAAGCCAGTCCAGCCTCCTACAAGTGGTCACTGTTGTCCACAGTCAACGAAAGTCCACTTTCTCAGAATCAATGGAATGTTTTAACATTAATGTTGATTTTGTAACTGTTGGACAAAACAGCTTCCAATATTTCATTAACTGTGAAACACAACAGCATTCATTGTTTCTTAGTAGGGATAAATCGCAGCTTCAAAAGATGAATTGCTGCCCAATTTCCATTAATGCGCACTCGTCCGTGTATATGGTTATTTCCTGGCTTGTTGTGTTGCTAAGCAACCGCCAACACAGTTGGCCAATCACAGTGCCCTGTGCTTCTATGCGTGTGTCAATTGCTTCCTGCTCGCGATGATGATGCTTTTGGTCACACACATGATGTCTGCTTCCTGCTCACGCAGTGTCTCACACTTCAACCGCATGCATATGGTGTGTTGATTAGTTTCTCAATAAAATGCCTTGGATGTCCAATCCACCATTGCCAACAATGCGCAATGTTTCCCTTTTTTAACTTCCTCATGATAGCTCGCGGCTCCCCATGCAGCACATGCTTATTTTCACGCGGCTAGAAACTTCTTGCGCTGCATACAGTTCAGTACAAATCAAGTCTCTTTCCACGCGAAACACAAGCAACAGCTGCAGATCAATTCAGTTCAGAAACGTTCCCATCTACGACCTTTCAGTGACTCACCACTATTACTTAATGCTCTGACCGCTATCCAGTTCCATGGCAGGTTGATTTCCACAAGCACAACACAAACGTACACGAGGACCAGGGGTTGTCCACCAGGTTAAAACTGACACTGCAGTCCAGGTTAATAGTGTCCACAGCATCCCATCCTTGTCGCCACTTTTATGATGGCTGGACACAAATTGTAGGAAGAAATAGCTTTATTAAGTTCCTCTTTAACAACCCCTGAACACATCCTCTCTTCACAGCAACTGCCTGCTTCTCTGACTTCCACTCTAGAGTCCGCAGAGAAGCATTTGGTTGCCTACATACAACAAATAGCATAATCTTGGTTTTGTCTGTGTTGCATTTCAAATGTTTCAAGTGGTTAGCATGCATCCACTGGATAATCGCAGTTAAGCAATTTTTGAAATTCCGTGCCAAACCCAGTGAAGATTTATCAAGAGATAGGATCAGCTGGATGTCATCACCATACAAAACAATGTCAATACTGAAGGATGAAATCAAAGAGATTAACAGCGTCATGTAGATGTTGAATAGTACAGGGCTTAATGAGAAACCCTATGGGACACCAGAGGTAACTAGGGATTCTTCGGATGAATACTTGCCCAATTGGACCATCTGTCCTCGCTTAGTGACAAAATTATTTTAGCTAAGCAAAGGCCTGTCTGACAATTCCACAATTTCTTATGCACTGGAGAAGCATCTTGTGAGAGATTGTGTTGAATGCTGCTGATAGATACAGTAAGATCAGCACAGCATTATTTCCTACATTCAGCATTAGCTTTAATGTGTCAACAACTTCCACCAGGGCGGATTCTGCAAAATGCTTAGGACGGCAACCTGATTGCCGAGGGTGAAGGTGGAGTACATTGTCTGTTTCTATAAATGCTATTAATTGGGAGTTGATACATTTTTCTGATATTTTTCTCAGGGTCGGCAATAATGAGATAGGACATAGAGCTAATGGAATAGCGGAGTCTGTAAGGGTTTTTTTTTCTTCAGGGGCTTGACCACCATCAACTTCCATTCAACTGGTACTTCTGCTGCGTACAGGGATATGTTCAGTAACTGATTGATCACTGGCATGACTATACCAACAGCTTTATGCAAAACATGGAGGGGCAAGGACCGTTAGGAGATCCAGATTTACAGGCTAATATGGCCTGACGGGACAGGGCCAAGGAGTTTGTTATGAAAGCTTATCAGAGTACCAGCCCCTGCTGTCACTGGTTCATCCTTCTTCAAGTTGGTTTCTGGACCATCATTCCCCAAGTTGGTTACTGAGGGGGATAGGAATGGAAAGGTCAGTTTGGATGGCCTGTGCTGATCATTAAAATAGGATGAGATCTGGTCATAAAGAGTTTAGGATGAAGAAATCTTGGTTTCAAAAAGGAATTTGAAATCTTGAAGATTAGTTTTTGATCATGATGGGCATTCTTGAACAGAGTAGAACAATAGGCCTTTTTTGCAGACTTAATCTGCTTGTGATATGCTTTTAGTGCAAAACAAAATTGTGCCAATTTATCTGGATTGTAGGCTTTATGCCATTTTCTTTCAAGTTGCTTACAGAGTAGATACTGGTCTCTCAAAACCATGTTACACCAGGGGGCTGGAGGTAGAGATTTAGGTCTTCTCTTTACCGGCGGGCTGGCCATAAACTATTGGCTTCTTGGAATATCCATTTGTTAAAAGATCTGCCATAATGCCTTCAAAAGTGGGGGACGATTCTGGGGTCAGCAGGTAACTTACCCCACAGATGTGTGGCAGTGGAGACTGATGAGGAGTTGGGGCTTGAGAGATGCCTTACTCATGCTTAATTTTAAGAGGAATGAGTGAGTGGTTTGACCAGCTCTGCCGAATAGGTGCCTCTACTAGTAGCTCAGTGTAGTCGAAGCAAATACAGTCAAAGGTATGGCCCTCCTCATGGGTGGGTCAGAGAAATACGTTACCTCTGGGTTATTTGCAAGCTCTTTAATGAAGTACTAATGGAGCTAAAGCTTCCCCCAGAGAGGTCAGAAAGGTGGCTTCTGGGTCAGGAGGTCAGTAGATCAAAGCCCAGCAAAGGATTGAGAAGGATTGAGAAGGACTGATCTAAAACAGAATCCTAGGCTCTCTGCCCCTGTCAGGAAGTTAAGATTAAAAGTCTCCACCTGAAAAGAATCTCTGTAAATAATGATGAGAGCTTTGCTCTGCTGAAGATTCCTATCCTGCCCGGCAATAGCATAGCCAGTGGGAAGAACAAGGGCAATGTCTGGGTTACTCCAGTCCTTTAACCAAGATTATGGAATGAACAGAAAGTCCACCATGAACTTCTGGGAGTGTTTACTGAGTGAGCGAACCTATATCAGCCCCCCCCTCCAACATACATAGTTTACAGACCACTGGCATCATTTGCGTTGTCAGATTTGGTATCCCAAAGACGACTTTGCATTTGCAGGGCCTTCCATGTTCCATAAAGGGATAATGATATCACAATGAGGAATGGGCTTGGCACAGGAATTTTAAAAAGCTGCAGACACAGAGATACCTGATGGAGAATGAGTTGCGTGGTTGATGCTGGTTGCATTCTGGTCGCAGACGGGAGCTGACGGTCTTGCCTTAGGTGCACCTTTGGCGTGCCCGCTGCACGTCCGTGCCATTGAATGGATTGAATGAGGAAATTCCAGCGACCCAATCAAAGAACACTAGACTGCCAAAAATCAAAATGGAGGCTCTAAAAGAAGCTTCCCATGACCCGTGAAGTCGATAAAAGAAAGTGCAAGTGCTGATAAAAGGTTTCACAGTAAAATTGCCTAAACCCACTTTGGAGGCAGAAAAAGGAAAGCCCCCCAACATTTAAATGTTTCACAAACTCTCAATAGACTTCACTGCTTTCACAAATCAAAATATCACTTCAACAAGGATTCCCCTCTTGCAGAACCTCACCGAATGTGTGTGAGGCTATCCGCTTCTCTTCACTTAAGGCTACCATTCCTTGCATGCAACACACACACCTATTGGGGTTGATGGAGACATTGGGATATTGACTAATTCTAATTTTAATTAAGACAAGGACTCTTACATCTTCCTGGATCCCATTTCAGTAATCCTGACCTAACCATCAAAGATATCTCCTTGCAAACGCTGATGCTTGCTGAAGGTCCTTCACTATTTCCTCAAACACCATCACCACCTGAAGGGATCAGCCAGCTGACCCTTACCCTTCCATTTGCATATTACTTAGGCACACACATCTCTTAAAATGCAAGCGGTATTGTCAGTCAAACTCCGCTAGTAACAAAGATTTGCATATGGGAGACTCACTCATTCTCCAATTCAATTTAAAGCATAAAAACACTTAGCCCCAACATGAACTATCAAGTTGATAGAAACTAGATCAGAAAAATGTAAATTATAGATGATTATGTCAATTATAAAACTACAATGTTCCTAAAGTACAACACAAACTGTCCTGTGGAATGCTGGCTTCTAGGAGTTTCTCTTTTTTCCTTTCTCTCTGCTTCTGAGTCTTAACATTCTTATCCTCTGACTGCCTAAGAAAACTGGTAGAGGAAGCATGAAGTCAAATAGCCAGTGAAACAGTAGATTATTCAGATGGCTCTCGCCCAAAGAGCCAAAGCACATTAGGCCCCTCATACTGGTTCATATGCTCCTGGGGTTGCAAGAGTCTTCAGTAGTGACTTGGGCTATTTGAATTAATCCCTGTGTTTTCCTATCCGGCACTAGCATTAAGTGAGTTTTCCGTAGTCACTTTACATTGTGGTTCTTATCAATTACCCGTAATGTCAATCAGAGAGCAATTTCTTTATTTATTTTGCATTTGTATACAGCATAACATTGCCGAGCTCCCCGATTTGTCTGGTGATTCGTTTACTGAGCATTGTTCCTTAAACTGATGGTTTACTTGGCTTCATGTTCGTATTTCAGTAGATCATAATGAAACGGAAGCTAATTAAATGTAGGGTTTTCATGTATGCCTGTGTCTCAGCTAGTCAAGCATCAACAGACCTGACTTGAACTGTTGCTGATATTTATTGTCTGACATGCCACCTCGTATTGTTGCGTTGCCCCTTACCCAGCACTCTGCATCTTCTTTTTATTCGTTTTCTTCACTCCTCATGAGACAGCAGTACGTGCGTATGCCTGCCAAACATTATTATATCATACCGTTTGTTATTTCGGAATAACTGTGGTTAATGGCTATGCTTCATATATCGCTTACTCGATTTTGAACTGAAAAGAGCATAAATAAATTCTATATAATTCAAGAAAAACACCATCATGTCAGTAAATGTTCATGCATGGCTGACAGATTTCACTGGAGCAGACATCTTGAAATGTGCAGGAAATTGTGTTGAATCTTTTTTCGAGAAGCTTCTTTGGCAATCTTACACATGCGGAATGAACAAAAGCAGAACCATCTGGCTCGCCATTTGTTTTAACTGTAGTAGAGGTGAAAATACTGCAACCGTCAATTACAGTGTAAGACTAAAGGTCTGAATTTGAGTTTGGCAGTTGAGATACTACATCACAAGCATAACGAATATTCTGTCCCTCTGTTTTGCCATAAGATATAATGCACTTTGTAATATGGTGGACTGGGTATCCAGCACACTTGTGATAGAGTATGCCACACTCTAAATCTGACCGTAAATTGACAGATGTTAGAAGACGTATAAAAACTATGCACCTTCCCGAGAAATTAAATTATTTCTGACAGAAGAAGTGTATTAATGTCTCAAAACTCTGTTGAATAAGAGAGAAATACTAACCTTTTTATTTAAGGCTTCCTAGCACCATTTCTAAACACTGTAAATAACTGATGTTATTACTACCCAATTTACTGCTTCCAAGTTTTCCCACTTTGATGGATAGAAGCTGAGTTGACCATGCCACTGTTCCGCTGTGACCTGCAGGTCATGAGTTAGAAGTTAGCAGTGAATGTTTAACTGACTAAGCCACCTTGACAGTATGAAGTATATCTGACGTGCCACTGAGGGTACCTTCCAAGGGAGGAGTTAACCTACTCAAATAAGTAGAAAGAAACGTAATTTAACAACAAGGCAGCAATGGATTCACAGATTGAGGAAAACAGTGAACAATTTATAAATGAGATGGTGATAACAGCATTATGGAATCAAATCAAATGTGAGCGGGAATGTCCCTAGGAAATTCCATTAGAATATGAGAGAGAGGATTGTCCTAATTATGAAATGGTGAAGTTTTCAACATCCACTAACTCCTACTTTGAAAGTCTTTCCTAAGTTGGAAGTCTTTTAAAGATTTGTTTTTAAAAAGTGGGTTGAAAAAAAGCTCCTCAGGTGGATTTTAGGTGGAAAAACACAGTAAGGTGTACATTTTCTGAGAGCATTCTCAGGTAAAAAAAAGGTTATTGGGAAAAGTTCACCCTCAGTCCTTTTTTTCTTTGAGAATCTCTGCAGGTATGGACGTCCGATGCCCCAAATCTATGTAATGTCACATAGTGCAAAAGGTGGGAAATTGGCCCACATTCCCCCGCAGGGTTTTAACTTCAAACCCTTCCTCATCCCCCCAGTCCTTGTCAGGGTGAACCACTAAAGTCACTATTTAAACCTGCGCTCGACCCCCTTGTAGCTATGGTACAGAGCAGACATGCTTTACTTGGAGGCAAAATGTAAAGTATCCATTCAGTACTAAAACAGTAACAAAGTTGTAATGCAGAACAATAAAAATCCCAAGAAGAATTAGAAACAATGAGTACCTGTAAAAAACAGAATTACACCAAAGGGACTAAAAATCCAAATCCCGGTTTTATGGTATTTATTTTTTCAACATTTCCATTTGTATTTATCCATATTTGTTTTTTACACATATTATTGGTATTTATCCATATTTATTTTGTATTTTAAGAACAAATGGAATAGTAAAATCATATATTTCTGCATTTATTTTAACTGAATGCCATGCACTCATATTTTGATGCCTTTTGCGTTTTAGCTAATTAAACAGCCAATATAGCAAAACACTACACCCACGGGTAAATAGTAGCACTATATATAAATATATGTTAAAAATGCCTACATTTAAACAAATCTCATCCTGTTTTTAACTCTGAATGCTGTCATCTGTTGTCCGTGAATTTATGAAGTACGGCATAAAAAATCACTCACAAGGAGCACTATTTTCTGTATTTTTTCACTTTTAAAATTGTTTTCTGTCTGTATTTATCTGTAAAATGCATGTAACAGGCTGGCTGTTACCAACAACTTGACTGCTCGAGGGGTGGTACTTAGTGAGTACCCCGGGGGTACATGGAGGATACTCTTGTCGATCTTTGCTTGCAACAACCCAAAAGTAGAGGGTTGTGCACGGACGCCGGAAAAGAAAAGGGCGGAGGTGGAGACAGAAGGGAGGCCGCTGTCTTAGGAGCTGGGAGGAGATGCGGCAGGAGAAGTAGAGGAGGCCGACGAGCAGGAGGAAGAGAAGAGCGCACCCGAGAAGATTGGGACACCGGAGTACTTCACCGGAGCCACCGCGCAAGACGAAAACACCAGCACCTCCCTCCACATCCCAGGTGGGACGTGGCTACTACAGGTACGGGCATATATGCCAAGCCTGTTTCGTAATATTGTGGGTAGAAAGGGAGGGGAGGAGGAAGAAGCCTAGTACAATAGAAAAGCAGGGACGTGGGAATAAAAACAAGAGTATACGCACACAGGATTTTCTGTTTGTTTGCACAGGCACTTGCACCAGCACCCTCTGAATTAATTATCAGCACCCTTAGGCACAACCCCACACCCCTCCCTCTCGCAGGTAAAAAGGGTATAAATCAAACACTATATACCCACCCGGTCCCTACCTTCTTTTTCCCGTGTCATAATCCTGAGGATTGTAATCACAATGAAGGAACCTACAAGAAAGAAGAGAGAGAAAGGACTTAAACAAAAGACAGAAGAAGACTACTGTCAGAGACAGAGAGCGAGGAAGTGATAAAGAAAAGAAAAAGTAACAGAGGAGAGAGTAAAGACTGAGTGGAATAAAGAAGTAAATATAAGAGCCTGTAAAGAAGTAAAAACCACGAAAATAAGGAAATAAGCCACAAGTACAATATCAATAAAATAAACCTAAAAACTTATTTAGCAAAATCGTGCTTGTTTTCCTACACTACGACGCTACTCCTGACATACACCCACCACAATGCAATAAAAATGGAAAACTGGGAGCTCTAATGATAATGAATGGTTGTTTTAGAACAGGACCTATGCACCATCTGACACTGACCCAATGGAGTTCTAGTAAGATAGACTAACAAGGTTTGTCCTGGTAAAAGGTTTTACCTTCTTACTTTAGTCCTTGAAGTCCCAATCCATCATAGAAGTACAATTTTAAAGCTCCCCAAGACCACAGTATAGGTACTTACAGACTCACATTGTGGCAGGCAGGGGCCAGTCCAAGTACAGTTGTCACTGATCAGCTGGAGGGGTGCAGCAAAGTCATCTTAGAGATTGTTATAGCCGGGAACCTTGAATAGGAGGTCAGCATTATGAACCTTAGAGTCCACTTCTTTGTCATTGATACAACAGGGAGAGCAGGCCCAGTCTTCTAGGCTCTTCTCACATCCAGACAGCAGGTTCAATCCTCTTCTGGTCTTCCACAGGTCCAGGAGTGTTTGGAAGTGGGTGCCTGTAGATGCCACATTTATGCCTGTCACGAGCTTGAGGGTAGGAATGATCCTTGGGGAAGTCCCAACCAATAAGGTAAGGTTCCCTGGGCTAACCCTTCACACTTAAGGCATTTTCAAAATGGCTGAACTATTTGACCACACTAAACCTAGGCTCTGAAGACTAGAGGTGTGCGTGAGGAGTGTACTATGGCAATCCCACTGCTCTCCCACATTTATCACCAAAATGCAGTGCACCCAACAAATTTTGAGACAGAAGTCTGGTGAAATCAAACTGAGCTTTCAGCAACCAAACAGAGGATACATAAACATGTTTTGGAATTCTGTATTTTTTTTAAGTGCACCCCAAATTTTATAAAGTAAAACCCCAGCGCATCTGTCAAGCAGGAGTGGCACTCTAAAATCTAAGGGGAGACTCAAGGCCCCACCCCGGTGGTCATTCATTCTAAACCTGTCCTGGGGCAGCTCTCCCTCCTACTGGGTTTAGTGCCTGGCTGACTAGAAGATCAAAAGTGGATGCCCAAGTGTGATGTACATCTGCCTATGACAGGGAAGGCTTTTTTTAAGTGCACGAAGCGCCATCCTGTGAAGGGGAGTAAAACACTCCCCCACACCCATGGCCCATTGTTCTGTCCTAAGAACAGTTAACATCTCTTCACTGGGGAGCCATAAGGCTGCTTGGTGACAGTCCAATACTTAAAAAATGCCTCCAAAGGCTTTAGGCAGGAAAAATTTACTTTTCCAAAGTACATTTTAAGTAATATTTAAACAAAATCTGACCATATTTTCTATAACTATTAATGGAAACTGCTTGAACTATTTCTCTAGTTGTTACCAATCCAAAATTGGCATTATAATGCATTATAATGAGGGATCCCAGTTTTATAGTTTTTCGTTTTTTACATTTCTATCTGTTTTTATCCATATTTAAGGTATGCTATTTTTTCTCTGTATTTATCCATATTTTTCTTGTTTTTCTGTGAAAATATTTAGCTGAAACTAGCACAAGGGTTTATTTTAACAGATCAAATTGGCAGTTTAAATTTGCACAGCCAGGCTACAGTGGAAGGCCTGCAGTTATGTTTCCATTGTTACTACAGTAAGTGGCACAAGGAGTGCTGCATCTCACTGGTGACATTAAATTTACAGGTCCTGTCTACAGTGTACTACAGACATATATGTAGTGTAAATATGTCAATCAGCAGTACAGCAACTTTACCATGTTGAAAGGAGGATCATAAGCACTTTATCACTGGTTAGAGGGGGCAATGTGCAGACTTCTATTGCCAGTAACAATAGGGCAAAAAGGCAATGCATTTTCTGGGTGACCCTGCAGAAAGATCAAATTGCCAACTGATATCAATTAGAACATCTGTATGTACTTCTTTGACAGGTTTACTACCAGCTTAATATGGTGAATAGGCTGTTTCTGAGGGCCTTCCCTTTGAACCTCGCCAAAGGAAGTTAATGAAAATGAAATATTTGTTAAGTGTGTCTCACATAAGAAGCCATTAGTTTGTGTAACTGGGGGTTCTGAGTGATATAAACAAGTCAACCTAGGCATGTGCTGCTTTTTTAATGTCACTCAGGACCCCTCTGTGGAAAAAATGTCTATTTTTCACTGTTACCCAACTATAATTCTCCATATAATTACTTAACCAGCATTATACTAGTAAATCAGATCCTGTCCATGTATGTGCAAAAGAAGTCATCTCACAGGATGCAACAATTTTCTCTGGAATCAGAGCTGAATGGATGTAGTTTAAAGCTGTATGGTTGCAGAGGATACACTGGAGACAACTGCAGTCGCGGCTAATGAAGTGCGGAAGGGGTGGGGCGGCACACAGATGGGGGAGAGGGAATAAACATTAAATTTTTTTTTTTTTTTTAAAACACTTACCTGAACTCCACATGCTGCTCTGCTCCTCCATCTCCATTGCCTCGCCGCTGCAGGTACAGTTTCTCAGCCTGCCCTGCTGTCAATCCTGACACTGCTCAAAGCAGCATTAGGATTGGCTGGGAGCGCCCAGCCAGGGCGCTCCCACGCAGACTGGGAGCCTGTGCATACTCTCTCCAGCCTGGCAACAGTGCTGCTTGACTAGACAGAGCCTGCTCCTCATATGTGTTTGGCTGGCCCGAGACAGATGGCCAAACATGCATGCTCCTCACCCCGCCGAGGCCCTGCCACTTTACCAGAAAAAGATGATCAACTCAGTTTATTCTCATTTTCTGGTAAAGGTTTTGCAGTTGCTGCAGCTGGCAGGGGGGGTGATACTCCTCCACCCTAATGGGGGAGCCGCCACAGACAACTGAAGCAATAGTCACCACAGCAGGCGATCAGCGAGGATGGTGGCTGCAGTGACATAGGATGGGCATCAGAGTGGCATTGCTACAAATAGAAAGGGGGTTCCAGTGGGTTAAGATGTAATGCATGTGCTGGGGAGAAGCGAAGACCATCTTTGCATTTTTGAGTGAAAAGCCAATAGAAGAGCCCTGGGATTCCAAATCTTCTCCATAAGAAAAATAAATGTGAAAGTTCCCATTGTAGGAACAGTGGTGGAGGCAGGGGTATGGCTCAGGTACCAGCAAACAGGAGGCGAGAGCGCTGCATAGCAAGAATGCCCTTGAAGAATGCTAAAGGAACTTCTAACAGCTTAACGAGTGATAATATAACACGGCCGAGTCCACTATGGTTCTGTAGAATTGCAAAATAATTCGATGGCAAATCCCCCTCTAGGGGCCATATGTACGAAAGCTTTTTCCCATAGACACAGAATGGGTAAAATCCTTTGGTACATCTGGCCCTAGATCCTTGAAAACATTCGGATGAGCCCAGTCGACACACTCTGTGCTCCATTGCTGTTCTAGACGTGCCAGAAAGAATCCTATTATTATAAGGACACCTTTGATATGATGGTACAGGGCGCAGATGAAAGGCGCTCTGGTGCTTCTCTTTGTGCAGCAGCCGCGTGAGTCTTTGCCACGCTTCGCGGCGCTTGGCTATGGGTCAGCAGCACATCCCTCTTAGTAAATATGAGTTGTGGCTGTCTGAAGGCTAGACTTCAGATAGCACTACTTTCTCTAGCCTCGGGTGTCTCTTTTTGCGGTGGTTACCTACGCGTACGTACTTTGCTTCTTACAGACGTTAATTATAATACTCGGCTTTCCCAGCTTGCTTTCCAAAGCTTATGCTTTCAAAGGATCGTAGTTATCTGTGAAACCTCTCAGTTTTCGTGGCAAATTATAAGCTCTTAAAAGGACGTGTTGTTAAACAGTCAAGGAAAGGTCGTACGTAGTGTGATTTGTAATCTGTGATTTATACTTGTATCTAGTGCACGCGCGCTCGCTGGCAGCACTGATTAGCATTTTGCTAAAGCATCTATTTTCTCACAGTGTGAACTGCCAGTAATTGTGTCGTTAAACGAGACCCGGACTCGCAGTGAATGTGTGACATTGCAATCCAGCAATTACACAGCACGCTCTTCTTGGGCGCACACCTACCAGCGCATCACTTCAGCACAAACATAATATCACATTATCACAGTTGATAACATCTAGGCCTACTGTGTTAAATTGTAAATTAATGTGCGGGTTCTTTTCTGGTGGAAATGGAGCACGATCTCTTGTCACAGACTGGTACTGCTGTAGAGCAGATGCTCTGAGGGAACCTGTTTCTAACAGGATCTGTTATCCTTCCCCTGCTGTTAGAGAAAGACTTATCATTTTAGGATATGATGTGGAGAATCCAGCCCGTGATTGGGGCCTGAGGCAATTGTTATGTTTTGTCACATTGTGTACTTTCCTCTAGCACTGGTGTGAACTTGCAGCGCTCTTTTTGTTGCAAAGTGGTGCAGGCCTAAACCGGCAAACCTCGTCCATTGCAAATTGTAACACAACTATAGGTGTCACTTCACTAAAGTACCATGAGTAGCAAAAATAACCCGCCCGTCCTTTCCCTGCACGTTATATCACAGAGTGGTTCCCCTGCCCCACCCCCCGCCCCCAGCAGCCTCCTATTTGCTGATGAGGGAGTGGGAGTAGCACGAGGAGTGGAAACCATTGAAACTATAAAAAGTAAACATATCTCTCATTTGCCTGTTTACTTTCGGTCCTCTTCCCTGCCATGATAGTCTCTGACCTGGGCTAACAAGGGTAGTGTCAGGAGTACCAAAGGTCAAGAGAGGGGTAGCAACTGCTACTCCTTGCTAATTTAAATTGATGTGTATGAAGCAAACTCGAATCATTCGAGGTAATAATGGTTATTTTACCTACTAATTTGCGCGTTATTTACACACTTGTGTTAGCTGTCAGCATACAGGCCATTGACTGGCAAACGGTGGGATTTTATATTAAAAAAATGATTTTTTTTCCTGGGTCTTGAATTGTACATACCACACGGAACTGTACTTTGAGAATGTAGCATGCCATTTAGGGTACATGCTAGTGTGTGGGATGTTGTTCCACCGCGGGTGTCCATACTAGATTTCAGGGTAGCTGCATGAAATGCCTTTGCCATAATGTTTAAACTAGAAACATTTACGTAGTCACAAGTCTGACAACAAAGATCTCCACATTAATTCATCACAAGCCTTTGTGCTGTGCACTTAACTCTACATTGCTTAGCGTATTGCCGCCATTGGCATAGTTATAGGTACTAAACATAAAACTACAGTAGCAGACTCACTCTCTTAAAAAAAGTCTCCACATTACATTTTTTTTTTTAAACTGGGAATTTTCTTCGCAGTATTTTCCCAAATTTCCTATAATTATTGATTTTATTCTAGAAATCTCATTGCCTATACTTGTTGGCTTCATTATACCCAGAATGTGAAGCTTTAGTTTGTGCATCTTTTTAATGCTTTCTAAACACCTGTGATTTTTTATCTCTTGGCATCAAGCAAAGAAAATGTATTTATTGTCTTTTTTGACTTTTATCACTGGGGGTTGCACCAGATTGAATCTTGATGAGCTTTCTGGATGTTGTCTAAATCTAAGTTATTTTTAATTTTTAAAAAAGGCACTAGTATAGGTTTAGCAGCCCTATAGTGAGGCCGTCAGCAAGCAGCCATCCGCCAGCAGCTGAAGTCCGCATTACCTGCTCAGTGCGATTATCAGCCAACAGCAGATGCTTGCACCTGAGGATTCTTAAATTTTTTGTCAGGATCGAAGAGGAATCACTTCAGCTTCACTGCTGCCCATCTGTGACGTCAGTGAGCCGCGAGGTGTGCTGATGTCACAAACCCCACTGGAGTTCGGGGAAGGGGAAGGTGATTTACTCCCTTAAATGCATCTGAATCAGATCTGTGCCCCTAGGCTCCCACAACATGTTTGATGAAGGCATAATTGGAAAGGGGAGCGTCTCTTTTTTTTTTTTTCCAGCAATGCTTTCCTCATACAAATTCCTGCTCGTGGATTGAAAACATTTTCTGTGATTTACGGACATCAGTCAACTATTTTTCTATTGCCAGTAAAGGGTCTAGTATGCATCCTAGAAATGTAACTATGGTAAGAGCAATTGCAGCTTATTCTTTGCATATCAACTCTATTTGTCTGATTTATGCTGTCCATGTCATTTCTGCTGCCTCCTTCGTTCAATGAAAGTACAAAAGCATAGTTATATTTTAGTAGAAAAAGCTTGCATCCCGCATTCCCAGCACTAACCACCTTTTTCCTATTGCACCTGTATAATTGCTACTTAGTCTATGGACAGTCACCCATTACTGCCAACCATATTAACCTTCAATAGTAGATCCCATTAAATGTATTACACTTGACACAATTATACTCTTTCATATTGCATAGCACCAAACATGGGCAAAAAGTGGCATTTAATGTTAAATTAAAACAGTAGCATAAAGAATTGGTGAAGATAGACCATGTAAATTGCAATTTTTAAAAATGCTTAATTGATTTTGTAACATTTTATTAACTATCTCACTCATTCCGTTTATCGTGCATATCCACCTTATACTTCAATACTATGCATATCATTTCACTGTATGATCAGGTAAATCGCACTGCTAATATGTAACATTTCATATTACGTCTGGAATCAGTTTTAATGCATTAGTAATATATGGTGTTGTTCATGCACAGCTAACCATATTGATTGCTAATTGGCGGAACTCAATGCCAAAAAGCAATACAGCATCCTACAAACTGCACACTTAATGAGCATCCCTTTACCGCAGTGTGAAATTCCTGTCACTGAGTATCCAAAAGTGTTCCAGTGTACATTTGTAAATATTTAATTTCATTGCTCGTGGTAATCCTCAGACGTGCACTTCATGGCTATGACAATCTTGGCTTCAAGACTGAAAACACAGGTTCCTATAGGAATCATCTCTCATGAATGCTAGTGGCGAGGAGTCATTGTAGCTGATGCTGATTACCTACAATGAGCCTGGAGCGCAAAGGCAAACTTACACTTTTGTGTAAGTTTTCTTTTTTGTTATTAACTAGGAGTTAATAGTAAGTGTACAACTGTGGAGACTCCACAGTAGGGGTAGAGAACACCACACATCTAAAGAAAGGCCTATTTTTTATGTACAGATTTTTCCGCAGGGAAATCTTACCATTAACTTGTAAGTTTATAGTTCTGAATCGGGCCCATTGATGCAATGCCTTTTGTCATTGTCCTCACACCCTAATACCTGCACTGGAACCTGGGCAAAGAGGCTATGTGGGTTTGGGGGGCACCAACTGTGTGCACAGCTAAGAAGTTATTTAAAGTTATTGCCAGTGCTTAACTGCTAAAGACTAAGGCCCTCATTCTGACCCTGGCGGTCCTAAACCGCCAGGGCCACGGGCAACGGAAGCACCGCCAACAGGCTGGCGGTGCTTCAGTGCCCATTCTGACCGCAGCGGTAAAGCCGCGGTCAGAAAAGGGGATCCGGCGGTTTCCCGCCGGATTTCCCCTGGGCCAGAGAATCCTCCATGGCGGCGATGCTTGCAGCGCCGCCATGGGGATTCCGACCCCCTTCCCGTCATCCTGTTCCTGGCCGTAAAACCTGCCAGGAACAGGATGGCGGGAACGGGTGTCGTGGGGCCCCTGGGGGCCCCACAAAGATTTTCACTGTCTGCTATGCAGACAGTGAAAATCGTGACGGGTGCTACTGCACCCGTCGCACCCCTGCAACTCCGCCGGCTCCATTCGGAGCCGGCTTCCTCGTTGCAGGGGCTTTCCCACTGGGCCGGTGGGCGATCTTCTGGCGATCGCCCGCCGGCCCAGCGTGAAAGTCAAAATGACCCCCGCGGTCTATTGACCGCGGTGCGGTCTTTCGGCGGTTTCCGCCCGGCGGGCTCAGAATGAGCCCCTAAGTGTGGAGTCCCAAAATTTTGCTCAGAAGACTAAGACCAGCATTATCGAGTGTCTTCAGTATCAATACTATGGCTTCACGGTCTTGATTCCACCTCTTGATTCTTTAATAAACCCCAGATATTGCCTGCCTTTTTATCTTTCTTTTTCATCCCTGCTTCCTTTCCATATCGGTGTTTTTCTTTCTCTTGCTCCTTATGCCACCCTTCTTTTTGTCTCTCTTTTTCTCTGGTTCAATGTCTGGCAAGGAAAAATAAGAGCCGGTCCTGCCGGCGTGCCCCACCTGCAACTGCGCTTAAATTAAGTACAGCTTATTACGCTCTTCGAGGGCATATTTTGGTAGGCGGCATGGTGGGACCCTCCGTAGAGGAAGTGGGTGCCCACTTCTCGGTCCAAAGATAGGCCAATCTTCCAGCACTGAAAGATCAAGCGAGGGAGCGAGAAGCAATGGCCCTTTTTCCACTGCAGCACTCGCTCGACCACCAGCGTGACTCTAAGCTTGTACCCGCACTGTGAAGAAAGCTTTTTGATAACTAGTCACCTAGTCCAGCTCTGTGCCACGTGCACACATCGAGGCACTGAGAACAGTGCCCGGCTCCCATAGTGTTACTGATAGTATTCTGTACTTAAAATTCTCTCAGATGAGACTTTCCTCAATGAACGTGACAAATACCTCTAGTACAATTTTTAAATAAGTAACCAATATTCAAGAGTTCCGGAGCCAGTATCTAATGTTATCTCACTCAGGAGACAAATTAGTGAAAGAGGCAAGTAGGCGAGTCAGTTTGTTTTTAGCTCTGGTAACAGTGAGATGAGGGCAGAGTGGCACACTATTTTTGTGAATACTTTGCCAGAAAAGTCACCTTTTTGAATTACAAAATGTATGTAAAATTCCGCTCTTGTGTTTCATATAAAACGCTCCAGAGGCCAGCTTTTCCTGAACCATTAACTACAGGTTCAGCACCTGTAAGCAAATTTTCTGTATTTTCTCTTATTTCCTTTTTTCAGAAATAGACAATTTCTGCTTTGGTCTTGGTTCTGAGCAAAAATCCATTATCCAGTGCCTCAGTCATTGCTAGTAACAAAAATACGTATATTTACATGTATAATACAGTAATTACTAATAGTATAACTATTCTTATTAGTGATGCAAACAGATAGTAAATCCATATTACATAAAGTAGTAATGATTTCACAAGAAAATTGTACAAGAAATTATAACTAAATATTAAACACCATGGTGCTATTGAAATTGTATGATTCGCTTGTAGTTTCATCAATCAAGATGTATTGATAATTTTAGCAACACATTGTAACTTAAGACTACTGCATTCCCTGTCTCATCCTGGCCTTTAAATCGAGCCCAGGAGACAGTGTGTGCTATTAGCATGCACCTCCAGGTAAAGTCCTCAGCTATTTTTGGTAGGTTTATGCTTTTGGAGTGCAGAAAGTAATGACATAACAGTATTACAGCTGGTAATTCCCAGTGCCTACTTAATAGCATAAGAATGCTTTTTAGGTGACACAGCAAACTGCTTAACTGTTTATTGTGAGAGCTCGTTAATAATGCAGCAAACTGAAGGACAAAACAGAGAGAGTGGTCTGCGGGTCAACACCCATCAGCCATTAGCTCTCATGCTCTTAAAAAAATTTGGCATTGGCTGGATTGTCTCCTTCAAGCCCATGGTGCTTTTTGCTGAAGATTACATTGCCCTAGTGCTCTAACCAATGGGTTTTGGTTATTAGGCGTCAAGGCAGTGCTCACTTCCCACTCACTTGCATATTGAAATTGTTCTCACTCCCACATCATCTCTGCCTACTATTTCTCTCACCATTTTTACCTCTCCATCTCCGTTGTTATGATTGCCATCCCTGTCATCTAAGTACCAAAGTCATTCCCACTCTGCCTTCCCTCACTTTTCTCTCTTCCTATAAAAAATGTTTACTCCTATTGGAGAGGTAAGGAGTAATTCTATTGTCTCCTCACCTACCCTTCATGGAGCTGCCACCTCAAGCTCTCGTCAGGAGGCCACTGCATCTGGCACCACCCATTGCCCATGCCAACACTGCCATTGACAGTACCATGACAACTATAACCATCACTCTCCTACAAGTGTGACAATTAAGACTAGTCCAGGCCCCCAAAGCTATAAGAATGGCTTGGGTGGCAGGTATTAGTAATTTTTAAAGTGTATTTATTTAATGAACAATTTTGTTGTGCTCATCCTTAAACTAGACATACAGCACCACCATGCGGTGAACCTTTAAGTGCTGAAGTTGACAATTAAGTGCCAATATCTAGCACAAGAAACCACTTGCTCAAATTAAGCACTGGCTCTTCACACACACACACACACATGCAACCCCCCCCCCCCACAGGAGGTAACTGACTCCTGTGGGTTGTGCACCAAGGTGCCATGACCCTATGCATGGAGTATGATGTGAGCAATGCTGGTGGAGCATTGCAGTGCTGAGAACCACCCAGTCTGTACACCCATCACATTTTACCTGGCTTCCTCCAAGGCCACACTACTTTCATCTTGTATAATTCCCACAGACATGGTGAACACTTCAGAGGCTGGCGCTCAGACGCCTCAGTCTCCATGGGTTTTCTGTCCTGATTTGGAAGATGCAGGATATTGTGCTTGACTAGTTATAGGGATACATCAACAAAGTAAGTAACATTCGGTTGCCTCTTACAGCCTGTTGAATCACTATAGACCGAGTACTGGCCAACACTAGTATAGCAGTTGTTTCACTCAACCACCTAATCATGGCTTAATGGCCTTTGAAACTGAGACCTATGGCCAAAAAGCTGCATTTTCACAAACCTTCACAACTGCACTTGGTGCATTTTATAACCATGTTTCTCAACGGCACGTGGGATGAGTTATTCAGATTAACATGTCTGTAAATGATTCTTTGGCAGGTAAATGACGTTTTTTTTCCCCTTGCTGGCACCCAGACAGGAGTGATTGCAGATGGTACACGGAAACCAAATGGAAGAACTCCTTGAATAAGAGATACCAGAGGAATATCTGAAATGCTTTCGTTTTTCTGCCAGGTGTGCGATAATAGATAGGCCTTTTCCACTCCCATGAAAGGGGACTAAAGTTCACAGTCTAGCTCAGAAGCATATTCCCTGGGTCTGTTCAATCTCACTCATTTGCTGCAAAAAGTGAGCTCTCTGTGTACCAAAGGCTGTTAGCTATGGATGCCAATAGCAGCAAGTTAACATTATAAAAATGTAATTTTAAAAATGCAGTAAAAGTAATGTGTTCATGTGGCAGACAGGGGCCCCCGTACCATAGTACAGTCACAGTACACTATGCTTCCACTACACAGCCACATATCCTTTCAGATCCGTTCAGAGCCTCGACCTCACTAACTACTGTTTACTGACAAAGCGCCCACGTCTCAGCAGATGGGCATACCAGATACAACATGCTAACGCAGCACTCTCACACCCCTCACAAACTAGCTGTCAAACACTTCAAACTGCTGGCAGGTTAGCAGTTTCACCATACCGGCAGCAATCCTAAATCCTTCACTGACTAGCACCCATATGCTATCGAAAGCGCACTCTCACACTAGCAGCCATTCTCTTCTGGAAACACTCCCATTCTTCAAAGGCATGTAGTCAGACACGGAAAACAACACCCGCAGCCCGATCACACACTACCACTCACACTACCACTCATACTACCAGAAGCACTTTCACTTGCTCCAATAATGTTACAACATAACAGTACCAATTCCTATATTACTGAAAATATCATGTATTGAAGCACTGAGCATTCCAGCTTTCACACGAAAATCATTGAAAGCCATTGAAATCATCATCATCAAATAAGTTTATTTAGCTGATGCTCCAGGCATAAAAGCACAATCCAAGAGGATACAATAACACATTTTTAAAATCATTATCAAAGTACAATTTGCAGTTATAGAGACATAGAAACTGCCCTCCACTTCCAAAAGTACACACCCTCATAGTTTAAGCACATTCTATCTCTGAAGCTTGGCCATGTCTCGTCCTTGTGACTAGAGCACATTTAATAAAGTTGTTCACTGCAAAACATATCTGAAGAGTCTCCATCTTTTACAATATGATGAGAGGTTTACCTGTGGTGGCTGCACGAAGTACTGGAGCCCCCCAAAAAAAGCAAAATACAAACTACAAAACAGCATTAAGGATAGAGTGCTTTATTTTGTAACTAAGTCACAAGGACAGTTTGGGAGATTAACAAACCGGGTATCCTGGGAAGGATTTTGAGCTGCCTGGGAAAGATAAAAAATCCTCTGGCGGCCTGCTTCTTTCCAACTATGAAATAACTCTTTAGCCAGTGATTTGATGCCACTTGTAATAATATCTGGGTTTAGAAAAAGCTCTAAAATTTCCAGATTCTGAAAAAATGAATTGACTTATTTCAACCAGAGAATGGCCCCAGCGTAAATCCAAGTGGAGACGATCTTGTAGAATCTCCCTAGTGAAACTAGCTTCATGGGTAAATTATTATTTTGAATTGTGCCATCCCTATAATCCTGGCAGTGGCTTAATGTTGGTATATATCTTGTGAGCTTTTTAAAACATGTAGGCAATGTCATATCCCTAGATTGATTAAATGCTCATTGCTGCGTTTTAGTTCTTCTGTATTACCTCTAAGGTATGTAGGTTTTATAATTTTCCTTTCCTTTTTTCATTGTCTTTTTCCCATCAAGCTTGTGCTCTTTTCTGAAGCCTAGTTATATAAGCTGGGTGATGCGTAAGAAGGGGTGGAGATATGTTTATTATTCGATTTCACACTATTCTGTATTTACCAGTGTTCATGTGACCACAGGAAATACATCACACTAAGTGATTAGCCATGCCTTTTACGTCAATCAACGCTCCAGTACAAAACATAACAGTGGCGCTTGTAGCTGAAAACAAATCAGTCAGGAGTAGCTCGAAAGGGAGTCCATGTCTTGGAGCACCTGTTTGATTATATACTGGCTTTGACCTGCTGTAGTCATTACTGTGAAACACTCAGAGATGCTTGTATTAAAAACTCTCCTTTCACTGACATCCAAGCACTTATTCCACTTTTCACAATACACATGCTAATATGCAGAGAATGAGGGCCTAATTTAGATATTGGGGAACGGGTTACTCCATCACAACGGTGACGGATATCCTGTCCGCCGAAATCTAAATTCCATAGAATATAATGGGATTTAGATGTTGGTGGACAGGATATCTGTCACCGTTGTGATGGAGTAACCCGTCCGCCAATGTCTAAATCAGGACCAGAGATTTGTTAATTACGTGAAATTCCAAACAGGAACACAATGACATGTTTGTACACAATAATTATTTAAAACATTCAAACATCCACTTTGTTAATATTCATGCCTTTCCAATCCCTTATGAACATGGACAATATGCATGATTTTACTCTAGCTTGGAAGAAGAAAAGACCATCGCAGGACAGGAAGCCAGCTGACGTGCACTTTGGATTGTCTGACAAGCCACTGCTCCAGTCCTCCATGCTGCCAATCGGCAGCAGAGGACATGCCTGAATGTCTCTTGGCTCAGAAGCACATGGGATAGGCTGGCACCGTGCTCATCAGTAAAAAATAAAATGGCAATTAAATTATTTTATTGCCATTTAATTTTTTTTATGCGTGGCTTGCAGAAGCCAGGGAGTCATTGTTCCCCTGCCCTCGTGAAGAAACCACCACTGAACGTGAGATGTTATTGGAGTGGTGGAGATGTATGACCGTTGGTGGGATTAATTAACTACTTCGGTGCCAGGCACATAACAGTTACATCCTCGGCAGCACCACATGTGTGCCGAGGACATAACCTTTACGTCCTCAACCAGGCCCATGCGCTTCCCCATGGGCCTCCAACCCACCCCCAGTGCAGGGATGGAAGGGGAATCCCTTCCCCTTCTAACCCTGCCCTCCACCTCCCCCAAGTGATGTCTGATGATGTCAGCGCACAATGACCTCATCAGAGGTCGCCCAGCGTGAGCGGAAGAGAAATACTTGTGTTTCTCTTCCGATCAAGGGCCTTTCCTTTCCTTTCATTTCTCTTTGAGCATTTCTGCAGCCCGATCGTGAAGTGATCGGGCTGCAGAAATGCCCACTAGACACCAGGGATTTTGTGTTTGTTTGTTTATATGTGTTTACATATAAGGGGAGTGGCCCCTTAGGCAAGGGATGCTCCCCAACGGGGGCACTTTTTTATTAGGCATTTTCTGCCCCAGCATTGTTTTATTAGGCATTTTCTGCCTCCCACTAGACACCAGGGATCATTTAAAAAAAAATAATTAAAAGTGGGGAGCGACCCATTAGGCAAGCTCTCCTGGGGTAAATTGTTTTTAGGCCATTTCTGCCTATTTTCATTGGGGGCAGATCGGCCTATTTATCTTAGGCCAATCTGCCCCCAAGGAGGACAGAAGCCTCTAGACTCCAGGGTCAGTTTCACACAAGGGGAGTGAACCCCTAGGCAAGGGTCGCTCCCCTGGGGGGCAAATTTACTTAAGGCCATTTCTGCCCCCCTTCGGGGCAGATCAGCTTATTTTAATTAGGCCGATCTGCCCCCAAGGGGGACAGAAACCACTAGGCAACAGGGATTACATTTTTTTTTTTTTTTTTACAGATGGGGAGTGACCCCCTAGGCATTTTACTTAGGCCAATATGCCCCCAGGGGGGCAGAAACCACTAAGGCGCCAGGGATTGGTGTATGCGCATTTTGTTTGTGTGTCAGCCCATAGGGGCACAGTACTATTGACCATTTCTACCCCCCTTGGGGGCAGATCGGTGTCAGGAGATTATCCATTAAATCAAACTTCCACAGGAGCAGATGCCTTTTACCCAACAGAAGCGTGCTCAGAATTTAGTGATTATCTGAACCCTGCATCCGCAAGGGGAAAAGGGGAATGGGAATAGAAAAAGAGAGACTGCCTCCAGATCCAGTTCCAGCCTGTGCTTCCCACTTGAAGATAGGATATTCAGTGTGTGCTTTTGTAAACTGCACCTTTCTTCTTATTGGGATTTCTTTAAAGGAAGGACCTGCAGTCGGGTGATAAGAGCATAGGTAAATACATTCCTACTGGGCATTCAATTGTTCAGCCATTCACATTCACCCAATTCTATCATTCTCCTAACCTGGATCTTTTGAGAGGCTAGCCTCTCTCTAAGAGAACGATGTTAACTTAACATCTTCTTTTCTCCAGGAGTCAGAGGTATCCAAGGTTCTCTGGAGAACAGTTCAAAGGTTCACAAATATACAATCTACTAATGTCTTTTACGGGAAATGAAAACGCCTTCTCAAGGTTCAGTTTTCTCAATCACAGTCTCTAGGAATTTGTCTGAGCACTGAGGTTTGTCTCTAAGACTGGCAAGTCTGCAAGGCGAAGTGTTTTTAAACATATATATCTTGGCGAGTCTGGAAATCATACAAAAGGATTCCTTACTGCAGTTGCTTGAAATTCTGTTAAGCCAAAACAAATTCTCCTCAGAAAAGCCGATATCCAGTTGTTGGAAGAAGGAAGAAATTCAGCTTCTCCAGAAGGGAAAAAGTAGCTGGTGTGCACACCATAACAAGAAAGTAATTAATTACTCAAAACTGGAAGAATCCTCTATGAAATGAAGCGCCTCAGGAACACTGCTCATTCTCCTCAGGATGACAGTTGAAGCACACAGCTCCCAGAGAGAAACAGCTGGAGGGAAGCTTCAGCCCAAGCCTAAAGTAAAAACACTAGAGCGCTGACCTCACAAAGATTTGTGGCCACCATCTTGAGGGTCAGTTAAACCTAAAGAACTAGTTCTGAGAACAGCCTCCGCAAAGCAACCGGGAGTGAGGACAGGGGGCAGGAGGGCAGAAAGCCCACCAGACACCAGGGAAGATTTTTTTAAAAAAAGAGGGTGGGGGTGCTGAAGCAGATGTCTTCGTTAGAAATTACTAATGAAATGTTTACTTATTTTGAATAATGACTTATGTAGAAAAATGAATAAAATAGGAAAATAATGTGCACGTTTTGAAAATGTGACCTTGAAGAATGGCCACCAGTGTTCACAAAATGTACTAAATTATGATTAATACGTACGAAATATTGAAAATGTATTAGATAAATATAGTAATATGTTATATTAAGGGTTTTGAATTATGTTCTTGCTTATTAATTGTAGGCCTTAACTTAATGAGTGTCTTGCCCTAGTTTTGCCAGGCCTCATGCAGAAGCTGTATTCCTCATGTTTAATATAAAATGCTGACAGAGTGAACTAACTGTGAAACGCTCATTGTTTTAATAAAATGCTTAGCAGAAGCTTTCTGTGGGAAACAACGGACAGGAGATGAGGTCTCTAGTAATGTATGCAAATGTGTGTAATGTGCATGAGATGTACTTTCCCAGGACGCAAACAATGAAGACACTGATTGGAGACGAAGATGCAACAAAATTGATACCTGACAAGCTGGGTGATGAGAACATCGTAAAGCAGACCAATCAACGACATGTGAACTATGAAATATTAGAATTCATAGATTTGGTGTATGGACATCATTGGACTGAGTAATAACGTACAAATAATTGACCAATTGGAAATTGGGGGATAGGTTGGGGAACTTAGATATAACAACGTGACAAAGGGAAAAGAGCTCAGATCTTACCCTGTTATGAGATGCGATATTGACTTAAAAGAGATTTGAGATTCTATCATTGGGCTCATACTCTGACTGAGAGCCTGATGTGTTGCTGATCGATAGATAACCTGAGGACAAAGACTGCTTCTGCTTGCTGACCCATACCGTGGATAGGTAGATATGGCAATGACTGAATTGCATTTTCATGCCTTTTCTTTCTAGGTAGCAATGGCGCTGTCTTAATACTTTCTTTAGGTAGATGTTTTCCACATTTGTGTTTTAAATTGTTTTGCATGAAGCCCCACATGCTGATGCTAATCTGGGTTAGTTGAGGGTATTGACATGACAACTGACGAATTACAGAGACAAATGGTTGACAGACTATTTTGCTGAACTTTATGGACATCTTAGCCTTGCTCAAATGGGTTTTACTAATGACTTGTGCTGATGCATTGGAATGTCTTTTGTTCAAGCTTTGATTATAGCATGTTTCTTGTGACTTGTTGATTAACAAGCATTATTACATTAGTTTGATTTGAGTTGATGATTAAGATTCATGACTTAGCATTGGTAATATAAGGGAAATAAAACTTACTAAACTTATAATTAAAGGTGTGGTTATTCATGGCTGAAGATTCATGGTGTGTGAAATTTACTGACTTCATTGATTATTGATTTGACTAATGATTATTGATTATTGTGCATTGATTATTGTCTCTGTACTGCAACTATGCTATAGGTGTACAGAACTGAGTTACAGGTGTTAGCAGTTGTGTTAGGAGACTTATGGACAGGAGCCCCTAGTTATGGTAATAGTTTAAAGATCGATCCATTCAAGAATTCAGTATTATTGAAATCTGGATTTTGTTTTACAAAATGGCATTTGTAGAGAAAATGATGTTCCCTTAAGCCCAGAAATGACTTTCCCAGATTCTGGATCCTGCTCATAGTTCCCGGCATTCCAGTGATAGAGTGAGAGGGATAGGTTGCGCTTGCACAGCTTATGCAAATTGCAGGTGAATTGTGACGTATGTCAGGGAATTTAGGGAGTCTGCGTACTCCAGATGAAGTTTTAGTAGGCGTGTGCATGCTCTGCAGTATGAGAATAGGGAAGCCATTGAACTTCACATGTGGCGCTTTGTGCTAAAAAATTGTCCACATGGTTGTTGATGTACGGACCCTGCATGGTCTAAGACTCCAGAGTATATTGAAAAGTATATGAGACACTTGGTTATATGTTTTAATCTGTCTGGTTTAGTAAGTTGATTGGGCGTGGTCAACGAGTCATTGTGTATGTTAAGTGGGCGAGAAGAAATTTCAACTGAGGTTTGGGGAGTCCTATGTGCATCAGGCCAGACCCATTGATCAGTTGAGAGTAAAATTTGCGGGTCGAATTTTGCTTGCCAATCTGGGAGACCGAGAAAGAGGAATAGCTGCATGAGCAAAAGGACCATCAGTGAAAATCCGTAAGGTTTCTGAAGCGATTGTGTTACCTTTCTTGCAGTAAACCAGCAGATTTGTTTTTTGTTTTTGATTAGTGCTTGCAAAATTTTGCATTACTTTTGTGTGAATTGAAGTTTAGGAGGACGAGCCGCAAGACTTTGTCATCCATAGTGTGTGTGAGTGTGACATCATTGGAGCCGCGGTGGGATAGGTCAGTCAGTGAGAAAAGTCACATACAGATTGGCAGCTGTCAATTAGAGAGGCAATTGGTTGAGAATGTGGGTGAAAGGAATCTTGGGAGTAAAAGTCATTTCCTGATTTGATTTTGAATAAATAAAAAGTAGAAAAGATTACGTTTTTCAAGGCATTGAAGAATGCCCTTGGGGGGGTACGTACATTAGAGCGAATGTAGGAGATCTTACACCTCCAGAAAATACACCAGCTTACATTGTAATGGAGGAGCGAGGTGTTGTGGCATGTCTTTAGTTAAAGCAGTGGTGCAAGTTGACAGATAAAAATGGGAGCTTAGCGTTCCCCGAGAATGGGATGTTCAATTTGAGAATTCTGGAGCAATTGTGAATGTCGCTATATGAATCGAAGCCCCTTCCGAGACCAGCACAGTTTGAGGCAGTAGCAGTTTGGGAGCTGGTAGCTAGACAGCAACAGCAATTGAAATTTGAAAGGAGAGTAAGAAAGGTAGATAAGTCATTAGCGGAAGCAAGATGGGATTAGGAACAGAAGAAATGGAGATCAGTGACATTGCAGGATGTTAAGTTGTTTCCAGTAATTATGCAGGAAGATGAGACGGAAGAAAAGAAAGCAACTAGAAAGTCTAATAAGGGTCCGTTTGAGAGTAAGGAAGTGAGAAAGTCTTCCATAGTAGAGGAGGACTCTGATGCTGAAGATCATGTTACACAGATACTGAGAGATCGACCACCACCATATGCGGTGCATGACGATGGTCCAAGTACTAGTGTTGACGCAACAGCCCCGGCACAGGCAATGGAAACAGTGAGCGCAGTGCAGGTTAACACTAGCCAGACACAGGGTGTGGTGCCAGGACCTAATGTGTTGACTAATCCAGTATTTCAGGCACAGATGCATCTGCCACCCATACAGAGAATCCACCCTGATGTACCTGTCTTAGAGACAACTTTGAACTTAGTGTTACCTATGGAGCAAGTGGTTCCAAGACCACTGTTGGTTCAGACTGAGCCGACTCTGATTTTGTTACCCCAGGTACAGCCGCAAGTAATGCCAAGATTTACACCAATGACATGGACACAGTCAGACTTGACTCCGGTGATGAATCAGAGCATTGTAGCTACTCTCCCACAATGTTCAGGTGCTAGAGCAGCCCCAGATGCAATATCGCTGCCAATTACTGTTGACACAGTGGTACCATTATTTGTGCAGAGAAAAAACAAGTGTGAGTAAACAAGGAGAGATGTTCCAGAGTCTAGTGAGGAGGGGACCAAATCAGCAAGTTCAGGTAGTCTCTTCTATGGGCCAGACCTTTGATGGGTCAAGATCATTGTTATATCTCAGTCCATTAGTTGCACTTCCAGATGCTGTGAATGGACCTAGTGCAGGTCAAAGCCTGAAATTATTGACACTACAGACATCAAATGCAGTGGTACAACAGGTACCACCGGTGAACACGAGTAACATTTTGTTACAGGGATTGACAGCTCAGATGTTGACCCAATGGCTAGACAAGCTGAATACCCCCACAGAATGCTTCCAAAAGTGAGGAGCAGATTAATTGTGTTAGATTGAGCATGGAAGCAGGTGAACTGGTTGAGGGAACAATGGGGGTGAATAGATTAGAGTCCTACTCAGAGGCAGAGTTAAGATACTTATGACAGAGAATTACAAGAGAGATGAGCAAGGTACATCAGAGATTAGCAGATTTGGAAGAGAAGCGTGGCATAGAAATTGAGAAAATGAAGCATTTGAAGAGAAGCTTCAGATTAGATTTTGAGGCAAAAGATTTGGAACACATGAGGTCTGCCGGAATGAAGGCACACCTTAAGGAATTATTGCAGAGTGCTCAGGTTTGGGGAGCATTAGAAAAGTGGAAAGGCAGATGGGTAAAGAAAAGAGACAAAAAGAAACAAGATTCTCTAGAGGTGCCTAAAAGTGTGCCACAGGACAAGGATCCGGTATAGATTTTACCAGTGAGAGAGATTCCAGGGGGGGGATTTTGTTCATGTCCGTTGGAGTAGGAGTGATATTCTGTCATTCACAAACGATTATCCAAAGCTGAGGGAAAAGCCGGTAGAGTGATATCAGCAGGCGGACAGATTTTTGAAGCTCTCGAAATGTCTGTGGGAAGACTTGAACACATTGCTGGAGATAGTGGTTCCAGCTGATTTGTCGGTTGAAAGTAAAAGAGCTGTAGATTGACCAACAAGTGAACCGGAGAGAGATAGGAGTACAGGTACATCATCTCCTGCGGTAATGAAATATTCCTATACGGTGATAGAGTTCCTGAAAATTAGGATTTCGCCCAAAAACATTGATTGGCAGAGAAATGACACAACAGTGCAGGAGGTGAAGGAATCAATATATGTGTACTATGAGAGATTGTTGAAGGCATTCAAGGAGTACAGTGGTAAAGAAGCAATCGAGCCAAAAGACATGCTGCTCTTTGTGTTCAGGTTTGTGGAAGGATTGTGACCTGAGATAGGTCAGATGATTAAGAGTCATTTGATTTGCTGGCAAGCCAAGCCGATTGATGAGGTGTTGTAGTATGCGAAACACTGTAGTGATGAAATTGAGTTGAAGCAGAAACAGTTGAAAGAGAATGCGATGGTGATGCAGATTAAGGCAGGTCAAAGAGGAGTGCAGGTACTTTTCTGCCACAGATGCCACAGCAGCAGGGAAATGTCATGTACCAGCCTCAGATGAGAGGTAGGGGTCATGGAGGCAATATGAATCGTGGTCCGTATTTGAATACTGTAGTGGTTCAGAATGATGTGCATGGAATGAAGAAGCAATTGCTGTGTCACATTTGCTGAGCCATGGACAATGGAAACAGGAGTGTCCGATGACGGTGCAGGAGGGTGTTGTTCAGCAAAGTAACAACGTCAATGCATTTCAGAATATGAGAGGACCGAGACTAAGGGGTCCAAATCCAAATTTTCAGAATAATGTGAGTCAAATGCAAAATTTCCAGCCTATGCAACAGGTACAATTGCATTGTGCACAAGTGTCACAGTTGCAGCCAATGCAGCAGCAGGTTCCCATGGTACCTAGACAGCAAATGCAAATACCTCAAGCCCAGATGGAGCAGCAACAGATGATGATTTCTCAACAGGTCACATGTCGGAGACAAGACAGAAGTAGCACAGTGCACCAGTTCCTGTTACACAGTGAGAATGAAATAAATGGTGACTGGATGAGTGATAGTTCGGATGAGGAGCCATGTGTTCTTGCGACTTCTTTAGAAGTAGATCAGAGAGGACCTTATGTGAGAGGCAAGGTTATGGGTCACCGAGTCTCATTTCTGGTAGACACAGGAGCTACATGCTCTACTGTGAGAATTGCAGAAGTTCCAAATTTGCCCCTTTCAGGTCGAACAGTTCAGGTTGTAGGAGAAGCAAATCAGTATTTGACAAACCCAATTACAGATCCAGTACAAGTTGAGATTTGCAATTTCCAGGGACTGCATAAGTTAGTAGTCTGCGATTCAAGTCCAGTATCCCTATTGGGAAAGGACTTGCTGTGTAAGACAAGGTGGTTGATTACTTGTTTAAACAATGGAATTGAGATTCATACAAATAGTGATGATGAGGAAGACCCAGCCCCAGAAACTGAGTGTGAAACTACAAGTGAGGAATGCCCCTTGATTGAGTTTTTTCCGATGTTCACAGTGAGAGAGCTTCATTCTGATTTGCAAGGAACAGTGCAAGAAAATGTGTGGGATTTGACAGGAAAAGAGGTGGTTTTATTCAAAGGAGTGGAGCCGAATAAAGTTACTCTAAAGCCAAACGCAGTGTTTCCGCAGCTTCCCCAGTATATTATGCCACAAGATGTCCTGATGAAAGTGGCTCAGATAATTGCAGATTTTGTGAAGCAGGAAGTTTTAATGGAGGTTTTGAGTAGCCCATGTAATTCACCTATAATGGGTTTGAAGCAGCCATGTGCGAAGGTCAGAATTGTTCAAGATTTGAGAAAAATAAATGACATAGTGGTTAAGTGTTGTCCCGTAGTGTACAACCCAGCTGTAATAATGTTCCAGATTCCATGTGATGCAGAGTGTTTCACAGTGGTTGCCATGTCACAAGCGTTCTTTTCTGTGCCTCTTCATGAGGATAGTCAATTTCTCTTCAGTTTCAAGTTCTTAGATAAAGTTTACTGCTGGTGCAGACTTTACTGCTTGCGCAGTTACCTTCTTTGTTTAATCAGATTTTGAAAAAGAATTTGGAAACATTAGACTTGCCTTTCCAGTCGACTCTGGTAAAATACATTGATGACTTATTGATTGAATCCAAGACAAGGGACGAGTGTAAGTATGACTAGATTGCCCTGTTGAATCATTTAGGAAAGTATGGTCATAAAGTGTCACCACTAAAATTGCAGTACTGTCAGAAGGTAGTAAAGTATTTGGGACACCAAATTGAGAAGGATCGAGAAAAATATCCAGAGAAAGGATTACGATGATACTGCAAATAAACCCCCCGACTTTACAGAGAGATGTTAGGATGTTCCTGGGAATGGTGGGCTATTGTTGTCAATGGATTTTGAAATTTTCAGAACTCTCAAAACCATTGCAAAAGTTGAACCATAAGGATGTCACAGACCCCATAGTGCTAGATCAGCATCAGATGAAAGCGTTCACTGAGCTGAGAGAGAGTTTGTGCAGAGCCCCAGCGTTGTGTATGCCTGATTACACAAAACCATTCACATTGTTTTGTCATGAGCGTGATGCATGTTCATTGTCTGTCTTGATGCAGGTCCATGGAGGTGCTCATCGCCCAGTAGCATATTTTTCAGCTACTTTGGACCCCATTGCAGCAGCCTTACCAGGTTGTTTGCGTGCAGTTGCTGCAGTTGGACAGAGTCTTTCACAGTCTGAAGGAGTAGTAATGGGATACCCCCTGACTGTAATGGTCCCTTACTCAATTGCGATTTTACTGATCAGGACGAAAACCCAATACTTGGCTGGTGCTAGGCTGACTACATATGAGACGAGCATGTTGGGTGCTCCAAACCTGACACTGGAAAGATGTACAACCGGCAGCTTTACTTCCAAGTGAAACTACTGAAATTGAGAAAGAGGAAGATGTTGAACATGATTGTCTCGAAGTAACAGAATTGTGCACAAAACCGAGACCTTAGAGATACTCGAATGGAAGAAAATTATCACATTGTTTTCATTGATGGCTCTTGTCTGAGAGACAGCACAGGGACACTGAGAGCAGGATATGCAGTGTGCACAATTACAGGTACCTTAGAAGCTTCCTGGCTTCGGGAGTGTATTCTGCTCAGCTAGCAGAATTGGTCGCTCTTACTAGGTCGCGCCATTTTTCTGCTCATTTGAGAGTCACCATCTACACAGATAGCCAATATGGACTTGGAATAGTTCATGATTTTGGTCAATTTTGGTCGCAGAGAGGTTTTCTGACCGCCACTGGATCACCAGTGAGAAATGGTGAGAAGATAAAGGAGTTGTTATATGCGATTCCACTCTCTGAAGAAATTGCTGTGGTGAAATGCAGTGCACATCTAAATTCACAGGACTACGTATCACTTGGAAATGGATTTGCGGATCAAGTCGCAAGGTTTTGTGCATTGAACTGTATATTGTTCAAAGACAAGTGGGAATTGTTACCTGAAGAGGACGCAACATGTACAAGTTTTGCATTAAAAGTAGTTGATGCTTTAGAAGAGTTAAAAACTTTGCAGAGTAATGTCAACAAGAAAGAAAAAAGGTCATGGAGCAAAATGAAATGTGTTCAAAGACAGGATGAGTTGTGGGTATCTGAGGAGGGTCTGATGGTTTTACCATATAGCTTGTTGTCTCAGATGGCGAGGTACTATCATGGTCAGGCACACATTGAGAGGGATGCCATGGTATGTATGTTCAAAATTGATTGGTTTAACCCCAAGTTTAGACGAGCAGATGAAGCAGTCTGCCATCAACGTGTCATTTGTCAGCAAATAAATGAGGGGAAAGGGACAGTGGTTAACTTGAGTCACACTGGAAAAGCAGGAGGTCCATTCAGCAGAATGCAATTGGATTTCATTGAGCTGCCTGCGTGTGGAGGTTCAGGATATGTGTTGGTGATTGTGTGCATCTTTAGTCATTGGATTGAAGTGTACCCTACTCTGAGAAATGATAGCCTCATAGTAGCAAAATTGTTGCTTAGGGAACTGATACCATGCTTTGGATTTCCGATCTCTTTAGAATCAGATAGGGGAACACACCTCAATAATGAGGTAATTAAGCTACTGTGTGCAGCATTGACCATTGAGCAGAAGTTGCATTGTAGTTACTGCCCTGAAGCATCAGGACTAGTGGAACAGATAAATGGTACCTTGAAGTCACTGATTGCAAAGATGTGTGCAGCTGCAAATCTGAAATGACCTGATGCATTGACTTTGGTGTTGATGTCAAAGAGAAACACACCTGACAGGAAGATAGGATTATCGCCCCATGAGATTTTCGTGGGCAGAGCAATGAGGTTGCCAGCAGTTGCAGCTAATGCACTTTACAAATCATATGGGTGGTCATTACGACCCTGGCAGTCAGAGACCGCCAGGGGTAATGTGGCGTCCTTACCGCCAACAGGCTGGTGGTACGGAGGCCCTTATTACCGCTGTGGTCACACCGCCGGGGCCGGCAGTTTCCCGCCGTTTTAGCCCCGGCGGTGATAATCCGCCAGGGCAGCGCTGCAAGCAGCGCTGCCCTGGGGATTATGACACCCCTACCGCCAGCCTGTTTCTGGCGGTTTGCACCGCCAGGAAGAGGCTGGCGGTAAGGGGTGTCCTGTGGCCCCTGGGGGCCCCTGCACTGCCCATGCCACTGGCATGGGCAGTGCAGGGGCCCCCTAACAGGGCCCCGGCCAGCTTTTCACTGTCTGCATAGCAGACAGTGAAAAGCGCGACGGGTGCTACTGCACCCGTCGCACGGCCGCAACACCGCCGGCTCCATTAGGAGCCGGCTCCTATGTTGCGGCCTCATCCCCGCTTGGCCGGCGGGCGCAAACTTGGCCCAGCGGGGATGTCGTAATGGCGGCCGCGGGAGTGCGGCCGCACAACGGTTACCGCTTGGCGGGTGGCAGTAGCCACCCGCCAAGGTCGTAATGACCTCCATGGTGTTGGATTACTGCAAGGGTCTGGCTGATGTAGTCTGCTCTTTCTCTCAGCAGGTGAAGGCCGCCACACTGCCACCGATCTATGATCCAGGGCACAACCTGAGAGCTGCTGACTGGGTTGTCCGAAAACATGTGCGCAAGATGTGTTTGGAGCCTCGCTGGAAGGGACCGTATCAAGTTATTATAACGACTACGACTGCTGTGAAGTATGCTGGGATCCCGAATTGGATTCACGCAAGCCACACGGAGAAAGTGGCATGTCCATTAGATCATGAAGCAGCGTTGTTGAGAGTACCAACAACTCTGAGACAAATTACAGCACCAGAACAAGAAGAGGAGCAAGGAGAACTGAAGCCAAACCTAAGTTTGTTGAAGATGGTTCTGTCACTCCTGTGAGAGATGAAGGTGAAGATCTCCAGGAGGGTGCTGAGGAACCTATTGCAACTAAACCAGCAGGAGAGCCTAGTATTGCGGGGGCCCTCCCAGAAGCAGATGATTCCGAGAGACAAACAGAGCAAGTGCCAGACCAAGAAAGGGAAGGAGTTGGCCTGGATCAAAGTCAAAGTGATCTGACTCCTCCTGAACCTGTTTCAGGTCCGACAAGAGAAAACACCACAGAGAAAGAAAAGGATTCAAGTTCAATCCTGAAGAGAATATTAACAGAAAGTAAACAAAAAGGAGATAAGTTGCTGAATTTGCAAGTGGAGAAAACAAAAGAGGTGATAGTTGAACCAACAATAGAGGAAGAAGTAGATACTACGAGAAAGTAAGAATTAAGTGAAGGAGAGTTGAATGGTGATCGAAAATTTAAAAGAAAGAGAATAGCAAGTCGAAGATAAGCAGGTCCTGAATGGGCATATGCAACTAAAAACGAATGGCAACAAGAGTTTGTCTTTTTGTTTTGATAGGGAAGTTCCAAGTCAATATTTTGAGGTGACCTGAAGAAGATTGATGAACTGAACTGTTAAAATAATCTGAGAAATATTTTTGAGAAAGAGACTGATGAAAGTATCCAGAAAAGACATTGATAACCTGATTTCACTTTTTGAAACCTGATTTTGACAAAGCTGCTAACCAATTTTGATAATGAGAAGGGTTCCTGGAAGTGAAACTGGTCTGCTGAAGGAATTATCTATTTTTTATTCTTGCTGCACGTCTTCAAAGTTACTTCTGCTTACTGATTCTTTACAGATCATGGCTGATGTAGATAAACAATTTAGGAATGTTAGGCGCTTTAAATATATGAGCATTGGCTTGGCAATTATGTGTGGAATTTTGTTTAAAGTGCTGGTTGTGGGTATGTCTGTTCTTGATGCGAAAGGAGCCAACCATACTTCTGCTTTTGAGACTACTACATTAACGGCCTTAGACATGATCAAGCTAGATGAGAAGTATTTGCATGACCTCACTAATGTTCAAGGAGAACTTTCTTCTAACGTTTTCTATCATTTGCTGAGTGAGTATGTTGAGACGATGGATGCAAAGGATTGTCTTGTGCGTACGCAGATTCCTTTATCAGTGGAGGAAGGAGTCACCTAGCATAGTCTTCCACTAACATACAGGATAAGTTGTAGTCTGTTACTAACAAGGTTCTATAACCAGGAGTACATTCAGCATCTCTAGACTAATCATGACCACGTGGTTTTCGTTTGTTCCTATTATTAGGTACTTGAGTAGAGTAGCTAAAGATAATGACATAGAATTAGTTAGAGGATTCTTTGAACCTGCACTAATGTTTGGGACTGCTTATGCTCACAAGAATAATCTTACATGCTTGCTTACACCTTTAGAGAAAAGCTTCTTAGATCACACTGATGACAGGAGAAAGGCGCTGAAGGAGAAATTAGAAAAAGGTTTAGAAAAAAGGACTTACAAGAATGATTATGCTTACACTGCAATTAAGACGCAAGGAAAATTAGCTTTAAATGCTTTACATGTAGGGAAGGTTTGTATATATAGGCCTAAGTCACTTACTGACACTTTATTTGTGGGTACGAGTGAGTGTAGGCATGTGTTTTTGTTTCAGAGTAAATGGACATTTATGTTGAATGGGCAGGATCCTACGATTCCGGGAATATAATATATCTGTGGACTTAATGCTTCTTACCGTCTTCCAAGAGGATGGAATGGGACATGTTATTTGGGAATAGTTTCCCCAAAGATTTACCAGATGGAGGATTTGTAAAAGTTTCCACAAATGACAGAATTACAGCATAAGCGACAGAGGAGGGAGACCTTGTCTGCAATAGTGGGAGATATTTTTGGTGCAGTGATTCCTTCAGTGGGAGTCATCCTGAATTCAATCAAGATTCGAAAGTTGTCTTCTACTATGGATAACATGCTGACAAATTTTTCAGGGGCTATACTCCCGATAGATACTGAATTGGCGGTGGATAGAGCTATGACTCTTCAAAATCGTCTTGCTTTAGACATTCTTTTAGCGAAAAATGACAGAGTTTGTCAAATGATTAACTCTAGGCATTGCTGCTCTTACATTCCTAACAATAGTAAAGAGATAAGGAACTTACTGTTAGGGTTTGTGCACAGCAAAGAGCATGTCCCCTCTCACTGCACTAGTGGGTTCTGTAATAGCTCCCTTTTAAACTTACTATTGAAAGCCTTTCTTGTTATCTCACCTTCCCCCCTAGGCTTCTGTGTATGTTGTTTAATGTGCTGTTTTGTTTACACATTGGGCCTTGCTTTTACCAAGGCTTCTTTAAAACACTCCTCTCTAGGCCATGTGTTAATTTAACTCATTTGCATAATAACTGAAACTCTGCACACCTTTCAAGAACATGTGCAGCATGTGAGGACCACACCCAGCTCTGCACACCTTTCAAGAACATGTGCAGCATGTGAGGACCACACCCAGCCCTGTCTATAAAAGGCAGCCCCCGAGCCTCACTCAGTGCTTGTGCTCGTCTACCTCCCGCTTACCTGAGGACAGATCCCTCGGCGCTGGCACTCCTGCTCTGTACAGACTTTCATTGGCTTCAATGGGCGCAGCTGCTGGCTCTTCCTTCTTCCGGTTTCCGGTTCCTCCTTGCCTCAGCCTCTCTCCTGCAAGCAACCTGCAAAAGAGAAAGAACACATCAGTATCTCTTGCCAGCAACAAGTAAGTGCAAAACTTTTATTACCTGAAAGAACTTTGACAACAATTTCTGGATTCGTGTATAGACAATTTGAAACAAGATACCTTCCACGAACATTGTGATTCAAACTCTTTGTTACAAGAATACTTTGCGGAACTTTGCGAAGCAAACATACTTGTTTTTATGGAACTTTTAAGAATCGAACCGTGGAAACCATTAACAGCAAGGCAAACAGTAAATCAAGGACTTGCACAAATTACATGCTGTATTTTGACGTAAAAGTACAGTATTTGTTTTATAAAAGATTCTGGAAATATGGGAAAAGTGAGTCTGCTATAGGGAATTTAGGCTTTAGTTATATTAAGATGAATGTTTGATATTGGTAATTCTGATAACGGTATTTGTTTAATGTTTTAGAAGCTTTAGAGTAATAGAAAGCACATCCCAGAGCAGTAACACATTCCAAACCTGGAAACTAGAGACCAAGATCCAAGAGGTACTTTTAGAAGAAAATTTTTAATAAATGAAGGGATAGTCAGGAACCCAGTTAGGAATAGGTTGTACTTATCTGTTCTTTGTTTATGTTTCATTAGGCACTAGTTTCTACAGAAGTCAGAGAGGGCCGCAGATTTGTGCAGCACTTCAACAGTGGAAACGCAAGAACGGTGTTGTCTCTTTATTTTATTTTATCCACTTCCCCCCTTCCCTTGAGCTTCTGTTCTTAGTGCACTGTTTTAAAAACAAGTGTGCTGGAACAAGCAGTTTCAGGGTGGGGTCGGATTGTCTTCAACCTCCATCAGAACTGAACAAGGACTCAGGTGAGCTGGGCTTTGACAGAAGCACAAGCCTTAAAAAAAAAAAAAATCAGTTCTGGTGGACGATGAATATCGGGGAAGAAATAGAGGGCATTGACGTCACGGATATGGCGCAGGCCCTAAATGAGGACTTGGCTCCTAATGAATCAGTGTCTGGCATCTTGCAACATATGCAAGAGGAAATAGAGAGATTAAAGATGGAGAATACCTCTTTAAAACAGGATTTAAGCAGGTATAAATTTAGGGTATCTCAGTGGAACACCTCTTTTACACCTTTGTTTAAAACCTCCTCAGAAACAGGGGCGCCATCAAAACATACAACTTTGCCTCCCCCAGTTGAGGTCACTGTTAATGTTCCTAATGCTGTGCCCTTAGCAGCACCTGAACGTTTTCATGGAGATAGTAACAAATTCAATGTTTTTATCAATCAATATCAATTACACTTCGTTTGTAAGCCACAACAGTTCCCTACTGATGCTACGAAAGTGGCATTCGTCTTGTCTTATTTGGGTGGCACAGCAGCCAATTGGTCAATTCCTTTCGTGGAGAGAGATGATCCCATCCTCCATAATTGGAATCAATTTAAACGTACCATGACCAGCCTTTTTGCAAAACACATTTTCATGCAGGCAAGTGATAATGAGCTTTTAAATCTTAAACAAGGTAACAAGGATTTATTGACCTATCTCACTAGTTTTAATCGTTTACTCACCGAGACACAGTGGCCAGAAGAAAAGCGTGTCTCCCTTTTCTATAAAGGTTTGAGAGATGATTTAAAAGACGCGCTGGCTCATATCGTTGATTTGCCAGAAGACTATTCGGACTTTGTAGATTTAGTTGTGAAATTAGAACATAGACTAGGAGAAAGAAAGGGAGATAAATACAAACTGGAATCACAGTTAACTTTTATTAGACACGAGAAGAAAGACCCAGATAATAAACTCCCTGAACCTGAGCCTATGCAAATAGGGACACTCAGAGGTCCACTCACATCAGAGGAAAAAGAAAGAAGGAGAAAACTTCAATTATGTTTATATTGTGGAAGGGCAGGTCACTTTGCCAGAGAATGTCCAGTAAAGCCTAAAAATCCACGAAAGGGTGCTGTTTCCTCCACCTCCTTAACTGAATCGAGAAACGATTAAGCTCGACAAGGGGAGAGGTTACTTGTTCGAGAAAACATCTTAATCAAACCTCTAATGCTGCAGCCTTCATGGTACCGCACATACCTAGACATTTCATAATTCAGGTCGTTTTAATTGTTACTACCCAAGTGAGGCATTCTCTCCCTGTCCTACTGGACTCAGGCGCGACAGGAAATTTTGTGGATAATAAGTTAGCTGAAAACTTAGGACTTCCTATGTGCCTAAAGCCTTGTCCAGAAGCAGTATGTGCAGTGGATGGGTCAGAATTGACCTCTGGATTAATCACGAAACAAACAAGTCCACTTGTTATGGTCTGTCAGAACGGGCACACAGAGGTGATTAGCTTTGATCTGATAGATACTCCTAATTTTGGTTTGATTCTCGGGGTACCCTGGTTAACAACTCATAACCCAAAAATTGATTGGGTGAATAGAACTGTTACTTTGGATTCCTCTTTCTGTAGAACCAATTGCTATCAAGAAGCAGGTACAGAACAGAGCACAGTATTACACTGAGCTAGTGTTACACAAGATGAACCAAGTCTCCCTCCTGAATATTCTGACTTTAAAGACGTCTTTGATCCAGTAAAGGCTAGTGTGCTGCCCCCACATAGGTCTTATGACTGTCGTATAGATCTTATCCCAGGGGCCCCTTTACCTAATAACAGAGTATATGCTTTGACTGACGAAGAAACCAAATACTTAAGAACCTACCTAGATGACCTACTACAGTCTGGGTTCATCCGTCATTCCACATCTCCGGTGTCATCTCCACTCTTTTTTATCCCGAAGCCGGATAAATCCCTGCGCACGTGTATCGATTATAGAATACTAAATAAGCCTACAATAAAGAATAAATATCCTCTTCCTCTAATACCTGTGTTGTTGGATCAATTAAGACATTCTACTGTATACACGAAACTAGATCTGCGGGGAGCTTACCACCTGGTCCGAGTAAAAGAGGGGGATGAGTGGAAGACAACTTTCAAGACAAAGTTTGGTTTATTTGAGTACACAGTAATGCCCTTTGGGTTATGTAATGCCCCTGCGGCCTTTCAGTTCTTTATAAATGAGGTCCTACACGAATTCCTGGACGTTTGTGTCATAGTATACATAGACGACATCCTCATTTACTCTAAGAACTCAGAAGAACATACCCAACATGTTCGTGCAGTATTATCAAAGTTAAAAGAAAATCATCTTTTTGCTAAGTTAGAAAAGTGTACTTTTAATGTCAGCAAGGTGGACTTTTTAGGATACTGCCTGTCACCTCAAGGAATAACTATGGATGTAAAGAAAATCAGTGCTATTGCTGATTGGCCAGAACCATCCTCTGTAAAAGATATTCAGAAATTTCTGGGTTTCGCCAATTTTTATAGGAGGTTTATTGCACATTTTGCAGACATTGCGGCCCCAATAACTACCTTGTTGCGGAAAGGGCAACCATTTCTTTGGACTGATGAGGCGGCACACGCCTTTCAACTCCTAAAACAAAAGTTCACTTCAGCCCCAATTCTGAAACATCCTGATCCTGACTTGCCTTTTTTTGTTGAAGCGGATGCTTCACAAGTAGCTTTAGGAGGAGTTCTCTCTCAACGAGATGCAGTAGATGGCCAGTTACATCCTATAGCCTTCTATTCCAAAAAGTTATTACCAGCTGAACAAAATTACACTGTGGCTGAAAGGGAACTACTAGCTATCAAAGTAGCCTTTTCAGAATGGAGGCACCATTTAATGGGAGCCAAGTACCCAGTTACAATCTTTTCTGACCACAGGAACCTACAGTTTTTTGGATCACTTAAAGCACTAACACCACGTCAGATGCGCTGGTTAATTGTTTTTAGCACATTTGACTTTGTAATAACCTATAGACCAGGTGCACAACAAATTCAATCTGATGTGTTATCTAGATACGGACATACCTCAGACATGAAACAAGATAAAATAGGAGAACCCATTATTCCTCCCCAAAAGTTTTTGGCACCAGTACAACAGAAGGATTTCATCACAGATCTATATAATGCACACATGCAAATAGCACCTCAGGATTGGTTAAAGGATTCCCATAACACAATACAACGAGGTTTATTGTATCACGACAACATGCTGTTAGTGCCTACCTCTGAATTACAAACACAGGTGATAATTTGGCATCACGCCTCACCGTTGGCAGGTCATCCTGGTTGGGTAAAAACCCTGGAAAATGTGCAAAAACACTTTTGGTGGGACACTATAAGAAAGGACATTAAGCAATTTGTCACTACCTGTCCAATTTGTGCAAGAAATAAATCTTCTCATAAGGCCCCTGACGGCTTGTTAATACCAATGCCAACACCCAAACAACCTTGGCACACTGTGAGCGTAGACTTTATTGTAGGTTTACCACCTGTAAAATCTTTCACAACAGTGTTGGTTATAGTGGATTTTTTATCTAAAATGGCACATTTTGTACCATTACGGAAATTACCCACGGCGGCAGAATTTGCCGATATTTTTATAAGGGAAATTGTGCGTTTACATGGTTTGCCAAGCAAAGTGGTGTCAGACCGAGGGAGCCAGTTCAACTCTAAATTTTGGAAAAAATGATGTAAAAAACTGAAAATAGATGTGGCATTATCCACTGCTTTCCACCCAGAGACAGATGGACAGACTGAACGACTGAACCAAACCTTACTTCAAACGCTACGTTGTTTATTGGCTGATTATTCTAGTGAATGGTTGGAAGCTCTCCCTGTAGCGGAGTTTGTTAATAATAATACTGAGCATTCAGCTCTACTGTGCTCACCATTCTATTTCTTGCAGGGGTATCATCCAAGAGCTATACCCATTTTGTTAGAAGATTCTCTGTTACCTACAGTAACGGATAGACTAACGAGGTTAGGTGACATACAAGACAAAGCCAGGAAACATTTATTAAAGTACAAGGAAAGCATGAAAAGACAAGCAGACAAACACAGATCTGAGGCCCCAATGTATAAAATCGGTGACAAGGTATGGCTCTCCACAAAGAACCTAAACATAGAGGGATCCCGAAAGCTGCAACCACGTTTCATTGGACCCTTTAGTTTAACTGCCATAGTAAACCCGGTAACAGTAAAATTAGATTTACCAAAAGAATATCCAGTACATACTACATTCCATGTGTCCTTGCTTAAGCCGTACAATCCAAAAACCCGACCTGAACCACCACCTCCACCCATACCAATTAAGGGAAATCTAGAATATGAAGTGAAAAGCATAAAAGACTCAAAAAGAATTAGTGGACGTCTGTTTTATTTAGTAGAATGGAAAGGATATGATGAATCTGAGAATTCATGGGAACCAGCATCATATGTACATGCCCCACAGCTGATTAGACGGTTTTATTTAAAAAATCCAGGAAAACCCCGTCCTGTAGGAGGGCCTTTGAGGGGGGCAACTGTTAGGGTTTGTGCACAGCAAAGAGCATGTCCCCTCTCACTGCACTAGTGGGTTCTGTAATAGCTCCCTTTTAAACTTACTATTGAAAGCCTTTCTTGTTATCTCACCTTCCCCCCTAGGCTTCTGTGTATGTTGTTTAATGTGCTGTTTTGTTTACACATTGGGCCTTGCTTTTACCAAGGCTTCTTTAAAACACTCCTCTCTAGGCCATGTGTTAATTTAACTCATTTGCATAATAACTGAAACTCTGCACACCTTTCAAGAACATGTGCAGCATGTGAGGACCACACCCAGCTCTTCAAACCACACCCAGCTCTGCACACCTTTCAAGAACATGTGCAGCATGTGAGGACCACACCCAGCCCTGTCTATAAAAGGCAGCCCCCGAGCCTCACCCAGTGCTTGTGCTCGTCTACCTCCCGCTTACCTGAGGACAGATCCCTCGGCGCTGGCACTCCTGCTCTGTACAGACTTTCATTGGCTTCAATGGGCGCAGCTGCTGGCTCTTCCTTCTTCCGGTTTCCGGTTCCTCCTTGCCTCAGCCTCTCTCCTGCAAGCAACCCGCAAAAGAGAAAGAACACAAGGTTAGACTGATCAGTATCTCTTGCCAGCAACAAGTAAGTGCAAAACTTTTATTACCTGAAAGAACTTTGACAACAATTTCTGGATTCGTGTATAGACAATTTGAAACAAGATACCTTCCACGAACATTGTGATTCAAACTCTTTGTTACAAGAATACTTTGCGGAACTTTGCGAAGCAAACATACTTTTTTTTTATGGAACTTTTAAGAATCGAACCGTGGAAACCATTAACAGCAAGGCAAACAGTAAATCAAGGACTTGCACAAATTACATGCTGTATTTTGACGTAAAAGTACAGTATTTGTTTTATAAAAGATTCTGGAAATATGGGAAAAGTGAGTCTGCTATTGGGAATTTAGGCTTTAGTTATATTAAGATGAATGTTTGATATTGGTAATTCTGATAACGGTATTTGTTTAATGTTTTAGAAGCTTTAGAGTAATAGAAAGCACATCCCAGAGCAGTAACACATTCCAAACCTGGAAACTAGAGACCAAGATCCAAGAGGTACTTTTAGAAGAAAATTTTTAATAAATGAAGGGATAGTCAGGAACCCAGTTAGGAATAGGTTGTACTTATCTGTTCTTTGTTTATGTTTCATTAGGCACTAGTTTCTACAGAAGTCAGAGAGGGCCGCAGATTTGTGCAGCACTTCAACAGTGGAAACGCAAGAACAGTGTTGTCTCTTTATTTTATTTTATCCACTTCCCCCCTTCCCTTGAGCTTCTGTTCTTAGTGCACTGTTTTAAAAACTAGTGTGCTGGAACAAGCAGTTTCAGGGTGGGGACGGATTGTCTTCAACCTCCATCAGAACTGAACAAGGACTCAGGTGAGCTGGGCTTTGACAGAAGCACAAGCCTTAAAAAAAAAAAAAATCAGTTCTGGTGGACGATGAATATCGGGGAAGAAATAGAGGGCATTGACGTCACGGATATGGCGCAGGCCCTAAATGAGGACTTGGCTCCTAATGAATCAGTGTCTGGCATCTTGCAACATATGCAAGAGGAAATAGAGAGATTAAAGATGGAGAATACCTCTTTAAAACAGGATTTAAGCAGGTATAAATTTAGGGTATCTCAGTGGAACACAGCTTTTACGCCTTTGTTTAAAACCTCCTCAGAGACAGGGGCGCCATCAAAACATACAACTTTGCCTCCCCCAGTTGAGGTCACTGTTAATGTTCCTAATGCTGTGCCCTTAGCAGCACCTGAACGTTTTCATGGAGATAGTAACAAATTCAATGTTTTTATCAATCAATGTCAATTACACTTCGTTTGTAAGCCACAACAGTTCCTTACTGATGCTACGAAAGTGGCATTCGTCTTGTCTTATTTGGGTGGCACAGCAGCCAATTGGTCAATTCCTTTCGTGGAGAGAGATGATCCCATCCTCCATAATTGGAATCAATTTAAACGTACCATGACCAGCCTTTTTGCAAAACACATTTTCATGCAGGCAAGTGATAATGAGCTTTTAAATCTTAAACAAGGTAACAAGGATTTATTGACCTATCTCACTAGTTTTAATCGTTTACTCACCGAGACACAGTGGCCAGAAGAAAAGCGTGTCTCCCTTTTCTATAAAGGTTTGAGAGATGATTTAAAAGACGCGCTGGCTCATATCGTTGATTTGCCAGAAGACTATTCGGACTTTGTAGATTTAGTTGTGAAATTAGAACATAGACTAGGAGAAAGAAAGGGAGATAAATACAAACTGGAATCACAGTTAACTTTTATTAGACACGAGAAGAAAGACCCAGATAATAAACTCCCTGAACCTGAGCCTATGCAAATAGGGACACTCAGAGGTCCACTCACATCAGAGGAAAAAGAAAGAAGGAGAAAACTTCAATTATGTTTATATTGTGGAAGGGCAGGTCACTTTGCCAGAGAATGTCCAGTAAAGCCTAAAAATCCACGAAAGGGTGCTGTTTCCTCCACCTCCTTAACTGAATCGAGAAACGATTAAGCTCGACAAGGGGAGAGGTTACTTGTTCAAGAAAACATCTTAATCAAACCTCTAATGCTGCAGCCTTCATGGTACCGCACATACCTAGACATTTCATAATTCAGGTCGTTTTAATTGTTACTACCCAAGTGAGGCATTCTCTCCCTGTCCTACTGGACTCAGGCGCGACAGGAAATTTTGTGGATAATAAGTTAGCTGAAAACTTAGGACTTCCTATGTGCCTAAAGCCTTGTCCAGAAGCAGTATGTGCAGTGGATGGGTCAGAATTGACCTCTGGATTAATCACAAAACAAACAAGTCCACTTGTTATGGTCTGTCAGAACGGGCACACAGAGGTGATTAGCTTTGATCTGATAGATACTCCTAATTTTGGTTTGATTCTCGGGGTACCCTGGTTAACAACTCATAACCCAAAAATTGATTGGGTGAATAGAACTGTTACTTTGGATTCCTCTTTCTGTAGAACCAATTGCTATCAAGAAGCAGGTACAGAACAGAGCACAGTATTACACTGAGCTAGTGTTACACAAGATGAACCAAGTCTCCCTCCTGAATATTCTGACTTTAAAGACGTCTTTGATCCAGTAAAGGCTAGTGTGCTGCCCCCACATAGGTCTTATGACTGTCGTATAGATCTTATCCCAGGGGCCCCTTTACCTAATAACAGAGTATATGCTTTGACTGACGAAGAAACCAAATACTTAAGAACCTACCTAGATGACCTACTACAGTCTGGGTTCATCCGTCATTCCACATCTCCGGTGTCATCTCCACTCTTTTTTATCCCGAAGCCGGATAAATCCCTGCGCACGTGTATCGATTATAGAAGACTAAATAAGGCTACAATAAAGAATAAATATCCTCTTCCTCTAATACCTGTGTTGTTGGATCAATTAAGACATTCTACTGTATACACGAAACTAGATCTGCGGGGAGCTTACCACCTGGTCCGAGTAAAAGAGGGGGATGAGTGGAAGACAACTTTCAAGATAAAGTTTGGTTTATTTGAGTACACAGTAATGCCCTTTGGGTTATGTAATGCCCCTGAGGCCTTTCAGTTCTTTATAAATGAGGTCCTACACGAATTCCTGGACGTTTGTGTCATAGTATACATAGACGACATCCTCATTTACTCTAAGAACTCAGAAGAACATACCCAACATGTTCGTGCAGTATTATCAAAGTTAAAAGAAAATCATCTTTTTGCTAAGTTAGAAAAGTGTACTTTTAATGTCAGCAAGGTGGACTTTTTAGGATACTGCCTGTCACCTCAAGGAATAACTATGGATGTAAAGAAAATCAGTGCTATTGCTGATTGGCCAGAACCATCCTCTGTAAAAGATATTCAGAAATTTCTGGGTTTCGCCAATTTTTATAGGAGGTTTATTGCACATTTTGCAGACATTGCGGCCCCAATAACTACCTTGTTGCGGAAAGGGCAACCATTTCTTTGGACTGATGAGGCGGCACACGCCTTTCAACTCCTAAAACAAAAGTTCACTTCAGCCCCAATTCTGAAACATCCTGATCCTGACTTGCCTTTTTTTGTTGAAGCGGATGCTTCACAAGTAGCTTTAGGAGGAGTTCTCTCTCAACGAGATGCAGTAGATGGCCAGTTACATCCTATAGCCTTCTATTCCAAAAAGTTATTACCAGCTGAACAAAATTACACTGTGGCTGAAAGGGAACTACTAGCTATCAAAGTAGCCTTTTCAGAATGGAGGCACCATTTAATGGGAGCCAAGTACCCAGTTACAATCTTTTCTGACCACAGGAACCTACAGTTTTTTGGATCACTTAAAGCACTAACACCACGTCAGATGCGCTGGTTAAATTTTTTTAGCACATTTGACTTTGTAATAACCTATAGACCAGGTGCACAACAAATTCAATCTGATGTGTTATCTAGATACGGACATACCTCAGACATGAAACAAGATAAAATAGGAGAACCCATTATTCCTCCCCAAAAGTTTTTGGCACCAGTACAACAGAAGGATTTCATCACAGATCTATATAATGCACACATGCAAATAGCACCTCAGGATTGGTTAAAGGATTCCCATAACACAATACAACGAGGTTTATTGTATCACGACAACATGCTGTTAGTGCCTACCTCTGAATTACAAACACAGGTGATAATTTGGCATCACGCCTCACCGTTGACAGGTCATCCTGGTTGGGTAAAAACCCTGGAAAATGTGCAAAAACACTTTTGGTGGGACACTATAAGAAAGGACATTAAGCAATTTGTCACTACCTGTCCAATTTGTGCAAGAAATAAATCTTCTCATAAGGCCCCTGACGGCTTGTTAATACCAATGCCAACACCCAAACAACCTTGGCACACTGTGAGCGTAGACTTTATTGTAGGTTTACCACCTGTAAAATCTTTCACAACAGTGTTGGTTATAGTGGATTTTTTATCTAAAATGGCACATTTTGTACCATTACGGAAATTACCCACGGCGGCAGAATTTGCCGATATTTTTATAAGGGAAATTGTGCGTTTACATGGTTTGCCAAGCAAAGTGGTGTCAGACCGAGGGAGCCAGTTCAACTCTAAATTTTGGAAAAAATTATGTAAAAAACTGAAAATAGATGTGGCATTATCCACTGCTTTCCACCCAGAGACAGATGGACAGACTGAACGACTGAACCAAACCTTACTTCAAACGCTACGTTGTTTATTGGCTGATTATTCTAGTGAATGGTTGGAAGCTCTACCTGTAGCGGAGTTTGTTTATAATAATACTGAGCATTCAGCTCTACTGTGCTCACCATTCTATTTCTTGCAGGGGTATCATCCAAGAGCTATACCCATTTTGTTAGAAGATTCTCTGTTACCTACAGTAACGGATAGACTAACGAGGTTAGGTGACATACAAGACAAAGCCAGGAAACATTTATTAAAGTACAAGGAAAGCATGAAAAGACAAGCAGACAAACACAGATCTGAGGCCCCAATGTATAAAATCGGTGACAAGGTATGGCTCTCCACAAAGAACCTAAACATAGAGGGATCCCGAAAGCTGCAACCACGTTTCATTGGACCCTTTAGTATAACTGCCATAGTAAACCCGGTAACAGTAAAATTAGATTTACCAAAAGAATATCCAGTACATACTACATTCCATGTGTCCTTGCTTAAGCCGTACAATCCAAAAACCCGACCTGAACCACCACCTCCACCCATACCAATTAAGGGAAATCTAGAATATGAAGTGAAAAGCATAAAAGACTCAAAAAGAATTAGTGGACGTCTGTTTTATTTAGTAGAATGGAAAGGATATGATGAATCTGAGAATTCATGGGAACCAGCATCATATGTACATGCCCCACAGCTGATTAGACGGTTTTATTTAAAAAATCCAGGAAAACCCCATCCTGTAGGAGGGCCTTTGAGGGGGGCAACTGTTAGGGTTTGTGCACAGCAAAGAGCATGTCCCCTCTCACTGCACTAGTGGGTTCTGTAATAGCTCCCTTTTAAACTTACTATTGAAAGCCTTTCTTGTTATCTCACCTTCCCCCCTAGGCTTCTGTGTATGTTGTTTAATGTGCTGTTTTGTTTACACATTGGGCCTTGCTTTTACCAAGGCTTCTTTAAAACACTCCTCTCTAGGCCATGTGTTAATTTAACTCCTTTGCATAATAACTGAAACTCTGCACACCTTTCAAGAACATGTGCAGCATGTGAGGACCACACCCAGCTCTTCAAACCACACCCAGCTCTGCACACCTTTCAAGAACATGTGCAGCATGTGAGGACCACACCCAGCCCTGTCTATAAAAGGCAGCCCCCGAGCCTCACCCAGTGCTTGTGCTCGTCTACCTCCCGCTTACCTGAGGACAGATCCCTCGGCGCTGGCACTCCTGCTCTCTACAGACTTTCATTGGCTTCAATGGGCGCAGCTGCTGGCTCTTCCTTCTTCCGGTTTCTGGTTCCTCCTTGCCTCAGCCTGTCTCCTGCAAGCAACCCGCAAAAGAGAAAGAACACAAGGTTAGACTGATCAGTATCTCTTGCCAGCAACAAGTAAGTGCAAAACTTTTATTACCTGAAAGAACTTTGACAACAATTTCTGGATTTGTGTATAGACAATTTGAAACAAGATACCTTCCACGAACATTGTGATTCAAACTCTTTGTTACAAGAATACTTTGCGGAACTTTGCGAAGCAAACATACTTTTTTTTTATGGAACTTTTAAGAATCGAACCGTGGAAACCATTAACAGCAAGGCAAACAGTAAATCAAGGACTTGCACAAATTACATGCTGTATTTTGACGTAAAAGTACAGTATTTGTTTTATAAAAGATTCTGGAAATATGGGAAAAGTGAGTCTGCTATTGGGAATTTAGGCTTTAGTTATATTAAGATGAATGTTTGATATTGGTAATTCTGATAACGGTATTTGTTTAATGTTTTAGAAGCTTTAGAGTAATAGAAAGCACATCCCAGAGCAGTAACACATTCCAAACCTGGAAACTAGAGACCAAGATCCAAGAGGTACTTTTAGAAGAAATTTTTTAATAAATGAAGGGATAGTCAGGAACCCAGTTAGGAATAGGTTGTACTTATCTGTTCTTTGTTTATGTTTCATTAGGCACTAGTTTCTACAGAAGTCAGAGAGGGCCGCAGATTTGTGCAGCACTTCAACAGTGGAAACGCAAGAACAGTGTTGTCTCTTTATTTTATTTTATCCACTTCCCCCCTTCCCTTGAGCTACTGTTCTTAGTGCAGTGTTTTAAAAACTAGTGTGCTGGAACAAGCAGTTTCAGGGTGGGGTCGGATTGTCTTCAACCTCCATCAGAACTGAACAAGGACTCAGGTGAGCTGGGCTTTGACAGAAGCACAAGCCTTAAAAAAAAAAAAATCAGTTCTGGTGGACGATGAATATCGGGGAAGAAATAGAGGGCATTGACGTCACGGATATGGCGCAGGCCCTAAATGAGGACTTGGCTCCTAATGAATCAGTGTCTGGCATCTTGCAACATATGCAAGAGGAAATCGAGAGATTAAAGATGGAGAATACCTCTTTAAAACAGGATTTAAGCAGGTATAAATTTAGGGTATCTCAGTGGAACACAGCTTTTACGCCTTTGTTTAAAACCTCCTCAGAGACAGGGGCGCCATCAAAACATACAACTTTGCCTCCCCCAGTTGAGGTCACTGTTAATGTTCCTAATGCTGTGCCCTTAGCAGCACCTGAACGTTTTCATGGAGATAGTAACAAATTCAATGTTTTTATCAATCAATGTCAATTACACTTCGTTTGTAAGCCACAACAGTTCCCTACTGATGCTACGAAAGTGGCATTCGTCTTGTCTTATTTGGGTGGCACAGCAGCCAATTGGTCAATTCCTTTCGTGGAGAGGGATGATCCCATCCTCCATAATTGGAATCAATTTAAACGTACCATGACCAGCCTTTTTGCAAAACACATTTTCATGCAGGCAAGTGATAATGAGCTTTTAAATCTTAAACAAGGTAACAAGGATTTATTGACCTATCTCACTAGTTTTAATCGTTAAGTGTGTCTCCCTTTTCTATAAAGGTTTGAGAGATGATTTAAAAGACGCGCTGGCTCATATCGTTGATTTGCCAGAAGACTATTCGGACTTTGTAGATTTAGTTGTGAAATTAGAACATAGACTAGGAGAAAGAAAGGGAGATAAATACAAACTGGAATCACAGTTAACTTTTATTAGACACGAGAAGAAAGACCCAGATAATAAACTCCCTGAACCTGAGCCTATGCAAATAGGGACACTCAGAGGTCCACTCACATCAGAGGAAAAAGAAAGAAGGAGAAAACTTCAATTATGTTTATATTGTGGAAGGGCAGGTCACTTTGCCAGAGAATGTCCAGTAAAGCCTAAAAATCCACGAAAGGGTGCTGTTTCCTCCACCTCCTTAACTGAATCGAGAAACGATTAAGCTCGACAAGGGGAGAGGTTACTTGTTCGAGAAAACATCTTAATCAAACCTCTAATGCTGCAGCCTTCATGGTACCGCACATACCTAGACATTTCATAATTCAGGTCGTTTTAATTGTTACTACCCAAGTGAGGCATTCTCTCCCTGTCCTACTGGACTCAGGCGCGACAGGAAATTTTGTGGATAATAAGTTAGCTGAAAACTTAGGACTTCCTATGTGCCTAAAGCCTTGTCCAGAAGCAGTATGTGCAGTGGATGGGTCAGAATTGACCTCTGGATTAATCACAAAACAAACAAGTCCACTTGTTATGGTCTGTCAGAACGGGCACACAGAGGTGATTAGCTTTGATCTGATAGATACTCCTAATTTTGGTTTGATTCTCGGGGTACCCTGGTTAACAACTCATAACCCAAAAATTGATTGGGTGAATAGAACTGTTACTTTGGATTCCTCTTTCTGTAGAACCAATTGCTATCAAGAAGCAGGTACAGAACAGAGCACAGTATTACACTGAGCTAGTGTTACACAAGATGAACCAAGTCTCCCTCCTGAATATTCTGACTTTAAAGACGTCTTTGATCCAGTAAAGGCTAGTGTGCTGCCCCCACATAGGTCTTATGACTGTCGTATAGATCTTATCCCAGGGGCCCCTTTACCTAATAACAGAGTATATGCTTTGACTGACGAAGAAACCAAATACTTAAGAACCTACCTAGATGACCTACTACAGTCTGGGTTCATCCGTCATTCCACATCTCCGGTGTCATCTCCACTCTTTTTTATCCCGAAGCCGGATAAATCCCTGCGCACGTGTATCGATTATAGAAGACTAAATAAGGCTACAATAAAGAATAAATATCCTCTTCCTCTAATACCTGTGTTGTTGGATCAATTAAGACATTCTACTGTATACACTAAACTAGATCTGCGGGGAGCTTACCACCTGGTCCGAGTAAAAGAGGGGGATGAGTGGAAGACAACTTTCAAGACAAAGTTTGGTTTATTTGAGTACACAGTAATGCCCTTTGGGTTATGTAATGCCCCTGCGGCCTTTCAGTTCTTTATAAATGAGGTCCTACACGAATTCCTGGACGTTTGTGTCATAGTATACATAGACGACATCCTCATTTACTCTAAGAACTCAGAAGAACATACCCAACATGTTCGTGCAGTATTATCAAAGTTAAAAGAAAATCATCTTTTTGCTAAGTTAGAAAAGTGTACTTTTAATGTCAGCAAGGTGGACTTTTTAGGATACTGCCTGTCACCTCAAGGAATAACTATGGATGTAAAGAAAATCAGTGCTATTGCTGATTGGCCAGAAACATCCTCTGTAAAAGATATTCAGAAATTTCTGGGTTTCGCCAATTTTTATAGGAGGTTTATTGCACATTTTGCAGACATTGCGGCCCCAATAACTACCTTGTTGCGGAAAGGGAAACCATTTCTTTGGACTGATGAGGCGGCACACGCCTTTCAACTCCTAAAACAAAAGTTCACTTCAGCCCCAATTCTGAAACATCCTGATCCTGACTTGCCTTTTTTTGTTGAAGCGGATGCTTCACAAGTAGCTTTAGGAGGAGTTCTCTCTCAACGAGATGCAGTAGATGGCCAGTTACATCCTATAGCCTTCTATTCCAAAAAGTTATTACCAGCTGAACAAAATTACACTGTGGCTGAAAGGGAACTACTAGCTATCAAAGTAGCCTTTTCAGAATGGAGGCACCATTTAATGGGAGCCAAGTACCCAGTTACAATCTTTTCTGACCACAGGAACCTACAGTTTTTTGGATCACTTAAAGCACTAACACCACGTCAGATGCGCTGGTTAATTGTTTTTAGCACATTTGACTTTGTAATAACCTATAGACCAGGTGCACAACAAATTCAATCTGATGTGTTATCTAGATACGGACATACCTCAGACATGAAACAAGATAAAATAGGAGAACCCATTATTCCTCCCCAAAAGTTTTTGGCACCAGTACAACAGAAGGATTTCATCACAGATCTATATAATGCACACATGCAAATAGCACCTCAGGATTGGTTAAAGGATTCCCATAACACAATACAACGAGGTTTATTGTATCACGACAACATGCTGTTAGTGCCTACCTCTGAATTACAAACACAGGTGATAATTTGGCATCACGCCTCACCGTTGGCAGGTCATCCTGGTTGGGTAAAAACCCTGGAAAATGTGCAAAAACACTTTTGGTGGGACACTATAAGAAAGGACATTAAGCAATTTGTCACTACCTGTCCAATTTGTGCAAGAAATAAATCTTCTCATAAGGCCCCTGACGGCTTGTTAATACCAATGCCAACACCCAAACAACCTTGGCACACTGTGAGCGTAGACTTTATTGTAGGTTTACCACCTGTAAAATCTTTCACAACAGTGTTGGTTATAGTGGATTTTTTATCTAAAATGGCACATTTTGTACCATTACGGAAATTACCCACGGCGGCAGAATTTGCCGATATTTTTATAAGGGAAATTGTGCGTTTACATGGTTTGCCAAGCAAAGTGGTGTCAGACCGAGGGAGCCTGTTCAACTCTAAATTTTGGAAAAAATTATGTAAAAAACTGAAAATAGATGTGGCATTATCCACTGCTTTCCACCCAGAGACAGATGGACAGACTGAACGACTGAACCAAACCTTACTTCAAACGCTACGTTGTTTATTGGCTGATTATTCTAGTGAATGGTTGGAAGCTCTCCCTGTAGCGGAGTTTGTTTATAATAATACTGAGCATTCAGCTCTACTGTGCTCACCATTCTATTTCTTGCAGGGGTATCATCCAAGAGCTATACCCATTTTGTTAGAAGATTCTCTGTTACCTACAGTAACGGATAGACTAACGAGGTTAGGTGACATACAAGACAAAGCCAGGAAACATTTATTAAAGTACAAGGAAAGCATGAAAAGACAAGCAGACAAACACAGATCTGAGGCCCCAATGTATAAAATCGGTGACAAGGTATGGCTCTCCACAAAGAACCTAAACATAGAGGGATCCCGAAAGCTGCAACCACGTTTCATTGGACCCTTTAGTATAACTGCCATAGTAAACCCGGTAACAGTAAAATTAGATTTACCAAAAGAATATCCAGTACATACTACATTCCATGTGTCCTTGCTTAAGCCGTACAATCCAAAAACCCGACCTGAACCACCACCTCCACCCATACCAATTAAGGGAAATCTAGAATATGAAGTGAAAAGCATAAAAGACTCAAAAAGAATTAGTGGACGTCTGTTTTATTTAGTAGAATGGAAAGGATATGATGAATCTGAGAATTCATGGGAACCAGCATCATATGTACATGCCCCACAGCTGATTAGACGGTTTTATTTAAAAAATCCAGGAAAACCCCATCCTGTAGGAGGGCCTTTGAGGGGGGCAACTGTTAGGGTTTGTGCACAGCAAAGAGCATGTCCCCTCTCACTGCACTAGTGGGTTCTGTAATAGCTCCCTTTTAAACTTACTATTGAAAGCCTTTCTTGTTATCTCACCTTCCCCCCTAGGCTTCTGTGTATGTTGTTTAATGTGCTGTTTTGTTTACACATTGGGCCTTGCTTTTACCAAGGCTTCTTTAAAACACTCCTCTCTAGGCCATGTGTTAATTTAACTCATTTGCATAATAACTGAAACTCTGCACACCTTTCAAGAACATGTGCAGCATGTGAGGACCACACCCAGCTCTTCAAACCACACCCAGCTCTGCACACCTTTCAAGAACATGTGCAGCATGTGAGGACCACACCCAGCCCTGTCTATAAAAGGCAGCCCCCGAGCCTCACCCAGTGCTTGTGCTCGTCTACCTCCCGCTTACCTGAGGACAGATCCCTCGGCGCTGGCACTCCTGCTCTCTACAGACTTTCATTGGCTTCAATGGGCGCAGCTGCTGGCTCTTCCTTCTTCCGGTTTCCGGTTCCTCCTTGCCTCAGCCTGTCTCCTGCAAGCAACCCGCAAAAGAGAAAGAACACAAGGTTAGACTGATCAGTATCTCTTGCCAGCAACAAGTAAGTGCAAAACTTTTATTACCTGAAAGAACTTTGACAACAATTTCTGGATTCGTGTATAGACAATTTGAAACAAGATACCTTCCACGAACATTGTGATTCAAACTCTTTGTTACAAGAATACTTTGCGGAACTTTGCGAAGCAAACATACTTTTTTTTTATGGAACTTTTAAGAATCGAACCGTGGAAACCATTAACAGCAAGGCAAACAGTAAATCAAGGACTTGCACAAATTACATGCTGTATTTTGACGTAAAAGTACAGTATTTGTTTTATAAAAGATTCTGGAAATATGGGAAAAGTGAGTCTGCTATTGGGAATTTAGGCTTTAGTTATATTAAGATGAATGTTTGATATTGGTAATTCTGATAACGGTATTTGTTTAATGTTTTAGAAGCTTTAGAGTAATAGAAAGCACATCCCAGAGCAGTAACACATTCCAAACCTGGAAACTAGAGACCAAGATCCAAGAGGTACTTTTAGAAGAAATTTTTTAATAAATGAAGGGATAGTCAGGAACCCAGTTAGGAATAGGTTGTACTTATCTGTTCTTTGTTTATGTTTCATTAGGCACTAGTTTCTACAGAAGTCAGAGAGGGCCGCAGATTTGTGCAGCACTTCAACAGTGGAAACGCAAGAACAGTGTTGTCTCTTTATTTTATTTTATCCACTTCCCCCCTTCCCTTGAGCTTCTGTTCTTAGTGCACTGTTTTAAAAACTAGTGTGCTGGAACAAGCAGTTTCAGGGTGGGGTCGGATTGTCTTCAACCTCCATCAGAACTGAACAAGGACTCAGGTGAGCTGGGCTTTGACAGAAGCACAAGCCTTAAAAAAAAAAAAATCAGTTCTGGTGGACGATGAATATCGGGGAAGAAATAGAGGGCATTGACGTCACGGATATGGCGCAGGCCCTAAATGAGGACTTGGCTCCTAATGAATCAGTGTCTGGCATCTTGCAACATATGCAAGAGGAAATCGAGAGATTAAAGATGGAGAATACCTCTTTAAAACAGGATTTAAGCAGGTATAAATTTAGGGTATCTCAGTGGAACACAGCTTTTACGCCTTTGTTTAAAACCTCCTCAGAGACAGGGGCGCCATCAAAACATACAACTTTGCCTCCCCCAGTTGAGGTCACTGTTAATGTTCCTAATGCTGTGCCCTTAGCAGCACCTGAACGTTTTCATGGAGATAGTAACAAATTCAATGTTTTTATCAATCAATGTCAATTACACTTCGTTTGTAAGCCACAACAGTTCCCTACTGATGCTACGAAAGTGGCATTTGTCTTGTCTTATTTGGGTGGCACAGCAGCCAATTGGTCAATTCCTTTCGTGGAGAGGGATGATCCCATCCTCCATAATTGGAATCAATTTAAACGTACCATGACCAGCCTTTTTGCAAAACACATTTTCATGCAGGCAAGTGATAATGAGCTTTTAAATCTTATACAAGGTAACAAGGATTTATTGACCTATCTCACTAGTTTTAATCGTTAAGCGTGTCTCCCTTTTCTATAAAGGTTTGAGAGATGATTTAAAAGACGCGCTGGCTCATATCGTTGATTTGCCAGAAGACTATTCGGACTTTGTAGATTTAGTTGTGAAATTAGAACATAGACTAGGAGAAAGAAAGGGAGATAAATACAAACTGGAATCACAGTTAACTTTTATTAGACACGAGAAGAAAGACCCAGATAATAAACTCCCTGAACCTGAGCCTATGCAAATAGGGACACTCAGAGGTCCACTCACATCAGAGGAAAAAGAAAGAAGGAGAAAACTTCAATTATGTTTATATTGTGGAAGGGCAGGTCACTTTGCCAGAGAATGTCCAGTAAAGCCTAAAAATCCACGAAAGGGTGCTGTTTCCTCCACCTCCTTAACTGAATCGAGAAACGATTAAGCTCGACAAGGGGAGAGGTTACTTGTTCGAGAAAACATCTTAATCAAACCTCTAATGCTGCAGCCTTCATGGTACCGCACATACCTAGACATTTCATAATTCAGGTCGTTTTAATTGTTACTACCCAAGTGAGGCATTCTCTCCCTGTCCTACTGGACTCAGGCGTGACAGGAAATTTTGTGGATAATAAGTTAGCTGAAAACTTAGGACTTCCTATGTGCCTAAAGCCTTGTCCAGAAGCAGTATGTGCAGTGGATGGGTCAGAATTGACCTCTGGATTAATCACAAAACAAACAAGTCCACTTGTTATGGTCTGTCAGAACGGGCACACAGAGGTGATTAGCTTTGATCTGATAGATACTCCTAATTTTGGTTTGATTCTCGGGGTACCCTGGTTAACAACTCATAACCCAAAAATTGATTGGGTGAATAGAACTGTTACTTTGGATTCCTCTTTCTGTAGAACCAATTGCTATCAAGAAGCAGGTACAGAACAGAGCACAGTATTACACTGAGCTAGTGTTACACAAGATGAACCAAGTCTCCCTCCTGAATATTCTGACTTTAAAGACGTCTTTGATCCAGTAAAGGCTAGTGTGCTGCCCCCACATAGGTCTTATGACTGTCGTATAGATCTTATCCCAGGGGCCCCTTTACCTAATAACAGAGTATATGCTTTGACTGACGAAGAAACCAAATACTTAAGAACCTACCTAGATGACCTACTACAGTCTGGGTTCATCCGTCATTCCACATCTCCGGTGTCATCTCCACTCTTTTTTATCCCGAAGCCGGATAAATCCCTGCGCACGTGTATCGATTATAGAAGACTAAATAAGGCTACAATAAAGAATAAATATCCTCTTCCTCTAATACCTGTGTTGTTGGATCAATTAAGACATTCTACTGTATACACTAAACTAGATCTGCGGGGAGCTTACCACCTGGTCCGAGTAAAAGAGGGGGATGAGTGGAAGACAACTTTCAAGACAAAGTTTGGTTTATTTGAGTACACAGTAATGCCCTTTGGGTTATGTAATGCCCCTGCGGCCTTTCAGTTCTTTATAAATGAGGTCCTACACAAATTCCTGGACGTTTGTGTCATAGTATACATAGACGACATCCTCGTTTACTCTAAGAACTCAGAAGAACATACCCAACATGTTCGTGCAGTATTATCAAAGTTAAAAGAAAATCATCTTTTTGCTAAGTTAGAAAAGTGTACTTTTAATGTCAGCAAGGTGGACTTTTTAGGATACTGCCTGTCACCTCAAGGAATAACTATGGATGTAAAGAAAATCAGTGCTATTGCTGATTGGCCAGAACCATCCTCTGTAAAAGATATTCAGAAATTTCTGGGTTTCGCCAATTTTTATAGGAGGTTTATTGCACATTTTGCAGACATTGCGGCCCCAATAACTACCTTGTTGCGGAAAGGGCAACCATTTCTTTGGACTGATGAGGCGGCACACGCCTTTCAACTCCTAAAACAAAAGTTCACTTCAGCCCCAATTCTGAAACATCCTGATCCTGACTTGCCTTTTTTTGTTGAAGCGGATGCTTCACAAGTAGCTTTAGGAGGAGTTCTCTCTCAACGAGATGCAGTAGATGGCCAGTTACATCCTATAGCCTTCTATTCCAAAAAGTTATTACCAGCTGAACAAAATTACACTGTGGCTGAAAGGGAACTACTAGCTATCAAAGTAGCCTTTTCAGAATGGAGGCACCATTTAATGGGAGCCAAGTACCCAGTTACAATCTTTTCTGACCACAGGAACCTACAGTTTTTTGGATCACTTAAAGCACTAACACCACGTCAGATGCGCTGGTTAATTGTTTTTAGCACATTTGACTTTGTAATAACCTATAGACCAGGTGCACAACAAATTCAATCTGATGTGTTATCTAGATACGGACATACCTCAGACATGAAACAAGATAAAATAGGAGAACCCATTATTCCTCCCCAAAAGTTTTTGGCACCAGTACAACAGAAGGATTTCATCACAGATCTATATAATGCACACATGCAAATAGCACCTCAGGATTGGTTAAAGGATTCCCATAACACAATACAACGAGGTTTATTGTATCACGACAACATGCTGTTAGTGCCTACCTCTGAATTACAAACACAGGTGATAATTTGGCATCACGCCTCACCGTTGGCAGGTCATCCTGGTTGGGTAAAAACCCTGGAAAATGTGCAAAAACACTTTTGGTGGGACACTATAAGAAAGGACATTAAGCAATTTGTCACTACCTGTCCAATTTGTGCAAGAAATAAATCTTCTCATAAGGCCCCTGACGGCTTGTTAATACCAATGCCAACACCCAAACAACCTTGGCACACTGTGAGCGTAGACTTTATTGTAGGTTTACCACCTGTAAAATCTTTCACAACAGTGTTGGTTATAGTGGATTTTTTATCTAAAATGGCACATTTTGTACCATTACGGAAATTACCCACGGCAGCAGAATTTGCCGATATTTTTATAAGGGAAATTGTGCGTTTACATGGTTTGCCAAGCAAAGTGGTGTCAGACCGAGGGAGCCAGTTCAACTCTAAATTTTGGAAAAAATTATGTAAAAAACCTAAAATAGATGTGGCATTATCCACTGCTTTCCACCCAGAGACAGATGGACAGACTGAACGACTGAACCAAACCTTACTTCAAACGCTACGTTGTTTATTGGCTGATTATTCTAGTGAATGGTTGGAAGCTCTCCCTGTAGCGGAGTTTGTTTATAATAATACTGAGCATTCAGCTCTACTGTGCTCACCATTCTATTTCTTGCAGGGGTATCATCCAAGAGCTATACCCATTTTGTTAGAAGATTCTCTGTTACCTACAGTAACGGATAGACTAACGAGGTTAGGTGACATACAAGACAAAGCCAGGAAACATTTATTAAAGTACAAGGAAAGCATGAAAAGACAAGCAGACAAACACAGATCTGAGGCCCCAATGTATAAAATTGGTGACAAGGTATGGCTCTCCACAAAGAACCTAAACATAGAGGGATCCCGAAAGCTGCAACCACGTTTCATTGGACCCTTTAGTATAACTGCCACAGTAAACCCGGTAACAGTAAAATTAGATTTACCAAAAGAATATCCAGTACATACTACATTCCATGTGTCCTTGCTTAAGCCGTACAATCCAAAAACCCGACCTGAACCACCACCTCCACCCATACCAATTAAGGGAAATCTAGAATATGAAGTGAAAAGCATAAAAGACTCAAAAAGAATTAGTGGACGTCTGTTTTATTTAGTAGAATGGAAAGGATATGATGAATCTGAGAATTCATGGGAACCAGCATCATATGTACATGCCCCACAGCTGATTAGACGGTTTTATTTAAAAAATCCAGGAAAACCCCATCCTGTAGGAGGGCCTTTGAGGGGGGCAACTGTTAGGGTTTGTGCACAGCAAAGAGCATGTCCCCTCTCACTGCACTAGTGGGTTCTGTAATAGCTCCCTTTTAAACTTACTATTGAAAGCCTTTCTTGTTATCTCACCTTCCCCCCTAGGCTTCTGTGTATGTTGTTTAATGTGCTGTTTTGTTTACACATTGGGCCTTGCTTTTACCAAGGCTTCTTTAAAACACTCCTCTCTAGGCCATGTGTTAATTTAACTCATTTGCATAATAACTGAAACTCTGCACACCTTTCAAGAACATGTGCAGCATGTGAGGACCACACCCAGCTCTTTAAACCACACCCAGCTCTGCACACCTTTCAAGAACATGTGCAGCATGTGAGGACCACACCCAGCCCTGTCTATAAAAGGCAGCCCCCGAGCCTCACCCAGTGCTTGTGCTCGTCTACCTCCCGCTTACCTGAGGACAGATCCCTCGGCGCTGGCACTCCTGCTCTCTACAGACTTTCATTGGCTTCAATGGGCGCAGCTGCTGGCTCTTCCTTCTTCCGGTTTCCGGTTCCTCCTTGCCTCAGCCTGTCTCCTGCAAGCAACCCGCAAAAGAGAAAGAACACAAGGTTAGACTGATCAGTATCTCTTGCCAGCAACAAGTAAGTGCAAAACTTTTATTACCTGAAAGAACTTTGACAACAATTTCTGGATTTGTGTATAGACAATTTGAAACAAGATACCTTCCACGAACATTGTGATTCAAACTCTTTGTTACAAGAATACTTTGCGGAACTTTGCGAAGCAAACATACTTTTTTTTTATGGAACTTTTAAGAATCGAACTGTGGAAACCATTAACAGCAAGGCAAACAGTAAATCAAGGACTTGCACAAATTACATGCTGTATTTTGACGTAAAAGTACAGTATTTGTTTTATAAAAGATTCTGGAAATATGGGAAAAGTGAGTCTGCTATTGGGAATTTAGGCTTTAGTTATATTAAGATGAATGTTTGATATTGGTAATTCTGATAACGGTATTTGTTTAATGTTTTAGAAGCTTTAGAGTAATAGAAAGCACATCCCAGAGCAGTAACACATTCCAAACCTGGAAACTAGACACCAAGATCCAAGAGGTACTTTTAGAAGAAATGTTTTAATAAATGAAGGGATAGTCAGGAACCCAGTTAGGAATAGGTTGTACTTATCTGTTCTTTGTTTATGTTTCATTAGGCACTAGTTTCTACAGAAGTCAGAGAGGGCCGCAGATTTGTGCAGCACTTCAACAGTGGAAACGCAAGAACAGTGTTGTCTCTTTATTTTATTTTATCCACTTCCCCCCTTCCCTTGAGCTTCTGTTCTTAGTGCACTGTTTTAAAAACTAGTGTGCTGGAACAAGCAGTTTCAGGGTGGGGTCGGATTGTCTTCAACCTCCATCAGAACTGAACAAGGACTCAGGTGAGCTGGGCTTTGACAGAAGCACAAGCCTTAAAAAAAAAAAAATCAGTTCTGGTGGACGATGAATATCGGGGAAGAAATAGAGGGCATTGACGTCACGGATATGGCGCAGGCCCTAAATGAGGACTTGGCTCCTAATGAATCAGTGTCTGGCATCTTGCAACATATGCAAGAGGAAATCGAGAGATTAAAGATGGAGAATACCTCTTTAAAACAGGATTTAAGCAGGTATAAATTTAGGGTATCTCAGTGGAACACAGCTTTTACGCCTTTGTTTAAAACCTCCTCAGAGACAGGGGCGCCATCAAAACATACAACTTTGCCTCCCCCAGTTGAGGTCACTGTTAATGTTCCTAATGCTGTGCCCTTAGCAGCACCTGAACGTTTTCATGGAGATAGTAACAAATTCAATGTTTTTATCAATCAATGTCAATTACACTTCGTTTGTAAGCCACAACAGTTCCCTACTGATGCTACGAAAGTGGCATTCGTCTTGTCTTATTTGGGTGGCACAGCAGCCAATTGGTCAATTCCTTTCGTGGAGAGGGATGATCCCATCCTCCATAATTGGAATCAATTTAAACGTACCATGACCAGCCTTTTTGCAAAACACATTTTCATGCAGGCAAGTGATAATGAGCTTTTAAATCTTATACAAGGTAACAAGGATTTATTGACCTATCTCACTAGTTTTAATCGTTAAGCGTGTCTCCCTTTTCTATAAAGGTTTGAGAGATGATTTAAAAGACGCGCTGGCTCATATCGTTGATTTGCCAGAAGACTATTCGGACTTTGTAGATTTAGTTGTGAAATTAGAACATAGACTAGGAGAAAGAAAGGGAGATAAATACAAACTGGAATCACAGTTAACTTTTATTAGACACGAGAAGAAAGACCCAGATAATAAACTCCCTGAACCTGAGCCTATGCAAATAGGGACACTCAGAGGTCCACTCACATCAGAGGAAAAAGAAAGAAGGAGAAAACTTCAATTATGTTTATATTGTGGAAGGGCAGGTCACTTTGCCAGAGAATGTCCAGTAAAGCCTAAAAATCCACGAAAGGGTGCTGTTTCCTCCACCTCCTTAACTGAATCGAGAAACGATTAAGCTCGACAAGGGGAGAGGTTACTTGTTCGAGAAAACATCTTAATCAAACCTCTAATGCTGCAGCCTTCATGGTACCGCACATACCTAGACATTTCATAATTCAGGTCGTTTTAATTGTTACTACCCAAGTGAGGCATTCTCTCCCTGTCCTACTGGACTCAGGCGCGACAGGAAATTTTGTGGATAATAAGTTAGCTGAAAACTTAGGACTTCCTATGTGCCTAAAGCCTTGTCCAGAAGCAGTATGTGCAGTGGATGGGTCAGAATTGACCTCTGGATTAATCACAAAACAAACAAGTCCACTTGTTATGGTCTGTCAGAACGGGCACACAGAGGTGATTAGCTTTGATCTGATAGATACTCCTAATTTTGGTTTGATTCTCGGGGTACCCTGGTTAACAACTCATAACCCAAAAATTGATTGGGTGAATAGAACTGTTACTTTGGATTCCTCTTTCTGTAGAACCAATTGCTATCAAGAAGCAGGTACAGAACAGAGCACAGTATTACACTGAGCTAGTGTTACACAAGATGAACCAAGTCTCCCTCCTGAATATTCTGACTTTAAAGACGTCTTTGATCCAGTAAAGGCTAGTGTGCTGCCCCCACATAGGTCTTATGACTGTCGTATAGATCTTATCCCAGGGGCCCCTTTACCTAATAACAGAGTATATGCTTTGACTGACGAAGAAACCAAATACTTAAGAACCTACCTAGATGACCTACTACAGTCTGGGTTCATCCGTCATTCCACATCTCCGGTGTCATCTCCACTCTTTTTTATCCCGAAGCCGGATAAATCCCTGCGCACGTGTATCGATTATAGAAGACTAAATAAGGCTACAATAAAGAATAAATATCCTCTTCCTCTAATACCTGTGTTGTTGGATCAATTAAGACATTCTACTGTATACACTAAACTAGATCTGCGGGGAGCTTACCACCTGGTCCGAGTGAAAGAGGGGGATGAGTGGAAGACAACTTTCAAGACAAAGTTTGGTTTATTTGAGTACACAGTAATGCCCTTTGGGTTATGTAATGCCCCTGCGGCCTTTCAGTTCTTTATAAATGAGGTCCTACACAAATTCCTGGACGTTTGTGTCATAGTATACATAGACGACATCCTCATTTACTCTAAGAACTCAGAAGAACATACCCAACATGTTCGTGCAGTATTATCAAAGTTAAAAGAAAATCATCTTTTTGCTAAGTTAGAAAAGTGTACTTTTAATGTCAGCAAGGTGGACTTTTTAGGATACTGCCTGTCACCTCAAGGAATAACTATGGATGTAAAGAAAATCAGTGCTATTGCTGATTGGCCAGAACCATCCTCTGTAAAAGATATTCAGAAATTTCTGGGTTTCGCCAATTTTTATAGGAGGTTTATTGCACATTTTGCAGACATTGCGGCCCCAATAACTACCTTGTTGCGGAAAGGGCAACCATTTCTTTGGACTGATGAGGCGGCACACGCCTTTCAACTCCTAAAACAAAAGTTCACTTCAGCCCCAATTCTGAAACATCCTGATCCTGACTTGCCTTTTTTTGTTGAAGCGGATGCTTCACAAGTAGCTTTAGGAGGAGTTCTCTCTCAACGAGATGCAGTAGATGGCCAGTTACATCCTATAGCCTTCTATTCCAAAAAGTTATTACCAGCTGAACAAAATTACACTGTGGCTGAATGGGAACTACTAGCTATCAAAGTAGCCTTTTCAGAATGGAGGCACCATTTAATGGGAGCCAAGTACCCAGTTACAATCTTTTCTGACCACAGGAACCTACAGTTTTTTGGATCACTTAAAGCACTAACACCACGTCAGATGCGCTGGTTAATTGTTTTTAGCACATTTGACTTTGTAATAACCTATACAGGGAGTGCAGAATTATTAGGCAAATGAGTATTTTGACCACATCATCCTCTTTATGCATGTTGTCTTACTCCAAGCTGTATAGGCTCGAAAGCCTACTACCAATTAAGCATATTAGGTGATGTGCATCTCTGTAATGAGAAGGGGTGTGGTCTAATGACATCACCACCCTATATCAGGTGTGCATAATTATTAGGCAACTTCCTTTCCTTTGGCAAAATGGGTCAAAAGAAGGACTTGACAGGCTCAGAAAAGTCAAAAATAGTGAGATATCTTGCAGAGGGATGCAGCACTCTTAAAATTGCAAAGCTTCTGAAGCGTGATCATCGAACAATCAAGCGTTTCATTCAAAATAGTCAACAGGGTCGCAAGAAGCGTGTGGAAAAACCAAGGTGCAAAATAACTGCCCATGAACTGAGAAAAGTCAAGCGTGCAGCTGCCACAATGCCACTTGCCACCAGTTTGGCCATATTTCAGAGTTGCAACATCACTGGAGTGCCCAAAAGCACAAGGTGTGCAATACTCAGAGACATGGCCAAGGTAAGAAAGGCTGAAAGACGACCACCACTGAACAAGACACACAAGCTGAAACGTCAAGACTGGGCCAAGAAATATCTCAAGACTGATTTTCTAAGGTTTTATGGACTGATGAAATGAGAGTGAGTCTTGATGGGCCAGATGGATGGGCCCGTGGCTGGATTGGTAAAGGGCAGAGAGCTCCAGTCCGACTCAGACGCCAGCAAGGTGGAGGTGGAGTACTGGTTTGGGCTGGTATCATCAAAGATGAGCTTGTGGGGCCTTTTCGGGTTGAGGATGGAGTCAAGCTCAACTCCCAGTCCTACTGCCAGTTCCTGGTAGACACCTTCTTCAAGCAGTGGTACAGGAAGAAGTCTGCATCCTTCAAGAAAAACATGATTTTCATGCAGGACAATGCTCCATCATACGCGTCCAAGTACTCCACAGCGTGGCTGGCAAGAAAGGGTATAAAAGAAGGAAATCTAATGACATGGCCTCCTTGTTCACCTGATCTGAACCCCATTGAGAACCTGTGGTCCATCATCAAATGTGAGATTTACAAGGAGGGAAAACAGTACACCTCTCTGAACAGTGTCTGGGAGGCTGTGGTTGCTGCTGCATGCAATGTTGATGGTGAACAGATCAAAACACTGACAGAATCCATGGATGGCAGGCTTTTGAGTGTCCTTGCAAAGAAAGGTGGCTATATTGGTCACTGATTTGTTTTTGTTTTGTTTTTGAATGTCAGACATGTATATTTGTGAATGTTGAGATGTTATATTGGTTTCACTGGTAATAATAAATAATTGAAATGGGTATATATTTGTTTTTTGTTAAGTTGCCTAATAATTATGCACAATAATAGTCACCTGCACACACAGATATCCCCCTAACATAGCTAAAACTAAAAACAAACTAAAAACTACTTCCAAAAATATTCAGCTTTGATATTAATGAGTTTTTTGGGTTCATTGAGAACATGGTTGTTGTTCAATAATAAAATTAATCCTCAAAAATACAACTTGCCTAATAATTCTGCACTCCCTGTAGACCAGGTGCACAACAAATTCAATCTGATGTGTTATCTAGATACGGACATACCTCAGACATGAAACAAGATAAAATAGGAGAACCCATTATTCCTCCCCAAAAGTTTTTGGCACCAGTACAACAGAAGGATTTCATCACAGATCTATATAATGCACACATGCAAATAGCACCTCAGGATTGGTTAAAGGATTCCCATAACACAATACAACGAGGTTTATTGTATCACGACAACATGCTGTTAGTGCCTACCTCTGAATTACAAACACAGGTGATAATTTGGCATCACGCCTCACCGTTGGCAGGTCATCCTGGTTGGGTAAAAACCCTGGAAAATGTGCAAAAACACTTTTGGTGGGACACTATAAGAAAGGACATTAAGCAATTTGTCACTACCTGTCCAATTTGTGCAAGAAATAAATCTTCTCATAAGGCCCCTGACGGCTTGTTAATACCAATGCCAACACCCAAACAACCTTGGCACACTGTGAGCGTAGACTTTATTGTAGGTTTACCACCTGTAAAATCTTTCACAACAGTGTTGGTTATAGTGGATTTTTTATCTAAAATGGCACATTTTGTACCATTACGGAAATTACCCACGGCGGCAGAATTTGCCGATATTTTTATAAGGGAAATTGTGCGTTTACATGGTTTGCCAAGCAAAGTGGTGTCAGACCGAGGGAGCCAGTTCAACTCTAAATTTTGGAAAAAATGATGTAAAAAACTGAAAATAGATGTGGCATTATCCACTGCTTTCCACCCAGAGACAGATGGACAGACTGAACGACTGAACCAAACCTTACTTCAAACGCTACGTTGTTTATTGGCTGATTATTCTAGGGAATGGTTGGAAGCTCTCCCTGTAGCGGAGTTTGTTAATAATAATACTGAGCATTCAGCTCTACTGTGCTCACCATTCTATTTCTTGCAGGGGTATCATCCAAGAGCTATACCCATTTTGTTAGAAGATTCTCTGTTACCTACAGTAACGGATAGACTAACGAGGTTAGGTGACATACAAGACAAAGCCAGGAAACATTTATTAAAGTACAAGGAAAGCATGAAAAGACAAGCAGACAAACACAGATCTGAGGCCCCAATGTATAAAATCGGTGACAAGGTATGGCTCTCCACAAAGAACCTAAACATAGAGGGATCCCGAAAGCTGCAACCACGTTTCATTGGACCCTTTAGTATAACTGCCATAGTAAACCCGGTAACAGTAAAATTAGATTTACCAAAAGAATATCCAGTACATACTACATTCCATGTGTCCTTGCTTAAGCCGTACAATCCAAAAACCCGACCTGAACCACCACCTCCACCCATACCAATTAAGGGAAATCTAGAATATGAAGTGAAAAGCATAAAAGACTCAAAAAGAATTAGTGGACGTCTGTTTTATTTAGTAGAATGGAAAGGATATGATGAATCTGAGAATTCATGGGAACCAGCATCATATGTACATGCCCCACAGCTGATTAGACGGTTTTATTTAAAAAATCCAGGAAAACCCCGTCCTGTAGGAGGGCCTTTGAGGGGGGCAACTGTTAGGGTTTGTGCACAGCAAAGAGCATGTCCCCTCTCACTGCACTAGTGGGTTCTGTAATAGCTCCCTTTTAAACTTACTATTGAAAGCCTTTCTTGTTATCTCACCTTCCCCCCTAGGCTTCTGTGTATGTTGTTTAATGTGCTGTTTTGTTTACACATTGGGCCTTGCTTTTACCAAGGCTTCTTTAAAACACTCCTCTCTAGGCCATGTGTTAATTTAACTCATTTGCATAATAACTGAAACTCTGCACACCTTTCAAGAACATGTGCAGCATGTGAGGACCACACCCAGCTCTTCAAACCACACCCAGCTCTGCACACCTTTCAAGAACATGTGCAGCATGTGAGGACCACACCCAGCCCTGTCTATAAAAGGCAGCCCCCGAGCCTCACCCAGTGCTTGTGCTCGTCTACCTCCCGCTTACCTGAGGACAGATCCCTCGGCGCTGGCACTCCTGCTCTCTACAGACTTTCATTGGCTTCAATGGGCGCAGCTGCTGGCTCTTCCTTCTTCCGGTTTCCGGTTCCTCCTTGCCTCAGCCTCTCTCCTGCAAGCAACCCGCAAAAGAGAAAGAACACAAGGTTAGACTGATCAGTATCTCTTGCCAGCAACAAGTAAGTGCAAAACTTTTATTACCTGAAAGAACTTTGACAACAATTTCTGGATTCGTGTATAGACAATTTGAAACAAGATACCTTCCACGAACATTGTGATTCAAACTCTTTGTTACAAGAATACTTTGCGGAACTTTGCGAAGCAAACATACTTTTTTTTTATGGAACTTTTAAGAATCGAACCGTGGAAACCATTAACAGCAAGGCAAACAGTAAATCAAGGACTTGCACAAATTACATGCTGTATTTTGACGTAAAAGTACAGTATTTGTTTTATAAAAGATTCTGAAAATATGGGAAAAGTGAGTCTGCTATTGGGAATTTAGGCTTTAGTTATATTAAGATGAATGTTTGATATTGGTAATTCTGATAACGGTATTTGTTTAATGTTTTAGAAGCTTTAGAGTAATAGAAAGCACATCCCAGAGCAGTAACACATTCCAAACCTGGAAACTAGAGACCAAGATCCAAGAGGTACTTTTAGAAGAAAATTTTTAATAAATGAAGGGATAGTCAGGAACCCAGTTAGGAATAGGTTGTACTTATCTGTTCTTTGTTTATGTTTCATTAGTGTAGGAGGCTGGACTGGCTTGTAGTGAGTACCAAGAGGTACTTGCACCTTGCACCAGGCCCAGTTATCCCTTATTAGTGTATAGGGTGTCTAGCAGCTTAGGCTGATAGATAATGGTAGCTTAGCAAAGCAGCTCAGGCTGAACTAGGAGACGTGTGAAGCTACTACAGTACCACTTAGTGTCATATGCACAATATCATAAGAAAACACAATACACAGTTATACTAAAAATAAAGGTACTTTATTTTTATGACAATATGCCAAAGTATCTTAGAGTGTACCCTCAGTAAGAGGATAGGAAATATACACAAGATATATATACACAATAGCAAAAATATGCAGTATAGTCTTAGAAAACAGTGCAAACAATGTATAGTTACAATAGGATGCAATGGGGAAACATAGGGATAGGGGCAACACAAACCATATACTCCAGAAGTGGAATGCGAACCACGAATGGACCCCAAACCTATGTGACCTTGTAGAGGGTCGCTGGGACTATTAGAAAATAGTGAGAGTTAGAAAAATAACCCTCCCCAAGACCCTGAAAAGTGAGTGCAAAGTGCACCAAAGTTCCCCTAAGGACAAAATAGTCGTGTTAGAGGGAGAATGCAAGGAAAACACAAATCAGCAATGCAACAACGATGGATTCCTGTCTGAAGGTACCTGTGGAACAAGGGGACCAAGTCCAAAAGTCACAAGCAGCTCGGAGATGGGCAGATGCCCAAGAAATGCCAGCGGTTGGTGCAAAGAAGCTCTTACTAGGCTGAAGAACTGTGAATACTGCAGGAACGACAAGGGCTAGAGACTTCCCCTTTGGAGGATGGATCCCCCACGCCTTGGAGAGTCGTGCAGAAGTGTTTTCCCGCCGGATGGACGCCAACAAGCCTTGCTACACGCAAATCGTGCGTTTGGCGTTTTTGGACGCTGCTGGGGCCCAGGAGGGACCAGGAGGTCGCAAATTGGACCTGCAGAGAGAGGGGACGTCGAGCAAGACAAAGAGCCCTCACTGAAGCAGGTAGCACCCGGGGAAGTGCCAGAAACAGGCACTACGAGGATGCGTGAAACGGTGCTCGCCGAAGTTGCACAAAGGAGTCCCACGTCGCCGGAGACCAACTTAGAAAGTCGTGCAATGCAGGTTAGAGTGCCGTGGACCCAGGCTTGGCTGTGCACGAAGGATTTCCGCCGGAAGTGCACAGGGGCCGGAGAAGCTTGCAAAGTCGCGGTTCCCAGCAATGCAGCCCAGCGAGGTGAGGCAAGGACTTACCTCCACCAAACTTGGGCTGAAGAGTCACTGGACTGTGGGGGTCACTTGGACGGTGTCGCTGGATTCGAGGGACCTCGCTCGTCGTGCTGAGAGGAGACCCAAGGGACCGGAGATGCAGCTTTTTGGTGCCTGCGGTTGCAGGGGGAAGATTCCGTCGACCCACGGGAGATTTCTTCGGAGCTTCTGGTGCAGAGAGGAGGCAGACTACCCCCACAGCATGCACAAGCAGGAAAACAGTCGAGAAGGCGGCAGGATCAGCGTTACAGAGTTGCAGTAGTCGTCTTTGCTACTATGTTGCAGGTTTGCAGGCTTCCAGCGCGGTCAGCGGTCGATTCCTTATCAGAAGGTGAAGAGGGAGATGCAGAGGAACTCGGCTGAGCTCATGCATTCGTTATCTAAAGTTTCCCCAGAGACAGAGACCCTAAATAGCCAGAAAAGAGGGTTTGGCTACCTAGGAGAGAGGAAAGGCTACTAACACCTGAAGGAGCCTATCACAAGGAGTCTCTGACGTCACCTGGTGGCACTGGCCACTCAGAGCAGTCCAGTGTGCCAGCAGCACCTCTGTTTCCAAGATGGCAGAGGTCTGGAGCACACTGGAGGAGCTCTGGACACCTCCCAGGGGAGGTGCAGGTCAGGGGAGTGGTCACTCCCCTTTCCTTTGTCCAGTTTCGCGCCAGAGCAGGGGCTAAGGGGTCCCTGAACCGGTGTAGACTGGCTTATGCAGAATTGGGCACCTCTGTGCCCAACAAAGCATTTCCAGAGGCTGGGGGAGGCTACTCCTCCCCTGCCTTCACACCATTTTCCAAAGGGAGAGGGTGTCACACCCTCTCTCAGAGGAAGTTCTTTGTTCTGCCATCCTGGGCCAGGCCTGGCTGGACCCCAGGAGGGCAGCTGCCTGTCTGAGGGGTTGGCAGCAGCAGCAGCTGCAGTGAAACCCCCGGAAGGGCAGTCTGGCAGTACCAGGGTCTGTGCTACAGACCACTGGGATCATGGAATTGTACCAAAAATGCCAGGATGGCATAGAGGGGGCAATTCCATGATCATAGACATGTTACATGGCCATATTCGGAGTTACCATGGTGAAGCTACATATAGGTAGTGACCTATATGTAGTGCACGCGTGTAATGGTGTCCCCGCACTCACAAAGTTCAGTGAATTGGCTCTGAACAATGTGGGGGCACCTTGGCTAGTGCCAGGGTGCCCTCACACTAAGTAACTTTGCACCTAACCTTTACCAGGTAAAGGTTAGACATATAGGTGACTTATAAGTTACTTAAGTGCAGTGTAAAATGGCTGTGAAATAACGTGGACGTTATTTCACTCAGGCTGCAGTGGCAGGCCTGTGTAAGAATTGTCAGAGCTCCCTATGGGTGGCAAAAGAAATGCTGCAGCCCATAGGGATCTCCTGGAACCCCAATACCCTGGGTACCTCAGTACCATATACTAGGGAATTATAAGGGTGTTCCAGTAAGCCAATGTAAATTGGTAAAAAATGGTCACTCGCCTGTCAGTGACAATTTGGAAAGAAATGAGAGAGCATAACCACTGAGGTTCTGATTAGCAGAGCCTCAGTGAGACAGTTAGTCACTACACAGGTAACACATACAGGCACACTTATGAGCACTGGGGCCCTGGGTTACCAGGGTCCCAGTGACACATACAACTAAAACAACATATATACAGTGAAAAATGGGGGTAACATGCCAGGCAAGATGGTACTTTCCTACACAACCCCCCCCCAAACGAAGGACAATAAGACTAGCCATTACCTGATGAGTCTTCATTGTCTAAGTGGAAATATCTGGAGAGTCCATCTGCATTGGAGTGGCTACTCCCAGGTCTATGTTCCACTGTATAGTCCATTCCCTGTAGGGATATGGACCACCTCAACAATTTAGGATTTTCACCTTTCATTTGTTTTAGCCAAAGTAGAGGTTTGTGGTCTGTCTGAACAATGAAGTGAGTGCCAAACAGGTATGGCCTCAACTTCTTCAGAGCCCAGACCACAGCAAAGGCCTCCCTCTCAATGGCAGACCAACGCTTTTCTCTAGGGGTCAACCTTCTACTAATAAAAGCAACAGGTTGATCCTGGCCCTCAGAATTAAGTTGTGATAGGACTGCCCCTACTCCTAATTCAGATGCATCAGTTTGGACATAGAATTTTTTAGAGTAACAAGGGCTTTTCAGGACAGGTGCAGAGCACATGGCCTGCTTCAGCTCCTCAAAAGCTTTCTGACAGTTTGCTGTCCATAATACCTTTTTAGGCATTTTCTTGGATGTGAGGTCATTAAGAGGGGCTGCAATGGAGCCATAGTTCTTAATGAACCTCCTGTAATACCCAGTGAGGCCTAGGAAGGCTCTCACCTGAGTCTGAGTGGTAGGGGGAATCCAATCAATAATAGTTTGGATTTTCCCCTGAAGTGGTGCAATCTGTTCCCCACCAACAAGGTGTCCCAGATAAACCACTTTACCCTGCCCTATCTGGCACTTTGAAGCCTTGATAGTGAGGCCTGCCTTTTGCAGGGCCTCCAAAACTTTCCAAAGGTGGACCAGGTGATCATCCCAGCTGGAGCTAAAGACAGCTATATCATCCAAATATGCTGCACTGAAAGCTTCCAGCCCTTGCAGGACTGTGTTCACCAACCTCTGAAAAGTGGCAGGTGCATTTTTCAAACCAAAAGGCATTACAGTAAACTGGTAATGTCCTCCAATGGTAGAAAATGCAGTCTTAGGTTTAGCATCTTCTGACATTTTGATCTGCCAATACCCTGCAGTCAAATCAAAAGTGCTTAGATACTTGGCAGATGCCAGTGTATCTATTAGCTCATCTGCCCTGGGTATAGGGTGAGCATCTGTTTTGGTTACCAAGTTGAGACCTCTATAGTCTACACAAAACCTCATTTCCTTCTTTCCATCTTTAGAATTGGGTTTTGGTACCAGTACCACAGGAGAAGCCCATGGACTGTCAGAGTGCTCAACCACTCCTAGTTCCAACATCTTCTGAACTTCTTGCTTTATGCAGTCCCTGACATGGTCAGGCTGCCTATAGATCTTACTTTTGACAGGTAAACTGTCTCCAGTATCTATAGTGTGCTCACACCAAGAAGTGGTGCCTGGCACAATGGAGAAGAGTTCTGAAAATTGTCCTAGGAGATTTATGCAATTATCTTTCTGCTCAGCAGTAAGACAATCTGCCAAAACTACCCCTTCCACAAGAGCATCTTGTTCTGTGGAAGAGAAGAGATCAGGTAGAGGATCACTGTCTTCTTCCTGTCCTTCATCTGTTGCCATGAGCAGGGTGAGATCAGCCCTGTCATAGTAGGGTTTCAGGCGGTTGACATGGAGCACCCTAAGGGGACTCCTGGCAGTGCCTAAGTCAACCAAGTAGGTGACTTCACCCTTCTTTTCAACAATTGTGTGTGGACCACTCCATTTATCTTGGAGTGCTCTTGGGGCCACAGGCTCCAAGACCCACACTTTCTGCCCTGGTTGGTACTGAACCAAAACAGCCTTCTGATCATGCCATTGCTTCTGGAGCTCTTGGCTGGCCTGAAGGTTTTTACTGGCCTTTTTCATGTACTCAGCCATCCTTGATCTGAGGCCAAGTACATAGTCCACAATATCCTGTTTAGGAGCTTTTAAAGGTTGTTCCCAACCCTCCTTTACAAGTGTGAGTGGACCCCTAACAGGGTGTCCAAAAAGAAGTTCAAAGGGGCTGAAGCCCACTCCTTTCTGGGGTACCTCCCTGTAGGCAAAAAGGAGGCATGGTAGAAGGATATCCCATCTCCTGCGGAGTTTTTCAGGGAGTCCCATAATCATGCCTTTGAGAGTTTTATTAAATCTCTCCACCAGTCCATTTGTTTGTGGATGATAGGGTGTTGTGAACTTGTAAGTTACACCACACTCCTTCCACATGGCCTTTAAGTATGCAGACATGAAATTGCTTCCTCTGTCTGATACTACTTCCTTTGGGAAGCCCACCCTGGAAAATATTCCCAGGAGGGCCTTTGCCACTGCAGGAGCTGTAGTGGTCCTTAAAGGAATTGCTTCAGGATACCTTGTGGCATGGTCCACTACCACTAAGATAAACCTATTGCCTGAAGCAGTAGGAGGGTCAAGGGGGCCAACTATGTCAACCCCTACCCTTTCAAAGGGAACCCCAACCACAGGCAGTGGGATAAGGGGTGCCTTTGGAGTGCCACCTGTCTTGCCACTGGCTTGACAGGTTTCACAGGACTTACAAAATTCTTTTGTGTCCTCTGACATCCTAGGCCAATGAAACAGTGGTACCAATCTGTCCCAAGTTTTCATTTGACCCAGGTGCCCAGCTAAGGGAATGTCATGTGCCAGTGTTAGGAGGAACTTTCTGTACTCCTGAGGAATCACTAATCTCCTGGCAGCTCCAGGTTTAGGATCCCTATGCACAGTGTACAAGAGGTTGTCCTCCCAGTAAACTCTGTGTGAGTCACTGACATCCCCATTAGCCTGTTTGACAGCTTGCTGTCTGAGACCCTCTAATGTGGGACAGGTTTGCTGTGCCACACTCAGCTCCTCTCTGGCAGGCCCCCCTTCACCCAAAAGCTCAGCAGTGTCTGCTTCCAGCTCCTCTGGTGTAGGTTCTGCACAGGGAGGGAATTCTTCTTCCTCAGAAGTAGAATCCACTGTAGAGGGAGGGATAGTAGGAAGTGGTTTGCTTCTACTAGCCCTAGCTTTAGGGAGCACTTGGTCCATTGTTCCAGGATCCAAGCTTCCCTGTCCTTTTTGCCTTTTGGCCTGAGCCCTTGTCAACGCAAAAATATGCCCTGGGATGCCCAGCATTGCTGCATGGGCCTCCAACTCCACATCTGACCAAGCTGATGTCTCCAAATCGTTCCCTAATAGACAGTCTACAGGTAAATCTGAAGCTACCACAACTTTCTTTGGACCAGATACCCCCCCCCAGTTGAGATTTACAACAGCCATGGGGTGGCTTTGTGTTATGTTGTGAGCATCGGTTACTTGGTACTGGTGTCCAAGTATGTGTTGTTCAGGGTGCACCAGTTTCTCAATCACCATTGTGACACTGGCACCTGTGTCCCTGTAGGCCTGGACCTCAACACCATTTATTAGGGTTAGTTGCTTGTACTTCTCCAAGTTATGGGGGCAAGCAACCAAAGTGGCTAAGTCAATAGCCCCTTCAGAGACTAAAGTAGCCTCTGTGGTCTCCCTAATCAGACCAACCCCAACTAAATTACCAAAAGTGAGCCCAGCTACTCCCTTGGATTGGCTATTAGTAGGTTTGCTCCCACCACCACTGCTATTAGTAGGGACACTAGGTGTAGCAGTAGGGGTTGTAGTGGTAGGAGCTGTGGTGCCTTTCTTTGGACAACTGGGATCTGTTGTCCAATGGCCTTTTATCTTACATAAATAGCACCATGGTTTCCTTTCCTTGTTCTGGTTAGAGGAAGGTTTGGGCCCACCACCCCCACCAGAGTGTTTTTGTGGGCCTGATGAAGACTCATTTTTAGATTTGTCCCCACCCTTGTCAGAAGACTTACCATCCTTCTTTTTGTTGCCATCTTTGTCACCCCCTGTATGAACTTTTCTGTTCACTCTTGTTCTGACCCATTTGTCTGCCTTCTTTCCCAATTCTTGGGGAGAGGTCAGATCAGAGTCCACCAAGTACTGGTGCAACAAATCAGACACACAATTATTAAGAATATGCTCTCTCAGGATTAAGTTATACAGGCTGTCATAATCAGTAACTTTACTGCCATGTAACCACCCCTCCAAGGCCTTCACTGCCTGGTCAATGAAATCAACCCAGTCTTGTGAAGACTCCTTTTTGGTATCTCTGAACTTGATCCTGTACTGTTCAGTGGTTAAGCCATAACCATCCAGGAGTGCATTCTTAAGAACTTGGAAATTGTTAGCATCATTTTCTTTTACAGTAAGGAGCCTATCCCTACCTTTTCCAGTAAATGATAGCCATAGGATAGCAGCCCACTGCCTTTGAGGGACATCCTGTACAGCACAGGCCCTCTCAAGTGCAGCAAACCACTTGTTAATGTCATCCCCCTCCTTGTAAGGGGGAACTATCTTATGCAGATTCCTGGAATCATGCTCTTTTGCAGGATGACTATGGGGAATACTGCTGCTGCCACCATGGGTATCTAAACCCATTTTCTGTCTTTCCCTCTCTATTTCTAAAGATTGTCTATCCAAATCCAGCTGTTGCTTCTTGAGCTTCAGTCTGGTTTGCTCCACTCTCAATCTATTGAGCTCCCTTTCCAACAATCTGTCATCAGGGTGGGTGGGAGGGACATTTCTAGATACAGAGGTATGATGGGAATGAACAGAAGGAGACCTGTCCCTTACAGAGGGCACCCTAACAGCTTGGCTACCAGTATAATGTGAGAGCACATCATCAGTATGATGTGATTCAACCTCTGTACCAACTATGCTAGACTGTCTAGTAATGGGCAGGCTGAGAAGTTTCTTTCCTGAACCTTTTCCTGGGGGAGTCCCTGGATCAGATTGAGAACCATTAGCTACTTTTTCTACAGATTGGTCACTTATGGCCCTATCCTGTACTCTAAGCATATTAATTAACAGTTCTAAAGAAGGATTCTTCCCTACACTCAAACCTCTCTCTATGCAGAGACTCCTTGCTCCTTTCCAGCTAAGGTGATCATATGCAAGTTTGGACAGTTCAACTTTTTGGCCTGTGCCAGACATTTTTTTAGAGAGAGTTAAAGTGATAGACAAAGAGAAAAAAGTTTTCAGAACTTTTTTGGAAAGACAGAAAAAAACTTTTTAAACTTTTAAGAACTTTTTGAAAGTTTAGAAGTACTTTTCAGCACTTAGAAAAGAGTGAAAAGAGGAAATGCAAAACTTTTTGGCTATGTGTATATACACTGACCTTGTTTTGTATATTTTTCTCTTATGAAAAGTACAATGACAAGAGTGGTAAGTAGTCTCAAAGCACTTATCCCACCACTGCACAACCAATGTAGGAGGCTGGACTGGCTTGTAGTGAGTACCAAGAGGTACTTGCACCTTGCACCAGGCCCAGTTATCCCTTATTAGTGTATAGGGTGTCTAGCAGCTTAGGCTGATAGATAATGGTAGCTTAGCAAAGCAGCTCAGGCTGAACTAGGAGACGTGTGAAGCTACTACAGTACCACTTAGTGTCATATGCACAATATCATAAGAAAACACAATACACAGTTATACTAAAAATAAAGGTACTTTATTTTTATGACAATATGCCAAAGTATCTTAGAGTGTACCCTCAGTAAGAGGATAGGAAATATACACAAGATATATATACACAATAGCAAAAATATGCAGTATAGTCTTAGAAAACAGTGCAAACAATGTATAGTTACAATAGGATGCAATGGGGAAACATAGGGATAGGGGCAACACAAACCATATACTCCAGAAGTGGAATGCGAACCACGAATGGACCCCAAACCTATGTGACCTTGTAGAGGGTCGCTGGGACTATTAGAAAATAGTGAGAGTTAGAAAAATAACCCTCCCCAAGACCCTGAAAAGTGAGTGCAAAGTGCACCAAAGTTCCCCTAAGGACAAAATAGTCGTGTTAGAGGGAGAATGCAAGGAAAACACAAATCAGCAATGCAACAACGATGGATTCCTGTCTGAAGGTACCTGTGGAACAAGGGGACCAAGTCCAAAAGTCACAAGCAGCTCGGAGATGGGCAGATGCCCAAGAAATGCCAGCGGTTGGTGCAAAGAAGCTCTTACTAGGCTGAAGAACTGTGAATACTGCAGGAACGACAAGGGCTAGAGACTTCCCCTTTGGAGGATGGATCCCCCACGCCTTGGAGAGTCGTGCAGAAGTGTTTTCCCGCCGGATGGACGCCAACAAGCCTTGCTACACGCAAATCGTGCGTTTGGCGTTTTTGGACGCTGCTGGGGCCCAGGAGGGACCAGGAGGTCGCAAATTGGACCTGCAGAGAGAGGGGACGTCGAGCAAGACAAAGAGCCCTCACTGAAGCAGGTAGCACCCGGGGAAGTGCCAGAAACAGGCACTACGAGGATGCGTGAAACGGTGCTCGCCGAAGTTGCACAAAGGAGTCCCACGTCGCCGGAGACCAACTTAGAAAGTCGTGCAATGCAGGTTAGAGTGCCGTGGACCCAGGCTTGGCTGTGCACGAAGGATTTCCGCCGGAAGTGCACAGGGGCCGGAGAAGCTTGCAAAGTCGCGGTTCCCAGCAATGCAGCCCAGCGAGGTGAGGCAAGGACTTACCTCCACCAAACTTGGGCTGAAGAGTCACTGGACTGTGGGGGTCACTTGGACGGTGTCGCTGGATTCGAGGGACCTCGCTCGTCGTGCTGAGAGGAGACCCAAGGGACCGGAGATGCAGCTTTTTGGTGCCTGCGGTTGCAGGGGGAAGATTCCGTCGACCCACGGGAGATTTCTTCGGAGCTTCTGGTGCAGAGAGGAGGCAGACTACCCCCACAGCATGCACAAGCAGGAAAACAGTCGAGAAGGCGGCAGGATCAGCGTTACAGAGTTGCAGTAGTCGTCTTTGCTACTATGTTGCAGGTTTGCAGGCTTCCAGCGCGGTCAGCGGTCGATTCCTTATCAGAAGGTGAAGAGGGAGATGCAGAGGAACTCGGCTGAGCTCATGCATTCGTTATCTAAAGTTTCCCCAGAGACAGAGACCCTAAATAGCCAGAAAAGAGGGTTTGGCTACCTAGGAGAGAGGAAAGGCTACTAACACCTGAAGGAGCCTATCACAAGGAGTCTCTGACGTCACCTGGTGGCACTGGCCACTCAGAGCAGTCCAGTGTGCCAGCAGCACCTCTGTTTCCAAGATGGCAGAGGTCTGGAGCACACTGGAGGAGCTCTGGACACCTCCCAGGGGAGGTGCAGGTCAGGGGAGTGGTCACTCCCCTTTCCTTTGTCCAGTTTCGCGCCAGAGCAGGGGCTAAGGGGTCCCTGAACCGGTGTAGACTGGCTTATGCAGAATTGGGCACCTCTGTGCCCAACAAAGCATTTCCAGAGGCTGGGGGAGGCTACTCCTCCCCTGCCTTCACACCATTTTCCAAAGGGAGAGGGTGTCACACCCTCTCTCAGAGGAAGTTCTTTGTTCTGCCATCCTGGGCCAGGCCTGGCTGGACCCCAGGAGGGCAGCTGCCTGTCTGAGGGGTTGGCAGCAGCAGCAGCTGCAGTGAAACCCCCGGAAGGGCAGTCTGGCAGTACCAGGGTCTGTGCTACAGACCACTGGGATCATGGAATTGTACCAAAAATGCCAGGATGGCATAGAGGGGGCAATTCCATGATCATAGACATGTTACATGGCCATATTCGGAGTTACCATGGTGAAGCTACATATAGGTAGTGACCTATATGTAGTGCACGCGTGTAATGGTGTCCCCGCACTCACAAAGTTCAGTGAATTGGCTCTGAACAATGTGGGGGCACCTTGGCTAGTGCCAGGGTGCCCTCACACTAAGTAACTTTGCACCTAACCTTTACCAGGTAAAGGTTAGACATATAGGTGACTTATAAGTTACTTAAGTGCAGTGTAAAATGGCTGTGAAATAACGTGGACGTTATTTCACTCAGGCTGCAGTGGCAGGCCTGTGTAAGAATTGTCAGAGCTCCCTATGGGTGGCAAAAGAAATGCTGCAGCCCATAGGGATCTCCTGGAACCCCAATACCCTGGGTACCTCAGTACCATATACTAGGGAATTATAAGGGTGTTCCAGTAAGCCAATGTAAATTGGTAAAAAATGGTCACTCGCCTGTCAGTGACAATTTGGAAAGAAATGAGAGAGCATAACCACTGAGGTTCTGATTAGCAGAGCCTCAGTGAGACAGTTAGTCACTACACAGGTAACACATACAGGCACACTTATGAGCACTGGGGCCCTGGGTTACCAGGGTCCCAGTGACACATACAACTAAAACAACATATATACAGTGAAAAATGGGGGTAACATGCCAGGCAAGATGGTACTTTCCTACAATTAGGCACTAGTTTCTACAGAAGTCAGAGAGGGCCGCAGATTTGTGCAGCACTTCAACAGTGGAAACGCAAGAACAGTGTTGTCTCTTTATTTTATTTTATCCACTTCCCCCCTTCCCTTGAGCTTCTGTTCTTAGTGCACTGTTTTAAAAACTAGTGTGCTGGAACAAGCAGTTTCAGGGTGGGGTCGGATTGTCTTCAACCTCCATCAGAACTGAACAAGGACTCAGGTGAGCTGGGCTTTGACAGAAGCACAAGCCTTAAAAAAAAAAAAAAACAGTTCTGGTGGACGATGAATATCGGGGAAGAAATAGAGGGCATTGACGTCACGGATATGGCGCAGGCCCTAAATGAGGACTTGGCTCCTAATGAATCAGTGTCTGGCATCTTGCAACATATGCAAGAGGAAATAGAGAGATTAAAGATGGAGAATACCTCTTTAAAACAGGATTTAAGCAGGTATAAATTTAGGGTATCTCAGTGGAACACAGCTTTTACGCCTTTGTTTAAAACCTCCTCAGAGACAGGGGCGCCATCAAAACATACAACTTTGCCTCCCCCAGTTGAGGTCACTGTTAATGTTCCTAATGCTGTGCCCTTAGCAGCACCTGAACGTTTTCATGGAGATAGTAACAAATTCAATGTTTTTATCAATCAATGTCAATTACACTTCGTTTGTAAGCCACAACAGTTCCTTACTGATGCTACGAAAGTGGCATTTGTCTTGTCTTATTTGGGTGGCACAGCAGCCAATTGGTCAATTCCTTTCGTGGAGAGAGATGATCCCATCCTCCATAATTGGAATCAATTTAAACGTACCATGACCAGCCTTTTTGCAAAACACATTTTCATGCAGGCAAGTGATAATGAGCTTTTAAATCTTAAACAAGGTAACAAGGATTTATTGACCTATCTCACTACTTTTAATCGTTTACTCACCGAGACACAGTGGCCAGAAGAAAAGCGTGTCTCCCTTTTCTATAAAGGTTTGAGAGATGATTTAAAAGACGCGCTGGCTCATATCGTTGATTTGCCAGAAGACTATTCGGACTTTGTAGATTTAGTTGTGAAATTAGAACATAGACTAGGAGAAAGAAAGGGAGATAAATACAAACTGGAATCACAGTTAACTTTTATTAGACACGAGAAGAAAGACCCAGATAATAAACTCCCTGAACCTGAGCCTATGCAAATAGGGACACTCAGAGGTCCACTCACATCAGAGGAAAAAGAAAGAAGGAGAAAACTTCAATTATGTTTATATTGTGGAAGGGCAGGTCACTTTGCCAGAGAATGTCCAGTAAAGCCTAAAAATCCACGAAAGGGTGCTGTTTCCTCCACCTCCTTAACTGAATCGAGAAACGATTAAGCTCGACAAGGGGAGAGGTTACTTGTTCGAGAAAACATCTTAATCAAACCTCTAATGCTGCAGCCTTCATGGTACCGCACATACCTAGACATTTCATAATTCAGGTCGTTTTAATTGTTACTACCCAAGTGAGGCATTCTCTCCCTGTCCTACTGGACTCAGGCGCGACAGGAAATTTTGTGGATAATAAGTTAGCTGAAAACTTAGGACTTCCTATGTGCCTAAAGCCTTGTCCAGAAGCAGTATGTGCAGTGGATGGGTCAGAATTGACCTCTGGATTAATCACAAAACAAACAAGTCCACTTGTTATGGTCTGTCAGAACGGGCACACAGAGGTGATTAGCTTTGATCTGATAGATACTCCTAATTTTGGTTTGATTCTCGGGGTACCCTGGTTAACAACTCATAACCCAAAAATTGATTGGGTGAATAGAACTGTTACTTTGGATTCCTCTTTCTGTAGAACCAATTGCTATCAAGAAGCAGGTACAGAACAGAGCACAGTATTACACTGAGCTAGTGTTACACAAGATGAACCAAGTCTCCCTCCTGAATATTCTGACTTTAAAGACGTCTTTGATCCAGTAAAGGCTAGTGTGCTGCCCCCACATAGGTCTTATGACTGTCGTATAGATCTTATCCCAGGGGCCCCTTTACCTAATAACAGAGTATATGCTTTGACTGACGAAGAAACCAAATACTTAAGAACCTACCTAGATGACCTACTACAGTCTGGGTTCATCCGTCATTCCACATCTCCGGTGTCATCTCCACTCTTTTTTATCCCGAAGCCGGATAAATCCCTGCGCACGTGTATCGATTATAGAAGACTAAATAAGGCTACAATAAAGAATAAATATCCTCTTCCTCTAATACCTGTGTTGTTGGATCAATTAAGACATTCTACTGTATACACTAAACTAGATCTGCGGGGAGCTTACCACCTGGTCCGAGTAAAAGAGGGGGATGAGTGGAAGACAACTTTCAAGACAAAGTTTGGTTTATTTGAGTACACAGTAATGCCCTTTGGGTTATGTAATGCCCCTGCGGCCTTTCAGTTCTTTATAAATGAGGTCCTACACAAATTCCTGGACGTTTGTGTCATAGTATACATAGACGACATCCTCATTTACTCTAAGAACTCAGAAGAACATACCCAACATGTTCGTGCAGTATTATCAAAGTTAAAAGAAAATCATCTTTTTGCTAAGTTAGAAAAGTGTACTTTTAATGTCAGCAAGGTGGACTTTTTAGGATACTGCCTGTCACCTCAAGGAATAACTATGGATGTAAAGAAAATCAGTGCTATTGCTGATTGGCCAGAACCATCCTCTGTAAAAGATATTCAGAAATTTCTGGGTTTCGCCAATTTTTATAGGAGGTTTATTGCACATTTTGCAGACATTGCGGCCCCAATAACTACCTTGTTGCGGAAAGGGAAACCATTTCTTTGGACTGATGAGGCGGCACACGCCTTTCAACTCCTAAAACAAAAGTTCACTTCAGCCCCAATTCTGAAACATCCTGATCCTGACTTGCCTTTTTTTGTTGAAGCGGATGCTTCACAAGTAGCTTTAGGAGGAGTTCTCTCTCAACGAGATGCAGTAGATGGCCAGTTACATCCTATAGCCTTCTATTCCAAAAAGTTATTACCAGCTGAACAAAATTACACTGTGGCTGAATGGGAACTACTAGCTATCAAAGTAGCCTTTTCAGAATGGAGGCACCATTTAATGGGAGCCAAGTACCCAGTTACAATCTTTTCTGACCACAGGAACCTACAGTTTTTTGGATCACTTAAAGCACTAACACCACGTCAGATGCGCTGGTTAATTGTTTTTAGCACATTTGACTTTGTAATAACCTATAGACCAGGTGCACAACAAATTCAATCTGATGTGTTATCTAGATACGGACATACCTCAGACATGAAACAAGATAAAATAGGAGAACCCATTATTCCTCCCCAAAAGTTTTTGGCACCAGTACAACAGAAGGATTTCATCACAGATCTATATAATGCACACATGCAAATAGCACCTCAGGATTGGTTAAAGGATTCCCATAACACAATACAACGAGGTTTATTGTATCACGACAACATGCTGTTAGTGCCTACCTCTGAATTACAAACACAGGTGATAATTTGGCATCACGCCTCACCGTTGGCAGGTCATCCTGGTTGGGTAAAAACCCTGGAAAATGTGCAAAAACACTTTTGGTGGGACACTATAAGAAAGGACATTAAGCAATTTGTCACTACCTGTCCAATTTGTGCAAGAAATAAATCTTCTCATAAGGCCCCTGACGGCTTGTTAATACCAATGCCAACACCCAAACAACCTTGGCACACTGTGAGCGTAGACTTTATTGTAGGTTTACCACCTGTAAAATCTTTCACAACAGTGTTGGTTATAGTGGATTTTTTATCTAAAATGGCACATTTTGTACCATTACGGAAATTACCCACGGCGGCAGAATTTGCCGATATTTTTATAAGGGAAATTGTGCGTTTACATGGTTTGCCAAGCAAAGTGGTGTCAGACCGAGGGAGCCAGTTCAACTCTAAATTTTGGAAAAAATGATGTAAAAAACTGAAAATAGATGTGGCATTATCCACTGCTTTCCACCCAGAGACAGATGGACAGACTGAACGACTGAACCAAACCTTACTTCAAACGCTACGTTGTTTATTGGCTGATTATTCTAGGGAATGGTTGGAAGCTCTCCCTGTAGCGGAGTTTGTTAATAATAATACTGAGCATTCAGCTCTACTGTGCTCACCATTCTATTTCTTGCAGGGGTATCATCCAAGAGCTATACCCATTTTGTTAGAAGATTCTCTGTTACCTACAGTAACGGATAGACTAACGAGGTTAGGTGACATACAAGACAAAGCCAGGAAACATTTATTAAAGTACAAGGAAAGCATGAAAAGACAAGCAGACAAACACAGATCTGAGGCCCCAATGTATAAAATCGGTGACAAGGTATGGCTCTCCACAAAGAACCTAAACATAGAGGGATCCCGAAAGCTGCAACCACGTTTCATTGGACCCTTTAGTATAACTGCCATAGTAAACCCGGTAACAGTAAAATTAGATTTACCAAAAGAATATCCAGTACATACTACATTCCATGTGTCCTTGCTTAAGCCGTACAATCCAAAAACCCGACCTGAACCACCACCTCCACCCATACCAATTAAGGGAAATCTAGAATATGAAGTGAAAAGCATAAAAGACTCAAAAAGAATTAGTGGACGTCTGTTTTATTTAGTAGAATGGAAAGGATATGATGAATCTGAGAATTCATGGGAACCAGCATCATATGTACATGCCCCACAGCTGATTAGACGGTTTTATTTAAAAAATCCAGGAAAACCCCGTCCTGTAGGAGGGCCTTTGAGGGGGGCAACTGTTAGGGTTTGTGCACAGCAAAGAGCATGTCCCCTCTCACTGCACTAGTGGGTTCTGTAATAGCTCCCTTTTAAACTTACTATTGAAAGCCTTTCTTGTTATCTCACCTTCCCCCCTAGGCTTCTGTGTATGTTGTTTAATGTGCTGTTTTGTTTACACATTGGGCCTTGCTTTTACCAAGGCTTCTTTAAAACACTCCTCTCTAGGCCATGTGTTAATTTAACTCATTTGCATAATAACTGAAACTCTGCACACCTTTCAAGAACATGTGCAGCATGTGAGGACCACACCCAGCTCTTCAAACCACACCCAGCTCTGCACACCTTTCAAGAACATGTGCAGCATGTGAGGACCACACCCAGCCCTGTCTATAAAAGGCAGCCCCCGAGCCTCACCCAGTGCTTGTGCTCGTCTACCTCCCGCTTACCTGAGGACAGATCCCTCGGCGCTGGCACTCCTGCTCTCTACAGACTTTCATTGGCTTCAATGGGCGCAGCTGCTGGCTCTTCCTTCTTCCGGTTTCCGGTTCCTCCTTGCCTCAGCCTCTCTCCTGCAAGCAACCCGCAAAAGAGAAAGAACACAAGGTTAGACTGATCAGTATCTCTTGCCAGCAACAAGTAAGTGCAAAACTTTTATTACCTGAAAGAACTTTGACAACAATTTCTGGATTCGTGTATAGACAATTTGAAACAAGATACCTTCCACGAACATTGTGATTCAAACTCTTTGTTACAAGAATACTTTGCGGAACTTTGCGAAGCAAACATACTTTTTTTTTATGGAACTTTTAAGAATCGAACCGTGGAAACCATTAACAGCAAGGCAAACAGTAAATCAAGGACTTGCACAAATTACATGCTGTATTTTGACGTAAAAGTACAGTATTTGTTTTATAAAAGATTCTGGAAATATGGGAAAAGTGAGTCTGCTATTGGGAATTTAGGCTTTAGTTATATTAAGATGAATGTTTGATATTGGTAATTCTGATAACGGTATTTGTTTAATGTTTTAGAAGCTTTAGAGTAATAGAAAGCACATCCCAGAGCAGTAACACATTCCAAACCTGGAAACTAGAGACCAAGATCCAAGAGGTACTTTTAGAAGAAAATTTTTAATAAATGAAGGGATAGTCAGGAACCCAGTTAGGAATAGGTTGTACTTATCTGTTCTTTGTTTATGTTTCATTAGGCACTAGTTTCTACAGAAGTCAGAGAGGGCCGCAGATTTGTGCAGCACTTCAACAGTGGAAACGCAAGAACAGTGTTGTCTCTTTATTTTATTTTATCCACTTCCCCCCTTCCCTTGAGCTTCTGTTCTTAGTGCACTGTTTTAAAAACTAGTGTGCTGGAACAAGCAGTTTCAGGGTGGGGTCGGATTGTCTTCAACCTCCATCAGAACTGAACAAGGACTCAGGTGAGCTGGGCTTTGACAGAAGCACAAGCCTTAAAAAAAAAAAAAAACAGTTCTGGTGGACGATGAATATCGGGGAAGAAATAGAGGGCATTGACGTCACGGATATGGCGCAGGCCCTAAATGAGGACTTGGCTCCTAATGAATCAGTGTCTGGCATCTTGCAACATATGCAAGAGGAAATAGAGAGATTAAAGATGGAGAATACCTCTTTAAAACAGGATTTAAGCAGGTATAAATTTAGGGTATCTCAGTGGAACACAGCTTTTACGCCTTTGTTTAAAACCTCCTCAGAGACAGGGGCGCCATCAAAACATACAACTTTGCCTCCCCCAGTTGAGGTCACTGTTAATGTTCCTAATGCTGTGCCCTTAGCAGCACCTGAACGTTTTCATGGAGATAGTAACAAATTCAATGTTTTTATCAATCAATGTCAATTACACTTCGTTTGTAAGCCACAACAGTTCCTTACTGATGCTACGAAAGTGGCATTCGTCTTGTCTTATTTGGGTGGCACAGCAGCCAATTGGTCAATTCCTTTCGTGGAGAGAGATGATCCCATCCTCCATAATTGGAATCAATTTAAACGTACCATGACCAGCCTTTTTGCAAAACACATTTTCATGCAGGCAAGTGATAATGAGCTTTTAAATCTTAAACAAGGTAACAAGGATTTATTGACCTATCTCACTACTTTTAATCGTTTACTCACCGAGACACAGTGGCCAGAAGAAAAGCGTGTCTCCCTTTTCTATAAAGGTTTGAGAGATGATTTAAAAGACGCGCTGGCTCATATCGTTGATTTGCCAGAAGACTATTCGGACTTTGTAGATTTAGTTGTGAAATTAGAACATAGACTAGGAGAAAGAAAGGGAGATAAATACAAACTGGAATCACAGTTAACTTTTATTAGACACGAGAAGAAAGACCCAGATAATAAACTCCCTGAACCTGAGCCTATGCAAATAGGGACACTCAGAGGTCCACTCACATCAGAGGAAAAAGAAAGAAGGAGAAAACTTCAATTATGTTTATATTGTGGAAGGGCAGGTCACTTTGCCAGAGAATGTCCAGTAAAGCCTAAAAATCCACGAAAGGGTGCTGTTTCCTCCACCTCCTTAACTGAATCGAGAAACGATTAAGCTCGACAAGGGGAGAGGTTACTTGTTCGAGAAAACATCTTAATCAAACCTCTAATGCTGCAGCCTTCATGGTACCGCACATACCTAGACATTTCATAATTCAGGTCGTTTTAATTGTTACTACCCAAGTGAGGCATTCTCTCCCTGTCCTACTGGACTCAGGCGCGACAGGAAATTTTGTGGATAATAAGTTAGCTGAAAACTTAGGACTTCCTATGTGCCTAAAGCCTTGTCCAGAAGCAGTATGTGCAGTGGATGGGTCAGAATTGACCTCTGGATTAATCACAAAACAAACAAGTCCACTTGTTATGGTCTGTCAGAACGGGCACACAGAGGTGATTAGCTTTGATCTGATAGATACTCCTAATTTTGGTTTGATTCTCGGGGTACCCTGGTTAACAACTCATAACCCAAAAATTGATTGGGTGAATAGAACTGTTACTTTGGATTCCTCTTTCTGTAGAACCAATTGCTATCAAGAAGCAGGTACAGAACAGAGCACAGTATTACACTGAGCTAGTGTTACACAAGATGAACCAAGTCTCCCTCCTGAATATTCTGACTTTAAAGACGTCTTTGATCCAGTAAAGGCTAGTGTGCTGCCCCCACATAGGTCTTATGACTGTCGTATAGATCTTATCCCAGGGGCCCCTTTACCTAATAACAGAGTATATGCTTTGACTGACGAAGAAACCAAATACTTAAGAACCTACCTAGATGACCTACTACAGTCTGGGTTCATCCGTCATTCCACATCTCCGGTGTCATCTCCACTCTTTTTTATCCCGAAGCCGGATAAATCCCTGCGCACGTGTATCGATTATAGAAGACTAAATAAGGCTACAATAAAGAATAAATATCCTCTTCCTCTAATACCTGTGTTGTTGGATCAATTAAGACATTCTACTGTATACACTAAACTAGATCTGCGGGGAGCTTACCACCTGGTCCGAGTAAAAGAGGGGGATGAGTGGAAGACAACTTTCAAGACAAAGTTTGGTTTATTTGAGTACACAGTAATGCCCTTTGGGTTATGTAATGCCCCTGCGGCCTTTCAGTTCTTTATAAATGAGGTCCTACACAAATTCCTGGACGTTTGTGTCATAGTATACATAGACGACATCCTCATTTACTCTAAGAACTCAGAAGAACATACCCAACATGTTCGTGCAGTATTATCAAAGTTAAAAGAAAATCATCTTTTTGCTAAGTTAGAAAAGTGTACTTTTAATGTCAGCAAGGTGGACTTTTTAGGATACTGCCTGTCACCTCAAGGAATAACTATGGATGTAAAGAAAATCAGTGCTATTGCTGATTGGCCAGAACCATCCTCTGTAAAAGATATTCAGAAATTTCTGGGTTTCGCCAATTTTTATAGGAGGTTTATTGCACATTTTGCAGACATTGCGGCCCCAATAACTACCTTGTTGCGGAAAGGGAAACCATTTCTTTGGACTGATGAGGCGGCACACGCCTTTCAACTCCTAAAACAAAAGTTCACTTCAGCCCCAATTCTGAAACATCCTGATCCTGACTTGCCTTTTTTTGTTGAAGCGGATGCTTCACAAGTAGCTTTAGGAGGAGTTCTCTCTCAACGAGATGCAGTAGATGGCCAGTTACATCCTATAGCCTTCTATTCCAAAAAGTTATTACCAGCTGAACAAAATTACACTGTGGCTGAAAGGGAACTACTAGCTATCAAAGTAGCCTTTTCAGAATGGAGGCACCATTTAATGGGAGCCAAGTACCCAGTTACAATCTTTTCTGACCACAGGAACCTACAGTTTTTTGGATCACTTAAAGCACTAACACCACGTCAGATGCGCTGGTTAATTTTTTTTAGCACATTTGACTTTGTAATAACCTATAGACCAGGTGCACAACAAATTCAATCTGATGTGTTATCTAGATACGGACATACCTCAGACATGAAACAAGATAAAATAGGAGAACCCATTATTCCTCCCCAAAAGTTTTTGGCACCAGTACAACAGAAGGATTTCATCACAGATCTATATAATGCACACATGCAAATAGCACCTCAGGATTGGTTAAAGGATTCCCATAACACAATACAACGAGGTTTATTGTATCACGACAACATGCTGTTAGTGCCTACCTCTGAATTACAAACACAGGTGATAATTTGGCATCACGCCTCACCGTTGGCAGGTCATCCTGGTTGGGTAAAAACCCTGGAAAATGTGCAAAAACACTTTTGGTGGGACACTATAAGAAAGGACATTAAGCAATTTGTCACTACCTGTCCAATTTGTGCAAGAAATAAATCTTCTCATAAGGCCCCTGACGGCTTGTTAATACCAATGCCAACACCCAAACAACCTTGGCACACTGTGAGCGTAGACTTTATTGTAGGTTTACCACCTGTAAAATCTTTCACAACAGTGTTGGTTATAGTGGATTTTTTATCTAAAATGGCACATTTTGTACCATTACGGAAATTACCCACGGCAGCAGAATTTGCCGATATTTTTATAAGGGAAATTGTGCGTTTACATGGTTTGCCAAGCAAAGTGGTGTCAGACCGAGGGAGCCAGTTCAACTCTAAATTTTGGAAAAAATTATGTAAAAAACTGAAAATAGATGTGGCATTATCCACTGCTTTCCACCCAGAGACAGATGGACAGACTGAACGACTGAACCAAACCTTACTTCAAACGCTACGTTGTTTATTGGCTGATTATTCTAGTGAATGGTTGGAAGCTCTCCCTGTAGCGGAGTTTGTTTATAATAATACTGAGCATTCAGCTCTACTGTGCTCACCATTCTATTTCTTGCAGGGGTATCATCCAAGAGCTATACCCATTTTGTTAGAAGATTCTCTGTTACCTACAGTAACGGATAGACTAACGAGGTTAGGTGACATACAAGACAAAGCCAGGAAACATTTATTAAAGTACAAGGAAAGCATGAAAAGACAAGCAGACAAACACAGATCTGAGGCCCCAATGTATAAAATTGGTGACAAGGTATGGCTCTCCACAAAGAACCTAAACATAGAGGGATCCCGAAAGCTGCAACCACGTTTCATTGGACCCTTTAGTATAACTGCCACAGTAAACCCGGTAACAGTAAAATTAGATTTACCAAAAGAATATCCAGTACATACTACATTCCATGTGTCCTTGCTTAAGCCGTACAATCCAAAAACCCGACCTGAACCACCACCTCCACCCATACCAATTAAGGGAAATCTAGAATATGAAGTGAAAAGCATAAAAGACTCAAAAAGAATTAGTGGACGTCTGTTTTATTTAGTAGAATGGAAAGGATATGATGAATCTGAGAATTCATGGGAACCAGCATCATATGTACATGCCCCACAGCTGATTAGACGGTTTTATTTAAAAAATCCAGGAAAACCCCATCCTGTAGGAGGGCCTTTGAGGGGGGCAACTGTTAGGGTTTGTGCACAGCAAAGAGCATGTCCCCTCTCACTGCACTAGTGGGTTCTGTAATAGCTCCCTTTTAAACTTACTATTGAAAGCCTTTCTTGTTATCTCACCTTCCCCCCTAGGCTTCTGTGTATGTTGTTTAATGTGCTGTTTTGTTTACACATTGGGCCTTGCTTTTACCAAGGCTTCTTTAAAACACTCCTCTCTAGGCCATGTGTTAATTTAACTCATTTGCATAATAACTGAAACTCTGCACACCTTTCAAGAACATGTGCAGCATGTGAGGACCACACCCAGCTCTTTAAACCACACCCAGCTCTGCACACCTTTCAAGAACATGTGCAGCATGTGAGGACCACACCCAGCCCTGTCTATAAAAGGCAGCCCCCGAGCCTCACCCAGTGCTTGTGCTCGTCTACCTCCCGCTTACCTGAGGACAGATCCCTCGGCGCTGGCACTCCTGCTCTCTACAGACTTTCATTGGCTTCAATGGGCGCAGCTGCTGGCTCTTCCTTCTTCCGGTTTCCGGTTCCTCCTTGCCTCAGCCTGTCTCCTGCAAGCAACCCGCAAAAGAGAAAGAACACAAGGTTAGACTGATCAGTATCTCTTGCCAGCAACAAGTAAGTGCAAAACTTTTATTACCTGAAAGAACTTTGACAACAATTTCTGGATTTGTGTATAGACAATTTGAAACAAGATACCTTCCACGAACATTGTGATTCAAACTCTTTGTTACAAGAATACTTTGCGGAACTTTGCAAAGCAAACATACTTTTTTTTTATGGAACTTTTAAGAATCGAACTGTGGAAACCATTAACAGCAAGGCAAACAGTAAATCAAGGACTTGCACAAATTACATGCTGTATTTTGACGTAAAAGTACAGTATTTGTTTTATAAAAGATTCTGGAAATATGGGAAAAGTGAGTCTGCTATTGGGAATTTAGGCTTTAGTTATATTAAGATGAATGTTTGATATTGGTAATTCTGATAACGGTATTTGTTTAATGTTTTAGAAGCTTTAGAGTAATAGAAAGCACATCCCAGAGCAGTAACACATTCCAAACCTGGAAACTAGACACCAAGATCCAAGAGGTACTTTTAGAAGAAATGTTTTAATAAATGAAGGGATAGTCAGGAACCCAGTTAGGAATAGGTTGTACTTATCTGTTCTTTGTTTATGTTTCATTAGGCACTAGTTTCTACAGAAGTCAGAGAGGGCCGCAGATTTGTGCAGCACTTCAACAGTGGAAACGCAAGAACAGTGTTGTCTCTTTATTTTATTTTATCCACTTCCCCCCTTCCCTTGAGCTTCTGTTCTTAGTGCACTGTTTTAAAAACTAGTGTGCTGGAACAAGCAGTTTCAGGGTGGGGTCGGATTGTCTTCAACCTCCATCAGAACTGAACAAGGACTCAGGTGAGCTGGGCTTTGACAGAAGCACAAGCCTTAAAAAAAAAAAAATCAGTTCTGGTGGACGATGAATATCGGGGAAGAAATAGAGGGCATTGACGTCACGGATATGGCGCAGGCCCTAAATGAGGACTTGGCTCCTAATGAATCAGTGTCTGGCATCTTGCAACATATGCAAGAGGAAATCGAGAGATTAAAGATGGAGAATACCTCTTTAAAACAGGATTTAAGCAGGTATAAATTTAGGGTATCTCAGTGGAACACAGCTTTTACGCCTTTGTTTAAAACCTCCTCAGAGACAGGGGCGCCATCAAAACATACAACTTTGCCTCCCCCAGTTGAGGTCACTGTTAATGTTCCTAATGCTGTGCCCTTAGCAGCACCTGAACGTTTTCATGGAGATAGTAACAAATTCAATGTTTTTATCAATCAATGTCAATTACACTTCGTTTGTAAGCCACAACAGTTCCCTACTGATGCTACGAAAGTGGCATTCGTCTTGTCTTATTTGGGTGGCACAGCAGCCAATTGGTCAATTCCTTTCGTGGAGAGGGATGATCCCATCCTCCATAATTGGAATCAATTTAAACGTACCATGACCAGCCTTTTTGCAAAACACATTTTCATGCAGGCAAGTGATAATGAGCTTTTAAATCTTATACAAGGTAACAAGGATTTATTGACCTATCTCACTAGTTTTAATCGTTAAGCGTGTCTCCCTTTTCTATAAAGGTTTGAGAGATGATTTAAAAGACGCGCTGGCTCATATCGTTGATTTGCCAGAAGACTATTCGGACTTTGTAGATTTAGTTGTGAAATTAGAACATAGACTAGGAGAAAGAAAGGGAGATAAATACAAACTGGAATCACAGTTAACTTTTATTAGACACGAGAAGAAAGACCCAGATAATAAACTCCCTGAACCTGAGCCTATGCAAATAGGGACACTCAGAGGTCCACTCACATCAGAGGAAAAAGAAAGAAGGAGAAAACTTCAATTATGTTTATATTGTGGAAGGGCAGGTCACTTTGCCAGAGAATGTCCAGTAAAGCCTAAAAATCCACGAAAGGGTGCTGTTTCCTCCACCTCCTTAACTGAATCGAGAAACGATTAAGCTCGACAAGGGGAGAGGTTACTTGTTCGAGAAAACATCTTAATCAAACCTCTAATGCTGCAGCCTTCATGGTACCGCACATACCTAGACATTTCATAATTCAGGTCGTTTTAATTGTTACTACCCAAGTGAGGCATTCTCTCCCTGTCCTACTGGACTCAGGCGCGACAGGAAATTTTGTGGATAATAAGTTAGCTGAAAACTTAGGACTTCCTATGTGCCTAAAGCCTTGTCCAGAAGCAGTATGTGCAGTGGATGGGTCAGAATTGACCTCTGGATTAATCACAAAACAAACAAGTCCACTTGTTATGGTCTGTCAGAACGGGCACACAGAGGTGATTAGCTTTGATCTGATAGATACTCCTAATTTTGGTTTGATTCTCGGGGTACCCTGGTTAACAACTCATAACCCAAAAATTGATTGGGTGAATAGAACTGTTACTTTGGATTCCTCTTTCTGTAGAACCAATTGCTATCAAGAAGCAGGTACAGAACAGAGCACAGTATTACACTGAGCTAGTGTTACACAAGATGAACCAAGTCTCCCTCCTGAATATTCTGACTTTAAAGACGTCTTTGATCCAGTAAAGGCTAGTGTGCTGCCCCCACATAGGTCTTATGACTGTCGTATAGATCTTATCCCAGGGGCCCCTTTACCTAATAACAGAGTATATGCTTTGACTGACGAAGAAACCAAATACTTAAGAACCTACCTAGATGACCTACTACAGTCTGGGTTCATCCGTCATTCCACATCTCCGGTGTCATCTCCACTCTTTTTTATCCCGAAGCCGGATAAATCCCTGCGCACGTGTATCGATTATAGAAGACTAAATAAGGCTACAATAAAGAATAAATATCCTCTTCCTCTAATACCTGTGTTGTTGGATCAATTAAGACATTCTACTGTATACACTAAACTAGATCTGCGGGGAGCTTACCACCTGGTCCGAGTAAAAGAGGGGGATGAGTGGAAGACAACTTTCAAGACAAAGTTTGGTTTATTTGAGTACACAGTAATGCCCTTTGGGTTATGTAATGCCCCTGCGGCCTTTCAGTTCTTTATAAATGAGGTCCTACACAAATTCCTGGACGTTTGTGTCATAGTATACATAGACGACATCCTCATTTACTCTAAGAACTCAGAAGAACATACCCAACATGTTCGTGCAGTATTATCAAAGTTAAAAGAAAATCATCTTTTTGCTAAGTTAGAAAAGTGTACTTTTAATGTCAGCAAGGTGGACTTTTTAGGATACTGCCTGTCACCTCAAGGAATAACTATGGATGTAAAGAAAATCAGTGCTATTGCTGATTGGCCAGAACCATCCTCTGTAAAAGATATTCAGAAATTTCTGGGTTTCGCCAATTTTTATAGGAGGTTTATTGCACATTTTGCAGACATTGCGGCCCCAATAACTACCTTGTTGCGGAAAGGGAAACCATTTCTTTGGACTGATGAGGCGGCACACGCCTTTCAACTCCTAAAACAAAAGTTCACTTCAGCCCCAATTCTGAAACATCCTGATCCTGACTTGCCTTTTTTTGTTGAAGCGGATGCTTCACAAGTAGCTTTAGGAGGAGTTCTCTCTCAACGAGATGCAGTAGATGGCCAGTTACATCCTATAGCCTTCTATTCCAAAAAGTTATTACCAGCTGAACAAAATTACACTGTGGCTGAATGGGAACTACTAGCTATCAAAGTAGCCTTTTCAGAATGGAGGCACCATTTAATGGGAGCCAAGTACCCAGTTACAATCTTTTCTGACCACAGGAACCTACAGTTTTTTGGATCACTTAAAGCACTAACACCACGTCAGATGCGCTGGTTAATTGTTTTTAGCACATTTGACTTTGTAATAACCTATAGACCAGGTGCACAACAAATTCAATCTGATGTGTTATCTAGATACGGACATACCTCAGACATGAAACAAGATAAAATAGGAGAACCCATTATTCCTCCCCAAAAGTTTTTGGCACCAGTACAACAGAAGGATTTCATCACAGATCTATATAATGCACACATGCAAATAGCACCTCAGGATTGGTTAAAGGATTCCCATAACACAATACAACGAGGTTTATTGTATCACGACAACATGCTGTTAGTGCCTACCTCTGAATTACAAACACAGGTGATAATTTGGCATCACGCCTCACCGTTGGCAGGTCATCCTGGTTGGGTAAAAACCCTGGAAAATGTGCAAAAACACTTTTGGTGGGACACTATAAGAAAGGACATTAAGCAATTTGTCACTACCTGTCCAATTTGTGCAAGAAATAAATCTTCTCATAAGGCCCCTGACGGCTTGTTAATACCAATGCCAACACCCAAACAACCTTGGCACACTGTGAGCGTAGACTTTATTGTAGGTTTACCACCTGTAAAATCTTTCACAACAGTGTTGGTTATAGTGGATTTTTTATCTAAAATGGCACATTTTGTACCATTACGGAAATTACCCACGGCGGCAGAATTTGCCGATATTTTTATAAGGGAAATTGTGCGTTTACATGGTTTGCCAAGCAAAGTGGTGTCAGACCGAGGGAGCCAGTTCAACTCTAAATTTTGGAAAAAATGATGTAAAAAACTGAAAATAGATGTGGCATTATCCACTGCTTTCCACCCAGAGACAGATGGACAGACTGAACGACTGAACCAAACCTTACTTCAAACGCTACGTTGTTTATTGGCTGATTATTCTAGGGAATGGTTGGAAGCTCTCCCTGTAGCGGAGTTTGTTAATAATAATACTGAGCATTCAGCTCTACTGTGCTCACCATTCTATTTCTTGCAGGGGTATCATCCAAGAGCTATACCCATTTTGTTAGAAGATTCTCTGTTACCTACAGTAACGGATAGACTAACGAGGTTAGGTGACATACAAGACAAAGCCAGGAAACATTTATTAAAGTACAAGGAAAGCATGAAAAGACAAGCAGACAAACACAGATCTGAGGCCCCAATGTATAAAATCGGTGACAAGGTATGGCTCTCCACAAAGAACCTAAACATAGAGGGATCCCGAAAGCTGCAACCACGTTTCATTGGACCCTTTAGTATAACTGCCATAGTAAACCCGGTAACAGTAAAATTAGATTTACCAAAAGAATATCCAGTACATACTACATTCCATGTGTCCTTGCTTAAGCCGTACAATCCAAAAACCCGACCTGAACCACCACCTCCACCCATACCAATTAAGGGAAATCTAGAATATGAAGTGAAAAGCATAAAAGACTCAAAAAGAATTAGTGGACGTCTGTTTTATTTAGTAGAATGGAAAGGATATGATGAATCTGAGAATTCATGGGAACCAGCATCATATGTACATGCCCCACAGCTGATTAGACGGTTTTATTTAAAAAATCCAGGAAAACCCCGTCCTGTAGGAGGGCCTTTGAGGGGGGCAACTGTTAGGGTTTGTGCACAGCAAAGAGCATGTCCCCTCTCACTGCACTAGTGGGTTCTGTAATAGCTCCCTTTTAAACTTACTATTGAAAGCCTTTCTTGTTATCTCACCTTCCCCCCTAGGCTTCTGTGTATGTTGTTTAATGTGCTGTTTTGTTTACACATTGGGCCTTGCTTTTACCAAGGCTTCTTTAAAACACTCCTCTCTAGGCCATGTGTTAATTTAACTCATTTGCATAATAACTGAAACTCTGCACACCTTTCAAGAACATGTGCAGCATGTGAGGACCACACCCAGCTCTTCAAACCACACCCAGCTCTGCACACCTTTCAAGAACATGTGCAGCATGTGAGGACCACACCCAGCCCTGTCTATAAAAGGCAGCCCCCGAGCCTCACCCAGTGCTTGTGCTCGTCTACCTCCCGCTTACCTGAGGACAGATCCCTCGGCGCTGGCACTCCTGCTCTCTACAGACTTTCATTGGCTTCAATGGGCGCAGCTGCTGGCTCTTCCTTCTTCCGGTTTCCGGTTCCTCCTTGCCTCAGCCTCTCTCCTGCAAGCAACCCGCAAAAGAGAAAGAACACAAGGTTAGACTGATCAGTATCTCTTGCCAGCAACAAGTAAGTGCAAAACTTTTATTACCTGAAAGAACTTTGACAACAATTTCTGGATTCGTGTATAGACAATTTGAAACAAGATACCTTCCACGAACATTGTGATTCAAACTCTTTGTTACAAGAATACTTTGCGGAACTTTGCGAAGCAAACATACTTTTTTTTTATGGAACTTTTAAGAATCGAACCGTGGAAACCATTAACAGCAAGGCAAACAGTAAATCAAGGACTTGCACAAATTACATGCTGTATTTTGACGTAAAAGTACAGTATTTGTTTTATAAAAGATTCTGGAAATATGGGAAAAGTGAGTCTGCTATTGGGAATTTAGGCTTTAGTTATATTAAGATGAATGTTTGATATTGGTAATTCTGATAACGGTATTTGTTTAATGTTTTAGAAGCTTTAGAGTAATAGAAAGCACATCCCAGAGCAGTAACACATTCCAAACCTGGAAACTAGAGACCAAGATCCAAGAGGTACTTTTAGAAGAAAATTTTTAATAAATGAAGGGATAGTCAGGAACCCAGTTAGGAATAGGTTGTACTTATCTGTTCTTTGTTTATGTTTCATTAGGCACTAGTTTCTACAGAAGTCAGAGAGGGCCGCAGATTTGTGCAGCACTTCAACAGTGGAAACGCAAGAACAGTGTTGTCTCTTTATTTTATTTTATCCACTTCCCCCCTTCCCTTGAGCTTCTGTTCTTAGTGCACTGTTTTAAAAACTAGTGTGCTGGAACAAGCAGTTTCAGGGTGGGGTCGGATTGTCTTCAACCTCCATCAGAACTGAACAAGGACTCAGGTGAGCTGGGCTTTGACAGAAGCACAAGCCTTAAAAAAAAAAAAAAACAGTTCTGGTGGACGATGAATATCGGGGAAGAAATAGAGGGCATTGACGTCACGGATATGGCGCAGGCCCTAAATGAGGACTTGGCTCCTAATGAATCAGTGTCTGGCATCTTGCAACATATGCAAGAGGAAATAGAGAGATTAAAGATGGAGAATACCTCTTTAAAACAGGATTTAAGCAGGTATAAATTTAGGGTATCTCAGTGGAACACAGCTTTTACGCCTTTGTTTAAAACCTCCTCAGAGACAGGGGCGCCATCAAAACATACAACTTTGCCTCCCCCAGTTGAGGTCACTGTTAATGTTCCTAATGCTGTGCCCTTAGCAGCACCTGAACGTTTTCATGGAGATAGTAACAAATTCAATGTTTTTATCAATCAATGTCAATTACACTTCGTTTGTAAGCCACAACAGTTCCTTACTGATGCTACGAAAGTGGCATTCGTCTTGTCTTATTTGGGTGGCACAGCAGCCAATTGGTCAATTCCTTTCGTGGAGAGAGATGATCCCATCCTCCATAATTGGAATCAATTTAAACGTACCATGACCAGCCTTTTTGCAAAACACATTTTCATGCAGGCAAGTGATAATGAGCTTTTAAATCTTAAACAAGGTAACAAGGATTTATTGACCTATCTCACTACTTTTAATCGTTTACTCACCGAGACACAGTGGCCAGAAGAAAAGCGTGTCTCCCTTTTCTATAAAGGTTTGAGAGATGATTTAAAAGACGCGCTGGCTCATATCGTTGATTTGCCAGAAGACTATTCGGACTTTGTAGATTTAGTTGTGAAATTAGAACATAGACTAGGAGAAAGAAAGGGAGATAAATACAAACTGGAATCACAGTTAACTTTTATTAGACACGAGAAGAAAGACCCAGATAATAAACTCCCTGAACCTGAGCCTATGCAAATAGGGACACTCAGAGGTCCACTCACATCAGAGGAAAAAGAAAGAAGGAGAAAACTTCAATTATGTTTATATTGTGGAAGGGCAGGTCACTTTGCCAGAGAATGTCCAGTAAAGCCTAAAAATCCACGAAAGGGTGCTGTTTCCTCCACCTCCTTAACTGAATCGAGAAACGATTAAGCTCGACAAGGGGAGAGGTTACTTGTTCGAGAAAACATCTTAATCAAACCTCTAATGCTGCAGCCTTCATGGTACCGCACATACCTAGACATTTCATAATTCAGGTCGTTTTAATTGTTACTACCCAAGTGAGGCATTCTCTCCCTGTCCTACTGGACTCAGGCGCGACAGGAAATTTTGTGGATAATAAGTTAGCTGAAAACTTAGGACTTCCTATGTGCCTAAAGCCTTGTCCAGAAGCAGTATGTGCAGTGGATGGGTCAGAATTGACCTCTGGATTAATCACAAAACAAACAAGTCCACTTGTTATGGTCTGTCAGAACGGGCACACAGAGGTGATTAGCTTTGATCTGATAGATACTCCTAATTTTGGTTTGATTCTCGGGGTACCCTGGTTAACAACTCATAACCCAAAAATTGATTGGGTGAATAGAACTGTTACTTTGGATTCCTCTTTCTGTAGAACCAATTGCTATCAAGAAGCAGGTACAGAACAGAGCACAGTATTACACTGAGCTAGTGTTACACAAGATGAACCAAGTCTCCCTCCTGAATATTCTGACTTTAAAGACGTCTTTGATCCAGTAAAGGCTAGTGTGCTGCCCCCACATAGGTCTTATGACTGTCGTATAGATCTTATCCCAGGGGCCCCTTTACCTAATAACAGAGTATATGCTTTGACTGACGAAGAAACCAAATACTTAAGAACCTACCTAGATGACCTACTACAGTCTGGGTTCATCCGTCATTCCACATCTCCGGTGTCATCTCCACTCTTTTTTATCCCGAAGCCGGATAAATCCCTGCGCACGTGTATCGATTATAGAAGACTAAATAAGGCTACAATAAAGAATAAATATCCTCTTCCTCTAATACCTGTGTTGTTGGATCAATTAAGACATTCTACTGTATACACTAAACTAGATCTGCGGGGAGCTTACCACCTGGTCCGAGTAAAAGAGGGGGATGAGTGGAAGACAACTTTCAAGACAAAGTTTGGTTTATTTGAGTACACAGTAATGCCCTTTGGGTTATGTAATGCCCCTGCGGCCTTTCAGTTCTTTATAAATGAGGTCCTACACAAATTCCTGGACGTTTGTGTCATAGTATACATAGACGACATCCTCATTTACTCTAAGAACTCAGAAGAACATACCCAACATGTTCGTGCAGTATTATCAAAGTTAAAAGAAAATCATCTTTTTGCTAAGTTAGAAAAGTGTACTTTTAATGTCAGCAAGGTGGACTTTTTAGGATACTGCCTGTCACCTCAAGGAATAACTATGGATGTAAAGAAAATCAGTGCTATTGCTGATTGGCCAGAACCATCCTCTGTAAAAGATATTCAGAAATTTCTGGGTTTCGCCAATTTTTATAGGAGGTTTATTGCACATTTTGCAGACATTGCGGCCCCAATAACTACCTTGTTGCGGAAAGGGAAACCATTTCTTTGGACTGATGAGGCGGCACACGCCTTTCAACTCCTAAAACAAAAGTTCACTTCAGCCCCAATTCTGAAACATCCTGATCCTGACTTGCCTTTTTTTGTTGAAGCGGATGCTTCACAAGTAGCTTTAGGAGGAGTTCTCTCTCAACGAGATGCAGTAGATGGCCAGTTACATCCTATAGCCTTCTATTCCAAAAAGTTATTACCAGCTGAACAAAATTACACTGTGGCTGAAAGGGAACTACTAGCTATCAAAGTAGCCTTTTCAGAATGGAGGCACCATTTAATGGGAGCCAAGTACCCAGTTACAATCTTTTCTGACCACAGGAACCTACAGTTTTTTGGATCACTTAAAGCACTAACACCACGTCAGATGCGCTGGTTAATTTTTTTTAGCACATTTGACTTTGTAATAACCTATAGACCAGGTGCACAACAAATTCAATCTGATGTGTTATCTAGATACGGACATACCTCAGACATGAAACAAGATAAAATAGGAGAACCCATTATTCCTCCCCAAAAGTTTTTGGCACCAGTACAACAGAAGGATTTCATCACAGATCTATATAATGCACACATGCAAATAGCACCTCAGGATTGGTTAAAGGATTCCCATAACACAATACAACGAGGTTTATTGTATCACGACAACATGCTGTTAGTGCCTACCTCTGAATTACAAACACAGGTGATAATTTGGCATCACGCCTCACCGTTGGCAGGTCATCCTGGTTGGGTAAAAACCCTGGAAAATGTGCAAAAACACTTTTGGTGGGACACTATAAGAAAGGACATTAAGCAATTTGTCACTACCTGTCCAATTTGTGCAAGAAATAAATCTTCTCATAAGGCCCCTGACGGCTTGTTAATACCAATGCCAACACCCAAACAACCTTGGCACACTGTGAGCGTAGACTTTATTGTAGGTTTACCACCTGTAAAATCTTTCACAACAGTGTTGGTTATAGTGGATTTTTTATCTAAAATGGCACATTTTGTACCATTACGGAAATTACCCACGGCAGCAGAATTTGCCGATATTTTTATAAGGGAAATTGTGCGTTTACATGGTTTGCCAAGCAAAGTGGTGTCAGACCGAGGGAGCCAGTTCAACTCTAAATTTTGGAAAAAATTATGTAAAAAACTGAAAATAGATGTGGCATTATCCACTGCTTTCCACCCAGAGACAGATGGACAGACTGAACGACTGAACCAAACCTTACTTCAAACGCTACGTTGTTTATTGGCTGATTATTCTAGTGAATGGTTGGAAGCTCTCCCTGTAGCGGAGTTTGTTTATAATAATACTGAGCATTCAGCTCTACTGTGCTCACCATTCTATTTCTTGCAGGGGTATCATCCAAGAGCTATACCCATTTTGTTAGAAGATTCTCTGTTACCTACAGTAACGGATAGACTAACGAGGTTAGGTGACATACAAGACAAAGCCAGGAAACATTTATTAAAGTACAAGGAAAGCATGAAAAGACAAGCAGACAAACACAGATCTGAGGCCCCAATGTATAAAATTGGTGACAAGGTATGGCTCTCCACAAAGAACCTAAACATAGAGGGATCCCGAAAGCTGCAACCACGTTTCATTGGACCCTTTAGTATAACTGCCACAGTAAACCCGGTAACAGTAAAATTAGATTTACCAAAAGAATATCCAGTACATACTACATTCCATGTGTCCTTGCTTAAGCCGTACAATCCAAAAACCCGACCTGAACCACCACCTCCACCCATACCAATTAAGGGAAATCTAGAATATGAAGTGAAAAGCATAAAAGACTCAAAAAGAATTAGTGGACGTCTGTTTTATTTAGTAGAATGGAAAGGATATGATGAATCTGAGAATTCATGGGAACCAGCATCATATGTACATGCCCCACAGCTGATTAGACGGTTTTATTTAAAAAATCCAGGAAAACCCCATCCTGTAGGAGGGCCTTTGAGGGGGGCAACTGTTAGGGTTTGTGCACAGCAAAGAGCATGTCCCCTCTCACTGCACTAGTGGGTTCTGTAATAGCTCCCTTTTAAACTTACTATTGAAAGCCTTTCTTGTTATCTCACCTTCCCCCCTAGGCTTCTGTGTATGTTGTTTAATGTGCTGTTTTGTTTACACATTGGGCCTTGCTTTTACCAAGGCTTCTTTAAAACACTCCTCTCTAGGCCATGTGTTAATTTAACTCATTTGCATAATAACTGAAACTCTGCACACCTTTCAAGAACATGTGCAGCATGTGAGGACCACACCCAGCTCTTTAAACCACACCCAGCTCTGCACACCTTTCAAGAACATGTGCAGCATGTGAGGACCACACCCAGCCCTGTCTATAAAAGGCAGCCCCCGAGCCTCACCCAGTGCTTGTGCTCGTCTACCTCCCGCTTACCTGAGGACAGATCCCTCGGCGCTGGCACTCCTGCTCTCTACAGACTTTCATTGGCTTCAATGGGCGCAGCTGCTGGCTCTTCCTTCTTCCGGTTTCCGGTTCCTCCTTGCCTCAGCCTGTCTCCTGCAAGCAACCCGCAAAAGAGAAAGAACACAAGGTTAGACTGATCAGTATCTCTTGCCAGCAACAAGTAAGTGCAAAACTTTTATTACCTGAAAGAACTTTGACAACAATTTCTGGATTTGTGTATAGACAATTTGAAACAAGATACCTTCCACGAACATTGTGATTCAAACTCTTTGTTACAAGAATACTTTGCGGAACTTTGCGAAGCAAACATACTTTTTTTTTATGGAACTTTTAAGAATCGAACTGTGGAAACCATTAACAGCAAGGCAAACAGTAAATCAAGGACTTGCACAAATTACATGCTGTATTTTGACGTAAAAGTACAGTATTTGTTTTATAAAAGATTCTGGAAATATGGGAAAAGTGAGTCTGCTATTGGGAATTTAGGCTTTAGTTATATTAAGATGAATGTTTGATATTGGTAATTCTGATAACGGTATTTGTTTAATGTTTTAGAAGCTTTAGAGTAATAGAAAGCACATCCCAGAGCAGTAACACATTCCAAACCTGGAAACTAGACACCAAGATCCAAGAGGTACTTTTAGAAGAAATGTTTTAATAAATGAAGGGATAGTCAGGAACCCAGTTAGGAATAGGTTGTACTTATCTGTTCTTTGTTTATGTTTCATTAGGCACTAGTTTCTACAGAAGTCAGAGAGGGCCGCAGATTTGTGCAGCACTTCAACAGTGGAAACGCAAGAACAGTGTTGTCTCTTTATTTTATTTTATCCACTTCCCCCCTTCCCTTGAGCTTCTGTTCTTAGTGCACTGTTTTAAAAACTAGTGTGCTGGAACAAGCAGTTTCAGGGTGGGGTCGGATTGTCTTCAACCTCCATCAGAACTGAACAAGGACTCAGGTGAGCTGGGCTTTGACAGAAGCACAAGCCTTAAAAAAAAAAAAATCAGTTCTGGTGGACGATGAATATCGGGGAAGAAATAGAGGGCATTGACGTCACGGATATGGCGCAGGCCCTAAATGAGGACTTGGCTCCTAATGAATCAGTGTCTGGCATCTTGCAACATATGCAAGAGGAAATCGAGAGATTAAAGATGGAGAATACCTCTTTAAAACAGGATTTAAGCAGGTATAAATTTAGGGTATCTCAGTGGAACACAGCTTTTACGCCTTTGTTTAAAACCTCCTCAGAGACAGGGGCGCCATCAAAACATACAACTTTGCCTCCCCCAGTTGAGGTCACTGTTAATGTTCCTAATGCTGTGCCCTTAGCAGCACCTGAACGTTTTCATGGAGATAGTAACAAATTCAATGTTTTTATCAATCAATGTCAATTACACTTCGTTTGTAAGCCACAACAGTTCCCTACTGATGCTACGAAAGTGGCATTCGTCTTGTCTTATTTGGGTGGCACAGCAGCCAATTGGTCAATTCCTTTCGTGGAGAGGGATGATCCCATCCTCCATAATTGGAATCAATTTAAACGTACCATGACCAGCCTTTTTGCAAAACACATTTTCATGCAGGCAAGTGATAATGAGCTTTTAAATCTTATACAAGGTAACAAGGATTTATTGACCTATCTCACTAGTTTTAATCGTTAAGCGTGTCTCCCTTTTCTATAAAGGTTTGAGAGATGATTTAAAAGACGCGCTGGCTCATATCGTTGATTTGCCAGAAGACTATTCGGACTTTGTAGATTTAGTTGTGAAATTAGAACATAGACTAGGAGAAAGAAAGGGAGATAAATACAAACTGGAATCACAGTTAACTTTTATTAGACACGAGAAGAAAGACCCAGATAATAAACTCCCTGAACCTGAGCCTATGCAAATAGGGACACTCAGAGGTCCACTCACATCAGAGGAAAAAGAAAGAAGGAGAAAACTTCAATTATGTTTATATTGTGGAAGGGCAGGTCACTTTGCCAGAGAATGTCCAGTAAAGCCTAAAAATCCACGAAAGGGTGCTGTTTCCTCCACCTCCTTAACTGAATCGAGAAACGATTAAGCTCGACAAGGGGAGAGGTTACTTGTTCGAGAAAACATCTTAATCAAACCTCTAATGCTGCAGCCTTCATGGTACCGCACATACCTAGACATTTCATAATTCAGGTCGTTTTAATTGTTACTACCCAAGTGAGGCATTCTCTCCCTGTCCTACTGGACTCAGGCGCGACAGGAAATTTTGTGGATAATAAGTTAGCTGAAAACTTAGGACTTCCTATGTGCCTAAAGCCTTGTCCAGAAGCAGTATGTGCAGTGGATGGGTCAGAATTGACCTCTGGATTAATCACAAAACAAACAAGTCCACTTGTTATGGTCTGTCAGAACGGGCACACAGAGGTGATTAGCTTTGATCTGATAGATACTCCTAATTTTGGTTTGATTCTCGGGGTACCCTGGTTAACAACTCATAACCCAAAAATTGATTGGGTGAATAGAACTGTTACTTTGGATTCCTCTTTCTGTAGAACCAATTGCTATCAAGAAGCAGGTACAGAACAGAGCACAGTATTACACTGAGCTAGTGTTACACAAGATGAACCAAGTCTCCCTCCTGAATATTCTGACTTTAAAGACGTCTTTGATCCAGTAAAGGCTAGTGTGCTGCCCCCACATAGGTCTTATGACTGTCGTATAGATCTTATCCCAGGGGCCCCTTTACCTAATAACAGAGTATATGCTTTGACTGACGAAGAAACCAAATACTTAAGAACCTACCTAGATGACCTACTACAGTCTGGGTTCATCCGTCATTCCACATCTCCGGTGTCATCTCCACTCTTTTTTATCCCGAAGCCGGATAAATCCCTGCGCACGTGTATCGATTATAGAAGACTAAATAAGGCTACAATAAAGAATAAATATCCTCTTCCTCTAATACCTGTGTTGTTGGATCAATTAAGACATTCTACTGTATACACTAAACTAGATCTGCGGGGAGCTTACCACCTGGTCCGAGTGAAAGAGGGGGATGAGTGGAAGACAACTTTCAAGACAAAGTTTGGTTTATTTGAGTACACAGTAATGCCCTTTGGGTTATGTAATGCCCCTGCGGCCTTTCAGTTCTTTATAAATGAGGTCCTACACAAATTCCTGGACGTTTGTGTCATAGTATACATAGACGACATCCTCATTTACTCTAAGAACTCAGAAGAACATACCCAACATGTTCGTGCAGTATTATCAAAGTTAAAAGAAAATCATCTTTTTGCTAAGTTAGAAAAGTGTACTTTTAATGTCAGCAAGGTGGACTTTTTAGGATACTGCCTGTCACCTCAAGGAATAACTATGGATGTAAAGAAAATCAGTGCTATTGCTGATTGGCCAGAACCATCCTCTGTAAAAGATATTCAGAAATTTCTGGGTTTCGCCAATTTTTATAGGAGGTTTATTGCACATTTTGCAGACATTGCGGCCCCAATAACTACCTTGTTGCGGAAAGGGCAACCATTTCTTTGGACTGATGAGGCGGCACACGCCTTTCAACTCCTAAAACAAAAGTTCACTTCAGCCCCAATTCTGAAACATCCTGATCCTGACTTGCCTTTTTTTGTTGAAGCGGATGCTTCACAAGTAGCTTTAGGAGGAGTTCTCTCTCAACGAGATGCAGTAGATGGCCAGTTACATCCTATAGCCTTCTATTCCAAAAAGTTATTACCAGCTGAACAAAATTACACTGTGGCTGAATGGGAACTACTAGCTATCAAAGTAGCCTTTTCAGAATGGAGGCACCATTTAATGGGAGCCAAGTACCCAGTTACAATCTTTTCTGACCACAGGAACCTACAGTTTTTTGGATCACTTAAAGCACTAACACCACGTCAGATGCGCTGGTTAATTGTTTTTAGCACATTTGACTTTGTAATAACCTATAGACCAGGTGCACAACAAATTCAATCTGATGTGTTATCTAGATACGGACATACCTCAGACATGAAACAAGATAAAATAGGAGAACCCATTATTCCTCCCCAAAAGTTTTTGGCACCAGTACAACAGAAGGATTTCATCACAGATCTATATAATGCACACATGCAAATAGCACCTCAGGATTGGTTAAAGGATTCCCATAACACAATACAACGAGGTTTATTGTATCACGACAACATGCTGTTAGTGCCTACCTCTGAATTACAAACACAGGTGATAATTTGGCATCACGCCTCACCGTTGGCAGGTCATCCTGGTTGGGTAAAAACCCTGGAAAATGTGCAAAAACACTTTTGGTGGGACACTATAAGAAAGGACATTAAGCAATTTGTCACTACCTGTCCAATTTGTGCAAGAAATAAATCTTCTCATAAGGCCCCTGACGGCTTGTTAATACCAATGCCAACACCCAAACAACCTTGGCACACTGTGAGCGTAGACTTTATTGTAGGTTTACCACCTGTAAAATCTTTCACAACAGTGTTGGTTATAGTGGATTTTTTATCTAAAATGGCACATTTTGTACCATTACGGAAATTACCCACGGCGGCAGAATTTGCCGATATTTTTATAAGGGAAATTGTGCGTTTACATGGTTTGCCAAGCAAAGTGGTGTCAGACCGAGGGAGCCAGTTCAACTCTAAATTTTGGAAAAAATGATGTAAAAAACTGAAAATAGATGTGGCATTATCCACTGCTTTCCACCCAGAGACAGATGGACAGACTGAACGACTGAACCAAACCTTACTTCAAACGCTACGTTGTTTATTGGCTGATTATTCTAGGGAATGGTTGGAAGCTCTCCCTGTAGCGGAGTTTGTTAATAATAATACTGAGCATTCAGCTCTACTGTGCTCACCATTCTATTTCTTGCAGGGGTATCATCCAAGAGCTATACCCATTTTGTTAGAAGATTCTCTGTTACCTACAGTAACGGATAGACTAACGAGGTTAGGTGACATACAAGACAAAGCCAGGAAACATTTATTAAAGTACAAGGAAAGCATGAAAAGACAAGCAGACAAACACAGATCTGAGGCCCCAATGTATAAAATCGGTGACAAGGTATGGCTCTCCACAAAGAACCTAAACATAGAGGGATCCCGAAAGCTGCAACCACGTTTCATTGGACCCTTTAGTATAACTGCCATAGTAAACCCGGTAACAGTAAAATTAGATTTACCAAAAGAATATCCAGTACATACTACATTCCATGTGTCCTTGCTTAAGCCGTACAATCCAAAAACCCGACCTGAACCACCACCTCCACCCATACCAATTAAGGGAAATCTAGAATATGAAGTGAAAAGCATAAAAGACTCAAAAAGAATTAGTGGACGTCTGTTTTATTTAGTAGAATGGAAAGGATATGATGAATCTGAGAATTCATGGGAACCAGCATCATATGTACATGCCCCACAGCTGATTAGACGGTTTTATTTAAAAAATCCAGGAAAACCCCGTCCTGTAGGAGGGCCTTTGAGGGGGGCAACTGTTAGGGTTTGTGCACAGCAAAGAGCATGTCCCCTCTCACTGCACTAGTGGGTTCTGTAATAGCTCCCTTTTAAACTTACTATTGAAAGCCTTTCTTGTTATCTCACCTTCCCCCCTAGGCTTCTGTGTATGTTGTTTAATGTGCTGTTTTGTTTACACATTGGGCCTTGCTTTTACCAAGGCTTCTTTAAAACACTCCTCTCTAGGCCATGTGTTAATTTAACTCATTTGCATAATAACTGAAACTCTGCACACCTTTCAAGAACATGTGCAGCATGTGAGGACCACACCCAGCTCTTCAAACCACACCCAGCTCTGCACACCTTTCAAGAACATGTGCAGCATGTGAGGACCACACCCAGCCCTGTCTATAAAAGGCAGCCCCCGAGCCTCACCCAGTGCTTGTGCTCGTCTACCTCCCGCTTACCTGAGGACAGATCCCTCGGCGCTGGCACTCCTGCTCTCTACAGACTTTCATTGGCTTCAATGGGCGCAGCTGCTGGCTCTTCCTTCTTCCGGTTTCCGGTTCCTCCTTGCCTCAGCCTCTCTCCTGCAAGCAACCCGCAAAAGAGAAAGAACACAAGGTTAGACTGATCAGTATCTCTTGCCAGCAACAAGTAAGTGCAAAACTTTTATTACCTGAAAGAACTTTGACAACAATTTCTGGATTCGTGTATAGACAATTTGAAACAAGATACCTTCCACGAACATTGTGATTCAAACTCTTTGTTACAAGAATACTTTGCGGAACTTTGCGAAGCAAACATACTTTTTTTTTATGGAACTTTTAAGAATCGAACCGTGGAAACCATTAACAGCAAGGCAAACAGTAAATCAAGGACTTGCACAAATTACATGCTGTATTTTGACGTAAAAGTACAGTATTTGTTTTATAAAAGATTCTGGAAATATGGGAAAAGTGAGTCTGCTATTGGGAATTTAGGCTTTAGTTATATTAAGATGAATGTTTGATATTGGTAATTCTGATAACGGTATTTGTTTAATGTTTTAGAAGCTTTAGAGTAATAGAAAGCACATCCCAGAGCAGTAACACATTCCAAACCTGGAAACTAGAGACCAAGATCCAAGAGGTACTTTTAGAAGAAAATTTTTAATAAATGAAGGGATAGTCAGGAACCCAGTTAGGAATAGGTTGTACTTATCTGTTCTTTGTTTATGTTTCATTAGGCACTAGTTTCTACAGAAGTCAGAGAGGGCCGCAGATTTGTGCAGCACTTCAACAGTGGAAACGCAAGAACAGTGTTGTCTCTTTATTTTATTTTATCCACTTCCCCCCTTCCCTTGAGCTTCTGTTCTTAGTGCACTGTTTTAAAAACTAGTGTGCTGGAACAAGCAGTTTCAGGGTGGGGTCGGATTGTCTTCAACCTCCATCAGAACTGAACAAGGACTCAGGTGAGCTGGGCTTTGACAGAAGCACAAGCCTTAAAAAAAAAAAAAAACAGTTCTGGTGGACGATGAATATCGGGGAAGAAATAGAGGGCATTGACGTCACGGATATGGCGCAGGCCCTAAATGAGGACTTGGCTCCTAATGAATCAGTGTCTGGCATCTTGCAACATATGCAAGAGGAAATAGAGAGATTAAAGATGGAGAATACCTCTTTAAAACAGGATTTAAGCAGGTATAAATTTAGGGTATCTCAGTGGAACACAGCTTTTACGCCTTTGTTTAAAACCTCCTCAGAGACAGGGGCGCCATCAAAACATACAACTTTGCCTCCCCCAGTTGAGGTCACTGTTAATGTTCCTAATGCTGTGCCCTTAGCAGCACCTGAACGTTTTCATGGAGATAGTAACAAATTCAATGTTTTTATCAATCAATGTCAATTACACTTCGTTTGTAAGCCACAACAGTTCCTTACTGATGCTACGAAAGTGGCATTCGTCTTGTCTTATTTGGGTGGCACAGCAGCCAATTGGTCAATTCCTTTCGTGGAGAGAGATGATCCCATCCTCCATAATTGGAATCAATTTAAACGTACCATGACCAGCCTTTTTGCAAAACACATTTTCATGCAGGCAAGTGATAATGAGCTTTTAAATCTTAAACAAGGTAACAAGGATTTATTGACCTATCTCACTACTTTTAATCGTTTACTCACCGAGACACAGTGGCCAGAAGAAAAGCGTGTCTCCCTTTTCTATAAAGGTTTGAGAGATGATTTAAAAGACGCGCTGGCTCATATCGTTGATTTGCCAGAAGACTATTCGGACTTTGTAGATTTAGTTGTGAAATTAGAACATAGACTAGGAGAAAGAAAGGGAGATAAATACAAACTGGAATCACAGTTAACTTTTATTAGACACGAGAAGAAAGACCCAGATAATAAACTCCCTGAACCTGAGCCTATGCAAATAGGGACACTCAGAGGTCCACTCACATCAGAGGAAAAAGAAAGAAGGAGAAAACTTCAATTATGTTTATATTGTGGAAGGGCAGGTCACTTTGCCAGAGAATGTCCAGTAAAGCCTAAAAATCCACGAAAGGGTGCTGTTTCCTCCACCTCCTTAACTGAATCGAGAAACGATTAAGCTCGACAAGGGGAGAGGTTACTTGTTCGAGAAAACATCTTAATCAAACCTCTAATGCTGCAGCCTTCATGGTACCGCACATACCTAGACATTTCATAATTCAGGTCGTTTTAATTGTTACTACCCAAGTGAGGCATTCTCTCCCTGTCCTACTGGACTCAGGCGCGACAGGAAATTTTGTGGATAATAAGTTAGCTGAAAACTTAGGACTTCCTATGTGCCTAAAGCCTTGTCCAGAAGCAGTATGTGCAGTGGATGGGTCAGAATTGACCTCTGGATTAATCACAAAACAAACAAGTCCACTTGTTATGGTCTGTCAGAACGGGCACACAGAGGTGATTAGCTTTGATCTGATAGATACTCCTAATTTTGGTTTGATTCTCGGGGTACCCTGGTTAACAACTCATAACCCAAAAATTGATTGGGTGAATAGAACTGTTACTTTGGATTCCTCTTTCTGTAGAACCAATTGCTATCAAGAAGCAGGTACAGAACAGAGCACAGTATTACACTGAGCTAGTGTTACACAAGATGAACCAAGTCTCCCTCCTGAATATTCTGACTTTAAAGACGTCTTTGATCCAGTAAAGGCTAGTGTGCTGCCCCCACATAGGTCTTATGACTGTCGTATAGATCTTATCCCAGGGGCCCCTTTACCTAATAACAGAGTATATGCTTTGACTGACGAAGAAACCAAATACTTAAGAACCTACCTAGATGACCTACTACAGTCTGGGTTCATCCGTCATTCCACATCTCCGGTGTCATCTCCACTCTTTTTTATCCCGAAGCCGGATAAATCCCTGCGCACGTGTATCGATTATAGAAGACTAAATAAGGCTACAATAAAGAATAAATATCCTCTTCCTCTAATACCTGTGTTGTTGGATCAATTAAGACATTCTACTGTATACACTAAACTAGATCTGCGGGGAGCTTACCACCTGGTCCGAGTAAAAGAGGGGGATGAGTGGAAGACAACTTTCAAGACAAAGTTTGGTTTATTTGAGTACACAGTAATGCCCTTTGGGTTATGTAATGCCCCTGCGGCCTTTCAGTTCTTTATAAATGAGGTCCTACACAAATTCCTGGACGTTTGTGTCATAGTATACATAGACGACATCCTCATTTACTCTAAGAACTCAGAAGAACATACCCAACATGTTCGTGCAGTATTATCAAAGTTAAAAGAAAATCATCTTTTTGCTAAGTTAGAAAAGTGTACTTTTAATGTCAGCAAGGTGGACTTTTTAGGATACTGCCTGTCACCTCAAGGAATAACTATGGATGTAAAGAAAATCAGTGCTATTGCTGATTGGCCAGAACCATCCTCTGTAAAAGATATTCAGAAATTTCTGGGTTTCGCCAATTTTTATAGGAGGTTTATTGCACATTTTGCAGACATTGCGGCCCCAATAACTACCTTGTTGCGGAAAGGGAAACCATTTCTTTGGACTGATGAGGCGGCACACGCCTTTCAACTCCTAAAACAAAAGTTCACTTCAGCCCCAATTCTGAAACATCCTGATCCTGACTTGCCTTTTTTTGTTGAAGCGGATGCTTCACAAGTAGCTTTAGGAGGAGTTCTCTCTCAACGAGATGCAGTAGATGGCCAGTTACATCCTATAGCCTTCTATTCCAAAAAGTTATTACCAGCTGAACAAAATTACACTGTGGCTGAATGGGAACTACTAGCTATCAAAGTAGCCTTTTCAGAATGGAGGCACCATTTAATGGGAGCCAAGTACCCAGTTACAATCTTTTCTGACCACAGGAACCTACAGTTTTTTGGATCACTTAAAGCACTAACACCACGTCAGATGCGCTGGTTAATTGTTTTTAGCACATTTGACTTTGTAATAACCTATAGACCAGGTGCACAACAAATTCAATCTGATGTGTTATCTAGATACGGACATACCTCAGACATGAAACAAGATAAAATAGGAGAACCCATTATTCCTCCCCAAAAGTTTTTGGCACCAGTACAACAGAAGGATTTCATCACAGATCTATATAATGCACACATGCAAATAGCACCTCAGGATTGGTTAAAGGATTCCCATAACACAATACAACGAGGTTTATTGTATCACGACAACATGCTGTTAGTGCCTACCTCTGAATTACAAACACAGGTGATAATTTGGCATCACGCCTCACCGTTGGCAGGTCATCCTGGTTGGGTAAAAACCCTGGAAAATGTGCAAAAACACTTTTGGTGGGACACTATAAGAAAGGACATTAAGCAATTTGTCACTACCTGTCCAATTTGTGCAAGAAATAAATCTTCTCATAAGGCCCCTGACGGCTTGTTAATACCAATGCCAACACCCAAACAACCTTGGCACACTGTGAGCGTAGACTTTATTGTAGGTTTACCACCTGTAAAATCTTTCACAACAGTGTTGGTTATAGTGGATTTTTTATCTAAAATGGCACATTTTGTACCATTACGGAAATTACCCACGGCGGCAGAATTTGCCGATATTTTTATAAGGGAAATTGTGCGTTTACATGGTTTGCCAAGCAAAGTGGTGTCAGACCGAGGGAGCCAGTTCAACTCTAAATTTTGGAAAAAATGATGTAAAAAACTGAAAATAGATGTGGCATTATCCACTGCTTTCCACCCAGAGACAGATGGACAGACTGAACCAAACCTTACTTCAAACGCTACGTTGTTTATTGGCTGATTATTCTAGGGAATGGTTGGAAGCTCTCCCTGTAGCGGAGTTTGTTAATAATAATACTGAGCATTCAGCTCTACTGTGCTCACCATTCTATTTCTTGCAGGGGTATCATCCAAGAGCTATACCCATTTTGTTAGAAGATTCTCTGTTACCTACAGTAACGGATAGACTAACGAGGTTAGGTGACATACAAGACAAAGCCAGGAAACATTTATTAAAGTACAAGGAAAGCATGAAAAGACAAGCAGACAAACACAGATCTGAGGCCCCAATGTATAAAATCGGTGACAAGGTATGGCTCTCCACAAAGAACCTAAACATAGAGGGATCCCGAAAGCTGCAACCACGTTTCATTGGACCCTTTAGTATAACTGCCATAGTAAACCCGGTAACAGTAAAATTAGATTTACCAAAAGAATATCCAGTACATACTACATTCCATGTGTCCTTGCTTAAGCCGTACAATCCAAAAACCCGACCTGAACCACCACCTCCACCCATACCAATTAAGGGAAATCTAGAATATGAAGTGAAAAGCATAAAAGACTCAAAAAGAATTAGTGGACGTCTGTTTTATTTAGTAGAATGGAAAGGATATGATGAATCTGAGAATTCATGGGAACCAGCATCATATGTACATGCCCCACAGCTGATTAGACGGTTTTATTTAAAAAATCCAGGAAAACCCCGTCCTGTAGGAGGGCCTTTGAGGGGGGCAACTGTTAGGGTTTGTGCACAGCAAAGAGCATGTCCCCTCTCACTGCACTAGTGGGTTCTGTAATAGCTCCCTTTTAAACTTACTATTGAAAGCCTTTCTTGTTATCTCACCTTCCCCCCTAGGCTTCTGTGTATGTTGTTTAATGTGCTGTTTTGTTTACACATTGGGCCTTGCTTTTACCAAGGCTTCTTTAAAACACTCCTCTCTAGGCCATGTGTTAATTTAACTCATTTGCATAATAACTGAAACTCTGCACACCTTTCAAGAACATGTGCAGCATGTGAGGACCACACCCAGCTCTTCAAACCACACCCAGCTCTGCACACCTTTCAAGAACATGTGCAGCATGTGAGGACCACACCCAGCCCTGTCTATAAAAGGCAGCCCCCGAGCCTCACCCAGTGCTTGTGCTCGTCTACCTCCCGCTTACCTGAGGACAGATCCCTCGGCGCTGGCACTCCTGCTCTCTACAGACTTTCATTGGCTTCAATGGGCGCAGCTGCTGGCTCTTCCTTCTTCCGGTTTCCGGTTCCTCCTTGCCTCAGCCTCTCTCCTGCAAGCAACCCGCAAAAGAGAAAGAACACAAGGTTAGACTGATCAGTATCTCTTGCCAGCAACAAGTAAGTGCAAAACTTTTATTACCTGAAAGAACTTTGACAACAATTTCTGGATTCGTGTATAGACAATTTGAAACAAGATACCTTCCACGAACATTGTGATTCAAACTCTTTGTTACAAGAATACTTTGCGGAACTTTGCGAAGCAAACATACTTTTTTTTTATGGAACTTTTAAGAATCGAACCGTGGAAACCATTAACAGCAAGGCAAACAGTAAATCAAGGACTTGCACAAATTACATGCTGTATTTTGACGTAAAAGTACAGTATTTGTTTTATAAAAGATTCTGGAAATATGGGAAAAGTGAGTCTGCTATTGGGAATTTAGGCTTTAGTTATATTAAGATGAATGTTTGATATTGGTAATTCTGATAACGGTATTTGTTTAATGTTTTAGAAGCTTTAGAGTAATAGAAAGCACATCCCAGAGCAGTAACACATTCCAAACCTGGAAACTAGAGACCAAGATCCAAGAGGTACTTTTAGAAGAAAATTTTTAATAAATGAAGGGATAGTCAGGAACCCAGTTAGGAATAGGTTGTACTTATCTGTTCTTTGTTTATGTTTCATTAGGCACTAGTTTCTACAGAAGTCAGAGAGGGCCGCAGATTTGTGCAGCACTTCAACAGTGGAAACGCAAGAACAGTGTTGTCTCTTTATTTTATTTTATCCACTTCCCCCCTTCCCTTGAGCTTCTGTTCTTAGTGCACTGTTTTAAAAACTAGTGTGCTGGAACAAGCAGTTTCAGGGTGGGGTCGGATTGTCTTCAACCTCCATCAGAACTGAACAAGGACTCAGGTGAGCTGGGCTTTGACAGAAGCACAAGCCTTAAAAAAAAAAAAAAACAGTTCTGGTGGACGATGAATATCGGGGAAGAAATAGAGGGCATTGACGTCACGGATATGGCGCAGGCCCTAAATGAGGACTTGGCTCCTAATGAATCAGTGTCTGGCATCTTGCAACATATGCAAGAGGAAATAGAGAGATTAAAGATGGAGAATACCTCTTTAAAACAGGATTTAAGCAGGTATAAATTTAGGGTATCTCAGTGGAACACAGCTTTTACGCCTTTGTTTAAAACCTCCTCAGAGACAGGGGCGCCATCAAAACATACAACTTTGCCTCCCCCAGTTGAGGTCACTGTTAATGTTCCTAATGCTGTGCCCTTAGCAGCACCTGAACGTTTTCATGGAGATAGTAACAAATTCAATGTTTTTATCAATCAATGTCAATTACACTTCGTTTGTAAGCCACAACAGTTCCTTACTGATGCTACGAAAGTGGCATTCGTCTTGTCTTATTTGGGTGGCACAGCAGCCAATTGGTCAATTCCTTTCGTGGAGAGAGATGATCCCATCCTCCATAATTGGAATCAATTTAAACGTACCATGACCAGCCTTTTTGCAAAACACATTTTCATGCAGGCAAGTGATAATGAGCTTTTAAATCTTAAACAAGGTAACAAGGATTTATTGACCTATCTCACTACTTTTAATCGTTTACTCACCGAGACACAGTGGCCAGAAGAAAAGCGTGTCTCCCTTTTCTATAAAGGTTTGAGAGATGATTTAAAAGACGCGCTGGCTCATATCGTTGATTTGCCAGAAGACTATTCGGACTTTGTAGATTTAGTTGTGAAATTAGAACATAGACTAGGAGAAAGAAAGGGAGATAAATACAAACTGGAATCACAGTTAACTTTTATTAGACACGAGAAGAAAGACCCAGATAATAAACTCCCTGAACCTGAGCCTATGCAAATAGGGACACTCAGAGGTCCACTCACATCAGAGGAAAAAGAAAGAAGGAGAAAACTTCAATTATGTTTATATTGTGGAAGGGCAGGTCACTTTGCCAGAGAATGTCCAGTAAAGCCTAAAAATCCACGAAAGGGTGCTGTTTCCTCCACCTCCTTAACTGAATCGAGAAACGATTAAGCTCGACAAGGGGAGAGGTTACTTGTTCGAGAAAACATCTTAATCAAACCTCTAATGCTGCAGCCTTCATGGTACCGCACATACCTAGACATTTCATAATTCAGGTCGTTTTAATTGTTACTACCCAAGTGAGGCATTCTCTCCCTGTCCTACTGGACTCAGGCGCGACAGGAAATTTTGTGGATAATAAGTTAGCTGAAAACTTAGGACTTCCTATGTGCCTAAAGCCTTGTCCAGAAGCAGTATGTGCAGTGGATGGGTCAGAATTGACCTCTGGATTAATCACAAAACAAACAAGTCCACTTGTTATGGTCTGTCAGAACGGGCACACAGAGGTGATTAGCTTTGATCTGATAGATACTCCTAATTTTGGTTTGATTCTCGGGGTACCCTGGTTAACAACTCATAACCCAAAAATTGATTGGGTGAATAGAACTGTTACTTTGGATTCCTCTTTCTGTAGAACCAATTGCTATCAAGAAGCAGGTACAGAACAGAGCACAGTATTACACTGAGCTAGTGTTACACAAGATGAACCAAGTCTCCCTCCTGAATATTCTGACTTTAAAGACGTCTTTGATCCAGTAAAGGCTAGTGTGCTGCCCCCACATAGGTCTTATGACTGTCGTATAGATCTTATCCCAGGGGCCCCTTTACCTAATAACAGAGTATATGCTTTGACTGACGAAGAAACCAAATACTTAAGAACCTACCTAGATGACCTACTACAGTCTGGGTTCATCCGTCATTCCACATCTCCGGTGTCATCTCCACTCTTTTTTATCCCGAAGCCGGATAAATCCCTGCGCACGTGTATCGATTATAGAAGACTAAATAAGGCTACAATAAAGAATAAATATCCTCTTCCTCTAATACCTGTGTTGTTGGATCAATTAAGACATTCTACTGTATACACTAAACTAGATCTGCGGGGAGCTTACCACCTGGTCCGAGTAAAAGAGGGGGATGAGTGGAAGACAACTTTCAAGACAAAGTTTGGTTTATTTGAGTACACAGTAATGCCCTTTGGGTTATGTAATGCCCCTGCGGCCTTTCAGTTCTTTATAAATGAGGTCCTACACAAATTCCTGGACGTTTGTGTCATAGTATACATAGACGACATCCTCATTTACTCTAAGAACTCAGAAGAACATACCCAACATGTTCGTGCAGTATTATCAAAGTTAAAAGAAAATCATCTTTTTGCTAAGTTAGAAAAGTGTACTTTTAATGTCAGCAAGGTGGACTTTTTAGGATACTGCCTGTCACCTCAAGGAATAACTATGGATGTAAAGAAAATCAGTGCTATTGCTGATTGGCCAGAACCATCCTCTGTAAAAGATATTCAGAAATTTCTGGGTTTCGCCAATTTTTATAGGAGGTTTATTGCACATTTTGCAGACATTGCGGCCCCAATAACTACCTTGTTGCGGAAAGGGAAACCATTTCTTTGGACTGATGAGGCGGCACACGCCTTTCAACTCCTAAAACAAAAGTTCACTTCAGCCCCAATTCTGAAACATCCTGATCCTGACTTGCCTTTTTTTGTTGAAGCGGATGCTTCACAAGTAGCTTTAGGAGGAGTTCTCTCTCAACGAGATGCAGTAGATGGCCAGTTACATCCTATAGCCTTCTATTCCAAAAAGTTATTACCAGCTGAACAAAATTACACTGTGGCTGAAAGGGAACTACTAGCTATCAAAGTAGCCTTTTCAGAATGGAGGCACCATTTAATGGGAGCCAAGTACCCAGTTACAATCTTTTCTGACCACAGGAACCTACAGTTTTTTGGATCACTTAAAGCACTAACACCACGTCAGATGCGCTGGTTAATTTTTTTTAGCACATTTGACTTTGTAATAACCTATAGACCAGGTGCACAACAAATTCAATCTGATGTGTTATCTAGATACGGACATACCTCAGACATGAAACAAGATAAAATAGGAGAACCCATTATTCCTCCCCAAAAGTTTTTGGCACCAGTACAACAGAAGGATTTCATCACAGATCTATATAATGCACACATGCAAATAGCACCTCAGGATTGGTTAAAGGATTCCCATAACACAATACAACGAGGTTTATTGTATCACGACAACATGCTGTTAGTGCCTACCTCTGAATTACAAACACAGGTGAAAATTTGGCATCACGCCTCACCGTTGGCAGGTCATCCTGGTTGGGTAAAAACCCTGGAAAATGTGCAAAAACACTTTTGGTGGGACACTATAAGAAAGGACATTAAGCAATTTGTCACTACCTGTCCAATTTGTGCAAGAAATAAATCTTCTCATAAGGCCCCTGACGGCTTGTTAATACCAATGCCAACACCCAAACAACCTTGGCACACTGTGAGGGTAGACTTTATTGTAGGTTTACCACCTGTAAAATCTTTCACAACAGTGTTGGTTATAGTGGATTTTTTATCTAAAATGGCACATTTTGTACCATTACGGAAATTACCCACGGCGGCAGAATTTGCCGATATTTTTATAAGGGAAATTGTGCGTTTACATGGTTTGCCAAGCAAAGTGGTGTCAGACCGAGGGAGCCAGTTCAACTCTAAATTTTGGAAAAAATTATGTAAAAAACTGAAAATAGATGTGGCATTATCCACTGCTTTCCACCCAGAGACAGATGGACAGACTGAACGACTGAACCAAACCTTACTTCAAACGCTACGTTGTTTATTGGCTGATTATTCTAGTGAATGGTTGGAAGCTCTCCCTGTAGCGGAGTTTGTTTATAATAATACTGAGCATTCAGCTCTACTGTGCTCACCATTCTATTTCTTGCAGGGGTATCATCCAAGAGCTATACCCATTTTGTTAGAAGATTCTCTGTTACCTACAGTAACGGATAGACTAACGAGGTTAGGTGACATACAAGACAAAGCCAGGAAACATTTATTAAAGTACAAGGAAAGCATGAAAAGACAAGCAGACAAACACAGATCTGAGGCCCCAATGTATAAAATCGGTGACAAGGTATGGCTCTCCACAAAGAACCTAAACATAGAGGGATCCCGAAAGCTGCAACCACGTTTCATTGGACCCTTTAGTATAACTGCCATAGTAAACCCGGTAACAGTAAAATTAGATTTACCAAAAGAATATCCAGTACATACTACATTCCATGTGTCCTTGCTTAAGCCGTACAATCCAAAAACCCGACCTGAACCACCACCTCCACCCATACCAATTAAGGGAAATCTAGAATATGAAGTGAAAAGCATAAAAGACTCAAAAAGAATTAGTGGACGTCTGTTTTATTTAGTAGAATGGAAAGGATATGATGAATCTGAGAATTCATGGGAACCAGCATCATATGTACATGCCCCACAGCTGATTAGACGGTTTTATTTAAAAAATCCAGGAAAACCCCGTCCTGTAGGAGGGCCTTTGAGGGGGGCAACTGTTAGGGTTTGTGCACAGCAAAGAGCATGTCCCCTCTCACTGCACTAGTGGGTTCTGTAATAGCTCCCTTTTAAACTTACTATTGAAAGCCTTTCTTGTTATCTCACCTTCCCCCCTAGGCTTCTGTGTATGTTGTTTAATGTGCTGTTTTGTTTACACATTGGGCCTTGCTTTTACCAAGGCTTCTTTAAAACACTCCTCTCTAGGCCATGTGTTAATTTAACTCATTTGCATAATAACTGAAACTCTGCACACCTTTCAAGAACATGTGCAGCATGTGAGGACCACACCCAGCTCTTCAAACCACACCCACCTCTGCACACCTTTCAAGAACATGTGCAGCATGTGAGGACCACACCCAGCCCTGTCTATAAAAGGCAGCCCCCGAGCCTCACCCAGTGCTTGTGCTCGTCTACCTCCCGCTTACCTGAGGACAGATCCCTCGGCGCTGGCACTCCTGCTCTCTACAGACTTTCATTGGCTTCAATGGGCGCAGCTGCTGGCTCTTCCTTCTTCCGGTTCCTCCTTGCCTCAGCCTCTCTCCTACAAGCAACCTGCAAAAGAGAAAGAACACAAGGTTAGACTGATCAGTATCTCTTGCCAGCAACAAGTAAGTGCAAAACTTTTATTACCTGAAAGAACTTTGACAACAATTTCTGGATTCGTGTATAGACAATTTGAAACAAGATACCTTCCACGAACATTGTGATTCAAACTCTTTGTTACAAGAATACTTTGCGGAACTTTGCGAAGCAAACATACTTGTTTTTATGGAACTTTTAAGAATCGAACCGTGGAAACCATTAACAGCAAGGCAAACAGTAAATCAAGGACTTGCACAAATTACATGCTGTATTTTGACGTAAAAGTACAGTATTTGCTTTATAAAAGATTCTGGAAATATGGGAAAAGTGAGTCTGCTATTTGGAATTTAGGCTTTAGTTATATTAAGATGAATGTTTGATATTGGTATTCTGATAACGGTATTTGTTTAATGTTTTAGAAGCTTTAGAGTAATAGAAAGCACATCCCAGAGCAGTAACACATTCCAAACCTGGAAACTAGAGACCAGGATCCAAGAGGTACTTTTAGAAGACATTTTTTAATAAATAAAGGGATAGTCAGGAACCCAGTTAGGAATAGATTGTACTTATCTGTTCTTTGTTTATGTTTCATTAGGCACTAGTTTCTACAGAAGTCAGAGAGGGCCGCAGATTTGTGCAGCACTTCAACAGTGGAAACGCAAGAACGGTGTTGTCTCTTTATTTTATTTTATCCACTTCCCCCCTTCCCTTGAGCTTCTGTTCTTAGTGCACTGTTTTAAAAACTAGTGTGCTGGAACAAGCAGTTTCAGGGTGGGGTCGGATTGTCTTCAACCTCCATCAGAACTGAACAAGGACTCAGGTGAGCTGGGCTTTGACACTTACTTACTAATCTAACTAACGCAAGTAGTGATTTGAAGGAGTTGAAAGAACCAGGTGTTTGGGAAAAGGTTGGTAAGGGGTTTGCTTCAGTGGGAAATTGGCTTAGTAGTATTTGGAATGGGGTACTGTTGAAAATCATACAGGGAATATTAATAGTTATAGGTTGCCTATTAGAGATATGGGGATTATGTAAATTATGTAAAAGAATTACATTGAAAAGGACTAAAAGCAATCAGAGGAGGGAAGAAAAGAAAAGGGAAAGAATCTAAAGGGAAAATTCAAGGAGAAGACAAAATGTTGAAGAAATTGAACTGTAAAATTGTGGGTGGTAAATTTGGTGTGATGACACATTTCGTCATCAAAGGAGGGATTGCTGAAGCAGATGTTTTAGTAATAAATCACTAATAAAATGTTTACATATTTTGAATAATGACTTATGTAGAAAAATGAATAACGTAGAAAAATAATGTGCATGTTTGAAAATGTGACCTCGAAGAATGGCCACCAGTGTTGAAATGTACTAAATTATGATTAATACGTACGAAATATTAAAACTTTATTAGATTAATGTAGTAATATGTCATAATAAGGGTTATGAATTATGTTCTTGCTTATTAATTATAGGCCTTAACTTAGCGAGAGTCTTGGCCTAGTTTTGCCAGGCCTCATGCAGTAGCTGTATTCCTCAGTGTTTAATGTAAAATGTTGACAGAGTGAACTAACTGTGAAATGCCAATTGTTTTAATAAAATGCTTAGCAGAAGCTTTCTATGGGAAACAACAGATAGGAGATGAGTATCCAAATCTGTGTAATGTGCATGAGATGTATTTTCCCAGGACGTGAACAACGAAGACACTGACTGGAGACGAAGATGCAACAAAATTGATACCTGACGAGCTGGATGATCAGAACATCGTAAAGCGGACCAATCAACAGCATGTGAACTGTGAAATATTAGAATTCATAGATTTGGTATATGGACATCATTGGACAGAGTAATAACATACGAATAATTGACCAACTGGAAATTGGGGGATAGTTTGGGGAACTTTGATATAACAACGTGACAAAGGGAAAAGAGCTCAGATCTTACCCCGTTAGGAGATGCGATATTGACTTAAAAGAGATTTGAGATTCTATCATTGGGCTCATACTCTCTGCCCGAGAACCTGATGTGTTGCTGATCGATTGATAACCTGAGGACGAAGACTGATTCTGCTTGCTGACTTATACCGTGGCTAGGTAGATATGACAATTACTGAATTGCATTTTTATGCCTTTTCCTTCTAGTTACCAACTGCGCAGTCTTAATACTTTCTTTAGGTCAGTGTTTTCCAAATTTGTGTTCTAAATTGTTCTGCATGAAGCCCCACATGCTGATACTAATGTGGTTTAGTTGAGGTTATTGACATGACGACTGATGAATTACAGAGCCAAATGGTTGACGGATTATTTTGCTTAACTTTATGGACATCTTAGCCTTGCTTAAATGGGTCTTACTAATGATTTGCGCTGATGCATTGGAATATATTTTGATTCAAGCTTTGATTAGAGCTTGTTTCTTGCAAGTTATTGATTAACAAGCATTAGTAAATAGTTTGATTTGAGTTGATGATTACGATTCATGACTTAGCATTGTTAATATAAGGGAAAAAAAACTTACTAAACTTATAATTAAAGGTGTGGTTATTCATGGCTGAAGAGCCATGGTGTGTGAAATTTACTGACTCCACTGATTATTGATTTGACTAATGATTATTGATTATGGTGCATTGATTATTGTCTCTGTACTAGAACTATGGTAAGAACACCTCAAATGAATCAAAAGGTTCATCGACCTATAGGCGTCCCCTTGTACGTTTACTTATTAAGGACTGACGCACTAACAGGGGTATATCCATACACCCACCCCAAATAAATGGGGACAAAGTTGTTCTGCTCAGATGGGGCAATTACCCCTGATCCACTCCCCAGGGGAGCAGGAGGCCTACTAGATGCCTAGGGAAAAAAATAGTGGGGTTGTGGCTACCAACCAGTAAGAGCATGGTTATGCCACCACCCCAACTGAAGGGGGTAACATTCTTTCAGCTCTCCCCTCACACACTAAGAAAACTTATCCCAATGGCAAGCAAGAGGAAACTTTATTATTTTGTGTTTTTGTTTTACGTCTGGGCCATGAGAGCTTGGCTAACTCTCAAAATCGTCCCACTTGGAATGGTGAGGGCTGCACTTTTTGGACTTTGACGCTGCATTGTAGAAAAATCTACAAGACCTAGACATATCTGAAAACTAAAGATCTGGGTGACTCCAGGGTGGTGTGCTTCACATGCACCCCACACCATTTTCTTACCCACAATGCCATGCAAACCTCCAACTGTGCATGAAATCCCACATTTTCCCACATTTTTGTGATGGAACCTTCCAGAATCTGCATGAATCCACAAAATTGCTACCACCCAGCATTGTCACATCTATACCAATAAAAATTCTAACATTTATTTCAAACTGTCCTTTTGGACCCGCTTTGGTTCCCCCTCAATTTCAACATGTTTTTGGCTCTTACCTGTTACAGGCACTTGGCCCACCTACACAACTGAGGTATAATTTTTATCGGGAGACTGAGGGGTACGTTGGGGGGTAGGAAATGTGTACCAAAGTGGTGAGCCCACATAGAAATGTGGGGAAAATGTGATTTCTTTTTTTTGTAGCTAAATTTGAGGTTTGCTGAGGATTCTGGGTAAGAAAATTCCAGGGGATACATGCAAGTCACACCTCCCTGAACTCCGGGTGTCTAGTTTTCAGAAATGGCTGGGGTTGGTAGGCTTCCCTAGATGGATGCTGAGCCCAGGACCAAAAACACAGGTGCCCCCCCACAAAAACAGGTAGTTTTGTATTTGATAATTTTGATTTGTCCGCATAGTGTTTTAGGGCATTTCCTGTTGCGGGAGGCCTACCCACACAATTGAGGTACCATTTTTATCAACAGACTTGGGGGAATGCTGAGTGGAAGGAAATGTGTGCCTCCTCTCAGATTCCAGAACTTTCTACCACCGAAATGGGAGGAAAAAGTGTTTTTTTCTGCCAAATTTTGAGGTTTGCAAATGATTCTGCGTAACAGAACCATGTGAGAGCACCACATGTTACCCCATCCTGGGTTCCCCTACATGTCTAGTTCAAAAAAATGCACAGGTTCCATGGGTTTTCCTAGGTGCCGGCTGAACTAGAGTCCAAAATCCACAGCAAGTCACTTTCCCAAAAACACGTCAGTTGTCAATGTAAAAATTGGATGTGTCCATGTTGCGTTTGGGGCGTTTCCTGTTGCGGGCACTAGGCCTACCAACACAAGTGAGGTACCATTTTTATTCGGAGACTTGGGGGAATTCTGCAAGGAAGGAAATTTGTGGCTCCTCTCAGATTCCAGAACCTTCTATCATTCAAATGTGAGGAAAAAGTGTTTTTTTGCCAAATTTAGAGGGTTGAAAAGGATTCTGGGTAACAGAACCTGGTAAGAGCCCCACAATCCTGGATTTCCCTAGGTGTCTAGTTTTAAAAAATGCACAGGTTTGGTAAATTTCCCTAGGTGCCAGCTGATGTAAAGGCCAAAATCCACAGCTAGGGACTTTCACAAAAACATGTCAGATTTCAATGTAAAAATGTGATGTGTCCATGTTGTGTTTCCTGTCGCGGACAAGTGAGGTACCATTTTTATTGGGAGACTTTCGGGAACACAGAATTTAAATACAAGTGTTATTGCCCCTTGTCTTTCTCTACATTCTTTCCTTCCAAATGTAAGATAGAGTGTAAAAAAGACGTCTGTTTGAGAAATGCCCTGTAATTCACATGCTAGTATGGAGACCCCGGAATTCAGAGATGTGTAAATAACCACTGCTTCTCAACACCTTATCTTGTGCCCATTTCTGAAATACAAAAGTTTCCATTATACCTATTTTTCACTGTTTATATTTCACCAAATGAATTGCCGTATACCCGGTATACAGTGAAAACCCATTGCAAGGTGCAGCTCATTAATTGGCTTTGGGTACCTAGAGTTCTTGATGACCTACAAGCTCTATATATCCCCACAACCAGAAGAGTCCAACAGACATAACAGTATATTGCTTTAAAAAATCTGCCATAGCTGGAAAAAAGTTATAGAAAAAAATGTGGACAGAAATTGCTCTTTTTTTCACCTCAATTTCAATATTTTTTTAATTTAGCTGTTACTTTCTGTAGGTAAACCTTCAAGGATCTACACAAAAGACTCCTTGCTGAATTTAGAATTTTGTCTACTTTTTAGAAACATTTAGCTGTCCCGGATCTAGTATTAGTTTTACACCCATTTCTGGCACTAACTGGAAGGAGGCTGAAAGCACACAAAATAGTAAAAATGGGGTATGTCCCAGTAAAATGCCAAAATTGTGTTGAAAAATGTGGTTTTCTGATTCAAGTCTGCCTGTTCCTGAAGTCAGGAAAGATGGTTATTTTAGCACCAGAAACCATTTGTTGATGCCATTTTCAGGGACAAAAACCACAAGCTTTCTTCTGCAGCCCTTTTTTCCCATTTTTGTTTTTACAAAATTATATCTTCACAGTATTTTGGGCTAATTTCTTGGTCTCCTCCAGGGGAACCCACAAACTCTGTGTACCTCAAGAATCCTTAGGGTGTTGGAAAAAAAGGACGTATATTTGGCATGGGTAGCTTATGTAAGCAAAAAATATGAGGGCCTAAGCGCAAACTGCCCCAAATAGCCAGAAAAAGGCCTGGCACCTGAGGGGAAAAGGCCTGGCAGCAAAGGGGTTAAAGGGAAAGGAGGAAGAGTTTGGAAGGATGCATGGTAGTCCATCATGGACAGAACGGTTTGGGATGGGTCAGAGAGTGGAGAGAAAGGAAGAGGATGATTTTTTAAATGACATTTTTAAATTTAACACTCACACCCACATATTAGTGTCTGCACACACATAATGCTCAATTATTACATTATTACTTGTTTATGTCTATCTCTTAAATAACAAATGAATATATACATGTATGTAGGCATAGACACATATATCTCAATATAAAATAAATATTCATATATACAGACAAGTGAATATTAAAAACAGTCCTAGCGCTATGCAATGCATTAACCTATAAATACATAGATATGTCCATATGTAAATACATTTAATAATTTATCAATCATATATGTATGTTGTGCAAAATATACATAGGCTTTCAAATGTTCTTTATTTTTTTATGTTTTCTTCAATTTTCTTTAATTTCTCCATATACGTATATGCAGAAGCATACATCTGTATACATCCTGTCATGCATATAGACAATCACATCTATGTAATAAGACAATATTATTTTATTATGTTATTATATACATGGCATGCCTTTTTTTTACCTAAATATATTGTGATACCCTTATAGAAGAATATGTAAACCATTATGCATAGGTACAAGTACCTATCCAATAATCATATTTACATCATCTGATATGTATGTATCAGAATGCAATAAAGCATACAAACACATACAAACACTCAAGTACATATGTAAGGTAGATAATATAGCATTTGCATAAACATACATTTATTGTCTTATGCATAGCAATTTTTTTATATGCATAAATCTTATATCCTTATACAATGCATAATCTCAAGTACATAGACACATCAACATGAACATAGCCATATTTACATAGACATGCATGTGATTGATTTTCTTAATCATTTTTGTTATATACACACATACTTATATATTGTTTAAGTTTTTGTGTATATCTATATATATATATATATATATATTACCTACTGGCGGTCATAAGTAGGTAGTTATAGTTATGACCTAGTTTCCATGGACTAATTTGTTTTGTTTTGCCTATAACTTTGGCGCCCCTTGATGAAACTTCACAACATTTTCAAAACTTATACTTTGGTCAGTTCAGCTGCTGTCTTGAAGGTTTTGGGGTGATCTTTCAAGCAGGGGGTGAGAAAAAGGGCAGTCCCAAAACACATTTTCCTCATTGATTTTTGTATAAGGTGTTTAGACAAACCTACAGCCTAATCTGCTGAACCAAATTACACCAAATTTGTCAGGAAGCTAGGCCCCTTTCTCCAGATTATGCTTTTTGTGGTTTGCTGTAAATCCATTCAGTAGTTTTGGAATAATTTAAGACAAAAAATATAGCTATATAGGGACGTGGACCTGCGGATCTAGATTTGGGGGAAAAGCAAGGCCCCGAATGGCTGGCCACAAACCGACAGAAAAGTTGCTGCTGCCATTTTGTTTGTTGCATTGGTTCGGAGGTGGTAAAATAAGAGTGCAAAAACACATAAGGGGTCAGGATACAGGTATTCTGACCATGTAGGACATATAGAGGGGTCCCTTAGGGATTCTGCGTGGGCAAAAAACTGCCCAATTTGTTTTTTTTATCCAGACCGCCAATCTGCGTATCCAAGCTACCAGAGCAAAATTTGAAAAAAAAACACCCACTGCATCCAACCTCAGCCTTTGGGTGTGCGCAGCTTGGGTTTGCGTGCATGCAGGAGTGTTGGCCGCCGGGCCTGGCCAAAGGCCATGTGAAGCACTGATTATATTTATATCTGTGCATGCTAAAAACCCTTGAATTTCCCCCAAAAAACAAAAGGTTTTCATAGCTATATAACTTGTGCCCTAAGATAACTACAACTTGCGCCTTTGCCATGCACAGCTAATTAGTCCACATATTACATCATTGATGACATAGTCTATTGCATCATTGATATGATTACTGCAACATTTATAATAAAATTATTGATTAGAAAACTGTGTATGGTGGGGGCACAAGTTATAGTTACCTTAGGAAAGTTATATTTACTTGAGTTAACCATAACTATAACTGCTGAATTTCTATGGTTTTGTGTTTGGAAGTTCAGAACCTAACTATAACGTCCCTGTAACCTTTGTTTTTTCAGTCAATATAGATATGTACAGGGACTTGCATACACATGTAACTACACAAGGGCTACATCCATATATGCATAATCTATGTAATGTATAAATATACCTACATTACCCTATATAGCATACCTTTTAGTATATAAAGAGTTGTTAGGTTTAAAAAGATTCAAATAATTTTTTTGGGCCACAATCGCGAAGTTGTGACTCTTGCCGGGAGAGGAAAAAAAATAGAGATTTACACACACTCCCTCACACACTAATGGACACTACTGACAGACACACTGAGACTGTGACTTACTCTCTCACACCTCTATAAGTACATTCATACAAAGACACACCCACTCACACACACAGACCCCTCAGTCACTTTTGCACCCACTCATAGACCCACTCAGATACTGACACAGCCACTCACAGACTCATTAAGACACTTATGCACCCACTCACAGACCCACTAAGAGACAGTCACCCACTCATAGACCCATATAAATACTCACATCCACTCAAAGATACACTCAGAGACTCACACACTCATGCCCTAAGGTAACTACGACGTTCGCCCTCGCCATGCACAGTTTTTTCCTAAAACAATTGACTGCGAATATTACATTGATATTACCAGTGATGCTATCAAACATGCCATAAGTGCTGTAATTTGTGGGGTAATTAGCAGTGCATGGCGAGAGCATGAGTTATAGTTACCTAAGGGCACGAGTAATAGTTTCTTGAGATAACTCTAACTATAAAAGGTGAATTTCTATGGTTTTGTATGTTTAAAATGTGAGTCTAACTGTATCGTCCCTGTAACCTTTGTTTTTCGGTGAATATGTATGTGTGTGTGTATATATATATATATATATATATGTATATATATATATTAGAAATGGGGTCTCTGGTTGGCAGTCAGTTTGCAATTTGTCCAACCTGGCACCCTCACTCTAGTCAGGGTAAAGGAGAAACACACCTGTTTAACCCCCGCTCACCCCCTTGGTAGCTTAGAACGAGCAGAAAGGCTTAACGCAGAATGTTTAAAGTATTTGGACCAACACACTCAGTAATACAGTGAAAACACTACAAAATGGACACCAGACCATTTTAGAAAAATAGCTAATATTTATCTAAATTAAATAAGAACAAAACAACAAAAATCCAGCATACACTAATCATGTTGTTGTTACACAAGTACCTATTTTGCGTCAAAAATAAAGCTGCATGGGCGAGCTTGCATCGGAAAAGTCAGCAATGCGTCGATTCCTTATTCAGAAGTGAGGATGTGCGTTGTTTCTTCTCCGGTCAGGTCGGCGATGCATTGTTTTTCTCTCTCGCAAGAGAGCGATGTGTGGATTTCCATACCTGCACCTCGGGTCTGGACAGGGTTTGTGTCGATTTTTCACACCTAGCAATGTTCCTTCTGAAATCCGGTTGTACAGTGTTAGGAAACCGCACTGTGTGGGGTTTAGATCGTTATCAGTAGCCGCAACTGGGTGTTGCATGTTGTTTCTCCAGTGCGATGCATCGATCTTTCAGCCGTGATGCAGGTGGGGCGTCGATTTCAGCAGCGAGGACAGCGGTGCATTGTTTATCAGCCACTTTGCGGATGGTGCTTCGAAAAATTCCCCGCAAAGGCAGTCTGTGCATGGATTTCTGTCCTTTAACACCAGCTTCATCTTTCAAGGACCCAGGGTCTGGATGGGACAGCATTTGGCAGGACAGGAGTGTCAACAGAGAGCTCAGGTGCTGGCAGGACAAGTCTTTGATGGCCATGAGTCTTCAACAACAAGAGGCAAGCTCAGTTCAAGCCCTTGGAGCTTCCTCTCAAGCAGAAATGCAAAACAAAGTCCAGTCTTTTTCCCCTTTCACAGGCAGAAGCAGCAACTGTAGGATGGCCCAACAAAAAGCACAAACACAGGCAGGAGCAGCACTTCCCCTCAGCTCTTCTCCTTGGCAGAGGTTCTTTTTAAATTCTTGAAGAAATCTGATTTTCAGGGGCTTTGGATCCACTACTTATGTAGTTGTCAAATTTCAAAGGGAAGTCTCTGTTGTTCACAAGATTCTGCCTTGCCCAGGCCAGGTTCCAGACTTACAAAGAGGGTTGGAGACTGCATTGTGTGAGGGCAGGCACAGTCCATTCAGGTGTAAGCGACCACTCCTCCCTCCACTCCAGCCCAGATGGCCCATCAGGATATGCAGGCTACTCCTCAACTCCCTTTGCCTCACTGTCTAGAGGGGATTCGCAAACAGCCCAACTGTCAGTCTGACCCAGACAGGTAATCCACAAACATGCAGAGTCACAGAATGGTTGAAGCAGGAAAATGCCCACTTTCTCTAAGTGGCATTTTCAAACTGACAATTTCAAAACCAACTTTACCAAAAGATGCATTTTTAAACTGTGAGTTCAGAGACACCAAACTCCAAATTTCTATTTGCTCCCAAAGGAAATCTGCACTTAAAAGTTATTTAAAATAGCCCTCATGTTAACCTATGAGAGAGATAGGCCTTGCAGCAGTGAAATCCAAATTTGGTAGTATTTCACTGTTAGGACTTGTGAAACACACCAGTACATGTCCCACCTTCAACACACACTGCACCCTGCCCATGGGGCTGCCCAGGGCGTACCTTAGGGGTGCCTTACATGTATAAAAAGGGAACGTTTAGGCCTGGCAAGTGGGTGCACTTGCCAGGTCAAATTGTCAGTTTAGAACTGCACACGCATACACTGCAGTGGCAGGTCTGATCCATGTTTACAAGACTACTTATGTGGGTGGCACAACAAGTGCTGCAGGCCCACTAGTCTCATTAGATGTATAGGCCCTAGGCACCTCTAGTGCATTTGACTAGGGTCTTACCAGTAAATCAAATATTCCAATCAGAAATAAGCCAATTACACATACAATTACACAGGAGAACTTGCACTTTAGCACCGACGAATCTTTCAAAACTGGTACACCAGTTAGTGCAGGTGCTATCTAGAAACATTTGGGGTGATTTGTGAAGTGGTGCCCGAGAAAAAGGGAGGGTCCAAAACACTTTTTAGGTCGCAAACATCTTGGGGACATTCAGAACGTTGACCTAGGGATGCATTTTGCCTGTTGCGTGCTATTGGCTTTGTGCTTCATAATTCACATTTTCTTGCTTTCCATTTGCTGGCTTTATTTGTTTTAGGCTGTGCAGCTTGAGTTTGGCCCTTTCCTTGACAAAACCTTATTTACAGAATCCTTTTGAGTGCTCCCTTCCTGTGAACAGGCCTGTAAATCTTGTTCTTATCTCATCACATTTGCCGGTGCATTTAAAGACTGAGGTCAATTGCCAGGCACTATCTTCTGAGGACGCTTGTTTACTTTTTGTTCTCTGACTTTAAAGTGAGAGTATTTATGTGGCAATCTTGCTGGATAGTTGGGATAGGATTTTTTTTTTCCCAGCACATAACTTTTAAATAAACTGTGGAAGTATTTCAAAATGAATCAAAACGAATCATTAAACAAATATTTTAATCTGATCATAACAAATAATTGAACTAGGTGATGCGATGTTGACACAGTTTTATCTGTGCACTGTATAATTTTATTAGTAAAACTGTATGTGTCAATGTAATGGTCATTTCAATTGAAAATGTGTTATCTGTAATAGCAGTGTGCTAACACACCATGAATCCTCCACTCTACTCCACTCCACCTCTACTCTGCACCACTCACCACCACTGCACTCTATTCTGCACACTTCACGTTTCATCACTCCATGCCGCTGCACTCTGCATCACTCGCTCTGCACCTCTGCACTCTATGCCACTTCGCACTATGCCTCTCTACTCTACCTTGCACCACTCTACTCTATGCCAGTGCACTCTTTGCCTCTTTACTCTACACCACTGCACTTTTTTCCACTGAAATCTACAGCACTCGAGTGTAGGCCACACCAATCTACTCTGCACAACTCCATTTTATGCTGCTGTACTCTATGACACTTTGCAACACTGCACTCCATGCCAATACACTTTACGCCAATGCACTTTACTATGTAATACTCAACTCTATACCACTGCACTCTATGCCACTCCAGTGTATGTCACTCTAATCTACTCTGCACCACTGTACTCTACACTACTTTACTCTATGCATTACATTCTATGCCACTCTACACACCTGCACTCTACCCTGCACCACTCCACTCTACGCCACTTCACTCTACTATGAAACAATCTACTCTGCACCACTGCACTCAGTCACCCTCTCCACTCTATACCACTCCACTCTATGCCACTGCAGCCTATGCCACTCTACTCTTAACCACGACACTGTACACCAATGCACTCTTCACAACTGCACTCTGTCACTGCACACTATGCAACTGCACTCTACTACACTCTGGCACTCTACTCTGCAACACTGCACTATCTGTCACTAAACTCTATGCCACTCTACTCTGCATTACTCCACTCTAGTCCACTGCAGTCTATGGCAATATACTCTCAGAACCTCTCTATGCTACCCTATTCTGCACCACTCTATGCCACTGCACTCTATGCCACTTGACTCTACTCTGCACTCTACGCCACTGCACTCTATACCACTCAACTCTACTTGGAGCCACTGCCGTCTGCATCACTCGAGTCAACTACACTCTGTGCCACTCTACACCACTCACTCTGTGCTGCTGCACTCTACCCCACTCTACTCTAATCTTCGCCACCCTTCACCACTCTACTCTGCACCACTGCATTCTACAATGCTGCATTGTATGCTGCTGAATTCAATGCCACTTATCTCAGTGCTACTGTACTCTATGCCACTGTGCAACAATCTATGCCAATGCACTCTACAGCAGTCCACTATGCTCTATTTCACTCCAGTGTGAGCCACTGTACGTAACTCCACACTATGCTACTCCAATACACAACACTCTCTGCCAATCCGCTCTACAACACTCTACTCCACTGTTCACCATTCCACTCTACGACACTCCACACCACTCTTCTCCATGCCACTAACTTTTAGCCATGCTGAATAGCCACCACACTGGCGTACAGTATGGCTAAAACACAATGGCAATGCCAATAGCTCTTGCATAGGTAAGGCCTATTGGCTTTGCCAATGCATGTTCCCCATGCAATACATATGGGGATTTTGCAAGTTTTTTGCTGCTACACCCTGAAGTGCTGAATGGAATTACACTAAATTTAGCAGAAAGGTAGATCTTAGTCCATAGATTGTGCTTTTTGTGATTTGGTGTGAATCTGTTCAGTAGTTTCAGAGTTTTTAAGGGAAGAAAAATATAGATATCAGGGGACCTATGGATCCGGGTGAAGAGGAAGACCCTGATTGGCTAACCACAACCTGAGAGAAAAGTTGCAGTCACCATTTTGTTTCTCGGTCAGCCCAGGTTGGTTGGGGGGAGGGGAAGAAGGTGAAAAATTACATAAGGGGTCAAGATAGAGTTATCCTGACACTATTGGCCATATAGAGGGGGCTCTAAAGGATCCCTCATGGGCATCAATTGCCCAATTTATATTTTGTTTGGTCCATCCACAGATCCACCACGGGGCTCTGTGCGACCCACAGTGTAAGTTTGCGACAGAAGGATCCATGGATCTAAAGTGCAATGAAAAAAATACACCCACTCACACACCAAATCCCCACCGCAAAGGGTGTGCGTCCTTGTAGGGGACATAAAGCAGCTTGAAGAAGGCTCTTCTAGCAACTGTAGCTAGTGGGGGCTACTTATTGCAGGGGAAATATGGGCTTGTGGCATTACATGTAATATTAGCCTGGCAGCAGAGTTCTGAATTCTCTGTAATCTTCCCATGGTTGATGAAGGTGAGCCCTGATCTAGGACATTAGCGTAATCTAGTTTTGATAGGCGAAGAGAGTTTGTCACTTGTACCTGGTGGGTGAATCCAATATGTAGGAAGATGCATCTCAGCATTTGCATGGTAATGAAGCTTGATCTGAAAAGCATATCCAATTTAGCATTCATGGACAGCCTGGATTTCATGGTAATTCCAAGTGGTGGCTCAATGTTATCCACCAGTCAACAACCAAGGGGCATCTGCCAATTTTGCATTTTCCAATGTCCGTGAGGGCTTTCAGATTTAAGAAGCATCTGTGTGCCATCTGCGTAGGTATAGAGTTATAGCAGGTGAAGTCAAAAATAATTATCAGTCTGATAATGATTTCATGTAGATGGTGAAAATTAGAGGTTAGATGATAAAACCTTGATGGACTCCTGCTTTTATTTTGTAGGGTTTGGATGTGAAAGGAGGAGTATAACTTACATTTGTTCTATTGTGAAAGTAAGATGAGTTTCAAGTGACAGTGGTACCATCTTTGCGGGCTTCCTCAAGTCTTGGTCCAGGGTGTCATGATCCTCGTTGTCAAAGCCAATTGAAAGGTCCGATTGAAATACACTGCTAAACTCCATTCACGTCTACTGTGTTTTTGAGGTGCTCTCAGGTCGAGATTAGGGTCTATTTTAGTACGCCTTGGCAAAATCCTGTTTGAAATGCAGAAAATAGTTAGATGTTTTCAATTAATTGTGAGAACTGGGTGAACTGGGTGAAGGCTGCTCTTTCTATGGATATAGGTCTGTAATTGTCAGAGTCTTGAGGGTCCAGGTTTGTTTTCCTTAATAACGAGCATTTGTACACCTTTTTAAGTCTTATGGAAAATGCCCGTTGTTAAGGAGTTCTTTAATCAGTGATCTGACTGGAATTGCTGCTGAGGTTGTTAGCAGAATGTTTTTGAAGATTTGAGTAGAACAAGAGTCAGATGGGCAACTGTCTGGTTTGCTTGCTTTGACAAGATTCATAAAATCAGATAATAAACATTCTTTGAAGTAGTGCAAAGGATGTGTTAACCTTCCCCTGGAGGGTCTTGTTGGAAAAGGGTTAGTGCTATTATTTTCTTCTGTATTAAATATGAGTACAACATGTTTGCTTTTGTTTTGTAATGAGTTGCCAGCTTGCAACAAACTTCCAATGACATGGTATGGGTTCCTTAAGCACATTTGGAATTGCGAAATTGTGTGAGTATTTAAAAAAATCTTTATTTGGCCTTTTAATGTTCTGGAGTCTTCTTGATTAGTATGTTTTTAGGTTTTTTGATTGTTGACTTGCACAATCTGTTATATCTGTGTCTGTGTTTTTTTCTTAAGCATTGTTTGTTTTAAGCCAGGTATGTTGACGCTTAGCGATTTGTTGGTTTAGTCTGCATTCATCCAAGAGGCTTCTTTTTCTTTTGTTCAGTTTTTATGTTTTTTTGTGGGATTAATCTATCAAAAGCTTCTATATTTTTGAACCATGTTTATTGTGTCCAGGTCTGCGTTGGAAGTAAGCTGGGTTTCTAGGCCCTCAAAAATCAGCTTGTTTCAAGTATAATATGTAGTTGCAGGTAAACTAAGTTTAGCTGGCGTGAGTTATGGCCCCTTGTGTTGAAGGCCACCAGGCTTTGGTTTGACCATGTGCCTGAGTAACCCTTTGGAATGTGATCAGGTCTGGGTTGCCAAAAATGACATCTGAGGTGTGTCCTGCAAAGTGTGTAGGTTTGGGAACAATATATTTTGTTATTAGGCAGGGTGTATCTTGGCCAGTGAGGATTGTTCTGGAGTAGGGTATATTAGGTTTCTCAAATCATGACCTCTGGTCACCAAGGATGCACAGATTTGAGTATTTTATAAGTAGGTTTGAAATTGTGGCTAGAAAGGTGTCTTTCACAAATGATGTGGTCTGTAAAGAAGGAGAAAGTCAGAGAAAAATGTTGGTGTAGGGTTGCACCTGAAAAGGAGGGCTCCACAGCCTTGCAATGAAACATCCTGGACATGATGACTAAGCCACGTCCTCTTTTGTCTATGGGATTTTGTGTGACAGTCTTATAGTCTGGTAGAACTGCTTCCTGAAATAATGGGGTGATGACTTCCCTCAGGCATGACTGAGTGAGGAAGAGTACATCAGGTTGTCTGCCTAACAATAGTTCAAGATGTAGTACTTGTTTTTGGACATAGATCAGGCATTTATTAGTAGGTAGTTTAAAGAAGGTGTTTTGAAGGTGGTATTATTTTGTGCTGCAGAAAAGTGGATGTTGTCCCTGGAGGTTGTAGGTGGTATACTATTGCTTATTGTGTTTTCCTTAACATACATAAAGAGGGGTTTGGTTGTTATCTGTATCCAATCGACTTTGACGGCATTTAATAGGATGTGTGGGTGTGGGGATGTGTGTTTGAGAGACCTGTTGAAAATGAGGGGATGGGCTGAGTGGATGTTTTTGCATAGTAGCACCGTTGTGTGATAGACAAGAGGAAGTGAAGTTATGAAGAGTAGTGTGGGGTGGCTTCCCTTTGCGTGTGTTGAAGGCGAAAGGGGTATTAGTGAAAGGTGGAAGTGGAGCATGAGAGTTTTCTTCTACGGCTCTAAAAAAATATATAAATATATATATATTTATATATATATAAACACAAAACCTAGTGGCAGTCGCCACTAGGTAGTTATAGTTAGGACTCAGGCCCTCATAATGAGTATGGAGGTCTCACTGCCGTGGAACTTGTGGTGAAGACCCAGTATAATGAGTAGTGGGGTTTAACTGAAGCCAAACCTCCACAACTCCGCCTGGCCCGCCAGGGCATTGCACCGCCACGGCCAGTGGTGACATCCTCCAATCCAGGGATAGGCCTCAGGCCTTAGTCCAGATTACAAGGTTGCACACCGCCAGGCTTTCCGTGGTGGTCACCCCGCCACGAAAAGCCTGGTGGTCACGCACCCGGCAACAGGAATCTTCATTCCTGTCACTGGCACACACACACGTCACCACACATGCACACATCCCCCACCCATCCATACACTCACAGGCAGCCCCTTCATGCACACATGCATTCACATACACACCCATTCAGCATACGCATACATGCACTCAGACACACCCACTCACTCGTATTCATCCATACAGACACCCCCATACACGCACACACACTTACACATACACTCGCAGACACGCACGCATCAAGCACCCTCTTCCCCTTTCGCAAACACACGCACCCAAACACACCTCACACCCCCTCCCCCTCCTTTCGGATGCCCACTTACCTCTTCAATTGAGGAGGACATCCGGTAGGGGATCGGCCCTGGCGGTCTTTCCTCTCTCCCACCACCAGGCCAGAAGGACAAAGCGGACTCATAATATGGCTGGCGGAGTCCTGCTGGCATGCGGTGCTGGCGAGGGAACAGCCTTAGCACCACCCACCGCCAGAAAGAATGATGGCTCCTCTCTGCCTCAAAAATGGAGGTGAGCAGCCACCACTCGTAATGCGGGTTCGGCATTGTAATGAGGGCCCTAGTTTTTATAGAAAAAGCATTTTTGTTTTGATAATAACTTTGGAGCTGTTCGTTGAATCTTCATGGAATTTTCCAAAAAAAAGGAAGCTCACTTCAGCTGCTGACTGGAAAGTTTTGGGGTGATCCGTCAAGCGGGGGCAGAGAACAAAGGGGGGGTCCCAAAACATTTCTTTCCCAAGCATTTTTCCCACCTTGATTTTGAACACAACTGCATCCTGAATCTCTGGATGAATTACACCAAATTTTGCAGAAAGCTAGCTTTCGGTCCAGAAGAGCTCTTTTGTTTTTTTGCTGTAAATGCATTCAGAAGGTTTTGAAATATTAAAGAAAAAACAAATTTGTATATGTAGGGACGTGAAGGTTCCACAAACCCTCTCAATATCATGTGGAGGTCTGATTGGTTACTAACACATCAACAAGGAAACTTTGGCACCCATCTTGGGACTCTGCTTCAGCCAAGTCCTATGAACAAAGAATGGAAAAGAGGGCAGGTTAGGAACACTCTGAACCCTTAGCTCTGGTGCTGGGATCCCCAAGGGTCCTCACCAGAGCAAAAAAGCATTTTTTTTATTTCACCAACAGTTGCAGTAGATCTCCACAGTTCTCCACAGATCTGGAGAGCATAATTAAGTGCAGGCTCCCATGCTTGTTTTGTAAACAGCCCCCTGGTAGGTCAGGTTCCGGGCGCATTGAAAAAGGAGGGGGTGCACTGGGCCAACCTCCTAGGGGTAGATTAGCCCCAATGCACCACCACCTCCCCAAGGCTATAATAAACTAATTTGTTGGGGGGGGACTACATGGCCCCCTGTGCCCTGGGGACCATCACCTCCCCAGGGCAAAGTGTTTATTTAAAATGGGAGAGGCCCAGATGTCCTCCTCCAAAGCCCCGGGGACCTCCACTTCCATGTGGCTAAATATGAATTCTTGTAGGGGAGTCTGTCCGCCTTCACCCCCTCAGCCCCAGGGAATGCCATCTCCTCAGGGCTAAATCAATCATTAGAGGGGGGCCGTGACTGTAGGAGGCTGGACTGGCTTGTAGTGAGTACCAAGGGGTACTTGCACCTTGCACCAGGCCCAGTTATCCCTTATTAGTGTATAGGGTGTCTAGCAGCTTAGGCTGATAGATAATGGTAGCTTAGCAGAGCAGCTCAGGCTGAACTAGGAGACGTGTGAAGCTACTACAGTACCACTTAGTGTCATATGCACAATATCATAAGAAAACACAATACACAGTTATACTAAAAATAAAGGTACTTTATTTTTATGACAATATGCCAAAGTATCTTAGAGTGTACCCTCAGTGAGAGGATAGGAAATATACACAAGATATATAGACACAATAGCAAAAATATGCAGTATAGTCTTAGAAAACAGTGCAAACAATGTATAGTTACAATAGGATGCAATGGGGAAACATAGGGATAGGGGCAACACAAACCATATACTCCAAAAGTGGAATGCGAACCACGAATGGACCCCAAACCTATGTGACCTTGTAGAGGGTCGCTGGGACTATTAGACAATAGTGAGAGTTAGCAAAATAACCCTCCCCAAGACCCTGAAAAGTGAGTGCAAAGTGCACTAAAGTTCCCCTAAGGACAAAAGAGTCGTGTTAGAGGAATAATGCAGGAAAGACACAAACCAGCAATGCAACAACTGTGGATTTCCAATCTAGGGTACCTGTGGAACAAGGGGACCAAGTCCAAAAGTCACAAGCAAGTCGGAGGTGGGCAGATGCCCAGGAAATGCCAGCTGCGGTGCAAAGAAGCTTCAACTGGACAGAAGAAGCTGAGGTTTCTGCAAGAACGAAAAGGGCTAGAGACTTCCCCTTTGGTGGACGGATCCCTCTCGCCTTGGAGAGTCGTGCAGAAGTGTTTTCCCGTCAGAAGGACGCCAACAAGCCTTGCTACACGCAAATCGTGCGTTTGGCGTTTTTGGACGCTACTGGGGCCCAGGAGGGACCAGGAGGTCGCAAGTTGGACCTGCAGAGAGAGGGGACGTCGTGCAAGACAAAGAGCCCTCACTGAAGCAGGTAGCACCCGGAGAAGTGCCAGAAACAGGCACTACAAGGATGCGTGAAACGGTGCTCGCCGAAGTTGCACAAAGGAGTCCCACGTCGCCGGAGACCAACTTAGAAAGTCGTGCAATGCAGGTTAGAGTGCCGTAGACCCAGGCTTGGCTGTGCACGAAAGATTTCCGCCGGAAGTGCACAGGGGCCAGAGTAGCTGCAAAGTCGCGGTTCCCAGCAATGCAGCCCAGCGAGGTGAGGCAAGGACTTACCTACACCAAACTTGGACTGAAGAGTCACTGGACTGTGGGGGTCACTTGGACAGAGTCGCTGGATTCGAGGGACCTCGCTCGTCGTGCTGAGAGGGGACCCAAGGGACCGGTAATGCAGCTTTTTGGTGCCTGCGGTTGCAGGGGGAAGATTCCGTCGACCCACGGGAGATTTCTTCGGAGCTTCTGGTGCAGAGAGGAGGCAGGCTACCCCCACAGCCTGCACAAGCAGGAAAACAGTCGAGAAGGCGGCAGGATCAGCGTTACAGAGTTGCAGTAGTCGTCTTTGCTACTATGTTGCAGGTTTGCAGGCTTCCAGCGCGGTCAGCGGTCGATTCCTTATCAGAAGGTGAAGAGAGAGATGCAGAGGAACTCGGCTGAGCTCATGCATTCGTTATCTAAAGTTTCCCCAGAGACAGAGACCCTAAATAGCCAGAAAAGAGGGTTTGGCTACCTAGGAGAGAGGATAGGCTACTAACACCTGAAGGAGCCTATCAGCAGGAGTCTCTGACGTCACCTGGTGGCACTGGCCACTCAGAGCAGTCCAGTGTGCCAGCAGCACCTCTGTTTCCAAGATGGCAGAGGTCTGGAGCACACTGGAGGAGCTCTGGACACCTCCCAGGGGAGGTGCAGGTCAGGGGAGTGGTCACTCCCCTTTCCTTTGTCCAGTTTCGCGCCAGAGCAGGGGCTAAGGGGTCCCTGAACCGGTGTAGACTGGCTTATGCAGAATTGGGCACATCTGTGCCCAACAAAGCATTTCCAGAGGCTGGGGGAGGCTACTCCTCCCCTGCCTTCACACCATTTTCCAAAGGGAGAGGGTGTCACACCCTCTCTCAGAGGAAGTTCTTTGTTCTGCCATCCTGGGCCAGGCCTGGCTGGACCCCAGGAGGGCAGCTGCCTGTCTGAGGGGTTGGCAGCAGCAGCAGCTGCAGTGAAACCCCAGGAAGGGCAGTCTGGCAGTACCAGGGTCTGTGCTACAGACCACTGGGATCATGGAATTGTACCAACAATGCCAGGATGGCATAGAGGGGGCAATTCCATGATCATAGACATGTTACATGGCCATATTCGGAGTTACCATGGTGAAGCTACATATAGGTAGTGACCTATATGTAGTGCACGCGTGTAATGGTGTCCCCGCACTCACAAAGTTCAGGGAATTGGCTCTGAACAATGTGGGGGCACCTTGGCTAGTGCCAGGGTGCCCTCACACTAAGTAACTTTGCACCTAACCTTTACCAGGTAAAGGTTAGACATATAGGTGACTTATAAGTTACTTAAGTGCAGTGTAAAATGGCTGTGAAATAACGTGGACGTTATTTCACTCAGGCTGCAGTGGCAGGCCTGTGTAAGAATTGTCAGAGCTCCCTATGGGTGGCAAAAGAAATGCTGCAGCCCATAGGGATCTCCTGGAACCCCAATACCCTGGGTACCTCAGTACCATATACTAGGGAATTATAAGGGTGTTCCAGTAAGCCAATGTAAATTGGTAAAAATGGTCACTAGCCTGTCAGTGACAATTTGGAAAGAAATGAGAGAGCATAACCACTGAGGTTCTGATTAGCAGAGCCTCAGTGAGACAGTTAGTCACTACACAGGTAACACATTCAGGCACACTTATGAGCACTGGGGCCCTGGGTTACCAGGGTCCCAGTGACACATACAACTAAAACAACATATATACAGTGAAAAATGGGGGTAACATGCCAGGCAAGATGGTACTTTTCTACACAACCCCCCCCCAAATGAAGGACAATAAGACTAGCCATGACCTGATGAGTCTTCATTGTCTAAGTGGAAATATCTGGAGAGTCCATCTGCATTGGAGTGGCTACTCCCAGGTCTATGTTCCACTGTATAGTCCATTCCCTGTAGGGATATGGACCACCTCAACAATTTAGGATTTTCACCTTTCATTTGTTTTAGCCAAAGTAGAGGTTTGTGGTCTGTCTGAACAATGAAGTGAGTGCCAAACAGGTATGGCCTCAACTTCTTCAGAGCCCAGACCACAGCAAAGGCCTCCCTCTCAATGGCAGACCAACGCTTTTCTCTAGGGGTCAACCTCCTACTAATAAAAGCAACAGGTTGATCCTGGCCCTCAGAATTAAGTTGTGATAGGACTGCCCCTACTCCTAATTCAGATGCATCAGTTTGGACATAGAATTTTTTAGAGTAACAAGGGCTTTTCAGGACAGGTGCAGAGCACATGGCCTGCTTCAGCTCCTCAAAAGCTTTCTGACAGCTTGCTGTCCATAATACCTTTTTAGGCATTTTCTTGGATGTGAGGTCATTAAGAGGGGCTGCAATGGAGCCATAGTTCTTAATGAACCTCCTGTAATTCCCAGTGAGGCCTAGGAAGGCTCTCACCTGAGTCTGAGTGGTAGGGGGAACCCAATCAATAATAGTTTGGATTTTCCCCTGAAGTGGTGCAATCTGTTCCCCACCAACAAGGTGTCCCAGATAAACCACCTTACCCTGCCCTATCTGGCACTTTGAAGCCTTGATAGTGAGGCCTGCCTTTTGCAGAGCCTCCAAAACTTTCCATAGGTGGACCAGGTGATCATCCCAGCTGGAGCTAAAGACAGCTATATCGTCAAAATATGCTGCACTGAAAGCTTCCAGCCCTTGCAGGACTGTGTTCACCAACCTCTGAAAAGTGGCAGGTGCATTTTTCAAACCAAAAGGCATTACAGTAAACTGGTAATGTCCTCCAATGGTAGAAAATGCAGTCTTAGGTTTAGCATCTTCTGACAATTTGATCTGCCAATACCCTGCAGTCAAATCAAAAGTGCTTAGATACTTGGCAGATGCCAGTGTATCTATGAGCTCATCTGCCCTGGGTATAGGGTGAGCATCAGTTTTGGTTACCAAGTTGAGACCTCTATAGTCTACACAAAACCTCATTTCCTTCTTTCCATCTTTAGAATTGGGTTTTGGTACCAGTACCACAGGAGAAGCCCATGGACTGTCAGAGTGCTCAACCACTCCTAGTTCCAACATTTTCTGAACTTCTTGCTTTATGCAGTCCCTGACATGGTCAGGCTGCCTATAGATCTTACTTTTGACAGGTAAACTGTCTCCAGTATCTATAGTGTGCTCACACCAAGAAGTGGTGCCTGGCACAGTGGAGAAGAGTTCTGAAAATTGTCCTAGGAGATTTATGCAATTGTCTTTCTGCTCAGCAGTAAGACAATCAGCCAAAACTACACCTTCCACAAGAGCATCTTGATCTGTGGAAGAGAAGAGATCAGGTAGAGGATCACTGTCTTCTTCCTGTCCCTCATCTGTTGCCATGAGCAGGGTGAGATCAGCCCTGTCATAGTAGGGTTTCAGGCGGTTGACATGGAGCACCCTAAGGGGACTCCTGGCAGTGCCTAAGTCAACCAAGTAGGTGACTTCACCTTTCTTTTCAACAATTGTGTGGGGACCACTCCATTTATCTTGGAGTGCTCTTGGGGCCACAGGCTCCAAGACCCACACTTTCTGCCCTGGTTGGTACTGAACCAAAACAGCCTTCTGATCATGCCATTGCTTCTGGAGCTCTTGGCTGGCCTGAAGGTTTTTACTGGCCTTTTTCATGTACTCAGCCATCCTTGATCTGAGGCCAAGTACATAATCCACAATATCCTGCTTAGGAGCTTTTAAAGGTTGTTCCCAACCCTCCTTTACAAGTGTGAGTGGACCCCTAACAGGGTGTCCAAAAAGAAGTTCAAAGGGGCTGAAGCCCACTCCTTTCTGGGGTACCTCCCTGTAGGCAAAAAGGAGGCATGGTAGAAGGATATCCCATCTCCTGCGGAGTTTTTCAGGGAGACCCATAATCATGCCTTTGAGAGTTTTATTAAATCTCTCCACCAGTCCATTTGTTTGTGGATGATAGGGTGTTGTGAACTTGTAAGTTACACCACACTCCTTCCACATGGCCTTTAAGTATGCAGACATGAAATTGCTTCCTCTGTCTGATACTACTTCCTTTGGGAAGCCCACCCTGGAAAATATTCCCAGGAGGGCCTTTGCCACTGCAGGAGCTGTAGTGGTCCTTAAAGGAATAGCTTCAGGATATCTTGTGGCATGGTCCACTACCACCAAGATAAACCTATTGCCTGAAGCAGTAGGAGGGTCAAGGGGGCCAACTATGTCAACCCCTACCCTTTCAAAGGGAACCCCAACCACAGGCAGTGGGATAAGGGGTGCCTTTGGAGTGCCACCTGTCTTGCCACTGGCTTGACAGGTTTCACAGGACTTACAAAATTCCTTTGTGTCCTCAGACATCCTAGGCCAATGAAACAATGGTACCAATCTGTCCCAAGTTTTCATTTGACCCAGGTGCCCAGCTAAGGGAATGTCATGTGCCAGTGTTAGGAGGAACTTTCTGTACTCCTGATGGATCACTAATCTCCTGGCAGCTCCAGGTTTAGGATCCCTATGCTCAGTGTACAAGAGGTTGTCCTCCCAGTAAACTCTGTGAGAGTCACTGACATCCCCATTAGCCTGTTTGACAGCTTGCTGTCTGAGACCCTCTAATGTGGGACAGGTTTGCTGTGCCACACTCAGCTCCTCCCTGGCAGGCCCCCCTTCACCCAAAAGCTCAGCAGTGTCTGCTTCCAGCTCCTCTGGTGTAGGTTCTGCACAGGGAGGGAATTCTTCTTCCTCAGAATTAGAATCCACTGTAGAGGGAGGGATAGAAGGAAGTGGCTTGCTTCTACTAGCCCTAGCTTTAGGGAGCACTTGGTCCATTGTTCCAGGATCCAAGCTTCCCTGTCCTTTTTGCTTTTTGGCCTGAGCCCTTGTCAAAGCAAAAATATGCCCTGGGATGCCCAGCATTGCTGCATGGGCCTCCAACTCCACATCTGACCAAGCTGATGTCTCCAAATCATTCCCTAATAGACAGTCTACAGGTAAATCTGAAGCTACCACAACTTTCTTTGGACCAGTTACCCCCCCCCAGTTGAGATTTACAACAGCCATGGGGTGGCTTTGTGTTATGTTGTGAGCATCGGTTACTTGGTACTGGTGTCCAAGTATGTGTTGTTCAGGGTGCACCAGTTTCTCAATCACCATTGTGACACTGGCACCTGTGTCCCTGTAGGCCTGGACCTCAACACCATTTATTAGGGTTAGTTGCTTGTACTTCTCCAAGTTATGGGGGCAAGCAACCAAAGTGGCTAAATCAATAGCCCCTTCAGAGACTAAAGTAGCCTCTGTGGTCTCCCTAATCAGACCAACCCCAACTAAATTACCAAAAGTGAGCCCAGCTACTCCCTCGGATTGGCTATTAGTAGGTTTGCTCCCACCACCACTGCTATTAGTAGGGACACTAGGTGTAGCAGTAGGGGTTGTAGTGGTAGGAGCTGTGGTGCCTTTCTTTGGACAACTGGGATCTGTTGTCCAATGGCCTTTTATTTTACATAAATAGCACCATGGTTTCTTTTCCTTGTTCTGATTAAAGGAGGATTTGGACCCACCACCCCCACCAGGGTGTTTTTGTGGGCCTGATGAAGACTCATTTTTAGATTTGTCCCCACCCTTGTCAGAAGACTTACCATCCTTCTTTTTGTTGCCATCTTTGTCACCCCCTGTATGAACTTTTCTGTTCACTCTTGTTCTGACCCATTTGTCTGCCTTCTTTCCCAATTCTTGGGGAGAGGTCAGATCAGAGTCCACCAAGTACTGGTGCAACAAATCAGACACACAATTATTAAGAATATGCTCTCTCAGGATTGAGTTATACAGGCTGTCATAATCAGTAACTTTACTGCCATGTAACCACCCCTCCAAGGCCTTCACTGCCTGGTCAATGAAATCAACCCAGTCTTGTGAAGACTCCTTTTTGGTCTCTCTGAACTTTATCCTGTACTGTTCAGTGGTTAAGCCATAACCATCCAGGAGTGCATTCTTAAGAACTGTAAAATTATTGGCATCATTTTCTTTCACAGTAAGGAGCCTATCCCTACCTTTTCCACTAAATGATAGCCATAGGATAGCAGCCCACTGCCTTTGAGGGACATCCTGTACAACACAGGCCCTCTCAAGTGCAGCAAACCACTTGTTAATGTCATCCCCCTCCTTATAAGGGGGAACTATCTTGTGCAGATTCCTGGAATCATGCTCTTTTGCAGGATGACTATGGGGAATACTGCTGCTGCCACCATGGGTATCTAAACCCAACTTCTGTCTTTCCTTCTCTAATTCTAAAGACTGTCTATCCAAATCCAGCTGTTGCTTCTTGAGCTTCAGTCTGGTTTGTTCCACTCTCAATCTATTGAGCTCCCTTTCTAACAATCTGTCATCAGGGTGGGTGGGAGGGACATTTCTAGATACAGAGGTATGATGGGAATGAACAGAAGGAGACCTGTCCCTTACAGAGGGCACCCTAACAGCTTGGCTACCAGTATAATGTGAGAGCACACCATCAGTATGGTGTGATTCAACCTCTGTACCAACTATGCTAGACTGTCTAGTAATGGGCAGGCTGAGAAGTTTCTTTCCTGAACCTTTTCCTGGGGGAGTCCCTGGATCAGATTGAGAACCATTAGCTACTTTTTCACCAGATTTGGCACTCATGGCCTTATCCTGTACTCTAAGCATATTAATTAACAGTTCTAAGGAAGGATTCTTCCCTACACTCAAACCTCTCTCTATGCAGAGACTCCTTGCTCCTTTCCAGCTAAGGTGATCATATGCAAGTTTGGACAGTTCAACATTTTTGCCTGTGCCAGACATTTTTTAGAGAGAGTTAAAGTGATAGAAAAAGAGAAAAAAGTTTTCAGAACTTTTTGGAAAGACAGAAAAAAACTTTTTAAACTTTTAAGAACTTTTTGAAAGTTTAGGAGTACTTTTCAGCACTTAGAAAAGAGTGAAAAGAGGAAATGCAAAATTTTTTGGCTATGTGTATATACACTGACCTTGTTTTGTATATTTTTCTCTTATGAAAAGTACAATGACAAGAGTGGTAAGTAGTCTCAAGCACTTATCCCACCACTGCACAACCAATGTAGGAGGCTGGACTGGCTTGTAGTGAGTACCAAGGGGTACTTGCACCTTGCACCAGGCCCAGTTATCCCTTATTAGTGTATAGGGTGTCTAGCAGCTTAGGCTGATAGATAATGGTAGCTTAGCAGAGCAGCTCAGGCTGAACTAGGAGACGTGTGAAGCTACTACAGTACCACTTAGTGTCATATGCACAATATCATAAGAAAACACAATACACAGTTATACTAAAAATAAAGGTACTTTATTTTTATGACAATATGCCAAAGTATCTTAGAGTGTACCCTCAGTGAGAGGATAGGAAATATACACAAGATATATATACACAATAGCAAAAATATGCAGTATAGTCTTAGAAAACAGTGCAAACAATGTATAGTTACAATAGGATGCAATGGGGAAACATAGGGATAGGGGCAACACAAACCATATACTCCAAAAGTGGAATGCGAACCACGAATGGACCCCAAACCTATGTGACCTTGTAGAGGGTCGCTGGGACTATTAGACAATAGTGAGAGTTAGCAAAATAACCCTCCCCAAGACCCTGAAAAGTGAGTGCAAAGTGCACTAAAGTTCCCCTAAGGACAAAAGAGTCGTGTTAGAGGAATAATGCAGGAAAGACACAAACCAGCAATGCAACAACTGTGGATTTCCAATCTAGGGTACCTGTGGAACAAGGGGACCAAGTCCAAAAGTCACAAGCAAGTCGGAGGTGGGCAGATGCCCAGGAAATGCCAGCTGCGGGTGCAAAGAAGCTTCGACTGGACAGAAGAAGCTGAGGTTTCTGCAAGAACGAAAAGGGCTAGAGACTTCCCCTTTGGTGGACGGATCTCTCTTGCCTTGGAGAGTCGTGCAGAAGTGTATTCCCGCCGGAAGGACATCAATAAGCCTTGCTACACGCAAATCGTGCGTTTGGCGTTTTTGGACGCTGCGGGGGCCCAGGAGGGACCAGGAGGTCGCAAATTGGACCTGCAGAGAGAGGGGACGTCGAGCAAAACAAAGAGCCCTCACTGAAGCAGGTAGCACCCAGAGAAGTGCCAGAAACAGGCACTACGAGGATGCGTGAAACGGTGCTCGCCGAAGTTGCACAAAGGAGTCCCACGTCGCCGGAGACCAACTTAGAAAGTCGTGCAATGCAGGTTAGAGTGCCGTAGACCCAGGCTTGGCTGTGCACGAAGGATTTCCGCCGGAAGTGCACAGGGGCCGGAGTAGCTGCAAAGTCGCGGTTCCCAGCAATGCAGCCCAGTGAGGTGAGGCAAGGACTTACCTCCACCAAACTTGGACTGAAGAGTCACTGGACTGTGGGGGTCACTTGGACAGAGTCGCTGGATTCGAGGGACCTCGCTCGTCGTGCTGAGAGGGGACCCAAGGGACCGGTAATGCAGCTTTTTGGTGCCTGCGGTTGCAGGGGGAAGATTCCGTCGACCCACAGGAGATTTCTTCGGAGCTTCTGGTGCAGAGAGGAGGCAGGCTACCCCCACAGCCTGCACAAGCAGGAAAACAGTCGAGAAGGCGGCAGGATCAGCGTTACAGAGTTGCAGTAGTCGTCTTTGCTACTATGTTGCAGGTTTGCAGGCTTCCAGCGCGGTCAGCGGTCGATTCCTTATCAGAAGGTGAAGAGAGAGATGCAGAGGAACTCGGCTGAGCTCATGCATTCGTTATCTAAAGTTTCCCCAGAGACAGAGACCCTAAATAGCCAGAAAAGAGGGTTTGGCTACCTAGGAGAGAGGATAGGCTACTAACACCTGATGGAGCCTATCAGCAGGAGTCTCTGACGTCACCTGGTGGCACTGGCCACTCAGAGCAGTCCAGTGTGCCAGCAGCACCTCTGTTTCCAAGATGGCAGAGGTCTGGAGCACACTGGAGGAGCTCTGGACACCTCCCAGGGGAGGTGCAGGTCAGGGGAGTGGTCACTCCCCTTTCCTTTGTCCAGTTTCGCGCCAGAGCAGGGGCTAAGGGGTCCCTGAACCGGTGTAGACTGGCTTATGCAGAATTGGGCACATCTGTGCCCAACAAAGCATTTCCAGAGGCTGGGGGAGGCTACTCCTCCCCTGCCTTCACACCATTTTCCAAAGGGAGAGGGTGTCACACCCTCTCTCAGAGGAAGTTCTTTGTTCTGCCATCCTGGGCCAGGCCTGGCTGGACCCCAGGAGGGCAGCTGCCTGTCTGAGGGGTTGGCAGCAGCAGCAGCTGCAGTGAAACCCCAGGAAGGGCAGTCTGGCAGTACCAGGGTCTGTGCTACAGACCACTGGGATCATGGAATTGTACCAACAATGCCAGGATGGCATAGAGGGGGCAATTCCATGATCATAGACATGTTACATGGCCATATTCGGAGTTACCATGGTGAAGCTACATATAGGTAGTGACCTATATGTAGTGCACGCGTGTAATGGTGTCCCCACACTCACAAAGTTCAGGGAATTGGCTCTGAACAATGTGGGGGCACCTTGGCTAGTGCCAGGGTGCCCTCACACTAAGTAACTTTTCACCTAACCTTTACCAGGTAAAGGTTAGACATATAGGTGACTTATAAGTTACTTAAGTGCAGTGTAAAATGGCTGTGAAATAACGTGGACGTTATTTCACTCAGGCTGCAGTGGCAGGCCTGTGTAAGAATTGTCAGAGCTCCCTATGGGTGGCAAAAGAAATGCTGCAGCCCATAGGGATCTCCTGGAACCCCAATACCCTGGGTACCTCAGTACCATATACTAGGGAATTATAAGGGTGTTCCAGTAAGCCAATGTAAATTGGTAAAAATGGTCACTAGCCTGTCAGTGACAATTTGGAAAGAAATGAGAGAGCATAACCACTGAGGTTCTGATTAGCAGAGCCTCAGTGAGACAGTTAGTCACTACACAGGTAACACATTCAGGCACACTTATGAGCACTGGGGCCCTGGGTTACCAGGGTCCCAGTGACACATACAACTAAAACAACATATATACAGTGAAAAATGGGGGTAACATGCCAGGCAAGATGGTACTTTCCTACAGTGACCCCCCCTATGAACCCAACAATGGCCCTGGAGACCACCACTCCTCCCGGGCCTGCTCCTGCTATGTCCTAGGGTGCCCACCCCGGGCATAGCTGTTTGCTCTGACTTGACAGGAGATTTGACAGCTCCCACCAAGTCAGGCAAACAATCCAGTTCAAGCAAGCATCACTTCCTGGAAGTGGAGGTTTCCTCCATTTGCCAGCTTGCAGAGATGGGGGCAGGGAAAGAGAGGAAACTATTGCTCTCACAGACAGGGAGCTGCATGTTTAGCAGCTCCCTCTCTGACAGCAATGCCGGATCCCTCAGGGGGCGGGGACCCGGATGGGACCACAGGGGCCTTGCGACTCACCCTGCGGTCCCCAATAGTGGTGCCTGAGTGCCCTGGAGGGCACCCAGGTGACATGGCCTGGCCCCGGGGATTCGATCCCCTGGGCCAAATTGTCCAGGGGAGTGGGGCTGAGTGGCTCCCTTCCATCCCTCAAAAAGTATACAGTGGGGAAGGGGTCCCCGTGTTGTAAATCATTAGCGATTAGATTAAGCATTAGCAGAAGACATCTTGTATTTAGCAACTATTGTGAACATTTTGCGGAATCCATTTTGTATTCATGGCAGCCATTTTCTCTGCCATGTGCTTGCCATGTGCTCTGTCCTACCTTTCAGTTAACTACTCATTAAAATCTGTCTAGTGACAAGTTATATTTAGCATCTCCCACTTTCGCACATGCCCAGTAAGATCTGCAGCTGTTAGTAATCAGTAACAGACAGTATTGTGTCAACTAGTCCTTGAAAACTGTTAGCCCCTCCTACCTGTCGAATGTGCATTTCCATATGACCTTATACCTTATATGTATGTAAGTCTTGCTTCTATAATTGTACCACCTTCTTTTAGCCCCTGCGTGGGTATAAAAGGACCATGCTCTCTTAGTTCAGTGTTGTAACACAGCACTCTGACGCGGTGTCTCTTTCTGTCCTCGCGGGTGGAACGCGCTACCGATTTTCGGAGCGCTGTTCCCCGTGTTTTTTGACTATACTTTCTGGGAAGCATATATTTTGCTCCCGGTCGCGCTACACTTACTTGTAGCCTTTTTTCTTCTTTTGTTGTTGGTGGTGGGTTTTTTGTTGGCCCTTTTGCCTGTCTCTATCCATGTTGTTTCCATCTTGTCTTCTTTGTGTGTTTGTCCCAGCATGCTCTGTTTTTCTTTTATACTACTTTCTTTTTCCTATACTGGTCTACGGGCTTTTCCCAATCCAAGATGGTGTTACTTCCCTTTCCTGTGATGTCACTTCCCTTTACTCAGTATATAAGTCAGTCAGTCTTGTTCCTCCTTGCGTTGTAAACACTTCCTTCTGGTTGTGCTGTTTGCTCCTGTTCTTTGTTCCTGCTTTTTACCTTGAGAGATTTTTGCCTGTTCTTTGTTCCTGCTTTTTGCCTTGGGAGATTTTTGCCTGTTCTTTGTTCCTGCTTTTGCCTTAGGAGATTTTTGCCTGTTCTTTGTTCCTGCTTTTGCATTGGTATATTTTTGTCTGTTCCTTTTTTCCTGCCTTTTACCCTGGATATTGCCTATTTTTATTTCCTGTTGTCAAGTCCTGTTTTTTCTTGTTTTCGTTCAGGAGTTCCTGTTAGAGGTTTTTTCCCCAGTGCTGGGGTTTTTTCCCTCTGGGACTCCTTCTGGAGGGTACGGTCTGCTTTGGCGTAGCCTGTCAAGCGGCACCGTGGCTACTAGAAGGGGTCGCCCTTATCTGGGAGTATCCAGGACCTGTAGAAGACTTGGTGTATTCACCAATCCAATATCCAGAGGTGAGAAGTCCAGTGCAGTATGTGACAAGTGTGCTACTTCAAACATTACCAAAGGGTGCTGTTGAACTGAAGTACCACCTCATGAGGTTTAATAAACTTTGTCTTTTATTTCAGTTTCTGTGCCAACTTCTTCCTATATGGTCTGAGGACTTTGTGCAGAGAAGGGCGAACCTCTTGCACTAGTAGGCCTTGCTGAGGCTTTACTTCGACAAATTGGCACCCGAAAAGGGACTCATCGGCGACTCGGATGCCTGACGGATTGGTCACGACGAAGGATTGGGATCTCGCTGCGGACGATCAATGCCTGAGGAGACCCAAGTCTTGGCAACCACGGCGTTTTTCCCTTATTTCTGATTTGACCATCCAGGTGGCACCGGTCCTCGACTGAGATCCTTTTTGTTCATTCGTCATGCAGTGACCATTTGGTCAATTTTAGAACTTGGATGTTGGAACCTGGATGCCTTGTGATTGGTAAGAGCCGTTTTACGGCACTTGCTGTGGGTTTTGATGCCTTTGTTTGGTAATGAAGTTTAGCACCACTTACTGTGGCTCTCGTGTTTTGGGTGACTAGTCAATTTGTGTCCTTTGAATTGATATATAAATTGCAATTTATATAGGCAGGTATTGATTTGAATGGCACCTTAAGTGCTACTTTGATTATAATATTGCATATTCTGCACAATTTTTGGCATGCCTGTTTTCAGCGCACTTCGTAGGATGTGTTGCTTTTGTAATGGTACCAATTTGAGACTGGAAGGATCGCAACTGGCACCCCCAGAGGGGACGCCCAATAGAGATATGTATGTTAAACATGGTCTTTCTTCTATAATGTACAGCACATTACGGAAGAAATATACTCGTGCCGATCCTGAGTTACGTTGGCCTATGCATGGGTCATTTGATTTGGCAAAGATTGAGTATGTGGAACAATGTGTAAGCGAAGGTCTAGGCAAGATATGTTTGACTGTGTACGAATGTGGGAGAAAGAAGTGCGTGGACGAGTGAAGTGTGAGCAAGCCTTGCTTGAGAAAGAGCAGCGGAAGAATGTATATGTGAAAGCATTGGAAATGAGAAAGAAAGAAATAAATGACTTAAAGGAGCTAGAAGAGAAAGAAAGTAAATTACCGGTAACTGGCCAATACACTGTTAGGGAACCTCTCTAGCCTATCCTTAATAAACCACACGATTATTTTTTTTTACAAGATCGCCCTCCACCTCCTTATATCATTCCTTCTGCCCCTCATGAGTTAGCTGAGGTCTCCGGTTCGGAGCAACAGAAGATAAGAGACAATCGCTCTATGTTGCCTGCTGACCGTGCGTCTGAGCTTAGATCTATTGCTCGTAAAACAATTCGTAGCGTTGTCTCTGCTTCTGAACTTATAAACAACATGAAAGGGTGGATGGAAAAGGAGCAGCTATATTTTACTGAGGCATTTGGCACAGAAGTTATTGAACTATTTCGGAAATATTCTGATGAGTTAGAACCTGATGATGTAGCAGCTGATCATAAGCAAATGCGTGATGGTCTTTTTGTTTTCTCCCAGGTGGCTGATGCATTTGGTGGAATTATGTGTTGTGGCAGTCCGTTTGCAAGAGGAGAAAAGAGACGTAGGAAGTAGTTGCACAGACATCTCAGACCGGCGAGGTGCAAGCTTCCACCTTCGGAACAGATAAGACTATGATAGTTCACGCAAAACCAATGCGGGAGGCCGCGCCTTTGTATGTTCCTCCTAAAGGATTGGGTACAAGTGATGATAAAACTTCTGTTGATGCTAAGGGTTATTTTATTTATAATTGGGTGTATACTCCTTGGAATAGGGAAGATGTAATGTCACTTAAAACAGCATTACCTGACCCGCGGAAAAATCCAGCCGACTTTTATGAGGAAGTTGAGGGAGCAATCAGTTCTTGTACTATGACTTTGGCTGACATTGATTTATTTTTTGGATTGATAATACCGCCAGATATGAGGAGAACTGTTCGTAAAGTTGATGATCGTGTAGTTTTTGGGGCATCATGGAAAGTATTAGAACAGATGGACGGGGAGAGGGAACCTGCGAAAAAGCCATATCAGTTGACTCTAGATCTTCCCGCAGCCATATTAGTTAAGTTAAAAATGATCATTCCCCCTAAAAAGATAGATTGGACTGTTTTAGCGTCTTGTAAGCAAAAGGCAGATGAATCGGTCTCTGATTTCTTTATACGCTTTGAAGAAGTTTTTCATGATTTCAGCGGCCAGTTATTGTCAGATGATACGGGCAGACATTTGTTTGTCAATGAACATGTCACAAATCTGTTACCAGCAAAAGATAGTCATCTAAAAGCTAGTGAAAGTTCAAGGACTACCTCTACTCTGGTTTCTCTTTTGACTATGGCTCATGAACATCAGGAATTAGAAGCAAAAGGTAGCGAGGATAAAACGATTAAAGAATTAAAGACGAAGGTTATGTTGGTTCAAGCTTAGGGTCCGCCTTTTAGAGGTAGTGATAGAGGTGGACGTGGATCTTATGGTTCTTCTTACACTTGTTCAAATTTGTCTGTTGATCAGTGTGCGTATTGTAAGAAATTTGGGCTCTGGGCTGCCGATTGTCCAGCACTACGTGTTCAGCAGTTTTCATGTGGTCGGGGACAAATGAGAAATCGCTCAGGATATTCAGGGCCTAGAAGAAGCACTAATGATCATGCTAGCGTTGATGCTAATGTAGGAGGGCAGGATGGGTTTAACACTTTTGATAGACGGAACCAATACCAGATGTGTAACTATGTGCAGCCTGATTTCCAAGATTCTGCTTATGCATAGGATTGCCTAGGATGGGGAAAGGAATCAGTTGACGTTCCAGTAGATCAGAGGGGTCCCTATGTTACAGCACATGTTTTGGGTTCTACTGATCAGTTTCTGGTTGATACAGGAGCTACTCGTAGCACCTTGTCTAAACAATTGATTCCAAGGGCTCCCCTGTCTGGCTTAACCATTACATAAATAGATTTCGATGGAACACCTTCCCCTAGCCCATTGTCACAACCACTTGCATTCCATGTTGATAAATTTACTGCTCCATGTCCATTTTTGCTTTCTCCAAATACACCAGGCAATATTGTGGGTCTTGATATGCTCAAGTATTTCAGGGCTACAATACGATACTCTCCTGAAGGGGTGCATGTTATCTTGAATGATAATCATCCTGTGATGGAAAGAGTTTGTCTTGTTAAAGAGGATATTGCATTAGCTTCACTCCCTAGTACTTTGTGGGCTACTTCAGATACTGATGTGGGACAAATGATTATTCCACCGGTACATATTAGTTTCAAGGAGGTAGCTGTATTGCTACGTTTGCTTCAATACAAAATTTCACAGGAGGGCGAAGAAGCACTCACACAAATTGTGCATGATCTTATTGCAGTTGGAGTTTTTGAGGAAGTTCTGTATAATGTTTGTAACAGTCCGATTCTTCCTATTCTGAAAAAGGATACTGATACTAGGATTTACCGATTCATTATTGATTTACGAGAAGTCAGTAAGATTGTGGTACCACAATATCCTGTGGTATCTGACATCACAACACTTCTTACTTTGGTTCCCCCGACAGCAACTACGTTCTCTGTGATAGACTTGAAGAATACTTTCTTTTCGATCCCTATTCATCCTGACAGCCGATATTTGTTTGGTTTTACGTTGAATAAACAATCGTGTAGATTTTGCAGAGTTCCTCAAGGCTATACTGAGAGTCCTAGTATTTATAGTCAAGCGTTAAAACGACAACTTGATTCTTTTGTTTTGTCTGAAGGTGTGGCTCTCATACAATATGTTGATGATATTTTGTTGGCAGCTGGTACCCCTGATCAATGTGAAAAGTGCACTTTGTCCTTATTTTCTTTTCTTGCTTTACACCATCATAAAGTGTCACGAAAGAAATTGCAATATTGTAGACCAAAGGTAACCTATTTAGGTCACCTTTTGTCTGAGGAGGGCCGTGCACTTACATCAGATCGTATTCAAGCAATTTTAGACACACCAGTACCCTCTACTCAGAAAGATGTTCGTGCATTCCTTGGTCTTACTTCTTTTTGTAGGCAATGGATATTAGGGTTTTCACACATTGTCAAACCTTTGCTAGCATTTTTGACTAAAGATACTCCAATGCCCCTCCTATGGACAGATGAATGTGAGACTGCTTTCCTGCAGCTACGACAAGCCCTTTGTTCAACACCAGTGTTAGGTATTCCAGATTACACAAAGCCTTTTGCACTTTACGTACATGAGAAAGATGGGTGTGCATTGTCAGTTTTAGTACAGACACATGGTGATAAGCAGCGTCCCTGTGCATATTTTTCAGCAGTACTTGATACTGTCGCTCGAGCTTTGCCTGGGTGTTTTCGTTCAGTTGCCGCAACAGCTGTGTCAATATGTCAGAGTGAAGGGATAGTTTTGTCACATAAACTGTTGGTGTTAGTACCCCATGCGGTTGATGCTCTTTTAAATCAAACAAAGACGCAACATTTAACTAGCGCTCGCCTGACAGGATATGAATTGACATTGCTGGCTCCTCACATTACACTGAAGAGATGTGCAACACTAAATCCAGCCACTTTGTTGCCATATCCGGTGATTCAGCCTCAGTCACAAGAAACACATGATTGCATATTCCTTACCGAAGAACAGACAAAGGGTCGCATTGATTTACAAGATACGCCCATTCCAGATGCAGACGGAGAATTGTGTGTTGATGGGTCTTGTTTGAAGTTGCCAGACGGTACGACCTCAGCTGCATATGCAATCACCACAATACACACAGTAGTGGAGACAGCTTGTATACCACAGAAGTCAGCTCAAGCAGCTGAACTAATAGCTTTAACACAAGCATGTGAGCTTAGTACTGACTTATGTGTGAACATTTATACAGACAGCCACTATGCGTTTGGAGTGGCTCATGATTTTGGTTTGCTTTGGAAGGAGAGAGGCTTTCTCACATCCCACGGGATGCAGATAATGCACGGAGAATTAGTGCATAACCTCTTGACTGCATTGACATATCCAAAGAAACTAGCTATTGTGAAATGTAGTGCACACAAGAAAGTGACCGATAAGATAGGGCAAGGTAATGCCCATGCGGACCGCGTAGCACGTGAGACTGTGATGCAGCGAAGTACTACTTCTATGTATGTAGTGAAGTCACAAGCTGAACGTTGGCATAATGCTAGACAAGACGTATTAGATATACAGAAATCTGCTTCTGTGAAAGAACGTGAGCAATGGTCTGAAGAAGGAGAATTGGATGATGAGGGCTGTTGGTTGAAGTAGCAGATGGATAAATGGAAATTGCCTATAGCTTTTGTACAACTTATGGTTCAGATGGCTCATGGGCTGGCACATGTTGGAGCTTCAACAATAACGAAGTTGCTTACGCAAGTTTGGGAGCATCCAGAAATTTCCAGTACAGCTAAGAGAGTAGTACAGTCTTGTTTGATCTGTTTACGATACAATCCTGGAAAAGGGACACGAACTCCTGCGGGAGGGTTTGCTACACCAACTGCACCTTTCAAAGTTCTACAAATGGATTATATTCAGCTTGAACATTGCAACAATTTAAATTATGTCTTGATGGTGGTATGTGCCTTCAGTAAATGGATAGAGGCGTACCCCACAAAGGATAATACTGCCATTACCACAGCAAAGGTGCTTTTGAAATACTTTTTCCCTAGGTTTGGTGTTTGCAGACTTTTATGGAATGATAACGGACCTCATTTTGTTGGGGAAGTTATTAAGTATGTCCTGAAAGGATTAGGGATCAAACAGAAGTTCCATGCGGTTTTCCACCCACAATCAGCAGGGTTGGTGGAAAGGTATAATGCTACTTTGAAGCTGAAGTTAGCGAAGATACAGGCTTCCACATCCTTAACTTGGCCGGATGCATTACCATTGGCATTATTGTCTATTAGGTCAGTGCCACACTCTCGAATAGGCCTTACCCCCTATGAAATAGTATTTGGAAGGCCAATGAACATTTGGGGAGTTCCTAAGCCAAATTCTGTATATGATCTACCTTGTGTCCTGATAAATGATTATTTGGCACAGTTAACTGACAATCTGGTTTCTATTCATCTACAGGTTCAAGAAGCACTTCCTGACAGATCTACAGGTGAAGGCCATGAACTCCGACCTGGTGACTAGGTGATGATTAAGTCCTTCGAAAGATCAAGCAGCTTGGAACCAAGGTGGCGAGGCCCAGAGCAGGTGCTCCTTGTGACAAGGACAGCAGTTCGAGTGACGAACCGAAAGAATTGGGTCCATAGTACTCACTGCAAGAGAGTGCTACCTACTTTGGTGGAACCTGCTGTGCTGACCGATCATCGAGAGATTTTGACTATGGAGAAAGGCCGTGCAATAGCACCTGACGAATCTGCGGAGTTCTTCCCGGACCATACGATTTCTGGAGTGTCGCGATATAATTTGAGACCGAGGAAAGACCCCGTAGTGCTGGAGAAAACTGGTTGAGCTACCGCCCTAGGTTAGTGAAACGGAGAGCCAATGTGGCAAGGGGGGGGGATCAGCCATGCATTCGAGTAGTGACACCCGTCTTGGCCCGTGGTGAAGAAATCAGCGGCTGCCCAGGAATAAGAGCTCCAACAATTGTTTTTAATTAATTTCTGAAAGGGTCGGTTATCACTGTTGCTAAAATGAATAACAAACTGATCATTAGTACTATGGGGTTTGTTGTTGTTTTGGTGGTTCTAGCAATAATCACCTGGTTTGTTGAAAAGAAGGCTCCTGCTCGTGAGTTTTTGGTTGCCACTTCTCCAGTACCAGAGGATCACTATTACTTTACGCTTCCCTATCAGGAACAGAAGTACCGTCAATCGTACTTCAATAATACTTTCATTCAGATGTTGCATCATACTCATAATACTACTAACTGTTGGGTATGTGGAATGATACCTGCGCATCAAAAGAAATGAGGAACACCTTTCATTCTTCTTCCTTTTTCACACAATGGTTCTTGTCAAGCTTGGTATACGCTTTTGTTTGCATCTGGAAAACGTACAGAAGGCGGACTTCTTTTTCGCCTTAATAAAGTATGCTACCAAGACAAAGATGGTTATCCCCAAGCCAAAGGAACTAAATGGGAATGGGAAGAGTATCAACCGGACAATGTTTCAATACCATATGTCTTCACAAATATAAGAGACTCTGACAAGAAAGAACAATTTGTGATTTCTGTTACAAAAACTAAAGCAGATTTATGTATACGTAGCATTGGGCGAATTCCAGTGGGGATAAGCGATTGTACATTGATTTTAGCTATTGAGGGTGTAAATAATAGTAGTTTTACAGCTTCACATAATACATATTTTGTTTGTGGTAACTATGGATATTCCCAACTACCTGTTGGGTGGTCAGATGTGTGTTATGTATATTTTCTATTACCCCCTGTGTTTTTGGCCCCTGCATCATATCACCGAGATTTTAAACTGTTCAATGACATCATTAAAAATAGATATAAAAGGACAATAAGTACAAATGAGGTAGACCAAATGGGCACTAGCATGCAACAATATGTTGATTTTAATTTAGGGTTGTTCTCCTTTGTGGGTGCTGCGTTAAACAGTAGGAAAGTGAGACGATTGACTAGGGTTGTGGAAGCTATTACCAATCAGGCAGCTCTGGCACTTGGGAATATTACCGAGGAGTTCCAAATTGCGAGGATTGTAGCGCTCCAAAATCGTATGGTACTAGATGTGATATTAGCTGATCGAGGTGGTGCATATCGCATCATCGGTAGTAGTTGCTGCGTTTTCATTCCAGATCACTCACCTTCAGTATATGATGCAATATCTAAATTGCAAAAAATTGTTGCAGAAATCCACGCAGAGACTGGTACTTGGACTTTTTCTGGATGGGTCTTGGCTCTTGTTTCCGCTTGGGACTGCAAACTACTGACTATCCTGTGTGTAATGATTGCAATATTTTTCACATGCTTTATCTGTATTCAGTGTGGTCCAATGTTCTGCTCCATGTGTATTACTGCTTGTATGCTTACCAAAAGAAATATTACAGAAATCAAAGCACCACACATGTTAGATAAGGAAATAGCTGAAATGATGAGCATAAATATACAAGATGAATATTTAGATTATCCCAGAAAGACGAATGTCTACAGCTAATGCTGAAAGGGTCGTCTGTTGTAAATCAGTAGCGATTAGATTAAGCATTAGCAGAAGACATCTTGTATTTAGCAACTATTGTGAACATTTTGCGGAATACATTTTGTATTCATGGCAGCCATTTTCTCTGCCATGTGCTCGCCATGTGCTCCGTCCTACCTTTCTGTTCAATACTCTTGAAAATCTGTCTAGTGACAAGTTATATTTAGCATCTCCCACTTTCGCACATGCCCAGTAAGATCTGCAGCTGTTACTAATCAGTAACAGACAGTAATGTGTCAACTAGTCCTTGAAAACTGTTAGCCCCTCCTACCTGTCGACTGTGCATTTCCATATGACCTTATATGTATGTAAGTCTTACTTCTATAATTGTACCACCTTCTTTTAGCCCCTGCGTGGGTGTAAAAGGACCATGCTCTCTTAGTTCAGTGTACTACTTCAAACATTACCGAAGGGTGCTGTTTGAACTGTAGTACCACCTCATGAGGTTTAATAAACTTTGTCTTTTATTTCAGTTTCTGTGCCAACTTCTTCCTATATGGCCTGAGGACTTTGTGCAGAGAAGGGCGAACCCCTTGCACTAGTAGGCCTTGCTGAGGCTTTACTTTGACACCCAGGGCCGAAATTGGCTGGGGGAAAAGGGGAAAGCAGCCCCCTCCCTCCAAAACAAATAAATAATAAAAGGCTGGGCCACAGGGAACGGGGCTCCCCGGGCTGAAATCGGCTGAAGTCGGCCAGAGGAGGGGAGCTGCATGGCCACTGCCTTCCCTGCAATGGACATTTGTCAAACAAGGTAGCACTTACTATCTAACTAGTAGAAAGTGCTCTAGTTGTATAGACATTTTGTGCAAAACTGTGGACTCTTGGATAAACGACCAGGTGAGCTTCCTTTGTGGCCATGATGCTCATTTTACAGAACTTAAACCTCAACAGTAAGCCCTTATAAATATAAATGTAGCAAGTGTCCCAGTTGAAGATCTACTTCTAGAAAGGACAAATGATCCTAACTTCTGGGCTTCGCAAAGGCAAAGCAAGTGTGCTTACTTGGCAATTCCATATTCAAAAACAATCTGAAATCCTTTGTAGAGGTGAATACATCTTGCATCTACTGGAGTACAATTAGACACTCTAAGACACACTCTCACACCCAGACACTCTCACACCCACTCACACACCCAGAGACACCCTCTCATACCTATTCTCACACCCAGAGAGACTCCTGCTGTGCATGGCCAAAGGCCGTGTGTAGCATGGGGTTTGGTGATTAGAGGAGTTGGCTGCAGGGTCTGGCTGCTGTCCAGGCCCAGCAGCCAACTCCGCAACATGTAGCCTAAGGCCATGAGCGGTGGTGGTTGGATTAACGTATAGTAATGAAAATTACTTTACGTAAAAAAAAAACATAAAAATTCACTGAAAAAACCTCAGGTTACTTGGGTGTTATAGTTAGGAAATAGGTTGCAGGGACGTTGCAGTTAGGTCCTGAATTTACTCATTGAAAAACAGAGAAATTCAGCGGTTACAGTTAGTTATTTCAAGTAACTATAACGAGCAGCCAAGGGTAACTATAACTTGCACCCTCGCCATGCACTGCTTGTTACCCCAGGTATTACAGCACTCACGACAACTTTTAAAATGTAAATTAAAATATCAGTGAAACATTAGCAGTTAAATTATTTAAGAAAAAACTGTGCATGGCGGGGCGCAAGTTATAGTGACCCTGGGCAGCGAGTTATAGTTAATTGAAAGAACTCTAACTATAACTGCTGATGATATCTTCTCTTTTTTACCTCTACCCATGAATTCATAGGCTGAGAGCGAAGGTGTAGAGTAGACAAACTTACCATTACGCAGCTCCATAGTGAGAGGAGAACTGCAGTATAGCTACTTATTATAGTTCAAAGTGGTTGGGCCTATGAATGCAATTGGGTTTCAAAGCAAGACTCATTTCACTTACCTGATTTTCTTTGTTTTTCCATGGGTTCGTTGGCTGGCTGCACCCTTGAAAAGAAATAAATAAATATTAAAATTACTGAATTGGATTACATTGAATCCATCCCACACATCAAACACTGCAGAACCATAAGGATATGAAAAATTAAGTGTATATGGAAAGTCATTTCTTTGTTTAAAAGAACTATATAATAAAACATTGCTAACCACAAGCCCACAAAGCTTTTGAAACCTTATTTCCAACCCTCCCTTCAACACTATCATAGAACAAGTTGACAGTATACAAAAAATATGTAGCCCAAGACATTCTAACTACAATAAACAATGATGATGACAATCAGTCTCATACTTCTGCCATTATACTTCAGATCATTGTCAAACATTATACTTGATGAGAAGTATGGTAAAATCTTTCCTAGAAATAAAGCCTAAAATGTACAAATGTTTTTAATGATTTTGCAAATAAAGACAACCTGTTGCCTAAAAGACAACCTGGGATCCCACAGAATGCTTACAATAAGAGGAAAAAAATAATAAATGTCATGTCTGGGTATCATGCAGGAAGGACAGAAACAATTGAAAGCCAATTTAGAAACCACAGGAAATGCAATGTAATCATAACCCAATATTTGTCAGACATTCAAAGATATATCAGACGTCGTGCAGCAGAATGACCCCTCTGGACAACAGCACTACATTTAAGTCAGACGTGACATGAGAATGCAATTAAGACAATGTTTTCTCAATAGGGGTGGACAGGACCAATCGCAAAGTTATAAGGCATATGACATCTACTGTAAAAGATTGCACAAGGCAGTTGGTCAAAGTGCGTGCTGCAATGCAAGACTTTGTCATACAAGTTACTAAGAACATCAGGACAATAATACATTTACAGGCATAGAAACATGCTACTGAAAGAATGGAAATACACATGATGAGTAATCTACACCAAATATGGCATGACTCAGAGCTACTCCATAGATATCATCTCCTCCAATAACAAACTCAACAAGCTTGAATGTATCAAATCCAGCAACACCAGTCATATCAAGGATGAAACATGGAATGCCAAATAACGTTAAGAAATGTGTTGTGTTCATTGTGAAGAAAAATTAAGAATGTTGAATAAAGAAAGGAGGTTTTATTCTTAAAACACTTCTTAACATAACGTTTGATATTGTATTTTTATGTATGCAATAAATGTTTGAAAGTAGACTTTATAATATATTATTAAAAATGTTCAGACGAATATGGCTTATATTCATGGAACACTACTTCTGTTTTAATATTTACATTAATGGAGCAGGGTGATATTGTTAAATAGTTATGTGAAAAACATCTTAATCATAAAAAATAAAATTAAAAACAGCAAAAGCAAATGATAGTCTGTATTTGATATTATATTAAGTTTCTTCTTGGTTTCTATTGAAATGGTATAAAGGTTATCATTTCGAAATATTTTTGGGAACATTTCTTTTAAGTACATTATTGTAATTCATAAAGCATCATAAATAAATGTCACTGAAAAGGGCATCCATAACATCAATGTAGTATGACCAACAATTGGTAATATTGACTGCGGATCTTACAAGCGAAAATATTGTTTTCTATTTTAACACATACAATTTTCACTATGCGATCATTTCAATCCAGCGTTGTGCAGTAAATAGTCATAATACCAGAACCAACCTTCAATTTTACTGTGCAGTAATGCTAAATCTGGTTGAAATTATACCACACACAGATAACACAGAACTCAAAATGAGGGTCTTAGTGTTACTGTTGGTAATACAGTAGTCAGCTCTTTCATCAGTACTTGGAAATCCCCCCATCCCAGTTATGGAACTGTTGACCCAAATGGAATTTTACAGGGACAACCAGACCCCCATCCTAAATCAGGAGCTAAATACAGACTCAGTCTCACAACTCTTGATTGTGAACACTGAAACACTTGATTTCACTCTGCTAGTCTTTTGTTTTCCCTCTCCACACAGGTTGACCCAATTATTTTTAATGTATTTGTGCATTGTCTGGTTTTGGCAATTGGTTTGTAACCTCTTTTAGTGCTAAAAGAGTTATGTTATGGTGAGAGGATTGTCTTCCACGAGATGTGATTGTTTTATTAACCGCTTGGAATTCATAAACCCTTACTATTATTTAACATTATATAACACGTGTAACTTGAATGCATGCCCTGTGTTGAAACTGCATGTCTTTGTGTTACATGCATCTTATTTAATTGGTGTGATTTCCATCATTTGGGTTTTAATTGGATTATACATACACTCATATATTTAATGTATTATTTAAGTGTTGTTTTGTAAATCAACATTTTCATTTCTGTTGCATCTGTGTTACTGTACCTCAACTCCATCTACACACCACCTCCTTCTCGGTAAGCCTTAATTTCAACAAAACTACTCATAGATTCAAGAAAGCATGGTAGGCGAACTTCTCAATGCAGACTGAGTACCATATGTATTGGTTAAAAGTAAACTCCTGCATTCTCACGTTTGTTAATGCTAGGTCATTGATGTGAAGACCAAGATTCAGGTTAGAAGCCTGACTGTTGTTATATGCTGAGTCAGTCTTTACTTGACACTTACACATATTACTTATTACGTGTATTGACTGCACCGCAGCAGCTACTACATGACTTCCTGTGGCACAGGACCAGAGCATAAATCTGAGAAGTATGTACAACCTTGAGTACTCAGTCATGACAGAGGTCCCAGCACTTCAGTTCTCTCCCATTTCCCATGGTCCACTGCCATACCCATATGTCACTTCAGAGACGTTAAGAATGCTCTGAGATGGTCTTAAATGCCTGTGACTTTCCATATCACAAGCCAAAAGTAGGAAGCTGGCCTAGTGTGGTGGGTACCTGAGGTACTTATACCTTATACCAGGTCCAGGTATCTCCTATTAGTGTAGTGTAGCAAGAGTCTAGACGCCAGGGTCTCTAGAGGTAGCTGTGGATGAGCAGCCACGGCCTGTCTACGAGACATGCAAAGCTCACGCAATTCCATTATAGTCACACAGCACTTACACACCAGAAAGAATACACCCAGTGTTACAAAAAGAAAGGTACGTTATTATGGTAACACAACACCAAAATTACTATAGAGGCAATACTCCCTTAGGAGGTAAGTAATAAAAAAAAATATATATACACTAGTTGTCAGAAATAGGCATAAGAATAGTTAGAAAACAGTGCAATGAGTGTAAAACACAATAGAGAATAGTGGACCTAGGGTGAGCACAAACCATATACTAAAAAAATGGAAAGCAAGAGTGTCACCCCCACCCAGGTAAGTGGAGTGCGTAGAGGGGCACTGGGAGTACCAGAAAAGCACAAAGGTAAGTACCACAACACCCCCCAGCAACCAGGAAAGGAGGAGTAAATTACTAGAATTTTGCCAGAACACCTACTTAGAAGAAGAGGATTGCAAAACCCAGAGATGACTGCAAGAAACCAATGGTGGGTTCCTGAAGAAGGAGACCCGTGGGAAGAGGGGACCAATTCCAGAAGACACAGCAGAGTCCAGTGGGGGCTGGAGACCCTACCCACTAGGCTGAGGGTGCAAGAACTTGGATGACAGTGAGGGAAAGAGTCAGCACTGCAAACCTGGAGTCGAATTACTGGAGGATGCAGGTGATGTCTCACGCCAAAAGGAAGATTGCAGTTGGGGGTGCATGTCCAGTTTCCACCAACAAGCCTTGGCAAAGGCAAAACTCGCAGTTAGTGGAAAGTGGTGCTGCTGGGGACCAGCAAGGACCAGGGGGACTCAACCTAGGAGGGGAGTCAGTGGAGACCCTTAATGTTGCAGAGAGCTCACAGAAGCACAGGCAGCACTCACAGGAGTCCCACAGGACGGGGACACAGAAGATACAAATGGCACCCATGCAGCACTACGAAAAGGGATCCCACACCGCAGGAGAGCCACTCAGGGAGCTGTGCGTCGCAGGTTGGAGTGCTGGGGACTGGAGCTACGTGATTCCCGAAGATCCCTTGGAGAGGATGCCAACATGCCTTGGCAGCTGCAAATGATGAGGTGCATAGGGGTACTGTCCTGCATGGGAAGGCACAGGCTTACCTCTACCCAAGTTGGACAGCTGGCAGGGAGGATTGACGGGATCACTTATGACTGCCACCTGGGTTGCATTCCACGCAGCTCAGCAGGAGAGGGGATCCACTTAGCCGGTTGTCGTTACTGTTGGTGCCTGCAGATGCAGGGGAGTAACTCCTTCACCCCAAGGGAGATTCCTTCTTCTTTCTTGAGCAGACTGAAGACGGGCTGTCCTCAGAAGATGCACAACTGGGGAAATGTTGCAGTTGCTGGCAGGAGCCATGGATACAACGTTGCAGGCAGAGTGTTGCTTCTTTGTTGTAGCTTTTTGGGTCCTGGAGTGTCCAGTTGCAGTTTCTTCAGTCAGAAGTCAAAGTGGAGGTTGCAGAGGAATCCTGCAGGAACCTTGCAAGCCGAATCCGAGGAACCATCCAAAGGAGAGACCCTAAATATCCCTGAAATGGGGATTGGTCAGCTGGCTGGGTGACCACCTATCAGGAAGGGGCTCTGACTTCACCTGCCTGGCCTAGCCACTCAGATGGTCCCAGAGTTCCCTGCCAACTTTGGATTCAAGATTGCGAAACCCAGGGACCCTCTGGATGAGCTCTGAGCACCACCCCTGGGGTGGTGATGGACAGGGGAGTGGTCACTCCCCTTTCCATTGTCCAGTTTCATGCCAGAGCAGGGAATGTAGTTCCCTGAACCAGCATAGACTGGGTTATGCACACAGGGCACCAAATCTGCCCTTCAAAGCACACCAGTGTCTTGGGGAGGCTACCCCTCCCAAGCCAGTAAGACCTATTTCCAAAGGGAGAGAGTGTAACACCCCTCTCCCTTCCGTTGTGTGATCAGATCAAGCAACAGGTGGGCAGAAACCTGTCTGTGAGGTGGCAGCAGCTGGGGCTGCCTGGAAAACCTGAGGGGAATGTGGAAGCAATGTTGGGGGTCCTCTAAGGAGGCCCCAGAGTGCATGGAATCATACAACCAATACTTGCAAAAGTATTGGGGTATGATTCTAACATGTTTGATACCAAACATGCCTAGGTTTGGAATTTCCATTATGTAGCTGGACATAGGTAGTGACCTATGTCCAGTACACACATGAAATGGCACCCCGAGCTCACAAAGTCCCAAAAAATGGATCTGGAGTTTGTGGGGGCACTTCTGCTAGTGCAGTGGTGCCCTCACACACAGGTACCTGCACATTTTCCTGTGGGCTGAGAGGGCCTACCATAGGGGTGACTTACAGTGACCTGGTGCAGTGACCTATAGTGAAAACGGGTGCATGCACCCTGTTCACACAGACTGCAATGGCAGGCCTGCAGAACCCCTTGCATTGGCTCCCTATGGGTGGAAGAATAACTGCTGCAGCTCATAAGGATCCCCTGGAACCCAAATGCCCTGGGTACCTGCGTACCATATTCAAGGGGCTGACATGGGGGCACCACTATGCCAATTGTGGGATGAAACAAAGTTTCGGGAGAGAGCGCATAATAACTGGGGTCCTGGTTAGCACGATCCCAGTGAATACAGTCAAGCACACTGACATCAGGCAGAAAAATGAGGTAATCACACCAAGAAAGATGGTACTTTCCTACACAAACCACAAATGCATACAAATTATTCAGGCACAGGTTACACAACTACATTTTTTGTGAGTAATGATCAGGTGAACAGTGTGTGTGCCCTTAGCTAATGTGCTCAAAAAGTGTCACCAAATTGTGTCTCTAGTTTCTCGCATGTATCAAGACAAATAAATCATGAGATTCTGGTTTGTGCATGCCACACTTTTGAGCAAGTATAATTTCTAGGAGAGACCACAGGGTCTCCAGTGGAGGATCCTCCATTGGCTCTGCCAGTGGAAAGCCTTGGCCTGTTGGCCCGTCTCATGTGGGCCTCCAGGTTACAGCGTTTGTCACCATGCCTTCTTTAATATTGCTAGATTTCTCTACCCATGACCACTGTGCGACTCATGGCCATACTGAGTGGGAACATCAGTTAATGGTCCAAACACAGAGGGAAAAATCTCCCTGTGCATCAAAACTGTTGATCTTTTTCTCAATAACTAACTCTTGCTTTGAGAGACTTTTTTTGAAAAACAAAAACTTTGCTGACAGGATGAAACACACAGAGGGCCCTATTTCGAGTCTGATGGTCCAAAGGCCGCTAGACTTGTGATGGAGGTCAGACCGCCATGGCTGTGGTGGTCTGACCGCCATATTAGGACCCTGGTGGTCTGACTGCCAAAATACTGGTATCTCTGCAAGGATTTTTTATCACAATTGGATGATGGTAGTCGTGGTTGTAATCAGCCAGGGCGGCTCAGAAGTCAGCACCGCCATGCTGATTACAGCCATCTTCTCCGCCAGCCTTGAACTACTAGAAATATGCTGGAGGAGTAAATGTGCTGGGGGCCATAGACGAGCTCCTGCACTGCCTACGACATTGTCATGGGCAATGCAGGGCCCCCCCTCCCAGCACTGTCAGAATGCGCACTGTCTGCTGTGCAAACAGTGCGCATCCCGAAGTTTCTAGGGGGGCCCCCTGTGCAACGATATGGAGCCGAGACCAATGCAGCTGCATGTTTTCCACTGGGGGTTTCCACCGGTCAGCCCAGTGGAAAACTCGGAATGGGGCTGGTGGAGACCCCACCAGCTCCGTGATGGTCTCCTCATTGTGAGTTGGTGGGCAGGTTTTTCCGACCACCAAACTCATATTCAGCCCCATAGTGTCTTCTCTGGAAAGTTCTCCTTTACAGCAACGGCCACATCTGTGGAACTACCTAATAAGACAAGCAAGTGGAGCTATATAAAGATGTGGCTCCACTTGCTGGGTTTATCAAATTGTTCCATCTATTATGTATGACTTACCACAATGACACTGAGTTAACTCTTATGCTGGGTAGGAACTCGAATTTGCTACCTATATTTTTGAACAAGCTTTAGGGCAGTTCCTGAATGGATGTCCAAAAACTGTCTGAAGTTAAACTGAAATAATATTGACATTATTGCATTGGGTGGCCCACCTTTGATATGGTCATAAGGTTGGTGGCTTGATACAACCGGCCATTGTCCCACTCCTATTAGGACAATCACAAATCTAGGTGCAATGTTTGATGATGAGCTATCGAATTAACTCTCAGAATGTTGGAAGCCTATTTACTGTTTTTGATGGATGTCCGAGACATTGACTGACAGTAGCATCCAGCATTGTTTTCTTAATCCTGCCCTGTGTACCCATTGAATAAAGGTAACTGCTTGGGTTATGCAGAGGTAGTTTTAGCAATAGGTCTGGACCCCCTGACTGACCAGAAATACTTCTTTGTCCTCACTTGTACAATGAGGCTGAGGCCACTGTGTTGTCATTGTCTTAACATGATGGGGCAGACTGGCCAGTGATAAAGTATGCCACATAAACATGAGTGAGGCCTTTTCAATTCATTATCCTTTGATTTTTTTGTTCTCATAATAGTAGTCTTTGGTTGAGTGATGTTACTAAGGAATTCGTCTGTTATATCTCTTTGTGTATGAGGGAAATTTATTTTTCCCATTTAAAAGCTTTTACAAATATCTTACCATTTTGCTGGAAACAACTCTGTGTCCTATTTACCAAGCAGTGGTGGGTGCACAAACTCACTATGCTAACATCCTGTTTCTCACCACTCCTTCATAGCTGGTCATTTGGAGGCCTTAAGTTGGCAACTCCTGAACAACCTTTTAAAAGTCTCTCTCTCTCTCTCTCTCTCTCTCTGTATCTCCTGTTAAATGCCTTGCAGGGGTTTAGGTTTTTCATGGGCTTTCCTCCTAAAGGCCCAAAAGATTAGGACTTGTCAGAAGTGTGACAGAATATTTGCTTTCCAGGAGGCTACTTCTTCCAATATTCACCAAAGGATTTTCTGACATCTATCAAAACTGTGCAGAATTCATGATGAAACTTACGACATAAATGTTTGAGCTCTGAAATAGTGCTTAAATACTGGTGTACTTAAAGTGAGCTCCAGTGCCATGAGGCGTAGCAATATTTGCATACTTTAAATAAATAGATAGATAAATAAATACAATAATTTATACTAGCTTACATGGCCCTAAACCGGAAAAGTATTTTCTGGTTTATAAATAGCTCTAAAATTCAAAGGTCTAATGTTTGCCAGGTTAACATTTAGAGGAAACTGCGAGGAAAACAATAACAGTGAATAATTAGTTACATATTAGAGTATACTTTGGTGAGGCTGCAGTAATTTTCTTGAATCTAACAGCCTTTGAGTATTAAGGAAATGGGTGAAATTATTGTCTAGCAGTGGTGGGCAGCAGTTTTAGGAGGGAGGGGGCCGTCGGGAAGCACATTCACACACATTCTTTCGCACACACACACATGCACATCCATTAACAACACTCATCAACATTCAAACATGCACACACGCACCAAACATTCATTTAAAAAGATCACACACACACACACACTTACCTTCAGCCTCGGAGGTCCCCTTAGGTCAGCCAATAAGGGAAGGCAGCAGTCCCAGCCTTGTAACAGAGTCGGACGGGGTCAGTTAGACTGCTGACCCCACCCCACTCTGTGACAAAGTGTCACTGACTGACACTCGCCCTGGGCGCTTCAGGACTTAAACCTGAAGCACCCAGGTCGAAGTCAATGGGTGACGCTTCCCTCGTCACCTTCGGGAGGGCCTCGAGGCCCCTTTGCTGAGCTGAGGAGGTCACGCCCACAGAAGCTGTGACCTCTTCAGCTCAGGAAAGTTCAGCTCAGGCAGTCAGGAGTCTGCGCAAATCGTGCATGTCTGCTCCTGGCTGCCTGACCTGAACATGAAGAGTGTCTGTCAGGCTGACCTTTGTTCAGCCTGACCGGCGCTCTTCATGAGGGGCAAAAGGTCAAATCAAATCAAATCATTAACATTTATAAAGCGCGCTACTCACCCGTGCGGGTCTCAAGGCGCTAGGGGAAAGGGGGGTTACTGCTGCTCGAATAGCCAGGTTTTTAGGAGTCTCCGGAAAGTGGAGTGGTCCTGGGTGGTCCTGAGGCTGGTGGGGAGGGAGTTCCAGGTCTTGGCCGCCAGGAAGGAAAAAGATCTCCCACCCGCCGTGGAGCGGCGGATGCGAGGGACGGCAGCGAGTGCGAGACCAGAGGAACGGAGGAGGCGGGTGGGGACGTAGAAGCTGAGGCGTCGGTTGAGGTATTCCGGTCCCTTGTTGTGGAGGGCTTTGTGTGCGTGGGTGAGAAGTCGAAAGGTGATCCTTTTGCTGACTGGGAGCCAATGCAGGTGTCTCAGGTGTGTGGAGATGTGGCTGTTGCGGGGTACGTCGAGGATGAGGCGGGCCGAGGTGTTTTGAATGCGTTGCAGGCGATTTTGGAGTTTGGCTGTGGTCCCGGCGTAGAGGGTGTTGCCGTAGTCCAGGCGGCTCGTGACGAGGGCGTGGGTTACGGTTTTTCTAGTGTCGGCGGGGATCCAGCGGAAGATCTTGCATAGCATGCGGAGGGTGAGGAAGCAGGCGGAGGACACAGCGTTGACTTGCTTGGTCATGGTGAGAAGAGGGTCCAAGATGAAGCCGAGGTTGCGGGCGTGGTCTGTGGGGGTCGGTGCGGTGCCGAGGGCCGTGGGCCACCAGGAGTCGTCCCAGGCGGACAGGGTGTTGCCGAGGATGAGGACTTCCGTTTTTTCAGAGTTCAGCTTTAGGCGGCTGAGCCTCATCCAATCTGCAACATCCTTCATTCCCTCTTGTAGGTTGGTCTTGGCGCTGGCGGGGTCCTTGGTGAGGGAGAGTATAAGTTGGGTGTCGTCGGCGTAGGAGGTGATGATGATGTCGTGCTTGCGAACGATGTTGGCTAGGGGGCTCATGTAGACATTGAAGAGTGTCGGGCTGAGCGATGAGCCTTGTGGGACGCCGCAGATGATCTCGGTGGGTTCTGAGCGAAACGGAGGGAGGTAAACTCTTTGGGAACGGTTTGAGAGGAAGGAGGCGATCCAGTCCAGGGCCTGGCCTTGGATCCCGGTGGAGCGGAGGCGGGTGATTAGGGTGCGGTGACAGACGGTGTCGAAGGCAGCCGAGAGGTCGAGGAGAATGAGGGCGACTGTTTCACCGTTGTCCATCAGGGTTCTGATGTCGTCAGTGACTGAGATGAGGGCGGTTTCCGTGCTGTGGTTGGTTCGGAATCCGGTTTGTGAAGGGTCGAGCAGGTTGTTGTTTTCCAGGAAGGTGGTCAGCTGTTTGTTGACGGTCTTCTCTATTACCTTGGCTGGGAAAGGCAGAAGAGAGATGGGGCGGAAGTTTTTCAGGTCGCTCGGGTCAGCCGTAGGTTTCTTTAGTAGGGCGTTGACTTCGGCGTGTTTCCAGCATTCGGGGAAGGTAGCAGAAGAAAAAGAAGAGTTGATGACGGTCTGGAGGTGCGGGGCGATGATGTCGTCGGCTTTGTTAAAGATGAAGTGAGGACAGGGGTCCGAAGGGGCGCCGGAGTGGATAGAGTTCATGATGGATTTGGTTTCTTCAGTGTTGATGTGGGTCCAGTTGTTGAGGGTAATGGCCGTGGGTGCAGGTTCGGTGGTGTTATATTGGGTCTGTTGTCCGAAGCTGTTGTGGAGGTCGTTGATCTTGCGATGGAAGAAAGTGGCGAGGGATTCGCACTGATCCTGTAAGGGCGTGACGGCGTTGGCGTTGGGGTTGGAGAACTCCTTGACGATGCTGAAGAGTTCTCTGCTGTTGTGGCTGTTTTTGTCCAGTCTGTCGGTGAAAAAGTTCTTTTTAGCAGCGCGGATCAGGCGGTGGTGTTCGCGGGTAGCGTTCTTGAGGGCGGTCATGTTGTCTGTGGTGTGGTCCTTGCGTCAGGCCTTCTCGAGGGCGCGACAAGTTTTCTTTGATTCTTTGAGGGTGTCAGAGAACCAGAGAGGTTTTTTGGTGTTGGTCTGTCGATTCGTGCGTTTGATGGGAGCAAGGTTGTCTGCGCAGTTGGAGATCCAGTTTGTGAGGTTGAGGGCTGCGTCGTTGGGGTCGGTGGTGAGGGCGGGTTGGTTGGCGGCGAGTGCGGAGAAGAGTTGCTCTTCGGGGATCTTGTTCCACTGTCGACGAGGGATGGGTTGAGTGCGGAGGTGGCGGGTCTCGCGTCGGAATGTGAAGTGGACACAGCTGTGGTCGGTCCAGTGTAGAGCGGAGGTGTGGCTGAAGAAGACGTGTTTTCTGGCGGAGAAGATAGGGTCAAGCGTGTGTCCGGCGATGTGGGTGGCGGTGTTCACCAGTTGTTTGAGGCCGAGGTTGTCGAGCAGGGTGGTGGTGTTGGGGTCGTTGTTTTGTTCCAGATGAAAGTTGAGGTCGCCTAGGAGGATGTAGTCTGGTGAGGCGAGGGTGTGCGGGGAGATGAAGTCGGCGATGGCGTCGCTGAAAGGGGCGCGCGGTCCGGGAGGACGGTAGACGAGGGATCCTCTGAGGTTGGTCCTCGGGTCGGTGCGAATCTGAAAATGCAGGTGTTCAGCGGCGAGAGGGGTGTCTTCGGTGGAGGTGGTGACGCTGATGGAGTCTTTGAAGACGATGGCGATGCCTCCTCCTACTTGGTTGGTGCGGTCTTTTCTGGAGATCTTGTAGCCTTCGGGGATGGCGGTGGCGATGTCTGGAGCAGAGGAGGCGTTTGTGCCCCCTCTGCCCTAAAGGATGGGCCGTCTGTTGTCTAGGTGTTTACTACACATTTCCACTGTTCCTGGTGATTATGAGTGATATGGTAGTTTACCACCAGCAAAAGGCCAGTAGTAAAAAACAGCAAGTAAATTCAGTAAAATTTTAAAAAATAGCCACTGCGTTTCACATAATTTTTCTCCTATCACCAGAGATCATACACCACCAATTGTGGTAAAGATTTAACTGCTTGTGTAACCCTGGATTTATCACCCACCTCTAGAAGAGAGACAAAGAGATAAGCAACCTTAGGCTTCTGAATTTATACTCTATAACAATCGTTCAAATACATTTATATACAACTAAGAAATGCTAGAAATTTCAAAGGTAACAACTAAAATAAATATTGTGCAACTACTCTGATAATCAAAAGCAAGCCAAAGTGAACAGCACAAAATGTTATATTTGAATTTACCATAAGGCATGGCAAGAACTGATTAGCTCTGTTGGGAAAAGTATCTTGGCAACATATACAATCACTGAAGTACAAAATGGAACAGTCAGTAAAAGTGCATTGTTTAAAAAATGTCCGCTGTAATTATTTTAAAATTATTTTTACCACCCAAGTCAAAAATCATACAGATAAATATGTAGAAAAGGGTAAGAACGCCTAATGCCTGCGACAGGAAACGCAACATGGACACATCACATTTTTAGACTGAAATCTGATGTGTTTTTTGGAAAGTGCCTAGCTGTGGATTTTGGCCTTTAGCTCAGCCGGCACCTAGGGAAACATACCAAACCTGTGCATTTTTTTAAACTAGACACATAGGGGAATCCAGGATGGGATGACTTGTGGGCTCTCACCAGGTTCTGTTACCCAAAATCCTTTCCAAACCTCAAAATATGAAAACAAAACCTTTTTCCGTACATTTCTGTGATAGAAAGTTCTGGAATTTGAGAGGATCCACAGATTTCCTTCTACCCAGCATTTCCCCAAGTCTCCCGATAAAAATGGTACCTTACTTGCTTGGGTAGGTCTAGTGCCCGCGACAGGAAATGCCCCAAAACACAACATGGACACATCACATTTTCCCAAAGAAAACTGACCTGTTTTTTTGCAAAGTGCCTAGCCTCTAGCTCAGCCAGCACCCGGAGAAAACCTAGCAAAGCTATACATTTTTTAAAACTAGACACCTAGGGGAATTCTGACTGGGGTGACTTGTGGGGCTCTCACCAGGTTCTATTACCCAGACGCCTTTGCAAACCTCAAAATTTGGCAAAAAAGACATTTATTCCTCACATTTCGGTGATAGAAAGTTCTGGTGTCTGAGAGGAGCCACAAATTTCCGTCCACCCAGCATCCCCCCAAGTCTCTTGATACAAATGGTACCTCACTTGTGTTGGTAGGCCTAGTGCCCGCGACAGGAAATGCCCTGAAACGCAACATGGACACATCAAATTTTTGCATGAACAACTGACGTGTTCTTTGGAAAGTGCCTAGCTGTGGATTTTGGTCTCTAGCTTAGCAGGCACCTAGGGAAACCTACCAAACCTGTGCATATTGTAAAACTACACATGTAGGGGAACCTAGGATGGGGTAACTTGTAGCACTCTCACCAGATTCTGTTACCCAGAATCCTTTGCAAAGCTCAAAATTTGGCTAACAAAAAACACTTTTTCCTCAGTTTTCGGTGCCAGACAGTTCTGGAATCTGAGAGGAGCCACAAATTTCCTTCCAGCCAGCATTCCCCCAAGTCTCCAGATAAAAATTGTACCTCACTTGTGTGGGCAGTACTAGTGCCCGCAACAGGAAAAGCCCCCCAAAAAACATGGACACATCACATTTTCCCAAGGAAAACTGACCTTTTTTTTGCAAAGTGCCTAGTTGTGAATTTTTGCCTCTAGCTCATCCGGCACCTAGGAAAACTTAGCAAACCTGGACATTTCTGAAAACTAGACATATAGGGAAACCCAGGATAGGTAACTTGTGGCACTCTCACCATGTTCTGTTACCCAGAATCCTTAGCAAACCTCAAAATATGGCAAAAACACACTTTTCCGTCACATTTCGGTGCTTCAAAGTTCTGAAATCTGAGGGAAGTCACAAAATTCCTTCTACCCATTATTCCGCCACATCTCCCGATAAACATGGCACCTCACTTCTGTGGCTTGGCCTAGGGCCCGCGACAGGAAATTCCCCAAAACACTACATGGACACATCAAAATGATCAACCACAAAACTGCCTGTTTTTGTGGGGGGGAGATCCTGTGTTTTTGGTCCGGGGCTTAGCAGCCATCAGAGAAATCTACCAAACCCAAACATTTCTGAATACTAGACACCCAAGGGAGTCCAGGGAAGTGTTACTTGTGTGGATCCCCCAGTGTTTTCTTACCCAGAATCCTCAGCAAACCTCCAATTTAGCTAAGAAATCACATTTTCCCCAAATTTCTGTGTGGGATCACTGCCACCCAACGTTCCCCTCAGTCTCCCAATAAAAATGATACCTCACTTGTGTAGGTGGGCCAAGTGCCTGTGACAGGGAAGAGCCAAAAACTGGTTGACATTGAGGGGGAACCAAAGTGGGTCCAAAAGGGCAAGTTGAAAAAAAACATTTTTAGGCTGACAAGTAGGGCAGAATTTTTATCGGTATTGATGTGAAAATGCTGGGTGGTAGGAATGTTGTGGATTTCTGCAGATTCCTGAAGGTTCCATCACAAAAATGTGGGAAAAATGTATGATTTCAAGCAAAGTCGGAGGTTTGCAGGGCATGGTGGGTAAGAAAAAGGTGCAGGGTGCATGTAAAGCACACCCCCTGGACTCACCCATATGTTTAGTTTTCAGATGTGTCTAGGTCTCACAGATTTTTCTACATGACAGCATCCCAAAGTCCAAAAAGTGCAGCCTTCACCATTCCAAGTGGGACAATTTTGAGAGTTAGACAAGCTCTCATGGTCCAAATGTAAAACCAAAACCCAAAATAATCAAATGTCTACTGGCTTGCCAATGGGATAAGATCTTTTAGTGTGTGGGGTGAGAGCTTAAAGACTGTTACCCCCTTCAGTTTCGGTGGGGGCATAACCATACCCATACTGGTTGGTAGCCACCACCCCACTATTTCTTTTTTTTTTGATTCCCTGGCATCTAGTAGGCTTTCTGCCCCCTCCTCCCGGGGTGTGGATCAGGGGTAATTGCCCCATCTGCCCATCGGTGGGCAGAACAACTTTGTCCCCATTTATTTGGGGTGGGGGTATGGCCATACCCCCACCTTCTTTTTTAAAAAACAGTGGGCTGTCTGCTCCCCTTGGGGTCTGATGGACCTTACACATGCACCCATGTGGAGTGACCCTTGCCCAAGGGGCTGCCCTCCAAACAAAACACACACACCAATCCCTGATGCCTAAGGGGTTTCTGCCCCCCTCAGGGCAGATTAGCCTAATAGAAATAGGCTTATCTGCCCCAAGGGGGCAGAAAGGGCCTAAAATAAATTTGCCCCTAAGAGGAGTGACCATTGCCTAAGGGGTCGCTCCCCATCTGTAAAAAATGTAAATTAAAAATCCCTGGTGCCTAATTGTTTCTGCCTTCCTTTGGGGCAGCTCGGCCTAATTAAAATAGGCCGATCTGCCCTCAGCAGAGGCAGAAATGGCCTAAAATACATTTGCCCCTAGGGGTCGCTGTCCATCTGTAAAAAAAAAAAAAAAAAACGTGTTTTTAGTGGTTTCTGCCCCCCTTGGGAGACGAATGGCCTAAGAAAAAAAGGCTGATCTGCCCCTAATGTGGGCATAAATGGCCTAAAATAAAATTGCCCCCAGGGGAGCGATCCTTGTCTAAGGGGTTGCTCCACATCTGTAAAAAATTTAAAATAAAAATTCCTGGTGCCTTGTGGTTGTAAACCCCCTGGGGGCAGATCGGCCTAATTAAAATAGGCTGTTCTGCCCCCAGGGGGAGCATAAATAGACTAAAAAAAAAATCCCCCAAGGGAAGCAACCCTTACCTAAGGGGTCACTCCCCTTTTGTGAAATTGTCATAGAAAGAAAATCCCAGGTGTCTAGTGGTTTCTGCCCCCTTTGGGGGCAGATTGGCCTAATAAAAGTAGGTTGATCTGCCCCCCAGGGGGCAGAAATAGCCTAAGGTAAATTCGCCAACCAGGGGAATGATCTTTGCCTAACAGGTTGCTCCCCACCTGTAAAAACATTTAACAAAAAAATGATCCCTAGTGCCTAGTGGCGTCCGCCCCCCGGGGGCAGATCGACCAAATTAAAATAGGCCAATCAGCCCCAGGGGTGCAGAAAAGGCCTAATAAAAATTGCCCCCCTTGGGGAGCGGCCCTTGCCCTTCTTGGTTTACATAAAGTAAACAAACTTCCTGTGTCTAGTGGGCATTCCTGCAGCCCGATTGCTATGCAATCAGGCTGCAGCAATGCTCAGAAAGACATGAAAGGAAAGCCTTTCCTTTCCTTTCATACCTCTCTGATCTCCCCCACCCCGATCGAAAGAGAAATGCAGGCATTTCTCTTCCAATCGCAACAGGGGCGAGCTCTGTTGAGGTCAGCGCACAATCGTGTGGTGACTTCATCAGACGTTACCGTGGGGGAGGGGCGGGTCCAGGGCGTATCAGTTACATCCTCAGCACCTGAGCGGTGCAGCCAAGGACATAACCGTTACGTCCTTGGCACCCAAGAGGTTAAGTGATTGCTTTAATAATGTGGAAATCACATTTTGGTTGAGGCCAAAGGAGTATCGCAGTATCCCTATTAGCTTCTGATTACCTGGACCCCTATTACAAGAAAGGGTAATTAGATGCGAAGACACAGAGTGGCCATAATAATTACTCTATCTTTGTACATAACTATGTTCATTATGAGTTAATCCCAACAGAACAGTGAATAACTGTGCAAATCCATTTATTTTTTTAGCTGGATTCAGCCTGGAATTCCAAATTCTGTTAGGCGTAATCCTAACTTTTATAATCATGCCTGCTATAAGAAAGTGTCAAATGTTTGTGGTACTTGTTGGGGTAAGGGGATAGGGACGGTGGCAGAGGGAAGTCTAGAATGTGACCCGACCCAGGGAATATTACACACTCCCCTGTGCCATAGAAGGAGGTCTAGCAATAAGTAGTGGACTCTGGGAGTAATAGATATACTATTCACAATCCAGTGTATGCAACAGTAGTGAAAACATATATTTTCAGAGAGATTACATTTATTATTCCCAATCCTGTCTGTGCAAGAGTAGTGGAAGCTTTGGACTTCGTAAAGGTAAGATTTACTATTTTCGCTCCAGTCTGTGAAACAGTAGGGAAAGCGTTGGACTTGGAAGGGATAAGATTTACTATTCTCACTCCAGTCTCTGCAACAGTAAGGAAAGTGTTGGACCTTTGAGGAGTAAAATGTACTATTCTCACTCCAGTCTGGTTAACCGTAGGGAAATTAGGGTAAAATGTACTATTCTCATTTCAGTCTGTGTAACAGTAGGGAAAGTGTTGGACTCTGGAGGAGTAATATTTACTATTCCAACTCTAGTCTGTGAAGCAGTAGGGAAAGTACTTCACTTCAAACACATAACCCAGTCAAAAAAATCCTATTAAGTGATATAAAACTTCTAATAGAAACAATGTAAATTAACCAATATATATTTGATATATATGTATATATATATATATATATATATATTTGATATATATGTATATGTATATATATATCACATATATATGTATATATATATATATCAATTAAACAATCTACATACATAAACAATGTAGTAATATCAATAAAAATATTTATCACTTAATTACCTTCCAACACTATACCCCAACAAACCAAGCAGCCCACACTTAAAATCTAACTGAAATAAATAAGTATAACACAATTTACATAATTATTCAACTAAACGATTAAGAATAAATTAATAATGAATTGTTAATTATTCATCACTCAATCAACTTCCCACTGTATACCCCTAGAAATCCAGCAGCCCCATCTAATATGTAACTTAAGAATATAATTATTACACAATTTGCTTAATTAATCATCGATGTATTAATCCATAAATTAATAATTCATTGTTAGTTATTAGTTAATTAAATAACTACCCTACACCTCTATATTCTTGACGAGATTACCTAAAAAAAAATAGATATTCTTGACAATGATATTCCTGCATCACAATATTCTTGTATCACAATATTTTTTCCGATACTTCAATAACTCGATATTTAAGTCTTGATATTTTGTCCAAGCACCAGGAAAATCACATCCAATGTTCATGAACCCAGATAATCCAGGCATAGGAACACTCATTCATGATCGGCTGGCATTGTAGTGAAAATTAACTTAGTTGTTGTTACCCTCAGTGACATTTTGTTGCTTACCGGCACTTGTCATTGTGAAGCTTGCCATTTTACCAAACTACTACACACTCATTGTGTGAGTGAGATGCTTTCTGCTGGGTTGGGTAGTTAAAACATTAACAGAAAGTAATTAATAAGAACAAGAAGTTTTTCACTTCTTGCTGATTAAATTCAGTGCATTCCTTTTTGAGGCTTGCTACGGCTGATTTGGCTGCTATATACGTAGAGAGTGGCTCCCTGCCAATCTTCAGGACTAAGAACATGCACCAAAAGCATAACTCAGTATAAAACATCCCTGCTTTTTGGGGCATGTTCCAAGAATTCATGTGACACAGGTGTAATTAATGATCGAGGTCAAACAACAGAACTAAAGAGACATAACATGTATAGGTCGTGTCAACAACTTGATCTACATTACGTCTTACCTAGGTCTTCAACTGGTCATACTCCTTCAACGGGTGCATAATTAGAAATGATATAATCTCTGATTGCTTTGGTTCTACGATGAGATGATTATAAATGGATCTGAACCAATGAGAATTTGGAAGGGTTATCGATTCATAAGGTATCAGAAAACTTCACATACAACTACCTATAATGGACATAAACATTTGGCAACAAATGCGGCCTGCACCCTGTTGGCCTAAATAAGGTCATGCTTACCTACTTCCCTTTTATATCTGCAGTGTGGGGGTGGGTTATTAATTATGTGGAGGTGGTGGTAGGGCTTTAATATGGTTGACTACCTTCCAACTGGCTATTTTGTTTTATGCTCAGATATTTCAGAGTAATCAGAAATCTAGTTATTGCACATCTTAATATGTAATGTCTGATTTGAAACCAAAGTAAATAGAACCCGAATAAAGAATCTAGCTCCAGATGTAGAGAAAAGGAAAATGTAAGGTTTTGCCTAGACATGGAGCTATCAATGATCCCTAAGTTTCTTCTGTGATATTGTTTATATTTTACCCTGGAATCCTCCACAATCTGCTCAATCATCAGTGTCCAACAATGTTTACTAAGCGAAGGTCCCAGACTTATGGTGCCATGTAGTGTTTTTAATAAGCAGAGTATGACCCGAGGCCACCTTCACATGGCTGGAGGAATTTAAAATGTCAGTTTCGTAGACTAGACTTTATGAATCAGCATTCTCAGCGTTCCTTGGCGTTTATATGCAAAACCGTATGCTGAACAGTATTTAACACCATGTAAAATTATTGTGCCTTTTTAGGATAAATGCATATTATCATATGAATGTTGTGTGTCAAACAGCACAGGTAAACAATCGTGTGTCATTTTGTGAACTTTGCAAAATTAATTCATAATTTATAATTTCATGCTCCGTTTCACTGAGCTGAGCTAATTTTAGTGACTGGATGCAATATTTCAAGAAAGTAATATTCATTACTCTCTTAAGTAAAATCTCTTAAAACAATTCAACATTCTACTTCTAAAAAGTGCAATCCCACCATTATTTCCTCTCATATCCCTCACGTTTCCTTAAAAAATCTCCAGCTGAAAAGGAGAGATGCCTTTAACCATATTATCCTTTTTAGCTCCTGTTTTAGGGTCACCCTTTCATAGCACTTCCTTTCCTCCAGTCAGTGCCTCTGAGGAGCGTCCACATTTCACTGGTTTGACAAGGTCATTTCCCGCGCCCTGCAGCATTTCAACACTTTTTGTAGCACCACGGCGTCCGAAGCCTGAGAGTCTTTCAAATGTCGGTTGGCTCAAACCTCATGTGGCATGTGCAGTTGAATATACAGCGTCATGATATGCACACACAAAGCGCCCTCTTACAGTTTGCGAAGTGATCACATTTCAAAGCGCTTTCATGTAAATGGGATTTGCTCAGCCCATACTTCACCTCACAGGATTCTCACAGGCACTTAAAATTCCAGCCTTCCTAAGGAAAATTTAGCATTATTGTCTGAAACAGCCATTGAATTGCCTTCTCATGAAAATTATACGAGTTTCAAATTCTAGTATACTCATGTATGTTGCGTTCGTTTTAATAACGTAGTAAGTGCGCCAAGGTCCTTATTGCAAGCAATGCATATGCTCCCTCTGCCCAGTTTGCTAACGGCAGGAGTACAAATGGGCCCCTTACACCAATTTTGCAATGTTTCACAGCTCTGTAGGAGGGTGCAGGGAAAAGGACGTCTTCAGTCGCATTAGAAATTGGTTCACGTCTATGGTGTAAATACTGTGTGCATTTCAAGGGACTTGGATTGATAGAAAGGAATAAGGGCCTACAGGGAACGCAGCAGACCGTGCATGGCTGCTGCACTTGGTCAAATTTAGGCGTAAGAACCTGGCTGTTCATTTTCAACTAGACCAGCATTTGTGTGATGGGCCTGGGAAACCGGGACATAGCTTGGTTCCCTGGCTCAAGCAACAACTCCCCAAAACCCCAGGGTAGTTCTATAGTGCAGCAGCAAAGGGAGTCACTGTAGTGCCTACACCGAACCTCATCCTGAACATCGCAGTACCATTGCCTTTGCTAGGGGTACGGTTTAAAGTCAAGCAATACAGAAGTCACCTGACATTTTAATGTTTGATCCCAAGGTGTCTACCTGGTTTGTGGCCACCCATGAGTCTGCCCCACAAAAGACGACAGAACAAACAAAATAGAAAAGTGCAACCAACAAAATATAACAAAGCAAAACAGAATACACCCTTTACCCAAAATACCTGACATTATGGGATAGGAGGGTTGGAAAACACAGCAATAGTAGGAAGTGGAGAGTGTGACAGAGATCTGCAGAGGCACCAACCAGGAACAATATGGCACCACTCTGGCCCAACCAGCTTAAATGCTTGTAGTCTGGCCCCTCTCCAGCCCCCACAGTAGCCCCAGCCAGCCATTTGCAGTGGGAGCCTTCTTTGCAGTCTTTTATCCTGTGCCCATGCTTCCTGCTTAACCTCAGAATCTAACACAAACAATGGCAGAAGCCAGGGGTTTACTCTTCCTCACCTATACTTTGCCTGACTATTTGATGCCTGATGCAGAGTTGTCTGTCTACCTGCTTTGAAGCTATGTCTACCCCGCGACAAACCTGAATGGTTAACAAACCATCTGAACTTGCCCTTTTAGCAAGGTAGATCTTCTATGTTGAGGAAAAGTGTTGCACCACAAAAGCCAGCACAGACTCATTACCCTGAGGGGACAAATGAACACCATCCTTGTAAAAATACAGTTCACTGCTAAGGCAGCCATTGAGAATTATCTTCAGCATGGACATATTAAGTAGCCTCTTCAAACAACTATTCATCTGTCTGACAGCCTTGTGGAGGCCTCTGGCAAGACTAGGAAGTCAAGGTTCCTCAACAGACCATTCTAGAACTAGTACGGCCATGACTGGGCACACCAATATGACAACAATTCCCACACAGCCTGCTACAACTGTAAACAGACAGAAGTCAAGGCTTGACTTAACAGGTGCAGACCAAGCCATTCTACAAATTGATTTTTCTAGGAAACAATCTCCTGATGCCTCATTTCAATTCTGAGATTCTAAGGTACTCTTAGAATCCCTCACTTTCTCCTCTGGTAACAAGCATTACCCCTTAAGAGTGCTAATCAAAATCCCCAGGAATACCAGGGAAGTAGCTAGGTCCAAGATTTTCCTCTACCAGCTCCTCTCCTCTGCCATCAGTACACCAAACTCGTTCATGAGCCTAATGAAAGAGGAGAGCAAATCTTTACACCTCCTGGACCCCTTGGGACAAGTAAGAAATAATCCAGGTAATGAATGACCATGTCAGTCCTAGACACCTGAGTGAAGACACATTCCAGAAAGGAGCTGAACTGTTCAAAATGCAAGATACTGGGCACCATATGCCTTTGTCATAAAAAAAGCTACCCTCAAATTGAAAACCCAGCAAATTTAAGTCTTCAGGATGGACTAGAAGTAAAATGCTGATTCCATGTCTGCTTTGCCATGAGGCCCCTACCTCAAATTCCTCAACTTGACAAGGGTCTCCTCCAGAGAGGCTTACTTTGCAGAGTGCAGCTCAGGGTCCAGCACATCATTTGCTGACCCGTCCCTGTGGCAGTTAGGTTGTAAATAAATTAAGTTCTCAAAGGGATGGTTGCTAAACGGGCCTGTCTTTAACAAGAGACTTCTCTCTTTCTCAATCTTTTCCGAGCCGCCTCCTTTTAAGACCTAAGGATTTCTGATTTTTTGTAGAACCTGTGACCCTGATCCTCCCCATGGCCGGTAGTCTAGAACGATAGTGAAAGTTGCAATAAAGTTGAGGAGCTAAATTGGATTTTGGGTAAGAGTTTAGCCTATGGTTCAAAGCCTCAAGAGATACAGGAGAGGGAGCTTTAATATGCAAAACAGGCACCATGTCACGTCTGCTTTATTTTTCTTTAGATTTTTTAAAAGCATTTGAACACAAAGTGTCCTGTAGTCCTCTAGAAGACACAATTGTGTTTGAACTTACTGAAGGCTGTGTGTAAGCTTTTTATTGAAAGCCCAACATGCTTTTTTCACCTCCCGCTTGTGTGGTCTGAAAGGCTACCCCATAACCTTACTCTTTTTCAGCATCATGTAGTGCAAGCAAGAATTAATGTCAGTTTGATCCCAGACAATCTTTGGGTTAGATGCTTTCTTTAGCCTAAAAGCTGTGTTATATTCCTTCCAACAAGTGCCCCCATATTTCCCCATATCCACCCACATGTTTGTTCTGGTGAAATGCCATTTATGATCTCAGTTCCAGATCCCAGTTCAGGCCATTTTTCTAATATAATAAACTGGTATATGATAAAACACTTCACCTAGTTGATTAGGGACTGTCCAATCCAAGGCTTTTTCTGTGTATGCGTTTTGTCTTTAGGTTTTTTTGAATCCCACTCGCTTCTAGGCCAGCCCTCCCTGACATCAATTTAGAGACCTAGGACGAAACAAATACAATGCTGGACACCAGCACATTATTGTTTTTGCCTGTTTTTGTTTTCTTTGCCTAGCCTAGGCTTGTGTTCTTTCTCTGAATTTGTTGTGCCAGGACCAGGCTGTAGCTTCCCTGGGCCTGTGGTCTGGGGAGCATTTGCAGATTTCCTTCGAGTCTTCCTTTTCCCCATCCCGAGGGTACCCTTTTTCTTGAGTGCTTAAGTACTAGAGGAAATGTCTTTCTATAATGCTCCCCTATTTGTCCCCAAAGAAGGTGGCTCAGAGACTGGTTGCGAGTCCTTCTGTGCACTGGACCCTGCCTGTGTTGAGCCCTCCCATTGGATGTGGTTGCAATAATGCCAGTAGCTCCCCAATGGAGTCCAAAGGTCCCATTACCAGCAACATATCTACATCCCTCCCCCGTCTTTCATTAAATTGGCTGTGAAGCCATCCTACCCCAGGTAAGCCACTAATTTAGGGAGCCCATGCCCAACCATTACCTCCAAATAGAGTAAGGAGACTCAACGAAATGCAGGGCAGGATTAAACAGGCTAGAAACTGCTATAGTGGTACGTCCTGCATGTTTGTCTTATATTCTTTCCAAAACACCTTCCCCAGTGACAAAAATCTCAAGAATAAAGCCAGTAACAATGCAGGTGCTGTTCGGCGTATTGAGCCCCAGTTATACAATGCCCCAGAGCGCCTTTGCTACACGGTACAATATTGCTGCCAGGATGAAAAGAGAACAGGAGAAATGCAAACAGTGTCCCCAGTGATCAAATATAATGACTGCTGCTGAGTGGTTAAAGTCCTGCAGCTGCCCTTACACTGCGAAAGCAATGACTCCCAGCTCCTGCAAGCCCATATCCTTTCCTGTCCTTAAAAAAATGCTCTGCCGTAGGACCACATGTGAGAGTGTAGCCCGGGCCCCCTCTCCATCAGATTAGGCAGCCCTTCCTATCATATCTGTGCTATTTACCACCATCAAGTGCACCCAGCGAAGAAGAGGAAAGACCAGGGAGAGAATATTGTGTCCTTTACTTTGGTAGGTCGGCATGCTGAGAGCATCTTGGAGTTCTCTGAATTAACCATGTTAAAGCTTTTTAAAATAGCTACATATGAAAACAAAGAAACACTGGGACCATCCCATTGATTGCAGCTGGGGAAGTGCTCCAGTGCCAGAGCCTTCAGCTCCTTCCCGACCTTCTAATAGCCTCTGCTTAAAGTCAGACACAGGTTTGTAGCCTCTCTCCTCTTCTGGTCTTCTGGTCCTGGCACTAGTCATAGAAGAGCCAGTGTGCAGGGAGCTGATGAAAGTCTGGCATTCACTGGCCATCACCGTGGGAACCCTTGGTGAGGAAAACAATAATCTTAAGCTTTGTGCATTTTAAGTCTGACCAAAATTGTCATTATTCCTCAGCAAAGGGTACAGAATTTTCGGGTGCAGCCTGGGGTAGGTGGGTGTCAGGTTCTGAGCCATGGTTAATAGCTTGAAGGTTGCCACGTCGCTGACTGAAGTTAAATCTGCAAGGCAGATCTGTGGCAAGGCACATGTGGTAGGACTTGTCAGGCCTTAGTGTGGGCCCTGCTTTGTAGTGGTGAGTCAGGGCTATCCCAGCTGACCTGCAGGAGAAAGGTGAAGTCTTTCAACACCACTGGAAATCTCAGCACCCACGAAGTGCAGGTGATCATAAAAAGGGATACACTCTAAACCATTTGGGACTTGTTGACTAAGATCCAAGGCGCAAACCAGCTTTCTGTCTTCAAGAGATGTTCTGTCTGCACCAAATCAGCACTGAGACCATGCACTCTAAACAGCATACATGAAAATCAATACTAACCGTCTCCTTTGAAGATTTCATCTGTCAGACCACTCTACCATTCCCTTGTACAGACTTGATCATTAATGGACATCTTAGTTAGAGTATAGTAGTCAATGGCTTCTCAGGTGCTGCGAAGTTGTCAGGACATGCCATCAATTGGTACTCGCATGCAGGCTGCAGCAGCCGCAGGTCACAGAGACTGAACAGAGGTGCACAGGTGAATACCCAAAGGTTAAGTTAGGGGTTGCTTTTTACTAAGCAGGGGCCTATGAAGATACCGAGATGATCTTGCAGTCTTACTTAATGGTGCGGATGTCCCTGCGGATGTCCCTTTCATTACGCCAGTTTAACATTGCAGCACCATATTTTCTCCCTGGGCCAGGGAAAACAGAGCAGGTTTTTAATCAGCATGGAAACACAGTATCATGAACTATGGCATTTGTATTGCACACCCTACCTACCGGTTTCTTGCCACATATAATTCAAGGTATTTAAAATAATTATGTTTGGAGTGTCTCGTTAAAAGCCCTCACACAGGACGTTTTAAGTCGTAGGCCAGAGAATGCCAAAAGACATGACTCCGTAATGAAAAAGCTCACCCTCCTCTATGTTTAAACACATCACAGGTCTTACAAGGTATATGGAGATTTAGATTTTTTTGTTTTTGGCTGGGTGGTATGTTTGAGATTATTAATGCAAATAACTAGGATCTAGTTTATTAATACGTTAAATGATAATCAGTTCATTTTGAATGATATTCTGTCCCGGACCGGTGATCAATGTGGTGTTTTACCTGATTCCTGCTTGGGACTCAAGGTCTCATTTCCCTTGCTCAAGTACAGGCAGACAGCTAAGTTCTTTGTCCTCAGCGGTTGTTTATTGCAGGACTTTATCGAGACATATGCGACCAGAGCTTTGTGTGTAGAAGAAAGTAGAGGGAGACTAGTTTTCTCAGAAACACATAGAGCGAAGTACAAAGCTAGAGTTTTCATCTTGGCTGAGACTGTGAGATTTCGATCAAAAACATCAGATGCAGACAAGGAGATTAAATCTGAGTAACCCTTGGCAACAACAATGATGACCTTGGTTTTATAGCTCTTTAGTTAGAGAATGTTGTCATGCATACTTTACATGTTTTCACTCCCCTCTTAGCTTGGAACGTGATTGTGGGCATGCTCGCTTATGATCACTTTATGTACCCTTACATGTCATCTGCATATGATTGTATAGCCACCTGGGAGTCCTTAAAGAAACAAAGGTTTTACATTTATTAGCGCATAAACGTAGTGCCGCAATAATCAAGTGTGACTTTAACCGAACTAATAAAGATTGTACGGGGACAAATGTGCCCTCAGAGTAGTTTGCCAACATTTATAAGCGTGCTTTATATAACGTGATGTATTAGAATTGTACTAATCTGACATAACCGTAAACGTGTGCCATGATTTGCTTGTTTGAAATGCTTTAACTTAGCATAACTTTAGTGGAGGCTTCGGCCTAGTTGCCTTGTCTCACGGTTTAGATGCTCGTGTTTTTCTAATGTGCTAATAAAACGTGTATTCTTGCTTGAAGCTGTACTTTTCCAGTGAGATCGGTTCACATGCTTATCTTTAAGGTTTCGTGCCAGCCTGGCATCTTCTTCTTTGCTCCAAGGTCAATCTGCAGGTGTAGACAATGAAAGCTCTGAAAGTGAATAAATTGGTAAAATATGTTGCAACTTACGTTCCCGACTCCAAGGATAATGTATGCCTAGGTAGAAGCTTGTGAATTGTTGTTTTTGATTGGTCAATTTGAAGCCAACCTATGAACCCTCCAATGGAAGACCCTACTGGATTTGAACTGTTGTTTATTTAAACCAGGTGCACAAGAAGAAAGCAGCCATTGCAGCCATTACCCGCCATTGAGGCCATTGCACACATTGCAGGACATTGCAGCCCTTACGGACATTGGCCATTGCTCATTGCAGACTTTACAGACATTATGGCCCATCTTGCCGACCTCGTCATTTTGCCATCTTCTACGATGCCAATTGATGTTCGACGCCATTTTGAATGAGACTTTGATGCTTTCTCTAATCGAGAGAAAGAGACTTTAAGTAATTCACACCTTAGAGACTTTAACTTTGATTTGTCCCTTTGCATAAAGTAGTAGTTTTGTCCTTTTATCTTGCCGCTGTGAGGCAATTGCCCCGTCCACCCTGCCCTTTGCCCCCGTCCCATGCTGATCGAATCCGGTACCTGTGAGACGAAGACTTCCTTGAATGCTGATTGAATTTGGTAAATATGAAAGGAAAATGTACAATTGCATTGTGTTTTCTCTTTAGGTAACCAACTGCTGATTTTTGATAAGAGTCTGAGTTAGGAGTTTTTCCAAATTAATGTTGCCAAATTGTTTTGCATGAAGTCCCACATGCAGATGCTAATTTGAGGTTAGATGAGGATTCATTTCTTGCCCAATGCAATTTGAGACCTTGTTATGCTGACTAATGTATGCAATTAGCCCATTACAGATTATCGTTTTAGTGGTTTGTGTTGCTATCATCGAATGCATTGTTATTCAAATACTGCATAGATTGCATCTTTTTCGCCGTTGTGGACAGCTATTAATGTTCATTTACATATATCATTTGGTGTTGAGACACATTTATATCGTGCTAGCTTTGTTAATATAGGGAAATAAATTCATTAACTTTGAATAAACTGGTGTGGTTATTCATGGCCGAAAGGTCATGGTTCGCCGAAATGTTTTCTGGATTAATTGTGAAGTGTTATGTTGATCAGGGCATTGCTTATGTTTGTTATTGATTATTGATTTAATTAAATTGATTACTCTCGGGTGAAGAGAGCCCCACTTGGTCAAAAGATTCATCGACCCAAGAGCGTCCAGATACAGGTAATTTATTAGGACGGAACGCTCTATCAAGATTTAGATTTTTTTGTTTTTGGCTGGGTGGTATGTTTGAGATTATTAATGCAAATAGCTAGGATCTAGTTTATTAATACGTTAAATGATAATCAGTTCATTTTGAATGATATTCTGTCCCGGACCGGTGATCAATGTGGTGTTTTACCTGATTCCTGCTTGGGACTCAAGGTCTCATTTCCCTTGCTCAAGTACAGGCAGACAGCTAAGTTCTTTGTCCTCAGCGGTTGTTTATTGCAGGACTTTATCGAGACATATGCGACCAGAGCTTTGTGTGTAGAAGAAAGTAGAGGGAGACTAGTTTTCTCAGAAACACATAGGCTCTCATTCTGACCTTGGCGGGCGGCGGAGGCCGCCCGCCAAAGTCCCGCCGTCAGGTTACCGTTCCGCGGTCGAAAGACCGCGGCGGTAATTCTGACTTTCCCGCTGGGCTGGCGGGCGGTCGCCTTCAGGCCGCCCGCCAGCCCAGCGGGAAAGAGGCTTCCACGATGAAGCCGGCTCGGAATCGAGCCGGCGGAGTGGAAGCTGTGCGACGGGTGCAGTTGCACCCGTCGCGTATTTCACTGTCTGCGCAGCAGACAGTGAAATACATTTAGGGGCCCTCTTACGGGGGCCCCTGCAATGCCCATGCCAGTGGCATGGGCACTGCAGGGGTCCCCAGGGGCCCCGCGACCCCCCCCCACCGCCATCCGGATCCCGGCGGTCCGATCTGGATGGCGGTAGGGGGGGTCGGAATCCCCTCGGCGGCGCAGCAAGCTGCGCCGCCTTGGAGGATTCAATGGGGCGGCGGTACACTGGCGGGAGCCCGCCAGTGTTGCCGGTCCGAACGCGGCTTTACCGCCGCGGTCGGAATCCCCATTGGAGCACCGCCGGCCTGTCGGCGGTGCTCCCGCGGTCCTCCGCCCTGGCGGTCTTTGACTGCCAGGGTCAGAATGACCGCCATAGAGCGAAGTACAAAGCTAGAGTTTTCATCTTGGCTGAGACTGTGAGATTTCGATCAAAAACATCAGATGCAGACAAGGAGATTAAATCTGAGTAACCCTTGGCAACAACAATGATGACCTTGGTTTTATAGCTCTTTAGTTAGAGAATGTTGTCATGCATACTTTACATGTTTTCACTCCCCTCTTAGCTTGGAACGTGATTGTGGGCATGCTCGCTTATGATCACTTTATGTACCCTTACATGTCATCTGCATATGATTGTATAGCCACCTGGGAGTCCTTAAAGATGTTGAAAAGAGGGATGAGATAGCTGCTGAAATGAGTTGTTGACAGCTAGGAGCCCTGTGACAGGCTAGAAAAAGGATATGCTTTCTGGGAGGTTCCTATTTCAATTCTCTGACCACAGTTTTGCAGGAAAGACTTAAACCATTAATTGTGCTTTGATAAGACTTGTCTGAGATTTAAATTACGCAGGTATGAATTCCATGATATTGATTTACGCTTGTTATGTGAAACTCCCCAAATGATGGCATTATCCCATTACACCACTTTGCATAATTATACGCATTTTGTGCAAAGTGTGCAATTTGTGGTAAGAGGCTTTACAAATTTCCTTCAGCTGGAAAGAAACACCTATTGTTAGAGGTGCTCTTGCTTAAATGCATCCTTTTACTAAAAACTGATGCAAGGCTGCATTTTTCAGTAAAATATACCTCGAAATGACAGATTAGCCTTTTGCTTAGTTAAGGATAATTTTGCATATTTTTGCCATAATTTCACGTAATTATTTGAAGGTAAATTACACAAAATTCTCACCCCCCCCTAATTGTGATCCGCATGAGTCACAATATTTATCATTTTAGCAGTAGGAGATGGTGGAAGACAAAATAATATTCTGTACTAGCACAGCATAACCGATAATCCTCCTATTCTGCTTTGAGCGAATTTTGGATATTCTCCTAGAAACCATTTTCTGTCCTGGTCAAAAACTCAACAGCGCTGGTTAAAGGTCATTTTTAGCTTCAAGATATTTCTGTGGCTTAGCTACAACAATGTCTCTAGCAACAAGGCCAAATCTGGCAAGTTCGTAATGGGTCTGCAATTGACCAAGAACACTGTTTTTTTTTTTTTAAAAGGGATCAAAAGTCCCCTCTTCAGTTGGTCGGAAATAACGTCCTGTTTATAGACATGATTAGTTAATTACATTTGGTGGAAGGGGCAACAAATGTTAAGCACGTAAAAGGCAATGCTAGCTCGGATCTGAGAGCGAGTATGTGGGTTTTAAGGAACTTAGGGCCTGATTTAGTTCTTATCGGAGGGAATACTCCATCACAAACGTGACAGATATCCTGTTCACCATATTGCAATCCAATTAAATTCTATAGAGATGGTAATACAGCAGATTGGATATCCATCACATTTGTGATGAAGTATTCTCTCCGTCAAGATCTAAATCAGACCCTTAGGGATGACGAGCTGGATGGAAAAAGGCGGACAATACTGTACTCAAAAATGCTGTCTGGTAGAGAGAAGGTATTTTGACAATCATTGCCATCACTTGATGTATTTTATTAGCTTTATCTAGGAAAAAGAAATTACAATTCTTCAATAGTTGGAGGGAAGGAATACTGCTGAGTACCAATAAATGGAAAGGGTTCTTCCATGATAGTTTAAAAACACCTCCTTGTGGATACCCTGATGCTGCTCTAGCCTCCTCCCAGAAGAGTTTGTTTTCCTTGAGGTCATATCTTAATCTTTTAATTGAACAGTTATATAACTTCCTAAATGTTGGATGCTAGTCTTTTCCAGTGTGGCACTCTCCTGAAGGAAGCATAGTTTAGCTGTTTCAGTTTAAGAATGGACATTGGGCCTGATTGAGATTGCGCTCTAGATTTCATAGGTTTATTGAAGTGGTTAAAAAAGTAATTCAAAGTGGCAGCAATAGTATCAAAAAGTGGATCACTAGGACCTTTGAAACTAGCTATAGGAATTTCTAAGGGAACTATTTATTCTCTGAGCCATGCAGCAGGCGTGCCTCATAATGGGCATCTTCTTTGCTGTTGGAGGGAGGGCTATGGCTGGAGCTAGCAACTGAAAGGCATTAAAAGATTGTTCAAACCAAATAAAAGGGTCATTGTTTGAATGGCTATCTCTGAGTTTTTGTTAAAGACCCAGTCTTCAGGAGCTTGCACAAGGTTGCAAAAACATATTAGTGGAAAAGAGAAAGCAGAGAAGCAAGTTATTTTATCAATCAGAACATCAAACCACTGGCTTAAATCCTGAAACGGGAGTTATATTTGATGTCTAGATCACTAATCCCATCAAGGAGATACTCTGTAAGATGGATATGCTTTTGGCTTGTGAGCAATGTCAGCAAAGCCATAATGTGGAATATTTGGAAGTAGACTCCATATGAACCAGGAGGCAAAATTTTCTGATGCCTCTAGAAACGTGGTCACTGAGATGGAGAAAGTACTGTTGTGAATAACGGCAATGCCCTGACAAGTTGCACCTATGTTTGTGTAGGGTATAAAACGCACTTGGAAATTGCTGTGCTGCTATTTAGGTTTAGCCATGACGCCAGTAAGTAGTATAGGTTGCATTTGACATTATTTATGAAGTTGTATAGCACCTCTTCATGGTTTACTGTAGACCAGGTATTCAGTAGGCAGCATGTCAAAGCTTGGACAAGGTGCGGAGTGTTATACTTATGACTCCTAGTAGATAATAAGGGGCATTGCACTCTCACTTTTGTTAAGTGTTTCCAGGATAGGTCAAATTGTTAAAGGAGTGGCAAAGTGTCGTATGTTCTGCCTTTGTTCCACTTCTAGGCCCCTCATAACGTATATGTGTTTGCTAGGCTCATTGTTGCCTAAGGCATCAACATACAGATTATGTGTACCTGTTGTGCAACAATTTGAATATTCTTCAAAAGTGTATTTCTAGCTCTTATTGTATATATTTAAGAATATTTATGTCTATGAAGTAGACAAAGTAGGGCAACCTTAAATAAATTTGCCAGATAATTCAATTGCTTCTATCCTTACCCTTCATCACAGATCATAGCTTTACTTGTGATAGTTAAAAAATATATTCTAAAGCATGTTTGCAAACATCTGGAGGAAGGAGAAGCTTCAGACATTCCAGCAAGAGCATCTACCGCAAATAGTCTTCCAGGATTGTGCTTCCTCTCTTACTATCTAGTTCTTTTGACAATAGCGACATCATAGAGATGAGAACTTCCTGGTGGAAAAAAGTCTAGCTGCTGAGAGGTATTCATCTGCACAATCTGTGCAGGTCTCTTCTTTGCATGATTTTAAAGAGGACTTTCGCAAGGACCAGGAAGAAGGGATTCCATCAAAGTGCCACAGACCTGAACAAGAAAGCCCCCAACACATATACGTAGGTTAACGAAATAACACAACAATCAACAAAACAACTGTTCTGGAGTAGCCTGAATTACTTCACACCCTGAATTAATCAGACAATTAATTACTGACCCAAATTATTCTTGTTATATGTATTCACATTTCATAACTTTTCATATCTTTTAATAAAGTTGCAGTATAACATGCCAAGTACAAAGTCCATCAATACAGATTAATACCAAATTCATTATATCAAATGCTTAAATACATAATAATACCAAATGTATCATATTTTGCTAACAATCCAGATTGTATCAAAAACATTTCTGCATAGTCACAAAATCCATTCACCTCATACACTTCCCATACATACCATTCACTCAAACTCGAACAGACTCAAATATACAGACCCCAAATCAAGCCCTTAATGATCCACTACAGAGATAGTTATTTATTCTTCTTAGTTGTTGTGTCATGGCTGGGAGACTCGGCAAACGATCACAATCAAAGATTGTCACATATTATGTTCTCAATTTTTATTTCTGTTACCTGTTGTGGCCTTTATATTAATCACCATATTCTTTCTCTCTATGCTATTACATTTGTCCATATATTCTGCATTCAAACAAGGCTTTAATAATTTAAAAAAATGACGGTGCACATTTCTTTTGTGTGTGTATGTGTGCGTGTGTGTGTTTGGGGAACATAGTACCAGTATCCCATTAGAGATATAAATGTATTCTGATTGTTACCCTAAACACATTATCTCCCGATAAGTTGTGGGGGATATGTGGGCCTCAGCCTGTCCTTTCCTTCAGCTCAAGCAGGTAAGTTGGTCCATACCTGTGCTTGCCTGGGGGCCAAGGAGGTTTTCCTAGGTCATGGCTATAAGAGATTTTAACACACGAAACGTTATCATGTAACGCAAGTAGATGCTAAGTCCAGTGTATTATCAAGAAGCAAGTGTAAAGTATTTTAATTACTGTGCTGCATACAGACAACACCCTGCAGCATACAGCAGCTGAAGGCTAGTTGGTAGCTGCTGTTCTTTGTCTTGTGCCCGCCACAATATACCTAGCCCAAAGTACGTGCAGAGCAGTGAGGTGTATTCTGATGATGAACATGGATGTTGGCTGGAAGGAGCTTGCACCAAACATAATGTGTACTTACCAACTTTACCATAACAAGAGATGTCTGGAGGTTTTAGTTCGGTCCAAGTGAAGAGCTGCCTGGAGCAGAACATTGGTAACCAGGAAATCCAAAAAACAGATTCATGTGAATTATATTCTTGAGGAAAACTTAAATGACATATTTTAAAATATACCATGCCTGGTCGTGTAGTTCTCACAGGTATTTTCTCTTTTAAAACAAAATGTACTACAATTTTCATCATTGTAAATAGCTCGGTGTGGGGAACAGTGTCTGAAAAATCATGCATAGCCATATATACGGTACAGTGATCTCTATATGAGAGCAGTAGATGTAATTGACAGTATCATTTAAATGCATGCAATTTGTGTCCAAAGTCAGCCTACTGCCACCCTGGTACTGTCCAGCTCCCATCCAACTCTTGCTTCTGCTCAGGAAGTCGTGGAATCATAGTATTACATATGCATTCAGTGGTCAACAAAGTTACCTACCAATGCAAGGATCCATACACCCTACACTACACCATAGTGAAAGAGGTTAGTCCTCCTTCCTCTCCAATTCACATGCAGGTCGTGGGGTACTAACACGATGATGGTCCCATGTCCAGACCTTGTTAATTGAACCTCATCCCCTCCTCACTTCTTGTAGTAATACCGCAGTTTCATATCTCGCCCAAAGAGTAAGGTAATCCCTCCACCGGGCCAGTCTATAGCCCCCAGCAGCTTTCAAATGCATGGAAAATTCTTGCATCGCGAGAAATGGTTCCACAAATTTGGTAGTAATTTTAGTTTTATTTAGGTTTGAAAACCCCACCAGAAAGCAGGCCATAGGAGTACAGGGGATCGTTTGTTGAGTAGTCTCATTTACACATGCTATCATCCCTTTCCAAAAATCAATAAGACTATGGCAGGACCACACCATGTGGAGCATCGCAGCACCATGGTCCCCACATCTGGGGCAGGACCCCTCAGCTGCCCGGAAGAGCCTAATGATCCTACTAGAAGTGAAATATGCCCTATGTAATAAATAATAATTATTCAAGTTGCAGTATGAAGTGTCTAGTACAAAGTCCATCTTTACATCATAACACCAAATCCATCATATAAAGTGCTTGATGACATAATAATACCAAATTCATCATATTTTCCTCAAAACAATCCAGAATTCATTAAAAGTATCACTGCATAGTCACAAACCCCTCCCACCTCATACACTTCTGATACATACTGTTCACTCAAACAGACTCAAACACACAGATGCTGTAGTGGATCCTATTTGGTTTTATTGGGAATCAGGAGATAGCTTAGCCTTCTGGCTTGCAGGCCTGTGCCCCGTCACTTAGTGACTTTTAACCTACTTAGCATGCTCAGTTTTAGCACATTTATTTAATTATTTCACCATGATATCTGCTATGCTTATAGTTAGGAAGATGTTGTGATTTCAAGTTATAAGCGTCACTCAGTGAAGGCGTCACTATCAGCGCTAAATGCAAGTGATATACGTAGGTATTCACATCATGTTCTTTCCCACTTACAAGTGACAGGAACATAATATACTTTTGGAGGGGATTCTTTATGTAATTGCCACCCCAAGCATGTCTTCTTATCTATTTTTTGGGAACATACCTGCATCAGGGGTCCTCTAAGATCTGTATAAATACATCTCATGCAGACAAGGTTATTAGAGGGATTCCTACGAGATGCCGTCAACGCTATCTATGCTACATGTTGCCTTGATGCATACCCAACCTTCGTGTCCTCACTGAGTCTGATCTAGAGACCTCATTCCATGGTAACGAGGTTTGGGGGGCTCTTCTCATGGACATGGTACTGGCGGATTAGGTCTACATACCTAGCTCTCCTTAGGGTACAGATTAGGTTCATCATGCTAGAGTATTAGGGCCTATTTCACATCTCATGATTATTGCAAGATGGTCAGGGTATTTATATTCATGACTCTTGTTTTTACAATTCTGTTTCTTGCATTGCTCATTATCCTAATCATCGCAGCCCATGCAATTTACAGTAGATTGCAGTCTTGTTAATAAAGCCTATTGAAACCTTTACTGCATATCCTTCATTGCCTGTTTGTGACTGAGACTTGTTGTTCATGTGAGAAAAGGGTAATCTCCGTTTAACCACGATTCCCCTGAGATGTCGCATTCCTGAGTCTATGCGTGAAGGCTGCCACAAATCACCTTTTACTATTTGGGTTTTGGTGAGGTACTGCTTGTGAGCTGGGATGGTTGGGCCAACAGTTGTGACTTGTTGTAGGATTGGCCTAGTCGCCTACAAACAAAAGTGTTGTCATCCCTAAACCAGCAGTCTTGCCTGGAGCAAGAGTCCAACTATGTCAATGCCAGATTCAAGCCCTTAAAGATCCAACACAGAGATGGGTATTTGTATATGTGTTTGCAAGTGTTGTTTTCCATTGTGCCTCTGTGATTGGGTTTGTAAGATCCTCCTCCCATTTCTCATACAGTTCTACTAAGGGCATAATAATACCAGACCTCATGGCCTGATAGAGGCAAGCAACCACTTCGACATGACCAGTCATGGTGCAGAGAACCTGGCAGCATTGATAGATGGGAGGTTCAGTTGTGCCACCTCTCCAGTGATTGTGCAGCATCACCACCACTGCTCAGTGCAACAGGAATAGACCCCTAGGTATCTGGAAAGTTGCCAAGAAGTCATCAGATGGCAAAAGCTCCCCATCTCTGTAGAGGTCACCAACGCAGGTCATCCCGTAGGCAGACCATTTGGCCAGGCCTCTCACTACCCCACCTTGGGCTATGGTCTCCAATCGCAGTAATGAAATATCCTGTGAGTTAGGGAGGCAGACCTGGGTTCACTGGAGACAAAACTGCAGCAGAGACAAACGACCTGCAAGTCCATAGCGCTCTCACAAAGTGGTAAACTGGGGTTAGGTAGGACCTGAAACAGTATTCAGAAGCTCAGGACCAAGCCATCAGCGACATCGCCTTGGCCCATCTGAGAGTGGATCCATTGGTTAAAGCACTGGAGTTGTGCCACTAAGTAATATGCCTCAAGGTCCAGCGCCATCAGTCCACCCTCCACTGTGGAGTACTGCAATATGGACATCACTACTCTGTGTCTATATTCGGGTCCTGGAATATGCATCAGGGGATAAAGAGTGGTAGCGTGAAAAAGAAATACAGTAGGCAGGGGAGTGCCACCATCTTCGCCACCGCAATCCTCCCCACCACTGTAAACGGCAGCAACTTACATACTAGGCACTAGACCGGAGTGCTCTGAAGGCTGCGTCCATGTACCCATCTGGCAGATCATGCTAGTCATGGTAAATTCTAATTCCTCAATATTTCAGACAGGTTCCTTCCCAAGTACACCCTTGCAGATTCTGACATTGGAGTACATTGCTACAGAACAGGAATAAGTGAGACTTCTGCCAATTGATGTGAAGGCCTGATGTGCCACCAAAGCGCTCCAGAGTGAGATCACTCTGGGAAGGCCCACCTCTCCATACTGCAGAAACAAGAGCACATCATCAGCATATAGGGTGTTGTAGTGCAAAATGCCGTGTAGGTCTTGCCTTCCATAGGATGTGCTACAACATGTGCTTCTAGTAAAAGGTTCACCCGCATGGCAGACAGCAGTGCGGAGAGCAGGTACCCCTGATCAGCGTGGATCAAAGAGGAAAAATGAAGCAAGAGGTGAATGGCCAACATCCTACTAAGAATCTTTTCATCCACATTAAGCATGTATTATGGATGGTGTGCCCCAATATCCTGTACACTCATCACACACATACAACTATAGCACAGGGAGGGGAGGTTGCACCAGTTGGGATGCCTCCCACCCTCACATCACACCAGCCGAACAGCAGTCAGAATACATGAACCCACCATTAATGCAGGAGCAAGACAACAACAGTACAAATGCTGCTTACAGGCACAAGCATGCTTCCAACAGGGCACCATATCGTACGATCAGCAACATCAAAATCAAATGTTTTCATTGATAATGCTGGGGGTAACATTAGGCAAGCATTCTTCTGAGTTAAGGGTGGAGACAAAGTCATGGGCCAAATCAGATTCCCCTCTGTCATCTTTGTCAAGTATGGAAGGAGAGGAGATAGCCAATTCCACTGAGATCCACCACCACCACAACCACCTCCAACACTTGTGGTTCATGTTGTGCCTGAGAGTGTTAAGGGACCACACCAGCTCCCCCCTCACCCTCTTCCTAGAGGATCTTTGGGCCAGTGTCTTATTGTCTGTGGTGGCATTTTCTGCCATCTGAGGCAGGCGATCTAGCCAGACCCACAGTAGCTGGGTGAGGTAAAGAATTGTGCATCGTCCTCCTAAGCTACTCGGAGCCTGGTAGGGAGTGGTGTAGCGTATGAGATTCCCGAGGACCTAAGGCACTTTTTGGCATCAGACAGGAGGCTCTCTGCTTCTGAGCTTCTCAGGTGAAGTATGGAAAGATCATTACTTTGTGATTTACCACCATAATATCTAATGTGAGCTGGGCCTTGGTTAAGATATAACCATGGTCTTTATAATGCAAGAGCTTGGTCACCACTGTTCTTGGCGGTGACCCGGGGATTTGCGGCTACATTGACGCATGATGAGCATGTTCCAGGGCATAAAATGGAGAGAGACCCTCTGGGGTCACCTCATTGCACAGCCACCATTCCAGAAAACTGGTCAAATTTGCATTAGGGCCCTCTATGTGCTCTGGTAGCCCTATAATACAAATATTATTTCTCCTGGCCCTATGTTCGGCATCTTGAGCTCTAAGTTTTAAGGTCTTAAATCTGCCATCTATATTCAACATCCTTTCTTGAATGAATGCCATTACAGAGTTAATGTCCTCTATAGAGTGCTCTGTGGTGGTGACTCTTTCTGCCGGCCTCCTTTGGTCATCCCTCAGGAGCCCCATGTCCATCACCATCCTGTAAATTTTCATTTTAAGTGCCTCCCATGAGGCGAGGATGACTTGTAGTATAGTGTTTAATGTTGCCACAAGATGACTCCCCACTTCAGGCCCAAAACCTGTGCCCTGCCTCTGTGTTAGGAAGGTACCACCACTTCTGAGAGGGGCTGGATTTACTCACCTCCTTCTTCTTTGAGTATTTGCCCATCATCGGTTATACAGGTTGTATTGAAGAGTGACTTAAAGTGGGCACTGGGCTTTGGCTTTAATTAGTGCATGTGAGCCTGAGGGTGCTTGAATAGCCAATTGTGCACTTCCTTGTACTCTGTTGCACACTCCTGCTTATACTCAATTTACAATGGATCAGGCATTTGGGGTTTATCCCTGCTCAGGTAAACAGGAGAATTGGTTATTTTATGGGTGGGAGCAAATAGATCGTCAATTGTATGTGAACGGCATGGCACACCTTCAATATGTCAACAACATGGGACGCCTTCAAACATGCGTAGGACACTTCTGTAAAAGTTATACAAACAACTTCCCATACCTTTGTGTACCATAAGTAGAATTACTGAATAATGAGTACTAGATACTAAGAACTACGATTTTAAGTATCCTCTGCTAATGATGTAATAACAATATATTACTGGAAGTACCCAGGCCAGTGTGTTTGCACTAGCACAACGATCCTTTTTTCACACAATAATATTGTACACTTGTTCATAGTGGCAAAAACTGGTGCTGCATTATTACAAAAACAAATTATAAAAAGTATAGCCACGTTCTTCCTCACTTTACAATAACACATTTCAGAAAATGCTGAATGTGATCATTTGTTCTGCACAAAACCCAACAGCATGGGAAGAGTACACCCAGCGCCTAACTGTTGAGACCACTTTCAGTGCTTTCTTCTTCTCTGTTGAAGGAGCCATTACTTGGAAGATCAAATGTTTAAAATGTTTCCAGAAATTCATTCTATTTGAATGGTGTAACTCTCTGCTAAACCCCAAGTTTTGCCAGTAGCGTACATTACATATTTTCGAGGTACCCAATCTTCCTTAGTGTAGTATGAAACCAGTTTAATTGTTTCTAAAGATAAAGTATTCCATTTTTCCGAAGACCTGTTATGTAAACCTAAGGCCAATGAGCCTTGACACAGGGAAAAAATGCCATGTGTTGAAAGAATATAACAATGTGACACCCATCCTGCTAAAACCCCTTGGCCGATGGTTACAGACTCGGCTTAAAAGAAACAGCCTCAAAGGTATTTTATTTTAATGCCTGACGTTGCCACGGCACAGTTCCCATAATTAGTACACATTTTTGAATCGCAATAACCCTCCCAAGACTATTTAGAAAGTGTGCTAAGTATGTCTAAAACGAGTTGTGGTGATGCACAAAGCAACCTATCTTTTTAATGGGACAGCACTTCTGTGTATTAGCCTTTTTCGGTTTCTACAAATCCATTACTGGCTAAACGTGTATAACTATCCATGAATGACATGCCATTGTGTCAAACGATGGAGGGCCCTTACTGTGCTGTAAGGGAAGCTGCCTGGACATCTTAGGCCCGCTCATTTCTTGAGCTAAATCTCTGCCTCCGTCCTTTCACTGTTCCTGCATGTGACTGTGTAAAATAATTAGTGATATAGCTTATGTTGCAGTAAAATACTTCATATCCTGGGCATCAGTTTAGGTCTGCAAGAGGTAGTGCCTGAGAGAGATGACCACTGCCATTGCATCATAAAAATTATGGTTGCAAACAGCCCCAAGGTTGAGGAGGAGACCCTGGGTAGAAGCATACATATAAAGGAGGATTTCTGGTGTGTATGTGTCTTGCAATTGGCATCAATTTAGCTAAAAAAAAACAAAAAGCACATTTTAAGAATGTTATCTCAAATAAACAGACTGCATAGCTTTAGTTCGTAGAGTTCGGAGCTTGTGAAATAATCTCACATCACAATGTCTGCCACAGCACCAAGGAGAGTCAGGGAACGAAGGCATGGCCTAGTGATGGCAGAGGGAACACTTAGCAAGGGGACAAGGCAAGGTAGTACTCAAGGTGTAACTGAGGCTACTAAACAAAACAGGTCCAGAGATAGACAAGAACAAAGTATTGAGAGAGCGTAGCTTATATTAATATGAAATGTTTGTGAACTAATGTGTAATAATGCTGCATAGAAAGCGTATTAATGTATTTTGCTAAAACGTGCGCTTGAAATGTGCCCACAGCGAGTGGCCGTCAACATATACAATGACTAATGAAACTGACTAATAATGTTGAAATGTTATATTATGATATGATTTTGCACTAATAATAATAGGGTATATGTAAAAGTTTTGCTAATAAATCATTAGGCCTTAGTTAGCATGATTTGAGGCCTAGCTGCCCGGTTTAATATAAAATGTGTTTTTCTAACGTGCAATGTGCTGACTTGCTGAAGGACATGAACTCTTGTTTTTCCAAACTAGAAGATGAATGTAACTGTAGTAGATCCGTTCCCATGAAATTCGACTTGCTTAGTGAAACATTTTTGCTGAATGCAACAGTATAAACCACTTGCAGGTACAAGGTCGCCTGAACCGGTACAGACAATGGAGCCACTGACTGAAGATGTGCAAAGGACCACGAGAGTATGAAATCATACCGGACATTCCACCCGCAAAGGACGACAATCATAAGGACCAATAAACTACGTGAGAACAGTTATGGGGTGACAAATTTAATGAAGTAATTGAAAAACTATTGGATAGAGATAGTGGGGTACTGACCCCAGCCAATTAGCTTTTAGGGGATTGTACAGAAAATGGGATAAAAATCCTTGACACAAGGAAGTGAACGCGAACAAGAGAGAATAGGAGAGAGTATTAGGGAGATGCTGATGCGATTTGCTATGACCCAGACACTTTGTCACTCTGCATAGAAACTTTGTTGTTTGTTTTTTAAAACCATTCTTGCCTTATATTGCCCGTTTACACTTTACCTCCTTATGAGGGAAGTGCTCCTTTTACCCGACTGCTGAATTCCTGATGGCGAATCAACTGATGTCCTGAGGAAGAAGACTGAACCGAGTGCTGACCCAATACGGAGGGTAACTATATGACAATGAAATTGTAATGTCTGTTTGCTTTTCCTTTCTAGGTACCAACTGCTTCTTTTGGCAGAGACCATAGCTAGATGTTTTCTAAATTGGTGTTACTAAATTGTTTTGCATGAAGCCCAACATGCCATTGCTGATTCGAGGTTAGATGAGGGGTTCACTAAACTGAATCAAATAGACAAATGACCAAATCTATGCTTTGTTGAATAACGTGATGATGATACTCTGCTAAGGATAACCTATGCTGATGCCGTGCTAGGTTCTAATGTTTGTGATTGTTGTGACTTCATCACCCCGCACGCCCTAGCCTCGCCTGACTACATCCTCCTCGGGGACCTGAACTTCCACCTGGAGAAGAACAACGACACCAACACCACCACCTTGCTCGACAACCTCGCCAACCTGGGACTCAAGCAACTGGTGAACACCCCCACTCACACTGCCAGCCACACGCTCGACCCCATCTTTTCCGCCAGCAACCACGTAGCCTTCAACTACTCCTCCGAGATACACTGGACCGACCACAGATGTGTACACTTCACCTTCAGACGCAAGACCCACCACCTTCGCACACAACTAATCTCCCGCAGACCCTGGAACAAAATCTCCACAGAACAGCTACTTTCCACTCTCAACCACAACCAACCTGCCATCACCCCCGACGCCAACAACGCAGCCTTCTGCCTCATACAGTGGATAACAAACTGCGCCGACAACCTCGCCCCCCTCAGAAACCTCCCAAGACAGACCGACATCAGGAAACCTTCTTGGTTCACAGATGCCCTCAAAGAATCCAAGAAAACCTGCCGCACCCTCGAAAAACCTGGCGCAAAGAACACACCGCCGAGAACATGTCAGCCCTCAAGACCGCCACCCGCAAACACCACCAGCTGATCCGCTCCACCAAAAGGGCACCCTTCAAAGAGAGACTGGACAAGAACACCCACAACAGCAAAGAACTCTTCAACATCGTCAAAGAGCTCTCCAATCCCAACGCCAGCTCCAACACCATCACGCCCTCCCAAGACCTCTGCAACTCCCTCGCCACTTTTTTCCATCGAAAGATCACCGACCTACATGACAGCTTCGGACCCCAGATCCCGCCGACCACCACTGAACTCACAGCCCCGACCATCGCCCTCAATGCTTGGACCCCCATCAGCCCGAAGAGACAAGAACCACCATGAACTCCATCCACTCCGGCGCCCCATCGGACCCAGGCCCCCACCACATCTTCAACAAAGCCGACGCCATAATCGCCCCCTATCTCCAGAGCATCATCAACAGCTCGCTTGCCACGCCCACCTTCCCCGAAAGTTGGAAACACGCAGAAGTCAACGCACTCCTGAAGAAACCTACAGCGGACCCCAACGACCTGAAGAACTTCCGCCCCATCTCGCTCCTCCCCTTCCCGGCCAAGGTCATTGAGAAGGCCGTCAACAAGCAACTGATCAACTTCCTCGAAGACAACAACTTGCTCGACCCCTCCCAGTCTGGCTTTAGGGCAAACCACAGCACAGAAACCGCCCTCATCATAGTCACAGATGACATCAGAACCCTGATGGACAACGGAGAAACAACCGCCCTCATCCTCCTTGACCTCTCGGCCGCCTTCGACACCGTCTGCCACCGCACCCTAATAACCCATCTCCGCTCCACTGGTATCCAAGGACAGGCCCTGAACTGGATCATCTCGTTCCTCTCGGACAAACACAGAGAGTCTACCTCCCGCCCTTCCACTCAGAACCCACCAAGATCATCTGCGGCGTTCCACAGGGCTCCTCACTCAGCCCCACTCTCTTCAATATCTACATGAGCCCCCTCGCCAACATCGCTCGCAAACACAATATCATCTCCTACGCCGACGACACCCAGCTGATACTCTCCCTCACCAAAGACCCAGCCACCGCCAAAGCCAACCTGCAGGATGGAATGAAAGACGTCGCACAGTGGATGAAGCTCAGCCGCCTGAAACTGAACTCAGACAAAACAGAGGTCCTCATCCTCGGAAACTCCCCGTCCGCCTGGAACGACTCTTGGTGGCCCATGGCCCTGGGCACCGCACCTACCCCCTCAGACCACGCACGCAACCTCGGATTCATCCTGGACTCCCTTCTGACCATGACCAAGCAAGTCAACGCCGTCTCTTCCGCTTGCTTCTTCACCCTTCGCATGCTCCGGAAGATCTTCCACTGGATCCCCGCCGATACCAGAAAGACTGTTACCCACGCCCTCGTCACAAGCCGCCTGGACTACGGGAACACCCTATACGCAGGAACCACCGCAAAACTTCGGAAACGTCTTCAGCGCATACAAAACACCTCTGCACGCCTCATCCTCGACGTACCCCGCCACAGCCACATATCCACCCACCTGAGACACCTGCACTGGCTCCCCGTCAACAAGAGGATCACCTTCAGGCTCCTCACCCATGCACACAAGGCCCTCCACAATAAGGGCCCCGAATACCTCAACAGTCGCCTCGCCTTCTACACTCCCACCCGTCAACTTCGCTCAACCAACCTCGCCCTCGCCGCCGTCCCTCGCATCTGCAGAGCCACTGCCGGAGGTAAATCCTTCTCCTACCTGGCAGCCAAGACATGGAACTCCCTTCCTGTCCACCTCAGGACTACCCAGGACCACCTCGCCTTCAGGAAGCGCCTCAAGACCTGGCTCTTCGAGCAGCAGTAACCCCCCCCAGCGCCTTGAGACCCTCACGGGTGAGTAGCGCGCTCTATAAATGCCTGATTGATTGATTGATTAAATCTTATCAGAGTTGCCACATTGTGATTATGCTAATGTGTTTCTTGGTTTTGAGACTAATAAACTTGCTAGTAGAATTGTAATCAATAGGGAGTAAACTTCATATAATAACACTAAACTGGTGTGGTTATTCATGACTGCAAGGTCATGGTGGTTTCTGAGTTCTATTAAATGTCTTTGACTATTTTGAATAGTCGTATTACCGTGAACCTTGATGACGTCATTGACATATTGATTGACATGCTGATTAGTTATCTCGTCCTAAGGTGTCTTCAATCAGGGTCAAAAGATTCATTGGCCTAAAATGAGTCCCAAAGTGAGTAAATTAGTCATAAAGGGACGCGTTATCAGCTCGATCAAAATAAATGGTGTACTGGTACACGAACAAGAGGTCTCTTGGTAGCTTAGCGACTAACACCAGCAGATAACTCCTAAACAACAGTCATGCAGGGAACTCATAGTGGGTGATGCTACATAGAGACTGCTGTACTTAGTGCAAGGTGGACCAAGACTGACAAAAATGCTGTCATACGTGAGACTCCAAAGGACCTGAGTACAACAACTATAGTCTTTCCCTTACCTGAGCAGAACGGAAACTAAGCCAGAGTTCACACTGTAAATGGATAGGGACTGTAATAGACAGTGGATGTAGGACTGTAACAGAAAACCAGAGAGGAAGAATAACCAGAATACAGGACAGACAAAACAGCATTCAGACAAGGAGGCCAACAGGACATGGAGTTATGAACAGGGCTTCTGAAATAAAGAACAGGAATACAGGAATCAAGGGCAGATTCTACCTAACAGGCACTGGAACAAGTAATGCGTCATTGGTGCAGTGAACTGAAAATAGGATTCAAAGCAAGGAACCTGAGGCCTTACCCAATAGGCATTGGAACAAAAAATGCCTTGTTGGTACGGGTAAACTGTAACTAGGATTCAGAGCAAGGAACTCAAGGATGTACCCAACAGGCACTGGACAAGTTATGCCCTGCTGGTACATGAAATAAACACAGGAATTCAGAACAATAACAAAACAGAAATTCAGCACAGGGAAATAAAGGGAACAACTGCCAGGTCAGCGGATACATGGTCAGAAGCCCAACAGGGAAAACAGAGAAAGCAGGATATCACGCTAGAAAGGAAGGCAAGACTGAGAAATTAGGAAAATAAACACAACGCTGCTCAGGGCAGCCACAGAAAACTGGACACTGCAAAAGGAGGTAGCAGGAACCAGAAACTCCTCTCAAGGTTTTAATTATTCAGCAGTGCAGGCAACTGGAGAAGAAAGCCGGAGTATCCAGCACTAGCAGTTGAAGCATGAGTTCTAGGAGCAGAAGCCAGGCTTAAATCCCTCCTCTCACCTAACATCCACACTGGGTGATTGGAATTCAGAACAGCTGTGAGCCGGCTAAAGCACAGTGTAGGTGAGAGCAGACAGCATCCCTTCTCCAGCCTGAAGGAGTGCACAGAGGTTTCAGGAAGCAACCAGTGGACAGAATGAAAATCTGGAGTGGAACATCGCTCAGATCTTAATTTGTAACATGGCAGGGATTCATGCAAGGTAGCACATGGGCATGCTGGAAGTGGTATGCTAGAGTTCCAAGTATAATACGATTCACCCAAATTCTCCTCTCCAGCACTCATTATTGGTTATGGTATACAAATATCATAATGCATTAATGGAATGGAATCTGGAGTGAATCTGATTTTCAAGAGGTTTTGAATACTGAAGTTCAGCACAGGTTCCAAACTAGCATTCATGATGGCAGCAGACATGTAGAAGGTCCTTATGTGGCGCCACCCAACAGCAGAATCACAGGACCTTGAAAATGAGAGTTATTCCTAAGTAGGAGCAAATACTTTTTTGCAGGCCAATAAGCCAATTAAAAATAGTGGATGCAACGTCATCATGAAATTTGTTTCAGAAAGAACAGCAACAGTTACAGATACAATGCAATTAATGTATATGAACAAAGGGTTCTGTTCAGTGTGCAACAGTGATGATAGTATGCCAGTGTGCTTCTCATAATAATGTGATGGTAGTAGTGCTGAGCATTCATGGCACAATGAAAATTGGTTTCATACCTTTCCAGACCGTTTTGGTTAATGCTTATGATTTGACTCTAATGAAGTGAGTTTTGGAATAAAAGGCAGTCCTCTCAGTGCCCCAAGGGAATGATGCTGAAAATCTCTTAAACCTGCATGTCTTCTTTGTCCAACGAACTGTGCCATAATCCAGGCCAGAAAGACTTAAGTGATGTCAGAAACATCAGATACTCTTCATTCTTATTTACCCCCTTTCCTCTCCCACAGGTAACTTCAGGGATGGTCAATTCTCAGAGTTTAGCCTTTTGAACTTTCTCTACTCCCTCTTTCCTGTGACTTTGTTAGATTTTTTTCATATAGCCCCAGCATGGACTGGAGTGGATCAGATTCCAAACTTTCTGAATTAAGGGCCAGATGTAAGAAAATTGAGTTTTGCATTTCTTAAATAGCGACTTCAAAGAAATTGCAGTTTGGGAAATGCAAAATGCTTTGTACAAAGATAAAGATTTCCTAATAGCAATTCCTATTAAGTAGAAATCGCTATTAAGAAATTTTTATTACGAAATCCCATTGCATTTGAGTCAACAGGCCGTTTTTGTATTTCCTAAATAGCGATTTCTTATTAAGAAATCGCTATTTAGGAAATGCAAAACTAGGGATGGCAATTGGAAAAAGGCCCCTTTGGCGCACCCCAAAAATAGGGGTGTACCTGTAAAGCACACATATACCTAACGGGCATGTGTGTGCTCTATTGCAATTTAAAAAAGCACCTTGGGGTGCTTTTTATGGTCGAGCGCAAAGCGCTCTGTCCCATGCTATAATCTCTCTTTGGGTTTCTAACCACGCCCATGTCACGTCAGTCACTTTGGTAATCGCATCTCCAAAATGCCCAAATCGCATTTTGGAAATGCATGGTACCCCAGAATAGGAAATGCAAATAGGAAATCCCTATTTGCATTTCCTGTTCTGGGAATCACAATTTGCGATTCCTTAAAGGGCTTTGTACATTAGAAAAGTCCAGTTTGCATTTCTTAATGGCCCGAAATACCGATTCGGACCATTAAGAAATGCAAACAGGCTTCCCACATCTGGCCCCAAGTGTCACATGTTATCAATTTCTGCTGCTGGAATTGATACATCAGCTAACCATTTTCAGCCAAGAGGGCTTTCAATGCTTGCTCCAAATCAGTGCTGGCTGACTTTTCTTTCAGTTTATTATTTCCACTTTGCAAGCCTTGGGGCTTGTTTTGTGGCTGTTTTCAATAAAATCACTTTGGATTTTTTTAGTTTACTTATGTTTTACACACTATTACATGTCCTTAAGACACCTTCAACATTTCCTTTTTGAAAAGTTGTATATGTATTATGAACGACTATCCCCTCTACTTTTTCACTTAGAGAAATATTACAGATTTGCCATAAACCACCACAGACTTGAAACGCATCTTGCAGCTTCCAGGGTATTTAGTTAGTTGGTGCGAGCAATGGATTTTAGTGCGAAATGATGTGGCTCAGCTGGGCAGATTGCCTTTGTTCTAGCCACCTGGTGTGCTGGTTCAAGGTTATAATGTGTAGGTTTGAGTTATTTTGTCTCTAGTATTGTATTGTAGTATTGTATATGCCCAAGTGCTATTACGGATAGGTAGCACTGTACTCTATAGGTTGAACTTGTTTATAAGGGTGTGGTTTTGTGGTGTGGCTATCTGGGCAGTTTTGATGTTGTGCTCTGCTGTTATCACGTTACCTGCAACTGGGCCTAAGAGAATGAGTATAGTTGAGTGAATGATAGGGCACTGAAGCCTGTAAGGGGATGTTATGCCTGGATGGCAGGTATTGTGAGTGTATAAGTAGCTTATATATCTACGTGAAGGGATCAGACAAAACGGTGTAAGAGAAATAAGGTGACAGGTGGAGACGCGTGGAAGAAAATCCAAACGCACCTGATTGATGTCTCGGTTTTAGAGGAGAGAGATTCCGATCAAAAGGGGCACTGTAAGAAGCATCCTGTCAGTGGTGTAATACAAAATTATGTGCCCAACCTGCACAATGTAAGGAGGGACCCCCCAGTCTCCCATATTTCACAAATGTTCCATAACTTTGGCCTGAATGGGGGACCCCTTAGAAACGTCAAGGGAGCCCTTGAAGTGGTGGGGGCCATCTTGCACTACAGAAGCTGCAGGAGCATGACTTACGCCCCTGCATGATCTTGTTTTCCTCATGAGAAACAGACTCCAAAATGAGCCAAAACTGCTGAAACCACTGGAGATAATATGAATGATTAATGAGACTCAGCCTTACACATGCAGATGAAGTACTATATCAGAACAAAACAAGAGAAAACTCCATCCCTCTGGCTCCTCCACTCCATAGAGCCCTTCCCACAAGACATGGGCCCTAGGTGCTATTTTCACTTTGTTTGGCCAATCATCCTCATCCTTCTTAGTTCGAATCATTTTTAGAAGCATGGGATGCATGTCATACACTAATACATCCCTTAGTAAAGAGATTGTAGAGGCTCATGAGGCAAAAGTGGATCAATGCTCAACGGAAAGACTGGAAACATGAACTTTACCAGAGGATTACATACTGAGACTAATATAGGTAAATACCCTTTATTTGAGGTGAAATGTCTAGGTGTGAGGCATTGTTGACTATTGGTTCATTTTGCTCATATTCATGTTAGAAGTCAGAAAACAATCCTTATTTCGTTTTCAGTTTTTTAACCACAAACGTACATAAATAATCCAGCCATCCCTTTTGCCTGATATAGCTTAATACAATAAGGCTAATCGATTGCTAAGACATCACAAAAACACATAATCAAGGCATTAAGTAAAAATAAGAAATACCTAAAATACATTTGAGAAGTCAAACACTTAAAACCCAACCATTTCTACTTCCTACAAATGTTTTAAGGAATAATTACAAGTCGCCCAAACTCTTACAAATACTTATGGCGTGCAGAACCTCTGCTGACTGTAATTGTTGCAGCAAAGTTAATGTCTAAAATGTCATTTCCGTAATAAAGGCTTTATGAAAACTGATCGTGGCCATCAAAAAATGAGCAGAGAGACATAAAGTGTATCATGCTTTGAGTCAATAATCCATCATAAGGACAGTTTACCAGCTCTCTTGAACCAATCATTGAACCAATCATTGTGGTGTGGCAATGTCACAATTCGGTGCACCATGTTCAACTGAAACTGGTGTACAAATCTATGTTGAGAGTTTGTGATAAAGCATTGCTGGATCTTCAAAAAGATTGGATCTACCTAGCTTCTCACAGAAAGTCTTGATATGCCTAAGCCAAGGAACGTGTGATGCTAAAAAAACGCACTAGGCAGTCCAGAAGGATTAGTTAGTTCAAGTAGGCTTCATGTTTCGTCTAAACACTGTGCCACAAAAGAAGACGGTGGAGCCTAATATGGTCTTCTACATGTGTCACACCAAGTTCCTTGTGGCACATGAGGAAAGAGCAAATAGGATGGAGTGGCAGGACTCTTCTTAAACAAATGTTTTTGGAGATAAGTAGCTTTCTAACATTTACATATCCACAAATGGTTGCCCTATACGTGTCCATCGAAATACACTTGGCCCAATAAAATGTGCCCAGTTCACTCAATGGTTTCAAGTCCTGTTTGGAAGAGAAGGATTCACAAATTGATTGTTCCTGATATTTATTTGCAGTTTCCATGTACATCTTCGGACTACTTACACCACCGGATGAGAGAACGTGCCTAGCTGTTTAACCTGGGCATCCTTCACTCTAAAGTGACACAGAGTTGATGGGTGAGACTCACAGGTCATAATGAAAGTCATTCTAAGATACAGATCGCCCATAAACTCAACAACGTTGTTCAGAAGATACTGAAGGCTTTTCGGCATGCAGGCCATTAGGACGTCATCATCCTCATAACGAAGGAGGGGGACAGAACAATGCATTATCTGAGGCATATCCCTTTACCTCTTCACTAACACCCTCTCCAAGTTGTTTATGAATAAGGTGAAGAGGAAGGGCGCAAGGACACACCGCTGCCTGCCCCCACTTGCTCTGCAGAACTCATCATAGCATTCTCTGTTACAGTCTAACCTGATCTAATCTTTGCTGTGGTCCCGGTATGAATTTTCCTTATGAGATTGATAATTGTCTCCATGTCTGCCATCAAGAACCATATTTTGGACTGAGAGGCACAATCAAATGTGCTAGTCAAACAAAGGGAGCCTTTTTTGCCACTGTGTATTTGTTGACCAATATATTGTCTTTGTTCAACTGTTCCAGTGCCCTACAGAACTCATATTGGCTCTATCAGCTAATATACAATGTTACTCTGACCAGGATTCCAGCCTCGTCAGCAGTATTCTACCCAGAATCTTTCCATCCAATAGGAGATAAGGCGGTAAAAGCTGGGGTTGTCATGTTTACCTTTTTAAAAAAATAGGAATAATTAAACATTTCAACCAGGTTTCCAATAAGTCTGTCTTGAAAACTGACCTGAAAATAATGGTGAGTAAATAGTCCCAGAGCTCAAAATTAGCCTCAAAAAGGTCAGATGGAATCCCATTGAGCCCACTTTGGCCTTTTGGTTTTTAGTAATGGCAGTAATCACCTCATGTAATATGATATTTAAGATTGTTACAGTTTTAGACTTAGGAAAGGGACTGGTGGGGCCCAGAGGCTCCTCTGAGCTCAACAAATCGCCACTAGGAACTGAATAAATGCTGCTAAAGTGACCAACCCATTCATGGACCGCAATACCCACTTCCAGTAGAAGGTCACCCAAACTCCCTGTATATAATCACCCAAAAACCTCTGTTTTCCTTATTCTTGCTAGCTATCTTCAGGACATCCCATGCCTCTTCCTTACTGGCTCTTCTCGTGTTGGTCAGTGCATGTTTTTTCTGAAGTCATCCTGAGATCTGTTGGTTTTGTTAAGGGCCACCTTTAAGGCAGCATGGGCCTTGGAGCAACTGTGGTCAAACCAACCAATTGACTTTGAGCTCCTGCCTTTGGGTGCTTGTGAGTACCCCCTATTTCCTCATCCCCACATTATTATTCAGACAAGAGTCAAAGTGGCATTTGTTAGCCCGTATTACATTAGAAAGAAACACCTCCGGAGTCACCCTGTCCCAACTTATTCGCAAGCTGTTTGTTGTAGTAATGTCATCCACTCGGACTGCATGCTTGGGAATGTCTCCTCATTTATTGATTCTGGGCTTTAGGCACTGCAGGTTAAGGTCACGAAAACATGGGGTCCAGTGTGATAGGGGCATAATATGTTGAATCACTCAGCAAACGTAGGCATTCCCATCTGCATTCTTGGGAATCCAAAATAACTTTGGCGCCACCTTTATCCGCTGGTTTGATTGCAATCCCAGGGTCTCGTGATAATGTCTTAAGGGCGTTCTGCTCCCTGTAAGAGATGTTGAAAAAGGGGCGCTTGAGATGTAGTTTGTTCACATTTGTGAGAACAGCAACACTGCAAATTGCGTCTTATAGAAGTACCCTCACCTCTGGGATGGACAAAAGGGCCTATAACATTTTTTTCTTCATCCATGGAGATACCAAGACAGTCCAGGGTATGCATAATTCCATGGGGCATCATTCCCATTGTAGGATGGTAGGCGGCTATATTCTTTCTGTTACCTTTTCACCTAGCATGAGAGCATGTCTACACAGTGTGTCACGACATGTTTTTGTGTGATTCTTTGAAATTCATATTTGCAACATGCTAATTTGTTTGTTATGTGTGTTTTCTCCACAGGCACCCACCTACTTAGTTTGTTAGGTGTGGTGCTCCTTAGTAAGTAGATATTTCTCCTTACACTTTGACATTATTCTTTGTAACTATGTGACATAGAGTAGGAGACTTTTTGGTGGTCCTGACGAAATGCCATTAGATCCATTGGGACTGGTTAGGCGTGAAACATGTTGACCCAGGGATTTGATAGAGGGCAATTCCCTTGTTACCCTCTTCTTTTTCTTTGTTGGTTTAGTGCTGGAACATTATTTCCATTCCACTCCTGTGTTCCTTTTTTTTTAACCTTGACCGAGACCCCATCTACCCAATAAAGTTTAGGCTGTTTGAGGGTCTCGAGCCAATTTTATCCTTTTTTCTTTCACTCCGCTCAGGACGTAGGTTTAGATTCTTCCCCACGTCTAGACTATCACGTCACACATCATTATTTAAGATCCCCGGCAAAGAGCTCCCTAGAGGGGCTCATCAGATATTGCAGCGCCAGTCTGAAGAGAAGCAGGCCCTATGATGAAGCGTGACATCCACTGGATGTGTGAGGAATCTTGCCTCTATTTCGGTATGTACCTAGTGGAGTTTTGTTTTCTTCTTTTGTCTTGGAACAGTGTACCTGTTTGATTGGAAGGCTGTACACTGGACCAGTTAATCTCCTTATCTCTCCCTTTGGTTATATAAAAGTAGAAGAGTTAGTTCTGTAGAAGACTAGAAAGGGTTCGCACATTCCCCGGCATTTGACTGAACCATTATTGTGATCTAGGTCAGAGATTCTCTTCACCGACAATAGCCAGTGTGTATGAGCAAGGGGAGATCTAGATATCCACTTAATACACATTTCCAGCTGAGCTATTGACACCAGGTAAAAGATAAGATGAACTTGAAGTTTCTCCAGTTTCTCATGTGATCTTTCCCAAACCCCTCATATAGTCCAAATACAACCATTGGTAGGCTTACCTCTATTCGTCTGTTCATAAAGGATGAAATTGCCTTACCCACTTTTTTCCAGAAGGTTTGAATTTCTGGGCACTGCCAGCAAAAAGTTATGTCGTCCGCATCTTCCAGATCACACTTTGGGCAGTTACTCTTCCTTTTAAGTCCCATTTAGCTAACTTTCTGGGAGTCCATTAGGCCCTAAATGCAGTTAAAAGGTGATTCCTTCTTAAGGGGGAAGATTTCACCACGGACCAAAGTAGACTCATTGATACCTGCCAATGATGAGAGAGGCCAAGGGCCGGCAGGTCTGATTTCCAAACCTCTACCGGTGATGGAAGAGAAACATCTTCTGCTTGTATTAATGACCAGTACCATTTTTAATTTTTTTTTTTAAATTCTAAGTACCTATTATTGCACTTTCCCAGTCCGTGACAATCCCTATCTCAAGTTCTCCTTGTGCCCAACCTTTAATCTGTAGATATTTAAATCTAGATAGCCTGGCATTTGTCACGTCTGATAGGGCCTCCCATGAAATCACCGAACCCCCACGACTACCTGTCCCCATTGTAAGATTCCCGCCTCTATTAATGGGAAGGATCCTGTAGACATATCAGTGTACCAGACAAGACCCAAATTGGAGCCAACTTGCTGTAATACGGGATTCCTAGTTTTCTTCTTACTAAAAACCATATCCTACAGACCGTGTTGAGAACTTTTAATCTTGCTTTTTTGTAGTACCTTGGATCACCAAATTTATAGAGAAAGTATGCGCCCTGCTCCCAGAAACCTTCTGTTAAGGCCCACCATCGGAAAGATGTATATTCCATGGAGAATAGAGGTCTGATGTTTTTCAGTTGGAATGCCATTAATATAGCTGAAAGTCTGGGAGTGCAATTCCTCCATCTAGCATCTTTTACCTCAGTTTCTTCCAAGCAATTCTTGGATTTTTATGTGACCAAATAAAAATAATTATTTTCCTCTGCAATTTCCATAGCCAACCAGCTTTAAAAAATAAGGGCAAAGCATTAAAGATAAATGTAAATTTAGGCAGAATCACCATTTGTATTAAGTTTGTTCTACCTAGAATAGAGAGTGTAGATGCAACTGTTGATGGAGAAGTTTCTTTGTTTCCCTCAAAAGATTTGAAAAGTTCACCTGGGCCATCTCTGCCAAGTTCTTAACCACCTTTACCCCTGGATATCAGATTTCATCTTTCTCTAAAGTATTGTCCAGTGGGCCATTCCAGGTCGTTAGCTCTGACTTGTCAGTATTGAATAAATAGCCAGAACATTTCCCAAAACCTGTTATGATTTCTAAAAGTGCTGGAAAAGAACTTTGAAAGTTCTGTGTATAAATCAGGAGATTGTCTGCATACAAGGCTTCCTTCAAAACCCAGCTTTGATACTGAAATGCTACTGTTCTCTGATCTAATCTAATTCTCCTAGCCAATGGTTCAATGTATAAGTTAAAGAGGAGAGGGGAGAGTGGACATCTCTGTAGTGCTCCTCGTTCAATTTGAAAGTGTGGCAAAAGATTACCATTAACAAGAATCCTGGCTGTGGTTGTTTTGTAGATTGCTTTAATTGCCTTAACAAAATTGTCTCCTAGGTTGTTTTGCTTCATTACTGCCTGCAGGAAAGGCCAACTCACTCTATATAATGCCTCTGTGGCATCAATTGTCAGTATGGCAAGAGAAGAGTTAGTAGTGGTAGCAATGTCAGTTGACTCCAGAAATACCTCAAGTGAGTTCTTTGCTTCCCGAATTTGGTCATGTAGGTCAGTTTGTGTTATCGGATCCTTAGAGATATCCATATGGGCCTGTAATTTACAAAGTTTACCCTCCAGAGTCTCCACTGTGGCTTTGGATCTTTTTGCCCTGAAAGCTGCATAGCTAATCAACTTCCCATGAATAAAGGCCCTATATGCGTCCTAAAATGTGCTTATCGGTGCTGAACCTTCATTGAACTCAAAAATGTCCTTTGAGTCCTTTGATAACAGTCGTATAATCTCTTCCTCACCCAGGAGTGACTTGTCAACTGTCCATCTAGAACATGTATTAGGGCCAGTTAGTGAAAGCTCGAGTTGAACGGCTGAGTGATCGAAAGGTGGCTTGGCTGGTGGGTGCCCCCACTACGTTATTTTGAAGCCTAGCACCTATCAAAAAGAAATCAATCCTAGAAGCATGTCCATATTTTTTGTTTCAAAAGTTAAACTCCTTAGTCTGCCCCAATCTAGTTTGCCAGGGATCGATCAGGCCCATGTTCTTCAATATAATATATAGACAATTTCTCATCCTGATTGTACTAACTGTTGGTTTTGAGGTGGACCTATCTAGGGTTGGGTTGAGCAAGACATTAAAGTCCCCCACAACTATTATCAGACTCCTAGCATCTGACAGTCGGTTATAGAGTTCCATAAGTGGGCCTGGATCATCCAGTTTGCGCCATAATAAGCGACCAGGGGAGAAGCAACCCCTTCTCCCTGGGGTATGCCCTTACATTAGTCAAGCAACCTTGGACCGTGTTCTTTACAATAATTGCCACCCCTTTCACATTACAGGTTTGATTAGTACAAGCAAACTGAGTAATCCGTCTTTGCGCCTTGAGAATGTTCGTCCACTCCTCGTGTCTTAAATGTGTCTCTTGCAGAAGAATAATCTGATTGTCTGATAGTCTTAAAAATTCTAAAATTCTCCTTCTCCTACTACTTACTCTAAGACAATTTACATTCCAGGTAAGAATTTGAAGTTTAAGACTGACCCACGACCCCTTTATCCTATTCCAGTTTCAAGTGTTTGCTTCCTGTCCTACCAAAGAATTGTGTTTAAACATGAGGACTCCTCTTTTTTTATTATTTATTCCCGCATGCTCCCCACCCTTTGAAAACTTAACCAGGAGAACCAATTTCATTTTACTACGTGCTCCACTACCCACTAAGTTACCCTGCCTCCAACCATCCCTGGCGAACCTTCCTGCTGACCATACAGGGTAATACATCCTACCCTTGAGCCCCGTTTCTCCGAAGCCAGCTAGCTCTCCCCTTTTATCTGTTCAATTAATGACGCAACTTCTTGGGGAGCCCTCATATTATGCATTTTATTTCTCCGCATTACTCTCAAAGTAGCGGGGAATCTCAGTTGCGAAGTGGCACCTAGAGACTTAAGCTCCTGCATATACTTCCCCAATTCCCATGGTCGAACCTGGCTTGCCCTGGAAATATCTGATCTTATTGAAAAAGTCCAGCCCTTAGGCTTGAAGCCCCGAACTTTAAGAGCTTCTGTCAGGATCTGCTCCTTTACTTGATATGAGGCAAAATTGACCAAAACCTTCCTGGGTTTATCCCTATTAGGATTCCTCCTAAAGGGATTCCCAATTGACTCTCTGTATTTCTAGGTCAAGATTGATGGAAGCTACTGTGGGCATATGTTCTTTAATTAAAGTTTTGACAAGGTCTTTGATTTTGTCACCTTCTACTCCCTCTGGTCAAAAATCTAAGGTTATTCCACCTGCAGTTATTTTCCAGGGTTTCTAGTTTATATCTCAAGTCTTTCTCGCTTCGTTTTAAAACTTGAACTTCATGCCTATTAGATTCTACCTCTGCCTGCAATGCTTCTATGGAAGACTCCATAGCCCTTAGTCTCTCTGTCAGATTAGTAATTTTTGAGTCAAGGCTGTCACAGATTCCCCTGATTTTAGCTTGATTAGACTCTGATGTTGCAAACTTGTCTCTCATCTCTTCTAATAATGGCTGTAATGTAATGTCGGTATGGGTTATGCTACTCTGCACATTGTCTACCTCATGTCAGATTACCGGGACCCCCCAGTTACGCGGGGTCCTACCTTCTAGGTGACAGTACTCTGTAGAAGATCCAGCGGTGTTGAGGCTGCTCCTGCCGAAATAGACTCTATGGGGGTCATTCCGGGCCGGGGACCGCGGATGCACCGCCAACAGGCTGGCGGTGCATCCATGGGCATTCTGACCGCGGCGGTACAGCCGCGGTCAGAAACGGAAAACCGGCGGTGTCCCGCTGGTTTCCCGCTGCCCTGGGGAATCCTCCATGGCGCTGCTTGCAGCGCCGCCATGGGGATTCCGACCCCCTTACCGCCATCCTGTTCCTGGCAGTTTTCGCCGCCAGGAACAGGATGGCGGTAACGGGTGTCGTAACGGGTGTCGTGGGGCCCCTGCCAATGGCATGGGCACTGCAGGGGCCCCCTAACAGGGCCCCACCAAGATTTTCAGTGTCTGGCAAGCAGACACTGAAAATCGCGACGGGTGCAACTGCACCCGTCGCACCCCTTCCACTCCGCCGGCTCCATTCGGAGCCGGCATCCTCATGGAAGGGGGTTTCCCGCTGGGCTGGCGGGCGGCCTTCTGGCGGTCGCCCGCCAGCCCAGCGGGAAACTCAGAATTACCGCGGCGGTCTTTTGACCGCGCAGCGGTAATCTGACGGCGGAACTTTGGCGGCCGGCCTCCGCCGCCCGCCAAAGTAAGAATGACCCCCCATATTTGGTATGGAGGTTGACATGTCCTGATGGATTCGGAGGCTACTATGGCCATGAGTGTTTTGTACTTTGAAGAAGGATCGAAGTGAAGGGGTTATTTTCACTCTCCTGGTAGTAAGTCTTGCTATATCCCCAGCTTCCTTAATAGTTTTTGTTGACAGTGTTTGTTGACTTTGAGAAGGGGCCCTCCTTCATGGTGTACGATAATAGTAAATTAGGGGGCTTACCTTTAGCACTTCTTGCCCCAGTGCCCAATAGTAACTGATTTAAGGCAGGTGGTGGGCCCGATGGTCCAAAATAGGCTTGGATAAACAAGATTTCTGCCCATGTTGCCATGTCCTGGCCCTGGGCCTCAATGGTTGTCTGTGGTCATGCAGAAATGTTCAGCCTGGATAACCTGGAGAGCGTGAAAATTAGCCTTCCACTGACAGGAAGAGGCTTTGCAGGCAGCTCCCCTCCCAGCTTTCCTCCCAGCCAAGGCAGAGCCAGCAATGAGCCTTTGCTGACCCTGCCCATGCCGCCCCGGAATCTCAACCTGGCCACTGCACCTCTGCACCGGTGGACCAGCCAGGCAGCAGCAAAGGGAGCAAGCGCGGCAGAGATCCAAGCCCCCCGGAGGAATCCCTCTGAATCGGGAATCCCATCCAACGAAGGCGCGATCACGGCATTTCACGAGGCCTAGAGGCCGCCGCAGCTGAGCGAGGTGAGTAAGCAAGCATTCACGGAGGGCAGAGGTTCGCGGCCGGCACGCCTAGCTGGCCACCATGTTCCCCTCAGTCTTCTCTGTCCCTTGTTCTTGTATGAATAATACCAAAAGAGATCGGGGACACTCACCTCATTCTCAAACACAAAATTGTGCTTGGGGATTAAATGATTAATCAAATCGCCATATCCATCATGCATAAAATGGGACTGACTATTGTCATCTGAGTCGTGAAAACCACACACGTGTTTAGCTGGCAACGGGCAAAGTTGCTGTTAAAGTCCTGCTCCCAGATGAGACAAGATTCTTGGCCACTCTTGAAATGTAGGTCTTATAAGTCCTTGTCGAGCCTGTGTAACACCTCAGTCTTCTCTGAATACAAATATGGTTATAGTAGTTAACTATAACCAGACAAACATCACTCATACTGTCCAAACATAAAATTTGATAGAACGGGGCGTGTAAAATATACTTTATCGCCCCCCCAGGAACCAGAATGGTATTATGTGTTGCCAGACCTTTAGCTCTGCCAGGGTTAGAGAGGATAGCAGGCAGGTGACACATGATTTAGCTATTTATGTGTGTACTATTGACAGCTCACGTTTCCTGAAAACAAAGGATCTGAAACCCTGATATGGAGTTTGACAAATCTTTGTTATTTAATTAACTTTTGAGGCCCATCGCATGCCAATATATGAAATTCATTTTCGTGAGTCATGCCTCCTTGGGATTTTGCTGGCTAATCCCTACTGTAGAAAGTGCCAGAGACATAATACAACCTCAGGAGAGTGCTCCCTGAGCACTGCTACATTCTCCTCCAGTACTGTAGAGGTTAAGAGCAGCAGATCTCTAACAGGTCCAAACTCCTGTTCAGACCCCAACTCAAGATCCAGATTAACTTTGTCCTTTGGGTCACAGTCAGAGAGCCATTCTGGGCAGTCAAAGGCTCTTAGGGGAAAAATGTGATTCAATGTGGGGATATTAAATTGTTCCTGTATGTGATTGGGAGTGGTAAGCATGTTTTGAGGTCTTAAGTTTAGGGCACGTAAAAAGAAAGCCTAAAGGGACAACTGAAATCTGTGAAGGGAATGGAACAAAATACCTCAATCTCATTAAAATAATTTTTACTAAAATAGATGATCTAAAATTAATGGCAACAGAATCACACTCGCAAGGTTTTACTTCTTTTTGCACTTGTTTTACTCTTCATATCATTATAATGTCATTGCAAAGTTTATATCAGAGTTCATGTCAATAACCTCCATTTGCAGGGAACATTATAGATGGGCGTCTAATATGAGAAAGGTACCACTGATCTATAGAGGACAGAAACACTACTTTGGGTGAGTCAACTTTCCCCTTCATTTTTACCATTCTAACACTTCTGTGGGATGAAGGGTTTTCTTAGGTATATGCTGTGTCTATGATGCAAAGTAAATGAACTGCTGGAGTTGAAAATTTGCTTGATGACCACTCAACCCCACACAACCATAAACTCTTGTCTCTTCCTATCAGTTACAGTGTTAGACCAACAGCAGCAGTTAGGTGGGTGTTAGAAATTGGGTCACTAGTTGGCAGAGCTATGCACCCTGTCCAAGAAGGCACCCCATTTCTAACACTTGTGATCAGCGATGATGATAATACTTGTGTTTGTGCAGTGTGTACACTACTTACCAACATTAAAAGACCATTTAGATTTTTTTCTTTTTCTGCAATTATACTTGCTTTGTATTTTTAATGCATCCTATACATCATGTCTCATTAAAATAATTTTTACTAAAATAGATGATCTAAAATTAATGGCAACAGAATCACACTCGCAAGGTTTTACTCCTTTTTGCACTTGTTTTACTCTTCATATCATTATAACGTCATTGCAAAGTTTATATCAGAGTTCATGTCAATAACCTCTATTTGCAGGGAACATTATAGATGAGCGTCTAATATGAGAAAGGTACCACTGATCTATAGAGGACAGAAACACTACTTTGGGTGAGTCAACTTTCCCCTTCATTTTTACCATTCTAACACTTCTGTGGGATGAAGGCTTTTCCTAGGTATATGCTGTGTCTATGATGCAAAGTAAATGAACTGCTGGAGTTGAAAATTTGCTTGATGACCACTCAACCCCACACAACCATAAACTCTTGTCTCTTCCTATCAGTTACAGTGTTAGACCAACAGCAGCAGTTAGGTGGGTGTTAGAAATTGGGTCACTAGTTGGCAGAGCTATGCACCCTGTCCAAGAAGGCACCCCATTTCTAACACTTGTGATCAGCGATGATGATAATACTTGTGTTTGTGCAGTGTGTACACTACTTACCAACATTAAAAGACCATTTAGATTTTTTTCTTTTTCTGCAATTATACTTGCTTTGTATTTTTAATGCATCCTATACATCATGTCTCTGGCTGGTTCTACAAGTGGAGCCATGGAGTTTGATCTGGCTAAGCTGGAGGAATACACAGTTAACCAGTTGAAAAGCTTCTGCAAAGCGACGGGGGTACCTTCCCGAGGAGCCACCAAGAAGGTAGAGTTTCAAATGCCACTGAGGGCCTAGGTAGAGGTGCACTCCAAAGAGGATGATGAGTTGGGGAATCATGTGAATGGCTCTCCTTAGAAGCTACCCGCAGCAGATGAGGGGGACACTCCTGCAGTTGTGTTACCTGTGAGGGCAGGAAGCAGTGTCTCTAGTCATGGCCTGACTGCAGAGGAAAGATGAGAGAATTCCAGCAGCAGTTGGCAAAATTAAAAATGGAGGCTGACAGGGAAGAGAAGTGATCTGAAGCTTAAAGAGCTGAAAGGGAAGCTGAAAGAGCCTTGGCAGAAAACTTCTGGCTCATGAACTGACTCTAAAAGATCTGCAACTCAAGGCCAGGAAGACAGATTCCAGCAGTAACGGTGTGAGCATACATACAGTACCTGACGGAGACAAGAAGGTTCATATACCCAAGGATTTGGTTATGTGGTGGGAGAAGAGACTGATAAGTGGTTTTCTGCCTATGAAGTTGCACTGAGGGTACATGGGATTCCTGAAGAGCACTTGGTGGCGGGTCAGTAGAAACAGATGCACACACTTGGGAGGGGCACGCTTCTAAGATTAGAGGTTGGGGACCAGATCAAGTACACTCCCATGAAAGCCATTTTGACTGTAAAATTTAGACTGGCCCCTGAGAAGTATCACAAAAGATTCAGGGACAGTCAGAAACTCCCAAACCAATCCTGGGTATATTTCATTGATTACTCCAGTAAGGCACTGAATGGCTGGGTGTGGGGCAACAATGTCAAGGATTATGTTGGGTTGTACAATTTCATCTTGTAGGAGCACATGCTCAGTAGCTGTTTTACAGAGATGTGCCAGCACCTAGTTGACCGTGGTGACTGATCCCAGGAAGGTTGCTGAGGAGGCAGACCTCTGGGCTAGCACCCGAGTGTCCAAACAGGTGTCTAGGGAGGACACCCACAAAGGTGGTCAGGGTTCTCACCAGAAGAAAGAGGGGGGAGAAATGCTTAAAAATAAGGAGTTCTTTAAAGGCCCCCAAAATAATTTCCAAGGGAGTAGTGGTAACAAGTCCCAGTCTGATCTTAAAAAGAAAGGGTTCTTTGACCATGAGACAGGGAGGTTTCTACCCCAATGTACAGAATGCTCTAAGTATGGTGGGCAGACACTTGGGTTTGTCAGTGTAGTGCTCGGGGAGGAGATAATCCCACCTCATTTTGGGGAACAGACAGAGGTCACCCCTGCGCCCCTGGGGGATAAAGATATGGTGCCAAATGCCCACATGCCTGCCAATACTTCCAAGTATAGGCAATGGGTTACCATTAGTGGGCAACAGGTGGAGACTCTGTGTGACACAGGAGCCAGCATAACAACTGTCAAGTGTCAGCTGGTGTCAGCAGAGCAGGTCCTACTAAACACATTCCACCAAGTCATAGTCGAGGACAATCTTGACAGCCATCTACCGGTTGCTCTGGTTCTGTTTGAGGGTGGGGGTGGTCTCTGGTACTCTGAAAATTGCTGTGAGCCCTGCCCTGCCTGTAAAGTGTCTGTTAGGCAATGATCTAGAGCACACTACCTGGAAGGGGTGGTAGAGCTCAGGTCTCGCTTGGAGATGATGGGATTGCCTGAGTGGGTCTTTATGAACACACAGTCCATGCTGCCTGGGAAGGGAGGCAAGGGCGCCTGCAGCATAGAGCAATGGCCCAGACAGCTGCCAAGGAGAGGGCCAAAGATAACTGGTTCCTGAAGTTCCCACAGTGAAGGTTGACAGGGTCCCTGAAGAGGGGACCCCTGAGTTAACTGGGGAGGACATTGCCACCCTAGGTGACCTATCCAAGCCTGCAGGCTGGCAAGTTGAGGGTGGACCCACCAGGGAGAAATTTGTAAAGTGCAGAGAGAGAGTGTCCCACTCTGGAGGGTTTGAGGTGACAGGCCTCAGCCCATGCAGAAGGTAAAGCCTCTGGGGATCACCTAGTCCACTGGGAGAATAATCTCCCCTACAGCGAGCCTAAGGCTCTGGATGATGGGGCAGCATGTGTGCTAGTGGTTCACCAGTGATGCCGTGGCTTCCTACTGGATTTGGCTTATGGCATACCCATGGAAGGACAATTAGGGCAGGACAAGACCTTCACCAGGCTTGCACACCCACTTTTATTGGCCCAAGAATAAAGACAGCCTCAGATACATTCTACAGGTTCTGTCCCACCGGCCAGGCCATTGGAAAGTCAGGGAAAAAGCTGAAAGCTCCCCTGATCCCACTTCCCGTCATTGGCACCCCCTTTGAAAGGGTGGGCATCAACATTATTGGTACATTGGACCCCACGACAGCCCTAAGCAACAGGTTCATCCTGGTCTTTATGGACCATGCCACATGCTACCCAAATGAAATCTCTCTGAGGACGGTGACTGCATCTGTGGTGACCAGAACTCGGATGAGGATCTTTATCCATATGGGGTTCCTCAAATAGATAGTGTCTGACCGAGACCCTAACTTCATGTCTGCGTACATGAAGTCCATGTGGGATGCATGTGGTGCAACGTATAAGTTCATCATACTCTATCAGCCCCAAACCAATAGCTAGTTGAGAGGTTTAACAAGACCTTGAAGGGCATGATTTCAGGCCTACCTGAGGCCATGAGCCGTAAGTGGGATATCCTCTTGCCATGCCTTCTCTTTGCCAACAGGGAGGTCCCACAGAAAGGAGTAGGGTTCAGCCCCTTCATACTTCTCTATGGCTGGCCTATCAAAGGACCTCTGAGCATTGTCAAGGAGGAGTTGGTGAAAGCACCAAGGAAACCCCCAACAGGATGTGGTCAACTACATGTTGGCCCTCCAGAACCAGATACACTGCTTCTGTAAAAAGGCCAAGAGCAACCCGAGACCAGCCTGGAGGTAATGAAAAGCTGGTATGATCAGAAGGCCACTCTGGTGGAGTTTCAGCCTGGTCAAAAAATATGGATCATTGAGCCAGTAGAGTCCAGAGCTCTCCTGGACAGATGGACTGGACCATCCAAAAATCAAGGAGTGAAAGGGGGTGGCCATTTTCAAAGAGGACTTTCAGACACCTAGCAACCCCCTAAGAGTGCTCCACAACAACAGACTGAAGCCTCACTTTGAGAGGTCCAAAGTGAGCATGCTCCTTGTAACAGATGAGGGTGTGGAGGAGGAGAGTGAACCTCTCCCTGACCTCCTCTCTTCACAGAAACAGGATGAGTCAATGGAGGGAGTCAACCTCTCTGCCAGTCTTACCCCAGAACAGTAAGGAGAGTGTTACCAGTTGCTGGGGCAGTTGGCCTCACTGTTCTCACTCACCCCTGGACACACACATCTGTGCACTCATGACATTGACACAAGAGACAGTCCCCAAGTAAAGAACAACATTTACAGATTGTCAGACAGGGTGAGAGCCAACATCAAGGAGGAAGCCTCCAAGATTGTAGCTTTAGGGGTGATTGAATCCTCTAGCAGTCCCTGGTCCAGCCCCGTGGTGTTGGTACCAAAGGCTCCCCCACCGGGTGCCCAACCAGAACTTTGGTTGTGCGTGGACTACAGAGACCTCCATTCTGTCACCAAGATTGACGCATGAACCATCCCCAGAACTGATGAGCTCATTGACAGGCTAGGCACCACCAGATTCCTCAGTCCCTTGGATCTAACATCAGGGTACTGACACATCGCCTTGACTGATGGAGCAAAAGAGAGGTCAGCATTCTCAACTCCTGAGGGCCATTACCAATTCCAGGTTATGCCCTTTGGCTTGAAGAATGCCCCTGCTACCTTCCAATAGTTGGTTAACAGGGTCCTGGCTGGCAAGGAGGCTTTCTATGCTGCCTATTTAGGCGACATTGCAGTCTACAGTGCAAGCTGAACACATGCACCACCTCCAAGAGGTACTTCAGGTCCTGCAACAGGCAGGCCTGACAATCAGGGCCAGCAAGTGCCAGATTGGGCAGGGTTTTGTGGCGTATTTAGGACACCAGGTAGGTGATGTCAAGGTGCAGCCAAGATTGAAACCATTTGTTACAGATACCGCAACACTCAAGGAAATTCATGAAAAAAAACAAGTCTTTCAATAAAGTTCAGAAGTAGTATGTTATTTTATTCGAAGACGTCAGCATATAGTCCATCCAGGAATCATCGTGCCATAACCACAGCCATCGTATTCAAATGGAAGAACATCGTTGTAAAGGCAGGCCAACACGTGTTTCATCACAAAGTGACTTTCTCAAGGCTGCAAAATATATATGACAATTTTGGTTCTTGTTCCTTGTGCTGAATGATTTGAGGATGATAACATGATCAATAGAGTATAAGGGTCAAATTTAGTAAATGCTGAATGCCATATAGGAAAAAGGGTTTTATGGTGCGTAGCCCATGTGTCAGTGAGAGAAAAGATGGAAGGTGAAAGATAAAGAAGAAAAAGTATGAAAAAAATGTCAAAAGACACACTTAATAATTAGGTTGGTAGCTCCAACTATCTTATTCCAGCGAGACCTGGGTGTACTTCTTTTTTTGTGAAGTGATAGCATTGAACCTGCACAATCCATTTTTCGGTGCCCTATCACCATCACAAGTGTTCATTAAGTGTATAAATACCTCCAGGTGCAACATAGAAAAGGTAAGAGGATTGCCACAACAAACAGAAAGAAACGGCAAACCTTTATGTAAGTAAGCACAAGCTGAAAGGTAACTAGCGTGCATCCAAAGTAGACAAGGTGAGTCAATAGAATGCGTTAGGAGTCCTGTCCATCGTAGTGTAATAGTGGGAGACCATGTTAAGTCTCCTGCCTGTGGAGAGACAATATTGTATGTGAAAAATTGTAGCTTAGGAAAGCGGCATGGTGTGAGGTCCGAGCAAAGAATTTTGGTATGGGTGATCAAGGTGGACATCTAATGCCAGGCATTAAGTGCCATGGTAGTTCAAGGTATTCAAATTATTCAACATTAAAAATAGCGGTATGATAAGGCGGTGAAATGCAGGAGAGACATGAAACAACCGGAGAGAACATGGAAGGTAATTACCCAGTTCGGAAAGCGTTAATAAAATAGTCACAAAGGGGACCTGGTATGTCCAGACTGACCCTGGAGGTAGATAGTATGGGGATATTGACACCGGGCATATAATACGCCGTGGTATACTACTAAGCAACGGAGGCAGTGATAAGAGTAAACAGCAGTGATCGAAATAAAAGGGGGAAACGGTGCAATAGCAGCTTACCAGCTGGAACTTCCAGCGTCTAAGGGTGTAGAAAGTTGTCGGCCATGTAGCGGGATATTTAAACGCCTCATAAGACGTGGTAGATGGAAAGGGAAGAAGGACAGTGGGAGTGTCAGCAAGAGAGGAAGTATGGTGGCCATCTTGGATTGTCGTGATACAGAAATATAGAGATGATAGTAAGTGTTGGAAAAGGGTGTAAAGGAAGTGTGGTGGCCATCTTGGAGTAAGGTGATACAGAAATATAAAGATAATAGTAAGTGTTGGAAGAGTGTGTAAGGGAAAGGCGGTGGCCATATTGGAGTATGGTGAACCATGTATGATAGGTGTTTATAAGTGGTGGAACAGTAGACAAAAAGGGGGAAAACAAGTTAAAAAAGGAGGATAAGAAGAAAAGGGAAGGAGAAGGTAGACAGAGAAACGAGCAACGTACACCTACGAGAAATAACATAAGACTGAGGTATTTGTTAATGGCACCTTGGTGATCACCCAACCGTGAGTTACTATCACAAGTATGACATGGAATTTTGGTGAATGTCAGCATATTAACAGATAGCCTGTACATGAGTTACTCATGTACTGGAGGGAGTAAGCACAGACTATAATAACACAATAACATTCTATTCATACAATTACATGTAACCCAACCTGCAATATGTAGTAGAATATATAGATTAGGAAAAACAGAATGTACAGAGAAAATATACAAAGCTCGAAATAATACAGGGGAAAGATCTAGGGTCCCCTCATGGACAAAGTGGCCAGCCTCCTGGTAATATGCGGGACCATGTTGTAAGTAGATAGTTATCTATCCCAAGAATAGACGTACTCGATCTCATATGTATAAAAAAAACGGAACACAAAACCGTAATTAAATATATATTCGAGAACCTCCCTGCAGTCTTTGTTATTGCGTGTGATACTATGAAATCTAATCCCTAGAACTTCAGATTTAGTGTGTACCAGATTGTAATGGACAGCAAAGGGATAGTTCGGGTGATTGTTCCTAATAGCTCTGATGTACGTTTGAATTCATTTTTTAAGACGGTGAATGGTACTCCCCACATAGATGAGTCCACATATGCAGACAATTCGGTAAACCATAAACTTGCTGTTGCAGTTGATGAACTGTTGTATCTCATATGTATGTGCGGAATTATATGAAAATGTATCCAGTTTGTCCATGGCAAATTGGCAGACATTGCAACTCATGAACATCTAAAGAAACCGCAGGGCTGGGGCGGTAGCCAGTTAGAGGACTGTCTGTGCTATGTATCTTGAAATATCTAGGACATAGCATATTTCTTATGTCTGCCCATGGCTATAAGTAATCTGGGGTCTGTTGCTAATCAATTTCTGTAATGCCTTGTCTAGTAGTAGAAGATGCCAATAGCATTTAAGGATGCAATGTACTGCATAGCGCTGTTGGTTAAATGCAGTGATCATGTTAAGTAGGTGTCTTTTTAGGTCGTGTGTCCATCCCCTGAGTGAGAAGGGATGTACGAGAGGTGTTGAGAATTTTGGTTAATGCTTTAGATGTACCTAATCCTTCTCCTACCTAGCCGCCAAGACCTGGAACACTCTCCCCACCATCCTACGACAGACCCAGGACCTGCTGGCCTTCAGAAGACTCCTCAAGACCTGGCTCTTCGACCAGTAGCACCCCCCCCTCCCCAGCACCTTGAGACCCTTGCGGGTATGTAGCACGCTTTACAAATGCAGTGATTGATTTATTGATTGATAATTGTTTTAGAATAACCTCTTTGTAAGAACCGTAGTTAAGGACTTCCAATTCCTGCATGAATACATGATCTTCGCTACAGTTTCGTCGTACTCTGGTCATTTCTCCTACTGGGATTGCACTGATTTGTGAGGATGGGTGAGCACTGTCTGCATGTAGTATTGAGTTGCAGGCAGCAGGTTTCCTATATAATTTGGACTGGATCATATCATTATCATGATATAGGGTAAGATCGAGGAACTCAATGCTTTTGTTATCTATGTGTTGTGTGAAACACAAGTTGTCATCATTGTTGTTAAGGTGCTTACACATTGTTTCGAATTGTTTTGTGCTCCCTGTCCATATTATGATAATATCATCTATGTGCCTACCTCAGTAAAGAATGTAGTCAGTTAGGGCATGTGGGCAAGAAGTCCATAAATGGTGTTTCTCAAAATGGCCCATGTAGAGATTCGCGTATGATGGAGAAAATGTGGCACCCATGGCCACTCCCTGGGTCTGCTTGTACCAATTGTCATTATGTAAAAACGCATTATTTTCCAGAACCAATTTGGTCACTTCAATCAGCATGTTAGTGGGATAGTGCAGGGTAGTGCCCCTGTCAGAAAGGAAAGCGGTGAGTACTGAAATGCCCTCATCTAATGGGACGCAAGTGTATAAAGAGACAATATCGAGTGTGGCGAACCAACACTCCGGTGTCCAGTCAATATCCTCAAGTTGACAAAGTAAGGGCTTAGTGTCCCAAATGTAGGATGGTAAATTTTGTACCATAGGTTGAAGGTATATATCTCTGACCTCTGAGGTGCATTCCCTGGGGGAACCTATCCCAGATATAATAAGTCAGCCCGGTGGGAATGGACCTTGTTTGTGTACTTTTGATTGAAACCATCATGGGCTGGCAACCACCTCAAACCCAAACAGAAATGAGAGCCTTCCTATGCCTCACTGGCTACTACATAAGATTTGTTAAGAGCTATGCCCTAACTGAGCTGACTTCAAAGAAGAAGCCCATGTTGGTGATCTGGACAGAGGCTTGTTAGAAAGGCTTTGATATTCTCAGGGAAGCCACGGGTACAGCACCTGTGCTCAGGGACCCTGATTACTCCAAGGAGTTTATCGTGCAGACAGATGCTTCAGAGAAATGCATAGGGGTAGTCTTAGCACAGCTGAATGACAATGGCTTGGACCAACCAGTAGCCTTCATTAGCAGGAAGGTACTTCCATGGGAACAGATAGGGAGTGTCATTGAAAGAGAAACCTTTACTGTGGTCGGGACACTGAAGAAGCTGAGACCATAGCTGTTTGGGACTCACTTCTGGGTTCAGACAATCCACAAGCCCCCTCAGATGGCTCATGCAAATGAGAGGTGAAAATCATAAACTCTTGAGGGGGTCCATCTCCCTAAGGGAATTGACTTTACAGTGAAGCATTGCCCAGGGACTAACCGGACCAATGCCGATGGTCTCTCCCGATTCTTCTGCCTTAGTGAAGAGAGATCCCAAGGGGTTGGGTAGTTCACCCCACTTTCAGCTGGGAGCGGACACATGTTAGACCTGATAGCCTTTGGGTGGTCTTCCCCCAACTTTTTGCCTGCAACCATCCATTTGTCTGATCTTGTTTTTGCTGGTCTTAGGACTCTGAGCTCTTTATCACTGCTGACCAGTGCTAAAGTACATGGTAACATTGGCTCATATCCAATTGGCACATTTAATTTACTTATAAGTCCCTAGTAAAGTGTATTACATGTGCCCAAGGCCTGTAAATTAAACGTTACTGGTGGGCCTGTGCCACCCACATAAGTAGCCCCTTAACCATTTCTCAGGCTTTCCATTGAAAGGTCAGTGTGTGCAGTTACACTGCCACTTTTACTTGGCATTTAAAAAATGCTTGCCAACAATTAAACTCCCTTTTTATTACATATACATTACCCCTAAGGTAGACCCTGGGTAGCCCACAGAGTAGGGTGTTATGTAAGTAAAAGTCAGGATATGTACTTGCAAGTTTTACATGTCCTGGTAGTGAAAAACTTTTTCCACCACTGTGAAGCCTGCTCCTCCCATAGGCCAGCATTAGAGATTCCTTTATCTACCTTTAAGTGGTAATTTCTGATCTGAAAGGAGTGGTATTTTCATGTTTGGTATGGTTGGAATGGTAGTGAGAAATGCTTACTGGTGAAGCTAGATTTAACATTAATATCTTAGAAATGCCACTTTTAGAAAGTGGGCATTCCTCTGCACTTATTGCTCTCTGTGCATTACAGCCTGTCTCAAATCCACGTTTGGTCTGTGCTGGTTGTCAGCTCCCCTTGTGCATTCCTCCCAGACAGCCATAAACAAAGGACACTCAGCTGCATCTGCATACTGATGGGTCTTCATGCTCAGGAAGTGTGAAGGGGCTCTCACTTACACTTCAAAGGCTAGTGGCCTGATCTCACACAAAGGACTGATAACCATCCCCCAGATCTCCTGGCAGACAGGACTGGGTTGAAAGGGGAACCGATGCACTTCAAAACTACTCTTTGAAGTTTCCTCTACTTTAAAGGCACATTTGGGTGTACATATATACTAGGTCTGTGACCCCGCTAAAATCAGACACTTCTGGACCTCCAACTGAACTCTGTCAGAAGGACTGCCAAGCTGCCCAAAGGATTCCTCTGGATTGCTGTTCTGGATGGAGTCCTCTTCTGATTGTTGGCCTGCTGCCTGCTGCTCCCCGACTCGGATGAAAGGACTTTGCATTCTCTTGCCATTGATCTCTAAGGGCTTGGACTGAGCTTGCCTCCTGTTTAGAATTTTCAGGGCCATCAAAGACTTCACCAGCAGGAGAAAATCCACTGCACCGGGTAACCAACGCAACACCTGCAAAAATCAACGCATCACCTGCAGAATCTACACAGTGCTTGTCTCGCAGCTGACAAAATTACTGCAGTGCCTCCTGAATCAATGCAAACCCTGTTCCTTCGTTGCAGTGTGTTTTGGATTTTCCATGCACCGTCCTTGGGCTTCAAAATATCCCCCCACCACAGTAAGGAGCCAAGGCTGCGCACCCGAAATTTGGTGCATCACCTTGCCTGAGAGAAAAGAATTGACGCATTACCTCCGCCACACGGGAAAAATGGACACATCACTGTACTTTCGGACACATCACCTCCTCTGCAGCCCACTGCGCTGTTATTTTTTAGGCATCCCAGGTACTTTGTGCTAAAAAGATACAACCATTGATTCCTATAGATTAAGACTTACCTAAACATCTAAAAAGTGATAACTTGACTTATGCATATTGGATTCTTGTCATTTTTGTCTTATTTTATTCAGATAAATGTTACCTATTTTTCGAAACTGGTGCGGAGTACTTTTTTGGTGTTTTCACTGTGTTACTGTATGAGTTGTTGCACATATACTTCACACATTGCCTTCTAAGCTAAGCATGCCTGCTTTGTGCCAAGCTACCAGAGAGTGAGCACAGGACAATTGAGGTTGTGTTGTGACTTACCCTGACTAGAATTGTGGTCCCTACAAGGACCGGGTGCACACCTCTGAAAACTGAAGACCCAATTTCTAACAGTGGGCATGAAGAAATAAACCCAAACACAAGCAAATGCCTAGACACTACACAAGGCAACGTTTTGCAAGACGAAATGTGTCATACAAGAAATGATTGACCTTGAAGTACCCACCTCTGGGTACTTTTTACAGGAGAAAGATCTAATCAACTAGCAGACATTTTAAGTTCAACATAAAATGGACATTCACCAATATACTGTCTAGACTAAGGGCCTGATTTGGATTGTGGCAGACAAGATACTCAGTCACAATGGTGACGGATATCCCGTCCGCTAAAATATAAATCCCATAGGATACAATGGGAATTATAATTCTGGGGATGGAAAATCAGTCACCGTTGTGATGGAGTAACTCGATTGCCAAGATCTAAATCAGACCCTACGTTTAATTCGATTTATGATTAATGTAGCATTAATAACCCAATTAGAGTATCCAAATTTTGTGATCCTCATACCGATATGGAAAGATCTTGAAACTATGAAATTACAGCATATTCCTAAATGCCATGTCTTCATGGTTAGTGCAAAATTGCAGGTACCATCTTGTAGTGATCATTACAAAATGGAAAATAATCCACCCCAAAAGGACAGCATATCTTATTATTAAAGGCCAATGAATTTTCAAAATAACCAAACAGCATTATACCCTAATTAAATTTGGAATTAACTGGACTCATCTAAAATATTCTTCATTGAAGAATATCAGTTCTTTAACTGTCTTACCAGGTACTGTGTTTACAGGCCTAAATAAAGCTTCATGTGGCACTGTTAGGGTTTGGCTAACAATAAGGTTTCTACATTCAAGTGTTAGTGGAATCATCATTAGAACTATAGCAGCTAAGAATATACATTTTTTAGTGGTTTAAATATTGCTGTTAAAATATTGCATAGAATATAGTTGTCTATAATATTTTCTTGTATATCATTACATCGTTATACTTTTTATAGGTTTTTTTCATTTTTAAATAAGGTGTTTAAATATTGCAAGAATGGATGGTTAGGTTTGTAGCATAATTGAGTGGGATGCAATTTTGATTTCTTAGACATTTTAATTGATTTTTTAGATGTAGTTTTTCATACTTTTTCAGGTTTTTATTTACATTCATTGTAATTTTTTGAAGTATTATACTGAACTGAAGGAATGTTTTAAAGGGATGTAGTGTTTACAGGGGAAAAGGGTAGATGTGTTTTAGAGAGTATTATTTTTTATAAAAAAAATTTGTATTAAATGTTATTTTTCTAAAAAAGGTTTAATTTTATTTCATTGCTTATTATTTTAAAGCTTATATGATGTTTTAAGCTATTTTTTTATACATTGCTTTAAAAATTAATATTCATATTGGTATTTATTTTTCTTGTGTGTTAAAAATGTTTTTACTATTACACAAACAATAAAGTGTACTTAAATAATAATACTTTTACATTTTCTTCAGGTATATTGCTTTTCTATTTTTATATAAACAAATAATATGTAAGTGGTAGTAAATATTGTAAAAAGAGAAAAATATTAGATTTTATTTTCAAATATTAAAATATTTTGTACTTCGTTACACTAATTGATATTTACATATTTGTATTTATGTATTTTTACTTCGCTAGATTATTGTATCTATTCTCAATATAATTAGAAACTATAATGTATTTAAAATAATACTATTTATTTTCTGTCATCTTTACAAGACTTATAGTTCATGTATTTCATTTACATTTAAATGTTTTCTCTAATGCATCATGATTTGGGGATTAATTAGTTAATTAAATACCTTTAATATCCAATGTTTTCCCCAATATAACTTAAATTGGAGGTGTAATCCAACTTTCAAGCCTTTAATATCTAATGCTTTTCCCAATATAGCTTAGATTGGAATAGGAATAATACATTTAAACCCTTCAATGTCTAATACTCTTCCTAGTGTATCATAGATTGGAGTGGAAATACTAAATTTTACCCCTTGCATGTGAAGCAATCTTCCCAATGTAGCATAGTTTGGAGTGGAAATAGTGAATATACCCATTTTCATTCCAAGATATCCCCCAGTGTATCTTAAATTGGGATGGAATAATAAATACATCTCTATTATAAATACATCCCCTTTAAAGGCTAACATCTTCCTCATTGTAATTGACATTGGAGTGGGGGTTAAAAATATTGCCCCTTTAATGTCCAACACCTTCCTCAATGTACCTTACATTGGACTGGGAATAGTAAATGTAACCATTTTGGTGTCCAACACTTTCCACAATGTAGATTAGACTGGAGTAGATTGTAATAAATAACCCAATCATTTCACACACACATTTTACATTTCACACTATGGTGATATTTTGCATAGTTTTAAACCTTTTTAATTAGCAAACATATTTTGTTTTTCCCATGAAATGTTTTGCATTTTTTTGTAAAATATAGGCATACTTGTTATATATTATTATGCAGTGCAAAATCAAAAATGTTTTAAATAATTTCTGCACATTTATATATTTCAAGTGTATTACATTTACATAAATTGTAACAAATGTTTTCATAATTTTGTTGCAAGTTTTTGTATACATATAATAATTAATGTTACACTTTATTTTTTTATACTCATTGTTTTCTATTGATAGGTTGCTTTTTTATTTATTTCCATTTAGCAGTACAGTCACCTCATTTTTGGGTTGCTCGAGGTTCCTGTCAGTGGTGGTTACCTTGCTGATGCTCTACGGATCAGGTAAGAGTACTTTTTAGTTTTTTTGGGTACTTGGTTGTTAGGGACAATGTATTTATGATTAGCATAGTCAATGTGCATTAGTGTTTTTAGAGCTGTAGTATTTATGTTATGTTGTAGTTTAAGATTTTGAGGTGTAGTGCAGTAAGCCAAAGTATTTTATATGTGGCTTAATATTAATGTAATGTTTTGTTTTTTAGAACATAGGTATATTTAGTATTATATTATTTGTAATGTGTATGGGGTAAATTTTTTGTGGGTCAGTATTTCATGATTTTTTACAGGTTTTTCATCAGACTGGAGGACTTTCGCTATTTTTGGATGTATTATTTTTTTACACATAATAAAAATTGCTATATTTTGACTCACATCATTTTTAACTTCCTTTATTTTTTTATTTTCATGAAGTGATTTTTTAATTTCACTGTTTTGTGTTTTTGAAGGGGTCCAGGGATTGTGATTTTTCTTGTGGATGTGCTTTTTACCTATTCCATTTGATCATTTTCTTTGAGATTTATTTTCAGTGGATTAATTCTATATCTTGGAAATTACTGCCCAATCTTTAAATTACATTTATTCATTAATAATGGGTGGGAAATGTTTTTTTGCTTTAAAGTTATGTCTCTCTTTGGAATGTTTGATTAAGTGTGATGTGCTGTATTTATGTATTGCTCCTTGGTTGTAGGTGTTGTGTTTTGAAAGCGGTGTTTTGTTTTAAGGTATATTCTTTTATTTAGTAATATTTATTTTCTTTATTTTTGCTCATCAATCTGACTTCATGTTGTTTTATTAAAATCTATATTTTTGACTGAGTATTGAAAATAAATACTCAAATATGTATACTTAAAATAGTATGCCGTCTGCCCATCTTTCTTGCTGGAGACTTGGGGCCTTGACTATGGGAATGTAAACAGGCCCCTCTTACTGCTATTGGGAGTCCCACACCGTGAAATGACTTGTACACTCCACAGCCCCTGCTGCAGATAGCAAGCAAACAGAGGTACCCCCAAGAGCAAAAGAAAAGGGGGATGGCCCAGCCCGGCCTCTAACGGTTGCTGACGGGCGCAGGACGGGCCCGCCCTTGGCCCGGGCTTTGCCCAGGCGCCTCCTGCGCGCGACCCGCGGCAGCAGGTGCGCAATGAGTTTTAAAGGGGCTGTCCCCGCCCCAAATCACCAAGGACCAATGAGCGAGGGGGCGTGGCTCCTGCCCCGGCCTCGCTAGAAGTTGAAAGTTCTTAGAAGCGCGATCCGCGGCAGCGGGTGCGCAATGAGTTTTAAAGGGGCTGTCCTCGCCCCAAATCACCAAGGACCAATGAGCGAGGGGGCTTGGCTCCTGCCCCGGCCTCGCTAGAAGTTGAAAGTTCTTGGAAGCGCGACCCGCGCCAGCGGGCGCGCAATGAGTTTTAAAGGGGCTGTCCCCGCCCCAAATCACCAAGGACCAATAAGCGAGGGGGCTTGGCTCCTGCCCCGGCCTCATTAGAAGTTGAAAGTTCTTAGAAGAGCGACCCGCGGCAGCGGGCGCGCAATGAGTTTTAAAGGGGCTGTCCCCACCCCAAATCACAAAGGACCAATAAGCGAGGGGGCTTGGCTCCTGCCCCGGCCTCGCTAGAAGTTGAAAGTTCTTGGAAGCGCAACCATATTTATGTATTGCTCCTTGGTTGTAGGTGTTGTGTTTTGAAAGCGGTGTTTTGTTTTAAGGTATATTCATTTATTTAGTAATATTTATTTTCTTTATTTTTGCTCATCAATCTGACTTCATGTTGTTTTATTAAAATCTATATTTTTGACTGAGTTTTGAAAATAATTACTCAAATATGTATACTTAAAATAGTATGGTATATTTTATTTTAGTTGAGGTTAAATATTGGGATTTTTAGAGCAGTGTTCTTGCTATGGAGTCTATTTATAGAAGGTCTTGGTTATTAACAAATGTTTGCATTTTGCACTGTAGTATTTGATACGTTTCTTTGGTTTGTTTTGATATTTTAGTTTTTAGTTGGATTAAAATGTTCCATTATAAGTTGTCTGTAGTTCTTTTTTAATAATTATAGGAATTGATAGATGGTAGGGTGGCTTTAACCTAGTGTGCTTTAGAAGATGTTGTGCCACCCTTCCTCTGCATTGTTTATTCTTGCTTCTTGAGCCATGGTGTTGTCATATACCTTCCACCATTGTATCTGATACTTGGATTGGCATCTCTGAGTGGAATATTGCAGTCTGCCAAAACTAGTACTTGCAAAATAGTCTACTAAAGGGCTTAGGGCCTGATTATGAGTTTGGCAGTAGTACCACCATGACGCCGCAGCAGTGGTCACAAGTACTCTGTTGAGTTGGCAGTCTTTCACCTGCCCTATTATGATGCATGCAGCCTGAACCACTGACTGCGTCAATGGAGTGTGTCCCACCTGCGAAGTGGCAGACAGAAATGCTAGCTATTGGTACTCCAACACCGTTAGGGCCGCGGGTTCCCACTAAGCAGATTACGAAAACACAGTGGCACTGGCGGTCCCCTTGCTGTGGTTTCCCTACTGCGGTAGGCCATCCTGGTAAGTGCGCAGCAGAGCACCATAACAGTGTCCATTGGATGGATACAAATACAACACATCTGATGTCCATTGGCCAAGTGGATATACCTGCAAATCACACTGTAACACTCCCCCAATTCCAGACCGCTATCCTTTGTCAATCCACTGCAGCATTGCAATTCAGACACAACATTTTGGTGAAAGAAGGAATGCTTGTTTTACTCATCCGTTTTACCACTCTCCACACACTTTGCTATTACATTTTCTCACCATCCCTTTGTGTATTTTTTATGGCACCATCACTAACTTTAATTTGGGGATATTTCACAACCCAAAAATCCACTTTTTCAGAGGCAGAGTTGGCAGTCATGGTTGATGAAATCATAAGTGTAGAGCCACGGTTGTTTGGAGCCCAAGTCCAACATACCACTATTAGTCAGAAAAGGGACATGTGTCTAGAATAGTTGACAGAGTGAATGTTGTAGGTACCACCTTGCGCACAGAAGGAAATTAGGAAGACGTTGAACAACCTGGAGTGAAGGAGCATTCCCTGGCCTCCAAGCAACTCCTGCAGGCCAATAGGACTGGTGGTGGTTCTCCCAGCACCCCAATCAAATAGTTCCTGTAGGAGGAGAAGGTTTTGTAGATCCTACATCCTGAAGGCTTGACAGGAATACATGGAGGAGTAGAGTTGGGTAAGTTACATCACAATACCTCAATGTTCAGTTTGCCCCCAATTCAGCTTTTGCCATTGTCTTGTCTACCTAGTTTCCTAACATGCAATCACCAAAGTATCGGAGATGTGGATTTTTCTGTGTCAATGTGTATTGTTGCATATGAGATAACATCTATCAGTTTTCATTGCATGCCAAATGTTGTAATTGGTGCTACAAAAATATAATTTCAAGACCCATGATATGTGTCAATATGTAAATATATGGTCCATCCCAACTGCACTTTGTAAATAGGTATGTTACGCTAACCCTTTTGTAAGTGTTGAAATCACTGCAAATACCATGAGGCCCTGTTTATATAACTCAAACCAAAACAACATTGTGATTTTGCCCATTCTCACTTGTCCGACATATCACAACTGATGTTCATTTGTAATGGAGTGAGCAATCTATTTTTTTTAAATATATTTTTATTATTGTTAATTACCTTTCACTGCGTTACATCTGCAACATTCTTGATGGCATCAACAGATTTCCATTTAGTGCATATAATTGATCATTAAATATACAGCATACTCTTTCATTTTCTAATGCTCCCACCACATTTCTTCTTATCCTAGACGTGCATAGGTTACTTGGGGATGCAATGCGCCTAGATTGTTTCGGTGTTTTAGGGGTACATCCCTATCCTGTGGTCGTATTTAATCTTGAGTGCCCACTTGTCCGTATCGCAAACTTCTCTAAAACTACTTATTATTTTAACTTGATGGCGCTATTTCAAACAGACTACATTCACAGCCCTGGTGGGTGTTACTCATTGTTTCCTTGTTCTTCTTTTTTTTTTTCTCCTCCCTTCTTTCAATCAATTGAGACCAGGCCGATACCTTCCTATGCTTATTGTCTCTGTTTCCTCATACCGAGACGGATGTGCTTGGGGGCCGGGAACGTCCATGTTCTGTCTCTTGGGGTTCAGTCATCCTATCCCCTTAATTGCCTGTTCCGGATGGTCCTGGTCACCCTCTTTCCACTCCTTTTCCCCCATCATGCCCCATTGTCTGTGCTCTACCCTATTAGTCGCTCTGGGTTTCCACTGCCACCCCCCCTTCCTTAGTCTGACTATCCTATCTCAGGAGTATTTCTTCCCACGCCAGGGCAATGGGGGTTTGGCGCATACCCCTTGCCTCCTCACTTTTCAGCACTTGCAATTCTGCTCGGGCCCATCTTGACACATCCCGCCTCCATTCGCTCGCCGATGGGCAACTGGGAGATTTCCAGCCTATCGTGATTCGTCTCCTATAGAGGACAAGTGCAAGGTCCAGGAAGCGTCCCCTCACTTTCCCTAGAGGCGCATGCGCTCTCAAACCCAGTAAGCATGACGCCGGGGATAGCCCAATCTCCACCCCTAGCACCCACTCCTGGTCCGCCAGCGCCAAAGCCCAGCCCCTCTGGAGCTCTGGGCAATTCCATACCATATGGTCAAAGTCTGCAGTTACATTTCCACATCTAGGGCATGTCTTGGGGGTTCCCCCATAGATTCTTGTCAGTCTGTGTGGGGTGAGGTATGTTCTGTGCATGTAGTTGTACTGTATGTATCTCAACCGGGTGTTTCTGGATACCGTCCGAGGATAGGCTAATGCCCTGCTCCACTCCGCATCTGTTAATTTCCTGCTCACTGTCTTTTCCCACTGTTCTCTTCGGGCTGTAGTGCGTCCAGTGATTCCTCATTTTGGGACCTGTAGATCCTAGCTATTAAGTGAGATTCCCCACCAGACGTTAGTAGTAAGTGTAGTACTCTGTGGGTTGGGGGCTCTGCATTTACCGTTCCCCAGTGCTCTTTGAGGATGTGTGTTAGTTTCCTATACTGGAGGAACTGTCCCCTTGGGACGCCCATTTCTCTTAGGTCCGAGAAGGACCTCAGCACCCCCTCTTGAAACAGCGCTCCGACTGTCTCTACTCCCGCTCTCTTCCAGGGTCCGAGGCCAAAGCCCACCAGATTCCTATCATCTGTTGGGGAAGCGCGTTGCTGCCGGGACCTTGCCGGGACCTGATTGAAGGGCAGGAGCCCTTTAAATTACTTTCGCGCTCCCGCCGTCGCGGGAAGCGCGTTGCTGCCGGGACCTTGCCGGGACCTGATTGAAGGGCAGGAGCCCTTTAAATTACTTTCGCGCTCCCGCTGCGCGGGCGGCGCCCGGGCAAAGCCCGGGCCAAGGGCGGGCCCGTCCTTCGCCCGTCATCAACCGGAAGAGGCCGGGCTGGGCCCCCCCCTAACGTCTACTCCTTCCGCTTGTGGTAATTCCATCTGGGTGCTGTGTCAGATACTGTGTGAGTCTGTTATTAAATATGGGGAAAAGAAAGACTAATGTTCAGAAGGGGGAAGCCGGGTCCAGCTCCCTTCAGTCATCCATTACTAGTTATCTATCTTCTGTGATGGGGGGCATTGAATCTGAACTGGAACATGTAGAAGAAAGGATCGGGGCTGTTCAAAGTACTGTTCAACACCCCCCCTTGGAACCTATCGTTCACATTTTCACCTTTCCAAGAACTGGTCCTTTATCACTGATCTCGCCTCTGAATACCAGTCAGTTGGGCGTCGATATACTCCCCACTACCGACCGAATCAATTCTTCTCCCCTTTTAGCTACTCCTCCCCTTGAAAGCTCTTGCTCTCAGGCCGATTCTCCTCCTTTGAAGAAGAGGAGAGCCGGGAAAAAGCCCAAAAACACAAAAAAGGCCCTGGGCTCCAAAAAGAAACTACCTACCTTCCCGGCCCAAAGTGACCAACCCCCAATCTCCCTGGTCTCCTTCCCCGAATGCCCTCTGAGTAAGAATGCTCCTGAAGATTGTTCTAGTTTTATTGACCAGACACTCAAATCCTTTTACGCAACTCTAGAGGCAAAAATTACCACTTTGATCGCTAGGAAGCTTGATTGCTTTTGTAATGACGTGACCAGGTTTTTATCTAGTTTCTTAAAACCAGGTCCTTTATGTACGGGAATACATCATAGCCCTAAACCAGCCCATCAATCCACTCCTCCCTCTACTTTGATACCCCAAGGAGTAAGTAATTCTTCGCTTGATCCACAAGCCGTCTCTGGTCAAGGAACTCATGTTGACAACCCTGTATTAGGGTCGACAAGGGAAGTTTATTCCTCTAGGACACATGACAAAGGTCCAAATAAACTTACTAACCATGCAGACTTTTTACATTTACCACCTGCCTGCAATCCGTACGTTCTGGTTCTCTCAAATGTTCCTCCTCTGGAGTGCTCCAAACAAGAAGATACCCACTCCCTAATTAGAAAAGCTGGTCACTGGTTGAACTCCAATTTCAAACCTAATTGTTTTCATAATGATAAGATTCTCATGGCCCGAAGAGTGAGGAGGGTAGGATATTCCAAGGTATTGGAGGAGGGAGACTATGGCCCTCATTCCGACATTGGCCGGCGGCGGTCGCCGCCGGCCTGTCGGGGGCCGCCAGAATACCGTTCCGCGGTCGAAAGACCGCGGCGGTGATTCTGACTTTCCCGCTGGGTTGGCGGCCGGCTGCCTTCAGGCCGCCCGCCAGCCCAGCGGGAAAGAGGCTTCCACGATGAAGCCGGCTCGGAATCGAGCCGGCGGAGTGGAAGCTGTGCGACGGGTGCAGTTGCACCCGTCGCGTATTTCACTGTCTGCAAAGCAGACAGTGAAATACATTTAGGGGCCCTCTTACAGGGGCCCCTGCAGTGCCCATGCCAGTGGCATGGGCACTGCAGGGGCCCCCAGGGGCCCCACGACCCCCCCTACCGCCATCCGGTTCCCGGCGGGAGAACCGCCGGGAACTGGATGGCGGTAGGGGGGGTCGGAATCCCCTCGGCGGCGCAGCTAGCTGCGCCGCCTTGGAGGATTCCAATGGGTGGCGGTACACTGGCGGGAGACCGCCAGTGTTGCCGGTCCGACCGCGGCTTTACTGCTGCGGTCGGAATGCCCATTGGAGCACCGCCGGCCTGTCGGCGGTGCTCCCGCGGTCCTCCACCCTGGCGGTTTGAAACCGCCAGGGTCGGAATGAGGGCCTATGTCGTTTTAAATTTTGCTAATCCTCGTTCAGTAGACCTTTTTTTGACCAACTTGGGCCACTGTAATGTGTCAACTAACAGGATTCAAATACATCCCCTGTGTCATTTTTACGACCCTGTGCTCCTACCAAACCGCACTGTCACTAATTCAAGTATTCACAGACCAGACCCAGAAAGGCTTCATTTACAGGTTACTGTACCCTCTAGCAACCGGTTCTCGACTCTTAGTCACCTTGACGAGAACGATTGACTATCGGTGATCCACCCCTGTTCTTCTAACATGGAGAGACCGAAGGCTGGGAACGTCGACGTTGAATGTACCTGGGACACCGGAAAGCCTGAATTGGATCTGAAAGTTCCTATAAATACTAAAGTTCTAATGTCATGTCCTGTGTCTAGACCATTAACTCTGCTTAGCTGGAACATAGCAGGGCTGCGATCCAAATCTGACAATTCGGACTGGAAGAGCTTTATTTCCTCCTACGATATAATTTGTCTACAGGAGACCTGGTCCAAAGATACGTTCCTTCTGAACGGTTTCACCTCTCTGTGTCAGCCAGCACTAACCTCCCAAATGGGGAGAGCTAGTGGCGGCCTTTTAGTTCTTGTCTCCGTACATCTTCCGCTTTTAAATGTGTCTTTAATCTGGTCTTCCCTTTATTTTATGGTTGTCTTGGTCTCTATTAGTGGCCTAAAGGATATCCTAATTTTACATTTTTACAATAACATCCCTCAGGGCCTCCTTATGGGTCATCTGGAAGAGGTAACGGACCTCATAGATTCTTCACATGTTTTGCAGAGTAGTGATCTAATTATTATCTGGGTGGGCGATTTCAATACTCCTCTGTGCAGCAAAGAACACATGGACCTGTGTGCCTTTCCTGCTGAGGGCAGAGAGTCAGTAATTCATTTTAACCATACATCTGAAGGAGATGCCTTAAACCTTTTCACTTGTAAATTTGATCTGGTTCATGTCACCGAGAAATTGGCCCCCTACGCCTGTAATACACCAACCTTTACAGGGAATTTGAGGGGGAGCATTATCGACTTCATACTTATCAGCTCCTCTGATTTTTATGTAATTCAAGAATTTAAGATTACGCCTCATTGTGCGAGCGATCATAACCCCCTTAGCATTATATTGGACCTAAAAATTTTCCAGGCACACAAAAATAAAAGCTTGAGCGCTGCTACTGTTTATAATCCAAATTGTCGCATACGTCTAAAATGGGACAAAATAGATCCAAAAATTTTTAACCAGGAAATTGTAAGAAGTAGGTCTGACTCGATTCATATGTGTCTGTCCCAGCAGTTAGATTCTGACCGCATAGTGCGTGAATTTGAATCTTTAAGCACTGACATCTCACGCGCCCTGGCGGTGGACAGGCCCGCGAAGGGGCCAGTGGCCCACAGATGGTTCGATTCTGCGTGCTCATCTGCCCACAAAAAACTCAAAGATGCACTTAAAGCAGTTCCTCTCTCCCGTCAATTAGTTAAAATAGCCAGAGCCGATTATAAGGCTGCCATTGACAAACGGAAATCAGAAATTAGGTCTAGGGCCTGGGGTGAACTTTTGGCTGCATCTGAGCAGAAGGATACTTATAAATTCTGGAAAGTGATAAATCACTCTTACTTTTCTGGTAACCACTCTTTGGCCAATGACTGTCTTATTGCTGAGGACGTCTGGTTAACTCATTTTAGGAAAGTCTTCTGTTCAGGAACTTATGAGAATTTGCATGTAAATCCAAAACTAAGCCCCCAAACATTATTTTTGACCTCCATGAGGTCAAAAATGCCATTGATAGATCAAGGCAGGGAAAAGCTCCTGGCCCCGATGGGGTTCCCGCTGATCTTTTTAAATCAGAAATTGATCTTTGGGGTCCGTTAGTTACAAATGTGTTGAATAGTGTGGTAAATAGTAACGTGCCCCTCTCATGAAAATCGGCTATTATTGTTCCTATCTTCAAAAAAGGAAATAGACAAGATCCTTCTTGTTACAGACCAATTTCTCTTATCGATTCGACAGCAAAGATTTTAGGTAGCGTGATCCTGTCCCGTTTAGAAGATTGGGTGTCCGAGGCCCAGATTTTATCCCCTATCCAATTTGGTTTCAGACCTGGTGTAGGCACAGTTGAGCAAGTCTTAAACTTGCAGCTGATACTCAGCAAATACGTGACAGTCAAAAAAGAGTCTATTCACATGGCTTTCATTGATCTAACCAGTGCCTTTGATATGGTTAATAGGTCAAAGTTATGGCAAATTTTGGAAGCCTTAGGCTGCGATCCACCTCTATTGGAGCTTATTAAACGCCTACACACAGACCTAACGATTTCTGTTCAGGCCGGCTCAGAACCTCCCCCATCCCGTCAACTAGGGGTGTAAGGCAGGGATGTATCTTAGCCCCTTTTCTTTTTCTGATTTACATTAATGGGCTCTATGATTCACTGTTAAAACATGCAAAGGACATACCGAAGATGGGCCAGAGGCAACTTCCAGTTTTATTATATGCTGACGATGCAGTTTTAATTGCTCGTACTGCAAACGGTTTACAGGGACTACTGGATGTATTTTATGATTTTATGTTGAACCTTGATCTGAAAGTAAATTACTCCAAGACTTTCATTATGACTTGTGGCCCACGCAATACAAATTCTAAACAATTTACTATGGGAGGGCACACTCTTATTAAGGTCAAAGAATTTTGTTATCTAGGCATGTACATGAATTCTTCTTTGTCCTGGAAGACACACATTAATTTTAAGCTTCAACAGTTGATAAGGAACAACGAAGCAATTTTTCGCTTTTCAAATAAATTAGGTCACAGACCCCCTGCACAGTTGAAAACTCTCTATAATTCCAAATGCACTGCATCAGTCCTTTATGGGGCAGGCGTCTGGGGCTATAATAAAATACCGTCTCTTCAGAGTGTTGAAAATAAATTCCTGCGCAGATTATTGTTGGTTCCAAAATGCACCGCAAATATAATCTGCCATGAAGAACTTGGTCAGTGCTTTTTGGAGGACAGGGTCTTTATGGCCCCCCTACTGCTCTGGATCAGATGTTGGTCAAACCCTATGGCAAGTTTGGTCCAAGACTGTATCTCTGATTGTCTACAATTGGAAAATTCAAATAGGATTCCCTGGCTTATGTTTCTGCAAAACTCTTTTGAGAACCTAGGGCTTAGATACATGTTTGATGATTCTCATTTTCTAACCACAAACTCTAGGTCTGTTTTGAAGTCTACTTACTCCAAACACATATCAGAGCTGAGATTTTATAGTTCCCTGAAATTGAAATTTTTTGATTCCTACTCTCGGATTGTAACTGTTCCATGCCTTGAACCCTATTTGACTTGGTTTTCAAGTTTTAGAATAATTTCCTTTTTAACACTTTTTAGACTTAATCTAATTCATTTTAAGGTAGCTTTCCCCGAACCATGTTTCTGGAAAAAGGACTTACCACTTTGTCCCTGTGACTCCAAATCAACTCAGAGCACTTTGCACTTTTTTCTTTTTTGCCCTTTATATGCTGCTCCTAGAGGGGCCTTTATTTTACCCACGTTACGCCTTCTTAGACCCATTCATTATGAGGAAGCCCTACTATATCTTCAGAGACTGCCTGATATTCAAATTTGTCATCATGTATTAGACTTTGTCACAGCTTCTGTAAGTATTAGGAAAAGGCCTACTCCTTTTTAAAAATCATATGTACGTATAGTATATCATTTTAAAGCTAATATTTGTACTTTTCTGACTGTGATTTTTAATCATGTCTAGTATATTTATCTATGTATGTCAAGGGGTTTCAGATTGGATGCTCATGTGATGTTTTCAGCAATGGTTTTAAGTTTTATTTTATACTATTTATAGATCGGTAAATGTGTCTTGGTTTGTACTTTTATGGCAATTGCTGAATAAAGTTATTTGACTGACTGACTAACTGACTATCATCTGTTCCTTCCCCCAGTACTGAGAGTGGGAGCTCAGGGGAATAAGGCTGTCCCACCCCTACCTTTCTCGCACTTTTCTTCCAACATGCTGCCGCTACTCTCGTCATCATACTGTCCGCGCGCTTGGTCACTCTCATGTTCACCATCCGCGCAGTGATTCTTTTGATTCCAATTTCTCCTTGAACAGTGTATCTATCCAGTTGTCCCTTTCCTCCCATCCACGCCGCAATCCATTGCAGTTGTGATGCTAAATAATAAAACTCGAAGTCAGGGACTCCCAGGCCCCCCATGTGTGTCGGGCCTGCAGAGGATCGAAAGAGCCGTACGTCTACGGCCTTCGTCCCATATAAGCTCCCTGATCAGCGTTTTAAGTTCGCGGAACCACGCCGAATTGATCTGCAGCGGCAGGTTCGCAAGATAGTAAAGTAACCGGGGCAGGATTATTATTTTGGACAGTGCAACTCTGGCCATTATGGATAGCCTTAGAGAGCGCCAGAACTTTACTGAGGAACGCAGGGAGCGGAGTGCCCTCCCAAGATTGCCATCCCAGAGGTCCCCCACCTCATGAAACACCTGTATCCCCAGGTACTTAAATGTCCTCGGCGCCCAGCCTACATCATCGGGGCACGATGCGGGCCGGTCACATCCCGCCAGTATGGGAAAAACATATGTTTTGCCCCTATTGAGACGCATTCCCAATAAGGACCCAAAGTGCTCCAGGGCATCCAGAGCCCAGGGGAGTCCCGTCTCTCCGTTCCCGAGGTAGATGAGTATATCATCCTCATAAAGGGAAACAATGTGCTCCGGTTGTCCCCATTGTATCCCTCTGCCCCTGCCATCCCTTCGTAGCTGGGCTGCCAGCGGCTCGATCGCCAGTGCGAATAATATTGGCGATAGAGGGCAACCCTGCCTAGTGCCCCTGTGAATTGGGTAGGTGTCGGATACCGTCTTGCCTGTCCTCACTCCAGCCAGGGTGGATGCATATAGCAGGTCCACCCACTTTACCCAACCCTCTCCCAACCCCATCTTCCTCATCACTGTCCTCAGGTAGTCCCATCTAACTGAATCAAAGGCTTTTTCGAAGTCCACGGCGAGTAAATACCCCAGTCAAAGGTTTCGCTTCCCTGGGCATATGTAAAATGACAAATAGTCGTCTCAGGTTAAGGGACGTGCTCCGGTGCGGGACAAACCCGTTCTGATCCTCGTGTATTAGTTTTGGCATGTGGCTGATTGGCCAGAACTTTGCTGAGTATTTTAAAATCATTGTTCAGCATTGACAAGGGGCGAAAATTAGTGACAGATGTCTCTCTAGCTTTAGACTTGGGCAGTGGGACCACCAATGCTTCCCTCAGCGTGGCCGGCAACACACCCCGGCTCAATGCCTCAGAGTACACCACCGCCAGTCTGGGGGCCAGTAAGGTTTCGTACTTCTTATAGAAATCCATAGGTAAGCCGTCCGTTCCCGGTGTCTTCCCGGGCGCTAATTGCGATATGGCATTCTTTATCTCATCTGCTGTCACAACTGCCCCAAGCACCTCCTGTTCCTCAATAGTCAGCGTTGGCAATGGGAGATGCTGCAGATACGCCTCAAGAGCCGGTTCGTCAAGCTCCCCGGGTTTCCTGTATAAATGAGCATAAAATTCCATGAAAGCGTCATTTATAGTGTTCGGACTGTGTCTTCCCTCTCCCTCCATGGTTATCACCTTGGATATAGGCTCTCCATCCCCTCCAGGTCTTACCAGCCACGCCAGCATTCTGCCTGACCTCCCCTCCTCGGAGTGTAATGAGGCCATATAGTTTTGCAAACTATGGCATCTAAGTTGTTCCTCAACCTGGGAGTGGTCTCTCCGTGCCTGGGCATACTTTTCCCCTTCCTGCTCATCTGTTCCCTGTCTTCGTTTCCCCTCATGTATTTCTTTCTCGAGTCTGGTCAGTTCACGTTCCAGCGTTCGTCTCACCCCCGTCGTCTGTCCCATACAGTATCCTCTGGTTGTCACTTTAAGGGTCTCCCACTCAACGGATCTAGAGTCAGTGGATCCCTTGTTAATTTTAATATGGTCAGCTAGGAAGAGACGAAGGTCATCCCTGTACACCTGGTCCTCCAAGCAGGATGGGGGCCTAACTTCCTTCACTCTCCAGGTCAGCAGAAGAGGATTATGGTCAGAGAGCGTACGTCCCAGGTATTCAGAGTGGGCCATCCCCTGCATTAGTGTTGCTGTACAAACCACCCTGTCAATTCTTGTGTGTACCCTGTGGAGTCCTGAGTAGTATGAATAATCTTTTTCAGTAGGATGTTGCTCACGCCATATGTCTAATAATTTTTCATGCATCTAACCATTCTCTAAGTTTTTGGGCTACTCTGCTTGTCATTGCCCCCGACAGTGGTGGGGTGGAGCGGTCTAGTTCTATATCTAACACGCTGTTAAAGTCTCCCCCTATCAAGAGGCCTCCCCCCCTCTGGCTCGTGAGTTGACCCGATAGCCGTGTCATAAAGGGGATCTGGTCCTGGTTAGGGGCATAAATGCAACTCAAGGTAATTGGTACACCGTGTAACCTTCCCTCTAACACCACGTATCTGCCTTCCTGGTCAATATTGGTGGATTCTACTGCAAAGGGAACCCCAGAACGTATCCATATCTGCGCCCCCCTAGCATATGCAGAATATTCCGTGGCATACACCTGACCCCTCCATCTTCGCCTTATCTTTTCCGCTTCCCCCTTTGCTAAGTGGGTCCCTTGTAGCAACGCCACTTGGATACCCCTCCTCTTTAGTGAGGACAGAGTTTTGTGTCGTTTGTTTGGTGTTCCCAACCCCCGCACATTCAATGTTAACATATTATATTCTGCCATATTGGAAGGACATTCACTATATTTCCTTCTTGGCCCGTCCCATTGGCCTGAAACCTTCTGTGTCTGACTGTATGTCTAATCCTAACAACCCACCTACTGCAGAGCGCCATCAGAACTAACAATCTTGAACCCCAGCTCCCCTTCCCCAGGGCGCCCCCTAAACAGAAGGCTGCCCAAAATATTGTGCAACTGTGCAACTCAGTCAAATTGTCAACTCTAGTTCTCGCCATACTGTCGGAATGGACGAGATTCTGGTGGGGGGGACCACACCCGGAGGGGCCATCAGATTGCTGTCCACCTCCATCTCAGGGCTGCGCTGCTTTTTCGATTACCCGAGCTCATCCGCCGTCTGGGGGGTCACCTTTGGTACCTGCACCGAGCAGCCCGACCCGTCCACCGAGGACATCACTGTGCTGTCCGATTCTCCGCCTGAGTCCCTGGGGGGCGATTCCTCTCTGCTCATGGAGGCAGCAGCCTCTAATGCCGCTTTTTTCCCCATTTCCTTTTGCGACTGGGTTGGTGCCAAGCGGGGTTGGATCCTGTTTCGTCGTCTTCCCGAGCCCCGGCGTACTCCCCTGTTTGCGTGTCACACCATTTGGGTCCCTCGGGCCTCCAGCCAGTCCCACGCCTCCTCGGGAGTCTGGAAAAAGGTGATCTTACCATCCATAGTCACCTTTAGTTTTGCCGGGAAAAGGAGCGAGTATTGGATTACTTCCTCTCTCAAGGCCCTTTTGACTGTCAAGTATGATGCTCGCCTGGTTTGAACATCCAGTGTGAAGTCGGGGAAAAGTGTCTCCTCCCCGTTCGCAACTTTAAAAGGGCCCGCTTCTCTGGTTCTTTGTAGAAGAATATCTCTGCCTCTATAGTGGAGGAGTCTGGCGATCACCACACGCGGAGGACGGCCCGGCGCCAAGGGCCTCGAAGGCACCCGGTGCGCCCGCTCCAGGGTGTAGAATGGGGTCAGGCACTCCGGGGCCACGACCGTCCGCAGCCATTCCTCTAGAAACTTCAACATGTACGCTCCTTCGGCCCCTTCCGGCAGCCCCACCAAACGCACGTTGTTTCTGCGGCTTCTGCCTTCCGCATCCTCTGCTCTTTGTTCTAGGCGCGCAACCCTATCCACAAGGCACGTCACCTCGGCTTTTAGGTCTTTTTGTTGCGGCGCAATTTCAGCCAGGACATTATCCATGTCTTTTACTCTTTCCACTAACTTGTGGTGGTCCGTCCTCAGCAGGCCAACTTCAACTGCGACCTGGTTAATGTCACGTTGTAGAGTAGTTTTAGTGTCCTCAATTGCACCCAAGATCTTATCTAAGGTGTCCTGCATTTTAAGCTGGCAAGGGTCCAGCGGCTATCCCTCTTTACGTTCAATGGGTGTCATATTGCCGATTACTTTGCTTTTGTGGCGATCCTTAGGGGACATCTGACACCCGGGTAGGGCCACCCACTCAGGCTGGGCCGAGTTCTGGGATCTAGCAGGTTTCCTTTTGACCTCTCACTTCGTTCTCCGTCTCCGTCACCCCGCGGACACTTGGCGTACCAGGTCCGCCGGGGTCACTCAGATGGTCAGTGTCTCTTTACTCGTCACTGCCCGAGGCCGGAGTTCTTTTTGGTTCAGGTTCCGCTACCGCCCGCCGGGGTTACTCTCTCTATGTTTATTATATTTATTTGTGCCCTTCAGGGTGCTGATCTTTGGGGGCACAGGTGTGTTTCAGCGGGGCTCCGCCGGAGTGCCAGGAAAATCAATTGCAACACTCACCCTCCTCTAGGGCGCCGATTTCGGGTCTCCACCATCTCCTTTCTGTTCCTCGGTGTGGCCCCGTGAATTTCTTATGTGACCAAAGGGTCAGATCCCGTGTTCTCTCTGCCCCTATTCCAGGCACGATTGTCCGGTGGTCGGGGCCCACTGACTCCGCCCGCCCCCTTGCTGCCGTGTTTCTTTGGGGTTCGCTCCTCTAGTCTCCGCAGCACGCCTTCGGCCCTCCTTCGGCCTAGTGAGTGTCCCCCGGCCCCAGCGCCGTCACCCGCCGAGCCGCTCCGCTCCCGGTCTCTTCTGTTCGGACCAGGTTCCGCCACCTCACGCCGGGGTTTCTCTCTCTCCGTTTATTATATATTTATTTATTTACTAATTTAAGGGCCCACTTCAGGGTGCTGATCGTGTTCCAGCGGGGCTCCGCCGGAGTGCCAGGAGAATCTCTTGCAACACTCACCCTACTCCGGGGCGCCGATTTCGGGCCTCCACCATCTCCTTTCTGTTCCTTGGTGCAGCACAGTGACCTCCTATGTGTCCAAAGGGTTAGTTCTCGTATTCTCTTTGCCCCGACTTCGGGCGTAGATGTCGATTGTCTGGCGATCAGGGCCCACTGGCTTCGCTCGCCTCCTTGCTGCTGTGTTTCTTTGGGGCCCGCACCTCGGGTCTCCGCTGCCCGCCCTCGGCACTCCCTCGGTCCAGCGAGCGCCCCCTGGCCCAGCGCCGTCACCCGCCAGGCCGCTCCACTCTCGGTCTCTCCTGTTTGGACCAGGTTCCGCCGCGGTACGCTGGGATTTCTCTCTCTCTGTTTATTATATATTTATTTATTTATTTAAGGGCCCCCTTCAGGGTGCTGATCTGATCTTTGGGGGCGCAGGTATGTTCCAGTGGGGCTCCGCCGGAGTGCCAGGGGAGTCACGTGCAACACTCACCCTACGCCGGGGCGCCGGTTTTGGGCCTCCGCCTTCTCCCTTCTGTTTCTCAGTGCAGCCCCGTGTATTTCTTATGTGTCCAGAGGGTCAGATCCCACGTCCTCACTGCCCCGACTCCGGGCGTAGGTGCGGCGAACGGGGCCCACTGGCTCCGCTCGACTCCCTGCTACTGTGTTTCTTTAGGGCACGCTCCTCGGGTCTCTGCAGCACGCTCTCGGTACTCCCTCGGTCCAGCGAGTACCCCCTGGCCCCAGCGCCGTCACTCGCTAAGTCGCTCCGCTCCCTCCTGTTCCTCGAGCGCAGCCGGTCGTCTCAGTGCTGGCCGCGTGTTCATACTCGGGTCCCCGGCTGCGCTGGGCCCACCAAATAGAAAGCTCTGCAGTTCCCCAACCTGCATCGGAGCCTCTCAGCCTCGCTCCGTTCGGGCTCCACTGTTTTGCAGTGTCCTCCACAGCTCTCCCGCACTGTGACTGCAGTTTGCCCCCAGGGCTGGGTGTAGATTTAACAGGATTATTTGTAGGCCCCTCCGGAGCTCGTAATTTATGCGTGCGCCACCTTCGATCACGCGGCCACCGGGCTCTGGAGTGAGCAATCTACATACAATACTCTACTCAGAGACATTTCTGCCTACTTTGCTTTATGTTTTACTGGTCTCCTCAAATGAAACAATTGATGGAATGAGTGACACCATACCAAGTGTGTGGCTCAAGTATTTGCAAGACATGAAGTTAACTCAGAAGATTAGAAGTTGCAGGTGACCCATTGACGCTGCACTGCTCACATGATGACTAATGCTAAATATACAACCAAGTTGTGTGATCATCCATTTTATACACATCTAGGTCTTGGAATGGTCAAGTACCCATGTTAACTCTCCACTGTGCTGTCTTGAATGTTTGGGAGATGTCATGTTTGTCCCTTAATCCAAAAACAGCTTCTTGGGACATCTAATGAGCTGCTTAATTCAAGTATATGTATTTAAAATCTACAACTGTCTCACCAACAAGTTTAATACAACTAAAATGTATCCAATTATAATCATTCCCTTTTTAGTCTTTTTCTAGGTTTCTTCTTACTGTGTCACAAAAGATTAGGCTGTAGATATCACACTTCCATTAAATAACAATGTTCTCTATTTCACCACAGGTCTATCTGTTAGAGCACCTGCCTGAGCTTGGGCAAACAGACAACCACTCCTCCTCAGGACCAAGCCTTCATTGATGACAACACTCCTGGTGATCCGGATGAGGATGGCGGTGCCTGGCAGAAAGCACCAGTGAGTGTCATTGGGCCAAAACTAAACCTCCTACCCCAGCTACAACACCTCAGCCAACATCATTCACCACAATCTGTGTACCTAGTAAAGTCACGACCATCGTGTGACCCCCCCATGGTGGAACATGAGATACCAATCACCACCCTAGTTACAGAGGAGCCAGGAAACAGTAGGAGTAGGCACTCTGGGCCAAGGGCACAGGCATGTGGTGTTAGGGGTCATGGGAGGGTAACTGTGGACTGGCAGAGTGAGGCCACTAGGGCCACTCACACCCAGGATACCATCAAACAAGTCTGAGGGAGCCTATCATGAGTCCTAGGGCGTGATGGGCCAGGCATTCACCAAAATTGGGAGCTGAAGGAGTTGCAGAGGGACATACACCATCAGATGGAGACCCATAACTCTAATATGGGCTCCCTAATTGGGGTGGTGCAGGAAATTCACACATACCTGCGCAGAGGCTTTACCAGCACCATCTTCTTCTTTCTGTGATCCAACTACATCAGGAACATCAATATCTGCTGCAGCCATAGGAAGGGAGGCCCTGCCAGAGGAAGACACACCTGCATACACCCCTGTTCCTGCAGCTGTGGAGCCCCCCACACTGACAAGTGGGGACGGTCATACATATTACCAGGAGGTGCAGATGGTAAGACATCCATTACCAGCTGCAAGAAACCTCAAACCTAATTTCCTCCAGTGTGTGTAACACATTCTCTATGTGGACAATTTCTGGACACATCTACCTTTCTGACGGCAGTGTTTTTTTGGGAATTAGACAATTTTGCATCTACAACTATGGTTTCATTCACCATGACTGATTGCTTCACTTTTCAGTTTTCCTGTTTGTTTTTCATAATGTTTCTTTTCTCCATGTTTACTGAAATAAGTCCAGTAGTCTGAACCCCATTGCCTGCTGTATTATGTCTCACATCTAGCAATGTATTTATGTACTTCATTATGAACTTGACAATGGTATAAATCTCTACTCCTGTAAGCATGGATATGTTGGATGTACACAATGTTTAGCTCAGGATCGCAGATGTGTCTCACTAAAACATGCATGCAAGTGTGTTCTCATATACCATCTTTATTCCATTGCACCCAACAATAGCTTAGCATTATGTTAGAAACATAGCATTTTTATTTGCAGACTAATTAACAACATGGAAGGAGGGGATACATCTGACAATTTCCTATTGAATAAGAGAAATGAAATTTGTTGTATGTTATCAGCTGAAGCCATTTCATCTAGCCCACAAAGGGAATCCCTCATCAATAACACCAACAGACAAACACATGGCAGTACTACATTTTCTGATCACAAGATCATTCGTATCCATTATTCTAGTATCTCGTGGCATGTCACCAACAAATATCTGTGTTGTGCAACACGCAACTTTGCCCTGCAATGAGGAGACACAGCAACATTTTACACACAGTGAGAATTTAGCCAGTGTGAAGGAAGAATAGCTTGATCTGGCTACACAACAACATTTAGTTGGAGCACATAATGCCACACATTTCGCTTTTGGACCACCACTTGAAAGAACACGTCCAATGGAGTCCACATAACTTCTATCCTATCACTGTGCAAGCTGTCTTGCTACATGATTTGTACACCCAAAGTGTCTCTGTCATGCCCAGGAACAATATATGTCCCTATTGTACTTGCAAACAACATCATATACCATCAATGTCCAAACGATGATGCCACGGTGAAGATACCTAAAACAGGCAAAAACAAAAAAATTATCTAACAAGCCATATATATAAGACAATTCACATAGTCAACACCTGGAGAATAATTAAGGAAGAGAGAGGACCAAACAAGCATTCTAGGGGAATTTATTATGATATGTTAATTGGTTTCTTCAAGATATTTGACTATCTCTTAAGTAGAGATATTGTTTTGCTTGGTGTGCACCACTGGTTTGTTTTTGTAGTATTAGAACGGGTTTACTTAGAAACTCGGTTTTACACATCAGGGCAACGATGTGTTTCAGTGTATGAGCACCCATAAGTTTCTTCTTACATAATTCGAATGTGCATTGATTTCAACTAATGAGTTGCCATTTGTTTTTGATAACACCTGGAGAATACAGCCCATGACAAAAACTGAGCAAAACAGCAACACAAACAAAATGATCATGCGGCCTAACCCTGTTCAACAAACACCTTTCACCTGGATTTCCTAGAGCTTGCCCCCGCTGATATTTTCCCCTAACTTATTCCTCTTATCATCACAAGTGTTGCTGTAACATTCAGAGTTATGACATGTGACAAAAAATACTTACACTCATGTAAAGCGGTTATTGATGTTATCTTGATGCAAGTCAGCTCCTTCCTCTTCACCACTATCATCATCATTTGGCATTCCCAGATCCTCACCCGGTGGTGCTTCATGGTCTCCATCCTCTGCAAATAAGGGATGTTCTATTGCAGGGATAGGTTGTGGAGCATGCAGCAGGCCACGGTGATCTGACACAATTTTTGTGACATGTGTTGATTGTTTTTTATGTACCTTACACCTACTTTAGTTGTATGTTAAGAACGCTGTTACTGATGTGTTTGATTTAATATCTTGCACTTACACATAACACACATATGCATGGCACTTGGTGATGCTACTGATTGTCCCTGACATACTTTAAGTCAGGGGGCTTGTGCACAGAGACGTTTTGAGCAATGGGCAAAGTGGACTCTGACCCTGGGTCGCAGATGTACAAGGGTCCCCCTGATTGATCCAACCCTGTTCTACAGAGAGCGTTTCCATGATGACCTTGTAATGCTTCTTTGGCTGATCGTTTTACATTCCATTTTACAAAAATTCCTTTTTGATGTGCCTGATGTGTGGGAGTCTATTACATTCATTTTGCAGAGAAGGTGTGTTTCTGTTTCATGCAGCATCCCTACTAAAGTTTATTTTCTATCAATACAGGACCTAGCATGTGAGAAGTTGGAGGGTGTCACAGTGATTATTTGCTGTGATGTTAGCGAGGACCTGCTATTGTGTGGCAGTATGGTAGACACACGTCACTATCCCTGAATGTTAGTTGTACCTACACTTAGAATTTAGAAGAGTGTGTCTGTGCAGTGTCATTGACCTGGCCAAAGACTGCATCAAAAAGCTGACTTGAAATCATACATTGGAAACTGTTCCGAAGAGGGACTCACAAAATAGGTTTGTCCCAAGACCCCATACACCTTATGTTGTACCTGCCTGTGCATCTGTTAACTGAGGAGACAACAGGAATGCGTAAGATTGTGACTTACCATTGGTTGCATCCAAGATGGTGTGGGATTCGGACAACATCAATCAGCAGCAGCAGGACATGTACCATCGGCTCCATGGCAGCATAGAATGTGTGCAGGTGAGTAAAGGTGAGTTTCTGCCTTATATCTGTCCATTTCAGCCAAGAAGAGATCAGGCACTCTATTGAGGAAGTAAGGTGGGAGCAGAGGTTGACACTGTTCCTAAGGCAGGGAGCTCTTTGGGACTGGAACTTTTGCCCTATTCTCAAGTCTTGCGAGAAGTCTTGAGTGTGGTTACAATTTAAACTATGCCCATGCAACAGCAAGGTGCTTCCTATTCCTTAACTCACCAGGGTAGGATCTTTGTATTCACGGTTCCACCTGAGACCCTTCAGCATCCATTTTTCTCCAGGTGGTGGTCCTCTGAGTACCCGGAACTTCATTGCAATCGCAGCATGCAAAGAAAAGGAAAAGGAATTACGAACTAAGGCAACTAAGCTGGTAATATGCTAGTGTTCTTGCATGTTTGGATACTTAAATACTTACCTAGGGTGTGGAGCTTGCAACAACCAGTAAAGAAAAACACTGCATTATTAGTGACGGGAAATACTTTCGAAAGGCTTTAGAACTAACTAGTTCGAGGACATTGTTATCACTGTATTGATATGTGTCTTTATGTCAGTGCTGTTTAGAACTGTCACGCATACATGAAAATCTTAGAAAATTACTGTACATGATCTGAGCTTCTCACTTTCTCCAAGACTACATCACAAGAAGCTATTGTAATAATAGTGGGGGTAATGAGGGAGGGATAGTTCCAGAGCATTCCGAAATGAGGTATATACTTGTTTCAAGAAAATAATATATGTACAGGATGTGGAACCAACTCTTTGTTAATTTTATGTGCTTTCACCTACAGGAGCCCAAGAAATATAAAACACATACCAACCAACTATTCAAGGGTGAGAGAAGGAACAATAATGTATTTAATGAAAAGGCCATGTAAATATAGAAGGTATCAGGGAGACTACGCAAAAGGTGCAAAATCTTTCACTCTTCTTTTCTAGACACTACAAAGGCAATTCAATTTGGCCTCCCTAAAGTTGGACCACAGCAAACAATGAGTAAGATGCAGGCAGAGTGTTGCAACATTGACAATAGTCTTTCTTCCTCTCTCTCTCTCTCTCTCTCTTTCTCTCACTCTCTCTCTCTCTTTGTCTCTCTCGTTCCATTCGCCTTTCCTTTCCTGGGTTCTTGTTCTTGCAGTGTCGGAACAATCACAGAAAGGGTATTCTTTCCAGAGAGGAATTTGGATTAAGCATCTGGGGATTCTGTAGCACTCCCACAGGATCAATTGCAGCCAGGTTATTGTTCATTGGTCAAGCTTGAAATATATTTAACATGATTGTGATATTTTGCATTTTTTTAATTTGTATTGACATTGGGGTATTTTAGAAGATATTAACTGCAATATTTTTGTAATTGATATTTGTGTTTTTCTTGTTTAAGTAGAGGATGATATTTTCTCACAATAACTTTTGGCGATATTTTGTAAATCAATCTTTCAATATTTTCATTGTGCCCCATATTATGTCATACAAACAAACTGACAGAGATGAAAAACAGAAGTAAAAAAAAAAAGGAGGGAAGAAAAAGGGAGTGGTAACATGTTGAAAAAAAAAGATTGTTACCACTGACACCACTGCTGCCAGTCTCAATAGTTCCCGCAGATGCAGTGGAGCCGCCCTTCATGGCAAAGTTGGTGTCGGCTGCTTTACCAGGTGTAGTGGGGCTGTGCATCTTCGGTATCCTTCTGATCAGTGCCCAGTACCTACCTTAACTCTCTGATATTGGCCTTGTAAGTCATTCTTAACCATGTGTTTGCTGAACATTGGTTTCCTCCTTAGGTTAGCACTGAAGATCTCTGAAACTGCACTGTAAATTTTTTTGACTAAAAAGTATTTATGCTTGAAAACTTACTTACTTTGTAGCATAGTTCTTGGGTTTGTATATAAACAAAAATATTATTTTTCTAAATTGGTCTCTGATTTATTCTTTGAGTGTGTGTCTCATTTACGGCCTCTGTGAGTACAACAAATGCTTAGCACTACCCTCTGATAGCCAAACTACTCACCCACACTACCCCAAAATAGAACATTAGTCATTGCTACTTTTGCCTCTGCAAACCAATTAAGGATCCATTGGACTCTCTGCATGGTGTACTTCTTTTTAGTGCACCATATAGCGAGCCAGCTTACTACAACAACTATGACAATTCAAGAGAATAATAGACCACTGCTGGGAGGGAGAAGAAATGCCCTTCATTGAGAATCCTAAACAAATAATAACAAAGTTAGTAAAAAGAAATGAGTACGGAATGAAATCTGGTAGATGAAAAACAATTACAATCGCCCTTTGATGTTCTCATTGCAATTTTTATGGAGAAGAAATAAGAATAGAGAAACGCAAGTGAAACAATGCACTTCCTGGCTGAATCAATGAATGCCCCATATCTGATCAATTAGCAAATTTCAAAAGAATAGAAGGGGATAAAGTGACACATCTGAAAGGACAGCATACCAACTTGATATATACAGTGGAGAAAAACTAACACGTGTGAAAACTGCTCAGTATAGATACCAAGAATTGTTTCATTCTGGGCTTTGCTGACGCAGTGCAAGGCTCCTATTTTATGCACCTGCAATGTGTAAAGTAAATTAACTTAACCTAAAATGTCTCTGTTAATGCTTTATTTTAAGATAGCACTAATGCTTTATTTTTAGATAGCACAGCTCTGGAAATAGAGAGCAAGTGTAATAATCCAGAAGCAAGATAAATAGTTATTCTTTATTTGTAACCCTCGTGTATCATTACTCTGCCCTTCTTCAAACACCATGACCACAATAACAATTAAAACCTAAATATTCTACAATTAGACTAATTGGATTTTACAGAAATCACGTTCTATATCAATGAAAATATGTTGAAGAATTAACCACCAATACACATCTCTCTTCTTAATAAAGAATATAAATTATGACATACCAAATACAAAAAAACTAGAACATATCTATACAGGAGCTTAACAATAAGGGCGCACAGTGAAAACTCTCCATACCATAGTTACCTGCTGTTTAAGGTACTACCACCTTTATTCTCTATTTTCACCCTTACTTCACCATTCTCCTCAACATTATTTCTGCTATTATCTCTACTCTCATCCCCTCATGATATTACACAATCTTCTATCAGCAATTGAAAAAGTCTCTTATCCTCTCCAATACTTCCACGTCATCAGCATCATTAGCTACATTACCCCTGTATATGGCCAACTAATTCATGGCTATACCCTACCACCGTGAAGTATGGCTGAATTGGAGTAATACTTCAACTACTGCCAAAGGCTTTGAAAGGACACTTTACCACTTCTCTGCTTTCCCTGGTACTTACACCCTCACTTTATCACATTTAAAACATCTCACCACTTTTTTCTTACAACTCTTCTTATACATTTTTATATACATCGTAAGCCTTCTTGACATCATCCTTAACCATAGATGTAGACCACTCCACTCGCCTAGATTTGACCATCGCACTTCAATTATTCTTGAGTCCTCTCCTCTGAATAGTAAATTAACTATATCCAGTGAGGGTAATTATGATTCGGTAAGACCAAATCATCTTCTTCATGTCAACTTCCAATCCTTCCTGTACCTCTTGGCAAACTAACTCTCCCATGATAACTAGATTAAATGTCTCAACCTCACCATCTCCTTCAGGATAATAAACTAACTTAAACGTTGTTCAACTCCATTACATCCCATATACTGAGTTGCATCTTAAAGTGAGAACCACTGTATATGACTGTTTTTTTAGGCAAACCTTCTCTCAGAAAAATCATAACAAAAAATGTCATTACTGCCCTTGTATTCACATACTCTTCAAATGACACATCAGATCACTATGAAAAATATTCAATAGCAATTAAAAAAACATGTAGCTCCCACAGTATTCCACCACTATGCCCCATATATTAACTTCACTGGTCTCCCATGTTATGTTGGGTCACTTAACAGATTATCACATAGGTTTCAAAGTCATTTGGTTCTTGTCTGCACTTCCAAAATCCATAGAGGTCTGAATATTATGTTCTATGTCAGCATTCATGGCTGACCACCAATATAATTTCTTAACACTTTTTTTTCCTTTTACCTATGCCCAGATATCCTTCATGACATAAGTAAGTGATCCTACCCCTTAATGCTTAGGGTAGAACATCTCCTTCACCTTCCCACAATTCCTCTCCGTTCACTGAGATTTCATCCAGTACTTCTGAAAAAGCTCTAAGCTGCATAATCCATTCTTGTTTAGAGCTCTTTGATCATTGATGGACCTTCTTCTTTTTCCATGGCGTTCCTTTTATTGAGTTCAAATAGAACTGTCTTCTCCCCATGCATTTGTATCAGTTCTTCTTCAAAACTATCAGCATTTACATTTAAAGGATGAAGGTGTGGCCCTAATTTTCTGAAACAATTCTCATTACACACATTAGGTCAATAAAGCTATACGAGGACCCTGAATCAGCAGCTTTCATAATACATACTCTCCCTAAAACTGATCTTTCACAGAATTCCTGTGTTTCTCCCACCCAAGAAATGCAATCTTTAAATTTTACTTTTAAAACTTGTAGAAAATACTGAAACAACTTGACTTTGATTCCAAATCTGAGCTCATTTGGTTGATTAATTAGATTAACTTTATTTCACGATTGCTGTTCTTTCAGACTTTGCAAAGTGCACTTTAATTTCACAGTAAGTGCAGTTCTGATTCATTGTTCAAAAATATATTTACCAACCACAGGGTGATCCAGGCCACCACACTTCTAGTATTTTGTTAATACAACTTTATCTCTGTTAAATTTCTTAAAAGTACTATTTCTTGACTGTTCATGTCTTGTTTACCTATTTCAACGTCAAACTTGTGTATTGGAGTTAATGCATGTGAACAAGCAACATTGGCACATATGTGACAAGCCACTCGAATATGGCTACCTCCAGGGGTCATATTGCGTGACCGCATGCAATGCATGGAATGATGTTGGGCTTACATGATGGGCTAATTCAATATGGTCATCTACAGAGAACATGTTGGGGGGACTTAATAGGACGCATGGTGTAGGAATATTTCAGCTTGAGGAAGCGCATAGGTCTTGAGTAATGTCATGCTCCACCTTGAGCTCTGACCTGTGCAAACAAGAGCAAACTGTGAGCGTGCTACCCACTTCATCATTGAAAATCATTTTCCTTCCATTGTTGACAGTCTTGCTATTGCTCAGGAATTTGAGTGGTGACAAAACTCTTCACCACACAGTGGCCCTGTCTTTCCAACATTGATGAGGTAGATCACCACAAAGTAGAAAATAACCATCAAACAACGTGGGTTCATGAAGATACATCTTCCTAAGTGATGTGTCATGCAAGAAAGACCACGGCACATGAAGGTAGGTGTTGAAGCAGATATGTTAATTAGAAATTATCAATGGATGATTATGTGTTTTAATTAACAAGAAAATGTTAGAAAATTAAACGTAGAAAATTGAATGTCCACGTTTGGAAATGTGCCCACAGAGAGTGAAAGCCAACTTATACGAACTTGTACTAAAATGATTAAAAATGTGTGAAATATTGAAAATGTGTAATAAAAATGTAATAGTATGTCATACTAAGATGTATAACCTATGTTTCGCATTATATTGTAGAGTTAACTTAGCTGAAGATGTGGCCTAGTTTTGCCAGGCCTCAGGCTGCAGCTGAATAATCGTGTACTGTAGAAAAGCAACGTGTTGAACTGTCCTTGAACCGCTTATAAAGTCTGCTTAGCTAGAATTTTCTGCAATGTACCGACGGACAGGAGATGATGGAAATAGACATGTACCAAATTTGGTGTAAGACAGACTTTATGTACTTTCCCAGGACTTGAACAATAGAGACACTGACTGGAGAAGAAGATGCAACATTTTTGATACCTAAGGAGCCGGATGATGAGGACATCATACAGTGAACCAATCAATTAACTGAGAATGGCTTAATATTAGAATTTATAGATTTGCTAAATTAATATTATTGGGTAGAGCCATATCTGGAAACTAATTGACCATTTAGGAATTAGGGAAATGAACTGGAAAACTTTAATAAAAAGTCATGACAAGGGGCAAAAAAACTTCAGAGAGATGCGAGGGAAGAATTGGTGCAGATGCTAGATGTCGAAAGACGCAATTCGAGATTCTGTCATTGGGCTTATGCTTATGAGAGCATGATGCATTGCTGATCGATTGATGACCTGAAGATGAAAACTGACTTTGTTGCTGATCCATTCCGTAGATAGGTAGCTATGACAATGTGACTGATTAACTTTGTGCCTTTCTTTCTAGGTACCAACTGCGCTGCTTAAATAATTTTTCTCCTAGCTAGATCTTTTTCAAGTTCATGTTCTAAATTGTTTCCGCATGAAGTCCCACATGCTGATGCTAATCTGGGTTAGGTAGGGTTCCTATGAGTGGCGCTGACAGTGACAAATGATTGGCGGACTGATTGCTGAACACTGCTATAAATGTTGACATATTCACCTTTGTTAGCTTATGCTAAAGCATTAGAGCATATGTTCTCTCAAGCTCTGATTAGATTATGTTATTGGTGGTCTCTAATGAATTAATTCTGAGCTGGTTGAATGAAGTTTGATTAACCTTATTCATTAGAATTGTAACTAATAGGGAAATAAAAATGGTAAAACATATATTGAGTTGTGGTTATTCATGAAATGTTGGTATAATTGTCTAATGATTAATGATTCTCTTAGTGATTATTGATTGGTTATATTGAATATTGATAACATTGGTCACTGCATAGCTAGGATACTCCATGCGATCCAAAAGGTTAATTGGCCTATACGCGTCCCCCTGTAAGTTTACCCACTAAGGACCAGGCTCGCTAGCATAGGTTTCTCTTTCTTTATTTCCTATTCACGCACATGCATCCCTTCCCAATCTCCTTTACCCCCAAGTCCCCTCCCTTTCCACTTCCGGCCATCGGCCCTCGCTGGACATCTTATAGTCACAGAGGTGCTAGCGCTCTCTGGTCCCGGGTCTCACTACGACACTACACCAAGGGCTGAAGGACTTGTCACAAAATTTTTTAATGGCAAGTAGATTTATTCGTTATTTGCAGCCCTGCTGTCTTAGTACTCCATCTTTCTTCAAGCATCAGGACCGTGATAACAATTCATACCTAAACATTCTACAACTCAGCTAATTGGAATATATAGGTATAACATTCCATATCCACGAGGACATGTTCTGGTATTACGCAACACCACGGCAAGCTTTTCTTCTTTCTGCTTCTGAGTTGTGCTGTCTCAAAAGCATATCGTAACCCAGGTAAAATGAACTGGCTTTGTACACGGCAGATGCTTAAAACAGCTCTGCTCTGCACCAGAACATCACACTAAAAATACTAGAAATGGTTGCATCAAATCATAGAAGAGGGTCCCTTGGCAACAACATCTAATGCATATCCAGGGACACTGGAGTAATGCGATTCTGAGGCCGTTTTCTTCATTAATATAGAATATGTCATACTCGATTTATAATCCATCACCTTCTTTACAAATTGCAAACGTTTCCAGCTCATAGTTGCTAAAACCACTGCCACATGTGTTGCGTGCAATGGCAGACCCTTTACTAAACAGTGGCAGCTCATCTTTCAGTTACTGGTTACTGTATGTAAATGTTAAAGAATATTCTAATGAGGGGAAGCTTTCACTATCACTGTGTGACGTCTAAAAAGTATAAAACAGTGAGCTAGTACTGCAACAAAATATGGCACTTTACGCCTCATAATTTTCCTTTTTCTGCTGCATAAATTAGTCAACTCTACCGCATAATTCCAGTAGCCCCGCACATAGTTCAAGGAACCAATGGATGTATTGGGAAAAAAACAGAAATTAATGGGACATCGAAAATGATACCTCACGATGCTGAAGAGAGTGCCTTCTAGCACAATAGCATGAACTATGCAGTTTATACGTAGGCAAATAGTACATGTGCAATAGTGCATGAGCAAATACAGTTTTACTTTTAATCCCGTGTCAGACGTAAACAAAATCAGCTTCGTGGTTGTAATTGAGGCATAAATGCTGTTTAGTTGTCAATTCTAGAAATGAGGACATTGACTTAAATATTTTCATCACCAATAGCGGCCATCAGCCTTGTTGTTTACCAAATTGACCTCGAGACTTTGGGGAGAAGTTCAATCTTTCCTCGTACATCAGCTTGAAATTCTAACCAACTCTAAAATAATCTTGACAGTCATAGAGGGATTGCCCCAAACAGTTTTGGGGTGCTAGATATGCCTTTTTCTCTTTCTTTAGTGGAGCATTTAATAAAGTGAATAATCTTTCAAACGTAAAGAAGCATATAGAGAGTATCCCCTGCCCAATATTATGGTGTGATTAAAGTGCTTCGCTAAAGGATCAGTAAATGCAAGACTGTGGCCTGTACTGTACTGTAAGTGCCCAGATTTAGGATATGGCAGCTACTCTTTGAGGCACTGCCTTAGGCTTTAAGTATGCAACAAGTGGAACTCCTTTTCAGATGCATATCTCAGGAGCAGCTCTCTTCTCTTGAGTCCTCCAGAGCACTCTTACCTTTGTGATCAGTAGCACTCGTGTCAGCCATTGAACTGTGATTTAAGAATTTAAGAATCCCTAGTTTTAGAGAAAAGATGGAGAGTAAACACATCCTTAGTCGCCGATAGTCCTGCCAGTCATGATATGACTGCAAAATGCTCTCTCTGCACAACTCATCCAACTGCCATACTCAGTGATGTGTAATCAAATCCAGGAATAATGCTGAAGTTAACACCAAGATTACTATTAAATTCACTTATGATGTAGTGCTTGTCCTGTGACAGACCTCCTCCTCTGGCATAAAATGCAATGCCTTTATGATGTGCTCAGCATGGTCACCAGTACTACGGCAGCTCAAGGTGACTTTCTTTTTAGCCCTGTAGCTATTAGTAATATGCTCTTAACGACCTTATGATGTCTCTGTGGTTTCATACAAGTAGTGGGCTTTTCAGTTACAAGTAATCAGCCTTCATCTTGCTATATTTTCTGTGCCCGCGGGTTGTGGAGGGTTATCTACATACTCCTTAAGTGATCTGCCTTGCCCGTGTCGTACATGTCTTCCTCTTTAGATGTGTTCTACAGTCATGTGTTACGTGCTTTTCAGCAGCATCTGGTATTTGACCTTCAGACCCCCCCTGCCTCCATAGTGTGTTTTTCAGCCCTCTTTGTGACATGCTCTGTGAACCAGTTTTTAGTTGCTCTTAACCTATCTTGGGATGTTCTTTGTAGTCTATGTTTCTGTTGTGCTTTGCAGCCTCCATGCACCCAGAGAAAGAGCTTTAAGATCTCACTGTGGGAGGTCGATGTTTGGTGAGGTGGTAGGGCATGCACCATCTTCACATTAGTGGCGACTACATCTCTATGCATTCCCAGCAAAGGACTCACTGGTGACTAGATCTGGAAAGACAGGGACAGGACCATCTCTGGAGAAAACCAGGAGGATAATACTGAACATGATGACAACCAGGAAATAACTGGGCCAGGAGTGGACCTGACACATGCAGAACCAGAGCCAGGGAAGATCAAATCCAAACAGGAAATGCCCTAGAGAAATGTAGACTAGGATGGCACCAAAGGTGCAGAGCTCCATAAGCTCTGTCAACCAGCAAAAAAACTAGACACAAAGAAGAGCATCAGAAGAATGGACCTAGAGCATGCATGGCCCAGGGAGGATCAGAGAGAACTAGATCCAGAAGGGACAAGACTCAGAGGGGGCAGACCAAGAGACAATCATAAAGAGCCACACATACAGAAGATCTCCCCAAGGAGAATAGACTCCTAGAGAGCAGTGATGTTGCAAGCATGCTGTGGGCGCTAAAGCACAAAAGGAAATTTGTCCCCCATACCCTGGTTTGAAGTTAAAACGCAAACACTTATTGAGGTGAAGTAGGCCCCTCACACCCTGGTCTTGGTTCTTTTATATCTGTTGCACTATTTCTAGTTATGCCTCTGGAAGAGGGCCAGGTGCAAAAAGATCTTGGGAAGCCCCTGCCAATATGCACCTTCACAAGATAGACACATCCAGACCCAGAAGGAACAAAACACATAGTGGACTAAACCAAGAGATAATCCTGGAAGGCCACACATAAAGAAGCCCTCACCAAAGGAGAAAAGATTAACACACAACTGCGGAGGGACACATCCAGATAGACCCAGGAGTGGCCATAGCTGGTTAGCACATTCACTACAGAGCATCAGGAGAAGTACACCAAGATCAAGAGGGAACAGACCCAGAGGAGACCAGAGAGTTTTGGAGAGACTACAAACTTGAGAAGACCTTGGGGGTTATTCTAACTTTGGAGGAGGTGTTAATCCGTCCCAAAAGTGACGGAAAAGTGACGGATTTACCACCAGCCGTATTACGAGTCCATTATATCCTATGGAACTCGTAATACGGCTGGTGGTATATCCGTCACATTTGGGATGGATTAACACCTCCTCCAAAGTTAGAATAACCCCCAAGGTGTCATATTACATACAGTGTCCCGGGAGTGCAACAGGTGTGTGAGACAATTTTTTGTGACCCCAGGGCACTGCAGTGTTATAGATCGAGGCAGCAGAAGCACATGTGGCCCCTTCTGTAATACATAAAGTGCCAGCACTATCTGAAGAGGGCATTATCTCATTTGTATTGGGGTGTGGCCGCATGCAAACGAAGGAAACACTTTGCCTCTATAATTGTGCCATATTATGGATGTGGGTGCCTTGGCAGAGAGGCCATCAGGAGGAGCACTAATTTTGTGCCACAAAGAGGTGGTGCAAGGTCAGTGTGCCCTCAATGGGTAGACCTCTGGATGGGGCAAAAGGGTCCCATGGTTCGCCCATATAGTCCCTTGCAAGAAGGTACGTTCACATTCACCGCACCTGCCCACAAGGTGAGCTCTCTCCTTCTCTTTGATGTGCAGGTGGATGCCACCTGCAGAGTGAAAGATGAAGCAGCTACTTTCAGCAACTGCTCAGTCTTTCATTAATGCTTTCACTAATGCGCTGCCACCAGGCAGAGCAAGTTTGCGACTGCCCTGGGGCCAGCATATTTTCAGTAATAGAGCACATTGGCTCTTTTTGTGCCTCGTACACCAATTTGAATGTGTGCTGTGGCGCAAGGAGAGACAATGCGCCCTAATCGGAACATGGCCCAATGTGAGAAAAGCAGAAGACCAAACCAGGAGTATATCCTGATTACCAGACTTGTGGGATAACTCATCAATAAATATCTTTAAAGTCAGAGGGGTCATATTGGTCTTTAAAAATATTCACTTTTAAGAATGCCAGAATATTATAGGACTGGCTTTGAAGGTACTTCAGGTGTGGGGAGCCCCTGTAGTACTCTGATTAAATATGGAAACACGTCAGGACTTAAAACCACAGGTTCTCAAACTTGTATATATAAACCAGCAAATGGGAAGAATGTCTTCTAACCTTATGTTAGAGGTACTTTTAAGAAGTTGTCTCACGTACCAGATTTTGTATCCGTGGAAATATTTAAGGAGGTTTTCAGTATGTCTTCAGACTGGTCACCTGTATGATATAAGCTTGTTTTATTTGAATAACCGTATGTCTAATTTGCATGGTATATTTTTATTATTACCGGTGCTATGTCTTAGTTGGTAATTTTTTCAAATGCTGCACGCTCTTTAAGCTTGTAGTGATTTGCACATCAATTGATTGTTTGGTATGATCATATCCTTGCGTTATGTTGATTGTACTGCAAACCTCTGCAAGCTAAACCAAACGATTTTAAAGCTGGTAAAACTGGCATGCTGCAGAGCTCTCTGACTGATGTCTGTAAAAAGACTTTTGACGCTAAAACGTTCATGCAAGAAAGCTTTCATGTACGAACTTTCTACATTTCATCATTGCAAACAGTACGATTTTTTTTCTGCAGTTTCTTGTGCTCAAATTAAAGGCAGTGAATGTTTTTTCTCTTTATAGAAGGTTTATTGGAACGTCCTGGTGTGGCACAAAAACCTGTTCTGTGTGCAGGTCTGCTGCAGTTCTAATTTCTTTCCGTGTCAATTCAAGTTTCTCAAGTCAACCTCGGTGCCTTTTTGGTAGCCCATGATTCTGAACAGGATAAAACCCATGTGCAAAACGTTCTATATGTATAATTGTCCTCTCCATATAAGAGGACACACAGATTGAACCTATAACTTCTGTTTTGGTGTCGGGCTTGCAGAGCACTGTTGTTTTCACAGGATGTGTGTCTGTTTCCGAAAAAAGTTAATGACAAGGAAAAGTAGCATTTCGCAAGGAGGCATGCCAATGTTTGGTCTCATTCCAACAGTCGATATCAATGTTGCCACATTTTCAGCCGTTCCTGGGCTCACCTGCCATTTCCAACAATGCATAACGCCGAAACAACACTTAATTACATTTTTCTTATGCACCTCAAATGACATGTACATTAATTCTTAATGTGTCTGACAGGACAATTTTCAAAGGAAATTCCCAATTCCGTGAACTGACGCTAAACATGAACTATCACCTTTATGACTTGGAAAGGTCAGTAACCGTTTCCTACACTGAGTCGCTAAATACAAGGTCTAGTTGCCTTGCTCTGCCTGAGTACCACAGTCATTTTAGAGTGCAAGAGGTAAAGCCGTGGCTGCGTCCAGGATCTACACCATAGACATGAGATGGAAAGGTAGGAGGAGCGTGTCATGTATATAGCAGGACTCTATAATCCTGTGGCCACCCTCCGCCAAGGCCAGACTTTCAGGCCCTAGATACAAATTCCTACTAGGTTGGGGGGGGGGGGGAGGGGCACACTACGTGGGGACGAATAGAAGGGAGCATGAATGTACACCGGCTCCCCCAGAAATAGACCCTCTCTATGCACACTCCTTACCCAGGTTGTCGGCTCCAAATGGCCATTGCAAAATGGAAGGCAACATGAAAGAATGAAGAAGGGCATACAGTTAATCTGGGGTCTTTCCGTTTAGGAAACGAGGGTACAATGTGATTTATTTGTATCTGTTCCTGCATGCAAGGTCCTTCTGATTTCAGATGTGATGGAAACGTCTACAAGCACTCACAGTAATGCAGATGGTCTGCATACTTTAAGTCTCGGGTAGTTGGTGTGTTTACCTTCCAGTGATTAGAATTTGTAGCTCACTCAAGGAAACATGTTCTTTGGTAATCTCTCAGAGGGGCAACCTTATGAGTGTATAAACGGTCAGCAGCAAATAAGCGATTCATTTTTTTCAGAAGACTGGAAGTCACCAAGGAAAATTAAAAGGGGGCCTGGAAAGAAGCAATCAGAAATTTAGCCATGATGGAGGCATGAATGAAAGAAAAACTGATTCAGGATTTGTGCACAGTGAAATTGTTAGGATTACAGTTCATTATTGAGCTTATTTTTCCTTACAATAACGAGAACATATTGAAATTAAAAAATATATCTCTGAATGAGCAATCAGCACATTTAATGACCTTGCGTTGCTGATTTGCCGATATTAACTGTAACATGAAGTTTAAAATTAATGAATGTAACTGATATTCATATAAATTAAAATGTGCACAGTATGACGTGAAATTAAATGTACATTATTGAATAATGTTGAAGCTTGATGTTACTAGGCCTGAATGTCTTTAACATGAGAAACTGTTCTTCATTTTTGCTGAAGTGTCACTTCACTGTAGGTGCATTCACGTCAAATTATAGTTTCAGAATAGTTTTGCTATTGTTTTACTCGTAGAGAGTCTGAGACAACAACCAGGAGAAGAGAACACTATGACACCAAGAGTGAAGATGACTGTCCATTATTCATACTTATTGCAAATAATGTTCAGGAGACCAAAGACAGCAATGTTCTCCGGACTACTGTCGGATTGAAAGCTGATGTTGCAAATTACACCATGGGACAGGAGAATACAATGGAGCACGTGAATGTGATGGAGGGTGTTCCCTGATCAATTTTCCAGTAATAACTAGGATTTACACTGAATGATTTTAGAGCAGATTTCCTTAGCCTTTGAGAGGTACAGACCTCTGATTTTCCTCTTTTATCCTCATGCTTAATGAGTGTGGCTTAGGCTTACACTTCACTCTCTCTAAGAATACTCTTGACTGAGCTTCTGAAATGCTGACACCTTCCATTTCATTTTCATTTTCATTATGGATTTTTGTCCCTTTGTCTTATTAGAATTTTTCCTTTTGCTTTAGCTTTTTGACTTTGCAACTTCACCATTCAATTAAATTAACTTAGTTAGATGCTTTAAATGTGACTTGTGTGAAAGAAAAGACAGGAGAATGTTTTCCAAGTGCCAGATTTTGTTGTTAATCGTTTGTATTGCTGTTACTGAATTATTTGTATTCCTTATGCTAATTTGTCTAAATTTCTTCAGGAGATTTGGCTATCCGATGATTATTCTGTATCTCTACAGTATATTTTTTAGATTTGTTTACATTAACCTGAGGGTTAATTTGTAACAAAACCCTTTAACTTTATTTATGATTTGGGTTTTCATTGTGTGGCCAAATTAGTTACACTGTAATGTCGTAGCTGGACGCTTGCTCTAGGCAAAACTGCTGGTTTAGGGATGACAGCAGTTTTGTTTGTAGGTGACTAGGTCAATCCTACAACAAGTCACAACTGTCGGCCCAACCCTCCCAGCTCACAAGCAGTACCTCACCAGAAACCCAAATAGTAAAAGGTGATTTGTGGAAGCCTTTACGCATGGACTCAAGAGTGCAACATCTCAGGGGAGTTGTGGTTAAACAGAGATTACCCCGTTCTCACTTGAACAACAAGTCTCAATCACACACAGGCAATGAAAGAGATGCAATAAAGTTTAATAGGTTTTATTAACAAGACTGCAGTCTACAGTAAAATGCATGAGCTACAATGATTAGGATAATGATCACAAGAAACAGAATTGTAAAGACAAGAGTCATGAATAAAAAGACTCCTGCGATCTTGCAATAACATGATGTGGAATAGGCCCTAATACCCTACCATGATGAACCTAATCTCTACACTAAAGAGGGCTAGGTGTGATAAACTGAATCTGCCAGTACCATGTCCATGAGAAGAGCCCCCCAACAATCGTTCCCTTGAAATGATGTCTCTAGATCAGACTCCATGAGGACATGAAGGCTGGGTCTGCATCAAGACGATGTGTATCCTAGATAGCGTCGATGACATCTGGTAGGAATCCCTCTGATAACCTTGTCTGCGTGAGATGTATTTATACAGATCTTGTAAGACGCCTAATGCAGGTATGTTCCCAAACAATGGAGAAGAAGGCATGCTTGCGGCGGCAATTAAATAAACAGTTCCCTCCAAAAGTACCTTATGTTCCTGTCACACGTAAGTGGGAAATAACATGATGTGAATACCTATGTATATCACTTGTCTATGACACTGATAGTGATGCCTTCACAGAGTGGCACTGATAACGTGAAATCAAAACATCTTCCTAAGTATAAATATAGCAGCCATCATGGAAGAAATAATTTAATAAATGCACTAAAACAGAGCAGGCTAAGTAGTTTAAAAGTCACTCGGTGACAGGGGCACAAGCCTGCAAGCCGGAAGGCTAAGCTATCTCCTGATTCCCACAAAAACCAAATAGTATCCACTACAGTAAATTCTGATGATTGTTTTGATACTTAACCTCTTGGTTAATCCTTCCGCAGGGAACAAAGAGCCATCAGCCTCAAGTTAAGAGCATAAAGAAATGCTCCACCAAATCTATGATAATACAAGCAGTCTGCACAAAGTCATTTCAAAGGTCAAAAGGTGGCTTCTTCAAGCATTCCGCTTAATGAACACATAGGCACACAGGCAGCATGGCAAAGCTGGTTGGCAACATTGTGACAGCATTAAATAATCAACAGGTATGGCACTAATAACGTGAAAGTGCAGAGACTGGCAATATTATATTTGGTCATGTGTTTTAGTGCTTGGTAAATGTGAGCATCAAAGGGTGGATGAATGAGTGTGCATGGGTGAATGAATGAATAGGTAAATGAGTAAGTGCATAGATGAACATGTGATTGACTGAGTGCATCGATGAGAAATGGATAAAGAACGGCTAGTGGATTATACGTGGCTGTTAAATGTTGGCTGGCTGGGGGATGATAAATAATGGAGGGAGAGGAAAGGGCGGCTTGGCGACTTGAGAGATAATGGATGTACAGAACATAGGCCCTCATTATGACTTCGGCGGTCTATCCCGTGGACCGCCCTAGTCACCGCCGCCATATGACCGCCAGTGTTGGCGGTCTGAAGATCGCCATATTATGACTGCTGGCTGCCCTCCACCACTGGTGGGGAAGCTGTCAGCAGCCATACTGGTTGTCGGCAGTTAAGTGGAGCTTGCTCCGCCGCCACTTCTCCACAACACCACCTGCCGTATTACAACCTTGTAAATGGCTTGGCGGTGTTGTGTTCGTGGGGTGCTGGTGGCGGTGCAAGCACCATGGACCCCATCCTTCCCGGACGACCACTGCGACCACCAGGTAAGGTGATCATCTGACAGGGGAAGGGGTGTTGAGTGTTGTGTGTGTGAATGGGGGTGTATGTGTGTGAATGGAGGGGCTGGAGGGGTGTTGTGTGTATTTGTATGCATACAAGTGTCTGTGTGCTTGTGTGCATGCCTGTAAGCAGGGGGTGGGGAGTGTCGTGGCCAGTGTGTGTGTGTGCATGTGAATGAGTGAGCGTGGATCTATGTAAGTGTGGTGTGTGCGTGGATCGGGGGACAGGGGCTCAGTATGGGGATTGGGGGGCACAGTACAGGGATCGGGGGAGAGAGGGTGTCACTGCTTGGGGGGTTAGGGGCCTTCTACTGGTGGTGGGGGGATCCTACATGGATGGGGGGTTGGGGAGTCCTTTTGTGGTGACAGGAATTAGTATTCCTGTTGCCAGTATCCATTCCGCCAGGGATTTAGTGGCGGGGCCGCTGCCACGGAATACCTGGTGGAAAGGATACTCATACTAACCCGGGCGGTGTTAGGTGGACCGCTGGGTCGAAGGTGGTCAACCTACAGCCAGGCTGTCTCATCTCCCTGGTGGTGCAGGCAGTGAACTGGCTGCGATGCCCCGCCACGCTGTAGGCAGTCTGACCGCAGGCGTGGCGGGGCAGGACCGCCAAGGTCATAATGATCATCATAGTGAGTGGCGAGAAAGTGGTGATTGTAGTGAATGGGGACAGTGCTTTGCTTTAACAAGTCACTCAATACTGTTCCCAGCAGTGAATTACAAGAAATAGAGGAGTCAGCTAAAGTAGTAAGAGTTATCCCACCAGCACTAAGGAAGGCAGGAGCTCGTCATGAGTGCATGAGTGCATTGCACATTAACATACCCAATCTATACAGAATCCTTCGCTCATTCTTGCTCATATTCAGGAGGATTGGGCATACCACACTCATCTTCCTGAATTCAGAAAACAGGGGTGTTGGCTCCTCATGAAAAAAAGGGTCAACGAGGGAGAGAGGGGCAAGGTTTCTCTTCAGAACAGCTTTTAACCAGAGTTTCCAAGTTGTGTACACCAACATAGATTCAGATATGAATATGATGTAGTCTATGAAAGATGGTTGTATGACTCAACCAAGCATGCAAAAACAATGCATGCCTGAACAAAGCGGTCAGAACCATGACCGCATCTTTACCACTTATGCCTTTACCGCGCATGCATTAACAATGACTTTTGTTGTAAAAGCATATGTGGTAAAGAAGTATAAGTGGTAAATTCCCCCCCCGCCCTGCACCCTAACTTGTGCCTGTACTTAAAACTACCCCGCCCCACCCGCCCTGTGTCCTAAACCTAAAAACCTACCCAGACACCCCCAACCTCCCCTGCTCTTAAAACTACCCCAAGGCCTAAATCCACAAAACTACCTAGCCTGCCTACCCTTAAGATCTATCTGCCCGTCGTGCCCTGAGCCTTAAAACACACCAGCCATCCTCCCCTAAGCCCTGAGGCCCAAATCCATAAAACTACCCTTACCCCCCCAAATCTACCCTGCCCCCTCGCCCTGAGCCCTAAATTTCAAGAACTACCTGCCCCCCTCTGAGCTCTAAAACCCCCCATGCACCCCTCAATATCTCCCAAACTACCCCAAGCCCCACCTTGCCCTGAGGCCTAAATTCCCAAAACGACCCCACCCTGAGCCCTTAATCCCCCATGCACCACTAAAAACTACCCTGACCCCTTCCCCTGCCCTGAGGCCTAAATCCACCAAACTACCCCAAACCCCCTGCCTACCCTTAAATCTACCCCGAACCCTCCCAGCCCTGAGCCCTAACCCCACCCATGCACCCCTAAAGTAAAAAAAAATCCCCCGCCCCTAAAAACAACCCTAGCTCCACTTACCTTGACCAATCCTTCTTCCTGCTTGTCTGCCCATCCTCCCCCACCCTGAGCCCTAAACCCATCATGCACACCCTAAAAACCTACTCGCAGGCCCTTGTCTTTTAATCGTCCCCAACACTTCCCCCAGCCCTGACCTGATATCTGCCAAACTACCCCAACCCCTGTGGCCCCCCTGCCTTTTAATCAACCCCGAACACCCTGACCCTAAGCCCTAAACCCCCATGCACCCCTTAAAATAAAAAAAACCTACCCAGCCCCATTTACCTCGACCAATCAATCTTCCTGCTCCTTCCTGCTTTCCGACCCATCCGCACAGCTAGACCGCTGCCTGAACAACTCATGTGCGGCCTGCTTTAACCATGGAAATGCGTAGTTAAGACATATGGGTTGTTCAGGCAAGCGCTGTTTAGCTTGCGGCCCTAGCTACACGTGGCTGTGCCCGCGTAGTTTAGGCCGTTTCTCATGAAAGATTTAGCTACTTCCGGTCTAGCCATGTAATTCATGAGGAGATAGCAGTGAGAAAGGTAGGTGTAACAGTAGTGTTGGGGCAAGGGGGCTAAAAAAGAAGTTGATGTAAATGATGAGAAGGAAAGCAGGTAGAGGAAGAGAGTAGATCAAAGGCTGGAGAAAGCACAGCTGAAAAATAGTGACAACACTATGGCAAGTGCAGTGCAGAGGCTGAAGTAGAGAGCAAGGCCGAAGAGTAGAATGGAGGACAAGGTAGACCATGTGTTTGGTCAGAAATGAGAGCAAGAGGCCCTCAAAGAGATTAAAAGATCATTCCACACCAATCCACAGAGATAAAGAAAAGCCCTGCTGGAACAGTCTAGGGGTAATTAGAAATGATTGGAGGTGGCAGCAAAGAGTTAGAATCCATTGTCCAGATCTCTGCATGACTTACTACTCCACCCGTAAGAGACACCCCACTTCCTTTTTTATTCCCCCTTCCTTCAACCCAATGTTTTACTTGCTCTCTAGCTTCAGAATCTGGTGAGTGTCTCATCTTCTCTGTATCCTGTGCGCCGTACTTTCACCATTCCGAAAGAAAGAAAGACAAAGAAATAACCAACGTTACTATGCAGCCCAAGAGATCTTCAGCGCAAACTAAGATCAGTGCACTGTAATAGGAACACACTTCTTCATTGGAGCTTTCAGTTTAAAGTGTGACAAGACTTTACACTGTCAAATAAGATTACATTTTGCAATACATTTTTGGTAGAGGCAACAAGGAATTCAGGACAAGAGAACTCAGGACTCAGCTGATGAGAGTGAGCAGTTTAATTACTTATAGCACCTGAGAAAATACTACCCAGAGCGAATCAGCCACAAAGATTCTTCCACAAGTATTCTATGCAACAATAGAATGTAGTTCATCTCAGTGAATGAAGAAATTTTTTGAACAGCAGTGTAATGTTAATAACTGAGAAGAGTATGCTCGAAATGTTTTGGGTGCATGTCACTGATCTTACCTCTATAACCTAATTATGTGCGTTCTAGTAAGTATTCTGGTGACCACCTGAGAAACCAGATACACCCACAGGGCACCACATATATGAAAGTTCTGAATCCAAGAAGTGCCCTCAACTAGCAAATCAGGAATAGACAACTGAGACCTCCCTCTGTTATCTCTCTCATCGCAACCCACTTTCCGCTGGAAAGTGAACAGCCAACACTTGTTTGTTTCTTTGCATGTTAAGGGTTGACCAACTGTGGATTAGCTGGATAATCTTCATCTCCACAGAATCTTGCTGTTCAGGTGAGGGGACCTTTACTCAAAAAAAATTTTGGTGAAGGAATTACTCAGTCACAACATTAACGGATATATTGCCAGCTAAAATCTAAATCCAACTTTTTCCTATTGTGATTTATGTTTTGGCAGATGGGATATCTATCACCATTGTGACCAAGTAACCCCTCCACCAAAAACTAAATCAAGCCCAAAGTGTTCACTTCCCTCCTTCAAGATATCAGTGATGGTCAGTTATAGGAAGGGTGTCATGGTTTCGGGTGGGTCTGATCTGGACTTTGGTTGGGACACCCCTTGAGGTCACCGAATATCCTAAAGAGGTAGTGTACTAGGGCAGAAGAGCAGCTAAAGGCATACACGGGGAGTACAGCTATGGACAGGCACAGGAAACAGGAAAGTAAAGCAGAGCAATTGTTGTGTGAACAAACAAGAAACAGATTAATAATAGACAAAGACGGTTGTACACAGAGTAGGGGTGCAGAACCTCCCACAGTGAAAGGGAATGTCAATGCCTCTGTGCAGTTTGCTCTTACAGATAGTCACCCTGCCAGCCCCATAGAAAGGAGGCAGCAGAAGTGATTCTGTCTCTGGAACCTAGAGCATAAACAAGGATAGTATTTACATACACAAGACAAGCTCTTGTGGGTCCAGCTGGAAACACAGTGGTGATTCCTGGAACAACAGCAATAGCACACTGTCACTGTTAGGCACAAAAGACAACATATAACACTAGACAAGGAGGGGGGCTGGAATTGGCTCCTGGAGACCAGGAGCCAACCCCAGTACAAAGGAGGACACTTATACACTGGTAAAGACTGATAGAACACTTACCAGACACAAATATCCAAGAAGAAATGGAAACAGAAGGGAACAAACTAAGAGGCAGAGGCAGGAACTGCGAAGAGGCTCAGGTTGAAGCAAAGGCAGGACTAGGACTTGAAAACAGGGCACAAACTTCTGGCTGGAACAAACAGAGACAGGACTGGGAAACTGAGAGCAGGCTCTGGCTGGAACAGGCAAGGACATGGCTGGAATACAGGGAGTAGGAATAAGCAGTAAACAGGACTGGGAAACAGAGAGCAGGTTCAGGCTGAAACAAGGCAGGAGCAGGACAAAGAAACAGGGAGCAGGCTCTGGAAGAAACAAACAGGTACACGGCTAAGATATAGGAAGCAGACTCTGGCTGGAACAATCAGGAGCAGGGCAGAGAAACAGGAAACAGGTTCAAGCTGGAACAAAACAGGAACAGGAACAAGACTGGAACACCATTCAATAAGGGGTCTGTAACACAAAGGAATCAAACTCCAATGCACAACGAGGATCTTGAGGAAATGGCTGCGTATAAGCAGTTCCAGGCTACAGAAAACCCAGGTGGAATCACATGACTAGGCTGCACAGGAGAGGTCTCAGGTGTGTGTAGTTTCAGACACTCACAAGTCCTGGAGGAGATAATCCGGAAAAAAGGAGCAACTGGACTTCTCCCATGGAAAACAATGGCAAACAGAATCCAGGATTTCCTGACTACCAGGCTGTACATTATGGGATTTGCAGTCTCAGGAAGCAAATGTACTACTACAAAAGTATACCATGGCGAAAAGAGAAACAAACGGGAGTCAGCAAGGAACTCTAGATAAGTGTTGAAGGTGATTCCCAGGCTTCCGACAGTCCACTTACAGCGCCCCCTAGAAATGGGATGACAGAGTCAGAACAAAGGGCACATGTGTAAATGCAGCACTAGCCGGAGGATCAGCAAGTGCTGCAGAGCTTGCAGAACCATAAGATAGATCAGAAGGATCTTGGGCCTGTCAGTCAATCCATTGGTGAAGCCAGAGCAGATTCAAAATGACATAAGCTGTAATCTGCCTGAACAGAAGTGCGGACTACCTATTGAGGTATGCACTGGTGTGCAGCAGTTTCTATCTGTGGGAGCTCTTGAGTTGAAGCAGTTCTCTGGGTTGTTGGGGATGAGGCATGGTAGATAAATGGTGCTGTTTTATACAGAAAGCACAGAGAAAAATGGACTACTTGGAGGAAGAGGCCACTGCAAAATTAATTTTGGATGTACAGTCTTTTTATAGGGTGGGAGTTTTCTTGCCATCTAATATGATTCCTTTTTGAGCTGCATGGAGATAGAGTGGTCTATGTTTTTCACTGATTTTCAAAAGCTCTTACTTTCTGAGTACTTCCAACCCAAATCATACAGCAGCTCATCATGCCACACAGCCCTAGGGCTACTACTACTGGGACACATGGTATGACATTCTGTCGCTGCACCATCCCCCCTGATTCTGTTGCCACACACGTAGGGAAAATTCACCATCAGCAGGGTTATTTTCTTCTGTGGTGTGTGTGGTAAAAATATAATGACAATGGCCTTCCATTGCAATGCAACAATATTTCAACATCCATGCACAGCAATAGAAGCACTCTTTTTAGGTAGTTTCACTCAACTTCTGCAATCAAGCTGCTGTAAAGAGTAAGATAAATAGTCAAAGCCTCTCTCTCACTATACTGCTTTCAACATCTCATATTTATGATTATATGACCTCTGACAGATAGCTATGGCAGTCTCTTGCCAGGTCTTTAGATGGATACCTTATAGAAACTTAAAAATGGGTCATACATTTTCAAACATGAATGCCAGTTTAAAAAGGTTGAGCGCAGTTACTTAGCCGATGCAACATTTATTGGTTCTATTCTGGTGGCACCTATGTTCTGTCATTGAAAGTTAGGAACATAGACTCTTTGGGTCTGTTGCAGCGCATCAGCTTTCTACAATTGGATTCATGTTGGGCTCTCCCAAAGCAAGACACATCATCTGTACTACAAAGTTTTCGCCACTGGGCCAAATTATTTTTCTCAGGCAAGGGAAAGGAAAGCAAACACACATGTGTGGTGGTGGCACACACGTGTTATTTTGCTGAAGCTATTTTGATTTGGAAATAGGCAATGCACACCACACGCACATCACAATTTTTCTTCTCAAGCCGTATAAACAAAGCAAAGAAGCTACAGACTAATGCTTCACAACTGCTCTGGTTGTTGGGCTGCCCCTTGTATCAACTCTAACCAGTTGGTACACTATATTCTTGACATTTTGGGCCTCATTATGAACCAGGCGGCCAGCGGTAAGCTGGTGGTAACACCACCAACAGGCTTGCGGTGTTCTGCCAGCTATTAGGACCGTGGTGCTATAGCCACGGCCATACTGCCGGCCCCTCCACTATACCGCCAGGCTTTCGCCTGGCAGTCATAATCCCCAGGGCAGCGGTGCAAGCACCGCTGCCCTGGGGACTATGAGTCCCCGACCGCCAGACTGGCCACGGCTGTAAACACCGCCATGGAAAGGCTGGCGGTAAGGGGGACTTGGGGTGCCCCTGGGGGCCCCTGCACTGCCATGCACTTGGCATGGGCAGTGCAGGGGCCCCCAGGCATAGCCCCATAGCGCATTTCACTGCCTGAATTTGAGGCAGTAAAATGTGCGATGGGTGCTAAGGCACCCGCTGCACATCAGCATTGCCGCCGGCTCTATTACGAGCGGGCAGCAATGTTGATGTGACTTTTGATGTGGAAAAGTCATAATAGGGAGCCAGAAATACCGCCAGCACTGGTGGTATTCTGACTCCCGCAGCCTCTGCGGTCTTTTGAAAAGACCGCTGAGGTTGTAATGAGGGCCTTTGTGTTTTAAACCTTTTTTTCTTTTCTTATTACTCCCGTATTTCCTCTACCACCTGTCCTTGACCTTCCCTTGGTTCATTTATTGTTGTTCCTTTCCATTCCCTTTCCATACTTAATTGGATTGACCTCCTGTGAACCTACATTTTTTCTGCCCTTGCATTTGATTGGATTCTCCTTGGCTAGATTCTATTGTGATGACTGCTGCATTCAGCTCTGGTGCTGTCCTTTTCCTTCCAGGTACAAGACCTTGAGTCCCTGTCCTGTCTGTTCCTGATGCTAAACTTTGATTCCACACCGTTCCTGATGTGAGACTTTGATTTCCTGTCCTCTTCCTTCCTGGTGTGAGACTCTGTTTCCCTATGCTGTGCCTTCCTGGTACAAACCTTTGATTCCTTTTACAGTCCATTCCTGGTGTGACGCCCCTGCTCCGTGATGCCTTGTTTTGTTCTTTCTCTGGTGCTACATACTTGGATTCTGACCTTCCCCTGAATCTTTTCACTATCTCCAAGAATAAGATCCTTGTGTTGCATACATAGTCGATATAAAAGTTATTCTTCTGCAACATTGAGGGGTTCTTCTCACTTTTGGCCTATATGTAACAACTATTGGGTAGAAAAGGAGTTTTTAGCACCAATCAAATATTCATCCGTGTCAAGAGATTGTTTCAAGTTCAAGTTTATTGTTTCTGTCCAATTCTGCATGTCAAATATCTTCCTCGGCACGAACCACCTATAATCAACAACTCTGGTTTCCTTTCTTATGGGTCGGCTACTTGTGTTACTTGTTTAACCACTGCTCATTTTTTAAAAGAGTTGCTGATCCTGGAGCAAAGGGCTGTTGATCTGATCACAACAATCTCTTGACCAGATGCCTTCCAGACACATGACAATTAACTTTTCATAAATTGTTAAGTCTACCAACCATCAGGGAAAAAACTGGCGGGCCACAAAAACACCACTAGTATATAAACAAAAGAATGTATTTGGAAGTAGCCACCACAATTATCCAATTCAAGGTGTCATGTGCACATTTGCAAAGACCAAAGAGCCATCTTTGATATTATCATTCTCATGCAACTAACCACTCCCACCAAGCAATCTAGAGAAGTGTGGCACAATGGTTAGAGCGGCAGACCCTGATGCAGAGATCTGGCCTGGGACCAGGGTTCAATTCCTGCCTCGGTGGGTCTTGGGCTCAATTCCTTTGGACAAGATAATTCTCGCCTCGGTGCCTAATCTAATTAATGGGTCCCACTCTGTAACTCTTGGCAATAGCTTGCTTAATCTCTACCACGGCTCTCACAGTGCTTGGATGCCTGGCTTCACCCTGGCATGGCCAGGAGTGGATGCCTCACAGGGAAAAGCCAGGAAGTGTTCCACAGCGGTATGCGTACAGCACCTTGAGACCCTAACGGGTGAGTAGTGCGCTATACAAGTGTGAAGTTTATCAGCATCTAAAGCAATAACTGCAACCTTCAGCATTGCTTACTGAAATCCACAACTTAAAGCCATGTATTTTCACCTTTATTGAGAAGGAATGGATGTTTCACACACAATGTTACAAGTGAAGGCTGGGTTTGAGTATTCATAGATTTGTAGGTGTAAAAGGTTTAATCTGTGTTTGTAGTTTTTAGGCTTGTATTTTATATAATATGATAAATTATCGTTCTCAGACATTTTTAAAATCCTCCTAAGTACCGTGGCCCAGAGTTGCAAAGGTTTTGTGTGGGGTTTGTATTACTTTTTTAAGCAGACATGATGCAAAATCCTGCTTGGGATTTACAAATCACCTCAAATGGTGATTTGCGTTGTTTTTTTTACACTGCTGCCTTGCTTTCCTTTGTGTCAGGGAGCCATTCTGCGGCTGCTGTATGGGTGTTCCAGTGCATACACCCATAGATTTTAACACAAATCTTTATCTACAAAGACTTGTAGATGCAAGCGCACCTGGTCCTTAGTAAGTAAACTCACCGGGGGACGCATATAGGCCAATTAACCTTTTGGATCGCATGGAGTATCCTAGCCATGTAGTGACCAATGTTATCAATATTCAATATAACCAATCAATATTCACTAAGAGAATCATTAATCATTAGACAATTATATCAACATTTCAGGAATAACCACAACTCAATATACGTTTTAACAATTTTTATTTCCCTATTAGTTACCATTCTAATGCATATGGTTAATCAAACTTTATTCAACCATCTCAGAATTAATTCATTAGAGACTACCAGTAACATAGTCTAATCTGAACTTGAGAAAACATATGCTCTAATGCTTCAGCATAAGCTAATAAAGGTGAATATATCAACATTTATAGCAGAGTTCAGCAATCAGTTCGTCAATCATTTGTCACTGTCAACATCACCCAAAGGAACCTTACCTAACCCAGATTAGCATCAGCATGTGGGACTTCATGCGCAAACAGTTTAGATCATGAATTTGAAAAAAAAACATCTAGCTAAGAGAAACAATTTAAACAGCACAGTTGGTACCTAGAAAGAAAGGCACAAATTTAATCAGTCACATTGTCATAGCTATCTATCCACGGAATGGATCTGCAACAAAGACAGTCTTCGTCTTCAGGTCATCAATCGATCAGCAACGCATCAGGCTCTCATGAGCATAAGCCCAATGAAAGAATCTCGCATCTCTTCTCCCCATTATTGAATGTCTGTCTTCCAGCATCTGCCCCTAACATCAGAAGTTTTTGCCCTTTGTAATTACATTTTATTAAGGTTACTCAGTCCATTCCCCTAATTCCTAATTGGTCAATTAGCCTCCAGATATGATTCTGCCCAATAAAATTAATTTTGCAAATCTATGAATTCTAATATTACGCTGTTGTCAGTTCATTGATTGGTTCACTGTAGGATGTTCTCATCATCAAACTCATCAGGTATCGAAAATGTTGCATCTTCTTTTCCAGTCAGTGTCTCTATTGTTTGAGTCCTGGGAAAGTACATTGAGTCTGTCTTACACCAAATTTGTTACATTCCTAGTTCCATCATCTCCTGTCCGTCGGTACATTGCAGAGAATTCTAGCTAAGCAGACTATATAAGCGGTTCAGGGACAGTTCAACATGTTTTCTTTTCTCCAGTAAACGATTATTCTGCTCCTGCACAAGCCCTGGCAAAACTAGGCCACAACTTCGGCTAAGTTAACTCTAAAATATAATGCAAAACATAGGTTATACATCTTAATATGACATAGTACTACATTATTATTACACATTTTCAATATTTCATGCATTTTTTATCATTTTAGTGCAAGTTTGTATGAACTAGCAGCCACTCTTCGTGGGCACATTTTCAAAAGTGCACATTAATTTTTCTATGTTTAATTTTTCTATCATTTTCTTGTTAATCAAAATGCATATACATTCATTAAGAATTTCTAATTAACATATCTGCTTCAGCAGTCCCTCCTCTGATGACTAAATAGGTCATCACACCACTCTTTACCAACATTTCACAATTCTATGTCTTCTGTATTTTGTCTCCTTCTCAAGTCTTCTCTATAGACTCTTTCCCTGTTTCATTCTTCCCTCCTCTGATTATTTTTACCCCTTCACAATTTAATCCTTTGACACAATTTACATGAACCCCAGAATCCTAAAATGAAAGCAATCACAATTAATATTCCCTGTATAATTTTTAATAATACCCCATTCCAAATGTTACTAAGCCAATTCTTTTCCAACCATTTCCCAAACACCTGGTTCCTTTAATTCTTTTAAATCCTTACTTGAGTTAGTCAGGTTAGTAAGTAAGGGCCAGATGTAGCAAAGCGTTTGCGACTCGCAAACGGCGAAAAACGCCGTTTGTGAGTCGCAAAAGCCTCACCGGAATGCAGAAATGCATTTTGCGAGTCAGACCCGACTCGCAAAATGCATTTCCGACTCGCTAATAGGAAGGGATGTTCCCTTCCTATTAGCGACTCGCAATGCTATGTATATTCATTTGCGACCGCGATTGCGGTCGCAAATGAAGGCGCAGTTACCATCCACTTGAAGTGGATGGTAACCCAGGCGCAAACGGGTCTGGCCATAAAAATAATTTTTCAGGGCAGGCAGTGGTCCAATGGACCACTACCTGCCCTGAAAAATACCGAAACTAATGGTTTCGTTTTTTTTTTTCACAGTGCAGCTTGTTTTCCTTTAAGGAAAACGGGTTGCACTTTGAAGAAAAAAAACTGCTTTATTTAAAAGCAGTCACGGACATGGTGGTCTGCTGTCTCCAGCAGGCCACCATCCCCGTGAGTGCCCATACTCACAATGGGGTCACAAATTGCGACCCACCTCATTAATATTAATGAGGTGGGTCTTTTCGACCCCATTGCGAGTAGCAGAAGGTGTCTGAGACACCTTTCTGCATCCCAAATTGCGACTTGCAATTTGCGAGTCGCAGGGACTCGCAAATTGCAAGTCGCAATTTGGGACTTTGCTACATCTGGCCCTAAGTCTCTTAGCTCCATACTATTGTTAGGTATGTATGAGCAACAATGCCTAGAGTTAATAATTTTACAGACTCTGCCGTCTTTCGCCAAAAGGATGTCTAAAGCAAGCCGATTTTGAAGCGTCATAGCTCTATCCGTGGTTAATTCAGTATCTATCAGGAGTATTGCCCCTGTAAAGTTTGTCAGCATATTGTCCACAATAGGAGACAACTTCCGTATCTTGATCGCATTCAGGATGACTTCCACTGACGGAATCACTGCACCAAAGATATCTACCACAACTGCAGGAAAGGTTTCCCTCCTCTGTTGCTCATGATGTAATTCAGTCAACCTCGGAAACTTCTTTAAGTCATCTATCTGATAAATCTTTGGGAAAACTATCTCCATATAACATGTCCCATACCATCCTCTTGGAAGACGGTAATAAGCATTGAGCCCCAGGAATCGCAGGGTCCTGACCATTCAACATAAAGGTCCACTTACTCTGAAACAGAAACACATGCCTACATTCAGTTGTTCCCACAAGTAAAGTGTCAATGAGTGATTTTGACCTATGTATATGAAGCTTACCTACATGTAATGCGTCAAATGCTAATTTCCATTGCGTTTTAATTGCAGTATAAGCATAATCATTCTTGTAAGTCCTTTTCTCTAACCCTTTTTCTAATTTTTCTTTTAATGCTTTTCTTCTGTCATCAGTATGCCCTATGAAGTTCTTTTCTAAAGGTGTAAGCAAACAGGTGAGGTTGTTCTTGTGTGCGTATGCGGTTCCAAATGTTAGTGAAGGCTCAAGGAATCCTCTAACTAAGACTATATCATGCTCCTTAGCTACTCTCCTCAGATATTTAACTATAGGAACAAATGAAAACACCAAATCATAATTAGAGTAAGAATACTGTACATACTCTTGATTATAGAACCTTGTTAGTAGCAAGCTACAGCGTATTCCGTTGGTTAAAGGTGAGCAGTGGTACGTAACTCCTTCCTCTACTGACGAAGGAATTTGCGTACACACAAGACAATCCTTCGCACCCATTGTCTCAACATACTCATTCAACAAGCGATAGAAAACATTAGAAGAAAGCTCTGCTTGAGCATTAGTATAGTCATGCAAATACTTCTCATTTAACTTAAACTTCTCCAAAGCCGTTAATGTAGTAGTCTCAGGAGCAGAAGTATGAGTGGCTCCTTTCACATCAAGAACAGACATTCCCACAATCATCACTATAAACAAGATTCCACACATAATTGCCAACCCAACACTCATATACCTACAGTGCCTAGCATTTCTACCTTGGTTATTTAGCTCAGTCATGATCTGTAAAGAATCAGAAAGCAAAAGTAACTCTTATAAAAGGTCCAGTAAAAATAAAAAATAAAAAAATCTTCTCCCACAATTCAGTTTCACAACCAGGAACCCCTTTCCTTTCTCAAAATCGATTAGCAGCTTGTCACATCCGGTTTTCAATGTCACATCAGATTATCAATGTCTCTTTAGGTTTATTTTTCTCAACAGTATCTTTAAGGTTTCTGCAGAACAGAACAATTCAGTTTCTTGATCAGCTTCAGGTTACATCAAAGTACTGGCTCAGAACTTTTTTATCAAAACAAAAAGACATTAGCTTGTGTTGCCATTCGTTGGTAGTTGCATACGCCCATTCAGGACCTGCGTAACGTTGACTTGCTATTCTCTTTCTTTTCAACCTTCGATCACCACTTAGTTCTCCTTCACTCAATTCTTCTTTTCTTGTAGTATCTACTTCTTCCTCCATTGTTTCATTTATGACCAATTCCTTTTTCTTCCCTATCTGCGATTCAGGCCAATGATCTCTGTCAATATTCTTCTCAGGATTGGACTCTTCTCCTTCTCTTTCTCTATGGTGTTTTCTTCTGATGGACCTGCAACTGGCTCAGGAGGAGTCGAATCACTTTGACTTTGATCCGTCTCAACTCTTTCCCCCTCTTGGTCTGGCACTTGCTCTGTCCGCTTTTCAGCATCGCCTGCTTGTGGGAGAACCCCTGTTGAGCTAGGCTCTCCTGCTGTATCTGTTGAGATTGATTCTTCTGCACCCTCCTGTAACTCTTTACTTTTGTGTCTTACAGGGGTAATAGAACCATCTTCCACAATCTCTGGTTCAACTTCAGGCTCTATTGGCTCTTTTTCTGGTTCAAGTGCGGCAACCAGTTTCGCAGTTGTTGGTGCTCTCAACAACGCTTCTTCATGCTCCTGTGGACATACCACTCTCTTTGTATGGCTCGCGTGTATCCAGTTCGAAGTCCTGCACACTTCACAGGTGTCGTATTTGTCAGGACCACCTGATAAGGACCTCCCCAACGCGGCTCTAAGCACATCTTGCAAACATGTTTTTGGACAACAACCGAGTCACTGGCTCGCAGATTGTGCCCTGGATCGTAATTGGGTGGCAGGGTGGTGGCATGCACGTACTGGGAGAAAGAGTGAACCACATCAGCCAGACCCTTGCAGTAGTCCAACACCATATCATCTGTAATGTCTACAAGTGCATTTGCTGGAACTGCTGGCAATCTCATTGCCCTGCCTATGAGGATCTCATGGGGCGACAGCCCTGTCTTCCTGTCAGGTGTGTTTCTCATCGACATCAACACCAAAGGCAATGCATCTGGCCATTTCAAATTCGCAGCTGCACACATCTTTGCAATTCTTGATTTCAAAGTACCATCCATTTGTTCCACTAGTCCTGATGCTTCAGGGCGATAGCTACAATGCAACTTTTGCTCGATGTTTAGTGCTGCACATAAGAGTGTAATCACCTCATTGCTGAAGTAAGTTCCCCTATCTGATTCTAAAGAGATCGGAAACCCGAAACATGGTATCAACTCCCTAAGCAACAACTTTGCTACTGTGAGACTGTCATCCCTTCTTGTAGGGTATGGTTCAATCCAGTGACTGAAAACGCACACAATCACCAACACGTACTTCAAACCTCCACATGCAGGCATCTCAATGAAATCCAATTGCATTCTGCTGAATGGACCTCCTGTTCTTCCAATGTGTCTCAAATTCACCATTGTCCCATTTCCCACATTTGGCTGCTGACAAATTATACAGCAATGACATACTGCCTCTGCTGCTTGCCTAAACTTGGGGTTAAACCAGTTGATCTTAAACAGACGAACCATGGCTTCCCTCCCAATGTGTTCATGGCCATGATAATAACAGGCCATTTGTGACAATACGCTATTGGGCAGGACCATCTGACCCTCCTCAGAAACCCAAATCTCATCAGGACGTTGGACACATTTTAATTTTGAGCAGAGTCGCTTCTCTTCCTTGTCAACATTACTTTGCAATATTTTCAATTCTTCCAAAGTATTAATCACTTTCAATGCAAAGCTTGCACATGGATTATCTTCTTCTGACATCAATTCCCACTTATCTTTGAACGATATACAGTTCAATGTGCAAAACCTTGTGACTTGATCCACCTGTCCATTTCCTAGTGAGATGAAGTCCTGCGTCTTTTGATGTGCACTCCATTTTAGCACTGCAATTTCTTCAGGCAACTGTATTGGGTACAGCAATTCTTTTATTCTGTCACCATTTCTAACTGGTGAACCAGTTGAGGTCAGGAAACCTATTTGCATCCACAATTGAAGAAAATCATGAACCATTCCAAATCTATATTGGCTGTCAGTATAGATTGTGACTCTCAGTCTCGCAGAAACATGGCACGCTCTAGTAAGAGCTACCAATTCTGCTACTTGTGCAGAATATACACCTCGAAGTCAGGAAGCCTCTAATGTACCTGTGATTGTGCATGCAGCACATCCTGCTCTCAATGTCCCTGTACCATCTCTGAGACATGAGCCATCAACAAAGACAATTTGGTCATTTTCTCCCAATCAGGTATTTCTAATATCCGGTCTGTGTTTTGTGCACAATTCAGTTACCTCAAGATAATCATGCTCAATGCCTTCTTCCTTTTCAATTTCAACAGTATCAGTTGCAAGTAATGTTGCCGGGTTAAGCACTGTACACCTTTTCAATGTTACATTTGGAGCACTTAGAATGCTCGTCTCATACCTTATTAATCTGGCACCAGTCAAATATTGTGTTTTCGTCCTTCTCAGTAAAATCTCAACAGAGTGAGGTACCATTACTGCCAGAGGGTATCCCATCACTACTCCCTCACATTGTGAAAGGCTTTGACCAACTGCGGCAACTGCACGCAGACAACCTTGTAAAGCTGCTGCGACTGGCTCCAAGGTAGCTGAAAAATATGCTGCTGGGCGATAAGCACCTCCATGGACCTGTGTCAAAAAAGGCAAAGAACAAGCATCACATTCATGACAAAACAATGTGAAAGGCTTTGTGTAATCAGGCATTCCCAGCACTGGAGCTCTGCACAAACTCCCTCTCAATTCAGTAAACGCTTTCATCTGATCCTATTCTAGTGTAATGGGATCTGTAACTTCCTTATGTGTTAACTGCTGCAATGGTTTGGCAATCTCAGCAAAATTTGGAATCCACTGACGACAATAGCCTACCATTCCCAGAAACATTCTGACATCTCTCTGTGAAGTTGGTGGACTTCTCTGCAATATCATTGTAATCCTCTCTCTAGAGATTCTCCTCGACCCTTTCTCAATCTGGTGTCCCAAGTATTTCACTGACTTCTGACAATACTCCAATTTCACAGGTGACACTTTATGTCCACATTTTCCCAAATGATTCCCTCGTTTTGGAGGCAATCAGTAAGTCATCAATATACTGCACTAGAGTCGATTGGTACAGTAGCTCCAATGATTCCAGATTATTTTTCAAGATATGATTGAATAGAGATGGTGACTCAGTGTACCCTTGAGGACGCCTGCACCAGCTGTGGACTCTATCTAGGAATTTGAAACTAAAAAGAAACTGACTATCCTCATGAACAGGCATAGAAAAGAAAGCTTGTGACAAGTCAACCACTGTGAACCAGTCTGCATCGCATAGAATCTGAAACAATATTACCGCTGGGTTCGGCACTACAGGACAACACTTGACCACCATGTCATTCATTTTTCGCAAGTCCTGAACAATGCACACTTTCCCACACTGCTTCTTTAAGCCCATTATCAGTGAATTACATGGACTGCTCCACACTTCTTTCAAAACTCCTTGTTTCAGAAAATCTCCAATTATTTGCGCCACTTTCATCAGAACATCCTGTGCCATGTTATATTGTGGAAGCTGCGGAAACACTACATTCTGTTTCAAAGTGATCTTAATAGGCTCCACTCCCTTGATCAAACCCACTTCTTTACCTGTCAGGTCCCACACATTCTCATGTACTGTTCCCTGCAAATCTGCATGCAATTCTTTCACAGTAAACATCGGGAAGAACTCAATCAACGGGTACTCTTCATTAATGCTTTCATTCTCAGTTCCAGGAGTTTGTTATTCCTCATCATCACTATTTGTCTGAACTGCAATTCCAGTAGTTGAACAATTTATTGAACATCTAGTCTTGCACAACAAGTCCCTTCGCTGTAAGGATGCTGGACTCAAGTCACAAACTAAAAATGTATTTATTCCCTGGAAGATGCCAATCTCAACCTGTACTGGATCTGTGATCGGATTTATCAGCTGTCTGTTCGCTACTCCCGCAACCTGAACTGTTCTGCCTGAAAGAGGTAAGTTTGGAACTTCTGCACTTCTCACTGTAGAGCGTGTAGCTCCTGTGTCCACTAAGAATGAAACCCTATGACCCATCACCTTTCCTTTGACAAATGGTCCTCCCTGATCTACTTCCAATGAGGCTGCAAGCATACATGGCTCTTCATTTGAACTAATACTGATCCATTCATCGTTTATTTCATTCTCACTATATAACGGGAATTGGTGCACTGCATCACTACTTCTGTCTTGTCTCTGACCTGTGACCTGCTGAGTAAGCATCATCTGTTGCTGTTCCATCGGGGCTTGAGGTATCTGCATTTGCTCTCTAGGTACAATAGGAACCTGCTGCTGCATTAGTTGTAACTGTGTCACTTGTGCACACAGCATTTGCACCTGCTGCATGGGTTGAAAATTCTGCACTTGATTCTGAAGATTCGGATTAAGTCCTCTCATTCTAGGGACTTTCACAGTTTGAAATGTATTGACATTGCCACTTTGCTGAACAACACCATCCTGCACCATCAACGGACACTCCTGTTTCCAGTGTCCCACGTTTCCGCAAAGATGACATGGTAACATCTTTTTCATCCCTTGCACATCATTCGGAACCACTACAGTACTCAAACCTGGACCATGATTCATATTAACTCCATGACCCCTTCCTCTCATTTGAGGTTGGAACATAACAGTTCCCTGCGGCTGCGGTATCTGTTGTACTAAAGCTCCTTGCATACATGTTTGAGCTGCCTTAATTTGCATCACCATCGCCTTTTCCTTCAACTTTTTCTGCTTCAACTCATCACTACAGTATTTCGCATACTGCAGCACCTCATCAATCAGTTTTGCTTGCCAACAAATCAAATGACTCTTGATCATCTGGCCTACTTCAGATCTCAATCCTTCCACGAACCTGAACACAAAGTGCAACATGTCTTTTGGCTCAATTGCTTCCTTGCCACTGTACTCCTTGAACGCTTTCAGCAATCTCTCATAATAGGTATGTATCAACTCCTTTACTTCCTGCACTGTCCTGTCAATTCTCTGCCAATCAATATTTTTAGGTAAAATTCTCGTCTTTAGGAACTCAATCACCTTATAATAATGTTTCATTACTTCAGGTGATGGTGCACCTGTAACGCTATCCCTTTCCGGTACACTTGTTGGCCAATCCATGACTCTCTTGCACTCAACCCACAAATCAGCTGGAACCACTATCTCCAACAGAGTATTCAAGTCTTCCCACAGACATTTAGAAAGCTTCACAAATGTCTGCTGGTACCACTCAACCGGTTTCTCTCTCAGTTTTGGATAATCATTTGTGAATGACAAAATATCACTCCTATGCCAAGGAACACTGCCCTCGTGGAATTTCCCTCATTGGTAAAAATTTTACTGGATCCTTTTCTTTCTGAACACCTTCACACCCTTCTTGTAAATCTCGTTTCCGTTTATCCTTCTTCTTTGCCCATTTGTCTTCCCACTTCTCTAATGCTCCCCAAACCTGAGCACTCTGTAATAACTCTCTGAGATGTGCTTTCCTTGCGGCAGATCTCATGTGTTCAAAATCCTTCACCTCAAAGTCTAGTCTATGACTCCTTTTCAAGTGCTTTGTTTTCTCAATCTCTATGTCAATCAATCAATCAATCAGTAATTTGTTGAGCGTGCTACTCACCCGGAAGGGTCTCAAGGCGCTGGGGAGGGGGTGCTACTGCTCGAAGAGCCAAGTCTTGAGGCGCTTCCTGAAGGTCAGGAGGTCCTGGGTCAGACATAGGTTGATGGGGAGGGAGTTCCAGGTTTTGGCGGCAAGGTGGGAGAAGGATCTGCCACCAGTTGTGGTCCGGTGGATGCGGGGGACGGTTGTGAGGGCAAGGTTGGCAGAGTGGAGCTGGCGTGTCGGGATGTGGAAGTTGAGATGCTCGTTGAGGTAGGCAGGTTCGGCGTCGTGGAGAGCTTTGTGAATGTGGATCAGGAGTTTGAAGATGATCCTTTTGTTGACGGGGAGCCAGTGGAGGTCTCTGAGGTGGGCTGAGATGTGTTTGTGGCGAGGCAGGTTGAGGATGAGTCATGCTGAGGCGTTCTGGATGCGCTGGAGTTTTTTCTGGAGCTTGGCCGTTGTTCCCGCGTAGAGGGCGTTGCCGTAGTCCAGTTTGCTGCTGACAAGGGAGTGGGTGACCGTTCTTCTGGTTTCAACGGGGATCCATCTGAAGGTCTTGCGGAGCATGCGAATGGTGTTAAAGCATGAGGATGAAATGGCGTTGACTTGCTGGGTCATAGAGAGCGATGAGCCCAGTATGAAGCCGAGGTTGCCTGCATGGGTGGTGGGCATTGGGGCAGACCCCAGAGTGGCAGGCCACCAGGAGTCGTCCCATGCTGATCTGTTGGAGCCGAAGATGATGATCTCAGTCTTCTCCGAGTTCAGCTTGAGGCAGCTTGCTTCCATCCAGTTGGCAATGGTGTGAAGTCCGGTGTGGAGGTTGGTCTTAGCGGTTGCGGGGTCCTTTGTGAGAGAGAGGATGAGCTGAGTGTCTTCTGCATAGGAGACGATGTTGAGGCCGTGGGATCGGATGATGTTGTCAAGTGGTGCCATGTAGACATTGACGAGGGTGGGGCTGAGTGAGGATCCCTGGGGGACTCCGCAGATGGTCTTGGTGGCTCTAGACAGGAATGGGGGGAGTAGGACTCTTTGGGTTCTTCCAGAGAGGAAGGATGTGAGCCAATCCAGGGCTCTGTGGCGGATTCCGGCATCCTAGAGGTGTGTGTGAAGGGTGTGGTGACAGACAGTCTCGAAGGCTGCGGAAAGGTCAAGGAAGATGAGGGCAAAGGTTTCACCTTTGTCGAGCCTGCTCCTGATGTCGTCGGTGCAAGCGATAAGGGCGGTCTCGGTGCTGTGGTTCTTGCGGAAGCCAGACTGGGAGATGTCGAGTAAGCTGTTGTCCTCCAAGAAGCGGGATAGTTGGTTGTAGACTATCTTCTCGATGACCTTCGCAGGGAAGGGGTGTAGGGAGATGGGACGGTAGTTTTTTAGGTCTTCGGGATCATGTTCATGTCATGTTTATCTGCCACGTCTGCCAATTTCTGATGTATCTTGCCCACTTCTTTCATAATTCTCAGACACAAGTATCTCAGCTCTTCTTCTGCATAGGATTCTAACCTCTTCACTCCCATTGATCCCTCAACTAATGCAGTTATTTCTGTAGCCAACCTTACACATACAATCTGCTCTTCAACCTTGGATGTATTTCGGGGAGTATTCAGACTATCCAACCACTCATTCAATTGCTGTGCTGTCAGTCCCTGTAACGAGACGTTACTTGCATTCGGCATTGGCACCTGTTGTACTATCACACCCAGAGTTTGCGGCGTCAACAGCTTCAAGCTCTGACTTGCACTCGGGCCATTTACGGCATCTGGAAGCGAAACAAGTGGACTAAGGTCCATTAACGGCCTAGATCCATCAAACGTCTGACCCATAGACGATATTACCTGCACATGATCTCTCACCCCCCTCCTCACGAGGCTTTGTGACATTTCACCCTGTTCTCCTGCAATCGGCTTCTTTTGCGCAAATAATGGTACCGCTGAACCAACAGTATTCAGTAGCGATATTGCATCTGGTGCCACTCTGACACCCGCATTTTGTTGAAGGACTACTCCCATACTCTGGTTCATCACTGGTGTCACATCTGACTGTGTCCCTGTCATTGGTGTGAACTTCGGCAAACCCTGTGGCTGTGCCTGAGGCAACGACATTGAAGTCGGCTCAGTCTGAACTAACATTGGCCTCAGAACCACTTGCTCCGTAGGAACCACTACGTTTGAAGTTGTCTCAAGAATTGGTACCTCTGGATAAATTCTCTGTTTCTGAGGTGGGTGCATCTGCGCTTGGACCACTGAAGTAGTCAGGGCATTAGGAGTACTCTGCACTACCCCTTGTACCTGTCCATTATCTATCTGCACTGGTCCCACTGTCCCCGACACTTGGGCTGAGGCAATTGGAGCAGAACTAGTACTTGTCCCCCCTTCCCACACTGCATATTGTGGAGGTCGGTCCCTCAGTACCTGAGTAATAAGATCTTCGACATCTTCTTCTTCTTCTTCCACATAAGTCTTTTTCTTCTTCTTACCCCTTGATGAACTCTTATCACTCTTGCTAGTATCCTCTTTTTCTTCTGACTCATCTTCCTCTGCGATAGCAGGAAACAACCTAACACCCTGTAACGTTGCCATTCTCCACTTCTTTTGTTCCCAATCCCATCTTGCCTCTGCTAAGGACTTCTCTATCTTTCTTATTCTCCTCTGGAATTTCATCTCTTGCTGCTGTCTGGCTATGTGCTCCCAAACTGCTAATGCCTCAAACTGTGCTGGTCTCTGAAGTGGCTTCGTCTCATATAGTGTCATTCACAACTGATCCAAAATTCTCAAATTAAACGTTCCATGCTCTGGAAATGCTAAAGCTCCCTGTTTCTCTGTCAAGTCGCACCACTGCTTTAACCAAAGACATGGAGCGACACCTCGCTCCTCCATCACAATAAATGCCGGAGAATTTTCCGGTGAGGCTGGCTCCCCAACTGTCGCCTTAATGTAATAATCACCCTTCATGGCACTCCTGAACACTTTGAAAAACATAATCTTCTCTGTTGGATTTATTTTGATTCAATAAAGAAATGACTTTTACTCCCAAGATTCCCTTCACCCGCTTACTCAACCAATTGCCTCTTACGGAAGGCTGCCAATCCGCCTGCGACTCTTCTTACTAACCAACCTATCCCAGCGCTGCTCACTCTGACATCACACTCACACAGTGCGGCTGACAATGTCTTGCAGCTTGTCCTCCTGATCTCCAATTCGCATGAAACTATTGTAAAATTATTGCGAGCACTAACCAAAACCAATAACCAAAAACAAACCTGCTGGTTTACTACAGGAAGGTACACAATCACTTCAGACACCTTACGGATTTTCACTGATGGCCCTTTCACTCATGCAGCTATTCCTCTTTCTCAATCTCCCACATTTGCAAGCAAAACTTGACCCACAAATTTTACTCTCAACTGATAAATGGGTCTGTCCTGGTGCACATAGGACTTGCCAAATCTCAGTCAAAAATTTCTCTTATTCACTTAACTTACACACCAACTTGTTGACCACGCCAGATAAACCTACTAAACCAGAGAGATTACAACATACAACCAAGTGTCTCCTACACTTGTCAATATACTCCGGAGTCTTAGACCATGCATGGTCCGTACATCACCAACAACCACATGGACAATTTTTTAGCACAAAGCGGCACACACATATGAAGTTTGTCGACTTCCCTACTCTCATACTGTGGAGTACACACACTCCTACTAACCTTAACTGAAGTACGCAGACTCCCTACTTTTCCTCATATACGTCACAATTCACCTTCGATTTGCATAAACCTTTGCAAGCGCAACCTACCACTTTCACACTATCACAAATACGCCGAGAAAATACCCAACTTTACTAGCGAGATCCAGGATCTGGGAAAGTCATTTCTGGGCTTAAGGGGACATCATGCTTGCTACAATTGCCATTATGAAAAACAAAATCCAAATCACAATAATAATGAACAACTAACCCTAACTCAAACTACCACCATAACCATTAGTCACCACATAACTAGTTCTCCAAGCTGCTATCAAAAACTGCTAGCGCACCTGGTCCTTAGTAAGTAAACTTACAAGGGGACATGTATAGGCCGATGCACTTTTTGCATCACATGGAGTATCCTAGCCTTGTAGTGACCAATGTTATCAATAGTCAACATATGCAATCAATAATCACTAGGAGAATCATTAATCAATAGACAGTTATATCAACATTTCAGGAATAACCACAACTCAATATACATTTTAACATTTGTTATTTCCCTATTAGTTACAATTCTAATGCATATGGTTAATCAAACTTTATTCAACCAGCTCAGAATTAATTCATTAGAGACTACCAATAACATAATCTAATCAGAACTTCAGAAAACATATGCTCTAATGCTTCAGCATAAGCTAACAAAGGTGAATATATCAACATTTATTTATATCAGCAATCAGTTTGTCAATCATTTGTCACTGTCAACGTCACCCAAAGGAACCTTACCTAACCCGGATTAGCATCAGCATGTGGGACTTCATGCGAAAATTTTTTAGATCATGAATTTGAAAAAAAAACACCTAGCTAAGAGAAACTATTTAAACAGCGCAGTTGGTACCTAGAAAGAAAGGCACAAAGTTAATCAGTCACAATGTCATAGCTACCTATCCACGGAATGGATCAGTAACAAAGACAATCTTCATCTTCAGGTCATCAATCGATCAGCAACACATCAAGCTCTCATGAGCATAAGCCCAATGACAGAATCTCGCATTTCTTCTCCCCAATATCGAAGGTCTCTCTTCCAACATCTGCCCCTAACATCTGAAATTTTTGCCCCTTGTCATGACATTTTATTAAGGTTACTCGGTCCATCTCTCTAATTCCTAATTGGTCAATTAGCTTCCAGATATGACTCTACCCAATAAAATTAATTTTGCAAATCTATGAATTCTAATATTACGCCATTCTCAGTTCATTGATTGGTTCACTGTGCGATGTCCTCATCATCCAGCTCATCAGGTATCGAAACTGTTGCATCTTCTTTTCCAGTCAGTGTCTCTATTGTTCGAGTCCTGGGAAAGTACATTGAGTCTGTCTCACACCAAATTTGTTACATGCCTAGTTCCATCATCTCCTGTCCGTCAGTACATTGCAGAGAATTCTTAGCTAAGCAGGCTTTATAAGCGGTTCAGGGACAGTTCAACAAGTTTGTTTTTCTACAGTACACGATTATTCTGCTGCTGCACGAGGCCTGTCAAAACTAGGCAACAACTTCGGGTAAGTTAACTCTACAATATAATGCGAAACATAGGTTATAAATCTTAATATGACATACTACTACATCGTTATTACACATTTTCAATATTTCACCCATTATTTTAATCATTTTAGTACAAGTTCATATAAACTGGCAGCCACTGTTTGTGGGCACATTTTCAAACGTGCACATTAATTTTTCTACGTTTATTTTTCCTATCATTTTCTCGTTAATCAAAACGCATAAACATTCATTAATCATTTCTAATTAACATATCTGCTTCAACATAGACATGGCTTTACTTTAAAATCCTGTGCCCATGAGGGACTGGAATAATGAGGAGAAATATCTTTATTGTTCCTCATGTTTTCCCCTTTGCATGTGTGCTGTGTTCCGCAGCACACATTGATGAAAGACTTTTCTCTGTTAGTATGGTGCAGTTCTATCCTCCACAGTTCACACAATGCAGCGCAGCAACTTTGCTAGCCACTCTGCGTTGCATGTACTCAGTAAATCTGAGCCTTTGTTTTTACAGTTTTGTATTTTGCATCGTGTATTCTGCAAACTATGCCACAATAAATTAAAGATTGATATCTGTCCACATAGTATATGTTGACCATTTATAGCCATGTGTAATGATCAATGTCATGGGGAAAACTGTGATTTGGTGACTTAAATTTAAATTGCCACAAAACCCATAATATGCTGCAAAATCTTCAGAATCTAACAAAAATAAACGTTTCAAGCTTAAACGGACCAAAAGAGAAACACCACGTCAAAAACTTTGTAAATGTTTAGTGGTCACCTTCGGGTTGTGGCATGCTGTTTTCAGACATCTGAAGAAATGCCACTCTTTCCCTTAGAGTATAATCGTCCCCAGTTGGTGTACTGAACACAGGCTGTTTAAAACAGGACTCAGCCTATGGTACCGCTATGCAATTCGAATAGAGTGGCAACAAGTCCCTCTTTAATATGAAACGTCCTTAGTGGGAGGGCGCTCAGACTTCCCAAACACATTACACCACTTTCTAAGGACTTTCATCTCTAATCTTAAAATGGAATATTTACATAATATATGAGCAAAGTAAAAGAGTGTTTCGCAATTAAAATGTTGCACACTGAGGCTCTACAGCGTGAAAACCAAGGCAAGTGTTTGAAAGTACTCGTTAAATGAGACCCTCCTTATTATTGCAAGACCACACCTAAGGTGTTTTTACAGAGTGTATTGTGCCTATTTCATAATTGCTTTTGCTCTCCGATGTATGTGTGACAGTGTTGTAATGAAGTGCACTGTCTAAAGCACCTTAATTTAACTCTGAGCGCAGCCTTTGTTCCCCTGGGGATTTGCATGAGCACTGAGTGGGCCAGCGACAGGATGGGTAGTTCAATGGGAAGGGTTCCTTGAGGGTTCATTTGGTGTTGGAGAGTCGGAACTTCCTCTTGGTAACAGCACTACCAAGTACCACACATAGTAATGTTAATTTGAAATAACTTGCAATCAACTGGGGAAGAGTGCAGAATTGTGTGGCATAAATTATTGTCCACCCACCTGCCCTACAAAGGCATGAGGGTAGGGTCGAGTAAAGTTTTTTTGCTGATACTTTTGCCATGATAGGACAGACTGCAACATGCACTGGTCAGTGGGCTGTAGTTTGGGGTGGAGGGGGTTGGAGGGTCACATGCGGGTATATTCACCCATTGGGGAGGGAGGAAGAGAGGACAGGTGAATGATGATGGTGAGAGGGGTGTTGGGATGGATGAAAGAGTCTTCACTGGAGGACGCTGGAAGTGAGAAAGAGAGGGGGAATGGTAAGTGGCTATTGAGTGGATGGTGTTAAGTGAGAAAGTGAGAGGGTATGCGGGATATAAATGAAAGTGCATTAAAAGATATTTTGATGTTATGATGACATGTTTAAGCTGTGGCAATCCTGTCCTAATAAATGGCCTTTTACACTCATTCCTGGTGTGGATAATGATTGTTTCATCATGAGCTACAGACGGACAACTCAGAAAGAAACCACTGTTCTCTGTTTCCAATGTATGCTGTCTGCAGCTTATGCACTAACTACAATAAATTTCGAGTTAAATGCATGTGCTTAGTGCAACATGTTCATGAAGGGCCCCAGGTGTACAGTGGGCACATCCATCAAGAGTACCCAACAATGCAAAACTGGCTGTGTGCCTCAATTGGTAATGCGGCTAGGTCCCTGAACATATTTGTATAATTCAATTTCCTGGGAAGTGCCATTTGAGTGATTCCTTATAAAACGTTTCACTTCGATTTCCACGAGTCTCACCTTTCTGATGAAAATAGTGAAATTGGAATTAGGCTCTGGTGCAGTAAACGAGTTGCTCCAGTTCTGGGCAATTTTGTGAGTCCGAAGATATGGCTGAGATGATACATTAGAAAGACAGTCTGTTAGCAATGCCTGCTCAGGCATTTCTGTTTATATAACTCTTAGTAACTAGATTGGCCGTGTATTAGCCACCTACCCGGACAAGAGATGAAATACTTTCCTGTTTGTAAAGGGGCAGCACCTTAAATCATGGCAGCTTTTTGTGTAGCGTCCATTGTGTTAGATCACCAGACAAGAATACTCCATTAAAAGCACAAGGAAGGAAGCGAGAATGATTCGCCTTTCTTTTTATGGCCTCGGCGGATGGGCTGCACTCCCTCTAAATAAGATTTTTTTCTCATAAACAACCTTACATCATTTCCTGCTACTGTATATATTATACCAGGACATGCTTTTCTCTTTTTTAATGAAACGATTGCGTCAACTTCAAGGTATGTTCTCAGATCATGTTTTTGTAACAAAGGGAGCTCTTAGACAAGCGTTTTCCTGTGAGTCCCTGTTTCTACTTTACCACTTTTGTCCCCTCTAGTAAAATGTCATTCTGATATCCAAGATATTCAGTGGCAAAACGCGGCAGCGTTTGTCCATACTGAAGCCTCTTACCAGGTGGCACCCGCCCTGCCATCTCGAGCTCTTCTGGTGAATTGACCTAGTTTGGGTATCACTAGGAATGCAATCAATAGAGCACAGCAGGTCAAATTAATGACTGGAGGACACCCCTGCCAAGCAGGTTTTACACGAGTGCTTGACACGTGAGGTCCAGCATGCCTAGGAATAGAAGCGATTACCATGGGTGGACTTTTAACCTTAGTGGGTGTAGGAAAGCAAAAGGAAAAGGTCAAAATAGCAAGACATTTTGCTGACATGATTCAGATTTAGAGCACAATATATCCCTGCCTCCTTCCGCTTCAAGTGAATGCACTGGATTTATGAAAATGGATGAAATGGGACATCAGTACTTAATTTGTACAAGAATTAGTGCCATGCCCAAAACTCTACTCAGGGGCCGAGGCCAGTGGAATTAAATGCTGCCCTCTTAATGCAAAGGTTGTGAAGTCTAGACACTGGTCCTTTATTTCAGTCTTGCATTTTTCTGCTTTCTTTATTTGTGACAGGTTTTCAGTCTTTTTCTTCCTCTGTCTTTCTGCTTTATGGGTTTTTACTTCTCTAGTCTCTGATGTGGTAAAATAAGTGCTGGTGCACAAAAATGACCTTCTCAAATTAAGCACTAGGGGCCAGATGTAGGAAAAAAGCAATTTGCGACTTGCAAATTGCGAGTCCCTGCGACTCGCAATTTGCAAGTCGCAAATTGCTATGCAGTACGGTGTCTCAGACACCGACTGCAACTCGCAATGGGGTCGCAATGTCCCACCTCATGAATATTCATGAGGTGGGTCGCAAATTGCGGCCCCATTGCGAGTATAGGCACTCGCTAACAGGGAGGCCTGCTGACGTCAGCAGACCTCCATGTTAGCGACCTGCTTTTAAATAAAGCAGTTTTTTTTTTTTGAAGTGGAGCCCGTTTTCCCTAAGGGAAAACGAGCTGCACTTAAAAAAAAAACTGAACCTTTAGTTTCGGTTTTTTTTCAGGGCAGGGAGTGGTCCCTTGGACCACTCCCTGCCCTGAAAAATTTTTTGGGCTCCAGTCACAAACTGGAAGGGGTCCCATGGGGACCCCTTCCAATTTGCGATTGGGTTACCATCCACTTGAAGTGGATGGTAACTGCGATGCCATTTGCGACCGCATATGCGGTCGCAAATGGTATTGCATCCCAATGCGACTCGCAAATAGGAAGGGTACACCCCTTCCTATTTGCGAGTCTGAAATGCATTTTGCGAGTCGGTAACGACTCGCAAAATGCATTTCTGCATTGGGATACGCGTTTTGCGACTCGCAAACGGCAAATTTTGCCGTTTGCGAGTCGCAAAACGTTTGCTACATCTGGCCCCTGATGTTATGCTGTAGCCATGTTAAGACTTAAGGCCTGATTTAAAAGTCAGTCGACCGGTTACTCTGTCACAAAGGTGTTGGATATCCAGTCGGCCGAAATCTAAATCCCATTATATTCTATGGGATTTAGATTTCAGTGGACAGGATATCCATCAAGGTTGTGATAGAGTGACCTTGTCACTGAGTTGTAAACCAAGCCCCTGGAATTCTTATAAACTAGGGTGACCAGGTGTCACGGATTTGCTGGGACAGCCCCGATTTTTCATCAGCTGACCTTGCAGATTTCTGAAAATTTAGCACATGTCCTGGTTATTACAGAATGTCGACTGAAAATGGTGGGAATTGCATTTTTATGTTTTTCAAAGTAGGGATAGTTTAATTAATCAATTTAATTAAGAGGCATGATACTGGCAGAAAAAAATAAATTGTATTTATGCCCTTGGTTCCTCTTCTGTAATTTGATGCTGATCAGCACTGTCATTCTGTGTGCTCAGCTAAAGCAAAATTGTAGTCCTTCTTCTATTTTTGTGAAATGTCCCGAATTTTGGCTTTAAAATTGCGATCACCTGTTATTAGCCCTTCTTTATGAGTGTTCACTTCGAGACAGATTGTTGATCTACTTCTCGGAGAGCTTTTCAATCACCATGCCACATCTGTGCGTTCTTCTATGTTTCTTTTAGCCTTTTAATTTCTGTTTGCATCTTGAAGAACAAGTGAGGGTGGTAGATTGGTTTGAATGGCACTTTCTTATACATATGGATTCACCAACATTCATTCATTAAACTTTATTCGGTGTTGTGTCAAACCGTAAACAAAATAATATGGCTCTGCTATCACGTAAAGTGTTTTTAAGCATTTAAACAGAGGCAGCTCCTCCATTAGGCCGGAGGAGCTTTGCCTCCCCGCCAGCAGCGGCAGCTGCAAACTTTTTACCAAACAACAATCATAAACTGTGTTTATTATAGTTGTTTGGTAAAAGGGCGGGCCATGGGGGTGACGAGCAGTGAGGGGAAGTGCTCAGCACTTCCCCTCAGAGTGCTTGTGTCTTTGGCCGGTGGTCTTGGGCTGGCGAAACACACATGCACAGTAGGCTCTCACACAGTTGATGGGCTGGAGAGAGCCTGCAAAGGCTCCCAGTCTGCCTGGAAGCGCCCTGTCTGGGCGCATCCCATCCAATCCTGACGCTGCTTTGAGCAGCATCAGGAATGGCCGCAGGGCAGGCTGGGAGCCTGTGCCTGCAGCAAGGAAACAGAGGAGGGAAGCGGCACGCTACGTTAAGATAAGTGTTTTTTAATTAGTTTTAGTTTTATTTTAATTTCTCCCCCTCAATCCCCCATGCGCAGCCCCACCCTGCTCCTTGTGCTTTTCGCGAGCCGCTCCTGCGTTTAAAATCCCCTGCTCTCCATGCTACCAATGTATAATTTGTAACAAAGACTTAAAGTGTCTGTAATTATTGCAAAAGGGTACAGCATTGTCTAAAATAGTATTCATGCAATAATCATTTCATTAAACACGACCTAAGGACATCAAAAAACGTCAGAAAGAAAGTGCATCGTGCACTGTTTTGAGCAGCTGTCACAAGGACAGGTCACTATACTAACTCTCTTGCCCAGTCGTGCTACTCTGGATCGTCACCATTTGGTGTCCCGTGTTGCATCTCAGTCTAGTTAGTGTAGACCAATGTTGTGGGTTATTGTCCAGATAGGGATGCAGGCCTTTGGTTATTTGCAAATTGACATGCAAAGACAAACTTACTTTGTGTTGTTCTGACTTGAATCTTTCTTTTTGGAATAGCATAAAACAAAATTATTTTAATAAGCCCTTCCCAATCTGGCTCAAGGATGCTGGATCATCAAACAAGTTAGATCTCTCCAGCTTAACCCACAAAGTTTTTATATACCTTAGCCAGTCAATATGCAGGGCTGAGTCAAGAGTTCAACAGTCTCGCAACATCAGTCTGTTGAATTTGAGTTCCTGTTTCATCCATAACTAATGCAGGAGAAGCAGAGGACAGAGCCTTCTAAGAGATTACAAAATTGTGCAACAAATTCTTTATGGTTGATGTAAAGAACAATAAGTAGAAGGGACTGAAAGCAGTCTTCGAAAGCAAGCATTTTTTGAGACCTGTAATTTTGTGGTGTTAAGAATCCCAAGATACCCACCCTTTAAATGGCCATCGCTGGGCACCAGGATATCAAATGTAGCAGAATTTTTATCATCACCCCATTGACCCATATTAACAACACAGTGTTGATCCATTTGCCAACCCATAGCCAGTTGGTATCCTTTGTGATTCAACAGGGCTAGAACGTGGACATGGGTTAAAAACTACTGAATCTAAACAGTGCTCTTAGAGCCACATTCACTTTACATTTCTGTACATTTCTGTACGGCCTATATGTTCTCGAGCGGTAGCAAAACTACAGTAAGGCTGTGAACCTACTATCAAGGTTATTCTTGCATGTGTGTAAATATATATATATATATATATATATATATATATGTAAATATATATATATATATATATATATGTGTGTGTGTGTGTGTTACCTAGTGGCGGTCACCACTAGGTAGTTATAGTTAGGACCTAGGGCCTCATTGCGAGTTTGGGGGTCCTGTGACCGACATGTTGAGGTGGCGGTCCTTCCACCAACAGGCTGGCAGAGAAGACCGCCAAATTATGAGTTTGGCAGTGGTGCACACAGAAAACCTCCAAAGCACCGCCGGCACTCCAGGCAGGACAGACCCCTGTGTTCGATTGGAGGCACCAACAGACTGGCAGAGACCATGTTTCCTCCAGACCTATTTCGAGGTTGTACACCACCAATATAACTGCTGCGATCGAACCACGACAGACACCAGGTGGAAACAAACAGTATAAAAGGAGACACTCACCTCCATGAAGCCATACATGTCCAGAGCAACAATGGAACCACAACTAGATGTCATCCCGCTGCTCCTGCTTGCCGAAAGACAACAGAATCATAGCCGACGAGGAAGACAACAACCATAAGTACACATATTCACCTGTTACAGTTGTCAATTATAAAAAATTGTACAGTAACATTACATACCATAAGGATGGGGGTGTGAGGGCTGTACTCACACGTAACAGTACAGTGACACACACACTCACATCCAGCATCAAGGACACTTTAGACGCTTGATGGGGGCCTTTAGGCTTTGGTTTGGGAGGATGGAGGACCTTTTTGGGTGGGGTTAACTTTTTTGGTGGGGGAGGGGCTTGGGTGCTGGCATGGGGTTAGGGGAGGCTTTAAAGGTGGAATGGATGGCCTTAGGGAGGGTAACAGTCCTTTTAGGGGTGTCAAAGGGAAAGGAGTAGGGAAAAGGTCAAACTCAGAAAGGAACACTTTTTTTGACACACGGGGATGGTCATCAGAAGGGGGTTCGGGTGTGGAGGGTAAAGGAGTGGTTGTTTGAGGTTTATGTGTGGATGTCTTGGGTGCATGTTTGTGGGAGGTGTGCTTGTGTGTGGTGGGTGTCTGTTGCGTGGGTAAGTGAGTGCGTTTATGTGTCTTGGGCTAAAGTGGGGTGAAGGTGCTGGGGGATGCCATGGCGGGTGGGTGGCTGTCTGTTGGGGTGGTGACTGCAGCTATGGTGGATGTGCTGCCTGTAGGCATGTCAGTTGTTGTGGTGACTGAGGTGGATGTCTGAGTGTCTGCTGGGGTGCTGTCTGCAGGTGGAATCGGTGTGGTGGCTCGATCTGTGAGTGATGGTGTGGTGTCTGCAGGTGTGTCAGTTGTTGTGTCTGTGATGCTGGGGGTAGTGGGGGTGTCAGGGCATGTTGTGACTGTTGCTGTGTCTGCAGGTGGATATTGTCTATGTGCATGCCGGTAGTGTTTCTTGTGGTGCTTATATTTGTCTCTGCTACCCTTGGATGTTGAGGTGGATGCATACCTCTTTGTGTGCTGTGGCTGGGCCAGGGAAGAGGGGTCTTGGACTGGAAAGCAGAAGATGGAGGGGGAGGGTAGACAAGGGGTGACTGGCTGCCGTCAGTGTGGAGGCCAGAGCCTGAAATGTTCTCTGTAGGCCAGAGATTGCTCTGTGAAAGCCCTCCAGGAACACATTGCTCTGTTGGATTTGACTTGCCAGTCCCTGGATGGCATTCATGATTGCTGTTCTGACCCACAGAGATAGACTTCAGGAGGTCACCAGCCTCCTCACTGAGGGCAACAGGGCTAACAGGGGCTGGGGCAGAGGTGTCTGCAGTAAAGGAGATGCTCACCCTCTTGGATGTGCGGTCACGGCCCACCCGGGGTTGGGAGGTACAGGGAGGGCGGTGAGAGAAAGGGGGGTGGCAGACAGAGATGGTACTGGGTTGGTCCCGGATGGGTCCATCACCACTAGGGAGTGGCCACTGGAGCAGGATTCTGAAGAAGATGAAGTGGATCTGGTCTCCCCCATGTCACTACCCTCACCCTCTGGGCCACTGGGTCCCTCGCTGTCAGTGGTGTCGTGACTGGAGGTTCCGTGGCCAAAAGCTTGCCCACTCTGCTGTGCCCCTTCTCCTTCACCTGCCAGTGCTGATGCTGTAAATAGATAGTTAAGTAGGGTCATCACATTCACAAGATAACAGTTCCATCATACATCACACATAAGTCTCACAACATCCTGTTCACAGCCTCAGGAAGTGCCAGTATAGTGCCAATATCATGTCACATGATGTACTTTGTGACACACCAGCAAAGCTACCTAACAGACACCTACAATACCATGATTTAAGTTGACCAGTCACACTGACCATACCATGACAAGGTGACTATGCCACATGATACAGGTTCTCTATCTAGAACAACATAGTCAAGCACCAAACAAGCATTAGTTCAGAAATTAGAAATAGCTTACCACAAATCCAAAACACATATTTAACACACAAATACTTTATCCTAAGGTTATGTACCAGACAATGGCATATGTAGTGAAGGGAAGGCAGGTACAGCTTTTGCAAACAAGCCATACCTTCTTCATGTCACATTGTTACTACCATACACTATGGACACATACCACCATATAACACCACAATCATCAGACATGGCAAGCCTGACATCTGTCTGTGGTGGAATACTAGAACCAAAGCATATGTGATGCCAACATGGCTGCTATACCAACCATGATGCAAGTCAACTGCCTGGACACACTCACCAATGTACTCACAGGTGTATCAGAACTACCAAAACTGCACCAAAAAGGTGTCATGGCAAACATGAGGTTAAAAATCAGCCTGGCTCATTTTACATATCCTTCACAGCAACAGCAGGTGCACATAACAAATACCAATGTTGAGCCATTCCTGAACCTTTCAATTGACACAAGATGTCGAAAAGTAACTGCCTGGGCCATAGCAGTGAATGGGCTACCATTGCCCATGTATCATACATACCGGAGTATGCCTATGTACAAAGCTGTAATAGGCATGGCAGTCACATACCTACCTCTGATGCAAATATAGTGTGCCTATGGAAATGTTGCAACACCTCAATGGTATCCAATATGCATATTGTCCACTCTGACGTGCCATCTAAAATGTCTATGTGCATCCCTCACTTACCAAGAGGGATTACCTTGCAATAGGTATAAAGATGTTAACCTTGTATGATATGTGACATGTCAGCTGGATATCACAGCCTCACATGGTGCTGTCCAAAACCATTAGACAACTATAGATTAATTGAATATGTCTGACTCGATGTGGCACATAGACATGTATCTTGAGAGATTGTAGAGGACAGAAAGCAAGGACCTACACACCTTACCATTATGACATTGGAAGGATTAACCTGTTGGTGGTAATTGACAACCAACAGGGTAGAAAACGCAGTATCTTTGAACACATATGCCACAGTCATATGTGCTCCATTATGTGCCATTGTACTGAGGGGACACATTAGTTGAGTAACATGTTTCATAAAATGTTGGTATGGACACACCTGTGTGCATTAGATGGCTACTGTACATCAATGTGTTTACAGGAGATCTGTAACACTTTGCACGTACCATATTGTCAGAGCTAACATTCTGTTCCATCACTCATTCACCTTGTAAAGAGGCAAACATGTGTTAGGTCTGTTCTTACCCTCTTGTGGCTGCTGTGCTGCTTTCAAACGCCCATCCAACTCAGGTTAGGCCAGTGCCAAAATGCTGGCCATTAGGGGGGTCATTGGTCTGATGGGCACCCCTTCCAAATTGGGAGGACATCTCCAGCTGGGCCTCTGAGGTCTTCTGGGCTCAGCGTCTCAGGTCCTCCCACCTCTTCTGACAGTGGGCGCTCCATAGGCTGTGGACCACCAGGGTCTACACTTTCTTGACGATGGCACACCAGATCTCCTCCTTCTGATGTGCGTTGAACTGCATGGATGACAAAGACAAGAAAGAATGTCATGTCCAGATGGACCACACTAAAATAAGCAAAGTTATTTACAAGTCAGTTCAGCAAGCCAAACACAGACTGTCTTGAACATCCACTCCATTGTTAGATGAGCATGCACAGTGAGGTCACATGAGAGCTGGAAACAGACAGACACCATGCATCTCCAGCACCAGCTGTCATGTAAGCACATACGACCAGCCACCCAATACATATTAAGATGAGTTTTTTTCAGAAGTCTGGTATAGCACCTCCACTAACCATGTGCAACAGTCGCAAGGTCGCTCAGGGAACATACATGAAACTCTCTGCACAATGTCTCAGGACTCTAACTCTGTCACCAAACATTGGTACATGCCCAGAAAGTCACCCATTCTAGCGCAACTTTAGCACCCAAAAGGCTTTAAGGACACAATCTGAGCATTGCCCATCAGCCTTTGCTTAGCATGTCAAAGAATAGTTGAGGTTATGAGACATGATGGACTTACCTGCTCCTCTGGGGCACCATAGAGCTGTCCATACAGGGGTAAGACCTCCTCCACCAGCTACTCAAGCTCCTAGGGTGAGAAGTCAGGGGCCCTATCACCTGTAAGACGTGGCATGATTGCTCCCAGAGGCAGTTCACAACAGCTCAGGGCGTGGAAGTCTTGCTGGCAGCAGTGTCAGGAGTAAAGTGAGAGATGAAGTATGAGATGGCCGTCACGTGTGCCACGTAAGAGACCGTCACCACCGGAGGACATCGCCATTGGCCCTAGACCACAGTAGACAGCAATGTGTTCCAATGGCAATGTCCACCGCAGTTTAATTAGCCTATCGCCAAGACGACTTCCACCGGCGGTAGTTTCCTATTGCCCAGTACCGTAGGCTAGGCAGTCACCATTTTATTGCCCTTGATTGGTCGGAAAAGTTAATTTCACAATGCTTCACAAGGTCGGAAACATATCTTCCACATAGTCTTGAGTGCTGCCATCTACTAACCATGTATGAATGTTCAGATTGAAGTGAGATATTGTCATGCTGTTAAGATAAATGTAAGGTATCTTTAGAGGCAGACTCAGCACCCTTTTGGCAATTGGATAGATTTGTTTTGGTCTTTTCATGCAATGCATAGTTGGATGTCCATATAACAGAGGGTCAAAGAATCATGTGGTTACATTACCATGTGATAATTGAGAGAAGGGGATGAGATTCCTCTAATTTGACATTATTAACATTGATCTGTGCTGTGTACCAAGGTACTACTGTATCATATGCCATGTCACATTATGACATGAGATGTATGCTTTTTAAACTTACAAGGGATACAATGAGTGAAGGCCATACCTTCATATTTTTCCTATATAGTTACCCTGGAATGAGAATGGTCAGTCATCCTCCAGTGCACCGCCCACTAGCAGACCTGCAGACCATGGAGGATCGACATGTCATTCAGGTCTACCGCCTGGATAGACAGAAAATTATGGATCTCTGCCGTCCGGTTGGAGCCAGATCTGATGCCTGCCATTTGTCATCCAAATAGCATACCACTTATTGCACAAATCATGTCAGTGCTGCATTTCCTAGCCGCAGGGTCCTTTCAGAATACCGTGGCCCTAACTGAAAGCATGCCCCAGCCTATGTTCAGTCTGGTTTTGAAGGATGTACTCTCTGCATTGTTGAAACACCTGGACAGCTACATCAGATTTCCACAAGGTGAGGATTTGGCCCGTGTGAAGGCAGATTTTTGGGGACTGGCACACAAGTAATGGGATCCATTGATGGTACCCATGTAGCCTTGCTTCCCCCACATGGCAATGAACAGGTGTATCAGAACAGGAAGAACTTCTACTCCACACACATTTGCTACATTTAAGAGTATCATGTGTAACCAGACCTTTTCTCAGTTAACTGTTCTAAATAATTGAAATATGACTCTCAAACATTTTTTGAGTGTTAGTTGTGTTTATTTACAAGTGTACATGAACATAAAATGAATAGTATCATAGCAATAAAGTGCAAACACTGAAGGGTTCAGTCATGGTGTAGGTAATCATTGGGTAACTGCTACAACATTTGGAGTTTCAAGTCCAGTGTCCTACTATCCATGCAAATGGAGAGTGGTCGTAGAAGAGTCAACAGGGTATATCAGTGGCACACAAAGGGATCCAGTCATTAGAGGATCACTTCCTGGCAGAGGTTGTGGTCTTGGCATCTGCACCTCCTGGTTGTTTTGCGGGGGATTCTTCAGCTACAGAGGCAGGGGTGTCTGATGCATGTCCTAATCCCGGAAGGACCTCCATTCCACTGGCTGCCACAGATGTAGAAGGGGCTGAGGTTACATGGACAGTGGAAGGGGTTTGGTATTGTGGACGTTCCATGCTTAGGGTGGTGTTGATGTCTCTCGGCACTCCTGTTAGGGAGACCATGTTGGAATTGAAGGCCTCCCACTGTTACATGACTTCCTGGTAGTTGTCCCTCTGCAGCTGCATGAGCTCCCCATCATGCCACGCACCTGGCCCATCACACCTTGGGACTGTTGGTAAGCTCCCAAGATTTGGGAGATGGTGTCCTGGCCAGCTGTATCTATAGCACCCTGAATCTGCTGGCCTACACCATCCCTCCCAAGCGCACTACCCCCATGTGCCTGCGCCCTTGAGACAGTTTGCCCACTGCCACTGGTGGCTGGTCCTTCAGTGTCAGGGTTTTGTTGTTGTGTCTCTGATACCTGTACTGGGGGGCAGATGATTTTAGAAACTGTCCTAGGGACAGAGGATTGGGGGCGAATGGTTGCTTGGGATATCAATGCAACTTGTCTGGGCACAGTTGATGTGGGCAGGGTGAGGCTGACAGTTGTGGACTGACCAGGTATCCCGGATGGGCCAGAGTTGTCCTCATTGTCCACACATCCAGGGCTGTTGTCATCACTGAGTGCTCCATCCAGGGATGAAGTGGTGTCCTCTCCATAGTCCCAATTGCAAGGAGACCTTTTGAAGAAGTGGAACATTAGCAACACAAAAGGATGATAGACGGAGTGCTGAACAATGAAAAGACTCACCCCCAGTCACAGATCTAGGTTTAATCCACCAATCTTTTGCTCACCATGCCACCCCAGCTTGGACCCAGCCATTTTCATATCAGTCTTGACCCTGTTCCTCATGGAAACAGTCCAGCCTGAACTGCCAGGCCAGGTCCTCCCTGGACCAGAAACAAGCATCCCAGGACCGGTTTCAGAGTATCACCCTTCATCAGCCAGGCTAGCTTGAATACAGTGGCACAGTGAGCACGGGACCCATGTCTGGACATACCCTTCCCACTTAGGGCAACTTTAGCAACACAAAAGGATGATGGATAGAGTGATGATTTTGTCCACTATGACCCTCATCTCGTCGTCAGTGAAACATGGATGTTTTTGTGTGAAAATAATGGATCATGAGGTGTCGGTGCTGTGTTGTGAGTGGGTGATAGTTGGTGCCTGATCTGTAGGGTATTAATTTGTGTGTTGGGTATGTTGTGCAGGTGTGGGATGTGTGGTATTTGAAGAGTGGAGGGGTGCCTAATCTATAGATCTAATTTTATACTTGCGACATCTATCCTGATGTGTGTGGCATTGTGTTCGCAAAGGATTGGGGGGTGTAAAAGGGTGTGTTTTACAGTACAGTGTGTAGGTGTTTCGGCTGTGTGGATCTGTGACAGGTGTGTGGAATTCAAACTATCCAGTTTGATGGTGTGTATTATTGTGGTGACCACCGCCCACTGTGGTTTGCACCACCATTGGTTTTCTGCCATGGTAGAACCGCTACTGTGATATGTGAGTTGTAATCGGCTACATGGATGTTTGTCGGGCTGGCTGTGCTGGTGGTTGGACCACCTCTTTCCCACCCTCCAGAGTCCTGACGGTGTTGGAATTCTGGCTGTCTTTTGGCAGGCTTGGTTGTGTAACTCGTAATACAGCGGTCTGTCTGACCACCAACATGGCGGTCTTTTGGCAGCCACCACCGCATCGGTCTTGTAATAAGACCATCAAACTCATAATGAGGCCCCTAGTTTATATAGAAATAGCACCATGGGGGTTATTACAACTTTGGAGGAGGTGTTAATCCGTCCCAAAAGTGACGAAAAAGTGACGGATACACCACCAGCCGTATTACGAGTTCCATAGGATATAATGGACTCGTAATACGGCTGGTGGTATATCCGTCACTTTACCGTCACTTTTGGGACGGATTAACACCTCCTCCAAAGTTGTAATAACACCCCATGTTTTTACTTGCCTATATCTTTGGTGCCGGTTGATGAATCTTCGTGAAATTTTCCCAAAAGATTCACCAGTTAATTCGCCTGCTGTCCTAAAAGTGTTGGGGTGATCTGTCAAGTGGGGGCCAAGAAAAAGGAGAGGTCCCAAAATACCGGGATGTTCTGGTGGAAACAGTAGAGGCTGAGTTTCAGACATAGCTATTAAGAAAGCCCACGGCTGGCAACAGTGTTCTCCATGCTGGGAGCGGGCACCCTGAGAGTCTGAAATGGTGTATCCCATATGGTGAACTTCTTAGGCCAAAAGGAATTGTTGCACCAAAGCAGCATACCGGGAGGAACAAAGAATCATGCTATCTAGATCCATGGAATGGGGCTATCCCATGTGGGTCTTAAACATGGCCAGCTAAGAGATTTTTTCTCACAATCAATGAGAATTCCAATAAGATAAGGCACATATTAACCAAACGTTGGGATATTCTTAGGAGAGATTCTTTTATTGGCAGGGAAGTAGGAGATAGACCGATGATTTCATTCCAGAAAGCCAAATCCCTCAGAGATTCCCTCATACACAATTACATCACACTGATGAAAGATATGAAGGAACCTGGCATGAAGAGCTTTATTTCCTGTCAGCAATGGAAAGCATGGAGAAACAGACAGCCGAGAAATGAGTTTGAAATCACTGGAGGAAGGAAGCATAAGATCATACAGTTCCTGACTTGCAGTACATTATTTACATACTAACATGTCTTTGCCTACTGAAGTATGTTGGTAGTACTGTTTGTACAGTTAGGAAGAGGGTGCAAGAACAACTGAGAGCCATTGATCATGGGGATGTCAAATATTCAGTTGCCAGACACTTCCAAGAAAAACATAATAAGGATCATACTAAATTGTCATTTTTTACTGTGGAACAAATACAACTGAATCCTAAAGGTGGCAATTGGGCTCTTAGATTGAGACAAAGGGAGTCTAAATTGATCATAGATCTTCCTACCACCAGGGATTCAGTGGCGGCAGCCCCCCCATGAAATCCTTGGTGGAAAGGATACCGGTGACAGGAATACTAATTCCTGTAGCCACAACAGGACTCCCCAACCCCTATCCATGTAGGAGGACCCCCTACCCCATCAGAAGCCCCCTACCCCGCCAAGCAACAACACTCCCCCTCCCCCATCCGGTAAGGACTCCCCCGATCCCCATACTGACCCCCGCCTCCTATCCATGCACACATACACCACAATTACATACATACACGCACACATCCATGCTCACTTATTCACACACACATGCATACACAGCCACAAAACCCCCTGCCTCCCCCGCATACAGTAATTCACACAAGCACACAGACACTCGCACACACAGACAAATGCACACAACACCCCCCTCCATTCACACGCACCTATTCACGCATACAACACTCAACACCCCCCGCCCCTCCCCTGTCAGACGATCACCTTACCTGATGGTCACAGTGGTCATCCGGGAAGGAACGGAGTCCATGGCGCTTGTTCCGCCGCCAGCACACCGCCAACACAACACCGTCACGCCGTTTACAATGCTGTAATACGGCGGGCGGTGTTGTGGTGACGTGGCGGTTGAGCAAGCTCCACTAGACCGCCAGTATGGCTGCTGGCAGCTTCCCTGCCAAAAGTGGCGGTCATATGGCGGCAGTGACTTTGGCGGTCTACGGAATAGACCACCAAAGTCATAATGAAGGCCTATATGTCTAAGGATATAATATTATGAGATTTAAAGCTGTGTTGTATAAACAAAGACTCTCAAGATTAGCAATATTTGATGTTAATTTAATTGTGTAATTTTCTAACATTATTTTATCTTTCCTCAATATTTCAATAGCCAAATGCTTACAGATAAATAGTTAAGATAACATTCGCTCATTGCGATGAATGAAATACATTATGTTATGCTACACTATTATGTTATGTCACATTGTTTGGTAGGTTGCGTAATTTTATGTTAATAATATTCCTTAAAGGCTCAACTGCAAAGCTTCTGTGTGCCACATAGTGAACCTTATCACAATCTTGAAAGGAAGAGGGAAACGGCTAAGGAATAATACAGTGTATAGCTAGATCCTCAAAAATTTACTCGGGCCTTGATAGAGAAGTCAAAGAAAAGGCACTTGCATTGACTTAGCTGTAGTAACAGAGAAGTCACTGTCTCACAGTCTTGCAAAATTGAAATTATGAACTAACCGTAAGGCATGATTTTTGGAGATTGAAGCCCACCGAGTCATGCGGGCCTGTGAAGCAAAGACCACTGCTGTTCAGCCGGCACGCCAGGCAGCATAGACCGCTGCAGTAACTAGACTGCACAAACAGGCCGGTGGAGCCTGTGTTTCTGCAGGACACATTATGAGGTTCCACACCACCAATGAGACCATGGTGGTCCTACCACCACATTTCAGCAGGCAGAAATTGGGACTATAAAGGGAGACACTCACCTGCAAGCAGCTTGACATGTCTTGTGCCACCATGGAGCACCTCACACAATCCTGCTGATGATCATGGATGGAGCACAAAATCCAGGTCGCTGTGGGTGCAACCAACCATAAGTACATACACACACCTACCTGCCTCATTAACAATAACAAATGATCGTTGCTCCGTTATCCACATCATATTAGGGTCATGCTACAGACACCAACTACACTTGGCATTGCGGTTATAAAACACAAAGAAGGATACAATCACAGTCACATATGGCCCCCTTTAGGCAGGTCACGCACACTGCACCACAAAACTACACAAAAACACACTTCTGCTCATCTCAGGCACAGGAATGGTGAAGTGCACACAACATTGTCTCACACAACACCAACAACACACCAACATCACAGCTACAAATACAACTCATGCACTCACATTGCACACATGCCATGGACTGTCGTCACATTAAAAACATATATGTATGGATGTGGCATGGAACACAAACAACCACTACCATCGAACAGCCCTGCAGTAGACACACACATCACCCATATTGCAACACAATGGAAAGACAATGAGCTGCACAAAAGACAGAGAGACAATATTACAAAGATATACAGAGATCACTATGCACACAACACCTGCACAATAGCCATGGTGGCATCTGGAACACTCAGGTAAGGAGGCTGCACTGGGACACATATCACTTTACACATGCCCCTTAAACAGCATTTGCTCAGGAGCTGGCTATACATGTACTTCTGGCACAAACAATATTAGGGCCTCACTTTGAGTGTGGCGGTGTGAGGACTGTCACACTCATGTGAACTGTCGGACTGCCACACTCCATGCGGTATGACTGCCCAATTACAAGTTTGGTGGGTGGACCCCCCTAAAGACTGCCATCCCCGCCAGGATCATAGATCCTGATGGGGTGACGACGGTCAGGCTTGTAACCAGCCATGGCGATGCTGTACTCAGCACCATCTGGCTGATAACAACCCCACTTTCCCCCAGCCTTTTCAGGGAAGAGACCCATCTATGAAAAGGCTGGCAGAAAGCCAGTGCTGGGGGCCGCTGGGGGGGCCCGTGCCCAGCACTGCCATAATGTGCACTACCTGCACTGCAGACAGTGAGCATTCCAAGGGTGCTGGTGTGCCAGGATATTGGCCTAGGCTCACTTAACTGAGCCGAGGCCAATGTCCTAGCCCTGTTCCCGCGGTCAGCCCGGCTGGAACGTATACAACCCGGCAGGAAAATTGTAATACGGTTGGGGGGGGTTCGTCCTCCCCCTGAGTTTGACGGTGCTGTGGTGGGACCACCAAATTCATAATGGGCCCCTCAGACCCAAATGACATGCCTCTCTGCACAATGTGGAAGTGCAAATCAACAAAGAACATACAACTCCAACTGCATGGGACATACATCTACATGATTTAGCTGCAAGGTACACACAGCTAAATGGACTCATGCACAGTCAAATACAAACAAGGGTAGCACAACTGAACACACTCACGGTCTGCACAAACAAAACGGAAGCTGCCACACATTAGATGAATCAATAAGCCACATTCGGGGAACAAGTCTAACACCATACATGCTCACATTGGACAACACAAGATGAAATACTTACCATAACAAACAAACACCATCCCATGACACCACTATTGCATTTACACCTGCATATACATACAGTCAACATATACATTGTCTTGGGGCACACCGTTGGCTTGGGGAACCCACAAACTCAGATACTGCAAACAACAGCAAATGGATCAGCAAGCGGGCTGAAACACACACAACTGTAGACACACAACACAAGTCACTCAGGAACACCATAAAACTAGAAAAGGAATTGCAGGGCAAATGTATACCCCAAAATGCAACTCTTTGGGTTTAATAAATTCAAATTTGGTAAAGTCCAAAGCCATTGGCCAATCCAATTGTCCCAGCATCGGAACACTATAGTCATTGTTTGACTCCTAAGTGCCAGGAAACCTCCACAGAAAGGGGCATCAAGTGGCCAGGCAGACACCTCAGGGATCATCCTTTTTGAGGGGAGGTAGGTTTGGGATGGGTGGGTTTCGTCTTTGGTTTGGGAGTGGTGGACCGCTTTCTGGGAGGAGTGGGCTTCTTCTTGTTGGTGAGGGGTATGGGTGCTTGCAAGGGGGGCAGGTGTGACAGGGGAGGACAGGTAGGGTTTGGGAGATGAGTTAGAGCCTCTGGGGTTTGGGACAGAATGGAGGGAACAGGGGGAAAGACAAGGTAAAACAAAAAAGCTTTTATGGGGACAAAGGAAGGTCATCAGAAGGGGGTGTGGATTTGAGGGTCAAGGGGGTGCTTTTCTGCTGTGCCAATGTAGATGTTGTGGGTGTGTGCATGTGAGAGGCATGCTTGTGTTTGGGTGGTGTCTGTTTCATGGGTGAGTGTGTGTTTGTGTGTCTTGGGGGGCTGCGAGGTGGAGGTGCTGGGGGATGGAGTGATGGGTGTATGTGTGTGTCTGTTGGGATGGTGTCTGTGGATATGCTTGATGTCATTTGCATTATGCGGGGGTGGGGGTGTCTGGGGAACTGGTGAGTGATGTTGTGTCTGTCGGTGTCTGTTGTTTGCTTGCATGCTGGTATGTTTTGTGGTGCTTGTGTCAGTGTGTACTGCTCTTGTGTGTTGAGTTGGGTGCATGTGGATCTGTCTGTGTGCTTTGGGTAGGTAGGGCAAGGGAGTATTTGGACTAGGAAGAGGGAGGTGGGGGGCAGAAGGTGGGGGGTGACTGGCTACCATAAGTGAGGAGGCCAGAGCCTGAAAAGATCTCTGTAGGCCAGATATTACACCATGAGAGCCTTCCAGGAATGCATTAGTCTTCTGGAGTTGGGTTGCCAATCCCTGGATGGCATTCACAATGGCTGTCTTACCCACAGATACTTCTCAGGAGGTCATTAGCCTCCTCACTGAGGACAGCAGGGGTAACAGGGGCTGGAGCAAAGGTCCTTGCAGCAAAAGAAACGCCCTCTTGGGTAAGCATGCACGGCAACTGGGTGGAAAGCAAAAAGGAGGGCAGTGATAGAACAGGGAATGGCAGAAAAGGATGGTACAGGGATGAGACCTGCTAGGGAGTGGCCACTGGAGGAAGAATCCAATGATGAAGAGGAAGTCCTGGTCTCCCCCTTGGCACTCCACTCGCCCTCCAGGCCACTGGGTCCCTCTGTGTCTGTGCTGTCTTTACCCGGGTTCCCGTGGTCAGATGCATCCCCACTCGGCTGTGAACTGTCTCCTTCGCATGCCGGTGCTGATGCTGCAAATACAAAGAGAAATAGGTGCATCACATGTCCATGATCACACTTGAACAACAGCTCCGATTAGCAAACATTACCCTGATGTCAAGTAGGCCCTGGCAACAAACTCTATCTAAGAGGCCCATACATATGCCACACCAAATGCATGCATGCCTTCTGAACTTTCAACAGTTGCCCACAGGAAAGTCAGGATCTCAGACAACTAGAATTGCAAGGCTGAAGTTGTACAATCACAATAACCATTGAACAAGTAGGAGATCTCTCACCCATGGAGCACACCTCAGTTACCTATTGTCACACAATAGTAGGCCAATGCCAACTGCATTCACACATATCCCACACATGGTCATGCACACATCTATTTGTCACATACAGAATGACCTGACAAAAAGAAATGACGCTCCAAAATTCTGCCATGTTGATGACAAAAGTACAATAGCCTGGAAAAGCTGACACTGAAATACTAAAGTAATGCTGGAAGCAGTTCCACTATACAGACTTCACCAGGTGATATTTGTCCCAATAGAGTCATGGAGGTAGTACTAATGTTGCTCAGATAGGCCACACATGTGGCATCATGGAAATGGAGATGCTAAGATACACAAGGGAATGTGTCAGCCAATAAACAATGGTGACACACTCATGTATGTGACACAACATGTACCCCTATTGTAAATGTCTTATTCCACACACAGGTTGCCATGCACATATTTGTGAAGGAATAAAGATGTCATCCCATCAACACAGGTAGACTGTGCATGAAAAAGCAGCTTTCAAATGTTTTGCTAATGAGAAAGGGAGACATGCTGACATGTAGGCACAAGGAATGTTGGCAACAGTGATGGCACATAAATCATGTCAATGGACATTCCCCACTTACCAAAGTATTGATCTGTAGCTGCACCCAAAGTATAATTTATGCACTGTCACATGTATGAAGGCCATTTACACATTACACACTGCAGTGAGGCACCAGCACCTGACATATGCTGAAGACAACTAGACTCTGAGTGGCGGATGCCAATATACTCATTTACCCAGACAAATGGCTGAGGACAGTGATACAACATTTACTCAGTTTTGGCCTGTGACATTGAGTAGTATTGGTCTGTTGCATAAAATTTACACACACTACAACAGACAGTACTTTATTGTTCAGTGTACACAGCCATATGTTGTCTCTGGAGAGCAAGTGGTATGTGGATTGTACACAGTTGTGTCCTAGGTCCATGGGCCAATAGACGATGCACATCAGTATACAACACATGACATGTCTACACAGTCACTCCTCTATTGTGTGATATATGGTTCATCCCTAATCACCAGGGGGAGATGTCAGGACCTAACACATTCATTTGAAAATGTGGCAGGCAGGAATATGCCTTGTGGCTGATGTATTGTCCTCAAACACCCATCAAGTTCTGGGTAGGCCACTGCCAGGATGCGGGCCATTAGGGGGTCATGGTCTAACGGGCACCCCACCCACTTTTGGAGGACATCCCCAGCTGGACCTCAGTGATTTTCTTTGCCCAGCATCTCAGGTACTCCCCACTTTTCCTGCAGTGGGCGCTCCACCAGAAGTGGACCTCCAGGTTCCGCATCTTCTGGATGATAACTCTCCATAGTGCCTTCTTTTGTTGGGCATTGACCTGCATGGATGCAAAAGACAGATCAATAGATTATAATCACAAGTTTCACAAATGTTGAGTTTTATACATATCAGTAACATCAAGCTAGGACTTTTCTATTTGTCAACACTCCCCAAGTGTGACACACACAAGCCATAAGTGCAAGGATGACTACAGGCATATATATTTCCATTTACAGACTAACTTACTCCCCTGTTCATGGCCTTCAATGAATAAGCAAGCTTACTAACATCTGGTAGCCCATGCTCTAGCAACCTGTACTGTGATGTGAGCCACAATGGAATACTACACAACTATGTGGCTTCTGAAGGGCAAACTCCTTAGGCATGAATGGACCAATACATTCACATTCTGTGAGAACGAATCACTACATGCAGACCCTACATGCAACTACCAGAGTACATACTCCAACATTACACATGAGTAACAATGAAGAGGCTGGAAAGGTGGGTACAAAAAATATTTTGCTTGTTCATGTGTGGACATGAGGACAAGCAAATGCAGACTCATGCCACTTCAGGGAGTGAGGTTCTATAGTCTGTACATTTACCATAGGACACTCCTTTGGACAAAAGTGTCCATCCTACAGAGATGGCATCCAACATACAAAGGCATGCATTGTACAGTTTCTGCTATGTGAACAAGCTACTGGCTCACATATCATGGCCTCCCAGGAATCAACACACTGCCTGCACTGCAGGACTGTCAGTTTTGCAATATGCCTGTACAGGACAGATATGACGTGTAGAAAGGTGACAATAGAGCTGTGGAGGTAAGGAGCCTGTCATTACTGTAAGACACACTTTGACACTGATGCTAGGTGTGCTTATGGACACCTGTAACCATTCCTAACCCAGTTTATCCAACCAGCATACCAGCCATTGTACAAGACAGTATTGCACTTCCTAGCCACAGGGTCCTTCCAACATACATTGACCTTATCAACTGGGATGTCCCAGCCTATGTTCAGCAGGGTGTTGGAGGATGAACTCTGAGCAATGTTGAAACACCTTGACAGCTAAATCCGGTTTCCTCAACGTGAGGATTTAGGCCACGTGAAGGCTGACTTTCATGGTTTTGCGCGCATCCCAAATGTGGTAGGGGCCATTGATGGTACACATGTTGGCTTGGTCCCACCGCAGGCCAATGAAAAAGTGTATTGCAACAGAATGAACTTCCATTCCATCAACTTGCAAGTTGTCTGTTTGACGGATCTCTACATGTCATGTGTGTGACCGTAATCCGGTTTCAGTCCATGATTCCTTCATAATGCAGAACAGCACCATACCCCAGCTGATGTCACAACTGTGAGAGTGCCTGACTGGGTGATAAGTCACATCTGTCCTGATTGAATCATGAAGTCAGTGACTCATTGTTGCACATATGTCCCTTTCCTTTACAGGAGACTCCGCATATCCAAACCGCCCTTGGTTGTTGACACCAGTAAGGAATCTAATTACGCCAGGGGGAAGCCTACTTCAATGAGGTCCATGTAAGAACACGGCGGGTAGTAGAGTGGGCTTTGGGCTCCTAAAGGCCAGATTTAGGTGCTTGGACCAGACTGGTGGAGCCTTCTTGAACTCACCTAGAAAAGTGTGTCATATCACTGCGGCATGCTGCATGCGCCACAACATCGCCCTATGAGGAATATTCCGTACATGCCAGAAGAGGGGAATCCTGCAATGCTACCGGGTGGATGACAGTGGCAAAGAGGAAGCAGCTGATCTGCGAGATCTCATCAACAGCTCCTTCTCATGAGAGTATGTATGTCATGTGATGTAATGACTGTGACTGTACAATGAACTGTAGTTATGAGAATGTATGGAGTTTGGAGGCCGGCGGTAAAAAAAATGTAATCATGACCACAGCGGAAACCGCCAACACATACAGGCACTTTAACACTCCTACCGCCACGGTGGTAGCAACAAACACTGCGGCCATAACCGCCAACAGCCAGGTGGAAGAAATGTACTGCCCACTGCATTACAACCCAACCATCGCCAGCTTTTCCGGGGTGGTACCAATGCCATCAAATGCACAGTGGAAACAGAACACAGAAGGGAAACGACTCACCTTGCGACACTCAAGGAAGACCCAGGACGCCATGGAGCCCGAGCTGTAGGTTTTCCCCATGCAGCTGTATCTTCTCATACACCAGGAAAATGAACGCAGGCGCCGATGACAACGGTGAGTACTGTACCTAGCACACAAGGGAGGGGGGAGGAAAAAGAGAGTGACACACACGCAATACGCAACACTCCCATCCCCACCCTCACTCCCAACACTATACACACAAACACATGCAACAACATTGCATATACGCCCCGTAGCCCTCTGGAATAACGCAAGGACAAAAGGAATGGAGTCAAATGAGTGTAATATTAGTAATACTGAGAAATACATTCATAAAGAAAAAACAGTATATACAATATATACAATATTTACAAAAGGCGGGACAATGGCCACTCAAATATTGTACGTGGTCTACTGGGCCAAAACACATAGGCCAAGCCCACACTTGACTCCTGCCTCAATACTGAGAGAACACTGCAGGGGCATCAGGTCAAAAACACACAGGCACCTCAGGGGGACAGGGAATGGGGGGCACCTCAGCCGAAAGATAGTACAACGCCACTGCTCCTGGAGGGGGCTCCATGCCCACTGCTTGGTCCTGGGGACTGCAAAGCCACAGTCTCTCAGGTGGGTGGTTTGCCCACTGCTTGGTCCTGGGGAGTGCAAAGCCACAGTTTCTCAAGTGGGTGCCAGTTTTCCACTGGTTTTGGAGGGGGCTTTGTGCCCAGTGTGCTTCATCCTGGCAAGAAGGGACTGAGTGGATGCCTTCTTCCACTGGTTTTGGAGGGGGCTTTGTGCCTAGTGTGCTTCATCCTGGCAAGGAGGGGCTGAGGGGCCTTTGTGCTTGATCCTGGTATGGAGGGGCTGAGTGGATGCCTTCTTCCACTGGTTCTGGAGGGGGCATTGCACCCTGTGATGCAGATGTTTTGGAGTGCAAGGTCATAGTCTCTCACCTGGGTGTTACAACGACAGCTTTTGCAAGGGCCAGGATGCACTGCAGCCCATGTAGTCACCACTACACTCTGCTCTCCGGCGGTGACGGCTGCTCAGTGTATGCCAGTCGCGCTGCAGGTGGCGGTGCTGTCAGTTGTGGTGGTAGCCTCCTGGCCTTCACCTGCAGCCTCAGACGGCTGCCCACTGGGGCTGCTGCTGCTGGCAGTGGTGCTGCTGGCAGCGGGGCAGGTGGCGGTGCTGGCCGCAGTGCAGGTGGCGGTGCTAGCCACAGTGCAGGTGGTGGTGCTGGCCGTGGTGAAGGTGGGGATACTGGCGGTTGTGGTGGTAGCCTCCAGGCCTTCACCTGCAGCCTCAGACGGCTGCCCACTAGGGCTGCTGCTGCTGACAGTGGTGCTGCTTGTGGCAGGGCAGTTGGCAGTGCTGGCCGCGGTGCAGGTGGCGGTGCTGCCCGCAGTGCAGGTGCGGTGCTGGCCGCGGTGCAGTTGACAATACTGGCCGTTGTGGTGGTAGCCTCCCCGCCTTCACCTGCTGCCTCGGACGGCTGAAGTGCCATGGTTGGTGTTCTGTGCCCCTTCCTGCCCTAGGCAGATGGTGGTGCCTCCTTGCTTCTGCCAGCTGGAGTCTTTGACTTGGCCTTGCTGGCTGGTTGTGCCTCCTTCCCCTTGCAGGATACTGTCCCCTTATTGCCAGGTGGCAGACCCTTCTTGGCCTTGGCAGGTGTTGGTGGCACACTGGCTGGGCTGACGGTGGCTCCTTGGAGCCTCTCACAGCTGCAGAAACCACAGTGGCCATGGACTGGGTGGCTGAGGTGCTGGGCTGGGTTCTGTCCACCCTGGCCTGAGGTGAAGGATGGGGGTGGGGGCTAGGGAATAGGCCAATGGTGACGAGGAAAAGCGTCTTAGAGACACTGGGGCGGGAATAGGGGGAAGGTTTGGGAGAGGAGGAAGAGGGAGTAGTTGTAGGAGGTGTCAGTCTGCTGTGTTTGGGTGCAGGTGCATGGGCTGGAAGCTGTTGTGAGGTGGATGCCTGTTGGGTGGGTGTGTGCTTGCGTTTGTGTACTTTGGGAGGAGGGGTCACAGACACAGTGGGAGAGGACATAGGGAACGTGTGCATGGATTTGGGGGTGGTGACTGCCAGTGAGGGGCGTGTAGTGATAGGTGTGCTGGTGATGGATGTAGTGTATGATAATGTAGTGCATGCAGGTGTGAGTGGAGATGCTACTGGGAGGGGGGGGTGGACGAGGTGGAGGAGGGGGACACAGTGGAGGCAGTGGATGTTGGTGTGTCTGCATGGGGATGGTGCTTGTGTGAGTGCCTGTGAGATGAAGTGTGGTGCTTGTGTTTGCCTGAGCCACTTCTGTGTGTTGATTTGGGTGATTGCTGGTCTGAAGGTGTGCTTGGGATAGGCTGGGGTTGAGGGGATTGGGACAGGGTAGAGGAAGTTGGAAGGGTGAGGCTGGAGACAGGGACAATGGCTGCCATCAGTGCGGAGGCCAGAGCCTGGAATCCTCTCTGTTGGGCCACCACACCAGAGTTAATGCCCTCCAGGTATGCATTTGTTTGTTGCTAATGCCCTGCTACACCCTGAATGGCATTCAGTATGGTTGACTGCCCAACAGAGAGGGATCTCAGGAGGTCAATAGCCTCTTCACTGAGGGCAGCAGGGCTGACTGGGGCAGGGCCTGAGGTGCCTGGGGCGAAGGAGATGCCCACCCTCCTGGGCACGGGAAACACGCTGAGGGGCTGTGGGAGGGCGGTGCTGGTACGGGGGTGGCGGCTGTACCTGTTGTTGGGGTGGGCACAGAGGTGTCCACCACCGCCAGGGAGCTTCCATCGGAGGAGGAGTCGCTGTCGGTAGTGTCCCCTCCTGTTTCCATCGTGGTGCTCCCCTCGCCCTCCGTCCCACTGGTGCCCTCACCATTGGTGGATTTGGCCTCCAGGCCCATGTGGGATGCAGCTCCCTCCATCGCTGGTGCCTCTGCTCCTCCGCCAGATTATGCTAATGCGCACAAGGACAGGGTGACAAAATAAGAAGGGGGGAGAGAAAGAGGATACACTTGGTCAATGTCAGCAACAACACTTCCGTTGGTGTACACAACACACAGGGATCAGCCCTTTGCACTAGGCCATGCACTACCAGCTACAAGGCTAGTCAACAGCCCATGGGGTACAATGCTTAACGCCATTAGCTGCACACCTGAAACCCACAGGACCCTGCCCAGTAGTAGATGCCCACTAACACTATTGAGGTTGGAGTGCTTCAGAGCCTACCCAACATGGGACCTACCCTGCCATGTTCGCCCTGGCCTAGGGGCACCCGCAGCCCACATCCCTCACACAGGTAATACCTTAACGCGCGCAAAGTCATGATTCTGAATCTGTACTCACCACCTTGTGGCTGCTGTGATGCCTTCAAGCGTCCATCCAACTCCGGATCGGCCACCGCTAGGATGCGGAACATCAAGGGGGTCAGAGTACGATGGGCACCCCTTCCTCGTTGGGAGGCCAGCCCCAGCTGGGCTTCCGCCGTCTTCCTTGCCCAGCGGCGCAGGTCTTCCCACCGTTTGCGGCAGTGGGTGCTCCGCCTGTCCAAGACTTCCAGGGTTCCCACCTTCTTGGCGATGGCACGTCAAATACCCTTTTTCTGATGGGCTTTGACCTGCAGAAAAATATGCATAGAAAAAGGTATGAGTCATACAGTCCAGCCTGTTACACTCATGGCCCACCATTTACCTCGCATCCCCTTACACACAGACATTGATCACCAGACATGCAGCACTCTGCCCAGGACCCCTCAGACCCCGCTCCTACATGAGGCTTACACACAAAGCAATCCATACATTCATGGCCCACGCATTATGCTCACATTGTACACACCTGTTTGTCTGGAGGACCATAGAGTAAAGTGTACTGGGGTAGGACCCCATCCACCAGTCTCCAACTCCTCCGAAGTGTAGGCAGGGGCCCTTTCCCCAGACACTCAAGCCATTGTCGCTTCCAGACACTGGTCACAGCAGCACTTGCAGTGTAGGTCCTCTCCTGTTGAAGGTCAGGTAGCAAGTGAGTGATCAGATAGAAAATGGCAGTCACGTCCGCAGCGGTGCATACCGTCACCGCCGGTGTACATCGCCATTGGCTCCTGGAACCCATAGGGCCCAATGATAACCAATACGAAGTTGCGCGGCGGACGCCGACCGCCGACCACAATGGCGCACAACATCAGCGGAATTACCTCATTTCCACTTGTCTTTCCTCACAGGTCAGTCAGCCGCCATTTCAGGGGGGCACAGGCCATGCCACCTAACTGCGTCACAGCAGACATTGGCACATCAACTGACTCTCGAGTTCACATACTGTTTCTGTAAAGGAAGAAATGCATATTTATTTTAACATATGTGTGAATATGACCCTCTTCTCACCGTTTTTCACCCTAGAGTTCAGCCGCTGAGGATGAATAGGATATGGAGACACCCCCCATGTACAGACCCCTGGTGGACCTGGCGGCAATGGAGGACAGGCACATTATCCTCACCTACAGACTTGATAGGGCCACAATCCAGTAACTGTGTGCCCAATTGGAGCCAGACCTGATTTCAGCTATCTGCCAGCACACAGGTATCCCCCCTCTAGTACAGGTCCTGTCAGTGCTCCATTTCCTGGCAAGTGGTTCCTTCCAAGTGACAGTGGCCATGGCATCAGGGATGTATCAGCCAATATTCTCAAACGTGATGACCAGTGTGTTGTCTGCCCTGCTGAGACACATGTGCAACTACATCGTGTTTCCACTGGTGGAGGATTTGCCCACAGTGAAAGCTGACTTCTATGCCCTGCGACATATCCCCAACATCATTGGTGCCATTGATGGTACCTATGTGGCATTTGTCCCCCCCGTAGACATGAATAAGTGTACAGAAATCGAAAAAGCTACCATTCGATGAATGTGCAGATGGTGTGTTTGGTGGACCAGTACATCTCTTATGTGAATGCCAAGTATCCTGGCTCTGTGCATGATGCCTACATTTTGAGGAATAGCAGTATCCCTTATGTGATGGGCCAACTCCAGAGGCACCGGGTGTGGCTAATAGGTGGGCCCAGGGTCCCCACACAGGGTTAGTGTGTGTCTAACAGTTCTCACTCGACATTTGCAGGTGACTCTGGTTACCCCAATTTCTCATGGCTACTGACCTCAGTGAAGAATCCCAGGATTAGTGCAGAGGAACGCTACAATGAGGCACATGGGCAAACTAGGCGTATTATTGAGAGGACGTTTGGCCTCCTAAAGACCAGATTCCGGTGCCTCCATCTAACAGGTGTCTCCCTATACTACTCACCGAAGAAGGTGTGCCAGATAATCGTGGCATGCTGCATGTTGCACAACCTGGCATTGCAACGCCAGGTGCCTTTTCTGCAGGAGGATGGGCCTGATGAATGTCTTGTGGCAGTGGTGGAGCCTGTGGACAGTGAGGAAGAGGAGGGAGAGGAGGAAGATATTGACAACCAAACCAACATCATCATGCAGTACTTCCAGTGACACACAGGTAAGAGACTGTCACTGCTCCTCACATTTCTGAATACTGTAGGACATTGTATAAGTCTGCCTCTTCACCTCTGTCTATGAACACTGACAATTCACTGTGGCTTTCCTTTTTACGGATCTGGGTATCTCATTCTGCCTTCTGCTATATGTACTGCTGCCCAACAACTGTCATACATTGGTATGAGCAAATGAATATTTACATTGATATTTGTTGGTGATGTTGTAATAATACATTTGTGAAAGAACAGACTGACTCCATATTGGTTTGTGATTCAAGGGTGTTTATTTAGGTGCTCATAAGTATAGGGGGATGTGCAAGGGGCTCGGGTGATGGTGGAGGAAGGTCCATAGTAGAGTCCAGTCTCTTTGTATCACAGGTGCATTGTCCAATGGGGCATAGGAAGGGGAGTAATGGTAGTTCAAGGTGGACAGGGTGACATAGTGGGACAGAAGGGTGACAATCAGGAGAGTCTTATTTCCTGACGGGGGTCTTTGCAATGTTCTCTGTCTTCTGCCTGGATCGCAGGGACCGTTTGCAGGGTGGTTCTCCTTCTGCAGGCGGTGGGGTGCTGGTGGACTGTTGTTCCTGTGGCGGGGCCTCCTGTCCACTAGCGCCGGCGGAGGTGGAAGGCTGTTCTTCGGTGTGGCTAGTGTCAGGAGCCCTTTGTTGTGCCACTGCCTCCCTCATGGTCTTGCCTATGTCAGCCAGCACCCCTGCAATGGTGACCAGGATGGTGTATATGTTGGTGAGGTCTTCCCTGATCCCCACATATTGTCCCTCCTGCAGCCGCTGGGTCTCCTGAAACTTGGCCAGTACCGTGACCATGGTCTCAGGGAATGGTGGTATGCTCCCATGATGTTTGATAGTGCCTCGTGGAGGGTCGTTTCCCTGGGCCTGTCCTCCCCCTGTCGCACAGGAGTCCTCCCAGCTTCCCTGTTGTCCTGTGCCTCCGTCCTCTGAACCGTGTGCCCACTGCCACTGACCCCAGGTCCCTGATCGTCCTGTGTTTGTGGGTTTGGCTGGGGTCCCTGTAGTGGTGGACACACTGCTGATTGACGTGTCCTGGGGAGGGTGGCATGGGCCCGTTGGGTGGGTGCTGTGCTGGTGTTTCCTGAGGGGGGAGGCTCTGTGGTGGGTTGGGACTGTGGCAGGGGAACCGACTGTCCAGAGGTCACTGGTGGGCCAGGCTGGTCATCTTAATCCAGGCGTGTAGAGCTGCTGTCGTCACTGTGGGCCTCTTCTGAGGGGAGAATAGATATGGCTGGCACCTCCTGTCTGGTGACGTTGGGTAGGGGTCCTGTTGGGGTGTAAATGCATTGTTATTTTATCTGTGTGTGGCGGGGAAACATCCTTTATTACGACGTTTTATTTACGAAAGTCGTGGTTAACGAAAGCGCAACAACGCTTTTTTTAACCACAACTCCGTTATTTTGTGCCTTAACTACGTATGTTCTGAACAACGAACATGTGTGGTTAAGGTACAAAGAAGGGAGTTGGCGAAGGAGGACGACGCAGGTGACAAGGGGTCGACTAAGGTAAGTGGGGGTTTTGGGGTTTTGGGGAGGGGGTGGGGGGTCAGGGGGTTTTAGGTTTTGGGGTGGGGTTGGGGGGGTGGGGCGTTTTTGGTTTTGGGGAGGGGGTGGGGGGTCAGGGGGTTTTAGGTTTTGGGGTGGGGTTGGAGGGGTGGGGCGTTTTTGGTTTTGGGGAGGGGGTGGGGGGTCAGGGGGTTTTAGGTTTTGGGGTGGGGTTGGGGGGGTGGGCGTTTTTGGTTTTGGGGAGGGGGTGGGGGGCTAGATGGTTTTAGGTTTTGGGGTGGGGTTGGGGGGGTGGGGCGTTTTTGGTTTTGGGGAGGGGGTGGGGGGTCGGGGGTTTTAGGTTTTGGGGTGGGTTGGGGTGAGGGATGTAGGTTGAATGGTGCCTATTAGTAATGCTTTTATCAGGAATGCCTTTACAACAAAATATCGTTGTTAAGGCATTCGTGGTAAAATCATTAGTAGTAAGAACGAGGTCGGTGTTCCGACCTCGTTCTTAAGGCACTAGTTGTTTTGAAAGTCGGTGTTCCGTCGTACAACCTGTGTGCAATGGGTGTGTTTCCCCATTACTGTGCTTGCACTGTCGCATTGGCCTTTGTGTGAGTGGTGATTGTGTGCCCTGGGTGAGTCTCTCTATTGGACATGCTTTGGTGATGGGTGTCCATGCATGTCTGTTATGAGTGTCCATGCATTGTTGTTGCATGCAGGGCTTGGTTGTGGGAGTGGTGGGGCGTGATGGTGGGGTGATGTGGGAGATGGTGAAGTCATGGCAGTGAGGGTGGAAGTCTGTGATGGCATGCAGGTAGGGTGGGGGGATAAAGTAGTTAAGGTTTGCCTTAGCAGAGTCCAGTCCTCCTGCTACTCCTGCGAGGCCCTCAGTATGCATGATCACCAAGACTTGCTCCTCCCATGTTGCTAGTTGTGGGGAAGGAGGTGGGGGTCCACCGCCAGTCATCTGTACAGCAATCTGGTGTCTGGATACCACGGAACGCACCTTCCCCCGTAGGTCGTTGCACCCCTTCCTGATGTCATCCCTTGTTCCTGGATGCTGTACCACTGCATTGACCCTGTCGACAATTCTCCACCATAGCTCCATCTTCCAAGCAATGGAGGTCTGCTGCACCTGTGATCCGAATAGCTGTGGCTCTACCCGGATGATTTCCTCCACCATGATCCTGAGCTCCTCCTCAGAAAACCTGGGGTGTCTTTGAGGTGCCTTGATGTGGTGTGAGTGATGTGTGAGGTGATGGTTGATGTGATGTGTGGGGTGCTGTGTTGGGGTGTGTGGTGTGATGTGAGTGGATGGTGTATGAGTGATGGTGTTGTGTGCTTCTGGATGGTGGTGTGGTCTTTACTTTTCTCTCTCTCTGCTTCTTCCAAATTTTTCGCTATAAGGGGTTGTGGGTAATGTGGGTGTATGTGTTATAGTGGTGTGAGTGTGTGGGTGTGGTATGTGTATGTGTGTCAGGTGTGTGTATTTTGAATTATCCAATGTGGTTGTGTTTTGTAAGTGTATGTGTATTTTGAGCACGGCGGTGTGTACCGCCAATGGTTTACTGTGGGTGAAAGACCCCCACGTTGATTCGTGGGTCGTAAAACTGTTGGCGTATTCCTGTTGGCGTGACGGTGTGGGTTTTGCTATCGCCAGTTTACCACTGACCTTTGGTGTGGTGGATTTGTGTGGGTGTCTGTATAGCAGCGGAATTCTCAGTGTGGGTCTTAATACCCGTTGCGGATTTCCGCTGCGGACACGGTATTTTGGCGGCCGTCGGCACGGCCGTCAGCGGGATTTACCGCCAGGGTTGTAATGAGGGCCTGTGTACCTGTAACAAATCCCTCCTTGCACAAATAAGTTTGTTCTCCATCTTATGGTACACATGGTCTTACATCGCTACATGAAAAATTATGAAATTAAGCAAGCAGACAATGAGCTTGAGATGGGTGAATTTATTACAAGGCAGATGCAGAAAAAAAATAGATTTTGACAGAAAAGAAGAAAAACTAAAGTGAAGGTATCAGTCATGGTGAATGAAATCATAGGGAGCAGATGCCACACCATTGATAGTCCAAAGTCCAGAGTGCTCTTCCCATTGGAATCGGTATGTGATTGAGGACCAGTCAACAGAGTGAATATGCAACTTAAGGAGTTGCTTAAGGAAGAGGGCAGTTGCTGGCAGTGGTGGGTGTCTTGCCATCTGCCCCTCCTGAATTCTTTCCTGGACGTCCCGCTTGCGGGTGCGGGTGCGGGGATCTGCTGCTATACTGGCACACCTCCTTTCCAGTGGCTGGCACTCATGTAGATGTAACTGGTGTTGATGAGCCAAAGGCATGGGTCAGGTGGTGTTGTAGAGCCATGCTCAGGGTGGTGTTGCTGTCCCTCATAACTCCTGCTAGGGAAGCCATGTTGGTACTGTGGGCCTTCCACTGCTCTCACATATCACTAAGGATGTCCCTCTGTAGCTGCTTTATTTTCTGGCTATCGGTCAAGAACTGGCCCATCACACCTTAGGACTTCTGGTAGACCCCAAGAATGGGCTGATGGTGTCCTGGCCAGGATCTGCCCCTGTGGCCTCACCCCACTGGCCCACAGCACCCCTCCTATGCACCCTACCCCCACAGGCCTGTGCCCTTGCCAGAGGGTGCCCTCTCTGACTAGGTCCTGGACCCTCATTGTCAGAAGTGTTGCCTGCAACCCAGATTCCAGGACTGGGGGAGCGCAGGATGGTCGTCACTGTGCTCGGTACACAGGTTGGGGACAAATGGTTGACTGTGCTGTAGAGGCTACCGGGCTGGGCGGGTTTGATGAGGGCACACTGAGACTCATTGTTGTAGCCTGACCAGGCTTCCCAGATGGATCAGAACTGTCCTCCATGTTCAGCAGTCCAGGAGTGTCCTCTTCATTGAGGGCTTCATCCAGAGGGGTGGTGGCAGTCTCTTCTGTAGCCCATGTGTGCCCAGTGGCAGCTCGACCTGTTGATGTGAAAGATACAATGTTACTGATTGTTCTGTGAGATCTACCTCCAACAGTAGTGTTACATTAAGCATAGACCTTGTACAAAGTTAATTTGCAGTTAATCCTATTGTGGCAGGTACCCATGGAATTAGTTATATTGACCTGACATTTGTGAAGCATTCCAATTCCATTTAATTAAAGCAGCTGCTGAAATATGCAGATCATTAGCTCTTGTGGGATAACCTGAGAATGACATCTTGCCACCCGTGCAGACAAAACAGTGGATATGCAAGATATGTCATTTTTCATTTTGATGCCTAGTTGACTGTGATGCAGGCAGACCCAGGAGTTTGTTGTCCATGTGTCTGGAGCCATCATGTGTTCAGTGCATTGTGAATGTGTCTGCTGCCAATACTATTCTGGTGATGCATCTTGAGGCATTTTGGATCCTAGTTTTGCACACTGGGTAAGCTGTCCTTCCTGTCCTCAATAGTTTCATCTTGGGTTAGCAGGTCAAGATAAAGCTACATAGCCAGACACATCTCAGAGTGTAGTGTGGTTAGTTATACGTATCCTTTGCGCATTAGCTTCAGGCTTTAGGCCTTTGTGCACTTTGCCCTGGATGTATTTTATTTAATTTGCTTGCAGCTTAGAGCCTCTCTACACTTTGCTCTAAATGCTTTTTATTAGGCTTCGTACTGTTATTTTTCAAATAGCCAGTTCTACGGTCTTGTTTTTTATTCATATCACACTGTTTAGCCTACTTCAGCACTGGAGTTCTCAATAACACATTCCTGTTCACTCTGTGCTTCAGTCAAGGATACAGTCTGGTACATTGCCGATAGACGTGGTAGGAGTTTAGTCTTTGGCATTTCTGCATAGGGGCATTTTGTGATCACGCTGACATGTTAGTTATAAAAACACTTCCTTGTCCCAATACAGGAGAGAGGGAGATTCCGACCAGGTAACCACAACTAGACTCTGACTGCCTCGTTGCAGATGCTGAACCAGATCACAGGCTTTTGCTCAGGTATGAGGGTTGATGTCTCCCCAGGGAATCTGAAATGCAAGTTAAAAGCTTAACATGCTGTGCTCGAAATAGAACTAGCTGAGAGAGAGTAAAAATTGTTAACACCATGATAGCGTTATTCTTATGTTTCACTCTCCTCGTGACTATTTCAATCCTACTGTGTTGTATGGTTCTGGTTATTGCGGGTCACGCCTTAATATCTAAAATGCAGTTGTTTTATTAAAACATTATATAAAACTTAAACTGCTTTTGTCATTTGTATCTGAGATCATATTGTAAATGAGAGAGCTGGTTTCGATCTGAGTGACCACGACTTCCCTGAGAAGTTCCAAAGATGTCATGTGCTCGGCTGCCCAATCATCTCTTCCCCTTGGGAGAAATGAGGCACTGCTAGTTAGCCGGAGCAAAAAACGGATTTAGGGTGACAGAGTTCTTTACACGTGGGTCAGACTCAGTCCCCCACACCGTTATCGATCCTGCTGCCTAGAAATCCAGTAGTCTCATTTAGGATAATGAGAGCCCACGCGACATGGCGCTGCCAACGATTGGTCTGGCTCTAATTTTCGGGTCCGGCTGACTCTCTCGGTCTCATATATATATTGACTACTCAGTTCCGTAAGCGGAGACGTCCGTGGGCTGAGGATTTCCGCCGCCACGGGATAGGTGCATCCTATTACTTAGTGGTTGTTTGTTCAAGCTTGAACTCTGAAAGGAAAACCCTAATATTGGTGTGCCTTCTCTGACCTGGTGCTGTTTTTACAAATGGCGAATCCTAATGTAGTGAATATAGCGCTTAATATGCGACAACCGCTCACAGGACATCTGATAGCACATGGCCTGACGGTCCAGGGGGGTCCGGTCACTTTTGTGGTGGACACCCATGCAGCCTATAGAACAGAACTTTTTTATTCTTGGGTCGTATTTCCAGCGGTCGATGGGGGTACAAACACTTTTCACGAACACACTGTTGCGAATGTCCCTGGACAGTACAGGGCTTATGCATACCTTTAGATACCTTTATCTTATCAAGAACACCATAATTGGCTTGATGGCGCCCTCCCACACACAGTAGCACAAGTTAGGTTAGGTCCACTGAGTAATGATGGTCCGACCTGGCCTTTATTGGCTACATACACACCATATCCTGCGGTTGCTAACTTGGCAGTGGCTGACGTTCGTCGTTTATATATAGACTTAGCAACTACATACAGAAGACTGGTTCAGTTTGTGATGCAGGCTTTAAATACTAATGCAGCGCGTGCTGCTCCAGCACACCCCCAGGCAGTAGTTCCAGGTATCAATCCGGCCACTGTACACTCGGTAATGGGTAAAGTACCGGCTAAACGTGAGGAGACTCCATTTTGGCTGGCGCAAAAAATGAAGACGCTGGAAGCAGTGTTTCCCCATACGGGACCTCAGGATAAACACAGAATATTGACGATGTGTTTGCCGTATGGAATGGTTCCCACAGTGAACCATTGTAATACCTGGGGCACGGTATTTGCAGCGCTCCACACTACAGCACACGGTACTCCAACATTGGCTAATCTACCGGAGGTGCTTAAACAAATTCAAGATGAATATGGGGCTGCCCCCAACTTAGATTTAGGCATGCAGCTGATGGGCAATTTTGCCGCAGTTTCTTCTATTATTTTAAGTAATCTCAAGGGGGAGGCAGTAGCACTGGCAGTGCGAATGCGTCTTCGGGACGTTCCGCAGATTAATCAAGAACGGGAACTCCCGAGAATAATAGCGGAAACATATTCTAGTATTGGTCGCGATAGCTTAGGGGCTAGACCACAAAAACCTCAACTACAGGGTAAAAATATTAAAGAAAATGCTAAACAACAGCAACCTGAGGGTACTAAAAAGCACTGGGGAAAGAAACAGCAAACACCTAAGAAGGATGGGGGACAGTCTCCGCAACCGGAGACCCCGCAGAATAGGTATAATCTCAGGAATAGGGATACTTTGAAGACGCCTGATAGATATCAAAACACTGATACACGCCAATCTCGTTCCTTTCAGGACTCCTCAGACAAAAGAAGTGAGAGAGGTGGGCGGTCAGAACGGAGAACTGAGTACGTGAAACCGAGACAGGAGTCACAACGCTCAACGGAGGTTTCTGTTAAACAGGAAGAAAAACTGCTCCAACAAAAGCAACAATTTAAGAAGAAGAAAGTGGCAGCAGTCTCAATTAGACATGCCGCTCAAGAAGAGAGTTCTCTTGACGAACAAGACGTGGGCGTTAGCACTGTTAGACAGCGCGGCAGAGGTCACAATAGTTCGCCGGAATCTTCTAGAGCATCTGGAGGTGAAAGCAAGTGATGACTTCATACAAGTCGGAACGGCAGATATGCGTGTCTCTGATCCCGATAGAGTATATGAAGTGACTTTGCAATTAGAAGGGGACATTGACCGCATTGTACACGTCATCTTTTGGGACCATGTGGTAAAATCGTATGACGTTCTGCTGGCCGAACAAGATTGGCCACCTGACTTTGTTCGCGACTATGCGGTTGGGGAGGAGGTTATTACACCTTCATTCTCACCACTTGTTCCGAGAGAACTAGCGGAGTCCTATAGTAAATCATGGGCTCTAGCACAAGCCCCCGCCCTATATAGAAATAACGTGGGGTGGGATAGACAATCACCTTATCATGTAATTCAAATAAAGGGCGAACCTCAGCCGCAGCCGCAGTATCCTATCAAATTTGAGGCAAGGGCATCGGTCAGGAAAATTCTTACACAATTGGAGTACCAGAGTGTAATTGAACCCTGTGTCTCGCCGATGAATAATCCCTTATTTCCAGTTGTTAAACCGGACCATTCATATAGGATAGTGGTGGATTACAGACACTTAAATGGACATACACGCACATATGCAATACAGAATTCACATAGCGCAGCGCTTATGAATAATATAGTGCGTAAAAAATACAAAACTACATTGGATATCTCGAATGGATTTTTCTGCCAAAATATAGCTCCCGAAAGTCGGGACTATACCAGTTTCAGTGCGCTTGGCTCTCAGAAAAAGTTTTGTTGTTTGCCTCAGGGGTATGAGAATAGCCCGGGACTATTTTCGGCTCGTGTTACTGAAATTCTGCACGAGTTGGACCCTGAAGCGTTATCATATGTTGATGACATATATTTGACAGACAATGAGATTCTGCAGCATCTCAGGCGTGTAGCATGCATTATTGTGGGGTTTGCTGAAATTGTCTATAAGTTTAATTTTAAGAAATCAAAGATTGCCTTCCTCAGCGTCATTTTCCTGGGATATGAGTTGTCAAGTGTGGGCAAGAGCTTAGCGCCACATTTTTGGGAGAAATGTGCTCTATTGCAGCCTCCTAATATGGTTCAGAAGCTCCAGTCATTGTTGGGGTTTCTGAATTTTGGCAGAACTTACATTCCTGAATATGCTACGCGTATGAAACCCTTATACGAGTTGATTCGTCCCAATTTTTTGAGTAGATTTTGGACGATTGAGCATACACATATCCTACGAGATTTGCAGACTGATCTCTTAGCAGTTAAACACTTACACACACGGGACAATAAGACACATTTAGTCATCAGGGTGATACCTGGGGCTGTTGGGTTTACGTGTGTCACCTTTAATGAGGGTGAGACAGTCCCGATTGCATACAAGTCCCACTTGTATTCTGCTGCAGAACAACGATTTGCACAGACTGAGAAAATACTCACTGCAGTACAGATGGCTGTGATTAAAGAAAGACCGCTTGCCCAGGGCCAACGCATCATTGTCGTTTCCCCGATACCGGCCTTAGAGGCTGTTACAAAAGCGAGTGTTCCTAATTCGAAAGCTCTACACCCGCGATGGATACAATGGGCTACGTCTTTGTCTGCCACTGATGTAGATTACATATTTGACCCTAAACTACAGACTCAAGAATTTCTTCAATATGAAATGGAGTACCCAGCTCCCGCTGGCACATTGCCTATTGACCAATATGAAGTGGTCATGTATACCGATGGCTCTGCGCAACCAGCGGTTGGGACTAAACAACAATATTCTGCTGCATGTGCAGTGGTGAGCGGCACTATGGAGGGGGAAGTGTTCTGCCCCCGACATACTTATACTAAAACCTTGGGAGATTGCACAGCACAGCTGGCTGAGCTCAAAGCTCTATTGTTAGCGTTGGAGCACGCGGATCTGGCGATACTAACCTTGCTGGTCTGTGACTCCTACTACTGTGTTCAGTCTTTCAATGAATATTTGCACTACTGGAGGTTGAATGGGTTCAGAGATTCTAAGGGCAACACCATTAAACACAAATTGTTGTGGGGTAAGGTTGCGGTTCTGAAAGAAACGCTTCCTAAGGTCCATGTTGGTCATACACTTGGACACCAGCGCGTTGGGATACACGTTGCTGGGAATACTTTGGCTGATGAAGCCGCGAAGTAGGCAGTGGCTGTTGCCACTGTGGCCGCAGTGACTCGTTCGAGTTCCAAACCAGACACAGAGATTTCGGCTGCCATAAAAGCTACGGCTGATGGCATGCCATTTCCTAAAGGATTTCCTTCTAAGTATCGTTACTGCTTGAGTAGTGCGTTCAATGCTGTTGTTAATATTCCAGGCATTGGTGTACGTGATTTACCAAATAAAATTGAGAGACCTCGATTAATTTCTGCAGCTCATGAGGGGGCGGCATCTGCACATGCTGGTGTGGCTGCCACTATTTCGCTTTTACAGGCTCGTTACTGGTTGCCTGGTCTCTATAAAGAGACAAAGCAATATGTCCTTTGTTGTGATGTTTGTCAACAAATTAAAGCTTCATCGGCTAGACGCCCGCAGCAGACGCCCCTTCTAATTTCAAACAAACCTTTACAGTGTGTGTACTTAGATCATTGTGGTCCGCTGACACCAGACAGTGCATACAAATATATATTGGTAGCTGTAGATTCGTGCTCCAGATTTGTGTGGGTCTGGCCACAGCGCTCGGCTGACGCTCGGACTGTTATTAAAGATTTGCGCATCTTTGTCGATACATTTGCAGTTGCGGCTTTTCATTCGGACCAGGGCCCTGCTTTTGCCTCTAAGGCATTCAGGGACACCATGGCTTCGTTGGGGGTCCAACTCCAATTCTCATCTCCATTTCATCCAGAGGGAAATTCTGTCGTGGAGTGTTTAAATCGTGATTTAAAGCAATCCTTAACGGCCAGAGTTATAGGTACGGGTCGTAGTTGGCTAGCCCACCTGCATGGAGTACAGAGAGCACTTAATAACTTGCCTAGAAGGTCCCTGGGGGGTCGTACTTCATATGAGTGCCTGTTTGGAACACAAATGTATGTTCCTGATCTAGATGGTCCTGGTGTGGAGGCGGCAGATATGCCCTTTGACATAAATGATCATGTCATTGTTTTGCAGGATTTACAACAATTCTGTGAAGATAACTCTTCTGCAAGTGCTGCCTCCTCAGGAATTAAGGATGAGCCAGTAACTCCTACTGGTTGGATACCCAGGATTAGGGATCTAGTGCGTGAAAAGGTCGCAGTAAAGAAAGAATTTGGTCCTTCTTATCGAGCACCAGTCCCTGTATTAGGGGTTAGCGGCACGAGAACTATAATATTACCGCCGCTGCAAGGGGCCAAAGGCAATCGCTTTGTTTCCATTGATAATGTCAAGTTACAACATGTGGCCGATTCTGCACAGCAGACGAAGAGGGACACCCAGTAGTTCCGGAATCCCTCTCACTACTGGGGAAGAAGTCCAGCTGCAGGTGATTTACACCGACGCTGTTTCCTCTCCGAGCTTGGGGAGGGTGGAAGATGATCTTGCGATTGTTCCACAGACAACGATTAATTTGGAATCTTTTGATCAAGTTGCTGTACGTTCTACTGATGTTTCTGAACATGTGATTTATAGTGTGCCAAGGCGAGAGCCTCCATCTGCTTCTTTGTTCACAGTTGCACCTTTTGCAAGAACTGCCTCTGGCTGCTTCAACGACACTGATGATGCAGTGTCCGGCTCCTCGTCCTCGATGTCTTCAGTCCGAGGTCCACGTAAGCTGCTGTGTTGGCTTAAACGCACATATTTTGTTTTTCCTTGGAACTATTTGTGGCTTTTTATGGCTGCAATGACTATTTTTTTGTGGTTGGGATTTGTGGTTACTTGTTTTCTAGTAATACATGGTCATTTTCTTCCTGAACGATCTGACATTGAGCACGTGGAGACAGTGTTGAAACCAAATTTTTCGTCACATATGGTTCGAAGAGACTTGTCCAATGTAAACATTTCTGCGATACCGATTCCGGATGGGATTGTGTGGGATAAAGTAATGTTTGATATATGTGGTCCTACTGAATTGATTCAAATACCGTATGTCCTCAAGTTATCAATGAATGATATTGTTATACCAGGCATTGTTTCTGATGATTGGGATGTGAAGACAGTAGATTCTATGCTGACAGACTTGCAATATTATGCTGTCTATAACAATGAAGATGCTTACCTATTTAGAGATAATCATGGTGACATGTTTTGCTACAACTATTATGGACACCACTTTATTCATAAAGCAAGTAGCCCTAAGTCCATATTTGATTATGTGCAATGGGAACATTGCCCAACTCCTCCACAAGGGAGTTCAAAAACGTATTATGATAAATTTGCATACTTTTCTGGGCATAATCAACAAAATGCTAAGTCTTACTATTTTACAGTTACTCCGTATGCTAATAAGCAAATGTTATTGACAGATACTAAATTACTATATTCAAATTTGTTTGTGTCTAAACTTTCGGTTGAGGGGTATGAATATTGGTTTAAGACTGTTGATTTGAAAAGTGTCTGGGGAACGAAAAATTGGCAAATGCAGGGCAGGGACACATTATTTTGAGCATGTATTATCCCTGTGCAGATGATTTTCCTCAATGACACAGTACAACAGACTAGCTGTTTGAGCTTGGCAACGATTAGAGAGTTGAATATGCCTAGTATACCTGTCCCTTCCAAATTGAACAATTGGCAGCGATATGTAAATGCTACGTTTAGTGAGTTTACACATTGGGTCCAGAATGGTATGCTTAACACTTCATTGATACGTCCGGGCGGGTGGTTATTATGGCCCATAGACACTAATGGGTGTCATCAGCGTTTTGTCACCTCTTCAGGGGGGTTCAGGACTAGTAGGGCAGACCCTCGTTACATTTCACCAGAACATGCTGATATCGTAACTACATACAGCGTGGGAAAGCTTTGTCAGCAATGGTTGAAGTTGTCCATGCTGGATGCAGTTAAATCACATCTCAAGTTACTGTCTAATGATACCGACTTACAAGATTTTTTGTCAGGACTTAAGGTATCCCGGAAGAAATGATTTTTATACGAAGTATATAATGAGATTTGGAAGCTTTCACAGCAGGAGGCAGCGGCCCGGTTGAGGCAAATTGATCAGGAAAACCTGATGCAGGCTTTGTCTGTTGTAGATAATGGCATGCATACCCTTTCTGACCGTGTTTACACAATTGACAGCATCGTTTCCTCTGCTATAGACATTATTAAATCAGATATGTCTTCTTTATATCATGGGCAGAGTCAGACGCGGTCCATCATGCAGCTGGGTTGGACTCTTCAGACCTTGAAGGCAGGTCACGTTCCGTGGCAGCACATTCGTGCCAGAGAGATCTCTGTCTCCTTTAATTTAACACGTCAACAACAGCTGATGGCTAAAAAGGAAACGACGTATGTCATGTTGAATATTGAAAAATTGGAAAAACAGCTTTTCACGGTTGCTGAGATTCCGTCAGCTGAGTGGTTGATTCATGGGGTAATTAATCTGCCTATCTCCACTCTGCAATTTACTTCTTGTTTGAAGCACATTCCGGTGGATAGATATGAACGGTTGGGAGACAGTTACATACACGAGGTGTGGGAGCTTCCCTTTTTATACAGATGTATTAATGGTTTGAGGGAGGTTTTTCTTAGCGGTAGTGAATGCGAAACTTCTGTCAGCCATTCCATGGTTTGTAAACAGCAGTCCTTGCACGGAGGGTGTAACGCTTCGATTGCTAACTTAGCTTGTTATCTGAAGGGAGTTCCAGTCCCGGTTATTAAAAACACTTTCCAGGTGCTTTCTAACGGCAGTTACATTGTTCTTAACAGCGAACGCTGCGGTGGCATGCGTGCCGGAATAGTTTACGTTGTCGTTGTCACCAAGGCCGTTACGTGCTGCGGGAATGTGTTGTTTCCCCCCACACAAATTAGGGAGGTAGCGGACATCTGGCCTCATATTGCTACTTCCAAGGTTAATTTCGACAAGTTGAGTCGACTGAAGGCTTTATTGTTTCAAAAGCATGTGGCCCTTACATCTGCTAGCGAGACCTACGCACTACAGGTGGCAAGGTCATCAGCGGAAATACAGTCCCTTTTGAATACTAACTTTCCGAGTCACTTTGGTGAACTTGTGGGACGTATATTTAATGTGTCCAGCACTGCTGGAATTGCACATTTTTTCAAAGCTGTTGGTGTTGGTTTTGCTCACACCTTCTCTTCCATATTCGGTTTAATACCTTCGGCTATACACTCTATTTTCGGAAGCATTTTTGGGGGTTTCCCGATTACTTTGGCTTTATTGGCTGGAGTCTTGCTATTGCTGCTGTTCTTCCGCAATGGCTGTCCCGCCACGACGAGATCCTATATTGCTGCTCCCGTCAGCGCAACTGTGTCGTGAACGCATGATGCAGCATTTTGGAGCAACACTCCTGGGACATTTGGAGTGTGACTGGTCTCTGTCATTCCGACCAGTTTTGGATTGTGTGCAACCCGTGTTTCGGTGCCTTTGGTGCTCGTTTGAACATGCACTGGCTTTCTGTCTCTCACTGCAGCGCCCTCCAGTGGTCGAAACTGATCTGTTGATGTTCCCGATTAGGGCTCATTCCCAGACTTGGGCACTACGGTTGCGTTTGCTTCGTGAGGCAGTTTATGAGATTCCCTTCCTGGAGGAAGATGGTATTGTCTCATTCATAGGCCCTGCACGGGGTGCCGCCCTGAATGGTTTTGGGGCTTTGGAACACACCTGCTCCATGGTACTTTGTGGCGTGGATCTTCCGATATTGACATATATCGAAGTGGAGGAGCTCCTCCTTTCTATTGCTTCTGTCTGACAATTGGATTTTTTTTTACCCCCTCGAAAATTGACATTATATTGTATTTGGCTTTATCGTCACATGCTTCCCAAATTTATGACTTTGTTGTCCTCTGACCTTGTCGAAATATATAGGTGTTGTTTATATCTGGGGCATACTTTTATGTTATTGGAACCACTTGCTACCGACAAGGGGAGGGTGTAGTGTGGTTAGTTTTACGTATCCTTTGCGCATTAGCTTCAGGCTTTAGGCCTTTGTGCACTTTGCCCTAGATGTATTTTATTCATTTGCTTGCAGCTTAGAGCTTCTGTGCACTTTGCTCTAAATGCTTTTCATTAGGCTTCGTACTGTTATTCTTCAAATAGCTTGTTTTTTATTCATATCACACTGTTTAGCCTACTTCAGCACTAGAGTTCTCCATAACACATTCCTGTTCACTCTGTGCTTCAGTCAAGGATACAGTCTGGTACATTGCCGATAGACGTGGTAGGAGTTTAGTCTTTGGCATTTCTGCGTAGGGACATTTTGTGATCACGCTGACATGTTAGTTATAAAAACACTTCCTTGTCCCAATACAGGAGAGAGGGAGATTCCGACCAGGGAACCACAACTAGACTCTGACTGCCTTGTTGCAGATGCTGAACCAGATCACAGGCTTTTGCTCAGGTATGAGGGTTGATGTCTCCCCAGGGAATCTGAAATGCAAGTTAAAAGCTTAACATGCTGTGCTCGAAATAGAACTAGCGGAGAGAGAGTAAAAATTGTTAACACCATGATAGCGTTATTCTTATATTTCACTCTCCTCGTGACTATTTCAATCCTACTGTGTTGTATGGTTCTGGTTATTGCGGTTCACGCCTTAATATCTAAAATGCAGTCGTTTTATTAAAACATTATATAAAACTTAAACTGCCTTTGTCATTTGTATATGAGATCATATTGTAAATGAGAGAGCTGGTTTGGATCTGAGTGACCAAGACTTCCCTGAGAAGTTCCAAAGATGTCATGTGCTCGGCTGCCCAATCATCTCTTCCCCTTGGGAGAAATGAGGCACTGCTAGTTAGCCAGAGCAAAAACCGGATTTAGGGTGACAGAGTTCTTTACACGTGGGTCAGACTCAGTCCTCCACACCGTTATCGATCCTGCTGCCTAGAAATCCAGTAGTCTCATTTAGGATAATGAGAGCCCACGTGTCAAGAGTTGGACATGGTCTCTTTCTTGGTGCTTCCCAGGTGAGTGAACTTCAGTTGATAATTAGCAAGCAAGGGTATTTGGACAAGTGACCACTGGTGAGTTGCTGAAATAGTGCAGCCAGGGAGTTGCAGTCATGTCACTCTTCATACTACACACACTTGACAAATGTTATCCTCCCAGATGGGTACGCTTAAAATTAAGAGTTCACAAATAAATTAATTTTTGCAAGTGAACACTGGTTTTGTATTTAGAGTGGGAGACACAGGACCTAATGGGCTTTCCATTCCAGTTGCTCACTCTACTACCCACCACCATACAAATGTTATTCTCCCAGGTGAATTAACTTCAATTGAGAGTTAAGAGACAGGGGCATTTGGGCAAGAGAACACCATTCCGGTGTTTTGAGTTGCTGAAATAGTGCCACCTTAGAGTTGCAGTGAAGTCACTCTCTCTAGTACACACTCTTTTCCAATGTTCTCCCCCAGGTGAGAACAGTGCAATTCAAAGTCCACTTTCAGATGTCTTGTAGCATGTTGACACTGTGCTATTGTTTTTAGTTTCAGGACTACTGCCTGCAGGGAGATGTAGTCATGTCAGCGCCTGTGGTGCACACACTTGACAAATGTTATCTCCTCAGGTGTGTACCCTTAAATTGTTATTCAACTAACAGGTGTATTTGGATAAGTGACCACTGGTCTGGTGTTTGGACCTATGGAACCAGTGCCTGCTGGGAGTTGTAGTCATGTCAATCCCTGTACTACACACACTATACAAATGTACTTTCCCAAGGTGAGCGCACTTCAATTAAGAGTTCACAAATTGATGGATTTGTGCAAGTGTACCTTGGTTTTGTGTTTGGAGTGGGAGACATAGGGCCTATTGGGCTTAGCATTCCAGTCATTCCCTCTACTTCCCACCACCATACAAGTGTTATTCTCCCAGGTGAGTAAACTTCAATTGGAAATTAAAATACAGTGGAATTTGGGCATGTGGACACTGGGCTTGTGTTTGGAGTTTGAGAAACAGATCCTCCTGGCCTTAGCAGTCATGTCACTCCCTCTACTTCATATACTTGAGAGATATCACTCCCCCATGTAAGTACCCTTCATTTGTAATGTTACAGAGAAGGGTATTTGGAGAAGTGACCACTGGACTGGTGTTTAAAGTGACAGTAACAGCGTCTCCAGGGAGTTGCAGTCATGTCAGTCCCTGTACTACATACTCTAAACAAATATAATCCTCCCAGGTGAGTTCACTTCAATTGAGAGTTCACAAACATTGGTATTTGGACAAGAGAACACTGAGCTGATGGTTGGTTTTACAGACAGAAGGCCTTCCTGGCCTTAGTAGCCAAGTCACTCCCTCTACTTCCCACATTTGACAAAAGGTATCCTCCCAGCTGAGTACACTATATTGTGAGTTGCCAGACAGTGGTCTTTAGACAAGTAAACACTGTGCTGGTGCTTGGAGTTGCTGGGACAGTGAGTCCTGTGAGTTCAAGTCAAGTCACACTCTATGGTAACCACACTTGGCCAATGCTCTCCCCCCCAGTTAATTACACTTCAAGTGAGGGTTCACTAACAGATGTATTGTAGCATGTAACCACTGTGCTAGTGTTTGTATTTATAGGAATAGTGTCTGCTGGAAGTTGGAGTCATGTCAGTGAATGTACTACACACAATTGACAAAAGTCAAAGGTGTGTACCCTTAAATTGATGGGTATGAAACAGGAGTATTTTGAGACATGACCACTGTTCTGGTGTTTGGAGTTATAAAACAGTGCCTGGGCGGAATTGTAGTTGGGTCAGTCCCTGTACTCACACACTCTACAAATGTCATCTCCACAGGTGAGTACACTTCAATTGTGAGTTGCCAAATAGAGATCTTTGGACTCGTGGGCACTGGGCTGGTAAGTGGAGTGACAGTAAAAGTAAAAGTGAATTAATATAGAGGGATCTACCCTAATAACCCTACCATACCCAGGGAGAGAATAAACATAGTATAAACATAATTGGTCAAATAGTAGGAAAAAAACTATACTTGATTTGCAATCAATGAAACTCTTAATCAATCATTGGTAATGAAATTTAATTACATAAGTCATTAATTCATTTTTTAACAAAAAGGACAATAAAAAACATGGGTATAAAATCACCATTAATACAAATAAACTAAACTATAGAAGAACATACTGCCAAAATATATATGCCAAAAAAATCCTTCATTGCTCTCCTTGTTTAGAGACGATCTAGTTATATACATAGATTATACAATAAATCCACATCTATGAGATGGTTGTACTCTTTATAAATGAGGATGGAAATATAAAAGACTAGAGATGTGTTGGGTAGTTATAGGTTATTATGTAACCCCTGTTAAACAGGACTGAGAGGTTTCATAGTCCTGTACCATACTATGAAATGTATGAAATTACCTTGTTATTCTTCTAATCTGTCATAGGGGATGTATCCTGAGGTTTGTGCAATGACACCTGTATTAAGGTTGGAACCCTGAGATTCATTATTACTTGTTTAATCCTTTTATGTATGTTTTTATTTTTTTAACTAGATTTTTACTTGATGAACATATTTATATGTCTTAATGTGTCTTAAGAAGCTATTGTTCGACTTCTATGGTTTTCAGCTGAAATCGTTGTATTACTACTACTACTACAGACCAGGGACAACATCTAAGACACATCCTAATGTAAGCCCGGTACCATACTGGCCAGTCACATGGGCTCAACCATGTTGGTGGATTGAAGTCAGGGTCACAGGACCATAGGACCATAAAATCTTAGAATACCCCCATTTATAGTTTGTTTTAACCATGTCTACTGTCACCTTTAATAAAGGGAAGCCTTAGTGAACAGTGAGGCATTTTTAATCTTTAGCTCACCAGTAAAATCTTTTTTAAGAGCTCCCACTATGTTGGTAGAGCTCACCCTGGCTTTTAGGGCCTGGTGTGGACCCGATGATGAAGCATGCCAGTAATTATTTTATACATAATGTTGGCAGTGGCATTATAATGGTAGATCTTGACATATGCTGGACATCCTTAGGTTAATCATGCCACAAAGGCACCTATTCTTGCCACATTGTGAGTTTGCTTAGCCTTATTGTGGCCATCTATCACATAACTGGAACATTAACATCCATGGGTGACATGATGTGAATGTTCTTAGCTTTCTGATGGGCTGAAATGGCACTTTTTTGACCCCGGACATTATAATGGACATCCTTCACATAATGTAGACATTTTTTACATTATGTTGGGCATCCCTGGATTGTGATGGCAAAAGCTGGGCAGGTGTGGCAGAATCTGTCTAACTGATGCATTTACATGAAGGAAAGCAAAAGCTGATATTTAGAGGACATACATGAAATATGATTTTTGAGGAAAAAATTGTTTTTTAAAGAAAAAGATAAGATTTGGACTTTGAGTGTTTTAAACAAAAAAAAGTATGCGCAAATTTGATAGTGTTAAAATAAAACAGTACAAATCAGGAAGTCTAAAATTCTAACATGTTTAATGCAAAAATAGCAAGCTGCACAGCAATAACCACAAGACATTCTTCATTTTAACCAACCAGAGCTCTTGTCCACAAAGGCCAGCTGGAACATGTATTACTAAAACATATGCACATTTATATTGCCTGCATACACATATAAAATAATCACAATTACGATGATTGCATTTATTACTTCAAGTGGTTTCATTCCCCAGTGCCCAAATATTCCACCTAGCCACGTAATATGGCCTATTTGTTGTGTATCCTAAGTGAGGTATTGGGAAGATGACTGCAACATTCAGAACCGACAATTGCACAGCTCTCCCTTTGCTGCCAAAATGTAATCTAATGCCATCCTATTCTACACCAGCATCTTGACATGTCCGTCTAACTAGTCTATCACTAATTCTGAAGCTAACTTGTGGAGTTAGCATCATATTCCATGATCTCTGCATTTCTTCTCACTTTTATCTAAAACAACAGTTGTACCGTATTAGCAGTCATAGCAGCCTCCTACCCTGCCTCTGCAGTAAGGGGTTATCAGCAAAGCATCTTTTAACAGGCAAAATATATTCAAAATAACAAGTCCCAGACCAATCTAAGGGCAGCTACGAATAGGCTCCAGATCCAAAAAATAAAATGCATAGCCCCCTTACTGATGACGCTTATGAAACAGCAGCCCATTGAGAAGATTGAATTCATAAGGTGGTAGTTCACAAGGATTGCTGTCTCCCACATTTAATATTTCTAACAAAATCATTGAAGAAGTTTGCTTCACAGTGCTCACAGATAAACCCTGACTCAGTCAGTGTAGGATGAATCATTGTCTGGCATGCTTCAATTGAAAGGATTGTTAACTTTACAAGACCCTGATAAGATGTGGGGGGTTATGCTGCCACTCTCTGGCAGTTGGTGCCTATGGTACAAGAGATAAAGGTAAGTATCCTTTTAACTGATATTTGCACCAATCAAAGGGGTACTACATAAACAGGCAAGTGTGTGCAAATTCAGCAGTAAGAAAGATTGATCATTTATCTGTACTTCTCCAGAACCAGCACATAGGAGGAGTTGTTCCCAAACTTAGAGAAGCAACTCCTGCAAGGACACGTTCAGTACAAAGAGGCCTTGGAATGATTTCCCATTCTACAGCGAGGAAGTATCCTACCATCAAGTAGACACTCAAGGCAGCTGCAAAGATAGCAGGCCAGACACACAGAGAGAGCTGGTACCTGGGAGAGTGTGATTGCCTCAGGTGGAGGTTTTAACCACAAGAGGCTGCAGGGGTATCATCTCGTGGTGGTGGAGCAGGTAGAGAAGATGACCACAGAGGACTTGTCCAACCCGCAGAAGCAAAGTAGCAGTCCCAGCAGGGGATACTGATCTGGGTCAGGTAGAGTTCCAGAAGCATAAGCACTGTCATCTCTAGGAGGGTTAACATGCTTGAAGTGAGTTGAATCGATCCACATTACCAGATCATGACATTTAACAGGTCTGTTGGTGATGAGTAGGACCTGTTCTGTACCAATGAAGTTGCAGTGCACTTTCCCCCTGAAGTAGGGGTATGTATTCTCACTTACCGGACTGGTGGAGGTGACAGACCTCTATCGGACTCTTAGTTAGAACTGTTTGCATCTGAGGACAAAAGCTGTAGAGACATTGTATACGCTTTCTGTAATACTGCAAGACTGCACCATCATTGAATTGTAAATCCAACTTAGCAGCTGAGGCTAGAAGATTTAAGGGCAGCTTCAACCGTTGTCCCTTAACTATATCATATGGGCTTAATTTTGTTTTCTGTGAAGGAATTGAGTTTCTGAATATATCTCAGATATTTTGTTCTTGAGCATACCTTTGCTCCTTTTTAACTTGGCTTTTTGAGTGATGTGCGCAATGGAAATGCTATTCTCTTCCGAGAGCCTTACACACTGCCTGTACTAGTACTGACACAAAATGAGTTCTGTAGTGATTTGCAATTTGGTACAGTATTCCATACCAAGGCATACAATACCTGAGAAACCGCTTAGCAACTGTGATGGCATGTGCGTGGGCACAGGGGTATACATCCACTGATCCAGAACACATCCACAAAACTTGAGACTTGTGAGTAGGTAACACACCATGACATTTGGATAAAAGTGATCTGAAGGAGCACAGAGCGATCCCAAAGTGAGCAGCAGGAGTGGCTTTAATATCCTTTTCAGCTTTGTGTGGCAGGAAGATGGCACAGGGCTGGCAATTATTCTGGGCTATGGGAGGAAAGAAGGATGCATTCAAATGGGTTGCTGCAGAATGTATCATGTTGTTCTTACTGACACAGGCTGCTGCGTCATACAGCCTGCTGAGGTTAGAAAGTAGAAATATTGATGCAACCAATGATGTTTCTCCACATCCCCACAGGGTCTCTTTTACATTTCTTCTTGCTCTATGACTTTTTGTTCACTTGCAGAGGCTTGCTCTTAGTGTTGGTACAGGAACCAAGTCAGTTCTCATTAATTTTCATAGCAACATTAGTGGTTTAAAACAAAGCAACATTTTTAGTGGCTAAATCAGTTAAGATGTTACCCTTGAGATGCCATTGTGAGGATGCCCATGTCTGTCACACTTTACCACTACCACCTTCTGAGGAAACTGTCCCTGGATGAGTAACCCCTTTGCATCCATGGGAGCCCAAAGTTGTGTGTTGTTCCACATGCACACTTTAAGTCTGTGTACAGAGTCACATTCCATTCGTTGTCTAGGATGCATGCTCTAGTGAGAACAACAAGTTACACCACTTTAGCAATATCAAATTTGGCAAATGGCACTTTTCACACTATGATACTTGGTGCAAACAGTATAACTAGCAACCAGGACACCATCATTATTACTGAGACACAATCCATAAAATACTTTAAATTACAGTTAGGAATGGATAAATCAGTTAAATCAACAAAGGGTTTGGTTACATGTACATGAGCAGTGATGAGGATGCAATCATGAGGTTCCCCTTCATCACAGCTGAGCATTACAAAGGCAGGGTTCAGAGCTAGGCAACAGGTTAGGGTGATGAGAAGTAGGCAACAGTAACATTCCATGCCAGGACAATTGGGCTGAAGAGAGGTGCTGGGTTCTTGTGGGGTCAGAGGAGTTAGAAACAGCAAGAGTTAAAGCAGAAATCAACATAATATGTTTAGATAATTCAACAAGATTTGTGGCAGGCAACACAGACCATACACATGGAGGAAGCCCCACTGCAACTAGGTCCAAAACTGGAAAATAATGGGCTATAGGCTTTTTCTTATCCCCATGACTCTGTACCAGCACTCCAAATGCAAATCCATTGCGTTGATGATCATACAAAGTGAAAGGTTTGGTTCAATTAGGTTGTCTTAAAATAGGTGTGGATGCCAATTCTAGCTTAAGTTTTACAAATGAATTTTCAGCTTCACTATAGCCCTGCAAGAGTTCAGGGTGTCTTATCTGACTTAGGCCCTCATTACAACCTCGGTGGTCTTCTCAGGAGACCGCCGAGGCAGCGGGCACCAGAATACCATAAGTGCTGGTGGTATTTCTGGCTCCCTATTTTGACTTTTCTACTGGGCCAGTGGAAAAGTCACATCAACATTGCTGCCGGCCCGTAATAGAGCCGGCGGTAATGCTGATGTGCAGCGGATGCAGTAGCACCCATCGTGCATTTCACTGCCCGAAATTCGGGCAGTGAAATGCACGATGGGACTATGCTTGGGGGCCCCTGCACTGCCCATGCCAAGTGCATGGGCAGTGCAGGAGCCCCCAGGGGCACCCCAAGTCCCCCTTACTGCCAGCCTTTCCATGGCAGTGTTTACCGCCGTGGCCAAGCTGGCGGTCGGGGATTCATAATCCCCAGGGCAAGCACCGCCTGCCTGGCGGTATAGTGGAGGGGCCAGCGGTATGGCCGTGGCTATTGCGCCACGGTCATAATAGATGACAGAACACTACCAGCCTGTTGGCGTTGTTACCGCCAGCTTACCGCCGGCCACCAGGGTCGTAATGAGGCCCTGAATCTTGCAAAGGCTTCATCATCTCAGTGTAGGCCAGGACCCACTGTCTGCAAAACCCAGCTATGCCCAATCAAAAGTACTTGGGAAACAGTTACATTTTGACGTAACTTGAAAATGGCTTCAATGCGTTCAGAGGACAGGTGGCACTTACCAGCAGAAATTTCAGGACCAAGGTATATCATTTGAGGATGGCAATTTCTTTTTTGAAGTCTTATGCCATTTAATCGTCAATTCAGTGAGACAATAGACAGAGTCTACTGTGCACTGATCTATAGCAACAGATGCCAAAAATAAATCTTCAACATATTGGACCAACGTAGAACCATAGGGAAAACGAGCAGATCTAGATGCTTCATTGGGGCCTGGGGAAAGATTGAGGGGACTCCTTAAATCCTTGAGGAGGTTGTGTTCATGAAAGTTGAGATCCTCAGAGCATGAATAAGAAGAGATGCTGACTTTCCTTGTGTAGGGAAAGGAAAGCAGAAAAAAGATCAACCAGAGTACCTCAGTGGGCAGGAAGGTGGCAGGGTTAGGGACCACAGGGAAGCCTGCAATAAGCACATTATGAATTGCCGTAAGGTCCTGTATGAACCTGTACAATGGCTCTTTTTGCATGTTCACTCCCACATTTTTAGACTGATGCTGCTGGTTTTTTGACTCTGAGAGTGCACTGACACCTACTAACTTGACCTTAGTGCCAGTGTTCTAACCCCTTACAAAGTGTATGTTGAATTGGTTACACTTCATTGGCAATTACTAACTCCTGGTATATACTACACAGGGTATCTAGAGCAGGTATATTTGTGCCATGCTGAGTGTGACAAAAGGACAAAATGGCTCCCAGCTTGCCACTGCAGACTAAAAGGGCATTTTGGGTCGCTCTTGTTTTTATTTAGCCAGCTAGTCCAGTGGCCTCACAAAGGCCCAAATATGGCACCCCTGACACCCTGCCCCTAAGATCATATTGGATTTGGAGACAGGACCGAAAAAGGACTGCCAAGCTGCCCTTGAAACTGCACGAAGAGAAGTTGCACTGTCAGATGGACTGCACCTGCTGCACTCTGGGCTAGTTAAGTTTGGAGTGTGCCCTTGGTTCCTGGATCAGGGAAACTTTGATTCCCAGCCCCAGATCAAAGCAATGACTCCAAGGATCTGTTGGCTGATCTCATGGAACAAGCTCCAAAGACAAAAGAGTGGAAGAAGCCCAAACCGGAAAGTTATTAGCCACCACAGATGTTTTGCAGCTATCTGCTGTTGGGAGGCCAAAGTAACCTATACTTAATTGCCCTACTGGACTCGGGAGTGCTGTCAGAGTCCAAATTGTCACCCAGGAGGTACTCTAACCCTCACCAAAGGATCTTACCCCAAATGCGGTGCAAGGAGACAGTGGTCTTCCCACCCTCCTTAGTGAGTCCCACCCAATACTTGCAAGTGCCTTTAGCATAATGTTTGTATATAAGTGGGAGTCCCTTTCAGTGGGGACTTGCTACATTTAGATTTTTGACCACCCCCTCATTGTCTCCTTATTGTTCACTTTCACATAGGTACAAAGTAAGGGATCTGTTGGCCTTGTGCCCACAGATCATGACATGGAGGGAGAATGAGAAGGAGATGAAAAATAGGATAGGGATCCCTCAGTAATATTTCTTTTAACTGATGTTGTGAAGGAGGAAGGAGAGGTATTGTGCACTCACACCCAGAGATCCTCTTGTGCTCAGCAAACCTTCCATCAACACAGGCTTGCGAAATGGCTTGGGAGGCTGGGGAAGAGGGCCACTGTCTAAGACATAATCATCCTTCAAGTGCCCATCTTTCTGGTGCTGGTGATCTGTTTAACTTCCCCACACTATTTCTAGAGTTCTCTTGCTAAAACCTTGGATTTACACTCATACACATTTTCTCCTCCAAATCCCCACCTGATCAGCCAACCTATTTTCCCTGTTATCTCATGCATAGATGACATCTGTTTGTACCCTTTTTAACAAATACTTTGACAACCATGTAAGAGTACAGGCCAGGCAAAGTATGCAAGCCAGAAAATATACGGTAAGCTCAGTTAGACTTTACTGTTGGAGGCTGGTCTGGTGTGTAGTGGGTACCTATGGTACTTACACCTTATACCAGGTCCATGTATCCCTTATTAGTGTGGTGTAGGCAGTGTTTAGAAGCCAGGCTCTCTAGAGGTAGCTGTGGATGATCAGCCAAGGCTTATCTAGGAGACATGCAGAGCTCATGGAATACCACTGTAGTCACACAGTACTCACACATATGAAAAAAATACTAATTATTGCAAAAATAAAAGTAATTTAATTTGGTGACACATATACCAAAGATACCATAGAGGCTATACACCCTTAGGAGGTAAGTAATATGCACACTAGTATGCAGAAGAGGCATAAACCAGTTGGAAAACAGTGCAATTAGTGAAAATCACAATAGTTAGAAATGGGCTTAGGGGGAGCACAAACCATATATTAAGAAAGTGGAATGCGAAAGTTGGTCTTCCACCTAGGCTAGTGTAGTGTGTAGAGGGGAGCTGTGAGTATTTAAAAAGCCCAAAGGTAAGTACCAGAACCCACCCCAGTGACCAGAAAAGCAGGAGTAAATCACAGTAACTTTTCCAGAACACACACAGAAATGAGAAGAGGAATTATGCAAAATCCAGAAGAGACTGCAGGACACCAACAGTGGATTCCTGGACAAGAAGACCTATGGAAGAAGGACACAATGTCCAAGAAGCACAGAAGAGTCCAGGAAGAGAAGTAGCCCCTGCTAACCCAGATGAAGGTGCAAAAGGTGAACCACCGGTGAAGAAGGAAAGTCAGCACTGCACCCAAGATGATGAAGTCGGGTTCCTGGAGGGTTCAAGTGATGTCCCACGCTGGATGGAGGAATGCAGACGGGTTTGCATTGTCAGAGTCCACCAACGAGCCTTGGAACATGCAAAGCTCGGGGTTAGCAGGAAATGGCGGTGCCGGGGACCAAGAAGCACCAGGTGGACCCTACCGAGGAGGGGGAGTAAGAGGGGCCCTCTGCAACTCAGAGAGCCTACAGAAGACCAGGCAGCGCACACAGGAGTACCACAGAATGGGGACAAGAAAGTTGCAGAAGAGGCCCACACAGCACTTCAACAAAGTCTCCTATGCTGATGGAGAACCACTCAGGAAGCTGTGCGTTGCTGGATAGAGTGCTGAGGGCTGGAACTACAAGATGCATGAAAGACTTGGAGGAAGGATGCCGACAAGCCTTGGCAGCTGCAAAAGACGTGGTGCACGGGGGTTCTATCTTGCCTGGGGAGGCAAGGTCCTACCTCCAGCAAAGTGAGACAGCTGGAAGAGAGGACCATCTGGACCACTTCAGTCTACCACCAACGATGCAGGATCCACGCAGCTCTGCAGGATAGGGGATCCACGCAGCCGGTTGTCATCGCAGTTTGTGCCTGCTGAAGCAGGGAGTGACTCCTTCACCACAAGGGAGATTCCTTCTTCCTTCTGGTGCAGACTGAAGACGGGATGTCCTCGGAAAATGCATGACTGGGAAACTGTTGCAGTTGCTAGCAGGAGCCAGAGATGCAATGTTGCAGGAGGTGTCTTGCTTCATTGTTGCAGATTGTAGGTTCCTGGAGGGTCCAGATGCAGTTTCTTCAGTGAGAAGTCGAAATTGAGGATACAGAGGATTCTTGCTGGAGTCTTGCAATCCAAATCTGAGGATCCACCCAAAGGAAAGACCCTAAATAACCCTGAAAGGGGGATGGGTCAGCTAAACAGGTAAGCACCTATCAGGGCAGGGCTCTGACGTCACCTGCTGGCACTGGCCACTCAGATGCTCCCAGAGTTCCCTGCCAACATTGAATCCAAAATGTTAAAACTCAGGGACCCTCTGGAGGAGCTCTGAGCACCCCCTTTCCTTTGTCCAGATTCGTGTCAGAGCAGGGACTGGGGGTCCCTGAACTGGTGTAGACTGGTTTATGCAAGGAGGGCACCAAATATGTCATTCAAAGCATTTCCAGTGGTTTGGGGAAACTACCCCTCCCAAGACTGTAACATCGATTTCCAAAGGAGAGGGTGTAACACCCCTCTCCCAAAGGAAATAATTTGTTCTGCCTTCCTGGGATCGAGCTTTTCAAGCAACAGGAGGGCAGAAACCTGTCTGTGAGGTGGCAGCATCTGGGCTGCCTGGAAAACCTCAGAAGGGTGAAATGGCAGTAGTAGGGGTCCTCTAAGAAGCCTCCAGATTGCATGGAATCATACAACCAATGCTTGCAAAAGCCTTGGGGTATGATTCCAACATGTTTGATACCAAACATGCCTATGTTCGGAGTTACCATTATGTAGCTGGACAAAGGTAGTGACCTATGCCCACAACATCAGCCACCGGTCCGATCAGGACCTGCCTTTCTGCTAACTTTCACCTGGTGGGGGTTCCTGCAGGGTGAAGGTCGGCGGAAAGACAGGGAAAGGACAACAACAATGCCCTTAGGGTAATTATGCACTTCTGAAATTTGAGCTATCACTCACTCCCAGCCCCCCAAAGTCAGCTGATCAGATAAGGGCACTCGGTCACTCGCTATGGATACTGCAAGGACACAGTGCGCCTGATTGGCTGGCGGCCCTGCAGCATGGTCAGCATTGGCTTCAGGCTCTTACTAAAGTCAAAGCATGCTGCTACCAAGACTGCAGTGCCAACACACTGCCAACACTGCTGGCAACTCGAAATCCGATGATAGGGATGCCACAGCTTTGGCAGCTTGTTCTTTACCACCACCACGGGCTGGAAGTCTGACCGCCGTACTCGTTAACAGGCCCAAAGTTGTTATTTGGTAGTTAGGGGAACATAAAATAACTAAACCAAGATGGGTTGGAGATTGTTTTTTCAAATATAAGCAGGCAGCTGGGGAGGCTAATGAGGTAATGAAACTGACAGAGAGAATTGTATGGTGCAGATGTCAATGGAGCCTGTTCTTTTTCTGTTGTACGTTCACAATGTGTACGAACAAATTTCATTGACTTGTTTCAAGTTGCTGTCCCTTCATTGGATGTTGTCATTTCCTCAAGGGCAATTCTCTTCTGGAGATATTTGTGTCTGCCCTTGTGAGGAACAATCCCCATAAACACTGTTGCACTTAATTTTTTTCTGTAAATTTTACAAAACGTTATTTGGTAACCTATTACGAAAAATAAATTTTCCCAATTGCAGGGTAGCATTGCTTTTTCTCCAACAATTGAATGACTATGATGTTTGTTGCTCTGTTGGCTGTTTCTTAAAAGGTGCCGCAGCTTGGTGCAAGACGTTGCTGTTGTAGCTCACCTTGCAATTTGATGATTTGTTCTGTATAATTGTGTTTTGTTACAGGACTTTTAAAGGAATGTTTTATTTATATATACACTTGGTTTTTAATGTAATGTTTTTTATTTTGATTCTTTCATGATCTATATATATATACGTTCAAATAAAGAGTTATCGATGATGATGAACTAAACCAAGATAATGCATACAAATATATCCAACACTTCAAATAGTTCAAAAAGGGACCACATGTACTAAAAAATTATTGATCTTCAAATGACAAAAAACGAGCTCTGATACTAGAACTCTATTCCAACAGGCTCCGTACTGCTATGGTCCACATAGCGGGAATAGCAACTGCATATATCTCACCGGGGCTTTAATAGCAGCCAGGCTCCCTTGATAGTTCCATCTCAATATAAATCATTAAAGCAAAACCTCAACATCACCAATAAGGAGACATATTAAATGTTCCAATTTGGACCCATACATCGAGCAGTTGTTCAAAAGGAATTTTAAATTTTTGCCATTTGTAAAATTTTGCAGGGGCAGGAATGCCGGGCACATTCAATTCCTTAATTTTTGCTAAGCCTAAACAACCTGTCTGTTGTACTGTTTCACTTAAAAATATCATTTGAACAGGTATCATATATTATCTAAATAAAGCTTCCTTTTCCCTGAATTGCCAATTTTTAGTTCCCCACACACTTTTCAAGTCTATTGACTTCATCCAAGAATCATAGCCTTCTATAGCTAACCGGGAAACAAAGGAATCAGAATAAATTACTGTTGTGTCTGTCAATAAAATATGTTGACTTTCCATCACTGGGCATTTGAAGAAATACGACTTAGCATTTTTTACATTGTGCCCAGAAAAATATGCAAAGTTTTCAGTATACGTTTTGAAACTCCCCACTGATGGAGTTGGACAGTGTTCCCACTGTGTATAATTGAAAATAGTCTTTGGGGTACTTGCTCTGTGAATGAAATGATGTCCATACTAATTATAAAAGAACATTTCACCATGATTTTCTTTGGATTGATACACATCTTCATTTTCAAATACTGTATAATACTGTAAATCAGACATCATTGAATCAACTGTTTTCACATCCCAATCATCAGAATTTACTCCTGGTGTTATTACATCATTCATAGAAAGTTTGAATACAAATGGAATTTGAATGACCTTCATCGGGCCATATATATCAAATAATACTTTATCCCAAACAATTCCATCAGGAATTGGTATGGCCGAAACGTTCACTAGCGAGAAGTCTCTGCAGGCTTTGTGTGATGAAAAATCTGGTTTTAGGACTTCACCCACCAGTTCAACTGTAGAGCGTTCAGGAAGGTTATGACCATGTATGAGTAAAAAGAAAACTATGGCAAACCCAATCTAAAGGACAATGGCAAGGGCAGTTAGTAAGAACCATAGCTAGTTCAAAGGAAAAATAAAGTAATTAATTTTTAGCCAAATTATCAGCTTACGTGCTCTTGACAATTGTGTTGCAGTAGAGGCAGATGAGTCAGTAAAAATGTCATTGATGTTGGCTAAATTTTCAGAAGCAATTCATGCAAAAACTGGAGCCAAGTTTGGAAGTGGAGAACTTGCAGAAGACTTCCTCGGTGATTCATAGTAGACTATGCCATCCGTCTGGGTAGAATTTAAATAAAATCGATCAATATTATCGGTGTTATTTGCAGTAGTAGAAGTTAGTGGAACCAGTGAAAGCTCATTTTCCACCTTCCCCAAGCTCGGAGAGGTGTCAGCATAGCTGCTGGAAACCTATAGAGGAACCTCCTGGTCTGTAGTGAGGGATTTGGGTACTACCCAGGAGTTCCCTAGGTCTGCTGTGCAGGATCGCCCACATGGTGTAGCTTGACATTGTCAATGAAGACAAAGTGATTTTCTTTAGAACCAGGCAGCAGTGGTAGAATGGCAGTTCTGGCACAGTGTATTCCCAGGACTAGAACTGATGCACGATAAGAAGAACCAAACTCCTTTTTCACAGCAATCTTTTCACGCACTAGATTCACAAGTTTTGGAATAAAGACGGTAGATATTACTGGTACACCCCTTATTCCCAAGGAGGGAGCACTGGCAGATGCGTTGTCATCACGGAACTGTTGTAAGTCCTGCAAGACAGTGACACATTAATTTATGCCAAAAGGTGTATCCGCAGCCTTCACGCCAGGACCATCAAGATCTGGAACATACATTTGTGTTATGAAAAGGCATTTGTATGAAGTATGTCCCCCAGGGACCTTCTGGGCAGATTGTTAAGTGCTCTCTGGACTCCATACAGGTGTGTAAGCCAACTCTGACCCATGCCTAATACTATGGCTGTTAAGGATTGCTTTAAATCTCTGTTCCGTCACTCCATGACACTATTTCCCTCGGGATGAAATGGAGACGTGTAATGCAGTTGGACCCCTAATGGAGCCATGGCATCCCTGAAAGCCTTTACGGCAAAGCAGGGCCTTGGTCCGAGTGGAAAGCTGCAACACCATATGTGCCGATACAGACTTGAAAATCTTTAATAACAGTTCGAGCGTCAGCCAAATGTTGTGGCCAAACCCATAGAAATCTGGAGCATGAATCAACAGCGACTAAGGTGTATTTGTATGCACTATCAGGTATCAGGGGACCACAATGGTCCAAGTACACACATTGTAATGGTTTGTTGGATATAAGGAGGGGTGCCTGCGGTGTGTGTTTACAGTGGACCCTTTAATTTGCTGGCAGATGTCGCAACAAAGGACATACTGTTTGGTCTGTTTACACCAGTAATATGCTTGTAGCAATGAAATTGTAGCCCCCACACCAGCATGGGCAGAAGCAACTCCCTCATGTGTTGCTTTAATTAATTCTGGTCTTTAATCTTTATTGGGAACCACACGATTTCCCACCCCTGGTATTACTACTAGGGCTGTATTGAGGCATGATATGCGGTAGTTGTATTTAGCAGGATATGCTTTTGGTAAGGGTGTGCCATCAGCCAAAGCTTTCACAGTTGCCAGTGTTTCATCACCCAATTTCATTCTAGAACAAGTTACTGCAGCAACAGAAGCTGTACCTACTGCTGATTTGGCTGCTTCATCAGCCAAGGTATTGCCTCCAACATGTATTCTAACATGCTGATGTCCTAGTGTATGTACAACATGGATGCTGGGTAGCGTGTCCTTCAGATCCGCTACTCCCCCCAAGAAGCCTGTGTTTAATGGTGTGTCCTTGTGAATTTGTGAAGCCATTCTGGCACCAGTAATGCAGATATTCATTAAGGATTGGACACAATAGTATGAATCACAGATAATCAGCGTCATCTACTCAGGATCTGGATGTTCCAGTGCCATCACCAGTGCCTTGAGCTCTGCAAGTTGTGCAGTGCAGTCCCCTTGAGTCTGCATGTAAGTTTGATGTGCATGGAACTTGCCATCCTTCATGTATCCACTCATGACTGCGCAAGCAGCGGAGTATTGATGTTTGGTGCCTATAGCTGGTTGGGCTGAACCATCAGTATACAAAATTGTCTGATATTGTTCAATAGAAAATGTGCTTGCTGGAAGGGGATATTCAAGTTCATATTGCAAAAACTCTTGAGTTTGTAATTTTGAGTCAAAGATATCATCAACATCAGAGGCCATCAGAGATGTCGCCCATTGGATCCAACGTGGATGTAATACTTTAGTGTTAGGTAAGCTAGCTTTGGTAACAGCCTCAAGGGCTGTAATGGGGGATACGACAATGATACATTTCCCCTGGGCCAGAGGTCTCTCTTTTATGACAGCCATCTGAACAGCACAGAGAATTTTCTCAGTGGGAGCAAAGCGTTGTTCAGCTATAGAATACGAGTGTGATTTGAATGCAATTGGAACAGTCCCACCCTCATTGAATGTTACGTAGGTGAAACCAATGGCACCAGCAATTACTCTGATGACCAGATGTTTTTTGTTGTCCCTTGTACATAGGTGTCTTGCTTCAAGCATGTCTTTTTGTAATGCTCTGAGAATGCTCATGTGTTCGACTGTCCAGTATTTTCTGGTAAAGTTGAGACGTATTAAGTCATACAATGGTTTAATATGTTGTGAATAATCTGGAATTGATGTTCTGCCAAAATTTAAAAAGCCCAATGAAGACTGGAGCTTTTTTATTGTGTTTGGTTGTAATTGTGCGCATTTTTCTAAAAAGTGGGGTGCAAGCTCTTGCCTTCACCCGACAGTTCATATACTACTAAGACGCTAAGAAAGGCTATTTTTGTTTTTTTAAAGTTGAATTTGTAGCCGAATTTGGCAAATCCTACAACAATGCGGGCTACCCGTCTTATATGTTGCATGAGGTCATCGTCCGTGAGATAGATGTCATCCACGTATGACAACGTGTCAGGGACAATGTCTTGTAAAATGGATGTACACAAGCTAAGAACAGTCCTGGACTGTTCTTGTACCCTTGTGGAAGTCGGCAGAATTTTTCTGGAAGCCTAAAGTGCCAAAAATTGTTACGTCCCTACTTTCAGACACTTTGTTTTGGGAGAAAAAAACATTGGAAAAATCCAGGGTTTGTATTTTTTGCGCACTATATTGCTCATAAGTGCTCTGCTATGTGCATTTTGTATCGCAAATGTGTATGTGTGGCTGTTTAAACGTCTGTAGTCTAAAACTATTCTATATGAATGGTCGGGTTTAGCGACAGGAAACAATGTATTGTTCATTGGTGAAACACAGGTTTCAATTGCATCCTGGTAAAATAATTGTTTGAGGATTTCCCTCACCGATGCTTTAGCTTCATATCGTGTTGGTTATTGGGCTTGAGGTTGGGATTTAATTGGTATTACGTGATTGGGGAATCAACACAGTCCAAAAAACAGTGTTGATTGTGCATTCGATGTATCCCTCTAACTGCATAGTTACTTTATACAACATGTCAGACATGGAGACACGCATGTCTGCAGTCTCAACTTGTAAGAAGTAATTAGTTGCATTCACCTCCAGATGCTCCTGAAGATCCTGGCGAACTATTGTGACCTCTGCTGCACTGTTTAGCAGTGCCAATGCCCACCTCCTGTTCTTCAGTAAAGCCCTCTTTCTGAGTGGCATGTCGTATCACAACTGCTGCCACCTTTTTCTTTTTAAACTGGGGTTTTTGTTGGGGAAGTTTCTCTTCTTTCTTAACAGAAACTTCAGATGAGCATTGTGAGTCGTTTCTCAGTTTCAGGTACTCTGCTCACTGCTGTGACCACCTACCTCTCTCACTGCGTTTTTCCGGTGAGTCCTGAAAGGAACGAGATTGGCATGTATCAGTTTATTGATATCTGTCAGGCATTTTTATATTATCTCTATTTCTAAGATTATATCTATTTTGAGGGGTCCCCTAATGTGGAGATTCTCCCCTTTCTTTTTTAGGTGTTTGTTGTTTTTTATCCCAGCGTTTTTTAGAACTTTCAGGTGCTTGCTTAGTAGAATCTTTATTAGATCTACCTTGAAATTCTGATTTAATAGGTCTGGCCTCCAGACTATCTCAACCAATACTCGAGTAGGTCTCAGCGATAATCTTTGGCAGCTCTTGTTCTTGATCCTGTACATGAATGTCCCAGAGCTGCATGCGCACTGCTAGTGCAACTGCTTCCCCTTTAAGGTTACTTAGTATAATTGAAGACACAGTAGCAAATTTTCCCATTAATTGCATCCCCAAAGCCAGGGCCGGGCAGCCCCGTATTTATCTTGAATTTGTTTCAACACCTCCGGAAGATTGGAAAGTGCTGGTGTACTGTGTGCAGTAGTCTAGAGTGTGGCAAATACTGTGCCCCATGAGTTGCAGTTATCTACCCTGGGAACCATCCCAAATAGCATACACTTAATGAGTATTCTATGTTTGTCCTGAGGACCCATAAGGGGAAACAGTGTGTTTATTTTTTTAGCTTGCCAAAACAGAATTTCTTCCCTCCAGGCGGGTGCTTTACCCATGATCAAATGCACAATTGCTGGGTTGATACCTGGCGTAACTGCATGTAGTTGCACTGGGGCAGCTCGTGCTGGGTTAGTATTTAGTGTTTGCATTACAAACTGTACTAACAGTCTGTATATTCCTGTGAGCTCTATATATAAGCGGTGGACCTCAGCTACCACCAAGGTTGATGCATCAGGGTGTGGTGTATATGTGGCCTATGAAGGCCAGGTTGGGCCATTATTACTGAGGGGACCTAACCTAATGTGTAATATTGAACGTGGTAGAACGCCATCAAGTCAATTGTTATGGTCTTGATAAGAAAAAGGTATTTCCAAGTATGCATAAGCTCTGAATTGTGCAGGTATGTTTGCAGGTGTATAGTGATGAAATGAGTTTGTGTTACCATTGACTGCTGGAAAGGTGACCCAAGAATTAAACATTTCTGTTCTGTACACTTCATGAGCCTCAACAACAAATGTAACTGGACCCTCCCCCCCCCCCGGGCTGTTAGGCCATTTGCCAATAAGTGTGCAGTAAGGGGCGTCTCGTATTTACTGCAATTACAACCCGTTCTGGGTTCGCCATGTTAATGGTAAATGTGTGTTCAGAGATAAGGACACCAACTGGGGATTGATCCTTTTAAGGTTTAACCTAGAGCTTTAGATTAAACCTATTTAGCCGAGGAGGAAATCCTCAATACCACGGACGTCTCTGTATATAGTATTGAGGTGTCTTTAGCCTTTAGTGAGACAGAGATACTTAGGGGGATCCATAAATTAGTGTCTGATCACCAAAAGTTGGTGGCGCCATGTCCCGTAGGTTCTCATTATGCTAATGAGGCTACTGGATTTGGGCAGCAGAATCACATAGACTGTGGGGTACTAAGTACTATTCCACACCATGTAATGCCTGTCGGCCTAATCCAGGTTTTCCGGCTAACTAGCAGTGCCTCATCTCCACCCAAGAGCAGGGATGATTGTGGCAACGGGCACATGGCAAGGAAGACTCTTCAGGGGAATCATGGTCAATGAGATCTCATACCTTTCTCTCAGTTACATTGGTCTCACACAGGCAAAGACAACAGAGGCAGAATATAGTTCAATAAGGGTTCATTGAAGTAACTGCATCTTAGATTAAATGGCATGTATTGCAATAAGTAGGATGATAAAACACAATAAAAGCAATAAGGTGATGAGGACAGTGAAACACAAAAATAGTCCCACGATACTGTCACTAGGAGTGAGATATAATTCTCCTAACTATGCTATGTTAGAGCACAGCATAATAAGCCTAATCCGCCCTTCAGGTTTCCCCCTGGGAAAACATCATCCTTCATACCTTAGTAAAGAAGCCTGTAGTCATGACGGACACTGTCCCCATGTAGGTCAGGGACTTGGCCGTCTAAGCAAGCAGCTGTAGCGAGGCAACCAGCAATCAGCATGCAATCGTGGTCATCTGGCGGAATCTCCCTCTAACGTGTATGGGACAAAGTAGTGTTTTTATAATAAAACAGTTGACATTCTAAGAAATGGTCACCAAGTATGAGTGTGTCTGTTTCTGTGAACGTTGGAGACACAGCATACCACTTTTACTGGCAACCTAATTGACTATAGCCTTGAATAAAGCACAAAGTTAAATGAATGTCCCACTGAGAAGGTAATGCTTTCCTAGGCAAAAGAACAATTAGATAGAGAAAAATAAAACAACACCGCAAATGTGGCTATTGCTAGAAAAACTAAAGCAATGCTGAATAAAGTGTAACTGGGCTAGAGTGCACAATGGCAGGCCTAGTTTGCTAAAATAACATGTTTAAAATATGGCTAAAATAGCTATACAACATTAGTGAATGATTTTGGTTCTGGTTCAACATATGCATGTACTAAACAATCTCTCAGATTTTTACCCCTTTTAAAGGCAAATAATGGTTTTCTTTTTCTAACTGTAACCCTTCCGGTAGGTGCCATTTATTGGATATAATACTTTTAATTCTGTTTGGTTCTGTTCCAAAATATGTGACACAGGTTATACAGATCCGCTTTGGTCAATCTCTAAACTGCAATAATGCATCACGGTAATAATACAAGGCCCTTTTTAATGATTTTTTTACTAGACAATAGGGATACCCTCTAGTTACAAGACTGGATGATAAAATCTTTCCTTCAAGAAAATAATCATCCTTTTTGGTACAATTTTTCCTCAAAAATTGTCCAAATGGAAGATTATCACAGAGTTTGGGTAGATGATTACTAGTATATGTTAGCAATGTATTTCTTATGGTAGGCTTAGTATGTAAGCCCACAAATAGGGTCCCTTCATTCTCACTGATTTTTAAATCCAAAAAATTAATGGACTGATTGCTGTGTTCAATGGTAAATTATAGATAATCATTTTGAACATTTTGCCATTCATGTAACCTGAATATATCTGCCACAGAGCCCTGCCAAATGAATAATACATCATCTGTGTAGCGTAGACAAGCTCTAATTCTTTTCAAGAATGGTTTCAACCCGTTGTAAATTCTTTGTTCTTCAAAGGCTGCAACGTACAAATCCACTATATTGGGGAAAAAATTGCCCCCACTGCAACACCTTTCATTGTGTAAAAAACTCCCCATTAAAGATAAAATAATAATGCTCTAATGCAATTTGGGCACACCCCTTGATGAAATCTGTGGGCACAGCATGTGTAGCATGGGGCGTAAATCCAGTACCTCGTCAATAACCTCAAGTGCATCTGACTGGGGAATTTGTATGCAGACTTTCCATTCCATTGTGACAAGCAGCTCACAACTGGCATCTAAAAAGTAAAATACGTAACATTTAAAAAATGTAATTTTTAGGGTTCTGAAAATAGTTTTTCTTTATCATAATATATTTTAATATTTTTTGTAAGAAAGTGAATTATTAATTGGGTTGGATGGATATCAACCACAAGCAATAAAGTCACTAACCTGTTAGGTCCAGACAAAGCTTTAGTAGTTGTGGCACAGAGCGGACATGCATAACTTAGAGAAACCATGTAAATTCAAAACACAATATAACAAAAATCTCACTCCAAATTAATAAAAATAAAGAAAAATGCAATAAGCAAAATGTCACCAAAACAACAAAAATCCAAGATCCACAAATAGGGGCACTTAAGTGAAAAAGTGGCCAATGATAGTCTATGGTCGTGGATTACCAGGATTGACAAGGATTGAGGCATGATTTCAGGCCAATCATGGAGCATGTGTTGGATGTACCAAGCAGGTGTGTCCCAGTTGGAGGATTTACCATGAGACTCACTGAAATAGAAGTCAAAATCCTCCAGTGGAGCATGGTTGCAGGCTGTGTCTGGGGAGTGTTCCACAAGGCTGGATAGTGGTTGGACGAGGCCCCACTGAAGCCATTGGTTTGGGCAGGAAAAGCTCCAAGTGGGAAAATTCACATTTTGCATCAGCGAAGCCCTCTCATCAGTTGTATCCGTTTTGCACCTTCACCCGTTCAAGCTTTCTACATTCAGGCTTAGATTTTTTGGGGGAGTTCAGAGTTCTCCAGAGTGCAAAGTTGCATGCTGATTCTGATAAGTGTTCCAAGAGGCTGGGCACCTTCTTGCCAATTGCCCCTGAATTGATTTGCTGGTATGGAGAAGCTCCAAGTGGGTGAAACATGTTCCGTCAATCCAGCAAAGTTTAACTTTGGGTGTTGCCGCACAGAAAGTGAGACAACTGATCCCTAGAGTCCACTTATTTGTCCTGGAAATAAATGGGAGTATGTCCAGCCCTTCAGGTCTCCTCACAGGTCTCAAACAGCAGGTGGAATCCTTCTGGTTTTCATAGATCCAGAAAATGTTCTGAGGAGTGTCTCTTGGGGTGCCTCATTTATGGTTGGCACTAGCTAGTGAGTGGGGATGACTCCTAGCTCCTTCATAACCAATGAGGTAAAGGTTTCTAGGGGTAGGGAGAACCTTACCCACTTTTGCAGCAGTTTCTGTTTACCCTACTGTAAACAATCCCACAGTGCACCTTCCTTCTAAAATGTAGAATCCTTTCTTCGCTTGTCTGTGCTGATCCAGAAGTATGGCCAGGAAAATGAGCAGTCACTTCCTCTGTAGTCACTTAAAATCAGTTCTAGGGCCAGCGTTCTATCAATCCTGGTCCCTTGTGAGACTTTATCTGGATTCCCAATGAGGGATTGTTGAAGTGAAGCACAGTGGACACAGCTTCCCAAATGAAAGCAATCACTATCAAAGGTTTGAAGTATCCATAACAGGTTTAATAAAAGCATCACTGCTATAGAATGCAAGCACCAAAGGTTTCACACTGCGCACAAACGTTAGCTTCATATGCTTGTCCAGGAGATTTTTTCAGCCCTCTTCAACCTCCTTATAAGTCTGCTTCTATTTCCAGACTGCGTGGTTGAGACACTGCAGCACTTGTTAGGAAATCCAGAAAATCAGCAAAAGTTGTAGTAGTTTATTCATAGAGCCTGTTCTTTTTATGCTCCAGATCTGTTGTTGGTTGTTGGGATTATGTATTTCAGCTGACACTGTGTTCTTGTCAAGTTTATGGCTGTAGGTTGAGGAAGGTGAGTGTATTTATGAATTTATGATTTTTGGCCAGGTGAAGCTGACTATTGACCAGGTGATTTTTGTTGAATCCGGGGAACCCAAGAGTACATTTTGTTGAACTAGCGCAAAGCAGAGGTAAATGATGTGCTCTAGCTGTTACAGCAGTTTATACTCAGACTAGACATGCAAATTACAGTGAAAATAGAAAATGGTAAAACATCACATATTGTCTTTACAAATGCTAGAGTCTGTATTCTCCTTTCACACGCTCCTTGCACTAGGTTTGTGCCAAACTAACTGGCAGGACAAAGACTCATCCTCTCCAGGTGTCATCTTCCAGTTTCTTCTAACAGGACAGGCCTGTGTGACAGTAATGAAGTTCCTGGGCTAACAATAACTAGTCTTCCTGCCATGGGATGAAAAGTACAAGTCTCAGCTCCAAGAGCAGGCTTCACACCTCATTAAGGTCAAACACTGGCTGGGCAGCAGCTGAAGACTGAATGTAAATTAGCCTTCAAAAGCTGTAAGCAGGGAACAGAAAACTTTCTAAAAGTTACTTTTCCTTAATATTTATATAAAATTAAACTTCACCATTGAATTGGACTTCTAATAAATATTAAAGAGTACTTGAGTGATTTTTCTACTTGGTCCTAAGTAAAAGTTACAAAATTAGGCCCATATTTATACTTTTTGATGCAACACTGCGCGAACACAGTTTTGCGTCAAAACCTTTAACGCGGGCTAAAGCCATTTTTTTGTGCCACCCAGGCCTCAAATTTATACTTTGATGCACGGTGGTGCAAAGCACGGGTTAGAGTCATTTTTTTACTCAATCCATTGCGCCACGTCGTAAAGCAAAACAACGTTAACGCGGAGAAAATTACTCTAATCCGGTTTGCGACGTCGCAAACCGGGTACGCGACATTTTCCACTGCATTAGCGTCAAAAAGCAGCGCAAACGCAGCAAACTGTGCTAAGGAGCCCCAAAATGGATCCCAGAAGCCAGGAGAGATCCAAGGGAGACCCCAATCGACCAGGAACCAGCCAGGAGGACACAGACAAGACCCAGGAAACAGAGAAGAAGAAAAGTGTTGTTTCAGTGCAGGGGAACATGAAATACTAGTCAGAGAGGTGACGGAACACCAGCATCAACTTTTTGTCACCTCTAAATTGCCAATTGGGAGGAGAGAGGCAAATTGGCAACAAATTGTTGACAAGATAAACAGTGTGGCAGAGGTCCGTAGAACAGTCACGGTGTGCAAGAAACGCTGGCATGACTGCAAGGGCAGGACCAAGGAAAAAATGGCAAGGAACAGGAAGGCACCACTGCAGACTGGAGGTGGGAGTCCAGCACCGCAGGAGGCCCTGGACCAGATGGAGGAGGTGGTGGCAGCAGTCATCCCAGAGGAGATCGTCACAGGAATTCAAGGACAGGACAGCGCAGACTACCAGGAAACAACACATATGCAGAGTAAGTTGAATGGGGGACAAAAATGTCTAAATGTTAACTGCAAGCAGGGGGAGGTACATACCTACTACACAATGCATGTCAGCCATGGATATCAGGCAGTGGAAAGGGCAAAGGGGCACGGGACGGGTGCATGGGCTGTGCAGGGAAAACCAGGGGCACAGCACAGCACTACACCAACAACCTTTGCATGGGGGTACTCTGCCATGCCAAGGCTGTTGGAAAGGCAAAACCAGTCCAGGAGGGTAGGCTAGAATGTAAAACTGGGCTGCTGTCATAGGACCGCTGGTATTGTCACAATGTGAACTAGGGGTCTATTTCCAGTCTGAGGTCATTTCCGCAAGTGGCATTTACCACTGACAACAGTTGCCACTACCACCTGTGCTGTGTGTGCTGGTCAAGTAGCAAAAGGCAGTTAGGTGCCCATGGAACAAACACACCCAAAATAGAGGGTTCAGGATGACGACGTGATCAATCCCCTTTAATCCCTAACAAAGTGTAAATCCTGTCAAATGCTCATGTCTATAGGTGCAATTAACATCATGTATTGTTACTTACATTATGAGGTACACAGCAGTAATGTCATACCCATACTGCCCATTCCAGGGTCCACCTCGTGCCTTTGTTACAATAGCTGCAATGCCACCTTGCAACATTTCCACTGTCATATTGCTAAGACAACAGCATTGAGGGGGAGGACATATGTGTCTAGCTAGTGAAACGCACCCGCACAGTCATAAGAGGAAATGGAACACTGCAAGGCCCATCAGTGCCGTGCAATGTAGCACACATTGGCAAACATCAACATGACACACTACCAGTGCTGACACCTGTATCGTGCCATGCCAATGCTATACATAGTATGTGCTAGTACTCAGCAACGTATAGGTGTATGTGAAATATCAGAGACTGGGTCAGTCCCATATTGTTAAGTGCAAGTGGCATCAGAACACCCACAGCCATTGCAAAGCCTCACCATGATAATGGAAGTAGAGGGAGGGTTGAGTAGGACAAGAAGGTGGCACCACACAATTTGGACAGAACCTACACCTAGAGGATGTGGCGCAGACAATTTACCAAACTGCCCACCCTACATGTGACATGCAGGTGGGGCATAGGCCTGTGAAAATGCTAATTTTAATGTTAGGAACAATGAACAGGAACCAATATTACAATGTCCCAATAATAGGAAGTCAGTGACGTCACATTACAACTGCCACAACACAGACACACTAATTGTACAATATCTCACTGCAGAGGACGATGGCTCTCCTGTGGATATGCCTGTCCTGAACTACCCTGATGACATGGATGACGAGCTGACAACCACAGACAGCCCAACAATACCCCAACTAACACTACCCACAAACAGACTCTCAACAGTACAAAAACAAATCTAAATACAATAAATGACAAAAAAACACTTACACAGGATACCACAGACACTTACAAAACCCCAAAAGACAATATAAAGAGCACACAGGAGACAAATTCACAATATTCACAGAGACAACTCAAGACACAGCCACACAGTCTAGAATAATCACAGACTGCAAAGTGAAAGTGAAAGTACACCCACTGTACCATTTCTGCAAACAGGATATCCTATTACATCACTTCCTGTCTCAATTGCGACCTGTTTTTTGTATTGCGTGTAATTTTATGATGCTTACGGGGTTTGTGTCAACATTTTTTGGCGCATATGCATGAAAATTCCCACGCTTTCAGGGATCAATACATTTGCAATGGATAACAGCATTCCTGGGGTGCGTTGGTAGAATTAACGCTAGGGACCAATTGATGTCTAATGTGCGTAAGCGTAATTTTTTAACGCTTATGCGTAATTTTTAATCCAAAAGTGTCATTTTGTAACGCATATGCGTTATATTTTAACGCATATGCATCTTTTTTGATGCGTTTGCATCAAAAAATCTGTCTTAAACTGTGTTTGAGTGATTTTTCAATTTTTAACATGCATGCAGCCTATAACTATACAAAGATAGGATGGTATGACCTGCAGTGTGTGTTCTAGTGTTTGGGCACCCGTGGCAGACCATACTACTGCGGCCCATATTACTCATGTTGTTGTGCAGGATTAGCTCTCTTAACTGACGCAACAGCAACACAAACTTTGGAAATAGAATAGGATTTTTGTAATTTGAGCAGGTGTTGTATCAATAGAGGACAGCAAGGCTATGCTATGAAACAAATAGACTCATGGCCTGTGTGTTTATGTGTGTGGATTGTCTGTTCAAATTATTGTTGTGCCTCTGTGGGAACGGCATGCAAAACATTTGGCGCAATATGCATGTATGAATGTTTTACAAATGGGTATAACCATCAGATGCCATTCATTGAGGTACATCAGTCATATGTGTTTGTAATATCTGTTGCCTCTTATGCTGTGTGTACTTGCTTGACACTGGGGACAAAACATTCCCATGACTAACTATACACAGGAAAGATTGAGGATGGCTGATAATGTCAGATATGCTACCCCTCACATGTAATGAAATGTTGGATACCACTTCATGGTCACTTGTGTGTATACTACCCATGAGTCAAGCATTTGAACATGCTAGGTAGGTACATTGTTTGTGACACAGAGTCTCAAATCCAATCCTAAAATTGTTATGTACACCACAGTTTGACTCAACTAAATGACCTGAGTTTCTCCTGTGGCTGTGGAGGACCAGCAGACCATGCTGCATGTGTTCACATATTTCCAGTGGTTCATTGCACAAAGGTGTCCCATTCAAGTGTGTGGCCATGTGTACCCTGTGTCAGTATTGGCCTCCATGTTGTCGCAGTTACGTGCAGGTCTAGTCATGAGTCTGTGGAGCCAACCCTTGAAGTAACAGAGTATCCTTCAAAGCAGATTTGACCAACAGCCAAAGATCAACTAACGGCATACATGGGGATAGTCCAGCTAAGCACAGCAGAAATTGCAGAAAGCTGACAACAGAACATCCTTGGTGTGCTAAAATACGTTATGGATTAGTAATAGGAAACAGACAGGTTTCATCACAACATTTGTATACAGGGTGGGCTCTAAAATTCCCACTGCAACAGGGAACATCAGTGCCTATGTGCTGATTAATCTCACAGCTAGTCACCACGCAAGCTCCATCAAAAGGTGGTGGCAGAAGTGAATCTGTGTCTGGACCGTCAGGGCACAAATATGTTTTGTCCTTACATACACATTAGCAGCCCTTGTTTGCTGTGCTGGAGGCACAGTACCAAATCCATGCATACAGCCATAGCACACTTCACTGTTTGGCACTAATGAGTACATGCAAAACCAGACAAGGGATGGGGGCTGGATTAGCCCATTTGAATACATGTTCCAGAACAAAATACGATAAGTAAGCAAATTAAACTATACTATACATTTGAGGATTCATCGTAGACCTACCAGACACAATACCCTAAGAGGAAACAGAGGGCATGGAAACCAACTATGAGACAAATTTAGCCACAGGGAACGTCTACGGGTAACGCAAAGACTGGAAGCAGTCTGGCTAACAGGATGCAGGCTCTGTCAGGAACAAACATGACCAAGGCAAATACACAGTGAGAAGACTCTGACTGGGACAAGCAGGAACAACACTGTGGGAATCTAGATCAGTTTCTGCTGTACTCTGCACTGTTACACAATCCACCAAGGGCTCTGGTACACAAGTGATTTGTACACCAATGCACAACAACGAGATTCAGAAAATGGCAGCTTCTAAGCAGTTCCAGGCAGCAGCAAGGGCAGGGCAGGTTCAAATGGCTGGGCTGCATGGAAGTGCTCACAGGTGTGTGCAGCTTCAGTCTCTCACAAGTCCTGGAGTTGAGACTCAAGTTCAAAGGGCCAACCAGACCTTTCACTGAAGCAATGGACAGCAGATTACAGGTATTATCGACTACCAGGCAGTGCATTATTGGACCTGAAGTCCATGCAGACTGATGAACTAGAACTATGGCATGCCATACTGAAGAGGGAAGCACACAGGAGTCAGATTGGGAGTCTGGGTGAGTGTAGAGGATGATTCTCCAGGTACAGATAGTCCATTTACAGTGCCCCCCAGAGAAAGGTGGGCAGAGACTTAAAACATGGCAGTGGCAGGACTTATTACCTGGGATGGTCTGCGCAGGGCATGTCTTGTGAGCAATGCTTGTCATACCTGGGGCACTTGTGCTATCCATTTTCATGTTTGATGCACTTCTTGTCAAACATGCTTCTTGTAGAGATAGCTGATGTCACACTTACTGCTGTCAAGTGTCTGGTCATACATTCCTGTTACCAATGCAATTACACATCCACTGCCTCATGTATGATGCACTTTTTTACCTCATGATTGATGGTGTCTTAGTTGTGTGTCATATGCTGCAATGGACCATGTTGGCAACATGGATGTGTCTCATAGCTGTGGTCCTATGATATTGCCCTTCAAATGTGAAATAGTCAGGATATATGTCATTAAAACTGTGTGTGATGTTTGCTGTACATTCATACCCATCAAATGTGATGTGGCATTTCGGTATGCAAATTTGTATTTCTGCAATGCTCCATGAGGCAAAACTCCGATTATGATTCCTAGAGAACAGGTGATGCATAAATAATTACCTAGAGCATGATTGAGTAATGAAGTGAGGTGTTTAATTACATATGTTAACAAAGTGGTGATGGTGACTATAGTTAGAAGAAGTTTTGTACGATCTGTTGTCTGCGACACAATCCTGCAGCTGTGTTTGGATGTTCCCCCTCATTTTCCCAGACAGCATCCTCCTCCTCCTCTTCCTCTTCAGGCATTTGTTGTTCCGGTTCATAGAGGGGAATGTTCCTCCTCACGCAAATGTTGTGCAGGATGGCATAGGTCAAAATTATCTTGCAGACCATTTCAGGGGAATATCGGAGGCTGCCTCCGGTGATGTCCAGGCACCTGAGTCTGGACTTCAGGATGCCAAAAGTCCACTCAACTATGGTGCATGTCCTACGATGTGCCTCATTATAGGCACGCTCTGCTGCTCTGCTTGGGTTGGCAAATGGGGTCATGATCCATGGCTGGATCCCGTAACCCTGATCAGCTGAAAGAGAAAATGTAGGTAAGTATTTTGTTGTTGGTTGCACCGTGATTGTCACTTTGCATGGCAGTTGTGATCGTGTGTTGTCTGTGACTCATATGTGTTTGTGGTATTGTGTGAGATCCTAGGCTTCTGTGATGTTCTTTCTGCATTGGGTTGTTTGACTAGCAAAACTAGTGTTTGGCTGATTGACATGATATATGTGGTATATTTAGAAACTTGCAGTTCAGTGTGTATCTCCCATGCTTTATGTAGTGAGAAAGAAGTGTTTGTGTGCATTCACTGGAGGTGACATGATACTTCCACACACACAATAGATTCCACTGTGGTGGTTACATGGTTGCACTATATGGCCTGAACATCCATTCCAATTAGACATATGTAATTGCAGGTAAAAATGCAACAGTGAGGCCCTTTGATTTGGCTAGGTGACAATGCACAACACATCTCCATATGTTGGCAGCACTGAAGTGTTCACTATTGACAATGCACAATTATCCCATGTGTGACAAGTTCGATGCAAACCTATTTTTGTTCCCTCACCCACTTGGTTCATGTGCAACCGTGCACCTGCAGTACTGAACTTGCTCCAGGTGAGCTGGCTAACTTAGTTGTAGGGGTGAAGGTTTTAGTGTAGGAAGGGCCATCTCCCTGTACATCTGGTGTGTCTATGGGAAATTGTCTCAATCAGTATGTGTAGCAGTGTGCACTTTGCATTAGTGTCACATCCACATGTCTTCATAGCACAGTCCACTCCTTATTGCTATCTGGCAATGTCACCCCAGGAGTGATGTGAGATGTTGGTACTGCCTCAATAATTCCATGTCACCTTCATTTGAGTCAGCGTCATCATGCCATGTGTCTCATGGTGCTTGACCTGCAGCAACACACATTGCTCACCCCTTACACAGGACGAAATGCTTGGAAGTGTGTGGGATTGACTGTAGCCTTATGTGATATTGAAAGGTTCATCTTCAAAGTTGTACTGCCAGTTAAGGCCATGACATTGTCACTGTGTGGTTTTAAATTGGTCCTGTGTGGCTCTAGAGTGGCATCTATTGTTATTTGCATCCGTCATTTGTCCATAGGTGTGTATCCCATTGGGTCAGGATATTAAACATGACTATCAGTGTCACACCTCAGTGTCTTCCTGGCCATGTGTCGATGTAGTGGTGTATATGTTGAGTGTCCTACAGGGCTGCTGTGCTGTGTGTAGATTACTAGGTTTCTGTACTTACCAACAAGTAGGCCATTGCCATATCGTCCATCCTGTAAATGCTGATTGATGGTGCTGTGGCGGAAGATGAATGAATCATGTACACTCCCAGGATACTTTGCCATGATGTTGGTGAACAATCCCTGGTGATCCACAATGGCCTGCACATTGATGGAGTGGGTGTGCTTCCTGTTGATGTATAGGTGCTCGGTTGCAGCAGGTGGCACAATCCGGACATGTGTGCAGTCAATGGCACCAAGCACGTGCGGGAAGCCATTAATTTGATAAAACCTCTGTTTGGTCTCCTGCTGCTTCTGCTGTGTGTTGGGGAAGCTGATGTAGCGGGGTGTGAGGGAGATGATGGCATCAAGTACCTTGGGAAGGAAGGCAGAGAATAAGCCACTTGCCAACATGTGCAGGACAGCTAGCAGCTTGGTCTCCGGTGGAATGATGTGGAGTGTCCGCAAGCTGGCTGTCAACTGTGGCTCAATGTGGCGCAGCAGCTGCTGTATGGCTTGCCAGTTTAGTCTGTACCTCTGGATGATGTCAAGTTCCCTGAGGCCCTGAAGGGTTCCTGAATATCCTCTCCTGCCTTCTGCGTTGCTTTTTGGGTACATGTTGGTGTAGTGGTAGCTGTTGCTGTTGGTCCTGTGCTCTGCGTCTTCGAGCATGCTGCATGAGTAACACCTCCATGTCTTCCTTCTTGAGCAATGATGTTGCTTGTGTGAGTTTTCCTTAAGTAGTGATGTGTTTGCACCATTTTAACGCCTGCCCTGACCCAGGAGTTAAAATTTGGCGCAAATCGGGATTTGCGTCATATTCCGGCTCTGCCTCCCAGCCGTGCGCCATTTTTGCTCGGTTGGATAAATATGGCACACGGGTATTTAAGTCATTTTTTGGACAGGAATGCCTACCTTGCATCTCATTAATGCAAGGTGGTTTTCCGCATCCAGAAAATGACGCACACTCAGATATTTTGACGTTAGATGGGTCTAGCGTCAAAATATAAATATGGTGTTAAGTTTGTGCCGGATTAGTGTAAAAAAATATGACGCTAATCCGTCGCAAAGGGAGTATAAATATGGGCCTTAGTATTTTAATATGTGCTCTAGTTTTCTCATAGGTCAGCCACAGCCTTGTACAGTTAAATAGCTTTTGGTATGTCACTGCAGGGTCATGGCAACATTAAATTTCTACATGAGCCCCTTTCAAACATAATGAGCTCTACCTTTTGGGTACAAGTACTTAATAAGGAGGACAATGTTTGAAAGGAAGTTTTTTTCCCATGTCCAAATGGAAATTTTAACAGGTTGGGCTTTCAACTGCAGAAGTCAGGTTACAATGGTTGGCTTGAACCCATTTATTTATTGTCACACTAGTGGATGGTACAATATGTGCTACAGCCCAAAGGTGACATGTCATTTTCCATACCATAAGTGATTTTCTGCATCATATACTATGGCCTTATAGGAAATTTAAATAAGCCAATTTAGAGCTAGCCGATTTAACCAGGTTTTAAGGATCAGAGTACCGGGGCTTGGACAGCAGTGTTTCAGTATACATAGTAAAAAATAAATAAAAAAAACAGTCCAAACAAATAGGGGTGACAATGCAAAAAGAGACACTTTCTTACAGTTTTCTTTTAGGTTTGTGATATTTTGGGGGGGGGTCAGGGATACTGTTTATTTTAATAATGATGTTTTTAAACAATTTGAACAGAGTTTTTTATAATTCTGGCATATTTGCAATGTTTACTATTATTTAAATGATTGTTTCCAATTATTTTAATGGTTACTTGTAGTATTTGGGTGTAGTGAATCTGATCCGCCCAATTTATGCACTCTCTCCAATTTTTATTGGATTGAAGTTAGAATTGTAAATGTGTATCCCACTGCCATGCATATCCTTTCTGCAATGTTTATTAGACTGGAGTTAGAATAGTAAATATGACTTTCCCCTCCCTTAACCGCTTCCGTGCCTTGGACGAGGTGACCTCGTCCAAGGCTACAGTTCCCGTGTGCCTTGGACGAGGTCACCTCGTCCAAGGCACGGGAACTTGGGGGAGCGCTAGCGCACCCCACCTGTGCACCCCCCCCCCAAGGCGGGGATGGAAGGGGAAGACCTTCCCCTTCCACCCCTGACCCAAACCCCCAAACCCCCCTTGGACGTCAGTGCGCGAGCGCGCGCTGATTTGTCACAGGGGCCTCCCCCCAGCGCGATTGAAAGAGAAATACTCAGCATTTCTCTTTCAATCATGTGGGGGAGGCCCGGAGGGGCTTCAAAGGGAAGGAAATGTATTTCCTTCCCTTTGTAGTCTCTCCCAGGGTTTCAAAAGCCGGATTGCTTGCAATCCGGCTTTTGAAACCCCACTAGACACCAGGGTTTTTTTTTTTTTTTGCTGAAAGTGACAAAAGGGAGCGACCCCTTGGGCAAGGGTCGCTCCCATGGGGGGGCATTTTTTTGGGAAGGCCTTTTCTGCCCCCAGGGGGGGCAGAAACCTCTAGGCCCCAGGGATAATTTTTTTTCTTTTTTCTTTTAGTGATGTTTTTTTTTTTTTTTAGGTGGGAAGCGACCCCTTAGGCAAGGGTCGCTCTCTGGGGGGGGTAATTATTTTAGGCCATTTCTGCCCCCCCTGGGGGCAGATCGGCCTATTATTAGGCCGATCTGCCCCCAGGGGGAGCAGAAACCTCTAGGCGGCAGGGCAATTTTTTTTTTTTGTTTTTTTTTTTGTTTCTTTGTTTTTTTAGAGATGGGGAGCGACCCATTAGGCAAGGGTCGCTCCCCTGGGGGGCAAATTGTATTTAGACCATTGGCCGATTTTAGGTCAATCTGCCCCCAAGGGGCAGAAACCACTAGGCACCGGGGATTTGTTTTTTTTGTCGCCAATGTCACGCAGGGGGAGCGACCCCGTAGGCAAGGGTCGCTCCTGGGGGTGGGGGGTGTGAGGGTAAATTTATTTTAGGCCATTAGGGCGATCTGCCCCCAGGGGGGTCAGAAAACTCTAGGCGCCAGGGCAAATTTTTTGGGGTGTTTTTTTTTTGGTTTGTTTGTTTTTTTAGAGATGGGGAGCGACCCATCAGGCAAGGGTCGCTGCCCTGGGGGGCAAATTGTATTTAGACCATTTCTGCCCCCCTTGGGGGCAGATTGGCCGATTTAAGGTCAATCTGCCCCCAAGGGGGCAGAAACCACTAGGCACCGGGGATTTGTTTTTTGGTGCCAAGGTCACGCAGGGGAAGCGACCCCGTAGGCAAGTGTCGCTCCCGGGGGGGTGGGGGTTGGGGGGCAAATTTATTTTAGGCCTCTAGGCACCAGGGCAAATTTTTTTTTTGTGTTTTTTTTTTGTTTGTTTGTTTTTTTAGAGATGGGGAGTGACCCATTAGGCAAGGGTTGCTCCCCTGGGGGGCAAATTGTATTTAGACCATTTCTGTCCCCCTTGGGGGCAGATTGGCCGATTTTACGTCAATTGGGGGCAGAAACCACTAGACACCAGGGAGTTTTTTTTCTTTACGTGAATTTCACACAAGGGGAGCGACCCCTTAGGCAAGGGTCGCTCCCTGGGGGGGGGGAATTATTTTAGGCCATTTCAGCCCCCCCTGGGGGCAGAAACCTCTAGGCGCCAGGGCAAATGTTTTTTTTGTGTTTTTTTGTGTTTTTTTAGAGATGGGGAACGACCCATTAGGCAAGGGTCGCTCCCCTGGGGGGCAAATTGTATTTAGACCATTTCTGCCCCCCAGGGGGCAGATTGGCAGATTTTAGGTCAATCTGCCCCCAAGGGGGCAGAAACCACTAGGCACCGGGGATTTTTTTTTTGGCGCCAATATCACGCAGGGGGAGCGACCCCGTAGGCAAGGGTCGCTCCCGGGCATGGGGGGTGTGGGGGGGGTTGGGGGGGTCAAATTTATTTTAGGGCATTTCTGCCCCCCCCTGGGGCTGGCTGAGCTAGAGGCCAAAATCCACAGGTAGGCACTTTGCAAAAAACACCTCTGTTTTCTGTGTAAAAATATATTGTGTCCACGTTATGTTTTGGCCCATTTCCTTTCGTGGGCGCTAGGCCTACCCACAGAAGTGAGGTACCATTTTTATCGAGAGACTTAGGGGAACGCTGGGTGGAAGGAAATTTGTGGCTCCTCTCAGATTCCAGAACTTTCTGTCACCGAAATGAGAGGAAAAAGTGTTTTTTTGGCCAAATTTTGATGTTTGCAAAGGATTCTGGGTAACATAACCTGGTCAGAGCCCCGCAAGTCACCCCATCTTGGATTCCCCTGGGTTTCTAGTTTTAAAAAATGCGCTGGTTTGATAGGTTTTCCCAGGTGCCGGCTGAGCTACAGGCCAAAATCCACAGGTAGGCACTGTTTTCTATGAAAAAATGTGATGTGTCCACGTTATGTTTTGGGCCATTTCCTTTCGTGGGCGCTAGTCCTACCCACACAAGTGATGTATCATTTTTATCGGGAGACTTGGGGGAACGATGGGTGGAAGGAAATTTGTGGCTCCTCTCTGATTCCAGAACTTTCTGTCACCAAAATGTGAGGAAAATCTGTTTTTTAGCCAAATTTTGAGGTTTGCAAAGGATTCTGGGTAACAAAACCTGGTCAGAGCCCCACAAGTCACCCCATCTTGGATTCCCCTAGGTCTCTAGTTTTCAAAAATGCATAGGTTTGGTAGGTTTCCCTAGGTGCCGGCTGAGCTAGAGGCCAAAATCTACAGGTAGGCACTTTGCAAAAAACACCTCTGTTTTCTTTAAAAAAATGTGATGTGTCCACGTTGCGTTTTGGGGCATTTCCTGTCGCGGGTGCTAGGCCTACCCACACAAGTGAGGTATCATTTTTATCAGGAGACTTGGGGGAACGCTGGGTGGAAGGACATTTGTGGCTCCTCTCTGATTCCAGAACTTTCTGTCACCAAAATGTGAGGAAAATGTGTTTTTTTTAGCCAAATTGTGAGGTTTGCAAAGGATTCTGGGTAACAGAACCTGGTCAGAGCCCCACAAGTCACCCCATCTGGGATTCCCCTAGGTCTCTAGTTTTCAGAAATGCACAGGTTTGGTAGGTTTCCCTAGGTGCCGGCTGAGCTAGAGGCCAAAATCTACAGGTAGGCACTTTGCAAAAAACACCTCTGTTTTCTTTAAAAAAATTTGATGTGTGCACGTTGCGTTTTGGGGCATTTCCTGTCGCGGGCGCTAGGCCTACCCACACAAGTGAGGTATCATTTTTATCGGGAGGCTTGGGGAACATAGATTAGCAAAACAAGTGTTATTGCCCCTTGTCTTTCTCTACATTTTTTCCTTCCAAATATAGGAGAGTGTGTAAAAAAGACATCTATTTGAGAAATGCCCTGGAATTCACATGCTAGTATGGTCACCCCGGAATTCAGAGATGTGCAAATAACCACTGCTCCTCAACACCTTATCTTGTGCCCTTTTTGGAAATACAAAGGTTTTCTTGATAGCTATTTTTTACTCTTTATATTTCAGCAAATGAATTGCTGTATACCCGGTATAGAATGAAAACGCACTGCAGGGTGCAGCTCATTTATTGGCTCTGGGTACCTAGGGTTCTTGATGAACCTACAAGCCCTATATATCCCCGCAACCAGAGGAGTCCAGCAGACGTAACGGTATATTGCTTTCGAAAATCTGACAATGCAGGAAAAAGTTACAGAGTAAAACGTAGAGAAAAATTTATGTTTTTTTCAGCTCAATTTCAATATTTTTCTTTTTCAGTTGTTATTTTCTGTAGGAAACCCTTGTAGGGTCTACACAAATGACCCCTTGCGGAATTCAGAATTTTGTCTACTTTTCAGAAATGTTTAGGTTTCTGGGATCCAGCATTGGTTTCATGCCCATTTCTGTCACTGACTGAAAGGAGGCTGAAAGCACAAAAAATTGTAAAAATGGGGTATGTCCCAGTAAAATGCCAAATTTGTGTTGAAAAATTGGGTTTTCTGATTCAAGTCTGCCTGTTCCTGAAAGCTGGGAAGCTGGTGAGTTTAGCACCGCAAACCCTTTGTTGATGCCATTTTCAGGGGGAAAACCACAAGCCTTCTTCTGTAGCCACTTTTTCCCATTTTTTTGAACAAAAATGAAAGTTTCACTGTATTTTGGCTAATTTCTTGGCCTCCTTCAGGGAAACCCACAAAGTCTGGGTACCTGTAGAATCCCTAGGATGTTGGAAAAAAAGGACGCAAATTTGGCTTGGCTAGCTTATGTGGACAAAAAGTTATGAGGGCCTAAGCGCGAACTGCCCCAAATAGGCAAAAAAAGGCCTGGCACAGGAGGGGGAAAAGGCCTGGCAGCGAAGGTGTTAACATGTACACTTTCCCAAATGTGTGATGGACTGTATTTAGTATAATACATTTAACCCATCAAGTATACACTCACCCCAATGACTGTTGGACTGAAGTGGGAATAGTAAATCTGACCCTGCCCTCTCAAATGTTGGCAATTTTTCAATGTTTGACTGGAGTTAGAATCTGCCCTATTCATGCTATGCACTTCCCCAAAGTTTGATGGACTGAATTTAGAATAGTAAATCACCCCCTCTTCTATCCCCTCTCAAATATAAATTTATCCCCATGTTTTCTTAATCTGGATTCAGCATGGCAAATCTTCCTTCCAAATCTGTACTTTCCCAAATGTTTGTTAGAGTGGACTTAGAATAGCAAATGTTCCCTTTCCCCTTGTATGCACGGTCCTTATGTTAGACTGGATTTAGGACAGTGAATTTGAATCCCCACCATGTCTGAATTTTACCCAGTGTTTATTAGACTGAAGTTTGACCCCCAATGTATGCACTTTACCCATTGTTTCTAGGACTGAAGTTAGAACAGTAAAGTTGCCCCCCAATTCACACCTAACCCTACGTTTGTTAGACTCGAGTTAGAACAGTGAAAGTGACCAATCAATGTAGGCACTTTTCCCAGTTTTTGTCAGACAGGATTTACATTGGTGAATCTGGTGCCTTCCCAAATATATGCACTTTATCTAATGTTTGCTGGTATGGAGTTAGAATGGTACATGTGTCTCTCCAATGTATTCACTTTTTCCAATGTTTATGTTGGACGTGAGTTCCAATAGTAAATCTGACCACCCTTTCTACTGTGTGTACTATTATATGATCTTTGCAAGACTGGAGTTAGAATAGTACATCTGAAGCCTCCAAAGTATGCATGTTCTCAAATGTTTGTTAGACTGAAGTTAGAATACAAAATATGACCCCCCTTTTGTGTGCACTGCCCCCATTTTTTGTTAGGCTGGCATTAGAATATCAAATACCGGACTCAATTCATCCCCTTTCTTCAATGTTTGTTAGACTGGAGTTAAAGTAGTAAATCTGACCGTCCCTTCCAACCCCCCCATGTATGCTATTTCCCAATTATTCTATGGACTGGAGTTAGAATAGTACATTTCGTCCTTCTCCCCCATGCACACTTACACACTTATCCCAATACTTGTTAGACTGGAGTTAGAATAGTAAATCAGGCTCACTTCTCAAGAAAAGACTTCCAGAATATTTGTTGGATGAGAGTTCGACTATTAAATTTGACCCCACTAAATGTATAGACTTTCTCCAATCCTTATAGATTGGAGCTAAAATAGCAAATCTTATCCTCAACACTGTATCCATTTCCCCAATGTTTGTTGTATTGTAGTTATACTAGAGTATTTGAATTGTTTTGACTTGTTAACTTTACTACAATGATTTTGAATTTAGACTTAGGTTATTATATATTATTTCATCTTTTAATAGTTTTAAGATATTTTGAACTTACTTAATTTAAAGGTATACTATTGTAACGTATTTAATTTCTTTTCATTATTTTTCTATTGTTTTTTAATTATTTTCTCTTTTATCTTTAATATTTTAAAAATATTAAATTTGGTTATTCGTTTTTCAAAAACTCAAAAAGTATGGTTTAGTAGATTAAAAGAATGATTTTTATATTTATTTTTGGATGCTTCATTAGTACACATTTTATTGTTTGTTTTTTTGTTTATGTTCTTAAAAAGATTACTTTTGAAAAGTTATTTTAAATTACAATAAAGTTAGTTACAATTGAAAATATATACTTAACAATATAATGTTGAAATTCTGGACCACAGTCGTTTGCTAGTCAAAACTGTTGCACTTTACACTATATGTGTGTAAAGGTGATATTTTGGCTGTCAATATTTTTACAACATTATTTTTGTATCACATTATTTTTGCAGTCACTATTTTTTCATTCAGCCAGATCAGCTTCCTTTCAAATAATCATTACAAAAAAATCAAATGGCCACAGTATGGAGACAGATCACTACAACCAAATGACCAACATTTGGGAATCCGACTATCAAGAAGTGGCTGAAAACAGAAGACTTCATGAGGTCTTAAACTAAATTGGACCAACCCAAACCAGACAAACCACCCACAAGTGAATGAAAATAAACACACACAACCAAGAGACCTGCTTTCTTACATAGTGCCACCTTATGTATCAGGATTAATATAACATAGTGATAATAGGCTGGACCGGAAAACCCAACATAGAGTAGGTTTCCAGTTTGTGTGTTGGAAAACCTTCAAACTTGGAGACAAAGCAGGGTTTTGTATACTACTCAGGACACTGAAGGTGGGCTCACAAGATTGTTTTTTAATTTTGAAGCAGGCAGGTGAGGCATATTAAGCATTGATTGGGAACTAGGGGTTCATTCACTTCGAAGCTCCACCTTCAGTCCCAAGGTTAAAAAAAAAGTTTTTAGGTTGACAACACTAGTTGAAATACTCTCCAAATTACAAGTAACTACCAAACCCAAAGAGAATAAACCATACAAACTATGTTGGAGTTGAAGTGGCAGAGAAGCCCATGCCTACCATGTATTTAAATGATGCATCATATTGAGGCAAAACTTCACTGGCCAACAATTCTGCCCCAGATTTGGGTCAGACTTAATTGGCAGCAAAGATCGATTTTGCTGGTCTAACCAATTACCAAATCTGTACTACCTAAACCCCCTCCATATCTCTCTTCTCCTTCTCTGAAGCATATGGGAATTTACAAACAAGAGATCTACACAATGACACACGCAGGACAAGCCCAAGTGCTCTGAAGTCACTAGTGCTTGGGATACATGGCAAAATACACTAAATAATTTAGAGACGGATTTAGAAATAGGCCGTGTCAAAGGATATCGGGATATCCGTTAAGTTTGTGACAGAGTAAACTCTTTGCCAAACTCTAAATCAGGCAGTGAATAAATAAGAGCAGCAAGATTGGTTCCTAATTGTTTATAATGCCCTACACTTCACATTTTAATGTTTCTAAAGAAATTTAATGTTTCTAAAGAAACATGTCCTTATCAATGAGTTAATACATTAGTGAAATGACTTGTAAGTGATAAAGCGCACACAGTGTTGACCGGATTGCTTGTTTGAATTGATAAAATGTCTAGCGCCCGTCAAAACCCTCAGGATTCTAATATTAATTTTTCCATCACAAAATATCAGTTCACATTAGGCTGACGTGGTAGCAGGGGAACGGGTCAATTGAACACACCTAGCTACCAACAACAGAAAGAGAAACACTAGATAAAATGATGGAACGTAGGTATCTTCAAACACTTATAATCGCAATTTCAGCAGTGATACACCTTCCTACGGCAAACGAGCTGCATCGACGTCATGAAATGTGCAGGAGTTTGGACTACATAGCGTTGTCAGATAAGATACTGCATTATGAACTGTGGAGCAAAGCTAACTGAACCCAAGGGTTGCTTTTTGTTGAAAATGGTTTCGGCGAACTCAGTGATGTATGTATGCCTTTGTGGCTAAGCATTGGTGACTGGTTTGAAACGGGCCCTGTGAATGCAAACCTCAATATGTTCCATTGTTGGACTTAGGCACGCGCCCTCTGACTTGGAGGAGTTCATGTAACAGACACTTCCCTGGATGGATTACATTAACTGCTTAGGTGGTTGTAGTTAACACCGAGATGCTTCTAGCATACTGCAACGTGATCTTTTTCTCAATTACTTTGCACCACCAGATCCGTTTGCATCGATAAACGTCGATTTGACCGTTTCGAAAAAGCCATCTGTTATCCAACATTCAACAATGGCAGCTTGGTGTGTGAGTTCAAATGTGTATTGGAAATTCTCAAAACATGAATGGATACTCAGAAATGTACTCAGTCATATGTACTATTACACAACTTTGGAATGAAATCAAGTGGGAAAAACTAGTCCTCTGGACTGGGAGTATGCATTCCAGATAGGATTGCCATGAAAATGTATTGAACATCAAGAAATATGTGAGTTTGTTGGTCTTTGCAGACTTTTCCAACACCTAGTTCCACTCCAGATCTGCTTGTCAATGTATGAGGACGTCTCCAAAGCTGGTGAATGAAGGAGAGAAGGAGTTTGTTTCTCTACAGTGAAAATATTTTCCTTGTGTGAAAAAAGAAACAAAATCTAGGGCGTACACAAGCAACTCTGCCAAACATTTGTTCTTGTGTACTCATCTAGCATGTAAAATTGCTGACGTGCAGGTTTCTACGCATGAGTATTAATGGAAAGTTGCAACTTCCTCAGCTTTCCGGGAGCACTCTTAAGTCTCCGAGGCTCCCCCAAATTTGTAAGTGTTCCCCAAACATTGATGTAAAACCAAGGGTGTAAATTAACATATTTTTTTTTGTGTAAACTGGGCCAATTTGTCTACGGAGCAAACATTTTTCTCTTACTTTATGTTGTGTTAAGAATAATATTTTATGTTGCCACAAAACAGTAAGGTGAGCACCGAGACACACATAGCAATAAAACAATGCATATAGGTCTCTCAGTTCTCACATTCTCATGTGAGTGAGTAACAGCTGTACAATTTTTACTTCTAAGCATCCTTTTGTGCAGTGCCGTTTTGTGGCAGCAAAAAACAATATTTGCACTTTGTTTCCACAGACATAAAAACAAAGAAATTTTTTTGCTGCAAAACAACTGTCTCAAAAAGAAACGTAAAGAGTAATTCATAATAATATGTAATGCAGTTTCAGAACGCCAACATGTCTGATTTTGCATCATTTCTCATTGTTGTGCCCAGTGCTATTTTGGGTGTGACATCAAACAAACAAAAAATGATAGGAAGAATGCTTGCAACTATTCTAAGCACCGGAAGTCGCTTTGAGCAGTGTTCCAATCAATGTGTTTTTTTTTTGCCCACTATGGGCCATATGTACGAACACATTTTCCCATTGACACAGAATGGGAAAAACGCTTTGATACATCTGGCCCTATATCACCTCAGATTAGCGACCCATGCATATGCAAATCAGCCTTGGTCCTCCTCCAATAACATCAGTCCAGCCTAAACTGCCAATCCAGTTCCTCTCCAAAGCGGATCATAAGAAATTCACGACTGATTTCAGCCTAGTTTGTGCTCTTTATAATTGTATGTGGCTGGGTCTAGTCTGAGACAGCATGCTGGGCAAAAAAAGTTGGACTGGAATGTGCCACAAACAATTACAAGCGGCTGATATTATTTCGAGCATTCCATTTATAAATTTTGTTTACTTCAATGGTATTTTGGGGCACCAAAATGAATTATTCCATTTGGCCTAAATAGACAAGCAAAAAAAGGGCTTTTGATGCTGCAACCTGCATCATTGCAGAAAACAGGAGTGAAACAGCACAACTACAATGCCTATAGTGATGAAAATACCACGAGATTAGTATTTAATTTATGTCCCTGGCCGTCTATGTCTAGTTTTGCACGTCGAATACGATTATTAAACAATTTTGAAACGGTGTAGCTGTACAATGTGCAGTTTAACGGTGGGTGAATAATGCATACATTTTTCTGATAGACAACACTGGCCTTTGTAATGAGGCCAATTTACAGCCAGGAATTTAAAGCTCTACTTGAACAATTTTTATTAGCCGCTAAAATGGCGACTTACATTAAATGAGGAGAGTGGAAATGTAAACCTGAAAAATTGTCAGTGATTGATAGTTTGAGTCTCACTCATTTCTCCTCCGCACAGTGAGCCTACGTGCAAGGCATCATGTTGCAAGATTATTGCAAAAAATTGTTTTGGGTTAAAAAAAAAATACACAATCCATCTTATTCAAACGTCAATGTTTTGTCACATAGTTTCATAAACTGAATTTCTGGCCCGCGTTCATATTTGCAAATCATGTGCACATAAAGGGCTCGACCTTAGGTGGAAAATAGAAAGCAGTAGATTTAACACGCGTTGGCCTGTGTCAGATACCTTGCAGCAGAGTTGATTGTTGTTGTAGAATGCTAACTTGGGTGGTTACTAGATGTTGAATATTGTTGTTGTGATCACACCTTCCCAACTCATTATAGCGGAGTACAATGTTTGCTAAACGGATGCAAGGATGGACAGTGATTGACCTTTTCTTACTACTTTAGCACTAGTTAATGACCTTAAGACGTTCGCTATATATAAATAAACTCAGTATGTAGGATAGTGAGAGATCTTTTTAAAAATTGTATTCCCCGAGTCTAAATGTTTTCTTTTTAAACACTATATTTAAAGAGCATTGTATTAAGTTTTTATGTGTCGTTGTTGGGGTAAAAAATGTCTCCACATGGTAACTGTTGGAAATGGCCCTTTCTGCAGGGTTTCCCCTGTCTTTTTGGCTTATGACCTCCTGTTTTTGATCCTGTGCTGAATTTTGTTCTTGCTAGCTTGAGTACTCTGGGTGCTTTACCACTGCTGGCAAGTCCTAAAGTGCGAGTGCTCACGGTCTAAATTGTATTGGTGACTGGTTATGCCCGATTGGCATTTTTGATTTACTACTAAGTACATAGTATAGTGCCCCATGTGTGCTCAGGGCCTGTAAATTAAATGCTATAAGTGGGTCTGTAGCACTGATTGTGCCACCCACATGGGTAGCCCTGTAAACATGTCTCAGACCCTCCACCACAGTGTCTGTGTGTGCACTGTTAAACTACCATTTCAACAGGGCAAGGGCACCCACTTGCCAGGCCCAAACCTTCCTTTTTACTACATGTAACTAACCCCTAAGGTAGACCCAATGCAGCCCCATGGACAGAGTGCAGTGTATTCAAAAGGTAGGATGTGTACTGGTGTGTTTTACATGTCCTGATAGTGAAATACTCCTAAAATCGTTTTTCACTATTGCACAGCCTATCACTCCCAACAGCCAACATGGGGTTTGCCTGGAAAGGCCTTTACAGTGTAATTTCTCATAAGGGGCAGGTAGAAATATGGAGTTTAGGGTCTCTGAACTCACAATTAAAAAATACATCTTTTGGTGACGTTGGTTTTTAGACTGTAAGTTTGAAAATACCACTTTTAGAAAGTGAGGATTTTCTTGCTTAACCATTCTGTGCCGCTGACTCTTTGTGAAATATACATATGGGTCAGGATGACAGTTGGGCTGTTTGTGAATTCACTCTAGACAGTCACACAAAGTGAGCTGAGGTGTGCCTTGCATATCCTGATAGGTATTCCTGGACTAGAGTGGAGAAGGAGCTGACACTTGCACCTGAATAGGGCTGTGCCTGTCATACACAGAGCAGGCTCCAACCCCCAGAATGTGTCTGGGGCCAGGGCAGGAAAGAAAGGGTCTTGTGCACTACAAAGACTTTCCTTTGAAGTTTGCCTACTTCAAAGGCAGAAATTAGTATAAGCATTGGACCTTTGAGACCACATTAGAACACTTCTGGACTAAGGACATTCTGCCAGGAAGAAGAGCTGGATGCTGCAGGAGGGACTGCCACTCTGCCTGTTGCTCTACATCCTGCTTTCCACGGTTCTCTAAGGGCTTCAACTGAGCTTGCCTCCTGTTAGAAGTCTCAGGTACATGAAAGACTTCAATTGCCAGTTCCTGGACTCTTCTGCTGAGAGTCCTGACTTGCCAAGTGGTACCAAATCCAGTCTCTGGGCCCAAGGAAGTGGAACCTGGTGTCCTGAGGAAGAAAATCTACACATCGACACGCCAAGGCTGAAAATGGACGCAACGCCTGACTTGCAGCAGAATAATTGATGCAGCACCTGTCTTGCAGTGAAAGAATCAATGCTGTACCTGTAAGACCGACACAGTGCCAGTTCCACCACAGCTCTATAATCCCAGCGTGTCAGGATTTTACAAAGCATTGTCCCTGGGCGTCGGTTTCTCATTGATCCTGGCACAAAAGCATGGAACCGAGGCTGCATGACCAGAAACCAACGCATCACCTCTCCTGCGAGGAGAGAACCGATGCATCACCTCCCCTGCCAGTAAGGAACCAACACATCACCTCCCCTGCCAGTAAGGGACCAACGCATTACCTTGTTTTTCCGGTGCCTCACCTCCTCTGCGGCCCGCATCGTCTTTGTTTTTAATGCATCCCAGGTCCTGTGTGTTAAAAAGATACAACCATTGATTACTCTGGATTAAGACTCATTTAAACTTTTGAAAAGTGATATCTTTACTTGTGTATGTTTGACTTTTGTTGTTTCTGTCTTGTTTTATTCAGCTAAATATTAGCTATTTTTTAAAACTGGTGTGGAGTCTCTTTGTAGTGTTTTCACTGTGTTACTGTGTGCGTGTGTGTGTGGGTGTGTACAAATACTTTACACATTGTCTCTGAGATCAGCTTGACTGCTTGAGCCAATCTACCAAGGTGTTAAGCAGGGGTTATCTTAGCTGTGTGGCTCCCTTACGCTGACTAGAGTTAGAGTCCCTTCTTGGACAGGGTACAAACCACTGCCAACTAGAGACCCCATTTCTAACAGTAACGGATGTGCACCCCTACCCTGAGTGATCCAACTGTACTAACGCCTGAATCTCTAATGATTTATTCTGTTGTCCTAGGCAAACACAGATAATGCGGCTGTGCTATGACATAGGCCTGTCTCACAGATTGAACCAGGAGGGTCACCCAAAACGCTACCCTCATATCAGTGGAAGGCTACAGCATTCACCAGCAACACAAGAGCAATTGGGGAAGCAAAATGGGTAGTGATCAGTAGGAGTGAGCAGGTTTTTTTTAACCTGTGCCACTGGAGTGAGGCCTATAGGCTCACTCAGTTAATTTTCCGCTGCAGTGTTCTTAACTCACCCCTTGGCCAACATCGGTTTGCTGTGTAGTGCTGTGCAGCGGATGAGTGGTGCATCTGTGCTGGGAGTTGGTATGCCTGAGAAGGATACAATACAGGAGTAATGCAGTACTGTGCAATGTATGCTTGTTAAATGCATGGTGGTGCAATACTTGAATGATGTAGTGCTGTGCAGTGCATGCATGATAAATGCATGTCTTGGATGAATGTGTGCCTATGAGTGGCACAGTACATGAAGGGTACGGTGCTATGCAATACATGTATGTTAAATGTGTGTGCTAGATGTATGGGTGCCTATGAGTGGTACAATACATAAAGGATACAGTGCTGTGCCCTGTGTGTATGTTGTGAATAGTAGGATACATGGAGGAACCTGGGTTCTATTTTGTGAGGCTCAGGCTTGCATGGTGAAACATGAGAAGAAGTAGGGGAGCTTGAGACCTCTTGATGCATATCACAAGTGCATCATATGGGTGACTCCTTGTGCGGTGGGTCTCTGACCCCTCCTGTGAGACCTCAGCAAAAATGCAGATCAAATAAGGGCACTACATAGGATAGTGGTGTCAGGGAGGTAGAGATTACACTGTATCCTTTTATTAAAGGCTACTCCCAGCCTGCCACCAATGTGTGGGTCTCTGCTCTGCTGTTGGGGACATCGAAGAAGTGGAGTCCTGCAGCTTACAACTTACCTGACCACCTTCTTTGTTCACAGCTACAGCCACATCTTATATGGCTGGGCTTTTTTCCAGGATCCATGGGGCTCAGATCATGATATATTTCCCTATTATTTCTCATGCTGCACCTCTTCTGTCACTTTCTGCAGACCTTCCTCCATTTAATGTTTTCTTAAGAACGTTTTCCTCTGTGAGTCTCCTTTCAACCCCATATTTCCCCTGGAGATTGACAATTTACTCACATGTTGTCAAGTTCTTTTTAAAGATTATTCTTGCACAAACAGAGGTTTGTGACTATGACATGCAATGTTCTCCCTGCACATCAGGCATCATACTTTTTCTCCATTGCTTAAGAGGTCCCTGACACTTGACTTGCAACATATCATACCTACATTCCATCAATCTGTATGACAGTGAGAAACAGTGTCCTGTCATCAAGTTTGGATGTGCTAATCATGGTGACATGACACTGTTTTACACTCAATGTTGGTTTGATATGTTAATTATAATTTATGTGAAGCACCATCTGTTGGAAAATGGGTTATTGGTAGGACAGGTAGGTACCTACACCTAGCAACAAGCCACTAACCTCCACCTAGGTACAGTTAGGTTTCAGTAAATTAATCCCAGCTCAACCCTTGGTAGCTTGGCAACGAGCGTCAAGGCTTAACTTAGGAGACAAAGTGTAAAGCATTCAAATATCACAAAACAGTAATCAAATAAAACACAGGAAACAGTTTAAAAATCCAAAACCAATTTATAAAAATAGTTTATATTTTTATCTTTAAAATGACACAAAAACGATTAAAATCGGTTCAGGGGAACCGGAGATATGAATTTTTAAAGAATTACTATTTTTCTAGCGCTTAGAAACAAAAAGTGCCAATCGGGTCATCTGGTTGCACCAGGACCGGGGCAAAGTCAAAGTTTCAGGCCGACCGCGATGGAGCCCTGCTCGGCTACAGGTCGCGGGAGGCCTCGGTTAAAAAGTTACCTTCTGACTTAGTCTTTATTTTGAAGTTTTTCTTCACCGGGACGAACCTGCCAGTTGTATCCGACCTCCTGGAGCCCTTGTCCGGATACGCGATGTGGGTTTCCTCGGTGGAGACTTTTACCTTCGGACTTAGTCGTTTTTTCGAGATGAAAATCCTTCGACCGGGGTAAACCTGGATCTTGATCCGAAGTCCATGGAGCCCTTCTCGGATACGATGGCTGGGAGGTCCCGGTCAACTTTTTACCTTCGGACTTAGTCTCTTTTTTGGATGTTTTTCTTTACCGGGACGAACCACGAAGTCAGGCCGGGTCGCGGTTGAGGCAAGCCGGCTAGAATTTCCGCGGCGGGTCGGTCCCTCTCTGGAGCTTTTTTCCAAAAATTCTCAAATCTTTTCCAAACTTCTGGGGCTTCACCCAGATGTTCTTTTAAGGTTCTTTTGGGGTCCACAGCTCACCCCAAGGGTCCAGAAGTTCTGTGATGGTCCTTGGGGGGTGCGGACTTCAACTCCCAGAATGCACCTGGCGCAAACTCCTTTTTGGCCACTGGACAGTGGTCAGCGGGTCGCTTTCTTCAGGAGTTGGTGCAGGGGACTCTGGTTAGCAATTTTTCACCTGTAGCAAACAGGGAGTCCCTCCTTGAACCAGTTGAAGCCAGGCAAAGTCCTTCTTGTGGTGAAGCCCAAGTGTGCAGCTGGTGCAGTCCTTCTGAGTGCAGGTTCCAGGTGCAGGCCAGGGGTCCAGCAGGGCAGTCCTTCTTCTCCTTAAGTTCTTTCTTCTTGAAATTTGGTGGGGATCTGAGGTGTGGGGGCAGGTCTGCCAGTTTTATCCTTGCTCCTGGGTGAAAAGCAGGGGGGTCCTGGTCCTCCAATCAGGTACAGGGTCGTCCCCCTGTGATGACCACTTCCTGGGAAGTGTTGCAAAAATCCATCCCAAAAGGCAACAGTCTCTAAAAATCCAACATGGCTGAATCTGATTTTTGGAGGTTACATCTGGCTGAGCCCACCCACTGGTGTGGCTAAAAATCATAAACACACCCCTCTCCTGCCCTCTCCTAATCTAATCAAGGGGGCACCTAGCTGTCTGGGGTTGCAGGATGTGGGGGTGTTGCTGGGTGCTCCAGATGTCCTTCTCTGCCTTTGAAGACCACTTTGGCAGCCCTCCCCCTTCCTGCCTCACCATCTGCTGAGGGGAGATTCTCTCCCCCAAGCACATTCCCTTGTGTGAAGCCAGGCCACTTCACACCTCATCAAGGCAGCCTGGCAGAAGCTGCTGCAGGCTGGCCAATCAGAGCACAGCAGCAAAAACAATGCAGAGCTGAAATTGGCAACTTTTTAGGTAAAGTCTAAACTTTTTACCTGAACAAGTTATATTAAATCCAACAACTGGAAGTTGTGGGATTTATTACAACAATTAATTTGATACCAAATTCTTGGTATGTAACATTTAAGGAGACTTTAAAATTTAAAATAAAGTCTGCCCATTCTAGCCTATGAAGGCCATTTACTTCAATGAGGGAAAAACGAATTTGGCTGTTTTTACCTCACCAGGGCTTATAAATCTATGTTTATAAAGTCCCTGCTTATAGTTACATGGCACCCAGCCCTAGGGGCACATAGGGCACACCTTAGGGGTGACTTATATGTAAAAATAAGGTAGTTTAAGACTTTGGAAGTACCTTTAATTCCAAAGTCGAATTTGCATATAACTTTAATTTAAAAGCAGCCAGCAAGGCAGGCTTGCTTTTAAAATGACACTGGGCACCTCAGCAGTGCACGTAGGTGTGCACCACCTATGCTGTGGTCCCTAAACCTACATGCCCTACCATATACTAGGGACTTATAGGTAGGTTAATTTAGCCAATTTTAATTAGCCTAATTTGCATATCCATTTTACACAGAGCACAGGCCCTGGGACTGGTTAGCAGTACCTAGGGCACCATCAAAGTCAGGAAAACACCAGCAAAAAGAGGAAAATGGGGGCAAAAAGTTATGGGGCCTCTGCAATCAGCCCTGTTTTCTCACACAACCCCCCCCAGCTCACACGCCCAGGAGACTCAGCCCAACCCTGGGAGAGTCTTCCTGGCTTGTTAGGCGAGGAAGACAGTGAAGAAAACTGGCTGTCCCTTTGCAGGGCCTACTCTGGCTTATATCCTCCTGTCAGGGTCACTCCCTATGGGTAGTGAAGCCATCCCAACAGTAAAAGGACCCAACTCAAACTGAAACTTTCCTCTAGGGGGGTCTTCCTCCTTTCTCTCTGCCAACTTGGGTAGTGAGGTGCCCACCTCCCCTACTCCAAACTTTGCTAGGGCAACACCTAGCTTACCCAAAGAGGTCACCCAACACTTGAGCAACCCCACCATGACCAATAGGGTCAGGGGGCCTACTTTGCTATTGGCCCTGGGGTCTGCCTCCCAGGCCAAGTACATTGCTGCCAGGAAGGCTAGCACCCAGCAGAGGCTACTGACAGCTGTCAGTACCCAGAACCACACCCTAAGCTCTCCACTGACAGGTGGCTGAGCTGCTTTAGGGGCATCTTTGGGGTCCTGGCACCCCTCTTGCTGTCTAGAGTGGGGGGCTACCACCTCCTGTGGCAGACACCCTCCTTCCACTCTCCCTTCTGTCAGTGCAGGGGCAACACCTTGCATCTGGACAGCTGCCTGACTACTCAGGACTTCCTTAGGGTCAGGGGAGGCCTCACCAGTGCCAACTCTGGGCTTCCCCCCTACTGGGGCAGAAGGCCTTTGGCTACCTGGAACTCTCTTTAAGAGTGGCCTACCCTTCCTTTTCTTCTTTCCTTTTCTTGGGGACCCCTGTCTCCTAACTGTAGGGACTGACTCCCCAGGACTTTGGCTTGGGGGGGCGCCCTGGGCGACCACCCCATCTGTGACCAGACTCACCTCTGGGAGGTCATTGCCCAGGATACAATCTAGGGGAAGGTCAGCACTGACTACCACCCTAATCCAGTCAAGGATACCCTCCCTCTCTAGGGGCACTATGGCTACAGGTTTGGAGGTGACCTCCCCTGTGGCTATCCTGACTTTCTTTGTCTTTCCTGGGACATACATGTCTGGGGTCACTAACCGGTCACTCACTATAGTGTGACTGGCACAGGTGTCTCTCAGGCCAGTGGTAGGGATCCCATTCACTTGAATGTGGTGGAAGTGCCTACTCCCACCCTCAGGGATCACCAGCTTACCATCTGGTCCTGTCTCCCAGCTCAATGCTAAGAGGACTTCATCATCTGAGGAATCCTCCTCTATGGCTACACTGGACAGCCCAGTGCTAACCACCTTCTTTGGACAGGCTGCATCTCCTCTGAAGCGACCTGTCTGCTGACAGTCAAAGCAAGCCCTACTGTCCAAGAGCTTTTTTAACCCTGGGTCTAACTGTCTCTGCTGGTCAGAGTGGGATTTACTCTCCTCCTTCTTAGGGTTCTGGGGTACAGAGGGAGTCTATGTGGTGGGCTTACCACCTCCCTCCTTAGGTTTTTGGGGACCTGTCCCCCCCTTCTTGGAGTCTCCCCCCTGGGACTTGACAACCACCCAGGTTCTCAACCACTCATCAGCTGCCTCCCCTAGCTCTCTAGGGTTGGTCTGCTTAGAGTCCACTAGATGTTGGCGTAACCTTTCTTGGGTACAATTGGTCAAGATGTGCTCTCTCATGATCAGATTGTATAACCCCTCATAAGTATCTACTTTGTTACCAATAATCCAGCCCTCTAGTGCCTTTAGTGAAATGTCCACAAAGTCAACCCAAGACTGGGTACTGACCTTCTGGGTGTCCCTGAACTTCATTCTATATTGCTCTGGGGTCAGACCAAACTTCTTGGCTAAGCACCTCTTCATACTAGGGTATGAATCTGCCTCCTCCCCCCTTAAGGTCAGAAGCCTATCCCTCCCTGAGTTGGGGACCAACTCCCACAAAAGGGAACCCCAGTATTGAGGCCTAACCCTTCTCATTTGGAGTGCCCTCTCAAAGGCCCCCAGCCACTTATCTATGTCATCCCCCTCTACATAAGCAGGAACCACCCCCTTGGGTAATCTGGGGCAAACCCCCCCACCCATGGACACCTCAGCTTCTTTATCGCTGCCTCCATCTCTTTTCTCTTTGTATGCCCACTTTTTCTTTTCTTGGGCCAGCTTCTCTGCTTCCAAAGCTATGTATGCTAGCTGGGCCTCCAGCTCTCTTTCTCTGATGGATGGGTTCTCTCCCCCTGAAAGGACCCCTTTCCCACCACTAGCTTTGGATCTGCCCCTAGTGACTGTATTTACTGAGGACCGTTCTTCCTCATCCTCACTTGGGCTCAGATGCCTTCCCTCCCCTGAGTGGTTAGAGCTTGCATCCTCCCTTCTTTCTCCCTCCTCTGGAGCTTCTTCTGACTCTACCTCTTGGGCCTCAGCCCATGCTGTCAGGGATGTGATCAGGATTTGCTTCCTGAGATCAGTGGTTGCAGGCAACCCTCTTTCAATACACAACCCCCTAAGCTGGACTACTGTCAGTGTGGGTAGGCTAGCCAGATCAAGCTCCATGGTTCCCTAGTTTTGTGTCAACAAAAACTTTTTGCAAAAATTGGAAACAAGAATTTAGAAAAATTACAAAAATTCAATAATTGAAATTAATCCAAATTAAAAATTAAAAACAATTTTTGCACTAGGACAATTTAAAGGATTTTTAATTTGTTTTACCTAAAACTGTAACGTGATATTGAACACAAGTACAGGATCCCGTCGCTGCTTCCAATTATGTTGGAAAATGGGTTATTGGTAGGGCAGGTAGGTACCTACACCTAGCAACAAGCCACTAACCTCCACCTAGGTACAGTTAGGTCTCAGTAAATTAATCCCAGCTCAACCCTTGGTAGCTTGGCAACGAGCGTCAAGGCTTAACTTAGGAGACAAAGTGTAAAGCATTCAAATATCACAAAACAGTAATCAAATAAAACACAGGAAACAGTTTAAAAATCCAAAACCAATTTATAAAAATAGTTTATATTTTTATCTTTAAAATGACACAAAAACGATTAAAATCGGTTCAGGGGAACCGGAGATATGAATTTTTAAAGAATTACTATTTTTCTAGCGCTTAGAAACAAAAAGCGCCAATCGGGTCATCTGGTTGCACCAGGACCGGGGCAAAGTCAAAGTTTCAGGCCGACCGCGATGGAGCCCTGCTCGGCTACAGGTCACGGGAGGCCTCGGTTAAAAAGTTACCTTCTGACTTAGTCTTTATTTTGAAGTTTTTCTTCACCGGGACGAACCTGCCAGTTGTATCCGACCTCCTGGAGCCCTTGTCCGGATACGCGATGTGGGTTTCCTCGGTGGAGACTTTTACCTTCGGACTTAGTCGTTTTTTCGAGATGAAAATCCTTCGACCGGGGTAAACCTGGATCTTGATCCGAAGTCCATGGAGCCCTTCTCGGATACGATGGCTGGGAGGTCCCGGTCAACTTTTTACCTTCGGACTTAGTCTCTTTTTTGGATGTTTTTCTTTACCGGGACGAACCACGAAGCCAGGCCGGGTCGCGGTTGAGGCAAGCCGGCTAGAATTTCCGCGGCGGGTCGGTCCCTCTCTGGAGCTTTTTTCCAAAAATTCTCAAATCTTTTCCAAACTTCTGGGGCTTCACCCAGATGTTCTTTTAAGGTTCTTTTGGGGTCCACAACTCACCCCAAGGGTCCAGAAGTTCTGTGATGGTCCTTGGGGGGTGCGGACTTCAACTCCCAGAATGCACCTGGCGCAAACTCCTTTTTGGCCACTGGACAGTGGTCAGCGGGTTGCTTTCTTCAGGAGTTGGTGCAGGGGACTCTGGTTAGCAATTTTTCACCTGTAGCAAACAGGGAGTCCCTCCTTGAACCAGTTGAAGCCAGGCAAAGTCCTTCTTGTGGTGAAGCCCAAGTGTGCAGCTGGTGCAGTCCTTCTGAGTGCAGGTTCCAGGTGCAGGCCAGGGGTCCAGCAGGGCAGTCCTTCTTCTCCTTAAGTTCTTTCTTCTTGAAATTTGGTGGGGATCTGAGGTGTGGGGGCAGGTCTGCCAGTTTTATCCTTGCTCCTGGGTGAAAAGCAGGGGGGTCCTGGTCCTCCAATCAGGTACAGGGTCGTCCCCCTGTGATGACCACTTCCTGGGAAGTGTTGCAAAAATCCATCCCAAAAGGCAACAGTCTCTAAAAATCCAAATGGCTGAATCTGATTTTTGGAGGTTACATCTGGCTGAGCCCACCCACTGGTGTGGCTAAAAATCATAAACACACCCCTCTCCTGCCCTCTCCTAATCTAATCAAGGGGGCACCTAGCTGTCTGGGGTTGCAGGATGTGGGGGTGTTGCTGGGTGCTCCAGATGTCCTTTTCTGCCTTTGAAGACCAGTTTGGCAGCCCTCCCCCTTCCTGCCTCACCATCTGCTGAGGGGAGATTCTCTCCCCCAAGCACATTCCTTTGTGTGAAGCCAGGCCACTTCACACCTCATCAAGGCAGCCTGGCAGAAGCTGCTGCAGGCTGGCCAATCAGAGCACAGCAGCAAAAACAATGCAGAGCTGAAATTGGCAACTTTTTAGGTAAAGTCTAAACTTTTTACCTGAACAAGTTATATTAAATCCAACAACTGGAAGTTGTGGGATTTATTACAACAATTAATTTGATACCAAATTCTTGGTATGTAACATTTAAGGAGACTTTAAAATTTAAAAGAAAGTCTGCCCATTCTAGCCTATGAAGGCCATTTACTTCAATGAGGGAAAAACGAATTTGGCTGTTTTTACCTCACCAGGGCTTATAAATCTATTTTTATAAAGTCCCTGCTTATAGTTACAAGGCACCCAGCCCTAGGGGCACATAGGGCACACCTTAGGGGTGACTTATATGTAAAAATAAGGTAGTTTAAGACTTTGGAAGTACCTTTAATTCCAAAGTCGAATTTGCATATAACTTTAATTTAAAAGCAGCCAGCAAGGCAGGCTTGCTTTTAAAATGACACTGGGCACCTCAGCAGTGCACGTAGGTGTGCACCACCTATGCTGTGGTCCCTAAACCTACATGCCCTACCATATACTAGGGACTTATAGGTAGGTTAACTTAGCCAATTATAATTAGCCTAATTTGCATATCCATTTTACACAGAACACAGGCCCTGGGACTGGTTAGCAGTACCCAGGGCACCATCAAAGTCAGGAAAACACCAGCAAAAAGAGGAAAATGGGGGCAAAAAGTTATGGGGCCTCTGCAATCACCCCTGTTTTCTCACACCATCAATCATGCGTTGGTCCTTTGGTCATATGAAAGCCACAACTTCTACAGTTCCTGATTCACAGAAAGGAACGAAAGGCTATTTATATGTGAGTATAATGGGATCATGGGTAATGTGATAAAGACCAGAGTCAAAACACATCATTTGCTGTTCACCAGTTGTTGTTGGATTGCAACACTCCTGTGTGCTGCCTATCTTTGACAGAAATTTACAAACATAATTGGTTCACCTATGAGGCTGGGCACTGGCAGGTTAATGCTGTGCATCATGGATCCAATTAACTGCTTTATATGTGTATAGTTGTGCACGTACTAAGGTTTTATAAAATCATGATTTGCAATAAAGTTGGAATTAACGTTGGTGGATATTCATTGGGATTTCTAGATCGGGGGGAGTCCGATTTAGGACTCAACCTCCTTTCAAGGCAAGCTCAATAGAGGGAATAATGAAGAAACCTTTTTCTGCAGGGATGTCGTGAACCCCCTATTTAGAAGCTACAGCAGGGGTGAGTTTCTTGATGGGCTTCTATTTGCAGCTTGGCAGCTAAAAAGCGTATACTTAATGCTTTAAGGAAGAAAGAAGTGGATGCATGAGATGGTGTTGTGAGCCCCTCACCTGAACTCCAGGTGGTTCTGATGGGGTGACGATAATCCTTGAATCCCAACGAGAACTGACAGGGCAGCAATGAATGACACATTGCAACTCCTAGGAGTTTTCAAGGGGAAGGAGGTTCGGATGAGAGAGAAAGAGAGAAATACCAGGACTATTCTGTATTCAGATTTCTCCACTCCGGGCACTGCTCAGCTCAAGGATATCAGGATTCTGGTTTCAGGATACTGGTAATTAGGGTTATTCAGATAGAATGATCTGTAATGAAACCACACTTTAAAACAGGAAAAACTAAACAGATCTTTGGCATTAAATAATGTGAAATCAACATACCAATAACTCACTAACATTCCCAGTGTGATTCAGGAATTATCCAGAAATTATCATGAACTGAAATTATCATGTACAAGGACATACACTGAGAGAAAATACCTGGGTTAATCACAACAAAACTATTTCAAATTCTTCAGAAGTTCAAGAGCCTCAATAGTTCAAGGTTCATATACAAATATGCAATTGCAATCAGGTTATAGTTTTCAATTGCCCCAAAAGTCTTTGAACACCAACATCGGATTCTGATTGAGAAAACACAGATTGAAAAACGAACTATGAGCACCAGATCCAGGAAGGTGCAGCTATTACAAGAAATACGACTTTTGCCTTTTTAGTCATGAGATTGATCCAAATATTATATCTGGCTTTAGAAAAAAATGTGTTACCTTATTTGGGATAACTTGTGTCTTTTTGCCAGTGCAAGAAAGCACAATGTGCGAGATCAATTGCAAGCTGCCCACCTTTTACAGGTACTGTGGTAACTACGGAGAAGATCGGAAAATATAGGTCGGAACTCAGGAAGAGCATCACTTTGAGGACACGCCTGTCACTGTGAAGGTATGGTTGTCGCTGCGATGAGAGGACTGCCACTGTGAAGGGAAAGCTGCCGAAGACTGGCGACAGGTATGCGTCACTTCCAAATTAAATGAGGCTAAGCAGGATTTAGGCCCTCATTATAACATTGGCGGTCTTTTGCGAAGACCGCCGTGGTGACGGCTGCCAACACACCCCTGCGGAGGCGGTAATCCGACTGCCAGATTATGACATACAAACACAAAACCGACAGAAATCAGCCACAACCACAAATCTGCCAGACTCAACAAAGGCAAAAAACTGTCAGACTCACCACCCTCCCCGCTATGCCAGCAATACACCACCCTCCAAATTATGACCCACGAATCACCACAGTGGACATTCAATGGCGGTCACCCATTGGTGGTGCACACCGCCATAGCGGAGTGGGGCACCCAACACCACTTGAAGCCAACATTGGCCAGATCAAAAAACCCACACCTGACACATGTACACACATCCTACACACCGACCAACAGCACTATAAAACACCCCCCACATAAGCCACAATCCTTTGCAAACTTGAAAAGACTGCTACACCTTGCCATGCCAAACCCTTAGAGAACTGCTCACACTCACCACATCTACCTCTACACCACTCACGCATCACACACCATGCACCCTACCGCAACACTGAACACCCACTATACAACACACACACCACACAATAGGCATGTCCCCACAGAAGCACCCCCGTTTTACTGATGAGGAGCTGCGGGTGATGGTGGACACAGGTCCAGCATATCTCCATTGCCAGGAAGATGGAGCTATGGCGGAGGATCGTGGACAGGGTAAACTCTGTGGGACAATATCCATGCACAAGGGATGACATTCGAAAGAGATGGAACGACCTACGGGTTAAGGTGTGTTCCATTGCACCAAGGTACCAGGTCGCCATTACGAGGACTGGTGGTGGACCCCCAACCTCCTCCCCCACAGTTCACAGCATGGGAGGACCAAGTTTTGGCAACCCTGCATCCTGAGGGCCTCACTGGAGTCAATGGAGGGCTGGACACTGGTATGTCAAGATTACTAACCTATCTCCATCGATACCTGCATAGCATGTCACCCCCTCACTGTGACTCCATACACCCCACTCGATCCCATACAGTGCACCACCCCAATGACCACCCTCAATTGTGTACCCCTGCATGCCCTACCCACTGCAAGCACAGCCCTCCCAGCTCTGCATGCACACACAACAGCAATGCACGGACAGCATGCAGCACTTCTAATCCCACAATCCATCACCATACACTAACCAAAGGTGGGAGGACAACACCAAACCCATAGGGAAAGCCAGAAATGTGGAATATGTGACAGACAATGACTCTAACAAATCACTTACATCTCCACAGATGCCCTAGCCAATGTCAGTGGCGAGCAGGTGTCACAGCAACCCAGCCCTCCACCAGAAGATGCCCTCAGTGATGACAGCAACGCTGGATGTCCCGAGCTGGATGAACTCCCTGGCCTATATGGGACCACAGGTCAGTTGGCTTCCACATCCTACAGCCAGTCCATGACAGGCCCCCCTCTGCCTCCAACACCACAGCAGCCAGCCAACATTCCCAAACCCCTGTCCCCAGGACAAGTTCATCAATAGTGTGCCCACCTGTACAGGGACTCGAGTCAAGACCACACAGGGAAGATGGTGAAGGTCCCGGTGTAAGTGGGATTGGGCACAACGTTCAAAGGACACAGGCACAGGGGGCTAGGGATAGTGGAAGGTCAGCTGTGCGCCAGGGGGAGGCCAGGCCTAGGGAACCGACTGCCCAGGAGACACTCACATATGTCCTAGGGGCATACCAAAAATCCCAGGATGGGCCAGGTGATCACCATCAGGCAGAAGAACCAGCAGCTGCAGGTGGTACACAACCAGGAGGTCATGCAGCAGCTGCAAGGCCTAAATGCCAACATGGCCTCCCTTGTAGGGGTGCTGGGTGATATGGCCAACACCATGCGGTAGAGCAGAGCACACTAACTGCCCACTTCCACTAGCCAGTCCACTCACCAGCCATTAACATCTGCTGCAGCTAGTGGATAGGAGGACATGCAACACCAACAACAGGACAACAGTACCCCTCTTCCTGCAGAAGTTGAACCACCCCACAAACGTTCCCTGTGACCCAGACAGACACCAGAGACTGTTGCCAAGACCAAGACCACCACCAGGAAATTAGCCCCCCCACCCCAGAATGCCCCCCTTGTGTGCCACTGAGTAACCTTGTACACTTTGGACTGCTATTGCTCCTTTTCCTATGGCCCCTTTGACACTGGACTTGTGCTACAAACCAACTGGGCCACTACACTCAAGGTTTTGACCACCATCACCCCACTCAGTTGCACTATGCCTTTCTTTTTGTCAATTTAATAAAAACCCTTGAACACAACTGGAATATTTGTGCTTTATCATACATACATTTTAAATGTATTGGACTATATTATCTTGTGCAAATGTCCTGTAAGGTGTGAGACCATCCAAAAATGTGTTTAAGCAGTCTGTAGTCATCATATCAGTACACAGTTGTGACACACCAACATCTGCAAAAAGGGAAGTCATAAGTGACAGTCAATTGACATGAAAAGGTAGTGATTGACACAACTCAGCTGGCACACAGCACTTAACTTAAATGGAGATATGAACAGATTTACAGTCTTACCTGAGTGACATTTGAAGTACTGCTGTATGATATGGGTCCTGTTGTCAAACTCCTCCTCCTCCTCTTCCTCCTCCTCCTCACTGTCTTCAGTGTCCTCTAATGCCACAGGTGCATTGTCTCCACCCTCCTCCTGCAGGTAGGGCACATTACGTCTGAGAGCCAAATTGTGCAGCATGCAGCAAGCCACCACTATCTGGCAGGCCTTCTAAGGGGAGCAGCATAGGGATCTACCTGTCAAATGGAGGCACCGGAACCTGGCTTTCAGTAGACCAAATGTGCGTTCAACAACCCTCCTGGTATGCCATGTCCTTCATTGTACCGATTTTCTGTCCCTGTTCTCGGATTCCTCACAGGTGTCAACAGCCAGGACAGGTTTGGGTATCCGGAGCCACCTGTAAGTAGTGAGGGACACACATTACTCATGTACAATAGCATGGGGTACAACTCCAGTTGTCACACTCTGACAAATACTGTGTGAAGACTCAAGCTCATCTATGAGCCACACTCTGTGCCTCTGTAGGCATGCCATCACCTGTGGGACGCTGCTATTCCTCAATACATAGGCATAATGCACAGATCCAGGAAACTTGGTAGTGACATGGGAGATGTATTGATCAGCAAGTCACACCATCTGGACATCCCCATTCCTGTAGACCTGCTCATTTGCCCTGGGAGGGACTAAGGCAATGTGGTCCCGTCAATGGCCCAAATCACATTTGTTATGTGTCCCATTGTGTAGAATCCAGCCTTTGTAGTGGGCAAATCTTCACTCTGGGGGAATGAGAGGTAGCTGCTCATGTGTTTGAGCAAGGCAGCCAAAACCCTTCCAAGCACAATCGAAAACATTGGCTGTGATACTCCTGCAGCCAAGCCCATTGTCACCTGGAATGAACCACTTGCCAGGAAGTGGAGCACTGAGAATGCCTGTACTACAGGGGGAATTGCTGTAGTGCTACGGATGGCAGGAATCAGATCTGGTTTCAGTTGTTGACACAGCTCAGTAATTGTGGCTCTGTACAAATGATAGGTGAGTATGATGTGCCAGAACCTCCAGTGTAGCCAAGTCCACTAGGGGTCTGTACATGGGTGCTTGCCTCTTCCTCCTCCTCAGCAGCGGCTGGTATCTAAGGAAGCCAAAAATAAGATGTGTGTGACTACAGGAAGTATGGACGCATAATATCACAGTACACAGAGCATGTATTTATGTAGAAGACTGGAATTGTCTCGATGTGTACAATCGAAACCTATGACGCACATCAATTTGGCCAACATGAGTATCATTATGAGGAAATGACGAACGCCAGTCCTGTGTGCTAGGACAGTTGGAAAAGACCTCACTCCACTGGCGTTTGGCATCATGGCGGAAGGCGGTCTGCACCGCTGTGCAATACCCCATTGGCTAACATGGGCTCTATGGAGTACAGGAACCAATGATGATCAACGGTGGTGGTGACGGTGTTCACTGCCGCAGACGTGACCACCATTTTCTCTGTACCACTTCACTTGATTCCTGACTCTCTACGGTTCAACATCTCCACTGCGTGTCCTGTGTCTGGAACCTGCAATGGCCTGTGCTACAGGGGAAAGGGCCCCAGCCTTCACATCTGAGGAGATGGAGAAGCTTGTGGATAGGGTCCAACCCCTGTATGGGCAGTTGTATGGGCCTCCAGACCAACAGGTTAGTACAGAATGGGTACATTGTATGCGACATAGCTGCATGAAGATGTATGTGTGTGCTGGAAGTGTGTCATTTGTGGGGGGTTGGCTGCATGCAGTTTGCATGCAGAGGTACGGGTCATGTGTGTGTTTAATGTGGGTTCTATGCAGTATGTAAGATATTTGTGTTACAGAATGGAGTGTTGAGTTAATGGTGTCCTTTTGTCTGTGTCTCCTCTGCAGGTCAGCACCCATCAGAAGAAAGGGTTGTGGTGTGCTATTGCCAAGGATGTGCACCCACTGCAGAAAACGGTGGGAGGACCTGAGAAGCTGGGCCTGGAAAGCCGCAGAGGCTTAGCTGGGGAAGGCCTAACAATGAGGGAGGGGGTGCCCGTCGGAGCCTGACCCCCCCAATGGCCCGTGTACTGGTGGTGGCCAATCCTGAGTTGGATGGGCGCTTGAGGGCAGCGCAGCACCCACAAGGGGATGAGTAGGGACTGTGTAGTATTTTGTTTTTGTTACCTGCCCTAGGGTTTCGGTGCAAGGATCTAGTCAGTGGATGCCCCAATATGCTGGTTTAGCTATTCTTGTATGGTCCTGCTTAGCAATGTAGGGAGGTATGTATATTTGGTATTGGTAAGTAACTAGCATGCCATGGCAGACATAGCTTAGTGAGTCCCAGTAGGTTTGCATTCAGTATTGTTTGTGTTATTTACTGCTGTTGTACCCAGGTAATGATTTGTCATTGTGGTCCATACTGCAGATAGTTAGTCCCAGGGAGTGATTGTGATGTGTATGCCATATGTGCTGTTGGTGCTGTGACTGACCCTGTGTTACCTTTCTTTCTCCCCCACCCTCTCTCCTTTTCTCATCCTGTCCTTGTGTGCACTAGCATCATTTGGAGAAGGAGCAGATGCACCAGCAAATTGGGGAGCTGCAGCCCATGGCACCCAGGGGGCAGAGTAAACTGACGCTGAAGGGACCAGTGGGTTGGAGGGCGAGGGGAGCAACTACATCTGACTCAGATTCCTCCTCTGATGGAAGCTCCCTGGTGGTGGCAGACCCCTCTGCGACCACCCCAAGTACTTCATTTTTTGCCACCCCCGTACCAGCACTGCCCTTCCAGTTGCCCCCCATCCAGTTGCCCGCGCCCGCTCACCCAGGGGGAGGCCAGGCCTAGGGAACCGACTGCCCAGGAGACACTCACATATGTCCTAGGGGCATACCAAAAATCCCAGGATGGGCCAGGTGATCACCATCAGGCAGAAGAACCAGCAGCTGCAGGTGGTACACAACCAGGAGGTCATGCAGCAGCTGCAAGGCCTAAATGCCAACATGGCCTCCCTTGTAGGGGTGCTGGGTGATATGGCCAACACCATGCGGTAGAGCAGAGCACACTAACTGCCCACTTCCACTAGCCAGTCCACTCACCAGCCATTAACATCTGCTGCAGCTAGTGGATAGGAGGACATGCAACACCAACAACAGGACAACAGTACCCCTCTTCCTGCAGAAGTTGAACCACCCCACAAACGTTCCCTGTGACCCAGACAGACACCAGAGACTGTTGCCAAGACCAAGACCACCACCACCACCAGGAAATTAGCCCCCCCACCCCAGAATGCTCCCCTTGTGTGCCACTGAGTAACCTTGTACACTTTGGACTGCTATTGCTCCTTTTCCTATGGCCCCTTTGACACTGGACTTGTGCTACAAACCAACTGGGCCACTACACTCAAGGTTTTGACCACCATCACCCCACTCAGTTGCACTATGCCTTTCTTTTTGTCAATTTAATAAAAACCCTTGAACACAACTGGAATATTTGTGCTTTATCATACATACATTTTAAATGTATTGGACTATATTATCTTGTGCAAATGTCCTGTAAGGTGTGAGACCATCCAAAAATGTGTTTAAGCAGTCTGTAGTCATCATATCAGTACACAGTTGTGACACACCAACATCTGCAAAAAGGGAAGTCATAAGTGACAGTCAATTGACATGAAAAGGTAGTGATTGACACAACTCAGCTGGCACACAGCACTTAACTTAAATGGAGATACAGGGCTACAGGGGAAAGGGCCCCAGCCTTCACATCTGAGGAGATGGAGAAGCTTGTGGATAGGGTCCAACCCCTGTATGGGCAGTTGTATGGGCCTCCAGACCAACAGGTTAGTACAGAATGGGTACATTGTATGCGACATAGCTGCATGAAGATGTATGTGTGTGCTGGAAGTGTGTCATTTGTGGGGGGTTGGCTGCATGCAGTGTGCATGCAGAGGTACGGGTCATGTGTGTGTTTAATGTGGGTTCTATGCAGTATGTAAGATATTTGTGTTACAGAATGGAGTGTTGAGTTAATGGTGTCCTTTTGTCTGTGTCTCCTCTGCAGGTCAGCACCCATCAGAAGAAAGGGTTGTGGTGTGCTATTGCCAAGGATGTGCACCCACTGCAGAAAACGGTGGGAGGACCTGAGAAGCTGGGCCTGGAAAGCCGCAGAGGCTTAGCTGGGGAAGGCCTAACAATGAGGGAGGGGGTGCCCGTCGGAGCCTGACCCCCCCAATGGCCTGTGTACTGGTGGTGGCCAATCCTGAGTTGGATGGGCACTTGAGGGCAGCGCAGCACCCACAAGGGGATGAGTAGGGACTGTGTAGTATTTAGTTTTTGTTACCTGCCCTAGGGTTTCGGTGCAAGGATCTAGTCAGTGGATGCCCCAATATGCTGGTTTAGCTATTCTTGTATGGTCCTGCTTAGCAATGTAGGGAGGTATGTATATTTGGTATTGGTAAGTAACTAGCATGCCATGGCAGACATGGCTTAGTGAGTCCCAGTAGGTTTGCATTCAGTATTGTTTGTGTTATTTACTGCTGTTGTACCCAGGTAATGATTTGTCATTGTGGTCCATACTGCAAATAGTTAGTCCCAGGGAGTGATTGTGATGTGTATGCCATATGTGCTGTTGGTGCTGTGACTGACCCTGTGTTACCTTTCTTTCTCCCCCACCCTCTCTCCTTTTCTCATCCTGTCCTTGTGTGCACTAGCATCATTTGGAGAAGGAGCAGATGCACCAGCAAATTGGGGAGCTGCAGCCCATGGCACCCAGGGGGCAGAGTAAACTGACGCTGAAGGGACCAGTGCGTTGGAGGGCGAGGGGAGCAACTACATCCGACTCAGATTCCTCCTCTGATGGAAGCTCCCTGGTGGTGGCAGACCCCTCTGCGACCACCCCAACTACTTCATTTTTTGCCACCCCCGTACCAGCACTGCCCTTCCAGTTGCCCCCCATCCAATTGCCCGTGCCCGCTCACCCAGGAGGGTGGGCATCTCCTTCGCCCCAGGCACCTCAGGCCCTGCCCCAGTCAGCCCTGTTGCCCTCATTGAGGATGCTATTGACCCCCTGAGATCCATCTCTGTAGGGCAGTCAACCATAGTGAATGCCATCCAGGGGCTGGCATCTCAGATGCAGTAATGCAATGCCTACCTGGAGGGCTGTAAGCGTGCGGGTGTGGAGGAACTACTCTAGACTGCGTTATAGTCTTAAAAAATATGAGTTTTATTGATGATATTGGATGTGGCATAAAGCAGGTGAGTTTGCTTCAGTCTTGGGTTGCTGGGTTTAGGGGGGTTGGGATGTTCTTGAGATTTGGTCTTCACTCTTCTCTTTCTGTCTCTCTTGTTCACAGGTCGTTCCCCGGGAAGCGCATGTGGAGAGAAGAGAATAATTACCATAAGTGACCGTGATACTTGTATCTATTTTGTTTCCTTATACTTTCTTTGTTGTCCCGGTCTTACTGTTCTTGTCAAGATTACATTTCTCACATTGGTTCAGGTTAGTACGTGCCTTTTCTATCTGTTTCTTAGTGGTCTAATTCCTATTCTTTCTGTCTTTGTATTTTCCTTCCAGCGCTCAACCGTTCCTGCGCGTGGGACTTGGCTGGCCTATTTAAGGTGACCGTGTTCTATGGTGCCCAGTGGTAAGTCTTTTATTTTTCCCTGTAGGTTCTCTCCCTTGACCTTGTCTGTTTCTCTTTCCCACCCCTTCCCTTTTTCCCAGTGCTCGTGCGTTTATGTTTCCCGGTTTTGTCCTCTCCCCGCCCTTTTCCCTGTGTTACCTTTTCCCCTTTGTCCTCCCCCCCTTCTCTCACTCCGCTCTTTTCTCTTTTACTTTTACTCATTCAGGGACATAGTCCCACGCACCTGAATGGCCACGCTTCTCCTGAAGCGTGGCGGGATGTTGCGTTTCGCCCTCCCGGTCGCCTGGAAGAGGGTCGTTCGTCAATCGTCTTTCGCCTTCTCTTCCGATACCCGGATGGTACCGCTGGCGCTGGTTCTCAAGTGGGCTCCGCTCCTCGTCTTCTTCCGATGGCTGGTTCTCGGCTGTTGTCTTGTCACTCGCTTTCTCCTTCCAACCTCTGAACGCTGCAAGTGCTGACAGCGGCACTTTTGACCTTCTGGCGTCCCGCCACTGCGGATCTACCGACCAATCACGGGCAGAGTGACCAGGAAGCCTCGGAGTAACAAGGGCAGTGTCAGCACAAGTGAGAGCCATGTGCGGACGGACCGGTTCCAGCCCGTCACAAGGGCATTCACTGTGGCTTGGCTGCCCTACAGAGATGGTTTCAGGCTCTGTCCTTCCCTATGACAGTAGCCAGTATCATTGCTTTTTCCAGCCCCCCTCCAACTACCTGTTCCCAGTTCCAAAGCCCTCTCCCCAACCCATCCCACGCACACAATCTGACAAGCATGCACCCAAAACAACAGACAGGGCCCGCACAGACATACACAGGCACCACACTTCACTCCACAAGCACACACACAGCCAACACACAGATGCACATACGACAACAGCCACTGCCTCCACTGTCTCCCCATCCTCCTTCACAGTCACATCAACACTCACATCTGCATGCACTGCATCATCAGTCCCAGATCCTGCCACCTGTACAGCCTTGCCCTCAGTCACCACAACAGCAGACATGCAGACTAGCACCCCACACACCACATGCGCAGTCACCACCATCACAACCTCATGCAGCACATCTACCTCACTTGCAGACACCACCACAACATACATACACACATCCAGTTTGTCCTCTCCCACCCTGTCTGTCCCCCAATGACACATAAACGCTCATACTCAGAACGCTCATACTCAGACACTCAACAGCCATCCACCTCACACATGCACACTGTCCATGTGCCTGCACCCAAGTCCAGCACATGTACTCCTCCAGCAACCACTCCCTCTAACTCCACTCCCAAACTTCTTCCCACAACCCATCCCATTGGTCCTAAGAGACTTTTCCTTTCCTGCCTTGACCTCTTCCCTCCTTCCCCCGTCCTGCCCGTAAGAGAAAGATCCCTCTCCCCTAACCCAGTACCTCCAGCTCGCAGCTAAACCTAGCATTAAGGGACACAAGGCTACAACTCTGCCCCCCAAACTCGAAGCCCACTCCTCTGCCCCCTAAACAAAAGAGTAAGGACCCGTCCCCTCCCAAACCGAAGTCCAAGGACCCACCTCCCAAACCCCCCCCACACACCACCACCCTCCCCTTCCCCCTGAGGTGCCTGCCTACCACAACCATGACACCCCTGCCCAGTGGAGTGACTTGGGCTGTCAGGAGTCAAGTTGAGCCTTAGATGTTGCCCTGTGGCTATTCATTGTCAATTGACTGGCTAATGGCCCTTTCTGTAGATATGCATATATATATATATTTATAATTTAAATTGAGGTCTCTGTTCCTACATAATTACAGTGGTTGGAAAAAAGGTATGTGTCCTGGCTTTCTCTGCTCTTGGGTTATGTTGATATTGATTGGTTGATCTGCAACACAACAGAGCACTATAATGTTGCTCTACCTCCCTTTACTTCCATATATGCATACATGTCAAAACATTGTGCATTTGTCAGTCACTGTTTCATGCTATGTATGAAAATGTCAGTTGTGTTAATCAAGCATGTTGGCACCTTCTTTTTACTACATTAAGTTGATGTAATTGCTCACATAATTTATAGTCTGCTGAATAGAAGTGGTATGAATATATGATTTGCTTTGATGACCAGTGCCATTAAGTTGTACTACAGTTTGTCTAATTTTTAAGCCTGCTCGGCCTTTGAATGGTGTAGTCTTTAAATATCCTCACAACTGTGTTAGGTTGAGTGTCTGGTATATGTAATGTACACTTCATAAATAGCATTTTGCATTTCAGGACATCTCTTCAACGTCATTACTGGAGCTTTCATTTGTGTAAGTCAGCCTGCATGTATAAAAAAATGAAAATCACAGAAAGCCTAATCATTCTAATAATCTGAATTTACAATTGTAAGTTGCGTCGTTGTAGCTGATACAAATTTTAGGTACATCCCAGAATTGAATTTAATGTTTTCTATATTCTTTTCAGTTCCAAAACCCAGGGCTCCATGGACCATCGTCCGCTACGAAAGACACCTCCCCTCCAGATGAGGATCAAGCCTACCGTGAAGGCTCCACTCCTGCAAGTCCAGATGATAGGGAGTTACCTGTCCATCTGGTCTATCTGGGCAGACAGCTCGAGTGAGTCACACTCGACCCACACCTACACCTTCCACTCCAGCTGCAACCACACCTCAGCCTTAGGATACCTCCACTTCCTATGTCCAGAGGAACCTTGTACCAATCTCATGCCCCCCACAGTCCTGGCTGCTGTTGAGACAACACCAACACCGCCTCCGGTTGTGCCAGGACCTACTTGTATGAAGCACACTGCCTCCAGGGCACAGGGTAGTGGGCGTAGGGGTCATGGTGTTGTAATTTAGCAGTGATTAGATTAAGCATTAGCAGAAGACATCTTGTATTTAGTAACTATTGTGAACATTTTGCGGAATCCATTTTGTATTCATGGCAGCCATTTTCTCTGCTACATGCTGCCATGTGCTCTGTCCTACCTTTCTGTTAACTGCTCTTGAAATCTGCCTAGTAACAAGTTATATTTAGCATCTCTTACTTTCGCACATGCTCAGTAAGGTATGCAGCTGTTAGTCTTCGGAAACTGTTAGCTCCTCCTACCTGTCGACTGTGCATTTTCCACATGACCTTACATGTATACAAGTCTTGTTTCCATAATTGTACCATCTCCTTTTAGCCCCTGCGTGGGTATAAAAGGACCATGCTCTCTCAGTTCAGTGTGCTACTTCAGACATTACCCTAGGGTGCTGTTTGAACTGTAGTACCACCTCATGAGGTTAATAAACTTTTGTCTTTTATTCCAGTTTCTGTGCCAACTTCTTCCTACATGGTCTGAGGACTTTGTGCAGAGAAAGGTGAACCCCTTGCACTAGTAGGCCTTGCTGAGGCTTACTTCAACAAATTGGCGCCCGAACAGGGACTCATCGGCGACTCGGATGCCCAACGGATTGGTCGCGATGAAGGATTGGGATCTCGCTGAGGATGATCAATGCCTGAGGAGACCACAGCGTTTTTCCCTTCCTTCTGACTTGGCCATCCAGGTGGCGCCGGTCCTCAACTGAGATCCTTTTTGTTCATTCGTCATGCAGTGACCATTTGGTCGATTTTAGAACTTGGCAGTTGGAACCTGGATACCCTGTGATTGGTAAGAGCCGTTTTACGGCACTTGCTGTGGGTTTTGATGCCTGTGTTTGGTAATGTAGTTTAGCACTACTTACTGTGGCTTTTGTGATTTGGGTGACTAGTCAATTTGTATTCTTTGGATTTGATATATAAATTGCAATTTATATAGGCAGGTAATGAGGAGAATTTTCTCCAATTTAATTTTGATTTGAACGGCACCTTAAGTGCTACTTTGATTATAATATTGCATATTCTGCACTATTTTTGGCATGCCTGTTTTTAGCGCACTTCGTAGGATGTGTTGCTTTTGTAATGGTACCAATTTGAGACTGGAAGAATCGCAACCGGCACCCCCAGAGGGGACGCCAAATAGAGATATGTATGTTAAACATGGTCTTTCTTCTATAATGTACAGCACATTATGGAATAAATACACCCGCGCGGAGTTACGTTGGCCTATGCATGGGTCATTTGATTTACGAAAGATTGAGTATGTGGAACAATGTATGTGTAAGCGAAAGTCTAGGCAAGATATGTTTGACAGTGCACGAATGTGGGAGAAAGAAGCGCGTGGACGAGTGAAGCGTGAGCAAGCCTTGCTTGAGAAAGAGCAGCGGAAGAATGTATATGTGAAAGCATTGGAAATGAGAAAGAAAGAAATAAATGACTTAAAGGAGCTAGAAGAGAAAGAAAGTAAGCTACAGGTAACTGGCCAATACACTGTTAGGCAACCTCTCTATCCTATCCTTAATAAACCACATGATGATTTATTGTTACTAGATCGCCCTCCACCTCCGTATGTCATCCCTTCTGCCCCTCATGAGTTACTTAAAGTCTCCAGTTCGGAGCAACAGAAGATGCGGGACCGTCGCTCTATGCTGCCTGCTGACCGTGCGTCTGAGCATAGATCTATTGCTCGTAAAACAATTCATAGCGTTGTTTCTGCTTCTGAACTTTTAGACAACATGAAAGGGTGGACGGAAAAGGAGCAGCTATATTTTAACTGAGGCATTTGGCTCAGAAGTTATTGAACTATATCGGAAATATTCTGATGAGTTAGAGCCCAATGATGTAGCAGCTGATTATAAGCAAATGCGTGATGGTCTTTTTGTTTCCTCCCAGGTGACTGATGCAATCATGCTTTTAATGAAATTACGGATTGTGGCAGTCCGTTTGCAAGAAGAGAAAAGGGCTGCGGACGCAGTTGCACGAGCATCTCAGACCGAAGGGGCGCAAGCTTCCATCTTTGAAACAGATAAGATTATGATAGTTCACGTGAAACCAATGCGGGAGGCCTCGCCTTTGTATGTTCCTCCTAAAGGATTGGGTACAAGTGATGATAAAACTTCTGTTGATGCTAAGGGTTATTTTATTTATAATTGGGTGTATACTCCTTGGAATAGGGCAGATGTAATGGCACTTAAAACAGCATTACCTGACCCGTGGAAAAATCCAGCCGCCTTTTATGAGGAAGTTGAGGGAGCAATTAGTTCTTGTACTATGACTTTGGACACCTTGATTCTTTTGTTTTACATGAAGGTGTGGCTCTCATACAATATGTTGATGATATTTTGTTGGCAGCTGATACCCCGGAGCAATGTGAAAAGTGCACTTTGTCCTTACTTTCTTTTCTTGCTTCACACCATCATAAAGTGTCACGAAAGAAATTGCAATATTGTAGACCAAAGGTAAACTATTTAGGTCACCTTTTGTCTAAGGAGGGCCGTGCACTTACATCAGATTGTATTCAATCAATTTTAGACACACCAGTACCCTCTACTCAGAAAGATGTTCGTGCATTCCTTGGTCTTACTTCTTTTTGTAGGCAATGGATATTAGGGTTTTCACACATTGCCAAACCTTTGCTAGTACTTTTTACTAAAGATACTCCAATGCCCCTCCCATGGACAGATGAATGTGCGACTGCTTTCCGGCAGCTGCGACAAGCCCTTTGTTCTGCACCAGTGTTAGGTACTCCAGATTACATGAAGCCTTTTGCACTTTACGTACACGAGAAAGATGGATGTGCATTGTCAGTTTTAGTACAGACACATGGCAATAAGCAGCGTCCCTGTGCATATTTTTCAGCAGTACTTGATCCTGTCGCTCGAGCGTTGCCTGGGTGTTTTCGTTCAGTTGCCGCAACAGCTGTCTCAATACGTCAGAGTGAAGGGATAGTTTTGTCACATAAGCTGTTGGTGCTAGTACCCCATGCGGTTGATGCTCTTTTAAATCAAACAAAGACACAACATTTAACTAGCGCCCGTATGACAGGTTATGAGTTGACATTGTTGGCTCCTCACATTACACTGAAGAGATGTGCAACACTAAATCCAGCTACTTTGTTGCCATATCTGGTGACTCAGCCTCAGTCACAAGAAACACATGATTGTATATTCCTTACCGAAGAACAGACAAAGGGTCGTGTTGATTTACAAGATACGCCCCTTTTAGATGTAGACGGGGAACTGTGGGTTGATGGGTCTTGTTTGAAGTTTGCCAGATGGTACGACCTCAGCTGCATATGCAATCACCACAATACACACGGTAGTGGAGACAGCTCGTATACCACAGAAGTCAGCTCAAGCAGCTGAACTAATAGCTTTGACACGAGCATGTGAGCTTAGTACTGATTTAAGTGTGAACATTTACACAGACAGCCGCTATGCTTTTGGAGTGGCTCATGATTTTGGTTTGCTTTGGAAGGAGAGAGGTTTTCTCACATCCCACGGGATGCAGATAATGCACGGAGAATTAGTGCATAACCTCTTGACTGCATTGACATATCCAAATAAACTAGCTATTGTGAAATGTAGTACACATAAGAAAGTGACCGATAAGATAGGGCAAGGTAATGCTCTTGCAGAGACGTATTAGATATACAGAAATCTGCTTCTGTGAAAGAACGTGAGCAATGGTCTAAAGATGGAGAATTGGATGATGAGGGCTGTTGGCGGAATAAGCAGATGGATAAACGGAAATTGCCTATAGCTTTTGTACAACCTATGGTTCAGATGGCACATGGGCTGGCACATGTTGGAGCTTCAACAATAACGAAGTTGCTTACGCAAGTTTGGGAGCATCCAGAAATTTCCAGTACAGCTAAGAGAGTAGTACAGTCTTGTTTGATCTGCTTACCATACAATCCTGGAAAAGGGACACGTACTCCTGCAGGAGGGTTTGCTACACCAACTGCATCTTTTGAAGTTCTACAAATGGATTATATTCAGCTTGAACGCTGCAACAATTTAAAGTATGTCTTGGTGGTGGTTTGTGCCTTCAGTAAATGGATAGAGGCGTACCCCACAAAGGATAATACTGCCATTACCACAGCAAAGGTGCTTTTGAAATAATTTTTCCCTAGGTTTGGTGTTTGCAGACTTTTATGGAGTGATAACGGACCTCATTTTGTTGGGGAAGTTATTAAGTATGTCCTGAAAGGATTAGGGATCAAACAGAAGTTCCATGCGGTTTTCCACCCACAATCAGCAGGGTTGGTGGAAAGGTATAATGCTACATTGAAGCTGAAATTAGCGAAGATACAGGCTTCCATATCCTTAACTTGGCCGGATGCATTACCATTGGCATTATTGTCTATTAGGTCAGTGCCACACTCCCGACTTGGCCTTAGCCCCTATGAATTAGTGTTTGGGAGACCAATGAATATTTGGGGAGTTCCTAAACCAAAATCTGTATATGATGTACCTTGTGTCCTGATGAATGATTATTTGGCACAGTTAACCAACAATTTGGTTTTTATTCATCAACAGGTTCGAGAAGCACTTCCTGACAGATCTATAGGTGAAGGCCATGAACTCCGACCTGGTGACCAGGTGATGATTAAGTCTTTTGAAAGATCAAGCAGCTTGGAACCAAGGTGGCGAGGCCCAGAACAGGTGCTCCTTGCGACAAGGACAGCAGTTCGAGTGACGAACCGAAAGAATTGGGTCCATAGTACTCACTGCAAGAGAGTGCTACCTACCTTGGTGGAACCTGCTGTGCTGACTGATCATCGAGAGATCTTGACTATGGAGAAAGGCCGTGCTATATCACCTGACGAATCTGCAGAGGTCTTCCCGGACCATACGACTTCTGGAGTGTCGCGATATAATTTGAGACCAAGGAAAGAATCTGAAAATTGTTTTGAAAAGACTGGTTGAGCTACCGCCCTGGGTTAGTGAAACGGAGAGCCAATGTGGCAAGGGGGGTGGATCAGCCGTGCATTAGAGTAGTGACACCCGTCTTGGCCCGTGGTGAAGAAATCAGCGGCTGCCCAGGGATAAGAGCTCCAACGATTGTTTTTAATTCATTTCTGAAAGGGTCGATTATCACCGTTGCTAAAATGAATAACAAATTGATCATTAGTATTATGGGGTTTGTTGTTGTTTTGGTGGTTACAGCAACAATTACCTGGTTTATTGAAAAGAAGTCTCCTGCTCGTGAGTTCTTTGTTGCCACTACTCCAGTACCAGAGGATCACTATTACTTTACGCTTCCCTATCACGAGCAGAAGCACCGTCAATCGTACTTCAATAATACTTTCATTCAGATGTTGCATCATACTCATAATGCTACAAATACTACTAACTGTTGGGTATGTGGAATGATACCTGCGCATCAAAAGAAAGGAGGAACACCTTTCATTCCTCTTTCTTTTTCACACAATGGTTCTTGTGAAGCTTGGTACATGCTTTTGTTTGCATCTGGAAAACGTACAGAGGGTGGACTTCTTTTTCGCCTTAATAAAGTATGCTACCAAGACAAAGATGGGTATCCCCAAGCTAAAGGAACTAAGGGGGTGATTCCGACCCTGGCGGTAAAAACCGCCAGGGCCGGGGTCCGCGGGAGCACCCCCAACAGGCTGGCGGTGCTCGTTTGGGCATTCTGACCGCGGCGGTACAGCCGCGGCCAGAAACGGAAAGTCGTCGGTGTACCGCCGACTTTCCGCTGCCCATGGGAATCCTCCATGGCGGCGCAGCTTGCTGTGCCGCCATGGGGATTCCGACCCCCATACCGCCATCCTGTTCCTGGCGCTTTCGGCCGCCAGGAACAGGATGGCGGTATGGGGTGTCGTGGGGCCCCTGGGGGCCCCTGCAGTGCCCATGCCAAAGGCATGGGCACTGCAGGGGCCCCCGTAAGAGGGCCCCACTTTGAATTTCAGTGTCTGCTTAGCAGACACTGAAATTCGCGACGGGTGCTACTGCACCCGTCGCACCCCTTCCACTCCGCCGGCTCCATTCGGAGCCGGCTTCATCGTGGAAGGGTGTTTCCCACAGGGCTGGCGGGCGGCCTTTTGGCGGTCGCCCGCCAGCCCAGTGGGAAACCCAGAATGACCGCTGCGGTCTTTTGACCGCGGTACGGTCTTCTGGCGGTTCCCGCTTGGCGGGCAGCTCCCGCCGCCCGCCAATGCTGGAATGACCCCCTAAATGGGAATCGGAAGAGTATCAACCGGACAATGTTTCAATACCATATGTCTTCACAAATATACGAGACTCTGACAAGAAAGAACAATTTGTGATTTCTGTTACAAAAACTAAAGCAGATTTATGTATACGAAGCATTGGACGAATTCCAGTAGGGATAAGCGATTGTACCTTGATTTTAACTATTGAGAGTGTAAATAATAGTAGTTTTACAGCTTCACATAATACATATTTTGTTTGTGGTAACTATGGATATTACCAACTACCTGTTGGAAGGTCCTGTGTGTAATAATTGCAATATTTTTTACATGCTGTATCTGTATTCAGTGTGGTCCAATGTTCTGCTCCATGTGTATTACTGCTTGTATGCCTACCAAAAGAAATATTACAGAAATGAAGGCACAACATATGTTAGATAAGGAAATAGCTGAAATGATGAGCATAAATATACAGGATGAATATTTAGATTATCCCAGAAAGACGAATGTCTTCAGCTAATGCTGAAAGGGTCGTCTGTTGTAATTTAGCAGTGATTAGATTAAGCATTAGCAGAAGACATCTTGTATTTAGTAACTATTGAGAACATTTTGCGGAATCCATTTTGTATTCATGGCAGCCATTTTCTCTGCTACATGCTGCCATGTGCTGTTAGGGTTTGTACACGGCAAAGAGCATGTCCCCTCTCACTGCACTAGTGGGTTCTGTAATAGCTCCCTTTTAAACTTACTATTGAAAGCCTTTCTAGTTATCTCACCTCCCCCCCCCCCCCAGGCTTCTGTGTATGTTGTTTAATGTGCTGTTTTGTTTACACATTGGGCCTTGCTTTTACCAAGGCTTCTTTAAAATACTCCTCCCTAGGCCATGTGTTAATCCAACTCATTTGCATAATAACTGAAACTCTGCACACCTTTCAAGAACATGTGCAGCATGTGAGGACCACACCCAGGTCTTCAAACCACACCCAGCTCTGCACACCTTCCAAGAACATGTGCAGCATGTGAGGACCACACCCAGCCCTGTCTATAAAAGGCATCCCCCGAGCCTCACCCAGTGCTTGTGCTCGTCTACCTCCCGCTTACCTGAGAACAGATCCCTCGGCGCTGGCACTCCTGCTCTTTACAGACTTTCATTGACTTCAATGGGCGCAGCTTCTGGCTCTTCCTTCTTCCGGTTTCCGGTTCCTCCTTGCTTCAGCCTCTCTCCTATGAGTAACCTGCAAAAGAGAAAGAAGACAAGGTTAGACTGATCAGTATCTCTTGCCAGCAACAAGTAAGTGCAAAACCTTTTATTACCTGAAAGAACTTTGACAACAATTTCTGGATTCCTGTATAGACAATTTGAAACGAAATACCTTCCACGAACATTGTGATTCAAACTGTTTGTTACAAGAATATTTTGCAGAACTTTGTGAAGCCAACATTGTTTTTTCTCATGGAACTTTTAAGAATCGAACAGTGGAAACTATTAACAGCAAGGCAAACAGTAAATCAAGGACTTGCACAAATTACATGCTGTATTTTGATGTAAAAGTACAGTATTTGTTTTATAAAAGATTCTGGAAATATGGGAAAAGTGAGTCTGCTATTGGGAATTTAGGCTTTAGTTATATTATGATGAATGTTTGATATTGGTAATTCTGATAACGGTATTTGTTTAATGTTTTAGAAGCTTTACAGTAATAGAAAACACATCCCAGAGCAGTAACACATTCCAAACCTGGAAACTAGAGACCAGGATCCAAGAGGTACTTTTAGAAGAGAATTTCTAATAAATAAAGGGATAGTCAGGAACCCATTTAGGAATAGGTTGCACTTATCTGTTCTTTGTTTATGTTTCATTAGGCACCAGTTTCTACAGAAGTCAGAAAGGGCCGCAGATTTGTGCAGCACTTCAACAGTGGAAACGCAAGAACGGTGTTGTCTCTCTTTTTTATTTTATCCACTTCCCTCCTTCCCTTGAGCTTCTGTTCTTAGTGCACTGTTTTAAAAACTAGTGTGCTGGAACAAGCAGTTTCAGGGTGGGGTCGGATTGTCTTCAACCTCCATCAGAACTGAACAAGAACTCAGGTGAGCTGGGCTTTGACAGAAGCACAAGCCTTAAAAAATGTCAGTTCTGGTGGACGATGAATACCGGGGAAGAAATAGAGGGCATTGACGTCACGGATATGGCGCAGGCCCTAAATGAGGACTTGGCTCATAATGAATCAGTGTCTGGCATCTTGCAACATATGCAAGAGGAAATAGAGAGATTAAAGATGGAGAATACCTCTTTAAAACAGGATTTAAGCAGGTATAAATTTAGGGGATCTCAGTGGAACACAGCTTCTACGCCTTGGTTTAAAACCTCCTCAGAGACAGGGGCGCCATCAAAACATACAACTTTGCCTTCCCCAGTTGAGGTTACTGTTAATGTTCCTAATGTTGTGCCCTTAGCAGCACCTGAACGTTTTCATGGAGATAGTAACAAATTCCATGTTTTTATCAATCAATGTCAATTACACTTCATTTGTAAGCCACAACAGTTCCCTACTGATGATACGAAAGTGGCATTCGTCTTGTCTTATTTGGGTGGCACAGCAGCCAATTGGTCAATTCCTTTCGTGGATAGAGATGATCCCATCCTCCATAATTGGAATCAATTTAAACGTACCATGACCAGCCTTTTTGCAAAACACACTTTCATGCAGGCAAGTGATAATGAGCTTTTAAATCTTAAACAAGGTAACAAGGATTTATTGACCTATCTCACTAGTTTTAATCGTTTACTCACCGAGACACAGTGGCCAGAAGAAAAGCGTGTCTCCCTTTTTTTATAAAGGTTTGAGAGACGAGTTAAAAGACGCGCTGGCTCATATCGTTGATTTGCCAAAAGACTATTCGGACTTTGTAGATTTAGTTGTGAAATTAGAACATAGACTAGGAGAAAGAAAGGGAGATAAATACAAACTGGAATCACGGTTAACTTTTATTAGACACGAGAAGAAAGACACAGATAATAAACTCCCTGAACCAGAGCCTATGCAAATAGGGACACTCAGAGGTCCACTCACATCAGAGGAAAAAGAAAGAAGGAGAAAATTTCAATTATGTTTATATTGTGGCAGGGCAGGTCACTTTGCCAGAGAATGTCCAGTAAAGCCTAAAACTCCACGAAAGGGTGCTGTTTCCTCCACCTCCTCAACTGAATCGGGAAACGATTAAGCTCGACAAGGGGAGAGGTTACTTGTTCGAAAAAACATCTTAATCAAACCTCTAATGCTGCAGCCTTCAGGGTACCGCACATACCTAGACATTTCATAATTCAGGTCGTTTTAATTGTTACTACCCAGGTGAGGCATTCTCTCCCTGTCCTACTGGACTCAGGCGCGACAGGAAATTTTGTAGATAATAAGTTAGCTGAAATCTTAGGACTTCCTATGTGCCTAAAGCCTTGTCCAGAAGCAGTATGTGCAGTGGATGGGTCAGAATTGACCTCTGGATTAATCACAAAACAAACAAGTCCACTTGTTATGGTCTGTCAGAACGGGCACACAGAGGTGATTAGCTTTGATCTGATAGATACTCCTAATTTTGGTTTGATTCTCGGGGTACCCTGGTTAACAACTCATAACCCAAAAATTGATTAGGTGAATAGAACTGTTACTTTGGATTCCTCTTTCTGTAGAACCAATTGCTATCAAGAAGCAGGTACAGAACAGAGCACAGTATTACACTGTGCTAGTGTTACACAAGATGAATCAAGTCTCCCTCCTGAATATTCTGACTTTAAAGACGTCTTTGATCCAGTAAAGGCTAGTGTGCTGCCCCCACATCGGTCTTATGACTGCCTTATAGATCTTATCCCAGGGGCCCCTTTACCTAATAACAGAGTATATGCTTTGACTGACGAAGAAACCAAATACTTAAGAACCTACCTAGATGACCAACTACAGTCTGGGTTCATCCGTCATTCCACATCTCCGGTGTCATCTCCACTCTTTTTTATCCCGAAGCCGGATAAATCCCTGCGCGCGTGTATCGATTATAGAGGACTAAATAAGGCTACAATAAAGAATAAATATCCTCTTCCTCTAATACCTGTGTTGTTGGATCAATTAAGACATTCTACTGTATACACTAAACTAGATCTGCGGGGAGCTTACCACCTGGTCCGAGTAAAAGAGGGGGATGAGTGGAAGACAGCTTTCAAGACAAAGTTTGGTTTATTTGAGTACACAGTAATGCCCTTTGGGTTATGTAATGACCCTGCGGCCTTTCAGTTCTTTATAAATGAGGTCCTACACGAATTCCTGGACGTTTGTGTCATAGTATACATAGACGACATCCTCATTTACTCTAAGAACTCAGAAGAACATACCCAACATGTTCGTGCAGTATTATCAAAGTTAAAAGAAAATCATCTTTTTGCTAAGTTAGAAAAGTGTACTTTTAATGTCAACAAGGTGGACTTTTTAGGATACTGCCTGTCACCTCAATGAATAACTATGGATGTAAAGAAAATCAGTGCTTTTGCTGATTGGCCAGAACCATCCTCTGTAAAAGATATTCAGAAATTTCTGGGTTTCGCCAATTTTTATAGGAGGTTTATTGCACATTTTGCAGACATTGCGGCCCCAATAACTACCTTGTTGCGGAAAGGGCAACGATTTCTTTGGACTGATGAGGCGGCACACGCCTTTCAACTCCTAAAACAAAAGTTCACTTCAGCCCCAATTCTGAAACATCCTGATCCTGACTTGCCCTTTTTTGTTGAAGCGGATGCTTCACAAGTAGCTTTAGGAGGAGTTCTCTCTCAACGAGATGCAGTAGATGGCCAGTTACATCCTATAGCCTTCTATTCCAAAAAGTTATTGCCAGCTGAACAAAATTACACTGTGGCTGAAAGAGAACTACTAGCTATCAAAGTAGCCTTTTCAGAATGGAGGCACCATTTAATGGGAGCCAAGTACCCAGTTACAATCTTTTCTGACCATAAGAACCTACAGTTTTTTGGATCACTTAAAGCACTAACACCACGTCAGATGCGCTGGTTAAATTTTTTTAGCACATTTGACTTTGTTATAACCTATAGACCAGGTGCACAACAAATTCAATCTGATGTGTTATCTAGATACGGACATACCTCAGACATGAAACAAGATAAAATAGGAGAACCCATTATTCCTCCCCAAAAGTTGTTGGCACCAGTACAACAGAAGGATTTCATCACAGATCTATATAATGCACACATGCAAATAGCACCTCAGGATTGGTGAAAGGATTCCCATAACACAATACAACGAGGTTTATTGTATCACGACAACATGCTGTTAGTGCCCACCTCTGAATTACAAACACAGGTGATAATTTGGCATCACTCCTCACCGTTGGCAGGTCATCCTGGTTGGGTAAAAACCCTGGAAAATGTGCAAAAACACTTTTGGTGGGACACTATAAGAAAGGACATTAAGCAATTTGTCACTACCTGTCCAATTTGTGCAAGACATAAATCTTCTCATAAGGCTCCTGACGGCTTGTTAATACCAATGCCAACACCCAAACAACCTTGGCACACTGTGAGCGTAGACTTTATTGTAGGTTTACCACCTGTAAAATCCTTCACAACAGTGTTGGTTATAGTGGATTTTTTATCTAAAATGGCACATTTTGTACCATTACGGAAATTACCCACGGCGGCAGAATTTGCCGATATTTTTATAAGGGAAATTGTGCGTTTACATGGTTTGCCAAGCAAAGTGGTGTCAGACCGAGGGAGCCAGTTCAACTCCAGATTTTGGAAAAAATTATGTGAAAAACTGAAAATAGATGTGGCCTTATCCACTGCTTTCCACCCAGAGACAGATGGACAGACTGAACGACTGAACCAAACCTTACTTCAAACGCTACGTTGTTTATTGGCTGATTATTCTAGTGAATGGTTGGAAGCTCTCCCTGTAGCAGAGTTTGTTTTATAATAATACTGAGCATTCAGCTCTACTTTGCTCACCATTCTATTTCTTGCAGGGGTATCATCCAAGAGCTATACCCATTTTGTTAGAAGATTCCCTGTTGCCTACAGTAACGGATAGACTAACGAGGTTAGGTGACATACAAGACAAAGCCAGGAAACATTTATTAAAGTACAAGGAAAGCATGAAAAGACAAGCAGACAAACACAGGTCTGAGGCCCCAATGTATAAAATTGGTGACAAGGTATGGCTCTCCACAAAGAACCTAAACATAGAGGGATCCCGAAAGCTGCAACCACGTTTCATTGGACCCTTTAGTATAACTGCCATAGTAAACCCGGTAACAGTAAAATTAGATTTACCAAAAGAATATCCAGTACATACTACATTCCATGTGTCCTTGCTTAAGCCGTACAACTCAAAAACCCGACCTGAACCACCACCTCCACCCATACCAATTAAGGGAAATCTGGAATATGAAGTGAAAAGCATAAAAGACTCAAAAAGAATTAGTGGACGTTTGTTTTATTTAGTAGAATGGAAAGAATATGATGAATCTGAGAATTCATGGGAACCAGCATCATATGTACATGCCCCACAGCTGATTAGACGGTTTTATTTAAAAAATCCAGGAAAACCCCGTCCTGTAGGAGGGCCTTTGAGGGGGGCAACTGTTAGGGTTTGTACACGGCAAAGAGCATGTCCCCTCTCACTGCACTAGTGGGTTCTGTAATAGCTCCCTTTTAAACTTACTATTGAAAGCCTTTCTAGTTATCTCACCTTCCCCCCCCTAGGCTTCTGTGGATGTTGTTTAATGTGCTGTTTTGTTTACACATTGGGCCTTGCTTTTACCAAGGCTTCTTTAAAATACTCCTCCCTAGGCCATGTGTTAATCCAACTCATTTGCATAATAACTGAAACTCTGCACACCTTTCAAGAACATGTGCAGCATGTGAGGACCACACTCAGCTCTTCAAACCACACCCAGCTCTGCACACCTTCCAAGAACATGTGCAGCATGTGAGGACCACACCCAGCCCTGTCTATAAAAGGCATCCCCCGAGCCTCACCCAGTGCTTGTGCTCGTATACTTCCCGCTTACCTGAGAACAGATCCCTCGTCGCTGGCACTCCTGCTCTTTACAGACTTTCATTGACTTCAATGGGCGCAGCTTCTGGCTCTTCCTTCTTCCGGTTTCCGGTTCCTCCTTGCTTCAGCCTCTCTCCTATGAGTAACCTGCAAAAGAGAAAGAAGACAAGGTTAGACTGATCAGTATCTCTTGCCAGCAACAAGTAAGTGCAAAACCTTTTATTACCTGAAAGAACTTTGACAACAATTTCTAGATTCCTGTATAGACAATTTGAAACGAAATACCTTCCACGAACATTGTGATTCAAACTCTTTGTTACAAGAATATTTTGCAGAACTTTGTGAAGCCAACATTGTTTTTTCTCATGGAACTTTTAAGAATCGAACAGTGGAAACTATTAACAGCAAGGCAAACAGTAAATCAAGGACTTGCACAAATTACATGCTGTATTTTGATGTAAAAGTACAGTATTTGTTTTATAAAAGATTCTGGAAATATGGGAAAAGTGAGTCTGCTATTGGGAATTTAGGCTTTAGTTATATTATGATGAATGTTTGATATTGGTAATTCTGATAACGGTATTTGTTTAATGTTTTAGAAGCTTTACAGTAATAGAAAACACATCCCAGAGCAGTAACACATTCCAAACCTGGAAACTAGAGACCAGGATCCAAGAGGTACTTTTAGAAGAGAATTTCTAATAAATAAAGGGATAGTCAGGAACCCATTTAGGAATAGGTTGCACTTATCTGTTCTTTGTTTATGTTTCATTAGGCACCAGTTTCTACAGAAGTCAGAAAGGGCCGCAGATTTGTGCAGCACTTCAACAGTGGAAACGCAAGAACGGTGTTGTCTCTCTTTTTTATTTTATCCACTTCCCTCCTTCCCTTGAGCTTCTGTTCTTAGTGCACTGTTTTAAAAACTAGTGTGCTGGAACAAGCAGTTTCAGGGTGGGGTCGGATTGTCTTCAACCTCCATCAGAACTGAACAAGAACTCAGGTGAGCTGGGCTTTGACAGAAGCACAAGCCTTAAAAAATGTCAGTTCTGGTGGACGATGAATACCGGGGAAGAAATAGAGGGCATTGACGTCACGGATATGGCGCAGGCCCTAAATGAGGACTTGGCTCATAATGAATCAGTGTCTGGCATCTTGCAACATATGCAAGAGGAAATAGAGAGATTAAAGATGGAGAATACCTCTTTAAAACAGGATTTAAGCAGGTATAAATTTAGGGGATCTCAGTGGAACACAGCTTCTACGCCTTTGTTTAAAACCTCCTCAGAGACAGGGGCGCCATCAAAACATACAACTTTGCCTTCCCCAGTTGAGGTTACTGTTAATGTTCCTAATGTTGTGCCCTTAGCAGCACCTGAACGTTTTCATGGAGATAGTAACAAATTCCATGTTTTTATCAATCAATGTCAATTACACTTCATTTGTAAGCCACAACAGTTCCCTACTGATGATACGAAAGTGGCATTCGTCTTGTCTTATTTGGGTGGCACAGCAGCCAATTGGTCAATTCCTTTCGTGGATAGAGATGATCCCATCCTCCATAATTGGAATCAATTTAAACGTACCATGACCAGCCTTTTTGCAAAACACACTTTCATGCAGGCAAGTGATAATGAGCTTTTCAATCTTAAACAAGGTAACAAGGATTTATTGACCTATCTCACTAGTTTTAATCGTTTACTCACCGAGACACAGTGGCCAGAAGAAAAGCGTGTCTCCCTTTTTTATAAAGGTTTGAGAGATGAGTTAAAAGACGCGCTGGCTCATATCGTTGATTTGCCAAAAGACTATTCGGACTTTGTAGATTTAGTTGTGAAATTAGAACATAGACTAGGAGAAAGAAAGGGAGATAAATACAAACTGGAATCACGGTTAACTTTTATTAGACACAAGAAGAAAGACACAGATAATAAACTCCCTGAACCAGAGCCTATGCAAATAGGGACACTCAGAGGTCCACTCACATCAGAGGAAAAAGAAAGAAGGAGAAAATTTCAATTATGTTTATATTGTGGCAGGGCAGGTCACTTTGCCAGAGAATGTCCAGTAAAGCCTAAAACTCCACGAAAGGGTGCTGTTTCCTCCACCTCCTCAACTGAATCGGGAAACGATTAAGCTCGACAAGGGGAGAGGTTACTTGTTCGAAAAAACATCTTAATCAAACCTCTAATGCTGCAGCCTTCAGGGTACCGCACATACCTAGACATTTCATAATTCAGGTCGTTTTAATTGTTACTACCCAAGTGAGGCATTCTCTCCCTGTCCTACTGGACTCAGGCGCGACAGGAAATTTTGTAGATAATAAGTTAGCTGAAATCTTAGGACTTCCTATGTGCCTAAAGCCTTGTCCAGAAGCAGTATGTGCAGTGGATGGGTCAGAATTGACCTCTGGATTAATCACAAAACAAACAAGTCCACTTGTTATGGTCTGTCAGAACGGGCACACAGAGGTGATTAGCTTTGATCTGATAGATACTCCTAATTTTGGTTTGATTCTCGGGGTACCCTGGTTAACAACTCATAACCCAAAAATTGATTAGGTGAATAGAACTGTTACTTTGGATTCCTCTTTCTGTAGAACCAATTGCTATCAAGAAGCAGGTACAGAACAGAGCACAGTATTACACTGTGCTAGTGTTACACAAGATGAATCAAGTCTCCCTCCTGAATATTCTGACTTTAAAGACGTCTTTGATCCAGTAAAGGCTAGTGTGCTGCCCCCACATCGGTCTTATGACTGCCTTATAGATCTTATCCCAGGGGCCCCTTTACCTAATAACAGAGTATATGCTTTGACTGACGAAGAAACCAAATACTTAAGAACCTACCTAGATGACCAACTACAGTCTGGGTTCATCCGTCATTCCACATCTCCGGTGTCATCTCCACTCTTTTTTATCCCGAAGCCGGATAAATCCCTGCGCGCGTGTATCGATTATAGAGGACTAAATAAGGCTACAATAAAGAATAAATATCCTCTTCCTCTAATACCTGTGTTGTTGGATCAATTAAGACATTCTACTGTATACACTAAACTAGATCTGCGGGGAGCTTACCACCTGGTCCGAGTAAAAGAGGGGGATGAGTGGAAGACAGCTTTCAAGACAAAGTTTGGTTTATTTGAGTACACAGTAATGCCCTTTGGGTTATGTAATGCCCCTGCGGCCTTTCAGTTCTTTATAAATGAGGTCCTACACGAATTCCTGGACGTTTGTGTCATAGTATACATAGACGACATCCTCATTTACTCTAAGAACTCAGAAGAACATACCCAACATGTTTGTGCAGTATTATCAAAGTTAAAAGAAAATCATCTTTTTGCTAAGTTAGAAAAGTGTACTTTTAATGTCAACAAGGTGGACTTTTTAGGATACTGCCTGTCACCTCAAGGAATAACTATGGATGTAAAGAAAATCAGTGCTTTTGCTGATTGGCCAGAACCATCCTCTGTAAAAGATATTCAGAAATTTCTGGGTTTCGCCAATTTTTATAGGAGGTTTATTGCACATTTTGCAGACATTGCGGCCCCAATAACTACCTTGTTGCGGAAAGGGCAACGATTTCTTTGGACTGATGAGGCGGCACACGCCTTTCAACTCCTAAAACAAAAGTTCACTTCAGCCCCAATTCTGAAACATCCTGATCCTGACTTGCCCTTTTTTGTTGAAGCGGATGCTTCACAAGTAGCTTTAGGAGGAGTTCTCTCTCAACGAGATGCAGTAGATGGCCAGTTACATCCTATAGCCTTCTATTCCAAAAAGTTATTGCCAGCTGAACAAAATTACACTGTGGCTGAAAGAGAACTACTAGCTATCAAAGTAGCCTTTTCAGAATGGAGGCACCATTTAATGGGAGCCAAGTACCCAGTTACAATCTTTTCTGACCATAAGAACCTACAGTTTTTTGGATCACTTAAAGCACTAACACCACGTCAGATGCGCTGGTTAAATTTTTTTAGCACATTTGACTTTGTTATAACCTATAGACCAGGTGCACAACAAATTCAATCTGATGTGTTATCTAGATACGGACATACCTCAGACATGAAACAAGATAAAATAGGAGAACCCATTATTCCTCCCCAAAAGTTGTTGGCACCAGTACAACAGAAGGATTTCATCACAGATCTATATAATGCACACATGCAAATAGCACCTCAGGATTGGTGAAAGGATTCCCATAACACAATACAACGAGGTTTATTGTATCACGACAACATGCTGTTAGTGCCCACCTCTGAATTACAAACACAGGTGATAATTTGGCATCACTCCTCACCGTTGGCAGGTCATCCTGGTTGGGTAAAAACCCTGGAAAATGTGCAAAAACACTTTTGGTGGGACACTATAAGAAAGGACATTGAGCAATTTGTCACTACCTGTCCAATTTGTGCAAGACATAAATCTTCTCATAAGGCTCCTGACGGCTTGTTAATACCAATGCCAACACCCAAACAACCTTGGCACACTGTGAGCGTAGACTTTATTGTAGGTTTACCACCTGTAAAATCCTTCACAACAGTGTTGGTTATAGTGGATTTTTTATCTAAAATGGCACATTTTGTACCATTACGGAAATTACCCACGGCGGCAGAATTTGCCGATATTTTTATAAGGGAAATTGTGCGTTTACATGGTTTGCCAAGCAAAGTGGTGTCAGACCGAGGGAGCCAGTTCAACTCCAGATTTTGGAAAAAATTATGTGAAAAACTGAAAATAGATGTGGCCTTATCCACTGCTTTCCACCCAGAGACAGATGGACAGACTGAACGACTGAACCAAACCTTACTTCAAACGCTACGTTGTTTATTGGCTGATTATTCTAGTGAATGGTTGGAAGCTCTCCCTGTAGCAGAGTTTGTTTATAATAATACTGAGCATTCAGCTCTACTTTGCTCACCATTCTATTTCTTGCAGGGGTATCATCCAAGAGCTATACCCATTTTGTTAGAAGATTCCCTGTTGCCTACAGTAACGGATAGACTAACGAGGTTAGGTGACATACAAGACAAAGCCAGGAAACATTTATTAAAGTACAAGGAAAGCATGAAAAGACAAGCAGACAAACACAGGTCTGAGGCCCCAATGTATAAAATTGGTGACAAGGTATGGCTCTCCACAAAGAACCTAAACATAGAGGGATCTCGAAAGCTGCAACCACGTTTCATTGGACCCTTTAGTATAACTGCCATAGTAAACTCGGTAACAGTAAAATTAGATTTACCAAAAGAATATCCAGTACATACTACATTCCATGTGTCCTTGCTTAAGCCGTACAACTCAAAAACCCGACCTGAACCACCACCTCCACCCATACCAATTAAGGGAAATCTGGAATATGAAGTGAAAAGCATAAAAGACTCAAAAAGAATTAGTGGACGTTTGTTTTATTTAGTAGAATGGAAAGGATATGATGAATCTGAGAATTCATGGGAACCAGCATCATATGTACATGCCCCACAGCTGATTAGACGGTTTTATTTAAAAAATCCAGGAAAACCCCGTCCTGTAGGAGGGCCTTTGAGGGGGGCAACTGTTAGGGTTTGTACACGGCAAAGAGCATGTCCCCTCTCACTGCACTAGTGGGTTCTGTAATAGCTCCCTTTTAAACTTACTATTGAAAGCCTTTCTAGTTATCTCACCTTCCCCCCCCTAGGCTTCTGTGGATGTTGTTTAATGTGCTGTTTTGTTTACACATTGGGCCTTGCTTTTACCAAGGCTTCTTTAAAATACTCCTCCCTAGGCCATGTGTTAATCCAACTCATTTGCATAATAACTGAAACTCTGCACACCTTTCAAAAACATGTGCAGCATGTGAGGACCACACCCAGCTCTTCAAACCACACCCAGCTCTGCACACCTTCCAAGAACATGTGCAGCATGTGAGGACCACACCCAGCCCTGTCTATAAAAGGCATCCCCCGAGCCTCACCCAGTGCTTGTGCTCGTATACTTCCCGCTTACCTGAGAACAGATCCCTCGTCGCTGGCACTCCTGCTCTTTACAGACTTTCATTGACTTCAATGGGCGCAGCTTCTGGCTCTTCCTTCTTCCGGTTTCCGGTTCCTCCTTGCTTCAGCTTCTCTCCTATAAGTAACCTGCAAAAGAGAAAGAAGACAAGGTTAGACTGATCAGTATCTCTTGCCAGCAACAAGTAAGTGCAAAACCTTTTATTACCTGAAAGAACTTTGACAACAATTTCTAGATTCCTGTATAGACAATTTGAAACGAAATACCTTCCACGAACATTGTGATTCAAACTCTTTGTTACAAGAATATTTTGCAGAACTTTGTGAAGCCAACATTGTTTTTTCTCATGGAACTTTTAAGAATCGAACAGTGGAAACTATTAACAGCAAGGCAAACAGTAAATCAAGGACTTGCACAAATTACATGCTGTATTTTGATGTAAAAGTACAGTATTTGTTTTATAAAAGATTCTGGAAATATGGGAAAAGTGAGTCTGCTATTGGGAATTTAGGCTTTAGTTATATTATGATGAATGTTTGATATTGGTAATTCTGATAACGGTATTTGTTTAATGTTTTAGAAGCTTTACAGTAATAGAAAACACATCCCAGAGCAGTAACACATTCCAAACCTGGAAACTAGAGACCAGGATCCAAGAGGTACTTTTAGAAGAGAATTTCTAATAAATAAAGGGATAGTCAGGAACCCATTTAGGAATAGGTTGCACTTATCTGTTCTTTGTTTATGTTTCATTAGGCACCAGTTTCTACAGAAGTCAGAAAGGGCCGCAGATTTGTGCAGCACTTCAACAGTGGAAACGCAAGAACGGTGTTGTCTCTCTTTTTTATTTTATCCACTTCCCTCCTTCCCTTGAGCTTCTGTTCTTAGTGCACTGTTTTAAAAACTAGTGTGCTGGAACAAGCAGTTTCAGGGTGGGGTCGGATTGTCTTCAACCTCCATCAGAACTGAACAAGAACTCAGGTGAGCTGGGCTTTGACAGAAGCACAAGCCTTAAAAAATGTCAGTTCTGGTGGACGATGAATACCGGGGAAGAAATAGAGGGCATTGACGTCACGGATATGGCGCAGGCCCTAAATGAGGACTTGGCTCATAATGAATCAGTGTCTGGCATCTTGCAACATATGCAAGAGGAAATAGAGAGATTGAAGATGGAGAATACCTCTTTAAAACAGGATTTAAGCAGGTATAAATTTAGGGGATCTCAGTGGAACACAGCTTCTACGCCTTTGTTTAAAACCTCCTCAGGGACAGGGGCGCCATCAAAACATACAACTTTGCCTTCCCCAGTTGAGGTTACTGTTAATGTTCCTAATGTTGTGCCCTTAGCAGCACCTGAACGTTTTCATGGAGATAGTAACAAATTCCATGTTTTTATCAATCAATGTCAATTACACTTCATTTGTAAGCCACAACAGTTCCCTACTGATGATACGAAAGTGGCATTCGTCTTGTCTTATTTGGGTGGCACAGCAGCCAATTGGTCAATTCCTTTCGTGGATAGAGATGATCCCATCCTCCATAATTGGAATCAATTTAAACGTACCATGACCAGCCTTTTTGCAAAACACACTTTCATGCAGGCAAGTGATAATGAGCTTTTAAATCTTAAACAAGGTAACAAGGATTTATTGACCTATCTCACTAGTTTTAATCGTTTACTCACCGAGACACAGTGGCCAGAAGAAAAGCGTGTCTCCCTTTTTTATAAAGGTTTGAGAGACGAGTTAAAAGACGCGCTGGCTCATATCGTTGATTTGCCAAAAGACTATTCGGACTTTGTAGATTTAGTTGTGAAATTAGAACATAGACTAGGAGAAAGAAAGGGAGATAAATACAAACTGGAATCACGGTTAACTTTTATTAGACACGAGAAGAAAGACACAGATAATAAACTCCCTGAACCAGAGCCTATGCAAATAGGGACACTCAGAGGTCCACTCACATCAGAGGAAAAAGAAAGAAGGAGAAAATTTCAATTATGTTTATATTGTGGCAGGGCAGGTCACTTTGCCAGAGAATGTCCAGTAAAGCCTAAAACTCCACGAAAGGGTGCTGTTTCCTCCACCTCCTCAACTGAATCGGGAAACGATTAAGCTCGACAAGGGGAGAGGTTACTTGTTCGAAAAAACATCTTAATCAAACCTCTAATGCTGCAGCCTTCAGGGTACCGCACATACCTAGACATTTCATAATTCAGGTCGTTTTAATTGTTACTACCCTAGTGAGGCATTCTCTCCCTGTCCTACTGGACTCAGGCGCGACAGGAAATTTTGTAGATAATAAGTTAGCTGAAATCTTAGGACTTCCTATGTGCCTAAAGCCTTGTCCAGAAGCAGTATGTGCAGTGGATGGGTCAGAATTGACCTCTGGATTAATCACAAAACAAACAAGTCCACTTGTTATGGTCTGTCAGAACGGGCACACAGAGGTGATTAGCTTTGATCTGATAGATACTCCTAATTTTGGTTTGATTCTCGGGGTACCCTGGTTAACAACTCATAACCCAAAAATTGATTAGGTGAATAGAACTGTTACTTTGGATTCCTCTTTCTGTAGAACCAATTGCTATCAAAAAGCAGGTACAGAACAGAGCACAGTATTACACTGTGCTAGTGTTACACAAGATGAATCAAGTCTCCCTCCTGAATATTCTGACTTTAAAGACGTCTTTGATCCAGTAAAGGCTAGTGTGCTGCCCCCACATCGGTCTTATGACTGCCTTATAGATCTTATCCCAGGGGCCCCTTTACCTAATAACAGAGTATATGCTTTGACTGACGAAGAAACCAAATACTTAAGAACCTACCTAGATGACCAACTACAGTCTGGGTTCATCCGTCATTCCACATCTCCGGTGTCATCTCCACTCTTTTTTATCCCGAAGCCGGATAAATCACTGCACGCGTGTATCGATTATAGAGGACTAAATAAGGCTACAATAAAGAATAAATATCCTCTTCCTCTAATACCTGTGTTGTTGGATCAATTAAGACATTCTACTGTATACACTAAACTAGATCTGCGGGGAGCTTACCACCTGGTCTGAGTAAAAGAGGGGGATGAGTGGAAGACAGCTTTCAAGACAAAGTTTGGTTTATTTGAGTACACAGTAATGCCCTTTGGGTTATGTAATGCCCCTGCGGCCTTTCAGTTCTTTATAAATGAGGTCCTACACGAATTCCTGGACGTTTGTGTCATAGTATACATAGACGACATCCTCATTTACTCTAAGAACTCAGAAGAACATACCCAACATGTTTGTGCAGTATTATCAAAGTTAAAAGAAAATCATCTTTTTGCTAAGTTAGAAAAGTGTACTTTTAATGTCAACAAGGTGGACTTTTTAGGATACTGCCTGTCACCTCAAGGAATAACTATGGATGTAAAGAAAATCAGTGCTTTTGCTGATTGGCCAGAACCATCCTCTGTAAAAGATATTCAGAAATTTCTGGGTTTCGCCAATTTTTATAGGAGGTTTATTGCACATTTTGCAGACATTGCGGCCCCAATAACTACCTTGTTGCGGAAAGGGCAACGATTTCTTTGGACTGATGAGGTGGCACACGCCTTTCAACTCCTAAAACAAAAGTTCACTTCAGCCCCAATTCTGAAACATCCTGATCCTGACTTGCCCTTTTTTGTTGAAGCGGATGCTTCACAAGTAGCTTTAGGAGGAGTTCTCTCTCAACGAGATGCAGTAGATGGCCAGTTACATCCTATAGCCTTCTATTCCAAAAAGTTATTGCCAGCTGAACAAAATTACACTGTGGCTGAAAGAGAACTACTAGCTATCAAAGTAGCCTTTTCAGAATGGAGGCACCATTTAATGGGAGCCAAGTACCCAGTTACAATCTTTTCTGACCATAAGAACCTACAGTTTTTTGGATCACTTAAAGCACTAACACCACGTCAGATGCGCTGGTTAAATTTTTTTAGCACATTTGACTTTGTTATAACCTATAGACCAGGTGCACAACAAATTCAATCTGATGTGTTATCTAGATACGGACATACCTCAGACATGAAACAAGATAAAATAGGAGAACCCATTATTCCTCCCCAAAAGTTGTTGGCACCAGTACAACAGAAGGATTTCATCACAGATCTATATAATGCACACATGCAAATAGCACCTCAGGATTGGTTAAAGGATTCCCATAACACAATACAACGAGGTTTATTGTATCACGACAACATGCTGTTAGTGCCCACCTCTGAATTACAAACACAGGTGATAATTTGGCATCACTCCTCACCGTTGGCAGGTCATCCTGGTTGGGTAAAAACCCTGGAAAATGTGCAAAAACACTTTTGGTGGGACACTATAAGAAAGGACATTAAGCAATTTGTCACTACCTGTCCAATTTGTGCAAGACATAAATCTTCTCATAAGGCTCCTGACGGCTTGTTAATACCAATGCCAACACCCAAACAACCTTGGCACACTGTGAGCGTAGACTTTATTGTAGGTTTACCACCTGTAAAATCCTTCACAACAGTGTTGGTTATAGTGGATTTTTTATCTAAAATGGCACATTTTGTACCATTACGGAAATTACCCACGGCGGCAGAATTTGCCGATATTTTTATAAGGGAAATTGTGCGTTTACATGGTTTGCCAAGCAAAGTGGTGTCAGACCGAGGGAGCCAGTTCAACTCCAGATTTTGGAAAAAATTATGTGAAAAACTGAAAATAGATGTGGCCTTATCCACTGCTTTCCACCCAGAGACAGATGGACAGACTGAACGACTGAACCAAACCTTACTTCAAACGCTACGTTGTTTATTGGCTGATTATTCTAGTGAATGGTTGGAAGCTCTCCCTGTAGCAGAGTTTGTTTATAATAATACTGAGCATTCAGCTCTACTTTGCTCACCATTCTATTTCTTGCAGGGGTATCATCCAAGAGCTATACCCATTTTGTTAGAAGATTCCCTGTTGCCTACAGTAACGGATAGACTAACGAGGTTAGGTGACATACAAGACAAAGCCAGGAAACATTTATTAAAGTACAAGGAAAGCAAGAAAAGACAAGCAGACAAACACAGGTCTGAGGCCCCAATGTATAAAATTGGTGACAAGGTATGGCTCTCCACAAAGAACCTAAACATAGAGGGATCCCGAAAGCTGCAACCACGTTTCATTGGACCCTTTAGTATAACTGCCATAGTAAACCCGGTAACAGTAAAATTAGATTTACCAAAAGAATATCCAGTACATACTACATTCCATGTGTCCTTGCTTAAGCCGTACAACTCAAAAACCCGACCTGAACCACCACCTCCACCCATACCAATTAAGGGAAATCTGGAATATGAAGTGAAAAGCATAAAAGACTCAAAAAGAATTAGTGGACGTTTGTTTTATTTAGTAGAATGGAAAGGATATGATGAATCTGAGAATTCATGGGAACCAGCATCATATGTACATGCCCCACAGCTGATTAGACGGTTTTATTTAAAAAATCCAGGAAAACCCCGTCCTGCAGGAGGGCCTTTGAGGGGGGCAACTGTTAGGGTTTGTACACGGCAAAGAGCATGTCCCCTCTCACTGCACTAGTGGGTTCTGTAATAGCTCCCTTTTAAACTTACTATTGAAAGCCTTTCTAGTTATCTCACCTTCCCCCCCTAGGCTTCTGTGGATGTTGTTTAATGTGCTGTTTTGTTTACACATTGGGCCTTGCTTTTACCAAGGCTTCTTTAAAATACTCCTCCCTAGGCCATGTGTTAATCCAACTCATTTGCATAATAACGGAAACTCTGCACACCTTTCAAGAACATGTGCAGCATGTGAGGACCACACCCAGCTCTTCAAACCACACCCAGCTCTGCACACCTTCCAAGAACATGTGCAGCATGTGAGGACCACACCCAGCCCTGTCTATAAAAGGCATCCCCCGAGCCTCACCCAGTGCTTGTGCTCGTCTACTTCCCGCTTACCTGAGAACAGATCCCTCGGCGCTGGCACTCCTGCTCTTTACAGACTTTCATTGACTTCAATGGGCGCAGCTTCTGGCTCTTCCTTCTTCCGGTTTCCGGTTCCTCCTTGCTTCAGCCTCTCTCCTATGAGTAACCTGCAAAAGAGAAAGAAGACAAGGTTAGACTGATCAGTATCTCTTGCCAGCAACAAGTAAGTGCAAAACCTTTTATTACCTGAAAGAACTTTGACAACAATTTCTAGATTCCTGTATAGACAATTTGAAACGAAATACCTTCCACGAACATTGTGATTCAAACTCTTTGTTACAAGAATATTTTGCAGAACTTTGTGAAGCCAACATTGTTTTTTCTCATGGAACTTTTAAGAATCGAACAGTGGAAACTATTAACAGCAAGGCAAACAGTAAATCAAGGACTTGCACAAATTACATGCTGTATTTTGATGTAAAAGTACAGTATTTGTTTTATAAAAGATTCTGGAAATATGGGAAAAGTGAGTCTGCTATTGGGAATTTAGGCTTTAGTTATATTATGATGAATGTTTGATATTGGTAATTCTGATAACGGTATTTGTTTAATGTTTTAGAAGCTTTACAGTAGTAGAAAACACATCCCAGAGCAGTAACACATTCCAAACCTGGAAACTAGAGACCAGGATCCAAGAGGTACTTTTAGAAGAGAACTTCTAATAAATAAAGGGATAGTCAGGAACCCATTTAGGAATAGGTTGCACTTATCTGTTCTTTGTTTATGTTTCATTAGGCACCAGTTTCTACAGAAGTCAGAAAGGGCCGCAGATTTGTGCAGCACTTCAACAGTGGAAACGCAAGAACGGTGTTGTCTCTCTTTTTTATTTTATCCACTTCCCCCCTTCCCTTGAGCTTCTGTTCTTAGTGCACTGTTTTAAAAACTAGTGTGCTGGAACAAGCAGTTTCAGGGTGAGGTCGGATTGTCTTCAACCTCCATCAGAACTGAACAAGAACTCAGGTGAGCTGGGCTTTCACATGTGCTCTGTCCTACCTTTCTGTTAACTGCTCTTGAAATCTGCCTAGTGACAAGTTATACTTAGCATCTCTTACTTTCGCACATGCTCAGTAAGGTCTGCAGCTGTTAGTCCTTGGAAACTGTTAGCTCCTCCTACCTGTCGACTGTGCATTTTCCACATGACCTTACATGTATACAAGTCTTGTTTCCATAATTGTACCATCTCCTTTTAGCCCCTGCGTGGGTATAAAAGGACCATGCTCTCTCAGTTCAGTGTGCTACTTCAGACATTACCCTAGGGTGCTGTTTGAACTGTAGTACCACCTCATGAGGTTAATAAACTTTTGTCTTTTATTCCAGTTTCTGTGCCAACTTCTTCCTACATGGTCTGAGGACTTTGTGCAGAAAAAGGTGAACCCCTTGCACTAGTAGGCCTTGCTGAGGCTTACTTCAACAATGGGAGAGAATATGTGAGCCAGCAAAGTGAGGCCACTGGCATCATTGTCACCCAGACCACTCCTGAGCGAGTCTTCAGAGCACTACAACAGTCCCAAGATGTGATGGGCCAGGTCGTAACAAAGCTCCAGGACATTAAGCAGATGCAGAGGGAGCTCATATTACAAATAGGAAACCACAGTGACAAAATGAGCTTGCTGACTGGGGTGCTTTCTGACATCTACCATCATATGTGCAGGGCTTTTCCGGTACCATCAACCCCTGTCTGTGGTCTTTCTACATCTGAATAAAATACACCTACATTATCCACAGACAGGGAGGGTCTTCCACAACAGCAGACTGCTCCACCCACCCCAGTCCCTGCACCTGTGCTCCCTCCCCCCTCCCTGGAGAGTATGATCACCCTGACCACCAAGAGAGTATGGCAAGACCTCCATCACAAAGTCCAAGAGACCCAGATCCTAATTTCCTCCAGTGTGTGTCTAAAATTCACTCTGGGTACTATTTGAGGGACACATTTACCTTTTTTAAAGACAGTTGTATTTTGGACTTTGGACTTCAAACAATGTTGCCTCTACTACTATACTTTCATCCACCATGATATATTTTTTAATGCTTTTTTCGTTGATTTTTTTTTGGAATTTGTTTTTGTTCATTTGCGTCATGAAAATAAATACTACTTACACATAGTCACAGTATGTTGTTGTAATTATTGTGATATTTCCTTTGTCATACCTTCCTTCCACCATCATTTAGTTAAATCTATTGAACAATTAGTTCCAAAGAAACATTAGACAAATAGGCAGTGTGTTAGCCATTTAATTCAAACATAACAAATAAAAATCAAAGGCACAATGTATTGGTGCCAGACATTTGTAGGGAACAAGTCCGTGACAAAATCAAATATGCTTTTCACAAACCATGCAGAAGCAAAATATTCTATGCCATTTAGAAGTTGACACTCAAGAACCGTGACTCCATGGAAGAAAAGCAGTATTTCATACAACCAAAACTGTTGTTGAAACATGACCTCAGCCTGCCCTCACATTAGGAATCCTATCTCAATAACACCAATAGGCTTCATCATGGCAGTAACACAACTTGAGGCCACATGGCCATTTCAGGACACTCTGGCACTATCTGGTGTAATGTCACAACCACCATTCAGTAGTGTGCTAAAAATGGTCTTTCAACAATGAAGAGACACAACATCAGCTTCCTACACTGAACACAAACTGAAAATGTAGTCAATGCGAAGGGCGACCAGTATGCTATTGCTTGACATATATATGTGGATAGAACAAGTTAAGCATACTTATTGCCTATGTGGCAATATCCAACAGAAAACAGGCCTGATACAATCCCAAGAACTTCTATTAAAAAACAGTGCAAGTTGTCTCCGTACAAGATCTGTACATCCAAAGTGGGTGTCCCAGGATCAACCCAGGTTCGCTTTGTATTTTCCAACAGCAACATATCACTGCAAATGTCACAACTTTGAAATCTCCAAATGAAGATGGCCATTGTGAAGGACACTAAAACAGAATAACAAGGGAAACTTAATGATTTTACATATTTAATTTGACTCAAATGATAAGTTAGGAGGACACATATACTTAGCACAAGCAAAGTTAATCTAGGTCAATAAACACAGTAGTAAATGTAGGGAAACTTTGATACACAAACATCTTTGCCTTGGACTTTCCTGAACTGACCATTCCTACCAAATTACCATCACAGAGTGATATGTTCCGTATGTCACAAGTTGTTCTGAAGTTGAATGTCACAATATTTAAGGGTACACTTACAACCAGGTGAAGAAGTGGTCAATGACATTGTGACATCTGCCAGTTCCTTCCTCTTCACCACTGTCATCTTCATTGGACACTTCGGCATCCTCACCTGGTGGCTCTTCACAGTCTTCACCGTCTGGAATGATTGGGATGTTCCATTGCAGGGCAATGTTGTGCAGCATTCAGCAAGCAACCGTGATTTGGCACACCTTATCGGGTAAGTAAAGGAGGGCTCCACTGTCTTGTCTAGACACTGGAATCTGGCCCTTAGGAGCCCAAAAGTCCACTCCACTGGCCTCCGTGTCCTTCCACTGGCCTCACTGAAGCGGAGTTTCCCTGGCGTTGTTGGATTCCTCAACGGTACGAACAACCATGTTTGGTTACGATACACTGAGTCTCCTACATAGAAGCCATAAGTTGATACATTAAAATCATATCAAGCCATTGTACATTCCTAAGCTAGGGTTAAAGCAAATTATCCTCAAGTCCTATTTTACTTACCATCAAGCCAAGCCCTCTTAGGTCCAAGTTGTGACATATGCAGTGGTATGGTGCTGTTCCATAGTACAAAGGAATCATGTGTTGACCCAGAAAAGCAGGCACACACACTTGAGATGTGCAAATCCGGTAAGCAGACAACTTGCACATACATGGAATAGAAGTTCTTCCGATTGCAGTAGACCTGTTCCCAATATGTGTGCCATCAATTGCTCCAATCACATGTGCTGGGCCACCCAAATCCTAAAATTCTGCCTTCACATTTGCCAAATCCTGAGCTCTTGGAAATTGGATTAAGCTGTTGATGTTTCTTATCCTTAAAGTAAGGACTTCTTGTAGCACACTCTGAAAGATGGCTTTGGCATGCCTCCAAATACTGCCACAGTGAATTAAAAAGAGCCACAAAAGGAAGTACTGCCATGAAAATGTCACTGTTGGTGTTATTGCTGTTGTATTCCTATTGAGAGACAGGAGATCAGGCTCAGCTGCTGGTACAAATCCAGTATAGTTTGCCTATTAAATATGAACTTTTTTTTAATGTCCCTTTCCTCCATGGTGGCAAGGTATGGAAACAGTCTGAAGACTTGAAGATGCCTTCTTCTACCCATCCCTGGGTTCATATGTCTACATGTAAGGAAAACAAACTATCAATTACAATTGTCGAACAGGACTTTCACAATTAACACACATCTTATGTCTTGGTTAGATTGGTTATCTTACTATGTCATATATATTCCCATAATTTTAAAATATTTCTGCTACTTCAAATCTATTTTTTTTACATCTGGCATTTTTTTACAAATAATGTGTGAATACTACATTTGAAATGTATTATTTGCACATTTTTTTTTTTTTTTTTTTTTTACAATTACCATTAACATAAGTATAGCATACACCACAGCACTATCGATGTCAAACAAAGTAAAGGTTCATTTTTTATGAGTCATATTTTAGGAAAAACAGTGTCACACGTATTTAAGATTTGTATACAAAGTAGCCACCTATGAGTGTTGGTGACGCACACATAACGTAAAAATACACAGCTTCACGTCCTAAAATTTCAGGTGCCTGACCTTGCTGTCAGGACATTGGCTATCCGACAGTCGGTAGAAGTTGACCGCATAGTAGGTGGAACTATCTATGACAGACAAAAGCCATAGGCTAACATGTGTGACGAATGTCAATGGCTTTGTCCATCTCCACTCCAGAGAGCGTACGCCATGTACTTGTATGTCGGATCAAGAAAAAAATTCATTTACCTCCTAACACTGCAGCTAAACACACCTCTTCAACTTTTGCTGCTGTTACCGACCTCTGGGAGCCAGGATGCCAGGAAAAACAGGTGACAAGGCCCCTGCCTTCTCCCTCGCGGATTTGGAGCTCCTCACCAGAGGGGTCCTGTTGTGTACAGCAAGCTGTATGGAAACCCAGAGGAACAGGCAGTGCCTAACTTGTAAATAAAAAGGTGCTGGTGCTCAAAGCTCTCTTCTTAAAAACGTGGCTGCTGCAATCAAAAGTGCGAGCACATAATACTGAGGCAGCGTAATCCCGAATCCACATCGGGCCACTTCCGTCCATTTATAGCCACTCCCTACCCCTTGAGCTCACTCTGTCAGCTTCCTGCTTTTCCCCTTACTGACACTTTTTCGTTTTTCTCTTCCTCTGTCTTTCCCACTTGTCTTTTGCTAGCAGTAAATGCTTGAGACAGAAGACTAAGCGCCGGCCCTCAGAATTAAGTGCCGGTGCTCCGCACCGGAAACAACAAGCACAAATTAAGCACTGGGAACAGGTACATGTTTGAGTGGGAAAGGTTTGTTAAAATTACTTGTTCCTCCTTTTTACACAGGCCATGGTCACCCATTTTGTTCATGAGTGAAGTGTTGTTATTGGGGTGAAGTGAACCGAATGATTTAGCTGGGTATCAAATGTTGTTTGACAATGTTAGAAATGTCTGTATATTGAAATGAAAAGTCACCTGAAAGAATAAGCTCAATTTTCAGTTCTTGTTACTTACAATTTCGAATTTCATTAGGCAAGCTGCAGGCCCCTTACTTCATTGGCCAGTAGACACTGTACCACTAGTGTAAGTGAAAACATAGAACCCATGTTGAAATGAGTGCATTGGAAAGTGCAAGAAGAATCTTCAAATTTGAGGAGTTGTTTGATGCGGTTCTGTCAAGTGAAATTACATCCCATAATTTGAAATAAGAGTATCTGCATGTTTCAAGCATGTCATGATACCACATATGGGAAATGTATTTCCTGTGCTGCATGTCTAAATGACAGGCTCTTATTCACCCCTACAAGTATGTCCCATTACTATACACACTTGTTCATACATCACCCAACACCATGCTCTCACTGACACATGGTAGCCCTTCCATACTGCCCTTAGTCACTGTATGTGGTTCAAACCATAGTATCTGGCTCTTTGAAGAGTAGACATGAAGCCAATGTAGCTGTGCATGGGGTCATGTGCAAATAATGTGTGGGCTGTTTGGCCATTAGGTTCTCACAATGATTAGGACTAATTAGGAGTGGTCTCACTACAGGAAAGATTTCTTAGCCCTGGCCTACATAATGTTTGCGGCATAGATTTGTAACATGAGGAGCTAGAAAGTGTTGAGGGTAGTCAACAGATCACTGCATATTAGTATTCATGGGAAAATGTAAACATTTGAAAATAATCTGTATTGACGGTTTTGGGAATGCATGTGAGAGATGCAACAAAATTATGTCACACCACTACAGACAAATAAAATCACCCAAAACCTCTTTTTTTGTTTTATTTTCTCATCCATACAGGTCATCACCAATCAAGAGCGGCACATATGGAAGGCCATCGCAAAAAGATGTGTACCGTGGGAGTCCATAAGCGGTGCATTCTGCATTGCAGGAAGAGGTGGGAGGATCTCTGATACTGGACCAGAAAGTCAGCCCATGTCCAGCTTCGCCAGGCCTCCCAATGAGGCAAGCACGTGTGCCGCACCATGACCATCTTTAAGGCCCCCATCCTCGCGTGGCCTACCCGGATCTTGATGAGCAGTTGAGGGCCCAACAGCAGTATCAAGGGGATGAGTTAATGTATGTAGCTATTCTTGTTGTTTAACCTTTTTAATTTAGAGCAATGTTGTTTGGTATCAACATGATAGTTGACACACATCCAGCATAGATGTGGATTTCTGGAGGTGTAATATTTTAGACTGTGTCTGATACTGTGTTTGATGTATTATTTTGTGCTAAATGTTGTCACTAGCTTCCTCATCACAACTCAAGTACTGTTTTGAGCAGACACATGGCTGCATGATAAAAAAAGGGGTACCTGCATTTTCTCCATGTTAAGAAGGACATTTGCACAAAACATGCCCCAGTGGAGGATTGGGTCAGGTGTGATAGATACTCCATCACAAATGTGAGTAGGTACAGTACGCTCTATTACTGGAGACATGGCATAGTATGCACTTTTGAAACAGTTGATGTTTTAGACTTTACAATGACAATATGATCACGAACGTCTGCTCCAAAACAACTGGAAACATGTACAATGACAGCAATCCTTATCTGAAATAAGTTAGAAATATGTTTCAACAGCGAGATGCAAGTCAGCTCGTGTAGACAGTACCAGATTGTAATGAAGCCTTAGTCATTCACAAATGTGCATGTAAGCCAGCCTGTGTCAACCAAAATGAATTCTTATGCCAAACTGTATAGATTGAAACAGACAGGAATGTGTCCACATTGCTGAAAGAGTTACACATATCCCAAATGAAATGTAGGTGTCCTTAATTATGTTCAGATTAGAAATCAATGATGGTGAGAAAAGTGATACTTAAAAGGACATTTGCAGGTGGAAGGTTACATCACATAGATGTTGGAGTAACCTATCTTGGTAAGTAAATATGAGACTCAAAAGATGACTCTCTTGTAAATGTGGATATGCTCTGTACTGAAGTGGGTTAGGAATGTATCCAGGGCTTTGTATTTACTCATGCTGTAGAAGCCATTTGTCATGCAGAGAAATAAAAGTGGATGAGAGACAAAAGGTATACTGATATGGGAGCTAGCATTGGGAACTTCCCATTTTCCCAAAGTTAAATGACATCTAATGTTTGTCAGTACTGCACAAACCAAGAGGACATGTGACCTTCACACATCTCTGACATGTTCGCAAATTAGAGGTAACATTGGTTGTACATTCTGTGTACACTCACTTGCAGTATCCTGTAGTGCAATTGCCACATCAGTATGGATGGATGTCTGTAGTTATTATTGGGTAAACTGTTTATGTATATGAATTGATAGTTTAGGGAAAATTATTGCACACACCTGTATTGACACATTTCGTGTTGGTATTGATATGACTTTTTGTGTAGGTGTCCATTGCTATGAAGGCAGTTAGTGCTGGGTTGGTGAGTGTTTCTGATATATTGATGTGTGTTTTTAAATATCTTTATAACTATGACATTACAGACACATGCATTGCCCATCATTGTACTATTGCTTGCAAATATTTGTTAAGCATCCATGAGTCCAATACTAATGTACACTGACAATTTTGAGGATAACAAGTAACACAGTGACTTACCTTCTGTTTCTTGGTCCAGGAGCAGCAGCACCGGCAGGACTTGTATGACTGGGTTAATGTTGGCAGAAAATAAGAAATCTCAGAAAAAGGGTGAGTTTTGTCCTTTAATCCCTCCCAATCTGCCAACTCAGGTGTGGAGATTTAAACACCACAGTTGCATTGGCGGGAAGGTACACCATGATTGGCTTGAATGTAAAAGTGGCCGGAGTCCCATCACCAGCCACGTTTGCCTATGGCATCTTCGATGTGGGTAGAGATTTATGGTGGTGACAGCAGTTCGTTTGAGGTCTTTCATTTATGCATCCGCCAACATCTAAGGCTAAGGCGCCGGATGGGAAGTCTGACAGAAAATCAACGGGGGGGACTGGTACCGATACGATCTAAATCAGGCCATTTGTGCTGAAGGGCAAAAAAGGTAGAGACAGACAGGCACAGTTAGAGAGACAGAGTAAAGACCTTTAGGCTGTCAAGGGTCTCTCCAGGGCTCGTGACTGACTAGAAGCATGGGCCTACTTATCACCTATGAAAGCGATTACTCAGGGATGTCTATTTTGACTATTATTTTTCGTTGTATAAGATGGTACTTGTTCTATGGTGTTCTAGTTTATCAATTAAAACTTGCCAGCAGAGGACAAAATGTGTGGCCATTCTTGAGGTCTTTCCCCAAAACTACACATTGAATCCATGTGAAATGCACTGGAACTATGTTCTCCCGAAGCCAACCTCCATGCAGTTCTCAAGCGGCTTGCCTGAATCTGGTTGCAGTGTCATGTTCTGAATGTTGTTTTCTTCTTCAAAATATGAATCTATGAATCTATGTACCTCAAATAACATTTGTGCAGACAGAAGCAATTCAGCTTCTTTAATATGGAAACCTTAGTGATATTTTGTTTCTTTATTGCATTGTCATCATGTGTATTTTCCTGCGACATGTCCATTTTGAGGGTCAACCATAAAGTCCTGATAGTTTTCTAGATCTTGAGGATCATAAAATTATTTCTTATTGTAAATGGCCAGTAATATTGTTGTGACTACATCCAACAGCCCCTATATAGAGTTACATATCCTGAGTCGGGGTTGAAAGGTCAGGTACTTCTGTCTCTTAATGCTAGTTCATGTGAAAAGTCTGCAGTGATAAAGCCATGAAGTGAAAGGGGCCATTGTTTTTCTTCGCTAGAGGTAGTACCTGCCAGGCTTGTTGGTGACATACAAAACATGCTATGATCCCTCTGGGTTTGTCTTGGTGAATGACAAGATTGGATAACAACAGGATTTAAAAAATTGGGGAATGTAGACAGGAACTGCATCAATTCTGAGTGTCCTGCTCCTTTATGTATCCTAATAAATCATACATTGTGTCTCCTACTGAGATCTTTGTAATTTAGCATTTTCTGTCCCACTTCAAATAGCACCTACCTTTGGTCATATCTTCCATTTGGGTCTCCGTTGATTCAAATATTTGTTATGCGGTGTCTAGTTGCATCTAGGAAGGGGCATTATCAGTTCATATTGACTTAATCTCCGTCACAGTCTCCACAGTTCTATCCCTAATTGTGTACATTGTAGAGTTTATTCATGTCAATTCCCGTTTCTGTATGCCCAGAAAAATATCTGCCATGGTGGATGTTTATGTAGCAAGTTTTTGTGTTTTTGACTTGTCTGTCTCTGCCTCTAATAAAGACAATTGTCTCTGAGGGTTCGGTGTAAACACTGACAATGTTCAATGCTATGGAGTTAGCAGGAGAGGTGCACGCCTGACCACCCCATAAAGTTCACCAGGATAATCAGTGGCACTGGATCGGGTGGCCGCTATCTCTTGTAAAGTCTCTTAGGGGGTTATACAGCTCCATATCATAAAAGCTAAGTAATGAAGAATAGTGGCAGTGTGTCAGTCAAGCTACTGAGGTGAAGCAGTTCCAGAAAACCACCATCTTGTACCTTCAAATGCTGTCTCACAGTGTTTTAGTGGCCTACCTTCATTGTCTCGGTACTGTGCTGTCTGTCATATCTCATGAAGCTCTATTGTGCTGGACAATGATTGAGTCATGTCCACAGTATAGAGGCTTCCTGCCCTACTAGCAGCAGTTGGTTTTGGTGGATCTGGAGCAGAGGCAGGACATGGAAGACTCAGACCCTGCCTTTACAATAGTAACAATCCCATGCTTTTTAAATCAGGCATTGCATATAAGTCCTGGACATTACCCCCAGCAGTATACCACAGATAACAGGCTAGTACCAAATAGGTAACTGGGCAAGTGGCAAGCTGAAAAGTGTCCCAAGCTTACACACTCCGTAGTCCAGTGTCCAAGTGGCATTATTGGGGGTCATTCTGACCCTGGCGGTCGGTGATAAAGCGGCGGCCAACCCGCCAACAGGCAGGCGGTCAAAAAAATGGAATTCTGACCCTGGCTGGAACCGCCAACACAGGCCGCCACTTTAACACTCCGACCGCCACGGCGGGACAGACAAACAGCGCGTCGGTCACCGCCAACAGGCAGGCGGCAGACAATGTACCGCCCACCCTATCACAACCACCAATCCGTCACCTTTTCCGGGGCGGGAGCCCCGCCGATAAAAACACGGCAGAAACAGACTACGAACGGGAAAACGCTCACCTATACACACTCCACGAGGAAGGAGGACAGCATGGAACCCGAATTACACATCCTACCAGCTATTGTCTACCTGCTCATCTACCAGGAGTACGAACGCCGGCGCAGACGACAACGGTGAGTACTGCACCTACGACACAGGCGAGGGGGGAGGAGGAAAGCTTACGGGCACACACATGCGCCATACACCCACCCCCCCACCACAAATACCTACACCCCAATGCCGAGCAACAAGTCAGAGTGACACCACACAAACACCCCGGAATAATGCAAAGACACAATTAAAATGATCTATAAAATATATGTATAAATAGCTCCATTGAAGGTATGGGAAATATGCCATATAAAAGATACAAAAATAAGGAATGAACATATTCAACAATACATACATAGGCAAAAAGTCCTGCACATTCCGTCAAAGTTCCATAGTCCGTGGGCCAATGTGCACAAACACATGGGCAAAGCCCACACAGGAGACCAGATACCATTGGAGAGAACACTGCAGGGGCATCAGATGATAAAACTACAGGCACCTCAGGGGTAAGGGAAGGGGGGGCACCTCAGCCACATGAGTCCATGACGCCAGATCCACGAGGGGCCTCCATGCCCACTGTCCCATCCTGGGGAGTGCAAAGCCACAGTCTCACAAGTCCCTACAGTGGGTGGCTTGCCCACTGTACCATCCTGGGGAGTGCAAAGCCACAGTCTCACAAGTCCCTACAGTCGGTGGCTTGCCCACTGGACCATCCTGGGAAGTGCAAAGCCACAGTCTCACAAGTCCCTACAGTGGGTGGCTTGCCCACTGGACCATCCTGGGAAGTGCCAAGCCACAGTCCATCAGATGGATTACCGACTCCACTGTTAATGGAGGAGGCATGGTGCCCAGAGTGCTTCCTGAAGCCCTGCTCGACACAGAACCGGCACTGTCAATGGGCCAGCGGTGCTTGAGATGAAGGGCCCAGCGGAGCGGTGCTTGAGACGACGGGGCCCAGCGGAGCGGTGCTTGACAGGAAGGGCCCAGCCGAGCGGTACTTGACAGGAAGGGCCCAGCCGAGCGGTGCTTGACAGGAAGGGCCCAGCCGAGCGGTGCTTGAGATGAAGGGCCCCTGTTCAGCGGTGCTCCTCCCGGCGGGGCCGTGTCCAGCAGTGCTCCTCCCGGCGGGGCCCGTTCAGCGGTTCTTGTCCCGGCGGGGCCCTGCTCAGCGGTGCTCCTCCCGGCGTGGCCCTGTTCAGCGGGGCTCCTCCTGGCGGGGCCCTGTCCAGCGGTGCTCCTCCTGGCGGGGCCCGTTCAGCGGGTCTTGTCCCGGCGGAGCCCTGTCCAGCGGGGCTCCTCCCGGCGGGGCCCTGTCCAGCGGTGCTCCTCCCGGCGGGGCCCGTTCAGCGGTTCTTGTCCCGGCGGGGCCCTGTTCAGCGGTGCTCCTCCCGGCGGGGCCCGTTCAGCGGTTCTTGTCCCGGCGGGGCCCTGTTCAGCGGTGCTCCTCCCGGCGGGGCCCTGTTCAGCGGTGCTTGTCCTGTGTGTCTAGGGAGCCAGACCTGGGCAAGACTTCCCGCTCATTCACCATCCGAACTTGCGGTCGCGGCGCCCTCCTGTGATGGAGTCCTGGGCCCGTGGGTGTCGTCCGTCACACCCGTAATGGGGCTGGTGGGGCCCTCCTGGGCAGCTCGCCTGCTGCCTGACTTCTCCGCCCTGCTGCCCTTGCCCTCCTTCGCTGAAGCTCTGTGGCCCTTGCCTCCCTTGGATGATGTGGCAGGTGACGGGGCAAGGCTACTGTCCTTGGTGGCAGCCGTCTCAGTCTTGTCGCGCCGGGCCTTTTTCTTTTTTTTCTCTTCCCAGGGGGTGGGCTGGCTGTCCCCTTGCTGCTGGCCGATGTTCCTGCCCTAGGATCTGGTGGACTCCAATAGCCCTGCACTTTGGTCACAGTAGATGCAGGGCTGGTGGTGGCTGAGGTGCTTTTTTTACTCTTACCAGATGGAGGGGGTGGGTCAGTGATTGGAACGAGCTCAAGGTTGGAAAGGAAAAGGACTTTGGAAGGACAGGGACGGGTAGGTGTAGTGGGTTTGGGAGTGGAGGAAGAGGATGTGGTTGTAGGAGAGTCAAGTGTGCTGTCTTTGGGTGCAGGTGCTTGTGACGGAGGCTGTCGTGAGGTGGATGGCTGTTGGGTGGGTGGCTGCCTGCGTTTGTGTGCTTTGGAAGAGGGGGTGACAGACACACTGGGAGAGTACACAGGGGACGTGTAAATGGCAGTGGGGGTGGTGACTGCATTTGTGCGGACTGTAATGGAGGGTGTGCTGGTGATGGAAGTACTGGCTGATGGTGGTGTGCATGCAGGTGTGAGTGGAGACGTCACAGGGAGGAAGGAGGGAGATGAGGAGGTGGGGGACACAGAGGTGGTAGTGACTGTTGGCATGTCTGCATCTGGATGTTGCTTGTGTGAATGCTTGTGTGATCTGTGGTGCTTATGTCTGGATGAGCTGCCCTTGGGAGTAGAGGTGTTTGCAGGCTGGTCTGATGGTGTGGATGGGATAGGCAGAGGAACAGGAGACTGGGACTGGGTGGAGGGAGTCAGAAGAGGGAGGCTGGAGACAGGGACAATGGCTGCCGTCAGTGCTGAGGCCAGAGCGTTGAACGATCGCTGATGGGCAGCCTGACCCGAATGAATGCCCTCCAGGTATGCATTGCTCCGATGCACCTCCCTTTCTACACCCTGGATGGCATTCAAAAGGGTAGACTGCCCAACAATGAGTCTCCTGAGGAGGTCAATGACCTCCTCACTGAGGGCAGCAGGGGTAACTGGGGCAGGGCCTGAGGTGCCTGGGGCGAAGGAGGTGCCCGCCTTCCTGGGCGAGCGGGCACGGAGCGAAGGCTGAGGGGCTGGTGGGAGGGCGGGGCTGGTGTGCTGGGTGGCGGCTGTACCTGTTGTGGCGGTGGGCACGGATGTTGCCACCACCGCTAGGGAGCTCCCTTCTGAGGACGTGTCGGTGTCGCTGACGTCTCCACGGGTCCCCGTTGTGGAGCTCCACTCGCCCTCCGTCTCACTGGTGTACTCGGAGTCTGTTGTATGGCCCTCCGGGGCCATGTGAGATGCAGCTCCCTTGTGCGCCCATGCCACTTCTCCTCCGCCTGATGATGCTAATGCACACATGAACAGGAAGACAAAGAAAATGGGGGGGGGGGAGAAATGAAGACAGGTTGAGTGCATGCATTGGCAACACCGTTGTCGGAGAGGACAGACACAGAAGCCCCCTGAACTAGGCCGCGCAATGGGGGTACACTACTCAGTTATTGTGACTAGGCCTACAGGTCTATGGACGACAAATGCACACATGGGTGAGGCCGGACCATGGATAGCTGTACTTGGCACCCTACAGAGGTGGGGGGCGGGGGCACAGGGCCGTGTCTAATGGAGGGGCCTAGCCTACAGAATGCGCCCTGGCCTGGAGATAGCCACAGCCCTCCTCCCCCACCCAGACACCTTCACTGCGCGCAAAGATAGCAGAATGTGCTGATACTCACCCCCTTGTGTCTGCTGTGATGTCCTCACACGCCCATCCAAATCGGGGTAGGCCACTGCCAGGATCCGGGACATCAGGGGGGTCAATTGGCGGCTGGCACCCCTCCTATGTTGGGAGGCCATCCCCAGCAGAGACTCGGCGGTCTTTCTGGTCCCGCGGCGGATGTCCTCCCACCTCTTTCGGCAGTGGGTGCCCCGTCTGTTGTGGACCCCCAGGGCCCGGACGTCCTTGGCGATGGCACGCCAAATGTCGATCTTCTGATGGGCGCTGACCTATGTGACATGTACAGGGTGGTAAAGGAAATCGCATCAGTTTTCTGCCTGGTCAATGTGAGTGGCCCCCCCTCCCCAACCTTGCCATGTGGCACATGCTCTCATCTTTAGTGCGTTGCACTCCTCATTCGTTCCCCTCCCCACCATCTTACATACACCCCACTCAACACAGGCATAGCCCATTCAACGTGCACCCTGTGTACTAACCTGTTGGTCTGGAGGACCGTAGAGTAGCGCATACTAGGGGAGGACCCCATCAACAAGTTTCTCCAATTCTTCGGAAGTGAAGACAGGGGCCCTTTCCCCAGGCGCAGCAGACATTGTATCTCCCAGACCGAGGTCACAGCAGCACTTGCAGTATAGGTCCTCTCCTGTGGATGATCAGGTCTCGAATGATTAATCAGATAGAAAATGGCGGTCACGCCCGCGGCGGTGCGTACCGCGGCGGTGCGTACCGCGACCGCCGGCGCACATCGTCATTGGCTCCTGAGACCCATAGGGTTCAATGTTAACCAATGCTGCTTTGTGCCGCGGTCTTCGACCGCCTACCGCCACGGTGTGCCACACCAGCGCAGTGACCTCACATCCCACTGTCACACTTCACAGGTCAGGCAGCCGCCATTTCAAGGGCCCACATGGCATGATTTCTACTGCGTCACACAGGCCTAGGCCTTGCATCGCCACTCATACAAGCCATTCAATGCATAGCGATTCGTGTACTGTGCAAGCTGTGTGAACGAACCTGTGGGTTGCTTGACTCTGTGCTCCATGTTGTCCTTCCTAGACACCGTCCGCTGGGACTTGCGAGGCGAAGGATGAATCCTTCCGTGTACCGACCGCTGGTGGACCTGTCGACAATGGAAGAACGACATATCATACTTACATACCGGCTTGACAGAGCAACTATACATGAACTATGTGCCCAGCTGGAGCCAGACCTGATGTCCGCCAACCCACAGGGATTCCCCCTCTGGTGCAGGTTCTGTCAGTACTCCATTTTTTGGCAAGTGGGTCTTTTCAGACAACAGTGGCCATATCATCTGGGATGTCTCAGCCTATGTTTTCTAAGGTTTTGTCCAGAGTGTTGTCTGCCCTGATGAAATACATGCGGAGCTACATTATTTTCCCTGAGGTGGGAGAATTGGCTACAGTGAAGGGTGATTTCTATGCCCTTGGACATATCCCCAACATCATTGGTGCCATTGATGGGACCCATGTGGCTTTGGTTCCCCCCAAAGAAAGTGAGCAGGTGTACCGTAACAGAAAAAGTTATCATTCGATGAATGTCCAGGTGGTCTGTTTGGCTGACCAGTACATCTCCCATGTAAATGCCAAGTTCCCTGGGTCAGTGCATGACGCGTATGTCATGCAAAATAGCAGCATCCCTTATGTGATGGAACAGCTACAGAGACACCGTGTGTGGCTAATTGGTGACTCTGGTTACCCCAACCTGTCGTAGCTACTGACCCCAGTGAGGAATCCCCAGACCAGGGCAGAGGAACGGTACAATGAGGCCCATGGGCGATCTAGGAGGATCATAGAAAGGACCTTCGGGGTCCTAAAGGCCAGGTTTAGGTGCCTGCATATGACAGGGGGATCCCTCATGTACTCACCAAAGAAGGTGTGCCAGATCATCGTGGCCTGCTGTATGCTTCACAATCTTGCATTGCGACGCCAGGTGCCTTTTCTGCAGGAGGATGGTCCAGATGGTGGTGTTGTAGCAGCTGTGGAGCCTGTGGAGAGTGAAGAGGAGGAAGACGATGGGGACGACACGGACAACAGGGAGACAGTCATACAACAATACTTTCAGTAGCACACAGGTAAGAATCAGCCACCCCATTTTACATTTACTTAAGGCCTCATGCGTCTCCACTGTCTGTGTTTCCCCCCAGTTCCTGTTAACTGATTTGTGACTTTCCCTTCCCTTTTCAGAGCTGTATGACCCACTGCCTGACTTCAGCTTTGTTTGCCCATGGACTAAAGCTTATTGAAATTGGTATGTTGTCATCACAAAATAACTGGACATTATTGCACCGTTATGTGTAATACATTTGTTAAGAATACAAGCAGACTCCTGTTTTTTTAAGTGGAATAAGTGATTTATTTTAAGTGCTACATATAGGTACATGATTGGGAAACGGTGATGGGTTGGGGGTGGAGTAATGTCCATGGCAGAGTCCAGTTCTCAGTCGCACAGGTGCATTGTCCATATGCCTGGGGAAGGATGGAGCAGGGGCAGTTCAAGGTTGGACAGGGTGACAATGTGGGACAGTGGGATGACATCAGGGGGTATCTTAGGCTGGCGGGGGTCTTGCAATCCTACTCTGTCTTCTTGTGAGATCTCAGGTTCCGCTTGCGGGGTGGTTCTTCTTCTGCAGGAGGTGGGGTTCTGGTGGCCTGTCGTTGTGTGGGGGCCTCCTGTCCACTAGCGCCGGCGGAGGTGGTAGGCTGTTCCTGGCCTGGGCTAGTGTCAGGGGCACTTTGGGGTGCCACATGGTCCCGCAATGTGGTGACGATCTGGGTAAGGGCCACGACGATGGTCCCCATTGCGGAACCGATGTTCCTCAGTTCCTCCCTGAACCCCATGTACCGTTCCTCCTGCAGTTCCTGGATCTCCTGGAACCGGGCCAGTACCGTCGCCATCGTCTCCTGGGAGCGGTGGTATGCTCCCATGATGGAGGAGAGGGCCTCTTGGAGAGTCGGTTCCCCGGGCCTGTCCCCCCCCTGTCGCACAGCAGCCCTCCCAGTTCCCCTGTGTTCCTGGGCCTCTGTCCCCTGGACGGTGTGCCCACTACCACTGCCCCCAGGTCCCTGTTGTTGTTGGTGTGGTGGGTCAACCTGGGTGCCGTGTAGTGTTGGACACACCGCTGATTTACGTGTCCTAGAGACAGAGGCATGGGCCCGCTGGGTGGGAGCTGTGCTGGTGTTCCCTGAGGGGGTTGGGTCTGGTGTAGCCTGTGGCTGTCTGTGGGGAACCGACTGTCCAGAGGTCCCCGATGGGCCGGACTGGTCGTCTGGCTCCAGGGAGACAGAGCTGCTGTCATCGGTGGGGCCTCTTCTGGGAGTGGGATGGACATCTCTGGACCCTCCGTGGCGGTGTGGTGGCGTTCGGGTCCTGCAGGGGTATAAAGGTATAGTTATTGCTTCTGTGTGTGGCATTTCGTGTGATGGGTGGGTGTCCGTGTACCCATGTGCAGGCATTTCCTTGTGGGGGCTTTTGTGAGTGTGGCTTGTGGGGGTGATGTGTGTGTGTGTGCAGTGGGCATGCTTTGGTGATGGGTGTCCATGCTTTGTGGTCACATGCAGGGCTTGGTGTTGGGATGGGTGGGTTGTGATGGTGAGCCTTTTGCTAGGGGTTGGTGTGATGGGGGAGGGGGTAAGGGTGGGGGTATGATTTGGCATGCAGGTGGGGTGGGGGTGGGAAGGAGTAGTGAAGATTTGCCTTACCAGAGTCCATTCCTCCACCTACTCCTGCGAGGCCCTCAGGATGCAGGATGTGCAAGACTTCCTCCTCCCACGCGGTAAATTCTGGGGGAGTAGGTGGGGGTCCGCCGCCAGTCTTCTGCACCGCAATGTTGTGCCTTGATACCATGGAACGCACCTTCCCCCGTAGGTCGTTCCATCTCTTCCTGATGTCCTCCCGATTGCGTGGATGCTGTCCCACCGCGTTAACCCTGTCCACTATCCTTTGCCATAGCTCCATCTTCCTGGCAATTATGGTGTGCTGCACCTGTGCCCCGAAGAGCTGGGGCTCTACACGGACTATTTCCTCCACCATGACCCTGAGTTCGGCGTCACTGAACCTGGGGTGTCTTTGGGGTGCCATGGGGTGGTGTGGTTGAGGTGTGGGGTGGTGTTTGTGGTGATGAGTGTGGTGCGTGTGGTGGTGTGTGGTGTTTGGTGCGTGGATTCTGTGTGGGTGATGGTGTTGTGTGCCTCTGTGTTGTGGGATTGTCTATTCTGTGCTCTCTCTCTAGCCTTCGTCAATGATTTGGGGTCATAGGGGCTTGTGGGTGATGTGGGTGTGTGTTTTATATTGTGTTGGGTGTGTGGGAGTGGTGTTAGTATGTGTATCAGGTGTGTGTATTTCAAACTGACCAATGTGGCTGAGTTTTCTATGTGTGTGTGTATTTTGACCGCGGTGGTGTGTACCGCCAATGGAATACCGCGTTTGAAAGAGCGCCGCGTGGATTTGTGGGTCGGAATGGTATGGGCGTATTTCTGTTGGCGTGACGGTGGAGGTTTGGTCATCGCCATTTTTTCGCTGAGCTTTGGTGTGGCGGACTTTTGTGGATGTCGGGTTTTTGGCGGTTTGCCAGTTGCGGGTCAGAATGACCGTGGCGGTTTACCGCGGCCGCGGCGGTGTTATGGCGGTCTTCTGACCGGCGGTAAGCGCCTTTTACCGCCGAGGTCAGAATTACCCCCTATGTGTTGGTTTGGTCTGTGATGGTGCATAGTCAGGAAGAAGGCAGAACTTACCCTATTCGAGGGGCAGCCATTGACTTCCCCCAAGCAGACCTCAACATGGTCATTCATTTCTCAGTACTTGCAAGAGTGATACAGAGTGTGTGAGAAAACCTATTTTCCTGTTTGGGGAGGGGGCAGTGTAGCTTAGTGCAGTGGCTTGGGGGTCTCAGTGAGAGCCTGTTGCCATCAATAATTACTAGTGTTGCATGGACCGCCCACTATGTGAATGTTCTCCTTTGTGGCTCCTTTATTTGCTGAAACTCACTGATCCAAGTCATCTTAAGGCTTTACTCTGCATTTATCAGCATATTCTTCTAGTTCTGTTGACAGGTTTTCCAGTCAGTCCCCTTGTCATGCTGATGGGCTATGGCCTCATTGGAAAGTAAAACCAGCCCAGTGGTCAGGAAGAGACTTGTGACCTCTCACCATAGATTTTACTATGTCCTCCTCACTTAAATTAAGCACTGCCAAAGCGTTGTGAATTAAAACAAGCTGTTTTATTCAGAAATCGGAGCAGAACACCAAAGAGACCTACACTTCCCAGAAGTCTCCTCCAACTGCCAGTAACACTACATGAAAATTATTCTAAGAACAGTATGATGTCATAGTAAAAATTACATTTACGAATCAAGAGAAAACAAAGATACTTCAAGGTAGGACATAACACATCCCCGTCCTATAAATCATTTAGAGAATGTACATTATTCATTAAAATTCTACACATACTCTCACACACACACACTAAAGTGACACAATACAATTGCATGCAATAAGTGAAGGAAAGGGAAAAAATGAAAGGGAAATAAATAAAAAAATAGGAGAAATTATAGAATCAACAGGCATAAGTGCACAAGATATGGGCAAGAAGTACCAAACCTTATTTACATATTCATAGTCTCTTCATCCACCCAGGTGGACGAACTGGTCTTTTATGACATGGTAAAGCATAAGCCATATTTTCAAAAGTGCCGACATAATCATTGTTATTCAGCAAGGTTTTATGATCTGACCAATCTGGAAATATTCCACTATTCTCCTGTCTGTGCTCTAAAAAAACTGAACTTCACTTCAGTGATTTCAAAATGACCAAAGAATATCATTTTCCCATCTGTGTTTTTTTATCCATACTTTGTCACCCACACTCCATTCACTCCTCTTTGGCTGTATTTGAAGAACTCACTATCTGTTTTGGCTGTATTTCGAAGAACTCACTATCTGTTTTGGGGCGGACTGTGCCTTCAAATAAAGACACCTTCTCCAATGGACTTAGGACATTTATGCATTCTACTTTTGTTTTCATGTCCTACCAGGGATACCTATCTTGTTTATTTTGATTATATTGTTTAGTGGTGTGCTGTGGTAACTTTGTGGTCATTGTTATTGTGTACATCAGTACACACTTTTGTGCCTACTGGGTAGTAAGGCACCTGACCACTTGGTACCTACTTTGGACTTTATTTGCATTCATAACGTATTAGTGTACTTACTCCCTGGATGTGCGGCAGCTCTCACCCTTACTACCCCTCTTTAGACCATGTTTCCAATCAAACCTATCCTGGTACTTCATTTGATGATCAATAATTCTTTCTTGCACTTCTTTAACTAATTCTTTGTTCACACCCCTTCCGCTCTTTAACCACCTTGGATGTATTTTCATGCCAGCCATCCTCACTCTTAATACTTTGAAGGATGTAAGATCAATGCTTTAGTTCCTTGTGTCTGCAATTTCTCTTTGAGTATTTCTATCAAAGAACCCTATTTATTTACTGCCTCTTGACTTCAAGCTTTGACTATCCAATTAAATATTTCAGCCCGTTCATTGGCTTAAGGCCAATGAAGAGCCATCCTTATGTGATTCACTCACATATGTCTTAAAACCTAAAACTAAACTGCATCCCATTGTTAGTAATCCTACTCTAAGGTACCCCTTCTTTAGCAAATTCCTCCCCCAGGACAGAAATCACAGTCCAGCGTTAACACATTCAGTCAAAACCCACTTGGAAATGTAATCAACCAGTACTATGCCAAATCTTTAAGCTAGGCATAGGAAATTGAACGGTTCAACAATATTGAACCCTAACTTACACCACGTTTTTTTCAGGTTGTCTAGTGGTGATAAAGGAGCTTCCCTTGTTACCTAACTCATATCACAATGGGCACATTGTGTGCAGTCTTTCACTATAACCTTGAATATGTGATCCATCTGCGACTACCAACAATTCTCCCTCACCCCAACTTTAGTCATATTCCTCCCTAATTGACCTTCATGAGCTGAATTTATGATCCTGTCTCGCAGTTCCTCTAGCAGTACCACACTCTCACCTCTACACACAAATCCTCCTCCCAGAAGCAATTCATTTCATACAGTCCCAACCCCTTTCACCATACTTGTCAAACTCTTCCATGTTGGACATCCTTTACGACATACGTCCTCGGGAGGCAAAGTACTGGCAGTTTCCACTTCTTTTCACCATTCCACCCTAGACAGTGCACTTTGCTGCACCCAGAACACCCTTCTCTCTTAAATCTCATGCCACAAGTTCTTCAACAGCAACCTGGATAGACATTCCTCTTACTGGTTGAAGGATCCCTTCAAATGCTCCACTTGAAAATTATAGCATATAACACTTTCCATCCTTCTGCTAATGTAAGAAATTGTCTTCTCACTTTTCCTGCAAAAAGTAGCCTCACCAAAGGGCTATGCACCGTCCTCACCACAAATGGTAGTCCCTATAAGTTAATTTTAAAGTGTAGAATGCCCAAATTGCACACCAAAAGCTTCCCATTCAAATACTGAATAGTTCTTCTCTGCACTCTTTAGAGCCACGGAAACAAAAGCTACTATCTTCTCCTCACCATCCACAATCTGAAACAAAACTTCTCCCAGAATCTTTCAGCTGGCATCAATAATCAAAATGGTTTTCTTAAAGACATCAACATGTCCAAAGGTAGGTAACTTGCTGTTACACTGTTTGATGACCTCAAAGACATTATTACAATCAAATGACAACAAAAACTGTTCACCTTTTTGAGTAACAATCTTATTGGCTATACAACACTAGCAATATTTCTAATAAATGTGTTATAGTATTCAGTGAAGCCTAAAAAGGACCACACCACATCCTTTTTGGAAGGATCTGGCGCATCTGCTGTGAATTTGGCCAAATGAGACTTAGAGCTAATGTCTTTATAAACTATTGTGTGACCAAGATAAAACACTGTTGTCACTGAATTTGCACTTTACTTTCCTTAACGGACAAACCACATCTCTGTAGTCAATCAAGCACCTTAAAAAGAATCCTATCATGATTCTCATGGTTCTTATTATTCATCAGAATCTCATCCTGGAACACTTTGACTTGATATATTCCATCCAGCATTTTCAAGATGACATGTTGAAAACATGCTGCTGCTGATGCAGGGCCAAACAGCACGTGAAGAAATTAGTAGGCACCCAAAGGCGTCACAAACAAAGTTAAATGCTTGGACTCTTTCCTCAACGCCACCTGATGATAGGCAGCTGTAAGGTCTGTCACACTAAAGATACATGCATCCGTCAACATGGACAACTTCTGCCCATTATAATTCAAAAGCTGCCCATCAACCCATGTATTCTAGCTATGATCACACAGATCAATGCACCTCCTCAGATGCTTGCCATTGTCCTTTGGTACCAAAACCGCTTGCACCAGCCACTCTGAGGATTCAATCTCCTCAATCATTCCAGCATCCAGAAACCTAGTCAGTTCCCTTTTCAATGGATTCAGTATAAGTAGTGGTACCTTCCTCACCATATGCACCTCAAGCTTTCCACCTTTCTTTTGAACACAGCAGTACTCAAAATCATTAAGCAGTTCCAATTTCTCCTTCCATAAATATCTCTATTATGTTAGTTTTCTAATTCTCATCACTAGCAGAACTTGCTCACCTGCATGGAGATTGAGGGTGATGCCCAAAGCTCTTTGATGCCACCAACCCACTAAGCAGTCACCTTTTTTACCATGTAAGTATTGCCCCATGTCTCTCTCCATTTAAAATGAATCACCTTGTGTACTAATCCAACAATATCAATATCATACCCCAATAACCAAACAGCTTGATATCAGACTGTCTAAGCTTTATACCATCCGTCCCATAAACATCCTTCCCAATTAGTTCTCTAACCAGAGTGGATGGTGATCCAGAGTCCACTAAGACAGTTAACTCTCCCTTCAGTGCACCCAATTAAAATTCTTCAATCTGGCATACTCACTGTACCAGTGTCACACTCAATCATAGATGTGATTACATCTTACATAACTGTTAATACTAAAGTTTTTGCTGCTTCTATAAATTATCCTTCCTGGTTGACAGTATTTCCTTTATTGTTCCCTTGAGGAATACTTCTACATACTCTAGAAAAATGTCCTTTCCTCCCACACTTGCTACGGATCACATTTTTGGGAACACAGACCTGGACTGACCACACCAATGCAGATGGCCTTTCTAGGTTCTTCCACTTAGATGATGAAAATCACCAGGACAAAGGTTAGGTTGCTCATCACCTCATCCACCTTTTGTCTGGAGGGGGAGCATGAAAGAAAATGTCTCTTTTTGCATATTCACCCCCACATTTTTGGATGGATGCTGATGGTGTTTCCACTCTGAGAGTGCACTGAGGCCTGCTAACCAGACCTCAGTGCCAGTGTCCTAACCCCACACAAATTACATGTTAATTTGAATTCACCCAATTGACAAGCCTGGCTACCTTATAAAAACAGTGTCTTCTCAGGGCTGCAGCACTGTTTGTTCTTCCCTTCGTGTGACACCATACAAAATGGCTTCCAGCCAACCACTGCAGACTGGAAGAGTAGTGCTTGCACTGCCAGTTTGACTTTACCATGTAAACCTATGGCAAAGCCATCCTAGCCCTTAATATTATTTGTAAGTCTCCCCTAATGAAGGCCTATTAAGTCCTATGGCAGGGAGAAATACTTTGTTAAGTAAGCAATATTGTAAGAAGCTGGCTCTGTATATACTATATCAAAATGAGATATAGTGTGCACAGAGTCCAGTGCTTCCCCTGAGGCTTAACAGAGGCTAAAGTAGATAATACTAATGCTCTATCTTGTGGTAGTGTGGTCGAGCAGTTAGGCTTATCAGAGAGTAGTGCAAAGCATTTGTTGTACACACACAGACAATAGAAGAAGCACACACTCAATAACTTAACTCCAGACCAGTGGTATTTATATAGCAAAAATATATTTTCTTAATTTATTTTTAGAACCATAAGATTCAAGTTGCAGGTAAATACTTCAATAGATTTGTATTTCAGAAATGTATCAACAGTACTTTGTTCGAAATCGATAAGTTTTACAGTTTTTGAATTATTGGCAATAATCTGTTTTAAAAAAGGACACACTGCAATTTTCAGAAACATTTCCCAGGGGGAAGAAATGTTAGTTGGATTTGCAGGTAAGTATAACACTTACAGTTTAATTCTCCGGGTTTTAGGAAGCCCACTGGTTGGGGTTCAAGTTAACCCCAAACACCCACCACCAGAAATACTGGGCCGACCGGGTGTGGAGGTCAAAGATAAGCAAATTTAACATGGGCTCCTATGGAAACAGGGGGTACTTGGAATCAGGCCTGCCTGCAGGTAAGTACCCACGGCTCAGAGTGCAGACCAGGGGATTGAAGGGGTCCTGGAGGGGCCAAAAGTATGCACCAAACACACACCCTCAGTGGCAGAAGGGTAGCCAGGAACAGGACTTCGGACCTCCAATGCTGGTCTATGAGGAGACCCCGGGGGGTCATTCAGAGGCTGCAGGGGAAGTCCAGGGGGGGTGTCTTGGGGACACCACCAGTTGGACAGGGAGGAGGGCCACCTGTCGAATGTAGCTGCGCTGGGTGTCCGTTTTTCCAAGGCCTGGGGGCTGAAGGTGCAGTGGGTCATTTGGCATTGGATATCTTTACCCAGAGCTTTTGCGGTCAGGGTGGTCCTCGGGATTCCCTCTGCAGGCGCCGTCATGGAGGGGTGGAGAGGTCAACCCAGGTTGGGAATTTGCTCGGAATCACCTGGGGATCCTCTCTAGCTGGTTGGACCATCTGCACACTGGCCGTGGGCGTCGGGTGCAGAGTGGTTAGGACTCACACAATCGGAATGAGGTGGGAGTCCTTGGTTGATGGTTTCTTCTTGGACAGGGCCACTGTCCTCAGGAATTCCTGGTCCTTTTTGGGTGCAGGGCAGTTCTCTGGAGCTTGTCAGGGATCGCTGGTCCCGCTGGATGCGTCACTGTTCTTTTGCAGGTTCTGTGAAGCAGGAGACAAGCCGGTAAGGATGGGGCCAAAGCAGTTGTCGTCTTCCTTCTTTTCTGCTGGGGGTTTCAGCTAAGCAGTCCTTCTTTTTGTCAGGTCACCAGGAATCTGTTGAGCTGGGTTCAGGGAGGCCCTTAAATCCTAGATTTAGGGGTGTTTTAGGGGTCAGAGGGCAGTTGCCAATGGCTACTATCCCTGAGGGTGGCTATACCCTCCTTGTTCCCACTCCCTTTGGGACGGGGGGCACAAACCTAATTCTATTGGTCCCTGCACTCCAAACCAAGATGGAGGATTCTACAAGGAGGGAGTCACCTCAGCTCTGGACACCTTAGGGGTGGTCCTAGCTGGGTGGTCACAACCACCTGTTTTCCCTAATTTTCCCACTGGGCTTGCCGCCAAAAGTGGGGCTTTGTCCGGGGGGGCGGGCAACTCCACTAGCTGGAGTGCACTGGGGCACTGTAATCCAAGGCTTGAGCCTTTGAGGCTTTTTTCTCACCACAGAGTGCACAAAGGCACTCACCCCATGTGGTCAGAAACGTGTCTGAATGTGGCAGGATGGCACAGACCGGTCAGTCCTGCACTAGCAGTTTGGCTAACATACAGGGGCAATCTCTTAGATGTCCTCTGTGTACATTTTTCAATAAATCCCACACTGGCATCAGTGTGGGTTTATTGTGCTGAGAAGTTTGATACCATACTTCCCAGTATTCAGTGAAGCCATTATGGAGCTGTGGAGTTCGTAATGACAAACTCCCAGACCATATACTCAATATGGCTACACTGCACTTACAATGTCTGAGAATGGACTTAGACACTGTAGGGGCATATTGTTCATGCAGCTATGTCCTCACCTGTGGTATAGTGCACCCTGCCTTAGGGCTGTAAGGCCTGCTAGAGCGGTGACTTACCTATGCCACAGGCCGTGGTTTGTGGGCATGGCACCCTGAGAGGGGTGCCATGTAGACTTTGTCTTTTTCTCCCCACCAGCACACACAGGCTGCAAGGCAGTATACATGTGCTGGGTGAGGGATCCCCTATGGAGGCATAATACATGCTGCAGCTCTTAGAGGCCTTCACTGGCCGCAGGGCCGTTGGTACCATGGGTACCTTTAACAAGGGACTTAACTGTGTGCCAGGGTTGTGCCAATTGTGGAAACAAATATACAGTTTTGGGGTTCTGGTTAGCAAGATCCCAGCACACTTTCAATCAAAGTTGGCATCAACACTGGGCAAAAAGTGGGGAGTAACCATAGCAACAGTGGCATTTTCCTACATATATATTTTATAATATATCTTGTGTTATTTACTTTACACTGACAACTACCAGAATGGTAACATTTAAACTTATTAGAGTCTACATTGAACAATTGATCTTTGATAGAACCCTGCTTTTTGACTTCCAATTTTTGGGGATGTTGAGACTCTTGCTACCTTTACACCGTCCTGATCTTTCTTCCTCAATTCCTTCACTCAACTATCAGTGTGTCCAATGCCTTCTATAACACCAATGGCTTCTTTTAGATTTAGGTTTCTTTTAAGAACCACATTTATTTGGGTACAAAAATGCAATACCAACATCCTTTTTGGCATGTCAGACATGCCTCTAGGCTGACTTTCAGTATTTACAGTATTTATCTCCTCCAAATTACAATAGATATATCTGACCTCCTCACAATAATTATGTAGCAATGTACCCTGTTTCCTCGTTGCAGAAAGTTGTTTTTCCCCAATGGCTACTAAATATGAGGCAAACAGATTTTTGCTTTCTTGACCAGCATCTGATGGATGGCAGTTACCACCATTTCCACATAAAAGAAGCTAAAACAACAACAAAATAAGTAATCTTCAAAGCTAGCACAATAAATTAAAACAATTAACCAGTTCACCATATTGCATTGTTGATTCTAGCTCCCTCAACTTTGCTCTTCCACAGAAAGATTAACACAAGTAGCAGTAGCTGTGATCCATTGTTCAACTATTCCAGCATTTTATAACAGGGACATCAGGAAGGATTGCTTGTTTTTGCTTCAACTCATTCATTCATTCCATTCAATTGTTTGCTTTATTTCGGTCAATCGCTGTAAAGAAATGGCTCCCTGTTGCAGTTACCCCCCACTTTTTGCCTGATACTGATGCTGACTTGACTGAGAAGTGTGCTGGGACCCTGCTAACCAGGCCCCAGCACCAGTGTTCTTTCACCTAAAATGTACCATTGTTTCCACAATTGGCACAACACCCTGGCACCTAGGTAAGTCCCTTGTAACTGGTACCCCTGGTACCAAGGGCCCTGATGCCAGGAAAGGTCTCTAAGGGCTGCAGCATGTCTTATGCCACCCTAGGGACCCCTCACTCAGCACAGACACACTGCTTGCCAGCTTGTGTGTGCTGATGGGGAGAAAATGACTAAGTCGACATGGCACTCCCCTCAGGGTGCCATGCCAACCTCCCACTGCCTGTGGCATCAGTAAGTCACCCTTCTAGTAGGCCTTACAGCCCTAAGGCAGGGTGCACTATACCACAGGTGAGGGCATATGTGCATGAGCACTATGCCCCTACAGTGTCTAAGCAAAACCTTAGACATTGTAAGTGCAGGGTAGCCATAAGAGTATATGGGCTGGGAGTCTGTCAAAAACGAACTCCACAGCTCCATAATGGCTACACTGAATACTGGGAAGTTTAGTATCAAACTTCTCAGAATAATAAACCCACACTGATGCCAGTGTTGGATTTATTACAAAATGCACACAGAGGGCATCTTAGAGATACCCCCTGTATTTTACCCAATTGTTCAGTGCAGGACTGACTGGTCTGTGCCAGCCTGCTGCTGAGAGACGAGTGTCTGACCTCATGCGGTGAGAGCCTTTGTGCTCTCTGAGGACAGAAACGAAGCCTGCTCTGGGTGGAGGTGCTTCACACCTCCCCCCTGCAGGAACTGTAACACCTAGCAGTGAGCTTCAAAGGCTCAAGCTTCGTGTTACAATGCCCCAGGGCACTCCAGCTAGTGGAGATGCCCGCCCCCTGGACACAGCCCCCACTTTTGGCGGCAAGTCCAGGAGAGACAATGAGAAAAAGAAGGAGGAGTCACTGGCCAGTCAGGACAGCCCCTAAGGTGTCCTGAGCTGAGGTGACCCTGACTTTTAGAAATCCTCCATCTTGCAGATGGAGGATTCCCCCAATAGGATTAGGGATGTGACCCCCTCCCCTTGGGTGGAGGCACAAAGAGGGTGTACTCACCCTCAGGGCTAGTAGCCATTGGCTACTAACCCCCCAGACCTAAACATGCCCTTAAATTTAGTATTTAAGGGCTCCCCTGAACCTAAGAATTTAGATTCCTGCAACAACAAGAAGAAGGACTGCCTAGCTGAAAACCCCTGCAGAGGAAGACCAGAAGACAACAACTGCCTTGGCTCCAGAAACTCACCGGCCTGTCTCCTGCCTTCCAAAGAACTCTGCGCCAGCGACGCCTTCCAAAGGGACCAGCGACCTCTGAATCCTCTGAGGACTGCCCTGCTTCGACGACGACAAGAAACTCCCGAGGACAGCGGACCTGCTCCAAAAAGACTGCAACTTTATCCAAAGGAGCAGCTTTAAAGAACCCTGCAATCTCCCCGCAAGAAGCGTGAGACTTGCAACACTGCACCCGGCGACCCCGACTCGGCTGGTGGAGAACCAACACCTCAGGGAGGACCCCCGGACTACTCTACGACTGTGAGTACCAAAACCTGTCCCCCCTGAGCCCCCACAGCGCCGCCTGCAGAGGGAATCCCGAGGCTTCCCCTGACCGCGACTCTCTGAAACCTAAGTCCCGACGCCTGGAAAAGACCCTGCACCCGCATCCCCCAGGACCTGAAGGACCGGACTTTCACTGCAGAAGTGACCCCCAGGAGTCCCTCTCCCTTGCCCAAGTGGAGGTTTCCCCGAGGAAGCCCCCCCTTGCCTGCCTGCAGCGCTGAAGAGATCCCTTGATCTCTCATTGACTTCCATTGCGAACCCGACGCTTGTTCTAACACTGCACCCGGCCGCCCCCGCGCCGCTGAGGGTGAAATTTCTGTGTGGGCTTGTGTCCCCCCGGTGCCCTACAAAACCCCCCTGGTCTGCCCTCCGAAGACGCGGGTACTTACCTGCTGGCAGACTGGAACCGGGGCACCCCCTTCTCTCCATTGAAGCCTATGCGTTTTGGGCACCACTTTGAACTCTGCACCTGACCGGCCCTGAGCTGCTGGTGTGGTAACTTTGGGGTTGCTCTGAACCCCCAACGGTGGACTACCTTGGACCAAGAACTGAACCCTGTAAGTGTCGTACTTACCTGGTAAAACTAACAAAAACTTACCTCCCCCAGGAACTGTGAAAATTGCAGTGTGTCTACTTTTAAAATAGCTATTTGTGAATAACTTGAAAAGTATACATGCAATTGAAATGATTCAAAGTTCCTAATGTACTTACCTGCAATACCTTTCAAACAAGATATTACATGTTAAATTTGAACCTGTGGTTCTTAAAATAAACTAAGAAAATATATTTTTCTATAACAAAACCTATTGGCTGGATTTGTCTCTGAGTGTGTGTACCTCATTTATTGTCTATGTGTATGTACAACAAATGCTTAACACTACTCCTTGGATAAGCCTACTGCTCGACCACACTACCACAAAATAGAGCATTAGTATTATCTCTTTTTACCACTATTTTACCTCTAAGGGGAACCCTTGGACTCTGTGCATGCTATTCCTTACTTTGAAATAGCGCAGACAGAGCCAACTTCCTACATTGGTGGATCAGCGGTGGGGTACAAGACTTTGCATTTGCTGGACTACTCAGCCAATACCTGATCACACGACAAATTCCAAAATTGTCATTAGAAATTGATTTTTGCAATTTGAAAAGTTTTCTAAATTCTTAAAGACCTGCTAGGGCCTTGTGTTAGATCCTGTTTAGCATTTCTTTTAGAGTTTAAAAGTTTGGTAAAAGTTTGAATTAGATTCTAGAACTAGTTTTAGATTCTTAAAAAGTATTCCAACTTTTAGAAGCATAATGTCTAATACAGATGTGAATGTGGTGGAACTCGACACCACACCTTACCTCCATCTACAGATGAGAGAGCTAAGGTCACTCTGTAAACTAAAGAAAATAGCAATGGGCTCCAGACCTTCCAAACTACAGCTCCAGGAGCTGTTGGCAGAGTTTGAAAGAGCCAACCCCTCTGAGGATGGCAACACAGAGGATGATGATAGTGACTTGGAGGGTGATTCCCCCCCACCAGTCCTATCTAGGGAGAACAGGGCTTCTCAAGCCCTGACTCCACAAATAATAGTCAGAGATACTGGTTCCCTCACAGGAGGGACCAACAACTCTGAAATCACTGAGGATAACTCCAGTGAAGAGGACATCCAGTTAGCCAGGATGGCCAAAAGATTGGCTTTGGAAAGACAGATCCTAGCCATAGAAAGGGAAAGACAAGAGATGGGCCTAGGACCCATCAATGGTGGCAGCAACATAAATAGGGTCAGAGATTCTCCTGACATGTTGAAAATCCCCAAAGGGATTGTAACTAAATATGAAGATGGTGATGACATCACCAAATGGTTCACAGCTTTTGAGAGGGCTTGTGAAACCAGAAAAGTGAACAAATCTCACTGGGGTGCTCTCCTTTGGGAAATGTTCACAGGAAAGTGTAGGGATAGACTCCTCACACTCTCTAAAAAAGATGCAGAATCTTATGACCTCATGAAGGGTACCCTGATTGAGGGCTTTGGATTCTCCACTGAGGAGTATAGAATTAGATTCAGGGGGGCTCAAAAATCCTCGAGCCAGACCTGGGTTGATTATGTTGACTACTCAGTGAAAACACTGGATGGTTGGGTAACTGGAAATGAAGTGTATGACTATGTTGGGCTTTATAATTTGTTTATGAAAGAACACATTTTAAGTAACTGCTTCAATGAAAAGTTGCATCAGTATCTGGTAGACCTAGGTCCAATTTCTCCCCAAGAATTGGGAAAGAAGGCAGACCACTGGGTCAAGACTAGGGTAACCAAAACTTCCACTGGGGGTGACCAAAAGAAAGGGGTTACAAAGCCTCCCCAGGAGAAAGTGGGTGACACTAGAAACAAAGAAAAAGAGTCCCCTGTAGGCCCCCAAAAACCAGACCAGGTGGGTGGGCCCAGAGACACAACCCAAAACAAAGGTGGGTACCAGGGTAAGAGCTGGGATGCCACAAAGGCATGGTGCCATAACTGTAAACAGACAGGGCACCACACCAAGGACACTTCTTGTCCCAAAAACAAACCCCCTAGCAAAATCCCAGGGGTGACCAGTGTAGCCATTGGGGATGACTCCTCAGATGAGGAGGTCTTCATAGCCTTCAACTGGAAAAAGGGCCCAACAGGTGAGTTGGAGATTCCAGAGGGAAGTAGACACTTCCACCACCTACTGGTGAATGGAATCCCAGCCACTGCCCTGAGAGACACTTGTGCCAGTCACACTATTGTGCATGACAGGCTGGTGTTCTCAAACCAGTACATCCCAGGTGAGATGGCCAGAGTAAGAGTTAGCCCAGACAGGGTCACTGATAGGCCTGTGGCTTTTGTGCCCATAGAAGTGGGTGGGACTTTTAGCTGGAGAAGGGTGGTAGTCAGTACAGACCTCCCCCTTGATTGTCTCCTTGGAAATGACTGCCCAGAGGTTAGTCAGAGCCCAAGAGAGGAACTGGTCCAGTGCCAGTCCTCTCCCAAGGATTCTGGAGTGCCTGCCTCTGCAGTAAATGCAAGTAGGCCCCAGAAGAAAAAGAAAAGGAGACAGAGTAGGAAAGGTGGACAACCTTTAGCCAAGGTTCCAGCAAGCCAAGGAGATTCTGCTCCAGTAGGGGAGAACTCCAAAAGTGGCTCTGATAAAGTCCAACATGACCCACAAGAAGTCCTCGCTAGTCAGGCAACTGTTAAGCCTGAGTGGGTGGCTCCTCAGCTAACCGAAGAAAGAGTGGAAGAAGGGTGTTTACTACAAGATGTGGTAACCCCCCACTCTAATACAGCAGACAGGCACCCTGAACCCAAAGAAGCCTGTAACTTAGCCCCTTCCCTTGTAGGTGAAGAGCTAAAGGTGTGGTTCTGGGCACTGATAGCTGTCAGTGGCCTCTGCTGGGTGTTAGCCTTTATGGCTGCACTATCCTTGGCATGGTGGTCTGACCCCATGCCAAATAGCAAGTTAGGCCCCCTGACCCTGTTGGTCATGGTGGGGTTACTCCAGCTCTGGGTAACCTCTTTGGGTAAGCTAGGGGTGACCCTGGCTAAGATAAGATTAGCAGAGGTGGATACCTCTAACCCCAAAATAGAGAGAATGGGTGAAGACATAAAAAGCACAGACAAGAGGCAGTTCAGACTAGGTCCTATCACTGTGGAAGTGGGTCAGTTCCCCAGAGGGAATGACCTGAACAGGAGGATGTAAGGCAGAGTAGGCCCTGCAACAAACCAGCCTATTTCCTCTACTCTTCCTCGCCTGACAGACTAGGAAGACTCTCCCAGCTTTGGCTGAGTCTCCTGGCCTGTGGGCTGAGGGGGGGCTTGTGTAAAGAAATGGCTCCCTGTTGCAGTTACCCCCCACTTTTTGCCTGATACTGATGCTGACTTGACTGAGAAGTGTGCTGGGACCCTGCTAACCAGGCCCCAGCACCAGTGTTCTTTCACCTAAAATGTACCATTGTTTCCACAATTGGCACAACACCCTGGCACCTAGGTAAGTCCCTTGTAACTGGTACCCCTGGTACCAAGGGCCCTGATGCCAGGAAAGGTCTCTAAGGGCTGCAGCATGTCTTATGCCACCCTAGGGACCCCTCACTCAGCACAGACACACTGCTTGGCAGCTTGTGTGTGCTGATGGGGAGAAAATGACTAAGTCGACATGGCACTCCCCTCAGGGTGCCATGCCAACCTCCCACTGCCTGTGGCATCAGTAAGTCACCCCTCTAGTAGGCCTTACAGCCCTAAGGCAGGGTGCACTATACCACAGGTGAGGGCATATGTGCATGAGCACTATGCCCCTACAGTGTCTAAGCAAAACCTTAGACATTGTAAGTGCAGGGTAGCCATAAGAGTATATGGGCTGGGAGTCTGTCAAAAACGAACTCCACAGCTCCATAATGGCTACACTGAATACTGGGAAGTTTAGTATCAAACTTCTCAGAATAATAAACCCACACTGATGCCAGTGTTGGATTTATTACAAAATGCACACAGAGGGCATCTTAGAGATACCCCCTGTATTTTACCCAATTGTTCAGTGCAGGACTGACTGGTCTGTGCCAGCCTGCTGCTGAGAGACGAGTGTCTGACCTCATGCGGTGAGAGCCTTTGTGCTCTCTGAGGACAGAAACAAAGCCTGCTCTGGGTGGAGGTGCTTCACACCTCCCCCCTGCAGGAACTGTAACACCTAGCAGTGAGCTTCAAAGGCTCAAGCTTCGTGTTACAATGCCCCAGGGCACTCCAGCTAGTGGAGATGCCCGCCCCCTGGACACAGCCCCCACTTTTGGCGGCAAGTCCAGGAGAGATAATGAGAAAAACAAGGAGGAGTCACTGGCCAGTCAGGACAGCCCCTAAGGTGTCCTGAGCTGAGGTGACCCTGACTTTTAGAAATCCTCCATCTTGCAGATGGAGGATTCCCCCAATAGGATTAGGGATGTGACCCCCTCCCCTTGGGAGGAGGCACAAAGTGGGTGTACTCACCCTCAGGGCTAGTAGCCATTGGCTACTAACCCCCCAGACCTAAACACGCCCTTAAATTTAGTATTTAAGGGCTCCCCTGAACCTAAGAATTTAGATTCCTGCAACAACAAGAAGAAGGACTGCCTAGCTGAAAACCCCTGCAGAGGAACACCAGAAGACAACAACTGCCTTGGCTCCAGAAACTCACCGGCCTGTCTCTTGCCTTCCAAAGAACTCTGCGCCAGCGACGCCTTCCAAAGGGACCAGCGACCTCTGAATCCTCTGAGGACTGCCCTGCTTCGACGACGACAAGAAACTCCCGAGGACAGCGGACCTGCTCCAAAAAGACTGCAACTTTATCCAAAGGAGCAGCTTTAAAGAACCCTGCAATCTCCCCGCAAGATGCGTGAGACTTGCAACACTGCACCCGGCGACCCCGACTCGGCTGGTGGAGAACCAACACCTCAGGGAGGACCCCCGGACTACTCTACGACTGTGAGTACCAAAACCTGTCCCCCCTGAGCCCCCACAGCGCCGCCTGCAGAGGGAATCCCGAGGCTTCCCCTGACCGCGACTCTCTGAAACCTAAGTCCCGACACCTGGAAAAGACCCTGCACCCGCAGCCCCCAGGACCTGAAGGACCGGACTTTCACTGCAGAAGTGACCCCTAGGAGTCCCTCTCCCTTGCCCAAGTGGAGGTTTCCCCGAGGAAGCCCCCCCTTGCCTGCCTGCAGCGCTGGAGAGATCCCTTGATCTCTCATTGACTTCCATTGCGAACCCGACGCTTGTTCTAACACTGCACCCGGCTGCCCCCGCGCCGCTGAGGGTGAAATTTCTGTGTGGGCTTGTGTCCCCCCCAGTGCCCTACAAAACCCCCCTGGTCTGCCCTCCGAAGACGCGGGTACTTACCTGCTGGCAGACTGGAACCGGGGCACCCCCTTCTCTCCATTGAAGCCTATGCGTTTTGGGCACCACTTTGAACTCTGCACCTGACCGGCCCTGAGCTGCTGGTGTGGTAACTTTGGGGTTGCTCTGAACCCCCAACGGTGGGCTACCTTGGACCAAGAACTGAACCCTGTAAGTGTCGTACTTACCTGGTAAAACTAACAAAAACTTACCTCCCCCAGGAACTGTGAAAATTGCACTGTCTACTTTTAAAATAGCTATTTGTGAATAACTTGAAAAGTATACATGCAATTGAAATGATTCAAAGTTCCTAATGTACTTACCTGCAATACCTTTCAAACAAGATATGACATGTTAAATTTGAACCTGTGGTTCTTAAAATAAACTAAGAAAAGATATTTTTCTATAACAAAACCTATTGGCTGGATTTGTCTCTGAGTGTGTGTACCTCATTTATTGTCTATGTGTATGTACAACAAATGCTTAACACTACTCCTTGGATAAGCCTACTGCTCGACCACACTACCACAAAATAGAGCATTAGTATTATCTCTTTTTACCACTATTTTACCTCTAAGGGGAACCCTTGGACTCTGTGCATGCTATTCCTTACTTTGAAATAGCGCATACAGAGCCAACTTCCTACAATCGCCATAAAAGCAGTACAAGCACAATACAATATCAAATATGAAAATTCACAAATACCATGCATGTAAAATTATTTGAAGTATCCATTCTTGGCCTACATGCAAAAACAAATGAGCAAGCACTTGACCATAGGGAAATATCAAGTATGCAATACCACGCCTAGAAGTAATGTAATAAAAAATATTGGCAAAGCTTCAGTCCAAAATAATGTCTTTAACAAATAGATACTCATATGTGGGGCATTACTAGGTACAAACAAACTACAGATAGCACATAAGACATAAGAATTAGACCCTTAAAGCGGGAAATTGAATAAATCCCAGGATATGGGTATGGGTACAAACCCTATCCTAGCGGGGAGCACAACCTAGCTAAGTAAAGTGCAAGTGCTCCAGCTACAAATTTTGTCTCCTCCTTTCCGGCCCCTCCAATTAACAGTCAGAGTGGCACGTGGTAAAGTGCCTAACCTGAACCTCACGTAAAGGCTTTTTGTGAATGGGACCTCAATGTCAGTCATGTAATTTTCAAAATACAAGGTAGGCTTGAAGCCTAGGAAACAGTCAGTTAATAGGCCCAAGACAACCTGTTTGAGAAATTTAGCCTCCCAGTAGGTGGCCTTCAGTTTATTATTTGCTGGAGATGGAATGGTATCAGGGGCCTGCCAATACACAAGTACATTGAAAGAGTATAAGGACTGTTTAATATAATCCAGCCAGGGTAACCGGACATCTCTCAAGGATTTATCCAGAACTTCTCCTAAGCCCACCCTGCACTCTGCCAGCTTGGATGTTGAACAAATACGTAGCTAGTACAAGATGGGTTTCATCAGATGTGCAGGGGGGGCGATAGACTGAAAATCGAGAACATGTTTAGAAATCAGTGGGGTACTTTGGGAACATTTGATGGCTACTCTAAGAAATGTATTCTCATCCACATCCAAAGCTTTTAGATTGATGTGTCCCCGGAGTTTTGCTCCATATACTGCAGCAGCGACCGCTTTAGCCCTGCAAACATCAAGAAATGGGGAAATTGGGTGGAATAACGTCCCATTTGCAAATTTTAAGATGGCTATAGCTCTGTGCTTCAATATAAGGGTACTTTTAGTAACCTTTGTTCCCCATGTTTTTGCACTGAAAATGTGAATGCCAAGATAATCAGAATGTAGCACCTTTCCAACTCCTCCCCTTCTAACTTTAATGGTTCTCTGAAACCTCTGTGAGGGTGGATGGCCATAAATGTTGTCTTAATTGTGTTAATTGCCATTCCATGGTCCTGACAGAATCTGTTAAAATTATTTAGTAAGGTTTCTAGGCCATTGAGGATTTTTGACATGAGTAAAGTATAATCCGCAAATAGTAAAGCTGGTATTTTAGTGCACCCTAGGACCAGAGAGTTGTTGTCACAACCCAAAAGGTAATCCATGCAGCCATTTATAAACAGCAAGAACAAAGTGGGAGTGAGGACACATCCTTACCTATCTCCTTTGGAAATCTTGAAAGGGTTGGTGTTTTCCCCGTCTGTACCCCGTATGACTTGACCAAACCTATCCTGATGATGCCTAACAAATAGATCAAGAAGACGGTGGGGAAGACCTAAGTCAGCTAGTGTTCACCATAGCTTGTCCCTAGGTACCATGTCAAAAGACGCTTTAAGCTCAACAAAAGTGATGTAGAGGCTGCCCCTTTTTATGTCTACTTCTTTCCGCCTTATTAGTTGGAACCTAAAAACTTGGTCAACTCTACTCATTTTGGGCTGAAAACCAGCCTGAAACTTCGTTAGGATTTTATTCACATCGACCCAGGCAAGAGGCTGGTCTAATAGAAGCTTGCAGATTTTTTTTTACTTGAATCAATATGGCTGATTGGAAAGTAATTGGCAATGCCAGATTTTGGGCACCACTCTCCACTCAGTTGACACATCAGATGCTCATTCTATACCTCATACATGACACTAAGCCTACTGTTTCACTGCTTAGGGTCAATACTAAGAAACGCAAGTGCACAGGTATGAATTTAAATTTCAACGTTATCTCTTCAACACGTAGGGGGCGTGTCCAAGATGGCAGCCGGTGCGGACGCTTTCTAAGAGCTCTGCTCGCGGGCTGAAAATACTCCTCAAATTCTCCCCCCCACCGACCTGCTCCGATGCCTGCCGCCTTGCTTGGAGTGGCTGCAAGGCAGCAGTGAGGCGATTATTTGCTCGGCTGACCTTCGGCCGCGCAGCGTGGTGCATTTTGGACCCGGGGCTGAGTGAGGCACCTGATGATGGTGACGCTGGGCGCAGAGCGGCGAGGACGGAGGTGGGAGCAGTGGGGCGTGGCGGCGCTCTGGTGCTCGAGGACCTGGCCTCGCATTCACTATAGGAATTGAGGATGTACATCAGAGGCTGTCGCCGATAGGTGGTGAAACATAGAGGGACACGGTCGGACATTGGCCGACGCATGGATCAGTCGGAGGAACCCTCCTAGTGAAGAGGTAACGGCTTGCAGACCCGACCGCGGTGGCCTGAGACGCGTGGCTACAGCCGCCTACCACACCTCTATGTGAGTGAAGCTCACTACGCACTGCCTGGATCACCCCACAGGGCCTGGTGTCTCTCCAAGCGCATTCAGCACAATTTGAAAAGCTACAAGTGTTAGACACAAAAACTACCCTGGAAGGGAAGATAGACTCAGTGGTAGTTGAAGTGAATCTGCTCAGAGCGGACCACCGCAAATTAGCGGACAGGGTCACTGATAATGAACGGGCGCTTAATGTAACTCTGCCAGAAATCAAAGATCTACGAGACCAGGTGCAACACATGGAAACAGAGGTCACCGAATCCCAAGTGGACCACCACGCCCGGGAGCCCCCCCCTCAAACCATGATCGCACGCCTACTAAACTTTCGTGACAGAGATCAGATCCTCCAAAGTTTCAGGACACAAGGCCCAACACAGATGGATAACAACATAATAACGACTTATCCAGACTACACCGTCGAAGTACAACGCAGGTGTGCGTCCTTCATGAGAGTGAAACAACTATTGCGCGACAATAATCTCTCCTACTCCCTGTTGTTTCTGGCACGACTCCGGGTGATAGACGGGGAGAAGACACATATTTTTCCATCCCCTGAAGATGCCTGGACCTGGCTCCATGCCAAGGGGCTGGCTCAATTAAAAAATGATGACTCCAAGCGGGGAACGTGGCTCACTCCTCAACCTCATCGAAGAAAGAAATTAAAGCCTGAGACACGTCCATCCAAAGTACAAGCTGCCGAAAGCCAGAAGCAGGCCCTGAGAGAAGCCAACTTGTTTACGTCACCACAGTGCCAGACTCACCGAGACGCCGAGATCGCAAACTCGGACCTTTTGACAGGTCAATCTAGTGGCTCCACCTCCCCATCGGTATTCGATCCAGAGCTCACCCTGCGCTTGGCGGACAACATTTAAGTTCTGAATCAGAGTGTATGTCAATGAACTGCCGAGCTGGGACCATTCGGACGAACCAGTGGGATTCCACGTCCAGATTGGCGTTCTCTGCTTACCGGTCTATTTGAGAGTCCCCTCCTGGAGAAGAATGTTGATGTTGTGGATGACGGAGGTGGTGGAGTGCACAGGGTGAGGCGGGTGGTGATGAACATCCGGAACGGGCTGCCATGAATGGACTTCCCGTCACCAACACCCACACCCTAACGGGACACCTAAGGGACCATACCATGACAGTTACCACATGTGACACCTGTTGTGCCACCGTGTTACAAGTTGGGCTTCACTTAAGAAGTCTTTTCTTTGTTCATCTTAATCTTCTTTCTCTATCTTCTTTTACACATATCAGATGTGGGGGCATAGGACAGGGGGTGGTGGGAAGAGGGGGACAGGGGTGGCAGGAATGCATTGCACAACACTCTCTTCTTAGGCGGGCAACCCAATGATATCCACACCACTGTGTAACCTTCCACTCACATGGGACTGGCCACATATAACATAATAACTTGGAATGTGAGAGGCATGGCCAGCTCCAATAAGCGCTGTAGGATCTATGCGTACCTTAAAAGATACAAAACACATATTGCTATACTGCAGGAAACCCATTTAACACAATACGAATTACATAATCTTAAAAAGAAATGGTGTGGTTTGGCTTATGGCACCACAACATCTGCATATGCCAAGGGAGTGTTAGTATGGATTGCCCCAGAAGTACCCTACACAGTAGAACATCATAAAATTGATGTAGACGGTCTGTATGTGTGGTTGGAGGGCTCTCTAGATGGTAGACCGCTAATCATAACAGGTTTATACGCTCCCAATTCAAAACAAGGAGAATTTCTCCCATCGCTCACTCCACAGTTGTACCAAGATCCAACTTTGAACTATATATGGGGCGGAGATTGGACCTGCGTGCCGGACATAGATAAAGATAGGTCTCATCCCCCATTGGGCGGCGCTTCTGGCAGGAAAACTTCCCAAATGTTCCAGACCTGGATTTCAGAGCGCAGGCTTGTAGATGTATGGCGTACGCTATATCCCCTTGACAGGGAATATTCCTTTTTTTCCTGGTTCATCACCTTCACACCCGCATAGATCTACTGCTTTGCTCTTCCGAGCTAATTAGCAACTTCACAGAGGCTTCTTATTTAGCTAAAACTACATCAGACCACTGCCCACTGCTGGGTACCACTCACTGCGGTAGAGCGAGGACTGGCCTTCCTACCTGGCGACTGCAACCGAGTTTGCTCTTGGACCCACCATTCCACCAGGAGCTGACAGAACACATTTCTGCTTATTTTAAACTCAATAATGGGGTGTCGGCGTCGCGTGCTATGGAGTGGGCTGCCCACAAGGTGGTGATTAGGGGCCTCTGCATGTCGGCAGTGGGGGGAACGCGACGAGTGCTGGCAAGGGAGTTGATGAAGGCAGAAACTGAGGTCCACAAAGCGGAGCGAGAGCTGGTGACAGGGGCTGTGACCCCAGAGGTATTACACACGCTCCGCTTGCGGACCGGCGAGGCCGACACACGCTTGTGCAGATTCGATTACCACCATTATGAAGCCAGGGCGCATTCTGAGGGGGACCGCTCGGGTACACTGCTGGCCTGGCTGGTGCGTGGGGAACAGCAACGCGGACCAACAGAGGCGATAAAATTAGTCTCGGGCGTAGTGGTCAACACCCAAGTAGAAATAAACGATGCATTCAGGCAATACTATAGCACCTTATATGCAGCACAGCCCCCCATCAGCAGAGCAACTGACAGAATTCTTTCACGCACTCCCCTTGACTCATCTCTCTGTAGCGCAGCAAAGTGAATTAGACAAACCTATAGATGCGGAAGAGGTTCAGTTAGCATTGCAACAACTAGCGGGCAACAAAGCGCTGAGTAGTGATGGTCTCCCAGCAGAGTACTACCGCACATGCTCGGGGCAACTAATTAAGCCGTACATAGAAATGTTACATGAAGCGCTTGAGAATGGTAGGCTCTAGGGATCGCAGCGGGAGGCGGTGATAGTGGGTCTTCCGAAACCTGTGCGAGACCCGCTAGATATCCGCTCATAATGACCCCTCTCTCTGCTGAGCCTAGATTGCAATCTCATAGGCAAGATTCTGGTGAATCGCCTACTTCCGCTGATGCCACTGTTGGTCCATGATGACCAGTCGGGCTTTATCCCGGGACGTAACACCTTTATAAACATCAGGCGTCTATTGCAGCTCATAACAGACGCACCTGAGCTTCAATACGACTGAGTAGCAGTTTCCCTAGACATTGAGAAGGCATTTGATATGTTGGGCTGGCCCTTCTTGGTGGAGACGCTGAACCAACTGGGGTTCGGGGACGCATTCATAAAGTGGATTAACATCTTGTACACTGACCCTGTCGCTCAGGTTAAAACGGGTGGGATAATATCGGACGGGTTTCCTGTCGGTAGGGGCACAAGGCAGGGATGTCCACTGTCTCCGCTTCTGTTTGCGCTGGCGATTGAGCCACTGGCTGCACAGCTCAGAATGAGAGCTCAGGAATGGGGTATACTGTACGAGGATAGTCATCAGATTATTTCTTTATATGCGGATGATGTGCTGATATATTTTCGTAAGTGCACAGCCACGCTTCCGGGTTTGCTGCAGCTACTGGACCAATTTGGAGATTTATCAGGCTTGCGAGTAAATTTGTCCAAGTCCTGTCTGTTCCCACCAGTGCCGACACCGGAGGAACTCTGCTCCACTGCCCCCGACACATGCTTTTCCGTGGTCGCATACTACCTTTAAATACCTAGGCATACAAATATACCACAGTACCACTGACCTGAGGGAGGGCAATTTAGGACGTACACTTCGATCAATTAGAGGATCCTTGCCTTCCTGGAGATCGCTTCCGCCCATGGGAAGGGTAGCAATCGCATAAATGATTATACTCCTGCGCATGCTGTATCACTTCACTGCACTTCCTCTATTAATCCCCGTGATTTTTTTACACTACTGAATAGCCTCACAACTGACTTAATATGGGGTGGAGGCCACCGGCACATGACATTGACAGCCACGCAGTTGCCACTTGAACTAGGCGGACTGGGCACCCCACACTACAAACTATATTATGCCGCTGCACAGATACAGTGGGCTTGGCACTGGATACAGAATCCCCTGAACTCAGAGGCAAAATTAGTACACGCCAACCTAGGATGCACAGATGCATTAAAATGGTTGATGGATCGCAATAGTCCGACTGGTCAGAATAATAACTTGATGTACGTAGCTCGCTGGCGCCGTTACATAATCGGTGGAAACCAGACCCACCCATACTCACCCCGGATTACCCTGCTATCCATCCCAGGGATCTCAAAATTGACCAGACATCATAAGTTGGACCGATGGTCCGCGAGAGGCATACAAATGATTGTGGACATATTCATAGAAGGCTGCATGATGACATATGCTGAACTTACTTCAACATATGAACTGGACCGGGGATGGTTCCTGACATACTGTGCGTTACAACAGCTCACACGCCGGACTTGGCGATGCAGGGATAAGGAACCTCCAACATCTCTCATACTGCACGAACTATTATCCGGCCCCGGAGGCCAATGCAGCATATCCCAGATATACAAAGCCTTACTTGCCAGCCCGGAGGTAGCCCAGCCCAAAGCGAAGGCCAGGTGGGAAGGGGTTTCACCTGCTCCATTAACTCAACAAGAATGGGGCACTGCACTTAGTTTGACAGTATCGCGCAATCCCAGATTCCGCTTTACACAATTCAATTACTTACATCAGACCTATTTGTCCCCCCACAGGCTACAACGCATGTTTCCTCAGTCCATTCAGGAGTGCCCAAGATGTGGTGACTCAGACGCCACCTTTTTTCATATGACTTGGGAATATCCGCTGATGTTCCGGGCCTGGCAGGACATAACTGCGCTGACTGCCGAGCTGCTTGGGCATCCGCTCTCCCCCATGCCTGCATTGTGTTTATTGGGTATCCGCCCAAATTCGAAAGGGAAGTACAAAGATGCATTGAGTTGGCATTCATACTATTCAAGCGCCTAAAAGCGATGCAATGGAAAGCACCAAATGTGCCGGATACCCGTCATTGGATGAGAGACATGCTGAAGTGGGCGAGAGCGGAGGCACAAGTGCTGCACTCACTCCGGATAAAGGGATGCAAATTAAAGAGCTAGATACTTGGGAAGCACTAGTTACTTCACTTGACACTAAAGACGACACTCGTCCACCATGATTCCATAGGCAGCGCCAACCCACACACACCACATCTGAAACAGACGAGGGAACAGCTCGTCATGGCGACTCGTGCCCCAAATACCGCAGCGACAATTGGCTGGACGAGGAACCTTGAGACACATATCACGGTCCCAACTCAAACGTCACTCGTAAACATATCGCATGGCACATATAGCACACGCAGACGCACAATGGACATGACACAATGGACACAGAGGCCTAGTCCCGGAGGGTTTTAAACATGACGAGACACTGATAATGGAGCATAGGTGGATCCAATAATGACTGGCAGACCTAGACGGCCTAAGTTGGAGTTTCCTTCAACTGCTCCTAGCTAACCACCAAATTAGAGTGTTGTGGCACACCAAGATACACTATATCCTCTCACCCCCCAAAACCATTCTCCTCTTACACCCCATCCCCCTTCTCTTTTCTTCTCTTCCCTCCCCTCTCCTCCTCATAAAGCTCACTCCATAGGCTACAATTCCGCTACAGAGCAGCTGATTTGCATTTCGTTATCTTATTCCGGAATGCCTTTCAGATCATCCCACACTGTCGACTATTACTATTCTGTCTTTTTCTTGTTACTCTTCTATTTTCCTTTCCTTTCTTGTTATAATCTTGAATCATATATTGTAATGTGATTAGGGCAGCACCTCGGCGCTCAACTGTATATGACGTAGTGTTCTCTACATTAATAAAGAGATTAAAAAACAAAACAAATCTCTACAACAAGCAAACCAAACCATTTTAAGAGCTAACATGTCCTCACAAGTCAGGAAAGATCAGCATGTTTGTAGCAGAATCAGTATAATTCTAACACTCATACTAAAGTGCTTGTTGCAATGTAGAAAGTTGCAACAACAGAGATTGTACTGTCAGTTAGACTTGTTCCCTGCACAAGTCCGTTCATCAACACTTTATTTGGCTATGTCCTTCTTACTTGAGTAAATCACTTCAAAAGCATTGTGAGTTGCAACAAGCTGTTTTAGTGAGAAACAGGAGAGCAAACACCAAACAGACTGACACTTCCCACAGGGCTCCTCCAACTGTCTCTAACCCCACATTAACCTTCTTCTAAGAACAGTACAATGACATGATGAACAATCCATTTAAGAATCAAGATAAATCTATGTTATTGCAAGGCAGGGCACAACATATTTCCTTCAGTTACACCACTATATTTGTTGCTCAAGCCCCCTCACAGGTGCATAGCTCACATGGGTCTATCCCACACCATCTCATCAAAAAGTGGTGGTGATTATATGGAGGAGTGGCTGGAAGAACAAGATTGCCACATCTGTTTCAGAAGGCAGCCTTTATGGGCATAGCCAAGCCATGCCTCCTGTGGTTCATTTTTTTTTGCACTTCTTCATATCCAATCTGATGGTGGTCCTGTTGAAAGTATGACAAAAGTGGCTTATGGTGGTGAGCTTGTCAGCAAGATATGGAGGGTTGACAGCTGTGACAGGTTTATAGATGATGCACCTGGTGTGCATGATGATGTGGGCTGGCGAGGGGAGCCAGTGAAGTTTCATTATGGGCGAGACATGTTGTCATTTTTGTTTAGGTATTTGGGGCCAGATGAATGAAGGTACACATTTGCGAATACCAAATAGTGTTTTTTACCGAATCGCTAACTGGGATGCGCAAAATGCGATGTAACAACACGATTGTCTAATTTTTGCGATTTCTTAAAATTCGCAATTGCAAATAGCGAATACCAAGTAGCGATTCAGTAAAATAGCGAATTGGTATTTGGAAATCACAGATTGCGATTTTTGTATTCTGGATAAGCATGATGATGTCACAAACAGGACATGAGTCAGTGCATGCTGTTTCCTGAAGCTGAGCCACAGGAGCAGGCAGGGAGACCCAGCACAGCACCAGGGAGGCACTCAGGAGAGTCAACCAGGACCAAGAGTACACAATGGCCACTGATGGAAATGGCAAGGACACAGGAGGGAGAAAAAGAAAACTTAAATTCAGTGAGCAGGAATTAGAGGTGCTCACAGAAGAGGTGGTCAAGAACCATGACCAGTTATTTGGCAAACACTCACTACAGGTCCCAGAAAGTGAGAAGAGGAAAATATGGACTGACATCCAGACCAGCATTTGTGCGTTCAATTGAGGAGATACGCAAGCACTGGTACGACTTGCGATCACGTGCCAAAGAGAGGGTAGCAAGCAGGCTAAAGGAAGCAAGGAGCACTGGTGGTGGACCACCCATTAAGACACTGGCCACCCCCTTGGAAGACATGGTGGAGTCAACACTGCTGCCTGAAGCAGTAGGTGGTGTTACTGACATAGACACCTCAGACACACCTGGCACCAGCAAAGGTAAGGGCAGTAATGAGTTTAATCACCATATGTGCATGTACAAATGTTTCTTAGAAAATTGCAATGGTACTATGCACTGTAATAAATTGTCCATGGCACATATTCCATTCAACACAACAGTGCCTTACGGGAGTGGTAGTCCATACCCCAAAAGTGCATCTACTACATAAATAGCAGTATAGTGTAAAACCAAACAGAGAAACAACACAACAGACAGTAAGAGACACTATGCCAGGGGAAATGTTTATCATAAAAGTAACAGTAACAATACAAATGCAAGGTGAACATCATGAATGACATGCTGCACATTGTGGTTGCAGATGTTCCTGGCCCTGACGCAGCAGAAAGTGGAAAAGGGGGGGAACTGCGAAAGTCAGCCACTGTCAGATTCAAACACCAGTGAGTCCATCATACCAGCACCAACCAGACGCAGGGAAAGAGTGGCACCCCTCCCTGAGTTTACACTGGACTCTGAAGAATTACAGGAAGATGTACCCACACCACCTTTAGAGGGAGAAGCAACCATAGACAGCAGTCCCTGTTCCAGCATCAGTCTACTCCCCACAGGAGGTGTCGTGAAGAAGGCAGACAGAGCACAGAGGAAGATGAGAGTCCATAACTGTTCGGTGGTCTTGAGGCATCCATGTTCAAAGTGCAGCACCTGTAATGAATACACATGAGATCAATGCACAGGCAGTTGGTGTCTCTCAATCACGACATGTGCAAGCTGCATGAGGGACAGCAAGCTACAGCCGAATAAGTAAGGGAGATGACAAATGTCATTAAGAAACTCTGCATTGTAATGCAGCAGGAGCATGTCACCCACCGTAGGCACCATCGCCATCACCAATCGATGGGAAGGTTGGATGGGTTCAGCAGATCTGTCAATCGGCTCACTAACACAACTGCTTTGCTGTTATGATGTGCTGTGGGCATGCAAGTGGAAAGGGCACATTGCAGTCAGGACGTTGCACGAGGATTGGTGCAAGTCACCAATGTATTGGAGACAATGCAGACAGCCCGGAGTGCTGCAAACAGCAATCTGAGTGGTGGGTAGTGAGGTGCTCTCTAGCCTCAGCAGTGTCACAGCCCCTGTGATGGATACTAAGCATTGCAGTTCCACAGTTCTGTCTCTGAACCCGCAAAAAGAGGTGCCACTGAGTCTACTGAGCGTTCAACTGGAGTACGTGGACGTAAAAAGTAATGTTGAGAAGTTCAGGGACTTGCATATTATGTAGCAATGCATTGAAACTATGAGGTCAATAGTATTGCACTGTAATTGGGACCTGATTGTGTCTTTTGAATACCTACGTCCTATTCACACATACATGTCCTGAAGTCAAGGCAATAAATGTGATACCTACAGCAAAAAATGAAAGTAGACGTAGTGTTGTCCTTACTTACATCAGAAGTAGTTGTGCGTAATCTTAGCATGTCTTTGCCTGCCCTCTGCTGCTCTGGTTCTGTCAGCTGCGTGAAGAGGTGGCAGGGGTCGTCATCCTCATCGGAGTCCGTCTATGTGGTTTTGACTGGTACGCCTCTTTTTGTTGCGATGTTGTGCAAAATTGCAGATGTGTCCACGATCTGCTGCTGGTTTCCGGACTGTATCGCAGTGCACCCCCACTCCTATGGAGGCATCGGAAACTACTTACAGCAGACTGAATGTCCCCTCAATCACACTTTGTGTCCTCCTGTGTGCCGCATTGTATCTCCGTTCACTTGGCGTGGCAGGACTGAGCTACGGTGTCAAGCTGTAGGACCACACTGCATATGCACTGTCTACTAGAATGACAGGAGTCTAATATGAGTTTTTGTTATATGTGACAACACATATATGTTGTGCAACATTGTTCACTGTTAGATTACCAAGTAGGTATCCTTCGCCAAACTCCCCAGCAAGAAGTCATGTGTGTATTCCACTGTGCCTGAAGATGTATGAATCATGTGTGCTACCAGGGTATCTGGCCACAAGATCAGTTATTATGTTGGAGGCATTTCATATGACCTGGATGTTCACAGAATGTGTACTTTTCCTATTCCTATAGATGTACTCTGTTGCAGATGGTGGACAGATGGCTACATGTGTCCCATCAATGCAGCCAATGACGTGTGGAAATTGGGGTTCCTGGTAGAAATCTAATTTCGTTTTTTGCAAATGCTGTGGGGTGTTGGCTTGCTGATGAAGGTTTGCTCACATAGCATTTAGGAATACATTAAAGAAACGTGAAATTGCACTTTGAGATACATCCTCCTCGCCATGACGTAGAGTGCAGCCATTGTTGAAAAGGGCTGATGCAGAATGATTCTGGGCCTCTTTATATAGGTTGCACCTGTTTACCACCTGATTATAATTTATGGTAAATTGCACATGAAAAAAAACATTTTGCAACTAATCGCAATTTGAGAATGCTTCATACATTGTATTGCAATTCGTTATTTACGAATCGCAGTCTGATTTGCAAAATCTAGTCGCAATTTTAAGTAATCGCTATTTTAGCACTTCCTCAAAAATGCACTGCGAATGCCTTTCATACATCGTGAAAGGTGATTTTGCATTCGCAAACAGTGGAATTTACTGATTCGAACCGTTTGCGAAAGCAAAATCCTTTGATACATCTGGCCCCTGATAAGGTGTGCTGCAGTGTGTAAGATGCCTTTTATTGGGGAGCAGTGGGGAGTCAGGCCATGACCACCATCCAGATACAAGTATGTAAGAGCCACTGAGGCAGTTTTGAAGTTGCTTTCTGGAGGAATGGTTTTACTTTCTCAGTAGCAATAGCTGGGGCCAGATTGTCTTGGTTTACTTTACAATGTATTCTTTAGTGTGAGTTTGGTGTCCAGAGTAAATCCGAGTGACAATGCACTGGCTGAAAGTCAGGGTTTGAATCGGTCCAGGCTAAATTTGAGGTTCATTTTGAGGGCTTTCTTACATCGAGTCACCCAAAGGATTGAATAGTCCTGGAGAGTCTGGAGAACAGGGCTTTGGAAATTGAATTAAAGTACATGGTAGACTGCACAATACAGTTTAATTGAACAACCTCACTTCCTGGTCAGCCTAAGTCTCTTCTTTTGTATTCAGACCCTTTCAGTATGGAGCAGACACATAGCAATGTGTTGTGTAGTTGCTAAGGTTTTCTACTTTGTTAGAGTTCACACCCATTACCTGACCTTGGACCTTTCTTATTTTCTACCTTTCGTGTCCTCTGTGATCAGGGATCGCCTTATGTTGCACTCCTTGGTCATTTTGCACTGTTGCTTTGCCACCTTCTATGCTCCTGCCATGTGCTTTGTTCCTCAAGTGGTGACCCTTCTGCCTTCTCACATCCTGGGGATCCCAACTGGCATCCTACTTGGTCTGAGGGGAGCTGATCACAAAACGTTCTGCCATTTTGATGGTTACGCTATTCATTCTCTGTCTGTCTATTATGTTGGCACACTCCATTCATTATACTTCAACCTTCGAAATCTTGCCTTTTCCTTTAGAACAGTAAACAAAAAAGTAAGGGGCACACATGTATTCCTCTGAACCTGGATTAGTGAGCGTGTTATGTGAAACAATGGTTCCTACAGAAATATTCAACCACGATTAGCTACTTAATCTGAAAACAATGAAAGAGTTGCGACCCTTTGGTCAGAGAGTGACAGACATGACCCAAGTTAAATTGGCACTCATTATGCCCCGGGGGGAATAGTATTGTGTCAACTGGGCATTCCTTCCTGGTTTTGTGCATTCCTGTGGGGTTTGTGCCACTGGTATGCGTTACCTGGATGCCTTTGGGTTGAAACAGATGTATACCACTACTCTACCGGACCAATTCGGTTTTCTCACAGAACAGTTTTCTACCATGGTAAATGTGCATCGTGCTTTGTTTACTTACCACCCACATAAATCTTAGTTTAGTCTGCCATAGAAATACACTTACCCAGGTGTCCATTGGCCTACATAAGACAAATGTAAACATGCCTCAAGACCAATAGGACAGAATATCCTACGTTTGATTCAGTTGCATCATTGTCTCTGTCCTGGGGAAGACTCAGAGAATTCAAATCACCAATAGGGGTTGAATCGTTGAATCATTGAAGATTGGATTGCTATTTATTTGGAATTCATTCCTTATATGGTAGAATCTTAAAATACATATCCATCTTCCTATAAGACAAAACCTACAGGCAACCTTCATAGATTTACAGTGGATCTAAAACATTTGCATTATTTTCCTTTTGCCCTATTCCATGATCACCACTTTCTTTACTATGCACCTTTTTCTATGAGCACCTTGTGTGATTTACTGTGTACATATACTGTTGCTACCAATGTGTTTACTTGTATATATTACAAATGCTTTTTCTTTTAAAAACATTGATTCTTTCTATTTGTTAACCTGTATAACAGGAAGCCATATAGGGGGTTTATACACTCGAATGTTTTCAAATTAAGAAACTAATTGTGATTAAAGTTTCCACTAGAAGCATTGTTTAACATAACATTCTCCATAACAACAGCTGGTCCACAATTCCTTGGAGTCTCTGAGTTTCTTTGATATAAGCTTGTTGAAGGCACCACCTGAAACAAATCCACCTTAGATGGTAAATCCAGTCCTGGGTTTCTCCTACTCCTTTCTCTGTTTTTGACAGGTTACTCCAGAGGCCATATCAGTGCAGTCGATAGCCCATGCAGGGTTTTAGGGACAACAGGTGTGAAGTCTCTGAACATGACAACCAGCTTTCAACTAGTTGTTCTTGTTCTTGGTAAATAGTAGGAATTCTGTCTTGGTGGGGTTGAGCTTCAGTTAGGTGCTGAACATCCAGGTCTCGGTGAGTTGCAGACAGTGATTGAGGTGTTAGGTGCCTGGATCAGAGGAAACCTTCAAATAGAGTCATGTGTCTTCAGCATATTGGTGAATTCTGATGATGGTATTAGGTATTGAATTCCCAACGGGATGATGACAAGCAACATAAAAGAACCTCGAGGGACCTCCCAGGTGATAACCACCTTCTGGGACCTAGGGGTGCCCATGTGAATGGTGTCAGTTGGATGAGTAGGAGAAGAATGAGAAAAGGAAGTGACCAGTAAATCCAGTAACCAGGGTGTGGATAATGGATGATATGATTAATAAAGATAAAATAATATCTTCATCTGTGAACAGGAGAGCATGGTTTATGATTTGTGATGATGCAATTTCCTTGCTGCAGTGTGATACTAAGGAGCACATGTGCAAGAATCCTGAATAAATATAAGGACTTGCACATATTTTAGTGATACATATTGTTGTATCCTGGACTCCTTCAGTTATTCTGATACCAGTATCCTCTGTGTTGCTGAATTATTTCTCGGTTTATGTGCTATGTTCCAAATTTTGGTATTTGAAGATTGGCTGTCACAATGGCAGGACCTGGAAATGAACATTCTTTAGTCTGCTACTGAGTAAGAATAAACTCTGGAAGTTACTCATTTGAATGTTCGCTGAGGTTTCTTCATATTGGCGATGAGTGTAAGGAAAGGAGTGGACCAATTTCATATTGATATTTAAATCTTAGGATTCTTCAAGGCAATGATCGTGAGTCCTCAGTCCCAAATTTGCAACCCTGGTTGAGAACTGTTGGTATTGACCCTTTCTGTATGATTTTCCCTGCCTTTTTGGCTTCTGACCTCCTGTTTTTGATCCTGTGCTGAACGTCGTTTTGGCTGGCTTTAGGACTCTGGGCACTTTACCATTGCTGACCAGTGCTAACATGCAGGTGCTATCTGTCTAAATTGTATTGGTGATTGGTTTACCCATGATTAGCATATTTCATTTACTAGTAAGTCCCTAGTAATGTGCACTATGTGTGCCCAGGGCCTACAAATCAAATACTACTAGTGGGCCTGCAGCACTGATTATGCCACCTCATGGTCTCAGACCTGCCACTGCAGTAATTGTGTGTTCAGTTTTAACTGCCAGTTCGACCTGGCAAGTGCACCCACTTGTCAGTCCCAAACCTTCCATTTTAATACATGTACATCACCCCTAAGGTAGGCCCAAGGCAGCCCTTGGGCAGGGTGCAGTGTATTTAAAAGGTAGGACACACAATTTAAAAATACATCTTTTGGTGAAGTTGTTTTTTAAATTGTAAATCTGAAAATGCCACTTTTAGAAAGTGGGCATTCTCTTGCTTAACCATTCTGTGCCTCTGCCTGGCTGTGGAATACATGTCTGGGTCAGGATGACAGTTGCACTGTTTGTGAATTCACTCTAGATAATCAAACAAAGGGAGCTGAGGTATTTCCTGCATATCCTGATGGATCTTCCTAGGCTAGAGTGGAGGGAGGAGCTGACACTTGCACATGAATAGGGCCGTGCCTGTCCTTACACAAAGCATTCTCCAACCCTCTTGAGTGTGTCTGGGGCCAGGACAGGGAGAGGCAGAGTCTTGTTCACTACAAGGCAGAAATGATTATAAGTATTGGACCCTGAGACCACAACTTCAGAACACTTCTGGACTGAGGACATTCTGTCAGGAAGAAGAGCTAGATGCCATAGCAGGGTCTGCCACTCTGCCTGTTGCTTTGCTGTACTGGCCTGCTGCTTGCTGCTTCTATCCTGGAAGTGAAAGGACTGGACTTTGCTTTCTACATATTGCTTTCCAAAGTTCTCCAAGGAATTGAACTGAGCTTGCCTCCTGTTAGAAGTCTCAGGGACAACAAAGACTTTGTCTGCCAGCATCTGGGCTTTCTGGCTGACAGCCTTGACTCACCCAGTGGTGCCGAATCCAGTTCCTGGGACCTTGGGAATAAGTTCTGGTGCAACCAAGAAGAAAACGGGTACATCGACTCCAGAACTACTTCAGAACTGGCACTGCTGTCTGACTCCATGTGGCCGCCAGTAAGCCATGGTCCCCACTGAGTGCAATGATCGTGACCCTAGCCGCAGGCCCGACGCCACTGCAGCACCTCGGAAGTACCACCACAGCGTGAGTCTTGAGTGCCCTGTCCCCGATGTCCAGGACACCCGACTCCGCCCAGCACCTGTGGCCCCGTGGTTTGATCGCAACACTGTGAAGTCAACGCCTTGTAACTTGACCTGCTGGATTCATCAACCTTGCAGGATCGTAAGGATCCAATGCCTCACCAGTGATGTCGCATCACCTCCCTTGCAACTGTAAGGAACCAACACCTCTCCTCTTCTGCCTCGCAGTAAAGAACCAACACCCCCCGGCTCCAGTGACGCCTCACCTCCACGACTTTGTGCAATGTCTTTGTTTCATCATTTTCCAAAAGGTACTATGTCGGGGTACGTGTCTCTCGGTGACCAGCCCGCACTCTCTTGTGAGTGGTCTCAGATTGTATCAACTAAGTCATAATTGCTCCAGTTGGAGCTATTGTGTTTCTAAGCCCTTTATTAACATTTAACCTTTAAAAAAATCATATCTTTGCTTGTGAATGTTGGATTTCTGTCATTTTGGTCTTGTTTAGATGAATATTGGCTATTTTCCTAAGCTGGTGTGAAGTACTTTTGCGTTGTCACTGTGTTACTGTGTGTGTGTAGAAATATTTTACACATTGCCTCTGAGATAAGCCTGACTGCTTGTGCCAAGCTGCTAATGGGATGAGTAGAGGTATCTTAGCTGTGTGACTCCCTCACCCTGACTAGAGTGAGGGTCCCTACCACTCGCAACTAGAGACCCCATTTCAAACAAGAACTAAAAGAGATAGCAACAATTACAAGAGGTTCTGTTGCTTCACGGATGCATGTTAAATTTCAAATAAATGCACCTGTAGGAAGGCTTGACAAGAAGACTCAGCAGAATCCCAGAGCCAAACAATCCTTCAATGACATTGCCATGTGGGGATATGTGGCCACCAGGCAACAAGGCAAGGTCAAATCCTCTACAGGGTATGCACAGCAGCATGTATGTGGCATCATTAGCAGCCGTCATATTGGAATGGATATGCACAAGTAAGGCTACACATCAAGATCAGACAGTCAAATCACTTAAGTGCTTCCATAATATTGTGTGTGCCTCACTGACTTGTATGACTTGCCGCCATTTTGAAAAGGAATTATTAACCCTTCGGGTGCCTTGGACGAGCTGGTCTCACCCTCGGCCACGCTCGCCATCTGCTGAAGACTAGACCAGCTCGTCCTGCACCCAGCCCATGGTGAGAGCGCTAGCTTATTTCTGTTAGGCCTAACTGTCCCCAAGGGGGACAGAAGACACCAAGATGCCAGGGATTTTTCTTTTCTTTTTTTGTGTTGGGGGGCGCCCCCTTTAGTAAGGGTCCTCCCCCAAAGGGGGCACAGAACTGTTGGCCATTTCTGCCCCCTCTGGGAGCAGATAGGCCTATTGTTTAAGGCCTATCTGCCCCCAAGGGGGGCAGAATCCACTTAGGCACCAGGGATCTTGTGTGTTTGTGTTTTGTGTGGTGGGGCGGCCCCTTTGGTAAGGGTTGCCCCTCCCCCCAAAGGGGGCATATTACTGATGGCCATTTCTGCCCCCCTTAGGGGCAGATCAGCCTATTTTTTAGGCCCATCTGCCACCAAGGTTTTTTTCCCTTTGTTTTTTTTTGTGTTGGGGACACCCCCTATAGCAGGGGTCACCCCCCAAAGGGGGCACATAACTGTTGGCCATTTCTGCCCCCTTTGGGAGTAGATCGGCCTATTTTTTTAGGCCCATCTGCCCCCAAGGGGACAGAATCCATTTAGGCACCATGGAAAATTTCTAAATGCTTGGTGTTTGTCAACTGGCGAAGGTTTTGCATTTGTGATTATAACAGTTTATTTCTTCTTTTTGTTCTACTTCAAAGCTTTTGCTTCCTTTGATGTGGCTCCTTGTGGTTTTGGCAGTGGTTGACCTACTGTTTGAGTTGTTGCATGTTTTTGGTAAGTAAAAATAATTTACTCCAAAGGAGTAATGTTGTCATCCATGAATGACATGTTTGTAGGTGGTATACTAAATGCAGGATTGTGTGTGAAATTTTCCTTAGATTTGTGCACAATGATATTTGTGTTGTCTTTTGTCTAATTTGCTTTTCTTTTTTCTTTTTAGTGGGATATCATCAGTGATTGCTGTGTCTGTGCAGAGTAGTTGCTGGCGAGTCTAGCTTTTTTAGGCAAGTGAGTGGTATAGTTTTTGAATACATAACTCTTTTGATAAAGCCACACTTTGTTTATTACTTATTTTAGGCAGTGCTGGTTGTTGTTGGCACATTTGTCAAGTTACACTTCTTAGTAAGGACCATTGCTAGCCGCAGAGTGGCCGCTCAGCAGGTTGTTGGCATGCTTTTTGAGGCATCTTCTGACCATGATTATGAGACTGACTCTGCATCTGAGGCAGAGGAGGAAGTGAGAGATTCTGGCAGTGAGTTTTCTGTCTGAGAGGAATCTTCTTATGAGAAAGCCACTCTGAGTGCAGATGAAGGGCCTGCTTGAGAGGAGGACACAGATGTGTCAATAGTGCAGCAGCCTGGGGCTGAAAGGTTTCCCATTAAAAGACCTGATACCTGGATGGCCCCAAACATGGAGCAGCCACAGTTGCCTGCCTTTACTGGTCTCCCAGAGTGTAGAGTAAATACGGAAAACTTCTTGCCTGTCAATTTCTTTGAGTTATTTATGGACGATGTATTTTTAGAAAAGATTGTTGAGCAGACTAATTTGTATGCGCAGCAATATTTGAGGGACAACGCTGCCAGACTTAGGCCTCAGTCTAGAGCTACCCAGTGGATTCCCACAAATCTGGAAGAGTTGAAAAAGTTGTTGGGTTTGACTTTTATGAGTGGGTTGATAATAAAGCCGTCACTGGCTTCTTTATTGGTCTACTAGTCCCTTGATGGCAATGGCTATATTTCCTGCAACCATGACACGTAATCGGTATTTGCTTCTTCTTCTGATGCTGCATTTTGTTCACAATGCTTTAGTCTTGCCACAAGAGCACCCTGATTGTGACCGTCTATTTAATATTAGACATGTCCTTGATCATTTTGTAGATCGGTTTTCAGAGGTGTATGTTCCAGGCAAAGAAATAAGTGTGGATGAGTTTTTGGTCCTGTTCAAAGGGTGTTTGGTTTTTAAGCAGCACATTCCTAGCAAGAGGGCACGGTATGGAATTAAATTGTATATGCTGTCAGAAAGTAGTACAGGATATGTGTATAATTTCTGGGTCTACACTGGTAGGGTTTCCAGTATTGACCTCCCTGGTTGTTCACCCACTTTAGGAGTTAGTGAGAAAATTGTGTGGGAACTTGGTAGATGACTGTTTAACAAGGGTCACCATTTGTACGTAGATAACTTCTACACTGGAGTGCAGTTGTTCAAGGAATTGTTCAGAGTGGACACTGTTGCTTGTGGCACAATCCGTTCTAACCGGAAACGCTATACAAGGAATCTTGAGTGTAAAAAACTTGAGAGGGGACAGTGCAGTGCCTTGTGTAATAATGAGCTGCTAGCTCTGAAATTTGCAGACAGGAGGGATGTGTACATGCTAACTACCATTCATGATGAGAGTACTTCCCTTGTGACTGTTTGGGGTCAGGTTTCGAAAGTGCGCAAACCTGCGTTTTTTGTTTTACTACAATAAGCACATGGGTGGTGTGGATAGCGTAGATCAGAGGTTGGAACCTTACACTGTTCTTCGTAAGTCTTACATGTGGTATAAAAGGTTGGCCATCCATTTGTTTCATTTGACAACTTTGAATGCTATTATCATGTTCAAGGATTGTTCACCTGAGTCAAGGATGAAATTTGTTAAATTCCAGGAGTCAGTGATAGAGAGCCTTCTTGTGGTCGAACAGGCAAGAGTTCCTACAGTAGCAGTGGTAGAGGATGTGGCTAGATTGAAAGATCGCCACTTTCCTGATCAGATTCTTCCCACTCCTAAAAAACACTTGCCCACTAAGAAATGTAGAGTATGTGCCCGGTATCTGGAGGGAAAACCGGATGTACTGCCCAGACTGTGCTTCAAAGCCTGGGCTGTGTGTGGCTGGCTGTTTTAGGAGTTACCACACACAGAAGAATTACTGGGCACTACAGTGAGCATAAACTGCCATTTTATATTTTCATATGTTCAGTTTCATGATTGCCATTACTGTCATGTAGTCAGTTAAAGCTTTTGTATTTGTAGTTTTGTACTTATTTATAATTAGTGAGTGGTTTCTTTGTTGTTTAGAAACAAAATAAGTGATGGTGGTGTGCATAGAGTGGCGCTTGGCTGGCGGTGTGTGTAGAGTGGTGTTTGGCTGGCGGTGTGCATTGGGTGGCAATTGGTTGGCGGTGTGCTTGGGGTGGCGCTTGGCTGGCGGTGTGCATGGAGTGGCGCTTGGCTGGTGGTGTATGAGGAGGGGTGCTTGGCTGGCAGTGTGCGTGGGGCGGCACTTGGCTGGTGGTGTGAGTGGGGTGGCACTTGGCTGGCTTTGTGCATGGAGTGGCACTTGGCTGGCAGTGCCAGCCAAATGGCAGTCCACAAACTCCCATCAGCTGGTGTGATTGCTGTATCAGGCATGTGGGCATATAAAAGTGGTGGGCCCTTGAGTGGCACTGTCTGTCGATGCAAGTGTTGTAATGTGCTGGGCCCGTGGCTGGTGGCGTGAATGGTCTTGTGCATGTCATGTATGAAAGGTGTGTGAATGGACTGTAAAGCAGTTGGTGTCTTGTCGCAGCTTTAGGGCTCACAAGCTGTGAGTCATTGGTTCAGTTTTTTGGCCTTTCAATTATTAACAGCGCATTTAATTTTTGTGAAATCTCCTGTTAATAAAATTTGATCTACTGAACCATCACTCACCCTCGTGCCAAATCCAACCATTATATGTGGTAAAAATGACAAAACCTGCTCCGCTGTAATCAGGCGTCGCAGCACACCCAGGACATGCTAGGTGTCTCGGGTGGGGCCCCGATGATGAAGCATGCCACCAACTTTTTAACATAACCTAAGTGTGTTTCTTTTCACAATTTTAGTGTTTGAAACATCACAGAAGTACGTGGACACATCAAAATGATCTATTACAAACCTACCTGTGTTTTGGGGGGACCTACATTTTTGGTCCCGGGTGGGGCCTTTATCTAGGGAAACCTACGAAACCAAGACATTTTTTAAAACAAGACACCAGGAGGAGTCCAGACTCCTCTGCAAACCTCAAAATTTGCTTAACAAAGCATATTTTTCTCACTTTTCTTTGTAGGATCACCGCTCCAGCACACATTTCCTACCACCCTCTGTTCCCCTCAGTCTCCCAAGTGAAATGATATATCACTTGTTTGGGTTCCCAAAGCAGAGTCAGCCTAAAGATGTATAAAAGAAAATATATGCTTATCAACTCGCTGTGCTATCCCCTCAATCTCTACAGATTTTTGGCCTTTTTCTGTTTCAGGCACTTGGGCCACCCACACAAGTGAGGTATCATTTTTATCGGGAGACTTGGGGGAATGCTGGGTGGAGATTTGTGGCTCATCTTAGGTTCCAGAACTTTCCATCACTGAAATGTGCGGAAAAAGTGTTTTTTTTGCCAAATTTTGAGGTTTGCAAATGATTCTGGGAAACAGAACCTAGTGAGAGCCCCACAAGTCACCCCATCCTGGTTTCCCCTAGGTGTATAGTTTTAAAAAATGCACATGTTTGGTAGGGTTCCCTAGATGCCGACTGAGCTAGAGGCCAAAATCCACAGGTAGGCACTTTCCAAAAAACAACTCTGTTTTCTTTGGGAAAATGTGATGTGTCCACATTGTGTTTTGGGGCATTTACTGTCACTGCCACTAGGCCTACCCACACAAGTGAGGTACCATTTTTATTGGGAGACTTGGGGGAACGCTGGGTGGGAGGAAATGTGTGGCTTCTCTCAGATTCTAGAATTTTCTGTCACCTACATTTGAGGAAAAAGTGTTTTTTGGGCCAAATTTTGAGGTTTGCAACGGATTCTGGGTAACACAACCTGGTGAGAGCCCCAAAAGTCACCACATCTTGGATTCCCCTAGGTGTCTAGTTTTCAAAAATACAGGAGGTTTGTTAGGTTTTCCTGGGTGCCGGCTGAGCTAGTGATCAAAAGCCACAGCTAGTTACTTTAAAAAAAGCACATCAGTTTCAATGTAAACATGTGATGTGTCCATGTTGCGTTTCCTGTCGCAGGCATTAGGCCTACCCAAGCAAGTGAGGTAGCATTTTTATCGGAAGACTTGGGGAACACAGAATAGCACAACAAGTGTTATTGCCCCATGTCTTTCTCTACATTTTTTCCTTCTAAATTTGAGTGTGTAAAAAAGAGGTCTATTTGAGAAATGCCCTGTAATTCACATGCTAGTATGGGCATCCCAGAATTCAGAGATGTGCAAATAACCACTGCTTCTCAACACCTTATCTTGTGCCCATTTGGAAATTCAAAGGTTTCCTTGATACCTATTTTTCACTCTTTATATTTCACCAAATGAATTGCTGTATACCAGGTATACAAGGAAAACCCATTGCAAGGTGCAGCTCCTTTATTGGCTCTGGGAACCTAGGGTTCTTCATGAACCTACAAGCCCAATATATCCCTGCAACCAGAAGAGTCCAGCAGACGTAACAGTATATTACTTTTGAAAATCTATCATCGCACGAAAAAGTTACAGAGTAAAACATGGAGAAAAATGGCTTTATTTACCCCAATTTCACTTTTTTTTTTATTTCAGCTGTAATTTTCAGTAGCAAAACCTTGTAGGATCTACACAAATGAATCCTTAGTGAATTCAGAATTTTGTCTACTTTTCAGAAATGTTTAGCTTTCCAGTATCCAGCGCTGGTTTCATACTCATTTCTGTCACTAACTGGAAGGAGGTTATAAGCACAAAAAATAGTAAAAATGGGGTATGTCCCAGTAAAATGCCAAAATTGTGATGAAAAATGTGGTTTTCTGATTCAAGTCTGCCTGTTCCTGAAAGCTGGGAAGATGGTGATTTTAGCACCCGAAACGCTTTGTTGGTGCCATTTTCAGAGAAAAAACCACAAGCCTTCTGCCTGTTCCTGAAAGCTGGGAAGATGGTGATTTTAGCACCAGAAACGCTTTGTTGGTGCCATTTTCAGGGAAAAAAAACACAAGCCTTCTTCTGCAGCCCTTTTTTCCCATTTAAAAAAAATAATTGTATTTTGGCAAATTTTTTGGTCTCCTCCAGGGGAACCCACAAACTCTGGGTACCGCTAGAATCCCTAGGATGTTGAAAAAAAAGGACACAAATTTGGCGTGGGTAGCTTATGTGGACAAAAAGTTATGAGGGCCTAAGCGCGAACTTCCCCAAATGGCCAATAAAAGGCCTTGCACCTGAGGGCGGAAAGGCCTGGCAGCAAAGGGATTAATCATATTCCCTCTCATTGAGCATTACACATCGCGAGTTAGTTAAGATAAAAGCAGCTCGAATGCAAATGCTGTCCCTCAATTGATAAAAATTGCTATCAATCTAATAAGGAAAACAAGGTTAATTGTATTGCAGTGAACCATTTGGACACTAATAATTTTAATCCCAATATGTTTCTCTGTGTGAGTGGAAAAAAAAGGGTTTCCTAGGTGTATGGTATAGGTGAGTGGAGTGGATGTTGTAACAATGGTGGATTCATGTGCCAGGTTCAACATAGTTGACAGTCTTTGATGTTACAAATATAGTGAGAAAAACTTTGACATTGCCAGATGTTTAACTGGTTGGTTATACAGGACACAAAGTTGATTTGCTGGGATACTTTTGGGCAGATATGGATTGTTCTGCAGGTGACCCAGGGACAAGATTTATGTTACAATAAAAGGTGATCCTGCATTTGGTTGGCCCCACCAGCAAGAGATGGGTTATCTTAATGCCACACAGCCTATGTATGTTAGTAGTAAGGGAGAGGGTAATAATTTTCTATAAAAAGCAAATTTCCATATGTCTTCAAGAAGAAATTGGGGAAAAATGTTTCAAATATAAAATCTTATATTAGAAGGATAACACTGTGCTGGTTTTGCACAGTGTTTGTAATGTGTCACTTGTTTATCATAGGAGATTGAAAGAGATATTGCATGATATGTATTCAAAATAGATAATTGAATCAATATTATGTGTGTTTGTTATGTGTATTTGTAACAAGTTCTATCACCTGAAAGGGTATCCTCATGCTGATACAAGAGCATCCTGGGCCTAGATGAATGCTTGCCTAATTGATAGAGCCACACCTTTAGCTTATTTTGGAATTCAAGATTTGAAGAGGTAGCTCTGATGTGCAGTGGCAGGTCATTCCAAGCTTTGCGAGCATGGTAGGAGAAGTAATGACTGGTTTTTCGTATGCGTGGGATTTGTGCCACTAGGAGTCCAGCTGAGTAGAAGTGCCTTGTGGGTTTGTGGAAGCTGATGCAGTTGGTGAGGTATGTTGGGCCTGTGTTGTGTAAGGCTTTGAAGGTGTCTGTGAGAAGTTTGAAAAGAGCTTATTTGTGGATGGGGAGGCAGTGTCGCTCCCTGAGGTGCGGATGATTTGGATGCAGCGTGTTAAGTTGAGTATGAGTCTGGCTGTCGAGTTCTGTAAGGTTTAGAATCACAGGTCACTTTCATGTTGATTCCAGCATAGAGGGCATTCCTACTGTTAAGTTTGCTGGTGATGAGGGCTTGGGTGACTGCTCAGCAGGTGCTGGTGGGGTTCTATTTGAAAATTGTCTTCAGCATCTTCAGAGTATTAAAGTAGGAGGCGTAAACAGTGTTAATTTGGGTGGTCATAGAGAGTTGTTGATGATTCTGCCAAGGATCCAGGTTGAGTGGTGGGGACAGCTGTGTCTGAGTTCTGACTGTCACCAAGTGGAGTCCTACAGCAAGGAGTGTTTGCCAGAGATCATAACTTCCATTTTGTCGTTGTTCAGTCTACGACCTCAGTTATTGCGGTGGAGAACATATCCTGAGTGTTAGGAATTTTGTTGTAGAAAGTACTAGCTGAGTTTCATCAGCATAGGACAAGACGTTGATTCAGTGGGTGCAGAAGGTGCTGGCAAATGAGGTCATGTAAGTGTTGAGGAGAGTTGGACTGAGTGATGAACCATGAAGTTCTCTGCAGATGATGTAGTGGTCATCCATGCAGTATGGGGCCAGGCTGACTTACTGGGTCGGTACCTTGGAAGCTGCAGAGAGGTTCAGGAGGATGAGGGCATGTGTGGTTCCTCTGTCTGTAATCATACAGATGTGATCTACTGCAGTGATGAGAGCTGTGTCGGTGCTGTGGTTTGGCCTGAAACTGGATTGAGTGGTGTCGAGGAGATAGTTTTCATTGATATGTGCGAGTAGGTGGGGTGGGTGCCTCGTCTACAGACTCCCTGTCCCATACAGCGAATCCATAGCTGACTTCCTCGCACATCACGCCCTCTTCTCTACAGACTACATCATTCTCAGTGACCTCAATTTCCACCTTGCCAACCTCAGCAACCTCAACACCTCATCCCTACTAGAGAATCTCACCAGCATCAGACTCAAACAACTGATCACTTCCCCAGCGCACTCAGCAGGACACATGCTCAACCCCATCTTCTCTGCCAGCAACAACATCTCCATCAGCCACACCTCTGAAATCCTATGGAGCGACCACCAATGCGTCCACTTGTCCTTCACCAAAGCCACCTGACACCACCATGCCCTCTACCCCCCATGCAGAAGCTGAAACAAAGGCTCCAAAGACCAACTAGCCACTACCCCCTGCAACACACTACCGCCGACCTCCACAGACGCCACCACATCTGCACACCACATCCACCAATGGATCATCAACTGTGCCAACACTCTGGCCCCCCTCAGGAAACCCTCGAGCAAACAGACCACAGAGAAAGCCAGCTTGTTCTCCCCTGCCCTCCAAGAGTCCATACGTACCTGCAGACAACTTGAGAGAAGATTGAGGGTGCAGCAAGACCCCGGCAGACCACCCAGCCCTCAAAACCGCCATCACGTCACACTACCACCTCATCAGAGCAATGAAGAAAACCACCATATGAGAACAAATTAATGCCAATACACAAAACAGCAAAGAACTCTTCAACGTGATCAAAGAGTTTACCAAACCCTGCAATGACACCATGGACATCCCCCATCTCAGTCGACAACCTCGCCACTTTCTTCCAATGCAAGATCTCCAACATCTATGACAGCTGCCCATCCCAGGACCCACCATCCCCACCTGCAACCACCACACCCAAAGGTTGCGGATCCCACCTGTCCATGATCCACTGGGCCACCCTCACCACGACAACACCCTATGGATCATGAAGACCATCCACTCCAGAGCCCCATCGGACCCCTGCCCCCACCACATCTGCAAACGAGCCAGCAAAACCATTGCCCTCAAGCTCTGCTGCACCCTCAAGTACTCCACCGAGACCGCCACCTTCCCGGAAGACTGGAAACACACAGAAATCAATCTCCTGCTGAAGAAACCCTCTGCAGACCCGACGGTTCTCAAGAACTACTGACCATCTCTCACCTCCCCTTCCCAGCCAAAGTCATTGAGAAAGTCATCAATGCCCAACTCACCAAATTTATCGAGACATACCACACCATGGACCCCTCCCAATCCAGTTTCAGAAGCAACCGCAGCACTGAGACTGCTCTCCTCGCCACGAGACGACATCCGCAATCTCCTAGACCGAGGCAAAACCGCAGCCCTCATTCTCCTGGAACTCTAGGCTGCCTTTGACACCATCTCCCACCACACCCTATGCGCAAGACTCCACGACACCATCATCCATGGCAAAGCCCTTGAATGGATCCTCTCCTTCCTCACCACCCGAACCCAGAGAGTCAGGCCCCCATCGTCCACATCTGAACCTCCAGAGATCAGCCACGGTGTCCCCCAGGGGTCCTCCCTGAGCACCACCCTCTTCAACATCTACATGGCCCGCTAGCAAACATCATCAGAAACCACAGACTTAACATTGTTTCCTATGCTGAGGACACTCACCTGATCCTCTCCCTCACAGGCAAACCTACAGTTGCGAAGAACAACTTCCACAATGGGATGAAGCAGTTGCCGCCTGGATGAAAGGCAGCTGCCTCAAGCTCAACTCCGACAAGACAGTAGTCCTCATTTTGGGCACCACCCTCTCTGCCTGGGATGACTCCTGGTGGCCCGCAGGGCTCGGAGCCCCCCCACACCAACCGACCACACACGTAACCTTGCATGTTGGTTGAGATGAGTAGAAGTGTTGTGAAGGTGAAGGATTCTGGTTGAGGTTTGAAGTTCTTATAGATGCTGGTTATTTTATTTCAGATGAAGAGAGACAACTCAATGCATAGATCCTATGGAGGGGTAATGCAGGTGAACCTGGCTGCTGAACGGGCAAAATCTTTTACCATGATGAAGATTTCTTTAGTGTTGTTGGTGCTGTCCTCAATGTGGTCTGGGAGAACAACGTGTTTGGTGGCTCAAATCTGCCGGTGGTAACATCTGAGGGCGGATTTGAAGGTGTATCTGTCCGTGTTGCTCTGGTTCCATCGCCATCCACACTCCAGTTGCTTGCAGTGGCGCTTGGTCATCCTGCTTGTGGTCGGGTTCTTGTCAGTTTGTTGGGTTTTAAGGGAGCCAGGGTGTCAGTTCAGGCAGTAATCCTGTTGTTCAAGTTGGAGATAGAGTCAGGGAGGATGCTGTTTTGTGAAGGTCAGTGTTCACAGAGTTTGGATGTCCATGATGCTTCTGAGACCTTGTTCCATTCTTGGCATGGGTATTTGATATTGGTATCCCTGTGGTGATGTGTGATAGGAATGTTGAAGTTGAAGAGGGAGTGGTAAGACTAGGTGATCGGAGCAGGCTTGTTTACTGTGATGTTGCTGAAAGCAGAGAAAATTGGTTCAAGTAGGTGTCTGGCATGTGTGGGCCCTATCACATGCTGTGTGAGGCCGAAGCTGGCCAGGTCCTTGAACATTGTGGTTGTATTCAGGTTGGAGTGATCTTTTAGGTAAAAATTTAGGTCTCAAAGGATGATGAATGTGCTTGAGTTGAGGTTCAGGGGTGTGTAAAGGTGCTGATGAATTTTATGTGTGGTCCCACGGGCAGTATATGAGAGCGCCACTCAGGATGAAGTTGGCAGAATGTGGAGCTTGAAGGACAGGTACTTCATGTTGCTAATGGTTGTGTCCAAGGTGGCATTGCAGCGTATGGGTGCCTTGATGATGATGGCGATCCCTCCTCTGGAATTGGGTGCCCTGTCTGATGGTCTTCTAGATGTGAAGAATAGCTATGGCAATGTTGAGGGCAGATGTGGTCAGCCAGGTTTCTATAAAGAATAGCAGGTTCAGTGGTTGGTTGTGAAGCATGTCCCAGATTCAGTTTGCGTCTTTGGTAAGAAAGCAGGTGTTGTGAAGTAATATCACCATGGGTTTCTCCAGTGGTGATTTCATTAAAGAGTTTGAGAGAATTAAAATTACAGACACAAGAAGACTCAATCCGCTTGAATTCATATCTCTGCTTGCGGGTACAGCTGTGTTTTTCACCACTCATTCGGCAACCACCTATTAAAAAGTGGAATTAGAGATGGAATCAAATCTTTCTCGTAGGGAATGATCTAGTTTTTGTAGGATGCCCTTTGGCATGGCGAGTGTTGCATTGGTCTTCCATTATTTAATATAAAAAAGATTGAGAGGTGTGACCCGTGTGGTGACTTTTCAAGATGATATTCTTGTCTTTGCGAGATACATTTTTTTCTGTATTGCATGAATTGGAGTACAGGAATTGTCAGTGAAAGCAGGAAAATGTGCATTTATATGTGTTGTAAAAGAATATTTGTGGCACAAGATAGCAAAGGAGGAGATCTAGCCAAAATAGATTCATGTCCTCGCGATTGTTGTTTTCCCAGTTCCGCAGTCAAAGGAACAACTGTTATCCTTTTGCATATTAATGAAATTTTATGTGTAGTTCATAGAGAATTGTGCCTCCAAAGTCAACCCTTTAAATTGTTTGTTGAAGAAAAATGTGACATGTGAATGGGGAATGGCATAAAGTAAAGTGAGTACTCGCACAATAAAGAATAACATGATATGTGTCCCTTACTTGAGGTCTTTTGAGATGGGCATGGAGATAGTGTTAGCAATCAATGCAAGCAATTCTGGTTTGCATGTAGTACTGAAAAGGTGAAGGTGTGTACAAGAACAGGAAAAGAGGAAAGCCTATTGGTGATGATTTTAAAGCTGGGAGTGGGTCAGAAGTTGGAAGTGTGTCAGGATTAAATTGGCTGTCATAGAGAGTAAAGAATCTCCTAATTGATAAGACCCTGCCAAGATCATTGAAGTGTTGAATAAAGCAGTGAGACTTGTGAGTGGCAAAATGTGGAATCTGAGTAGAATTTCTGTGTGTGGTAAGTCAGACAAGGAGAATGATGGGCTGGCTATAGGATTTTCTGTGGACTATATTTTCCTGGATATTCTTATCCGTTGTTGTGGGAAGTGGTGAATTGGACGTATGTAATTAGCCTTTTTTTAGGAGTTCTGTCAATATTCTAGTGTGTGGTAATGTGGTTCAGGAAAATCTGAGTGTGGACCACCAAATTATTAGGTGCACTGCTGATGTAAGAGGTACTCCAGATAAGTGCAAAATGTTTGTTCAATTTTGAGAATTTCTTGGAGTCACTTTGTTTTTATTTAATCTATTTTACTGTTATGGATTGCATTGTTTATTTGTATGTGTCTGAATTGTTGTTTTGTTATTTTAAGAGGTCCTTTGAGTTGTTTTGATACTACTAGATACTGTGTTCTAGAATTTTTTCTCTCATGATATGGTACTTTCAAAATTGGGGCAGTTGAAGAATGGCTGTCACACTGGTAGGCTGTACTTTCTTCACACAAGTATTCTTTTTTGATGTCCTGCATTCACTTTCAGTACACCTGCACTGAACAAAAGTACTCACTGAAAACATTTTAGTCAATCAAGGAAGAGAAAAGCTGAATTTGCTAGTTATCGGGATAGTAATTACAAATTGAGCTTCAATTCCTTCCTATTAATGTAAACTAATAATAAATGTTATTGCCACACAGGGGTGTAATGTATGCATTGGAAGGGGGGACCCAACGCTTTAGAGGCAGCCAATCCTTAAAGGGGGAGCCATTCCACCCCAAGGTCAATGAATATCTGTGAACTGAGGGAGACTCAGGGACCTCTCTTTATATTCTGCAGGGGGCACCATTTTAGGGCACATCACTGATGCTACATTTAATCTCAGTCACTACAGAAGTAGTACCACATGTTAACACACCTCAAATATACACAACCTTTTAAGATATAAACAATTTCATTTAGCAATTCAAGCGTTAGCACCATTCTTGTTAAATATTGTCTGAGGATTCCTGTCTGAGAATTTGTTTTAGTCACTTTTGTGTTACCTTTTAACATGCTACATAATTGGCATAGAATATATTTTGTAATATGCTTAAAGAATCCAATCATTTTATTGTGTCAGATATTTGGATAAGTACATTAAATGAAATAACACAAAGTGAATATATTTATTGTGGCATCTTGTTGTCTATACTCAACATCTCTTTTTCGCACATTGAGTTGAATTTCCAAGCTGTGCTTTCTGCCGATCATAAGTCTTCAATATTGCTAACTAAATCGATAACCCTTCCCCAACCAGGTGCTTTAAGTTTTGTATGGTCCATGGTTTATGACTTTCAAATTGGCTGATTCTAAAGTGTTATATGAGTGTCTGAATTAATAGAAGCTCATTTAGGGCCACGTACAAAGCATTTTTGTAGTCGCAACCGTTTGTGACTAGAAAAATGCTATTTGGGATGGACAAAGCCCAAACTGAGATTCGGTAACTTGTTACCGAATCGCAATTTTGGTTTTGAGAATCGGTATTAGGGAGGGGCGTGTCCAGAAAGCACCCATTCCTAATACCGAATCTGAATGGTAGGTATGATTGTTTTGTGACTGTGAATACTGTCACAAAACAATTAGCAGTTAGCACCAATTTCAAATTGGTGATAACCCATTTGCAAAGCTTTCCCTTTGTGAATGCATGCAAAAACGTTTTTTAACGTTTTTTAAGAGCAGGCAGTGGTCCAATGGACCACTGCTTACTCTTAAAAATGAAACTGAAATGCTTCATTTTTTTCTTTTTAAATGCAGCCTTTAAGGAAAACGGGCTGCGTTTAAAAAAAAGATGTATTTATTTAAAAGCAGTCACATATATGGTGGCCTGCTAACTCCAGCAGGACATTATCCATGTGATTTTTGCGATTCCCAGTGGGTCGCAAATTGTAACCTATCTCAATAAAATTAATGAGGTAGGCCCGTTAATGACCCACCAGGAATCGCAAAAGAAACTCAATTGAATTTCTTACATTTCAATTGTGAATTCCTATTTGCGATTCGCATGGAATCTCAATTAGGAAATCGCAATTCCATATGTTCGAACATGTGACCCTTGGTAACTTGTTACCAAATCGCAATTTGGGTTTTGCGATTCGGTATTAGGAAGGGGCGTGTTCAGAGCGTCCAGGGTGTCAAAAAAAAGATTGCTTTATTTAGAAGCAATCACAGACATGGTGGTCTGCTTACCCCAGAAGGCCCCCATCCCTGTGATTGTTGCAATTCCCAGTGGGTCCCAAATTGCAATCTACCTCATTAATATTATTGAGATAGATCTATTCGCAACACACCGGGAATTGCAAAATTACATTTGGAATAGCAATTTCCTAATAGCGATTTGCATGGAATCGCAATTAAGAAAACACAATTCCAAATGTTCGTACATGTGGCCCATACTTAGGTATTACACAACACAATTACCACATGATGTCCTGCTGGGGTTATTCAGAGATAAGTCTCACTACATTGTATTGCAATGTGAATTTAAGACCATTAGACCTATCATACAGAACTAGAGACTACAACTGTTTCTCTTTCTTAGTGCTGAGTCGCTGGTAACATTAAAGCAAATAAGTATGAGCATAGATAACATTAAAAGTAAATTTAGGATTTTCTAAAAAAAAAAAATACGGATGCCTTCTGGGTCATGAAGTAAAATCGGCAGGTAATTTGGCATAGAGGAAATACCATTAGTTCACGGTCACAGCTTTACCAGCAAAAAACAAGGGTCCCAGTTTTGAATGGGGATTGAAGAGCAGTTTAGGTTTTACTGAAGGGTATCACTGCATCAAATATCTAGAAAATGCCTGGGTGGATTTGTTTGTGAAAAACGCCAAATCTGAATGTGAAATTGTAGGAAGTTGGCTCTGTATGTACTATTTCAAAGTAAGAAATAGCATGCACAGCAGTCCAAGGGTTCCCCTTAGAGGTAAGATAGTGGCAAAAAAAGATAATTCTAATGCTCTATTTTGTGGTAGTGTGGTCGAGCAGTAGGCTTATCAGAGGGTAGTGTTAGGCATTTGTTGTACACGCACAGACAATAAATGAGGAACACACACTCAAAGACAATTCCAGGCCAATAGGTTTTTGTATAGAAAAATATATTTTCTTAGTTTATTTTAAGAACCACAGGTTCAAGAATTACAAGTAATACTTCAAATGAAAGGTATTTCACTTAGGTAACTTAGGAACTTTGAATCAGAAAAATAGCATGTACAGTTTTCACAAAAATGGCAATAAGCTATTTAAAAAATAGACCGTGCAGTTTTCAACAGTTACTGGGGGAGGTAAGTGTTTGTTAGTTTTGCAGGTAAGTAAACCACCTACGGGGTTCAAAGTTGGGTCCAAGGTAGCCCACTGTTGGGGGTTCAGGGCAACCCCAAAGTTGCCACACCAGCGGCTCAGGGCCGGTCAGGTGCAGAGATCAAAGTGGTGCCCAAAACGCATAGGCTTCAATGGAGAAGGGGGTGCCCCGGTTCCAGTCTGCCAGCAGGTAGGTACCCGCGTCTTCGGAGGGCAGACCAGGGGGGTTTTGTAGGGCACCGGGGGGGACACAAGTCAGCACAAAAAGTACACCCTCAGCGGCCGGGTGCAGAGTGCAAACAGGCGTCGGATTTGCAATGGAGTTCAATGGGAGACCCAGGGGTCTCTTCAGCGAAGCAGGCAGGCAAGGGGGGGGGGGGCTCCTCGGGGTAGCCACCACCTGGGCAAGGGAGAGGGCCACCGGGGGTCGCTTCTGCACTGGAGGTCGGATCCTTCAGGTCCTGGGGGCTGTGGGTGCAGTGTCTTTACCAGGCATCGGGTTCTTAGAAGCAGGCAGTTGTGGTCAGGGGGGAGCCTCTGGATTCCCTCTGCAGGCGTCGCTGGGGGGCTCAGGGGGGTCAACTCTGGCTATTCACAGGGTCGCAATCGCCGGGGAGTCCTCCTTGTAGTGTTGTTTCTCTGCAGCTCAAGCCGGGGGCGTCGGGTGCAGAGTGGAAAGTCTCACGCTTCCGGCGGGAAACATGCAGTCCTTTAAAGTTTGTTTCTTTGTTGCAAAGTTGTTTCTTCTTTAGAGCAGAGCCTCTGTCCTCGGGAGTTCTTGGTCCTTTTAGATGCAGGGTAGTCCTCTGAGGCTTAAGAGGTCGCTGGACCCTGGAGAACGCGTCGCTGTTGCAGATTTTCTCGAAGTGGGGAGACAGGCCGGTAGGGCTGGGGCCAAAGCAGTTGGTATCGCCGTCTTCTCTGCAGGGCTTTCAGGTCAGCAGTCCTTCTTCGTCTTAGGTTGCAGGAATCTAGTTTCCTAGGTTCTGGGGAGCCCCTAAATTCTGAATTTAGGGGTGTGTTTAGGTCTGGGAGGGCAGTAGCCAATGGCTACTGTCCTTGAGGGTGGCTACACCCTCTTTGTGCCTCCTCCCTGAGGGGAGGGGGGCACATCCCTATTCCTATTGGGGGAATCCTCCAAAATCAAGATGGAGGATTTCTAAAGGCAGGGGTCACCCCAGCTCAGGACACCTTAGGGGCTGTCCTGACTGGTGGGTGACTCCTCCTTGTTTTTCTCATTATCTCCCATGGACTTGCCGCCAAAAGTGGGGGCTGTGTCCAGGGGGCGGGCATCTCCACTAGCTGGAGTGCCCTGGGGCATTGTAACATGAAGCTTGAGCCTTTAAGGCTCACTGCTAGGTGTTACAGTTCCTGCTGGGGGGAGGTGTGAAGCACCTCCACCCAGAGCAGGCTTTTGTTTCTGTCCTCATAGAGCACAAAGGCCCTCACCACATGGGGTCAGAAACTTGTCTCTCAGCAGCAGGCTGGCACAGACCAGTCAGTCCTGCACTGAACAATTGGGTAAAATACAGGGGGCATCTCTAAGATGGCCTCTGTGTTCATTTTTGAATAAATCCAACACTGGCATCAGTGTGGGTTTATTATTCTGAGACGTTTGATACCAAACTTCCTAGTATTCAGTGTAGCCATTATGGAGCTGTGGAGTTCGTTTTTGACAGACTCCCAGACCATATACTCTTATGGCTACCCTGCACTTACAATGTCTAAGGTTTTGCTTAGACACTGTAGGGGCATAGTGCTCACGCACCTATGCCTTCACCTGTGGTATAGTGCACCCTGCCTTAGGGCTGTAAGGCCTGCTAGAGGGGTGACTTACCTATGCCACAGGCAGTGTGAGGTTGGCATGGCACCCTGAGGGGAGTGGCATGTCGACTTATTCATTTTCTCCCCACCAGCACACACAAGCTGGCAAGCAGTGTATCTGTGTTGAGTGAGGGGTCCCTAGGGTGGCATAAGACATGCTGTAGCCCTTAGAGACCTTCCCTGGCATCAGGGCCCTTGGTACCAGGGGTACCAGGTACAAGGGACTTACCTGGGTGCCATTGTTGTGCCAATTGTGGAGACAATGGTACATTTTAGGTGAAAGAACACTGGTGCTGGGGCCTGGTTAGCAGGGTCCCAGCACGCTTCTCAGTCAAGTCAGCATCAGTATCAGGCAAAAAGTGGGGGGTAATTGCAACAGGGAGCCATTTCCTTACAGAAATCACGGGCAAAAGATTTCTCATTCTTTGTGGGACTCGGATGAGCACATGAATGACAGCCGGTGGTGGCTGAACAAGTGCTTCATTTGAGCTTACTGTTTCCGGTGCTGAGCACCGGCACTTATTTTTGAGGGCCGGCGCTTATTCTTCTGCCTCAAGCATTTGCTGCGAGCAAAAGACACATACAGGAAAGACGGAGGAAGAGAAAAAGCAAAAAGGATCACAAAGGGAGAATGCAGAAAGCTGCCAGAGTCAGCTGAAGGGGCAGGGAGTAGCTTTTAACGTATTGAAGAGACCCAAGATGGCTTCAGGATTACGCTGCTGCAGTATTCCGTATTCGCACATTTAAATGCAGCAGCTGCGTGTTTAAGAGGAGGGCTTTGGGCACCGGCACGTTTTTATTTACAAATTAAGCACTGGGCTGAACATTTATTTAAATGTAACCATGTTACTTATATTTCAAAGAACGATCTTGGCCATATGTACGGGCAAAGATGGATCGGGCAACAGGAGGACTGGCGTACATTGAGATTGTCACGGATGTGGCAGGTAGACCTATCCAGATTTTTTTCTTGAGACCAACATGTCCAGTTCATTTGGCTAAAGTAAAATAAAATGTAATTCCACTATTTATCTACCAAGAATAATTTCTCATGACGTGTTAAAATATTTCATTAGGAATTTTTCGGGCTTATAAAACAGTGCTTTGGCAACTTCACGAATTATCACTGGTGGGTGTTGGAATTTTAAAAATCAAATGGAAAGAATGTCTTTGCAACTCTTGTTTATGTAATTCAAGTGTTGCTGCATTCTGGAGGTTTAATTAATCTTTGTACAAAATAGATACTTTTGACAAGATGAGGGTTAATGGTGAAAAACAAACCGCTAAAAGCTGCGCCTTTTCAATTCCTTTGTTTCCATAACCCATGTCTCTACTGATAGGGGCATCGTGGTCAAACATGTCTAATGGGTAATACTAAATTTCAGCTAATACTTTCAGTTGATAAGTCTTCCCTAGTTTTGGTTCAGAGTGTCACCCACCTCATGTGATTGTGTGCTGATCTACAGGTGAGAATTGTACTGTACTTTGTATAAAGTTAAAAAGCTTTATTTAGGACAGGGTACTCAGCCATAAACATGGCAGAGAGTCTGTCTTTCAAGTCCCAGTTTGCACGCTCTGTAGTAAGGTAAAACGTCACATTCTGCCAATGGAGCCTCCAACGGTGGAAACCTTCGACCGATGGCGTGACTTTTAGCAAGACTTCGGTCAAATTACTTTAGACCTTCTAGACCTTCTACCCTGGATCAAACTCGACATATTTTTCAAACTTTTTTTTTTACCTGTTGGGACCACCAAAGAACGTCTGGAGATCCTGAAAATGAAAACAAATAAATGGTCCTACACGTTGAGAGAAAACTCCCAGCATGTCAAGTATATTTATTTTTTTGTTTTTCAAGAACAAGCAGCTGCTTTGGGAGTTTGTTCTTTCAGAGGGACCACTGTGGCAGTGGCTCATCTAAAGACACAGAAATCTCGAACAGGAAATCAGAACTCCCTACTAATTGGGCTATATTCCACGAGGGCAGCAACTACATCTCTCTACTGCCCTAGCGGATCGGAGTAAAGCCTGTCAATCATTAAATAAGGCATTAAAAGTGTGGACTACAGGATATTTAAATATAATAGAAAACTAATTATAATACAATAAAAAGCAAATCATTTATTTCATGCAAATTAGAGAGTCAAAGCTAAGCTCTGAAATGAACAGTACAAGGGAGACTATGGGGGTCATTACGACCCTGGCGGTCAGAGACCGCCAGGGGTAATGTAGCGTCCGTACCGCCAACAGGCTGGCGGTACGAAGGCCCTTATTACGACCGTGGCGGTAGCGCCGCGGTCGCTCCGCCGGGGCCGGCGGTTTCCCGCCGTTTTAGCCCCGGCGGTGATAATCCGCCAGGGCAGCGCTGCAAGCAGCGCAGCCCTGGGGATTATGACATCCCTACCGCCAGCCTGTTGCTGGCGGTTTGCACCGCCAGGAAGAGGCTGGCGGTAAGGGGTATCCTGGGGCACCTGGAGGCCCCTGCACTGCCCATGCCACTGGCATGGGCAGTGCAGGGGCCCCCTAACAGGGCCCCGGCCAGCTTTTCACTGTCTGCGTAGCAGACAGTGAAAAGCGCGACGGGTGCAACTGCACCCGTCGCACGGCTGCAACACCGCCGGCTCCATTAGGAGCCGGCTCCTATGTTGCGGCCTCATCCCCGCTGGGCCGGCGGGCGCAAACTTACCGCCGCCCGCCAATGCCGTAATGACGCCCTATATGTTCTATTGAACAGCTAAAAAAGAACGAGGACACCGGTGTAATGCCTTTTAGGGTGTTGAGTGATCAAACCTGGGTGATGCACACTTATTCACATTTAAAAAATACCTTTTAATATTTTCAAAACAACTTTATTTTAGTGAATGTTTAGGATATGTTTCGGCCAGTGAGAATTAGTAAATTATGGAAATTACCATCTTTTGTGTTGTGTCTCCCTAGACTTTTTTGTCTTCACTACTGCATTTGTGCTCAAAATAATTTTGTTGACCGTAGGACTGGGTGCACTCTACTTCAGACCACTTGAATTATGTGGCAGGAGAGGGCTGAATTATGTGGCAGGGTTCAGAAAATTATGCAGCAAGAAAAGGCAAATTATGTGGCATAATGCAGCACATTTTGTAATATACTACTTCATTATTTTGTCACTTTTAAATTTGGTAGCACTGTCTGGGTATTGGTGGCACTTCATTAGTACCAGTTTAATACCCCAAATATAGCAATAAGCAACAGAAACATGGCCAGTCCAGTTTTGCAAAGGTCCTTCCATTGCGCGGCAACACGTCACTGCATTTTTATTAACTTTTGAACCATTTGAGCTAGAAACAATTTTTTTTCTTAAAATCTTCAGTTTATGCAGCAGCTGATGGATTTTGTGGCAAGTGTAGAAAATATATAGCTAAAAAAAATCGCAGCTGCCGCACAATCACATATTTCCAGTGGCCCTGAATGTACTCCTGCTGATCAGTAAAAAATGCATGTGCTCTCCCATTTAAACATGTTAGAATTGCCATCCACCTAATTGGCATATTAAATTTACTTATAGGACCATTGTATATGGTACTATATGTACCTAGAGCCTCTAAATTAAATGCGACAAGTGGACTGCAGCACTCATGGTGCACTGAAAAACGTCTCAGGCCTGGCATTGCAGCCTGTAAAGCAGGTTTAAACTGCCGTTTGCACCTGGCATAATAAAAATTTCTCAGGGCTTAGCCTTCCTTTTAATACTTATAAGTGACCCTCAGATAGGCCCTAAATTCCCATAGGGCAGGGTGCTTTGTATTTTAAAAGTAGGACATGTCCTGGCAGTGTAAAGCCTCAAATTCGTTTTTCACTGTGGCAAGGCTGACACTCCTGTAGAAAAGCCCTGGGTTACAATATAACTCCTTGCATTGCATAACTTCAGTTTGAGACTAACAAGAAAAATTATTCAAGGACTCTGTGGATTAGGAAATAAAAATCTAACTTAATGGTCAAGTCGGTTTTTAAATTACTATTTTGAAAATGCCACTTTTAGAAAGTTGGCATTTTCTTGCCTAAGCCACACATGCCTTTCTGCCAGTGTCCAGGGTTATCTACCTGTTAATGGCTCTCCTGCTGTGTGATGTGAAGCTATCAACAATCAACTCTCCAATCATCCTGAACAAAACCACCTCCAAGACATCTTGCAGCCTGCATTCTACAGCAACTAGAGCATGAAACTGCCTTCATAACAGGAATCGGTGACATCATGGACAAAGGGTAAATCTTAGCACTCATACTGCTCGAATCCCCTGTGATCTTCAATACTGTCTCCCACCGCACCCTCATCACAAGACTCCACATCTCCGGAGTCCTGAACCCACTATGATATTACTGGCCTCTTTACTCTCCGAAAGGAACCAGCAAGTCAGACTCTCACCCTACTCTTCTGACCCCAAGAACCTCAACTGCGGGGTCAAGGCTCATTGCTAAGCCCCGCCCTCTTCAACATTTACATGTCACCTCTCACATCAGAAGATCCCACAGAATCAACATTGTCTCCTACATAGATGCCACTCAGCTCACCCTTCTCCCTTACAGACAACAACCACACTACCAGAACCAACTTCACCACCTGCATGTCAAACGTGGCAAACTGGATAAAACAGAACTGCCTAAAGCTCAACACTGATCTTTGGGAACAAGAGCTCTCCTGGTGGCCAGCCAACCTCGGGCCCATCCACTAAAAACCTCTGCACTATCTTGGACAATAGACTCACGATGGTCAAACAGGTGAACACCACATTATCCCATTTCTTCATTCTATGTATGTTGTGCATGAAATTCAAATGGCTCCCCACTGACACTAGTTACACTGTCATCCAGGCCCTCATCATCAGCAGACTAGACTAGGACAATACATTCTATGACGGCATCATGAATCGACTCATATAATGACTCCATATCACCCAGAACACTGCAACCAGACTCACCGTCAACATCCCCCACAGCCCACACATCACGTCCCATTTCAGACAGCTAAACTGGCTACTAATTCAGAAATGCTGTCAGTTCAAACAGCTCACCCATGCATACAAACCCTCCCATGTTGGACATGTGTACCTCAACCACTGCCTTAACTTCTACCAACCCACCAGACAACTGCACTCAGCCACACTCTACCTGGCACAGATACCCCGCATCTGCAGCAGCAAATCAGGAGGATGCTCTTTCTCCTGCATTATGGCCAAATCCTGGAATGCCCTTCCACATCACATCAGGTTCTCCCCATGCTTACTTGAGTTCCACAAAAATTAAAGACCTGGCTATCCAATGAAAAGCCAGATCAGACTACTCATCCACTACTGAAGCTGGATACACCTTGGATGATAAGTCCACTTTAAAACTCTATCTAACATAATATATCATACGTGTGTATTTCCCCTACATATATAAAGTGGATAAAGTGCCTAGGTGTGGAGAGTTGGGGGTCTTCTTGACAGGATGGCTGGGGAGGAGCTGTGCCCTTTGTACTCAAATGGTAGCCTAGGGGCTTTACCCAGCCCTCACTTTAGAATATGCCTACTCTGTTACTGGCAGATGCAGCTCACGCCTGGGCCTGTTCGCCCTTTTATTTAGTAGCCAAACTGTAACTAAACCAAAAAGAAAGGGAATAACTGACCAGAACCAGAACCACAGGCTGGTACCCCCAGAACCTGAAATCTAACACTTACACCTGTGAAGACTCTGAAAAAGGACTGCCCTGCTCTCTGCAACCCAAAGGAAGACAGATTGGACCTGCTTGCCTTGAGCCCAGGACTCCAGATGTGACTCCAAGGGTCAGTTGGCTGACCTACTGTGTCAATCACAGGAACACAACAACTTCCAGAGGCCCTTACTGCTTTCTAGCTAACTAAACCACATTGGACCTGACTTGGCCCACTCTGATGGCATCTGTGGAAGTGAGTCTTGACCCGCAAGTGCTGTCTTCAAGATTCTGGACCCTTGGCTGAAGTCAGAGTTCACTTTTCCCTACCTCACTGAAGCTTTCACTGGATTCGACGCACTGCAACCCAGAGCCCTGCAGCTCCTAACCAAACGCTTCACTGGTTCTGATGGCAAGTGACGCAGAGCCAAGCAGAGCTGTGTAGCTCCCCACTGGAAGCATCATGAGATACTGTGTAGCACGACCCATAGCCCTGCAGAGCCGCACCATGTAGCTTTCAACAAAGGCTTCACTGGATTCAACGCCAAGTGATGCAGAGCCCAGCAGAGCCACACAACTCCTAAATGAAAGCCTCACATGATCCAACATGAAGCAACGCAGAGTGGCGCAGAACAATGCAGCGACCCACAGAGTTGCACCACATGGTTCTCACATTGACGTCAGAAGGTAAAACCTCTGGCAGGATGAGCCTGGTCTTACACTTGGCCCTAGCTTCATTACTGAGGGCCTGAATTTGTGACTTTGTCCCTGCCCGGCACGACCAGATACTCTGCACTTTATTTTGGTAAACTGGGGTTGTTCTTGTGTTGTGTGATCACTTTATTTCTGTTTGAGTGCTGCATAAATACTTTGCATATTGCCTCTAAGTTAGGCCTGACTGCTTTATTTTGGTAAACTGGGGTTGTTCTTGTGTTGTGTGATCACTTTATTTCTGTTTGAGTGCTGAATAAATACTTTGCATATTGCCTCTAAGTTAAGCCTGACTGTTTTTGTGCCAAGTTACCTGAGGGTTAAGCACAGGTTTATTTAGGGACTTTTGTGGTTCACCCTCACAAGGATTGTGATCATTATTTGAAATGGGTTCTTACCCCTTCTAAAAATAATCCAGAATAACAGAAACTAATTAGTAGAGAACCAATACATAGTAAGCGACTGGAAATGCAATATAATTGTTAAGCACTAGGGCAAAAGAGAGTTCAAGTGAGTGTGGCAAAACAATCACATAAACCCCTTCACCCACTTGCCTTCTTCCCACAAATTAAAATGGGCATTTTGACATTAGCACATTGGTATTAGAACAAAGTAGTGGGACTGAATCACATAAAATGAGATTGGGAACTGCCATTTGAAATGTGGTCTGCAGCATAAAGGCAACATAAAGGAAATTACACCAGTCTACTATGGTAGACCACAATAATACATACAACAGTTTACAAAAAGAAAAAGATATGTAGCATCTCTGTCGCCACAAACACATGTACATGTTATGGAAGTAAATGGTGTGCTGTTTAAAAATCAAGGACATGTAATAGCCCCAAGAAAACATGTTTTGCCACTCAGTCCAGGGGACTACTGCCTTATTTATTATTTGCTTTATTTCAACATTCAGAAGCACAAGCACAGGTACCAGTAAATACTAAAAGCTTTGGCAAACCAAAGGTCTGCGTCAGTGCTCTAATATATGCCTACTGCAGTTCTGCAGGCCTTATCTCCGTGTGTTATTTTATTAAAGCCGGGCCTAGAGGCATTTTGAAAGCTTGTTTCACCTTTACACTGCTGTGTACACCAATGTGTGTGTAGTTTGTGTGTGTGTGTGTGTGTATGTGCGTATGTGGGAAGGATTGCTTTCTGTATCAAATGTGCATATGAGATAAATGATAGAACATGTGATACATCAGTGTACTTTTGAAATGTAAAGTAGTTGTTCATCTATTGCAAAGCAGTAACTTTAAAGGCAGCAGAATGATACATCAACCAGTCGATAGGATAATGGGAGAGAGCAATACTCTTCATGGTAGAGCCAAATACCACTCTATGTTTATTTTAAATGATTGCTAACAATAGGCCATCCGGCAGCAGCTCTGTCAAACCAGAACTAAAAATATTGTAAACAGTTTTATTCTATCAGCAATTTTTCTGCTCTGCCCAACTGCAAAATTGTTGTTCTTCCCTCTTGGTTGTCCACTTTGCTGGATACTCCATGTTTCATGGCCTTGCACTACATGGACCCTTCATTACCATGTAGTGCAGGTGTTAGAAATGGGGTCTCTAATTGGCAGTGGTTTGCACCCTGTACAAGCAGGGACCCTCACTCTAGTCAGGGTAAAGGAGTCACACAAATAAGATAACCCCTGCTCACCCCCTAGGTAGCTTGGCACGAGCAGTCAGGCCTATCTCAGAGGCAATGTGCAAAGTATTTGTACAAACACATACAACACAGTGAAAACACCACAAAAGTACTCCACACCAGTTTAGAAAACTAGCCAATATTTATCTGAGTAAAACAAGACCACAAACAACAAAAAATCCAACTTGCACAAGCAATGATACAATTTTTTTTAAGTTAACTTCAATAAAGCGCTTAGAAACACAATAGCTCCAACTGGGGCTATCACAATGTCGTTGATGGAGTCCTTTACAACAGTTCAACGCCCCTACCAAGGGAGTGTGGGTAAGTCATGAAGTTGCACGGACCCCATGCGCAGTACCTTTGGAAAACAATGAAGCAGAGATGTTGCACTGAGTTGGGGAGTTTAGGTGTCGCTGGAGACAGTGCAGCTTCGGTTTCTTACTTCTACCAGGGAGGTCAGGTGTCAGTTCCTTACTGAGAGGCGGGGAAGGTCATGCGGCGTCAGTGGCTAGGCGTTGGTTCCTTTCGATCTGGCGGGGTCAATGAATCCAGCAGGTCAAGACATAGGGTGTTGACTTTGCGGTGTCGTGATAATACCACAGGGCCACAGATGCTGCAGTGGAGTCGGAATCGGGTGTCCCAGACATTAGGGACATGGCACTCAAGACTCATGCTGTGGCGGGACTTTGGAGGCGCTGCAGTGGCGTCAGGCCTGGGGCACTGGTCACAGTATTACACTCAGCGGGTATCACTGCTCCTAGTGCATGGAATGGCGGAGAGTCAGACAGCGGCACCAGTTCTGAAGTGGCTCTGGAGTCGATGCACTTGGTTTCTCCTTGGTTACACCAGAACTCACTCCCAAGGGCTCAAGAACAGGATTTTGCACCACTTGGTGATTTAAAACTCTCAACAAGATAGCCCAGGTGCTGGCAGATGAAGTATTTGATGTCCCTGTGACTTCAAACAGGAGGCAAGCTCAGTTCAAGCCCTTGGAGAACCTTGGAAAGCAGGATGTAGAAAACATATTCCAGTCTTTTCACTCCCAGGACAGAAGCAGCAGGGAGCAGGCCAGCACAGCAAAGCAGCAGGCAAAGTGGCAGTACTGCCTAGGGCATCTTGCTCTTCTTCCCGGTGAACGTCCTCAGTTCAAAAGTGTGCTGAAGTTGCGGTCTCAGAGGCCCAATAGTTATGCTCATTTCTGCCTTTGAAGTAGGCAGACTTCAAAGGAAAATCTTTGTAGGGCACAGGACCCTGTCTTTCCAACCCTGGCCCCAGACACACGCCAGGGGGGTTGAAGACTTGTTTGTGAAAGGACAGGCACAGCCCTATTTAGGTGCAAGTGTCAGCTCCTCCCACCGCTCTAGCCCAAGAAGACCCATCAGGATATGCAGAACACACCTCAGCTCCCTTTGGGTGACTGTCAAGAGTGAATTCACAAACAGCCCAACTGTCATTCTGACCCAGATGTCTATTCAACAGGCAGGAAGAGGCACAGAATGGTTAAGCAAGAAAATGCTCACTTTCTAAAAGTGGCATTTTCAAACTTACAATTTAAAAACCAACTTCACCAAAATATGTATTTTTAAATTGTGAGTTCAGAGACCCTAAACTCAAAATCTCTATCTGCTCCCAATGGGAAATTACACTTAAAAGATATTTCAAGGCAATCCCCATGTTGACCTAAGGGAGAGATGGGCCTTGCATTAGTGAACACCGGATCTAGCAGTATTTTACTATTAGGACGTGTAAAATACACCAGTACATCTCCTACCTTTTACATACACTGCACCCTGCCCATGGGACTGCCTTGGCTTACCTTAGGGGTGACTTGCATGTAGTAAAAGGGGACGTTGTGGCCTGGCAGGTGGATGCACAGGTGGAACTGGCAGTTTAAACTGCACACACAGACACTGCAGTGGCAAGTCTGAAACATGTTTACAGGGCTACTCGTGTGGGTGCACTGTACTGGCGACTTACCGGTAAATCAAATATTCCAATCATGGATAAATCAATTACCAATATCATTTTAGACAGAGAGCACTTGCACTTTAGCACTGGTCAGCAGTGGTAAAGAGCCCAGAGTCCTAAAGTCAGAAAAAACGAGGTTCTGCACAGGAGCAAAAACAGGAGGTCAGAAGCCGAAGAGACAGGGTAAACCATACCAAGAGCCGACAGATCTAACACCACGCTTCTTCTGGGTCTTGAATGAGTGTTTGGTCACTTCACTTGGGGGTCTAAGAATACTGTGTAATTGTGTAGTGATCTAATTTATTGGCCTTTTAGCTTGAATTGACTTTGCCTGTTATTTGTTAAGTACATTTTCTGTGCGTTGAAGCATGTCTTTTAGTCTTGGGGATACTTAGGCTACTTTCATAAAAATAATGGCTTCCATATCAGTCAGATGGGATGGACATGGCCCATCTCCTGGATATATTTTATTGCAAAGTTACTTGCCGAGGACCTCATAAATGTAGTCATCTATTAGCTGGTGAATAAAATGCTGCCTAAGGTTCTGTATTCTATTTCGAGGTCAATGAATAGTTCAATTAGTATTAGCATAATATTAGCTTTAGATGGACATGCTAAAGTCTTCGTCAGGAACTTAGGTTCACTAAGTCCGTCAGAAATTTCAGCAGTGGATGATAAAAGTTTGTCTAAAAATTGGTTCTTTGAAAGAAATTTGTATGTAAAAAATGCACTTGAAGGAAGAGTCTAGACATGATGTATATTTCTAGTTGACATGAGAATCTGAAGCAGATAAAGTGACAAATCCTTTCTAACAGCCATTAATGAACACAGAGAATTAAGGGGATATTTTAAACTTTAGCAGACATGGTACTCCATTGCAATGGTAACAGAGTACAGTATCTGCCAAACTCAAGGTCAGTCCACCCGATTTAGGTGGGCAGACCTTCAGTATGTCGAAGACAGAGCCAACTCCAGCTCCGTCTCTGCTTTACTCCTCTGATAGCCTGATGGAGTATGAGGCATTGAGGGTCAGCCATTTGACCACCCACCCCGGTTAGAGTGGGCTATCAGATGTTGTTTTTTTACTGTTGATGGGATCATACTCCCATTTGTTTTTCATTCTTCAAAAACAACCAACTTTGGGAGTTTGTTTTTTTAAAATGAAGAACTTTGTAAAAGTTTGACTAGTGGCCAGCACGTTTGACGGAGCCATCTGTCAAACTTTTACAACATTGACAGGAACTGCAGCTAATGTCTGTGAGGCTGGTGGACAACTCTAGATTTGGGGAGGAAGGTCCCTTAGCATGGCAGGGGTAATTTCCATTGCCTTCTAGAATGACTACCCTCTTCCCACCAAAGTCTAAATCAACTCCATGACTGGTAAAAATTACTTTCTTCATAAGATACACATCGCAATCCCCTTTGGATATCTTTCACATCAAAGGACTGATCCAATTACCTTTTGAATAATGGTCCTCCCCGAGAGAATACTAAAAGACCTATGAGATTAGGAGTTGATTGATTTTGATGTGTATTCAACATGTGTCAACCATATTGACATCCAGTATGCTAGGCCATCTGAGTGTATGCTTTGTCCTCTGGCTGATGAGTCTCTCAGTTATGTCATTCCTGCTCTGTTGAGAAAGAGATTAGGAAAAGACTGGTGAAAGATCTCCACCCTGTATACCTTTGTATAAAAAATGAATATCTGTCTTAACAACAGAACAGAATTTATTATGCTTTCTGACCGTGTCAGAAATAAGGAAATCTTGAATGCGTGGATCCAGAGGTGTGTGCCTGCTCAGCAACATCAACGCATCTCTTTTAAATTTAGAGAATGATACCAAGTTTGAAAACTTGGGGGTAACAAAAGGACAACGTAGGTTAGAAACATATTTGTTGTTTTTTTATTGGATTTGTCCTTGCAGGTTAGCAAGCTATAACTGCCTATGTGGCAGCTGCTAAGTCCACCTTGATGTCAGCTGTTCCTGGATGAATCCTGTATCTTCATAGTGGGCATTTTTTTATTCTCTCTTGGCACCTAGAAGAGGAGGAAAAACAGAAAAACACTGATCCCCTGTTCTCACATTCTTAGTGTATTATTTCTGCCTTTTTGTTCCCCTGGTGCTTCCTGGTCTTGCCCATTCTCTGTATATCTGCTGTTGGTTGATCTCAGCATTCTTTTCCATCTCTGATTTTCCCCCATCCACTGCAGTTCCTTTTTGGGGGGCACCCACATGCATCTTGAGGCTCTCCCTGGGTTTGGCCTTTGAGGTGGGTGTGTTTGATCCTGTTCCCAGCTGTTCCCAGATTCTTCCTTGTCAGGAAGGCACTGATCTGACCATGCTTCCATTCCTACAGGTTTGTGTCGGACTCCACTCCACCTCAGGTTTGTACTTGAGAAGTCTTGGGAAGTCCATTGCAAGTGTGAAGGGATGCACATTGTGCCGTATGATTGTGTCACCCCTCCCCTACACCATACCTGTTATGAAATAACCTTAGTGTCAATGCTTGGCATCAAATCTCAAATGTTGTTTTAAAGGGAAATTTATATGTGTCTAAATGCTCAGGCCTGGATAAAGCTCAACAAAGTGTGCCCAAATGTCCAACCCTAACCTTACAAGATGGTAGGGAGACACTGAGCTCACTCATGATATGGTCTGTCTAGAGTTCATCTCCACTGATCTAATGCTGGACAAAAGGAGCACCTTCCTCCACAATTTTAACAAAAGGTACACATATTTGTCTAACTGTAGAGAGAAGCCATATATAGTGGAAGGACCAAAGCAGATCCCAGCCCAGTCCTAGTAAGTCTGGCTCTTTAGAAGGATCCTCCCTTCAAAGAAGAGTTGTGCAGTAGGACATCCATTTTATTTTACAGCTATCAAATCATAATTTCCAACCCGGGGCTCATCAGTCATTTCAGGGCTAGAAAAACAAAGTTTCAATCACTACCATTCTGCATTATTCTCACATACACTTCTATGTCTTCTCTCCAAAACTAATGGTATACAAGGAGATCACCAGCCTGTATACTAAGGGGACAATATGCCAATTAAAGCATACGGGTTGATTTCTGTCCCTTAAGAAACAGAGGGCCTGATTTAGAGTTCGGGGAGTGGTTACTCCGTCACAATAGTGACGGAAATCCCTTCGGCTGAAATATAAATCCCATTATTTCTTATGGAATTCATATTTCAGCGGTTAGGATATCCATCACCGTTGTGAAGGAGTAACCCTTCTGCCGAAATCTAAATCAGGCCCTGAGTGCAGCTTGTGCATGCAAGTACATGATGGATGGGATGCATCAAACGTATAAATCTCTACTTCCCTCAGAGTGAATTATCAAGTTAAATGCCAAGTATGCTTTCTACACAGACCCATCCCATCCCAAATATCTGCAACTTGCAATAGAACAGCAGAATGGCGGGTTTCTGCCCCTTAAAACTCCCCCCTTCGCCACACCATGCTGTTTCATATTGGTAATGATACCTGTGATGTATTTAATGTGATGAAAAAATCCTAATGAAAGTCTATCTTGACGAAATTCTGCCTCTTTCCAAAGACAGACCATCCCTACGTTCACAGGATCAGATAGCTCTTTTAATCATCCAACCGTTAGGTTTAGTGGTAATTAAAAAAATAATCTGATACAGTCCCAGAAGGGTCATTTTGATTGGTTTGTGCCAAACTGATTTGAGGTGATTCTCATTCTCTACAATTAAAAACAGGACAATAATAAAAACTGTTTCCTGGCTCAACCCACCCATCATTAGGAAGATCTTTTGCAGCCTTTCTTTACGTTTATCAACATGCTAAAGCAGAAATACTCTGTCATATCTTGTACATGGATGCTTGGAATTGAAGGCCCATTTTTGTCACATATTTGAGCCAGGTGTCTATCAGGGCAAAATGCTCCAACAAAAAGAGCAACGTTCCTATAAATTGCTTAGAGTTTCTTGTTGCGTCCTTTATGGATTTGTCAAAGTTAATTGCTGTGGTCTCCATACTTAATTTGAGAGTGTGGTTGAAGGTGGGGCCCACTGGGTCTCATGTTTGGAGAACAGCAGTTATTTTTACCCTACAAAATTTGATCTAGAGCAAGAGAGAGAAAAACAGTAAAGGGGAATGGAGGGATAGAAACCGAGGTGAACAGTGACAACGAACCTACAAGTGTGAGATAACAAGGCAAGGAATGTATAGTTGTCTTAGTTTGTGGCACCTCAAACTTCAATAGCATCGCCCAAGGACTTCTGAAAAAACGTTGGGCTCTGAGGCTTATTCTTTTACGAACTTTGCACTTTGTATTCTGCAAAAAATGTTCAAGCAGTCCAGTATATAAACCATGTTAGGGCATGACACCAAAGAATGTCACATTGTTGGCCAAGGACTTTTGGGACGCATTACCCACCAGGTCGAATAGTTCACAGTCTTCACTGGTGCATTTTGGCCTTGGAGTCCCCTATGGAAATGTCTCATTGCCTTTCATCTCCACTGCCAGTTTTCTTGCTTTCTCAGTTGGAAAATGACCCCGGAGGTACCCGGAGGCAATTCCTTTCTGCAAGACTGGTCACACATAAAAGGTTGCAATTTTTCTCTTTTGTCAGCAAACTCTAGCATGAGGACATTTCCAGGGTATTAAAGCAACTTATTGTTGTTCAGATGATAACTCCATTTAGTCATTCAAACCCACCTTTTTGGAATTGACCATGGCTTTACGTCATGCTTTTCCATTCTTTATTTCATATCTTTGGGGGCCCTCCAAACCGCCTTTTTATCTGCCATCTTGAATGTCTGCAAGATTTAAGAGCTCCTGCTGCTCAAATAACTTTTGGCAGAATAACTGCATGCCTTAACAGGGTCTTGAGCTACAACAACTAAGTCAAATTAGAGCTCAGTCCATTCAATCTCGGCTTGCCTGTGTCTGATTTCACATGCTGAAATTGTGTATTCCTATCCCAGAGTGGTTTGGCACTATATCACACACATGCTCTGTCAAAGGTAGGATTGCACACAATTAACACGTATGCTCATGTACTAGCAGCAGAATATGCTTTGGCCCAAAGGGATAACATAACATATATTTCTAAAGCCTCTTCACCCTTGAGCCTCTATGTGCTGAAGGAAGATATGCTAATTGTTATCCAACCCAATAGCATTCATTTTATTGACATTATAAGGTCGAAAGACTGAGTGGGCCCAGAAGATTCTTAACTATGACCATGAGGTCAAACACAGCTTCCAGGACTGGATGCATTAGTCCGCTGAGCCACCAGAACCAACTATCTGGTGGTCAAGCATTTCATCGTAAAGAGTGCCTTATGTATTCTAAAAACCTGGCAAACACAGAAGAGAGCGCCACACTACTCTAGAGGGTCATGGTATTTTCTTAAATGAAATTATAAATCATGTGTAAAGTCCTTAAACTCATTGCTTACAGATATAAATCTGTGATGGATTACCAGATGTAGCACTTACATTTAAAACAAAATAAAAAAGGTCTATTCTTAAAATAACAAATTACTTTCACGTCAATAATTTAGTATTCATTTGTATCATGAGATTACTAGATGAAGTGGTTTATCAAAGTCATATGTGTACACCAGATTTTTTTGCACATATAAAGTCCCTGCTCTCAAACACATATCGTAAAGAGAAATAAATTGAACTTTTAGATTCCAGCCAAACTCAGCCAACACTTCTTGTGGTCTTCTAAACGTCTTCAGGGCTTAAATTGTGTACCTTAACATAAATATTACCCATTACAATTTGAGATGTGACATTCTTATCCATAAACCAAGCGAACTACCGCCATCAACAAAAAAATGTCCAAGGTAAAATGATATAAAAGAAAGAAAGACCTTCCACTGCATGCCAAACAAAATTAGCTCATCTTTAATTCGGAATTTATTTATCTGAGCATGAGAAACTAACAAAGTTTCATGTTCCATGAAACTATACCCAAGTTGCAAACACAGGTAATAAAGCCAGTGTCAGAAGGACACTGTTATTGAACAACTGCATGCCACAAAGTAGCAAAAGAAACATAACTATATAAAACAAGGCAGGCTAATTCAGGTAGATGTGGTAAAATTTACGTCATATTGAAACTGGGCAGGCCTGTTCAATATACAATTACAAGCTTTTTGCTGCAGCAAAATCAGTGCTGCAATGAAGCTGGAAAGTTATTTGCACTTCAATGACGCAGGTGCTCAAATTCCCATCTGAATGTCAAAAAAGGTTATAAAAGAATAAGCAGGCATAACCAAGGGTAGTTCGTCACTTCCATTAAAACTCAGCAGTGCCTGACATCAAAAATAAAAAAATGACCTTCACACCATGGTATAATACTCTAGTTGTTTGGGTTTCATTAGTTTTGCGTTTTTTAAACACAAACTCCCACTTTGGGCGTTTGGTTTTGTAAAGGTTTGATGGTAGTGCCTCATGTTTGACAGACCTATCTGTCAAACTTTTACACCATTGATATGAAGCTTCATGACAGCGGTTCTTGTCAATGTTAAAAGATGTCCTTGGATCTGGCAGACATCTCCAAATTTGGGGAAAGGGATGTCCGTCATGGCGACAGAATATTCTTCGTTTGTCACCCTCAAAAATATTACTCCATCCTCCAAACTCTAAAATCAGGTCTACTGTTTTAAATGATATGAGTTAACTGATATTTCCGCCAAGAGTGCTCTGAACTAGTGTTAGTTTACAGGTGTGTATAGTGTCACAGTTCCACACTGACACACTGTGTTCAAAGATTCTGTCTTTCAAGGGCCCGTTAGCAATACCTACCTAAATACACATACATTTGCATTTGATAATAAATAACCTCATAATTGGTCTGGCATGTGATATGTTCTTTAATGTGATGCTCCTTCGCAATATTGCCTTTAAAACCCTTGGGGGCATATTTATATTCCTGTAGCGCCACCTTGCACCACAGTACTTTAATGTGGCCCAACGAGTCCGAAATCCCCTCACCGTATTTACCGAGTGGCGCAATGCATGCGTTGCACCACTCTGTAACACTTTACGCTACATTATGCCTGCACCAAGGATAATATATGCAAAGGGGGCATCCCCCGTTAGGGGAGCCAGAAAAATGATGCATGGAAATCTATGAGATTTTTCACGACACTTTTAACGCCTGCTCAAGAGCAAGCCCCCTCAAGTGTTAAAAGGGGGTTTAAATTTTTTAGAATGGGCCCTTATGTACTCTTTAGGAGTAGCTCCAACATTTTGGCGCTACTCCTGCAGAGTACATCAATAGCGTCATGAGAAATTACGCTATTGCCCCCTACCCTGCGCCATGGTGGGCTGTATTTTAAATACAGCGCACATATGGTGGCGGTAGGGGGCACTAAGGGGCGCAAGGAAAGGAGTGCTGCACTTGATGCAACACCACTTTCCATAAATCTTCCCCTCAATTCTATCAAGATCCAAGTGGCACACACTACAGTTCCCACATTCTAAAAAACTCTTTGATTGTAACTATTTATCACTTTGTTTTTACATTAAAAACTCGTGGATAGCAAGTTTTGAGAGCATTACATGAGCTGAAGGATACAATAGGTTTCTTTGAAAGAATTTTGTTCAAGTGCTTATCTTCTCTCAATATGTGCCAGTGTCTGTTAAAATACTATTTATTTTATGTGCCTGCTATGGTATGTAGTAATAATTTTTATGAGTTCTGATTATTTTTTAAACCCTGTGCTAAAGTTCTAGGCCTACTTAGAGTGACCATTCTTTTGGGGTCTTCTTAATTACATCATGTATATCGCCCTTTATTTGGCTTCTGAGACTCAGGTCCTCGAGGTCATGAGTATTGTTTGGAATCTATGGTGGTGTTGGTTTACTTTTCACTGATCGTATTGCCTGTTTTACCCCTGGAGTATGGTTTGGTGGCCCATGATATTTAGATAGTTTCTCGTGACGTGTGCTCATTAGCACATTACTATTAAGATGAGGTAATCTTAGTATGACATGTAGTGAAAGGTCTTTTTTCATGCCAGATGTCCATTCAGGGGATAGGGAACAAATGTACTGGAAAATCCATCATGCAATGGCCACTTAGGGCCTGATTATGACCTTGGAGGATGGGATACTCTGTCACAAATGTGAAGGATATCACAGCCGTTGTATCACACGTTCCATTATATCGTATGGAACTTGTAAAATGGCAGGTGGAAATCTGTCACTTTTGTGACGCAGTATCTCATCTGCCAAGGTCGTAATCAGGCCCTTAGTATCTGTACACCCTAATGTGAATACTGGTTTTTGTGCCCCAAATGGGAACACAAACCAAAGAAGCAGTTGCTGATTTGTGGTGAGATTTCTCCATGCATGCCAGAGACATAATAGATAGTTTCTAACCAAGACCACCATGGTTCATGTAGATAAGTTTCTCCCCTGAAATGGCAATAGGGGAAATAGTGGGTGGCTCGCCACCCTAACTTGGGAAGCGGACATGACACCACATCCAGAAGTATTATGTTTTTCAGGACAGTCTTCACTATGGCATAGCTGGTTCCATCTCTTACCATCTGGAACACCGCTTTCCCATCTCCACAAAATGAATTAGGACAATGGAGAAGAGATGACTAGTGAGGTGTATTTATCATTCTTTATCATTTGCGCAGATGTGTACCCAAAGGTACATTTAGGCTATGACCATGCTGCATAGCAACTACACGTTTTTGAAATTATAATTTTACTGGAAAGGTTTTGGGAAGAAAAATTGGTTTGAAATGCAATAATTACAAATTATTACCTACACAAAACTTTGTCTGAAGATGTGGCAAAATAAATATTTTTCTAGATGTACTTTACACCAAGACAGACATTTTAAAGACTTTTTTAAAGTCTGGAATAGCCTTCTAATTTTACACTTTTTCACTCTCTGTTTTCTACATAAAGATTTACACTTTGTGAAGCTGGCAATGTGTTTTAAAAAATCACACATTTGGGATAGGCAAACTTCACAAATTCCACACTTCTAATTAGCAATGCATTTAAAGTCATAATCTCATTCATATTAACTACCCAATCTGATAAAGAGAAGAAATTCGAAACACACATTCATAAATTCAGTTACATTTCAATAAAATCTGAATATACTCTAATAAAAATTATTCATATGTGTTCTTTTATAGTATGAGTTATGTACTTGAATATTTAGTCTAACAATTTTCTTCAACTTTGTGGTAGGGTCAAGGAAGATTTCCAGCGTTTAATCTCCCATCTTTTATAATTAAATCACACTTTAATATTTGCTACAAAGCTGCTATAGAGAGCTTTTAGAACAACCTCATTGCATGTGTTTACCACAGGAGCTGGAGACAAATCTTCATATGAATGATTACACTTATTTAAGGCACACTTTGGCCCTCATTACAACCCTGGCGGTTGGTGTTAAAGCGACGGTAATACCGGCAACAGGCCGGTGGAAAAAAAATGGGATTACGACCATGGCGGAAACCGCCAACATAGACAGCCACTTTAACACTCCAACCGCCATGGTGGTACCAACAAACAGCGTGGCGGTAACCACCAACAGACAGGCGAAAGACAATGTACCGCCCACCCTATCACAAGATGCCAATCTGCCACCTTTTTGGGGCAGAACCAACGCAAATAAAAACACGGCGAAAACAGTACACAGAAGGGGAAATCACTCACCTCTCCACACCCCACGAGGAACCAGGACGCCATGGAGCCAGAACTTCACATCCTGCCGGCTATGGTCTTCCTGCTCCTCTATCAGGCGCTCCAGAGATGGCAGCGACGACCACGGTGAGTACTGCACCTACAACCCAGGGGAGGGGGGAGGGAAAAGAGAGTGACACACACACGCAACATGCAACACCCCAACCCCCACTCTCACCCACACCACCATACACACAAATACATGCTGCAACATTACATATACACCCCCCAACCCCCCTTGAATAACGCAAGGACAAAAGGAATTGATTTGAACGATTGTAATCATTAAAAATCCAGTACTCAAAACTCTAAACACAGTATATACAATTATGTACACCAAATACACAAGTCTGGATAGTGAACCAATTATTGTCCGTGGACCACTGGGCCAAAAATGCATGGGCGAGGCCCACACATGATACCTGATTCCAAACGGAGGGAACACTGGAGGGGCATCAGATCGAAAATAAACAGGCACCTCAGTGGGAGGGGGGGCACCTCAGCCTGATGAACACACAACGCCAATGCTCCACGAGGGGGCTCCATGCCCATTGATGTATCCTGGGGAGTGCAATTCCACAGTCTCGCAAGTCTTTTACAGTGGGTGGGTTGCCCACTGCTTTATCCTGAGGAGTGCAAAGCCACAGTCTCTCAAGTCTTTTCAGTGGGTGGGTTGCCCACTGCTTTATCCTGGGAGTGCAAAGCCACAGTCTCTCAAGTGTCTCAAGTGGGTGGGTTGCCCACTGCTTTATCCTGGGGAGTGCAAAGCCACAGTATCACAAGTGGATGCCTTTCTCCACTGGTTCTGGAATGGGCTTTGTGCCCAGAGTGCTTCATCCTGCCAAGGACAGAGGTAGTGGATGCGTTTCTCCACTGGTTCTGGAGGGGGCTTTGTGCCCAGAGTGCTTCATCCTGCCAAGGACAGAGGTAGTGGATGTGTTTCTCCACTGGTTCTGGAGGGGGCTTTGTGCCCAGAGTGCTTCATCCTGCCAAGGACAGAGGTAGTGGATGCGTTTCTCCACTGGTTCTGGAGGGGGCTTTGTGCCCTTCTTAATCCTGCCAAGGACAGAGGTAGTGGATGTGTTTCTCCACTGGTTCTAGAGGGGGCTTTGTGCCCAGGATGCCTCATCAGACGAATGACCACTGGGGATGGCAGCCATGTTTGCGGCAGTGCCACTGGCTCAGGATGTCGCCGGGCCGCTGGCAGTGCTTGCGGCGGTGCCATTCTCGGTGGTGCTTGCGGCGGTGTCAGTCGCGGCGGTGGTGGTGGCGTGCTCTGTGGCGGTGGTGCTGGCTGTGGGCTCTGTGGCAGCGGTGCTGGCAGCAGGCTCTGTGGCGGCGGTGCTGGCTGTGGGCTCTGGCGGTGGTGCTGGCTGCGGACTCTGTGGTGGCGGTGCTGTCTGCGGGCTCTGTGGTGGTGGTGCTGGTGGCGGGCTCAGTGACAGTGGTGCTGGTGGCGGGCTCAATGACAGTGGTGCTGGCGGCGGGCTCTGTGGCGGCGGTGCTGGATGCGGGCTATGTGGCAGCGATGCTAGCTGCAGGCTCGGTGCAGCGGTGCTGGCTGCGGGCTCTGTGGTGGCGGTGCTGCCCGTGGGTTCTGTGGCAGTGGTGCTGGTGGCGGGCTCAATGACAGTGGTGCTGGCGGTGGGCGCAATGACAGTAGTGCTGGCGGCAGGCGCAATGACAGTGGTGCTGGCGGCGGGCTCTGTGGCGGTGGTGCTGGTGCTGGTGGTGGGCTCTGTGGCAATGCAGGTGGCAGTGCATGTGGCGGTCTTCTCCGCCGTACAGGTTGGCGTCGACGTGGACAGAAGGTGTGACACTGGTCCCTCAGTCTGTGCCACCATGCCCTCTCCTGACCTGCACTTTAGTTTCTGGCCCTTCCCCACCCTGGATGGTGGCGAAGCTGTCTTGCCACTATCGCCTTTCGTTTTCCCTGAGCCCTTGGTGGCAGGTGTTTTCTGCTTCTCCCTCTGGGATGTGTGCAACTTTTTTAGTTTTGCAGGAGGCGAAATGTCCTTGCCCTCGCTCCGTGGCATACTGGCAGCCCTGTTGGTTGGCGCACTCCAGTAGCCCACAGTTGCTGGCACCACCATGCTTGGGGATGTGGTGGCTGAGGTGCTGGGTTGGGACCTGGAAAGCCTGGCCCTAGGGGGGGGGGGCACGGGGTGGTGTAGCGAAGAGGTCAATATTAGCCAGGAAAAGTTTTTTAGACACACTGGGACAGGAAGATGGAGGGGGTTTGGGAGTGGAGGATGAGGTAGTGGTTGTAGGAGGTGTACGTCTGCTGAATTTGGGTGAACGTGCATGGGCTGGAGGCTGTTTTGAGGTGGATGGCTGTTGGGTGGGTGTGTGCCTGCGTTTGTGTAGTTTGGGAGGAGGGCTCACAGACACACTGGGAGACACAGGGGATGTGTAAATGGTAGTGGGGGTGGTGAGTGCACGTGAGCGGTGTGTGGTAATGGGCGTGCTGGTGATGGAGGTAGTGGCTGAAGATGTAGTGCATGCAGGTGTGAGTGGAGACGAGACTGGGAGGAAGGAGGGAGACATGGAGAAGGGGACACAGTGGAGGCAGTGGATGTTGGTATGTCTGCATGGTGCTTGTGTGAGTGCCTGTGGGATGTGTGGTGCTTATGTTTGCCTGAGCCACCCTTGTGTGTTGAGGTGTGTGCATGCTGGTCTGATGGTGTGCTTGGGATAGGCTGAGGTGCAGGGGATTAGGGCTGGGTGGAGGAAGGTGGAGGGGGGAGGCTGGACACAGGGACAATGGTTTCCATCAGTGCTGAGGCCAGAGCCTGAAATGCTCTCTGTTGGGCTGCCTAGCCAGAATGAATGCCCTCCAGGTACGCATTTGTTTGTTGCAAATGCCTCTCAACATCCTGGATGGCATTCAGAATGGTAGACTGCCCAACAGTGATGGATCCCAGGAGGTCAATAGCCTCCTCACTGAGGGCAGCAGGGCTGACTGGGGCAGGGCCTGAGGTGCCTGGGGCGAAGGAGATGCCCACCCTTCTGGGTGAGCGTGCACGGGACACATGCTGAGGGGCAGCTGGGAGGGCGGTGCTGGTAGGAGGGGTGGCAGCTGTACCTGTTGATGTGGGGGGCACAGAGGGGCCCGTCACCGCAAGGGAGCTCCCATCAGAGGAGGAGTCGCTGTCACTGCTGTCACCTCCTGTCCCCGCCATGGAGCTCCCCTCGCCCTCTGTCCCACTGGTGGCTTCAGACTCCGTTGTTTCGCCCTCAAGGGCCAAGTGGGATGCAGCTCCCTCCTGCTCCGGTGCCACTTCTCCTCCGCCTGATGATGCTATTGCAAACAAGAACAAGGAGACCACAAAAAGGGGGGGGAGACAGAAGAAAGACAAGTTCAGTGCATGCAACACCACTACCGTAGGCGGACACTACAGACACAGCAGACCTCTGCACTACGCCATGCACTTATAGTTCCTAGATTATTCACAGGGCCATGGGGTACAAGGCCTATGCCCGCTTGATGCACACATGGAAGTCACAGGATCCTGACTAGGTGTAGACGGCATTAACCACTAGTGGGGTTGGGGTGCCACTGAGCCTGCCTCACAAAGGACCTTGCCTACCAAGCTCGCCCTGGCTTAGGGGAACCCACTGGCCACCTCCCCTACCCAGACATCTCGTAATGCGCGCAGAGTCAGATGATTGCGACTGTACTCACCCCCTTGTGGCTGCAGTGATGCCCTCAAGCGCCCATCCAACTCCAGATACGCCACCGCCAGGATCTGGAACATCAGGGGGGTCATGGTGCGACGGGCACCCCTCCCACGTTGGGAGGCCATCCCCAGCTGGGCTTCCGCTGTCTTCTTGCTCCAGAGGCAAATGTCCTCCCATCTTTTCCAGCAGTGGGTGCTCTGTCTGTGGTGGACTGCCAGGGTCTGGATGTCCTTGGCGATGGCACGCCAAATATCCTTCTTCTGGTGGGTGCTGACCTAGAGGAATAGTACAGGGGAAAAGGATAATCTTTACCCGTCCGTATCATCATACTCATTGGCCCACGTTCCCACCCTTGCCCTGACACACATACACTCAGTGTCCGCTCATGCAAGCCTCAGTCCCCCACGCCCCATGTATCTTCCATCCACACCACTCGAAACAGGCATTGCCCATGCAGCGTGCTCACAGTGTACTCACCTGTTTGCCTGGAGGACGTAGAGTAGAGTGTACTGGGGAGGACCCCATCCACTAACTTCTCCAACTCCTCCAAAATGAAGGCAGGGGCCCTTTCCCCAGATACATGAGCCATCGTCGCTTTCAGACCCAGGTCACAGCAGCACTTGCAGTGTAGGTCCTCTCCTGTCGAAGGTCAGGTATCACCACCAGTGTACATCGTCATTGGCTCCTGGGACCCATAGGGTCCAATGTTAACCAATGCAGGATTGCGTAGCGGTCTTTGACCGTCTACCGCGACGGTGTTGAATGCCAGCGCAGTTACCTCATTTCCCCTTGTCCCACCTTACAGGTCAGGCAGCCGCCATTTCAGGGTGCCACATGGCATTAATAATAACTGCGTCACACCTATCTAGGCCTTGCATACACACAGTAACAGGCACATTGCGGATTAATAAATGTGTGCAAATGACATTTTGTAATACCTCAGTGTTGGCTGACTCTCTGCTCGTTGTTCTCGTCCATAGGGCATGTCCGCTGGGGCAGGTGATGAGATGGCGGCATCCTCCTGTGTACAGACCGCTGGTGGACCTGTCAACAATGGAAGAGAGACACGTAATAGTCACCTACAGACTTGATCGTGCTACAGTACATGAACTGTGTGCCCAGTTGGAGCCAGACCTGATGTCAGCTATCTGCCATCCCACAGGGATCCCCCCTCTAGTGCAGGTCCTGTCAGTACTCCATTTCCTGGCAAGTGGGTCTTTTCAAACAACAGTGGCCATTGCATCAGGGATGTCCCAGCCAATGTTCTCTAACGTGTTGTCCAGAGTGTTGTCTGCCCTGCTGAAACACATGTGCAGCTACATCGTTTTCCCTCAGGTGGAGGATTTGCCTACAGTGAAAGGTGACTTATATGCCCTGGGACATATCCCCAACATCATAGGTGTCATTGATGGGACACATGTGGCCTTGGTACCCCCCCGCAGGAGTGAACAGGTGTACAGAAACCGGAAGAGCTAACATTCGATGAATGTGCAGATGCTGGTTTTGGCCGACCAGTACGTCTCCCATGTGAATGCCAAGTTTCTTGGCTCAGTGCATGACGCTTACATTCTGAGGAATAGCAGCATCCCTTATGTGATGGGCAACTCCAGAGGCACCGTGTGTGACTAATAGGTGAGGACAAGGACCCTATACCCTGTGAATAGTTGTCTGGGTCTGGGGTTGTCCCTACGGGTTAGTGTGTGTCTAACAGTTGTCCCACAATATTTTCAGGTGACTCTGGTTACCCAAATCTGTCATGGCTACTGACCCCAGTGAGAAATCTCAGGACAAGGGCAAAGGAACGCTACAATGAAGCACATGGGTGAACTAGGAGGATTATAGAAAGAACCTTCGGCCTCCAGAAGGCCAGGTTCCGGTGCCTCCATTTGACAGGTGGTTCTCTCTACTACTCACCAAAGAAGGTGTGCCAGATCATCATGGCCTGCTGTATGCTGCACAACCTGGCTTTGCAACGACTGGTGCCTTTTCTGCAGAAGGATGGTCCAGCTGGAGGTCTTGTGGCAGCTGTGGAGCCTGTGGACAGTGAAGAACAGGAGGCAGAAGCAGAGGATATCGACAACAGAACCAATGTTATCCAGCAATACTTCCAGTGAGACACAGGTAAGAAGATATCACTGCCTCCCATATCTCATACTATTGTTTGACCTATCATCAGTCTGTCATTTTCAATCAGTGTATGGACCCTAACTTGTCACTTTGCCTTTCCATTTAACAGATGTGGGTCCCACTTTGTGACCTCTGCTATATTTCCTCATGGACTAGAGCACTGTTACATCGGTATGTTGACATTTAAATTGACACTGCTATATTCCATAGTTATTGCAATTACACATTTGTGAATGCACAGACTGACTCCAGAATGTTTTGTGATTGAGGTGCGTTTATTTTTGTGCAAATACGTGGAGGGGGTTGTAAAATAGTCAGGGGTGATGGTGGAGGAATGTCCATGGCAGAGTCCAGTCTATTTGTTTCACAGGTGCATTGTCCAAAGGGGTGTAGGAAGTGGAGCAAGGGCAGTTGAAGGATGGACAGGGTGACAAAGTGGGACAGAAGGATGACATTCAGGGGGGTCTCATTTCCTGGCGGGGGTCTTGGCAATGTTCTCTGTCTTGTTCTTGGATCTCAGGGACCGCTTGCGGGGTGGTTCTCTATCTTCAGGGGGTGGGGTGCTGGTGTCATGGTCCTGTGGTGGTGCCTCTAGTCCACTAATGCTGGTGGAGGTGGTGGGCTGTTCATCATCCAGGCTAGTGTCAGGGGACCCTTATTGTTGACAAGGTCCTGCAGCACCCCTGCAATGGTGACCAGGGTGGTCTTGATGGACTTGAGTTCCTCCCTGAACCCCAGATAGTGTTCCTCCTGCAGCTGCTGGGTCTCCTGAAAGTTGGCCAGTACCGTTGCCATTGTTTCCTGGGATGTTGGAGAGGGCCTCGTGGAGAGTGGGTTCCCTGGGCCTGTCCCCCCCCTGTCGCACAGCAGCCCTCCCAGTTCCCCTGTTTTCCTGTTCCTCTGTCCCCTGAACCATGTGCCCACTGCCCCCAGGTCCCTGATTTTCTTGGGGTGGTGGGTTTGCCTGGGTTCCCTGTAGTGGTTGGCACACTGCTGCTTGACGTGTCCTAGGGACAGAGGGATGGGCCCGCTGGGTGGGTGCTGTGCTGGTGTTTCTGAGGGGGGAGGCTCTGTGGTGGCTTGTGCCAGTTTCAGGGGAACTGACTGTCCAGAGGTCCCTGATGGGCCAGGCTGGTCATCTTGATCCAGTTGTGCAGAGATGCTGTCATCCCTGTGGGCCTCTTCTGTGGGGGGACTGGACATGTCTGGAACCTCCTGTCCGGTGACGTTGGGTAGAGGTCCTGCAGGGGTGTAAAGGCAAGATTATTGCATCTGTGTGTGCCATCATGTGCAATAGGTGAGTGACCCTGTACTCCAGTGCTTGCATACTTGTCTAGGTCCTTGTGTGATATTTGGTTTGGGGTCTGTGTGGGTATCTGTTGTGGACATGCTTTGGTGATGGGTGTCCATGCTTTGGTGTTGCATGCAGGGCTTGGTGTTGGGATGTGTGGGTTGTGATAGTGGGACATGTGTGAGGTGTTGGAGTGATGGGGGTGAGGGTGGGGGTAAGTGATGGCAGGCAGATAGGGTGGGGGATATTATAGTTAAGAGTTGCCTTACCAGAGTCCATTCCTCATGTTAGTCCTGCGAGGCCCTCAGGATGCAGTATTGCCAAGACTTGCTCCTCCCATGTTAGTTGTGGGGGAGGACGTGGGGGTCCACCGCCAGTCCTCTGTACTGCAATCTGGTGTCTTGAGACCACGGAACGCACCTTTCCCCGTAGGTCTTTCCACCTTTTCCTGATGTCATCCTGTGTTCTGGGGTGCTGTCCCACTGCGTTGACCCTGTCAATGATTCTGCGCCATAGCTCCATCTTCCTAGCAATGGACGTGTGCTGCACCTGTGATCCGAATAGCTGTGGCTCTACCCAGACGATTTCCTTCACCATGACCCTGAGCTCCTCCTCAGAGAACCTGGGTTGTTGTTGAGGTGCCATGATGTGGTGTGGGTGATGTGTGAAGTGGTGTCGGTTGTGATGTGTGAGGGGATGTGTTTGTGTGTGTTGTCTGAGGCGCGTGGATGTTGTGTGAGTGATGATGTTGTGTGCCTGTGGATGCTAGTGTTGTTTCTGGTGGTGTCTCTCTCTGGCCTTCTATCGCAATTCTGGTCGTAAGGGTTTGTGGGTGATGTGGGTGTGCATTTTATATTGGGTTGGGTGTGTGGGAGTGGTGTGTGTATGTGTATCAGGTGTGTGTATTTCGAATTGTCCAATGTGGTTGTGTTTTGTAAATGTGTGTGTATTTTGAGCGCGACGATGAGTACCGCCATGGATTTGTGTGTCGTGATAGTGTGGGCGTATTCCTGTTGGACTGACGGTGGAGGTTTTGTTATCGCCAGTTTATCACCGACCTTTGGTGTGGCGGACTTGTGTGGGTGTCTGGATTTTGGCGGATTCCGAGCTGTGGGTTGTAATAGCTGTAGCGGAATTCCGCCACCGCAGCAGTGTGTTGGTGGTCTTCTGCACGGCGGTAAGTGGAATTTACCGCCAGGGTTGTAATGAGGGTCATAATGCTTAAGGCACTGTTCCGTACCATTTCCTGGCAATGGGTTGAACAACATACAGAAGTATTTTTAAAAACAAATCATCTCAAGAACGACTGTCGTTAACTCCCATGTATTTTTGGATTTTACAACTTAGGTTTTGCCATTATTAGTACCAAGCTCTGCCATATCAGTGGAACCGCACGAATAGAGGGTTGTGCCGGTCTGGTGCTTGTGGGGCAGAGGAGCAATGCACCTCCGATACCTCTGTTAGGGGCACAGCAATTGGTTCTGGTGCCTGCATGATGTCAGGGGGACACACAGGTTAGAGAATTTCTGCTAACCTGAACCAAGTTGAGGGAGGTATTAATGGGGGGGGCAGTAAATGTGTGCTGGTGTTATTCCTTTGCTTTCCCTCCCAAGCAGGACTGAATTAGTGCACAGTGTGTTCCTTTTGGAGGCATTTTGCATTGCGAGGCATTGTGTGTTTGGAAAGCACTTTTCAGGGTTATTGGCTAACATTCGGATTTAGTATTGGAACATTTTGTAGGCTTTGGTGCCTGGCAATTATTACACCAATTAGTGGACAGCTGAATTTTGGTTATTTAAAGGAATATATTACTGCCATTTTTTTTGGTGGAATCTACTTGGCCTGGGCTGTATTGCATTGGTGGCATCATGTCTCGGAGTGCGCAGAACAATGCCAAGCTCTCACGAATGAAGGCATTGCTGGAGGTCTTGGTGCTTAGGATGGTTGCTATGAACCAGGCGATTGCATCTTTAAAGTCGCCCACCGTGCCCACAGAGCAAGTGGAAAGTTCTAGAAGGGCCTCCAAAAGAAGCATTCCCCCTATTCTGGAAGAGGGCCCGGGTGAAAAGCAGGTGTAAGGGGGGTTTGCAGGGACAGGCAGCAGCTGTCCCCAGTACGTTGGGGTGCAATGTACTAACCCTTTTGTTGCAGTGCCGGTGGGTCTGACCCCGGCTCTGGACAACTCTGGTCAGGAAGCAGCACAGTGCAATACCACAGCGATGACGGTGCCGACTTTGGTAGCAACACTGGTGGGTCTGACCCTGACTATGAGTAATTCAGGCCTGGGTGCAGTACAGGGCAATGCCACAGCAGTAACAGGGCCAGCGGCAGCTGGCGGCATGACTATCGGGTGACTTCCATGGGAGGACCTGCCCAGTTAGATTTGGTAGCTATTTTGGCGACTGTATTGCCCTGACTATCAGAGTTGGGAATGTTGTCCGCCTCCCGAGTAGGGGGGGTGCCTTAGCTGGAATTAATGAAGGTGATGTCTTTGAGAGGGCTAGGTGCTTAGTTGCCCACCTGGGTGGCACAAAGGGCAGTCAGGGGCCCCAAGGGGGCTTTGTGGTGCCTGCACCCGCCTCTGGGCCTAATAGGGCTCTCCCTGTTGCTACTGCAGCACTAACAGGGAGTCAGGCTCAACTGTATGGTTCTGAGCAGCCATCTCTACTGCATCTGGTACCTCTGTGAGTGACAGCTTGCCGGGGGGAGCTGCAGCAACGTCTCCCCTCACTCAGGGAGCAGCTACTTCAGGTATCGAGACCTCTGTACCAACTGTGGGTTTGGGTGACATTCACTCTGAACATAAACAGCAGGGTATGCATGTGTCAATGGAGGTGAAATATGGTGCCTATGTGGACATTTTTGACTTTCTGGTGGATGTCTGAAAGGGAGGAGGCCAAGCGTTGTAAGGAATTTTCACACTCTAGGGATTGTGGCCATTGGCCATACAACAAAAAGGTGTAGGAAACTAGTGAATTCGGGTACAGCTTTCTCTACTTCTCAGGCCATTATGGCAGAAGACTTCAACGACCTGGGAGCTCAGCTGGCACATTATCAGAATAGGATTGTAAGTACTCATGACGATTATGGGGGTCTGCCTGGAAGGACTATGATAAAGAATTCAGGAAGATTAAGACCAATAGGCCCACTTTGGATGGGACCAGATTGATATCATCACCTAGCTTTGTTGTATCAACCGGCCCAATGCTACCTGTACCTGTGCCCGACTTCCTGGAAGTTGTAGATGCAAACATTGTTGTTCAGTCTGTGGATTAGCATCCCAGCCAGAATCCAAGGGGCAGATTTAAGAGCCTGTAGCGCCTCCTTGCACCACATTAGCGTTTTTTTTTTTACGCAAATGTGTCCCAACGAAGCCAAAATCGCCCCACCAAGTCTACAAAGTGGCAGAATGCATGCACTGCGCCACTTTGTAACCCTTTGCACAACTTTATGCCTGTGCCACACATAATGTATGCAAATGGGGCGTTCTTCCATTAGGGGGGCCGGAAAAATGGCACAAAGAAATCTAAAAGATTTTTTGCGTCTTTTTTTTGTGCCACTTTTAGGACTTGCTCAGAGCAGGTGTTAAAATAAGGCACATCATTGTTTACAATAGGCCTCAATGGGCTTTGCAGGCTTAGCGTCAAAAAGAATTATGCTAATCCTGAAAAGCTCCGAACAAGCATCAAAAATTTTGACTCTAGTTACCTAACTACTGCCATGGTGCACCATATCTTAGATACGGTGCACATGTGGTGGCATTAGGGGGACACTAAGGGGCGCAAGAAAAGTGGCACTGCTCTTAGTGCAGCACCACTTTTCTTAAATCTGGCCTCAAGTGTTATAAAATGTCCAAGGAAAAGGCCGCCAAAAAGCAGGAATGACCAATTTGAATTTTGTAGAGCTCGCTCACCAGTTCATTTGACGACAATGGTCCCCTGGCTCAATACTTACACTGAGCTTTCAGTGACACAGACATTATATGAGGGCTTTAAGGAAGGCTTTAGGACTCCAGCTGATGGTTATGTGGGCTCCCCTTACTGCCAAAATCAGCAGCCTGTCAGGTCCAACCCAGGGGGTGACTAGGACAAAGATTCAAAAAGAGCTGGGTCTATTTGGCCCAAGCAGTTCTGCAATCAGTCTGTAATGTTCTGGGCTGATAATATGATGTTGGTGGGCTGCATCAGTCAGCAAGCTTTGAAGTGTAAGATGATTCTGAGGGTTCTGAATGAAATTGCATTGCTATATTTGAAACTGGATGTTCTCTTCAAAGCTAAACATGTGTCGGGTGTGTTGAACAATGCTGCTGTTGCCGCGTCTTGTTTCAAGATGCAGGTTTTCAGGTCCCATCATCCAGGAGCAGTGGCGTTCCCTGCACCTTTCCCGGACCATCTGTGGCGGCATGGTGCTCAAGATTACCAGACCTTGTGGCAGCTAGTTTAGCGCCAAGGAACAGGTGGGCCTTCAAGGGGCATTTAGCACTTATTGCAAATTCTTGGGGCACACGGGACCCTGGATTGGATTCCTTCATCCTCAGTTATGGCATGCCTGGAGACGCTTAGGGGTGAGGGCTGGTCACTGGGTTGAGCCAGGTGCCACACCGCAGTGATCTCCAAGTCCTTATGGTTAAAAGGTCCTTGAGGGGTTGGCAGTGGTTGGAAGGAACTAGATTGGATTCTAAGAGCCTCATTGATACTGTAAAATTGCAGCAATTCTTGAAGTTTTTTGGAGACATCTGTAGGTCCCTGGGTGAGGTCAGCCTATTTAGGGCAGCATTTACCCTTGCCCTTTATGGAGCTCTTGGGATGAGTCAGTTGGTAACTAAGAACAAGAAGAACACTTGTGGGGGGGACTTCAACTGGTGGATATTGAATGGCTGGATGGGGCTAGAATTCTGGAGATTAACATCCCCCATTCCAAGGTAGACCAGGTCAGTAGGGGTCGCCACATCTTATTGCATAGGACCCCGGGTAATGAGTGCTGCCCTGTCCATAATTTTGAAGTTTTTTATGGCTCACCGGGCTCAGGGGCTTGGGGACCCCATACTGGTCCACACTGATGGCACCCTTCTGACGAGGTACCAGTTCTTGAAGATACTGAAGGGTGCTCTATGGGTGGTGGGGTTTGAAGCGTCATAAATTGGAACTCACTCCTTTAGAATTTGGGCAGCCACTGCATTGTGGCAATGGGGCACTCAGGCGCGGCAGTTCAAAAGATTGGAAGGTGGTCCTCGGACTGTTACAAGCGATATGTGAAATTGCATATGTTATAAGTGCTGCACCTGATGCCTGTTTCTCTTCTCCACCCCTTCTTTTTCCCCAATGCAGGCGTTATGTGCGAAGATCTGAGTGAGTGTTTTGGAGTCCTGGTGGCCGTGGCATACGCAGAAACCAACGGGTTTAAAGATGTGTGGGTCAATAGCCATTCTCATTATTCTAACAGGGGAACTGTATCCCAAAGGAGTTTTTGTGTCCAGGGCGCAGCAGGTGGGGTACTGCCTCCCCTTCTATGGTCTTGGAGGTTTACAGCTTCCGCAACTATGGTCTGTACTGGAGACTATGCTACCTGGAGGTGCGTGCCCCCTGGCCTTATCATCTACATCTAGGTAGCAATGACTTCGTTCATATTGGCCCAAGACTCCTATTTATACTTGTGCTTTCTGAGATCGGTTGGCTAGCTAACAAATTCCCTCAGGCAGTGCTAGCTTGGTCGAGTATCTTCCCCAGGTTTCAGTGGAGGGGTGGCAATTTGGTCAGAACCTGGAATGACTCAGTGAAGCATATAAACAACAAGATTGGTAAGCTGTTCACACTGCCCAGGCTGTCAACTATACCCCACGGGTACATAAAGGTCGAGCATTTCTTCTTGCAGAATGGGGTGTACCTGTCAAGGATTGGCAATTAAATGTTCCTAGAGAACTTGGTAGCCTGGTTGGTACACCATCCTCAATAGGACGACGATTTGGGAGGGGGCAGATAGTAGGTGAACTATGCTGGCCTGTGGCTGGGTGAGATTATAATTGGTGGGGCAATTCGGCATACCTTTCCTTACTTAAGCATTACAGTGATGTCACTTGGCCCTCCGAGGGGTGCAGCCAGGAATTCAAAAGAACATCCAGTCTCCCGGGTCTCCCGCCAGGAACAGGATGGCGGTAGGGGGTGCCACGGGGCCCCTGGGGGCCCCTGCAGTGCCCATGCCGTAAGAGGGCCCCACAAAGTTTTCAGTGTCTGCAAAGCAGACACTGAAATACGCGACGGGTGCAACTGCACCCGTCGCACCTTCCCACTACGCCGGCTCCATTCTGAGCCGGCGTCCTCGTGGGAAGGTAGATTTGCCCTGGGCTGGCTGGTGGCCTTTTGGCGGCCGCCCGCCAGCCCAGGGCAAATCTCAAAATACCCTCAGCGGTCTTGCGACCGCGGAGCGGTATTTTGTCGGGGGAAGACTGGCGGGCGGCCTCCGCCGCCCGCCAGTCTCAGAATCACCCCCTAAGTGTCTTAAGTCTTTAGAATATAAACAAAGTCTCTTTCAAGCACAAGTACCTGGCTTAGCGTGGAAAAATCTCCTCAGAGGGCCACAAAAGAAGAGGTGCGTGGAAAAAGGGTGTGTGCGTCGATTTCTCCTCAGCACACACGGACTTGCGTCGTTATTTTCCACGCGGGGAAGTCGTGCGTCATTTTCCGGCGCGCGGACAGTCTCTTTTCATGGATCGCGGGGATTACCAGATGTCCCGGGTCTGTGCGTGGATTTTCCTGCTTGTTTTCCGGCTGCGCGTCGTTCTGCGGGGCTGCGCGTCGAAATTACGATCTCACGGCAGGCGTTGCGTCGATTTCTCCTCTAGCGGTCGGGCGGCGTTGTCCTTGCGAAGCCGTGCGTCGGATTTTCGGTCGTCCCAAGAGCGTCGCGTCGATCAGCGTCGGTGTGCGGTGTTTTTCTCGCCGCGGAACAAGCTGTGCGTCAAAATTTTCGGCGCACGGAGCGTCCAAGCGAAAGAGGGAAGTCTTTTTGGTCCTGAGACTTCAGGGAACAGGAGGCAAGCTCTATACAAGCCCTTGGAGAGCACTTTCACAGCCAGACAAGAGTTCAGCAAGGCAGCAGGCCAACAGCAAGGCAGCAGTCCTTTGTAGAAAGCAGACAGGTGAGTCCTTTGAGCAGCCAGGCAGTTCTTCTTGGCAGGATGTAGTTTCTGGTTCAGGTTTCTTCTCCAGCAAGTGTCTGATGAGGTAGGGCAGAGGCCCTGTTTTATACCCAAATGTGCCTTTGAAGTGGGGGAGACTTCAAAGAGTGGCTAAGAAGTGCACCAGGTCCCCTTTCAGTTCAATCCTGTCTGCCAGGGTCCCAGTAGGGGGTGTGGCAGTCCTTTGTGTGAGAGCAGGCCCTCCACCCTCCCAGCCCAGGAAGACCCATTCAAAATGCAGATGTATGCAAGTGAGGCTGAGTACCCTGTGTTTGGGGTGTGTCTGAGTGAATGCACAAGGAGCTGTCAACCAAGCCCAGCCAGACGTGGATTGTAAGGCACAGAAGGATTTAAGTGCAAAGAAATGCTCACTTTCTAAAAGTGGCCTTTCTAGAATAGTAATATTAAATCCGACTTCACCAGTCAGCAGGATTTTGTATTACAATTCTGGCCATACTAAATATGACCTTCCTGCTCCTTTCAGATCAGCAGCTGCCACTTCAACAGTGTATGAGGGCAGCCCCAATGTTAGCCTATGAAGGGAGCAGGCCTCACAGTAGTGTAAAAACGAATTTAGGAGTTTTACACTACCAGGACATATAACTACACAGGTACATGTCCTGCCTTTTACCTACACAGCACCCTGCTCTAGGGGTTACCTAGGGCACACATTAAGGGTGACTTATATGTAGAAAAAGGGGAGTTCTAGGCTTGGCAAGTACTGTTAAATGCCAAGTCGAGGTGGCAGTGAAACTGCACACACAGGCCTTGCAATGGCAGGCCTGAGACAATGAAAAGGGGCTACTTAAGTGGGTGGCACAACCAGTGCTGCTGGCCCACTAGTAGCATTTAATTTACCAGCGCTATGCACATAAAGTGCACCTTACTAGGGACTTATAAGTAAATTAATAGTCCAATCAGGTATGATTCAAGGTTACCATGTTTTAAGAGAGAGAGCATATGCACTTTAGCACTGGTTAGCAGTGGTACAGTGCGCAGAGTCTAAAAACCAGCAAAAATGAGGTCAGAAAAAGAAAAGGAGGAAGGCAAAAAGTTTGGGGATGACCCTGTCAAAAAGCCAGGTCCAACATAGATCATACTAACTAAAGTAGAAGTAAAAAAGCTGACCAACACTTGAAGGAGTTAGTAAATATGGAACCACAGGATTTTAGTGATGTATTAGGCCAGGTCATGCATTGCAATGTTATCCAATTTGACTCCCTTAAACGTGACAAGGCCTGCATCTATTCCTATAACAAAGATAAGTGGTTGAAACAAACTTTTTCTTAAATAGGTAGATTGGGGGAATGTTAAATATCTAATATTGGGGACTGAAGCCCAAAAAGCATGTGAGCCAATTGCCCTTATGGCCACTTCGATTGCCGGCCAATCTAAGTGAGGACCCAATTGTTTTTCACTCTTTTGAGGTTTTTAGACATTCTTGTTTCCTTTTTACATCAACCTCATTGGGTTAGCTTGGAGAAAGGCTACAGATAAATGAGTTAACTTAAATACTCTATGGACGGTAATACGTCATATGGTATATTCCTCATACTTACAATACCAGTTGGCACCACTAAAATGTGATAGGTATTCCTATCCCATGGAACAGCCGGAGAAGCACTCCACAACTTTTGCACTTGACAGACCCTTCATCGTCTACTGCAACGTAATTAGTGGCCATAACCAATTTGTCTGGCAAAAAGTACACTTGGCAGGGGAGCCCTTAGAACAACAACCATTTATTACATCCAAATACGTTTCTCTTACTACGCTTCTGACAATTGCAACCCTAGAAGCAGAGGTAGACACGGAGGCAACTTGAATGTTAAAAACAGCTCCTTTTACATTATCTAGATCATCATCCCAAACATTCTCTGCCACTTGTCCACTCACTTCTCCATAATATTATTCACACAAATGAAAAAAGAGTTCTTGTGCTATTCAAATTAGATTTCAGATATTTCAGTACAATATGTTTTATTTTTTGACGGGTGTTAAAGATTCAGTAAGATAAACATACACTGCTGCCCTAAAATGTCCAAGCAGAAATACAATGAAACCATGCTACTTCTTCTAAGTGACGTGTTTAACGAACCCAGCTTGGTTTGACTTAATGAAGTTTAAGAGCAAACCAGAATGGTGGCCATCTATTTATTGAACCATCTTGTTCACATTTGTGTTCAGCCCATTACAGCACCACTTCAGGCATTGGCAAACTTTACTGTGGATGCTACCTTTTCACAAGAAGTATACCACATACAAAGTAGTTCCCTAAGGAGCCAGGGACTACAGTTACAATGTGTACTTCTTGAGATGAAAAATATATTTCGATTTTAGCCAAGTTTTTTTTCCTAGATTGACAAGCATCGCAAACAATAACGTTTTGCAAAAAACATGACAAAACCAAACAAGAACTAACAAACCCAAAAGGCTTGAGGAAACAATCAAACCTACTGGATTAGCCAATGCTTGTTTGATCATTATGAAAATGTGCCTTTTTGTATGTACTCACTACCATTTCTCTGATTTGTACTGCTCAGGGAAACTGGAACTATGCAGCAGGGGAGGACCAAATTATGCAACAGAGTTGAGTAAATTATGCACTAAGAAAGGGCAAATTATGCGGCATAATGCAGAACATTTTGTGATAGTATAACTTCATTATTTTGTCATTTTTACACTGTATGGGTATTGGCTGCACCCCATTAACCAATTCAACACCCAAACACAGAAATAAGCAGCAGAAAGGTGACCAGTCAACCTTTGCAATTGGCCTTGCACTCATGGCAACACATCGCTGCATTTTAAAGTAACTTTTGACTCGTTTGAGCTAGAAACAATTTTTTAATCAAAATCTGCAGATTATGTAGCAGATGACTGATTATGTGGCAAAGGTGCAAAATCTACAATTATGCAAAAAATGGAGCGGCCACACAATGTCAAACTTCAAGTGGCCGTGGTATTGAAGTTTTTTTTAACTCTTTGCACTGCTGTCTAGGCGGCGTATGTACCATGACCTCTAAAACATGGTGAAATTGGATAATTCCTAACTGGCCTACTGAACATTACTGTAAGGTCATAATAAATGATGTAGGAAAATACACCCACGGCATGGAAAGTGTAAATGCCAATTGTGAGCTGTAGCACACGTTGTACCATCCACTATGCAAACAAAACATAGCTTCAGGCTTCCCTGTGTACCATGACTCTTGCAGGTGATAAATCTGCCTGCAGACCTGTCAAAATAACCATTTTGTCAGGAAAGACCGTACATTTAAACATTAAAAACGTTACTCCGAAGTATGTCTTGTGGTTTACAACATAGAATGTCTAGATTTAAAAAGTGGTATATGCGAGAATATCGTTTTGGCATGTATCCCAGTGTCTAGCCCCCAAAAGCTATATTCTCTGTGAAGACCTGTAGCTGTCCTATGAGAAGCTCTAAAGTTCAGAATAAAATCATACCTCACCTACCTTGGGATGGGGACCGGCTACTGGAATAATTCAAATTATATTGTTATGTTTAATAAAAATCTGATTCAGTACTGAAGTTGGATGTTTAATAAATATTAAGCAATTATGGGCCAGATGTAGCAAAAAAGCAATTTGCGACTTGCAAATTGCGAGTCCCTGCGACTCGCAATTTGCAAGTCGCAAATTGCTATGCAGTACGGTGTCTCAGACACCGACTGCAACTCGCAATGGGGTCGCAATGACCCACCTCATGAATATTCATGAGGTGGGTCGCAAATTGCGGCCCCTTTGCGAGTATAGGCACTCGCTAACATGGAGGCCTGCTGACGTCAGCAGACCTCCATGTTAGCGACCTGCTTTTAAATAAAGCAGTTTTTTTTTTGGAAATGTAGCCCGTTTTCCCTAAGGGAAAACGAGCTGCATTTCAAAAAAATCCGAAACCTTTTGTTTTGTTTTTTTCAGGGCAGGGAGTGGTCCCTTGGACCACTCCCTGCCCTGAAAAAATGTTTTGGGGTCCAGTCTCAAACTGGAAGGGGTCCCATGGGGACCCCTTCCAATTTGCAAGTGGGTTACCATCCACTTGAAGTGGATGGTAACTGCGACTCCAATGGAGTTGCATACCACTGCGACTCGCAAATAGGAAGGGAACACCCCTTCCTATTTGCGATTCGGAAATGCATTTTGCGAGTCGGTAACGACTCGCAAAATGCATTTCTGCATAGGAAACACGCATTTGCGACTCGCAAACGGCAGATTTTGCCGTTTGCGACTCGCAAAGTGTTTCCTACATCTGGCCCTATGACTTTTAAAAAGTTAGAATGAGTTTAGCTGAACCTTCAGTAGGATAATTAGCATTAGCCTGCCAGCAGCTTGCATGTCAGTGCTTCTCCTTAATGAGGTGTAAAAGCTGCTCTTGGAACAGAAACAATGGCTTAGGCTTTTCAACAGGAACCCCTGGGTGTGAGATATGTGTCACATATTAGCCCAGTGAAGGGTGCTCGAAAGCGTTCAGGAACTTGATTACCGTGTAATGTACAGGATGAGCCCTGTCCATTTTTAGTTATGTGGAAATGGTGACCTGGGAAAGAAAATCATTTGCTCCCAGGGCTTTCTGTAGCTAGATTGGCAGCTGCTAAGTGAGCAGGCTGGTCCCAGAACCAGTTTGGTGCAGCTGAGAAGAGTACTGCTCATTTTCCTAAACATTCCCTTAACATGCACACAAGTAACCTCCAAAGGCAGAAAGGCTATGCCATTTTACTTAGAAAAGTGCACTATGGGTTAGTTTACAGCAGGACAAACATGGTGCACCAAACAATTGTGGGATATTTTGCCTTTGGGAACTCTTTCCTCATTAGTTAGAGTGCGGTAAGGAGTTCCTTCCACCCACTGTCTAGTAAAGCCTACAAGAGCGGAACCTCACTCAGAGCTTATCAGAACACTTTCTGGACCTGCAGAAGAACAGATGAGTGCTAGACCTGTTGTTGGAGACATATGTGAAGACCTGAAGTGTTTGACCTCCTTCCATTTGTACCTAGGAATAGGAAGTGGTTGCAGTGATTAAGTAGCTTATCTCCTGTGTAGCCACAGAGATACAATATGTTTCATAAGGCCTTTTTCCTGAAGTTTCTATCTGACTATTGGCAACTGGACCTGAACTGGGCCCTGCGTGTGGCTTCTGCTGGAGTAAGTCTGGGCCTCCAAATTCTGTCCTTGAGGTCCTAGAAGCTTTAGAAGTAACCAAGATGATTGCTCCAAATGCTAGGATTTAGAATCATTTTGGACTTTCAAGGCTTCTCGTGCACTTGCAGGACACTGTGGCAAGAGTCGCAAATGTCAAGAGGACTTTGTTGGATACCAATCAAAGCTTGCCCTGCTAGAAGGTTTTGAGCTCCATAAAAAATAAGTCCAATGGTAGAAATCTTCATCATGCAAAGTTGTAAAAATTATCCTCCCAATGCAGGATTTCAGTGACTGGGAAATTTGATTTTCTCATGCTGTGAGCTTTTCACACTAAAACCAACAGCATGAGTGGCTATCCGGCTTTGAGAGGATTTTGGAAGATAGATCCTGCATTTTTGCCCTGCTGGAAGATTTTGACTTCAGAAACTAAGAGAGAAAATAAAATGTTTGATCTGGACACACCTGCTTGGTGTACCTGAACCGCTATCCATTGTAGTCAGCCAAAAGTCATTATGAGGTCCTGGTACACCAAGAAGAATGGCTACGAATTGGTGTTTTTTTCTTAAATCTTTAAAAAGTCATATATTTGGTTCCCAATATAGGATATTTTGTCATTTTGCGTCATTTCGCTCATTACACTTTTCTCTATGTTTAGACATTGGTTGTGGGAATTGTACTGTATTGTGGTGTGACTTTTCTACTGTTTTGTTACTGTTAAATACTTAACACATTTTCCTAAATTGAGCATGTCTGCTCCGTGTCATAGCTACCAGAGGCTTGAGGCCAGTTTTAAATTACTAGAACTATGTTTTACCTTGACAAGTTTGTGCTCTTGCTCCTTGTGGTGTACTCGCATCCCTCAAAATGAATAACCTTATTTCTTACCATCGTACATTCATTTAGTATTGGGGATTTGTAAGAAGGCCAAGTGTGTTTAATTTAGGTTCAGCCACTAATATCAACTTGGCCATAAGATCTGATTAAAAAGTAAAATTCACTTTCTTGGGAAAAGCAATAAATATTGCCAGTTCAAGATCATTAGAATGTATGGATGCTAAGAAGGTCATAAGAATGTATGATGCTAAGAAGGCATCATACAAAAGGCCAGCAATAGGAAAGTATAATACAAAGCTATGCCTTTCTTAATTGCCCTTCCAACTGTGGAAAAGCAAATAATGGTGTCAACCTTTGAATTCTCTATAGTCAAATGAAACCAGTCATGAGGTTGGCTTAATTTACCATTTTACTAAGTAGAAGGGGAGAAGCATGTTAACTCGACTAGTATCCATATCTTTCATGTGGCTTGGGAGTGAATATTTAACTTCACCTTCAGCACATAGCTTTTCTTCCATTATCATATAATTTCTCCATTTAAGGCCTTACTGTCTACATATGCTGACTTTCAGCGACTCTGTTTTTAGTCTATGAACCTTTGTGCTAGCTGTCTCCCCAAACTTGAACATTCCTATGTATTTTTACTTTACCCAATCTATATATTAAGAATTTTGTTTTTCACATTTTTAATTTCTAACTTAGCCATATATTTAGGTTATGTCTCCTTCATGATAGAGCAGACTACCTTTTTGGCTTGACCACGTTATATGTGTCAGTTACAGTTATGCAACCTGGTATACTAGATGCTTTGGTCAAGAATAAATTAATCCAGCTTCCCCAGATGTTTTGTTTGCTGTGATCAATACTGACAAACCGTTATGAATGCCACAAAGCGTCTGCAGCATCCCAAACTTTTTTCACCATTTATTAATCTGGGCTGTGAACCCAGGAGTCTGCTCTTTCCCAGTGTCAGTGGACCACGATCACCTCTGTAGTCAAACAGCAAGAGCCTCCAAGAACTAAAAAGTTTGGAGAAATTACATATCTTCTATAGCAGCAACTATTCTAAGTGCAAGGGTGTATTTTTATGTAGTGAGTCAATTTGCAAGAGTCTTCTGGGAACCTTCCGGAAGACTGGAAACACCCTGAAACTAAAGCCCTCCTTAAAAAAAACATGGCAGACCCAAAAGAGCTCAGCATCTACAAACCCATCTCCCTCCTGTCCTTCCCAACAACACCTATTAGCCATCTCAAAGTCTGGAAGCAACAGCACCACAGCATGGAAACTGCTCTCATCAAAAAAGGGAAACCTTTGACACCGTCTCCCACAGCACCCTCTTCACAAAAATCCACAACTCTGGAGCATATGGTCCCTCGTGAGATGGATGGCCTCCTTTCTCTTTGACAAGACCCAGCGAGTCGAGCTCCTGCCCAACACCTCTGAACCTAAGACCTCCTCTGTGGAGTTGCTCAAGGATCATCGCCAAGCCCTACCGTCTTCAATGTTTACAAGGCGCCATTCACCTACATTTTAGGAACCCATGGAATCAACATGTCTCCTTTGCAAACAACATCCTGCTCATACTCTTCCTCACAGACAACAACTACACCACCAGACAAACTTCCCCACCTGCATGTCAAGTGCAGCAGACTGGATAAAACAGAACTGCCTAAAACTCAACCCGAATAAAAAAGTCCTGAATTTCTGTAGCAAAAGCTCTCCATGGGACTCCTGGTGGCAAACAGATCTGGGACCCATGCCCACCCCTACTAACCATGCCAATACCCTCTGCATCCTCTTGGACAACAGACTCACAATGGCCAAACAAATAAATGTTGTCACCTCTTTCTGCTTCTCCATTCCATGTATGCTCTCAAAATATTCCAATGGCTCCCCACTGACACCAGAAGCATGGTCACCCAGGCCCTTATCACCAGCAGACTAGACTACGGCAACACACTCCACACCGGTATTATGAATCAACTCGTACAAAGACTCCAGAATACTCAGAATGTCAACACTAGTCTTGATAACGCGTCCCTCTATGATAATTTATTACACATTAGGACTCGTTTTAAGCCAATGAATGTTTTGACCCAGTTGGGAGACACCTTAGGACGAGATAGCTAATCAATATGTCAATCAATACGTCAATAATGTCATCAATATTTATTACCACAATGCATTTCACTTTAGTCAAAGTCATTAATCAACTCAAGACGCTACCATGACCTTGCAGTCATGAATAACCACACCAGGTTAGTAGAATTTTATGAAGTTTATTCCCTGTTGTTTACAATTCTAAAAGCAGATGTGTTAATCTCAAAACCAAAACACTCAATAACATTGTCATAATTTGGCAACACAAATAAGACTTTATCAAAGCAAGGAACGCCATTATTAGAACATAACACAGCGTCAACATTGGTCGATTTCAGCAGAGTGTCATCAACGCGTCAGTTCAACAAAGCATAGATTCAGTCATTTGTCTATTTGCGTTGGTGTAGTGAACCCCTGTCCTAGCCACTAATTAGCATTAGCATGTTGGGCTTCATGCAAAACAATTTAAAACACCAATTTGGAAAACATCTAGCTATGGTCTCTGTCAAAACAAGCAGTTGGTACCTAGAAAGGAAAAGCAAACAGACAAATCACAATTTCATTGTCATAGTTACCCTCCAAGGTTTGGGTCAGCACTCAGGTTCAGCCTTCGTCTTCAGGACATCAGTTGATTCATCATCAGTCAAAAACTCAGCTCCCAGGAAAAGGGTCACTTCCCTCATAAGGAGGTAAAGTGTAAAATGGGCAATCTAAGGAAAAGGATAGTTTAAGTAAAACCATATAAGTCACCAAACAGAGTGACAAAGTTTCTGGATCAAATCAGCAGCATCTCCCTAACCCACCTAAATGGTTCCCGTGTCAGGGGTTTTCATCCCTTTTTCGTGGAACATTCCCCTAAAACTTAATTGGTCAAATGTTATAACCCACTATCTTTAGCCAATTAGAAAACAGGTTATGTCATTAATCTTTCACCCCACATTAGTTCTCAGACATTTTATTGGTCCATATGATTGACGTCTTCGGAGGTAGCACATCCGGTATGATTTAATCCTTCTGTAATTCTTTGCACATCTTTTGGTCAGTAGTTCCATTGTCTGTACCGGTTTGAACGACCTTGTACATTATACTAATCTACAATGTTGCATTTTAACTATCACATTTCTTAAAGCAATATGAATTTCATGAGAACGGATCTACTATGGTTACATTCGGCTTCTAGTTTGAAGGAAACAAGAGGTCATGTCCTTTTGTGAGTCGGCACACTGCAGGTTCAGGAAAAATACATTTAATATGAGAGCCAGGCAGCCAAGCTTCGGCTGATGCTAACTAAAGGCCTACAAATTTATTAGCACTATTTAAATAACATAATCATTAATAACTAGTATAAAACTATTCAATTACAATAATTCATAAACATTAGTCATTTTATTAGTCCACGTATACATTGACGGCCACTCCCCATGGTCACATTTCAGGTACACGTTTAAGCAAAACCTAGTAATACAGTTTCTATGCAGCATTATTACACATTATTTCATAAACATCTCATGTTAATATAGATTATATAAGCTACGCTCTCTCAGTCTCATACTCAACATTCCCCGCAGCGCACACATCATGCCCCACCTTAGAGACCTGCACTGGCGACCAAACCAGAAGCAATTCCCATTGAAGCTGCTCACCCATGCATGCAAACCCTCCATCATTTTGGACCTACCTACCTTAACCACTGCCTCAAATTCCAAAACCCCACCAGACAACTGCACTCAGCCACACTCCACCTCGTGCAAGTACCTCACATCCGCAAGACCAAATCAGTAGGATGTGCCTTCTCCTAAATCGTCGCCAAATCATGGATTGACAATTTATTCCACATCAGGACCTCTCCATCCCTTCTCAAGTTCTCCAGGAGACTGACGACCTAGTTTTTCAACTAGGAGCCCGGTCGGCCCACACATCTACTTCAATGCCTGGATATCCCTCTGGTGATAAGCGTGCTTTTTAATCCTCGTATCATTACATCATATTATAGCAGATAATTAAATTGAGCATTAGTGATGGATGCTGGCAAAGTATTTTACTCTTTGGTTCACCTGCAATATTTATTGTACTTCACTGTAACGTTTCAGAAGAAAACATTTAAAGATTTCAAATTATCAATACTGGTTCAACTTCATAAAATGACAAAAGATCTTATTTCAAATAAGTAAAGGCATTTTTCAGAGATTCTGGCCGTCATCACGTTGTCTCTGTGGGTTTGCGCATTGGTAACATGCTTGGAACAGCTAGCGATTCACGTGCAAACACATCACTAGTGTTCTGTGTCTGTGTGTGAGTATTTTAGAAACACTTCGACAGGGCTAAGAAGAGGCTTGACGAGTGAGCGGCAATGAAGCCAGGGAACTGTAAAGGTATTGCACACTCCCCCAATTGACTGGGGGGGATGGTCCACATAGTTAAAATTAAATGTACAGCAACAAGAAAATTATCTGTAGCAAAGAGCATAGCAAAATAATCTAACCAATTTTGGTTCTGTTAATGAAAAATAATGGAAGCAAGAACATGTTTACTAGCGTTTAATAATATTAATTGTACTTATTTTAGGTTTCAAAAATTATACATCCAATTGGCTTAATACCTGGAGTGTGCAGATTGTGGATGCAGGCTTTGTTTTCGGTGTGGCTGTAACTATGCATGGTATTGCAATCCTGAATGAACGGGAATCATCCATCTTCATTACAGCTACTTTGTTGCTTTAGAAATTGGACTTTAGGCATGGAATGCAAGCAAACACCATGCAGGCTGCCAAGCTGTAAATGTTAGTGGGAACAAATGCTGGCATTTATTACTGTGTATTTTGTACTGCGAGTTCATTTTTATGGCATGCTAATAGTGCCTAGTGGAATCCCTGGATGCTGTTTGCTGGGCTCTGCTTTTGTATGTTATGCTCATTCTTTGACCATGTGCTGCATTTCACAGTGAGATTAGGTCTGCTCTTTTTCAAGAAAGTCTTGAATAAATCAAGGCGCGTTTATTTTACTTCGGGCGGACATTCTTGCTAGCATTCTTAATTTGTGAGTGGGTTATTTTCATGGACGCTTTACCTCACAAAAGAGCACGCTCCTCATTGGCTTCTTGTGCTTCTGGAATCTTTCAGTTTAGTTTGGGCAGTGACTTGATAAGGAACATATGTGACAGAATAGTTAAAAGTGGAGGTTGCTGCTAAATGTGGCCATTAACAAACTGCTGAATGAAATTAGGAAGCGGATATATTTATTTCACTTATGAAATCAATGTCTTTGTGCACCAAGGACCCTGATTTACATAAAAAGTAGCACGTCTAAACCCCTAATTGTAAACCTACAAAGGGGTGAAGATATACTACTTCTGCGCATTCACATGCATTCCCAGTACCACTCCTGATTAGTTGTGCCAGGTGTAGGTTTCCAAATGTACATGCTGCAAAGGCGCCTAGTGTTCCCATTCACAATTGTACATAGCGTCCATCTGCGCTCTGGGAAAATGCATCATAATGTCAATTGCAAATTCATTGTCTTTTCTTTTTTAGGTCTAGGGTAGAGACACCTCGGGGCATATTTATACTCTGTTTGCGCCGAATGTGCGTCAAAACTTTTGACGCACAATCGGCGCAAACCCTGCCCCATATTTATACTTTGACGTCCGACCCTGCGGGCGTCAAAATTCCACCATGTGCGTCATTTTTTGGAAGGGGGAACCAGCCTTGCGTTAATTATATGTAAGGTAGGCGTTCCCTTCCAAAAAATGACTTTAAGGCCTGTGCCCCTTATTTATACTCTGGCGTCATTTTGACGCACAGGAGGGGGTGGGCCTTAAAAAACGGCGTACAGCTTGATGTGCGCCGTTTTTTAACGCCTGGGTCAGGGCAGGCGTTAAGGGACCTGTGGGCTCGGAAGGAGCCCAGAGGTGCCCTCCCCTGCCCCCAGGGATACCCCCTGCCACCCTTGCCCACCCCAGGAGGACACCCAAGGATGGAGGGACCCATCCCAGGGAAGTAAAGGTAAGTTCGAGTAAGTATTTTTTTCCGATTATTTTTGTGGCATAGGGGGGCCTGATTTGGGCCCCCCTACATGCCACTATGCCCAATGACCATGCCCAGGGGACATAAGTCCCCTGGGCATGGCCATTGGGCAAGGGGGCATGACTCCTGTGTTTGCTAAGACAGGAGTCATGTCAATGGAGGTTGGGCGTCAAAAAAAAATTCGCAAATCCGGTTTGAGGCCTGAATTTTGCCTCAGACCTGACTTGCCCCCTTTTTTGACGGCCAACCCCCATTTTCCCATACGCAGGCGCTGCCTGGTGTGAGTCATTTTTTTTTCCGCACACCAGTTCGCAGCGCCGGCTAACGTCATTCCATTAATAAGGCGCCCGCATGGCGCGTTGGAATGGCGTTAGCGGCGGTAAAAATTTTGGCGCACAACTGCGTTGGCGCAGTTGTGCGTCAAAAAGTATAAATATGGGCCCTCAAGTCTGCTTTAAGTAATTAAAAAAATGTATAAACATAAATAAAAATATACATACTTGCATATAAAGGGTGACTTTCTGTCAGCCCGCTTCATTGATTGATCTATTCGTGATATTCACATTTTGCTTCCACCCACCAAGCCATGCACTATGGGGCAATGGGTTAGCCCATGTCACCCACTAGCTGTTTCACATTGTGAGTGACAGCATCGTACTTGTTACAGACGCAGCTATCAGAAAAGGAGTGCACTTCCAAGCCGCTGCTAGTCTGCTCAGTCTGCCAGCCTATCGTTCATTTTTATAAGTTTACTCTTTTTTGCATACTGTATAGGTTTGCAAAAAAATAATAATAATAAGATAATAATTGTTGCATTTTTGCCAAGACCAGACCTTCTGGCTTTAACCTCGCTTATTTCAAGCCTTGCACTTTTACGAAAGAGTAGTATCTTGGGGCCAGATGTATGAAATATTTTTGCACTCGCAAACGGTGCGAATCGGTAAATTCGGCCGTTTGCGAGTGCAAAAACGTGGTCTGCGATGCATGAAAGGCATTCACAGACCAAAAATAGGAAATCGCAAAATTTGTGATTTTTTGCGGTGCGACCTGGTTTTGCTAGTCGCATTTTGCGATTCAGTATTTCCAGTAGGAAATTGCGAGGTGCAAAATGCGAATCGCAAAATCCAAATCGCAAATAGATGCATCAAAAAATCTCAAATAGCGATTTTTCCCAGAATGGCATTTTGCACATGCAAAATACCACTAAGTGAAAGCAGGTGGTAACCAGGTGCAACCTATATAAAGAGGCCCAGAATGCCTCAGACTCTGTTCCACAATGGCTGCACTCTACGTCATGGCGAGGAGGATTAGGATCCTGGCAGGTTTGAGGAGAGGGAGGAGGAGACAGGAGCGCATTTTCAGAGTGCGCATTACACTTTTTGACCTGACAGAGGAGGAAATATATGAGAGGTATAGGTTGAACTCACCCATGATACTTGATCTGATAGCTGAGCTACAACCTCTACTGCAGCGCAGAACACTAAGGACACATAGTATCCCCACCCATGTGCAGGTATTATGCTCCTTACACCTACTCGCCTCAGGGAGCTATCAAGGAGTCATAGCAGCGGCTGGGGGGGGTGTCACAGAGCACCCTCTCCAGATTTTTCAATGCATTTATCAACGCCATGCTAAGCAAACTCCAACAGTACATCAGATTCCCCCACACCCCACAGGAAATACAGCAGACAAAAATTTAGTTTTATCAGATAGCACAGTTCCCCCACGTCCTAGGTGCCATAGATGGCACACATGTGGCAATATGTCCATCATCAGTCACAGAGTATGTGTACCGCAACCGTAAACACCAACATTCCATGAATATACAGGTGATATGCAATGCCTCCTATATCATAACTGATCTCGTGGCCAGGTACCCAGGGAGCACACATGATTCATACATCTTTCGTCACAGCGGCATTCACACAAGACTGCTAGCTGGGGAGTTTGGTGAAGGATATCTACTAGGTACTGTCACTCTTTACACTGGCGCATAGATAACAAACCCATGTCAGATGGCTGAGTTACTCATCACACCTTCTGTCCCTTCCAGGAGACAGTGCCTACGCAGTGCGAACCTACATGATGACGCCCTACCTCAATCCCACAACACCAGCAGAACTGAGATACAATGCAGCACACAGGGCAACCCGCAACGTGGTGGAGCGCACATTTTGCCTCCTGAAGAGTCGCTTCCGTTGCCTCCACAAGAGTGGAGGGGCACTACAGTACAGTACAGAAACCACATGTAGAATAGTGACTACTTGTGCAATCTTGCACAATATAGCTACAACCAGGGGCATACCTATAGAAATCAGTGACACTGAACTAGATGGGGATGACGATCCCATACCACCTCTACTGCCAGCAGACAGGACCAGTGCAGCAGAGGGAAGGCAAAGGCGTGCTGACATCACACACAAGCATTTCAGACATGAGTATGAATGACAAAACTCCACCGACAACTGTACCTGTAGTGATAGAAATGTATTACCTTACGTCAGGTAATGAATGGTGAAAAATGAAGTATGAAGTAAACAGGTGATGGCAAAAACTAACATAAACAAATGAACTGAGTCCCACACTATTACATCATAATGGGAACACCAGTGTCAATGCGGCAAGAGTCACTTCCTCCTCCCACGCACACCACTCGGGTGCCCAGTTGACTCACTGGCACCCTGAATGTCACCCTCAGTGGCAGTGCTGCGCCTGGCACTGCGCCGTCTGGTGTCTGATGCAGGTACTGCCACACTACTAAGGCTCGAACTGTCCTCAGTGTCCCCCAAGGCTACCTCACTGGGAGTGGCAGATGTCTGTCCCATGACTAGTTCAATCACATTAGTGATTTGTACAAGGCCCTGGACCACATCCCTGCTGGTGTGTGCAGCCTCCACTTGGGCCGCCACAGCGCGACGGGCAATGAGTGCTGTGGAGTTTGCCATCCTGTTTGAGGACCTGCAGTAGTTTGCAAACATTGTCCTGAAGCGGTGTTCATGTCTGTGTCGGCTCACCCTTTCGTGGCGCAGCTCCTCACAGAGGTCACGCACTGCACTAGTAAGCTCCCTAGTGTCCTCAGAGGCCTGCACCTGTCCCTCACGCAGCTGGGTGATGTTGCTGTTCAGTGTGTCAAGTTGCTGATGCAGGCCCATCATATGTCTATTGTGGACTCTCAGGTTCCGTTCCAAGCTCAATATTTTCCTGTTTTGCAGGCGCTGTTGCTGCAACATAGCAGCCTCAAGTCCCCCGAACAAGGATGGACCCTCACCTGCCTCATGCGGTTGCTGCTGGGACACTGTGGCACTCCTGCATTGTGCTGATTGACCCCTGTCCTCCGGTATCTGGCTGCGCCTGTCTGGTGCAGACGGTGTGCTTGGCCCCTCCTGCTGCACATCTGAGTCGCCACTGAGGTCTGGCAGTGGTAGTGGCCTGGGCCTGCGGTGCACAGTGGAGATGTTGAGGGACCCACTGGTGTTGGTGTCAGAGGGCTGCTGGGTGTCCGTCTCCCCTACACAAGGACTGGGTGTGGCTGCTGGGCCAGGCCCACCTGCAACAACAATATGCAGCATGTCAGTTCTGTATGTTACATTATCTGTCCGAAATTGGCAATAAAGGTGCAGGTACTGCTCTACATGGTGTTGTGTGTGTTGTGTTACTTTGGGTGTCACTATGCTTCCTTACATTGTCATGCTACTGTCTGTACTAGTTTGTGGACCGCAACTCCCATAATGCATTGTTGTGCTGCTTCTCAGATGTGGACTGGAATACTTCACACACTACTTCACATTACATGCTAATTCCTAAGGGGCTTTTATGCATGCACATATTGGGTTCACACAACAACATTGCACTTACCTTGGCTGGTACTCGGTTGAGCGGAGGTGTCGATATCTGTGACCCCTGTCACTGCTTCAGGGAGGAGTGTGTATTCCACCAGGTCCTCCAGTGGTGTGGCAGGTGGTTCGGTTGGTGGTTCGCCACTTGTGCCCCTGGCCTCTGCAAGTCTCCTTGCCACCCTCTCCTTTGCCCGGGACCGCAGGTCGTACCACCTTTTCTTAATCTCCTCAATGGAGCGCTGTGCCACTCCAATGGCGCAGATTTTACCCTGGATGTCAAGCCATAGCCTTCTTTTCTCGCTCTCAGGAACCTGGAGTGATGATTTACCAAACAGGCGGTCATGGCTCCTCACAACCTCTTCTGTCAGAACCTCCAGCTCCTGTTCACTGAACTTGAGTTTGCGCTTCCTCTCCTGCTTCTCCTGTGATGTACCTTGGGGCTCCATTCTGGCTCAGGTGTTGCTGCTCCTTCCGAGTGCTGTTCTATGTGGCTGGGCTGCTCTCACTCAGGATGCTGGTTTGGGTGTGGCACCTGAAACTGCCTGGGATGACTCATTTCCTGCTGGTGATGTCATCAGGCTCCTCCAGGTGTGCATTCTCGAATTTTCTGGCATTTTGCGATTTTTTACCGAATCGCAAAAAAATCGCAAATTGCGAGAATGCAAATTTCGATTCGGTAAATGTGCCTCGCAAAGCACAAATAGTGATTTTTAAGAAATCGCTAATTCCGAATCGCAATTTTGTTACATAGCCAATTGCGACTCGGAAATAGCGATTTCTTATTAATCGCATTTTGCTATTCGCAGACCCCAGTTTTCATACATATGTCCCTTAGTACGAGACTTCACATGTGCATAAATGTTTCTTTCTTTGAGTGGTTGAATGTACTTTGTAATTGGAAAAATTCCAATTGTATTATGATTCATTTTATTGCATTGTAGGTAGAAGTTGCGTTGACAATAAAATCCCTATGAGCGCATGGGCTATAAAATACACTTAACATGCTTGATTTCCTTCGAACCTAGTCCGAGACGTGACATTTCTAAGTGTGCCTTTAAGGGTTGGGGGTCTCAGACTATGCAACTCACAGAAAGGCATTTGAACTGCTAGAATAAAAGAAACAAGCTTGATAAAAAGCAAGGGGAACATTTCTGATGTGTTTAAATCAATTAAAAAATATACTTTTCTCCTTTTGCCCTTTCCCAAAGAAAAATTTTACTATCCCGTATGATTATCAGGCAGAAAAAAATGTAATTTGATAGGATTATTAGATTAGAAATTATAAACGTATGGGTAGCTTTTTTTTTTTTTTTTGCTGCCGTAAGGAGCACAGGAGCTCTCAGGCTAGTGTACTGTGCTGAGGGCACCCTTCGAGCCCCCCCCCCCTCCCCCCGCACAGGGAACTTTTTCACGATACTGGCCAAGGATATTTTCTAAGATCTGCACCTTGTGTTGAGCGAAGGTTAAAAAGCATGGTGCACCGCACATCCAAAGACTACTTACTGGTGTGAGTAGCAGCGCGCGTGCAAAAAAAAATACAAAAACAAAATTAAAAAAATTGAGGCGCTAAACATCGCGTGACAGAGCAAAACAGAGAGATTTGTCTTTCACGAGATTTGTTTTTTTGAAGGACATCTTCCTGTACACATTTCTACGCGCCAGACTGTCCCAGGCTAAATTGTGTCATACGTGGTTTTTTTTAAATTACACGTATCATATGCCAAAAAACACGATTTACAATTTGCCCTTTGTTTGCACTTGGTTTTATTTGACACTGGGGTATCACACAAAAATCATATCACGCCAAGCTAGTCAAATCTAGCCAGCTCACCGTAGAATCCTCGTTGTGTGTGACTTTTCCATCGTGGTGCACTCCCTTTGCATGCATTATTAACCAGCTGTTTGGTGCTAAGGCACAATTTTACGTGCCAGAGTTAATCTGTGGTGTTTGGCGCAAACGTGCTGCGTCTTTGGGCATCTGTCTCTAATCAACAGTCAATTTCGAATCATTCCCAAACTATTTTTTTCTGCACAAGTGCAGTAGTCCATACAAAGCGGACAAACGTAGAGGCAGTAAATGATCTTAAAGGGTGTTTGATTAAGTAAAACGAGGCAAGTGTCAGGTTGCACGTAAATAGCAACATGGACTAATTAGCCTTGATGCTGATAAGACCTGTAGTTCTGAATAATGGGCAGTTCTTTAACATTTCAAAGAGAGGGTTTTCTTAAACATTTTGTTTTGGTCTAAGAGGTGCAAATCACGCCCTTGAGCCTGTGGTGATAAGACGTCTTCAAACTTCAAAATGGCCCCAATTACACGAGAAGAACCCACGTTTCTTCATTGCCCTCTGGCACATTCGCCCTTTTATGTACAGCGGTCCATCCCTTGCAGCTGCAAGAAGGAACAACAATACCCGAAAGAGCTGAAGAACAGACTATAGATACACCACGCCCCCTCTTTAGAGATAACGCGGTGGCCTGTGTTTTGCTGTCTGAATCTTTGCCGCCAGAGAACCATAGCCTATAAACTTGATCACAAACCTAGTTTGACTGGTCCTATTTTATGTCCTTGGTGGTAAATTAAGGCACTTCTTGAAGCAAACAACTTTTACCACTGCGATGCTGAAGCCGCCTTTTGGAGGTGGCAATGTAATACAATAATGTTTGTACATATTTGTTGATCAGCATTTAGTAGTGGTGATGTGTCCTGTTGTGTACTGTGTTTTGGGCCAAATTATTGCAATGTCATGTTGTGTTGTTCCGTGTTTTATTATGTTGCAATGTTATGCTTTCATGGAGTTGTTTTGTTGTTTTGTTGTTTTGTGTATATCATTGCTTTATGCTGTGCGTTTTACTTTAGATATGTCAACAAACATTGGTTCATATCCAGCCCAGAACAGCAAATGCATTTACATTTCCTGTGACAGCCATCCATTTACCACAGATTAACATGTAAATAGCTCCGCTGCACCCCTTTAAGACACTAGTCAGCCCAAACATGTGGCAAAGACTGTCTTAAGATAGCACTTGCAGGGCTCAATGAGGTACAGGCCATGGTTTCTTAAACAGGTTTGCGCTGACTGGCATCATAAAAAAAAAAAAAAAAAAAAAGCTGAAATAAGGGGATTCACCAGCTTAGGCAGTGGTAGCTGCTTGTCCTGGAAACTTTAAAAGCACGCGTCGGTTTTGGTTGGAAAAGTAGCAGCACTTGTTAACCTATTGAAAGTAAACAACATGGCGTAACCAGTAAGATACACAATGCAACATAACAATATAGTTTATAAAGAAGCACACAAAACAACAAAATTGAATGAGAACAACAAACACAGTATAACACACCACATGTACAAAAAACAGCGAAACACATCGCCACCACAGCAAGTACCACAGAGCAAACATGCACAGATACTATTGCCACACATTACCAACCCCAGAGCTTGCTTTCACAACAAAATGGTAAACAGTGTTTGCACAAAGCACTGCCTCGTTTACCACTGAGGAATGAAATAGAGCCACTCAAATTGTTTTATGATCTATCCCTCAACAATTTGGAAGTTAACATTGTTTGATGGTGCACCATCACACTGTACAATTCTTCTTATTGGAAAGGGGGGGTGCCAGGGTTTGCCCCTTTCTGTCTTGCAACCCTCTAGGAAGTGAAGCTCAATTAGATTAGCGATATCCCTAAATAAAAAAAATAAAAAAATAAAAATAAAAAAATAAAAATAAACCAAGACTCTTTCAACACATACGGAGAAATTACATTACCAGTTTTTCAGAAGTTAGTTTGTTCAAAATACAGAACATGTTTTACAATAATTTTATAATGAGACCATACAAATAAAAAAATACAGAGCACAACCAATTCCAAAGCAAGCATACTGTTTGAGTGATTTTCGAATAAGGTGAAAAAGAACTGTACATAAAGGTATGAGCAAAGTCATATTAAAATTATTGATGAGAATTATACGAAATAGACGTTTGTCAATGAAAAAATAAAATGCTGATAAAGTAAACCTATTTCACTTAGCTGGTGAAAGGAGGTGAAAAGTCAAACCCAAAGATGAAAAATTATTAGAAAGTGTACTTGACTTAATAGCTAATGCATACATGTACAAGAATATGGCAAAGAATCCAAAAGATACGAACGGTAATAAGAGATCAACCTTCATCAACAAGTATGAAATGCTCCTTTGCCTCTGCACCAAGATATGTAATGCGGCGTGGAAGCAGAGCCAAGTGTTCCCGTATTTGCATGTGTCTATGGGAACACCTCCTTGAGATCGCACTGGCACTCCATGTGTGCTGGCATGACCTGTGTTACAGAAGGGGCCACACAAGTGCCATCAGCCCTTTCTGTAATGCCAAAGTTCCCCAGGGATGCAGAGGCAAGCACACCCCCCCGTTGTAGTACCCAGGAACCCAGAAATGGTTGTTCAGTATCGTACGGGAATGCTGTATTGTGTCATATATTCAAACGTGCAAGACATAGTGATTCTATTCCTGAAGTCCCCAATATTCCACAATAGTGTCAGAAGCCATAGCTTGAAGACTGCATCCCATGCTGCCTTCGTTGTCAATAGGACATCTGATTGTTTATTGTGCTATAGAAGTGGATGTGGAGGATGTGTGTGTGTGGTTGCGTGTGGGAACGTGTGTGTGTTTGCATTGTAGTGACTGAGATTATTGCCAAATTTTTGTTAACTGCATATCATTTACATCGCAGGTATAGGAAGTTTGCTATGTTTGCAGACACATATACAGATGTCGGCATAAATAACCATGCTCTTGTTTGATACTGTATATCATGGGCAACTTGTATGTATTTAATGTTTGTTTTCTGGGTGGAACAAGGTGCACGTGGATGCAGTTTGTGACATCAGTTATATTGGTTCACGCACCACTGGCACAGCATATGATATTGTTGACCCTTCCCTCTGCATTTGCCTTAGGAAAAATGCAATTTCAAGGGTTCACATTATGACCACAGTGTTTTCCTACAGGAGCCTTCAGAATGATGTCTGTGTATTTGTTTGTGGCGGCTACAATTGGATGGAAGTGGCCAGTGAAATGGAAATATAATACAAAAATGAGTTTAATAAGAAGTGTGACTGTATTATGCTCTTTTGCGGATTAATATTCCCCCAAAGTCTCTTAAGACATTCAACATAGCTATACAGTGTCAGTACTTGGTGGAACGTGAAGTCTCACCTGAGGTCTACAAACTGAATTCTTTGTCTTCTCTTTGGGGTATTAGTGACTGTTTGTACACTCCCTGTTGCAAGTTATTGGTTGTAATAGGTAAATAAGCACCAACCACAGTCTGCATATTGCCTTGGCTGGTTCTATTGTGCCTTTGGTTTATAATGCTATGATAGCAGCATGTATTTACCTACTATGTGTCATTCAAATCGTAAAAAAATCACGAGCTGAGTAAGGCAGCCAGATGATTAAACCTGTGTTATTTTTAGTGTCTGTTCCCACGATAATGATTTCATAAAATTGGCATCTTTCTTCAAATCTTGCAGCATCTCATAAAAACACTTCAGTGCTGTGCCACCTGTGCGCATGCCAGAAGAAACTCTGTCAAACTATAGTCTGAGAATTGGTTAATAGTGTGCCATGTCTTAGCTTGGATAATTTATGCAAATCATTCAGTTTAATAGAGTTCAAAAGTAAATTACATTTTTTGTGATACACCAATGAGTTAAATCATGTTATGGAGCTTACCCTAGAGGGGACACTTTCATGGGTGTAGCTATCAATGGTGCAGTAGGTGATGTGGGAGTAGGGCAGGGAGCTGCAGTCCCCAACTGCAACCCAATTAGAACTATTTTTTACTACCAAGTCATAAGTTAGGTGGCCACTTTCTGCTTGAATTAGGCCCATGACACCCTTGCTACATCACTGAACAGTTTCATTGCTGACTGCGAGAAATTGGATTGTTAGTTGAGGGGGGTGTGTGAGGTCTTTTCAAGCAACAGCCACAAACCTTGTCAGGGTGAGCCACAAAAGTCACTAAATTAACCTGTGCCTAACCGTCTGGTATCTTTGTACAAAAGCAGTCAGGGTTAATTTAAAGGCAATATGTAAAGTATTTATGTAGCACACAGACAGTAATCAAGTGAAAGTACGACACAGGAAAAATCCCTCATCAATTTAGAAAAATATAGTACAATTTAATAAATAACATGACACCAAAACAACAAAAATCCAATTAGCTGACCAGAGATATGTAATTTTACAGCTTTATGCGAAAATAGCACCTAAAAAAAAAAAGTATGAAGCGCCACCTGTGGTTATCTGGTCATATCGGACATGGACATCGTCACAAGTTCAGGCCTCTGCGAGAGAGTCCTGGCTACATACCAGAAACAGGTTAGATCCACTGAGAATTGTACCATATGTCTTTGATGCAGTCTCTTGAGTCGGTTCAGATGAAGAACTGCGAGGGCTGCAACATGAGGGCCTACATCAAGTTGCATAGCGCTGCATTGGTTTGATGTGGAACTGCTAGGGCTGCATTGCGTGGTTATGTGTATTGTATTGTATTGTAATCGTATTTATATAGCGCTTACTACCCCTGACGAGGCGTCGAAGCACTTTTCGATGAGTAGCACGCTACTCCGGAACACAACAAGAATTAGTGATGGATTAGTATCATTTAATAATGAGTACAGTTTTAGTATTATTATGAGTTAATTTGAGCTGCGGATATGAGAGTTTGTTAGTTAGATTGACTGGAGTAATGGAGGGGTGGAGGAGGAAAGAAATCTAAAAGTGTTAATTGGGAGTATATCCTTCATTTACTCAATCCAAAGGCTTGGGATGAATAAAGGGGGGCAGAGGGGGGAAGAGTATGTGGAAGGGTTAGGGAGAGCATAGTAGCAGGGTGAGATGAATGCAGGAGAATTTAGTAGGGTTGTGTGGGAGGTCACAGAGATAGAGTGAGGTTTGGTGAGTTAGATGTGGAGGTGGAGGGAAGAGCTTAGGCAGAGATATTTAGGAGATGAAAGTGGTCGAAGGGATTTGGGATGAGTCAGAGTGAGAACGGAGGATAGTTTGATAGAGACATGACATAAGAGTGATGAAAAATGAGAGCAGAAATTCATAGATATCTAGTATAACAACCCTGAGTGTGCTCTGTCAGTTTTTATAATGCTCACAGTGAGGCTGGCACAGAACCTTTAGCCCCGCTTGCAAGGGTCTCAGACTATGGGAACCACTTGGGGAATTAGGACACACTTCAGGCAGAGTTCAAGTGCAAGGTGCAAGGGTGTTGAGCTTGTTATGTTTCTGTAGCTCAGAACAGAAGGCCAGCCAACTAGCCCTTGGAGTCACTCTGGTGGTCCTGGGTTGAAGGTGCAGGGCCACTTCTCCTTCCTCAGGCAGCGGGACAGTCTCTCTTGTATCAGGCAGTCCTTCCAGCAGCAGTGCAGGACAGCAGTCCTTCTTCTGAGTCCTCCATAGGTCAAGAAGTGATCTGAAGAGTTAGATTTGAGGTTCCAATATTTATACCTAGTGCTAGCTTTTGAAGTAGAATACACTTCTTGAGTTTACCCCCCACAGATGTGTTTGAACTCTCCAATCATGAAAAACACATTTAGGAGTTTTTCACTACCAGTATAAGTAAAACTTAAAATTACATGTCTAATGTTTTACATATACTTCACTCTGTACTACGGGCTGTTTGGGGCCTACCCTAGGAGTGATTTTTTTGTGTTAAAAAGTAAGGTTTTGTCCTGGCAAAAGGGTTTATTTTGCCGGGTTGAACTGGCAGTTTTATACTCCACACACAGGCTGCAGTGGCAGGCCTAAGGCATGTTTAAAAGGCTACTTATGTGGTTTGCACAGTGCTGCAGGCCCACTTGTACCATTTTGTTTACAGGCCCTGGGTGCATTTAGTGCCACTTTACTAGGGACTTACAAGTAAATGAATCATGCCAGTTGGGTAAAAGCCAATTTCACTTTTTAAAGGAGAGAGCATACTCACTTTAACACTTTAGCAGTTGTAAAGTGCACAGAGTCCTAAGGCCAACAAATGGGTACAGAAAACAGGAGGAGTGAGGGCACATATGTTGGGTGTGACCCTGCAGAGGGGGCCATGTCCAACACTGACACACAAGACACACCCCAATGTTCTTCTCAAAACCTTCTGACACCTAATGCATTATGTCAACACTCAGAGGCAATATTTTTTCAACTGGAGATTCGATGTCAGATTTGACTTAATATGTTCCAAATATACAACGTTCTAGCCACTCTTCTCCCCTGTGAGAGGTTAAGTAAGCATTTTCAAACATCTTTGCTACAATATCCAACAAGGCTTGTATTTGGAAGTTTCTGGATTCGGCTCTGCTCCTTGCCGTGTAATTGTAAAGTCTCCTGAAACCAGTACTGAAAGGTGCTATAATAAAGAAAACGTGAGACTATCATTAACCTTTTGCGTGTGTCAGATGTCTGGGAGCCTCCGACGCCACAGTGCTCATGTGAGCCAGAGGGCTCCCAGCTGTCTACGCACATGGCACTGGAAATGCCTCTGGTGCGGGCACCAGAGGGATTGTGTGCTGAAAAAAACAGCCTAGGGAGCTGGGGAAAACCTTCCCCAGCTCCCAAGGCTGTTTCTTTGTTTTCAGTGAAAAGACAATTAGTGCGCATGGTGCACTGACGTAATTTTACAGAAAACGAAACTGAAATGAGCTGATTGGTTCATTTCACTGTCACTGCTTTGGTGCTCAGCTATCTCAGCCCCTGAGCACCGAGGCAGACAGGAGAGGTAATACTGGAAATGGGAGAATATCCCCTTTCCACTAGTACCCCTCCCTAGTGGATTCCTGCTTGGGAATCACCTCAGGAGGATGATCCCCAAACAGGGAACCAGTCCACTAGACCACCAGGGAGGGGGCAGCAGCGCCTTGGGCAACGGCTTTTGCTCTCCATTAATTTTTTAAAAATAATTCAGTCTTTCTGGCCCCGCCAGGTGGCAGATGGGGGCAATAGCCTCTAATCTGCCCCCAGGGTGCAGAAAGCCCACTTGCCAGCAGGTACTTTTTTTTTATTTAGGAAACGGTGGGAGTTGTCCAGAATGGGCAAAGCAATGCCCCACCCACCCCCAAAATAGGCACAGTCTTTCAGCCCCGCATGGGGGAGATGTTTTCTTTTTTTACCCCCAATCTGCCCCCAAAAGGCCCACTAGACACTAGGGATTTTCTTTTTAGAAAAGAGGGGTGAACGCTGCCCAGAATGGGTAAGGCAATGCCCCCATCCCCAAAAATAGGCACAGTCTTTCTGCCCCCCTGAGGGGCAGATGGGAGTTATTACCCCAATTTGCAGAAAGCCCACTAGGCACCAGGGATTATCTTTTTTTAGAAAAGTCCAGGGGTGGAGGCTTCCCAGAACGGAACAGCAGTGTCTTAATCCCCCCAAAATAGACACAGACTTTCTGCCCCCAAGAGGCAGATTGGGGGTTATTACCCCCAATTTGCCACCCAAGGGGTGCAGAAAGCCCACTAGACGCCAGGCATTTTTTTTTTTATAAAAGAGGGTTCGGGGCTGCCCACCATGGGCGTGATAATGCCCCCACCCCACATAAATAGAGACACAGTCTTTCTTTCCCACTGGGGGGGGGGGCAGATGGAGGTAATTAGACAGGCAGCCCAATAGATGCAGGGACTAAAAAAAATTAGAGGGGTGGGGGCTTCCTACCTTTATGGGCATGACTATGCCCCCAACACAAATGCAGGCGCAACAGTATTTCTGATCCCCCTGTGGAATAAGGCATTTCATGCCAGTGGCACCCAGGAGGACATCTGACTCTTTTGGGTGTTGATTTTACATATGGGCCAAGAGAGCTTGGCTAACTCCCACTTGCAATGGGGAGTGGCTGCACTTTTTGGACTTGGGTATGCTGACACTTGGAAATACCTACCAGACTCGGACACTTCCGAAAAGTGAAAATGTGGAGGAGTCGAGAGTGGCGTGCTTCACATGCACCTCACACCATTTTCATACCTACAATGCCCTGAAAACCTTCAGCTTTGCCTGAAATCCCATATTTTTCTTACATTTCTGTGATGGAAACTTCCAAAATCTGCAGGAATCCACAAAGTTTCTACCACCCAGCATTGCCCCTTCTGTACTAATAAAAGCTCTGCCCCAGTTGTGTGGTTGCCCAAAGCAGAGTCAGTTTAAAAATGTATGAAAAAAAATCTGCCCTTTTGGACCCACTTTGGTTCCCTCTCAATTTCTACACGCTTTTGGCACATCCCTGTCACAGGCACATGGCCCATCTACACAAGTGAGATATCATTTTTATAGTGAGACTGAGGGAAATGCTGGGTTGTAGGAATTTTGTGGTTCCCCCTCAGATTTCCAGAACTTTCCATCACAGAAATGTGAGGAAAATGTGTATTTTTAGTCACATTTTGAGGTTTGCAAAGGATTCTGGGTAACAGAACCTGATGAAAGTCGCACAAGTCACCCCAATCTGGATTCTCCTGGGTATCTAGTTTTCAGAATGCACAGGTTTGATAGTTTTCCCCCAGGTGCCAGCTGATGTGGGGCCCAAAATCGATAGCTAGGCACATTGAAAAACAAGGCTCAGTTCTGGGTGGAAAAATGTGCTGTGTCCACATTGCATTTTGGGCTGTTTCCTGTCGTGGCCACTAGGCCTACCCGCACAAGTGAGGTGCCATTTTTATTGAGAGGCTTAGGGAAATACATAATAGTAGACCAAGTGTTTTTCTCAATTGTCTTTCTCTGCATTTGTGCCTTTCAAACGTAAGACAGTAAGAAATAAGTCATTTTGAGAAATGCCCTCTAATTCACATGCTAGTATGGGTATCCCCAATTCAGAAATGTGAAAATAACCACTGCGTATAAACTCCATGTCTTGTGCCCATTTCGGGAAAACATGGGCCCTGATTTATACTTTTTGATGCAAACCTGCGTTAGCGCAGGTTTACGTCCAAAAGTTTACCGCCGGCTAGCGCCATTCCTGGACGCCAGCCGGGTGCCATATTTAAGAAATGATGCTAGCCGCTGGTAAGGCCCGATTAGCGTCAAAATAAATGATGCTAACTGGGTGAGGAGGCGTAGGGGAAACAGGAGGCTGTGTGTCAAAGAATGGCACTAGTCAGGTTAGAGTCAGAAAAATTACTCTAACCTGACTAGCGTCATTTTTTAACGCAAAACCCCCATGGACATGACTCCTGTCTTAGTGAAGACAGGAGTCATGCACCCCTACCCAAAGGCCATGCCCAGGAGAGTTATGTCCCCTGGGCATGGCCTTTGGGCACAGTGCCATGTAGGGGGCCCAAGTTAGGCCCCCCTATGGCACTTAAAAAAAAAAAAAACTTACTTTGACTTACCTGGGATGCGTCCCCCCATCCTTAGGTGTCCTCCAGGTGTGGGTGGAGGTGTCCCTGAGTGCAGGGAAGGGCACCTGTGGGCTGTTTCCTTAGCCTCTGACCATGGAAAATGGCCCATAGGTCCCCTAACGCCTACCCCGACCCAGGAATTAAATAATGGTGCTAACAGGCTTAGCGTTATTATTTAAGGGCCTCCTCCTCCGGTGTTAGATTTGTGCATGGGAGGATAAATAAGGCGCAAAGGCCTTAGAGTCATTTTTTGCCTGGGAACGCCTACCTTGCATCTCATTGACGCAAGGTAGTTTTCTGCAGGCAAAAAATGAAATTAACTCCAATATTTTGACACTAAACGGATCTAGCGTCAAAACATAAATATGGAGTTACATTTTTGCCAGATTTACAATAAAAAGGTGATGCAAATTCAGAGCAAACTAAGTATACATAAACACCATAGTTTTCCTTGATGCCTATTTTCCACTCTTTTTATATTTTACCAAATTCATTACTGTATATCCGATACACAATGAAAAACCATTGCAAAGTGCATCTGAGCTATTGGACCTGGGTATGTTGGGTTCTTTGTCAACATACAAGCACTATGTATCCTCACAACCAGAAGGGTCCATCAGATTGTAAAGGTATATTGCTTTCCAAAATCTGCCATAGTTAGAAGAAGTTACACATGAAAACGTAGACACACATAGCTGTTTTTTCAACTCAATTGCAATATTTTTTTAATATCAACTGTTACTTTCTATAGGGAAACCTTGAAGAATTTACACAAATGACCTCATGCTGAATTTATAATTTTATCTATTTTCCAGCAGTGTATAGCTTTCCAGGAACCACCATTGGTGTTACACCCATTTCTACCAATAACTGGAAGGAGGTTGAAAGCACAAAAAATAGGAAAAATGGGCTTTGTCCCAATAAAATGCCAAAAGTGTGTTGAAAAATGTGGTTTTCTGATTCAAGTCTGCTGTTTCTTAAAGCTGGGAAGATGGTGATTTTATCACCTCAAGCCCTTTGTTGATGCAATTTGCAGTGAAAAAAAAACAGACACTTTCTTCTGCAGCACTTTTTCCCATTTTCCCCACAAAACCCAAAATTTATTTGTATTTAGGCTAATAGCTCGGTCCTTTCCAGGGCAATCCACAGACCCTGTGTAGCTTTACAATCCCCAGGATGTTGGAAAAAAAAGGATGCACATTTGACATGGATACCTTATGTGGACAGAAACTTATGGGGGACTAAGTGAAAACTACCCCAAATGGCCAGTAAGAGGCTTAGCACTGGGTGGGGTCGAGGGGGGGGGGGAGGAGGGGGCAAGGGGAAGGCCCAGCAGCAAAAGGGTTGAGAAGTAATGATAATCAAGTGCCCTTTGAGGCCAAAAATGGCCTTAAAAATTCATATAGATGGGTTTGCCACATAACCATACAAGAAGGGGAAGAGATGTTATGGTCATATGTTGAAATATTAAGTTAGGTGCAGAAAAAAGCAGTAGTCATGCCACATCATCCTTAGAGGTAGTCTTACACAGTTCTAGCATACAGGAAATAGGTTTTTCATTTGTAATCTGAAATTAAGTTTTGGATGGTCTTTTACATTTTAGTGCTGTAAAATGACAAATAAACCTGAGCAGTGCACGTGACTTTTGTTCTCAAAACAACTGTCCATATGTGCTTGTATGTGAATTCAGAAAGGAAGTGAATTCTAAGCCATACGTGTTTCATGGAAGGTTACAGTCCTTCCTATAAACCCCCAAAAATGTGGAAAATGCTTCACGTGCTTTCACTCATCCCCAAAACCAAAAGATGGATTCCACGGGCTTGTTGTGCAGCTCTACCTTCCCAGAGGAATTTGCCTCAAGCAATCATTGTGTCACAGATACTTTGTATCAGTTCCCTCCAGGGTATAAAAAGGCTCTTATTTTGATCTTGCACTTAATTTATACTCAGGTGAAAAAAAGAGGCACTGACTGACTAAGCGTCTTCCTTGTGTAGGTGTTCCAGAAACCCCATGTGGCTCCTCACAGCAGAGGTTTATGAGCAGCTGGAACCATGGCTAGAAAGGACTCGGCGGTCTGCGGCACTCCATGGTAGTCATTCACCTGTACTAAAATTCGAGCAGGGCATATTCTTGTGTGCGTCACATTCGTATGTGTGCTTCCTCTCATGAATCTTTATGTTGCTTGAAGATGTTTTCAGCTTCTACTCCTGAGAATGCTGAATTGAAAAAGTGAACATTTTCAATGTAAGCCACCATGCCATTGATGACGCAGAAAAAGAAGGTCCGACATATATTCATACATATCGCATAATTAAAACGTATATCGTGGTGTGATTTTAGTAAAGAAAATAATGTACGAGGGAAATTGTGCCCTCGGGGTAGTTCGCCATCATTGTAAACGAGCTTTATTAATCATGAAGTATTGAAAATGTAGTAATCTGTTATAATTGCATATGTATGCCATGATTTCTTGTTTGAAAACTGTTTAGCTTAGCTTAAATTTAGTACAGGCTTTGGCCTAGTTGCCTGGTCTCAAATTCTAACTGTGTGGCTTTTCCTTGAACTAATGAAACATATATTCTTGCTTGAAGTTGTATTTTTCCAGCAGAGATGACTAATACACTTATCTCCAAGGTTTCGTACTAGGCCGGTTTCATCCCCTTTGATACAAGGTCAGTCTCTGCAGGTGCGGACAATGAAGGTACAGATACCAAAAATAATTGGCAAACCATGATACAACTTGTGTTCCAAGGCTCCAAGGCTAATGTATGCATAAAAGAGTTCTGGTAAAAGACAATTTTTCATTGGACAATTTGAAGCCAACCTATGAACCCTCCAATGGAAGACCCTGCAGAATTTGGAATGATCCTTACTTAAACTCACCGGACAAAGAGAAGTCAGCCATTTTCCTCGATGCCAGTTTGAAGCCTGATGCCAGACTCCATTTTGGACGACACCCTGATACCCTTTTCTCTATCTGAGAGAAAGAGACTTTGAGAATTCTCACCCTAGAGACGTTTACTTTGATTTGCCCCCGTCTTGCCCATGCAGTAACTTTGCCCCATTCTCCTTGCCGCTGCAAGGAAGCTTGCCCTTAACTTTGCCCCTTTGAAACTTGCCTCATGCTGATCAACCGGTACCTGAAGGACGAAGACTTTTCTTGAATGCTGATTGTATTTGGTAAATATGAAGGGATAAATGTATTATGCATTGTGTTTTTTTTCCTTTTTAGGTACCAACTGCTATTTTGACAGGGCCCTAGCTAGAAGTTTTCCAAATTTGTGTTGACTAAATTCGTTTTGCATGAAGCCCCACATGCTGATGCTAATTAGAGGTTAGTCGAGGTATTCATCCAAAGTACCATGCTAAATTTAAATCTTGTTATGTTGACCAATGTATGCAATTAGTCAAATACAGTTAGTCATATTGGTAATTTGCATTGCGATAACAGAGTGTATCATTATTCAGATTTGACGTAGATTGCGTTTCTTCCGCCGTTATGGACAGCTAGTAATGTTCATATACATATATCAATTGGTTTTGAGACATATATACATCGTGCTAGCTTTGTTAATATAGGGAAATAAATTCACTAACTTTTAATAAACTGGTGTGGTTATTCATGACTCAAAGGTCATGGTGCGCCGAAATATCAACTGTTATTGATTTCTGATGTGCCATATTGAGCTATTAATTGAGTATTGATTACCGACTACACTAGTTATTGATTATTGATCTGAGTGACTCGACTATTTTAGGATGAGGAGAGCCCGACTCGGTTAAAAGATCCACCGACCTCCAACGTGTCCAGGTACAGGTAATTTATTAGGGCTGGACGCGTTATCACCATCTACGAGGAAGAACGTAGATAACATGAGACCACAGAGAAACCCCAAAACAGAGCGAAGATGGGTGTGGCGGGAAGGATGAGTAGAGAGAGAGAAAAGGAGAGAGATAGAGAGTATAGTTATAGAGTTGGCGAAAAACAGTGTGTCTGTGTGAGTGAAAGACAGATGATGAACGGGATAGTGAGAGACAGAGAGACAGTTACCCCAAGGGAAAGAGCAAGCATCTGTTCTTATCTAATCACAGAGAGTGACGGACAAAAGCGTACTTGTGATGATGTTATGCAGCTGAAAAAAATAACTGCAGAAGAAAATTGTTGAGAAGCACCAAAAGTAAATACAAATGATAACAATTAAATCTACAAAGACATTTCTACAACAATGAGAGAAATGCAATTGGATTCCTGTTGAGATCAGTCATTTGGAGAAAAAATGAGTGAAAAGGAAACAGGTTTCTGACCTCCTTTCCAGTAAACTTCAACCTCATAGGGATAGTGTCAGAAATATGAGTTGGAGTGTACCAGGACAATAAGAAAGCACTGAGCCCCCACTGCAGAAGCTTGCGTTATTCACCTCTGTTGTTTTCGGGTCCCGAATTGAGGTCTCCTAATCATGTTCCGCTTTTTAGCACTTGACTTTCAAGATAGTGAGGCAGAACAGTTCAAGGCTTACTCAGAGCAGGTGCTGTGAGCTAGATACTCAAACCTCAGCACTTCAACAAACACTAAATAAATTGCTGTTTAGTCAGTGATTTATCTTACAAAATGAAATGTACTTATTGCACATAATAATAAATATTACATGAAAATTAACAAATGTTAGAAATGGGGTCTTTGGTTGACAGTCAGGTTACCCCCTGTTCAAGCAAGGACCCTCACTGTAGTCAGGGTAAAAGAGAATCACCCTCAGCTAACCCCTGCTTACCCCCTTGGTAGCTTGGCAGAGCAGTAGGCTTAACTTCAGAGCGCTAGGTGTAAAGTATTTGTACCAACACACACAGTAACTTAATGAAAACACTACAAAAGGACACAACACAGTTTAGAAAAATAGGAAATATTTATCTAAACAAAACAAGACCAAAATGACAAAAATCCGACATACACAAGTCAAGTTATGAATTTTTAAAGATTAAACTCCAAAATAGCGCTTAGAAACAAAAATGCTTAGATGAGATGTTAACATGGCGTCGTGACGGAGTAGTTCCCAACAAGCCAACACCAGCGGCGCCGGACACGGAGTCGTGTAGACCCCCAAGTACAGTACCTTTGGTGAAGAGTGAAAACAAGCAGATGTGCGGCGTCTGTGCGAAACGTTGAATCCGTGCACTTCAAGCGGCGTCGGTCACGACGTGGTGCGGCGGCTTCCACGGAGTCGCGGACTTCAGCGGGGCTGCTGCGGCGTCGGGCCTGCGAAGAGCGGCGCGTTCCAGCGAAGGTCACGGCGTCAGGTGCAGGTGGCGTTACCGGATTCAGCAGCGGCGTCGGTCCGAAGTCGTCCGAAGTCGATTTCCTTGGATTCCACCATCTTTCCTTTCAAGGGCCCAGGGACTGGATAGGGCACCACTTGTCGGGGCAGGAGTCTCTCCAGAGACTCCCAGGTGCCGGCAGAGAGAAGTCTTTGCTCTCCCTGAGACTTCAAACAACAGGAGGCAAGCTCTAATTCAAGCCCTTGGAGATTTCTTCACAAGATGGAAGGCACACAAAGTCCAGTCTTTGCCCTCTTACTCTGGCAGAAGCAGCACTGCAGGAAAGCTCCACAAAGCACAGTCACAGGCAGGGCAGCACTTCTTCCTCAGCTATCAGCTCTTCTCCAGGCAGAGGTTCCTCTTGGTTCCAGAAGTGTTTCTAAAGTCTGTAGATTTGGGTGCCCTTCTTATACCCATTTTAGTCTTTGAAGTCACCTTTCTTCAAAGGGGACTCACACCTACTTGTGAAATCCTGCCTTGCCCAGGCAAGGCATCAGACACACAGCAGGGGGTTGGAGTCGGCATTGTCAGAGGCAGGCACAGTCCTTTCAGATGAGAGTGACCACTCCACCCCTCCCTCCTAGCAGAGATGGCTAATCAGGAAATGCAGGTTACACCCCAGCCCCCTTTGTGTCACTGTCTAGTGCGAGGTGAAAAACAACCCCACTGTCAAACTGACCCAGACAGGGAATCCACAAACAAGGCAGAGTCACAAAATGGTTTAAGCAAGAAAATGCTCACTTTCTAAAAGTGGCATTTTCAAACGCACAATCTCAAAATCAACTTTACTTAAAGATGTATTTTTAAATTGTGAGTTCAGGGACCACAAACTCCACATGTCCATCTACTCTCTAGGGGAATCTACACTTTAATCATATTTAAAGGTAGCCACCATATTATCCTATGAGAGAGACAGTCCTTGCAACAGTGAAAAACTAATTTAACAATATTTCTCTGTCAGGACATATAAACCACATTACTATATGTCCTACCTTAACCATACACTGCACCCTGCCCTTGGGGCTACCTAGGGCCTACCTTAGGGGTGCCTTACATGTAAGAAAAGGGAAGGTTTAGGCCTGGCAAGTGGGTACACTTGCCAAGTCGAATTTACAGAGTAAAAATACGCACACAGACACTGCAGTGGCAGGTCTGAGACATGATTACAGGGTTACTTGTGTGGGTGGCACAACCAGTGCTGCAGGCCCACTAGTAACATTTGATTTACAGGCCCTGGGCACCTCTAGTGCACTTTACTAGGGACTTAACAGTAAAGCAAATATGCCAATCATGGAGAACCAATTACGTACATATTTTAAACAGGAGCCCTTGCACTTTAGCACTGGTTAGCAGCGGTAAAGTGCCCAGAGTAACAAAAACAGTAAAATCAGAGTCCAGCACACATCAACAACCTGGGGAACAGAGGCAAAAAGTTAAGGGAGACCACGCCAAGGATGAAAAGTCTAACATGTGTCCCCCCAGCTAAAAGTGGGGAGCAACTACCCAACCTCATGGGAGTTCTCATCACTAAGGCGGAAGAACCTGGACAGACCATCAGCATTGGCGTGCTCTGTACCAGGACGGTGTTCCACCGTAAAGTCCATCCCCTGTAGGGAAATGGACCACCTCAACAGTTTTGGATTCTCACCCCTCATCTGCATTAACCATCTGAGGGGCCTGTGGTCGGTCTGAACTCGGAAGTGAGTCCCAAACAAGTAGGGTCTTAGCTTCTTCAGTGCCCAGACCACAGCAAACGCTTCACGTTCTATGGCACTCCACCTACGTTCCCTGGGTAGTAACCTCCTGCTAATGAAGGCTACGGGTTGATCTAGGCCCTCTTCATTAAGCTGTGAGAGTACTGCTCCAATACCATGCTCTGAGGCGTCTGTTTGCACAACAAACTCCTTGGAGTAGTCAGGTGCCTTCAGCACAGGTGCTGTGCACATGGCAGCCTTCAGGGCATCAAAAGCGCTCTGGCAAGCCTCTGTCCAGATCACTTTCTTGGGTTGCTTCTTAGAAGTCAACTCAGTTAAGGGGGTAACAATGGTACCATATCCCTTAACAAACCTCCTGTAATATCCTGTGAGACCTAAAAAGGCTCTCACTTCAGTCTGGGTCTTGGGAGGATCCCAAGCCAGAATCGTGTCAATCTTAGGCTGTAGGGGTGCCACCTGGCCACTCCCCACCTGGTGTCCTAAGTACACCACAGAACCCTGCCCTATTTGGCACTTGCTCGCCTTAATAGTGAGGCCTGCCTTCTGCAGGGCCTCTAACACTCTCCAGAGGTGTTGCAGGTGTTCCTCCCATGTGGAACTAAACACAGCAATGTCATCCAGGTAGGTGGCACTGAACTCATCCAGTCCTGCCAACACCTGGTTGACCAACCTCTGAAAGGTGGCAGGGGCATTCTTCATCCCAAAGGGCATCACGTTGAAGTGGAAGTGCCCATCTGGGGTAGAGAATGCTGACCTCTCCTTTGCCCCCTCAGTTAAGGCAATCTGCCAGTACCCAGATGTTAAATCAAACGTACTGAGGTACTTGGCAGCTCCTAACCGATCAATGAGTTCATCAGCTCGGGGATGGGGTGTGCGTCAGTCTTGCTGACCGCATTGAGACCCCGGTAGTCCACACAGAACCTAAGTTCTGGAGTGGCACCAGGAGCAGCAGCCTTTGGGACCAATACCACTGGGCTGGCCCAAGGACTGCTGGAGTGCTCAATAACCCCTAGGGTTAACATTTTGGAGACTTCCTCCTTAATGCAAGCCCTGACCCTGTCAGTCACTCTGTAAACCTTATGTTTAACAGGTGTACTGTCCCCAGTGTCCACATCATGTGTGCACAGGTGTGTGACTCCTGGGATCAGGGAAAACAGCGAGGCGAACTGTCCCAACACGTGGCGACAGTCCCTCTGCTGTTCCTCAGTCAGGGAGGGGGAGAGGATCACTTCCTCCACAGATCCATCTTTCTCTCCTGCAGACAGGAGGTCAGGAAGAGGCTCACTCTCTTCCTCCACCCCGTCATCTGTCGCTAGGAGCATGGATAGCTCAGTTCGCTCAAAGTGTGGTTTGAGGCGGTTGATATGTAGGACCCGCAGAGGGTTCCTGGGGGATTGCAAGTCTACCAGATAGGTGACCTCGATCTTTCTTTCCACCACCTCAAAAGGCCCAGTCCACTTATCTTGGAGAGCCCTAGGCTCCACTGGTGCCATGACCCACACTTTTTGTCCAGGCTGAAACTCAACCAGAGTGGCATTCTGGTCGTACCACCGTTTCATATCCTCCTGGCTTGCTTCCAGGTTCTCCTGAGCGAGACTCCTGAAGCGGGCAGTCTGGTTTCTTAGTGCCAGCATGTAGCTAAATACATCCTGGGGTGGTTTACTAGGAGCTTTCTCCAAAGCCTCCTTCACCAGACTGAGCGGTCCCCTCACAGGGTGGCCATAGATGAGCTCAAAGGGGCTAAAGCCAAGTCCCTTTTGAGGCACATCCCTGTAAGCGAACAGAAGGCATGGCAAGAGGACGTCCCATTTACGCCTCAAGGGCTCTGACAGGCCCTGAATCATGCCTTTCAAGATGCAGTTGAATCTCTCAACCAGACCATTACTTTGGGGGTGGTAAGGTGTGGTGAACTTGTACGTTACCCCACACACCTTCCACAGAGACTTCATATAAGTGGATATGAAGTTTGTACCTCTATCGGATACCACTTCCTTGGGGAACCCCATGCGGGTAAAAACTCCCATCAAGGCACGTCCCACCACGGGGGCAGTGACCGTCCTTAGAGGAATGGCTTCTGGGTACCGAGTGGCATGGTCCACCAAGACCAGGATGAACCTGTTGCCCATGGCTGTCTTGGGATCCAGAGGCCCCACACTGTCAATTTCTACCCTTTCAAAGGGAGTACTGACTACAGGTAAAAGTTGGAGGGGAGCATTGCATTTCCCCCCACTCTTGCCACTTGCCTGACAAGTCTGACAAGACCTACAATAAGCAGCTGACTGCTTGTGCATCAAGGGCCAGTAAAAGTGGGAGACAAGCCTCTTATAGGTCTTGTCCTGCCCTAGATGTCCTGCCAAAGGCACATCATGAGCCAAACCCAGTAGGAAGGCCCTGAAGCACTGGGGTACCACCAGCATACGAGCTGACCCAGGCTCAGGAACCTTAGGCTCACTATACAGGAGGCCATCCTCCCAATATATCAGGTGAGTACCTGGCGCCTCGCCAGCCGCCTGGGCTGCAGCCTGCTGCCGCAGCCCCTCGAGAGTAGGGCACTCCTTCTGCGCTGTGCAGAATGCTTCCCTGGTGGGTCCCCCTTCCTGCTGCCACTGTGACAGCTCAGGGACCTCTCCAAGTTCAGCCACCTGCTCGCCTGTAGGTTCCGGGGTGTCACCCTCAGGCTCCGCCTCCTCCCAGACCATGGGAACCTCGGGCCGGTTTCCCACGCCCCCTGCCCTTCCTCTTCTTGGCGGTCCCCTGGGCCACTATTTCAGGCTCCAGGGGCTCTTGACTACCCTGATTGGCTGCCATAGACCGGGTGGATACGCATACCCCCCCAGGCAGACCCAACATCTCCAAGTGAGACCTGTGTTCCACCTCCTTCCAACCGGAATCCTCCAGGTCGTTACCTAGCAAACAATCAACAGGCATGGTTGGACTCACAGCTACTTTCCAGGAACCTGAGACCCCCCCCCCATTCAAAGGGAACCTGCGCCACTCTGCAGAGGCGCTCAGAGTTGTCTACTGCAACTACTTGGTGAAGTACCCGGGGATCAATCTGCTCTTCAGACACCAGGTGACTCCTCACTGTAGTCACACTGGCTCCTGTGTCTCTCAGAGCCTCCACCCTCTGTCCATTGATGGTCACCCATTGCCTGCTTTTAGGACTCTGTGCACTTTACCACTGTTATCCAGTGTTGAAGTGCTTGTGTGCCTCCTTAAAACATGGTAGAAGTGGCTTACACCTAATTGGCATATTTTATTCACAAGCAAATCCGTAGTAAAGCCGCACAACTTGCACCCAGGGCCTGTACACTTCAGAGGCATGCCTCTAGAAGCTTCTCCCCACCTCAAAGGTACAACTGTGTATAAAAGAAGGACCTCAGACACAAATTCTTCAGTACAGTTCTCGGCCTGTGGATACCCTACCAGGAAGGGTTGCTGTGCTGCTACAAGGACTGCCACTCTGCTGGACTGCTGTGCTTCTACAAGAACTGACACTCTTCTGGACTGCTGCACTAAAGGAACAGCTGCCCTGCGGTGCTGACCTGTTCCATACTGCTCTCTTGCCTGCAGAAGAAGAACTGAACCTGCAACTTCATCCTGAAGCCAGAACCCCAGAGTGACTCAAAGGGCTTGTCTGCTGGCCTCCTGATCTGAGCCACAGGGACCTTAAAGGTTCCCCAACAGCTCCTGGAGCCATCTTCAGAGAGTTTCTGACTCCCAAGTGGTGCCCTTGGTGTGGCTCTCGAGCTCTTGAAATCAAATTTCTGACTCCCAAATGGTGGCCTTGGTGCCCTTTGTGTTGCTCTCGAGCTCTTGAAATCATTTTTTTGGGCTCTTAATGACAGTGAACGGAACCACAATGCTCGCTCCAAAGCGTGCATGAGCCACCACCAGCCCATCTCTTCACACAGCAGCATCAGCCCATTAGGAACTGCTCCAATTCGGCCTCTCCACGATGCTCAGCCTGCTCTTCATGCTGACTGCAACCCATGGCACTCTCCTTGCTCCTCACAACCCTCTATAATGTGAACTGGACCCTTGGCTAAAAACTCAAGAATGTAAAGCTACAGCGGGACTAATCTGGGACTGCATCCAACCCGCACTCCATCTCAGACAGCCTAAATATTTTACTTTTGATTTTGGCACGGTCCAGGGATACAAGATAGCCAAAGTTGGCGCTTTCTATTTTTTGGCACCATTTTACAGTTTATTCTTTAAAAATTGATAACTCCACTTCTACTGATTGCCTTTTTGCTGCTTTGATGTTGTTTTATTTAGTAGATTTGACTCTTTCTAACTTCGGTGTGGGATATTTTTGCGTTATGTTTTCACAGTTTTACTGTTGGAAGTGTTGCACAAAAACTTTACACATTGCCTCTAAGTTAAGCCTGAGTGTTTCGTGCCAAGCTGCCAGGGGTTGAAAACAGGTTAATTTGGGGTTTTCTTGGCCCTTAAGAAGGAAATAACTCACCAGATACATAAAACCCAAACGGGGAGCCTAACTCTATGACATGAATTGTTCCATCATTCGCCTACCTCTAGCTACAAAAATCTTGGGAAACTTTCAGGGCATGACACCCAAACTGCTACTCTCAACATCATAAGTGATGCTTAGCAAGTGCTAGATAAACCTCCTACTAATCCTGCTGGACCTGTTGCCACATTCAACATGGATGAATGTGTTTACTACTGAATACTTTATCCTCATAGTTTGGTATTGGTGGAATGGTGATTCATTGGTTCAAATCCTATTCATGTCAGCTGATTAAACTAAATCATTCTTGCACACTTTGAAAATACATTTTGTGGTCCCTCTACATTCCATATCACCCCACATTCTATTTAACTCATAGCTTCAACCTCTTGAGGAATTCATAGGAACTCTGGGCATCTCTTACCACCAATGGAAAGAAAATACAGACATTTACATAAGTATTTATAACAATTGCTCTATGTTAACCATTAACATTATGGGCCTGATTCACAAATGTAAACTTGAACTTTTGCATCAGTTTATGATTGTTTCACAAAGGGATTTACAAGTAGTATCTTTACAAGTGCAGAGACTCCACACATAAGAAGAAAGGACAATCCTATCATTTTATGTGCCAAGACTCCACACTCATAAAGATATTTCTCGTAAATCCCTTTGTGAAAAACAAACAATTGTAAATCTACACAAAAGTGTAAGTTTACCCTATTGAATCAGACCCTATCTCTCCTAAATACAAAGCTGGAAATCCAGACTGAATTTGCAGCTTAATAACAAAGCTGAATTACTGATAATGAGCCTGGTTGCTCAAAACAAAGCATGAAAATGTTAGCATATACACCCAAAAGGAGTGACCCTTTCCTAGGGGCTCATACAGAATTCCAAGTTTCCTCCTTTTTTATATCATCCTACTGACCAGGGGAGCTAACACACAATCACATGCAGAACCTACACTGTTTCCATGGCAGGTGCATCTACTGGAGATTAGGAATGTCACTGGTCACTTTACTCACACCCTGGTTTTCCTCACTCTGTTACATCACCCTAGCTCGGAATTAAAACACAGAGAAATGTACAGCAGTAACATCCTAAATACATTCTTCCTTCAAAATGAAATAAAAGCAGCAAAACATGAAACCTGAAACAATTCAGTGTTTTAAAGCTCAAAATATAGGCTCATGCACAACAGCTGCCCCGTTACTTCGATGAGCTAGCTGTAATGAGCTAGTCAAATTCCCTGACAACAAGATACACATCATACATTACACGATTACTGAGAGCCCAGATATTCTCTGGTCAATTTATAAAAACATAAAAAAACTACTGATTGACAGTGGTGAATCCTTCACTCTTCTCCCTCTCAAAAGTAAGCTTGAAGGAAACAACCATACATCCATACCACTAGTGGACATGATTTCCCTTAACCTATAGAAATCTGTAAAACATCATAAACACCTTTATAGACCAAGGTGTTGCTACCACCTCCCTTAAGAAACCTTGGTTTCCGCTTGCCAGTCCAGCTGGAAACTCTTAATGGGTCAGGCAGGGAGGTAGCCAGTGTGGCGGCAACCTCCCTGTCAGAAGTTCGGTGGATGGTTCAAACCGTCCGCCGAACTCCTAATCAGGCCCTAAGTCTCTTTAGCTGTACAGCAGGTGTTGATTTGTTGATGTTTTATTCCTCTAGGCGGTCTTTTCTCCTTACTTGAATTTCAAGTCCTGAAGACGGTCTCACTGATATGCACAACAGGGACCAAAATGTCAACACATAACCCAACTCATTATAATATCACATTTTTCATTGTCACCTTTGGTTCTCCATGGTGTTTGGAGACAGATACCGAGTGGGTTGTATATACATTGACATATGATGGTGACGATCTTGACTGCACCATAGAGTTCCCCACGGGGCTTGCATGACTAGGGGGAGGCAGGGGCAGTATTATGGCGCTACTGCTGGCCATGCATCTGTACCTGTTGCACGACGGGTGGACTATGCCCATGCACCGTGTTGTGCACGGAACACAGTGCACTGCACCCCTGAACCTCAATGTTTCTGGGGGGCCCACATTCACCTCACCCTCCATGCGGCTGTGCCCTAGGGGGCTCCCAGTTTTGGGGCCCTTAGCTGCCTGACCGCCAAGCTTTCCATGACGGTGGGATTGCTATTGAAATCTTGGTGGTCCTGCAGGTTGTAATGGCCATGGTGGTCCTAATGACGGGATCTCCAACATTGGTGCCTGGGGTCTGCTGGAAGTCTTCTGGCAATTCAACCACCAAACTCATAATCCAGCGGTCTGACAGTCAAAGTTGCAGCGGTTGGACCGCCATCACTACCATGACGGTCCACGGCCCGCCAAACTCGTAATGAGGCTCATAGATTGTGAACCCCTTCATTAAAAAAAATCTTCAGTGTTTTTTGTGTTCTTGAAATATACGTTTATTTACATTTTACACCTGCTTTGTCAATACGTTTGTTTGATTTATATTATGTCAAGCAACATGTTTAATTTATTTGTGATGTTACTTTTGGACATCTGAGCATTTCCAAGCAATCAGCTATTGAAGCATTTTGTTTCAAGTAAGTCCCTTGTTGGCAATTTTACTTGTTTTACACAGTTTTTTTGGCATTCAACAATTACTTTCGTTGTTTGCTACATGGGCGTTTTTTGTGTTCAGCAATATTGCTGTGAAATGGAAGAACTCAGTTTAGCCTAGTACATTGTGAGTAGCATCTTAAAAAACAATGGTGTTGACGATTAGTCTCTGGCAACGTGTTTTCGATATCAATTCCTTTGTAAAGTATCCTTTACTAGAGGAACACATTATGCAGCAAGGTTATGTAAATTATGTGGCCAAAGATACAAATTAGGTGGCACATTCCCTGGCAGTATTATTTTATTTATCTTAGCTAGAAATACCTTTTTTTATGAAATCTGCAAATTATCTGTTAATTATGTGTCAGGTGGGGCAAATCTATATTTATGTGGTAAAGCCTGCAGCCACTAAATCCCCTAAACCTCCAGGGCCTCACCATTGTCCTTTGTTACCAATTTATTTATACATGAAAGGTAAACAAAACACAAACATTATGATTCAAACAGTGCCCATTGTTATCTATACTTTGAAATAAAAAATGATTTCAAGCTACCTACCCCTGTTTAAACATATACTATAAGAAACACACAAATGATAACTTTTATAATGTGGACCTATATCACCATTGCGGGCTTCTGGTGGAATTTAAAATACAAGCAGCCTTCCCCCCCTGTTGTTTATGATGTAACCAGAATCTCTCAATGGCAATATTGTATCATAGCATGGAGTCACTTGTTATGCATTCTCTGTATATTACATGGTTGGGTTCTTTATTTCACAATATGCAATCATTTAAAGCAATATTTCATAGTGAAAATAGTTCATAGTTGACTATAAAACAAGTATTTTAGCATTACAATGACAGCCCCCAAACCGCTCTCCAGAGCATTACCATTTACGGGTTGATAGGATTATGTGGCAAGGTTTTCTAAAATATGTTCCAAAAAACAGAAATCATGACCCATTGGCAGTATTATACCTATTCATCTGAGCCACAAGATGATTTTTTGTGAAAGCTGAAACTATGTGGACAGATTTTAAGGCAAATTCTGGAATAAATACACTGATCCTCATTCATTGTTTTATCAAATGTGTATCCACGAATGGTGAAAAATATAAACTTTGTTATTTCAATCAGTGTGCATTTATTAGCACCTACACTTTAAAATGCTCTTACATATATAAAACCTTTGATCGCATGGATAGACCTTCAGTAGATTTGGCAATTGTTTGGTTATGTGAACTTAGGCCAAGCATGCTAATTTTCATGCAGTTCTGCGAGGAAAGCAAATTCAGGTGGAGTGAAAAAGATATGTTTTCCCATTTTAGCTCCAAAAGGAATGTTTGCTTGCATTACAGCAAAAACCGCTGTACAGAATTACACGAAACCATAGATAAATAAAGAATTTTACCTAGAAAGCCTGCTTTTGTTGATATGGTAAATGCAGTCAGTGGCTTCTGAGAAACAAGCATTGTGAATACGGTGCTGGGTGGGCCTAAAAGGGTTAACACTTCTATATATCTCTGCCATTTAAAGTCACAATTATGTTATTCATAATTTCAGTTAATCTTATGTGAGTTTTTTGACAAATGTGATTGGTTGATGAAGGTCTCTGCAAAATTTTGTTTTGCCATCTTGAGAATTGTGAATTGATTTCGGTTTGTGGCTTTAATGGTGTTTAAACCGGAGGGAGGAAGAGGATCCTGGGGCGTATGTTCACCAGCCAGTAGAGAAGAGTGCCTGAGAGTGCCCACACACACCGCTGCTCAGCCATGAACACTGACATGCCCGACCTAAATCTACACCCCCCTAGTACTGGGTGAGGTGACTGACAATGTTATATCCCAGGGCCTACAAGGGAGTGCCACTGACCAAGAAGGTGCTGATCACTGTAAGTACTCATTGCCCGAGCTTGAGGAGGGGGCCAGAGGGACTCCAGCTCCCAGAGACACTAGCGGCAGGAGCCGCGATCCTTGGCGCCATTGGGCGTATCTAGCTCTACAGTCTAACCGTTTGTGCAATATTTCATAGAAGCATTCTCCACCAAGTGCTTTCAGACCTTTGTTTGGAGACTTCGACCGTTATCGTCCGGATGAGGCTGGGCTGGGACACCCCACTAACTTGTTCCTGATTTTACATATTTTACATATTTCTGCCATTCATAGTAAGTGATATTATATTTTGATAAACCGAACTGTTGCCTCTAGTTGGCGTTACTCAGTGGTACTATAGGTGCTGAGGTCATACTTTGTTATATCGTTTACGACACCTGTGGAAAGATGGGGAAAAGGAAGGCAGGAGCATTACAGGACAGTTTTAAGGGCAATTTACATTAGGTGGCTTCTTGCAGAAGGTGGTTGGAGCCATAGAAAATGAGATTAAATTGTCCGAACGTCGCCTGTCCATTGCAGCCCCCCTGTCTATCCCTCTCGCACCACCTGTTTCTGATGTCGCCCCAATCCAATTTGAGGGTTAACCAACAGGGGGCTAATCTAGATGTCTGTCTGGAGAAATTGGCCACCTGCTCAATTGATATATCCACAGACGAGCCTCCATTGGCTTAATATGGTTCTGTTGTCGAAACAACTGAGGATTCGGCTGTTAAAGGGAAAAAGAAGCGAGGTGGAAAATCCTTAAAGTAGAAACATGCACGTATTGTTGGTTCCTCTAGCTCCGAATTCGAAGAAGTAATGGTTGAACGGGCCCAGGGGGGGTCCTGTTAACCAAGCTGTCATAATTATGGAGCACATCGCGGAGGAACTAGTTAAAAGACTGCGATCTATTGAGAATTGGCTAACAGCCATTGAAGAGAAGTTGGGGGAGGTTGCTCAACTACTTAAGACCAATGACTCATGGCCCACAATCTCTCCCTTCAGCTCCAGTCTCAGAGGAGTTTAACACTGTCTGGAATGCAGGATGAGGTTTTGCCTTGCCAAAAGGGGCTCCCACCGCATTTAGAGCCACACTGTAACCTTGACCATAACAATGCCACCTCCATGCTGGCCTTGTGTGAGGGTATGGTTGGTCCTTCTGGACAAGTTCCAAAGGATTGCCATTTTGGCCATGCAATCCCCAATAAAATGAAAGAGGTGCCAATTTAGTGGACAGGGATGGCAGGGAGGCTATTAATTATCAAAGAGTGAACAATCGGGAGGTGGTAAGAAGTAGTGACAGATGTCCCCAGGCACTACATCTTCCTCCTGAGGCTAATCCATTAGTAGCAGTCATTACCAATGTGCCTAGCTTACAGGCAAATAGTTCCGAAACTTTCACAGAACTGAAAAACAAGGTCAAACAAGGTATCCAATGGTTACATGCTAATGCTAACTTTCCATTTTCAATTGTGTCCTCAATTGTAATGGTGAGGAGGGTGGCTTGGGTGGATTTGTTGAATAAGTACAGTGAAGGGGACTGTATTGTTGTTAATTTTAACTCTCCTGTCATAGTTAATCAGATCTTTTCAAACTGCTGCAAAATTGGTTCTCTGTCCAGGGGGCTTTCTTTGTGAAGACTTTCTATCCCCACACGGGTTTTTCCTTTTATAGGTTGGAAACTGGCTTAGGAGGTCTTGACAGTATTTATGCCCAGAACGGTGATCCCCCTCCCCAACAGAGTATATGCAGACGGACCCCATTCACATTGTCTGATGTGGACAGACTCAAAGATGGGGGTCAACCAGGGCCCATCAGGTTCCATGGGGAGAGGTGGTCTGGAGGTTGTTCCTGATGGTTCTGGCACATCTAACTCTGGTGATGCTCACCCTAAGGGCAAACGGATACAAACGTTGAATTTAGCAGTTATACCTTTGACAAAACCTCAAGCAAAGCCAGAGAAGCCAGTTAAGATCATCAGCTGGAATATAGCCAGGCTGGAAGCAAAAATGTCAGTACTAGACAGTTTTTTTAATAGATGAGCGCATGATCTGTGTACTCCATGACACATGGGCCATGGATCCCAAGTACAGACCAGGGTATCAAAGCTATTGGGTTCTGGCGAGTAGGGTGTCTTCCGGTAGACCCTCGGGGGACCTACTAATTTGGAGTAGTGGCTCCCTCAAGTGTCAAGTGAGAGAATTGGATATGGGCTGTGCTAATCTACAGGGCCTAGTTTTTTCCACTCACAAAGAGCAATCGCTTGTACTGGTAAACATCTATAGTAGAAGCGTAGGAAGAGGCTGTGAATCTGAAATTGTATGTGTTCTGGATAATATGTTAGCCAGTAGGAATAGTGCCTATTATATCCTGATTGCTGGGGATTTTAATGCCACCTTTGAAAACTATTCATTGGAACAGGCTTTATTGGGAAGAGGACTGTCTATGGGGCATTACGCAATTAATCAAGAGCAATGGAAATAGACTGACTAGGGTTGCACTTGTTATTTTATGTTATGTTATTGAGACTTATATAACGCCAGCTACCCGGAGGCCTCGTAGCATGATCAGTTTGAAAAGTTTAGAACATACTGGAGGAATCTCAAACTTCCCTGGAGAGGGGGAACTTAGAAGAATTTAGAATAGCCAGGTTTTAATGGCCTTCCTAAATTCAGTCTCCTGATTCATCATGTGAATATTCGTGGGTAGGGAGTTCCAAAGTCTGGCTCCCTGGTACTTCAGGGATCTTCCTCCCCGTGATGTTCTCTTTACTTTGGGTACCACTACCAGGGCTTTAGAGGCCGATCTCAAAACTCTTGTGGGTGTATATAATGAAATTAATGATTTTAGATAATGAGAATCCTTTTTATATAGAGCCCTGTGGAAGAAGCAAAGAGCCTTAAACTTTATCCTTTTTGCCACTGGAAGCCAGTGCAGTTCAATCAGAGCTTTTTTAGCTGATGTGGTCCTAGGCAGATTAAAGAGCAGACATGCTGCAGCATTTTGTACCACCTTTAGTTTGTTAACCACATAACCTGGAGATCCCGAAAAGAGGCTGTTTCCATAATCTAATCTGGATAAAATCAGGGCTTGTACGGCCAATCTTTTGGCCAATGGCGGAAGCAGACCAATAATCTTCCTTAGTAGCTTAAGACTCCCAAAACATGTGGCTGACGTTCTCTTGGCTAGTGTTCCATGGTGAGTTTGGGATCCAACCAAACTCCCAAGGCTTTAATCTGAGCTTTGGGGGGGGGTAAGTAATCTAAATGTATTACTGGTCCTATATTTTTAGCAGGGTTGGCCAGTTTTCCTAAAAACATAATTTCTGTCTTTTCTTCGTTGAGTTGCAGCCTGCTTTCTGTCATCCAGGCAGCAATCGCTTGGAGACAATTCTTCAACTCTTCAGATTGTTAACATCACTTTAGCCCATGGTCTCCGAGCAAGCAATGGGCGCCCTCGTTCAGATATAAATCCCTCCCCCACATTTAGATGAGGGACTTACAGTAGCCACATTGATTATCTATTATTAGATATAGGCTTGTGTGGTTACACGGAAGACATGATGGCAGTGGAGTATGGGGAAATTGACCACGATCCACTGATACTTTATATCAGGAGTTTGCTCCCCGAAATTGAGATTCCTGCTGTTAGGGATTTTGATTGACATCTTATTATGGCAAACAGCAGACGAAATTTCAAGTGGGAAATGGTGAACTCTTTCCACGCACCACTGCAACCTGGTACAAATGACTGGCAAACCAAATGGAATCTATGCTCCAGTTTGGGCAGGATGATGGGAGAACATTGGCTGAGCATTTGAAACTATTTGATGGTCTGAAAGATTTATTTGTTGAAGAATTTAAAGATATAACGAGACATAAATGAAAAGATGGGTGGTACAACAGATCCTTTAGAGAAGCTAAGAATAGTCTATTGAGGGATCTCCAGGAGGAACTAGAGATCTGATTAAACAATCAAGAACAAACTATAGGTAAGAGCTGGTTAGGTCACGGAGATAATGGTAAGAGAAGCACTGGATAGCCCTATTGGAGGTAGCAAGGAACAAGGACTCCACCAACAAGGACGTTGGTTTCAAATGACGGTGGGGAATCCCAGCCTCTGATTGAGTCATCAATTCTACCTGATGAATGGGTTCAACACTTTGGGGAGCGCTATACTGGGAGAGACGAATCCAAACCGAAAGAGAAGAGTGTTTGTAAGGAAGATAGGGAATCTCCAATTAAGTTTACCTTAGCTGAAACTGAGGCTGCAATATCCTCCCTTAAGTGGGGCAAAGCCCCCGGCCTCGATAAAATACAGGGCGATCTTTATAAGTCAAACCTTGACATTTGGGCACCCTGCATTAATAGGGTTTGCAATGTAGTGGCTGCTGGTATGCCCAGTCCTCATACTTGGAAAGGGGCTGAAATAGTCCTCCTCCTCAAGAAGGGAAATGCAAACTATCCAACTACCCGCCGATAATCCTGCTAGACAATTTCCAAAAACGTTTTGCGAAGCAGATCATGAACCAATTGGAGGAGTGGCTTGAGGAGAGTGGGGTAATTTTGAGTTTACACGCTGGCTTTAGACCAGCAGTTAGTACAATTGACCAAGTTCTGAGATTTATGGCAATCAGATGGAAGACCGGGGATAACGATGGAGGGAACCTATATGTTGCCTTTATCGATCTCCGGGCAGCCTTTGACTTGGTCCGAAGATACATTCTGTGGTGCACACTGAGTAAGATGGGAGTACCAAGTGTACTTCTGAGTCTGACCATCCATCTCCATGAAGGCACTTTTTCCCGAATTAGATGTGGTAGGAATGGTGAATTGACAGATCCAGTTACATCTGAGAGAGAGATGCAGCAAGGCTATGTTCTTGCACCCACCCTCTTCCTCATGTATATTATCAATTGCAAGGAGTATTTAACGAACTGTATGAACGACTTGCCCTGTTTGTCTGGTCAGAAAATTCCAGGGTTGCTCTCTGCGGATGATACAATTATGGCTAATTCACCTATGGGTCTTCAGAACTTAGTCGATCAATTTTGCTTGTTCTGCAAAGACTTTGACCTTTAGGTTAATGTTGGGAAAACAAAACTAATGATTTGTTGCCAAGAGAAGAAAAAGGTGAAAGTTAGTATAACAATGAATTCTGTCAATTTAGAAAGAGTCGACGAGATTGACTACTTGGAGGTCAAATTGATGGACTCTGGAGGATGGGACGCATATATTAGCAAAAGTGCACATGTAATATGTCACAGCAAGGGGGCTCTGGGACAAAAGGCCAAAGCTGCAGCAAGTCCTCCATTAAATCCCATACTTGAAATATAGAAAGCCCAGGTCAGGGGAGACCTGCCCTATACGGAGCAGATTTGTGGGGCTTCAGTAACCAGCAGATCAGCTTCCAAATTAAATAAACATATTTTAACAGAAATATCTCGAGGATGGGGAAGGGCACTCCATTACTACCTTTAAGACTGGATCTTGGGCTGAATAACATCTTAGACCATGTATCTTTAAAACGCCCCCTCTATTGGATTAGTCACTGGAAGATGGTGGAATTGTAACCCTTTAGGGAGGGAATCAGAGACTTATTAGGACTCTCAAATTACCTAGATAAGGTCAGATGGTGCGGGAAATGAAAGCAGCTTAGGCTGAACTGTGCTTCCCCCAGTTTTGGGAGAACCCAGAGTCGCTCCCAGCTGATGCGGCCAAATATGTTAAGAAGAGATATTGGGAGAGGATCAATGATCAAATCTCCCAGAGGAGTAGATTGGGTTGTTTAACGACTGAATTCCTGCTTGTCAAGCAGGAGCCACTGGCTGAGCCTTTTTTGGATTTGCCCATACCCGCCTATGCTCGTTCCCTATTCCTCCAGTTTAGATATGGTAACCTACCTGTAAACGCCTATACTTCTCGATGGTTGCTGAATAGACCTGGTGATAACAAATGTAAATTGTGTCAACTTGGTAAGGAATCTATTGAACATTTCCTTTTCTTTTGTCCCAAATATATGGTTCCAAGGAAAAAATAGATTATTCCACTTTGCAAAATTCTGTTTTTTTACAATCATGTTAATGCTTTTAGAATTTGTAAAAGTGACACATCAACATTGGTAACTAGTGCCATTGCTAAATATTTGTCAGCTACGAATTTCAGAGCCCTTTGAAGCACTTGAGGAGAAAGTTTAGAGTTAGAGCCTTTCTGTTGCGATATTCTGCCCATTGCTATTGGTACAGCCTAATGCATGAAGGGTTGTTACAAGTCTGACATTTTAGTCTTCACCACCTTTTTATTTTCTCCTCCCTTTATTTAAACAAAAATGTTATTAGATTCTAAATATTAGAATATATCGATATGTATTTATTTTATGTTTTTTGTTGAAGACTCCATGAGTGGTCTGTATAATTAACTACAATTTGTGCCACCCAGTTGACTATCTATCTTTGACCCTATTTAAGATAACAAATCATATTGCACTGTGCACTTTGGCTTTTACTGCTGTAGATTTGAAAGTTCTGGGTACTTTGAACTAGAGGAGTTATTAACAGAGTCCACAAATTAAGTTGTGTAGATTATAGTATATGTTGTATTCTGTATTATGGTATCTGTAATTCTAACCTTTTTAGCTGTGATTTTTGTTTGATTGACTATGAGATTTTATGTTTTGATATGTCAATAAACTACTACTATTGTCTAAATACATTCTATATGAATTGGAGGACAGCAGTCTAGCAAGAGGGTATCAATGGGGTGCCCATAGGCATGGCAACCTCGAGAAACAAACCAGGAAATATGTAGAAATGTGCTCATGATTTGCAACTCAAAACACAGCCACTATTTCAAGTAGTGAATTGGTTCACCATTTTGTAAAAAATCACAAATAGGATTTGATATTAAACTTTCACAAGGGGTTAAAATAGACACAAGTGTTCTGGGGCACAGGAGTAGAGAGAAAGAAAGAAGCAAAGACAAAATAACAAAGGAGCAGGGCTGCAAAAGGTTGTGCACAGTGGGGATATTGTGCAGCTGGGATTGGGATGCTGTTGCTGGTTGGCCATAGGGCTTAGCCACAGACCTCGCAATCAGCTTCCACAGCACACGCCCAAAGGCCATGCAGAGCGGGTATTGTGGCCATCAGCAGCTGGTTGGGCACAAGGGGATCCTTGTGACCCATTTCAGCATCACATGATCAAAGTCCATGAACAGCTGCAGTTGGGAATAAAGTTTATCATAAAAAATAGCATGGTAATTCAGTTAAAAACCACCACTGATAATTGAATTGTGGCCGATGGTTTTGACAAGGGACCCAGGGGTTTAGGAATAAAAATTAAAGGGAAAGGGAGCATGAGATGCATGGGATGCATGGTTATTCTGACTTGTACAATCCAGGCAGCATAAAATTGGAGAAGAGCTCAGCACATACACTGCTGCAGCAGGTGTAGGGTTTGGGTATGTTGAAGGAGTACTATTCGGGTGTGCCCCTCAAAGCTAGAAAGCACAGAATTTGAATTAAGAAAAGAACAGAATAGAGGTGAAAGTAAAATAAATAAATACCATTATACAAAATTATTTTTGACACACACATAATAATCATAGCACTTGATGACATTATCACCTCCATAGAGTTGACATATGTTTTTAGTAGTCTACTTTTTTAACCTTAACTTAATTACATACAATTGATTTTGTTTCAGTAAACTTGTTTTTTTCTCAAATACAACTAGGCAAAGCCCCTTTTTGTACCCACCCGTCCCTTTTAATTTTATGTAAAGCTGGACCAAATGTGACGCGTCTATTTGGAAGGATTTTATTATTCACGTCCGTGAATCGCAGGAGCCATTTAGCTATTTAAATGAGGGGATCAATAGAACTCCAATGTATTGTACTGTAGTGCATTGCAACATTTATATAGCACGTACTACCTGTTTGCGGAGCATTGAAGTGCTTGCCTACCTAGGTAGCATGCTGCACTGTGAAGGATGTGTGGTTGGAAGTGTGTGGGTAGTGATTCCATGTTGAGCACGATGACCTCTGAGGAATGGTTATCATATTATGGGATGCAGCACCTAGCAGTGTGATGGATGAAGAAGTGTGAGAAAGGTTTTTCAGAAAGCAGGCAGCTTAGAGGAGCTCTGCAGACCCCTTTAGGGTATTTAATATAGTTTTAGTCCAGGTAGATGGTAGCTTTAGTGGTTGTTCATTTTGAGACATTTTGTTTAAAGTTCATCATCCTAAGCAGGCATAGGTTAAAGGGAGAAATGGTGGATAGACTTTATCAATATAATCCCATTTGTGATCGTATTTGTGAGATGTCAAAAAGTGGTCATAGTTTGTAGCTTGTTGGGGCCTGCATTAGTGGGCTAAATCAAAGTCCTCCATTGGCCAGCAGATTGTGGCAGATCTCTTCAGTTATTCCACGCCTGCTCAGTTGGTGTTAAGTAGGTCATTGCTGAGGACTGGTAAACTACTAATTTAACTGAGCTTAAGGTGGATCTTCCCTTTCCTCTTCCATGGACAGATCGTTTTCCCTCCCTTTCTACGTTCACTCCTTACCCGTGGGTGTGATAACAGGGCTAGGGCAATCAGTGATGACTAGGAAAAGGGCTAAGGTGACACTGAGCATTTGTTTTTCCAAGCCCTGATAGTGAAGACCCCAGTGCTAGATGGCTGTGTAGATAGAGTGGACTCTCAACCGACAGAGTGGATCAAGGAAGCTCTGGATTGTGTGGCATCCGAGGTGAAACGGACCTTACAAAAGGTCAAGGCCATCTGGGGCTTGATTTAACAAGGACCGAGCAGCACAAAAAAAGAATTGCAAATGGGTAGAATGGAACTGGCACAGTAACTATGAGCCCGCCAGAAAGACAATGGGGGTGATTCTGACCGCGGCGGACAGCGGTCGCCGCCCGCCAAGCGGTTCCCGCCGAAAGACCGCGGCGGTCATTCTGGCTTTCCCACTGGGCTGGCGGGCGACCGCCGAAAGTCCGCCCGCCAGCCCAGCGGGAAACACCCTTCCCACGAGGAAGCCGGCTCAGAATGGAGCCGGCGGAGTGGGAAGGTGCGACGGGTGCAATTGCACCCGTCGCGAATTTCAGTGTCTGCAAAGCAGACACTGAAATTCTTTGTGGGGCCCTCTTACGGGGGCCCCTGCAGTGCCCATGCCATTGGCCATTGGCATGGGCACTGCAGGGGCCCCAAGGGGCCCCACGACACCCCATACCGCCATCCTGTTCCTGGCGGGTGAACCGCCAGGAACAGGATGGCGGTATGGGCTGTCAGAATCCGCATGGCGGATTCCCATGGGCAGCGGAAAGTCGGCGGTACACCGCCGGCTTTCCGCTTCTGGCCGCGGCTGTACCGCCGCGGTCAGAATGCCCGGCGGAGCACCGCCAGCCTGTTGGCGGTGCTACCGCCAACCTCCGCCATGGCGGTAATTACCGCCAGGGTCAGAATGACCCCCAATATACTTAAATGCCTTGAAGCTATTTCATAAGCAAATAAAAAAGACACAACAGGAGTTTTATGCTGTCAGGATTGAGACTGTGCAGAACTCATCCCGCAAACTCTTTGCAACAGTTAAGTCTTCAACATCACTATAGAGAGTGTCAGCAATTGCCCTGCCATCTGATATGCATTGTAACACCTAGGCCCCTTATGTCTGTGACAAGGTGGCTACAATATAAGCCTCCTTTCCCAGACAAGCAAGAGAAACCCCCTGCCTCGAAGGATGGTTTGATCCAGCAAATGACAATTCTAAGCTCTCCTATTTTAGCTCGATCTCGAGAGAGGCTCAGCTGGTAAGGTTTGTGAAACAAGGAGCACCAACTGACCCCACCTCAGTGAAATCAGGAGCACCAACTGACCCCACCTACCCTGCCATCCTGGAACAAGGGACGGAGATAGTAGTAGGGGTGTGCCTATAGCTCCACTCTGCTGACAGAGTTTCTGGAACTCCCTGCTCCGCTTAGAGCGTGGAGTAAGTCCAAAAACTCTGCTAGCCCCGCCAGCGGAGCAGAGCTCACCTGGTGCGCGCTGCAGCCCAGTATGGGCTGCTTAGCACAAGCGCAGACTCTGTGCATGCGCTGTGCAGCCCATGACTGGGCGTACAAAGGCACAGAGGGAGGCAGCCGCTGCAGGGAGAGACTCGTCATCAGAGGACGAGGCGAGGTGGACCACCCTGGGAAGATCCAGGTAAGTCCCCATCTCTTCTATTGTTGTTTCTGTACACTGGTGCACAAACAAGGACTGAAACTGCCCTGGCCTGAATTCAGGACAGTAGGCAGTGAAAGCTGCTGTTTCAGGCCTCTTGTGTGCTGCACACAGGGCAGGCTGTTGAACAACAGGCATGGCAGCTTTCGCTGCCACAGCTGCCACAGACTGCGTGCTGGGAAAACTGAAAATGTCATCTTTGTTAAACAGCCTTCAATTTGGTCAGTGGCCCTGTGTCCTGACTTGCTGGGACTCGCCCCAAGATGAAAGCAAGGAACCTTTGAATCTGGTTCGACACACAGCTGCCTTTTGAGCATCAAATTTCTAGCCTAGTGGGCCATTAGTTTGGGATTTTGAGGTCCGTAAAAAAGATTATAGACCTACTGCCAGATGCAGCTAGGAAAACAGTGATCCAATCATTAATTCTCTCGAGACTTGACTATTGTAATCTACTACATTTAGGGGTCTCTCAAGCCTTATTCAAAAGCAGCAGTGGCCAAATTGTTGTTAAAACTCCCAAACAGGGTAGTCTTCAAGGCAATGTGCTTCTGCCACAAAATCCTCAATTGGAAAGGACCACGCTAATTACACCAAGTCTTATGTTTCTGGCAGGCATCTACGGTCAGCAGATAGTTGTTTGGCCACCATCCTTCCTTTTAAAAAGGTTAGAACTGGGAGCCCCTCATTTGGGGTCTTGGTGGACAAGAGATGGAACTCCTTCCCTCTGTACCTTAGGAAGATCCCTCAGAAGCAATCTTTCACAATAATCTGAAAACTTGTCTTTTTAGGTGCAAGTAATGTCACCACAAAGCGGTCCGGGCTTCCTTAATAGAACTGTTTCCTCTAGCGCTGGGGCACCTCTTGATGAGGTAGCCATTTGCTTTACAAATCTCTTCATTCTTATTACTAGTCAATAAACAAGGCCCATAGCAGCTTTGTCTTATGTGAATGTAAAGATGTTAAGCATTATAATGAAATTATTATGCAGTCTGTAAGAACTGCAATCGACTACCCAAACCGTGTGTTATGGCATTATTGTGTGCCAGAAGGGTTATGCATTCTAGCAGTTACTACCCTGGACTATACACCTAAGAGTTTTATGCCAGGCCACACAATGCTCTTGTATTCAAGATAAACCAGTGTTGGCATAAAGTATACTCTGCCCAATAGATCAAAGGATCTAAGCTTTAAAGTTATTAGGCAACTTGAGTTGTTAAATAAAGACCATGTTATGAATACACAGGAGCTCTTTACTAAACAACTTTTCATGCTGCCGGATGGGATGTGGGAAAGAGCTGTTGTACCCTGTTAAAATGAATAGAGTGGTTTATCATATTTCTTAAAATGCTAAAACAGAAAATGTTTTCACTTACTGTCAAAAATAATCTGATACCAAATCTCATACTAAAACAGCAACATTCCGAGATAGTGCATTTAAGCATGTTCGTAACTATGCTATTAAACTAAATATATATTCTTGTTTGCATTAACTCCTTGCCATGAATCCACCATACTTCCTCCCACTAATATACAACACACCTACACACATAAGATGCCCACACACACACTCATCAACAGACCAATACATCAACTCGAGAAAACACACATCAGTAAACTCTTATATGCGCACATGCCTTGCTAGCTAATAACAGGCAAAATAAATGTGTTGTCAGCTGTAATCCAAGCTCCTCATTAATAGTAACATACCAAAGTCTTAATTTAAAACATGTCTCCTCAACATACTCCTCCCATGCTCATCACAAGTCATCTAAATATATGGGCTGTGGAACCACTTCAAGGAATAAAAGAAAATAGTGATTGATGATATCTTAGACTTTGGCCACATGGTTTAACACCACACTGTCCACATATTCAGCATCCTAAACAAGCTGATAAACATTTCCCTTCCATCATTTGGCTTCTCTGCCGCATCCTAGACCACAATCCTAAGTTACATCTGCACTTATACCCTAAAAGGGTGGTCCCTCCCATGCCAGGATCATCTAACATAGAGCACCACATAGGTTTTGTCCTATGGAGTATTCTCCGTTGGTCTTGCAGAGCACTTAGGGGGTCTTTATGAACACGGCGGTGCTTACTGCTGTGTTCATGTTGGCGGTCATTTCACTGATAGCCAGCCTCCCTGGGACCCTGCCGGCCACATAAAGAACATTCTGCTGGGCCGGCGGGCAGAAACATTGTTTCAGCCTGCCGGCCCAGCATAATGCAGGGCTGGGACATTGCCGGCGGCTCCATGTGGATGTGCCGCTGTGACGCACATGCAGCAGCACCCGTCACACAGATCACTGCCCGTAAATTGGGTAGTGACGTGTGCAATGGGGCACTGCACGGGGGCCCCGGAGCACCCCTTCCACCAGCCTTTCCCTGGCGTGGGAACCCACCAGGGAAAGGCTGGGGGAATCAGGATACATATACCTGTTGGATAATGTAATGTGCCATCGTCAGGCTGCCTGGTGGCAGTAGCCTGGCAGTGGTGGAGGGCTGCCACAGGCGGCCCTCCCTATGTTCTTTATATGGCGGTTGAGACCACCATGCCGGTGGCAGTCTTTTCCGCCATCGCCAGCATAGCGGTCTGAACCGCCTTGTTCATTATGAGGGCCTTAATGTCTGCCAGGCTGATGGTACTCTGCCCACCAAATTTAGAATTGACTGCCAAGCTGGTGGTAATTTCAAAAGCATTGGCAGGAACTGCCATCACAGCGGTTCCTGACAATGCTTTTTGAAGTTTTCTGCATGACACCGTCAAGATGAAGGAGCTGTCCATGAAACTTATTTGTTTCATTTTCAAAAAGAAAATCCAAAAATGGGATTTTTGTTTTGAAAATTGTAAAAAATGCTCCCCTCAATTGTTTTGACTTTTTTACTCCACATTCTTTACTGCCCCTTACTGCCAGGATGTTTCTGACAGTGGCAGACAGTGAACACTTACCTGTATGTCTGCCTATCTATATTAGGTGGGCAGACATTAATGTCAGACTCCAACTGCCTATTCTTTGTTGAGCCACTGGTGAGGTGCAGTTTCTACTGTGGTTACAGCAATGATTTGACTGCTTCTAAATGCGGGGGTGGACCATTTTCTTGACAGTAGGGATACTTCTCACTGTTAGGATAGAAATCAGACGAATAGTCCCTTGCCAATATCTGAGCAGTGATCTTTTACCAAAATAATCATCAGATCCAATGCCATATTCACTTTGTTCAACACACCGTACCCAGAGATCATTAGAAAGGACCTCTTGAAACTTTTTCAGGTGTTCCTGAATTTCGGTTATCAGTTTTGTGCAGAACAAAGTTATGGCTAATTATGGGTAGCCACATCACTTTGCTGGCTCCATTGAAGTATACTCACATCACTCCCATTCTAATGGACCTTCTCTGAATCCCCCCATAGGCCTACATCATCTTAAAGACTTGCTGCAACATCAATTAAGCAGTAGCAACCTATTTAATTTCAAAAAGTTTTTTACATGTTTACAAGGTATGCATTTGAAAAATAAATAGAAATGGTACCATCAGCATTTTGATCAAACTTATCTGGTCAACAATATGCCAATACTTCTAGAAACATTGCTCTATTTTATTTAATTGTCAAGCATTATGTACCTTATAATTTTCACCTACCTTAATGGAGACCTGTTTGCAGAGATGCTTTGTAGGGATTGCACTCACCATCTTCTGTATTCTCTAACTGTATATCAAATTGTAGTGCATTAAAAAGGATTCCTTCAGTCTTTCCTTTATTTGTGCTACAGCCTAAAAGAACAAGGAATCTATCAACTATGTCAAAAAACTCTAGTTTCTTTATCATCATCTGGCACCAAAACCATCAGCTTTTAACAGCCTTACCTATGGAATATCAGGGTGGGCCTTCTTAAATGTATCCATTGAAATATATCTGCACATGGGCTTCAATGAATAAGGTGGATGGAACTGAGTCAGAGCGTATCCCTATGCTGTTCTAAATAAAAAATTAGTTGATCCTATCTACATACCCTCCACGATTAAAACTTGCCAAAAAGCCCAGCTCAGCAGGTAAGAAGCTTTTTTGGCATCCAAAAACCAGACAACAAAGGGTTCTTGAGCTACTTCAACATAATCCAGAGGCAACCAAAATTGTGTGCACCAGCTGCCATAAATGTACTAGAATTTTACTAGGTATACAGCCTGTTTGATTTTAGCTCACCAACTTGCCCATGGATTTAGAGATTTCATAGTTAGGATCTTCATAAAAACATTTTTAAAGTGTCATGGGCCTATACGGCTCACAGGACTGTCGGTCATTGCCTAGATTCAGGAAGGTTATCAATTTCCCTCTCTTAAAAGAATGGGTGGGTGAGTGCCAGAATTTCTGACTTCACAAATTTTAACTAGGGAGTCAACAGGCTCTTAAAAATTTCAGATGTCTCTTCAGAGATTCCATCTTCCTACAAAGTTTTAGCTGCAGGCAGTTCTTCATTTGCTTCTCTTATTCCTTCTAAACAGAAGAGTTGATCAATTTAGGCTTTTGGTTTTGGGAGAGGCAATCAACCTCTACCTCTTTCAAAGTGTTCTCTCTGTCCTGATCCAAGGGAAAAATTGACTTGGAATAAAGATTTGAATACAATTTAAGGAAAACCTGCATGGTACATTATGACTTAGTTTCTAAGCAGCCTACCACCTTACCCCTAATATCCTTATGTTGAATTGGCACAGACCTGCATCTAAATTTAGATATTAGCATTTTTCCTATTTTATTACTCTACACAAAGGAGGTTTAAAACTCCATTAGTTGATAAATCATTTGCTTCTTGCTTCTAATACCTTTATTCTCTTCCATCAGTTCATGATTTTTGTTAACGCTTTCATAGGATAGCACTGTTTCCTGCTGACACTTCCTCAGTTGTGACTTGTTATCTTTTAGATCAACCTTAGCATTCTAACTAATGCCTGCCTTTTTAGAATACATTGTGAAGATTTATGTGCATCCCAGAACACACCTATAGTAGCAGAAAAAATATTTTTTTCAGAACATTTGTGACTTTATACCCTAACCTCTTCTTGCATGTCTATCTCCGGCAGGTTGGGCATATTAACTTAACGGCCTGTCCTCATTAGACCCTTTTTAACATCTTCCAGACAAAAATGTGTAAAAGGCGGTTTTAATATGAAAAAGCTGGTGAAACAATATTTGCTTCCTCAAACGTAATCAATACATTTATTAAGAAATCATCGATTTAGGCTTGGCTTTTATATTTAGCCCTAAAATGTGAAACACAATTCATCTAGATTACGTTACCTCCAAATATAAATTAACAAATAGTTGCCATGGAGGAGGGGCATTTTTGCCTCATTTTGACCCCTCTGTTAGGAGCACAGGATTTCAGCCATGGTTTCCAACAGATTCTTTCGAGGTGGTGTTTAAGTAAGCACTCAGAATAATTGGAGCGGGATAATCAGATAACTCTAGTATTAGGTCCTCCAGTGCATGTGGTCATCTATATTATGACCATAGTAAGTCCCCACAATTAATTTCTGTCTCCCCTTGAAAAATGACCCACAGTCACCTCTGAAATCTATCCCTTTTATGTTTCTCCAAAAGCCAAATCAAATTTTCCTAATGAAAATTGCCACTCCTTGAACTGATGTGGTGGCATCCAAGTACCTTGTATCCTATACTTTGTATCCTAAACCCAGGGACATTTAGATAATCAATTCTTCTGACAATAAGAAGATGGATGTCTTCTAGCAGGCATATCTCTGATTTACTTTCTGCTAACAATGGTATCACCACAATTTATCATCCTTGGGATGTTCAAACTGTCCACATTCATGAATACCATTTTCACATAACCATGCCTTTTATCAAGGCTACTATTGCTATTATATTGAGCATGTGCTTTGAAGTCATTTTGCTACAATTTCCTCGCCACTTCCATCCTTCCTCATCTCTCCTGAAAATGACTACATAGTTCCATCTCACGGTTGTAGGAAACTACCATCTTGCCTGGCATGTTACCCCCATTTTTCACTGTATATATGTTGTTTTAGTTGTATGTGTCACTGGGACCCTGGTAACCCAGGGCCCCAGTGCTTATAAGTGTGCCTGAATGTGTTACCTGTGTAGTGACTAACTGTCTCAATGAGGCTCTGCTAATCAGAACCTCAGTGGTTATGCTCTCTCATTTCTTTCCAAATTGTCACTAACAGGCTAGTGACCATTTTTACCAATTTACATTGGCTTACTGGAACACCCTTATAATTCCCTAGTATATGGTACTGAGGTACCCAGGGTATTGGGGTTCCAGGAGATCCCTATGGGCTGCAGCATTTCTTTTGCCACCCATAGGGAGCTCTGACAATTCTTACACAGGCCTGCCACTGCAGCCTGAGTGAAATAACGTCCACGTTACACTGCACTTAAGTAACTTATAAGTCACCTATATGTCTAACCTTTACCTGGTAAAGGTTAGGTGCAAAGTTACTTAGTGTGAGGGCACCCTGGCACTAGCCAAGGTGCCCCCACATTGTTCAGAGCCAATTCACTGAACTTTGTGAGTGCGGGGACACCATTACACGCGTGCACTACATATAGGTCACTACCTATATGTAGCTTCACCATGGTAACTCCGAATATGGCCATGTAACATGTCTATGATCATGGAATTGCCCCCTCTATGCCATCCTGGCATTTTTGGTACAATTCCATGATCCCAGTGGTCTGTAGCACAGACCCTGGTACTGCCAGACTGCCCTTCCTGGGGTTTCACTGCAGCTGCTGCTGCTGCCAACCCCTCAGACAGGCAGCTGCCCTCCTGGGGTCCAGCCAGGCCTGGCCCAGGATGGCAGAACAAAGAACTTCCTCTGAGAGAGGGTGTGACACCCTCTCCCTTTGGAAAATGGGGTGAAGGCAGGGGAGGAGTAGCCTCCCCCAGCCTCTGGAAATGCTTTGTTGGGCACAGATGTGCCCAATTCTGCATAAGCCAGTCTACACCGGTTCAGGGACCCCTTAGCCCCTGCTCTGGCGCGAAACTGGACAAAGGAAAGGGGAGTGACCACTCCCCTGACCTGCACCTCCCCTGGGAGGTGTCCAGAGCTCCTCCAGTGTGCTCCAGACCTCTGCCATCTTGGAAACAGAGGTGCTGCTGGCACACTGGACTGCTCTGAGTGGCCAGTGCCACCAGGTGACGTCAGAGACTCGTGCTGATAGGCTCCTTCAGGTGTTAGTAGCCTTTCCTCTCTCCTAGGTAGCCAAACACTCTTTTCTGGCTATTTAGGGTCTCTGTCTCTGGGGAAACTTTAGATAACGAATGCATGAGCTCAGCCGAGTTCCTCTGCATCTCCCTCTTCACCTTCTGATAAGGAAACGACCGCTGACCGCGCTGGAAGCCTGCAAACCTGCAACATAGTAGCAAAGACGACTACTGCAACTCTGTAACGCTGATCCTGCCGCCTTCTCGACTGTTTTCCTGCTTGTGCATGCTGTGGGGGTAGCCTGCCTCCTCTCTGCACCAGAAGCTCCGAAGAAATCTCCCGTGGGTCGACGGAATCTTCCCCCTGCAACCGCAGGCACCAAAAAGCTGCATTACCGGTCCCTTGGGTCTCCTCTCAGCACGACGAGCGAGGTCCCTCGAATCCAGCGACGCTGTCCAAGTGACCCCCACAGTCCAGTGACTCTTCAGCCCAAGTTTGGTGGAGGTAAGTCCTTGCCTCACCTCGCTGGGCTGCATTGCTGGGAACCGCGACTTTGCAGCTACTCCGGCCCGTGTGCACTTCCGGCGGAAATCCTTTGTGCACAGCCAAGCCTGGGTCCACGGCACTCTAACCTGCATTGCACGACTTTCTAAGTTGGTCTCCGGCGACGTGGGACTCCTTTGTGCAACTTCGGCGAGCACCGTTTCACGCATCCTTGTAGTGCCTGTTTCTGGCACTTCTCCGGGTGCTACCTGCTTCAGTGAGCACGACTCTCCAAGGCAAGAGGGATCCGTCCACCAAAGGGGAAGTCTCTAGCCCTTTTCGTTCCTGCAGAAACCTCCGCTTCTTCTGTCCAGTTGAAGCTTCTTTGCAGCCGCAGCTGGCATTTCCTGGGCATCTGCCCATCTCCGACTTGCTTGTGACTTTTGGACTTGGTCCCCTTGTTCCACAGGTACCCTAGATTGGAAATCCACAGTTGTTGCATTGCTGGTTTGTGTCTTTCCTGCATTATTCCTCTAACACAACTTCTTTGTCCTTAGGGGAACTTTAGTGCACTTTGCACTCACTTTTCAGGGTCTTGGGGAGGGTTATTTTGCTAACTCTCACTATTTTCGAATAGTCCCAGCGACCCTCTACAAGGTCACATAGGTTTGGGGTCCATTCGTGGTTCGCATTCCACTTTTGGAGTATATGGTTTGTGTTGCCCCTATCCCTATGTTTCCCCATTGCATCCTATTGTAACTATACATTGTTTGCACTGTTTTCTAAGACTATACTGCATATTTTTGCTATTGTGTATATATATCTTGTGTATATTTCCTATCCTCTCACTGAGGGTACACTCTAAGATACTTTGGCATATTGTCATAAAAATAAAGTACCTTTATTTTTAGTATAACTGTGTATTGTGTTTTCTTATGATATTGTGCATATGACACTAAGTGGTACTGTAGTAGCTTCACACGTCTCCTAGTTCAGCCTAAGCTGCTCTGCTAAGCTACCATTATCTATCAGCCTAAGCTGCTAGACACCCTATACACTAATAAGGGATAACTGGGCCTGGTGCAAGGTGCAAGTACCCCTTGGTACTCACTACAAGCCAGTCCAGCCTCCTACATTGGTTGTGCAGTGGTGGGATAAGTGCTTGAGACTACTTACCACTCTTGTCATTGTACTTTTCATAAGAGAAAAATATACAAAACAAGGTCAGTGTATATACACATAGCCAAAAAATTTTGCATTTCCTCTTTTCACTCTTTTCTAAGTGCTGAAAAGTACTTCTAAACTTTCAAAAAGTTCTTAAAAGTTTAAAAAGTTTTTTTTCTGTCTTTCCAGAAAGTTCTGAAAACTTTTGTCTCTTTCTCTATCACTTTAACTCTCTCTAAAAAATGTCTGGCACAGGCCAAAGTGTTGATCTGTCCAAACTTGCATATGACAACCTTAGCTGGAAAAGAGCAAGGAGTCTCTGTATAGAGAGAGGTTTGAGTGTAGGGAAGAATCCTGCCTTGGAACTGTTAATTAACATGCTTAGAGAACAGGATAAGGCCATAGGTGCCCCATCTGTTGAAAAAGTACCTAATAGTTCCCAATCTGATTCAGGGACTCCCCCAGGAAAAGATTCAGGAAAGAAACTTCATAGCCTGCCCATTACTAGACAATCTAGCATAGATGGTAATGATGATGAGCCACACCAAATAAATAGTGTTGTCTCACATCATAGCAAAAGCATTTATTCTCACCATACTGGTAGTAATGTTTCTGTAAACCAAGCTGTTAAGTTGGCTTCTGTAAGGGACAGGTCTCCTTCTGTTCATTCCCATCATAGCTCTGTTTCTAGAAATGTCCCTCCCACCAACCCTGATGACAGAATGTTAGAGAGGGAACTCAATAAGTTGAGGGTGGAACAAACCAGACTGAAGCTTAAAAAGCAACAGCTGGATTTGGATAGACAGTGTTTTGAATTAGAGAAGGAAAGACAGAAGTTGGGTTTAGATACCCATGGTGGCAGCAGCAGTATTCCCCATAGTCATCCTGCAAAAGAGCATGATTCCAGGAATCTGCACAAGATAGTTCCCCCTTATAAGGAGGGGGATGACATTAACAAGTGGTTTGCTGCACTTGAGAGGGCCTGTGTTGTACAGGATGTCCCTCAAAGGCAGTGGGCTGCTATCCTATGGCTATCATTTAGTGGAAAAGGTAGGGATAGGCTCCTTACTGTGAAAGAAAATGATGCTAATAATTTCCAAGTTCTTAAGAATGCACTCCTGGATGGTTATGGCTTAACCACTGAACAGTACAGGAGAAAGTTCAGAGAGACCAAAAAGGAGTCTTCACAAGACTGGGTTGATTTCATTGACCAGGCAGTGAAGGCCTTGGAGGGGTGGTTACATGGCAGTAAAGTTACTGATTATGACAGCCTGTATAACTTGATCCTGAGAGAGCATATTCTTAATAATTGTGTGTCTGATTTGTTGCACCAGTACTTGGTGGACTCTGATCTGACCTCTCCCCAATAATTGGGAAAGAAGGCAGACAAATGGGTCAGAACAAGAGTGAACAGAAAAGTTCATACAGGGGGTGACAAAGATGGCAACAAAAAGAAGGATGGTAAGTCTTCTGACAAGGGTGGGGACAAATCTAAAAATGAGTCTTCATCAGGCCCACAAAAACACTCTGGTGGGGGTGGTGGGTCCAAATCCTCCTTTAATCAGAACAAGGAAAAGAAACCATGGTGCTATTTATGTAAAATAAAAGGCCATTGGACAACAGATCCCAGTTGTCCAAAGAAAGGCACCACAGCTCCTACCACTACAACCCCTACTGCTACACCTAGTGTCCCTACTAATAGCAGTGGTGGTGGGAGCAAACCTACTAATAGCCAATCCAAGGGAGTAGCTGGGCTCACTTTTGGTAATTTAGTTGGGGTTGGTCTGATTAGGGAGACCACAGAGGCTACTTTAGTCTCTGAAGGGGCTATTGATTTAGCCACTTTGGTTGCTTGCCCCCATAACTTGGAGAAGTACAAGCAACTAACCCTAATAAATGGAGTTGAGGTCCAGGCCTACAGGGACACAGGTGCCAGTGTCACAATGGTGATTGAGAAACTGGTGCACCCTGAACAACACATACTTGGACACCAGTACCAAGTAACCGATGCTCACAACATAACACAAAGCCACCCCATGGCTGTTGTAAATCTCAACTGGGGGGGGGTAACTGGTCCAAAGAAAGTTGTGGTAGCTTCAGATTTACCTGTAGACTGTCTATTAAGGAATGATTTGGAGACATCAGCTTGGTCAGATGTGGAGTTGGAGGCCCATGCAGCAATGCTGGGCAGTCCAGGGCATATTTTTACTTTGACAAGGGCTCAGGCCAAAAAGCAAAAAGGACAGGGAAGCTTGGATCCTGGAACAATGGACCAAGTGCTCCCTAAAGCTAGGGCTAGTAGAAGCAAACCACTTCCTACTATCCCTCCCTCTACAGTGGATTCTACTTCTGAGGAAGAAGAATTCCCTCCCTGTGCAGAACCTACACCAGAGGAGCTGGAAGCAGACACTGCTGAGCTTTTGGGTGAAGGGGGGCCTGCCAGGGAGGAGCTGAGTGTGGCACAGCAAACCTGTCCCACATTAGAGGGTCTCAGACAGCAAGCTGTCAAACAGGCTAATGGGGATGTCAGTGACTCTCACAGAGTTTACTGGGAGGACAACCTCTTGTACACTGAGCATAGGGATCCTAAACCTGGAGCTGCCAGGAGATTAGTGATTCCTCAGGAGTACAGAAAGTTCCTCCTAACACTGGCACATGACATTCCCTTAGCTGGGCACCTGGGTCAAATGAAAACTTGGGACAGATTGGTACCATTGTTTCATTGGCCTAGGATGTCTGAGGACACAAAGGAATTTTGTAAGTCCTGTGAAACCTGTCAAGCCAGTGGCAAGACAGGTGGCACTCCAAAGGCACCCCTTATCCCACTGCCTGTGGTTGGGGTTCCCTTTGAAAGGGTAGGGGTTGACATAGTTGGCCCCCTTGACCCTCCTACTGCTTCAGGCAATAGGTTTATCTTAGTGGTAGTGGACCATGCCACAAGATATCCTGAAGCTATTCCTTTAGGGACCACTACAGCTCCTGCAGTGGCAAAGGCCCTCCTGGGAATATTTTCCAGGGTGGGCTTCCCAAAGGAAGTAGTATCAGACAGAGGAAGCAATTTCATGTCTGCATACTTAAAGGTCATGTGGAAGGAGTGTGGTGTAACTTACAAGTTCACAACACCCTATCATCCACAAACAAATGGACTGGTGGAGAGATTTAATAAAACTCTCAAAGGCATGATTATGGGACTCCCTGAAAAACTCCGCAGGAGATGGGATATCCTTCTACCATGCCTCCTTTTTGCCTACAGGGAGGTACCCCAGAAAGGAGTGGGCTTCAGCCCCTTTGAACTTCTTTTTCGACACCCTGTTAGGGGTCCACTCACACTTGTAAAGGAGGGTTGGGAACAACCTTTAAAAGCTCCTAAGCAGGATATTGTGGATTATGTACTTGGCCTCAGATCAAGGATGGCTGAGTACATGAAAAAGGCCAGTAAAAACATTCAGGCCAGCCAAGAGCTCCAGAAGCAATGGCATGATCAGAAGGCTGTTTTGGTTCAGTACCAACCAGGGCAGAAAGTGTGGGTCTTGGAGCCTGTGGCCCCAAGAGCACTCCAAGATAAATGGAGTGGACCCCACACAATTGTTGAAAAGAAGGGTGAAGTCACCTACTTGGTTGACTTAGGCACTGCCAGGAGTCCCCTTAGGGTGCTCCATGTCAACCGCCTAAAACCCTACTATGACAGGGCTGATCTCACCCTGCTCATGGCAACAGATGAGGGACAGGAAGAAGACAGTGATCCTCTACCTGATCTCTTCTCTTCCACAGAACAAGATGCTCTTGTGGAAGGTGTAGTTTTGGCTGATTGTCTTACTGCTGAGCAGAAAGATAATTGCATAAATCTCCTAGGACAATTTTCAGAACTCTTCTCTACTGTGCCAGGCACCACTTCTTGGTATGAGCACACTATAGATACTGGAGACAGTTTACCTGTCAAAAGTAAGATCTATAGGCAGCCTGACCATGTCAGGGACTGCATAAAGCAAGAAGTTCAGAAAATGTTGGAACTAGGAGTGGTTGAGCACTCTGACAGTCCATGGGCTTCTCCTGTGGTACTGGTACCAAAACCCAATTCTAAAGATGGAAAGAAGGAAATGAGGTTTTGTGTAGACTATGGAGGTCTCAACTTGGTAACCAAAACTGATGCTCACCCTATACCCAGGGCAGATGAGCTTATAGATACACTGGCATCTGCCAAGTATCTAAGCACTTTTGATTTGACTGCAGGGTATTGGCAGATCAAATTGTCAGAAGATGCTAAACCTAAGACTGCATTTTCTACCATTGGAGGACATTACCAGTTTACTGTAATGCCTTTTGGTTTGAAAAATGCACCTGCCACTTTTCAGAGGTTGGTGAACACAGTCCTGCAAGGGCTGGAAGCTTTCAGTGCAGCATATTTGGACGATATAGCTGTCTTTAGCTCCAGCTGGGATGATCACCTGGTCCACCTATGGAAAGTTTTGGAGGCTCTGCAAAAGGCAGGCCTCACTATCAAGGCTTCAAAGTGCCAGATAGGGCAGGGTAAGGTGGTTTATCTGGGACACCTTGTTGGTGGGGAACAGATTGCACCACTTCAGGGGAAAATCCAAACTATTATTGATTGGGTTCCCCCTACCACACAGACTCAGGTGAGAGCCTTCCTAGGCCTCACTGGGTATTACAGGAGGTTCATTAAGAACTATGGCTCCATTGCAGCCCCTCTTAATGACCTCACATCCAAGAAAATGCCTAAAAAGGTATTGTGGACAGCAAGCTGTCAGAAAGCTTTTGAGGAGCTGAAGCAGGCCATGTGCTCTGCACCTGTCCTGAAAAGCCCTTGTTACTCTAAAAAATTCTATGTCCAAACTGATGCATCTGAATTAGGAGTAGGGGCAGTCCTATCACAACTTAATTCTGAGGGCCAGGATCAACCTGTTGCTTTTATTAGTAGGAGGTTGACCCCTAGAGAAAAGCGTTGGTCTGCCATTGAGAGGGAGGCCTTTGCTGTGGTCTGGGCTCTGAAGAAGTTGAGGCCATACCTGTTTGGCACTCACTTCATTGTTCAGACAGACCACAAACCTCTACTTTGGCTAAAACAAATGAAAGGTGAAAATCCTAAATTGTTGAGGTGGTCCATATCCCTACAGGGAATGGACTATACAGTGGAACATAGACCTGGGAGTAGCCACTCCAATGCAGATGGACTCTCCAGATATTTCCACTTAGACAATGAAGACTCATCAGGTCATGGCTAGTCTTATTGTCCTTCGTTTGGGGGGGGGTTGTGTAGGAAAGTACCATCTTGCCTGGCATGTTACCCCCATTTTTCACTGTATATATGTTGTTTTAGTTGTATGTGTCACTGGGACCCTGGTAACCCAGGGCCCCAGTGCTCATAAGTGTGCCTGAATGTGTTACCTGTGTAGTGACTAACTGTCTCAATGAGGTTCTGCTAATCAGAACCTCAGTGGTTATGCTCTCTCATTTCTTTCCAAATTGTCACTAACAGGCTAGTGACCATTTTTACCAATTTACATTGGCTTACTGGAACACCCTTATAATTCCGTAGTATATGGTACTGAGGTACCCAGGGTATTGGGGTTCCAGGAGATCCCTATGGGCTGCAGCATTTCTTTTGCCACCCATAGGGAGCTCTGACAATTCTTACACAGGCCTGCCACTGCAGCCTGAGTGAAATAACGTCCACGTTATTTCACAGCCATTTTACACTGCACTTAAGTAACTTATAAGTCACCTATATGTCTAACCTTTACCTGGTAAAGGTTAGGTGCAAAGTTACTTAGTGTGAGGGCACCCTGGCACTAGCCAAGGTGCCCCCACATTGTTCAGAGCCAATTCACTGAACTTTGTGAGTGCGGGGACACCATTACACGCGTGCACTACATATAGGTCACTACCTATATGTAGCTTCACCATGGTAACTCCGAATATGGCCATGTAACATGTCTATGATCATGGAATTGCCCCCTCTATGCCATCCTGGCATTTTTGGTACAATTCCATGATCCCAGTGGTCTGTAGCACAGACCCTGGTACTGCCAGACTGCCCTTCCTGGGGTTTCACTGCAGCTGCTGCTGCTGCCAACCCCTCAGACAGGCAGCTGCCCTCCTGGGGTCCAGCCAGGCCTGGCCCAGGATGGCAGAACAAAGAACTTCCTCTGAGAGAGGGTGTGACACCTTCTCCCTTTGGAAAATGGTGTGAAGGCAGGGGAGGAGTAGCCTCCCCCAGCCTCTGGAAATGCTTTGTTGGGCACAGATGTGCCCAATTCTGCATAAGCCAGTCTACACCGGTTCAGGGACCCCTTAGCCCCTGCTCTGGCGCGAAACTGGACAAAGGAAAGGGGAGTGACCACTCCCCTGACCTGCACCTCCCCTGGGAGGTGTCCAGAGCTCCTCCAGTGTGCTCCAGACCTCTGCCATCTTGGAAACAGAGGTGCTGCTGGCACACTGGACTGCTCTGAGTGGCCAGTGCCACCAGGTGACGTCAGAGACTCCTGCTGATAGGCTCCTTCAGGTGTTAGTAGCCTTTCCTCTCTCCTAGGTAGCCAAACCCTCTTTTCTGGCTATTTAGGGTCTCTGTCTCTGGGGAAACTTTAGATAACGAATGCATGAGCTCAGCCGAGTTCCTCTGCATCTCCCTCTTCACCTTCTGATAAGGAAACGACCGCTGACCGCGCTGGAAGCCTGCAAACCTGCAACATAGTAGCAAAGACGACTACTGCAACTCTGTAACGCTGATCCTGCCACCTTCTCGACTGTTTTCCTGCTTGTGCATGGTGTGGGGGTAGCCTGCCTCCTCTCTGCACCAGAAGCTCCGAAGAAATCTCCTGTGGGTCGACGGAATCTTCCCCCTGCAACCGCAGGCACCAAAAAGCTGCATTACCGGTCCCTTGGGTCTCCTCTCAGCACGACGAGCGAGGTCCCTCGAATCCAGCGACGCTGTCCAAGTGACCCCCACAGTCCAGTGACTCTTCAGCCCAAGTTTGGTGGAGGTAAGTCCTTGCCTCACCTCGCTGGGCTGCATTGCTGGGAACCGCGACTTTGCAGCTACTCCGGCCCCTGTGCACTTCCGGCAGAAATCCTTTGTGCACAGCCAAGCCTGGGTCCACGGCACTCTAACCTGCATTGCACGACTTTCTAAGTTGGTCTCCGGCGACGTGGGACTCCTTTGTGCAACTTCGGCGAGCACCGTTTCACGCATCCTTGTAGTGCCTGTTTCTGGCACTTCTCCGGGTGCTACCTGCTTCAGTGAGGGCTCTTTGTCTTTCTTGACGTCCCCTCTCTCTGCAGGTCCAATTTGCGACCTCCTGGTCCCTCCTGGGCCCCAGCAGCGTCCAAAAACGCCAAATGCACGATTTGCGTGTAGCAAGGCTTGTTGGCGTCCTTCCGGCGGGAAAACACTTCTGCACGACTCTCCAAGGCGAGAGAGATCCGTCCACCAAAGGGGAAGTCTCTAGCCCTTTTCGTTCCTGCAGAAACCTCTGCTTCTTCTGTCCAGTCGAAGCTTCTTTGCACCCGCAGCTGGCATTTCCTGGGCATCTGCCCATCTCCGACTTGCTTGTGACTTTTGGACTTGGTCCCCTTGTTCCACAGGTACCCTAGATTGGAAATCCACAGTTGTTGCATTGCTGGTTTGTGTCTTTCCTGCATTATTCCTCTAACACAACTTCTTTGTCCTTAGGGGAACTTTAGTGCACTTTGCACTCACTTTTCAGGGTCTTGGGGAGGGTTATTTTGCTAACTCTCACTATTTTCTAATAGTCCCAGCGACCCTCTACAAGGTCACATAGGTTTGGGGTCCATTCGTGGTTCGCATTCCACTTTTGGAGTATATGGTTTGTGTTGCCCCTATCCCTATGTTTCCCCATTGCATCCTATTGTAACTATACATTGTTTGCACTGTTTTCTAAGACTATACTGCATATTTTTGCTATTGTGTATATATATCTTGTGTATATTTCCTATCCGCTCACTGAGGGTACACTCTAAGATACTTTGGCATATTGTCATAAAAATAAAGTACCTTTATTTTTAGTATAACTGTGTATTGTGTTTTCTTATGATATTGTGCATATGACACTAAGTGGTACTGTAGTAGCTTCACACGTCTCCTAGTTCAGCCTAAGCTGCTCTGCTAAGCTACCATTATCTATCAGCCTAAGCTGCTAGACACCCTATACACTAATAAGGGATAACTGGGCCTGGTGCAAGGTGCAAGTACCCCTTGGTACTCACTACAAGCCAGTCCAGCCTCCTACAACGGTATCCTAACCCTCTTACATAGGTCCCTCCTTCTGGGATGGCTCAGCATGTGCCCCTCCCTACATGATCTAGACATTCATGAAGATGGGAATGAGGGTGAGAAAGCAATCTCTAAATATTTCATATCTGAAATGATCATATTGGTGAAGAAATAAAGAAACAAATAAGAAAAAACATTTACTGAAAAAATCAAGCACACATGCAGATACCAGAACCACCACCCACACTTCCACACACCCATACATATCTGAACACTATGTGCCCACTTTATTTAAATGTTCACAGATATATTTTTCATTATAGCCTATGCCTTCTTAAGAAGCTCCTGGGCTTCTAAGACCTCCTTTCCATAGCACCTTTAATTTAATTCTAAATCACTTTGCAGTAGCTTTGAATTCAGGAATCAGGCTGACCATTGGTTTGTCCCTCAAAGCAGACTCAAACAAAAGATGCAGTCATGTTCTATTTTCTACAACATTGCTTTCTTTCTTTCCTCGCAGGTCATCTCCCACTGTAATGATCCTAATTGAAACCTGATGTAATTTGTAAATAATCGCTTTGAAATGTCCTTCATTCTCTCCTGTCTCCTTTTTCAGATATTTCTGGTCCTCATTAGTTTAACAAAACCTCCAAAAGATTATTTACTAAGACTTTAATCAAGAAATTTAGTAGCTCCTGTGCTCTGTGGCTATTTAGGGATATATACCTTAACCCTAAAATATCATTGCTGAAACTAACACATGTGATCACTCCAGAATTAGACAATTTTATTGGAGGAGCTCAAATGGGATCTGACAGATGTGAAATGGAAAACAAATAACTCAGGGATGCATCACAGCCTATCAGGTCAGTTATGAGGAGGTTAGTGGCTCTGAGGCAATATTTTTTTGTTTGTTTCTTTTGTGGCTCAATCCTAATTGCCCAGAAATGGAGCTATGAATTGCTGCTGACTGCATGTGTCTGGAGATGGAAACATAGAAAAATAACAGACTTGAAAAATAACTGCTTAAGGCCAACGTTTAATAAAGGTTGGGATTTTTTCCTGAACAGGTGTGTGGTTTATAAATTATTCACATGTTCAATTGATGCTACAATAGAAGCAACTCGATTACGTTGAGATTTTGGATGCATTGGAAGATGCACACACGCACACAAACATTCACATTCAATCGCATACACGCATGCATTCACAGCCCCCCTACCCTCCACATACCTGCAAGCTTTCACAACCCCCTCCACATAAATGCACGCATTCAGCACCCCCTCCACATACACAAACTCAAACTACACCCCCTCCTCATACTCGCACTCACACATGCAGACACCCACTCCCCCACTCCGTCTGACGATCACTTACCTTCTCTGTCGAGGAGGTCATCCGGGAGGGGATGGGTGCTGGTGGTTTTGTTCCGCCAGCACCACCTCACCAGCAAGAATCTGCCAAGCCGTATTACGCTCATAATACGGCAGGTGGAGTCTTGTTGGCATGGCGGTGCTGGTGATGCAACCGCATCCTCAACTCCATCGGCCAGGCTGACAGAGTCAAACTTCTACCCCTCAATGGGCAGAAGTCCATGCACAACTCTAAATATGGCAGTCAGCATACTGCCAGCACTGGCGGTATGCTGGCTGCAGCGGCTTCGGCAGTCTCTGAAAAAGACCGCCGAAGTCATAATGAGGGCCTGAATTGCTACTCCCACCCCTGTTAGGACTCAGATTATAGCAATCTTTTCAATAATGTTTAAATACAGTCCTGCTGATGTGTTCATAAGCAAGAGGGCCATCTGCATAGGAAATTACATTACTGGGTTCCCCATGATCCAACTGTACAGGAAGTGACATCACTGGTTTCCTGACAGCGTGCTCTTTAAAAGAAGATGCTAAACAAGAGGACTCATTTCAGTCATCCCTCTGAACAGGAAGTGACATCACTGGATTTTCCAGCATCCATCTGCACAGGAACGGACATCATTCCTACCTCCTCCCAGGACCTACATATTGCAGCTGCTGGTGTGCCAAAGGTATGCCAAAGTCTAGCCCATTTCCACCCTCTGCGGCTGGACTGTGCTCCCAGCAACAGGAACCCTGGACCTCCTCCCACGGCCCAATGTGAATGTCTGTATCCTCATCACCAGCAGCTGTGCCACAGAATGCTGCCTCACTTTACCACATAACACAGAGGAAGAGTTATCCTGCACTCCCTGCAAGCTTTCATGCACATATCTACACCTAACACTCATCGCACCTGCATCAACAGCATCCAACACCCCACTCTCTCACACTCACACAGTTAAGCAACTATCCATAGAACACTCTGCACTTCCATGCCTGCTCCTCAACACATGATCACACACCAGACAGGCCACAGAGATCTGGAACCTGCTGTGCATAATGCTATGGACCTATTTGTTCTCACAGAAGCCTATATTGGCCCCTGACACTGCCACAGCCACACCCCCCAGCTACAAAAATGGCAAGCAAGACAGGCTTCATGAACCCGGAGGGAAATTGCTATTATCATGAAGAATGTGATCAGCTACACCACCTTCACCGACATGCCATCCTCCAGCATGGAATACCTGTTGTTCAAGCTCCACATCACATCCACCTTCACCCTAAGCAGCACTCTACAGACCACAGTGATGGTGTACCAACTTCACAGACACAATCACAGATGTTGTTGTATCATTCAGCAATTTCATCTTATTCAGAGACCTGAACACTCATCAAAGACCTTAGAAGCCTAGGCATCACCCAATGAGTAAATGGACTAACCCACATTGCTGGACACCTCATGGATTCTAATTTCATCACCTTCAACAACATCTGAGTTGACTAGCCCACAGCAGTCTCCTGGATAGACCACACCCTCATCAAGTTCAGCATCCCTGTATCGCTACAACACACATGCTCCATAGCAGTCCAGCCCACCAAAACTGGAACAGCATCACAGACCGGAACACTGCTTTCAACATCCACCGACCAAACACAGCAACATCCTCCATAAAGCCATCAACAATTACATCAATTGGATCACCTCTTGTGCTGACTCCCTGCCCCCACCAAACACAACATTACGACAAGATCTAGGCCTCAGGCCAGTTGTTATATGAAGGAAATCAGATTGATGAAACACTATTGCAAACAGCTGGAGTGCAAAAGGAGAATGGGGGCGTGGTCAAGATGGCGGAGCGCTAGGACGTTCCTTTTTGCGCTCCGCCGCCTCGGCCTGGAAAAGCGACCTGTGGCCAGCCTGGGGGAGGCCTGGAGGCTTCCCCCGTTTTGTGCGGCTCTCCCCGGGTGTTACGGACGCGACGGTGCCAGTCGGAGCCGGGTTGCGCCGCGTCAGCAGGAGGAGCGAGGCTTGGCCCGGCAGTCAGGGTGCTGCCTGAGGCGTGGCCTGGGCTGCGAGACGGGCCTTTTCCCTTGGTGCCCCATGGGGCCAGGGCGCCGGGGTTTGAGGGACGAGGAGCCTTCCTGGGGCCCCCTGATAACCGGAGTGAGCTGTGAGGCCCGGCGCCGGATGGTTGTGGTGCCTGAGGAGTGAGCGGTGTTTCTGGAGTCCTGCTGATCTGGCGGTGACTGGCAGAGCTTCCCCTGCCGGGTGCCTTGGAGTGAGGTTGGTGAGGCGCGGGGCCCTGGTGGATGGCAGGGATCCGGTTCCCTGACTCCTGGGTTGCACACCCCGGCACCTGAAACTTTGCTTAGTCTGGCCTGCAGTCCTGCGAGTGGGCGAAAGGAGCGGACCATAGTACCTGGTGGCGGCTGGGAGGTGTGCTTTGGCGTGGTTCCGGAGAGAGCGGTGCACGCCGACCGGCTTTGGTAAAGTGATCTTGGTGGACCCACGGAGCTGAGCTGGTGAGGTGAGATCAGCCCGGCGCGCCATGGCGACATCGAAGCCCAAACGCAAGTGCTCCGTGAGGGACATGTTGACAGGGGCGCCCTCTACGCCTGGGCCTATGATGGAGGACTTACCTGAGACGAGGGCCTTGGAAACTCGAGTTGAGACGGAGCCAGAGGAGAGTTCTCCTGTGACGAAGGGCTTTCTGACCTCCCTGTTTGAGTCGCTCCGAGGGGATATCCAGGAGCTGCGAAGGGACATCTCATGGGAGGTGAAGGAGATACGAGGAGAGATCACCTCCCTGGGTAAACGTGTATCGCAGCTAGAAGATAGTGAGATCCCTCGCGGCAAAGAGGTCGTGAGCCTGCAACAGGAGGTAGTCCGCCTCCGAGAGCAACTGGACCTCCTCCAGATGGCGGTTGAGGACTTGGAAAATCACTTGAGGAGACAAAATATCCGTATACGAGGGGCCCCGGTGGGCGCCGAAAAATGGGACATTGGGGGCTACGTGGTGGATTTGTTTCGCTCCCTGCTTGGCACAGAAGAGACACAGGAGGTAGTCTTGGACCGGGTGCATTGTGCTGGGCGCGCAGGGGCCCCTGGAGATCGCCCCCCAGACATTTTAGCCTGTCTCCACAATTTTGTCCTCAAAGAAAAGATTCTACAGCGGGCCCGTAACCTCCAGTCGGTCCTCTTTCGAGGGCATGAACTTCAGCTCTTCCAGGATCTTTCAGTGCGGACTTTGCAGAGACGGAGAGAGTTTAGGCTGATCACGGATCACTTGAGGGCATATAATGTGTCCTATTGGTGGGGCCACACGTTCCGCCTGGTCTTCCGCTGGGATGATCAGCTTCGGCAGGTGAAATCGGTTGCGGAGGCTGGCCGCGTCCTGGGCCTTGAGGACACAAGCCAGGAGGCGAGTGAGGGGGTGGCTCTATCGGCCGGGGGCCCTCCTCGGTGGCGGAGAAGAGAGAAGAAAAGGAAGTTGCAACGCCCGACGGCCTTGGAGCTGAGATCGGAGAGAGAAGCCGCTTTGAGCAGTGTGGCGGCCGGCAAATCGGCCTAGTCTGGGCATCCGGGGGTGCCCGGGAGTACTGCAGGCAACAGTCGTCATAGTATGTTGACTTTTGCAGAGGGTCGGGCGGCGGGGGCAATGGACTGAGTTACTGACATTGCGGAATATACTGCCCCGTGGAGATTTTACCTCGCGAGGATGGATGATCGAGGACTTTTGTGTCACATGCACCTGTTGTGCTTTTTGTTTTTTTGCTGTTGGTTTTCCCCGCGATGTTGGTCTTCTGAGAAGCCATCCTCAAGCCTGCTTGCACTAGGCGGTCTAGATGATACTGAGGAGGGTAGTCCTAGGTTGTGCTTTTGTCTACCCGGCTTGCTTTCTTCAGAGTAGGCTATGACCATCAAATGTATAAGCTTAAATGTTAGGGGGTTAAATAACCCTACTAAGAGGCTAGCTATCCTCTCAACTTTAGAGAGATCCAGGAGTCATGTATGCCTCCTGCAAGAGACGCACCTTGTCCTTAAAGATACCTCCCGTATGCGATCCAAGTGGTTTCCCAGGTAGTTTTGGTCCTCCCTGCCGACAAAGCATGCAGAGGTGGCGATACTTTTATCACGCACATTCCCTGGGGAATTCATATCCAAATTGCATGAGGTCCCGGAGAGGCTCTTGACCTTGCGGATCCAATTGGGGGGTTTCACTCCCACAATCGCTTCCCTGTATGCACCCAATTCCCATCAGGAGGCCTTCTTGAGACAGTCTCTGATGCTGATTCTGCAGTCCCCGGATGGTGCTGTATTGCTGGGAGGTGATTTTAATTTGGTGATGGATGGGGACCTGGATCGCTCAGGTCAACGGTATGGTCAGACTGGGTCCTTGTCGGATTCTGGGCGGCAGTGGCTTAAGGAGTGTGGGCTGGTGGATGTGTGGAGGAGCGCGCACCCCATGTTGAGGGACTATTCCTTCTACTCACTGGCAACCAAAACATACACTAGACTAGACCTTTTTCTGGTATCCCAGGAGCTTCTCCCCAGAGTTAGAGACCCGGCGATTGAGCTGCGGGCCTTGTCAGATCATGCTTCGGTAACAGTTGAGATTCACACGGACATGGAGAGAGTTGGTCCATCAGGATGGCGATTCAGAGACTCGATGCTTCAGAATGGCGAAACGGTTGAGGCGATTCGAAGGGCAATAATAGATTACCTTAGCTTTAATGACAACGGGACAACAAGCATTGCAACACTGAGGGAGGCACTGAAGGCTGTCCTGAGGGGTGAGGTGATGTCGCTTTCTTCTAGGGATAACAAGGCGAGGATTCGACTCCGGGGGGACTTGGAGCAGGGGGTGAGGGTGTTAGAGCGCTCACATAAACGCACCGGTGCTCCTAGAATATGGCGAGAGCTCGAGAAGGTCCGGAAGCAACTGAGGAGGTTGGACTGCGACAGGGCAGAATATGCGTTAGTCCGACTCAAACAAAAGTATTATGTAGGAAGCAATACGGCCGGCAAGCTACTGACGCATAGGTTGAGAGCACAGCGCGCAGAGTCACTGATAAAAATGGTACGATTGCCTTCTGGGGCGGAGGCACGTACGAGCGACCAAATAGCGCAGGCTTTTGCAGAATTCTATCGAAGTCTGTATATGGCCGAGAAGCCCGGTGACGTAGCCCCAGAACCCTTCTCAGAGGACATAGCAATCTCACCTATGTCGGCGACGGACTCTGCCTCGCTAGATCATCCTATAAGGACTGAGGAGGTTGTATCTGCGATTGCTCGCTTGCAGATCGGGAAGTCACCTGGCTTGACAGTTTTTCTGTGCTTTTCTATAAACCCTTCTGTGTGGAACTTGTTCCCGTTCTTGTGCGACTTTTTAACTCTTTTCGGCAAACGGGTGTACTTTCGCCTAGTATGTTAGATGCTACTATCGTTTTTATCCCGAAACCGGGGAAGGAGCCCGAGAAATGCACCTCGTATAGGCCGATCTCCCTCCTGAATATCGATGCCAAACTGTTTACTGGCATTTTGGCACACCGTCTCAACTATTATATGCCGGGGCTTGTGGACCCCGACCAGTCGGAATTTATACTTCATAGACAGTGCAGCGATAATACCAAGCGATTGCTCCATCTCTTGGATAAAACTGAAAGTTTCCGTAGGGCAGCGCTCTTCCTGTCTGTTGACACTGAGAAAGCCTTTGATAGGGTTCACTGGCCATACCTGTTCATGGTGCTCGAACGCTATGGACTGGGTTCAGGTTTTATAACATGGATTCGATGCATTTATCAAGAGCCTCGGGTGGCGGTTCAGGTTAATGGGACTCTTTCTTTGCCATTCGTCGTCCAAAGAGGCACCAGGCAGGGGTGTCCTCTTTCGCCCCTCCTGTTTGCGCTTTACATGGAGCCACTGGCGCAGAGGCTCCGGGACAACCCTCAGATCACGGGCATGAGGTTCAGGGGGGATGAACACCTCATCTCGCTATATGCGGACGACGTTATTTTTACTTTGGCGGAGCCCATGAACTCACTGCCGGCACTAATGGGTGTTATTGAGGAATTTGGGCAGGTTTCGGGGTTCCGAATGAACATGCTTAAATCGCAGGCCCTGGGCAGGTTTATCCCTGCGGAGCACGAAAGGGACCTGAAGGCCCGTTTCCATTTTACATGGACCTCTTCGGGGCTCCCATATCTGGGGATTGAGCTGGGTACTACGGTTGCCAGTACAGTAAAGTTGAACTATTTGAAACTAACGCGGGAGGTGCAGCGCGACTTGGAGTCATGGGGAGGCTTAAACTTTCCTGGCTGGGCAGGGTTGCGGCGGTGAAGATGACCATCCTACTGCGTATACTTTATCTGTTCCAGGTGCTCCCACTGGAACCTCCCCCAAGAACGATAGCGTCCCTCCAAACAGTGGTCTTAAGATTTATTTGGGAAGGGAAGGCGGCGCGGATATCACTGCAGGTTCTGTACCTTCCTAAGAGGGAGGGGGGGCTGGCGGTCCCCTGCCTCCTTCAATACTTTCAGGCAGCACAGCTGCGCTTCCTTTTGAAATGGAGCCGGCCAGCTTCAGAGAAGCATTGGTGCTTCATGGACCAAGCATTGGCGGGCTCTCACATATGGATGGAAACCTGGCTTAGGCACCATCACAAGGCGCAGGGGTTGTATATATCACCGATTACGGAGGTTACGATGAGAGTGTGGGATCGGGTGGCCGGCAGGGCGGGTTTGACGACTTTCCCATCCCCAATGACTCCACTGGGCGCGAACCCTGATTTTGGCCCGGGCTTACAGCCGGAGGCGTTGCGTCGGTGGTATGAGGTGGATGCAAAAGGATAGGATATCTATTCAATGAGCATGGGGTTATCCCCTTTGACCAATTGAGGGAGCAGTATGGCCTGACTGAGGCCGATAGGATGATGTACTACCAATTAAGACACTGGGCACTGCTTCCCGCCAATAGGATATTAATCGACAGGCCATTAACCCCATTTGAAAAATTGATTCTAATGAAAAAGGACGATAAGCGCGTGATTTCAGAACTCTGTGCCCTCCTGCGGGGAGAGACCCGTCCAATCAAGACTAGGGTTCAATTGAGATGGGAGAAGGAGCTTGAGAGGGAACTATCTGAGGATGAGTGGGAGAGTGTTTTTTATAGGGTGCACCACACAGCTTATAACACAGCAGGTACAGAGACAGCTTATAAAGTAGCCTCCTCCTGGTATTACACCCCTAACAGGGTCCATGCTTGGAATCATGACAAATCTAGTAGCTGTTGGAGGGGGTGTGGGGGGCACGCTTGTGCACCTACTATGGCATTGCCCCAAGTTGCACAGGTATTGGAAGGACATAATAGACACCGTAGACAGGGCTTTTGATACCCAGATCCCTAGATTCCCTGCGTATATTTTGCTTGGTCTCCCCAACCCACTCACTTTTCCCCTAAGATCTTTGAAGGGTCGGCAGATGGCCTTGGCCTTGAATGCTGCCGTACAACTTTTGCTATCAGTCTGGGGGACAGAGCAGATCCCGTCAACAGTCTCTTGGTTGCACAAGCTGTGGTTTATCCTCGCCATGGAAAAGCTATCCCTGGCTTCACAGCTGCGGGGCGGGGACTTTAGGGAACTCTGGCAACCGTTTCTACGTATTTTATCTGGGGAGTTTTCAGAGCTGACATGCCCAACTTATTTGAGGGTTCTGAATTTTAATTGATTGCCTGGGAGGTCATATTCAAAGAGAGGTTAATTCTGGACTTGCACCACATGGTATTAGAGCCTGAGATCGTTTGATTAATCTATATCCAACTAGCTGTGGGGAAACATAGTTGTGTTAACTGTATCATTTTTTTTTCATTGTTTCGCATGGAATAAGCTAACGTTGTGCCTGTTCACAATATAGTGATGTAGTACATATACATGTGCGATGTTCTAAAATTGAAAACTTAATAAACAGATTTGATCTACAAAAGGTGAATGGGTAATCAATGGAAAGACCCGGGGTTCACTCTGGCGATGCAGGCAGGGCACAGGGGGGCTTCTCGGGCAAGCCACCTACTGGGCAATGATGAGGGCCGCCTGCTGGTCACTTCTGCACCAGTAGTTGGTTCCTCTCAGGCCTGGGGGCTGCGGTGCAGTGCTTCTTCCAGGCATCAGGTTCTTTGTTACTGGACAGTCGCAGTCAGGGGGAGCTGCTGGATTTTCTCTGCAGGCGTCGCCGTGGAGGTGCAGGGAGGTCTTCTCAGGGTGTCCACGTCATGGGAGTCGCCTGGGCATCCTCGCTGCAGTGTAGGCTTCTCTGGACACGAGCCGGGGGCTTTGGGTGCAGAGTGTTGGGGACCCACGCTTCGGGAGTGAGGCCAGAGTCCCTTTAAGGATGGTTTCTACTTTGTAGATTTAGACAGAAGTGCTATCCACAGGAGTTTCTTGGTCTTTTGAGTGGCAGGGCAGTCCTCTGAGTTGGCAGAGATTGCTGGTCCCGCTGGATGTGTCGCTGTTGCAGGTTCTTTGGTTTTGGAGACAGGCGGCAGGGCTGGGGCCAAGTCAGTTGTTGTCTTCGTCATCTCTGTTGGGCTTTCAGGTCAGCAATCCTTCTTCTTGTTCAGGTCATTAGGAAATCTGTTTTCCTGGGTTCAGGGTTGCCCCTAAGTACTCAATTTAGGGGTGTGTTTAGGTCTGGGGGGCAGTAGCCAATGGCTACTGTCCTTGAGGGTGGCTACACCCGCCTTGTGCTTCCTCCCTGTGGAGTGGGCGGGCGCATCCCTAATCCTATTGGGGGGAATCCTTCAAAGCAAGATGGAGGATTTCCAAAGGCAGGGGTCATCTCAGCCCAGGACACCTTAGGGTCTGCCCTGGCTGGAGGGTGACTCCTTGTTTTTCTCACTATCTCCTCCGGACTTGCCACCAAACATGAGGGCTGTGTCCGGGGGGTGGGCATCTCCACTAGCTGGAGTGCCCTGGGGCATTGTAACACGAAACCTGACCCCTAGAGGCTCAAAGCTAGGTTTTACAGTTCTTGCGGGGGTGTGAACCACTTCCACCAAGTGTAGGCTTTGTTTCTGGCCACAGAGAGCACAACGGCTCTCAACCCAGGAGGTCAGAAACTCGTCCCTCAGTGGCAGGCTGGCACAGACCAGTCAGACCTGCACTGAAGGATTGGGTAAAATACAGGGGGCATCTCTAAGATGCCTTCTGTGTGCATTTTGTAATAAATCCAGCACTGGCATCAGTGTGGGTTCATTATTCTGAGAAGTTTAATACCAAACTTCCCAGTATTCATTGTAGCCATTATGGAGCTGTGTAGTTCGAGTTGACAAACTCCCAGACCATATACTTAATATGGCCACACTGTACTTACAATGTCTAAGAATGGACTTAGGCAGTGTAGGGGCATATTGCTCATGCAATGCAGCTATGCCCTCACCTGTGGTATACTGCACCCTGCCTTAGGGCTTTAAGGCCTGCTAGAGGTGTGACTTACCAATAGCACAGGCAGTATTTTGTGTGCATGGCATCCTGAGAGGGATGCCACGTTGACTTTGCCTTTTTATCCCCACCAACACACACAGGGGGTGATTCTAACCCTGGCGGTCGGTGATAAAGCGGCGGCCAACCCGCCAACAGGCTGGCGGTCAAAAAAATGTAATTCTGACCCTGGCGGGAACCGCCAACACAGACAGCCACTTTAACACTCCGACCGCCACGGCAGTACAAACAAACAGCGCGGCGGTCACCGCGAACAGGCAGGCGGCAGACAATGTACCGCCCACACTATCACAACTCACCAATCCGCCACCTTTTCCGGGGCGGGAGCACCGCCGATAAAAACACGGCGGAAACAGACTACGAACGGGAAAACGCACACCACTACGCACTCCAGGAGGAAGGAGGACAGCATGGAACCCGAATTAAACATCCTACCTGCTCTCGTCTACCTTCTCATCTACCACGAGTATGAAGTCCGGCGCAGACGACAACGGTGAGTACTGCACCTACGACACACGGGAGGGGGAGGACGAAAGGTTACGGCCACACACATATGCGACCCCCCCCACCCCCAACTATGTACACACCAATGCAGAGCAACAAGTCACAGTGACACCACCCAAACACCCCTGAAAATGCTATGACATAATCAAATTTGGAATAAATATTTAAGTACAAAAAAGCTCCTGAAAATTATCGTACAACCATGAAAGATATTTACAAGAAAACAAATGATATACACATCAGTGTATAACTGAAGTAACAAGTCCTGCACATCCTACGAATTCATCATGTCCGTGGGCCAAATTTTTGAGAAACAAGGGCAAAGCCCACACAGGAGACCTGAGTCCTTTGGAGAGAACACTGCAGGGGCATCAGATGTAAAAACTACAGGCACCTCAGGGGGAAGGGATGGGGGGGGGCACCACAGCCACATGAGTCCACGACGCCAGATCCACGAGGAGCCACCATGCACACTGTACCATCCTGGGGAGTGCAAAGCCACAGTCTCTCAATGTCTCTACAGTGGGTGGGCTGCCCACTGTACCATCCTGGGGAGTGCAAAGCCACAGTCTCTCAATGTCTCTACAGTGGGTGGGCTGCCCACTGTACCATCCTGGGGAGTGCAAAGCCACAGTCTCTCAATGTCTCTACAGTGGGTGGGCTGCCCACTGGACCATCCTGGGGAGTGCAAAGCCACAGTCCATCAGGTGGATGACAGTCTCCACTGGTCAAGGAGGAGGCATGGTGGGCACAGTGAACCATAAAAAGTGCTTGAGACGGCGGTGCCCAGCGGAGCAGTGCTTGAGAAGAAGGGCCCAGCGGAGCGGTGCTTGAGATGAAGGGCCCAGCGGAGCGGTGCTTGAGATGGCGGTGCCCAGCGGAGCGGTGCTTGAGATGAAGGGCCCAGCGGAGCGGTGCTTGAGATGGCGGTGCCCAGCGGAGCGGTGCTTGAGATGAAGGGCCCAGCGGAGCGGTGCTTGAGACAGCGGTGCCCAGCGGAGCGGTGCTTGAGAAGAAGGGCCCAGCGGAGCGGTGCTTGAGACGGCGGTGCCCAGCGGAGCGGTGCTTGAGATGAAGGGCCCAGCGGAGCGGTGCTTGAGACGGCGGTGCCCAGCGGAGCGGTGCTTGAGAAGAAGGGCCCAGCGGAGCGGTGCTTGAGATGAAGGGCCCAGCGGAGCGGTGCTTGAGATGAAGGGCCCAGCGGAGCGGTGCTTGAGATGGCAGTGCCCAGCGGAGCGGTGCTTGAGATGAAGGGCCCAGCGGAGCGGTGCTTGAGATGAAGGGCCCAGCGGAGCGGTGCTTGAGACGGCGGTGCCCAGCGGAGCGGTGCTTGAGAAGAAGGGCCCAGTGGAGCGGTGCTTGAGATGGCGGTGCCCAGCGGAGCGGTGCTTGAGATGAAGGGCCCAGCGGAGCGGTGCTTGAGACGCCGGTGCCCAGCGGAGCGGTGCTTGAGAAGAAGGGCCCAGCGGAGCGGTGCTTGAGATGAAGGGCCCAGCGGAGCGGTGCTTGAGAAGAAGGGCCCAGCGGAGCGGTGCTTGAGATGAAGGGCCCAGCGGAGCAGTGCTTGAGACGGCGGTGCCCAGCGGAGCGGTGCTTGAGAAGAAGGGCCCAGCGGAGCGGTGCTTGAGATGAAGGGCCCAGCGGAGCGGTGCTTGAGAAGAAGGGCTCTTAGGCAGGTGTGCGCCAAACTGTTTGTGACTTTAAAAAGGCTCCCTTGAGCCACTGGGCTGACGAGCTCTGGAGCAGGCACCAGCATGCCAGTGAAGAGGTATTGAAACCAGATGATTAATGGCAGCATTTCCAGCACCCCGCAAATGTGCTTTGTTTGTTCTCTGCTGAAGAAGGGATTAACCCAGAAACACATATGTGTCCAGAGATGCACAGCAAAGGCTGCACCTATTTAGAGGTGAAATATTTAAAAGTAACAGAGTTCGTTTTTTGAGGAAACTACATTTACCATGATGCAATGGGGCTGATTACTTGCTGGGATGTTAGGCAGGTGTGCTCCAAACTGTTTGTGACTTTAAAAAGGCTCCCTTGAGCCACTGGGCTGACGAGCTCTGGAGCAGGCACCAGCATGCCAGTGAAGAGGTATTAAAACCAGATGATTAATGGCAGCATTTCCAGCACCCCGCAAATGTGCTTTATTTGTTCTCTGCTGAAGAAGGGATTAACCCAGAAACACATATGTGTCCAGAGATGCACAGCAAAGGCTGCACCTATTTAGAGGTGAAATATTTAAAAGTAACAGAGTTGGTTTTTTGAGGAAACTACATTTACCATGATGCAATGGGGCTGATTACTTGCTGGGATGTTAGGCAGGTGTGCTCCAAACTGTTTGTGACTTTAAAAAGGCTCCCTTGAGCCACTGGGCTGACGAGCTCTGGAGCAGGCACCAGCATGCCAGTGAAGAGGTATTGAAACCAGGTGATTAATGGCAGCATTTCCAGCACCCCGCAAATGTGCTTTATTTGTTCTCTGCTGAAGAAGGGATTAACCCAGAAACACATATGTGTCCAGAGATGCACAGCAAAGGCTGCACCTATTTAGAGGTGAAATATTTAAAAGTAACAGAGTTCGTTTTTTGAGGAAACTACATTTACCATGACGCAATGGGGCTGATTACTTGCTGGGATGTTAGGCAGGTGTGCTCCAAACTGTTTGTGACTTTAAAAAGGCTCCCTTGAGCCACTGGGCTGACGAGCTCTGGAGCAGGCACCAGCATGCCAGTGAAGAGGTATTGAAACCAGATGATTAATGGCAGCATTTCCAGCACCCCGCAAATGTGCTTTATTTGTTCTCTGCTGAAGAAGGGATTAACCCAGAAACACATATGTGTCCAGAGATGCACAGCAAAGGCTGCACCTATTTAGAGGTGAAATATTTAAAAGTAACAGAGTTCGTTTTTTGAGGAAACTACATTTACCATGATGCAATGGGGCTGATTACTTGCTGGGATGTTAGGCAGGTGTGCTCCAAACTGTTTGTGACTTTAAAAAGGCTCCCTTGAGCCACTGGGCTGACGAGCTCTGGAGCAGGCACCAGCATGCCAGTGAAGAGGTATTGAAACCAGATGATTAATGGCAGCATTTCCAGCACCCCGCAAATGTGCTTTATTTGTTCTCTGCTGAAGAAGGGATTAACCCAGAAACACATATGTGTCCAGAGATGCACAGCAAAGGCTGCACCTATTTAGAGGTGAAATATTTAAAAGTAACAGAGTTCGTTTTTTGAGGAAACTACATTTACCATGATGCAATGGGGCTGATTACTTGCTGGGATGTTAGGCAGGTGTGCTCCAAACTGTTTGTGACTTTAAAAAGGCTCCCTTGAGCCACTGGGCTGACGAGCTCTGGAGCAGGCACCAGCATGCCAGTGAAGAGGTATTGAAACCAGATGATTAATGGCAGCATTTCCAGCACCCCGCAAATGTGCTTTATTTGTTCTCTGCTGAAGAAGGGATTAACCCAGAAACACATATGTGTCCAGAGATGCACAGCAAAGGCTGCACCTATTTAGAGGTGAAATATTTAAAAGTAACAGAGTTCGTTTTTTGAGGAAACTACATTTACCATGATGCAATGGGGCTGATTACTTGCTGGGATGTTAGGCAGGTGTGCTCCAAACTGTTTGTGACTTTAAAAAGGCTCCCTTGAGCCACTGGGCTGACGAGCTCTGGAGCAGGCACCAGCATGCCAGTGAAGAGGTATTGAAACCAGATGATTAATGGCAGCATTTCCAGCACCCCGCAAATGTGCTTTATTTGTTCTCTGCTGAAGAAGGGATTAACCCAGAAACACATATGTGTCCAGAGATGCACAGCAAAGGCTGCACCTATTTAGAGGTGAAATATTTAAAAGTAACAGAGTTCGTTTTTTGAGGAAACTACATTTACCATGATGCAATGGGGCTGATTACTTGCTGGGATGTTAGGCAGGTGTGCTCCAAACTGGTTGTTACACTACAGAAAGCGCCCTGGCCTAATGTCACCCACAGCCCTCCTCCCCCACCCAGACGCCTCCACTGCACAGAAAGATATGAGAATGTGCTGATACTCACCCCCTTGTGTCTGCTGTGATGTCTTAAAGCGCCCATCCAATTCAGGGTAGGCCACCGCCAGGATCCGGGACATCAGGAGGGTCATGGTGCGACTGGCACCCCTCCTAGGTTGGGAGGCCATCCCCAGCAGTGTTTCTGCGGTCTTCCTTGTTCCGCGGCGGATGTCCTCCCACCTCTTGCGGCAGTGGGTGCCCCGTCTGTTGTGGACCCCCAAGTTCCAGACTTCCTTGGCGATGGCACGCCAAATCTCGATCTTCTGATGGGCGCTGACCTATTTGACATGTACAGGGTGGAAAGGAGGAAATCATCAATGACCTGCATGTTAGATGTGATTGGCCCCCCCCCACCAACTTTGCCATATGGCACATGCTCTCATCTGTCGTGCGTTGCACTCCTCATTCGCCCCCACCCCACCAACTTACATCCACCCCAATCCACACAGGCATAGCCCATTCCATGTGCACCCGGTGTACTCACTTGTTGGTCTGGAGGACCGTAGAGTAGCGCATACTGGGGGAGGACCCCATCCACGAGCTTCTCCAACTCTTCAGACGTGAAGGCAGGGGCCCTTTCCCCAGTCGCAGCAGCCATTGTCACTTCCAGACCGAGGTCACAGCAGCACTTGCAGTATAGGTCCTCTCCTGTGGATGATCAGGTCTCGAGTGATCAATCAGCTAGGAAATGGCGGTCACGCCCGCGGCGGTGCGTACCGCGGCGGTGCGTACCGCGACCGCCGGCGCACATCGTCATTGGCTCCTGAAACCCATAGGGTTCAATGTTAACCAATGCGGCTTTGCGCCGCGGTCTTCGCCCGCCTACCGCCACGGTGTGCCCCGCCAGCGCATTGACCTCACATCCCATTGTCCCACTTCACAGGTCAGGCAGCCGCCATTTTAAGGGCCTACATGGCTTAATTTTGACTGCGACACACAGGCCTAGGCCTTGCATTGCCACACATACACGCCTTTCAACCCATTGCCATTCTTTAACTGTGCAAGCTGTCTGTACGTACCTGTGGTTTGCCTGACTCTGTGCTCCATGTTGTTCTTCCTAGGCACCGTCCGCTGGGACTTGCGATGAGAAGGAGGAATCCTCGCGTGTACCGACCGCTGGTGGACCTGTCGACAATGGAAGAACGCCATATAATACTTCGATACAGACTTGACCGTGCCACTATCCATGAACTGTGTGCCCAGCTGGAGCCAGCCCTGATGTCCCCCATCGGCCAACCCACAGGGATTCCCCCTCTGGTGCAGGTTTTGTATGTCCTCGATTTTTTGGCAAGTGGGTCATTCCAGACAACAGTGGCCATGTCATCTGGAATGTCTCAGCCTATGTTTTCAAAGATTTTGAGCAGAGTGTTGTCTGCCCTGATGAAACTCATGCGGAGCTACATCATTTTCCCAGAGGAGGGTGACTTGCCTACAGTGAAGGGTGATTTCTATGCCCTTGGACATATCCCCAACATCATTGGTGCCATTGATGGGACCCATGTGGCTTTGGTACCCCCAAAAGACGATGAGCAGGTGTACAGAAACAGAAAAAGTTATCATTCGATGAATGTCCAGGTGGTCTGTTTGGCTGACCGGTACATCTCCCATGTAAATGCCAAGTTCCCAGGGTCAGTGCATGACGCGTATGTTATGCGAAATAGCAGCATCCCCTATGTGATGGAGCAGCTACAGAGACAACGTGTGTGGCTAATTGGTGACTCTGGTTACCCCAACCTGCCTTGGCTACTGACCCCAGTGAGGAATCCCCGGACCAGGGCAGAGGAACGGTACAATGAGGCCCATGGGCGAACTAGGAGGATCATCGAAAGGACCTTTGGCCTCCTGAAGGCCAGGTTTAGGTGCCTGCATATGACAGGGGGATCCCTGATGTACTCACCAAAGAAGGTGTGCCATATCATCGTGGCCTGCTGTATGCTTCACAATCTGGCATTGCGACGTCGGGTTCCTTTCCTGCAGGAGGATGGTGCAGATGGTGTTGTTGAAGCAGCTGTGGAGCCTGCGGAGAGTGAAGAGGAGGAAGACTCAGAGGACGACACAGACAACAGGGACAGAGTAATAGAACAGTATTTTCAGTAGCACACAGGTAATAATCACCCATGCCATTTTACATTTCCTGAAAGCCTCCTGCATCTCAACTTTGTCGATTTCCCCCCAGAACTATAAACATGATGTTTGATTTCCCCTTCCCTTTTCTGTGCTGTATGAGCCACTGCGTGACCTCGGCTTGGTTGGCCCATGGACTAATGCTAAGTTACCTCGGTATGTGTAATTCACAATGTTAAAAATACGTAATTGATATGTAATGTGTCATACATTTGTAAATAAGACAGGCTGAGTCCTGATTGATTTCAGTGCAATGTGTGATTTATTATTAGTGCATAGATATTGGTACATGATAGTGAAACAGTGATGGGTGGGGGTGGAGTAATGTCCATGGCAGAGTCCAGTTCTCAGTCTCACAGGTGCATTGTCCATATGCCTGTGGCAGGATGGAGCAGGGGCAGTTCAAGGTTTGACAGGGTGGCAATGTTGAACAGTGGGAGGACTTCAGGGGGTATGTGATGCTGGCGGGGGTCTTGACATCCTACTCTGTCGGTTTTTTTGATCTCAGGCTCCTTTTGCGGGGTGGTTGTTGTTCAGCAGGAGGTGGGGTTCTGGTGGGCTGTCGTTGGGGTGGGGCCTCCTGTCCACTAGCGCCGGTGGAGGTGGTAGGCTGTTCCTGTTCCTGGCTAGTGACAGGGGCCCTGTGTGATGCCACATGGTCCCGAAACGTGTCCTCTATACGGTTCAGGGCCTGGACTATGCTCCCCATAGCGGTTGAGATGTTGGTGAGTTGGTCGCTGAACCCCATGTAGCGTTGCTCCTGCTGTGCCTGGATCTCCTGGAACCTGGCCAGTACCGTCGCCATCGTCTCTTGTGAGTGGTGGTAGGCTGCCATGATGGTGGTGAGGGCCTCTTGGAGAGTGGGTTCCCTGGGCCTCTCCTCCCCCCCCTGTCGCACAGCAGCCCTCCGAGTTGCCCTGTTTCCCTGGGCCTCTGTCCCCTGGACGGTGTGCCCACTCCCACTGCCCCCAGGTCCCTGTTGTTGTTGGGTTGGTGGGTTACCCTGGGTGCCCTGTAGTGGTAGACACACCGCTGCTTGACCTGTCCTAGAGACAGAGGCATGGGCCCGCTGGGTGGGAGCTGTGCTGTTGTTCCCAGAGGGGGTTGGGTCTGCAGTGGCCTGTGTCTGGGTGAGGGAAACCGACTGCCCAGAGGTCCCCGATGGTCCGGGCTGGTCATCAGGGTCCAGGTCGACAGAGCTGCTGTCATCACTAGGGGCCTGTTCCGGGGGTGGGATGGACATTTCTGGTCCCTCCTGACCGGTGTGTTGTTGTTCGGGTCCTGCATGGGGTAAGAGGGTATGGTTATTGTTTCTGTGTGTGCATTAGCTTGCGTTTTATGTGTGCCCTTGTCCCCCAGTGCTGGCATTCCCTTGGGGGAGGTGTTGTGAGGGTGTTTTGTGGGGGGGGGATGGGTTTGTGCAGTGGTCATGCTTAGGTGATGGGTGTCCATAGTTTGGGGATGGCATGCAGGGGTTGGTGTTGGGTGGGTTGTGCTGGAGAGACATTCTCAGGGAGGATGTGTGCTGGGGGGTTGGGGGTGAGGGTGGGGGTTAGCATGCTGGGGGGGGGTGAAGTGGTTGGGCTTGTACTTATCAGAGTCCATTCCTCCGTGTACTCCAGCTAGACAATCAGGATGCAGGATGTTTAGTACCTCTTGCTCCCATGCTGTGAATTCGGGTGGAGTGGGTGGGGGTCCCCCACCAGTCTTCTGCACTGCGATGTTGTGTCGCGAGACCATCGATCGCACCTTACCCCGTAGGTCGTTCCATCGTTTGCGGATGTCGTCCCTATTTCTGGGATGCTGTCCCACCGCGTTGACCCTGTCCACGATCCGCTGCCAGAGCTCCGCCTTCCTTGCTATGGTGGTGTGCTGAACCTGTGAGCCGAAGAGCTGGGGTTCCACTCTTATGATTTCCTCCACCATGACCCGGAGTTCTTGGTCCGAAAAGCGTGGGTGCCTTTGTGGTGCCATGGGGTGGTGTGTATGAGGTGTGGGGTGGTGTATGTGATGATGTGTGTGTTAGTGTGTGGTGCTTTGTGCTTCTATGTGGTGTGTGTGATGTTGTGGTGTGCCTCTGTGTGTCTGGCTCTCTATTCTCTGATGTGTCTCTCTCTCCTTCGTCTCTTGTTTTTGTTGGTAGGGGTTTGTGGGTGATGTGGGTGTGTGTTTTATATGGTATTGGATGTGTGGGAGTGGTGTGTGTATGTGTTTCAGGTGTGTGCCTTTCAAATTGTCCAATGTGGTAGGGTTTTGTAAAGGTGTGTGTATTTTGACCGCGGCGGTGTGTACCGCCAATGGAATACCGCGGTTGAATGACCGCCGCGTGGATTTGCGGGTCATAATGGGATGGGCGTATTTCTGTTGGCGTGGCGGTGGAGGTTTGGTCTTCTCCAGTTTACCGCTGGCCGCTGATGTGGCGGACTGCAGTGGAGGGCAGATTTTTGGAGGTTTTGCAGTTGTAGGTCAGAATGTCCGTGGCGGCTGACCGCGGCCGCGGTGGTATTGTGGCGGCCTTCTGACCGGCGGTAAGCGGCTTTTACCGCCGAGGTCAGAATGACCCCCACAATCTGCAATGGCAGTGTGCATGTGTTCAGTGAGGGGTCTCTTAGGGTGGCACAACACATGCTGCAGCCCTTAGGGACCTTCCCTGGCCACAGGGTCCTTGGTACCACTGGTACATTTTACAAGGGAGTTATCTGTGTGCCAGGGTTGTGCCAATTGTGGAAACAATGGTACATTTTTAGTTAAAGAACACTGGTGCTGGGGCCTAGTTAGCAGGATCCCAGCACACTTCTGAGTCAAGTCAGCATCAATATCACTTAAAATGTGAGCGGGGGAGGGGTGTAACTGCAACAAGGAGCCATTTTCCTACAGTCTCCCAACTCATCCTTAATCACAGACCGATTTTCTGCATTCTGCAGTATACACAGAAAAAGAGGAAAACGCCTCAGTGGGTTGTTTTTGTGCAGGAAGGTACAGAAAGACTATGCTATCAATATAATGTGTACTTTGCTTTAGCTACCCAGTAGTAATGTTTCAGGTTCGGAATGGTGAACCCCGCTTGAGTCCCGAAGAGTCAGGATATTCCAACAGAGGTGTGGTTGTTTCCCAGCCCATATAAATCCCACAAGTATTTAGCAAATGTGTTTGAAAAAAGAATTTGGTAATATCAAAGATAAACAGCTGGAGAATGAGCCCTCATTTATCTTAAAATGTTCTTCACTTCCTTGTCTAAGTTTTTCCTTTAAAAACATGTTTCAGTGGTGCACTGGATGTCTAACATTCCTTGGTGAAACCAATAGTAACACTAATGTCACAAAGGAATGATCTGAGAGAGTCCACGGCAAAATCTTAACCGCCATGGCTTGTGCACATTCAGCTTTTATTAGCAGTATCAATGCAGGACTCTGTGCTGTGAATGGGCAAATACAACGAGTGATCTCTAGTTTTTGGATGTTTGAGCTGCCAAACTTCCACAAGCTCATGATTTGTAACTGCAATGCTCCGGAGAACGAGCACGGCCGATGGGAGATACCTGTTTTATTTGGTACATTTGTCCAAGTCTGCATCTAAAATTACATTGAGGTCTTAACCCCACTGTAACGTTCGTGTGTGAAATTTACCACACTGTAAAATTAATGTGTCAAATAAAACAGGATAATCTGTACTGGGACAATATGAGTTAATCAGCATTACAGGCTTGCTATTTATGGAACTATGAAGTATAATATACCTGCTCTCTGAATCTATGATTGTTCTCTAAAATGGAAAGTGCATGTGTTGCTTAATTAGAATTTCAAACCCTTTTGAATGTGAGTCATAAGAAGTGAAATACCTATTTGGATCCCAACTTCGTCGATTCTGACATGTTTTGATAGGTGAATTTACTGTAGGTAAGCTTTGTCTACAGCGTGCCGAGCAAGAACGTGTCTGGTTTCCCTGGGGTTATTAAGATTCCAGGTGATTAATGTAATCACAGCATCAAGCTAAATATGTGTTAAGTTATTACAAAATAATGTTTGGATACAGTAACAATCTATTTCTTGCAGGTGTAATCCTGCAGCCTTCCCCCCAACATCATCAAAGTGGAACAGACTCAATTGTAGTGAAAACATCTTTCAGTCAAGTAATAAGCAAGCTGTCCACTTACCCGTATCCCTCCCACACTGAGTGCCCCAAATATCAGTGAAACCTACTCTCCCAATACAATCCAACCAAAACATAGCAAATGATAAAAGTTTAAAACCAACAAGATACAAATCACGCCTGAAGACCTCAAATACCGCGTTCTCCTCACCACCATCCTGGTTACTAGTGCCACAGTTATTGTGGAGTGCTCCAGCAGCATAGCAATGTCTATGTCAAAGTTATTTAAAGACCAATTTAGCACCTACATCAGCAAGTCTGTCGTTTAACACATAGCAAGTAGCAACCCTCATAGCATACCATTAAGGAGGAAAAAGCAGAAGGAAATTACTGTCCAGCCACTCCACAAGCAGGTACTACTGGAGAATAGCAGGCATTCATAACGTAACTCCAAGAAGTAATGGTCCACCAGTGTTTAAACAGTTACTCTTAGCTGGATGAGGATATCAGTCATTATCATCAAGTCCACTGGAAACAACATCTCTCCTATGGGAAGAAGGCTTCAAGGTCTCTGATTTAAATAATTTAATGGTGCGTTAAGCATCAGCAAGGATGAACAGCTTGCCATTATGTTTAATTTTCGATCTGGCAGGGTAAAGCATAGTGTATTTCAAGTCGTTCCTTTAAAGCTGTTTCGTGACTGGTAGAAAGACTTACAGACTTCTAGAATGCCATCATAAAACACGGGTACAGTAAACCCCTGGAGCTGTTGAAATGCAGACCTTTCTTGTCTCTTGCCAGCCAAAGCACCAGCTCGAAGTACCTATTTTTGGAATTCTTGTGGTGATGGGCTTGTACGGTGCCACCTGGGGTGGGTGAGATGGCAAGAAGTGGGGGGCCCTCTTCTCAATAAATATCGGAGAGAAAGTGTCTTCACTAAAAAAGTATTTTACAAACTTTCCAACAAACATTTCAATTTTCCTTGTGTTGGTGGAATAAGAAATTATCAAAATGAGAAGATTATAACATCTTGGTTGTGCCTCTGAATCTTTAATTTTGGCATGTGTGGCTTCCAGGATCTTTTCCATATATTCTAACTTCACCCTCTTTTCCGATATGCCATCCTTAGCATTTTAACCGCATCTCTCAGACTTGTTCAGATGCTCTGCAATTATATCCAGTCGTTATTTAATGTGGCCAACCCTGGTGGTGAGAGTATCTATTTTGCCAACAATTTGTCTGTAGCTTTTTTTCATTTCCAGCAAGATGCCCTTAACATTCGTATCCTCTGCATCACTGTTAGGGCCATCAGAATCGGCTGGGGCTTGAAGTTTGACTTTTGAGCAGACTTTGAGGAGTTCCATGCATCCAGTGACAGTTTCTGCTGCTTGGCTTCAGTTTTCCCCATTGCAGTGCAGGTTAGTGGCACTGTGATGGGCTGCCAATAAAGTATCCACCGCCACTATTCTTGCATGGGGCCCGGTGTGTCCATCTAGTAACGTCTCAGAGTCCCATATGAAAAGCAGGCAGTAATTTAAGATGATATTGCAAGTGGAGGTGGCACCACGGAAGGGGGAGAAATGCACCACCAAGGCCTCCACTTACTTGTAGTGATCTAGCTACTGATGTACCCCATCACACTTCTGACTACCTGAATCTGAATGTAAAATTGTAGGCCGCATAGGGCCCTATAAAACACCAAACTTGGCACCTGCTCCTCTTAGCCCCTACCTCCAGGCCCCATGGCTCACCGTGTCATAGATCAGGCTGCTCAACCAAGGCCACAGCACCACATCACCTCAGTGTGGTTATGAGCGACAGCTTGTATAAGCCCCAGGCCTTCGCAAGTCACCATGGTCTGAAGCCACCATCTGCTCCAGTTCTCAATCCACCATAGTGCTTACGGCTGCTACCATCCACAGTTTAGAGTGCAAACAGGCTAAGATGATTCGCCACAGCTCCCACATGGTGAAGAGGGGCCAATTTATGGGAAAGGGGGGTCCTGGTCAGATGCAGATAACAGTTCCAAGGCTTGCCATGAGTTGGTTCCACGATTAACAGAGGTGGTATGATTAATTTTTTAACTAGGCTAGTGGAGCTGCGTTAGATTGTGACATTCTGCTCTAATGGCTCTCGTACGCCCCCATCATAGCCTCATACGTGCACAACTTCGGAGTTGCTTCCTTCCTTCATTTCCACTTACTGTGTTGTTTTGTTCCGTGCTAGGTTTGCACTATAAAGGATACTTGCGCTTAAGAGTGTGTTCCAGTGAAGGAAGATAGACAATTGCACAGTATTTGGCTAATAATAATAATAATGCAGATCAGCATGAGTACAAATTGTTACAGGTCAATATCAATGAATGTAACAACATGGAAAATAGATTAACTTTAAAGCACTGGATGGTGTTAGCTGTAATTATAGGGTTAACGTTCCGTAAATTTGTTACCGTTTTACTGGTGTCAAGTGTGGCAATGTAAAAAGTTTGAATTTGCTGTAATTATAGGGTTAACGTTCTGTTAATTTAGTTACTGTTTTATTGGCATCAAGCGTGACAGTGTAAAATGTTGGTATTTGATGTTAGCCAAATGCGTCAATAGGTTTTGTAGCTATTAACAACAATTTTTGAGGAAAAAAGATCCAACTTTTGGGACATTACAGAGTGGAGGAATGTGACAAGGCGAAATAGAATGCTTTAGTATCCTCTCCCCAATGCCCTCTTCTCGGGTAGTTACGGGTTGCTAAGTTACTCTGAATGCCAGTATTTCCTATAGAAAGGATTCCTGCAAGCTTCTTGTGGAATGTAAATGATGAATGTGACATGGACGCCGCTTGTTGTATGGCTGCTGTTCCAACCTCCTTCTATCCTGTAATCTATGTATATACCCTGGCATTGTGGTGCTTTGACCTTGAACGGAGTTGGGGAATATATCATGGAATGCACGATATGTGCTGCTGGTGGGACATGTCAGCTTATTTTCCAATGTATGCAGGAGAAACAAAGATTTTGTTGAGTATGACGTGTCCCTAGCTACAGCATAGTTAGGAGTTTGAAAACGTCGCCCTTCAATTAGACCCTTCCCTTACCTGGCTGGTCTAATTTTAGATCTGTACGGTGTTAATATATTTCTATAGGTCCAGGGTTCCTGCAAGGGGGAAATAGATAATAAAGTGATTTTACAGCCTGTGCCACTTTTATCATTTCGTGTCTCCCACTACACCCTATGCCGTTTAAATCGACATGTTATGGTACTTTTATTAGGAGGAATACGAAACTTAAAATGGTCGGACTTCCATATGTCAAGACTTATATTTTCGTTTAAAAAAAAGTTTGTCTTACTTTTTACAAACTATATAACCAAGTTTCCTTTATTTATCAAATACATTATTATCATACCTGATAGTGTTGAAATACCCTACTCAACGTTGTCCTGCTAAAGATTCCCCACCCTTTGTAAAACTGAGGAAAACCTTATACTCTCTCGTTTTATAATGGATACTCGTGCAGTTATATGTACACATAAATCTACTGTCATAAATCATAATCCCATTGTAGTATGTTTAGTGTCTTTTAAATGGGTATATTTATTTAACATTTGTATATAAACAAACTTGTACAGCGCAGCCTAACTGTGTTTAGACAAAATATCAAAGAAAAAATGCTTTGCGGGCAAAATATTGTATTACGAATGTTGAGGACAAACATATTGTGAAGGTAAGTGTCCATGGATAAGCAAAGTTTTATTATACTTAACTCCACATGTATGTACTTTGGTGATAAAGTGTGGTGGAGGGTTGCACACTCTGGAATGCTTCCTAAAAGGTTTGCAGTATAATTACAGAACTCTTAATCTTGGTGATGTGAAAAGAGACACCAGGAGCTGTATCACAGAATGTGAATATTGCAAGTCCTAATATAAGACAGGTGACCCGATCACAAAACATTTTTCACTGGTAATATTATCATATCGTTGGCAGTAAGTTAAAGCAGTGGAGCAAACACCTTTACTACCGTATTATGTAAACATAACAGAATTCTTGGGGTGGTAATGTGTGTTACAAGACCGTTTGTATACATTTGCTTCGTAGAATGTTGTTGTGGCGGTGTTAATCTGTTTGTGCTGTTCTGTTCATGTGCTGCATTAATGCAATGTGATTTTGTTGTGTTGTACTGCAGTTGTTGTGATCCATTTTGTTTTGTCTGTTCCATTGTTGTGTGCCCTATTGTGTTTTGTGTTGTTATTTTACTTTTTGCATGTTATTGTGCTCTGTTCTTTTGTTTACTGTAGAGATATCTATAAATGTTGCTACTTTTTCAGCCAAAATCCGCACATGCCATTAAAGTTCATGTCACAGGCAACCATTACCACTATCAAAGATGGTAATACAGCGTTGCTCCAGCTATTTATGTTTTTAAAACACTAGTCCAGTGGTTCCCAACCTTTGGTCCAAGGACCCCTGGGGGTCCGCGAAGCCTCCTCAGGGGGTCCGCGACTGCTTAGAACATTAAATAATATTAACAGATTAGGTACCCAGCTTTCAGTAATGACTCAGTGGGGGTCCCCAGATTCCAATAATATTCAGTGGGGGTCCCCAGGTTCCAGTAGTGCTAAAGAGGGGGTCTACAGAAGTCAAAGGGTTGGGAACCACTGTACTAGTCTACCTAAAAAGCTATGGCAGAGACTGTGTTTTAACTTGGTGTTACCAGTGCTCCCTTTATATGATAATGCCCATGGTCTCTGCCACAGTTTTGTGCTGGCTGGTGCCTTATATGCGGTTGAACTGGAACAATGCAGTTTTCCCACATTAGACAAGTGGTAAATGTTTGCTTGTCAAGGGAAAGTAAAGGCATGTGCTGCTTTTGGCTATAAATGTAGCAGCATTTGTTGGTCCCTACAGCAGACAACATAACAAGCCATAATAACACGCACAAAGAAACCCAACATCACTAAAACATAACAGGCAACAACACAACAAAATAGTCAAAATAGAATGCAACATGACAACCACAATAGAACACATCACATTACAATAATGCACCACAAAAACACAGCAGCACACAAACAAGAAGACACATCTTCACCACAACAAAATGCCAAATAACAAATATAAACATTCATGTCACACATGACCATCACATTTCATAGCACAGTAGTAACAGATGTTTGCACCAAGCACTGCCTTTCCTTACCACCACAGACATAAAATAGCGTAGGTCAGAATGTTTTGTGATCTGGTGCAAGAAAAGGTCCTGATCATCTGATGTCTCTAGCAAAGGGTAGTAGGTCATGGAGGTAAAAGGGCTGACAATGGAGCTGAAACCTTATGAATGTAATGCGGTTACGTGTGCCTGCAACTGAATAGGTAAAGTGATGCAATCATATTTATTTTTGCAGCAGGATGGAAACACATTTCTATTTTACAGAACATGACAGAAAGCGACCTATGACAGGGTTGTTCAGTGAGTTGAACACGCACTCCTGTCAATAAGATGCGGTCGCAGGTCATGAGGATGAACCCACGAAAGGGCAACTCAGCCTTCCAGCCATCAAAATTTGCTAAAATGAATATCATTATAATGATCAAAAGTAACAGCTGTTATTTAGGGTTCTTATAAATGGAAGAAGTATGATGTTGAGCACTTTAGAAATTAATGTTATTATTTACTAAAACTTATATCTACTTGGAGTCACATGGAGTTCCCGTCATGCTCTGAGACTGAGCTTCCTGGCAGGCACCAAGATGGCGGGGATGTGCGCGTTTGAGGATGTGCGGATGTTTCAGAGCTGATTTTGAGCTCCGATCTGGCATAAACTCTTCCCAGCGCTCCAGGAGAATCGAGGCTTTCTTGCCGTTTGTGTGGGAGCCGTCGGGCGGCCACTCGGGGCGAGGAGTGCCATAGTGCACCTGAATGTGATACAGTGAAGCGATTCGCCGGCTTCGGTTCCAGTTGCCTCTTTCCCCTGCATTTCGCCCGGTACGGATTTTGCTTTCGGCTTCACAATCTACTCATTGAGGCATATAAACTTAAGCACGAGATAAGTAAAAAGGTCGTTAGGATTTTACAATGTTGGGCTGGAAGAGCATATATTGACTCTTGGACTGCATGGAGCAAGCAATCATTTGTGAACTAGCATGACTGTGTGGTGAAAAAAGAAAAGGAAACAAACTTTTGAGCCATAAAGAGGATCTTGTATTTGGTGGTATTGTGTACCGGAACTATTGGAGACTGATCAGCCGATTAAAGTAGTATTAGCCCCACATTTCTCACATTTCACCCTGAGTGCATGCCCAACGTGATTTCACATCCTGCCACTCCGCATAACTACTTGTGGAAGCACAAGATTAAGCAAAAGGGCACGGGGTCTATGCACAGCAAAGAAAAGAAAAACTTTGAGTAATTTTGCATATAAAAAAGGTCTTGTATTTGCCCCACATTTTGCCCCGATCAGGCGCCCAATGAGGATACATCTGGGCATACTGCACTAATTATTCACAGTAGCACAAAAGAGGTAAACCAAGGGTGGCATTGTTTATACGAACCATTGGAGATTGAGTAACTGATTGAAGTAGTATTAGCCCCACATTTCACCCAGAGTACGCTCCCAACGAGATGTCGCAGCCAGCCACTTCGCACAACTACTTGTGAAAGCCCATAAGCAAGTAAAAGGGAGCAGGGTCTATGCGCACAGGGAAGCGGGGTAGGTGGGCTATATATTTATAGATGGACCCTTTGGACTGTATGGAGCAAGGAATCATCTCTGAAGTAGCGCAAAGGGGAAGAGAAAAAATATAAAACTTTTGAGTCATTGTCTAATGGTCTACTGGAGATTGAGCAACCTGTTGCAGCAGCAGTAGGCTGCTCTGCAGGGCCGAATGAGGTGCTTGGGGTTCAGCGCTAGTAGTCTGTGGTAGCACGGATTCGGCTTGCTACTCCCCTGCTCCCTTGCAGTGTCTCCCTCGATAGCTGCATCTTTTGTGAGTTTCCTTGATCTCACAATGAAGAGCATGGCGCTCAATGTAAGGTCCAAGACATGTACTATTGGTAAAACTCCTAAAACGTTCAATACCCAAACTCTGACTCCGGCCATGAGAAGACAAAGGCATGGCTCGAACCACCAAGACCTAGATGGGCCCTCAAGAGACTCTGAGGGGCTACAGGATCTGTTAATTACCCCTCCAGCTCTTCCTGGGTCCAGCTCATTAGATGGTCAAGAATTAGTGATGCTGCAGCCATCTCAGATCATTGAACCTCTATCTCTGCCTTCCATTCCTGCATTGAGTAACCTGGCCAGCAATTCTCAGGCGACCCTCTCTAGTGCAAATACAGTCACTACTTTACCTCTTGCCTTACCTTCTGATACAGAACAGCATAAAGAAAAGCCTTCATATACTCTGTTTTCTACTAATAGCGGAAATGCCAAGAGGGCAGTAAAAGAAAAAGTGAAAGAGAAGGAGACAAAGACTATTATGGTCAAGGAAAACTTTCATGGCAGCCAACTACCTTCCACCACGACAGCAAATTCCTTATCAGAAGGCTCATGCCATGCTTTGTCTGACTCAATATCTTCTGAAGTAAATATCCTCTTACAAGCTCTCCATCCCCTTCCAGCCATCCGCGATCCAGCTAATTCTTTGGGCGACGTGACTGTTGTCTCATCAATGGAGGTCATGCTGGGCCAGATCGTGGAGGAGCTACAGGCAATAAAAGTGTCTCAGGAAGAGGCTCGTAAGGAAACTAAGGTACAGCTTAGCCAGATAAATTTCAACCGAATCCATCTTTCCACACGGGTCTCTCAAGCAAAGCAGAGGGTCTCAGATTTGGAGGAAACAAATAAGCAACAGGAGTCAGCAACATCACAGATCCAGTCAGAGCTTGAGGTACTACAATTTAAACTGGATGAGGGGGAGAACAGATCCCGTTGTTCAAATTTGAGGTTTCTAGGGGTTCCTGAAGAGATTGAATCATTGTCAGTAACTAAAGTGATCTCAGATCTCATCTATAAATGTATTCTTCCAGAAAAACCTGTGGACAAAGATGATCTCTCCATTATGTGGGCACACAGGGTCCCTCCAATGCATGCCACTAATTCAAAGTATCTTCGCACCATTTTGGTTAACTTTGGGGATTATAGGATTAAGTAACAAATCTTGTCTCAGGCTATAAGAATGAGAAACTTTAACTCTGGTGATAACTTCAGTTTCTGTGTTTTTTTCTGACATGTCTATTGCCACTGCATGATGGCATCATGAATTTGTTGGACTCTGATGATTTTAAGAGACTTGGGGCTCCAGCTGGCATTGTGCAATTAGCTAAACGTAAAGTGTTGCATAAAGGGCAGTTTCAAATTTTTCAGGGCATGCAGGATGCAAAGAATTTCTTGGAGTTGCTAAGAAAGTAATGATATGGGATCAGGGAATTGTGTTATCAGGAAGGGGTGAATTAGCGAGCTCTGTGGTTTGTTTGTTTTTTGCTCTGCATTGCTGCTCTCCCGAGGTATAAGCTCCAGAAGTGCCATGTCAGTGCACTCTATCTTGGGGTTTGGGGGGAGGTGTTGGAAGGTAGCCTCTTTCTAGCATTGTTACCCCCCACTTTTGGTCTGTTTGTGAGTATATGTCAGGGTGTTTTTACTGTGTCACTGGGATCCTGCTAGCCAGGACCCCAGTGCTCATAGTTTGTGGCCTGAATATGTATACCTGTGTAGTGCCTAACTGTGTCACTAAGGCTCTGCTAGTCAGAACCTCAGTGCTCATGCTCTCTCAGCCTTTAAATTTGTCACTATAGGCTAGTGACCACTTTTGCCAGTTTCAGTTGGCATACTGGAACACCCTTATAATTCCTTAGTATATGGTACCTAGGTACCCAAGGTATTCAGGTTCCAGGAGATCCCAATGGGCTGCAGCATTCTTTTGCCACCCATAGGGAGCTCAGACAAACCCTTTACACAGGACTGCCATTGCAGCTTGAGTGAAATAACGCATACGTTATTTCACAGCCATTTTCACTGCACTTAAGCAACTTATAAGTCACCTATATGTCTAACCTTCACTTGCTGAAGGTTAGGTGCAAAGTTACTAAGTGTGAGGGCAACCTTGCACTAGCAAAGGTGCCCCCACATAGTTCAGGGCCATTTCCCCGGACTTTGGGAGTGTGGGGACACCATTACACGCATGCACTACATATAGGTCACTACCTATATGTAGCTTCACAATGGTAACTCCAAACATGGCCATGTAACATGTCTAAGATCATGGAATTGTCCCCCCATGCCAAATCTGGTATTGGGGAGCCAATTCCATGCATCCCTGGGGCTCCATTATGGACCCCTGGTACCGCCAAACCAGCTCTCTGGGGTTTTCTCTGCAGCTACCGCTGCTGCCACCCCACAGACTGGGTTCTGCCCTCCTGGGGTCTGGGCAGCCCAGTGCCAGGAAGGCAGAACAAAGAATTTCCTCTGAGAGAGGGTGTTACACCCTCTCCCTTTGGAAATAGGTGTTAAAGGCTGGGGAGGGATAGCCTCTCCCAGCCTCTGGAAATGCTTTGAAGGACACAGATGGTGCCCTCCTTGCATAAGCCAGTCTACACCAGTTTAGGGAACCCCCAGTCCCTGCTCTCACGCGAAACTGGACAAAGGAAAGGGGAGTGACCACTCCCCTGTCCATCACCACTCCAGGAGCGGTGCCCAGAGCTCGTCCAGTGTGTCTCAGACCTCTGCCATCTTGTTTCCAGAGGTGTGAGGGCACTCTGGAGGCCTCTGAGTGGCCAATGCCAGCAGGTGACGTCAGAGACCCCTCCTGATAGGTGCTTACCTGACTAGGTGGCCAATCCTCCTCTGAGGGCTATTTAGGGTCGCTCCAGTGGGCTTTTCTTCAGATAACGACTTGCAAGAATTCACCAGAGTTCCTCTGCACCCCTCTCTTCAACTTCTGCCAAGGATCGTCCGCTGACTGCTCCAGGACACCTGCAAAACTGCAACAAAGTAGCAAGAAGACTACCAGCGACATTGTAGCGTCTAATCCTGCTGGCTTTCTCAACTGTTTCCTGGTGGTGCATGCTCTGGGGGCTGTCTGTTGTCACCCTGCACTGGAAGCCACAAAGAAATCTCCTGTGGTTTGAAGGAATCTTCCCCCTGCTCCAGCAGGCACCAAACATCAGCATCACCGGTACTCTGGGACCCCTCTCGTCCTGACGAGCGTGGCCCCTGGAACACAGGTGGTGGACCCAAGTGACCCAGACTGTCCAGTGGTCCAACTGTCCAAATTTGGAGCAGGTAAGTCCTTGCCTCCCCTCTCCAGGCAGCAATCCTGTGCACTGTGTGAACTGCAGCTACAAGGGCTTCTGTGTACATTTCCAAGAAATCCTGCATGCACAGCTGAGCCTAGGTCCCCAGCAACCTGTCCTGCGATGCTCAGCTCCCTGAGTTGATCTCTGGTGTCTTGGGACCTCCTTTTGCAGTGTTGAGATGACCGCCGTGTTCAGACTTCTTGAACCTGTGTTCAAGGACTTCTGCGGGTGCTACCTTCTTGTACATTGGCTCTCTATGTTACTGAGGGGCCCCCTCTGTCTCCTCTCCCCAGTGGCGACATCCTGGTCCTTCCTGAGCCTGGGCAGCACCCTTTTTCTTCAACCACGACTCTTGCAGCTAGCAAGGCATGTTTGCAGTATTTTGCAAAGGAAACAACTCTGCATCCTCCAGCACGCCGTGGGACATCTTCTGCACGAAGGAGAAGTTCCTACCACCTTTCGTTGTTGCAGAATCTTCAGCTTCTTCCATCCAGAGGCAGCCATTTTGCACCTTCATCCGGGGTGTAGTGGGCTCCTGCCCCGCCGGACACTTTAGCGACTCTTGGACTTGGTCCCCTTCCTTTGCAGGTCTTCAGGTCCAGGAATCCGTCTTCAGTGCTTTGCAGTCTGTTGTGGTCCTTGCAAAATCCTTTATCACGACTTTAGTGTTTCTGGGGAAATAGTAGTACTTCACACCTACTTTCCAGGGTCTTGGGGTGGGGTATCTTGGACACCCTTAGTGTTTTTTTACACTCCAAGTGACCCTCTACACACTACACTAGCCTGGGGGTCCATTCGTGGTTTGCATTCCACTTTCTTAGTATATGGTTTATGTTGCCCCTAGGCCTATTGCAGCCTATTGTATTCTACAGTGTATGCACTACTTTCTGACTATTTTACTTACCTGATTTGGTTTGTTGTGTATATTTTGTGCATTTTACTTACCTCCTAAGGGAGTATATCCTGAGATATTTTTGGCATATTGTCACTAAAATAAAGTACCTTTATTTTTAGTAACACTGAGTATTGTCCTTCTTATGATATAGTACCTATATGATATAAGTGGTATTGCATGAGCTTTGCATGTCTCCTATTTCAGCCTTGGCTGCTCTGCTATAGCTACCTCTACCAGCCTAAGCTGCTAGAACACTACTACTCTACTAATAAGGGATAACTGGACCTGCCACTAGGTGTAAGTACCATTGGTACCCACTACAAGCCAGGTCAGCCTCCTACATTGGTGGTGCAGCGGTGGGATAAGTACTTGTAACTGCTTTACCACTTTGCCATTGGTGCTTTTCATAAAAAAACATATTCTAAATACTTAGAAATATACACAAGTAACCTTAACAGTCTTACTTTCTCTCTAAAAACTTTCTAAAAAGTTTCAGAAAAGTTTGAAAACGTTTTTTTCTTTTCTTTAAAAGTTCTCTAAAACTTTTTCTCTCTTCTCTAAACTCTTTCTTTCCACTCTATCTGTAGCAGAGGCCACTCCCAAAGTTGTGAAGGCAACTTATGAGAATATAAACTTTAAAGGTTTGAGGGGTCTCTGTATAGAAGGAAGTTTAGGGATTGGTAAGAATCCTACCCAGTATCTCCTTCTTATCCTTCTCCTTGAAAGTGACCAGAGTCAGACTGGTTAAACCCAGGATAAGGAGGTAGAGGAGGGGAGTGCCCAGATAGTTTCAGGGGAGGGCCCTGAGGATTCTGGGGAGGGTACTTCCAAAGAACTTTCAGTTATCAGGCCACCTAGTGAAGCTGGTAGTGGGAGGGGGTCACACATTAGTAGGGCACCTTTCACTCCAAAAGGCCAGGCCACTAGGGTTTAGCTAGTTAGAGAGAGGTCCACTTCTGCCAATTCTCACATTACCTCTGTGTCAGAGAATTCCCAAGCCTCCCACCCTGAGGATAACACCCTAGACAGGGAACCCAGAAAGCTGAGGTTGGAAGAGGCCAGACTGAAGCTAAGACAGCAGCAGTTGGCCTTAGACAGGGAATCTCTAGACGTAGAGAGGGAAAGACTGAAGTTGGGGTTAACTCCCCATGGTAACAGCAACAGCAGCAATCTTGATAGGCATCCTGTTAGAGAAACAGATTCAAGAAACCTACACAAGATTGTCCTCCCTTACAAGGAGGGGGATGATATAAACAAGTGGTTTGCTGCACTTGAGAGGGCCTGTATGGTACAGTTGGTCCCTCAAAGGCAGTAGGCTGCTACATTGTGGCTATCTTTCACTGGCAAAGGTAGGGACAGACTCCTTACTGTCAGGGAGAGTGATGCCAACAACTACAAAGTTTTGAAAGATGCACTCTTAGATAGATTTGGCTTAACCACTGAACAGTACAGGATAACGTACAGAGATTCCAGAAAAGAGTCCTCTCAAGACTGGACAGACTTTGTAGACTGTTCATTGAAGGCCTTGGAGGGATGGTTACATGGTAGTAAGGTGACTGACTATGAAAGCCAGTATTATCTAATTTTGAGAGAGCATATTTTGAATAATTGTGTGTCTGACTTGTTGTACCAGTACTTGGTAGACTCAGATCTGACCTCTCCCCAAGAATTGGGAAAAGAAGGCAGACAAATGGGTCAGAACAAGGGTGAGCAGAAAAGCTCATACAGGGGGTGACAAGGATGGCAAGAAAGAAGATGGTGAAAAATCTCAGGATAAGCATAGGGATAAAAATAAAAACAAAGATCCTTCTTCACCTCCTAAACACTCTTCAGGGGGTGGGGATAAATCATCATCTTCCTCTTCTTCACAATCCACGAACACTAAAAAGCCTTGGTGCTATGTGTGCAAAAATAAAGGCCATTGGCCATGGGATAAGTCCTGCCCAGGTAAAGCCCCTGAGCCTACCACCACTACTACATCAAACTCTAGTGCCCCTAGCAGTAGTGGTAATAGTGGTGGGACTGCTGTCAACAGTCAAAATAAGGGTGTAGTTGGGTTTACTTTTAGGTCCATAATCGAAACTGAGGTAGTCAGTCCCAAGACAGTTTCTGTCACACCTGGTGGCATTGGCCTTGCCACACTGGCTGCTTGTCCCCTTACAAAGGAGAAGTACAAACAGTCAGTTTTAATAAATGGTGTTGAGGCCCAGGCCTACAGGGACACAGGTGCCAGTATTACTTTGGTAACTGAAAACCTAGTGTCTCCTGCACAACACCTCATTGGACAACAGTACAAGATTATTGATGTCCATAACTTCACTCAGTTCCTCCCCTTAGCTATAGTTCAGTTTAGTTGGGGTGGAGTTACTGGCCCAAAGCAGGTGGTGGTATCACCTAGCTTACCTGTAGATTGTCTCTTAGATAATGACCTAGAGGCCTCAGGTTGGGCTGAAGTAGAGTTTAGGACCCATGCTTCCATGTTGGGTATCCCTGAGGAATTGCTTCCTCTCATTTCAGCTGAAATGAAAAAGCAAAGAAGAGAAAAAGGCCTGAAATCTCAAGATCCTTCTCCAACAACAGGTAAAAAGGGCATCAAAGTGTCCCCTACCCACCCTGCCACTAAGGATACCAGTCCTGTGGTGGGAGAAACCTCTCCTGGGGTGGAACCTGTACCAAGGGAAACATCAGCTACCACAGCTGTACTCCCTGACGTAAAAGTACCTCTCTGTGGGATAACTAATCCTGATGTGAAAAATTGCAGCATTTTTAGTTAACATGGAGCATCCCTCCAACCCTCCCAGAGAAACTTTAGTGCAGCACTCCTGCACTGTCTCACAACACTTAGAACAGCAGCCCTGCACTAGTGTGGAGCTTATACGACAGCAGCCCTGCCCTGCTCCAACTCAAGAGAAACAGCAACCCTGTTCTCTCCTACAGCCAGATGGACAAACTTTTTGCCCAGCTATGGCTTTATTGAGACAGCATCCCTGTTTGGCATTCTCTTCACTTGATATAGGCCCAGTGGACCAATCTCACTGCTCTAAACTAACACTTATTAATAGGAACTCTGAGAATATAACCTCCCATTGTTGGTTAGCTAAAAAAACTCCAAACAGGGTGGTTCACATCCCCACGGGGAAGGAACCATACAGTGGATGATAAAGGGAGCAACCAATCTATTGCAGAGCTACTGTCCACTTATCACCACTTAGACAATAAAGACTCAACTGGCCAAGGTTAGCCTTATTGTCCTTCGTTTGGGGGCGAGGGTTGAGTAGGAAGGTAGCCTCTTTCTAGCATTGTTACCCCTACTTTAGGTCTGTTTGTGAGTATAGGTCAGGGTGTTTTTACTGTCTCACTGGGATCCTGCTAGCCAGAACCCCAGTGCTCATAGTGAAAACCCTATTTGTCAGTGTGTTTTGCCTGTCTCACTGGGATCCTGCTAGCCAGGACCCCAGTGCTCATAGTGTGTGGCCTGAATGTGTATATCTGTGTAGTGCCTAACTGTGTCACTGAGGCTTTGCTAATCAGAACCTCAGTGCTCATGCTCTCTCTACCTTTAAATTTGTCACTATAGGCTAGTGACCACTTTTACCAATTGGCATTCTGGAACACCCTTATAATTCCCTGGTATATGGAACCTAGGTACCCAGGGTATTGGGGTTCCAGGAGATCCCTATGGGCTGCAGCATTTCTTTTGCAACCCATAGGGAGCTCAGACAAACCTTTACACAGGACTGCCATTGCAGCCTGAGTGAAATAGCGCACACGTTATTTCACAGCAATTTTCACTGCACTTAAGTAACTTATAACTCACCTATATGTCTAACCTTCACTTGCTGAAGCTTAGGTGCAGCTGAAGCTTAGCTTAGTTTGCGCTAGCAAACGTGCCCCCACATAGTTCAGGGCCATTTCCCCGGACTTTGTGAGTGCGGGGACACCATTACACGCGTGCACTACATATAGGTCACTACCTATATGTAGCTTCACAATGGTAACTCCAAACATGGCCATGTAACATGTCTAAGATCATGGAATTGTCCCCCCATGCCAAATTTGGTATTGGAGAGCCAATTCCATGCATCTCCCGGGGCTCCACTATGGACCCTGGGTACTGCCAAACCAGCTCTGGGGTTTTCTCTGCAGCTACCGCTGCTGCCACCCCACAGACAGGGTTCTGCCCTCCTGGGGTCTGGGCAACCCAGTCCCAGGAAGGCAGAACAAATAATTTTCTCTGACAGGGGGTGTTACACACTCTCCCTTTGGAAATAGGTGTTAAATGCTGTGGCGGGGTAGCCTCTCGCAGCCTCTGGAAATGCTTTAAATGGCACATATGGTGCCATCCTTGCAAAAGCCAGTCTACACCGGTTTAGGGAACCCCCAGTCCTTGCTCTGGTGCAAAACTGGACTAAGGAAATGGGAGTGACCACTCCCCTGTCCATCACCACCCCAGGGTGGTTCCAAGAGCTCCTCCAGTGTGTCTCAGACCTCTGCCATCTTGTTTCCAGAGGTGTGAGGGCACTCTGGAGGCATCTGAGTAGCCAGTGCCAGCAGGTGACGTCAGAGACCCCTCCTGATAAGTGCTTACCTGACTAGATGACCAAACCTCCTCTGAGGGCTATTTAGGGTCTTCCCAGTGGGCTTTTCCTCAGATAATGACTTGCAAGAATTCACCAGAGTTCCTTTGTACCTCTCTCTTTGACTTCTGCCAAGGATCTACCACTGACTGCTCCAGGACACCTGTAAAACTACAACAAAGTAGCAAGAAGACTACCAGCGACATTGTAGCGCCTAATCCTGGCGGCTTTCTCAACTGTTTCCTGGTGGTGCATGCTCTGGGGGCTGTCTGCCTTCACCCTGCACTGGAAGCCACGAAGAAATCTCCCGTGGGTTGACGGAATCTTCCCTCTGCTCCAGCAGCCACCAAACTTCAGTGTCACCGGTACTCTGGGACCCCTCTCATCCTGACGAGCGTGGCCCCTGGAACATAGGTGGTGGACCGAAGTGACCCAGACTGTCCAGTGGTCCAACTGTCCAAATTTGGAGGAGGTAAGTCCTTGCCTCCCCTCTCCAGACAGTAATCCTGTGCACCACATGAACTGCAGCTACAAGAGCTTCTGTGTACATTTCCAAGAAATCCTGCATGTACAGCTGAGCCTAGGTCCCCAGCACTCTGTCCTGTGATGTTCAGCTCCCTGAGTTGATCTCCGATGTCGTGGGACCTCCTTTTGCAGTGTTTAGATGACCAGTGTGTTCAGACTTCTTGAACCTGTGTTCAAGGACTTCTGAAGGTGCTACCTTCTTGGGTGTGGGCTCTCTACATTGCCCAATGGCCCCCTCTGTCTGTTCTCCCAAGTGGCAACATCATGGTCCTTCCTGGGCCCAGGCAGCACCCTTTTTCTTCAACTGCGACTTTTGCAGCTAGCAAGGCTTGTTTGCGGTATCTTGTCGAGGAAACAACTCTGCATCCTCCAGCACACAGTAGGACATCTTCTGCATGAAGGAGAAGTTCCTACCACCTTTCGTTGTTGCAGAATCTTCAGCTTCTTCCATCCAGAGGCAGCCATTTTGCACCTTCATCCGGGGATTAGTGGGCTCCTGCCCCCCCTGGACACTTTAGCGACTCTTGGACTTGGTCCTCTCCCTTTGCAGGGCTTCAGGTCCAGGAATCTGTCTTCAGTGCTATGCAGTCTGTTGTGATCCTTGAAAAATCCTTTATCACGACTTTAATGTGTTTCTGGGGAAATAGTAGTACTTTACTCCTACTTTCCAGGGTCTTGGGGTGGGGTATATTGGACACCCTTAGTGTTTTCTTACACTCCCAGCGAGCCTCTACACACTACACTAGCCTAGGTGTCCATTCGTGGTTCACATTCCACCTTCTTAGTATATGGTTTGTGTTGCCCCTAGGCCTATTGCATCCTATTGTATTCTACAGAGTTTGCACTATTTTCTGACTGTTTTACTTACCTGATTTAGTTTGTTGTGTATATTTTGTGCATTTTACTTACCTCCTAAGGGAGTATATCCTGAGATATTTTTGGCATATTGTCACTAAAATAAAGTAAAGTACCTTTACTTGTAGTAACACTGAGTACTGTCTTTCTTATGATATAGTACCTATATGATATAAGTGGTATTGAATGAGCTTTGCATGTCTCCTAGTTCAGCCTTGGCTGCTCTGCTATAGCTACCTCTATCAGCCTAAGCTGCTAGAACACAACTACTCTACTAATAAGAGATAACTGGACCTGGCACAAGGTGTAAGTACCATTGGTACCATTGGTACCCACTACAAGCCAGGCCAGCCTCCTACAGGAGGAATCCAGTGGAGGGGATCACAGGTTGGTGGGCCATGCTGGGTTGGGCCCTTTTGGGGAGGAGGGTGAGCTATTCCCCTTCTGCTGGGGGGTGCTTTCACTAGGGTGGGGGAAAAGAGGAGACAACAAAAAGAAGTACAGAGAGTTGGGTTGGGGGTGGGCTATGATTCTGTTGTATGATGATGTAGTCAGTAGAAGGGGGTCAGGGAGTAAGCTAAGGGTTATCTCTTGCAATGTAAATGGGGCTAATAATCCTGTAAAGTTTGCTTCTATAGTGAAATGGCTTAGGGCTTCAAAATCTCAGATTTTTCTCCTGCAGGAGACTCTTCTGAAGTGTCAAGGCAGTGTCAAGGCAACCGGCTGAAACTTCCTAAATTTATCACACATGCATACTATGCATCAGCCAATGCCGCGGTCCGAGGGGTGGCCATATTAGTAATGCACAAGTTTCCTGCAAAAGTCTATCAGATCCAGAGAGACCCTCAGGCACGTTGGATGATAATTAGCACACTAATGTTGAATGACCACATTCACTTTGTGACTTTTCAAGGTCCAATCAAAGACAGTCTGAGCCCTCTTCAGGGTCTTTTTAATGTTCTGAGTACACTTTCTGGTCTTTTCATCATTGGCGGAGATTTTAATGCTATTGCTGTCACTCAGATGGACACCTCACGTAAGAACAAAACTCAGAATAAACCTAGAGTCTCCCCGTGGCTGTGTAAAATATTGCCAATTTAGCACTAGCGGATGCATGGAGGGCCAACCATCCTCAGAACTATGAACTTACCTGCTTCTCGAAAAAATATAATACAGCCTCTAGAATTGACTATAATAATTTAGGTGGTCATTACGACCCTGGCGGATTACTTCCGCCAGGGCCGCGGGACGCGGTGGCACCGCCGACAGGCCGGCGGTGCCCCGCGGGGCATTCTGACCGCGGCGGCTTAGCCGCGGTCAGAGAAGGGAAACCGGCGGTCTCCCGCCGGTTTCCCGCTGCCCCCAAGGAATCCTCCAAGCCGGCGCAGCTTGCTGCGCCGGCTTGGGGATTCCGACTCCCCCTCCCGCCATCCAGTTCCTGGCAGTTCTCCCGCCGGGAACCGGATGGCGGGAGGGGGAGTCGCGGGGCCCCTGGGGGCCCCTGCAGTGCCCATGCCAACAGCATGGGCACTGCAGGGGCCCCCGTAAGAGGGCCCCAAAATGTATTTCACTGTCTGCATAGCAGACAGTGAAATACGCGACGGGTGCAGTAGCACCCGTCACACCTTCCCACTCCGCCGGCTCGATTACGAGCCGGCTTCATGGTGGGAAGGTCGTTTTCCCCTGGGCTGGCGGGCGGCCTTTCGGCGGCCGCCCGCCAGCCCAGGGGAAAACTTGGAATACCCAGAGACCGCGGTGCGGTATTCCTGACGCGCAACATTGACGGGCGGCCTCCGCCTCCCGTCAATGTTGGAATGAGGGCCTTAGTTTTTTGGGCGAGGAGTGGCACTTCTATTCTTGCCAATCCCTTCTCGGATCATTCAGCTCCACAAGTTATGTTAACTTGCCTGGCAAGGGGCATGTATGTCCACGCTGGAGCTTGATAAATCTCTTTTGGCAGATGAAGGGTGGGAACAGATTCCCTAAAATGTCAGTTACCGATTTTGTAAAGACCAATAAAGACTCAGCTTCCTTATTCTTCATCAGGGCTCACATAATAGGGGAAACAATATCTTATAAATCTTACATGGTCAAATTAGCTAAAGAAAAGGTAAAAGAGCTTCAACAGGAGCTTAATCAAGAACAACGAGCCTTTCAGACTTCTCTTGATCCAGAGGTAACTTTAAGACTGAAAGAGGCTCAGGCTAAATTAAGGGACTACTTTATATCTTGCGAGATAGTCAATCAACACACAAGCTCTCTATGAAGAGAACAAACATGTTGGTACATTTTTGGCCTGGTCCGTGAAAAAAAAAGCTAACAAAGACGTTATCAAGACCATTTTTGATGAGGGATAAGGTATACATGTCAACCATCCGGAAGATGTTGGCGATTCTGACTGCATCGAATGGAAAGGCCTGTAGGGAAGATGGCCTCCCGGCTGAAGTCTATTAAGCTCTTCTAGGTCAGGAAGTCGAGTTTCTAGCTAGTCTTTTCAATAATTTTCTCCAGGGGGCAGAGATTTCAGCATCTTTTACAAAGGTCACTGTTATCAGTTTAAAAAAAATAGAATGTCTGAGAAACCAGACTCGTATTTGCTTACTTAATTTTGATGATCAACTTTTAGCAAAGATTCTGGCACGAAGAATGGCCTCAGAAACACAAGGCTTATTTCATGCAGATCAGTGTGGCTTTCTGCTGGACAGGCTGCTAGCGACCAATGCCAATTTTTTAATCCAAGCTATTGATTATTTTTCCCACAATAACAAGCCAGCCACCATTATAATGCTAGACACTGAGAAAGCGTTTGGTCTAGTTCAATTGGAGGTGTTTTTCAGGATCCTAGCAAAGTTTGACTTTCCTGGGCAGTTTATCCAGGCACTGTGAAATTTCTATTCCAAGGCCCAAGCTAAAATCTTGGTCAAGGTGCATGGTCTGGCCACAGATGAAGATGGCCACCTGAGAGGACAACTCCGCAGGACGGCGGGACTGGAGCCAGGGGTGGGGAGCGCTGCAGAGGCACGGGACCTTTCTATCGATGATGGAGGAGTGAACGGGGGATGCCGCTGCGGGGGAGACGATCCCCACGGACGAAGAGGGTCTGTGGTCCCATGAACCTCGGCACTACAGAGTCACGGCCTGCGGCGAAACCCCGGACCGCGGTCTCCCACACTCAATGACCCCGGCACCAAGGGGTCTGGAGCGGAGTCGGTGCTGATCTGCCTAACTGCAGCCCCCTCCTCCCTCACCGGCTTGCTACTCTGCCGCTAATACGCGGCCCACGACTGGAGTTGGAGCAGCATCCTCCCATGCCTCCCGTGCCTCCCATGCAACCTGCGCCATTTTTCCTGGTGTGCCCCGGAGTGCTCGGAGTGGGGTCGGCGCCGAGAGCCACAATACTTTAGCGCCCAGTGGAGGTCGTGCGGAGCTGAGAGCCTGCTGGAGGTGGGTTGCGCCTCCGCCTGGGGCCTCATTCTTGTATTCCTTCACTGGTCCTAACCTCCCCCGCTGGACTGGGCGACATGTGAACTCCGCCCCACGGGGTTCCCACACCCCCGAGCACAGAGGAAGGAACTCCCTTTGCCTGCATACCCCCACTGAAGCAGACAGATGCATACTTTTCACCGGTTTACAACCTATTTTTTCTCTGTCAGCACGGACTATGCCGCGAGTTCCGCCTGAGATGTGACAACCACTAGATGTCTGGCTAGAAGGGCAGAGACCCTTCATCTCCTCTTCCCTTCATCTTGGTACGCAGACTCTGACCTACTTTACCCGTGGAGGAGGACTGCTTGTGCCCCTGGCTTCTTTCAACACCTCACCTAGGCGGGGCTAGGGATGCCAGGCGTCAGGTTGTCGGCCAGGGACCCAGGCAAACCAGCAAGGCAGCTGCTCTTTTCTGACGCCTTACTTCACTCAAAGACATCATCCCCTGCCTCAGTGGCCCAACAGCCTGCCCAGAACCATGCCATGTTGGATTCAGCTTAGGAGTCCACCATGGATTGTATCCTCCAGGAGATATCAGTGGTGGGTCGTAGGCTGGAGGGGATGGACAATGAAATGGCCTCATTGACAGCGGAAACAAAATCTATCCGTCTGGACATTGCAGGCTTCCAGTCCCGCGTGATGGGGCAGGAACATCGGGTGACAATGGTGGAAGCCCAGGTTGCCAGCTTCCGGGATCGTGACCAGGAACTCCTGTACCTTCGCAGCAAGCTGACCGACTTAGAAGACAGGAGCCGGAGAGATAACGTTCGATTCCTGGGTTTCCTTAAGCAATGGAGGGCGAGGATATGCACTCGTTCTTACGGGAGATGCTGCCCAAACTCACGGGCTTAACCTTCGACCCTCCCCTGGAGTTCCAAAGGGCTCACAGGCTCGGTCCCAAGAGCCCCGACGCGACCGTTCGTTCCCTACCGATCATAGCCTGCCTCCTCCGTCACACGCAAGCCCGACAGCTCATACAAAGAGCACGCACACACGGGCCCTGTCAGATGGATAGCCAGGAGATCCGGATATCAGCGGACTTCTCCAAGGAAACCAGTGAGAGGAGGAGGGCATTTCTGGCCCTCCGACCCAGGTTATGACAGATGGAGGTGAAATATGGCCTGCTCGAACCAGCGAGAATGTGGGTTACGAAAACCGGTGTCTCCCACGACCACTACGACCCGGAGGACCAACGATCTTTCCTGGATGGCCTGCTAGCTATGGACACATCTACCCCGACCCCTCATCGAGACTCACCTGTAATGAACCAGAATGCACTTCCTCAAGGCCCCGCCCCAGGAGGGTCGGGGTCAGACCAACACCCTACAGTCTCCCACCCCAGAGAACGAGACTTGGAACGACTCATGAACAGCCATGATGACAGAGGGCAGGTGCTGCATGTGGTGGCACTCCACACACAAGTGGCGGAAAGGGGCAAGTCTCGCTTCCCTCTGGAGCCCCCTGCGGACACATCTTGACCTTGCTGTTTTCTACTGGGCTACAGGATGGTACGGGCACGGAGGCTCCTGACACCCTTCGGATTTGGATCAACAGACACTTCGCTGCTCTGATGGCTGGATGAGTATTGATTAACTTTGCTGTATAATGTTGGTTGTGTAATTGTAATTGTACCGCAATGCTCTTTTGTGGGCGTCATAGGTATGCCAAACAAGTTTATAGGGTTGCCCAGTCCCAGTCGGGACAGTTGGTACACTAGACCTTGTATCCTCTGTGGTCTTGGCCATCCCTCAGTTAGTTAGTTAATCTGTCAGCCTATATTGCATTAATAATTGGATACTTGTTTGATTGTTTGCCACTTACATGTACCTTAAGTGATTAAGGGATGAGTGAGAATGTAGAAATGCTTATCTGGTCGTGCTGTGTACCTCTCCTTTGCCTCCTTTCTACGCCTGTGCTCCGCTTCGCTCAGCCCCCCTTTTTCTGCTCCCCCCGGTAGCGCATGCGGCAGCGTTGCCGCCATAGTGGCCCCTCGGTGCCCCTTCCCTCCTCCTCCCCCCTGCCCCCGGGGGGCCTTCTGGGGTCGCCGTGGCGCTCTTCGTCACGCTAGCCCTCCCATGGCACCGAGCGGCACTGGCCCCTATCGGAGGCTATCATGTGGAATGACTCTGGTCCCACAGCCCTGGGACGTTTACGTTCACTGGCGGAGATGGTTCCATGCCACGCTCCCTCCTCCCCCGGCTGGGGTCCCGCTGGTGAGGCATCGGGGCTCTTAGGGTTCAGGCGTAGATCCGCAGATTACAGTTTAGGACCTTTGGAGCTCTTATTTTGCTCCATCCTTTTCTTCCTCCTTCCCTTTCCCCTCTTTCCTCCACATTTCTTCCCTTTTCCCCTGCACTGGGACTAGCTCTGCTATTTTTGTTATATTAGCTTCATCTAATTTGCCTCCCCTCTTCTGTACCTTCTCTTGTTCTTTCCTTCCTTCTTTCTCCTCCCGCTCTTTTTCTTTTCTATTATTCTTCCTCTCCCACCCTCTTGTTTCCCTCCCTCCTGGTGTCTTCCTAAACCCCATCCCATTCTTCCCTTCCACCTCTGTCCCCTTTCCTTTTCTCTCTACTCCCCTCTCTCTTCCCACCTTCCCTACTCCTCCATACTAACTCTCCCTTTCCCCTCTCTTCTCGACGGCTGGAACCCCTTGGACACTATGCCCCCTTCCCACCTCCCACCGTCTCATATCTCCCCCCCACCCGTTACTTCTTCGGCCTTTTATTACATAGGTCTCATTCCCCCCTCCATCTACTCATCCCCTTCCTACACACCACCTACCTCTGCCGTATCCTCTAGCCCTCCTTCATGGCTGGACACTCGCCCTCCTCCCCCACCCCGCTAAGGGTTGTCTCTTGGAACGTCCATGGCCTCACCCATTTCATTAAAAGGATGAAAATACTCTCATACCTCACCACTAAGCACGCTGATATCGCTCTCCTCCAAGAGACCCATCTGAACAGAACTGAATCTGACAAACTATGGCAGGATTGGGTGGGGACAGTGTTGTCTAGTTGTAGCCCTCCCCCACAGGATGTTGAAGGCAATGTGCCACAAAAATGCGGTGTTGTGATCTTACTATGGAAAATTCTACCTCTTACTATCACCAAATCATGGGTCGACCCGGAGGGACGATATGTGCTCGCTAAACTGAAACTGGGAGGCTCTTCGATTTGCATGGGCTCCGTGTACGCCCCAACCGGTTCGAAGAGGCAATTCTTTCTGCGTATCAATCAACTCCTAAAGGAGATAGGGGCTACTGGATATATAACTGGGGGAGACTGGAACCTAGCCAGAGATGTGATATTAGATAGAACCGGACCTTTGGACATCACTAATAACGGAGACAGGGCCTTACAGTCCAATGTTATGCAAGATATCGGTCTAGTAGAGTTCTGGGAGCTGACACATCCGGCAGATAGGGAATATACCTTTTTATCCCCAGTCCACCGTACTCAATCTCGACTGGAGTATTTTCCTATCTCACATAGCATTGTGGCACTCGCGCAGGATGCTCGGATATTAGACGGAGGCCTGTCAGACCATTCCCAGATCCTTTTAGCTATCCAGCTGGGCCTGATGTTCCCAGGGCCTGAGCCATGGCGCTTCGCTGTCCACTGCTATCGAACCCCTCAGGGGAAGGCACAACTGCACGCATCCACTTACATCCGAGACAATGTCGGCTCAGTGTCACCCAAGAGGGTTACATGGGTGGCGGCAAAGGCGACTATACGAGGTCACATGATGCATGATGCCGCCTTGGCGAATAAGGACAGGAAGGAACGACAAACAACCCTAGAAACTGATATCAGGAACCTGATGCAACAATATACAGACCACCCGTCCCTCTCCATCTGTAGACAACTGGAGAGATCCCGAATGGCTTTGAATGAACTCTTTACTTCTCAGGCCGAATATGCGCTGCAACGCCTACGGGGGCGACATTATGAGCAGGGGGAAAAGGCTGGACGTCTGGTGGCAGCCCAGCTCTGCCAGAGGTCGGCAACCCTGGCTATACCGGCCATTAAGGCATGTACGGGGGAGATCCTCACGCACCCTCAAGAGATAGTCGACGAATTTGCGGCCTTTTACCGACACTTCTACATGCCAGAATCGCAGTCCTCTTCTGCCCAGATAGAGGCTTTTCTTGACAACATCGCTCTCCCCTCGCTCTCCAAGGAGGCCCGTGGGTTGCTAGAGGGGGAGGTCACCCGGCAGGAGCTCTTGCAGGCTGTCTCTGATCTCCCCTATCACAAGTTGCCCGGAGAGGATGGATTTTGTGTGGAATTTTATAAATGGGCAGGGGAAGAAGCACTAGACGTCCTTCACGAAGCGCTAACTGAGGCGTATCAGAAGGACTCTTTAGGTGTGATCTCCAATATCGCCATCATCGCTGTTATACCCAAACCTGGCCGAGACTCATTGCTTTGTGGCAGCTACCGACCCATATCTCTCCTGAACGGAGACATCAAGATTCTGGCCAGTATTCTGGCGAACCGCCTGTGTAAAGTCATACTGTCTCTTATACATCAGACACAGGTGGGGTTCGTACCAGGCCGAAACTCACGTAATCATCTCCGTACCTCTGCCATACTCTTTGGAGGGCTCCGGACATGCCGGAGGCTGCACTAGCATTGTCCTTAGAGGCGGAAAAGGCGTTTGATCGCATAGAATGGCCATAACTGTTTGCAACATTGAAGAAATTCGGGTTGGGCGACCAATTTATATCCAAAGTCCGATTGCTGTATGAGCACCCTATGGCGCGGGTCAAGTGCGGGGGTTTTCTTTCAAATCCCTTCTCCGTCCGCAGAGGAACCCAGCAGGGATGTCCTCTATACCCCCTTTTGTTCCACTTAGCGTTGGATCCGCTGGTGGCTGCCATTCACGCCTCCCCACTGATAGCAGGTCTCCATCGGCCAAGGGGCACCTCCAAGTTCTATCTGTATGCGGACGACGTCCTGCTGACACTAACCGACCTTGCCTCCTTACCAGCCCTTACCAGGAACTTTACACGTTTGTCGAGGAACGCACCAGGGATGCCCCTTTCTCCAGTCCTCTTTGCGCTTTTCATTGCACCTTTAGCTACGGCACTGCACCAAGATAATTCTATCTTCCCTCTTCCATTCTGCATGTGCCCAAATTGAAATGGTTTGCAGACGATATGATCCTCTATCTCTCAGCGGAGCCCACAAATATTGATAGGGCTTTTGCAAAAATAATGTTTTTTTTCTTCAGATTTAGGGGGATATCAATCTCTGTAAGTCGGAAGCTTTGCTATTTAATACCACTGATTGTAATCTTCCTTTGGATATGCAGCCCCAGTTCCAACTTTCTTGTCCCATTAGGTATTTAGGTATATATGTATCACACAACTTTTCGGATCTATTTTTTTTAAAGTATATAACTACTTTTAAGAAAGCCTAAGGACTATTGCAGAAATAGCAAGCTTCTTCATTGTCAATCATTGGTTGTGTGGCATTGGTCAAAATGAAGATTCTTCCCCTTTTTTTGTTCGTTTTTTCTAGTGTGATTATTAAAATCCCTCAAAAATTCTTTAAAGATCTTAATATGATGCTTTGTCAGTTTATATGGGCCAATATAAAACCTTGGGCTCAGCTCGAAATTCTATCCCTCTCAGTCAAAGACGGAGGGCTAGCTCTACCGCATTTTAGGAAGTACTATGAGGCTGCTCTTATGGATTGGGGTTCCACAGCTGTTTTATGTCTCAACCTTAATTTTTATCTCAAACCTATGTTAGCAGAGTATAGTATGCAGCTTGCACAGTTTCTCAAGTTTCCACGACAGCCCAAAATTCACTAGATACAAAGTTCCCACTCTAATCTGTGCTAGGATCTCACAATGTTTAGATCAATACCAAGTCCCCAGTTTCCACCCAGCAGTTTCACTTGTTGACTCAGGGCAGATGGCGCTAAAGTTGATTCCTTCTCACATTAATCAATGGAAAAGGCTTGGGTTTACTAGATTTTCTGATTTCATAGTAGGCAATCAAATCAAGACCTGGGCACAATGCCATGGGAATGGAGTACCTATTCCTGACACTTTTAGATTTTCACATCTTAAGATTTAGCATTTTTAGCTCCCACACTTTCCAATTGTTGACCTATCCTTTCCTTTAATCTCTCAGGCTTTCTATGGAAATCGGATGGGGATAGGCAATTAGTATCGGATTTAGAGTTCCCAGGAAGCATCTCAAATAGTTCCTCGTTTTTTACAAAGATCGAAAACGCCACAATTATAGACATATAGGGGGTCATTACAACATTGGCGGTAAAAGCCGCTTACCGCCGTGCAGAACACCGCCAACACACCGCCGTGGCCGTGGAAATCCGCCACAGCTATTATGACCCACATCCCGAAACCCAACAAAATTCAGACACCCACACAAGTCCACCACACCAAAGGTTAGTGATAAACTGGCGAAAACAAAACCTCCACCGTCACGCCAACAGAAATACGCCCATGCTATCACGACCCACGAATCCACGAATCCACGCGGCAGTCTTTCAACCGCGGTATTCCATTGGCGGTACACACCGCCGCGCTCAAAATACACACACATCTCCAAAACACCACCACATTGGACAATTCGAAAGACACACACCTGATACACATACACATACCACTCCCACACACTCAATACTATATAAAACACACACCCACATCACCCACAAACCCCTACGACAAAAAAACTCAGAAAGAAGGCCAGAGAGAGACACCACCATCCACAAACTAGCAGCCACAGGCACTCAACACCATCACCCACACTACTTCCACGCACAAAACACCACACACCACTACATATCACCACACTTATCACAACATACACCACCCCACACATCACCTACACCACCCCATGGAACGGCAAAGACACCCCAGGTTCTCAGAGGAGGAGCTCAGGGTCATGGTGGAGGAAATCGTCCGGGTAGAGCCACAGCTATTTGGCTCACAGGTGCAGCACACCTCCATTGCTAGGTAGATGGAGCTATGGAGAAGAATAGTCGACAGGGTAAACACAGTGGGACAGCACCCAAGAAATAGGGACGACATCAGGAAGAGGTGGAACGACCTACGGGGGAAGGTGCGTTCCGTGGTCTCCAGACACAACATCGCGGTACAGCGGACTGGTGGCGGACTCCCACCTCCTCCCCCACAACTAACAACATAGGAGGGGCAGGTCTTGACAATAATGCATCCTGAGGGCCTCGCAGGAGTCGGTGGAGGAATGGACTCTGGTAAGTCAAATCTTAACTATCATATCCCCCACCCTACCTGCATGCTATCACAGACCCCCACCCTCGCCCCCACCCCTATCACTCCAAATCCTCACAAATGTACCAAGATCACAAACCACCCATCCCAACACCAAGCCCTGCATGCAAAAACAAAGCATGGACACCCATCACTAAAGCATGCCCACTGCACATACCCATAACACCACCCTCAACCATCATCACACAAGGTCCCACACAGGAATGCAAGCACTGGGGTACACAGTCACCCACCCATTGCATACCATGAAACACACAGATGCAATAATCATGCCTTTCCACCCCTGCAGGACCACTACCCAGCGTCACCAGACAGGAGGGTCCAGACATCTCCACCCCACCCACAGAAGAGGCCCACAGTGATGACAGCAGTTTTGTCCAACTGGACCTAGATGACCAACCCGGACCATCGTGGGCCTCGGGACAGTCGGTTCCCCTCACACAGGCACAGCCCACCACAGACCTTCCACCCTCTGGTAACACCAGCACAGCACCCACCCAGCGGGCCCATACCTCCGTCCCCAGGACACGTCAATCAGCTGTGTGTCCACCACTACAGGGAACCAAGGATAACCTACCACCCCAACAACAACAGGGACCTGGGGGCAGTGGTAGTGGGCACACGGTCCAGGGGACGGAGGCACAGGAACACAGGGGAACTGGGAGGGCTGCCGTGCGACGGGGGCGGACAGGCCTAGGGAACCCACTCTCCACGAGGCCCTCTCCTCCATCATGGGAGCATACCACCACTCCCAGGAGACGATGGCGACGGTCCTGGCCAAGTTTCAGGAGACCCAGCGCCTGCAGGAGGAACAGTATATGGGCTTCAGGGAGGAACTCAGAACCATCAGCACCGCCCTGGGCACCATCGTAGGGGTGCTGAAGGAGATACTGAACACCAGGAGGGACACTGTGGCACTCCAAGGGGCCCCTGACACTAGCCGGGACGATGAACTGCCCACCACCTCCGCCAGCGCTAATGGACAGGAGGCACCGCCACAGGACCACCACACCAGCACCCCACCCCCTGCAGACGGAGAACCACCCCGCAAGCGGTCCCTGAGAACCAGGAACAAGACAGAGCACGATGCCAAGACCCCCGCCAAGAAATAAGACCAGCCTGATTGTCATCCTACTGTCCCACTTTGTAACCCTGTCTATATTGGAACTGCCCCAGCTCCACTTCCTATGCCCATATGGGCAATGCACCTGTGAGACTCATAGACTGGACTCTGCCATAGACAGTCCTCCACCATCACCCCCTCACCATTTTACAACCCCCCTCCAATATTTAGCACTTAAATAAACACCCTTGAAGCACAAAACAACTTGGAGTCAGTCTGTGATTTAGAAAAAGTATTATAGCAATGACAGTGACAAAATGCGTTCTCAAATGTAATGTCAACATACCTATGTCACACATCTCAAGTCCATGAGGAATCTAAGCAGATGACACACGTTGGAAACCACACCTGTGAAACCGTAATGGAAATGTACAACTCAGTTACCATATACTGGTTGAAATCGACAGACAGGATAGAGGTAGAAGTGTGAAAGTACCTGTAGTAGGCAGGATTGTATTCTCACCTGTGTGTCACTGGAAATATTGCTGGATAACTGAGTCCCTGTTGTCTATGTCTTCTTCCTCTGCTTCCTCCTCATCACTGTCCACAGGCTCCACAGCTGCCACAACACCGTCATCTGGACCATCCTCCTGCAGAAAAGGCACCTGGCGTCGCAAAGCCAAATTGTGAAGCATACAGCAGGCCACGATGATCTGGCACACCTTCCTTGGTGAGTAGAATAGGTAACCCCCTGTCATATGGAGGCACCTGAACCTGGCCTTCAGGAGGCCGAAGGTGCGTTCGATCACCCTCCTAGTCCGCCCATGGGCCTCATTGTAGCGTTCCTCTGCCCTGGTCCTGGGATTCCTCACTGGGGTCAGTAGCCATGACAGGTTGGGGTAACCAGAGTCCCCTAATAGCCACACCCAGTGCCTCTGGAGTTGACCCATCACATAAGGGATGCTGCTATTCCGCAGGATGTAGGCGTCATGCACTGAGCCAGGGAACATAGCATTTACCTGGGAGATGTACTGGTCTGCCAAACATACCATCTGTACATTCATGGAATGATAACTCTTCCGGTTCCTGTACACCTGTTCACTCCTGTGGGGGGGGACCAGAGCTACATGGATCCCATCAATGGCACCTATGATGTTAGGGATATGTCCAAGGGCATAGAAGTCACCTTTCACTGTAGGCAAATCCTCCACCTGAGGGAAAACGATGTAGCTCTGCATGTGTTTCAGCAGGGAAGACAACACTCTGGACAACGCGTTTGAAAACATAGGCTGGGACATCCCTGATGCCATGGCCACTGTTGTTTGAAATGACCCACTTGCAAGGAAATGGAGCACTGATAGCACCTGCACTTGAGGGGGGATTCCTGTGGGATGGCGGATTGCTGACATCAGGTCAGGCTCCAACTGGGCACACAGTTCCTGGATTGTGGCACGGTCAAACCTGTAGGTGATGATTAACTGTCGCTCCTCTATTGTCAACAGGTCCACCAGCGGTCGGTACACCGGAGGATTCCGCCATCTCCTCACATGTCCCAGCGGACGGTGCCTAGGAAGGACAAAAGCGACCACAGAGTCAAACAACTCAGAAGGTATGTATCCACAGTCTACATAGAACACGAAACATAATCCAAAAAGTTGCCTGTATGTGTGTTGAGTCTAGGGCTAGGTATGTGTGACCAAGTTGAAAATGAAGCCATGTGGGCCCCTGAAATGGCAGCTGCCTGACCTCTAAAGTGGGACAATGGGATGTGAGGTAACTGCGCTGGCGTTGTACACCGTCGCGGTAGGCGGTCGAAGACCGCGGCGCAATGCTGCATTGGTCAACATTGGACCCTATGGGTCCCAGGAGCCAATGACGAAGTGCGCCGGCGGTGATGGTACGCACCGCCACGGACGTCACCGCCGCGGACGTGACCGCCATTTTCTATCTGTTCAATCACTCGATACCGGATCTTCGACAGGAGAGGACCTACACTGCAAGTGCTGCTGTAAGCTCGGTCTGGAAGAGACAATGGCTCGTGCGTCTGGGGAAAGGGCCCCTGCCTTCACTGCACAGGAGTTGGAGAAGCTTGTGGATGGGGTCTTCCCCCAGTACACGCTACTCTACGGTCCTCCAGACCAACAGGTAAGTACACAGGGAGCACGTTGTATGGGCTATGCCTGAGTGGAGAGGGCTTGTTGTAAGAAGGAAGGGGCCACGGTTCTGCGTGCATGATGGACTGTGAATGCATGTGCCACATGGGAAGGGTAGGGATGTGGGCCACTCACTTCGACGGTGCAGTTGCTAATGACTTCTCTTCTTCCCCTGTACATTTCATTTAGGTCAGCGCCCACCAGAAGAAGGATATTTGGCGTGCCATCGCCAAGGACGTCCGGACCCTGTGGGTCCACCACAGACGGAGCACCAACTGCCGGAAAAGATGGGAGGACATTCGCTGCTGGAGCAAGAAGACGGCGGAGGCTCAGCTGGGGATGGCCTCCCAACGTGGGAGGGGTGCACGTCGCACCATGACCCCCCTGATGTTCAGATCCTGGCGGTGGCCTACCCTGAGTTGGATGGGCGCTTGAGGGCATCACAGCAGACACAAGGGGGTGAGTACAACATCATTCTGCGGACTTTGCGCGCAGTGAAGGTGTCTGGGTGGGGGAGGAGGGCTGTGGGTTCCCCTAGGCCAGGGCGAGTTCCGTAGGCTAGGCCCCTCCATAATGCAGGCCATGTGGCACTCCACTCCACCCCACCTCTGTAGAGTGCCAAGTACAGGTATACATGCCCCTGTGTCATCTATGTGTGCAGATGTTGACCATAGCCATGTAGGCCATATCCCAGGAACTGCATCTGTAGAGCCCAACAGCGCGGCGTAGTGCAGGGGGCTGCTGTGTCTGTATTGTCCGCCAACGGTAGTGGTAAGCCATGCACTCAACCTGTCTTTCTTCTGTCATCCCCCCCCTTTTTGTGGTCTCCCTGTTCTTGTGTGCATCAGCATCATCAGGCGGAGGTACAGTGGCACCGGAGCACAAGGGAGCTGCATCCCACATGGCCATGGAGGGCCACACCACGGACTCAGAATACACCAGTGGGACAGAGGGCGAGGGGAGCTTCACGGCGGTCACAGGATCTGCAACCAGCGACACGGACTCATCCTCCGATGGGAGCTCCCTTGTGGTGGCGGCAAAATCTGTGCCCCCCACTTCTACAGGTACAGCCGCCACCCCCCCACGAGCACCGCCCTCCCAGCAGCCCCTCTGCCTTCACCCCGTGCCCGCTCACCCAGGAGGGTGGGCATCACCTTCGCCCCAGGCACCTCAGCCCCTGCCCCTGTCACCTCTGCTGCCCTCAGTGAGGAGGCCATTGACCTCCTCAGGTCACTCACTGTTGGGCAGTCTACCATTATGAATGCCATCCAGGGTGTAGAAAGGGAATTGCAACACACAAATGCATTCCTGGAGGGCATTCATTCTGGTCAGGCTGCCCTTCATCAACCCTGCAAACTCTGGCCTCAGCACTGATGGCAGCCATTGTCCCTGTCTCTAGCCCCCCCCTCCAACTTCCTCCACCCAGACCTAATCCCCTGTACCCCAGCCTATCCCAAGCACACCATCAGACCAGCATGCACACACCTCACCACACAAGGGAAGCTCAGGCAAACATAAGCACCACACATCCCACAGGCACTCACGCAAGCATCACACACATACAGACACACCAACATCCACTGCCTCCACTGTGTCCCCCTCCTCGTCGTCTCCCTCCCAGTCTCGTCTACAGTCTCACCTGCATGCACTACCACTACAGCCACTAGGTCCCGCACCAGCACACCCACCACCACACCCCGCTCACGTACACTCACCACCCCCACTACCATTTACACGTCCCCTGTGTCCTCTCCCAGTGTGTCTGTGACGCCCCCTCCCAAAGTACACAAACGCAGGCACACACCCACCCAACATACATCCACCTCACGACAGCCTCCAGCGCATGCACCTGCACCCAAAGCCACAAAAGTTACACCTCCTACAACCACCTCCTCTTCCTCCACTCCCAGACCCCCTCCAGCTGCCCTCCCAGTGTTCCTAAGAAACTTTTCCTGACCAAGCTTGACCCCTCCCCCCCCTCCAATTCATAGGTCCCGTACTAGCACCTCAGCCAAAAAATCTCCGGGACCAGTGGTGCCTGTTGTTAGAGGTTTGTGGAGTGCACCGGGCACCAGGGCAGCTAGTGTGACACGGAGCCACAGCACAGCCAGTCCCCCCCCCCCCCTGTGAAGCACCAGAAGTTGGACAGTGCCCGGCGGGAGTGGGGGAAGACTCCAGCCAGCAAAGCCGCTCACCAGGGTCCCGGGGGGAGTGTCCACTCAGCTGTGACTCCTCCCAAGGTGGGGAAGGGGCAGAAGAAATCGCCAAAGTCTGGGAGGAGCAGCACGGCAGAGAAGACCGCCATCATCCCCGCTGCCCAGGAGGCCACCGCCAGCCCAATCGTCACTGGCCAGGAGGCCACCACCAGAGTCAGTGCCCAGGAGGGCAGCCCAATCGTCACTGGCCAGTAGGCCACCACCAGCCACAGCCCAGCTGCCCAGGAGGGCCCCGGCAGCCAGAGCCCAGCTGCCCAATGAAGGACCGCCAGCCCCAGCCCAGCTGGGCAATGAAGGACCGCCATGGCAAGCACCGCTGAACAGGGCAAGCACCGCTGAACAGGGCAAAGACCGCCATGGCAAGCACCGCTGAACAGGGCAAGGATGGCTGAACAGGGCAAAGACCGCCAAGGCAAGCACCGCTGAACAGGGCAAGGACCGCCAACTCAAGCACCGCTAGCCCATGAGCGGCAGGGGCAGGGACGCAACTGGGACCGTCACGGGGAGAGTGATGCACTCTGGGCACCAGTCCCCCTCCAGAACCAGTGGAGAAAGGCATCCACTACCTCTGTCCTTGGCAGGATGAAGCACTCTGGGCACCAGTCCCCATCCAGAACCAGTGGAGATATGCATCCACTACCTCTGTCCTGCACAGGATGAAGCACTCTGGGCACCAGTCCCCCTCCAGAACCAGTGGAGAAAGGCATCTACTACCTCTGTCCTGCACAGGATGAAGCACTCTGGGCACCAGTCCCCCTCCAGAACCAGTGGAGAAAGGCATCCACTACCTCTGTCCTGCACAGGATGAAGCACTCTGGGCACCAGTCCCCCTCCAGAACCAGTGGAGATATGCATCCACTACCTCTGTCCTGCACAGGATGAAGCACTCTGGGCACGAGTCCCCCTCCAGAACCAGTGGAGAAAGGCATCCACTTGAGAGACTGTGGTTTTGCACTCCCCAGGATTGAACAGTGGGTAACCCACCCACTGTAGAGACTTGAGAGACTGTGGCTTTGCACTCCCCAGCATTGAACAGTGGGCAACCCACCCACTGTAGAGACTTGAGAGACTGTGGCTTTGCACTCCCCAGGATACATCAATGGGCATGGAGCCCCCTCGTGGATCTGGCGTGGTGCATTCATCCGGCTGAGGTGCCCCCCCTTCCCTTCCCCCTGAGGTGCCTGTTGTATTTGTATCTGATGCCCCAGCAGTGTTCTCTCCGTTTTGATCAGTTATCTTGTGTGGGCCTCGCCCATGCATTTTGGGCCCAGTGGTCCACGGACAATGACTTGTGCATTACCTGCACTACTAATCGTGGTGTATATTTTGTTTAATGTGTGTATATATATATATATATATACATATATATATATATATATATATGTATATATTTGCTTACTGTATTTTGATATATTACAATGGTTCCACTCATTTCCTTTTGTCTTTGCATTCTTCCGGGGGGGGTTGGGGGTTGTTACTGTAATGTTTGGATATGCATTGGTGTGTGTGTTGTAGTGGGTGAGGGTCGGGGTGGGGGTGTTGTGTGTGTGTGTCCCTGTCTTTTTCCTCCCCCTCCCCTATGTCCTATGTCGTAGGTGCAGTACTCACCGTTGTCTTCGCCGCCGCCGTTGATGATCGTCGTACAGGAGCAGGAAGACTAGTGCAGGAAAGATATGGAGTTTTGGGCCCATGGTGTTGTCGTTTCTCGTGGAGTGTGTAGAGGTGAGCGTTTTCCCTTTGAAATGGCTGTTTCCGCCGTGTTTTTATCCGCGGTGAATCTGCCCCGGAAAAGGTGGCGGGTTGGTAGGTTGTGATACTGTGGGCGGTACATTGTCTTCTGCCTGTCTGTTGGCGGTGACCGCCGCGCTGTTTGTTTGTACCACCATGGCGGTCGGAGTGTTAAAGTGGCTGTCTTTGTTGGCTGTTTCCGCCACGGTCATAATTCCATTTTTTTTACCGCCGGCCTGTTGGCGGCCTTACCGCCGCTTTAACACCGTCCGCCAGGGTTGTAATGACCACCATAATTGTGGAGGAACTTTATTAGTGTAACTCATAAGGCAAGAAGGGGGGCTAATTTTAAAAGAATGGCATTTTTTTCAAAATGGTTGCTATACTACACTCCAGCATGAATCAAGAACGCATTCCCAGCCACTTCAGGACTTTGTCTGCGATGCTCTAATAGTCAAGGTGACTGGCTCCATTTATGTTTTACCTGTCCCAAGTTTGTAGATTACTGGGATAGAATATTCCAGTGGGTTAGCTTGGAGGTGCAGGTTTACTCATTCCTGACTCCATGGGAGCTTTGTTCAGCGCCTCCTGTCACCCCGAGATAACAACTCTGGCAAAGCAGATCTTATTTATAGCCTCGTTGATTGCCAAATCACTAATTTTACAAGCCTGTAAATCGCCAAATAAAAGCTGTTTGATTTAAGGAAAAACTATATGCTCAACGAATAGGTGCAGTCCGAAAATTTAAGGATATATGGCGATCAACTCCCGAAACACTACATCTTGATATGGTGCTATAGGACTTTACAATGAACACTCTCGGTGCTTTTTGCTTTGTACTACCAAGATGCTGGTCCTGATAATCCATCAGATAACTGTTTGCAATGTTGTATGATTTCAGGATTTTTGTTGTTCTGTATGTCTGCCTCAGTTACCCAACATTTTCAAATCTTACTCAATGATTTGTCTGGCATAATATTTATGGTTATATCTGCTCAATAAAAAAAAATCTACTTAATATAAATAAATATATCACTCTTTCGTATCAGAATTATTTGTCCAGTGACAAAGTAAGTATGCTAATTTGACAAATGCAGACCTAAGGAGAGCTACCCTTAATAGATGCTGGCTAGCACGTGCTTTTCAGATAAACCATACAGAGAGTGTCTGGTCAACCTCAAGGGGCCGTGGTAGGTAAAGATATTACATTCCTAGAAATAGACTGATTGAATAAGCATAATACTGATCACATTTTAGACCATTCTGGTATCATAGATGTTCAATATAATTCTTATTTTAAGTCAAATGTCCAAAGGCGCATGTTTTGTGAAAAATAGACATGTACATCTGTCTTAAGCAGAAATACAAGACCTGTCACTAATACAGTTATATAACGGCTTATGACTTTCACTAGACATTTGAGAGTGCGTTATATTGCCTGGTGTCATTAACTTTCTGATATTTCGAAAACGTTTCTGGATTATTTTATTCACTTAGGTACGATTTCAAGTGGGAAAGAGCCCTATTCCCCACTCCCCGATCGGGTTGCAGTGTCTTCCCTTATGTATGCTTTAAAGGTGCCAAGAAGCCGCTTGGCGGTCGAGCGCTTTATAAAATAAATACATTATCCATAATCACTTGTTACTTTCGTTTATCAAAGATTTACACCTCCGAATCAATACACAATGAGTATAGTATGTATGCTCGTTTGCAAGAAGAAACACCCACTTTTTAAAGCACTAATTCCTAAAGATGACAAAATCTAAATGCAGTTTTGAGTTTAGCTGGGAAATATTTCAAAATCAGACCGACGTTGCCTCTAATACGACTAGCGAGAGTGCCTAATCCATTTCGAGAGGAAGTTAAGATGCTCCCCTCACAATAGATGTATAAAAAATGGGGCTGAACGGTACATTTTATGCCGCAATTGCTCTACTTCATCGTCACATGTCAAAAAAGTTGAACCAATTCCTATAGGAAACTAAAGAAATCTTCCCAAACTTTATGCTTTCCGGGTACCCTGGAATAATGTTTACTCTGCAAATCAGAGTATGCTTCTGAGAAAAGTGTAGGCTGCTTCCAGAGCTGAGTGGACGGAGGATGAGTCTGCCCCCGGTACTGAGTGCAGCCCATAGCCACTGTCGATTGTAGCTCTGGGCAATATTGTGAACGCGAGACACACTGTACATCTTTTCAATGGACATGGAGTGAATATTTTTGCCATTCGCCCCTAAATCATAAAGATTACCTTCATACAGGTATATCTTTTTAGCCAACACGTTTTGTGCATGCTGACGATTGTAGAAGCGTACCTCTACTGGGAAACGCTTCAAGTATGCAGGGAACTGGCTGAAGGAGGCCCTCCTATCTTGGGCCTGTTGGCAGGTATGTGTAAATTAAAGGAGAGGCCGACCGATAAGGCGGATATGCTGAGCACTTCCTTGAGCACGTGAGGGCATGACGTCTCACTTGAACAGCGTTTCGTGGAATGACCCTGCAGGCTTCCATCCCCTGGAGCAGCAGGTGAAAGACAGTTAAGGGGTGGAGAAAGTGGCAGGTGCAGTCTTTTTTGGCCTCAAATTGTGGTAAACAAGCTAGGCGTGTTCGAATACGTATCTTGTTGCTCTGCATCTGATGTTTTAATTTTAACATACCGTTCTGTTAAAAGTAGTTCACAGCTGTGTAAACAGCTGCCACATGCAAGATATAATGGCCCCATTTACTAACCAAACTTTCAGATGCAGACACTCCGATTAGCAAAGTTGGAGTGTTTGCGACTGCAAAATAGATTTTTGCTTATGTACGAATCCCATTTTAGAAGTTTGTAAACTTTTACAGACTCCAGAAATTGCATTCTGGATCAACACTCAATCGCAAATTAGAAGGGATATGTTGTGGGTATTACTTCCAAGCTGTTATTCGGCAACATATGTATCAATGGTTGTGACAGAAAGTTACTGGCTCCCATGTTCGGATGGCAACCTTTTTGCCCAAGTGAAAGAATCCCCTTTGAACCACTCCCCCTTTGTGAATTGGGATAAAACTGTTAGAGGAAGTAGGAAGTGGTCCAGAGGAGTACTGCAAGCTCTAGCCAAATTTTTTTTTTAAGCAGACCAGTTTCATTTAAGGAAATGGGCTTTTTTTTTATTTTTTAAGTTTTCTTTATTTAAAACCAATAACAAGATGGTCTGCAGACCCTCGCGAGCCACCCTCAGCGTGACTGTGGCTAATTGGAGTGAGTAGCAATTTGCAACCTATATAATAAATATTAAGTAGGTATGTAGGATTGTGATCCACTCTGATTTCGTATTCTGTGAACCAACCTATTAGTACATAGGTCGAGTCACAAAATAAGTTTTTGGTTTCAAAGCGGCTGGTTGCAAATTGCCACCACTTATTACAACCAGAATAATAAGTATCTGGCCCAGTTTGCCATCCATGCATGTTGTGAAATATGTTCATGCCTAAGGTATGCTAACTATTGTCTTCAAGGTGATCAAACCATTTGTTACATAATAATGACATTCCTCACGTCTGCTTCTGTCCTGCACTTTGCTCAGGTCTTTCACCTCAATTTATGTTTCAACACTTAACATTGAAAGCATTTCTAGGGAATGTGGCCACCCCTTGGGTAGATGGACAACATTTTTCTGAAAACGTCTTTCAGTGCAATTAAAGGCCCAATAGTTGCAACTGGCTTTGTCGGAAGATAGAGAGGAACCAGTTTTTTTTTGCATTGATGCAATTCAGGATGTCAGCGCGTCAGGCTTGCACACGGACTTGCATTCATCATTCATCACTTATTCTGTCATTTAGAGTGAAAAGTTTGTCGTGTGGATGTTTCCTCCGAAAAAAAGGTCATGCGTGACACCTTCAAGCAGTCCCACTTTACAGTCAGTCCCACTTTGTTGAGATGTGGAGCCAATACTTTACATTTTTACAGCAAATCTATTACTCTAACGAGCTAACGTGCAGTTGTGTGGAAAGCTGGGACAGGCTGAAGGTGTTACATAGCACTAGCCAAACTGGCCGATAACCTGGCCATATTATGCCGCATATGTTTATTTATTGGTGATTTATTAGGCAGCATGTGCTGATTACAGGCCGCTTCAGTTGCCTTAAAGGAAAAAGGGGCTTGGGGAAGAGAAAACAGGTGAAATGTAAGTTTTTGCACAGCTTAAGTTTATGTAAACTTCTCGGGGGCCCTATGTCCAAGGCAAGTCATTACAAGTGAATAGCTGAGATTGTCTTAGTGATGAAAACTTAATTTAGGAGTCACTTTGCTAAGCATATGGAGGTGAAGTTGTGTAAACAGTGTCACAAGATTCACTTGTGAAAAGGTAAGGTATGCATATGGTTAAAGATAACAGGGACGTTCATAACTATCAGGTGAGTTTGATGAAGTGCAACGCTTCTTAGTGATATGAGGAAGGGAGACTAGTATGCACATCACCGGCAGTGCTTAATTTGTAGACTAATGAGTGCCGGTGCCCAAAGCTCTTCTGAGAAGCACAAGGCTATTGCATGACAGCACTGGGTATACCAAAGCTGTGTAGCGTTAAATTCACCTCAGACCTATTAAATTTACTGCCAGACACTGCTGAAGCTTTATCTGACTATTGCAAACCCTGCTTTCTCGCTTTGTGCTCATTTTTACGACTTTTTTTTTCTCCTCTTTTTGTGTCCCTGCAATGCACAGTTTTCTCATCAATAATTTCTTTACAAATGTTGCAGTGATATTATCATAGACAATGTCATGAGTGTTGTAATAAGTGGGGTAGTTAGCAGTGTGTAGTGAGTGTACAATGTTTAGTTACCTTAGGACGCACGTTACAGTTACTTGAGATAACTATAACTGGTGAATTTCTGTGTTTTTTAGAGTTTGAAATGTTACTTTGTTACTGATCATTTCACCCAACTATAACGCTAGTTTAACCTTTGGTATTTTGAGTGAATATCTAGGGATTTTACTGTAAAGTAATATTTTATTACTACACATACTCTTACCCCCTTCTGCACACAGCCTTTGGCTGTGCACAAAGTGGCTTGGCTGATGCATGCAGCCAAACCCACAGTGGGCATGACTTTTGGAGGCCAAGCCCTATGGCTGACCCTCCCACCAAAGGCAGCCAACCCCATGCTGGACAGGGCCTTCGGTCGGTCACGCTGGGGAGTTGGCCACAGGGATTGGCCTGAAGCGAGGCCTTGTGGGTAGTCCCGTACAGGGAGCAAACCCCACGCCACAGACAGCCTTTGATGACCCTGGGGCCAAAAGATATATATTAAGGGGAGGGGAGTGAAACCTCTCTCCCCAGGCCTTATTAAGCTCCAGGGACATTGTCTCCCGTGGCCCAGATCAGTTATAAGTGGGTGCCCCAGCACCTACCTGGGGCACACAGCAAGCATAACATTGGGGGCTGTAGAGGGACCCCCACATTGCTCCTGCTCGGAAGGAGCAGCTACCTTTATGCTGCTCCCTCTGGGTGGGAGCAATATGGATTTTGTTTCTGAAATAGATGGCAAGTCTGATCTCAGCTGACAGGAGCATTTTTAAATCTCCGACAGGCTAGGATTAGGCTTATGGTCTTATTCAGATAATGGTGGATGAGTTACTCCATCACAACGGTGACATGTATCCCGTCCGCCAAAACCTAAATCCCATTATATCCCAAGGATTCAAATTTTGGCGGACGAGAGATCCATCACCATTGTGATGGAGTAACTCCTTCACCAATACCTAAATCCGACCCTTATTGTTTGCTGCCATTTGAATGAAGATTTGAAAATGCTCCTGATAAATGGGGGCACACACACATTTCCCTTCCCATGGCTTTGCAGGCAAGGAAACTACTGTGTCACAGGGGTTGCTCCCTGAGAAAGGGGGGATGGGGTTCCTTGGGTCATAAAAGGCTCAGGGTGGGGGGCCATGTGACCCCTTTCCCTCTGTTTCAAGTAACGGCCCTGGGGAATGGGATCTCTGGGGCCTTTTGAAAGCTTGGGAAAGGGGTCATGGGTCTTCCTCCCTTTTTATATATGTTGGCCTCGGGGAATGGGGTCCCAGGGTCCCAAGTAGGCTCCGGGGTGGGGCCTTGAGCCCCCTCCCTATATGTATTTACTCGGCCCCAGGGCCTTTTACTCTGCCCTGGGGCCTTTCTAGGCTTGGGATGGGTTGAAGCGCTGTCCTCTTCACTTTTATAACCTTTTTGGCCCCAGGGAAGGAGACCCCAGGGTATTATAAGGGGACCACACCTCTCCCATTTTTTAAAACAGTGGCCCAAGTGGAGGCTCAGGCCACATAGCCGTTCCAAAATAAACCTTTGTGTTGCCCCCTACCAGGCACTGGGACAACCAGAGGGGTTTAATAAAGCAAACACAGGAGTCTGTGCTTTGTCTCTTTATTAAATTTGCTGCAAATTCATGGAAGTAGTTTGCAAAAACAGTTTGTAGCCCCACATGGGGTCCCTCTGAGTACTATGATGACTGCCACCACTTCCTGGTTGAGGTGGTTGGAGCCACTCAAATCTCAGCCGCAGAGACTTCGCGTTGCTAGGTATCCACGGTTTTTGAGCATTAATTGCTCAAAAACTACTCAACCGATTTACACCAAATCACAAAAAAAAAAACTCTTTTGGGATTTAGTTTTCTGCCAGAGTTGGTGTAAATCAATTCAGCAGTTTGTACTGTAGCTGTTTCTAAAGTACCTATGTAAACATGAAGGGGAAAAATTTGTTTTGGGAACCCCCCTTCTTTTCTTGTTCTCAGCTTGATGGATCTCCCCAAAACATTCCATGCACAAAGGAGTCAAATAGTAGCCCTTTCTGCATTGTTTTGTGGAGATCAATCAAATAACACCAAAGTTATTAGCAATACAAAGAAGGCATTTCATATAGAAACACAATCCTAACTATAACTACCCAGCTATATATATTCACTTGAAAAAAATGTTTTAGTTAGGTATGGTAGTAGTACTTTACTTTAAAGTAAAAAAAAAACCTTAGAAATTCACTGAAAAAGAGAGAGGTTAAAGGAACATTGTAGTTAGGTGAACATGTCAAATAAAATACCATTTTAAAAGACTAAGGGCCAGATGTAGCAAAGTAACATTTTGCGAGTTGTAAATAGCGAGTCATAGCGACTCGCTATTTGCAACTCGCAAAATGTTATGCAGAACGGTGTCTCAGACACCGTCTGCGAGTCGGTATGGGGTCGCAATGACCCACCTCATGAATATTCATGAGGTGGGTCGCAAATTGCGGCCCCATACCGACTATGGGCACTCGCAAACATGGAGGCCTGCTGTAGTCAGCAGACCTCCGTGTTCGTGACTGCTTTAAATAAAGCATTTTTTTTTTTTTAAGTGTAGCCCGTTTTCCTTAAAGGAAAACGAGCTGCACTTAAAAAAAAAACCGTAACTTTTAGTTTCGGTATTTTTTCAGGGCAGGGAGTGGTCCCTTGGACCACTCCCTGCCCTGAAAAAATGTTTTTGGGTCCAGTCACAAACTGGAAGGGGTCCCATGGGGACCCCTTCCAATTTGCGAGTGGGTTACCATCCACTTGAAGTGGATGGTAACTGCAACACCATTTGCGACCGCATATGCGGTCGCAAATGGTATTGCATACCACTAGGAATCGCAAATAGGAAGGGAACACCCCTTCCTATTTGCGATTCTGAAATGCATTTTGCGAGTCGGTCCGACTCGCAGAATGCATTTCTGCATAGGAAAATGCGATTTGCAACTCGCAAACAGCAGTTTTTGCCGTTTGCGAGTTGCAAATCCTTTCCTACATCTGCCCCTAAATCCACTAAAATTCACCAGTTATTGTTATTTCAAGTTACTTTAACACATGCTCTAAAGTAACTATAGCTTTTGCCCTCGCCATGCACTTTTTATCTCCCGTATTACAACACTCATGACATATTCTATGACATCATTGATAAGATGACTACAACCTCTAAAATGACACCATTAACAAAACTGTACATGATGAGGGTTATAGTTACTTTCAGCCATGTGCACTGGGTGTTTGTACCAGGCCTGTGCCCCATGAATGTCCAACCCCAGTCAGGCTGGTACCTGTGGTCAGCTTGCTGCTACTGTTCTGCCTGTCCTTCGTTTGCTGTCTGCGTGCCCCTGATGCTCCCACCTGCCCTTTATGGTCATCTTGGTGCTCATGCCCTCCTCAGCATGCTCTATGTTCTCTATGTGCATCCCTCTTCTCCCTCCTTTCTGCCTTCCGTGGTCCATTGTATTGCCCATGCCAATCTGTGGTCAGCTGGCTGCCTGTACCCTTCACCTCTCTCCCTGCCCTCTGTTCTCCCTGTGTGGGCCCCTGCCTCCACCATCCTGCTCTTCATGGTCCATTGTGCTTTCTCTGCCTTCCCTTCTCTGACCCACTGCTTTGCATTCCCCTGCCATCTCTTGCCTGTTCTCCATGTTCACCTTGCTGCCCCTACCCATGCCGGCTTCCCATCCGCAGTTAGCTTCCTGCCTCTATACCAGGCCCTGCCCACCATTCTCTGTGTGAATTTTCCTTCATCCCTCTCCTCCCTCTTTGGTTTCTTGTGCTGCCCTGCCTGTCCTGGCCTGCCCTGAAAGGTAAGCTTGCTGCCCCTGACCCAGCCCTCTTTCCTTCCATGGTTAGCTTGCTACCCATGCTTGCCTGCCTGACCACTGTGGAAAGTTTGCTGTCCCTGCCCCCACACCACTCACACTTGCCTTCCATTCTCTGTCTGTTTGCAGCTGCCCTATTGTGCTGCCCCTGTTCATGCTGACCTGCTCTATGCAGCTAGCTTTCTGCCCATGCCTTCCTGCCCTCCATTGTCCATATGCGTGTCGCTGCACCCTTCCTCCTGCCCTCTGCTCTCTGTAGTCAGCATGCTGCACTGCCCCCATTTCACCTTCCCTCTGTTCACTGTCTGCGTGCCCTACCTCTTCTCACTTGGCCTTAATTTTCAGCCTGCTGCACCTGGTCTTGTTGGTGTCACCTTTGTGGTCAGCTTGCTGCTTATCCCCCTTCCCTCCATTTTCTATTTGCATGCCGCTGCCCCCTCTCGGCTGCCCTCCATGGTCAGTTTGCTGCCCCAGCTGATGACAGCCTGTTCTCCATAATCAGCTTACTGCCACTGCCCTGGCCTTGGCCCCCATCCCCTCGATTCACTAAGTGTTTGCCACTGCCTCCTCCCTCCTGCCCTCCATGGTCCATTGTGCTGCCACTGCCCTTCCTGGCCTGCCCTGTGCGGTTGGTTTGCTGTCACTGCACCCCTGCCCTTTGCTCTCCATTTGCATGCCCCTGCACCATTCCTCCTGCTCCCTGACCTCGGTTTTCCTACCACTGCCCATGTCTCTACTACCTGCTTGTGGTCATTGTAGTTTTTTAGTACACAAACCATAATTTCTATGACAAAACAAATGCACTAATTTTGTTAACCTCTAAATTGAATGCTTTAGGTTTTATAGCTTTGATGTCATCAAGATGACTTCAGGTGTGGTACAGTTTTGTAATAAAGCGATATGTTAGCACTCTAGTTTTTTATTAGAGCACTGTGAGAAGCAGCAGTAGTAAACTGGGTAGCTAACTGACAGACTACTGTTAGTGTTGAAAGCACATGTTTCAGTCTGCATGTCAGAATGTTTTACATACAGAAATGGTTGAGAAATACATTTGAGCACTCAGAAAATATGTCTACATTTTATCTTATGGAGCACCTTCCATAAACTCTATGAGAAATTTACAAGAGAAAACAATTCTCTCTTAAACATGGCTCATGAAATTCCCAGCACAGGATAGCATTTTTCACTGGGTACAATCACCGTAGAACACAACCCAATTCCTAAAATTAATATTGTACCACCAAAAATGATTTATATTATGACTAACATCTGTTATCATCCTTCGTATGTGCTCCTTTTTGTGTTCCTCAAAACATTGCATTAACTACAATGCATTTCATTGGGGACCATTATCCCAAGTCCTGTAATGGCTGACAGAACATGTTGTCTAAGTTCAGAGTAGACAATCAAGGGAGACTCCCCCACCCCCAAATGTCCCTTGGGATCTTGTTGTGCTCACCCTGATGCCTTTCATCTTTTTAGATCATTTTCAGGATGCAGGGACGTAGTCCCTAAGTCCTGTAATGGATATCACAACATATTGTTCTTGTAGTCAGCCAATAAGGATTGGCTAGTCCCCTTCAGAGTTGCCAAACAGAGCATACCTTGACACCAACAGTCCAATATACATTTTTTAACTCTCCTTGACCACTCTGAGCGCCCTGTTAAACGTGAATTTCTCAAAAACGGGCAAACAGATTTACACCATTTAACAAAAAGCATATCTTCTGTGTGAACTTCTCTTTTTTTGTCACATTCGGTGTAATTCCATTCAGCTGTTTATTCAACATTGCTTCCCAAAATTCCCTGTGGGAATTGACATGGAATGTCTTGGAAACTCCCCCTTTTCTTTACTCTTCTATGACAGATCACTACAAAACTTGCCCAGAAAGAGCTGAAGTGGATTACATATTTTGTGTAACTTTCATGAAGATTCGTCAAATGGCACCAAAGGTATTAGCTGTAGTCAGCCTGAAGAGATTACATGCCACACCACCCTGTTGAATTTAGTGCATGGCAGCATCCAAAAAACACCACATTTCTAACAGCAAACTCTGCTCCTCATGCTGAAGATTCTTTGGCACTCCATGAAGTACTGGGTTTTTCAGAACCCAGTGGTGCCAGGGAACACACCCTAAGACTTCGAGTCCTTCCTGTTTCAGACTACAGAAACACAGAGTCTTCTTGGTGAAGTCAAAGATCTTGTTTATTGGCTGCAGCCAGTAACAGGTATCCTAGAAGTACAACACAGTGTATATTCTCAGGAGACTGCTCTCCTTGCAAAGCTAACCTTCTCTTTTATACAAAATATTATGCTTTAGGCAAACATTCCTTATTTTACAGTTGAACATTCACATATTTTCACTACAAAGAAATAGCAGGGTTATGATGACAAGCCCATATTTCAGTTTGTCCAGCCCTCAATCAATTACCCGGCAAGGCTCAGTACTTTCATCAGATATCAACGGACCCCCAATATAAACAGGCACCTCCTCCTTGTAAAGCAAGTCATAAAGAAAGAAACAGGGACAGGTGCGTGTAAGATTAGGCATGGTTTGTGTGTGATGAAAGGTTTTATGATGTGTTGTGCCTTGATACTAATCTCATTCGGCCATTGGGAAAGAAACTGGCCGAACAGGTTTGGCTTCAGGCAGTGGAGTCAGCTTGCCCAGGTCACAGAGGAGTCAGCAAAGATGTACGTGTCCTTCAGACTCGTTTTCGGCATTAGTCATTGGCCTATGTGAGGGCAATCACAAAATGGCTGTTGTTTAAATGGAACCCGAGGGTTCAGGACGGAAACTCTGATATTCGGGTGATTTCGTCACCCGAATATGAATACAATGCTTGTGCATACTATTCTAATCATTCTCGGTCTGCTGATACCAAAATCGTTGTGATACGACGATGTTTATAACACAGGTCCAGAATTTTTAGTACCACAGACCCTCCTTTTGCCCTTACATAGGCAATAACCTATACTCACGCTAATCTGAGTCCAGGTCTATATTCATAAAGTCGTTGAGATGTTGCTGTAGCATCATCCTATTACCTAGCTCGTCTTTTGATGCAGGTTTCCTTACACACGATGTAGCACAGAGGTCACATATTGCAGGAGCACACTGTACACACAGACAGGACAGGAAAAGAATGGCTAAGATCATCCCAATGACTACCAGAGTCTTCCATCCCCAGGCGGATATCAGCTCCCAGAACCACCCCATCAATGACCAATCTCCTTTATCCACGTGAATAGATTTGGAGATCTTATGCAGTTTGGAAATGGACTGGTAGACTGTTGGAGCGTTATCTGGGATGAAAACACAGCAAATTGATTGGATCACTTTACATACCCCACCTCGGTCTGCAAGTATGACGTCTAATGCAACCCTGTTCTGAAGAGTCATAAGGTGATCCGACTGGAGCTCAGCAGTCAAATTACCAAGGGCACCGGCGGTTTCAACTACCGTGGATTCAACCACCTTTGTCAATTGCCTTATGTTCCTGCTGTTAACCATAGGACCCCAAAATGGCAGAAAACCCTTTACGAAATCTCCAAATTCTTGTCCTGTAGTGTCTTCTTTACTTATGACACCTCTAACTATCCTTGTCTTATGGTAATCTGCCGCGGCCGTGTAGGTGGGAGGTAACAGGAACGAAACAAAACATGTGCCTGAGAAGTCAGGGGGCAACCATGTATAGGCTCTATTATGGCAGATGAAATAGGTACCCTTAGCTGCTAAGAACGAAGGAGAAGTCTGAGACGCAAAAACATATGTTTCAGTGCAGATACTTTTCCCTAACTGAGCTCTGGGATTCTTGCCATTACCTTGCAGACATAGGTGACCCTGATGGGGTACAATCCAAATCGGGGAGGATCTCTTTGCTTGCTGGTTCCCACTCAGAGTAACTCCATATTCTGTTATGTTCCATCCAATATATGCTAGTGTCTCATCTCTCGGGATAGTCTCATAGGAAATATCTTCCCTAATCATATCTACTATACCCTTAGCTAGAGCACTATTCTTAGGATTATCTTTCACAGAACGTAGGGGGTTGGCTTCATACGCGTATATGAACACCGTTCTATATGCCCACACAGAACCATTATGGCTGAAAGACAGGACCAGATAAGGGAAACCTTTATCAGTAGTATGAGGCATAAGACCACACACCCAACAGTTAGTTGTGTTCACTACTAATTGGTGTTGGTGTAGAAGCTGAATGAATGAATTGTTGACAAATTCTAATCTTCTGGCAGACTCGTGTTCAGGCAGGGGGTAAAAAGAATGCAAGGAAACAGTAGAAGGAGGTATGGGCTGTGTAATGGGTGCAAATGTCACTTGAAAAGAGAATAAAACATATCCTATTAAAAACGTCATTACACTAAGCAACATGAAAATACATAATATCAAAAATTGTTTCTTTGTCATTATTATACACATTCTGGCTTTAAAGTCCATCTGTCTGGCAGGTCTCTCATTCTTGAAAAACTCCATCCTCTCTAATTGCTGCTCGCAGTGGTAGGGTGTTCTATGCTAGGGAATGCTTCTGTCAGTCCAGGGCAACTCCCTTAGACCGACCAGAACTGTCGACCTAACGTCTTCAGCTGCACTCCAAAGACTTGGGCAACCACGACCCTACAGCTGAACCCGGATGGCGGTTCGAAAAGAAAAAATCAAAAATAAGAAAGTTTCTCAGATGAGAGAGCCGCACTTTAAAAAAAAGATAGCAAAGGAACGGGAAAAAAAATATTTGTCCTTAGTTCTTGGTCTCAAATTATAACGGCTTTTTCCAGGTACTGTCTGGTTCTGCAACAAGAGTTCAGGCTCTGTAGTGTTCAATCGAATTGACGGTGGCACAGCTTCTTGCAAATTATTGTCACTTTCTCGTTCAGAAATTGTTCCTTTTACACGTGCATCGCTAAATGGCAAAAAACAAGGCACAGTCTCAGTCTCAGAGTCAGCGATCCCCTCCTGGACCCACCGGTCGTACGGTAGAGGAAAAGGGACCCTCTTGCAGTGTACGCCGTGGATCCAGTTCTTTTTCCCTTCCACTCGAACAGCTGATCTTGTTGAGAGAAGGACGAGGTGGGGGCCGGTCCAACGGGGCTGGTCATTCTTTGTCCGCTGGAAGTTCTTGACCAGCACCCATGATCCAGGATTGATAAGATGTCCTGGAGCTTCAGGGACCTGAGGCAGAGTATCGTGAACCTGTTGGTGTAGAACACGCAATTTAGCCGTCAATTCATACAAATAATCAAGCAGTACAGGGTGTTCAATCTCACTGAATTTTGTTGGTCTTGGCACTCCCCATATGTTGGCCGGGCGGCCGAACACAATTTCATAGGGACTAAGTCCCACTCGCGAATGCACAGTCATTCTTGTTGATAGGAGTGCTAGAGGCAGAGCCTCAGGTCATTTAAGACCAGAGCTCGCTTGTATCTTTGCCAACTTCAGTTTTAGCGTGCCATTATAGCACTCCACAAGTCCAGCTGATTGGGGGTGATTTGCAGCGTGGAATTTTTGCTGGATACCTAGCCCCTCACATACTTTTTTCATCACTCGACCCACAAATTCACTCCCATTATCACTCCAGACCATTCTCGGCATTCCAAACCTAGGGAAGAATTCTTTGGCAAGGGCTTTAGCTGTGGATAAGGCAGTGTTGTCTTTTAAGGGATATGCTTCTACCCATCTTGAAAAAGCACAAACAACAACGAGTACGTATTTCAGATTGTTGCACCTTTCCATGTGGATGAAATCTAGCTGCAAAACCTCGAACGGATACGTTGGAGGCGCAAAATGACCAGCTGGAGTTGGGGTTCCCCTACCAGGATTGTATTTCAGACACACCATGCAATTCTTGACCACATTCTCTGCACATTTAGGAATTCCAGCATTTTGCCATACTGGAGCCAACAACTTACAAATCCCTTTCACACTGATATGGGCCCTTCCATGAGCCATTGTCACCACTGCAAGCACATACGCATCGGGTAACAACCATCGCTGATGTTCTGACAAGTCAACCCAACAACCATTTTCATCCAATTTACCCGTACTTTCTTTCCACACATTCAACTCTTTCTCTGAAGCTTCAGCTTGAAGAGACTTCACACCCTCTATCGTATCTTCACACATTCCAACGTCACCAACCCATCTTGCGGGGCCTGCAACATACATTCGATTCATCGCATCTTTTGCTGTTTCTTTTGCGATTTCGTCAGCAAATGCATTGCCACGACCGACATCATCAGTAACCTTCTTGTGTGCACTGCATTTCACAATCGCAACTTGTAATGGCAAGGTCAGTGACTCAAGAAGCTCATTCACCAACTGACCATGCTGAATTTTAGCTCCATGCGAAGTCAGGAACCCACGTTCTTTCCACAATCGTCCAAAACTATGGGCCACACCAAACGCATACTGGCTGTCGGTATATATGGTCACTTTCATTCCTTTCGATAACACACACGCTCTTGTAAGTGCAATCAGCTCTGCTGCTTGAGCTGAATTATGTGGTATACGTGCAGCTTCAACAATCGTATGCAAAGTTGTGACAGCATATGCTGCAGTCGTATCACCATACGGAAGCTTGAAGCATGAACCATCCACCCATAAGGTACCATCACACTTTACAAGAGGAGTATCTTTAAGATCTACTCTCCCTTTCGTTTCTTCTTCTGTCCTAAGAAAACAATCATGTTGTTCAACATCATCTGTCTCTACTGAAATCGGCAATAACGTGGCTGGATTCAACGTATTGCACCTCTTTATGTGCACATGACTCGCTAACAGTGTCAACTCGTAACCTGACAATCGAGCACTAGTTAAATGCTGTGTCTTGGTCCTGTTTAACAAAGTGTCCACTGCATGTGGAACCATCACAATCAACATATTATTCATCACTAACCCAGCAGACTGTCGAATAGAAACAGCTGCTGACGCTGTGGCTCTCAAGCAACTCGGCAATGCTTTAGCTACCGGATCCAAAGTCGACGAAAAATATGCGCATGGGCGCTGCTTGTCTCCAAAAGACTGTGTCAGCACTGACAATGCACAACCCTCTTTCTCATGGACATACAGTGTAAAGGGCTTACTGTAGTCGGGGGTACCCAACACAGGAGCCGAACACAATGCATTACGCAATTCGGAAAAACTTTTCTGACAATCTTCAGACCACGGAAAGGGGTTCGGTGTATCTTTATAGGTCAATGCTACCAAAGGTTTGGCCAGCAAAGAAAAATTTGGTATCCATTGTCTGCAGTATGATGTAATGCCCAAGAAAGCACGTACTTCTCTCTGTGTCCTTGGCACACTCAATTTTGCAATTGCCTGAATTCTTTCTGAGGTCAGTTTCCTTCCCTCCTTTGATAAGAGATGACCTAAGTATTGCATCTTGTAATGGCAAGGTCAGTTTTGAAAGGGACACTTTGTGATGTAAATCAGATAAATGACGCAACAACAACAAGGTGGCTTCTTTACAAATTTCTTCAGTATCTGTAGCGACTAGCAAATCATCGACGTACTGAATAAGGGTAGCGCCGTCAGGTAAAACAATTGCATCAAGCTGTGTTTTTAAAGCCTGACTATATATTGATGGACTTTCACAGTAGCCTTGAGGAGCGCGTTTGAAGCGGAAACTTCGGCCTCCTAAACTGAAGCCAAAAATATCCCTGCTTTCCTCAGCAATCGGGATGCTGAAGAAAGCATTCTTTAAGTCAATCACCGAGAACCAGGTGGCGGAAGCTGGAATCATAGTCAATAGGGCAGTGATATTAGGGACAACTGGAAACTGTGGCACAACTATTTTATTTACCTCTCTAAGATCAATCACGAACCTGTAAACAGGTGGCTTAGAGGGGTCAGTACGTTTCAAAACAGTCAGAAGAGGACTATTACAAACGTTGCCTCGTGTCTCTTCAATTACATCTTTTTCAATTAAATCATAAATGATCGCTAGCAACGCCTTTTCACCTTCACTAGAGATCTTGTATTAGGCAGTATTTCCAAAAGACCCACATCATTAGGACCAGTAGCCCAAATGGTATCAGGAAGAAACGACAATTCGGTCGGAAGTTTATCCTTCGACAAATACATTGGAGAGACCATTTTCCTACCCAGTGTAAGTTGTACTCCCGAAGGAGAACAATATAATGTTGCATATAATCTTTTCAACAAATCCAATCCTAACAAGTTTTCACCACAACCTGTCGTCAGAATAAGGGGTGCTTCCAATTCACAAGGTCCAACAGAAAGGGACATAGGACTAGAAATCGGGTTCCTAACCGGGGCGCCAGAAAAACCTACTGAAACATTCATCTCACCAGACAAAGGTGCGCCAGCGAGTTTTGAGTGCATAATAGAACTCTTTGTAGCACCAGTATCCAACAGAAAAGGCTCCGACACACCTGATGTAATCACCTTAACATAAGGTCCATTCTGATCTACTGGAACTAAAAAAACTCCCTCTCTTCGTCTATGGCTGTCCTAGCAATTATTACCTTCCAGGTTCTCATCTTCTGCATAGTAGTCGTCAGCATAGTACTGAGCCGTCCTACCAGACGCGTTATGTTGCTGGTCAAAACTATTCATTGAGTTTTGAGACGGAAAGGAACGCGTGTTCTGGGGGAAACTTCCACGTCCTCTACCTCTAGGAGCTTGTTGAACACCTCGATCTCTTGCGCCAGAAGCACCATTCGTACACTGTAACAAAATAGGACAACTATACTTGAAATGACCCTCTTCTTTACAATATGAACACTGATTGGGACATACAGGAACACGTGGTTGAGAAAAGTCGAACCTTTGCTAGTTTCTCTGGAACTGTTGAGGTTGCTGATAGTTACTCTGACCACCACGTGGCGGATACGCCTGTTGTAAAAGAACCTTCGTCTTTAATTCTTTAGTTTTCTTGTCTGCTCTATCCTTCTCATCTTTATCCCTATTTTCGTGGTACTGTGCAGTAGCCAATATTTGTGCTGAAGGGGAAACGGCCCAAGAACTCTCTGAATCCTTCAATTTCTTACACAGCTCGGCAAGCAAATTGTGCACAAACTTGTCGACGAACAACCGTTGACCACCTTCTGTACTCATATCTTGACCACTGTGGTCGATAAACGTTTCCTCAAACCTGGTGAAGAAATCAGACACTGTTTCATCTTTCTTCTGCTTACACGCAGACAATTTATCCCAATTCACATGCATCGCAGGCATTAAAGACTTCATGTAAGTAATGATCCTAGAAGGCAGTTCTGCTACCAAAGTCTCAGGCTTCGCACCACCAACTTGTCTATCATTTGCAGCACTAATATTAGCCCACGAGTCACCTAACTCTTGTGCATGATCTGTATGGCGAATCAATCCCCACAAAGGCTGTGGAACAACATTCCCAAATAACATGTCTATGTCGGCTAAATTCATAATGCATGAGTCTGCAGTCTGTGATAATTCCTTATAATACCCTGCCGGGTTTTTACGGGGATCAGGCAAAGTCTGCTTAAGGGCTAAAACTTCAGCTCGCTTCCATGGAACATGTACCCAAACATGCTGAAAATGAGCTGGGACAGCATCAATTTGATTAGCAACATCAGCCGCAACGGCGTCCTTCCATACCGGAGGGACTTCTCTCATTGGGTACTGTCGCACCTTTTTTTTAACAGAGGAGTCATGTTCGAACAATGACTGAGAAGGATCCTTATTCCTAAAGGACAACAACGTCGCAACTGCTTTCTCAACATCGGGACCCACAATCGTGCCCTTTTCAAACTCAAACCGTACACGGCACAAATCAGGCGGATTTGTTTCCAAATCATTATCCTCCAATTCCTCACAAAGGAAAGCACACATTTTCTCAAAAATGTATCTTTGTTTCGGTGCTTCCCATTGACGGAAGACATCCATACCAGACTCTACATCGTATCTTAAAGGGTAAACAACCCATTTACGTGCCATACAGTCAAACATTTCTCTCTCTCGACAATTAGGCAGTTGACTACGCGACTGCTTACGCTCCGAATCTGGGGTCACACCAGACGACCCAAAGAGAGGAAATATAAGGCTGGCAACAGTATCTGTCATTCTCTGTCGGACAGAAGGAGAAGTTGATGAAAGAACAGGAGGAAAAACAGAGGGAGGCAAGGCAGACGCAGAGGCAGATGCAGAGGCAGTATCAGGAAGAACACCAGAAGAGGCAGTCGATGTAGTACATAAAGTCGTAGGAGGTACAGATGGAGCAGGAAGCGAAGTCGGCGGCCCTTGAAGGGGCTGCGCCATAGTAGTAGAAGCCAACTGAAGAGGAGCTGGTGGCTGTGGAAGAACCTGAGGCACAATAACCGGAGGTTGCACAGCTAAAGGTTGCGGGGGTGCTGTAGCATTCTGGGCATAAGGGGGTGGAGAACGCAACAAGTGTGACATTAAAGGATCTTTCTCAAGTTCTTTTGCTGCAACTTACTGAAGAAGCGGAAAAACTGGATAACATTTATCGGTCACCATTTTACGTTGCCTGTGCAACTGCTCATTCATCTGTTCTTCTTCATCATCTTTAAACTGCATGGCAGCTTGCATTATCGAGATACCCTCTTCCCTCTTATTTCTCTTTGATAATTTAATTTCCTTCTGTTTGGCTTCCTTACGCCATAGGCGGAAAGAGTCAAACATCGCCGGCCGGGCTTTCTTCTTAAAAAGTTTAACCTCCAGATTATCCAGAATCTCTGTGTCAAAACTACCATATTGGGGCCATTTTAAAACACCATCTTTCCTGGTGTATCGGATCCATACTTCATTATATGTGAGGGGGCCTATGCCATGTTTCACATATAGTTCATAGGTTGGAGTTCCAATCGGAGGAACCGGACACGAGTCCTCCAATCGGGAATCCCTATTATAACCAAGACAAAACAAATTTCCATGTCTGCTAAGACCAGGCATCTTCGCTCTCCAGTCTAGCTTCAAACTTCAAAGGATTATCAAATACGATAGTCTTGTGAATACACGAATCCCTCGGCTTTGGTACTTGCAAGTTCCAAATCAAAGATCCCAAGGGCTTACCAAACTAAGAACCAAACTAAGGACTGGGAGACGCTCCACTTATACTTAACTGAGATATCGATGACGTCACCAGAAGACTCGTTTATCGTTTCGCTCTACCAAATCATCAAGGGTCCAAAACAGGGCGATAGTCAGGGCAGCAGTCCTTCGTAGCCGTCGGGAAGCGGGGAACCTCGCAGCAAAGACTTTCGGACCACGTCGACATACAGGGGTCGATGAAGTGGCGGCGTCCCTCCAGAATTTTCACACGAAGCTCCTCACGAACCTCTGGCTTGGACTGGTACCGCTGAAATCGTCCCACGTTGGGCGCCAACTGAAGTACTGGGTTTTTCAGAACACAGTGGTGCCAGGGAACACACCCTAAGACTTCGAGTCCTTCCTGTTTCAGACTACAGAAACACAGAGGGCCTGATTACGACCCTGGTGGTAAAAACCGCCAGGGCCGTGGTCCGCGGGAGCAAAGCCAACAGGCTGGCGGTGCTCCTTTGGGCATTCTGACCACGGCGGTACAGCCGCGGCCAGAAACGGAAAGTCGGCGGTGTACCGCCGGCTTTCCGCTGCCCAGGGGAATCCTCCATTGCGGCTCAGCTTGCTGCGCCGCCATGGGGATTCCGACCCCCATACCGCCATCCTGTTCCTGGCGGTTTCGGCCAATGGCATGGGCACTGCAGGGGCCCCCGTAAGAGGGCCCCACTTAGAATTTCAGTGTCTGCTTAGCAGACACTGAAATTCGCGACGGGTGCTACTGCACCCGTCGCACCCCTTCCATTCCGCCGGCTCCATTCGGAGCCGGCTTCCTCGTGGAAGGGTGTTTCCCGCTGGGCTGGCGGGCGGCCTTTTGGCGGTCGCCCGCCAGCCCAGCGGGAAACCCAGAATGACCGCAGTACGGTCTTCTGGCGGTTCCCGCTTGGCGGGCGGCTCCCGCCGCCCGCCAAGCTTAGAATCACCCCCAGAGTCCTCTTGGTGAAGTCAAAGATCTTGTTTATTGGCTGCAGCCAGTAACAGGTATCCTAGAAGTACAACACGGTGTATATTCTCAGGAGACTGCTCTCCTTGCAAAGCTAACCTTCTCTTTTATACAAAATATTATGCTTTAGGCAAACATTCCTTATTTTACAGTTGACCATTCACATATTTCACTACAAAGAAATAGCAGGGTTATGATGACAAGCCCATATTTCAGTTTGTTCAGCCCTCAATCAATTACCCGGCAAGGCTCAGTACTTTCATCAGATATCGTCAGACCCCCAATATAAACAGGCACCTCCTCCTTGTAAAGCAAGTCATAAAGAAAGAAACAGGGACAGGTGCGTGTAAGATTAGGCATGGTTTGTGTGTGATGAAAGGTTTTATGATGTGTTGTGCGTTGATACTAATCTCATTCGGCCACTGGGAAAGAAACTGGCCGAACAGGTTTGGCTTCAGGCAGTGGAGTCAGCTTGCCCAGGTCACAGAGGAGTCAGCAAAGATGTACGTGTCATTCAGACTCGTTTTCGGCATTAGTCATTGGCCTATGTGAGGGCAGTCACAAAATGGCTGTTGTTTAAATGGAACCCGAGGGTTCAGGACGGAAACTCTGATATTCAGGTGATTTCGTCACCCGAATATGAATACAATGCTTGTGCATACTATTCTAATCATTCTCGGTCTGCTGATACCAAAATCGTTGTGATACGACGATGTTTATAACACGGGTCCAGAATTTTCAGTACCACATCCATTGATGTATTATTCAAAGTTAGGGTTTATTGAGGCAACATTTTGTTTGCCAATATTTATTGTGAATGAATAGCTGATCTTGGTTTTGCATATATGTTTTCTTTCATGTTGTAGCCAGCCAATCAGATTGATCACTGTCCCAAGGGATTAGGCCAGCGGACAGGGAAAAAAAGAACTTGGGGCCAATTAGATTGCTCCAATTTTTGAATTTGTGGTCCTGCAGGACTCCTCCAAGAATTGTGCGAGATCAACTGTCAATATATCTATAAAATCTAAACCTTAATTTCTCAATGTTTACTGAACAGATGTACTCTACATCACAGTAGCACACTTTGTGGGTAAAGATCTAGCTTTCTGTCAAATTTGGTGCAGTTCTGTTTAGTCATTTTCTCTTCATCTTTCTCAAATTTTTCCTGTGGAAAATGCATGGGGAAAACGTGTTTTGAGAGACCCCATTTTTTGACTCCTACTTGACAGAGCAATCTAAAACTTTCCAGAAGGAGCCGAGGTAGATGAAATGCCTCCAAACAGCTATAGCCATAGAGACATGGAGACATAGCTATACAGGTATAGAAATATAGAGAAATATAGATATGGCTACATTGATACAGATAGATAGCTAATTAACACAAATTAAAATCATTATTAATGTTTACTTCATTTGAATATGTATTTAAAATAGTAAACATTTCTATTATTATTAGTAGTAGCAGTATTAGTAGTAGTAGTATCTATTAATATATTACATTTACAATCATAAATCTATTATGAAAAAACACATTTAATTTTTTATGAAGTTTATTTTTCTAACAATGTAAAGAAAAGAAAATAGCTTAAAAATTACATTTTGTTTAAACAAAAAAAAAGATAATATATTTAAATGAAGTTAACAGACATTTGTAAATATTGAATTTCCAGTATTCCCTTCTGTTACCAATAGACCATGTCTAAAGAAGCACATCTCTCCTCTTAGCCAATATATTTTTTATGTATTCACATCCTGATGGAAGCGAATAAATAGTTAACAGAGTACTTCTCTAGTGCAAACGTCTACCCAAAGGCATCTGGATGCTATTGCATTTCACCCTCCCTGGTCAGCCATGCTCATAACTAAAAAAATATATATATATATATATATTTTGTAAAGAGATCAACAAATATATGGCACTTTACATTTTTCTATAAATATATTTCATATAAAAAATATCTATATCTAAAAACGTGCAAAATATTAATTGAATTAATATAGTTATTATAATATATTTCATTATTTGATAAATAACATAGACATTACAAATATGTCAACAATCATAAAAGAAAAAAACTAAACAGTGTAAACAGTTTCTAATATGTAAACTATTACTCGCACACGTTTGAACATTTTAAAATATGTGTGATTTAAGAGTGCCATTTTCCTGTCAAACCCCAGTCCTACAAGCATTGTGTATTGAGCAAAAGGGGTGACTGAAATATGCATAATTAGCTTTTACATGAATATGTGACGTTTCAGCAAAAGTATGTAAAGTTCCATATAAATATTCAAAATGAAACATAAGTATTTAGACCAAATGCAGAATTTGGCATTTTGCAGTTTTGCTTTTTGAAATGTGTTTTTCGCGTAGACACATTCTTCCTACAAAAAGAGTGCAGGATAAAGCACTGTGAACAACTACAGCTCTCTGTTATGCATGTTGTTCAAGAGCATTTGTGTTTTTGTTTTACAACAAACAGCTAATTTGCTGTATATTCGTATGGTGAATTTGAGTAATAATGTAATTATGGGAATTTTGCCCAACAATAGCACACACAAGTACCAAGAGTATGCTAGCTATGGCAGTGTAATGCAAATTTCCCAGGGTCTCATTAAATTGCCATATATTTGTGGCAGGCAGATGTACTATTTTAACTCCTATCACACTGACATTTGGGAGACTGCTTATATTTGGACGAAGGCATGTTTACTATTCTAACTCCGGTCATATGAACATTCGGGAGTGTGCATATAAATGGGAGGCTTAATATTTCCTATTCTAAATCCAGTTCCACAAACAGTGGATAAATTGCTTATGGGGGTTCATGTTTACTATTTTAACCTCAGTCCTATGTAAATTGGGGAAATTACATATAATGTGGGGGGCTCCATATTTACTAGTCTAACTCCAGCCCTGCATGCATTAGAAACAATGTATATATTTTGGGGTGTGGGTGGGTCAAATTTACTATTGTAACTCTAGTCCCACTAACAGTGCCGAAAGTGCATATATTTAGGGAAGGCGATATTTACCATTCTAACTCCAGTCCTACAAACAATTGGGGAAATGCATAAAATAATGTGGGGAAAGTCATATTTACTATTCTAACTTTACTTGTCCACACATTAGAGAAATTGCTTCTATTTGGCAAAGTCAGATTTTCTCTTCTAACTCTAGCTCCACTAACATTTGGGAAAATGCATATAATTTGGTGGTTAGGGGAATTTTTATCTTCTAACTCCAGTTGTGCAAACATTGGGAAAGGTGCATATAATCAGGAAAAGTGGTATAACTAGTAAGAAAAGGATTAGGGAAGTACACATAATTTGGAGTGATATAAATTACTTTTATTAGTCCTGTCACACTAATATTGTAGCAAACAAGTATGTTTTTTCTTTTTATATTTTATATTTAGTGCCCTGCCCCCATTTGTTAAAATGTTTATATGGTTGAATAAATATTGAAATATCCTACCCAGCCAATTCTCCCACTCAAACTCAAAACCCAAGAAAACATTTAAAATTAATTAATTAGAATAATTATACAATGTAATAAATAATTCATAATTTAACAGGGTTAATTAAAATACCAAAACATATTAATTAATTACAGTAAATTATTAATATAAAAAATACAAAATAATATTTATTAAAAAACATCTACAAATGTACCCCAGAAATCAAACAAATGAGTTAAAATGTTTTATAAAAAGCTTTAAACTATTATTCACAATTTACATGTAACATAAAAACTCACTAAAAACGTTTAAAAAAACAGCTACCACAATATTTGAGAAAACATTATTTTACTTACTGTCCATATTTCTTGCTCAATATTTTTGGCCTTACTATTATGGCCAAATAATATTCTGAAGCCGTACATTTGAATTGTGATGTTAATTATTACAATGCCTTACATACACATCATGAATCCATAAGTCTTCTATCCACCCTGTCTCATTGGAGACACTGTATCTTTCCACAATGCAAAACAAGTTTTAGGATTTAACATTGCACAAGGGGCACACTGTCCTGTGCTGCAGTTTAGCAGAGTCTGAATTAGTGAGTGTTTGGAAAAAGTGAAAACCCTTGGTGTTCAGTGGGAAAAGAAGTGCTTCCAATTGTGAGGGCAGAAAAAGTATGCTCAGGTTCTCTTGCAAGACATAACATTGTTTTATATTTTATGGAACCCTTAGAACCTATATTTCTAAATGTACTGTTTCTTTGCTGTAGCTTCCTGAAAAACCTCATCACAAATGAATATCTCTGGGCTATTGCCACCTCTCTTCTCTGTGGAAATTCATTTACTAAGAATCTTCTCACTTGAAACAGATATTTCTTGTGCTCTTGTGAGGTCAATGACTTATTCTGTTACTCTTTTATTAGCAAAGAGGTTAGTGGATATTTTCAGATAAGGTGTTAAGACTCAAAGCAACCCAGGTCAAGGAAAAGATGATGTCTGGTGTCAGAAATTGGTTTAATATTATGGCAGAGGTGACTCCCTACCAATGTAATAAACACAATCTGGCTTGGTAAAAACGTCAAGCAACAAAACAGTTTTAAATTATAGAACGCAACATATTATAATTTTCAAACCAATTTAGCAAGGTAAAGAATGTATGCTGTGCACTTGCCAGGGATTAGAGAGATTCAGCTACCCAGTGCTAACTATTTTCTCTCAACCCTACTTCCTTTCACAGCAGTTTCATTTTGCTTCACTAAAAATTACTCTGGGGGGCCTGTTTCAATATGTGGCTGTGGCGGTCTGACCACCATATTACGAGTTAGGTGGGTGGACCCTTCTAAAGACTGCCATCCCTGCCAGGATCACAGATCCTGATGTGCTGATAACGGTCCTGATTGTAATCTGCCAGTTCCTTGCCACCCTGCTGATTACAACTTTGTTCTCCGCCAGTCTTTTCATGGCGGTTTCCCCACAATGAAAAGGCTGGTGGAGAATAAGAGCAGGGGGCTAAAGGGGGGCCCTGCACTGCACTGCCCATGTCCATAGCCAACTGCTATCTTGTAGCACTGTTCCCACTGGTCTGAGTGGGAACAGTGGGACATTTTAAGGTTTCTGCCAGTCAGCCAGGTAAGGCCGGCGGAAACCTTGTCCCCACTTTTTTGCCTGTTATCATTGTGCTTAGACTGTTTTCACTGGGATCGTGCTAGCCAGTTTCCCAATGATTGTGATCTCTCCTCTAAACTTTGTTGCCATGGTACCCTTTACGCCCCACAGTTGGCATACTGGTGTAACCCTGTATGACCCTAGTATATGGTACTTAGGTATAAAGGGCATTGGTACATCAGGGTTCCCCCAAGGGCTGCAGCTTGTATTATGCCACCCATGGGAGCCCATGCAAACTGTGTCTGCATCCCGCCATGTGTAGCCTGCATCAAAAGGTACATGCACCCTTTCACTGCTGGTCACTACACCAGGTCAATCTAAGTCACCCCTATGGTAGGCCCATTCAGACGAAAGGGCAGGGTGCAGGTTCCTGTGTGTGAGGACACCCCTGCATGAGCAGAGGTGCCCCTACGAGCTATATTTCCAAAACACTGGGCTTTGTAAGTGCGGGGAAGCCATTTTATCCGTGTACCAGCCACAGGTCACTCACTATTTGTGGTCCAGCTACATAATGGTAACTCCGAACCGAGGCATGTTTGGTATGAAACATGTCAGAAGCATACTCCAATACTAATGCCAGTATTGGTGGCATGAAGCCATGCACTCTGGGGGCTCCTAAGTGGACCCTACCATATTGCTCCTACCTATCTTCCAGGGTATGCAAGCAGCCACGCTGCTGCAGTCCTGCAGACAGTTTTCTGCCCTCTTGCTGCTTGGCTGACCCAAGCAGGGGAAGGCAGAGCAAAGGATTTCTCTTGGAAATAAGTGTGACTGGGCTGGGGGTTAAGCTCCCTGCACCACCACACTGCTTTGAAGGGCACATTTGGTGCCCTCCCAGAATAATCCAGTTTGCACCAGTCCAAGAATCCCCAGTCCCTGCTCTGGCACAAAACTACGCAAAGGGGTGGTGCCCAGAGCTCTTCCAGATAGCCACTTGATTCTGCCATCTTGGAAACCAGATATGCAAGACTTTACCAGGACTCTTCTGCATTGACCTCTTCTGCTCCTGGCCACTGGGACCTCTGCTGGACTTCTCAGGAACCAAACAAGCCTGCAACACCCGAGATGACCTCGCCTTGCAACATTGTTTCTTTGGCTCCTTCCAGCAATTGCAACATTTCCATTGATGTGTATCCTCTGGGGTCAGCAAGACTTCAGCTGCACCAAAGAAGCAAGAAGGAATCTCCCTTAGTATGAAGGACTTCCTCCCCTACATCGTCAGGCACCTGAGGCAACAATGTCTGGCTGATGGGATCTGCTCTCTGCTGGAACTGCATGGATCTTCCAGCACAGGTAGTGGTTCTGAGTGGTCCACTTGGTCCTCTCTGCCTTTTGTCCAATTTGGGAGACATTGAGACATTTCCTATACCCCTGCAGGACAGAATCCCTGTGCACCGTGACTCTTGCAGCAACCAAGGATTGTCGACACCTGCTTGAAGGGATCTTCAAACTCCAAGTAGCCCCGGCCTCCAGCAGTTCATCCTTGTTAAGACAGTCTCCTATCTGCTGCTCCAGCGATGCAGGACTCCTCTCCAGATGTGCTACCTGGTCCTCACTGCAACATACTGTGTCTGCTGCAGTGGGTTGCCTGTGGAGGTTCTGATTTCATCTGCTGGCTCTCCTGACTACTGAGGGTCAGCTCGGACTCCTCTCCTAGAGTCAAGTTTCCCGGGCCTTGCTGGTTCACTTCAGCTCTGCAAATCCTCTTCTGCCCAGATTTGACCTTGACAAAGCTTGTTGGTGGTCTGATCGCTGACCCATTTGGGACCTGACAACTGGTGTGAGACAGCTTCTGCATCACTTCAGGGACTCCTCTGCAACTCTTGGGCTCCACTGCTGACCTTCATCTTCCATTGTTGCCCTAGATCTTCTCCCACTGACGGGTGGGCAGTGGCTCCTTCCCCTCCTGGACACTCCTGTGTGGACTGGACTCTGTCCCCTTCATTGAAGGTCCACTTCATCTAGAATTTACTGTTGGGTTCCACTGGACTGGTCCTGTTCTTGCAAACTTACTTTTCCCTATCCCCTTGTTAGCCTATGGGAAGACCAGGTATCTTACCTCTGCTCTCCTGGTCACTAGGGGTCATCTAGGTACTTACCTCTTTGGGGTCCAAGTTCTCCTAGCTCCCTACTAACTACTCCACATCCTTGGGTGGGGACCTAACTTAACATTCCACTATTTTAGTATATGGCTTGGCCCCCTCTATAGGGCTCTATCTATTTTCTGCTATTTCTTACCAGTGCTTGTTGTTTTTCTATGCTAATTCCTAGTACCTACTGTAGGGTCTGCCTATAGTAATATAATTCAGTGTTGCTGTAATAAAGTACCTTTATTTTTGCAACACTGTATGGTTCCTTTCATGTGAGATAAGTTGCTGTGTGACTACTGTGGTAATGCAAATGCTTAACACTCCTCCTAGATAAGACGTGGCTGCTCCCCACACCATAAGAGAGCCCTGGCCTTCTAGACACTGTTCACTAACTAATAAAGGTTGCCTGGACCTGGTATAAGTTGTAACCACCATAGGCGTCGACCACACACCAGGCCAGTCTTCCTACATTGGTGGTGCAGCGGTGGGATAAGACACTTGCAATTGCCTTACCACACTGTCACTGGCACCTTTCCACAAGAAAGTTTACCACTAATCTATAGGTTATACTTGGTAGTTGGATCACTAAGCTTCTTGTTTAGGTAAAAAAAATATATATAGTAGAGCACCCCATGCCTCAATTATTGAACATCTGACTATAGCAAATAGATGTCATAGTCAAATAATCACTGTATAAAATGCACAGATATATAAGGGAATAAAGTAAAAAAAATCAGTTGCATAAACAACTGGGTGTATATTTTATGAGTGCTTGTTATCTTTACTAGTTAATATAAACAATCATAACATATGTATCGTATCTATTTGTAAATTCATACGTTCATAAATACATAGCCTAATACAAATACAAAAATACAAAAAATTTTTTTTAAAATACATAGCAATTCTTATCCAATTCCAATCCAAAATGATTTTAAAGGCAATCTTATACAGTGATTATTCGACTATCACATCTATTAGCTATAGTCCATTATATTTTTTTGTTTTGTGATTAACTAGTTTGGCTGTCTGATTCCAGCATGTACATACTGGCAAAGGATGTATCTTAGTGTTTGAGCACCACAAATATATATAATTATAATTGAGAATTTGAGGAATGTGCAGCTAAACAGTGTCACTATTGCCTTTTATGTTTTTTGTGTTTTTCTCGTTTAGGTAAGTTGGGGTCTGGCATCACCCTTTCTCAAAATGTTTAGAAAGTCTAGTTACTTAGAGTAGGTAGGTGCAGCCACACTACTTTAGGGAAAATGTATACAGTAGAAAACATAGCTCAGGCCCCAAACTCTCGGTATGAGGGCCTCACCTTTCAGGAATAAAGGGAAATATGTGCTTCTAGGAAGCTGAAGTCAGGGAGAAATCCCAACAAATATCTACTTCTAGGTTTGCTCTTCCAGGCTGATAGACAGAGCACTGCAGGCCAGGAAGAGCAGGAAGTAGCGACTGACCCTCCAGTATTAGATAGGGTAGACCTAGGTTTCACTGGAGAGGGTCAGGATGAAACTGGGGGACACACCAGTAGGTCCACTTTTACTCCCAGAGAGTTGGTGAAAAGGGTCTCCAGGAGGAGGGATAGATCCTCTTCATCTGTCCACACCCATGTTTCAGCAGTATCTGATGAGACTAACCACTCTTGCTCAGAGGGGGAGCCCTTAAATAGGGAATTCAGCAAACAGAGGCTAGGAGAGGCCAGACTGAGGCTTCAGCAGCAAAAGATAGCCGTAGATATGGAGGCCTTGTCAGTAGAGAGAAAAAGGCAGCATTCAGGGTTGATACTCCATGCTGGCAACAGCAGCTTTCGATAAACTAGGGTCAAGGAGGACTCCTATGACTCCAGAAATCTCTGTGAAATTGTCCCAATTTACAAGGTTGGGGATGACATTCATAAGCGGTTCACTGCTTTGGAGAGGGCCTGTAAGGTACAGAGGGTCCCTCAAAGACAGTGTGAAGCCATCTTGCAGGTTTCCTTTTCTACCAAAGGTAGGGACAAACTCCTCACTGTCAGAGGGGAAGATGCAGACAATTATCAAGCATTTAAGAATGTACTCCTTGATGGATGTGGGTTAACCACAGAGGAATATAGAATCAAATTCAGGGAGACTAGGAAGGAGACCTCCCAGGGTTGGGTAGATTTTATGGAAAGCTTTGTCAAGTTCCTGGAAGGCTGGTTGCATGGCAGCAATGTGATAGATTATCAGGGCTTGTACAATCTTCTTATGAGAGAGCACATTCTTAATAATTGCATATCTGGTAAGCTGCATCAGTACCCGATGGACACAGATCTGACCTCTCCCTAAGGATTGTGAAGGATGGCAGACAAATGGATTCACACCAGGGTGGATAGGAAAACTCCCACAGGGGTGATCAAAAGAAGAAGGATTCTTCCAAAAATCAGGACAAAGTTGAGGACAAATCTATCTAAAGACAAGAAAGTGTCTTCATCAGGCCCACAGCACTCTGAGGGGTGGGTCTAAATCCTCTTCCTCTCCCCACAAGAAACCTTGGTGCTACATCTGTAGACAAAAAGGCCACAGGGCAGGTGACAGCACCTGCCCTAAAAGAACACCAAGCCTGCTACTGCCATTGCCACTTCTACCCCTAATGCCCCTATGTTAGAAATTGGGTCTTTGGTTGACAGTCAGGTTACCCCCTGTTCAAGCAAGAACACTCACTCTAGTCAGGGTAAAAGAGAATCACCCTCAGCTAACCCCTGCTTACCCCCTTGGTAGCTTGGCATAGCAGTAGGCTTAACTTCAGAGTGTTAGGTGTAAAGTATTTGTACCAGCACACACAGTAACTTAATGGAAACACTACAAAATTACACAACACCAGTTTAGAACAATAGGAAATATTTATCTAAACAAAACGACAAAAATCCACAATACACAAGTCAAGTTATCAATAAAAAATAAAAAATAGTCTTTAAGTAGTTTTAAACACACACTAGCGCTGCTAGCGTGAAAATGTCCCTGGTGTGCTTAAAAAATAACCTTGCACGGGCCGGTGTGCGTCAAAAATAACCCCGCACAGGTGGGTGTGAGTCGGAAATCCAGCCGCACGATGATCCGAAAACCCCACAGCGCAGGTTGTGATCTCCCAGCCTCCATCAGCGATGCTGCGCGTCATTTCTCCTGCTCCGTGCGTCGATTCTTCGGTCGCACTTCCTGCGAACGTCATTTCTCAGCTGCAGAGCCGGCGGCGCGTCATTTTGTCAGCCGCAGATTGGAGTCACGTCAATCTTTTCCCCGCACAGCACTCTGTGCGTGGATTTTCTTGTCTTTAGGCTGACAGCTTCTCCTTTCAGGGTCCCAGTAACTGAATGGGAACCACAGGGCAGAGTAGGAGTCTCTCAGAGACTCCAGGTGCTGGCAGAGAGAAGTCTTTGCTGTCCCTGAGACTTCAAACAACAGGCTCTAGATCAAGCCCTTGGAGATTTCTTCTCAAGATGGAAGGCACACAAAGCCCAGTCTTTTCCCTTTTACTCTGGCAGAAGCAGCAACTGCAGGATAGCTCCACAAAGCACAGCCACAGGCAGGGCTGCTCTTCTTCTTCAGCTCTTCTCCAGATAGAGGTCCCTCCTGGTTACAGAAATGTTTCTAAAGTCTGTGGTTTTGGGTGCACTTCTAATACCCAATTTCTTTTTTGAAGTAGGCATACTTCAAAGTAGAGTCTCTTTTGAATGTGAAATCCTGCCTTGCCCAGGCCAGGCCTCAGGTCACCAGGGGGTTGGAGACTGCGTTGTGTGAGGGCAGGCACAGCCCTTTCAGGTGTGAGTGACCACTCCTCCCCTCCCTCCTAGCACAGATGGCTCATCAGGATATGCAGGCTACACCCCAGCTCCCTTTATGTCACAGTCTAGTGTGAGGTGCAACCAGCCCAACTGCCAGACTGACCCAGACAGGGAATCCTCAAACAGGCAGAGTCACAGAAATGGTATAAGCAAGAAAATGCTCACTTTCTAAAAGTGGCATTTTCAAACACACAATCTTAAAATCAACTTTACTAAATGATGTATTTTTAAATTGTGAGCTCAGAGACCCCAAACTCCACATGTCCACCCACCCCCAAAGGGAATCTACACTTTAATCAGATTTAAAGATATCCCCCATGGTAACCTATGAGAGGGACAGGCCTTGCGACAGTGAAAAACGAATTTAGCAATATTTCACTGTCAGGACATATAAAACACATTACTATATGGCCTACCTTAACCATACACTGCACCCTGCCCTTGGGGCTACCTAGGGCCTACTTTAGGGGTGTCTTACATGTAAGAAAAGGGAAGGTTTAGGCCTGGCAATTGGGTACACTTGTCGAGTCGAATTTACAGTTAAAACTGCACACACAGACACTGCAGTGGCAGGTCTGAGACATGATTACAGAGCTACTTATGTGGGTGGCACAACCAGTGCTGCAGGCCTACTAGTAGCATTTGATTTACAGGCCCTGGCACCTCTAGTGCACTTTACTAGGGACTTAGTAATACATCAAATATGCCAATCATGGATAATCCAATTACATACAATTTACACGGAGAGCATATGCACTTTAGCACTGGTTAGTGGTGGTAAACTGCTCAGAGTTCAAAAGCCAACAGCAACAGGTCAGAAAAAATAGGAGGCAGGAGGCAAAAAGACTGGGGATGACCCTGCAAAAAGAGCTATTTCCAACACACCCTATCAGTAGCAAAAGCAAAGTTAGTAGTAGTCACTCCAAGAGTATAGTTAGGCTCACCCTGAGAATTGTAGTGGTCTCTGGGTTAGTCAGAGAGACCAGTGAGGCAGTTTGGATCTCTGAGGGTTGTCCCCTTCTTATAGGTAAGTACAGGCAGCATCCCCTTACCAATGGTTTTGAGGCTGAGGCCTACAGGGACCCAGGTGCCAGTGTCCTGGTCCTGTTCTGGCAAACTTCCTTTTCCAAGTCCCTTTGTAGGCCTATGGGAAGACCAGCTAACCCACCTCTGCTCTCCTGGTCGCTGGTAGTCATCTAGGTTCTCACCTCTTGGGGGTCCAAGTTCTCCTAACTCCCTACTAACTACTCTACATCCTTGGGTGGGGTATCTAACTTTGTATTCCACCATTTTAGTATATGGTTTGGCCTCCCCTACATGGCTGTAGCTATTTTCTTCTATTTCTTACTAATGCTTGTTGTTTTTCTATGCTAATTCCTAGTACTTACTATGTGTATATATAATGTATACTTACCTCCAGTTGGGGTTCTGCCTATTGTAATCTAGTTCAGTGTTACTGTATTAAAGTACCTTTATTTTTGCAACACTGTGTGGTTCCTTTCATGTGATAAACGTTGCTGTGTGACTACTGTGGTAATGCAAGTGCTCTACACTTCTCCTAGATAAGTCTTTGCTGCTCACCACAGCTACCACTGGAGAGCCCTGGCTTTCTAGACACTCTTTACTAACTAATAAGTGTTCCTGGACCTGGTATAAGGTTCAAACCCCATAGGTGTCCACCACACATCAGGTCAGCCTTACTGCATGGTGGGGCGCCAACTCCACAGCAGTGGCGTCCTCCCTGTGAGTTTGGCAATACCGCATTGGGACTGTTTAACTCATAATGAGCTCCAAACGTACTTATACAGGAGGCCTATGTAATGCCTTAGAACTCCCGCAAGCTTAAACAAAAGCTTGTGGGGAAGGTCACTCTTAATAGCACATCGAAAAAAAGAAATGAGGTATGGCTATTTTAGTTCAAATGCATGTAAAATGCAGAATGTCAAAAAAGCAAGCTTTCAAAGGAAGTAAGCCTGGGATTCACAAAAGGATACTATATACCATAAAATAATACTAGTCATATAAATATATATGCCAAACAGAGTCAAATTCGACTTTCTGCCTCACCTTCACAGGGTTCTGTTTCAGGTAAGAAGAACCCAGTAATCTGACAGGAAGGCAGCATTATGAATCCTAGCCCCTGGATTGGTCAAGTAAATCCAATGTTAAAAGCAACATGCGTGGAGAGACTATGCGTGGAGTTGTCTCAGATTACTTAGTAGTAGAACCTTGGAAATTATCAAACCTAGCCTGTGGGTGAATGTAGTGAATTTCTTCAAGTTATACCTTCTGCTTTACAACATTGCCCACTATTACAATCTTGTTAGCCATTACAGTTATGCATCCTGTACAAACTCTCCACAACATCCTCTCAGGATCATGACTTCAACCTGGACGCTCAGTTCATGTTAGGTAAATCTCTCCATCTCGATTTAGTTATGAAGAAAACAAACCTTGTTGTAAGTATCAAGCTTCTGAACAAAAGCTAGCCTATGTTTCTGTACAGGACTTCAAAACAGCTTTGTAAGTACTAGCGATATGCCATAATGAATATGGGAGCCCAAGATGTGCCCAGCTCCCTTTTGAGCATTCATACTCTGCTGTAAGGTTGGTTACTCCAACACTCTCCAGTGGCTGACAGAACTATCTATCTTCGATACAAGTCTCTCCTACTATGCTGTCAAGTTTCAATGCTAGGGAAAACATCACCCTTAAGAGGTCATTTTCCAGTAACACTCCAAAAATACAAAACTTCTACACCTGAGTCTGGACCCCTCATTTCATATCGTATAACCAATCTGAAAAGCAGTGTCAAAGCTAATAGATCTGGCACTGGCGGGGCAGTATCTTGGCTTTGTTAATGCTTATTTTATTTTGCCATGGTGTGTGAAAAACGTTATTGTTGGAAAGCTGCGAGCCATTGTCAATCTAAAAATTGCCTTTGCAGTTCCTGGCACTAAAATAACTACTTACGTTAACGTGTTCCTTGTGAAATGCAGTCACTCACAGTGAAGCTAGCCAATGATTAAAGCGAGCTGACCCGATAACCCACGCTTTAAGCTTTACTAGGAAGAAGAAAATATGAATAAAAAAATAACAGAACAATCGACGGAGAGGACTGGCTGAAAATACCTGTTAAGTACATATCCATATAATTTTAGTAAAATCAAAAGTTTGTGGCTAACACTAGATTTAAAAACAAGTATTTCCAAATACTTATTATACTAAGGATAAACTTAGCTGGTTTCTACATCCAAGCTGTCATTCACTAATCCATCTCCTTCAACACAGAAATGCTAAAACGACTGCCTCCCTCACCTCCTATCAAGGAAGGACTTTTAAAATTATTTCGTATGCCTTCATTGTCTTTATTTCCACTCCCTCGTTCTCTTTATTATTACACCAATGGTCATTTGCTGCTCTCTTCTTATTATCTGGCTTCAAATTAACACGTCTAGTACTTTTAATTAATATACAAATGTCATAGAGATACTTAAATGACTTTGGGCCAGATGTATCAAAAAACCCTTTTGCAATTCGGTAATAGCGATTTTTAAGAAATCGCTATTTCTGAGTCGCAAAATGGTAAATATCATCTTTGCGATTCGGTAATAGCGATTTCTTAAAAATCGCAAATGCTAGTACTGAATCGCAAATTGCGATACCAGCCCCATTCGCACCTATGGGCCTGCCATATTCACCAAATTTTTTGCATTTCTCAAATTGCGAATTCTTAACTGGAATTCGCAATTTTGGGAAATGGAAACCCCAGGGTGCTGGGGGTCTAAGGCCCCCTCTGCTGCACCCCAATCATTTTTTAAAAGACATGTAAGGCACACACATGCCAAAGGGGCATGTGTGCGTTACATGTCAATTTTAAAAATGCATTTTTAATGCATTTTTAAAATTTGCACATGGTTACCACCAAGTTCATCTTGGTGGTAATAGCGATTCCTTAATGCCCAATTCGAATTAAGGAATTGCTTGTTACGTGTGGTTTAGAAATCGCAAATAAGGACTCCTTATTTGCGATTTCTTATTTAGAGAATTGCAATTTGCGATTCTCTAAATGGGGTCGCTAATTTTAACGATTCGCTATTTTAGCGATTCCTTAAAATTGCATTGCGAATGCCTTTCATACATACTGAAAGGTATTTTTGCATTCGCAAACGACCATTCGCACTGTTTGCGAATGCAAAAATGGTTGATACATCTGGCCCTTTGTTTCTAATAATGTAAATAATGTTATTAATTGTATGGCAACACTGTCTTATAAATCTCTCTTACACCATATAGGGTTTGAAAACACTATACTAAAAGAACTAATAAAAATTTGAAAATGTGACATAAATAATGTAGCATAACACTGAAATACACTGTAATATATCTGAAATTGAATTCTTAGAGCCCAGAACCAATTTAACTAAATGGGCAGGAAAACTCCATATTAACATTAACTCCCAGTGACACACACATGAAGAGGAAGCAGTTAAAGAGATTTACAGATACAAGTTTCCAATAATTATGTGTTATTAACATCATCCAGTCGCACATACAGCAACAATGCAGACATCAAAAGATTTTCTTCATATTCAAAAGGCGATTCCTACTCATTGAAATACATTGCACACACAAAATAGACATAGCGGCACCGAAGCACACTACTCCACCCTGACAAAGCACTCCAGTTGACCAATAACTGAAATTCGGCAGAGGTTGGTAGTGGTAAAAACATGTCATGCAGACCACCAATCGCACCAGCATATCGGCAAGAAAAACATAAAACGTCTCATGGCTGCACCTCGGTACAACCTCCTTTTCAGCGATGTTCCTGCCTTTATGCAGATCGTGTTCTGCGTCATTAAGGCATTTTATGAGGCCAAAACCATGTCAGGAAACTTCACCAGTCTGGACATCATGACTCCAACATGCAAATGCTAAAAGCACCTAATGTTCAAAGAGATGTTATCTTGTTCAGGCAGCATCAATAGGATAAACAAAATAGCAACGCCAACTAAACGCCCACATGGCTGCCGACATTCTTCCAGGTGCACTTGCCAATTATGGAAACTGCTCATAGCACTACACCATTAACCACTCATTTAGCAGACAAAACTACTCATGCTGGACAGCAGGAAATAAATAAGCAGACACAGCAAATCTCACAACAAATTCCACATCAAAATAATCACAAGCCTGCGGCTCGGGCCTATTCCCCGGGTTCAGGGCCTTTAATATCCGGTGTAGGCCTTTGCAGAGGGCTCTAAGGCTGTTATACTACTGAGTAGGTACTTCTGATAGCTCAACATGTGTAATACGAATGTGCTACATTTTGAAGAGTATTTTACAGGTTATGTTAACATAAAACTAAGGGACCAGGTGCCAACCCTTTATTGGGAGATGAGGTTCAATTAATGCACATTATGCGAAGGTTACAATATTCATCAAACTGAGTAAGTTACAACCAACATCAGCATCATCATTTGAAAACCAGTATGAAATACGAAGCGCTGAAGCAATGTAGAACATTCACAGTCACAAAATTTAAACAAAATAAAGGTTTAACTGAGAAAGGCTAAGGAATCACAGCCATAGCTCACTTAGATAACAGTAGAAAAGACATGACTGTAAAGTTTAAGCTGTGTTTTGCTCCCTGATTTAGCATTATATTTCCAATGATAAAAACAAAGCATTCCTCATAAGAGCACAGTTATCTCATGATTTTAGCATTTTTTTCACCAGTGCATCTTTGTGGTTGTAGTGAGGCACAGATTTTGCTTGTCATCATGTGGCTTGACCTTAACACCAATGTGGCTGCTGGAGTGAACTTTAAATTAATTGGGATATATTTATCAAGGAGTTGCATTGCTCCTACACCACACAACGTGGTGCAAAAGTGATGCAACTCTTAAGTTAGACTTATCAAGCCAGGCAAGGCCACCTTACGTGACCCTGGCTGGTGTGATAAATCTAGAGTAACGCAGCGCAAGCCACTGCGTTGCGTCACTCTGTCCTGGGAAGGTGTTTCGTGGGTAAAGTGCTGTTATTCCCATGCATTCACCCACGGTATTTGATGCATTCCCAGATTTACCATTACTGGTAGACCTGGGAATGAGACAGAAACCTATGCCTCCCCAGGTGAGGTGTAACAAGGGGAAATGCCTTTATTTCTCCTTGTCACTTTCTCTTTTTATGTGGGATGCATTCTGCAGTCCATATAGAATGAGGAAAATGCCCCCAGGATCGTTATTGTGCAGGCAGGTGCTCCTTACTGCATAAATATAATCCTGCCCACAATGTAGGAACGATTGCACCGTGTTGCAAGGGAGGCTGCTTTGGCATTAGGGAGCGCATTCTGGGTCATCACTAGGAAAAGCCAGGAAAGCACCATACAATATTAAGTACAGCGCATTCCTGCCCTTAGGTAAAGTGCATTCAGGCACTTTCCCATCACGCAGAGCACCACAGCAAGGTGACTTGCTGCGCTGCATAATTTCATAAAAAACATGCCCCTAATTCAGTGCTTAATTTGAGCCGGTGATTTCCGGTGCCGGACACTGGCACTTATTTTTGAGGACTGGCGTTTATTTTTCTCCTCAAGCACTTACTTTAAGCAAATGATACATATGGGAAAGAGGGAGGAAGAGAAAAACAAAAAAAGCGTCCCAAGGGGAGAAAGCAGAAAACTGCAAGAGTGATCTGAAGGAACAGGGAGTGGCTGTAAATGGATTAAAGAGGCCTGAGATGGTTTCAGGATTAACTGCCTCAGTAGTGTGTACTCGCTCATTTAATTGCAGCAGCCGCGTGTTTCAGAGGAGAGCTTTGGGCGCGGCACGTTTGCACTGCCCTAATTGTGCTTTGGATGTAAAGCAAGTGTATGTTTTTATTTACACGTGCGTTATAAAACCATTAATGTAAAGAAGCTTTCACATTCCCATACCTCTGGTCCCTTTTTAGCATATTCGCAGACCGAGAAAGGAAAAGGAAGTACAGATCAATTTACAAGTAAAATAATTCCCAACAGATAGATGAAATGTCCTCACATTTCACAGCCTGTCACAGCCTGTCTTTGAACACAAAGTAAATGCTCCAAGAAAAAAGGCACATAACTCATTTTATTGTTAAGTATTCATCTTTATGAGGGAGTACTGTACCATCTCCTGCACTCATTAGTCCCAACCCACCTAAAGTCATGTCAACCAGTCTGCACCCAATTAAAATGCAACCACTCAAGAGGTAGAGCTGCTGTGACGTGTTTACTATAAACTACATGGATACTGTTTGCATGACTAAACATAGTGAAACATTTTCATGGTATTCACCCTTACTCTAATTTCATTAACCCTTTAGCCATAATTTTCTTTTTACTAAATTACTGTAATGTGTTTATACTACAATACACACTGTTTAGACTTTATACTTTTTTTCTTTTTATCTATGTTATGCTCTGTTGTGTTATTTTATGTTGTTATGCTATTTTATGAAGATTTGTTGAGGTATATACATGTTGTCTTCATTGCTACTTGATATGTTTAATAACTTTAAAAGAGTACTGAACAATTCTTAACAGAGAGTACGAAACTTTAGGATTAAATTAGTTACATCTGTAGTCAACTTCCAAAACACATACAGGCCCTTTAAGCTTGCGGCATCACTACAGGAGGTTAGGCATTGTGAGAATGTGATACCAGTAACACTCAGCTGTCTAAATGAGAGTAGACAAAGCGTGTAGTTAGCTGCATGCAAATTCCATTTGCACTAACGCTAACCTGGTAGATGAAATGAAGAGGGCTTAGTCTCGATTTGTAGCGTGCACAGCTATGTAGATGCGTGCATGTCCGTGTCTATGTGTGTCACATGTATAGCCATGTGCAAGTGTTGCCGTGGAGGTATGAGTGGGCGTGCGTGTATAGCTCTCATGTACAACAGCGTGGTGTATGGGTCTGTTTGCCTGTGTGTGCTGACGTGTACGGCCACGTGCATATATAGCTGTGTGTGTCTGTGTGCGTGTGTGTGCCCGTGAGCTGTTTCTTTATAGAGCTTTACAGAAGTGCCATAGTATGGGATCATTCTTTCACTATAGAATACAATTGTGAGTAATCAACAGAGAGCCAAGTTGAAAGATAAACTAGAAAATGAATGTACTCTGGCCACCATTAATCCAGCGATTAATGAGCGGTCCAGCGAAACAGAGGTGGACCAAAGTCTCCTTGAGATAGTCTTGCCACATTAATTAGCTTGCCCTGGCTCAAGGGTTTCCTAATTAGAGGTGCTGGGCAAAGGAGGCCCTCAACTTTTAGAACAGGTGCAGCACCAAGGACGGGGTTTGACAGCAGCTGGTGTACATGCATTCCAACTCTTTTTGAAGAGGTTGCCACTTGTATAGGTATGTGCACATGGCAGAGTGTGTACATTTTGCAAGGTTGCCAAAGTAATTTTGTGTATGCCAATAGATGTTTTGCTATCTTGATGCAAGAGTCACTTACTCCCAGAAACATTAGCTGAATCCTTTTTACTTTGTGGTCTTTTGAGATCAATATATTTAGAGTGTTTTGTCAGAAGTCATTTGTGATGCATTGAAATAAAAACTAGCATTAGCTTTGCTACTCGACCTCACCATTTGTTTTTGTCGATGCTGTTCAGCATCTGCAAAAACAAAGTGTTTGACGATGCTGAGCAGCACTGCAAAAGTAGTGTGATCTATATGTGAGCATTCTTCATCACCCATGTGTTTTTACACATCATGACGCTATGGTGGCTGATGCATGTTGACATACGTGTGCATGCATCACCATACATGCGCATGCATATGTTATGATGCAGTGCCATTTTGCATGTTTTTTGTATTTACCGTTCCAAGATGGCACAGGCCAAACTAGAATCAGTGCATTTAAAAAATACATAGGAACGTGCTTGAAAAAGAAAGGAGTGGCCTGGTAGGAAATTGCAGATGCTGAAACCTCAGAAAATTATGAAAAATATTTATTGCATAGGGGATAGGTGGATGAGCATCGGGGAGAAGGTAGAGGAGAGGAAGTCAATGCATTTGAGTGATGGGGACAGCAGGGAGGTGAAAAGGGGCAACGGAGGAACAGGGTGGTTAAAACATTTAATAACGCTAGTGGATGAATCAGTGAATAGTTCCCTGAATGCAGGCTTTGGAAGTACACGTCATTCAATCAGAACACAATAAAGAAGAAATGCTCCAGTGATGGGACACAGATTAATGAGACTACCCATTGAATAAGAAGCAGAGAAATGTGATTGTCAAGAAAGCCATCTAATCAAGAGCAAGGGCTGACGCTCAGATCCTAGATGTATATAATTTAAAAGATTAAAGACAAATGGTCAGCTAAAGCTTCTGTAGGTGAGACCCAAAAAGTGATTCACTCCCCTCTTTACCCTGGTGCCCTCATTGGTGTCTTTTATGCTGGTTCGCCCACCACAAGTAGCTTGAAAACCCCATGTATGAATCACTGAGTGTGCTGCTATTTCCTAATGTCCCTGGTGGGATGCATACAATCTGCTGATGTTATGGCAACCTCTTGAATTCAATAATGGATTCCAGGCAGGTGTTTGATGTGACTGCTGCAACGTTCTGTATGGTCTGCAGGCTTCTGACGTTGTTCCCAGTTGAACAGGTCAAATCCTCGCATTGTCTGCACTCTGATTGCTGCTACGACAAATTCCATCTCTCTGTGGTCCAGACTGCACCTCAGTTCCTTCTGCTGTGAGTCACACCCTCTCTTGCCTATCTTCCACTCGAGGTGAGCCTTTCAACCATGTCCCTTCCACTGTAGCCCACTCTTTCTCCTTTCACTTGAGGATCACCTTCTCCCTACTGTTGCCCCCTGCTTTTCATCTGTCACACTTGCCCTGTACCTCTGCATTTGTTTCACTCCAGGGCACCCTCCTTTTTATAACGTTTTCATGGCTGGTCACTCTCTTTCTACCTCTCCCCACCAGTGGGTTGGCCTCTTCCCCATTAAATTCATCACATAGACCACTTTCTCTCCCTTTCACATGTAGATTATCTTACACCTCCTCTTGCAGGTTCTCTCCATACCTTCACACCACCATCTGCTTTTTTATATCATGACTCAATCATCCACCAGTCCAGCATCTCATTTATCTAGCTCCATCTACAGATCACCATTATCTTTGACCCTTGTGGTGTTCCCTTCTCCCTTTTCCACCCTTTTCTCACTGTGTACATTTCTCTCTGTGAAGAAGTGGGGTTGTAAGCTCACACTTGTTTTGCTACTTTGCTGTCCATTTTCTCCTTAGTATGAGAAAATACTGCTGCTGCTAGCACTATAACTGTATGCTTCTTCTGTACTTGTAAGGAAGATATACTTTGCACTTGATTCCGCTATACAAAGTTTGATAAACTGGTGGCCATTTTGGCATTAGATAATGCCAATCCACAGAAGCATTGGTAAAGCCAATAGCTTAGACTTTCAGAACTCAGATCTATTAACTTTGTCAATGCTTATTAACAATGCCTGACAATTTAATAATGCAGAGTTAAAAAATCTAATGCTTAAAAAGCCATGGTCATGGTACATTTTCATACAAGTGATTCACTCAAATAATCTTGCTGCTTTTGTTCTCTATATCTTGATGCCATTAAAGTATATGCTTTTAACTTTTTACCTGATATAGGTCGTTCAAATGACTAGACCTTATATTGTGCTCGTAATGTATTTCCTCACTATAAGTCAGTTCTCTTTTACCACGTTTGCAAAATTGTCTTGAGTGTTTTTGGTATGAAGATGTTTTTCATTTGTTGCAGCTCTAAGCCATATTACATAAAGGGCCCCAGAGGTGCAAAGGATGTGTGCACCCACTTTCTGTGCTTCCACTCTGGTTTTACAGAATTACAGAAGGGGCTGTGATGCTTGCACAGCTCCTTCTCTAATTGAGATTGTGTTGGTGCACATATCGCTCACGAGTGATCCTAAGTGGGTGTTCTCTCATTTGTATGAGAGCATGACCATATGCAGATAAAAAAAAACACCTTACTTCTGCACCCACACTGTATTACAGATGTGGATGTTTAGGTGAAATGACCGCCCAGGGGCGCATTGAGCACCACAAAAAGGTATTGCAAAGTATGTGTGCTCCCCAAGCGTGCTACATGAGAGGTGGGAATGGGGTCCCATTGACCCAGAGAAACCCCCCTGCTGCCGGGTACAGTCACTCAATGCACCCACCTGCAAGGGGATCACTGTTCCCTTTTGCAAAGGAGCCCGAGTTGCCACTTTTACTGTGAAAGACAGAGAGGTTGACGTGTTGGCTCCCATTGTACCAATGAGACTGCTGGATTCGGGTGGCAGCACTACCAGTTTGTGGGAAACTTAGTCTATTTCCACAACTCATGACAGCTGTCATCCCAACCCTTTCGGCCAGTACCTCACCAGCACCTGTAAGTGGCGGTGATTTGTGGCACCCATGAGCATGACATGCTGACTTCTCAGGGGAAATCGTGGTGGAAACGATCGCATCCTTTTCTGCTTATTACATTTGTCTCACACATGCAAAGACAAACAGAAGCAAAGATTGGTTCGATATACCTTATTGAATCAATTGCGTTCTAGATAAAATAGCATGTACTGCAATGATTAGGATGATAAAACATGATAATAATAGTGCGGTGACAAGAAAAGTGAAGCACAAGCAAAGTCCCACCATAGTGTCAGAATGCTAGATGTTGGAATTCCTACCTACGCCACTAAAGCACTATTTTAGAGCACAGCAGTGTTAGCCCTAATCCCCCCTTCAGAATCCCTAGGAAGACACCATCCCCCATACCTGGATATGGTAGTGGTGAAGAGGGCTGTTAGTCTACTAAGCGTCCTCTCTCATGTGGGAAGAGAAAAGACGTCAAGTCTCAGCAGACAGCTGCAATGAAGCAACAGCATGTGGTGGCAATCTTCTGGCTGGAACTCTCCCTCTAACGTATAGGGGGACAGAGATGTTATATAATATAATAAAACAGCGAATGTTCTAGGAAAACTGCCCTAACACAAAATCACATATGTTTCTGTGAAGTGGCAGAGACTGTGGTGTTCCACTTTGTGCCAGCAACATATTGGAGACAGTCTTGAGCAGAGCACCGAACGAGAATGTCAGAGTATAAAGAATGAAAACAGTTTTTGTGCTAAAAGTATACAAGATAAAGGAAAATAAAACATCATCACAGAAGAAAGCTTCTGCTCAGAAAATAAAAGGAATTGCAACTAGGCTAAAGGGTGCAAGCTGCAGGCCTATGGCTAAAAGAACCTGCCCATAAAAAGCTGCTAAGGTAACCTTGCGACAAGGCTGCTTCAAACAGTCAGTCCACCGTCAGGAATGCACTGCTCCCAGGGCATGTGTTAGTTAGTAGCTGCTGTATGGGCTGTGCATTTTCTGTAAGAGATGGACAGTACCTGTTTGTACCCAGTGCATCTAGTTAATTGTATATTATCATGTACAAGCTATGACTGCAGCATTTGGAAGGTGAACACTTTTGGGAGGTTACAAACTATGGAAGGTCACAAACAGATCACAAGACTGAATTCAAAAATATGGAAAACGCAATCTTAAGGTCCGAGCCTAGAAACTTCAAACTGAACTGTTCTGATCAATTATTTTTGAAGACGTAAAATACAACATTTGTAGTAATGATTGCTGTGGAAAATGAGTCGACGCGTTGGACAGAGCTAAGCGATGCTTCCCATCACTAAGCAAAACTCACAGAGAACAACAGCTGGCAACTATATTGTCTTTGCTAAAATCAAAATACAAAAAACAAATTACCCTGGTGTTCTTGCACCTGATGAAAGGGGACTATTCATTCAAACAATCAAAATATTACCCTAAAATATGCCACTGACTGGACTTCCCTAATATCGTACAGAAAATGACATATGCAAAATTGAAATATCAAAATAAGCTTGTTTACCCATCAAATTACAAGTGTCCACAATGCGATTCACAAATAACACGGTCCCAAAACCCAAAGGAGCTTGTTGTCAGTCAGTCAGCCAGTCAAAGAATCTTTATTCGGCGTTATGCCATAAAAGCACACATACAATAAATATTTAAAATACAATCCATAAAAATTAAAACAAAAATGCAAACATCTACAATCAGCTAAAATTACAAGACTATGTACATTCCCTTCATCAAAATGTCCAGCAACCCATATATAGGCATATAATAATTTACGTGCATTATTGTCCTAACAACAAATTAAAATCGTGAATAATAAAACTTATGATGTATTTTGTTAATAAATAGGTACTTCAACCAATTCATATCGATTCTTAATAACAATGGCCAATTTAATAAAACTTAAGACTGAATGACACATTTGTGTAGATGAGAGTCTTTGAATACTAATCCAAGCTTCTTTATAAAAAATAGTATGTAGATTACGCAGAATTGGCAATATAAAAGCTTTTCAAGGAACAGAATAAAGCGAACAAAAAAAACAAAGTGGCTGGTACTTTGTTTAGAAAGATTGTCACAAGGACAAAACTGTAAAATTTTTTGCCACATATATTACTTTGGAAAAGCCACTCTAAAATGTATCATGTTTAATCTAAAAAGGACAAGTAAAGAATACAGGGAAGGATTCGAGAACCAAAGAAAATGTGGTTCTATCAAAGTCGAAGTTGAAATCTCCACATATAGATCAAATGTTTTCAGTTTCTCTGCTACTTGATACCTATAATTCGCAGTGTACTCTATCTATCGAGTTTTAACCATTTCCTTAGCATTAGCGGAAATTAACTTAGGTTTGAGGTACATTTCCTCCAAGCCCAGTTTCTGAAAGGAAGTACGTACAAAAGTAAGACAAGAAATCTTATTATGATTGGCTAATTGGATACAGTCAGTTAGACAATCTTGCACTAGGCTAGCCGCCGGATTTAGCCAAACTCTCATCCATAGCAGGAGTGGGGCGATATCAATCAAGTCCTCAATATGTCACACTCCCAACTCCTCATGACAGATAATATTAGCTACATTCTTAGGTACCAGAAGCAGCCTATGCAAAAATTTATTCTCTGTACGTTGTAAAAGAATTGAATTGGTGTATCCCCAGAGACCCGCCCAATAAATAGCTGCGGAAACGCATTTAGATTTATAAAGCAAAATAATCTGGTGGACTGGTCTCTGTCCTAATTTACGGGCAAAGCAATAAATCGCTTCCATATTTCTCTCCATTTGTTGGGCTTTTGGAATGAGATGGGGGGTTCCACAGCAAGGAAGAACTTAAATGCAGTCCTAGATAGCAAAAAATCTTTCACCTTAGTTAAAATATTACCCCCCATAATAAAACGTTTTGTTCGCGTATTTCTAGGACCACAAATCATAGCATGTGACTTTGTAAAGTTGACTTTCAAATCAAGCTCCTGCGTAAAAGTAAAAAAAAGGTCCAATAAATTCTGTAGACCATTTGATGTACGGGCAATTAAAATGGCATCATCAGCATATAGCAAAATCGGGAGTTGTCTAGAACCCATTTTAGGGAAATCCCTAGCATTTTTAACTAGAAAACTATAAAGGCCATTGATATATAACAAGAATAAAAAAGGTGCTAAGGTACAACCCTGTCTAACTCCCCGCATAAATGGGAGGGGATCTTTCACCATACTGGCCATATTGTACTGAAATAGTAAGATCGGTATATAATCATTTAATCAACTTGAGCAGATCCTGATCAACCCCCATTGCATCCATAAGTGACCACAACTTCGTTCTATTCACCAGATCAAACACACTAGATAAATCAATAAGAGCTAGGTGAATGGATCCTCTCCTAGCAGTAACATATTTGCTAAGAATAAGGTGCAAATTTATGGACTGATCTAATGTACCTAATCCAGGCCTAAAGCCATATTGGATTGGGGAAAGAATTAATGTCTGTGTTGCCCAATCCTCAAGCCGGGTCAAAGTAACTCTCCCAAAAATCTTAGCCGTAGAATCTATGAGCGATATTAGTCTATAACACGTGGGATCAAACCTATTACCTTTTTTAAAAATCGGGACAATTATTGCCGTTTGCCATGAGGAGGGGATAGAACTTTTAACTGCACTGGTCAATACATTTGTGATAAGCGGACCCCACAAGTCAGGTAAAGATTTGAATAGGTCCACCGGGACCCCATCCGGGCCAGGGGCTTTCCCTAATATAATTCGTTTAATAGCTGTAGTTACCTCATGTACCTCAAAGAATAGATCATTCATACTCAGATTTGTGGCAGCCGATACCGGATGGCCACAATCCCCTTTTCCGTGACTGGAGTCACTTTTCAGATTGAAATACTGTTGTAAAATGTTTCACCCAAACCGCCTCTGGTATCATACAATCATCCTCCTTATTATCATATTCTTAAAAATAGGGGTGGTTAACCACTTTCCAAAATTGTGCAGGGTCCTACACATATGGGGGAGTTCCTGGTTACATAACGGGACATTAAAATATCCAACCCAAATCATTACTAACTCTCTATCCTGAAACTTCCCAGAAGAATTGAGGAAGTCTATTAGCTCCTCGAAGCTTCCTTGCAGGGAATCACACAGAATATTATTGTAAAAATTTAGAAGCAAAATGTCCTTATCCCCTTCCATCAGTAATTGGACCACCATAAAAAATGCAGAGGACCAGACCAAAGACACCTCAATTTTTGGGAGTTGTAAGGATACAGGGACCATGAGCCTCCCACTTGCTCTTCCCGCTAAGGAGGGGGATGCCGGCTGAAACACAGAAAAATACCCATCCAAGTGGAAAGGGTCCATAGACCTAGGGGGTCATTACAACCCTGGCGGACGGTGTTAAAGGGGCGGTAAGACCGCAAACAGGCTGGCAGTCTTTTTTTTAGTATTATGACCATGGCGGTTACCGCCATGGTCATCCGCCGCTTCTCCATTCCGCCCGCCAGGGCAGAGACCCGGCGGCCGTCACAATACCGCCGCCGGTATTTTGACCCGGCTTACCGCCGTGGATTTCCAGCGGTAGGAACCGCCATGAAATCCATGGCGGTAAGCACTATCCCTAGCACTGATAGGGGTCTTCCCCACCCCCCACCCCCACCCCACACCGACTCCCTCCCCTACACCCCCCACCACCCCTGCCACCCCCAAAGGTGGCAGGTCCCCCCTCACCACCCGACCCCCAACATCACATAACTCACACACACACAACACGCACACAGGCACCACCAACACACACACGCACACATACCGACATACATGCCTACATCCACACACTCAGTCAGACACGCACACCTATATACAGACATACACGCACACATCCATACAGACATACATACAGACATACACGCACTCATTCCCAAAACACGCAACACACCTGCAAGCATATACGCACTCACACCCCCTTTACATACACAGACGCACACCCCCATGAACCCACACAACACACAACATCCCCCCACCCCCCTCCCCTAACGGACGATCGACTTACCTGTTCCGTCGATCCTCCGGGAGGGGACGGGAGCCATGGGGGCTGCTCCGCCGACACCACACCGCCAACAGAACACCGCCGTGCCGAATCACAGGATGTGATTCGCTGGGCGGTGTTCTGTTGGCGTGGCGGTGGAGGTGGAGCAACCTCCACTTCCCGGCCGCCCGACAGTATGGCTGTTGGCGGCTCTCCGTCCAAAAAAGGACGGAGAGCAGCGAACAGTCATAAGACGGCGAGCGGCGAACGGCCACTACTGGCGGTCTTCCGCACGGCGGTCCCTCGGCGGTCTTGTTAAAAGACCGCTGAGGTTGTAATGACCCCCCTAGTCTCCTGGAGACAAATAACATCGTAAGTAGATATAAACTCCAGCCATTCTGGGTTTCTGGCCTTGGACCGGAGCCCTGCAATATTCCAACTAATCAAAGATAAAGTTTTATTAGTATAAAAAATCCTATCCACTGGCTCCTCATTTATAGCAACGTCTGTTGTGATTTGGGGTAAAATATCTATCTCATCAAGCACTGGCAATATTACAGGAGACGCATGCCCAACTCCCATCTTTCACATTCCAAAGGGCTGCCCATACCACCAGCCAAGGTAGGTAAAGTCTTTATGGGTGGATTTCCGTAAATTCCATGAATAGATGTGGAACAAGCCAGAGATTGGTCATGACCAGTAGATAGATTAATTTGCTGTGCGTCTTTATATTCAAACTTAGCTTCCTGTGTGTGGGTAATACCAGTTTTTGAGCAGAATGCTTGGGTAATCGATTTAAGCAAAGTATTCTGGAGTTGCTCAAATTTAGTGTTTATTAATGTTACTAGTTTCTCCTCTAGAGCTGAAAAAAGGGGTTTGAGCGTAGAATCCAAATTAAATAGGTGGCCGTCCTGAGGGATTCTCGAATCTCTAATATAAGGGCCTGAGACATTTGGTGTACCGGAGAATCCAATTGTGATAGGATATTTCCCTTTGCCCTTGAAGTCCGCTTTGATATCCTAGGATGTTTAAAGCGGACTCCCTCTTTCCTTTTCTTTGACGGTGGAGGATCTGCAGTAAAATGTTCTACAGTAGCTTTGTCACTTACATTAAAAGGTTGCAGACCAGGTATGCTATTTTTAAAATGAACCAAATCCTGATTGGGACTATTAATGGGGAGGCCTTCAGTCTCGTGGTGAGATTGAATATGCACCACGGGCTCAAGAGAAATACTTTGGGTGAGATTTTGAGCAACCCCAATCTTTTCTTCCACTTGCACGATTTCAGCTTCTATAGTCCCAATCACTGATAATAGATAGCTGGTTATAGATGATTGAGTATGTGTACCCTGGGTACCATCATCCCCTGGTATAATACTTTTCCTTTTGCCCATTGTATGGGAGTATTAGGGGCCAAAACCCCTGTCTAGAAAGTAAACCCAGGGATGATATGTTTAAAAATATAAACAGGAATCTATAAAACTACTCACATGTCGTTCCTTGTTATTGTTATGCAGTATATAACCCTAAAAATGGGTGCAGCTTTACTAAATGTGTGTGCAGGGTATAATTCAACTCAGATCGTCTTACCGCATTCCACCTCGAATGCGGTTGTCAGAGGGGTGGCCCAGCCCGGCCTCCTCCGGTCACAGACGGGCACAGGACGGGCCCACCCTTGGCCCGGACTTTGCCCAGTCGCCGCCCACGTGCGTCCCACAGCGCAGGATTCCTCAGCACTTTTCAAGAGCATGATGGTGCTCCTGCGAGTCCGGCCCCGCCCTCCTGCAGCAACAGGGCGGCAGAGGCATTTCAAAAGTTTCCCCGGAGCGTGGGTTTCCTCAACGCTTTTAAGGCGCAAGATGGTGCTCCTGCGAGTCTGGCCCCGCCCCTCCTCCAGCAACAGGGTGGCAGAGGCATTTCAAAAGTTTCCCCACAGCACGGGTTTCCTCAAAGCTTTTAAAGCGCGCGATGTTGCTCCTGCGAGTTCGGCCCCACCCCTCCTCCAGCAACAGGGTGGCAGAGGAGTTTCAAAAGTTTCCCCGCGGCGCGGGTTTCCTCAGCGCTTTTAAAGCGCATGATGGTGCTCCTGCGAGTCCGGCCCCCCCTTCCTCCAGCAACAGGGTGGCAGAGGCATTTTAAAAGCTTGTTCAAATTTTTTCTTGATTTTGTACAAAGTCGCCAAGCAGTGCTCAGAGCGGTACAAAATAAATATAACAATCATGTCTAGCCTACATATGTTTGGACACACCTGCTGTATCATCTTAAATGCATCAAGCATGAGGGAATCCACCTGGATCTATTAAAAAAATAAAAGCTGAAATCATCAATCTCCCCTCCCACAATGCCTATGCACAGCCAGAGGTTGTTGACTGAGAAGACCTCTGCATCATTGTAATGTAAATTCACTTTGTTCGCATACTTTTACAGAACCTCAGGAACGGAAAGTTCATAGAAAAAAAACAGATACATAAATTATCCGCTTCCTGGGCTACACCAGACACAACTGTATTCTATTCTGAGATTCAGACTCCACATTTCTACCACCAATAGCCTTCCACACTTCATCATGCACAGGCTTATACCCTAGATAAATGCCTCATTCCATGTGTACAAAAACAAAACGTCTATGACCACTACACAACTATGTCACTGACTACACACTGGATCCATACAAAAAGTCTCATAGTCCTCCATCTTCTACTTTAATGAAAAAGAAGGTTGTTGTCTGCAATATCGAGTTGGGAATATTGAGTTACCAGAATATTGCAGCCAAAATATTGAGAATTAGTGACCTTTTACATCGCTGACCCATTCTATAAGCCAGTTTGGCCTGGATCAGCCAAATGAAATTATGTATGCCTTCCAGATTGCAAATGGCCTGATTTGGAGTTTGGTTGAGGAGGTTACTCCATCACAAACATAACAGATGTCCTGTCTGCCATATTACAATCCCATATTAGCCTATGGAGATCATAATATAGCGGGCGGGATTTCTGTCACATTTGAGACAGAATAACTTGTCCGACAAATGCTAAATCAGGCCCAAATTCTATTAACTACAAACTGGGGCTACATAAACCAGTCACTATTGATGTTATTAGGTAAAGATATGATTTGGCTAGAGAATAAATGTGAAATGGCACCATAAACTCTTATTTGTTGGTATGCCTGAAACAGGATGCCATACACAGATACTGTATTCCGGCAATGACCGTTGTAACTGTAGCAGGTGAATTCATGCGAACGACAAGATACTTATGGGCTGATTACGAGTTTGGCGGTCAGAGGACCGTCATGTTGGCTGTGGCGGTCTGACCGCCAATGGGCTGGTGAAGCGTATCGACATATTATGAGTTTGGCGGTCGAGCAAATAGAAGACTGCCAGCAGTCTGCCCTCACCGACAGGCAGCAGAGACTGGAAGCACAAACAGGCCAGCGGAGACCATGTTTCTGACAGACCTATTAGGAGGTTGCACACCGCCAATGTGACTGCGGCAGTTCAACCACCACGTAGCAGAAGGCAGAAATGGAGAGTACAAAGGGAGACACTCACCTGCAGACAACCATACACATCCGAAGCCGCCATGGAGCCACTCCTACACATCATGCCGCTGCTCCTGCTTGCCGAAAGACAACAGATTTAACGCCGACGTGGACGACAGCAACCGTAAGTACAAACACCTACCTGTATTATTGATATTACAAAAAAACTTGTACTGCTTGCAAACACATCATGGGGGGATGCCACTGGCAGCAGCTTCACCTAACATTCAACACACACACACACATACTGCAACATGGCCATCCACACATTCGCAACACACACACTTCAGATAGCACACACACACTGCACGGCAATACTACACATTTACACGCTGCTACATAGCACAGGCTCAGGGACACAGAAGGTCACAAAACATTCACACACACAGCAACTACAACACAACTACTGCACATATGCAAATGCATTCAACACACTCACACCCATCACTGGCCAAGGACTGGCCACACATACAACACATCTATACATTAATGTGCTGTGGCACACACACAACACTACCATCAAATGACCCTGCTATCAACAGAAACATCCCACACACACATAGCACAACAGAAGCACAGTGCCATGCCCAATACACACAGAGACAAATAGGCAGAAGACACAAAGTCCACCACCACAACAATACCTGCACAGCTGGGATGGGAGCATCATAATCATTCATGGAAGGAGGCTACTCTGAGACACATATCACATTGAACAGGGCCACAACAAACATGCACGCAGGAACTGCCCCCAATTGAATCTCGGGGACAAGCAATATCAATACCAATTGTCATGCACAGTCACACAATGGGGAAGGGCAAGGCAACAAAGCACACACAACTCACTCTCCATGGGACATACCCTTACACCAACCAGCTTCAAGGGACCCCCACCTAAGTGGACACATGCACACTCAAATGCAAAGCAAACTGGCTCAACTCAACACACTCCATTTCTGCACTGACAAAACTCAAGAACACACATACCACATGAAGGCAATAGCCATATCAGGGGGACAAGACCTACACCATACATGCACACACCTCACAACACAAAAAGAAACATATACTACAACAAATACAGCACAATGCCATGACACCAACATTCAATCTACATACACATACCCATCACACAACACACACCCTTCCCTTGGAGGACAACAGCACTGAACACAAACTCACATACTGCCAAATACACCACATGGAGAAGCAAGCAGCTCAAACACACACAACTACAGGCACACAACCAATGCCACGCATGAACAACAGAATGCTAGGGAAAGAAATGCAGGACAGAGGCGTATCCAACAAATCACAAACTAGTTGGCTTTAATATAAAATAATGTCTCTCAAACAAAGTCCAAGGCCATAGGCCCATCCAAAAAAGTATTGGGCTAAAAGGCACATTGTTGGGCCCCTACCTAACTCCTGACTGCCATGTAACCTCCACAGGTAGGGGCATCAAGGGGGAAGGCAGGCACCTCAGGGTGGAGGAGGGAGGAGGGATTGGGTTTGGGCTTGGAAGGATGGAAGCCTTCTGGGGAGGGGTGGGCTTCTTTTTGTTGGGGGAGATGCATGGGTGTTTGCATGGGAGCAGGGGAGGCCTTGGAGGTAGAAGGGCTGGCCTTTGGGAGGGAAACAATTCTTTTGGGGATAGTACAGGAGGCAAACAGGGGAGAGGTCAAGCTTGCAAGGAAAACATTCTTAGACACACGGGGACAGTCATCAGAAGGGGGTTTGGATATGGAGTTTGAGGGAATGGTTGTCTGACTTGTAGATGTGTATGTCTCGGGTACATGTTTGTAGGAGGTGTGCCTGTGTCTGGTGAGTGTCTGTAGGGTGGGTGAGTGAAGGCATTTATGTGTTTTGGGCTGAGGGGGGTGGCAGTGCAGGGGGACGCCATGGTGTGTGAGTGGGTGTCAATTGGGGTGGTGACTGTAGGTATGGTGGATTTGCTGCATGAAGGTGTGTCTGTGGTTGTAGTGTCTGCGGGGGTAGTGACTGGGGTGGATGTCTGAGGGTCTGCTGGGGTGGTGTCTGCAGGTAGAATGGGTGTGGTGAGTTTATCAGTTACTGTTGATGTGGCGTCTGTAGGTGTGTCAGATTTTGTGTGTGTGATGCTGGGAGTGGGGAGGTGCCAGGGCAAAGCATGACTGTTGCTGTGCGTGCGGGTGGATGTTGACTGTGTGCACACCTGTGTGTCTTGTGGTGTTTGTGCGCGCTACCCTTGTCGGTTGAGGTGGATGCATGCAAGTCTGTCTGTGTGCTTTGGGTGGGTCAGGGAAGGGGGGATTTGAACTGGGATGAGGCAAGCGGAGGGGGGACGGAAGACAACGGGCGACTGGCTGCTGTCAGTGTGGAGGCTAGCGCCGGAAAAGATCTCTGTAGGCCAGTCATTGAACTGTGAATGCTCTCCAGGAACACATTGCTCTGCTGGACTTGGGTTGCCAGTCCCTGGATGGCATTCACAATGGTGGACTGACCCACAGAGATCGACTTCAGGAGGTCAATAGCATCCTCACTGAGAGCAGCAGGGGTAACAGGGGCTGCGGCAGAGGTGCCTGCAGCAAAGGAGACGCCCACCCTCTTGGGTGAGCGGGCCCGGCCAACTTGGTGGGGAGCAATAGGGAGGTCAGTGATACAGCACCAGAACAGAGGAGCTCCACCAAGAAGGAGTCAAGTTCGTGAAACACCCCCCAAAGGATCTCATACATAGTGTTCTGTAAGACATATAATCAACTGTGCAAAATCACCATTCTTATTAGAGCGATTTTACATTACAGAAAATTCAAGGGTATTCCAGAATATGATTGAAGGGCACAGCTTATGGAACACTCTGCCTAGGTTTAAGTCATTTGTCTGCTGCATTCCACACTCAATTTGTATGCCAAGATATTTAACATTATCCACCTTCATGGGCAGGCCTGACTCAAGAAGTTGGTCTGAAGGCAGGTCCTTTAGTTGACTAAGTGGGAATAGGATGGATTTAGCCACAACCCAAAGTAATCCCAAAATTCTTGCATGGCATTGAGCAATATCAGACCAGGGATAAATTATGACACACACAAATCGTGGCATTGTCTGCATACAGTGACACTATAAGCTCCGTATTGCCAATCTGTATTCCTCATTCATATAGGGTTTGCCTAACTCTGCAGACCAACGGCTCCTTTGCAATGGCAAAAATCAGAGGGGACAGGGGCATCGCTGTCGGGTGCCTCTTTGTAAGTTGATTGCCTCTGAGGTGAACCGTCCCATTCTCAACCTTGCTCTTGGGGTCTTATAGAGCAGTTGGACCCATTTAACATAGGTGCACCCCAGTCCTAATCTGTCTAGCACCCTCCATACATAATCACAATGTACTGAATCAAAAGCCTGTTCATTATCAAGAAAGGCTAGCACATAAGTGTTGTCCTCCAATTCTGGTGCATGTAGTGCATGGGCAAGGTGACACAGTTTGTGCATTGTGTTTCTCTGTGGGATAAATCCCAACTGACCAATATGGAGCAGGCGCTGGAGATGTGGGAGCAGTCATGCCACCAAGATATGGGTGACGATCTTCTGGTCCACATTTTGCATGGAGAGTGGCCGGTATGAGGTCACCTCTGTGGGGTCCCTACCCAGTTTTGGTAACATTACAATTATGCCTTCCTAATAGCATAAGAAAGGAGGCCTTTCTCTACAGTGCCTTCATATAGACTGGCAATAATCTTTCGACCAAGGTGTTGGGGAAGTTTATAAAGTTCAGCGGGGAGCCTGTCGCTTCCCAGCGTCTTAACAGACTTAAGCGAGGTCACTGCATTAAGCAATTTTTTTTTATCCAGGGGGGCTCAGAGTAGCTCAGAATCCTCAGGAGAGAGGCACAGCAGCTCAACAAGGTAGGTGGGTAATGAACAATCTATGGTCTAGTGTGGGGTCTCCCTAGCTATCTCCTGTAAATGAGATGCAAAGGTGTGATTAATGGCCTGCTGCATGTGCACTACTCGTCCCTGGTGATCCCTTATCCCCAATACGGGATGTGCTTTAGTCTATGATCTTATCAATCGTGCCATTGGTCACCCTACCTTTTCCCCTTTCATATACCAATGGCGCCCCACCGAGCTCTTGTACATACTTTTGCAGATGTTCCCACAATTTACACATCTTGTGCCGTCATCTGTCCCAGTCTCCCACAATCTCCAGATTAGCTGTCAATGCTCTCTTGAGTGCTTCCAGCATTGCATTCTATCATATCAAGTCATCTTCCAATGTCCAGCGAATACCAAGTGTGGTGGCCATACACCCCCCCGAAACACCACCTTTATAACATCCCACTCCATCACCGTACTACCTGTACTGTACCAGTTGTGTTCAAAGTATCAGGAAAGGGCCTCTGATTGTGTACCCTAAGGGCAGGTTCTGTCAGGGTGTCAGTATTAAGTCACCATAAGTGTACCCTAGGTCTCAGATATCCCGCCCACCGTATTATGAGTCCATTATATCCTATGGAACTCGTAATACGGTGGACAGGATATCCGTCACATTTGGGACGGATTAAGCCCCTCCACCAAAGTTGTAATCAGGCCCTAGGATCCGTCAATTTTAGAGTCCCTCTGGCGTAGCCAGAATAGGATGTAGCATAGAACTGTCCCCAAATCTTTTCTTTAACAATTTGATACAGCATCCTCATAGGTCTGTCCCCTAAAGAAATGCCACTGCTATAACATATCGTTGAAGATATGCATGCATTCTATGTTTGTTTCTATGGGCTATTCAAAGCCTGCACATTCCAGGTCAACAGTTTATATTCGGTCATCCCATACATGATATACAATAACGTTTAATGTGAACAACTCTCCTTTTCAAGGATTTATGCTAAGATCCAACTGACAGTTTCTTTGATACCTGAAAGCTCTCTCCCCACCTCACTAACAATAACACATATTAGCGAGAAAAAGAACAATAAACCTCTCCTCCCCATTACCCACCCTCTGGCAGTATTCACTCATCCCACCGGGCATAACTAATGGTTAAGAGGTGGCAAATCTCACCCTAGTAGCCCTCACTTTCCCATAAATCCCAACTATAAAAATAATAGTGGACAATGTAGCTTCTGTCCAGGAAAGCAAGACCCGCGCAGATTGCTTAGCAATCTGCGACAGCCCAGTCCCGGACTGTCCCAGACAAGTAGTAGAAAGCACCCATCCCAATTTATTATCAAGCAATAAAGAAACTATTAGTCCCCTTGAGGCAGTGGGCAGCTTGTTAGTCTCTACAAGTGTCAGGTGGTTACTTCAGTCAGTAGCGATATCTGTATCACGGACATGATGCCGTCTATCACCTGGCTTCTCTGTTCTCTCCATTCCAAGGGTTGTTGCTCAGGTTCCAGGCCTATGGGCTCCGGCCTGTCCACTGCCTCCTGTGGCTATTCATAAAAGTGAACTTAGCCCTCTTATGGAGCCTGGCTGGGAACAGTAGCCACGATTTAATATCGTGCTCCCTCATCAGTTGCTTGACTGCCATGAATGATTTCCTGAGGTCCTGGACTCTCCTCATAAAGTTGGGGAATGTCTGAATGGTTTTGTCTCCATAAAGTGGGGGGATGTACACAGACATGTTGGAGAATTGTGTCCCTGTCTCTGCAATTAAAGAATAAGGCAATAACCAGTCGGGGTGGCGCTCCAGGGCGGGGCGTGGGCACAAAGGCTCTATGCACTCGTTCCATGGAGAACATTTTTTAAAGTCATTTAGGTTTGAGCACAGTAGTAATTCATTCCTCAAGAAAGAGAGCCAGAGATATGTCCTCCTCTCACTCAGGAAATCCAAGGAAGCACAGATTATTTCATTGGGAATGTCCTTCGGCGTTTCCCAGTCGTTCTTCGAATTGTGCTGCATTATGTTCTAAGGCAGCAACTGTTGCCTGGAGTTCTTTAACTTGCCTTTGTAGGGTGGTGACCTCTCCCTCAGTGTTAGTGACTCGCCTGCCAACCTTGCAGAGGTCTAGTCTAAGATAATTTATGTCCATGGCCATTGAGTCGATCTAGGTTTCTAGTGCAACCCTAGAGCTCTGTATTGCTGTAAGGATTTCAGCAGTGCCCCGAGCTGGAACCCCATGTTCCTGGCACGCCTGGCCTCCCTGTTCCTCCACCTGAGGGCTCGGACCAGGAATGCTTCATTGTACAGTTTTTTTGGCTTGTCCACCTTTTTATGCTTTGTCTCTCATCATTGTGAGGCCAGTAGCAAAATACCACTCAGTCTGAAAGATATTTGGTCAGTGAGCATCTCCTTAAGCAATCTCGCACAGGGAGGCCACAATTCAGGGTGTTTTACCCTCCTGTTCCGGCCAGGATTTTCCCAGGCACATCTCACCTTTCGTTCTGAGGCTGTGGGGAGGCAAACAAAGTGCTCACCATATCCAATGATATTTCTTGTCTCTAATTTGGGAAAGCCCTTCATCCATTGGGGTGCTCGTCACAGTTCAGTGCATTAACCCAGGTATTACTGTAGTTTCCATGGGGTTCACAGCATAGTCACCGTATCATCCATCAAGCAGAGAATCCAACACGCTCAGGGGCTATCAGAATTAGTAGCATGCATAAGGCATCAAGGCTCACTCATGCAGGTCAGGTAATTTCAACTTCCCACTACCGGGGTCCCTGCTTGAAGCCAGCTAGGCGTGAATGGTGGTCATCATTTAGGAACTATCATCAGCAGTGCAAGGGGCCACCATATAATTCCCGAAGGCAAATCATGGTCTACAGTTTAAGAGCAGTGGGGGCAAAGACACAACACGGGGAAGTCTTTCCCTTTTCAGATCTTCCTAAAACCCCCATCCAGTGTAGGCAATATTTCTTCTAGCTTCATGGCAGTTGTGATCAGCGGTCTCCCCAATAGAGGTACAGGTACAGAGCAGCAGCATCCGGGGCTCCACTCATTTGTTTACACTTGGGAGGGACAGTATCTATTGTTGGCAGGAGGGCCATCAATTCCAGCAATTTGCAGGATGCCACAGATGTTGGTAGCAGGCTGGGGCCGCCATTTAGGTATCCATTTCCTTGGTCCTCCTTGCATGCAGCAGCCCTCCATTCAGTGGCCTTGGGCAGGGCTCCACTCTCTCTCGTGCACCACAACTGCAGGTTCACTGCCACATCCCCTGTCAGTGCGCCGGGTAAGTATAGTTATCTTCACCTCTCATTGCCTGCATCACAGCTCAACAGGTCTGCCACACAGTGGGTCACCCCACTGCCTGTTCTTCAAGGGATGCAGTCAGGCCGTTACTTGTCAGAAATCTCTTAAGTTTCAGGAGACACAAAGGGTCTCACTTGTGTCTGTTACTACTTTCCCCTCTTATTTGGGGTTGGATACGCTGGGGTGGAGCAGGATGTCACAGGATATTTGTGTCCGCAGCGGGAACTGTGCCAGGGCACGTCTGTTCAGCCATTTCGTATGGTCATGCCCCCAGTGTAGTGCTGCACTTACTCCAGCTCTGAGTAGGAGGACAATTATGACTGTCTGGGTCATGTTTTGGCTGTAGTAACTTTAGAAGTGTTATATATGAATAAAAATGACTTACTCTTTTGTGGGTGTGTGCAGTTCACTCCCTAAACGCCTTTTATATCTCTATTAACCCCTACTATGTTGTAGTAAGTATTCAAAATGTTGCAGTCACTTCCCTCAGTCCCTCCCATGTTTACTAATAGAACATAAACATACGTGTGTGGAGACTGCACTGTCAGGGGGAAATCTCTGCACAGAAAAAGACAGGAGAGGCAGAGCAGAACGTCTCCACATAGGTTTGAGAATACCATTTTGTAGTATGTTAGACGCACTATGGAAGTACTACTAAACATACTACAAAACGCAGATTGTAAATGTGCTCCACTATATATAGCAGCAATGTAAACCTTCACGATGGCCCAAAAAAGATACAGCACAGAATAATGTAGTCTTCTCTTCTTCTTGGGGATAGTGAAACTGTGACGTTGGATGTCGTCAAAGGGAATAAACAACAATGCAAGGTGGCAGAGAAAGCAAGATAAATACTACAGTGCGAAGGAAGATAAACACACACCAGAAAAGTGAGGTTGGTTTGCTGCTGTTCAGTTTATACACTATTGCTACGGCTGTGGATTGTGTTTAGGTTTTGAAAGTCTACCTAGTTCAGTCCTTGAGACCGCAGGTCTCGTGTTGTGCCCAGTTCTAGAAGTCACTGTTAGTGTTTCTCTCTATTTCTTATGGACCCATCTTGTGTTATGAGTACAGTTCTGAAACCACATAATTTATTACTAAATTGGCTTAGTTCCACCCGAGGCAGTTCTCCACCACCCTCGGGGCAGCCAGCATTTAATCTACCTTCCTGGAGGTGAACTGATGATGTACTGGAGCGTAATCAGTATCTGACTGTGACGCGCGGGTTCTATCTTCCTCTCCTGGAGACACAGAGTAGAAGGTTCTCCCTTTATGAAGCACCTGTAAGCTCCGCCCGCTGAGACACGCCCCGTCCACCCTCGAAGTAGGTAAAGGAATTCCCGCCTTTTACCAGGATGATGGACAGCTTTCCAAAACGACCCCACTGCGTTTACCGCCGATTCCGGTGGTGCGTTGTTGATGCGCAGAAGCACGAGGACATCTCCACAAAGACGCACTAGTAACAATAACATTGCCAAAGGCACACAAGGTTGCTGGAGACGTTTACCCCGTGGCCCATCACGTACCCCTAGTGTACAATATAAACAGGGTGTATAAAACATGCCAGGCAACGCTTACTGACATACTCGTAGAAAATACTCCGGTTGTGTAGGCCACGATGCTCATTTTACAGAAACTAAACCTCAACAGGAAGCACTTACCAATATAAACGTAGCAGGTGCCGCAGTCGAAGCTCAGCTTCTGGAAAGGACAAGCCACCCTGGCTCTTGGGCTTGGCAAGGATGAAGCACGGCTGTGCGCTCAGAGATCCCATAGCAGAGGAAGATCTGGAGTACTTCCTGGAGGTGAACTGATGGTGTGCTGGAGCGTGGTCTGTGTCTGACTGTGACGCGCGGGTTCTATCTTCCTCTCCTGGAGACACAGAGTAGAAGGATCTCCCTTTATAAAGCACCTGTAAGCTCCGCCCGCTGAGCCACGCCCGTCCACCCTCGAAGTAGGTAAAGGAATTCCCGCCTCTTACCAGGATGATGGACAGCTTTCCAAAACGACCCCACTGCGTTTACCGCCGATTCCGGTGGTGCGTGTTGATGCTCAGAAGCACGAGGACATCTCCACAAAGACGCACTAGTAACAATAACATTGCCAAAGGCACACAAGGTTGCTGGAAACGTTTACCCCATGGCCCATCACATACCCCTAGTGTACAATATAAACGTAGCAGATGCCGCAGTTGAAGCTCACCTTCTGGAAAGGACAAGCCACCCTAACTCTTGGGCTTGGCAAAGATAAAGCAAGGCTGTGCGCTCAGAGATCCCATAGCAGAAAGATCTAGAATCCTTCCTGGAGGTGAATCTGATGATATACTGGAGCGTAATCAGTATCTGACTGTGACGCGCGGGTTTCTATCTTCCTCTCCGGGAGACACAGAGTAGAAGGTTCTCCCTTTATAAAGCACCTGTAAGCTCCGCTCGCTGAACCACACCCTGTCCACCCTCGAAGTAGGTAAAGGAATTCCCGCCTTTTACCAGGATGATGGACAGCTTTCCAAAACGACCCCAATGCGTTTACCGCCGATTCCGGTGGTGCGTTGTTAATGCTCAGAAGCACGAGGACATCTCCACAAAGACGCACTAGTAACAATAACATTGCCAAAGGCACACAAGGTTGCCGGAGACGTTTACCCCGTGGCCCATCACGTACCCTTAGTGTAGAATATAAACGGGGCGTATAAAACATGCTAGGTAACGCTTACTGACATACTCGTAGAAAATACTCCAGTTGTGTAGGCCACGATGCTCATTTTACAGAAACTAAACCTCAAAGGAAGCACTTACAATCATAATCGTAGCAGGTGCCGCAGTCGAAGCTCAGCTTCTGGAAAGGACAAGCCACCCTGGCTCTTGGGCCTGGCAAGGATGAAGCACGACTGTGCGCTCAGAGATCCCATAGCAGAGGAAGATCTGGAGTCCTTCCTGGAGGTGAACTGATGGTGTGCTGGAGCGTGGTCTGTGACGCGCGGGTTCTGTCTTCCTCTCCTGGAGACACAGAGTAGAAGGTTCTCCCTTCGTGGAGCACCTGTAAGCTCCGCCCGCTGAGCCACACCCGCTGAGCCACGCCCCGTCCACCCTCGAAGTAGGTAGGGGAATTCCCGCCTCTTGCCAGGATGATGGACAGCTTTCCAAGGCGACCCCACTGCGTTTGCCGCCGACTCGCGTGCTGCGTTGTTGATGCGCAGGGGCGCGAGGACATCTCCGCGGGGACGCACTAGTGGCAATGACATTGCCGGGAGCACTCAAGGTTGCTGAAGACGTTTTGCCCCCGTGGCCCATCACGTACCCTAGTGTACAATGTGGACGCGGCAGATGCCGCGGTTGAAGCTCACCTTCTGGAAAGGACGGCCCACCCTGGCTCTTGGGCTTAGCAGGGATGGGGCGGGGCGTGGCTGTGCGCTCAGAGATCCCATGGCGGAGGAGATCTGGAATCCTTCCTGGAGGTGAGCTGATGATGTGCTGGAGCGTGGTCTGTGTCTGACTGGGACGCGCGTGTTCTGTCTTCCTCTGCTGGAGACACAGAGTGGAGGGTTTCTCCCTTTGTGGAGCACCTGTGGGCTCCGCCCGCTGGGCCACGCCCCGTCCACCCTCGAGGTAGGTGGGGGAGTTCCCGCCTTTTACCAGGATGATGGATGGACGACTAAGTATTTTTTACCCATGATTCTAATTATGTATTGTATGTGCAGATGTGTGTGTATAGTCATGTGTGTGTGTGTATAAATATATATATATATGTGTATGTATGTGTATATGTTGTATCTGTGCCTGGCATGTTTCTATGAATTTCTGCTCTCTTTTTATCACACTTATCTACTCATCACTCTTATGTCATGTCTCTATCAAACTATCCTCCATTCTCACTCGGACTCATCCCAAATCCCTTCGACCACTTTCATCTCCTAAATATCTCTGCCTAAGCTCATCCCTCCACCCCCACATCTAACTCACCAAACCTCACTCTACCTCTGTGACCTCCCACACAACCCTACTAAATTCTCCTGCATTCATCTCACCCTGCTAATATGCTCTCCCTAACCCTTCCACATCCTCTTTCCCCTCCGCCCCCCTTTTATTCATCTCAAGCCTTTGGATTGAGTAAATGAAGGATAAACTCCCAATTAACACTTCTGGATTTCTTTCCTCCTCCACCCCTCCATTACTCCAGTCAATCTAACTAACAAACTCTCATATCCGCAACTCAAATTAACTCATAATAATACTAAAACTGTACTCCTTATTAAATTATACAAATCCATCACTAATTCTTGTTTGGGTACCGGAGTAGCGTGCTACTCATCGAAAAGCGCTTCGACGCCTCGTCAGGGGTAGTAAGCGCTATATAAATACGATTACAATTACAATTACAATTACCTTTAGAATGGTACCACATGGTGTGACTGGAAGCCTTAAGCGTGCAGGTGTGAACTTTGGTATTCAGTCCACGAACAAAGCCCAGCTTTAATTGGAGGCAAACAACGAGTAAACTAGAGGGGAGGGGAAGCAACTATGACATGAGCAGCTCAGCATCTTAACTGCCTGTTGTAATATTGTACCTTGATTTGCATGAAATAGATGACTAGTCTACACTAGTGTAGAATGAATAATGCATGCACAGCAGTGAAGATGTCTTTGGCAGAGCTGTGAAACTTACAGCTTCAACTAAATCGATGCCCTAAAGCCCTTTTTCTGGTCATTTAAATGCAGTAGTTTTTCTCTTAGGTTTATAAATTGCTACTACACAAAATCTTAAAAGGCAGACACATTAAAACGGCTAGTGAATCACTCATCACCTGGTGATTGGATGAGAACAGTCTACAGTGACTTTTTATCTGAGTAAGTGATCAAGAAACATGAAGCCTAACAAAAAAACACATAGGCCCTCATTCTGACCCTGGCGGTCGGCGGAGAGACGGCGGTCGGACCGCGAACAGACCAGCGGTATTAAAAATGGCATTCTGACCGCGGCGGTCCCCGCCGCGACCGACCGCTACTTCTCCACTCCGACCGCCGCGGCGGTCATGACCGCGGGGCTGGAGTTTGCGCACTCCGGCCCGGCGGTCGTCCCAAGACCGCCAAGGGTATTATGACCCTGCCTACCGCCGCGGTTTCTTGCGGGCGGGAACCGCCGTGCGAACCATGGCGGTAAGCACTATCGGGGCCAGGGAATTCCTTCCCTGGCACTGATAGGGGTCTCCCCCACCCCCCACTACCCACCCGAGTCCTCCCCCCACACCCTCCACCCCCCTGCCACCCCCCAGAGGTGGAACGAACCCCCTCCCCACCCCCACCCCGACATGCACATACATGTACCCCGACATGCACACACCCCCAACATGCACATATACACGCCCCCTACACACACATACACAACGGGGACACATACCCGCACACATACATGCCGACATGCGCACCTGCCGAACAGCACACATTACCCATAGACACAGCAGCACCCCCCGCCCGCATACACGCACTCACACACCCACTCTACACACTCACACGCACACCCCCATGCACGCCCACATCACACAACACCCCCCCACCCCCTCCCCTCACGGACGATCAACTTACCTTGTGCGTTGGTCCTCCGGGAGGCGACGGGAGCCATAGGGACGTGACCGCCAACAGAAGACCGCCAACAGAAGACCGCCACACAGAAATGTGGGTCGTAATTCTGTGGGCGGTGTTCTGCTGGCGTGGCGGTGGAGGTTGACCAGTCTCCACTTTCCCGCCGACCGCCAGTGTGGCTGCTGGCGGTTTTCCGGCGGAACGCTCCCAGCGGTCAGAATGCGCACAGCGGCACACCGCCGCGGTCGGCGGTCTTCACCGCGGCGGTAACTCAGCGGTCTTGCGAAAAGACCGCCAAGGTCAGAATGAGGGCCATATTTCCTTACTTTGGAGAATATCATACGTACAAGTGACTATTTTATGTGTGATCCACAAACATGTGAATTACACATTTAACTATTTTCATACACCTACACAGTACATGCCAGTTCAGCCCTCACTATGCACGTTTACATTTCAAGAGAAATTGCGTAGGTGGGTATCTCCAGGGCAGTGTCAAAGCAAGGGTAAGCTAATGCAATGTTACTGTTCACAAACTGTATTATTTAACATTCACAAACCTTTTGGCATGCATCTCCCACACGTTTTGAACACCTAACTTGTATCAAAACAGACATGGACTAAAAGGCATCTTAACTACTATGGTGAGGAGCGGTAGCCATGTTTGTCAAAAGTATTAAACAAGAAAAAATAAACTGCACAATTGTTGTAAAGCCTACTTTCATAAAATGCACACTGCATACACTGCAGGCATATTGATTTAACAAGCTAGGTGTACATTACAATTGTATGTGAAATCTAAACAAATATGCACACATCGTAGGCTGTGCATGCTTCATGCATTTGTCACAAAGGAATGTACATGAACACAGATAAAGTCATAGACTATGCACACACTTAAGAAAAAGAATACAAATTGCAAAGTTTACATGTCGAAATACTAGATGATAGAATCCTTCCCAGTGTAGAAAGGCCTGTTGTCCGATTCTCTGAAACTGCAAATTCTAATAGGCCTACAATTTTGCGACAGGATCACTTCTCTTTTCTGTAAGTCATAGTCTACTTTGGTTTGGTGAACATAATTGCAAATTAGAGAGCAATCACATTACAAATTAGACTTTGGCCCTCATCACGACCCTGGCGGTCGGTGATAAAGTGGCTGTAATACCACCAACAAGCTGGCGGTAACTACCGCCAAATTATGACCATGGGGGTGATATTCCTGAAAGACAGCCAATGTACCACACCGACCGCCAGGGCGGAAACAGCAGGCACCCCGGTGGTAGCCGCCTACAGCCAGGTGGAAGACAAAGTTCCGCCCACCATTTCATGACATGCCATGCCAAACCGCCACCTTTTCCGGGGCGGTACCAATGCCATCAAAAGCCTGGTGGAAACAGAGCTCAGAAGTCAAAGGACTCACTATTAGAGACACAGGAAAGAACCACGCCGCCATAGAACCAGAAGTGCAAGTCTTCCAGATGATCTTCTACTTTATGCTCCACCACGAACACCAATGCCGGTGAAGACGACGACGGTGAGTACAGCCGCCTAGCACACAAGGGAGGGGAGGAGGAAATCAAGAGTGACACACACACACGCACAACACACACCCCATACACACACACCATAGAAACAACCAGATTCACAAGAAAAATAATTTATACCCGTTAATCGGCTGAATAATGCAAGGACAACAGGAATCGACTAAAGTGATTGTAAAAAGATCAACATCAAAAGTAATATTTTGAATTGGCAATGCAACAGATATGTACCAATATACAAAAAATGGACACTGCCCAGTCCTCAGTTCACTGGGGCCACATGGTCACAGGGCAAAGTCAAAGTCCCCACTCGTTCCCTGCACCAATACAGAGAGAACACTTCAGGGGCATCAGTTGGCAAATAGGCAGCCACCTCAGGGGGAGGAGGGCACCTCAGCTGGATGCGGAAACAGGACCACTGGTTCTGGAGGGGGCAACATGCCCTGTGCTTGGTTCTGGGGAGTGCAAGGCCTCAGTAACTCAAGCGGGTGGCTAGCCCACTGGTTCTGGAGTGGGCAACATGCCCTGTGCCTGGTCCTGGGGAGTACAAGGCCACATTCTCTCAAATAGGTGACTTGCCGACTGGTTCTGGAGGGGGCAACATGCCCTGTGCTTGATCCTGGGGAGTGCAAGGCCAAAGTCTCTCGAGTGGGTGAATACCCCACTGGTTCTGGATGGGGCAACATGCCCTATGCTTGGTCCTGGGGAGTGCAAGGCCACAGTCTCTCAAGTAGGTGACTTCCCCACTGGTTCTGGAGGGGGAAACATGCCCTGTGCTTGGTCCTGGGGAGTGCAAGGCCACCCACAGTCTCTTGAGTTGGTGAATACCCCACTGGTCCAAGAGTGGGCAACATGCCCTGTGCTTGGTCCTGGGGAGTGCTAGGCCACAGTCTCTCAAGTGGGTGACTTGTCCACTGGTTCTGGAGGGGGCAAAATGCCCTGTGCTTGGTCCTGGGGAGGGCAAGGCCACAGCCTCTCAAGTGGGTGACTTGCTGACTGGTTCTGGAGGGGGCAACATGTCCTGTGCTTGGTCCTGGGGAGTGCAAGGCCACAGTCTCCTGAGTGGGTGAATACCCCACTGGTTCTGGAGGGGACAACATGCCCTGTGCTTGGTCCTGGAGAGCGCAAGGCCACAGTCTCTCAAGTAGGTGACTTCCCCACTGGTTCTGGAGGGGGAAACATGCCCTGTGCTTGGTCCTGGGGAGTGCAAGGCCACCCACAGTCTCTTGAGTTGGTGAATACCCCACTGGTCCAAGAGTGGGCAACATGCCCTGTGCTTGGTCCTGGGGAGTGCTAGGCCACAGTCTCTCAAGTGGGAGACTTGTCCACTGGTTCTGGAGGGGGCAAAATGCCCTGTGCTTGGTCCTGGGGAGGGCAAGGCCACAGCCTCTCAAGTGGGTGACTTGCTGACTGGTTCTGGAGGGGGCAACATGTCCTGTGCTTGGTCCTGGGGAGTGCAAGGCCACAGTCTCCTGAGTGGGTGAATACCCCACTGGTTCTGGAGGGGACAACATGCCCTGTGCTTGGTCCTGGAGAGCGCAAGGCCAGAGTCTCTTGAGTGGGTGAATACTCCATTGGTTCTGGGGGGGGGCAACATGCCCTGTGTTTGGAACTGGGGAGTGCAAGGCCACAGTTTTTCAAGTAGGTGACTTCCCCACTGGTTCTGGAGGGGGCAACTTGCCCATTGCTCTGTGTTGGGGAGTGCAAGGCCGCAGTCTCTCAAAAGAATGACTTCCCCACTGGTTCTGGAGGGGGCTGTGCGCTCAGAGATCCCATAGCAGAGGAAGATCTGGAGTCCTTCCTGGAGGTGAACTGATGGTGTGCTGGAGCGTGGTCTGGTGGGGGCAGGCTGCACAGCAGCCCATAGAGTCTGGATCATATGGCGCCTGCCGGCGGTCACTGTGTGAGCTCCTGCTCAGCCCCTGCACCCTCTGATGGCTGCACTGTGGTGGTGGTGGTGGTAGTGGAAGTCTCCTGCTCAGCCTCTGCAACCTCCGATGGCTTCACTGTGGTGGTGGTGGTGGTAGTGGGAGGCTCATGTTCAGCCCCTGCACCCTCCGATGGCTGTGCTGTGGTGGTGATAGTGGTAGTGGGAGGCTCCTGCTCAGCCCTGCACTCACTGATGGCTGCACAACCACGGCTGGCAGTGGGGGCTCTGAGACAGCTGCTGGTGCAGGCTCCTTCCCCTTTTTCCTGGCTGGTGTAGGCTCCTTCCCCTTTTTCCTGGCTGGTGCAGTCTCCTTCCCCTCTCTGCTGGCTGGTGCAGGCTCCTTCCCCTTTTTCCTGGCTGGTGCAGGCTCCTTCCCCTCTCTGCTGGCTGGTGCAGGCTCCTTCCCCTTTTTCTGGCTTGTGCAGGCTCCTTCCCCTCACTGCTGGCTGGTGCAGGCTCCTTCCCCTTTAGTATTTGTGGCCTGGAATCCTTTCTACAATGAGTAGGTGCTGATGGAACTGGGCTGGCACCTCCTCTCCAGTGACATTGGCAGGGGTTCCTGTGGGGATGTAAATGATTTGTTATGGTTAATGTGTATGACATATTGTACATCCCTGGCTTCCCCTCTATGGTTGGTGCTGCCCTGCCAGCTTTTACTTGTGTATGTTAGTGTATGGTGGGATTGTTAGTTCTCTATGCTGTGCATGCTTTAGTGATGAGTGTCCATGCAAGGCTATGAGGGGTGTCCGTGCATTGGTACAGCATCCAGGGCTTGGCATTGGGATTAGAGACATGTGATGGTGGGGGGTGTGGGATGTATTGGAGTGATGGGACTGAGGGTGAGGGTATGTGATGGCATGCAGGTAAGGGGGTGATAATTGCTGAAATTTGACTTACCAGAGTCCAGTCCTCCTCCGACTCCGGCCAGACACTCAGGATGCAGTATTGCCATGACTTGCTCCTCCCATACTGTGAGCTGTGGGGGAGGAGGTGGGGTCCACCACCAGTCCTCTGGATAGCGAGCTGGTGTCTTGTTGCTATGGAACGTACTTTCCCCCGTAGGTCGTTCCACGCTTCCTAATGTCGTCCCTCATTCTGGGGTGCTGTCCAATGGCGTTGACCATGTCCCCGATTCTCTGCCATAGCTCCATCTTCCTGGCTATTGATATCTGCTGCACCTGTGCTCCAAATAGCTGTGGATCTACCCTGACAATTTCCTCCACCATGACTCTTAACTCCTCCTCAGTGAAACGGGGGTGCCTTTCTGGTGCCCTTGGTGATATGTGATGTGTGTTGGTGAGGGTGTGTTGGGTAATGTGTTGGGGTGTGTGAAGTGGGTGCGTGAGGGATGTATGGTAGTATGTGGTGTGTGTATGTAGTTGTGTCAGTGGTCTTGGTGTCAGTCTTGTGCCAATGAATTGTATTCATAAAGGGTTGTGGGTACTGTGGGTGTGTGTTTTATAGTGGTGAAGGGTGTGTGGGTGTGGTGTGTGTATTGGTGTCAGGTGTGTGTTGTTTGAATTGTCCAATGTGGTATTGTTTTGTCTGTGGGTGTCCATTGTAAGTGCAGCGGCATGTACCGCCAATGGTTTACCGCCGTTGAATGTCCGGCGTGGTGATTCGTGGGTCATAATGTGGTGGGGGTTGTTCTGTTGGTGTAACGGTGTGGGTTTTGATACCGCCAGTTTATCACTGACCTTTGGTCTGGCAGATATGAGTCTGTGGCTGAATTCTGTCGGATTGGTGTGTGTGCGTCATAATATGGTGAACGGATATCCACCGCTGCAGCAGTAAGTTGGAGGCCACCAGCGTGGCGGTACGCGGGATTTACCTCCAGGATCATAAAGAGGGCCTTTGTGTGAAGACATTTATTCTTATGTTACTCTTGATTCCACCTTCCAACAATTTAAGATTATGACTGAGATTTGGAATAAATCTTTTTCCTTCTTATAATAGTTGTATTAATATTCAGAGGAAAAACAGGGATAAATGTCACATAAAACAATATGCATAGGATAATATTTAAAGTATGCAAACAATAATATTTTTAAAAATGCAAATATGCATTAAAGCAAATACCATTTTTGGTGTTATTTCAGGATAACCTACCTGTGGCAAAGACTGATTGATCAGATTAATTAATATGAGGAATTTAGGGTTACCAGAGTATAATGAGTATTTCTGCATACATTTTGAAATCACTTTTAATCAAAGAATAGGAATGATAATATGAATAGGAATGATCTTTATATGAGTTAACAATGTAATTATTTATCCAAAAAGGTTGTATCAGCTAGCTAGAGACTTAGGGCCTCATTGTGAGATTGGCAGTCCATGCACTGCCATGGCGGCGATGGTGGTCCGACCGCCATGGGCTTGGCGACAAGACCTCTGTATTATGACACATGTGGGCCTATGGACCAAAGGCACACAAGCTTTGACAACAGAATCCTCGTAGACTTCTGAAAGAAGCAAAGCATGTATATGAATAACTGCCCATTACCACTCCATTATTGAGTTTGAGCTGTTATTGTTTGGAAACAATTACAACAAATTGATTTCCTCTATTCTCAGGAGAATGTGTTACAGAAGAAGAAATTTCTAAAATAAATTATTTAATGAATTGTATAACAAAAGTATCAAAGTGAAAGAGAAGAGAGCGCCCCATTTTGCGACGGAAAGAAGGAGCAGGACAGACTGTTCCAGGGAAGAAGGTCCGACCGGAGTGAACTTAGCAGCTGTGACATTCAGAAGCTGATTGAGGTGATAGTCTGGGAGGCTAAGTCAGAGAAGGCTAACATGAAAGGACTACAGAGACCAGCAGTTGCTGGTGGGGCCGATAACATCTTCACATCCGGAGGTGCTTATGAGGGAATCCAGAGCCCCGCTGCACGGTACTACAGTGACCAGCGCTTGCTGGTGGGTCCGACGTGATCTTCGCACTCGGAGGAGCTCATATGGGAATCCTAAATCCCGCTGTGCTGAACTATGGAGACCAGTGGCTGCTGGTGGGGCTGACATCATCTTCGTGCCCAGAGGCACTCATAAGACAATCCTGAGCCTTGCTGCACAGGTCGTGCCCAGGCAAATACCCGGTGAAGACTGGGCCAAGACCGGTACCGCCTTCGCCTGTCATTGTCCGGATGAGGCTGGACTGGGCTATACCCTTTGTAGTGAGAACTGTAAATCTACGGTGGTAAGCTAATCACCTATTTCTTGCCTCTCCCAATTGTCTGCTGACTCCTGGTCGTAGTTTTGATTTGTTGCTGGCTGATTGATCGATATCACTTTTTATTTTCCAAGTGATGGGGAAGAGGAAGGCTGTGGATTCTCCCCAACCCCTTAGTTGCACTAAAAAAAAACTAAGAAAACCTGCCAAAGTAGGTCAAAATGCTAGGCTGGTAGAGCCAACTCAAAAAGGAATTGTACGACTGGCCGTTTTTAGCACACAGAGTTCATTAATGGATATTGACTGCTTAACTGAGGAGGTGGAGGCTATCTTAATAGACAATGTACTTGAAACTTTGATTGCGAACAACTCACAATCTAAGAAAGTCCCTGCAATGTTCAATAAAGCACTAAAGGGTCCCTTGGGTACTAGCAAACTTTCAACCATTAATAATGCTCCATCTACCCTGGAAGATTAAACTCCCGTGGCAGTTACCTCCACCCAAAGTTCTAATGATGGGGGCCCTGTAAAGTCTATTGAGCCCCCCATGCTGCCTCTCAGCCCAGCGGTTATTGTTTGCCCTAATGTTGCCTGCTTTAATAGATTTACTCCATTAGAGGAAATTGTGTCTGCATTCAATAACTGTGAAGTGGCCAAATTGCCCTTGGGGAGGCACGAATGCTGGAGTATGTGATTGTACAGAGTCAGAATATGACTTGCTGCTATTAAATTCTAAAGTTGATGACATGAGGGGTCTCCTGCATTCAATGCCTTTGAGTGTATTATTAAAATGCTCAACCAACCCATTTGTTTGGCGACTGTAAGGATGGTGAATTTATAGGTTACACCACACTCTTTCCACATAGCTTTCAAGTATGCACACATGAAGTTACTACCTCTGTCTGTTACAACCTCTTTTGGGAAACCCATCCTGGAAAAGATTCCCAAGAGGGCCTTGGCCACTGCAGCAGCTGTACTGATCCTAAGAGGTATGGCTTCTGGATACCTGGTGGCATGGTCCATCACTACCAGAATAAACCTGGTCCCAGAAGCTGTGAGAGGGTCAAGGGGGCCAACAATGTCAACCCCTACCCTTTCAAAGGGTACCCTAACCACTGGAAGTAGATTTAGGGGGGCCTTTAAAGTGCCACCTGTCTTGCCACTGGCTTGACAGGTGACACAGGAGCGACAAAACTTCTTTGTGTCTTCTGACATATGGGGCCAGTGAAAGTGAGGGATCAGTCTGTCCCAAGTTTTGCTTTGCCCCAGGTCACCAGCAAGGGGAATGGAGAATGTCATGGGCTACGGTCAACAAAAACTCTAGGTATTGCAGAGGGATGATCAATCTTCTGGTGGCACTAGGTTTGGGGTCTCTAGGCTCTGAATATAGGACGTTGTTTTCCCAGTACACCCTGTGGGTGCCACTGACATACCCTGGTTCTTGTTTGACAGCTTGCTGTCTCAAATCCTTAAGTATGGGACAAGTCTGTTGAGCCACACTTAACTCCTCGCTGTCAGGCCCCCCTGCACTTATTAGTTCAGCTGTGTCAGCTTCAAGTTCTTCGGGTGTAAGTTCTGTCCAAGGAGTATATTCCTTCTCCTCAAAGGAGGAATCATCAGTGGAGGGAGGGATAGGGTATAGGTGTTTTTGCTTGTACTTATTCATATTAAGGGGACAAGCAACAAGGGTGGCAAGGTCAATGCCACCATCCGAGACTAAAACAGCCTCTGTAGTTTCCCTAAATAAACCAGCCCCCACTACACTTCCCAGAGTTAGCCCTGCTACAGCCTTGGATTGACTATTGGTAGCATTAGTTTTCCCACCACCACTGCTCTTGCTAGGGGTACTAGTTGTAGTAGTGTGGTTGGCAGTAGTGGTGGTGAGAGGTTTGGTGCTTTTCTTACGACAGGAGCTGCCTCCTGCTCCCTGGCCTTTGTTTCTACAAATATAGCACCAAGGCTTTTTGTTCTGATTATTGTGTGAAGAGGATTTAGGCCCACCCCCTAAAGAATTTTGTGGGCCTGATGAAGACTCTTTCTTTTCTTTGTCCCCAACTTTGTCATGTGACTTACCATCCTCCTTCTTGTCCTTATCACCCCCTGTATGAGCCTTTCTGCTAACCCCTGTTCTGAACCATTTCTCTGCATTCTTTCTCAATTCTTGGGGAAGGTCGGATCTGAGTCTACCAAGTACTGGTGCAACAAGTCAGACACACAATTATTTAAAATATGCTCTCCGAGTAACAGATTAGACAAGCCATCATAGTCATATGCTTTGCTGCCATGTAACCAGCCTTCTAAAGCTTTGACAGAACAGTCCACAAAGTCAACCAAATCTTGTCAGGCCTCTTTGTTTCTGCTCTCTCTGAACTTGATCTTATATTGCTCAGTTGTGAGACAAAAAACATCTATGAGTGCAGGTTTTAGAATATTGTAATTGTCTGCATCCTCCTCTCTGACAGTGAGAAGTTTATCCCTCCCCTTGTCAGAGAAAGGCCACCAGAGAACAGCAGCCCACTGCCTTTGAGGGACCCTCTGAACTTTACAAGCCTTCTCAAGTGCATCAAACCACTTGTAAATATCAACCCACACCTTGTATGGGGGAACACTTTTGTGCAGGTTTCTGGAATCCAATGAGTCCTCCCTGACTCTGTAATCCCTGAAACCTGAGTTGCTGCTGCCACCATGGGGTGCTAACCCCAACCCCTGTCTCTCTCTCTCTCCACTGCCAAGGTTTTCATATCTAGGGCTAGCTGTTGCTGATGCAGCCTCAGCCTGGCCTGCTCCAGTCTCAGTTTGCTGAGCTCTCTATCTATAGAGTCATCCTCTGGAGTTGTGCAGTAGGATCCTTCAGATACTGAAGGGATGTGAGAATGAGCAGAGGTGCATCTATTCCTAGGTTTTGTGACCCTTTCTACTTGTACCCTGGGTGTGAAAGGAGCCCTACCAGTGTGACTTCCCTTCCCACTACCAGCTATGCTAGTTGGTCTACTGGGAATGTTGGGATCCTATGAGGAACCCTCCCGCAGGCCTAGAATGCCCTGTTCTACCTCAGTGGGACTAGGGTCTTTTCCTTTCTCCTCCTCCTGGCTACCAGCTTAATCCTGGTCATCCTGGAGGAGGAGGCCTAAGAGCAGACTCTTGTTAGGGTTCCTCCCCATGTCTAACTTCCTCTCTGCACACAACCTCTTCAATTCCTTGAAGGTCAGGTTCTGATAGGGAGAATCCATGACCTCAGAGCTATGTCCAACTGCAGACAGGGTGTGTGCTAGGATAGTGTAGGGTTTACCTAACCTATCTAACTCTTAGTCTCTCAAGAAGAAGTTTAGAGCAAGGCCTATGCCTAAACCCTTTACTTACCTGTCAGAATGATGCACCCATTTCAAATAATAGGAAGACCACCATTTTGCTTTTTGCCGACAATTCTCTTTTGATTTCCAAAACACCCAGTGGCCTTCAGACTATTTTGGATACGTTCTTAATGGTGTGTAGGTCTAGAGGGTTGCACTTGCATGTTGCTAAAACCAAGTTTATGTTTATGAGTTTAGGTTGTGTTAAAAAATGTTCTATTATTGTTAACAATGTTCCTCTTGAAAAAGTCCACTCCTTTGATTATTTGAGTGTCAGGATATCTGATAGATTTTGCTGGGATAACCAACTTTCTAAGTGTTCCCTTCTTAAGGTATAACCAACTTTCTAAGTGTTCCCTTCTTATTCAATAAACAGATCCCTGCTATTCTGCACTTCTGCAGAGGCACAAGCTCAAGAGTTGTCTCCCCTACATTGAAAGTTTACCAGACAAAAGCTCAGAATGCAGCAATATTTAGAGATGAAATATGGGGATAATATAATACTCAGAAAAGTGACAGCGGCAGAAAATTGATTGTAGATCGCTTCTTGCTTGCCCAGTCAGTATCCTCTTTGACCCATATTTATTTCTACCTAGATTTAAATCGGATATCTGACTTTGCTGCCTTGAGACCATTGACATTTTGGAGCCGTCTTTGGTCCACTGCAGAGTTAGCTGAATACAGGGATTGTCTCAAGGATTTGCTGGGAAGACACAATGCACTAACAGTTCCCTGACTGAGGAACGTTTCTCAAGGGATAGATAAACTATGCTGGTGGGATAATCCCAATGGTATAACTAAAGCATTAGCTGTTAAACTAAAGACTCAATACTGGGCAACAGTATGGGAAAACTATGTTTTATATGCTAACAGTAGGTGTCTTCTTAACAGTTTCTTGAATTAAAGCTGCTTTCCAGTTTTGAGCCTTTTTTGGACTTTATTTCAAAGCCTTTTCTTTGGAGTCTCTATGTACAGTTCCAGCTGGGTAGTCTGCCGCTAATGTCTTTTGCTAATCATTGGGGAAACGGCTCAATGTCAGATAAATGTCCTGCTTGTGGTTAGGCATCTGAGACTATTGAGCATGTTTTGTTCCTCTGTCCTGCACATGCAGCCTCACCGTTGGTGGATTAATCCAATTTGCTTGAATCTTGGAGTATAAGGTAGCCTCCAGGATTTCAAAGAGTTACACTTCAAATAGTTTTAGCAAATTTCTTGAGGCTGTTTGGTATAGGTGGAAATTCTTTTAAGGGAATTATTGATATTAATCTGAATGAACTACCATAGATTTGTTTGTATTTAGCTATTTAATTGAATGATTTTAAAGATTTATGAACATGAATCATTTAAAAACAATGTATTTACCATGTTTAAGTGTGTTTTATCTTTTACCCTTTCATGGTTTATATATGACCGAATAAAGCTTGTTTTGATTATGATGGAGCAAGGACTGTCGCAGTTCTGCCGGCACTGCCAGGCAGCGCAGACCGCCCTGGTGACGAGACAGGACAAACAGGCCTGTGGAGCCTGTGTTTCCTCCGTACACAGTATGAGGTTGCACACCACCAATATGACCATGGTGATTCAACCACCATGTCCCAGCAGGTGGAAACAGAGAGTATAAAGGGAACAACTCACTTGCAGGCAGCATTACACGTCCTGTGCCGCAATGAGCCCAACACACATTTCCTGACAATGCTGCTGCACATCAAAGATGCACAAAATCCACGCTGCCATGGATGCAACCGACAGTAAGAACACACACTTAACTGTGTCATTACACTCAATAACAGATCGTTGTGCCATCATCCACATGATGTGAGGGTCACGCTATGGGCAGCAAGTACACATGTCATTGTGTCCACATTCGGAGTCATTCACGGAGAAGGACACATTCACAGCCATCAAACACCTCCTTTGGGCAGGTCGCTCACACTGCACTGCCACACTACACAAAAACACATGTCTGCACATCTTAGGCACAGGGGGTTCGATTCACATATGTAAACTTAGACTTTTGGTCTAAGATTTAGACAAAAAGTCTACGTTTACGACTTTTTGGTATTCACAAAGGTAAGTTATGATTAGTATCTTTACATCTGCACTTAGGGGTGGATCATCCGCACTCAGAGCGAAGGGGGTAATCCTTCATACAGATGCACTTGTGTCAGTGCCTACCATCCCCCACCCAGGTCCAGCTGAAACTCTTCTGCCCACACCCAATCCAAGCCTTGCTGGCCACACAACAGCAGAGCTGCAACAAACAAACCTTTTCAGACCTTTCAACATGTCGCTGAATGTGTTTGTTGGTTTGGCCCTTGCCATGTGGCAGCAGGATTTGAGAAGGAGGAAGAGAATAGAGAGGATCTTCAGACATATGATCAACCTTTTTGGGATGTCCAGCCAAGATGTCATTGCCAGATACACCTGACATCATCTTTGAGATGGTTTGTGCGTGGTAGCAACTCTGTGACCTGCCACACCCACGCCATCCCAGCCTATGTCAAGATCCTAGCACCTCTCCATTTTTTTGCTACGGGGTCTTTCCAGAGGGTCGCTGAGGTCCTTGTGGGCATCTCCCAGGCAACCCAGTACCGATGCCTGCATCAGGTACTGAGCTCCATCAATAGGAGAGCATATCACCACATACAAATGCTCCACACGCTGGCCAGAAGGTAAAAGGTAGCTAGGGATTCTACCTCATGTCCCACTTCCCATGTGTGCTGGGTGCAATTGACTGCAATCATATGGCTCTTCAGCCACTGTGCCACAATGTACACATCTTCTGCAAACACACCGTTGGCACTCCATCAATGTGCAGGGTGCCTGCGATGCCAGCAGTAGCTTCATTGGTGTACATACAGTGTTCCAAAGCAGTACCCATGATAGCTATGTATTCTGCAGATCACCACTTGTCTGGTGAATGGGAGCAGGAGAATTTAACAACATGTGGCCGCTGGCTAAGTACAAAGCACCACAAAAGTATGACGTATCATTGTTTATTAAGATGCACAACCATTAGACGACACTAATCCTCAAGCCACATACATGCCTCCAACATGTACCATTTCATACATCATGTACTGTACTGATACAAGAGGGACATCTACATATATCACGCCATTTCTCTCCTCAGGTGATGCTGCATATGCACTCTCCCCTCATCTTTTTACACCATACACATCATACAGATGTGCAATCACTGTACCTCAGCAAAGGTACAATATGGCACACAGAGGTACACGAGCCATCATTGAGTGCATTTTTGGTCTCCTGAAGTCAGGATTCAGGTGTTTTGACTGTACCAGGGGAGAAGGGTGCTGTTGTACTCACTTCAAGTTGTGTGTAAAATTATAGTAGCCAGTTGTGTTTTGCACAACATAGCATTAAATCATGGCTTAAACATACCTCTGGACCCTCATCTAGGTTTGAATCCGGCCAACTGGGTCACTGTAGAAAACAAAGGGCAGGGTATGCAGGTGCATGACCAGCTGGTTGACACGTTTTTCACCTGAGCAACATACTGTGTCATGGCCTTTAAGTTGTTTGCAGTCTGTTGTCAATGATGATAGTTGCATTTTGACACTCAGTCCATATATTCCATCCTGACAATACTTTGTAAGCCAGACATGATGTCAGTCAGGAGTCAAAAGATTGGCCATGCCATACTTTATGTGCACGTGTCAGGGATTAACGTGGACGTCTCTTAGTGCTTTATTGACTCTGGGGTGTAAATGCCTGCGTGTGTGAGACCTGCCTAGACACTGTCACAGGAGGTGTCTGCTTCACAAAGGGCCTCTTCCCTCATGGGGAAGGTGCCATACAAAAGGGTGAGTTCCTGTACCCAAGGGGAAATGAGTGCTACAAGTGTTCACAGTGTAGTGTTCCTGCCCCAAGTACGGTGACTAACCCACAACTGTGTGGCCTGTGCCACAAGGGCACAGCCACTTGTATGAGTGTGTGTGGCACATTGTGTGGCAGCGTGGCCATATGTCTGATATATGTATACCATGGAACAATTTGAACATTGTAGAGCTATGGATAGTCCATTCACATAGCTGAAATGTTTGGCAGCTGCTCCTGGGATGTGCCACTCCAGGCCCGTGGTTAGTCATAGTGGAGGCTAGAACGTTTATTCCTGTTCACACTATGGAATGACAGAGACTACAACACACAGAATACATCATGATCATTTTGCCTAGATCAGCACATCAAGAATGGACGTTGGAAATTTGGAAGGGCTCCGTGATCACAAATGGTCTTCCTCATGAATCAGACCAACACCTAATGGTTACATTCATAATCTGTAGCCACTTTGTATTGTGTGTAACGGAGAATGCATCACACATGCAGGTCTCATGTACCCTTATGATGACATGTCACTGTCTCTTGTCAAACCTACAGGTTCCTTGCGAGAGATATGACATGGAGTGGCTGCCACTATCTGGGCAGGTAATGTAATTCTAACACACAAACCGTGCTACAAAGGTACATCTAGGCTTATCGCAGGTACCAAGACAAACTGCCCTGCAGCACACAGTGAATTAACTCCATTGGCCATATTCTACAAAGAGCCCCAGGTATGTGCCATGAATGTGCACCTGCTTTGTGCACCCCTAAGACACTTCTGTAGTACAGAAGGGCAGCAGACGCTTGTGCTGCCCTTCCTGCAATACGGATATTGCTGGTGTACATATAGTGCCTGAACTAGCACCAGCAAGTGTCCACTCAATAGCATGGGAGCATAGACCCATGTAAATGATGGAATCCCTTTGCCACTGCAGCTACAGACTAGATGTGGGTGTAGAAGCAAAAGGCTTTCAGGGGGTGCACTTACAGGGTGCCACATAAAAGGTGAGGTACTGTCAGTGCAAACCATGATGGGAGCCCCCTGTAGGGGGGACATGGCCCTATGGACACCACAGACATATCTTTGCAGTGCCACTCACTGCACTTGCCTGCAAGGGCATCACTAATCCCAGTCAAATGTGCATGCAGGTTGACGTCTGCACAGTGCTACATGGAGCAGCTGCTTTAAGAGAGCTCCTTTTTCCACTTGACTGCACTGGCCCCAGGACAGCGCAAGTGTGCATCTGCCCTGGGGGCACTGCATTCAATCTAATGGGGCACACCTTCCTGCTCTGCACCTTTTTAAAATTCTGTCATGGTGCAAACAGAGAAAGTGTGTCTCGTGTAATGCGGCCCCAGCTACCAATGTGGATAGCAGCATGACTCTATTCCTCTAGGTCCACATAATGCTGGGACTACCTATAATACACCCCCTCAGTTAGTATGTCTATATCCGTATCACTGACTGTGTGGCTGCCCTGTTCACAAGTCATTCAGCCAAGTTGGATAAGGTGGGTTCAACAGTACAGCAGGATGGCAGACAATCCTGCATGGAGGTGAGGCTGACTCCATTAAATGGATGTCAGCCCCTTCAAATGTTGAAAGAGATTTGGAGTGCTGCTCACTGCTGTTGTTATATGAATTTCCAGAACACATTTATGAGTCAAAGTCACAATGATCCCCCGCAGTAGGAAGTCTCATTGTTGACAATCTGCCTCAAGTGCAATGACTGAGGGGCCTCTGCCACTAGTGTGTAAGCTGTTTGCAGGGCTCAGACAGGCCAGGTGGGGAATTTGGTGTTTCCCCGGGGGCCTGAAAGGATGGGGGTATAGTTTTGTTACTGTATGATTGGTCTGAACTGGTGCCGCAATATGTCCCCCTCCAGTAGCAAAACAGCACTCCTGCATGATCCACACACTTGTTTTTCTGTCTCTGTGTGGGGGCCGGTCAGACATACTTGATCGTGCTATTATGAGTTACCAGTCCTGCTCTGGAACTCTGGCCCTGTTTGAATATGGCCCTATGTGTCCAGCGATGACCACCACTATCTGCGCCTACTTTGGTGATACACTACAGTCTGCTACGATGTAAGTGCCATATGTCGACGATGTAGGTGCCATATCTAGGTGCCATATGTTGACAAACTGTGTTGGCCATTTATGTAGTGTAGCGTGTATCTATAAACTCTTCCATTCCTCCATTTGAATTCCTGCCCTTTTCACATCTGTTTACATATGTTACACTTGTTTGACCTTGTCTACCGCACAAATGCAGATTCAATGCTCTGAATGTGGATTCTACTCTTGGACAGTATGCTCCGGGTACACAGAGTACGCTCCAGGTGCGGATATTCTGCACTTGCTTGTAGAATCTGAAGACGGACTGGGACCCAATGAATTTCTAAAGGAAATCACACAGAGGAAATGCAAGACAGGAGGTTCATGATAGGAAGTAGCATGCAGCCATTTTATTATCATTCTGAGTTATCCCCACCTACAGATAGGATCCTCTGCCATCCTGCTGCTCTGTGCATCGTGACTGCGCCCAACATGGCTGAGGGAGTTGATGAGAGGGCACCCCCCTCAGTGAGGCTGAATAGGACACTTTAGCTGTTGGGGGTGCTGGACAATTACCCTCAACTTTTTGGGGTCCCTGAGGACGAGCTGGGCAATGTAGCATGCCTGACTCTGGTCTGACATTGCGCAGCACTGCAGGGAAGTGACTGTGTGCCACCGGCGGGCCATGACATGCCGCAAGCGCTGGGAGGACCTGAAAGCCTGGGCCCAACCGAGGGTCCAGGAACTATTGGGCACGTCCTCCAAACCCCATGTGCACAGGCCCCATCTTAGGCCAGGAGGGTCCTGAGGACAGCCTGGCCAACCCTCCATGCCCAGCTAGAGGAGTTGTAACAGCAGAGACCTGGTAAGTACATGGGGTACATCATGTGTCTGGTAGTATCATGTGAGTGGTGACTGAGCTGTACCATCATGTGTCTCATGTCACTGTTTACACAATCAAAGCAACTGATGCAGTTGTCATAAGGCCAGTGGATGCATGAATCAGAATGCCTTCTGGGATTTGTAGTGTACTAAACACTACTGGGGAAATGGGCCTCACTTGTGCACTTGGAGGAAGAAATGTAATGCCAACAACATGACTGGTGGTCCAAGGGTCTTATCACTGCTGGGTGCAAGAGAAAGGGGATGGGCCAGACAATGTCCATTGCGGGTTTAAGACGTTTTTGGGTGTTGGACGCATCTTAATGCATGCTTTTTGTGGGTCTCCCATGTCTCCTGTCACGTAATCTCAGCACCTGCTGCAGTAGTCATAAGGACAACGGCTCATTGGAGCATACTGGATGCACAAACCAGGGTGCATCCTGGGACTTATTGTGTACTGAACAATATTGGGAAAATGGGCTTCACTTGTGCATTTGGAGGAAGAAGTGCAATGCCAACAACATGACTGGAGATCCAAGGGCTTTATCAGTCCTGGATCCAAGAGAAAAGGGATGGGGCAGACAATGTCCATTGTGGGGTCAAGATGTTTTTTGGGTGTTGGATGCGGTTTTATGCTTCCTTTTTGTCTTTTTTGTCAGTGTAAAGTATAATTTCATGTATCTTGGAGTAAAGGCTGAATTTGGGATACTTGTCTCACACAAAACAGTATCGACATTTTCACGGAAAACCAAATGCACAAGTCTCCACAACAGTGTCTCATATGTCAAATATAACATCTAACTAGCTGTACCAACTATGCACATGTGCCAACTGGTTTACAGTACCAACAGGCATTATTGGCATGCAAAATGTGGCACCTGCGATGTAGATTGGCTGATGATGTCAGGGATCCTCCAATACATAGACCTACTGCTTAGCAAAGTTCATAACCAAGGCCAATAGGTACACCCATTCAAGCTTTTGTGTGGAATCAGACCATGCCACACATGAGATGACCTGCAATAGTCAGTGTAAGACTACCCAGTCTGCACATCACAGGATGATCATAGATACATGCTTAGGGGTGGACAGAGTCATCCAGACCGTGTCCCCTCTCCACTTGAAGACTGACTTTGGAAGATGAGTAGGTAGCAAGAACATGAGACACTGGGGCCAATTTAAAAAGGTAAACTCAGACATTTGGACTAAGTATACAACAAATGACTTTGTTCACCTCAGTATTGCAATGCTGCTGAAGGTGAAATTTCGTCACTGCAGAAGTGTATATACCCCACAATTGTGTCATATGTCAAAGTGTGAGTAATGTTGAGACATTACAATGATAGTACACATATATTTGGGATCCAATTCACCTAGATTTGGTTAGTGAATTCAAAGGTGAACAAAGTCATCACATGCTTCATGTATTTATGTGCTGTGCCCTGATTTGTACACCAGCTACATAATGTTCTCATTTCTATTTCAGTGGACCCGGGTGACCTTGAAGACCAGGGAGAGGACCATGGACATGGAAGGGCATCCTAGGGACGTCAGTAGGCATGGTCTCTATCATAAACAGAAGTGGAAGTGGAGGAGGGACTTGGAACATCTTCAGGCAGGGGGAGTGCACCCACCGGCATGAACACAACATCAGACACAGACTGGGTGGAGGCTGCAGACACTGTAGAGGAAGCAATGATCTGGACAATGCTGGCCATGGGGGAGGGGATGTATACCCTCCCCCTTAAACAGAAGAACTTGACCTGCTAAAGGTGTCCCCATGGCAGGCTGAATTTACACCTGGCCTGCCTCTGAGCCCTGCCTACCTCTTGAGGCTCCCAGTCCATCGATGCACCCCTGCAATTAATCCCCCTCCAAGTGCCTGCCCCAGCACCACGAGGAGCACCCCTGTCCCCGACACCCTACATCTCTCGTGTTCAACCCAAACCCCTCCCTGTTATGTCAGCCCTGTGGCTGTATCCCAGGAAGGGATGGTGTCATCTGAGGGGGAGCATGGCATTTCGCTCAGGTCCTACAGCAGATTTTTGAGGAACTGCGTTAGTCCCAAGAGGAAAATGCTCATGCCATGGCCGCTCTCAATTCCACATACACCTGCTTGGGTGCAGCCATGATGTCTTCCCTGTTCCAGCATCCCTCCCATACCACTCTCCATGTGTCTACCTGTTCGTCCTCCAACTCTCTTTACCCCAGTATCCCTTGTGTGTCCCACCCCCATGAGGTGTCAGGTCCTTCTCCGACCAGTCAAGAGGAGGTGACAGATGCTGAGGTTCTTGTGATTGAGAAGGAAGATGACCAGGATGACATGTGACTGGACAATTTACAGTGACTGGATATTTCTATTTGCCCTTGTACATGGACTCATTCCCCTGATGTTTCCTGATATGTTTTAATTATTTTGTCCATTCCCCTCCAAGTCCCCTGCCCATTCTTTATGAAGAGTATTATTTGATTTTGTTTCTCCCTTCCCACTGGACAATATTATTTTATTTTCATTCTATTCATATTCATATAAAAAAGAAGAAAAAGCACTTTGTTGTGTAGTTCATTGTATTTGCTGAAATCAAATTATGGAAGCATAGGTCTGGAGTGGTTTAGCTATGCCTTCAAAATGATACCTTTGTGCACAGATGGTTCTGCTAATGGACATGTCTTAGCCACATTTAGCAACACATATGGCCTACAACCACTTTAAGCAATTGACCATCATCATAACATATTTGCAGTGCTCAAGGGGGATCTTGTTTGCACCTTCACAATTTTGGTGGTGAGGAACATTGTGGGCATTTCCTGGGGTTCAGAGATGCAGGTGGGTGAGGTTCCTGTGCTGGGAGGGTGCATCCTGGTCAGGGAGTGGTGGTTTCTGTGTAGGGGTGCATCTGGGAAATGGGTTAGTGGTTCCTGCATGGGGGTTCCTGTACAGAGAGTGATGGTTCCTGTGCGTGGGTGCTTCCTGGATAGGGTGTGGTGCTTCCTAGACTGGGGTGATACATGTACAGGGGGAGGACGTGAATGTTCAGTGGGGGGCATGTGCAAAGGGGTGTGTTTCCAACATAGATTTATCGGGGTCCTGTTCAGGTGTCCTAACCAGGGGCTGGGGGTCAGGTGGTGCAGGTAGATGTGTTTGCTCCCCTCCATGGATTGACTGCGAAAGCTGATTTGGTATCATTTTGAATATCTCCCCCATCATCTTCATAGCCAATGCATGGTTTCTTGCACTCTCTTCCCTCTGTATGGCCATGATGTAATTCAGCCTCTTCCCCATGTCTTTCCGAGATGTATCCATCCTCTCTAACACCGGGGTCATTCTGTGCACCAACTGTGTGAGTTGACACATGTCCTTTAGTGAGGCAGGCATGTCAGGCAGTGTAGCCCCTATGTGACAAATGTCCTGCCTAACATCTGACTGCTGTTGAAAGAAATCCTCCTCCCATTCTCTACTATGACTATCTGCTAGCCCTCTCTGCCAGGGATGGCCTTGGATGCAACCTGCAGGTCCAGCAGCAGGAGGTGGGGGCGGTAGGTGGGAGGTTGTGAGGAGATTTGTGCCTAGGGGCTTCCTGCTCCTCACCAGGACTGGCATGTGCCTCAGATGTTGGATAGAAGGCCTGGGAAACACTGTCAGAGTAGGAGTGTGTAGGGGAACCAACATGTCTGACCTGGTTGTGAGGGCTGTGAGTAGATGATGGTCATATTGTTTTTTGTGAGGAATGAACAATCCTTGGGGGTATAGGATGAGGCACCATGCTGACCAGAGCAGATGTAGGCTTTGATGGTAGGCTGTGTCTGCCAACAATAGTGCTCAGGGGATTGGCCTCTACATCTGTTGGAATTTGTTGAAATCATGCCCTGAACTTCATCCTCCTCTACTTCCTTCTCCTCTTCCTATGTGGATCTGGCAGTTGACAAGGCAGCTTGGAAGAGTAGTAGGTTCTTCCCTCGGACTGCCAGGCGCCCATCACTGGTAGATGGTCCTTCCTCCGGACTCAAGTCATCATCCTAACCAGCTATAAGACAGAGGTTGCAACAGCCTTAGTATTTGTCTTACAACATCATGCAGTGCAACACAGAGATTGAGTCAAATTATCTTCACATCAACAGATTTTCTACATGTGTGTGTTTGTGTACACCTACCCATGATAGCTCACACTGTGGCATTGAGGTGTTCAATGCAGATGTAAAATGCAAAAGCAAACTCACTAGTTCCAATCACAGCTCTGTGTGGCATTGCGGTCCCCATGATGTCAACTGCTGGACCGGGCTCCTTGAGTGTGTTGCAGAAAATATGATCCTTGATCCAGCAGCTTGTGAAAAAATGTACACCATAGTTAAGGTCCTGCATGTTTACATGTGAAAATGCACACTTGACACACACATCACTGATTATGTTGGGTAGATTTTAGACACCAACTTCAGATGTAATGCTGAAGTGTCAATATCTGATCATCCCCTTCCACAAGGATTTGATTATTGTACATGGGTAGGGTATCAGTAATCTACAACACTAGAAGGCACACTTACCTGATGGACGGATGAAAGTGGTTTTGACTGTTGCAGCCAGGATGTTTCCTAAACTACTGGATGTTGTCGTCCGTATCACTGAAGTAGTCCTGGCAGAAGCTGTAATGTAACATACATTTTTATAAGTAAGTGCAAAGAATGATGGCGATGATTCAACATGTACATGTCAGAGGTATGGACCAGTGATCTACAAGTTATAGGCAGCCCTCATATCAACCAGGCATCACACTTACAGTCATACATGTATTTATTATTTACTGAGAGCTACAGGATGGAAACAACTAGGCTGTCCTGCACTGCCTACCATTGGACACGCCTTCATTTTAGGGGCATCATGCATCCTACATATGATGTGGTATCTGGTAATCTGTAAAGGAGTCTTCTACAAAATGCAGAGCTGGTTCATCTTTCCACATCAGATTATGTCAGTGCATTGCACAGTATGTTTGATATACAGAATTATCAACCAAGGTATGGGTAACATTCATTCTAATCCCCCCAGACAGGACAATATTTCCCATTGAAAAATGTGATGTCAGCCATTTCTGCTGTGCACTCTTCTTCTGCACTGTGTTCCAAATGTACTTAAACAAGATCATGCTCTATTTTACCTGACACTGGATACGGTTATATAAAGCACACATCCCGAAGTCAGGTATTCCAAGGTTTCTCATTTGTGAACATGGGGAAGGGGAGGCAAAGTGAAATAAGCATTGACCTGGGATCACACAATTAGATCAAGTGGAGAAGCTGGGCTGATCCCCACCTTTACTAGTTTCATGTTGTGAGTTCACCCACTAGATGTATAGCCTTTGACTCCTCTACTCACCTTGCCAGCCACAACCCCACTCCCCAAACGCAAGCCTGCTGGTATCAACACACCCCTCATCCACAGCATTACTTTAGCTGTTGGTTCCTGGAATTGTGTCAGCATGAATCCTTGTCATAGACTTACAAAGAAGCTGTGACTACTCCTTTCCATGAGAGATTTGGGGACATACTTATGAGTCCCTAAATTCACCAGAGCATCACTCTTTGTACAAGACTGGACAATCCCTTTGCTGCTATACTCTTCACTTGTGTGGCATTCCATGATGGGGGGGGGTGATCCCCACACTACACCCATGGATTGTGACACTTCCCCAGAGTGACAGAACCATGTACACCTGAGGAAGCACTAACACCTTACACTTCCTGAAGTGAGTAATAATGACTCGTAACATTAAGACTTGCTGCACTTACCTATGCAAAATCCACCTACATGAGGGCCAATATGAATCCTTAGGTGGGTACTGTACATATACATTTTGAGTCGAGCTTTCATTGACCAGCATGCTAGGATGTGGTATACTTCTATGAGCAATATGTGAGCATATGGATATGAGTGAAAACTGATATTAGACACACATACATGCTGCTGACATTTAAGCCACATTTTAGGAGCATGAGCGTTTGGTATAATTATTTTTATGTATCCTGACCACTGTCTGACCTCCGCCCAGTGGGTGGTGCCTGATCAGATGTCACACCCATATATGTTTCAGAGGTCACTGCAGGCTGGGTCTTTCTGGACAACCTCACAGGGCCTACAATGATATGTGTGCTTTCAGTTTACATTCTAGTTGACAAGTAATACACAATATTGCCTAGTTCATTTCACAGGTTTGGCACAGTATATGTATTCCATGTAATGTATCTATGAGTTGACTGGTCACAAAGTAGGAGTTATTGTCCTCTCCTGGTCATATTTCCATATTAGTCACTACTGATGGTATGGGCTGTTGATCCCCATGACATTGCTTACCTGATGGTACAGAGATCTCTGCTCCACTGTGTGACTGTACTCTGGCTGTATATGGCATCAAAAGGGAAAGGTCAGCAGACACAACCAAGATATTTGAATATGTGCAACCTGTCACATTTGTAAACAATTGCATCTACATGCCAACAGCAGTGGTAAGCGAATGAGGGACATTATCCATTGACATTTACCAGCGTTACATGGATGAGGCAGCAGTGATGAGCCATTGTGTGGGACTGGGGAATTGGAAGTTGCAATTGCCATCACAAAGGATTCTGGGACTTGTAGTGTAATGGACCAGCTGAGACATGTGAAGGTCTGACTCAATCAATCAATAAATGTTTTTCCAGACCACAGGTCTTTAAACAGCATTAAAAAAGACATAAAACACAATAAAACGAACCCCAACAATTACATACAATAAATATCCACAAATTATAACACCAAAAATCTCTAAAATCAACATTGATTCAAACCCCCATTACACAACAAGAAGCTCTTTCAAGGGCCCTTCTAAAAACTTTTCACAGCAATCGCAAATCTTCCAAGGGCACATGCAATGTCCAAGGAACGCATATCAGTTAAAAGTGCTATAGCTTCTGCTCGAGCCTTAATGCTATAGTTTTTTAAAAATGGACATAAAATTGTTTGCCAGAGATGCAAAATGATTAGGCAATCCCTTATAACGTACAAAATGTCACATTTAGTCTTCAGTTCATGTGCATTTTTCAGAGATATGTATCATACCCTTGTTTAACTCTAGATTCCCAGACAAGGGAAGAAACCCAACTTTTATTCGTAATACTTAATTTCTCAATCTTCGATTAGAAAGCCGATCCAAATAGGGAAACCATTCTTCATTGTGCTTTGCCACACTCATAAATTGCACAGAGAGTTTACCCCCAAGATATTGCTGATCATTATCTCTGGACAGCTCTTTACAATGTACCTTTAGTTCCATCTTGCAAACCTCCATATTGAGACTCCCTGGGTCCAGCTTCACTTACATACTAAACACAAATATCATTCAACCTTTTCTGTACCCATTTGGCCCATTGTCTTTCACTTTTCACAATCCCATTCCTGCCCCATAATGCAGCTTTTTGCTCTTCCCCCACGATCAGCATTAACCACAATCTAATTAAAGCCACTTGTGCCAATATATCCCATGAAACCAAACCTGTTTCTAACCTCACATCCTGTATCATAGCTGACGCTGGTAGGGACAACAAGTTTTTTCAACACTTACCCTCCTCCCTCTTCCAATCAATTTTCCCTTTCACACAGTGCAGCTCAGCTCCATATATAAATTGTGAGGGTATCATAGCTGCATCGGCTTTTAACACTGGTTTATGGGACGTTTCACCGTAATCCCTATTGAATTTATTTAGCCCACTTATTGAGGCAAGAGCTTTTACCTTCACTGATTCATTGAGCACAGCCCATCTGAAGGATGCCTCAAACCCTACCCCCAAGTACTTATATTCCTTCACCTGTTCCAGTTTTATATTGCCCAAATACTAACTAAATCTGTGGGTTCTACTGGCAAAGCACAGCACTTCTCCCGATTCACTGTACTTTTTTTTGCCAGACAATATACTGCAAATGTATCCAGCTTTCTTTGGAGGCCTAACTCTGTTTGATCAATAATCACAAGATTATTGGTGTATAAAAGACATGCCACTTGACTCCGATCCATTTCTACCTTCAGTGCGTCAGGTAAATTGGCAACCAACAGAGAAAACAGTAGTGGGGCCAACACGCAGCCCTGCCGCAACCCATTTTTGGTAGCAATTTTCTGCATTAGGGACCCTTCTACACCTGTAACAACTTGGGCCCAGTTGTTTCTATGCAATTCTTGAATGAGTCTCAGCAAACTCTTTGAAATGGTAAACATCCTTTATGCCGAATTTTTTATAACGAAGTCCTGGTTAACGAAAGCGGAACAACGCTTTCTTTAACCACGACTTCGTTATTTTGTGCCTTAACCACGCATGTCCTGAACAACGAACATGCATGGTTAAGGTACAAACAAGGGAGTCGGCTGAGGAGGACGACGCAGATGACAAGGTGATGACTCAGGTAAGTGGGGGGTTTTAGGTTTTGGGGAGGGGGTGGGGGTCAGGGGGTTTTAGGTTTTAGGGTGGCGTTGGGGGGGTGGGGCGTTTTTGGTTTTGGGGAGTGGGTGGGGGGTCAGGGGGTTTTAGGTTTTAGGGTGGGGTTGGTGGGTGGGGCGTTTTTGTTTTTGGGGAGTGGGTTGGGGGTCAGGGGGTTTTAGGTTTTAGGGTGGGGTTGGGGGGTGGGGCGTTTTTGTTTTTGGGGAGTGGGTGGGGGGTCAGGGGGTTTTAGGTTTTAGGGTGGGGTTGGGGGGTGGGGCGTTTTTGGTTTTGGGGAGTGGGTGGGGGGGTCAGGGGGTTTTAGGTTTTGGGGTGGGGTTGGGGGGGTGGGGCGTTTTTGGTTTTGGGGAGTTGGTGGGGGGGTCAGGGGGTTTTAGGTTTTAGGGTGGGGTTGGGGGGATGAGGTGTTTTTGGTTTTGGGGAGTGGGTGGGGGGTCAGGGGGTTTTAGGTTTTGGGGTGGGGTTGGGGGGGTGGGGTGAGGGATGTAGGGTGAATGGTGCCTATTGCTAATGATTTTATCAGGAATGCCTTTACAACGAAATATCGTTGTTAAGGCATTCGTGGTAAAATCATTAGTAGTAAAGACGAGGTCGGTGTTCCGACCTCGTTGTTAAGGTTAGTAGTAGTTTAAGATTCGGTGTTCCGTCATATAACCCTTTGAAATACCCTGTTTAATCAGAGTTTCCCATAAGCACTTACTGTCCACCAGATCAAAGGTGCCACTGAAGTCGACAAAACAGCAAAGCAACTTGTCTCCTTGAGCTATCGACTTCTGCGCAATGGCCCAGGGGAAAGGCAGTGATCAGTTGTTGAATGACCCTCCTTAAAAAAACCTGCTCTGTATGGTCAATATTCCTCAACTCAGCCCATTCCCTAAGTTTCCCTAGGATGATTTTTTTAGAACAATTTTTCGCCAACATCTAGCAGATTGATTAATCTATAATTTTTGGGGTCTTTTTGTTCCCCCCTTTTATACATTGGCCTCACAATAGCACCTCTCTAATTCTCAGGGTGCTGCTTCTATTCTAAAATAATCTTAAATATCCAGCCAAACAATTGTACCCACCAGTCAGTTCCAGTCTTTATAATAATCGCCAGGAGATTGTCCGGACCAGCTGCCCTGGTCAATACCAGTTTAGAGATAGTACGTTGAATATTTGCTACCACAAATACAGACTTGATCTCTTCATCCAACTCTCCCCATGGGGTTAACGACCTTAATACCACATCCGACCATCACTATACAGCTTCTGCAGATATAGTGCCCAGGTATTCTCATCCACCATACACTTCACACTTCCCTGCATTTTTCCTGAACTATCCTGTACTTGCTTCCAAAACCTTCTCACATTTTTTGTTTCTATTGCTTCCAATAGATTCCTCACCACTTCTCCTTATATACTCTCCGGCTTTTATAGCACACACAGTCATATCTCCTTCTAAGTCTTTGCTCCCCCTTTTCTAATCTGGGACTTTAGTTTCTGACACTCCTCATTAAACCAGGGATTCTCTTTCCTCAGATATTCCTGCAATCTCAACCCTTGTACCCTCCCCCTTTCAGGACCACCCTTAGATGGGACACTACTAAGCTAATAGTATTCTCATAGCCCAATAAATCATTGACCAGAACCTTACTCATTGTAATCTCTTGTTGTAGTGAAACTAACTTGGACAATGATTCCTCCGTGATACGGGTTGTGAGACTCTTAGGATAGTCACCCTCGATAGGGAGTACCCTTTCTCTCATATAGCTTACCCCCCTGCTCATTTCCAGCTTTAAGGGGTAATTTTCACTTCTGTCTTCCTGTCCTATACAGGAGCTTCTAATTTTATCAAAGTTCTAAGCATGCATGAAGATTTAATCAATTGGACAAGACTGTGCCTCAAACTGAAACGTTCGATTAGCTGGATGATTGGGCTTCATCCGTCCATTAATACAAAATAGCCCCATGGCACCTAAATATTTATTGAGTGCCTCATCTCATACATCACTGTTTTTTACTGGGAAGCTAGCAAAAGTTTAATTATATGCCAATAAGATCTCCTCATGCCAGGCATCAGTTCTACGGGGTTTAACTTATTATTAAAATCCCCCACCATAATAAATAAATCTTTATAAAACACAGAATGAATCTACATCCTCCATTAATCTACCTAGTTCAAGAATATATTCATCCCCTCAAATATCTTATACATACACCTTAATTACTATCATGGAGTCGTAACTCCAGTCTGGGTCAGTTTCCAATAATCTCACTCCTCAAGCCATCAACCATTTACATTTCAATTCTACTGGGATCAACTTATGAGCTATTTTCATTGAAATTAAGGTCATTAAACCTACAGAAGGGCGACCATGTTGGCTTCTCTTGGCAACCCTATTTTCGTGCAGAAAACTTTAACCACTTTTCCAAAGCTTTCCAGCAGTAACATACTTGTTAATCCATTAACATTCCAAGTTAGCACCCCTAGTCTATGCAACAACCCTGATTCCTAATCAACATCACTCAAACATTCCTCGCCCCTGTAGGATCTCTGAACCACCCTAATCCCTTTCTTTTGTACCTCCTTTTCAGCGTTTAAGACCAAGGACTTTTACAGCCCTGAATACAGCAAGACCTTAGACACTTCCTCTCCTTTGCTGTTTTTCGTAAAGCCCACCTGTCTGAGGTCTTTGGTTCCTAATTCTTTCAGGCTGGGACACTTGGAGAAGACAAACAGTGGTTTAGATTCATTTAGAGGGACTATCTTTCTAGAATGTTTTCCCTTTTCGCCATTTTGTGCCGGTTCTAAACACAACTAAAAGTCACTTCCAACTTCATTGCCTTTAACAGTGGTTGTATCATCACACCTACTCCTGCCCATGCTGTCTTTCCTTTCCATTTCCCCCAACCCCCGTTTCTGAGCCCTCTGAATTTGCATGTCTTTCCTTGTTTGGTCTTTCCCGTTACATCTTGACATGGACATTGTATATTCCCTTCATTAATGTACATATTTTGCATTTGAAATGTATTCTTACCCCATCCCCTTGCCCAGCAACCTTTGTTTGTACAGGGTTTGTACTTAGTCCTTCCTTGTGCTTACTATTTTTGTCCTGGTCATGTACTGTCTATACTTAGTGGACTCCCCCAGCGTCTTCATAAGCATTGGCTGTGTGGAGACATAAACACTCTGCGACCCAACCGAGGTCGGAACCCCTGGGCTCACAATAGTTGGCATAAGGGCCTTTATCTGTTTTAGTTCCCCTGCACTTACCTGAAATTGGTCAAGCTGTACTTGCAAAATATCATGACTCTTTAGCAATACCTCCAGCAACCCATGCAAGATCTTTTGCAAGATCAACATTATATCTAACATGGACACCGAGGGTGACTCAATGAAATTTACATTTATAGTAGAGTTTTGCCCTACTCCTTATGAATTTCTTTTCCCACCTTTTGGGCCCTGCCCATCTTGCATCTCCCCTCCTTCCTACAATCAGCAGCATCCCCTCTAGGGTACCCCTCCTCAATATACCCATTCATTCTATCCTCATACTGCCCCCCAACCTCAAAGAATGAGAAAAGCCTAGGGGACGATGAGAGTCTAGGTTCAATATTAAATTCATTATGACTAAATGTGTCCTCCATGCTTATGGTTAATAGACTTAGATCTAAAGTCGGACCGTCGGGCTCCTGTTAATGCCTTTTTTCTTTTGACCCCAATACGGTTAAAGATTGAGGGATTTCCTTTTAAAGTATCTGTCGCCAAAAATCTTTGTTGATTTGGTCGCTGAGTCTCCCTATGAACCATTCTGTAAGGGATCTACAGGTTAGGTTTGGCCCTTTTTCCTCCCTCTAATTTTTTTTTCACCTTCGTTCCCAAAGATATCTGAGTCCACATCTGTCCTGATGTTCAAAGACATTATGGTATCCTCATGTTGACGGCTGCTCAAACCTTTGAACTGTTTCCCTTTCCTGGGTGCCATATCCCCTTGATGCTTACCAGCACCCTGCCAGTGGCTACTCCTTATTTCTCTTGCCACTTCCGTCAAAATTATTTGTTCCCTAAGGGCCCCTTATATTCCTACACCCTTGCCACAACTTCCAGAGGTTTATTCTTAAAAACAAATTATACTTCAATCACCTCCAAGCACTTACCTCTGCCTGCCTCTGCCGGCCTTAGCAAGGGACCGCTAGACCGCTGCCACACCCCAAAAACAGCCAACTGTTGGTTCCTTTGAACTCTTTAGGGCAGACTTGAATGCCACTCCTTCCACCTTCTCCAATAATCAATTCCACTTTTGATTCCTGCGCTGACCGCCTAGCCCCCTGAGCCTCTCTACTGACCATCGAGCACACTTCTGTATGACACGCTCCCTGTGGCTACCCGTGGGGGTTAGGGAGGTTGCCCTGCACTGGCCAGAGACTGAAAAGAGGCACACTGGGGCCTATGGCTATCCTTCCAAGTTCTACAAATCAAATAAAGAGTAGCCAATTTGTAAACACCACTCGCAGCTCACTTGGTCCCGTGGCAATCCTTCCCGGGTCCACCGAAGGTAAAAAGATTTCCCCAGCTTTAATTGTGGCTCGCAGCACAATTTCTCCACGTTCAGGTCCCACGTTCTTCGCGTCTCATTGTCCTCTCAGTTAGAGGCAGGCACGAGCACTGAAGTGCGGCGTCCACAACAAGTCATGGCAAGCAACAAGGTAGAGTCTCCCATGTGCGTATTAGGGCAGGGGCAGAGCCTCACCATGCAGATAGGAAAACATTCATGGTCATATTTGAGGAATATCATTGACATTGCTTATTTGATATCATTGTTAGTATCATCACATATTAGCTGCCACCACATTGAAGTCATCACTCACAGGCAGCCATGAAGCAGGTAGAGGTCTATGGTGGAGAGGACTTCCCTCTCAAGTGGGGTGAGTTGTAGGAGGGCCCCAGTTGATACACCAGGAAGAGGTCTGGCCACCTCTATCCTGGTGTACTTCTCCTTCACTCTCCTCTTCTCATAATGCCACTTTTTTTTATGTCAGTCACTGTGCATAAGTCCTCCCCCAATGCAGTGACCACCGTGGGCAAGTACTACCATAGGGTTCCCTTCTGTGCAGAACTGCTCCTGTAGGGTGGGAGACCATGCAGTCTCTTGTAGCTCCTGATGATATAAGAGGATCATGGTGGTATCCTTCTCTGTGTAGTTCTTCTTCCTCCTTGTAGGTAGCATGGCTTCTGTAGATGCAGAGCAGGCAGGCACAGTGTTGTTGTGGAGAAAGCTGAATCTTTCTTGTGGGCTGCTTTTATCTGTTTTTTGGTGCAGGGTTGCAGGTGGCATTAACAATGTGCAGGTGCATGTAATTACAATGATTCCAACCCATGTTCAGATCATCTACCCTGAATGCGGATCACCCGCCCCAAGTGTGAATCATCCGCCGAGCGCAGACGTAAAGATACTACTCGTAACTTACCTTTGTGAAATAAAAACATTGTACACTTAGACTTTTGGTCTAAACTTAGACCAAAAGTTTAAGATCACTTTTGTGAATCAGGCCTAGGGACCGTGAAGTGTACATAACATTGTGTCACACAACACCAACAACTCAGCAACATCACATCTACGAATACAACAGACACCCTCATATTGCACACATGCCTGGACTATCATCAGACTCAACACAAATATGTATGGATGTGTCAAACAATACAACCACCCCTCACATTAAACACCCCTGTAATGGACTCACACATCACCCACATTGCAACACAATGGAAGGACAATGGGATAAACAATAGAGAGAGACAAAGATCCAAAGCTCACTATGCAAACAATACCTGCCCAATAGGGATGGGCATCAGGAACACTCAGGGAAGGATGGTGCACTGGGACACATATCACTTTGCACATGTCCCTAAAACAATATCTGCACAGGAACTGGCCCTACATGCATCTCATGGACAAATAATTCTAGAGACAAGTATCATGCCTATCTGCAGAATATGGAAGTGCAAGTCAAGAAAGCACATAGAACTGCAACTGAATCGGCCACACATCTTGATGATATAGCTGCAAGGTACACACAGCAAAATGGACACATGCACAGTCAAATGCAAATGAAGTATGCACAACGGAACACCTTCCATGTGTGCACAAAGACAACTCAATCTGCCATACATGAGACCAATGTGGATTGCATATCAGGGGGACAAGTCTAACACCATACATGCTGACATTGGACCACACAAGACGAAATACTTACCATACCAAACAGACCACAATGCAATGACACCCCAGATGCTTTAACAAACACACATCCATACAGGCAACATCTGCCCTTTTCCTAGATGAGACCAGCATTGCGCTCAAAGTGAGATTTCCATAACAACAGCGAATGGATCAGCAATCAGGCTGAAACACACAAAACTGTCGGCAGACAACACAAAATAACCAGGAACAACAAAAAGGTAGAAAAGGAATTGCAAGACAAATGTGTACCAAGTAAACAACAACTTGAGTTTATTGAAGTGGAAATGCATATTAGCAAAGGCCATTGGCCAGTCAGTTTGTAAGTCTCTGCACAGTACTGTGCCCACACTTGGCGTCTATTACTGCCAGGGCACCTCCGGATGAAGGGGCATCGAATGGCCAGGCAGGCACCTCAGAGATCATCCCTGGGAGGGGGGGGTTGTAGGATTTGGGATTGCTGGGTTTGGGAACGTTGGACTGTTTCTTAGGAGGGGTGGGCTTCTTCTTGAGTGGGAGGGGTTACGGTGTTTGCAGGCTGGGCAGGTGTGACAGCGGAGGACTTGGGTGTGGAATCGATGGGTTGGGATGTGGTGGGGGGCTCTTGGATTTGGGAGGGGGTTTGGAGATAACAGGGGAAAGGGCAAGATTGAAAAGGAAAATCTTCTTTGGAACACAGGAACAGTCATCAGAAGGGGATGGGGATTTGGATGTAGAGGGAGTGGTTGTCTGGTGTGTCGGTGTAGATGTATTGGGTGTGTGCATGTGTGAGGTATGCTTCTGTTTGGGTGGTGTCTGTTGTGTGTGTGAGTGTGGGTGTTTGCATGTCTTGAGTGGCTGGGAGGTAGAGGTGCTGGGGTTTGGAGTGGTGGACGAGTATGTGTCCGCTGAGGTGGTGTCTGCAGGTGTACTGGTAGTGGTGGATATCTGTGTGTGTGTTGGGGTGGTGTCTGCAGGTATGATGGGTGCGGTAGATGCCTATGTGTCTGCTGTGGTGGTGTGTGTGGGTATGGTGGATGTGGTAGGTGTTTGTGTGTGTGTTGGGATGGTGTCTGCAGGTATGCTGGGTGTGGTGGATGTGTCACTGGCTGTTGTGGTGGTGCCTGTGGGTATGCTGTATGTGGTGTGTGGGCCAATGGGGGTGTCTGCTGTAGTGGTGGCTGATGTTCGGTTTGTGTGTGTATGTTGAGTGCCTGTGTGCTGGTGTGTCTTCTTGTGTTTGTGTTTATGTGTGCTGCTTATTTGTGTTGCATGGGTGCGTGCAGATGTGTCTGTGTGCTTGGGTTAGGTAAGGGAGTGGGGGATTTGGAATGGGAAGAGGGGGTGGAGGAGGGAGGAATGTGGAGTATGACCGGCTTCCATCAGTGAGGAGGTCAGAGCCTGAAAGGAACTCTGTAGGCCAGACATGGCACTATGGATGCCTTCCAGAGAAGCATTGGTCTGCTGAATTGGCTGGCCAACACTTGAGTGGCATTCACAATGGCAGTCTGACCCAGACATGTTCCTCAGGAGGTCAGTAGCCTCCTCACTCAGGGCAGCAAGGTTATCAGGGGCTGGGGCAGAAGTACCTGTGTCAAAGGAGATGCCAACCCTCTTGGGTGAGCAGGCATGGCCAACTGGGTGGAGAGAAACAGGGAGGGTGGTGCTAGAACTAGAGGTGGGGAACAAAGATGGTAGAGGAGTATGTCCTGATGGGTCTGCCACCACTAGAGAGTGCCCACTGAAGGCTGAATTCAATGATGAGGATGTAGATCCAGTCTCTACTGTGGCACTACCCTCACCCTCCGAGCCACTAGGTCCCTCTGTGTCGGTGGTATCTTGACCAGAGGTACTGTGGCCAGATGCTTTCCCACTTGGTTGTGTCTTGTCTCCTTCACTTGCCTGGGTTGATGCTGAAAATATAAAGAGAAAAAGGCTCACCACAAGTTCCAGATCACAATTTAACAACTGCTCTGATTAGCGAACATTGGCACAATGTCAAGTAGGCCCCATCAACAAACTCCACCAAAGTGGCCCCTACATATACCATACCATATGCATGCATGCCATCTGAACTGTCATCAGTTGCCCACAGGAAATTCGTGATCGCAGACAACTACAATTGTATGGCAAAAGTTGTGCAACCACAATAACCATTGAACAAGTAGGAGACTACATCACCTTCAATGCTTTGCCCCATGGAGCATACCTCAGTTACCTGCTTTCATACAATAGTAGCCCAATGCCAAGTTCATCCCCACAGATCCAACACAAGGTCATGCACATATTTATTTGTCACAAACACCATAGCACAACAATGTGAAATGATGCTCCCAAAACATGCCATGTTGCTGACAACAGTACAGTAACCTAGAGAAAGTGACATGGAATTACTCATGTCACACTAGAAAGATATCAGCAAAACACACTTCACCATTTGTCCCAACAGAGTCAAGTAGGTAGTACTAATGTTGCTTAGATATGCCACACATTTGGCATGGAAATGTTCACTGTAGATATAATGCGCACATTGAGAGGGAGGTATGTCCCTAAAACCCCCAACACAATGAATCAGCAAACCCCGGGTAAATCACCACTAATGTCTCGTACCCTTTAAAACGACATACTCTGATTGTATCAGTATACGCTGTTAGTCCTTTGTATATTGGAGAGGCCCAGAGATATGCAAGTACATGTAGAAGGACCTCAACTTGTTGCCCAGTGGGAAGATGGATCACTTTTCCAATTTTGGTCCTGCAAACCCAGAAGTCCCTGGATAAATGGTTGTACCCAACCACGTGTGATTCAAACATAACTGCAAGCCACTCCATGATGCTTGTCAACAGACATGTTAGAAAGCTTCCCCATTACACATGTGCTGGGCATTTTGTTATATGATGCCACATCAATGGCCTGGAAATGCACATTTTGGCTAAAAAATATTCTCATACATGTCTTGTCCTTCATTGCTACTGCATTTGTACATTCCAAATGACATGCAATGAAGGGTGAGGGTATGTGTAAGTCAACAATCAATGGTGACACATTCCTGCCTGTAGCACCACATGAACTGCAGCCCCTTTGCAATATTTCACATACATGCTGGAATGCACATATATGGGAAAAAATACAGAAATCATTCCATTAACACAGGTAGACCATGCATGAAACATAAGTGTATACATTTTGTCAAAAGAGAAAGGGACAAATGCTAACATGCAGGCACAATGAATGTTGGCAACAGTGATGGAATATAAATCATGTCAATGGACATTCTCCACTTACCAAGGGAAAGTATGGATCTGTAGCTGCATCCAAAGAACAATGTACGCTCTGTCACATGAATGATGGTCAACTTCACATGACAGACAGTAAAGAGGCACCATCACCCTTCACACACTGAAGACAAGTAGCCTCTGGGTGTCAGATGCCAATATACCCATTTGACCAGATACATGGCTGAGGACAGTGATACATGACTTACTTATCTTTGGCCTGTAACACTAAGGTGTAGTGGCCTGTTGCATAAAATTTACACCCACTACAACAACAAACATGACTTGATTGATCAATGTACACAGCCATGTGTTGTCCCTGGAGAGCAAATTGCTTGTGGATTGTACACATTTGTGTCCTAGGTCCCTGGGACAATACACAAGGCACATCAGTATGCCCCACGTGACATATCTACACAAACTGTCACTCATCTATTGTGTCACACATGGCTCATCCCTAATTGTCAGGGGGAGATGTCAAAACCTAACACATTAACTTGGCACAAGACAGGCGGGAATATGCCCTGTACTCACCCCCTTGTTGCTGCTGTGCTCCTCTCAAATGCTCATCGAGGTCTGGGCACGCCACCGCCCCAGCTGGACCTCAGCGATCTTCTGGGCCCAGCATCTCAGGTCCTCCCACCTCTTGAGACAGTGAGCACTCCGCTGGCTTTGGATCCCAAGGGGCCACACCTTCCAGGCAATGGCTCTCCATATCTTCTTCTGATAGTTGTTGACCTGCATGAATTCAAGAGACAAATCAAGAGATTATAATCACAGGTTTTCGTACAAATGGTTGAGTCACACATATATCAGAAACAACAAGATAGACATTTTCAAATTGTTAACACACCACAAGTGTAAAGAACACAAGCCAATAAATACAGGGACATGACTACAGACATTTATATCCATCTGCACACTAACCCACTACTCTGCTCAGGGCCTACAATAACTAAGCAAGCCTACTGTCATCAGGTAGCCCATGCTCCTGCAACATGTACTGTGATGTGAGCCACAATGAAACACTACACACATATGTGGCTTCTGAAGGGTAAACTCTTTAGGCGTGAATGGACCAACACATTAACACTCTGCGAAATTGACTCAGTGCATACAGTCAAGACAGGCAACTTTCATAGTACAGACTTCACCATTATAGTTAAGTGACAATGAAGGAGCTGGCATGATGGGCACAGAAAGTGTATTCCTTGCTCATGTGCGGGCACATGGCCTACCAAATGCAGACTGATGCCAGTTAAGGGGATAGCTTCTGTGGTATGTACCTGCACCACAGAACATTCTTTTGGACATCTGTCTCTATCCTTCAAAGATGGGTTCTAACATACAAAGGTATACATTGTACAACTTCTGCTATGAGACCAAGGTACTGACTCACATAACATGACCTTCGAGGAATCAGCACACTATCTGCAGTGTGGGACTGTCATTAGTGCAATAAACTTGTACTGGACAAATATGACTTCTGTGAAGGTGACGACATAGCTGTGGGAGTAAGGGACCTGTTATGAGTCAAAGATACACATTGGCAATGAGGCAAAATGCAAATATGGACTCTCCTGGGATGTACCTCAGTACCCAATACTAATCTAGTCAATGGACTGAGGCATTCAGGGCAAGTCTTGCCACTAGGGCATCATATTGTTCACATGATAGGATCTGCTAGTGTACAGGGAGTGGGCACAGTGCCTCAGTTGCATAGCCACAGTGACTCTCCCACAGCCCGGACTAGGTCCCATGCTGGGAGATACAACTGACAAGCCCTGGTCTCAGCAGGCTAAGCATACAGAACCTACATGACACTCACATTTCCATCGCTTCCATGTATGACAGTACATCCTGTGGCTATCAGCAATTTCACATGTGGTTTGTGTGGCAACCTGAGTGAGTCAGGATGTGGATTCCAGACAACAGTTTGTCAAGGCCAGATGTGGGTTGGAAGATCTGTGGTACTACACATATTGCTTTCAAGATTCTCAAATGACTCATAGAAGATGCATACATTGCTCATGCTGTCATGCACATACATGTTGTCCAACATTTACAACAATCATGAAGAAAGAGATGTCAATGGATGGCAGTAAAGTCTCCTTACCTAGTTATGTGCATCTAACACAGGAGGATCTAGGACCTCAAAACCTCAAACAACACAATGTGACTGAACTTAACATATAGTACTGGCCACCAATACCTGCACAATGTAGATCTCATTGATGTTACACAGACCGCAACAACAGGCACACAAGAACTCTTACTGGCACACAGGTGCACACTGTAGCCTGTGAGGAGGGAAAGGATGGTTTTAAACAGAATCAATTGTGCCTATGAGACTTTGACTTGCTCCTCTGTTGAACCATAGAGCTGTCGATACAGGGTAGGACCTCACCAACAAGCCTCTCCAGCTCCTCTGGAGGGAAGGCAGGGGCCCTATCACCTGCTGGACTTCGAATGATTGGTACCAGAGATGGCACCTAGTAGCTCAGGTAGTGGAGGTATTGCTGGCAGCAATGTCAGGAGTCAAGTGAGTGAATGTGCACATCATGGCTGTCATGTCCTCCACATACAGGTTCATCACCACCAGAGCCAGAGGACACAGTCATTGGGCCGCGACCACCAGAGGCAACAATGTTAGCCTATGGCTGTGTCCACCATGCTTGGAACCACCAACAGCCTGCGAATTCCACCAGCGGTTGTTTCCTAATGCAAAGTGGAATAGGTCAGGCATCTGCCATTTTGGCGGACTTAAATACTGTATTGGAATTTGCAAACTGCGTCACATCTACAATTTATGTGTAGTGGCACTGCAAACATCCTCATCCTGTCTAGTCATGTAGGTCCTTCTACACACCCACCAGTGTAGTGTGTTGCAGGACACAGATGGCATTTAACAGCAGTGCAAGGTCCTCCACCACCAATGATTATATTGGTGGACGGAATATACAGTCATATTTTGAGGGGCAATTGTGCAGCACATCAATGTGCATTAAGTTTTAAATAATTTGCAAGGATTATCCCAACATTATTCTGTACACCATACTATTTTGATTTAATATGTAACAGAAATTTGCATGCATTAACAGTAGTTAATTTGTTTAGTTAACATTTTGTTTTAATGAGACCATTAAGCATAAGTGGGGATTTGATAGTGAAATAAGCACATTATAAAATATTGATATGTTTAAGGAGAGATTCCTAGAGAACACTGTACTCTTGTCTTTTTGCCTTTAAATAAAATGATCAAAGCATGGGATTGTAGCCTTAAATGACAATTTGGAGCAGTTAGGGTTACAAATGCTCAATTAGTGATCTATAAGATACTGCTGACTTAAACACTTTATAAAATCATACAATGCAAATGTAGTCCAAACAAGGGTAGTAGTTGTAAATCACATGCACCTCCTACAAGTGTCCAACAGTATAAAGGTAGGACAAACTTATTTTCGTGCTCCTACCAGTGGTGCTACATGGTTAACGACCTTACTACTCCAAGGCAGGAGCATGTATTCAAAGATAGAGCATAGAAATCTAACGATATAAGCACAGCACTCAGTCCAAAGAGACAACCAATGTTCTTGAGGTCATATGAGTCCAAGACCAGTTCTTCTTGTAATCATAATCTTCTTTATTGTAAATTTTCATTCTCATTAATTTCTGATACACTTCTTCATGTCAGTTTATTGATCGACAGTCCAATAGAAAAACATGTGTTTTGTCACCATGTGACTTTCTCAAGGCCTTGTCATACTTTGTGGTAAACTATCCATATTGTAGCTCTCCTGTGAGTATCTGTGCTTGGAACTCAATTATTAATTAAAATTAAATCCAAACATCTCTTCTCTATGTCATCCGTAAGGTGATTAAGTCTCCAGAACACGTAGGTCGCATCCAAAGTTACAATTTAAAGGACCATGGTAACCCCTTAGCCCTGAGGAAGTTTTCACACCGATTCTACTGCATACTCAGGAACCTGAAGATTTACAATAAAGAAGATTTTGATTACAAGGAGGACTGGTCTTGGACTCATATGACTTCAAGAACAGTGGTTGTCTCTTCGGACTGAGTGCTGTGGTTATATTGTTAGACTTCATGAAATCTATTAGGTATAAATTTATATTTTCTATCAAGGAATAGGTCAAGAATGTGATTAAAATTGCATCTAACTCCAATATTTGGTTAGATGTATTGATTAGTTTATTTTACAAAACAAACAGAAATTGGGCCAGACCTAACTGGATCATAAATATTTAAGATAGGGCAAATAATGTTATCAATACTAGAACCAACCAGTTCCCAACACCCATCTGCATCCTCTTACTAAGATGTAACCTCCCATTAAGGAATTTATGACAGAGTATAGCAACGCCCAACTCATTGCCTTATAAGTTTCACAGTTTAAATTTAATTACAATGTATTTCCTGTAGAACTACAATGCCCATATTTAATTTAGAAAGATATGAAAATATCTTTAACTTTAAATAGGATTGCCAAGACACATTACCATTCCATAAAACATTTGCCATGGCAACAGATTTGTCAGAGTAGAACAACAATTAGGATAATCTGTAGGAATAATAAAGAAGTAAAATACTGAGCAATATAGCTCACCATGAAGAATGTTTTTTCCTTGACAGTTTTGACAATGTGCTTTTTTCAATATACTCTAGACAAAGCATGACAATCCAATGTGGTTTTAATGAGGATGTGGATTGATCCATTCTACCTAATCTGTGGGTCCTTTCAAAATTTAAAGAAGATGCAGCATGTACGCATACAAGGTCACAGAGATTTTTCTTTAGAAAGGCCACTAGCTCTAAGCTCTCTACACCCTCTGATAAATCCTACAATCTCGAATTTCTGCACCTGTTTAAATTTTCTAAATCTTCTTTATCGTATTGGAGAGAATAAATATCATGTTCCAAACCAACAATTTTGGATGTAAGAGCTTGTACATCACTTATGTGCTGCTTCATTTCTATCAATATAGTTTTCATAGTCACTGGATTGTAACTTTTCATTAATAAGATTAATAACAGGTTGTAAAACTTTGACTCTATCCAATGCATTATCCAACACAGGATTATCAGGTGAAGTAATATGAGAAGGAGGCTAATTTTGAACCTGCTGCGGTTTGGCATCAGGGGAGTCAGAATTGCATTTCAAACTTAGATTAGATTTAGAAGATTTAATCATACTGTGACTTCTAGATTTAGAGCAATTAAAATGTGTAGCAGCTAGGTAAAATCACAAAAGGTGCTAGGACTTCCAGCAACAAAGTCATCCAAAATTACTATTCTTCATGGAAATGCACAATCATTAAGGAAGCTAAGACTATTCATAAGAAAAATGTTCTAAGACCTACTTGAAATAAAGTACTGCTCCCAAAATATGCAGTTACCAACAGATGTAATATGATCTGGTCACTTTGAAAGAGAGGCAGACATATGGCAGAATAGGAAGTCAAACTACTCATATACATCTCTAATAAAATAATAATAACATCTGTAACAAAATATTAATAAAATAATTGCTGTGCAGATATGCTACTCCCTAGAGAAGAACATTTTCTTGAAGCAGAATATGAACAGTCACCATAAAAACTACTCAAAGGGTTCCTCATAGTAAAATACAGTGGCCAATATTTGTGCAGGATTACATTTAATATGTGGCAGTTGTTTTATAAAGGTGAGGCACTTCCAAGGGAAAATGAGCAATCAACTGATTAAAGCATTTTATATACATAATATATATATATATATATATATATATATATATATATATATTCACATCACACTGTGACAAATCATTTTTTGTTTAGCTAATAACTTTGCCGCCATTTGACAATTCTTGATGTAATTTTCAAAACTCGTATGCTAGATAGTTCAGCTGTCATCTGGAAAGTTTTGGCCTGATTCATCAAGCAGAGGCTGAGAAAAAGAGGAGTTCCCAAGACGCTTTTTCCCATGCAATGTCTATGAGGATTTTTCATTTTCCAAGCACGACTACAGGCTGAACTGCTGAACGGATTCACACCAAAATTGGTAGAAAGCTAGATATTGGTCCAGAAAGATCTCCTTTTGTTATTTGGTGTAAACCTCTTGAGTAGTTATTAAAGAAGTAAAAATATAGGTATCTAGGGGTGTGGATCCTTCACAGATTTGCTGGTACCCACTGGGGATCCATGTGCACCCACAAAACTTGCATACCTGGACAAAAAGAAAAGCCCTTATTGGCTGGTTGCAACCTGAAAAGCTGGACCCCTGGGGAGAATACATAAATAAATACACACATAATGGGTGAGGATATTCTGACCCCATGGGACACCTGGAAGAGTCTCTGAGAGACCCATCCTTGGCAAAAAATTGCCCAATTTCTTTTATTGGCCGATCCGTAGATCATAGGATCCACCATGGTGCAAAGCACAACCTCCTGTGTAAATCTGCAATAGAGCCGAAGCTCAATGGGACAGAAAAAAACTGACACACCATACCTCCAACACACGTGCCCAAAGGCCGTGTACATCATGGGGTTGGGTGCATGGGGGGGGTGAGTGCAGCCAGAACCAGTGGCCAACTCCTGATGTGCACGGCCGAAGTCCATGCTTGAAAGGGGTTGTATTCACATATGGTCATTATATATTACTTTATGTTAAGAAAAACATAGAATTACACTGAAAAAACAAAGATTATAGGGACGTTGTTGAGTTCACGTTTTACCTACACAAAACCATAGAAATTCAGCAACTATATTTATATCTAAAGTTATACTTATCTGAAGAAACTTTAACTCATGCGGTTAAGTAACTATAGGCCACAAGTTATAGTTTCTTAACATAAATTTAAGTATAAGTATATGAGTATAGCTACAACTACTGAATTTCTATGGTTTTGTGCAGGTAAAACGTGAACCTAACCATAATATAACATTTGTTTTTTCAGTGAAAAATAATTATATATATATATATATATATATATATATATATACAGGAAGAGAGAGATAAATATAGATGTATACATATAGAAATATATATGTAGATATATAGATATAGATATAAATATAGATGGTGTTGGAAAATGGCCCTCTCTGAATGGTCACCCCTAACCTTTTGCCTTCCTCTTCCTCTTTTTCTGACCTACTCTTTATTGGCTTTATGACTCTGGACACTTTACCACTGCTAACCAACTTTTAGAGCCAAAGTGCATGTGCTCTCTCCCTGGAAAAAACATGGTAACATTGTCTCATACCCAATTGGCATATTTAATGTATTTGTAGGTCTCTAGTAAAGTGCACTACATGTGCCCAGGCTCTGTAAATTAAATGCTACTAGTGGGCCTGCAGCACTGAGTGTGCCACCCACATACGGAGCCCCTTAACCAGGTCTCAGGCCTGCCACTGGAAGTCCTGTGTGTGTAGCTTCACTGCCACTTTGATTTGCCATTTAAAACTATTTGCTAAGCTTTAAAACTCCCCTTTTGCTACATATAAGTCACCCCAAAGGTATGCCCTAGGTAACCCATAGGACAGGGTGCTTTGTAAGTAAAAGGCAGGACATGTACTTATGTGTTTTACATGTCCTGGCAGTGAAGAACTCACAAATTCATTTCTCACTACTGTGAGGCCTGCTCCTCTCTTAGGCCAACATTAGAACTGAACTTATATACTTTTAAGTGGTATATTCTGACCTGAAAGGAGTAGCCCTGTCATGTTTAGTATGGCCAGAGTGGCAATAGAAAATTCTGTTTACTGATGAAGTTGGATTTAATAATACAATTGTAGAAATGTCACTTCTAGAAAGTGGGCATTTCTCTACACTTACTGCCCTCTGCGCCTTACAGCCTGTCTCCAATCCACATCTGTGTTGGGCTGGTTGACTGCTCCCCTTGTGCATTCCACCCTGACAGCCACAAACACAGGACACTCAATAATCACATCTGCATTCATCTGCAGACTGAAGGGGTCTCCCTGAGCAGGAAGGGTGGATGGGCTCTCACTAACAATCAAAGGCCAGTGGCCTGACCCCACAAAAAGGAAAGATAACCTCCCAGAGGGATTCTGGCAGACAGGGCTGGGTTGGAAGGGGACCATGTGCACTTTACAACCACTCCTTGAAGATTCCCCCCTTCAAAGGCACTTTTTCAGTATCTGTACTGAGTCTCTGACCCCATCAAATCAGACACTTCTGAATCTACAACTGGGCTCTGTCAGAGGGACTACCTGGCTGCACAAAGGACTCATCTGGACTGCTTTGCTGGAAGGACTGCTGTCCTGCTTGTTGCCCTGCAGTCTGCTGGCCCCTGATTCTGCTGGAAGGACTCTGCCTTCCTCCTGAGGTGCTCTCCAATTGTTGGATTGAGCTTGCCTCCTGTTCTGAAGTCTCAGGGCCACAAATAATTCACCAATGAGAAAAAAATCCCTGTGTGTTAGAAAATCGACACAACACCTGCAGAAATCGATGCAGTGGCTGCCTCACGGCTAAAAAATTGCTGCATCGGCAACCAGATCGACGCAACACCTGCTCCTTCTTACCAGCGTGTCAAGGAATTTCAATCCATCGTCCCTGGGCATCAAAATATCCCTGCATCACAGTGAGGAACCAAGACGGCGCTCTTGGAAATCGATGCATCACCTTGCAGAGTGGAAAGAAATGACGCATCTGTGCCGCAGCAGAAAATCTGATGCAATGCCTTATTTTTTAATGCATCTCCTCCTCTGCAACCCCATGCATCGTTATTTTTGACACATCCCAGGTACTGTGTGTTAAAAGGATACAGTCACTGATTTTTAAGGATTGAAAATCATTTAAATCTTTAAAAAGTGATACCTTGACTTGCACACATTGGATTTTTGTCATTTTTGTTTTATTTTATTTGGATAAATATTTTCTATTCTCCTAAACTGGTGTGGAGTACTTTTTGTGGTGTTTTCACTGTGCTGCTGTATGGGTTATTGCACAGTATAATTTAGGTTGTGTATTTACCTACCCTGCCTAGGATTGTGGTCCCCACTTGGAAAAGGGTGTATACCTCTGCCAACTAGAGACCCAATTTCTAACATTGGTGATCAGCGGTGAGGATAGGCCTTATGTCTGTGCAGTACCATACAATAGCTATGTGTACACTACCTACCCACAGTAATAGGTCAATTTGATTTGTTCTCTTTTCTGCTACAATTTCCCTGACGGATATTTTCTAATCTAAATTCTATACATCATGTCTCTGGCTGGGTCCACAAGTGGAGCTGTAGAGTTTGACCTAGCCAAGCCGGAGGCATACACTGTCAGCCAGCTGAAAGAGTTCCGCAAGGGGATGTGAGCACCTATCCAGGGAGCCTCCTTTCTGGAGGAGTACCAAAAGGTGCTTAGGATGTGTGCAGAAGCCCATTCACAAGAGCATGTTGACTTGGGGGAGCAAGTGGATGGCTCTCCTAAGGATTTTCCAATAGTAGGGGGGGGTGACACCCCTGGATCTGTGCGCCCTGCTAAACCTGGGAGCAGTGTCTCACGTCATGGCCTGACCACAGAGGAAAGGAGGGAGGAGAGAGAATTCCAGCTGCAGTTGGCAAGATAAAAAATAGAGGTAGAAGAGAGGAGAGGAGAGTAGAGAGGCTGAGAAAGAAGCCAAACAAGCTGAGGCTGAAAGGGCATTGGCTGAAAAGAAACTCATCTTGCTCATGAACTGAGTCTGAAAGAGCTGAAGCTTAAGTCTAAGCAGTCTGAGTCCGGCAGTGATGGTGGCAGATTACATATAGGACCTTCTAGAGACAAAAAGGTTTCTAAACCCAAGGATGTGGTGCCCAGCTCAGTGGTGGGAGATGACATTGCTAAGTGGTTTTCTGCAAATGAAGTTGCAATAAGGGCTCGTGGGGTTCCAGAAGAGCAATGGGGGGGCGAGCTTGTGGAAACATGTGCAAATACTTGGGAGGGACACACTTCTTATGTTAGAGGCTGAGGACCAGACCAAGTATACCACTACGAAGGCCATTTTAATTGCAAAATTTGGACTGAGCCCTGAAAAGTACCACCAAAGATTCAGGGACAATAGCAAGCTCCCCAACCAAACCTGGGGAGACTTTATTGATTTCTCCAGTAAGGCACTGAATGGCTGGGTGTGGGACAGTAAAGTAAATGATTACATGGGTTTGTACTATTTGATCCTGAGAAAGCATATGCTCGATATTTGCTTTACAGACTTGCACCAGCACCTAGTTGACAGTGGGGGTCATTACAACATTGGCGGTAAAAGGCGCTTACCGCTGTGCAGTAGACCGCCACATCTCGAAATCTGCCGAAATTCAGACACCCACACAACACCGCCACACCAAAGGTCAGTGATAAACTGGCGGAAACAAATCCTCCACCTCCACGGCAACAGAAACACGCCCATGCTATTACGACCCATGCGGCGGTCTTTCAACCGCGGTATTCCGTTGGCGGTACACACCGCCACACTCAAAATACGCACACATCTACAAAACACCACCACATTGGACAATTCCAAATACACACACCTGATACACATACAAACAACACTCCCACACACCCAACACAATATAAAATACACACCCACATCACCCACAAACCCCTACGACCAGAAATTCTGAAAGAAGGCCAGAGAGACAGCCCAGCAATTGACAACCCCATCACACAGAGGTACACAACACCATCAACCACACAACATCCACGCACAAAACACCACAAACCACTACACTCACCACACTCATCACCACATACACCACCCCACACCTCACCCACACCACCCCATGGCACGCCAAAGACACCCCCGCTTCTCCGAGGAGGAGCTCAGGGTCATGGTGGAGGAAATCGTCCGGGAAGAGCCCTAGCTATTCGGATCACAGGTACAGCACACATCAATAGCCAGGAAGATGGAGTTATGGCGCAGAATAGTGGACAGGGTGAACGCCGTGGGACAGCACCCAAGAAATAGGGAAGACATCAGGAAGAGGTGGAACAACCTACGGGGGAAGGTGCGTTCCACGGTCTCCAGGCACAACATCGCGGTCCAGAGGACTGGCGGCGGACACCCACCTCCTCCCCCACAACTAACAACATGGAAGGAGCTGTCGCGCCGCACCGCGCGGCGCGAGCCGAGAGCTCGACTTCTGCCGGGCGTTCGGCTCGGGCCGCGCACCGCGTTATTAAGACGCGGCGCGCCCCCAGCCTCTCCTGCGCGTTTTGAGGCCCCAGATTTGCTTGGGGCCTCGTTCTTCCTTCTGCCTTTCACTGTCCCAGGGGTCTCTGAACCCTCTTACCTGTTTTTCTTCGTTTCTTTGTCCTTTCTTCTTTTTGCAGTCTGTTGTGTGCCTTTCTTTATGTTTTTTCCTCCTTCCCAGATTCCTGTGCTTTCCCAGCATTCCTTGTTCCCTATTCTCTATGGTTCCTCTACTATTCTGTTCTATGTATTGTTTCCCTATCTAAGATGGTGTCCTTTTACTTCCTGTGGGTCACTTCCTGTTTTTTGGTATATAAGGGCTGTGTTTTTCCTCTTTCCTTGCGCTGCAACACTTTCTGCTCAGTTAGTGTCTCGCTCCTGATTTCCTTGCCTTTTGGTTTTGGATTCAGCATTCTGTGTTTTCTGATTTTTGCTCCTTTTGGATTCCTGTTTGTTTGTTCTTGTTTTTCTCCAGGAGTCTTCCTGTTTGGAGGTTTTTTCCCCTTTTTAAGGGTTTTTTTCCCTCTGGCGCTACTTTCTGAAGGGCACGGTCTGTTCTTGGTGTCTCCATTGCCTACAGCACTGTGGCTACCAGAAAGAGTCGCCCCTTTTTGGGCCAAAGCCGAACATTGAAGATTCACGCCACCAGATCTGCAAATTCCAGGCGCAAGCAGCACGTGAGTCGTGACAGATTGCAGCGCCAAACCATTCCGACGTCCTCAAACACCATGGATAATACAGTGGCGGCTGCTGCAGATCCGGAGCAATCTCTGTTGACCACTATTCAGCAACAAGCCCAGGAATTGCAACAACTACGTAATGAAAATGCTGCGTTACGACAGGCTTTGGCCCTCCGCACCAGTGATGTTCCGACAATCTCCGCTTCTACCCCTTGTTTCTCTGGTGAACCAACCAAGCTTCGCGAGTTCTTGGATGCTTTAACGGTGTATTTCGCCTTCCGACCTACTCAATTCTCCCACGACAGGACCAAGGTGGGTTATCTTATCAGTGCCTTATCCGGTCCAGCCTTGGCCTGGGCAACCCCGATGGTATCCTCCAACGACCCTGTATTGTCAGACTATTCCGCCTTTGTGAGTCGCTTCAAACAGATGTTTAGCCGTCCTGGATTGGAAGCCTCCGCTGAAGAAGCCTTGTGCGACATCCAACAAGGCTCCCAAGACGTCCTGCAATATATAACCCGTTTTCGTCAGCTGGCGGCAGAGACCACTTGTGTGGAACGTACTCTGGTAACATTATTTCGTAGAGGACTCAAAGAAGAAATAAAGGATGAACTAGTGCATTCTACCAGAGCGGAAAATCTTCGTGGCCTGATGGATCAAGCACTGTCCATCGAATATCGTCTTCAGGAACGGAGATCGGAAAAGAAAAGGAGTAGAGGGTTTGCCCAGCCAAGTAGCTCACGTGCATACCTGCAGCGTTCCGAGGAACCTCGCACTCCTGCTAGAGACATCGAAGGGGAACCCATGCAGGTGGATACTACCCGAGGTCCGCTCTCTGCTAGTGAACGAGAAGACAGACGCAAGAGAGGGTTGTGCCTGTATTGTGGGTCTGCTGGTCACATGCTCCGTACCTGTCCAGTACGTCCGTCCAGGCCTTCGGGAAACGCCACCTCCCGTCCTCTGTAAGAAGGGAGGGGACGGGATCTACAGCTATACCTTCCATCAGCTCCTTTAATGACAATACAACTGCCTTGTTCATCTTTCCTGTCCTGTTACAACTTCCTGACGGTCGTCAAGAAAAGACTATGGCATTACTAGATTGTGGTGCTAGTGGTATATACATGGACAAGACGTGGGCTGCTGCTAACCTAGTTCCTACTCAAGCTAAAGAAGTACCCGAACAGGTACACACTGTGGATGGATCTTTGATATCCTCTGGTCCTGTAGACACCACTACCCTGATGTTAAGTCTACCGGTGGGAAACCATCAAGAACACATCTCCTTCGATCTTATTACGTCCCCTAACCATACCATCATTCTTGGAATTCCGTGGCTCATCAGACATAACCCATATATAAATTGGGTTACCCGGACAGTCTCTTTGTCTTCGCAATTTTGTCATGAGAACTGTTTTACTTCCGACAAGTATTGGTCTCCGAAAAGATCCTTAGCTACTGAAGGTGCCACTGGTATGTCCATTAATACGGTCCAAGGGGTCCCAGACCACTATTTGGAGTTTCAGGATGTTTTCCAAAAACCGTCAAAACCTGTGCTACCTCCACATCGAGAATATGATTGTGCAATTCCATTGGAACCCGGCACAATTGTTCCTTTTGGGAGGATGTACTCCCTCACGGAACCCGAAAAGGAAGTTCTAAAGGAGTATCTGGACGAAAATATACAGAGTGGTCTTATTGTTCCATCGTCGTCTCCGGCTGGGGACCCTCTCTTTTTTGTGCCCAAGAAGACTAAGGATCTTCGTCCGTGCCTGGATTTTCGAGGTCTGAATAAAATTACCATTAAAGATCGTTATCCTTTGCCTCTCATCAGGGACATACTGGAAGCGATCAGAGGGGCCCAACGTTTTACTAAATTGGATTTACGAGGAGCCTACCACCTTTTACGCATAAGAGAAGGCGACGAATGGAAGACAGCATTCAGGACCCCATTTGGCCATTTTGAATATAGGGTTATGCCGTTTGGTCTTACTAACGCCCCCGCAATCTTCCAGAGATTTATGGACTCAGTGTTTTCAGACCTACTGAATCAGACAGTCGTGATCTACCTAGATGATATTCTTATTTATTCTAGAAATCCTGAACTCCATACTTCCCATGTGAAACAAGTTCTTCAAAGACTTCGTGATCATCAACTATTTTGCAAACCAGAGAAATGTGAGTTCGACATGACGGAAGTCAAATATCTGGGCTATCATTTAAGTCCCACCGGCATAGCTATGGATCAAGAAAAGGTACAAGCTATCCTAGAGTGGCCTTCTCCTTCTACCATAAAAGAAACACAATGTTTCCTAGGTTTAGCAAACTTCTATTGACAATTCATTCTAGACTTTGCCAGGCAGACTAGCCACATAACTCACACCTTAAAGAAGGACAATTTAAAGAAGGGGTTTGTCTGGACTGAGGCTGCTGAAGCAGCCTTTCAAAGCTTAAAGAGAGCCTTCACCCAAGCCCCCATCTTAAGACATCCAGATACCACCAAACAATTTATAGTAGTAACTGATGCTTCTGAGAGAGCCATCGGAGCTGTCTTACTCCAACGACAAGAGGATGATGGCCTTGAACATCCTGTTTTCTATTTGTCTCATATCCTTTCCACGGCTGAACAACATTATTCCGTACTTGAAAGGGAATTATTGGCTCTGAAAACAGCCTGCCTTGAGTGGAGACAGTTTCTGATGGGTTCCAAGGAACCATTTGAGGTGAGGACAGACCACCGTAATTTACAATGTTTAAGAAACTTTGTATGCCAGAATAGTCGTCAGGCCCGCTGGGCCTTTTTCTTCAGTCAGTACGATTTTTATATTACATATATTCCAGGATCTCAAAACATTCTGGCTGATGCTCTGTCTCGCCGATATCCAGAGTGTTCTCCTTCCTCATCCCAGTATCTTCTAGAACCCAGTAAGATCATTGGAGTGGCTCAGTCTTTCCTGGAAGAAGTACAACAAGAATACGCCAACCTATCGGACCATGACATAGAAGAACTAAGACCATTATTGTACAAGAAACAAGGATATTTTTATTACCAAGACCTGATATTCCTCCCTACAAACAAGGTGCAAAAGAAAGCATTACAAATGTGCCATGATTCCCCTGTAGCTGGTCATAGAGGCATCAAAGCCACACAAGAACTACTTTCACGATTTTTCTGGTGGCCTACCTGGAAACTGGATGTGGAAAAATACGTTCAGGCCTGTCCCATATGTGCCCAAGTCAAAATACCTCACACCAGACCGGCAGGATTACTACAGCCTTTGCCTGTTCCATCGGCCCCATGGCATACTATCTCTACTGATTTTATGTGTTCACTCCCACCATCAGCAGGAAACCGGGTTATCATGGTCACAGTGGATTCTTTCACAAAGATGGCTCATTTCACTGGCCTAAAAAAGCTGCCTACTTCTCAAGAACTAAGTCAAATATTCATAGATCATGTCTTCCGTCTCCATGGACTTCCTCATACCATAATATCTGATAGAGGACCTCAGTACATCTCCCGATTTTGGAAGCATTTTTGTAAAACACTGAATATAAATAGAGCCCTGTCTTCAGGGTTCCATCCTCAGACCAACGGACAGACTGAGCGTCTGAACCAAGGACTAGAGCAATATCTTCGATGCTTTTGCAATTCTACCCAAAGTAACTGGAGCACTTACCTCTCTTTAGCCGAATTTTCCTACAATAACTCAGTCCATAGTGCCTCCAAGGTCACTCCCTTTTTCTGTTCCTATGGTTTTCATCCTACCTCTTTCCCTACTTCTCCACAATCCTACTCTCCTCTACCTGCTATTACCTATTTCTCCAAACGCCTTCTCCAACTCCATAAACTAATTCGATCTAATTTGTTACATACCAAAAGGTATATGAAGAAGGCTGCAGACAAGAGACGTACAACCAATCCAAATTATCATCTGCAAGATAAAGTCTGGCTCTCCTCCAAATTCTTGCCCTCACGTCTCTCTCAAAACAAGTTCACACCTCGTTACTATGGGCCTTTCCGTATTCTCCAGTTGGTCAATCCTGTCACTGTCCGTCTTCACTTACCCCATACATGGAAGATCCATCCGGTTTTTCATGTTTCTCAACTTAAACCTTATGTGCCTGATCCTTACTCACGTCAGTTTCCTTGTCCACCTCCTGTCCTTGTGGATGATGTTCCTGAATATGAAGTGCAGGAAATTTGTGACTCTCGTCTTTTTCATAAACGACTTCAGTATCTGATTCATTGGAAGGGTTATCCTCTCAGTGAATGTTCATGGGAAGATGCCTCTTCCGTTCACGCTCCTCTCCTGATTCAACGCTTTCACTGTTTATTCCCTCTTAAACCTGGGCCTTCGGGAGGGGGACCTACTGTCGCGCCGCACCGCGCGGCGCGAGCCGAGAGCTCGACTTCTGCCGGGCGTTCGGCTTGGGCCGCGCACCGCGTTATTAAGACGCGGCGCGCCCCCAGCCTCTCCTGCGCGTTTCGAGGCCCCAGATTTGCTTGGGGCCTCGTTCTTCCTTCTGCCTTTCACTGTCCCAGGGGTCTCTGAACCCTCTTACCTGTTTTTCTTTGTTTCTTTGTCCTTTCTTCTTTTTGCAGTCTGTTGTGTGCCTTTCTTTATGTTTTTTCCTCCTTCCCAGATTCCTGTGCTTTCCCAGCATTCCTTGTTCCCTATTCTCTATGGTTCCTCTACTATTCTGTTCTATGTATTGTTTCCCTATCTAAGATGGTGTCCTTTTACTTCCTGTGGGTCACTTCCTGTTTTTTGGTATATAAGGGCTGTGTTTTTCCTCTTTCCTTGCGCTGCAACACTTTCTGCTCAGTTAGTGTCTCGCTCCTGATTTCCTTGCCTTTTGGTTTTGGATTCAGCATTCTGTGTTTTCTGATTTTTGCTCCTTTTGGATTCCTGTTTGTTTGTTCTTGTTTTTCTCCAGGAGTCTTCCTGTTTGGAGGTTTTTTCCCCTTTTTAAGGGGTTTTTTCCCTCTGGCGCTACTTTCTGAAGGGCACGGTCTGTTCTTGGTGTCTCCATTGCCTACAGCACTGTGGCTACCAGAAAGAGTCGCCCCTTTTTGGGCCAAAGCCGAACATTGAAGATTCACGCCACCAGATCTGCAAATTCCAGGCGCAAGCAGCACGTGAGTCGTGACAGGAGCAAGTCTTGACCATCTTGCATCCTGAGGGCCTCGGAGGAGTCGGTGGAGGATGGGACACTGGTAAATCAAATCTCAACTATCATATCCCCCACCCTACCTGCATGCTATCACACACCCCCACCCTCACACCCTCCCCTATCACTCAAAATCCTCACTAATCTACCCATAACACTGACCACCCATCCCAACACCAAGCCCTGCATGACACAACTAAGCATGGACACCCCTCACTAAAGCATGCTCACTGCACATACCCATAACAACCCCCCAACCATCATCACACAAGCCCCCACACAGGAATGCTTGCACTGGGGTACACGCACACCCACACATTGCACACCATTACACACACACATGCAATAATCATGCTCCTATACCCCTGCAGGAACCCGAAGGACTGTTACTACACCAGAGGATCCAGACAACACCACTCCACCCACAGAAGAGGCCCACAGTGACGTGAGCAGCTCTGCCCTACTGGATCTTGATGACCAGCCCAGACCATCGTGGGCCTCAGGACAGTCGGTTCCCCTTGCACAGGGACAGCCCAACACCGACCTTCCACCCTCTAGTAACACCAGCACAGCACCCACCCAGCGGGCCCGAACCTCCCTACCCAGGACAGGTCAATCAGCGGTGTGTCCACCACTACAGGGCACCCAGGGTAACCCACCAACCCAACAACAACAGGGACCTGGGGGCAGTGGTAGTGGGCACACAGTCCAGGGGACGGAGGCACAGGAACATAGGGGAACTGGGAGGGCTGCTGTGCGACAGGGGGCGGACAGGCCAAGGGAACCCACTCTCCACGAGGCCCTACCCTCCATCATGGGAGCATACCACCACTCCCAGGAGACGATGGCCACGGTCCTGGACAAGTTGCAGGAGACCCTGCGCCTGCAGGAGGAGCAGTATATGGGGTTCAGGGAGGCGCTCAGGACCATCGGCTCCGCCCTGGGCACCATCGTAGGGGTCCTGAAGGACATACAGCAGACCTTGAGGGACACCGTGGCACTCCAAGGGGCCCCTGACACTAGCCACGCCGATGAACTGCCCACCACCTCCGCCGGCGCTAGTGGACAGGACGCCCCGCCACAGGACCACCACACCAGCACCCCATCCCCTGCAGACGGACAACCACCACGCAAGCGGTCCCTGAGATCCAGGAACAGGACAGAGCAAGATTGCAAGACCCCCGCCAGGAAATAAGACCACCATGATTGTCCTCCCACTGTCCCACTTTGTTACCCTGTCCATAGTCGAACTGCCCCAGCTCCACTTCCAATGCCCAGATGGGCAGTGCACCTGTGAGACTAATAGACTGGACTCTGCCATGGACATTTCTCCACCATCCCCCATCACCATTTTACAATCCCCCTTCATTGTTTTGAGCACTTAAGTAAACACCCTTGAAACACAAAACAATCTGGAGTCAGTCTATGATTTGGTACTTTGTATTATCAATGACAGTGTCATAATGGCTGTACCATTGTAAGGCTAACATACCTATGTCACACATCACAAGCCCATGAAGGATGCAAACAGTTGACACGGAGGTTACCACACCTGTGAAACTGAAATTGAAGGGTACAACTCAATTAACAAATAGTGATTGAACTGGAGGAACAGGATAGAGGTAGACGTGTGAAAGTTAATGTAATGTTAAACCTGAAAATCTTCTCACCTGTGTGTCACTGGAAATATTGCTGTATGACTGACTCCCTGTTGTCGTTTTCTTCTTCCTCAGCTTCATCCTCATCACTGTCCACAGGCTCCACAGCTGCTACAACACCGTCATCTGGATCATCCTCCTGCAGAAAAGGCACCTGGCGTCGCAAAGCCAAATTATGGAGCATGGAGCAGGCGATGAAGATGTCGCACACCTTCTTCGGTGAGTAGAATAGGGATCCACCTGTCATATGGAGGCACCTGAACCTGGCCTTCAGGAGGCCGAAGGTGCATTCGATCACCCTCCTAGTCCGCCCATGGGCCTCATTGTGCCGTTCCTCTGCCCTGGTCCTGGGATTCCTCACTGGGGTCAATAGCCAGGAAAGGTTGGGGTAACCAGAGTCCCCCAATAGCCATACACGGTGCCTCTGGAGTTGGCCCATCATATCAGGGATGCTGCTATTCTGCAGGATGTAGGCGTCATGCACAGAGCCAGGAACATAGCATTTACCTGGGAGATGTACTGGTCTGCCAAACAGACCATCTGGACATTCATCGAATGATAATTCTTCCTGTTCCTGTACACCTGTTCACTCCTGTGGGGGGGGACCAGAGCTACATGGGTACCATCAAAAGAACCTATGACGTTGGGGATATGTCCAAGGGCATAGAAGTCAGCTTTCACTGTAGCCAAATCCTCCACCTCAGGGAAAATGATGTATCTCCTTACGTGTTTCAGCAGGGCAGACAACACTCTGGACAACACGTTGGAAAACATAGGCTGGGACATCCCTGATGCCATGGCCACAGTAGTCTGAAATGACTCACTTGCAAGGAAATGGAGCACTGACAGCACCTGCACGTCAGCGGGGATTCCAGTCAGATGGCGGATTGGTGACATCAGGTCTGGCTCCAACTGGGTACACAGTTCCTGGATAGTGGCACGGTCAAACCGGTAGGTGACGATGACATGTCTTTCTTCTATTGTCAACAGGTCCACCAGCGGTCGGTACACCGGAGGATTCCGCCATCTTCTTATATGTCACAGCTGACGGTGCCTATGAAGGACAACAGCGAAGAACCAGTCACTATTCTTCCAGGTATGTACCCACAGTTACACACAAGACTACACCAGACACAAAACCCTTCCTGTATGTGTGTTGAGTGTAGGCATAGCTATGTGTGACGCAGACATTAATGAAGCCATGAGGGCCCCTGAAATGGCGGCTGCCTGACCTCTAAAGTGGGACAATGGGATTGTAGGGTAACTGCGCTGGCGTTGCACCCCGTCGCGGTAGGCGGTCATAGACCGCGGCGCAATGCTGCATTGGTTAACATTGGACCCTATGGGTCCCAGGAGCCAATGAACAGATGCGCTGGCGGTGATGATGCGCACCGCCGCGGACGTCACTGCCATTTTCTATCTGTTCAATCACTAGATACCTGACCTTCGACAGGAGAGGACCTACACTGCTAGTGCTGCTGTGACCTCACTGGAAGGGACGATGGCTGTTGCGTCTGGGGATAGGGCCCCTGCCTTCACTGCACAGGAGTTGGAGAAACTTGTGGATGGGGTCCTCCCCCAGTACACGCTACTCTACGGTCCTCCAGACCAACAGGTCAGTACACAGCGAGCACGTTTTATGGGCTAGGCCTGGGTGGAGAGGGCTGGGTGGAAGAGGGAAGGGGGCAGAGTTCATAGAACATTAATGCATGGGAATGAATGGGCCACATGGCCAGAGTAGGGAGGGGGGCACTCACAATGACGGTGCAGTTGGTAATGACTGTTCCTCTTCCCTTGTGCATGTCATGTAGGTCAGCGCCCACCAGAAGAGGGACATTTGGCGTGCCATCGCCAAGGAGGTCCGGACCCTGGGGGCCCACCAGAGACGGGGCACCCACTGCCGGAAGAGATGGGAGGACATTCGCCGCTGCAGCAAGAAGACGGCGGAGGCTCAGCTGGGGATGGCCTCCCAACGTGGGAGGGGTGCCCGTCGCACCATGACCCCCCTGATGTTCCGGATCCTGGCGGTGGCCTACCCGGAGTTGGATGGGCGCTTGAGGACATCACAGCAGACACAAGGGGGTGAGTACAACCTCATTCTGCTGACTTTGGGTGCAGTAAAAGTGTCTGGGTGGGGGAGGTGGGCTGTGGGTGTCCCAAGGCCAGGGCGAGTTAGGTAGTCAAGGCCCCTCCGTAATGTAGGCCATGTGGCACTCACCCCCACCTCAGCAGAGTGCCAAGTCGAGGTATAGTTGCCCCTGTGGCATCCATGTGCGCAGATGTCCACCATTACCATGTAGGCCATAACCCACTAATTGTATGTGCAGAGTGCAGGCGCACGGCGTTATGCAGGGGGCTGCTGCGTCTGTCTTGTCCGCCAACGGTAGCGGAATGCCATGCACTAAAACTCTCTTTCTTCTGTCTCCCCCCCCTTTTCCTGCTCTCCCTGTCCTTTTGTACATCAGCATCAACAGGCGGAGGTACAGTGGCACCGGAGCACGAGGGAGCTGCATCCCACATGGCCATGGAGGGCCACACCACGGACTCAGAATGCACCAGTGGGATGGAGGGCGAGGGGAACTTCACGTTGGCCACCGGATCACCAACCAGCGACACAGACTTGTCCGCCGATGGGAGCTCCCCTGTGGTGGCGGCACCATCTGTGGCCCCCACTTCAACAGGTACAGCCGCCACCTCCCTTACCAGCACCGCCCTCCCAGCAGCCCCTCAGCATTCGCCCGTGCCCGCTCACCCAGGAGGGTGGGCATCACCTTCACCCCAGGCACCTCAGGCCCTGCCCCAGTCACCCCTGCTGCCCTCAGTGAGGATGCCATTGACCTCCTCAGGTCACTCACTGTTGGGCAGTCTACCATTGTGAATGCCATCCAGGGTGTAGAACGAGAGTTGCAACACGGTAATGCATTCCTGTAGGGCATTCATTCTGGTCAGGCTGTCCTTCAGCGAACCCTGCAATCTCTGGCCTCAGCACTGATGGCAGCCATTGTCCCTGTGTCTAGCCTCCCCCCTCCAAATTCCTCCACCCAGACCCAATCCCCTGTACCCCAGCCCATCCCAAGCACACCTACAGACCAGCATGCACACAAGTCAACACACAAAAGTAGCTCAAGCAAACATAGGCACCACACATCCCACAGGCACTCACACAAGCATCACACCCATACAGACACAGCAACATCCACTGTCTCCACTGTGTCCCCCACCTCCTCTTCTCCCTCCTCCCTCCCAGTCTCGTCTACACACACACCTGCATGCACCACATCTACAGGCACCATGAGTTGCACAAGGAGACCCAGCACCCCATGCCGCTCTCCTGCACTCACCACCCCCACTGCCATTTACACGTCCCCTGTGTCCTCTCCCAGTGTGTCTGTGACGCCCCCTCCCAAAGTACACAAACGCCAGCAATCACTCACTCAACATCCATCCACCTCACGACAGCCTCCAGTACCCGCACCTGCACCCAAAACAGCTAAAGTGACACCTCCGACAACCACCTCCACTTCCTCCACTCCCAGACGCCCTCCAGCTACCCATCCCAGTGTTCGTCAGAAACTGTCCCTCTGAAAAATTGACCTTTTTGCCCCCACCCCCCCTCCAATTCATCAGTCCCGTCGTAGCGCCTCAACCAAAAAGCCTCCAATACCAGTGGTGCGTGTTCAAGGCTTGTGGAGTGCACCGGCCACTAGGGCAAGCAGTAGGACCCGGAGCCAAGGCACTGGCAGCCCACCCCCTGTAAAGGTTCTCAAATTGGAGAGTTGTCGACGGGACCGTGTTAAGACTCCTGGTAGGACAACAACTGACATGGGTTCGAAGGGGATTGGTGAGTCAGCTGTGACTCCAACAAAGGTGGGGAAGGTCCAGAGGAAGTCTGCCCAGCCTCTTGTGAGTGTAACGGGGGAGAAGTGCGCCATCATTTCCGCCGGACCAGACACAACCGCCAGCACCGTCGTCACTGGTCAAGAGACCACCGCCAGAGTCACAGCCCAGGAGAGCCCAAGTATCGTCACAGCCCAGGAGGGCCCAAGTATCGTCACTGGTCCAGAGACCACTGCCAGAGTCACAGCCCAGGAGGGCCCAAGTATCGTCACTGGTCCAGAGACCACCGCCGGAGTCACAGCCCCGGAGGGCCCAAGTATCGTCACTGGTCCAGAGACCACCGCCGGAGTCTCAGCCCAGGAGGGCCCAAGTATCGTCACTGGTCCAGAGACCACCGCCGGAGTCACAGCCCAGGAGGGCCCAAGTATCGTCACTGGTCCAGAGACCACCGCCGAAGTCACAGCCCCGGAGGGCCCAAGTATCGTCACTAGTCCAGAGACCACCACCGGAGTCACAGCCCAGGAGGGCCCAAGTATCGTCACTGGTCCAGAGACCACCGCCAGAGTCACAGCCCAGGAGGGCCCAAGTATCGTCACTGGTCCAGAGACCACCGCTGGAGTCACAGCCCAGGAGGGCCCAAGTATCGTCACCGCAGCCCAGGAGGGCCCAAGTACCGTCACTGGTCCAGAGACCACCACCGGAGTCACAGCCCAGGAGGGCCCAAGTATTGTCACTGGTCCAGAGACCACCGCCGGAGTCACAGCCCAGGAGGGCCCCGGCTGCCACAGCCCCGCTGGGCAATGAAAGAACGTCATGCCACACACCAGTGCCCAGTGTAGAGAACGTCATGCCACACACCAATGCCCAGTGTAGAGAACGTCATGCCACACACCAATGCCCAGTGTAGAGAACGTCATGCCACACACCAATGTCCGTATCAGAACCACCATGCCAAAGCACCGCTGAACAGGGCAAAGACCGCCATGGTGAAGACCGCTGAACAGGGCAAAGACCGCCATGTCAAAGCACCGCTGAACAGGGCAAAGACCGCCATGGCAAAGCACTGCTGAACAGTGCACAGACCACCATGTCAAAGCACCGCTAAACAGTCCAGAACCGCCATGGCAAAGCACCACTGAACAGGGCAAAGACCGCCATGGTGAAGACCGCTGAACAGGGCAAAGACCACCATGCCAAAGCACCGCTGAACAGGGCAAAGACCGCCATGTCAAAGCACCGCTGAACAGTCCTGAACCGCCATGGCAAAGCACCGCTGAACAGGGCAAAGACTGCCATGGTTAAGACCGCTGAACAGGGCAAAGACCGCAATGTCAAAGCACCGCTGAACAGTCCTGAACCGCCATGGCAAAGCACCGCTGAACAAGGCAAAGACCGCCATGGTGAAGACCGCTGAACAGGGCAAAGACCGCATGTCAAAGCACCGCTGAACAGGGCAAAGATCGCCATGGCAAAGCACCGCTGAACAGGGCACAGACCGCCATGTCAAAGCACCGCTGAACAGTCCTGAACCGCCATGGCAAAGCACCGCTGAACAGGGCAAAGACCGTGTAGGATTGAAAAGGCCGCCACATCAGGCATCCTTATCCCATGTGCAGCTGGGACAGTAACAGGACATGAACTTTCACGGGGAGACTCATCCAGTCTGGGCACCAGTCCCACACAGAACCAGTAGAGAACTGCATCTACTTGAGAGACTGTGGCTTTGCACTCCCCAGGATGGCACAGTGGGCAACCCACCCACTGTAGAGACTTGTGAGACTGTGGCTTTGCACTCCCCAGGATGGCACAGTGGGCAACCCACCCACTGTAGAGACTTGTGAGACTGTGGCTTTGCACTCCCCAGGATGGCACAGTGGGCAACCTACCCACTGTAGAGACTTGTGAGACTGTGGCTTTGCACTCCCCAGGATACATCAATGGGCATGGAGCCCCGTCGTGGATCTGGCTTCGCATTCATCTGGTTGAGGTGCCCCCCCTTCTCTTCCCCCTGAGGTGCCTGTAGTATTTCGATCTGATGCCCCGGCAGTGTTCTCTCCGATAGTGGTCAGGTATCGTTTGTGGGCCTCGCCCATGCATTTTTGGACTGTTGGTGCACGGACATTGTTGTGTACATATCTGCACTACTTCTCGTATTGTACCTAAAATTGTGAGTGAATTGAAATATATATCTGTATATTTTTGTATGACATGTATATTGGCACATTACATAGTTTGACCGAATTTCGCATTGTCTATTCATTCTTCTGGGGGGATTGTGGGTTATTACTGTGATTTATTGTGAATGCATTAGTGTGTATGTTGTAATATGCGAGGGTGGGGGTGTTTGGTGGGTGTCCCCCTAACTTTTGCCTCCCCCCCGTGTCGTAGGTGCAGTACTCACCGGTGTCGTAGAGGAGCAGAAAGACAAGGGCAGGGAGTATTTGTAATTCCGGCTCCATGGTGGCCTCCTTCCTCGTGGGATGTGTTGAGGTGGGCGTTTTCCCATAGCAAAAGCTGTTTCCGCCGTGTTTTTATCCACGGTGAATCCGCCCCGGAAAAGGTGGCGGATTGGTAGGTTGTAATACTGTGGGCGGTACATTGTCTCTCGCCTGTCTGTTGGCGGTGACCGCCGCGCTGTTTGTCTGTACCGCCGTGGCGGGCGGTGTGTTAAAGTGGCTGTCTTTGTTGGCGCTTTCCGCCAGGGTCATAATTCCCTTTTTTTGTCCGCCGGCCTGTTTGTGGTATTACCGCAGCTTTAACACTGTCCGCCAGGGTTGTAATGACCTCCAGTGAGCTGACTGATCTCAGGAAGGTTGCTGAGGAGGTGGACCTCGGGGTTAGCACCAGAGTGCCCAAAAAGGTATCTGGGGGGGGGATACCCACAAAGGTGGTCAGTGTCCTCAACAGAAGAAAGAGGGGGAGAAAAACTTAAAAATAAGGAGTTCTCAAAAGGCCCCCAAAATAATTCTCAAGGGAATAGTGGTGACCAGTTCCAGTCTGATTCTAAAAGGAAGGGTTTTTTGCCAGTAAGATAGGGAGGTTTGTACCCCAATGCATGGAGTGCTCTAAGTATGGTCACTCTAAGGGAGACTCCAGATGTCCAAAGAGGGCACAGCTCTCCAATGGAGGTCAGACACCTGGGTTGGCTAGTGTAGCGCTTAGGGAGAAGGTAGTCTCAGTTAGTTTTTGGGAACAGACAGAGGTAAGCCAAGTGTCTCTGAGGGATGCAGAAATGGTGCCAAACCCCACATGTCTGCTAATACTTCCCAGTATAGGCAGTGGGTCACAATTAATGGGCAACATGTGGAGGCTCTGCGTGACACAGGAGCCAGAATGTCTACTGTCAGGGGTCAGCTGGTGTAAACAGAGCAGGTACTACCGAACACATTCCACCAAGTCATAGTCGCCGATAATCATGAGAGCCACCTGCCGGTAGTTCTGGTTCCCTTTTAGTGGGGGGTGGGGAATCTCCAGTACTCTGAAAGTGGTTGTGAGTCCTGATATGCCTGTAGATTGTCTGTTAGGCAATGACCTTGAGCACACTACCTGGAGGGAGGTAGAGCTAAGGTCTCACTTGGAGATGTTGGGATTGCCTAAGTGGGTCTACTTGACCACAAGGTCCATGGCTGCCCGGGAGAGGAGTCAAGGGCATCTGGAGCCTGGAAGAACGGCAAAGACAGCTGCCAAGGAAAGGGCCAAGGGGCACGGGAAACCGGTCCCAGAAGTTCTTGCGGTGGTTGACGGGGTCCCTGAGGAGGTGGCCCCTGTGCCAACTGGGGAGGACATTGCTGCCCTGGGTGACCTACCTGAACTTGCTGGCTGGGAAGTAGAGGGTGTGCCAGGGAAGAATTCTGAAAGGTGCAGAAAGAGTGTCCCACTCTTGTGGGCTTGAGGCGAAACCTCAGCCCAAGCAGCAGGTGAAGCCTCTGGTGATCACCTTATCTACTGGGAGAATGATCTCCTTTACAGTGAGCCTAAGGTACGGAGGCTGGGGCAGCATGTGTGCTGGTGGTCTTCCAGTGTTACTGGCCCTTCCTACTGGGCCCGGCTCACAACATTCCCCTGACAGCACATTTAAGACAAGACCTCTGCAAGGCTTGTCACCCACTTCCATTGGACCCAAATGCAGACGGCCTCAGATGCATTTTGTCAGGCCTATCCTACCTGCCAGGCCAGTGGGAAGACAGGGAAAATGCTCAAGGCCCCCCTGATCCCACTCACTGTCGTTGGCACCCCCTTTGAAAGGGTGGGCATCTATGTCATTGGTCCATTGCACCCCAAAACTGCCCTAGGCAACAGGTTTATCCTGGTTTTGATAGACCATGCCACCCTCTACCCAGAGGCAACCCCTCTGAAGACAGTGACTGCACCAGGGGTAACCAGAACTCTGATGGGGATCTTTAACCATGTGGGGTTCCCAAAAGATTGTGTCTGACAGAAGCACATCCTTCATGTCTGCACATATGAAGTCCATGAGGAATGAGTGTGGGGTAACCTACAAGTTCACCACACACTATCATCCTCAATCCAATGGTCTTGTGGAAAGATTCAACAAGAACTTGAAGGGCATGATCACAGGCCTCCCTGAGGCCTTGAGGCATAAGTGGGACATACTCTTGCCATGCCTTCTCTTTGCTTATAGAGAGGTACCCCAGAAGGGGGTAGGGTTCAGTCCCTTTGAACTTCTCTATGGGTACCCTGTCAGGGGACCTCTAAGCATTGTGAAAGAGGGGTGGGAGAAATCTCCCAAGGCTCCCCCTCAGGATGTGGTCAGCTACATGCTGACCCTCTACAACCAGATGCACCACTTCTGGAAGAAGGCTAATAGCAACCTTCAGGCCAGTCAAGAGGTTATGAAACAGTGGCATGTCCGGAAGCCCATCCTGGTGGGGTTTCAGCCTGGAGGCAAAGTTTGGGTAATGGATCCAGTAGGGCCTAGAGCTATCCAGGACCCTTGGACTGGCCCATATGAGATAAATGAGCACAAAGGAGAGGCCACTTACTTAGTGCATCTCCAGTCCCCTAGGGCCTCTCTAAGGGTGCTCCATGTGAATAGACTGAAGCCTCATTTTGAGAGGACTGAAGTCAACATGCGTCTGGTGACAGATGAGGGTGTGGAGAAGGAGAGTGAACCTCTCCCGGACCTCCTCTCTGCCCAAGAAGGTGATGCGTCAGTGCAGGGTTTAAATCTCTCTGACTTCCTGATCTTGGACCAGCAAGGAGACTGCTACCAGCTGCTGGGGCAGTACTCCTCCCTGTTTTACCTCACCCCCTAGACTCACTCACTTGTGTGTCCTTGATATTGACACGGGAGACAGTCTGCCTGTAAAGAGTACAATTTACAAGTTGTCAGACAGGGTGAAGGCCAGCATCAATGATGAAGTTGCCAAGATGCGGCTCTAGGGGTAATTGAGATATCCAGCAGTCCCTGGTCCAGCCCTCTGGAGCTGGTACCAATGGCTGACTCACCCGGTGCCAAGCCAGAACTTAAGTTCTGCGTGGACTGTCGGGGTCTCAATTCAGTCACTGAAACTGAAGCTCACCCCATCCCCGGAGCTGACGAGCTTGTAGACAGGCTAGGTGCTTCCAAATTCTTCAGTACTTTTGATCTCACATCAGGGTACTGGCAGACCACCTTGACTGAGGGGACCAAAGAAAGGTCTGCTTTTTCCACTCCTGAGCGACATTACCAGGTCAGAGTATTGCCCTTTGGCTTGAAAACTGCCCCTGCTACCTTCCAGCGGTTGGCTAACGGGGTCGCAGCTGTTAAGTATGTGTTCTGCGCAGCCTATCTAGAAGACATTGTCGTCTACAGTTCCAGATGGGAGGAACACCTGTTCCACCTCCAAGAGGTACTCCAGGTCCTGCAACAGGAAGGCCTGACAATCAAGGCAAGTAACCTTGTTTGTTGATTTTGACAGAGGCTTGTCAGAAAGCCTTTGACTACCTAAAGGAAGCCATGTGCACAACACCCATGCTTAGGGCCCCTATCTATTCCAAGGAGTTCATCGTGCAGACAGACGCTTCAGAGCATGGCATAGGGGTGGTTCTAGCACAGCTAAATGAGGAGGGCCTAGACCAACCAGTAGCCTTTATTAGCAGAAGGCTATTACCACGGGAACAGAGGTGTGGTGGAGCGCCATTGAAAGAGAAGCATTTGCTATGGTCTGGCACTGAAGAAGCTGAGAACATACCTGTTTTGGACTCACTTATGGGTTCAGACAAACCACAGGCCTAAACTCTTGAGGTGGTCCATTTCCCTTCAGAGAATGGCCTTTACGGTGGAGCATTGCCCGGGGACTGACCACGCCAATGCTGATGGTCCCTCCAGATTCTTCCACCTTAGTGAGGATAGCTCCCAAGGGGTTGGGTAACTTTCCCCACTTTCAGCGGGAGAGAACACATGTTAGACCTGACAGCCTTAGGGTGGTCATTCCCCAATGTTTGCCTGCCTCCCCCCACTTTTCTGACACTGTGTTTGCTGGTTTTAGGACTCTGCGCACTTTACCACTAATAACAAGTGCTGAAGTGCATATGCTCTCTCCCTTATACATGGTAACATTGGTTCATCCCCAATTGGCATATTTGATTTACTTATAGGTCCCTAGTGAAGTGCACTACATGTGCCCAAGGCCTGTAAATTAAATGCTACTAGTGGGCCTGCAGCACTGATTGTGCCACCCACATAAGTAGCCCCTTAACCATGTCTCAGGCCTGCCACTGGAAGACCTGTGTGGGCAGTTTCATTGCCACTTCGACTTGGCATTTAAAGGTACTTGCCAAACCCCTTTTTCTACATATGAGTCCCCCCTAAGGTATGCCCTAGGTAACCCATAGGGCAGGGTGCTATGTTGGTAAAAGGCAGGAGATGTACATATGTAATTTATCTGTCCTGGTGGTGGAAAACTCCTAAATTCATTTTCCACTACAGTGAGGCCTGCCCCTTTCATAGACTAGCATTAGGACTGCCCTCATATACTTTTTGAGGGGTAGATTCTGGTCTGAAAGGGGTAACCAGGTCATTTTTAGTATGGGCAGAATGGTAATAGAAAATCCTGCTTATTGTTTAGGTTGATTTTTATATTACTATTTTAGAAATACCACTTTTAGAAAGTGAGCATTTCTCTGCACTTAAAACCATGTGTGCATTACAGCCTGTCTCCAATCAAAGCCTGGCCTGTGCTGGTTGACATCTCCCCTGTGCATTTCACCCAGACACCCACAAACACAGGACAATCAGTCACACTTGCATTCATATGCATATTGAATGGGTCTACTTGTGCTGGAAGTGTGGAGGGCCTGACACTTACATTTCAAAGGCCAGTGGCCTGCCCTCTGGCTGCTAAACCACCTACTGAGACCCTGGCAGACAGGACTGAACTGAAAGGGGAACTGATGCACTTCAAATCCACTCTTTAAAGTCTCCCCCACTTCAAAGGCATTTTGGGTATATAAACTGGGTCTCTGACCCCATCAAACCAGACACTTCAGACGCTACACCTGCACCCTGTCAGAGGAGCTGCCTGGCTGCCCAAAGGACTCATCTGGACTGCTTTCTGAGAAGGACTGATGCCCTGCTGTTGCCCTGCTGTCCTGCTGGTCTCTGACTGCAGAGAAAGACTCTGCCTTCCCCAAAAGTACTCTTCAAGGACTTGCCTCCTGTTTTCTGAAGTCTCACCGCCAAAAGGCTTAATCTCTTCAGGAAACTCCTTGCGTGCCGAAAATCGACGCACCGCTGCTGAAATCGACACAAAGTCTGCATTGCGACTGAGAAATCGCTGACAGCCAACCAGAACGACGCAGCCCCCAGTTGCCAACTGGAACTTCGACGCAGTGCCTTGCCTTTTGACGGAAAATTCGATGCATCGTCTACTGGATTGGCAGAGCCTTCTTCCAGCATGTCAAGGATTTTCCCTGCATCATCCCTGGGTGTCAAAATATCCCCGCACCGCAGTGAGGAACCAAGACTGTGTGCCACAAAATGAAGGAAAACCCTTGCAGCATGAAATGAAACAACTCATTGTCTGTGTTGCATTGGAAAGTTTTATGTACCACCCTATTTTTCCATGCATCTCCTCCTCTGCAGTCTCCGTGGGTTGTTATTTTTGATGTATACCAGGTACTGAGTGTAACAAAGAGACATCTGTTTATTCCTAAGGACTCTTTTAAACCTTTTACGAGTGATATTTCAACTTATACTTATTGGATCTTTGTTGTTTTGACCTTATTTTATTAAGATAAATATTATCTATTTTTCTAAACCTGTGTGTTGTATTTTTGTGGTGTCTTCAGTGTGTTACTGTATGATTTATTGCATGAATTCATTACAAATTGCTTTCTAAGTTAAGCCTGACTGCTCAGTGCCAAGCTACCAGAGGGTGGGCACAGGATAATTTGGATTGTGTGTGACTTACCCTGACTAGGATTGTGGTTCCTACTTGGACAAACTACCTTATGTTTACATATGTCACCCCAAAGGTCTACCCTAGGTGTCCCAAGGTTAGGGTGCATTGTAATAATAGGCAGGGACATTACCAAAGATGTTTTATATACCCTGGTGAGGAACAACTACCAATTTATTTTTTCCCTGTTGTAGTACATTAGCTCCATAGGCTAACAATGGAATGCTTTATCAACGATAATAAAGTCTATTTTTTGAAAGGAGTGATCTACAAAGAAAATTCAAGATGTCAAATTAATAGTTGCAATAAATCCATGAACTTGCCAAAGTTTGATTAATTATAACTATTTCTGGAAAGTAGTTTTAGAACTACTTCCCTAAAGTTACCTAAAAGCAGCTCTGTAGCAGCCTCTTCTAATCGGTAATCATTTGACATGCTGGCCAGGCTGCTCTGATGAGGTGTGAAGTGGCAAAGGACACATTTGGTGGGAGGAGATGTGCAGCTGCAGATGCCAGAACAGAAAGGTTGCTGGGTAGCCAAATTGGTATTCAAAGGGAGAAAGACAGTTTGAACAGAATCCAGGCCCACCCCCACTTTCTGCACCACAGCCATGCATGAGCCTCTCTATTTAGATTAGGAGAGGGTTGGACCTGGCCCTTTTACTGGGTCATTCCACAAACGTTTTGCCTTTTTTCTCCTTATTTTTCTGACCCTTTTAGGCTGAGGTTATGACTCTGAACACTTTTTCGCTGCTAATCAGTTCTAAAGTGCATGTGCTCTCCCTTGTAAACTTGGTATGATTGGCTTATACCTAATTGGCATATTCAATTTACCTATAAGTCCCTTGTAAAGTGTTACCCCTGTACCCAGTGCCAGTAAATTAAATTCTACTAGTGGGCCTGCAGCGCTGCTTGTGCCACCCACTGAAGTAGTCTTTCAAACCTGTCTCAGGCCTGCTAGCGCAGGACCTGTGTGCATAGTTTTCTGCCACAGGGACCTGGAATCTAAATTTGCTTGCCAGGCCCATAACTCCTCTTTTACTACATGTAAGTCACCCCCAAGGTAGGCCCTAGCTAGCCCTATGGACAGGGTGCAATATGTGTAGAAGGCAGGACATGTGCCTAGTAATGTGGCCTTTCCTGGTAGTGACATACAGCCTATTTGGTTTCTCACTGTTGTGAGGGCTGCCTTCTCATAGGAATGCATTTGAAATGTCCTGCCTTATGTGTAGGGGGTATTGTCTGATTTATAGGGGTAGTGTAGGCATGTTTGGTAGGGTTGCAATGGTGATTAGAAATGCTGCTTACTGGTGTAAGTGGATTTTTTATTACTATTACAGAAATGCCACTTCTAGAAAGTAAGCATTTCTCTGTGCTTATGACTCCGGTGTTTTGCAGCTTGACTCCAATCCACGTCTGGGCAGAGTGACAGTTGGGCATTGTGCATACTTTTCAGACCGCCTGTGCACAGGGAGGGTGGAGGTGTCACAGAGGTGCATCTACATACTGAATAGCCTTCCTGGGCTGAGAGAAGGGAGAGGCGGGGCACACCTGCATTTCTAAAGGCTCTGCCCTGACCTCACACAATAGGGTAGTTTACCCCCAACTGATGTTTGGAGCACTCCCAGAACCAGTTGTAAGTGGTTGGAACCTCCTCTCCCCTCTCTTTGTAAAACACACTGTAAACAGAGTGTAAGTACAGGGGATTTTTTCCCCACAATTTAGACTTGAAGAGACTTATTTGGAACTGGACATAGGACGCTGCTGAATTTGGACTCACCAGGACCCACCCTGGACTGCTGCTGTGCTGACCTGTGACCTGCCTGGTCACTAGGAGGAACTGTCACTATCTGTATCCCTTGTGCTGGCCTGTTGTTGGGCCTGCTATCCCTCTGCTTCCCCCCTCTCTTGTTTCCACGGGCAGGGTGCTGTGGCCCCTGACTCCTGCAACTAACGCTGCCTGCGTGCTCCCTGAGCGGTCCGTAAGTGCTTTGCCGATACCACTTCACCACCCCGACCGGGGCTCTACAGGATTGTCTCCAGGCGCTTCAAAGAGCGCGCCCCTGTGCATATTTCACCACCGCGACCCAGCTCTTTGAAGTCCCAGAGCATCGAAGACACGCTGTACCTGGTGGCCATGGGGTGAAACGTGCTGTGAAACGTGCCCCCGGGGCAGAAGCAGGCACTCACTTGGGTGCTGCTTCACTGCTGCGGCGCGGGCTTCCTCTCTTCAGGAAAAACAGGCGAGGGGGAAGGGAGCCTCATCGGAGGTTCCCCCTCGGCCCCACCGGAGCCTGAGTTTGGGCTCCCTGAGATCGCGGGCAGGAAGAAGACTCACCGGAGGGCCCCGCACCGCCAGGTCTCTTTCCCTTTCCCCGTGGTGGAATTTTCTTTCTGCCCCCCGGTGTTGGAGGGCCCGTAGTGGCCTGGGGGGGGTGAAGGATCGTGAGTCCCAGGAGGGGCCTTGACCTACAAACCCGATGGGGTGTGTGCCGCCCCCTCCCCCCTGATATAAGCGGCCCCCGTTTTGCGCACAGGAGCACTGGGGGCCCCCATATCGATCTTTGCACAGGAGGTGCCTTTCATACGGAAACAGGTACTTTTCAGAGACTACCCATCCTTTTCTAATGTTCCTGCTATAGGCATTATGGGCCTGATACGGTAAGCTGTGTATTTTATGACATAACCTATACTTTCTAATGTTCCTCTAATGGGCATTTATGGTAATACCATGATAAGTGTATTGGTGTTATAATGTGATTCCTGACTACTGCTTATGTTGCAGAATGCTGAGTACTTACATGTTTTAATGTGACTACTGCTTATTCTTGCAGAATATTAGTAACCTGTGTAACGTTCAGACAACTGCTAAGGTATCAGGGTATTACTGACATGTAATGTTTGGTCTAATTATGTTTTGTGCAATATAGTTTATTTTTACGTAGCTCAGTGTTGTGTTTACTTTGTGGAGTATATATTGTGTCACATGTTTTGTGTATGTTGTGCAAATGCTTTACACATTGCCTCTGGGTTAGGCCTGACTGCTCATGCCAAACTACCAAGGGGGTGAGCAGGGGTTATCTTGGATGTGTGGGTTCTGCCTGGCTTAGGTGCATACCCTAGCCAACCAGAAACCCCACTTCTAACAGATAGGGATTAGAAGGAGAGTGTAGGGGAAAGTCCACCACACCTCTGGGTGGGCTTAACCCGACATGAATCTCCAGGAGAGATTTTTCCATTTTGAATTTTTGTGAAACAGTGCTTTCTGGGACACAATATGCCCACTTCCCAGGAAGTGGTCATCTCAGAGGGTGGCACCCTGTATCCCATTGGTCATGGATGTTCCCAGCTTGCCATCCCTGAAACCTGGATAAAGGGGGAGAGCTGCCCAGTAACTCAGATCCCTGCCTGTAAACATCAAGAATAAGAAGGAGTGTCCTGCTGAACCCCTGGTCTGCACCAAGAAGGACTGCACTCTGGAGGACTGCACCTGCTGCACACTCTCGACTTACTAAAGAAGACTTTGCCTTGCTTCCAAAGAATTCAGGAGTGGACTGCCTGTAAGTATCAGGTACAAAGCTCCTGCCAGAAGAACCCAGATGACCAGTGTCCAGTGGACATTTAAAGGATTTGAAAAGGTGTATTGTGGGAATTGTAGTTCCAATTCTCCAAGGGGCAACACAGAGCTTCTGGAACCTTGGCTGGTGTTGTGGGCACTTCAAGACACCAAGAAATACCTTCTGGAAGACGCTCCAGACGTTTTGGACCATTTGGAAAATTTTGGGGAAAAAAATCGGTCTGGACCGACCAGTTATTGAGAGTCAAGCCAGTGACATTGAACCGTGATTCGGCCAGAAATTCAGGTTCGGCCCTCTGAAACTCCAGGGTTCTGCCCATTGATGATGAGAAGCAAGCCCTCCTGGATTTCACTGTGGTCTCATGCTGAACCAAGCCAGTGATGTTGACTCACAACCAGGCCTTCCAAGGAACAACACTTGACAACGAGAGAAAAATAACCTAAAAAGTGACTACAAGAGAAAGTAACATTTTGATCGAGGCCTACCGCTCAGCGTCTCTGACCCACGCTCCATTGCGGTTGGCCTTAACATTTGGCTTTGGCCCAGTCAGGTGTGCACAGATAGCTGTGGTTGGCACTTTTTCACTTTTTGGCTTCATAGAGACCATTTTTACATGTAAACTTTAAAAATGTTTATCTCCGGTTCCCTACATTGGAATTTTGTTGCGTGGGTGTCATTTTAAAGATAAAGATATTCTCTATTTGTATAAATTGGTGTTAAATTTTTATTATGTGTTGTGTGCTACTTATTTACTGTTTTGGTGATATTAAATGTTTTAGACACTTGTCTCCTAATTTAAGCCTGACTGCTCAAAAGCCAAGCTACCAATGGTTAAGCAAGTGTTCATCTATCAGACTTTAGCTGGACCATATTTGTGACTGTGTCATTATTACAAGCTCTAGGTACCTTCCTGCACATACTAATAAACCACTTTACAACAATTACACAACACATCCCCCTCCTCACATAACATGCCCTTAGAGCACACTAATGTGACCATTAATATAGAGAAAGCTCCATAATAATGGCTTCAGTTAAAATGTCAGTGCTGTCCATGAGATCAACACCACATTTCTTAATATAATGGTGGGTGTGCACACTAGGCTTTCAGCACTTGAACTATGAAATATACTATGATACATATAGTGGTGGACAATATTTGGTAGTAGTTTAGGCATAAACCATATCACAATAGCATAGTACGCATTCATTGTAGATTAATCTGCTCTCTATTGTACCCAACAAATTGTTTCTTATTTGTATCCCTTTTTGGCCACAGCTCAGAACTCAGGATTGGAACCTGTGCATTGATGCTCAAAATCTATGTATCTCAATTCAAAGAACAATCCCCATACAAATAACACAAACTGCTAATGTAATATCTGTCTGACCAGTTTAATTTAAAAGTGCTCTGAAATTCACTTGATCATTTTTCTAGTGTCACAACATATTTAATGATGTACAGCTCTTCTAGCTATATATTAAAGTTTACAATGGAGGAGATGGTTTGTGGCAACCTCCAGCCGTTCCATTTTTCAAACACAAGTTTAACTCATGGGAAACATTCATACTTTTGATCATAGATTGTTTATAAATTAAAAATATAAATCAAAACATTGTTGTGCTGCTGCCCCTAGAATAATTATATACATTTCTAGCTAGAAACTTTCTGTTGTTTAAAAGAAGGTATCTTTTAAGTTTCCAAGAGCACAACTTTTTGATATTATAAATGGAAGTTAATTATTCCATTGCAAATGTAAATAAATGTGCAGCTCCATCCTTTGATATACTGAATCTTGGGCCTCTGACCACTGCCTTGAACTCAAGTGTCCGTACATTTCACTAAAACAAAGCACTTTGCTAGAGTCCACTTAGCAAGAGAGGATCTTCTTTTGAGTGCCACAGGACTATGACATGTTGTAATATTCCAAATTGCCCCAGGGAATGGGAAACTTCTACAGAATGAATGTTTCCATACACATTTTCTTCTATGACTCAATTTTTCCCAGTCGTTTTCCGCAGACATATTTTTCCAGGTTTTACCTGTTAAATATGTCATGATGAAACACTCAGGGTGCGTTAATGTAGCATTTAGAATATTTGCACATCTCAGTCCTGATTCAATTGGTAACTCCTGTATTTGCAGATCTGGGGATTCTGTGAGTCACAGAATGAAAGCCTTAAGGCCTAATTATGAGATTGGCAATCCCACCGAGGGACTGCCAAACTTGCAGGGAGGACACCACTACCATGGTGGTGCCACCCCGTGTGTATTACAATGTTACAGCTTAGCCCGCCAAGTACTGGTTTACCACCAGCCTTTCCATGTCAGTAAAAACGCCATGGAACAACTTGCGGAAAGTGGGGTTGTAATCAGCCAGGCAGTGCTGAGTTCAGTGCCGCACTGACTGAGTACAACCCGACCGCCATCACCCCACTGGGAACGATGTTCCTGGCGGGGGCGATGGTCTTTAGATGGGTCCGCCCACCAGGGTTGTAATGTGGAGGTCGGACAGCTACAGTTGACGCGATCCGACTACTACCGCGAGTCTGGTGGTCATGAGACCGCCAGACCACCATGTCGGCGTCCACCAAAAGACCACCATGTTGGCTATCATACAGACTGCAGTATTACGAGTCACACAGAAAGGCCCACCAAAAGCCAGCAAAAAATCTGAAATAGGTGGTGCTACCACCGGCACTGCCAGGCCGTCAACCAACCACCAACCGTATAACAAGTTGAAAATCGCAATGGCGGTCCCACCATGACAGTCTTCCAATGGCAGTGCAAACCGCGGCGGTTGACAATCACCACAGTAATACACACCACCACATTGGCTGTATTTGAAAACAACACAGCTGACACACATTCACACAATCGACACACCTGCAAACCACACTATAAAACACACCCCTTCAGACACCACAATCCTTTGCATCTCCATGTCGAACACCAGCCTGAGCACTGCCCAAAATCTTAACCAACCATAGATTGGGCACCCCTCTAACTTGCACTAAGCACATATCCCACACCCTCAACATACATCTAGACATATTTGCATTTTCACCCCCATGTACTCCCTGCCACCTCCTCATTACACAGCACCTAACCGTTATATCTATTTTCTAAGTTTATTTCCACCACCATGTCACTGCAGAAAAGTCCATGTTTCACAGATGACGAGTTAAGAGTCATGGTGGATAAAATTATCAGAGTAGAGCCACAATTATTTGGAGCCCAAGTCCAGCAAACTACTATCACCCAGAAAAAGGAAATGTGGCAAAGGATAGTCAACAAAGTAAATTCTGCATGCAGCTACCCGTGCACAAGGGGAGACATCAGGAAGTGGTGGAATGATCTCAGGGGGAAAGTCGGTACCATGGCATCCAGGCACCAGTTTGTAGTCCTGGAGAATGGTGGTGGTCCACCACCTCCTCGCCTGCACCTGACACAAGATAGGAGAAAGTCTTGACCATCCTGCATCCTGAGAGCTTGGCAGGAATACCTGGAGGAATGGAGTCAGGTAAGTCACAACACCAAAAATGGCACCAAAGTTTCATGGCATACATGCTCAATGATCACCTCTTGCCACCTACTATGTCACCCTACTCAACAGTCCAGTGTCCACCTGACCATAGACCCTTATCTGGCCTCCAACATATCAAGTAGGCTCAACTGGACGTACAACATCTTTGCATAGTGGGTGTAGAACAGGGATTGCCAGCACCACAATTCCTACAAAGCACTGTTCTACCATCACTAAATCCAGAACAGTGTAGCCTAAACAAAATTACCTTGTTTGCCAAATCCCCATTGGAGTGTACTCACCTGAGGGGATCAAGACTGTATAGTGTGTGAGTAGGACAGACAATGACAGGAATGCTAAGGCCAGGGGGCACGGGGACTCTCACTACATTAAGCCACAACTGTGTGCTCTGCTGCTATGAACATTCTCCATCTAATCATCCATACATCTGTACTCTACTGAGGGAATCACAACTGTATAGTGTGTGGGTAGGACAGGCAATGACAGGAATGCTAAGGCCAGGAGCCACGTGGGACTCTCACTACACTCAACCACAACTGTGTGCTCTGCTACTATGATCATTTTCCATCTAATCAGCCTCTGACATGTACTCACCTGACAGGAGAACAACTCTCCAGTGTGTGGAATACAGGGAGTGAAATGGTTAGTACTCATAGGAGGATCCCTTACTCACACTCCAAGCAACAGTACACTGTACACCTCCAAAAATACCTTTAACTGAAAACACACTCATAACATGTACATACCTGGGAGAGACTAATTGAAAAACTGCATGCAGTACAAGGGGTCACATGACTGCTCAGGCCAGGAGGCTCTGTCTACCCAGTCCACTCTGCATATGGTCAATTATCCCTGTTGGTATACTTGTTATGAAAGTCCACTCACCTCAGAGGAAGGACAATGTGAACTGTGAATTGTGCCAAGAGTAACGTCTGTATAAATTCAGGGAGGACCAGGCTATGCAACCCCACACACCAGACTACTGTCCAGATGGTAACGTGCCACAGTCCCTGAACCCACAATGAATATGATACACCTGGGAGGGACAAGGATACAGGTCACGGCCCACTCTATGATGTGGCAACACACCCAGGTCCTTCTAGAGCTGACATGCCAAGATTAACAAGATGCCAAGAAAGGACAGCTCAAATTGTCTGGTAGTGTTGTGTAGCCATTTTAGTTACAACTCCATGCACGTTATTTTAGCATACTAGGCCTGCTGCTGTGCTCTTTAACCTATATATATTTTATTCAGCTTTGCTTTATTATTGTTACAGTAGCCACTTGTACGGTCTTGTTTTATTTCCTTCTATCTAACTGTTTTTGCCTAGGCCAGCACTCTGTTCTCAAACAAGACATTCTTGCTCACTCTGTGCTTCTTCCAAGGCTGCAGTAAGATAGGTTGCCGGTGAACGTGGTATAAAGATTTGTCTTTGACATTCATAGAAAATACACATCCTTACGTAGGGACAGTTTCTCAGAACATCAGCTGTTTTATTATAAAAACACTTCCCTGTCCCTTACACGTTAGAGGGAGATTCCAGCCAGAGAACCACGACTGTATGCTGATTTCCGAATGCTTCGCTACAGCTGCTTTTGCAGACTTCAGGCTTTTGCTCAGGTATGGGGGATGATGTCTTCCCAGGGGAACCTGAAGGACAGAATTAGAGCTTAACACGCTGTGCTCTATTATAACCTATGTAGGAATTAGTCTATTGACTCTAGTGACAATCTTCTCATGCTGTATCGTCCTGGTTATTGCAGCCCACGCTTTGCTATCTAAGATGCAGTCACTTCATTAAAAACCTTATTGAAACATATACTGCCCTTTTTGTCATTGTGTAAATGAGACTAATGTAACTGAGAGAAACGGACGAGACCTGAGTGGTCACGGATTCCCTGAGAAACCAGTTATGTCATGGGCTCCGCTGCCCAACCACTCCTGCCCTTGGGTAGAGGTGAGGCACTGCTAGTTAGCTGCAGCAGAACCTGGATTGGAGTGACAGGCATCACCTGTAGTGGGTTAGACTCAGTCTCCCACACTGCAGCCGATTCTGCAACTCGAAATCCAGTAGTCTCATTAGAATAATAAGAGCCTACGTGACAGTAGGAACTTCCTACACATATCAAAGCCCCAAAAATATGTCTGCTGTAATGCATTGACAGTAGTCAGTTCCACAATGCACTGACCACAGGATGACAGCTATTACACATCATCCAAGGTTCTGACAATGCTTGCATGACAAACAAATAGCTTTCAAAATGACTCAGACAACATCCTGCCCAGCCAATGTCCTGCCTGCAACTCCTGGCAAGACATGAGTCTATTACCATCACTCCCAACTACTAAGGATTCCAGACAGTCTGAGGATAGGTCACTGAACAGGAATTGGTATGTGGCTACAATGTCAGCTCATTACAAATGACAATATGTGAACCTGTCACATGAGGGAAATCAGCAAATACAATGAGAAAATGGCCCTAGCCCATAGTCAATGCCAAATATTGGAGGTAGATGTAACATTATAACCACTAACATTGTCCCTCCACATCAACAGGTTGTGCTGCCACTGGGAATGTTTCAATCAATACCACAGAGGAGACTGCCACTACCCCTTGGATGAAGCCCTCAGTGAAACAAACACTCCTAGACTGTTGGACATTGAGGATGGCTCTGGCCCATCCTGGCCACATGGGGAGACGACTCCAGTCAGCCTCAGCCTGACCACATCGACTACTCCCAGCCCTGTGGCCACAAAATTGCTGGCAGCCAGCCACCCCCAGACCTGTGTACCTGCAACAGCCTCCTACATCTTGGGCCCCCTAGTCTAGGTTCCTGAGTTACAACATGCCGAACCTGACAATGATGGACCTGGAAACAGTGGAAGAGGGCAGGCTGCACAAGAGCACAGGCATGTGGGTGTAGGGTGCATGGGAGGGATGGTGTAGCCCAGCAGCAAGAGGCTGCTTGTGATGCCCCTGGCCAGGATACCATCAGCAGATCTTGGGTGCCTACAAACTTTCCCAAGACATGATGGGTCAGGTACTGAACGAACTCAGGGAAATCAAGGAGCTTCAGAGGGATTTCCATTGTGAGATGCGGGAACAGTGGGAGGCCCACAATCCCAACATGGCCTCTCTAACAGGGGTGCTGAGGGACATGAACAGTACTATGAACAGAGAAAGGCAACAACATCACACCCCTTCCTTTGGTGCATCCACCCAGACCCTTCATCGGTGCCAGCAACTGGAAGGGAGGCCCTGCCAAGGGAAGCACCTACCTCAGACACCCTGGCCTCTGTAGTTACTGAGCCCCCTGCAAGTGGGAAAGTCCAGCCAAGCATCCAGGAGGTGTGGGTGGCAAGTCACCAACCATTACCAGCAACTGACCACTTCCTTTGTGTGCCACAGACTCACTCTGTTGACTGTTCCTTAACCACTTCCCATATTCCATGCTAGTAGGACACAGGACTCTGGACCCCAAATGCTGTGGCCTCTACTCTATTGATCCACCATGACTGATCCCTTCACCTTAAGAATTTCTTTTCATCCAGTATTGCTATTAATTTTCATTGTAATGTAAATAAACACCCTATCACTAAAACACTACTTCCTCTCTTTTTTATTTGTCTGTAATGTTGAATGCTAATCACATGTAATGTACATGCCTAAGACATTAGAAGACAATAGGTAGAGGGAGATGTCTCAGATAGTGTCATGCTGAGGATGACTGGCAACACAATGACACAGGTGTGTGGGAACATCAAACATCAAGGGGCATATTTATACTCCGTTTGCGCCGAATTTGCGTTGTTTTTTTCGCCGCAAATTCGGCGCAAAACTAACGCCATATTTATACTTTGGCGTTAGACGCGTCTAGCGCCAAAGTATGAGGAAAGAGCGTCATTTTTTTGCGTGAACGCCTTCCTTGCGTTAATGAGATGCAAGGTAGGCGTTCCCGTCTAAAAAAATGACTGCGACGCAAATGCGTCGTATTTATACTCCCGGGCAAAAATCACGCCCGGGAGTGGGCGGGGCAAAAAACCCCGCATTTGCGCCGGATTTTAGCGCCTGGGTCAGGGCAGGCGTTAAGGGACCTGTGGGCTCAAAATGAGCCCACAGCTGCCCTCCCATGCCCCCAGGGACCCCCCCTGCCACCCTTGCCCACCCCTGGAGGACACCCAAGGATGGAGGGACCCATCCCAGGGACATTCAGGTAAGTTCAGGTAAGTATAATTTTTTATTTTTTTAATATTTTTTTTGGCATAGAGGGGCCTGATTTGTGCCCCCCTACATGCCTCAATGCCCAATGACCATGCCCAGGGGACATAAGTCCCCTGGGCATGGCCATTGTGCAAGGGGGCATGACTCCTGTCTTTACTAAGACAGGAGTCATGTAAATGGCGTCTGGGCGTCGTTAAAAATGGCGCAAATCGGGTGGAGGCGATTTTTGGGCGTCAACCTGACTTGCACCATTTTAAGACGCCCTAACGCCATTTTCCCCAACGCCGGCGCTGCCTGGTGTACGTGGTTTTTTTCCACGCACACCAGGCAGCGCCGGTCTGCTAGCGCCGGCTAACGCCATTCAATAAATACGGCGCCCGCATGGCGCTTCAGAATGGCGTTAGCCGGCGCAAAACTTTTTGACGCTAAACTGCGTGAGCGCAGTTTAGCATCAAAAAGTATAAATATGGCCCCAAATGTTTTATTGTAAAAAAGTGGTAAGAATGTCTGCACAGTCATAGCCAAGAACATCCCAGCCATATAGTCAGGACAGATATCCTATTAGTAACGTGCACCAGACCACACCTGAAAGGGCCTGTAAGGCCTTGTTCCATAGATTAGGAAAAGAGAGCATGGGATTTTGTCTCCAGTTTGACCCTTATCATATACCAAAACCAGGCCTGCCAACTTAACACAGACCATGGCACAGACAGAGGGCAGTACAGCAGAGCCTGAGACCAGGCCCCATAACAATGAGCAAGCACCTGGTGGACTGTCACAATCATGTTTCAGTGTTGTGGCAAAGGCACACTGGCATGCAATGAGGAAACACATTGACAGCCACTAACAGGTCATACAGGATCAATGTCAACACAATGTGGAAGTAGAAGGAATGGATTGCACAGGATGACATGTCACAAGGCCACATAATCACGCACATGAGACCATTAGACCAACACACCACGGAAAACAGGTCTATTATGTAGCTTAGTTTCCTGCCCTCCCACCATCCAGGCAGCCTGGGCATAGGACTCAAACATCCCAAATCTGCAACAAACAGTACCTGGATCAATCCATGTCTCCTTCATGTCAGAGCAGCAACAGCCACTTGCCAATGACACAACTCTGAAATGCTCACATGAGGATGGTATGCTGAAGAGACCTGGAAGGAATAAGTGACATACAAGGAGTTTTTGGCAGGTAAAGGCATACATAATACACAAACCTCATTTCAAACTTCAGTTGTTTCACTGACAGTGCAATGTGACTGCCCAAAACAAAGGAGATCCTCAAGAGAGTCACATCTTGAAGCCTGATGTATCCAGCAAACCAAGGCTGTATGATGCATAGCATAAGATTTCCAGTCTTGTGGTGACAGAGATACCCTTCTCAACAAACACTGACCCCTACAGTACACCATGCAGTCACACCAATCACAGAACATCACATACTTACAAGTGGAGTACTGATTGATGGGATCTGCCTCCTCATCACTGTCATGCTCACTTGGCATTTCAGGAGGTTCACCCGGTGGCACTACCTGCTTCCCCCCTCACCAGGGATGCATGGGATGTTTCTTCTTAGGGCAAAGTTGTGGAGCATGCAGCAGGCCACAATGATCTTACACACTTTTGCGGGTGAGAAGAGGAAAACTCTACCTGTCTTGTCAATGGCCGGAATCTTGCCTTCAAGAGTCCAAAAGCCCGCTCCACGACACAATGTGTTTTTCCATGTCCCCTGGTGTAGTTGGGTTCCTCTTCGGTGTCAACAACCAGGGACGGTTTGGGTAAGCAGACTCCCCTGTAAGAAAATGTGACATGTGTGCAACCATGAGTCCAAAGCATTGTCTCACTAGCCGCAGACATAGCATACAAACACCCATGACAAAGGTTACTTACCAACAAGCCAGGCTCTCTCTGGGTACAGTTGTGTCATCAGCTGTGGAAAACAGCTGGATAGACCTGTTCATTGCCATGTGGTGGAACCAAGGCTACATGGGTACCATCAATGGCTCCTACAACATTTGGGATGTGTGCCAAACTATAGAACTCTGCCTTCACATGGGCAAAATCCTCACATTGAGGAAACCGGGTGTTTCAACATTGCTGAGACTCAATAGAGGCTGGGACATCCCACCAGTTAAGGTCACTGTATTTTGGAAGAACCCTGTGGCCAGGAAGCGCAACTCTGAAATAACATGACTTGTGCAATTGGTGGAATGCTATTTAGATAACAGATGGCTGGTATCAGATCTGGCTTCGACTGACGACAAAGATTCACAATTGTCTGCCTATCTAGGCGGTACATCTAGATTGCATGTCTGTCCCCCATGGCTTTCAAGTCTGCTGGTGGAAGGTACACAGAAGGATGTCTGATCCTTCTCTGCCCAGGGTAACTATGTGGGAAAATTAGGAGGCTATGGCAGTCTTTCATTGGGTCCCTTGCATATTACATAATACATGTCATATACGAACTGTGACATGTCATGTGAGTCACTGAAAACATGATACATAGCACTCATCAGGACTAACATTTTCACATTTGTAACACGTTACCATCTCCTTTTCAACATATACGTACACATCCGCTTTCTGGAAAGCAACAATATGTGCATCTAACTTACAACTCTGACTGTGATTCAATGCCCCAAATCCTGGAATGCCCATGGGGAGAAGGTGGTGTCTCTTACCCCAATTATGTTGTCATATGTGCTGGACCACATACCAATATGTTCACTAAAATGATTGACCTACATGAAAGGACAAAGACAGCATTCAAGATTCGCCAGCACAACATTTTCCAAATTGTGACTCATCTAAAATAGTGTTAAATTACATTGCATGCCTTTAAAATGGCAGCTGCCTGACTTACTCCATTGTACATTATGAACCGCCTGCGACCGCTGGCGGAAGCCATCATGGCAGTAGGTGTATTCTACTCTGGCAGACTTTGCCATAGGACAACATTGCTGCCTGTGGCGGTCTTGGGCCAATGGCAGTGTCCGCCAACGGTGACAGCTGCGTATGTGGTGGAGATGACTGCCATCTTCTGCTGAATCCCTCACTTGACTCCTGACACTGCTGCAAGCAAGACCTCCACTACCTGAGCTGCTGTGTACTGCCTCTGGGAGCAATCAGGCCTCATCTAACAGGTGATAGGGCTCCTGCCTTCTCCCCAGAAGGACTAGAGAAGCTGGTGGATGAGGTCCTACCCCGTATGAACATCTCTATGGTACACCAGAGGAGCAGGTAAGTGCCTCATGTGCACAATTTTATGTCAAGAACGGAGGCTCATATTATGCTTCTCTTACTTGCTGTAATTTTCAATAGCAGCAGTCAAGAAAACTACAACTCCCAAAAGGCTTACAACAGAAAAGCCAATGGGAGAGAAAAACGTAATAACAAATGCACCAATCACAACCATGGAAGCTATGCATACACCAAGCTTGACTGCGACCAGCCCTCTTTCTTGCTGCTCACAGTCAAGATAAGTCACGTTCTTTTCGCTTTTACATATTTATACTTATGGTGTATGTCTATTGTATTTGTTTTATAATATCTCGGTATGTTTCATGGTTATGCGTGTACCAGCGCTTTAGCATTCTTTCCTTAACAGCGCACAGTGTTTTATTTGGGTTCCAGAACCCGTTTTTGTACAGCGTGCTCGCGCGCGTCTGAGGCAGCTTCCCTGCCTCGAACGTTCTAACGGACGTGCTTCACTGGAAACGTGTCCGTTGAACTGTGCAGCTCAGCGCTTACCTCCTATTGCTCCGGACTGTTGTTTTTCATCATTTTCGGTGTGCCGGCTCAGCGTTTCTTCTTCCCGGACCTCATTTTACGAGGTGAAGAGTTTCCGTTTTTTCTCCCCTTGGTGTTCTATGCTGGGCCACGCCTTTTAGGGCGTGTTTATCCTCCCCTTCAGCCTTGCTGATATTTTAACCCCTTCTAGCCAGGTTTTCTTTTCCCCTTTTTCCTTATTTCTTTATATCATGGAAGGGCAAGACCCTTTTTCCGAATGCAATTTATTATGAAATTGGAGCCTTTATTAACGAGGCTGTGACTAAGGCTGTGTCAGCCACCATGAACAAAATGTCAAAGAACATTGAAAGTTTGGTACAAAATATGGTTCTCAAATCCTTTTTGGCCCAATCTGCAGGGATAGCAGAAAGAGAAAAAATAGGGATTTGTCAATACAAAAAGATGGCGCTTTAGTTGGTGAAGTTTCTTCACCCTTGACTGAGGATGATATGCCTCCCAGGCCTCCTTCTCAGGAGGGGAATGCTAAAAACGTTTCTGGAAAACGTAAGTCCAAAATAAAAAATACTTTTCCAGCACCAAAACAAGTTATAATTACACATATTTCGGATACCGATGAGGACATCAGTGATATTGATGATGATGACGATGATTCTGATGTATGGGGCTCGCTCGCGCAGGTTTCTCCCCCCAAAAAAGCCTAAATTGGAAATTTCTAACCCTTTTTCCGCAAAAATTATTTTAGATTCAGAAGGTAACCCCATGTTCGATCCCTCCTACCTTCACCATCCTAACTCCACTGAGTGGTCTCCTGCGGGTCATGTTGGTCAATACATAGCTTCCAGGTTAAGGCTTCCCCTGGATAAACAAACAAGAGCTAAGTTAAGGTCTGAATGCCCCAGACCCTCTCTCTCTTCCAACACCACTACCACCCCAGTGATTGATGAATCACTTTTGACTTTCTTCTCGAAATTTGGCAAGGACCCCCGTAAAGGGGTAGATAAGGCCTGGTCGAATTGCCAGGACAAGCTCCTTGATCTTGTGGGTCCTCTAGCTCGTATTTTGGATCTGGCAGAATCAGCCAAAACAGACAATGCAGACATTGACCCTTCAGAACTCTCCCTATGGACTCAGAGAGCATTCTGTTTGTTGGGCAACGCCAATGCTGCCATTACCTATGAAAGAAGGAAGGGACTGTTACTTAAATTGGATCCTAAGTTGTCTAATTTGGCGTCCATGGATCCTGGGGTGAAAGCTGAGGGTCGTCTCTTCGGAGACTCGTTTATCAAGGATTTGGGAAAGTTTGTCGCAACTTTTTCCTCTATCGATAAGGCTCAGCAGAACATCAAAAAAGTATTTAATCAACGGGTTTTCGCCAGGGCCGGTACAGGCAGGAGCCGCTCTACCGGCCGATTCACTCATCTGCAAGGAATCAGAGGCTCCTCATGCTCATATTCCAATTACGGATACCAATCCTACAAGCCCCAGTTCTACCCTCAGAGAGGCAGAGGTTACAGGGGCCGTGGACAACGCGGATTCAGATCCAACAAAAGCCAAGGTAAGCCTTACCTCTGGCCCTCCTCCAATAGGGGGCAGGCTCAATTTTTTCATAAAAAAATGGCGCTCTTTACTACCGATCCATGGGTTCTGAATACTATTCAGGGATACCAAATAGAATTTTATTCACAACCTCACCAAATTTATTTTCCTCCACTGCCAAGTTTCTCGACGGAAATGTCTCTTTTTATTTCAGAAGAAGTAAAGTCTCTCCTTTCCAAAAACGCCATTCAAATCTCATCTCCAGATCCCTCAGGTTTCCTCAGTTCGTTATTCCTAGTTCAGAAGAAAAACAAAAAGTTTAGGCCAGTCATAAATTTAAAGTGTTTCAACCAGTTTGTCGTCTACCGACATTTCAAAATGGAGACAATTCTTCATTTATGGGATATTCTCCTACCGCTGGACTTCATGGTACGACTAGATCTTCAGGATGCGTACCTTTCGGTTCCCATTCACAGGGGTCACCGCAAGTACCTTCAGTTTCAGTGGCTAGGTCTAACTTACCAGTTTTCTTCCCTGCCGTTTGGTTTGTCGTCAGCACCCTGGTGCTTCACAAAACTGATGAAACCAATAACGGCACATCTCAGATCTTTGGGCATCAGACTACTGATTTATCTCGACGATATCCTCATCTTACATAAGAATCGCAACACTCTTCTTTCCCAACTACAATTAACTTGTTCTGTTCTCTCCCAACTGGGGTTTCTAGTCAACAAAGAGAAATCAAGCATGGTTCCTTCGCAAAGAATTCAGTTTTTAGGTTTCGAAATAGATTCTTCTTCCTCCACCCTTCATCGTCCCCTTCAAAAAGTGAACTCCATCAAATCGGAGATTCGGAGAACGCTTCGAAAAAAACCCAGTTCTCTCTAAGATCCCTAGCCAGAATTGTGGGCCTCTTGTCCTCTTCAATTCAAGCCATATTTCCCGGCCCTTTACATTATCGGGCTCTTCAAAGATAAAAAATCCATCATCTCAGAAAAGGTCTAGCCTATTCAGATATGGTCTTTCTGGATCAGGAATCCCGCCTCGAACTCCAATGGTGGATAGACCATTTAGATGCCTGGAATGGCAGAACTATCTTTCCATCAGCCCCAGATCTTGTGTTAGAATCCGATGCAAGCCTGACGGGTTGGGGCGCCCGCTGTGGACCAATCTCGACTGGCGGTACATGGTCGTTACAGGAGTCCAGATTGCACATCAACTATTTAGAGATGCTTGCAGGTTCCTTTGCAATAAGGAGTCTGGCAAAAGGCAGGGTTCAGTGTACCATCCTCCTACGCATGGACAATGTTTCGGCTGTCCGATACATAAACCATCTAGGAGGGACCAGATCAAAGCCGTTAGCAGACCTGGCAAAAAGCCTGTGGGAATATTGTTTGAGCAACGAAATATCGATCACAGCGGAATATCTCCCCGGCTCCCTCAATCAGACGGCGGACTGGCATTCTCACTTCCTCAGGGACTACAGCGATTGGAAACTCCACCCCTCAGCATTTCAATCTATCCTCCACAAGTGGGGCCCCTTCAATATAGACCTTTTTGCCTCCCGCCTCAACGCCCAACTCCCCTTCTTTTTCAGTTGGCATCCGGATCCTTCGGCATTGGCTTCCGATGCGTTTCTTCAGGATTGGTCCCAATCAACCAACTACGCCTTCCCTCCTTTTATTATGATCACCAGAGTTCTGGCCCAAGTCAGGCATCAGGAAGCAACTCTGGTCCTCGTGGTACCTTTTTGGCAATCCCAGATTTGGTTTCCCCCTCTTCTGGAATTGGCAATCGACTTTCCCTTCCTTCTCCCCTCTTTTCCTTCCCTTCTGCTAGATCCTTTTGGGAATCCCCATCCCTTGGTACTCAACAGTACACTCACCCTTTCAGCATGGAAGGTATCAGGAATACCTCGTCTACCATCCCAATTTCGGAAGAAGCTACTGACTTCATCAATAAGGCATGGGTCCCTGGCACCAGGAAAGCATATTCTTCCGCCTGGTCCCTTTGGTCTAGCTGGTGTATGGGAAGGGACCTCAATCCCTTTTCAGAAGATATAAATTATGTAATTAACTTTCTGGCGGCGCAAGCTAGTGCAGGTAAGTCTTACAGGACAATTAACTTATATAGGTCTGCTATTTCCATGCATCACGCCCATGTCAACGGGAAACCGGTAGGTGAACACACCCTACTCTGTCGACTGTTGAAAGGAGTAAGATTTTCAGTTCCCCCATTACCTAAATATTCAAAGTTATGGGATGTCAATTTGGTTTTGAATTTGTTCCTGTCTTGGCAGGACAATGCTGATTTGTCTTTGAAAATGCTTTCAGCGAAACTTACTATGTTGCTTTGCTTAGTTTCTATTAAGCGCTTATCTGATGTTAGAGCACTTGATGTTACTTCCCGACAGTTTGCCCCCACAGTGGTACTATTTTCTATTAACAAACGCACAAAAACCAATTTACGTACAGTCTTTTATCCATATTTTCCAGATCAACCTAAGCTCTGTGTGGGGCAATGTCTCAAATGTTACGAAGAACGGACAGCTAATCTCAGAAAGCCCTCTGTTTCCCAACTGTTAATTTATTTCCAAAAACCACATAACCCAGTGTCTGCTGCAACTCTAGCCAGATGGGTTCATTGGGTGATGTCCCTTGCGGGTCTTGATACTTCCATATTTGGAGCTCACTCGGTTAGGGGTGCTATGGCTTCCAAGGCCTTCTGGGTTGGATCCAGGCTAGAGGACATTCTGAGATCTGCTGATTGGTCCAATGATAATGTGTTTAGGACATTTTATTGTAAACCAGTTCATACTGCTACGTCAATAATGATTAATATGCTTTAAAATAGCATAAAATGAGCCTCTGTTCTTGACATAAAATGTAGATTTTCCTAGTAGATTATGACTGAAAGTCTTAATTTTATTAAAGACACGGAGGCGAGTATTATCCCGCCTCAACAAGGAGATATTTCTGATTTGTCTTGTTTTTTCCCTTCCTTGCAGCTACTTCCACTCCAGCTCAAACTTCTACCTGATCAAAAGATGTGTTTGCCAAACACCAACATATCGGCTGGACGTTCAGATTCTTTTTGAAGCATTCCATCTTCTCCCTACCGGATTCCTGCTTCACTACTGTTTTGTCTAGCATTGATCCAGGACTTTTGTTCTTTGACTTTAGCAATTGCTATAATCTTTGCCATTTTTCCACTGTTTTCTCGTAATTCCTAGCCTTCTCGCATCAAGAAAGAGGGCTGGTCGCAGTCAAGCTTGGTGTATGCATAGCTTCCATGGTTGTGATTGGTGCATTTGTTATTACGTTTTTCTCTCCCATTGGCTTTTCTGTTGTAAGCCTTTTGGGAGTTGTAGTTTTCTTGACTGCTGCTATTGAAAATGAAAGCAAGTAAGAGAAGCATAATACTCGCCTCCGTGTCTTTAATAAAATTAAGACTTTCCGTCATAATCTACTAGGAAAACCTACATTTTCTCTGTACCTCTACTTATCAAAGCTTTAGTTAGCCTAGGCTTAGGCCCAGTTTGTCAGCTTATGTCCTCAGAACACTGTAGGGGCTGACAGTGTTCAATAATGGTTGAGTCAATAGGCATTTATCTATGTCAAGTGACAGGTTTGGAGTCCTGAGACAATGTGGTGAGTGTGTATTGGGTGATCTGTGACCCATATTGTGTTGGATTCACATATGTAGGTGAGGTGTCATGATGGCCATTAACAGGCAACTCTTGCCATAAAATGTTTTGCATGTGTGGTCACATGTGACTGCATGACAACAGGAGGTGTGAGTGCATTTTGAATTTGTCAGTTGATCACTATTTGAGCTCTTTCTGTGTTTGCACAGTGATCTCTAGCCACATCTGGCCTTATTAGCCTGTTCTTCTGCAGCCAGTTAATGACTCAGAATGCCCCTCAGCTCTGCACATAGACACCCAATGGCAATTGACTGAAAACTAGATGATGTACTGCGATGCATGTGATTTGTCGGATACAGTGTTTTGTGTAGGGTTATCTGCTCGGACTGCAGAGACCGGGCCTGTCTGTCATTACCAACAGCAAAAATCGAAATATGATCTGGTATCGATTCCCTTTTGCAATGCAAGTTTGACACTGTGCCCACACTCTGTACCCCTGCACAGCATGTGATGTTGCCAAATCATGCCTAACTGCCAATATGCAGCTTCCTGAGTCTCTGTCCACTGATTACTATGGGAATTACATTGGGGCACGCTGTTAATCTGTGACTGATGTGCTCTTTTCCACTCTGACAATGTGTGTCACAAGGCCTTGACAGGTCCCTTGATCCCACAGACCCATTTTCTCTTTCATCCAGCTCTTGTTTGTCCTGTGCATGCTCCGTGCATTTTGGGCATTGCACATCTGCAATCAGTGTGTTTTAAGCTGATGTGCCATGATATCAGACTCTGTGGTTTGGGTATAAAGCAGGACACATACAATGTATGGCCAGGTTTCTCTTAATATACTCTAGGTTTAGTGAACACACATGTGTGGAATTGTGTATTATAATGTTGATGTGACACACAGACTCCCACACCCTGAAGTAGCAGATGCCTGCATCTGTATCTTTATATGACCACACTTTGACAGGCTTGACACTTTGTGTAGTCTACATGCCACTCCCTTCATTGTGGTCCAAGCACAATAGGTCAGTCTTTAGGCTGTCTGTGACCTGCAGGGACTGTACGCAGTGGGTGGCATTCATAGGTAGTGGATGTTTGTGTGTGTTCTTTGCTGAGTGTTTTACATGTCACTTGCCACTTTTTGTGATGGGTTCCATTGTGTTCCTGATCAATGTCATGTGGGGAGCTAATGTTCAACAAAAGTCACAGTTGGCCTACCTGGTCAGTTCACGGCCTGAGCTGGGAGGGGTTTAGGGCACCCTATTGGGGTGTGTTTGTAGTCATATCCCTGTGTCCAATGACTGATGTGTACCACAGGTAGACAGGATGGTGAAGACAGGATGATAATTGATTGGTGCACTGACATGTATGTGACTCATCCATTTTCTATGGGACTTGTGGACATAATATGCGGTCTTGCTATTTGCGTCAATGCAAGACAACGCCCATCAGAAGAAGGGGATCTGAAGAACCATCGTCAAGAAGGTACGGACCATAAGGGCCCACAGCCAGAGAAGTGCCCACTGTCGGAAGAGGTGGGAGGACAACAGACGCTGGGTCCAGAAGACTGCAGAAGCCCAGCTGGGGCGGTCCTTCCAAAAAAGACAGGGTGGCCATTGGACCATGACCCCCCTCATGGCCCACATTTTGGTGGTGGCCAGCCAAGAGTTGGATGGGCATTTGAGGGCAGCACATCAGCCACAAGGGGGTGAGTACAAGGCAAATTCATGCCTGACCCTTGGCCAGGTGATTGAGTGAGGGACAGACTGCTCCCCCTGACAATGTGGGATGTGTCATGTGTCACAGATCATCTGGGTTCAAATTGGTATAAATGGGCCATGAGTTTCCATTTGCTGTGCTCATCCATTTGGAGCTGGAACCTAGAACTAAACTGGTGGGAACCCTCAGTCCAATTGAACAGCAGGGAGCACTCATCACTGTGTTTCGTGTACAAATGTTCTGCTTTACCTACTCTGGTGGGTGTTAGTTTCCACCAAAAGATCACTCCTCCCAAAAGTCACAGTCCAAAGGTAGGTAGGGCGTGGCTCACTGTCCACCGCCATGTGTCTGGGGCTATGTGTAGGTTGACATCTGCAACCCATGGGCACGCTTTCCCCATTGTATGTTGGGTGCTGGTGCCTCACAGCAGTCTGTGACGCTTGGTTGTCCATCGTACATGTGACATGACATGGCAAAATCTTAACATCTATAACATACTACTTTCCCTTGTTAAGTGGGGAATGTGCATTGTCATTTGTAAAGTGTCATCAGTGTAGCCAACATTCCAGTTTCCTATGTGTCTGTATGTGTTCCATTCCCACTAGGATACATAACTATGCATTAGATGTAGGCATGTGCTAGCCATGCCGATGGGATGATGTCTTGAATCTCTAACATTTATGTCCATGGGGTCCTGTTGTCATAAAGGTACATCTGCAATGATTGTCCATTTACTGTGATGCTCCAGACAGGACTGTGTCACCATCATAAGCTGTCAGACAGATACATTCATGTCTCACAATATGTCATTAGCCATGTGAACTGCAGTAGTCAAGCTGGACATGCGAGGTAGGCAGTAGCCTACCTGGCCATGATCGACAGGTAGGGCCAGGGTGTGGATCCACTTCATGATCATGTGTACCCTTGATGTGAAATGTTGGTTGTAGGTAATCAACCTGTGTGTTGATTGGGAATTGTGCCCTGACTTTTGGGATGCATCACAGATTGACTTGCAGTGATGTTTGCATCACATGTGTTTGGGCTCAGGGATTCATCCACAGACAGATGTCATACTTGCCATGTCTAATATGTGGGTAGTGATGTAGCGTCTCATTGTACAACAATATGGTGTCCTTCAGTTAGTGGTTGCAAGGTCTATGTCCCTCCTTCCTGCACGGTACAGTTGCCTACTACAAACACACTCAGAAGTAAACATGACAAAAGGTGTGAGACATTGGTGGAGTCTATCATGAACCGTACAGAACCATTCTTGTGTATATTCTGGAGACACCTCTCCATGATGTTTAGGTCCTGACTTCATTTTTGTTCCTTGCAACACCATTTGTGGGGCACGTCTGAGTGACCTTGCCACTACCTACTGGACTCATTCTGGGCAGGTGTCACTTATAGGACTTTATATTGTTGGGATGAGTCCATAGTGACATGGATATTTCCATGTCTCTTAATCCAGATATAGGATGTTTCTACCAGTGTTGTCTGAATCTCCTTAGCAACATCTGATATTGTTGATACATTACATCAGTGCAAGTTTGATGTGTGCATAGAATTGTGTCTGTGTAATTGGTAGGGTACCTTACAATGGGATCCAATTGATAGCTTCTGGTTCACTGGGGTGTGCTGTATGTGGCACAGTTTTGGGGTGGAGTAGTCACCTAGTTGTGGTAGCTAGTCTTCATCAGTTGTCTGAGACTAGGATGTGCTCTTGTGTTCCCTTTGTAATTCCAGATGGCATACATGGTTTTGTATTGGCACATGATGGTGCCACTTTCCTGGCACTTCATGCAGGGGATCACTTGACATGATGGTAGGTTGTGTCTCTCAGAGTTGTGACTGAAGTGTTTTCATGTCCAAGTTATGATCCTACTTCACTCTTTTGGCAGCAGCAGCACGAGCAGGCGAAGGAGACTGGGCTAAGTTGAGTGGGGAAGCATCTGGCCACGGGACCTCGGGTCAAGACACCACTGACACAGAGGGACCCAGTGGCCTGGAGGGTGAGGAGAGTGCCACGGTGGGACCAGATCTGCAGCTACATCCTCAGATTCCTCCTCCAGTGGCCATGCCCTGCTGGTGGCAGAACCATAGGGGACTACCCCAGTACCATCTTTGTCCGTATGAGATGCAGAGTAGGCAGTGAGACATTGAGACAGAGGAGAAATGGAGGTCCCAGATTTGGAGGTATATTTTTTAGCGTCACATTTGCAACATGCCAAGCACTGGTTAGATGGAGACCCCAACTGCGAGAGATCCTTATTAGATGGCACTCATGATGGACCCCAGCTTGGAGAGCTGTTGTTGCGAGGGCGGGCCATCCCAGATAATTTTCCACACATGATTTGACTCCTGGGCATACTCTGGAACAAGACAGTACTACGGATAATCAAGCATATGCCATATGTCTCAAACTTAGACATTTGGATAATGCACCCCTTTGCTCAAATAATAGATCTTATGGCAGTCGATAAATGGCAAGAGTGTGGCTGTATAATGTTATCAGACCTCTATCCAAAGGGTTGCTTTGTCACTAAGAAGTGGTGAAGGAGACTTTTAGCCTTGGAGGTGGGCAATTCTTGAAATATGCCAAAATTGCAACCACAGCACAACAGCTATGGCTGACCTTCCCCAAGGCCCCTGAGCAACCACACACTGGTGACTTTATTGTCTATGGGAGGTGGGCATAGGCTCATTACACATCCATCTAGGGTGCTGCATGTACGTAAGTGGCTAGCGCCGCTACGAATAGAAAAGGCCTTGCAACTTGTTAGTAATGAGCCTATTACTCCCAAGGTCTTGCTCAAAATATATGCTGGGGTTCAAAAGGTCTCAATCTGTGCCTGATTTAACAAATTCATTATAATATCATTCAGATGGTGTACCTATTTCCCAAGAGATTGCATTCCATTTACCCAATTATGGAGCAGTATTGTCCCTGCTGCAGTGCAGTGATAGCTGATTTTCTACATATATTGTGGCACTGTCCAGCAATTATACCTTATTGGATTGAAGTACTGTCCCATATCAGAGGCACTACTGACTGGGAAATGGCCCAGTGGATTGCCCAGTGTGTGCTGGGATTGATCCCCGACAACCCAAAAGGACACTGAGTAGGCGCTACACGAAACTGGGGCTTACTGTGGCAAAATAGTATTTAGTGATCAGCTGGCTGAGTCCTTGGCCCCAGACAAGAGGTCTGGAAAAGAGACTTACTTTAGTGGGCTGGGGGGGAAGAGGTGCATATGAGAAAAACATGCAGAGATGTGAAGGCAACAGGTGCCCTGTTAGCCGGGGGTGCAATGACACAAGCATTATTGGAGCCAAATGGGGAGAACCGCTCGAAAGAGGGGGAATAGAGTGATCCTGACAGAATAGAGATGTGCACCTGAATATGTGTAAAAAACTACATTCAAATGTTGTTTTTTTTCTCACAGTTGAACTGTGAACAGCATTGGGAACAACTTTTTGATGTATACTACAATACACAACGAAAACCACAGGGTGAGGGCTCATGGAGGGAGGGACAGGTGTTCCCTACAATGCTTTTATTTCGCTTCCTAAATTGTGTTTCTATCAGTTATCCCAGGTGATATTTATGTGTTCTTTGTTGGGGATGTTTAAGATATTCCCAAGTTTTTATGTGGCAGATATTTTTGATTGTCGTTCTGACTGCTAGTGATTTTTTTATTATGCATTCTTTTGTATTATTGCTGAGCAGGTATTTAATGCAGCTATATGTATAGACTAGTTGCTCAGGACTTTCTTCAAAATGATACTGCACTGGACCATGTAATGTGCTTCAAGCTGCCAATAAAGAAATAATGAGCATGAAAAAGATGCAGCACCGCACATGTCCAACTAATGATAATTGAATACATTCCCATTGAAATTAATGGAGATAGAGATTTGAACAAAACTAGGCCTGGGGGGAGTTGCAGAGTTCTGCTACGTGGAATTCCGTGAAGTGCTGAATAAAATTCCGCCACAGTGCGCAGAGTTCCGCGAGCGGCAGAGTTTGGGTGAGTTGTGCTTTTCGTGCTGATTTTCACCACTTGGAATTTCTCCTGCGCTGTAAAATCTGCGTGAACGGCATTGCGCAAAGTGCCAGACGGCACTCACTTCTTTCTGCCGCTCAAGTAGATTTTCTACTCTAGCAGCAGCTTCCTCAACACGACCCCTTGTGTTCAGTAATCTCGCCAATTTATCGATTTCTCTTGCTCGCGTTCACCAACTTAACATTGGCGGCGAGAGAAAAAACTCTGCTCTTCGTTACTTCGTGGAACTTTTATCAAATCTCCGCATAGAGCACAAAGTGGGGAAAATTCTGCAAACTCCGCCGGCAGAGCAGGGTTCTTTGCCTACCCCTAAACAAAACCTCATAGGAAATCATATTAAGTGAAATGGAAATATTTAAACTAGTTAAAAATACAAATATTTTTAATTTAATTCTACGAACATGTTTTATCACAATTTTACTTAATCTAATAACCCTTTTAAAATTAGAAATGAATGCGATATTGTTTATTAAAATATCATCAAAACAATTCTAATTAATTCTAAACATAACTTTTAATACTTTTTAATGCTTGATAAACATATATCTTTATTAATTTAGGTGGGATTTATGTATTTATAATTTACAATGCAGAAAAATAATCCTGATTTAATATAGTAAATTAATTTATTTAATATTAAATTTGTCTTTAATTCTGCAACTGTTTATATTGTTCTTAAATAAATAAATATAAAAATATATAACATTTATATTTTATTTTTTGTTTGCACATATGTTTTCCATCACTTCAGTTTATCCTGTAACTCTGCTTTGTGTAATGTTCAAATTTGCTGAAATTTTGTCACTGTGTAAAATCAAAACTGTTGTCCTTGTCAATGCTTGGCTACCTTGGCTATTAATCTTGACAGTGCATCCGATTGTTCATGAGCAAATCAACCATTAGTTGCCTGTAAATTCACAAACCCAACGGTTACTGAAATCTGTATCCTTTGGTGTAAGCAGAAGGTTACATGTTTATGCTATATATCTGCAAATGATAAACATACAAGAAAAAAGGTAAACAATTTTGTGGTGCGAACTATTGCTAGAAAAATACAACTGTGCACAATAAGCAAAATGCCTGTATTGTACCGAGGTCGACCCACACTAGCCAACCCTGTAATTACATCTATAGCTAAAAAAAAGTCCAAACCTTTCTATTTTTTTTGTTCAATAACATTGTGTCAATCAGAAACGATTTCAAAAGACAGCAGATTATGGTCGAGACCCAGGACCAAATGCACTAAGTGTTAAAGATCACGTTTTAAATTTTTATTATTTCTTCCTCAGAAACATTGTAAGACACTCTACTTAAGAGAGCGTTGTAATTAATCTATATATTTAATATACTTTTTTCTCTGATTGCTCAAATTGTTAGGGCTCTTAACATACATTAAAGCATATGATGTCATTATTAGAAAACAACAATGCAGGGTTCTTGCTAGAGTGCTAATTAAACTATTAAAATATAAAAGTTTGGACACACCACCATAAACTGTGTACCAATGTATACAAACATCAATGTTAATGTTAAAGAGTAATGCAAGAGTTTTAGTGACTGAATTTCAATAATTGAGGTGTATAATACTATTTTGGTACAAAACTAGACACAGTTTCATCAACTGCTTCTCAGTTGATCTGTTTTGTACTTGTTTCAGGCATTTGTGTTCTGCTACCAATCAATTTTGCTCTGACAGTAACCTTTTTGAACATTGCAAAAATGGCATATGCAGTGGCTGACTGACAAGCAGAATCATAATTTCTTAGAGAAATAGGGGCCTGACCTATTAAAGGATTATATAGGTTGGAAACAGTTGAATTGCTGCGTGCTACTAAAAGTTTTACCGACTTCTAAAATTGTCATACAGAATCGCTATTTGAAAGGACAACGTCGTAGCAGTCTCCGGAATGAGATGTACAATTTCTACAACTGATGTCCTGTCTCAAAATATTGGAAAGTTATTGACTATCTAGTTGGGTTGGTAAGGCATTTGTAAAAGTGTGCAAGCTGCTGTGCAACATGGCTTAAAGTTAAAAAGGTACAGTTCTATAACGTGGCCACTGTTGACCACGTCATAATGCTTTTTTCGTCTTTCACTGCAAGCCATGTTACACAGCAGCAGGGGCTGCTGTGCAATGAGATTTGACGTAAATAAAAAAACGAGCTAGTATGTGGCCAGCATTGACTTCACCATGGCAATTTTTTTTTTTAAAGAAGCCAGTCGTGGCTTGCTGCTCTTTAAAGGGACAGGGCTGGTGCTGCACATGGAGGTGCAGCGTGCAGAATGGGGGTTGGTGAGGGCATTTAATAAAACAAAAAGAAAGAAAAACTTACCTCCTCCGTTGCCGCCATGCACTCCTCTGTCCCTCGTAGCTCCAGGCTGCAGGCACAGGCTCCCAACCTGCCCTGCGGCCAATCCTGACCCTGCTCAGAGCAGCATGAGGACTGGCTGGGAACACCCAGCCAGCACACTCCCAGGCAGACTGGGAGCCTGTGCAGGCTCTCTCCAGCCCGGCAATTGCGTTGCTGGGCTGGAGAGAGCCTACTGCACATGTGTGTTTGGTCGGCTCGAGACGGCCAGCCAGACATACATGCACACTGAGAGAGTGCTCTGTGCACTCCCCTCAGTGCTCGTTCTCCCCAACACAGTTAATTATCATTTTCTTGTAAGGTTTTGCAGCTGCTGCTGCTGGCGTGGGCTGGGTGATGATCCTCCACCCTAACAGAGAAGCCACCCACAAAACACACATGAGGGACGATGAGCCAAATGTGGGTGGTGCAGGGGAGGAGGAAGTGGGCACCAACAATGGAAAGCAGTGGGGGAAGAAGCAACACAACAGAGATGCAGAGGAGGATAATGGGAGCAATAACAATGGGAGGGGAGAAGCTCACTAAGGTAGATATTTATACTTGGATTGCGCTGTATTAGCGCCCAAAATTCTGGTGCTAAAATGGTGCAAAGTTACTTCCATATTTATATTTTGACGCTAGACCCATCTAGCGTCAAAATATAGGGTTTAGTGCCATATTGTGGATGCAGCAAACTACATTGTGCCAATTAGATGCAATAGAGGGGTTCCCATCCACAATATCACACTAACCTTCTTACACCTTATTTATACTCTGGAGCAAAAATGACGTGCATGGAGTAGGCAGATCCAAATATTGGTGCTAAGCCTACTTAGCACCATTATTTAACGCCTGGGTCTGACCAAGCTTTAGGAGACCTGTTGACATATTTCCAGGGCTAAATTTCATGGTATGTGCTCACAGCTGCCCACCCCAAGCCCCAGGAACACCCCAACCCACACCAGAGGGACGGATGGGGGACCCCATCCTGGGTAAGTATAGGTAAGTATTATTTTTTTTTTCTGTGTCATTGAGGGCCCCTTACAATGGCCCCCTTGCATGGCACTGGGCCTAATTGGGCAGGGCCATTGGGGTGGTGGGCTTCACTCCTGTCCTGTCTTTACTAAGACAGGAGTAATTTTTTGGTGCTAATGCGTCAAGATGTGACGCTAGGCTGGTTAACACCACATATTATACGCATTAACCAGCCTAGCGTAATTTCTGGCACCCTAATGCCATATTCCCCTACTGCACCCCCCAGCTTGCGTCTTTTCTTTTGACACTAGCCGATCCGTAGCGCCAGCTTGTGGCATTCCATAAATATGTCACTCTGTGGTGCTCAGAAATGATGCAAGCCGGCAGTAAATTTTTTAGATGCAAAACTGCTTTTGCACAGTGGTGCTCTCATTTAAAGCTCTTCAATACCTTCAGGTCGAGTTTGTGCTACATAAAACTGTAAAAAAGAAAACAAAAAAAAACAAGGGAGGTGCAGGAGAAGAGGGTGGTAGGAGCAACAGCAGACAATGGGGAAGCAAAACAGGGGGTGGAGGGAGCAGCAACACAAGAGACAGCAGGAGGAAGGAGGTGGGACATGTAACACGAGTGAAGGGTCTATCAATCAATCAGTGATTTCTAAGGTGCGGCTAATCACCCATAGGGTCTCAAGGCGCTATTTGTGGCGTGCTGCTCAGTCGAAGAGACAGGCCTTGAGGTCCTTCCTGAACCACTTCAGTGATGCGGTCTGCCTGTGTTTGAGATCTAGCATGTTCCACGTCCGGGCTGCAGGGTAGGAGAAGGATCTTCCTCCTGCTGTGCTTTTCCGAATCTTGGGAACTGCTGCAAGGGTGAGTTGGGAGTAACGGAGGTGTCTTGGGTATATAGAAGGTGAGGCAGTGGTTGAAGTATGCCGGGTGTATATAGTGTAGTGCCTTGTAGATGTGGATCAGGAGTTTGTATGTGATGGGCTTGTTGACTGAGAGCCAGTGTAGGTTTTTGAGGTGGGAGGAGATGTGGCTGTGTCGGGCATGTCCAGGATGAGTCTGGCTGCTGCATTCTGGATTCTTTGTAGTCTTGATTGTAGTTTTTTGGTGATGCCGGCATAGAATATGTTGCTGTAGTCCAATTTGCTAGTGATGAGTGCGTGGATGACTGTCTTCCTCATGTCAAAGGGGATCCACTTGAAGATCTTTGGAAGGAAGCTGAGGGTGTGGAAGCATGATGACGAGACATAGTTGACTTGGTGGGTCATGGATAAGGACGAGTCCAGGATAATGCCCAGATGGCTTGCGGGGTCTGTGGGAACAGGGGAGTCTCCAAGTGCGGTGGGCCACCACAAGTTGTTTCAGGTAGATGGGGTGGAGCCAATTACAAGGATCTACATCTTGTGCGCGTTGAGTTTGATGCAGCTCGCTTCCATCCACACGACAGCTGCTCTCATTCCATTGTGGAAATTTCTCTTGGCCTTTACCGGGTGGTTGGACACGGAGTGGATCAGTTGGGTATCATCAGGCATAGGAGATTATGACCCTCATTCCGACCGCCATATTATGACTACTGTAGGATTTCCGCCACAATTTAGGTGGAAATCTGTCAGTAGTCGTGCTGGCGGTTGACAGTGGAAAGGCAGTTCCGCAGCCGTCACCTCCACAACAAAAGGACTCCACCTGTTGTATTATGAGCAGTAATATGACGTGGCGGTGTCATGATGGTGGGGCGCTGCTGACGGTGGAAACGCCCGGTCCCGTTTCCTGGCAGACAACATCCTCACCAGATAAGGTAAGTAAATTGTCAGACAGGGGAGGGGGGTGGAAGGGTGAGTGGTGTTGTGTGTGCGCGTGTGAGTGTGTATGCGTGTGTGAATGCGTGTATGATTGGTAAAGTGAGTGCGTGTTGGTATGTTTGTGTGAATGCATGTCTGTTGGTGCGAGTGAATGAGTGTATGTATGAGTGTTGGTGTGTGTGTTTGTGGGGTGTGTGTGAGTGTTCGTGTATGTGGGGAGGTTGGTGCTATCAAAGAAGGGTGGGTGGAGGATATTGTAATTGCAGGGGGATTTGGGAGAGTCATCTGCCAGTGGCAGGAATGGAATTTCTTGTCACTGGCAACCTTTCCACCAGGGTTTTCATTGCAGTGCTAATGCTGTGGAAACCCTGGTGGAAAGGTGACCAGTAATACCACCGGCGGTCTTCAGAGGACCGTCGGCCTGGAGGTGCTGTCCTCCGGCCCGGCTGTCCTACCTCCCTGGTGGTACCAGCGGAGATGTGGCGGTTTGGTAGAGGCCACACCACCACACTCGTAATGTAACAGCTGAGTGATGATCCTTGAGGCACTCCACAGAATGTATCTTTGGGTTCTTTCATGAACAGCGATAGTCTGACACTGTGATTTTCCAGTCAGGAAGGACCCAATCTATTCCAGGGCTTCATCTCAGATGCTGACGTTGTGGAGTGGGAGACGGTGTCAAGTGCGCCGGAGAGGTTGAGGAGGATGAGTGAGGCCATGCCTTCGTGGTCTAGTATGGTGCATATGTCATTGGTGGCTGCTAGGAGTGCTGTTATAGTGCTGTGGTTGATCCTGCATCCGGAGTGCGATGGGTCTAGGATTTGGGGTATCTCGAGGAATTCAGTAATTTGCTGGTTGACGGCATTTTCCGTTACTTTGGCTGGGAAAGGGAGCATAGAGATGGATATGTAGTTTTTCAGCTCCCTTGGGTTGGTGGTGGGTTTCTTGAGTAGTGGGTTGATCTCAGCATGCTTCCAGTCGGATGGGAAGATGGCAGTCTCAAAGGATCGGTTGATAGTTTGGCAGAGCTCAGGTGCTATGGTGGTACTGGCCAGTATAAAGATGTGATGAGGGCACGTATCCGAGGGTGCTCCCAAGTGGATGAAGATCATGAGTCTTTGGGTGTCCTATTTGGTGATGGGGTCCAGGAGTTCAGCATCTGGTGTCCGCCAACGGTGACAGCTGCGTATGTGGTGGAGATGACTGCCATCTTCTGCTGAATCCCTCACTTGACTCCTGACACTGCTGCAAGCAAGACCTCCACTACCTGAGCTGCTGTGTACTGCCTCTGGGAGCAATCAGGCCTCATCTAACAGGTGATAGGGCTCCTGCCTTCTCCCCAGAAGGACTAGAGAAGCTGGTGGATGAGGTCCTACCCCGTATGAACATCTCTATGGTACACCAGAGGAGCAGGTAAGTGCCTCATGTGCACAATTTTATGTCAAGAACGGAGGCTCATATTATGCTTCTCTTACTTGCTGTAATTTTCAATAGCAGCAGTCAAGAAAACTACAACTCCCAAAAGGCTTACAACAGAAAAGCCAATGGGAGAGAAAAACGTAATAACAAATGCACCAATCACAACCATGGAAGCTATGCATACACCAAGCTTGACTGCGACCAGCCCTCTTTCTTGCTGCTCGCAGTCAAGATAAGTCACGTTCTTTTCGCTTTTACATATTTATACTTATGGTGTATGTCTATTGTATTTGTTTTATAATATCTCGGTATGTTTCATGGTTATGTGTGTACCAGCGCTTTAGCATTCTTTCCTTAACAGCGCACGGTGTTTTATTTGGGTTCCAGAACCCGTTTTTGTACAGCGTGCTCGCGCGCGTCTGAGGCAGCTTCCCTGCCTCGAACGTTCTAACGGACGTGCTTCACTGGAAACGTGTCCGTTGAACTGTGCAGCTCAGCGCTTACCTCCTATTGCTCCGGACTGTTGTTTTTCATCATTTTCGGTGTGCCGGCTCAGCGTTTCTTCTTCCCGGACCTCATTTTACGAGGTGAAGAGTTTCCGTTTTTTCTCCCCTTGGTGTTCTATGCTGGGCCACGCCTTTTAGGGCGTGTTTATCCTCCCCTTCAGCCTTGCTGATATTTTAACCCCTTCTAGCCAGGTTTTCTTTTCCCCTTTTTCCTTATTTCTTTATATCATGGAAGGGCAAGACCCTTTTTCCGAATGCAATTTATTATGAAATTGGAGCCTTTATTAACGAGGCTGTGACTAAGGCTGTGTCAGCCACCATGAACAAAATGTCAAAGAACATTGAAAGTTTGGTACAAAATATGGTTCTCAAATCCTTTTTGGCCCAATCTGCAGGGATAGCAGAAAGAGAAAAAATAGGGATTTGTCAATACAAAAAGATGGCGCTTTAGTTGGTGAAGTTTCTTCACCCTTGACTGAGGATGATATGCCTCCCAGGCCTCCTTCTCAGGAGGGGAATGCTAAAAACGTTTCTGGAAAACGTAAGTCCAAAATAAAAAATACTTTTCCAGCACCAAAACAAGTTATAATTACACATATTTCGGATACCGATGAGGACATCGGTGATATTGATGATGATGACGATGATTCTGATGTATGGGGCTCGCTCGCGCAGGTTTCTCCCCCCAAAAAAGCCTAAATTGGAAATTTCTAACCCTTTTTCCGCAAAAATTATTTTAGATTCAGAAGGTAACCCCATGTTCGATCCCTCCTACCTTCACCATCCTAACTCCACTGAGTGGTCTCCTGCGGGTCATGTTGGTCAATACATAGCTTCCAGGTTAAGGCTTCCCCTGGATAAACAAACAAGAGCTAAGTTAAGGTCTGAATGCCCCAGACCCTCTCTCTCTTCCAACACCACTACCACCCCAGTGATTGATGAATCACTTTTGACTTTCTTCTCGAAATTTGGCAAGGACCCCCGTAAAGGGGTAGATAAGGCCTGGTCGAATTGCCAGGACAAGCTCCTTGATCTTGTGGGTCCTCTAGCTCGTATTTTGGATCTGGCAGAATCAGCCAAAACAGACAATGCAGACATTGACCCTTCAGAACTCTCCCTATGGACTCAGAGAGCATTCTGTTTGTTGGGCAACGCCAATGCTGCCATTACCTATGAAAGAAGGAAGGGACTGTTACTTAAATTGGATCCTAAGTTGTCTAATTTGGCGTCCATGGATCCTGGGGTGAAAGCTGAGGGTCGTCTCTTCGGAGACTCGTTTATCAAGGATTTGGGAAAGTTTGTCGCAACTTTTTCCTCTATCGATAAGGCTCAGCAGAACATCAAAAAAGTATTTAATCAACGGGTTTTCGCCAGGGCCGGTACAGGCAGGAGCCGCTCTACCGGCCGATTCACTCATCTGCAAGGAATCAGAGGCTCCTCATGCTCATATTCCAATTACGGATACCAATCCTACAAGCCCCAGTTCTACCCTCAGAGAGGCAGAGGTTACAGGGGCCGTGGACAACGCGGATTCAGATCCAACAAAAGCCAAGGTAAGCCTTACCTCTGGCCCTCCTCCAATAGGGGGCAGGCTCAATTTTTTCATAAAAAAATGGCGCTCTTTACTACCGATCCATGGGTTCTGAATACTATTCAGGGATACCAAATAGAATTTTATTCACAACCTCACCAAATTTATTTTCCTCCACTGCCAAGTTTCTCGACGGAAATGTCTCTTCTTATTTCAGAAGAAGTAAAGTCTCTCCTTTCCAAAAACGCCATTCAAATCTCATCTCCAGATCCCTCAGGTTTCCTCAGTTCGTTATTCCTAGTTCAGAAGAAAAACAAAAAGTTTAGGCCAGTCATAAATTTAAAGTGTTTCAACCAGTTTGTCGTCTACCGACATTTCAAAATGGAGACAATTCTTCATTTATGGGATATTCTCCTACCGCTGGACTTCATGGTACGACTAGATCTTCAGGATGCGTACCTTTCGGTTCCCATTCACAGGGGTCACCGCAAGTACCTTCAGTTTCAGTGGCTAGGTCTAACTTACCAGTTTTCTTCCCTGCCGTTTGGTTTGTCGTCAGCACCCTGCTGCTTCACAAAACTGATGAAACCAATAACGGCACATCTCAGATCTTTGGGCATCAGACTACTGATTTATCTCGACGATATCCTCATCTTACATAAGAATCGCAACACTCTTCTTTCCCAACTACAATTAACTTGTTCTGTTCTCTCCCAACTGGGGTTTCTAGTCAACAAAGAGAAATCAAGCATGGTTCCTTCGCAAAGAATTCAGTTTTTAGGTTTCGAAATAGATTCTTCTTCCTCCACCCTTCATCGTCCCCTTCAAAAAGTGAACTCCATCAAATCGGAGATTCGGAGAACGCTTCGAAAAAAACCCAGTTCTCTCTAAGATCCCTAGCCAGAATTGTGGGCCTCTTGTCCTCTTCAATTCAAGCCATATTTCCCGGCCCTTTACATTATCGGGCTCTTCAAAGATAAAAAATCCATCATCTCAGAAAAGGTCTAGCCTATTCAGATATGGTCTTTCTGGATCAGGAATCCCGCCTCGAACTCCAATGGTGGATAGACCATTTAGATGCCTGGAATGGCAGAACTATCTTTCCATCAGCCCCAGATCTTGTGTTAGAATCCGATGCAAGCCTGACGGGTTGGGGCGCCCGCTGTGGACCAATCTCGACTGGCGGTACATGGTCGTTACAGGAGTCCAGATTGCACATCAACTATTTAGAGATGCTTGCAGGTTCCTTTGCAATAAGGAGTCTGGCAAAAGGCAGGGTTCAGTGTACCATCCTCCTACGCATGGACAATGTTTCGGCTGTCCGATACATAAACCATCTAGGAGGGACCAGATCAAAGCCGTTAGCAGACCTGGCAAAAAGCCTGTGGGAATATTGTTTGAGCAACGAAATATCGATCACAGCGGAATATCTCCCCGGCTCCCTCAATCAGACGGCGGACTGGCATTCTCACTTCCTCAGGGACTACAGCGATTGGAAACTCCACCCCTCAGCATTTCAATCTATCCTCCACAAGTGGGGCCCCTTCAATATAGACCTTTTTGCCTCCCGCCTCAACGCCCAACTCCCCTTCTTTTTCAGTTGGCATCCGGATCCTTCGGCATTGGCTTCCGATGCGTTTCTTCAGGATTGGTCCCAATCAACCAACTATGCCTTCCCTCCTTTTATTATGATCACCAGAGTTCTGGCCCAAGTCAGGCATCAGGAAGCAACTCTGGTCCTCGTGGTACCTTTTTGGCAATCCCAGATTTGGTTTCCCCCTCTTCTGGAATTGGCAATCGACTTTCCCTTCCTTCTCCCCTCTTTTCCTTCCCTTCTGCTAGATCCTTTTGGGAATCCCCATCCCTTGGTACTCAACAGTACACTCACCCTTTCAGCATGGAAGGTATCAGGAATACCTCGTCTACCATCCCAATTTCGGAAGAAGCTACTGACTTCATCAATAAGGCATGGGTCCCCGGCACCAGGAAAGCATATTCTTCCGCCTGGTCCCTTTGGTCTAGCTGGTGTATGGGAAGGGACCTCAATCCCTTTTCAGAAGATATAAATTATGTAATTAACTTTCTGGCGGCGCAAGCTAGTGCAGGTAAGTCTTACAGGACAATTAACTTATATAGGTCTGCTATTTCCATGCATCACGCCCATGTCAACGGGAAACCGGTAAGTGAACACACCCTACTCTGTCGACTGTTGAAAGGAGTAAGATTTTCAGTTCCCCCATTACCTAAATATTCAAAGTTATGGGATGTCAATTTGGTTTTGAATTTGTTCCTGTCTTGGCAGGACAATGCTGATTTGTCTTTGAAAATGCTTTCAGCGAAACTTACTATGTTGCTTTGCTTAGTTTCTATTAAGCGCTTATCTGATGTTAGAGCACTTGATGTTACTTCCCGACAGTTTGCCCCCACAGTGGTACTATTTTCTATTAACAAACGCACAAAAACCAATTTACGTACAGTCTTTTATCCATATTTTCCAGATCAACCTAAGCTCTGTGTGGGGCAATGTCTCAAATGTTACGAAGAACGGACAGCTAATCTCAGAAAGCCCTCTGTTTCCCAACTGTTAATTTATTTCCAAAAACCACATAACCCAGTGTCTGCTGCAACTCTAGCCAGATGGGTTCATTGGGTGATGTCCCTTGCGGGTCTTGATACTTCCATATTTGGAGCTCACTCGGTTAGGGGTGCTATGGCTTCCAAGGCCTTCTGGGTTGGATCCAGGCTAGAGGACATTCTGAGATCTGCTGATTGGTCCAATGATAATGTGTTTAGGACATTTTATTGTAAACCAGTTCATACTGCTACGTCAATAATGATTAATATGCTTTAAAATAGCATAATATGAGCCTCTGTTCTTGACATAAAATGTAGATTTTCCTAGTAGATTATGACTGAAAGTCTTAATTTTATTAAAGACACGGAGGCGAGTATTATCCCGCCTCAACAAGGAGATATTTCTGATTTGTCTTGTTTTTTCCCTTCCTTGCAGCTACTTCCACTCCAGCTCAAACTTCTACCTGATCAAAAGATGTGTTTGCCAAACACCAACATATCGGCTGGACGTTCAGATTCTTTTTGAAGCATTCCATCTTCTCCCTACCGGATTCCTGCTTCACTACTGTTTTGTCTAGCATTGATCCAGGACTTTTGTTCTTTGACTTTAGCAATTGCTATAATCTTTGCCATTTTTCCACTGTTTTCTCGTAATTCCTAGCCTTCTCGCATCAAGAAAGAGGGCTGGTCGCAGTCAAGCTTGGTGTATGCATAGCTTCCATGGTTGTGATTGGTGCATTTGTTATTACGTTTTTCTCTCCCATTGGCTTTTCTGTTGTAAGCCTTTTGGGAGTTGTAGTTTTCTTGACTGCTGCTATTGAAAATTAAAGCAAGTAAGAGAAGCATAATACTCGCCTCCGTGTCTTTAATAAAATTAAGACTTTCCGTCATAATCTACTAGGAAAACCTACATTTTCTCTGTACCTCTACTTATCAAAGCTTTAGTTAGCCTAGGCTTAGGCCCAGTTTGTCAGCTTATGTCCTCAGAACACTGTAGGGGCTGACAGTGTGCAATAATGGTTGAGTCAATAGGCATTTATCTATGTCAAGTGACAGGTTTGGAGTCCTGAGACAATGTGGTGAGTGTGTATTGGGTGATCTGTGACCCATATTGTGTTGGATTCACATATGTAGGTGAGGTGTCATGATGGCCATTAACAGGCAACTCTTGACATAAAATGTTTTGCATGTGTGGTCACATGTGACTGCATGACAACAGGAGGTGTGAGTGCATTTTGAATTTGTCAGTTGATCACTATTTGAGCTCTTTCTGTGTTTGCACAGTGATCTCTAGCCACATCTGGCCTTATTAGCCTGTTCTTCTGCAGCCAGTTAATGACTCAGAATGCCCCTCAGCTCTGCACATAGACACCCAATGGCAATTGACTGAAAACTAGATGATGTACTGCGATGCATGTGATTTGTCGGATACAGTGTTTTGTGTAGGGTTATCTGCTCGGACTGCAGAGACCGGGCCTGTCTGTCATTACCAACAGCAAAAATCGAAATATGATCTGGTATCGATTCCCTTTTGCAATGCAAGTTTGACACTGTGCCCACACTCTGTACCCCTGCACAGCATGTGATGTTGCCAAATCATGCCTAACTGCCAATATGCAGCTTCCTGAGTCTCTGTCCACTGATTACTATGGGAATTACATTGGGGCACGCTGTTAATCTGTGACTGATGTGCTCTTTTCCACTCTGACAATGTGTGTCACAAGGCCTTGACAGGTCCCTTGATCCCACAGACCCATTTTCTCTTTCATCCAGCTCTTGTTTGTCCTGTGCATGCTCCGTGCATTTTGGGCATTGCACATCTGCAATCAGTGTGTTTTAAGCTGATGTGCCATGATATCAGACTCTGTGGTTTGGGTATAAAGCAGGACACATACAATGTATGGCCAGGTTTCTCTTAATATACTCTAGGTTTAGTGAACACACATGTGTGGAATTGTGTATTATAATGTTGATGTGACACACAGACTCCCACACCCTGAAGTAGCAGATGCCTGCATCTGTATCTTTATATGACCACACTTTGACAGGCTTGACACTTTGTGTAGTCTACATGCCACTCCCTTCATTGTGGTCCAAGCACAATAGGTCAGTCTTTAGGCTGTCTGTGACCTGCAGGGACTGTACGCAGTGGGTGGCATTCATAGGTAGTGGATGTTTGTGTGTGTTCTTTGCTGAGTGTTTTACATGTCACTTGCCACTTTTTGTGATGGGTTCCATTGTGTTCCTGATCAATGTCATGTGGGGAGCTAATGTTCAACAAAAGTCACAGTTGGCCTACCTGGTCAGTTCACGGCCTGAGCTGGGAGGGGTTTAGGGCACCCTATTGGGGTGTGTTTGTAGTCATATCCCTGTGTCCAATGACTGATGTGTACCACAGGTAGACAGGATGGTGAAGACAGGATGATAATTGATTGGTGCACTGACATGTATGTGACTCATCCATTTTCTATGGGACTTGTGGACATAATATGCGGTCTTGCTATTTGCGTCAATGCAAGACAACGCCCATCAGAAGAAGGGGATCTGAAGAACCATCGTCAAGAAGGTACGGACCATAAGGGCCCACAGCCAGAGAAGTGCCCACTGTCGGAAGAGGTGGGAGGACAACAGACGCTGGGTCCAGAAGACTGCAGAAGCCCAGCTGGGGCGGTCCTTCCAAAAAAGACAGGGTGGCCATTGGACCATGACCCCCCTCATGGCCCACATTTTGGTGGTGGCCAGCCAAGAGTTGGATGGGCATTTGAGGGCAGCACATCAGCCACAAGGGGGTGAGTACAAGGCAAATTCATGCCTGACCCTTGGCCAGGTGATTGAGTGAGGGACAGACTGCTCCCCCTGACAATGTGGGATGTGTCATGTGTCACAGATCATCTGGGTTCAAATTGGTATAAATGGGCCATGAGTTTCCATTTGCTGTGCTCATCCATTTGGAGCTGGAACCTAGAACTAAACTGGTGGGAACCCTCAGTCCAATTGAACAGCAGGGAGCACTCATCACTGTGTTTCGTGTACAAATGTTCTGCTTTACCTACTCTGGTGGGTGTTAGTTTCCACCAAAAGATCACTCCTCCCAAAAGTCACAGTCCAAAGGTAGGTAGGGCGTGGCTCACTGTCCACCGCCATGTGTCTGGGGCTATGTGTAGGTTGACATCTGCAACCCATGGGCACGCTTTCCCCATTGTATGTTGGGTGCTGGTGCCTCACAGCAGTCTGTGACGCTTGGTTGTCCATCGTACATGTGACATGACATGGCAAAATCTTAACATCTATAACATACTACTTTCCCTTGTTAAGTGGGGAATGTGCATTGTCATTTGTAAAGTGTCATCAGTGTAGCCAACATTCCAGTTTCCTATGTGTCTGTATGTGTTCCATTCCCACTAGGATACATAACTATGCATTAGATGTAGGCATGTGCTAGCCATGCCGATGGGATGATGTCTTGAATCTCTAACATTTATGTCCATGGGGTCCTGTTGTCATAAAGGTACATCTGCAATGATTGTCCATTTACTGTGATGCTCCAGACAGGACTGTGTCACCATCATAAGCTGTCAGACAGATACATTCATGTCTCACAATATGTCATTAGCCATGTGAACTGCAGTAGTCAAGCTGGACATGCGAGGTAGGCAGTAGCCTTCCTGGCCATGATCGACAGGTAGGGCCAGGGTGTGGATCCACTTCATGATCATGTGTACCCTTGATGTGAAATGTTGGTTGTAGGTAATCAACCTGTGTGTTGATTGGGAATTGTGCCCTGACTTTTGGGATGCATCACAGATTGACTTGCAGTGATGTTTGCATCACATGTGTTTGGGCTCAGGGATTCATCCACAGACAGATGTCATACTTGCCATGTCTAATATGTGGGTAGTGATGTAGCGTCTCATTGTACAACAATATGGTGTCCTTCAGTTAGTGGTTGCAAGGTCTATGTCCCTCCTTCCTGCACGGTACAGTTGCCTACTACAAACACACTCAGAAGTAAACATGACAAAAGGTGTGAGACATTGGTGGAGTCTATCATGAACCGTACAGAACCATTCTTGTGTATATTCTGGAGACACCTCTCCATGATGTTTAGGTCCTGACTTCATTTTTGTTCCTTGCAACACCATTTGTGGGGCACGTCTGAGTGACCTTGCCACTACCTACTGGACTCATTCTGGGCAGGTGTCACTTATAGGACTTTATATTGTTGGGATGAGTCCATAGTGACATGGATATTTCCATGTCTCTTAATCCAGATATAGGATGTTTCTACCAGTGTTGTCTGAATCTCCTTAGCAACATCTGGTATTGTTGATACATTACATCAGTGCAAGTTTGATGTGTGCATAGAATTGTGTCTGTGTAATTGGTAGGGTACCTTACAATGGGATCCAATTGATAGCTTCTGGTTCACTGGGGTGTGCTGTATGTGGCACAGTTTTGGGGTGGAGTAGTCACCTAGTTGTGGTAGCTAGACTTCATCAGTTGTCTGAGACTAGGATGTGCTCTTGTGTTCCCTTTGTAATTCCAGATGGCATACATGGTTTTGTATTGGCACATGATGGTGCCACTTTCCTGGCACTTCATGCAGGGGATCACTTGACATGATGGTAGGTTGTGTCTCTCAGAGTTGTGACTGAAGTGTTTTCATGTCCAAGTTATGATCCTACTTCACTCTTTTGGCAGCAGCAGCACGAGCAGGCGAAGGAGACTGGGCTAAGTTGAGTGGGGAAGCATCTGGCCACGGGACCTCGGGTCAAGACACCACTGACACAGAGGGACCCAGTGGCCTGGAGGGTGAGGAGAGTGCCACGGTGGGACCAGATCTGCAGCTACATCCTCAGATTCCTCCTCCAGTGGCCATGCCCTGCTGGTGGCAGAACCATAGGGGACTACCCCAGTACCATCTTTGTCCGTATGAGATGCAGAGTAGGCAGTGAGACATTGAGACAGAGGAGAAATGGAGGTCCCAGATTTGGAGGTATATTTTTTAGCGTCACATTTGCAACATGCCAAGCACTGGTTAGATGGAGACCCCAACTGCGAGAGATCCTTATTAGATGGCACTCATGATGGACCCCAGCTTGGAGAGCTGTTGTTGCGAGGGCGGGCCATCCCAGATAATTTTCCACACATGATTTGACTCCTGGGCATACTCTGGAACAAGACAGTACTACGGATAATCAAGCATATGCCATATGTCTCAAACTTAGACATTTGGATAATGCACCCCTTTGCTCAAATAATAGATCTTATGGCAGTCGATAAATGGCAAGAGTGTGGCTGTATAATGTTATCAGACCTCTATCCAAAGGGTTGCTTTGTCACTAAGAAGTGGTGAAGGAGACTTTTAGCCTTGGAGGTGGGCAATTCTTGAAATATGCCAAAATTGCAACCACAGCACAACAGCTATGGCTGACCTTCCCCAAGGCCCCTGAGCAACCACACACTGGTGACTTTATTGTCTATGGGAGGTGGGCATAGGCTCATTACACATCCATCTAGGGTGCTGCATGTACGTAAGTGGCTAGCGCCGCTACGAATAGAAAAGGCCTTGCAACTTGTTAGTAATGAGCCTATTACTCCCAAGGTCTTGCTCAAAATATATGCTGGGGTTCAAAAGGTCTCAATCTGTGCCTGATTTAACAAATTCATTATAATATCATTCAGATGGTGTACCTATTTCCCAAGAGATTGCATTCCATTTACCCAATTATGGAGCAGTATTGTCCCTGCTGCAGTGCAGTGATAGCTGATTTTCTACATATATTGTGGCACTGTCCAGCAATTATACCTTATTGGATTGAAGTACTGTCCCATATCAGAGGCACTACTGACTGGGAAATGGCCCAGTGGATTGCCCAGTGTGTGCTGGGATTGATCCCCGACAACCCAAAAGGACACTGAGTAGGCGCTACACGAAACTGGGGCTTACTGTGGCAAAATAGTATTTAGTGATCAGCTGGCTGAGTCCTTGGCCCCAGACAAGAGGTCTGGAAAAGAGACTTACTTTAGTGGGCTGGGGGGGAAGAGGTGCATATGAGAAAAACATGCAGAGATGTGAAGGCAACAGGTGCCCTGTTAGCCGGGGGTGCAATGACACAAGCATTATTGGAGCCAAATGGGGAGAACCGCTCGAAAGAGGGGGAATAGAGTGATCCTGACAGAATAGAGATATGCACCTGAATATGTGTAAAAAACTACATTCAAATGTTGTTTTTTTTCTCACAGTTGAACTGTGAACAGCATTGGGAACAACTTTTTGATGTATACTACAATACACAACGAAAACCACAGGGTGAGGGCTCATGGAGGGAGGGACAGGTGTTCCCTACAATGCTTTTATTTCGCTTCCTAAATTGTGTTTCTATCAGTTATCCCAGGTGATATTTATGTGTTCTTTGTTGGGGATGTTTAAGATATTCCCAAGTTTTTATGTGGCAGATATTTTTGATTGTCGTTCTGACTGCTAGTGATTTTTTTATTATGCATTCTTTTGTATTATTGCTGAGCAGGTATTTAATGCAGCTATATGTATAGACTAGTTGCTCAGGACTTTCTTCAAAATGATACTGCACTGGACCATGTAATGTGCTTCGAGCTGCCAATAAAGAAATAATGAGCATGAAAAAGATGCAGCACCGCACATGTCCAACTAATGATAATTGAATACATTCCCATTGAAATTAATGGAGATAGAGATTTGAACAAAACTAGGCCTGGGGGGAGTTGCAGAGTTCTGCTACGTGGAATTCCGTGAAGTGCTGAATAAAATTCCGCCACAGTGCGCAGAGTTCCGCGAGCGGCAGAGTTTGGGTGAGTTGTGCTTTTCGTGCTGATTTTCACCACTTGGAATTTCTCCTGCGCTGTAAAATCTGCGTGAACGGCATTGCGCAAAGTGCCAGACGGCACTCACTTCTTTCTGCCGCTCAAGTAGATTTTCTACTCTAGCAGCAGCTTCCTCAACACGACCCCTTGTGTTCAGTAATCTCGCCAATTTATCGATTTCTCTTGCTCGCGTTCACCAACTTAACATTGGCGGCGAGAGAAAAAACTCTGCTCTTCGTTACTTCGTGGAACTTTTATCAAATCTCCGCATAGAGCACAAAGTGGGGAAAATTCTGCAAACTCCGCCGGCAGAGCAGGGTTCTTTGCCTACCCCTAAACAAAACCTCATAGGAAATCATATTAAGTGAAATGGAAATATTTAAACTAGTTAAAAATACAAATATTTTTAATTTAATTCTACGAACATGTTTTATCACAATTTTACTTAATCTAATAACCCTTTTAAAATTAGAAATGAATGCGATATTGTTTATTAAAATATCATCAAAACAATTCTAATTAATTCTAAACATAACTTTTAATACTTTTTAATGCTTGATAAACATATATCTTTATTAATTTAGGTGGGATTTATGTATTTATAATTTACAATGCAGAAAAATAATCCTGATTTAATATAGTAAATTAATTTATTTAATATTAAATTTGTCTTTAATTCTGCAACTGTTTATATTGTTCTTAAATAAATAAATATAAAAATATATAACATTTATATTTTATTTTTTGTTTGCACATATGTTTTCCATCACTTCAGTTTATCCTGTAACTCTGCTTTGTGTAATGTTCAAATTTGCTGAAATTTTGTCACTGTGTAAAATCAAAACTGTTGTCCTTGTCAATGCTTGGCTACCTTGGCTATTAATCTTGACAGTGCATCCGATTGTTCATGAGCAAATCAACCATTAGTTGCCTGTAAATTCACAAACCCAACGGTTACTGAAATCTGTATCCTTTGGTGTAAGCAGAAGGTTACATGTTTATGCTATATATCTGCAAATGATAAACATACAAGAAAAAAGGTAAACAATTTTGTGGTGCGAACTATTGCTAGAAAAATACAACTGTGCACAATAAGCAAAATGCCTGTATTGTACCGAGGTCGACCCACACTAGCCAACCCTGTAATTACATCTATAGCTAAAAAAAAGTCCAAACCTTTCTATTTTTTTTGTTCAATAACATTGTGTCAATCAGAAACGATTTCAAAAGACAGCAGATTATGGTCGAGACCCAGGACCAAATGCACTAAGTGTTAAAGATCACGTTTTAAATTTTTATTATTTCTTCCTCAGAAACATTGTAAGACACTCTACTTAAGAGAGCGTTGTAATTAATCTATATATTTATTATACTTTTTTCTCTGATTGCTCAAATTGTTAGGGCCCTTAACATACATTAAAGCATATGATGTCATTATTAGAAAACAACAATGCAGGGTTCTTGCTAGAGTGCTAATTAAACTATTAAAATATAAAAGTTTGGACACACCACCATAAACTGTGTACCAATGTATACAAACATCAATGTTAATGTTAAAGAGTAATGCAAGAGTTTTAGTGACTGAATTTCAATAATTGAGGTGTATAATACTATGTTGGTACAAAACTAGACACAGTTTCATCAACTGCTTCTCAGTTGATCTGTTTTGTACTTGTTTCAGGCATTTGTGTTCTGCTACCAATCAATTTTGCTCTGACAGTAACCTTTTTGAACATTGCAAAAATGGCATATGCAGTGACTGACTGACAAGCAGAATCATAATTTCTTAGAGAAATAGGGGCCTGACCTATTAAAGGATTATATAGGTTGGAAACAGTTGAATTGCTGCGTGCTACTAAAAGTTTTACCGACTTCTAAAATTGTCATACAGAATCGCTATTTGAAAGGACAACGTCGTAGCAGTCTCCGGAATGAGATGTACAATTTCTACAACTGATGTCCTGTCTCAAAATATTGGAAAGTTATTGACTATCTAGTTGGGTTGGTAAGGCATTTGTAAAAGTGTGCAAGCTGCTGTGCAACATGGCTTAAAGTTAAAAAGGTACAGTTCTATAACGTGGCCACTGTTGACCACGTCATAATGCTTTTTTCGTCTTTCACTGCAAGCCATGTTACACAGCAGCAGGGGCTGCTGTGCAATGAGATTTGACGTAAATAAAAAAACGAGCTAGTATGTGGCCAGCATTGACTTCACCATGGCAATTTTTTTTTTTAAAGAAGCCAGTCGTGGCTTGCTGCTCTTTAAAGGGACAGGGCTGGTGCTGCACATGGAGGTGCAGCGTGCAGAATGGGGGTTGGTGAGGGCATTTAATAAAACAAAAAGAAAGAAAAACTTACCTCCTCCGTTGCCGCCATGCACTCCTCTGTCCCTCGTAGCTCCAGGCTGCAGGCACAGGCTCCCAACCTGCCCTGCGGCCAATCCTGACCCTGCTCAGAGCAGCATGAGGACTGGCTGGGAACACCCAGCCAGCACACTCCCAGGCAGACTGGGAGCCTGTGCAGGCTCTCTCCAGCCCGGCAATTGCGTTGCTGGGCTGGAGAGAGCCTACTGCACATGTGTGTTTGGTCGGCTCGAGACGGCCAGCCAGACATACATGCACACTGAGGGAGTGCTCTGTGCACTCCCCTCAGTGCTCGTTCTCCCCAACACAGTTAATTATCATTTTCTTGTAAGGTTTTGCAGCTGCTGCTGCTGGCGTGGGCTGGGTGATGATCCTCCACCCTAACAGAGAAGCCACCCACAAAACACACATGAGGGACGATGAGCCAAATGTGGGTGGTGCAGGGGAGGAGGAAGTGGGCACCAACAATGGAAAGCAGTGGGGGAAGAAGCAACACAACAGAGATGCAGAGGAGGATAATGGGAGCAATAACAATGGGAGGGGAGAAGCTCACTAAGGTAGATATTTATACTTGGATTGCGCTGTATTAGCGCCCAAAATTCTGGTGCTAAAATGGTGCAAAGTTACTTCCATATTTATATTTTGACGCTAGACCCATCTAGCGTCAAAATATAGGGTTTAGTGCCATATTGTGGATGCAGCAAACTACATTGTGCCAATTAGATGCAATAGAGGGGTTCCCATCCACAATATCACACTAACCTTCTTACACCTTATTTATACTCTGGAGCAAAAATGACGTGCATGGAGTAGGCAGATCCAAATATTGGTGCTAAGCCTACTTAGCACCATTATTTAACGCCTGGGTCTGACCAAGCTTTAGGAGACCTGTTGACATATTTCCAGGGCTAAATATCATGGTATGTGCTCACAGCTGCCCACCCCAAGCCCCAGGAACACCCCAACCCACACCAGAGGGACGGATGGGGGACCCCATCCTGGGTAAGTATAGGTAAGTATTATTTTTTTTTTCTGTGTCATTGAGGGCCCCTTACAATGGCCCCCTTGCAATGCACTGGGCCTAATTGGGCAGGGCCATTGGGGTGGTGGGCTTCACTCCTGTCCTGTCTTTACTAAGACAGGAGTAATTTTTTGGTGCTAATGCGTCAAGATGTGACGCTAGGCTGGTTAACACCACATATTATACGCATTAACCAGCCTAGCGTAATTTCTGGCACCCTAATGCCATATTCCCCTACTGCACCCCCCAGCTTGCGTCTTTTCTTTTGACACTAGCCGATCCGTAGCGCCAGCTTGTGGCATTCCATAAATATGTCACTCTGTGGTGCTCAGAAATGATGCAAGCCGGCAGTAAATTTTTTAGATGCAAAACTGCTTTTGCACAGTGGTGCTCTCATTTAAAGCTCTTCAATACCTTCAGGTCGAGTTTGTGCTACATAAAACTGTAAAAAAGAAAACAAAAAAAAACAAGGGAGGTGCAGGAGAAGAGGGTGGTAGGAGCAACAGCAGACAATGGGGAAGCAAAACAGGGGGTGGAGGGAGCAGCAACA